>NW_027362761.1:39647467-42530286 GCF_046119375.1 Phyllobates terribilis | reverse complement strand
TTTTGGCAGCTTGTGCTGGGAAAGCATAAGCAAATACTATGGGAGACCCACTCCCCAATAATGGGACTTATGTTTGTAATATGCTGTACTGCATGGCTCTTGTAAGGGGCATTGCAAGGTGCTCCGTCCTAATTTTTGGCAGCTTTTGCTGGGAAAGCATAAGCAAATACTATGGGAGACCCACTCCCCAATAATGAGACTTATGTTTGTAATATGCTGTACTGCATGGCTCTTGTAAGGGGCATTGCAAGTTGCTCCGTCCTAATTTTTGGCAGCTTTTGCTTGCAAGGCATAAGCAAATACTATGGGACACCCACTCCCCAATAATGGGACTTATGTTTGTAATATGCTGTGCTGCATGTGACGCGCCCCCTGGGCCGTGTGTACACGTGTGTGGGATACCCGGTGCCGGGTCTCTGGGGTCTGTAGTCTCCGTGGCGGTGACCGGGTCCCGTGGCTCAGGCTGGTCAAACCAGTGGCAATCTTTCTTACGTTTTGAGGTTAATTGTCCGACTGCGCCACCCGTGGATTGCGGTCAGGGAGTACCACCGCTGCGAGGCAGACCGCTGAGGCTGGTGTTGTGTGCGCAGCATAAAATGGGATAACTCCCCTCGGGAGGAGTATAGCCTCAGCGCAGTGAGTGTGGATGATGGGGGTGATGGTGCACGAGCGCAGCATGAATGACTCAGAGTCTTTGCAGTGCAGTTCAGGGTCTTTACTGATGATTATAAGGTAGACCCTCCCGGGAGTACTGGCTAGCATAAGAGGCCTGGTCAGTCTGTGAGCAAGCAGGAGTTCCCCTGGCCAGGTGGAGTTGTAGGCCTCCCCGTCTGTCTGCAATCTTCCTGGCTACCTTGCTGTAAGCGGGTAGAAGTAGCCCACGTCCCTGAGTGTACCGTGTAGTGCTCACCCGTATGGCTGGTGACTTGGGGCCTTCTGTTAGCCTCCGCTCCACGACGGCGGTGCTGGTCCCTTGCTTGTGACTGAGCCTCCGGGCTTCTATGGCCAGAGGACCTGAAATCCCCTGCTGGCTGGTTTCTGCTGCTGGATATATAAGTCCTCACAGCTTCAGACTCCTGTGTCCGGTTCCTATTGTCTTCTGCCAGGGTGAGCTCTGCTCAGCTTCCAGCCCCTCGTCTTTAGCTCCTAGCTCCTACAGAGCTCCTTGCTGTTACTTTCCCTTGCTCTCACTCTGACTCTGACTGTTCTCTGACTCACTCAACCCCACCCCAGATCCAGTTTATAAGGGCAGAATTCTCCCCTCCCAGGACTGGGGCAGGAGGATGTTGCATGTTTAAGGGATCCTGACCAGGAAACCTCCCACTTGCTCTCCGACGTAATCTCTATTACTGTGGTGACCAGACCCCTAGGGTGCCACACATGGCTCTTGTAAGGGGCATTGCAATACCTCATAATTTTTGGAAAGTATTCCATTCACTGCTTAGGCCAACAGTGCACAGGAGACCCAGTTGCTATAGATGGAAAAAAAGGTTTAGTTAACGCCCTCTGACCTCCATGTCATTTCCAAGGGGCATTGGAGTGCCTCGAAATTTTTGGTAGGCATTGCACTCACTGTATGCCCTATAACTGTGTAGCCGAACCGCTCCTTTTGTTACAGAAACATATCCTACAAGACATATCTGGTTGACTGGCCTGATATTGATGTGAATGGTCCCTGTTCCTCCTGCTCTTTCTCCTTTGCCACTACCTCATCCATCATTTATCACCTGAAGCTTTGTTTTAACGGGAGTCATAGAACTTGGATAGTAGCAGGAAAACATCCAGCAATCCTCGGAGGAGGTAGGATATGCGCCAAAACGCTGACCTCCTCAGGCCTAGCCGCTACTACATACATGCGCTTGCATTACAACAAAACAAAGCAGATGCTAACTTCTATCATCCTCATCATGCTCCTCACCTTGGCACTCTCAACTCCCCTGATGGAGAAGCCAGGGCCCACCGGAGGAGTCTGATAGTCCGGTGGGCTCGGCCAATGCTGCCCTAAAGCAGGCCAGGCTAAGAAAAGTGTGGGAAAGGTTACCGGTACAAATAGGGGTGGCTGGGGACCGAGTATGGACACCCGGCCACCCCCTGGAGGCTGGGGAGCAAGCGGGGACACCCGGCCACCAGGCGGCTGGGGACTGAGTATGGATACCAGGCCGCCAACACAGCCATGGCGTGGTGGCCAGATTCCACCTCCACATGCCTAAAAGGCCCAATTTAAGGTGCAAGCAAGCAGTATGGTATTGCAGCCTGGGGGTGGGTGGGTGGCAGGCTGCATACTTGCGCTTGCATTGCAAGGAATGGGAGAGGTACAATTGAACACTGCCCTGGGACAAGGACTTGAATGGGGATAGTTGAGTATGGATACCTCGCTGCCGAAGCAGCCATGAGGTAGTGGCCAGCTTCGGCCTCCTCTAAACTAAAAGGCCCCATTTCAAGTGCAAGCTAGCAGTATGAATTGCAGTCTGGGGGTGGGTGGGTGGCAGGCTGCACACTTACACTTGCATTAAAAGAAAACATAGCAGATGCTAACTTCTGTCATCATCATCATGCTCCTCACCTTGGCACTCTCAACTCCACCGATGGAGAAGTCAGGGCCCACCGGAGGAGTCTGGTTCTCTGGTGGGCTCGTCCAATGCTGCCTAAAGCAGGCCGGGCTAAGAAAAGTGTGTAGGGGATGTTCCAAGGAGAAATGGGGGCTGCTGGGGACCGTTTATGGACACCCGACTGCCCCCAGGCGGCTGGGGACCGTGTGGACACTCGGCCACGGGGCGGCTGGGGACTGAGTATGGACACCCGGCCGCCGGGCGGCTGGGGACTGAGTATGGATTCCAGGCCTCCAACACAGCCATGACGTGGTGGCCAGATTCCGCCTCCACATGCCTAAAAGGCCCAATTTCAAGTTCAAGCAAGCAAGCAGTATGGTATTGCAGCCTGGGGGTGGGTGGGTGGCAGGCTGCATACTTGCGCTTGTATTGCAAGGAATGGGGGAGGTACAATTGAACACTGCCCTGGGACTAGAACTTGCATGGGGATAGTTGCAAGTCTGCATCTTCTGATGCGGCAAGGATCACTTATGATGGGCAGACTTTTAGACAGTGACCTGGGAGTCAGAGATGCTTCCAGGGGTCTTCCCCATGCTGTTCCCATGTCTTTTCAGCACTTTATGCATGTGTCACACAGCACATGGCCAGATAAGGTTGTAAAATGTTAAAATGACATTTCCCAGTGAATGCATTTGTCATAGTTGAAAGCAATACAAAAGTGCAAAGACGCATAAAAAATGCTACTTGTGAACATAGCCGAAGGTGTGGAGGAGTATTTTTGTTTTTGGTCATTTATTTTAACTTATACACAAGTCTTTTCCCTGTAAAGGATGTTCCTTAACATATTTCACAGGAAAAAAATTTCACTTTCGTTTTATTGTGAGACTGTAAAAGTGGCTTAATACCTCTGACCACGTTGTTGACAGCAGTGACCTGGGGGTCAGAAATGCTTCCTGGGGCGATCCCCATGCTGTCCCCATGTCATTTGAGCACTGTCACTATCGTTTTGGGCACTTGTTAGGCTTTTAAAAGACTGCCGGGGGTGCCACCGCAAAAATGCTCGAGTCTCCCATAGACTAACATTGGGCTCGTTGCTCGGCTCGAGCACCCGAGTATCACGGCGAGCTCGGCCCGAGCTTCGAGCATCCGAGCATTTTAGTGCTCGCTCAACACTAATCATGATATCTAAAGATTACCAAAGGATTTTGGGTCTCAATGTAATGCCCAGTGTCAGAAAGCTGGGTTTGTGTCTTAGGTCATGGGTCTTGCAGCAGGACAATTAGCCCAAACATATTTCAAGAAGCACCCAGAAATGGATGGAAACAAAGCTCTGGAGAGTTCTGGAGTGGCCAGTAATGAGTCTGGATCTAAATCCCATTGAATATCTGTGGAGAGACCTTAAAATTGATGTTGGGAGAAGGCACCCTTCAAATATGAGAGACCTGGAGCAGTGTGCAAAATAAAAGTGGTCCAAAATTCCAGTTGAGAAGTGTAAGAAGCTTGTTGATGGGTATAGGAAGCGATTGATTGCAGTTATTTATTCCAAAGAGTGTGCAACCAAATATTAAGTTGAGGGTGCCAACAATTTTGTCTGGCCCGTTTTTGGGGTTGTGTGGGAAATTATATCCAATTTGCCTTTTTCATTTTTTTGTTTTTTTGTGTTGTTCCAAATACACAAAGGAAATAAACATGTGTATAATGAACAAGTGTGATTGCAATAATTTTCTGGGAGAAATACTTAATTTTCTTGAACAATTTCAAGGGCTCAACTGTATAATAAATCTAAATATGTATGTATATAAATAACAATCTCCAGCACCCAGCATCATGACTTTTACTGTCCTGATTTATGTGCTTGTGCTTGCCCTGTTATCTCTATGTGTAAATACAGTGATAATAGTGTAGACCAGGGGTGGGCAATTAATTTTCTCGAGGGGCCACATGAGAGACCGTGACTGTTGTGGAGGGCCAAACCAATAGGCTGAAAATAATTCTGCTCAATATTAATATCAATATATTTATAATTATTATATTAATAATGATATTAATAGCATCACTTAATATTGAGCAGAATTAAGTATGCTGACATGACCCTATACACCGTTTGAATCTGAATACAGCCCTTAATATACATCGTATGAGCCTCACACATCCCATATATACCATAAGAGCCCCCACAAAGCCTCCCTATATACAGCATGAGCCCCACACAGCTACCTATCTACAGCATGAGCCCACCACAGCCTCCCTATATACATGAGCCCCACACAGCTTACCTATATAGAGCATGAGCCCCCACACAGCCTCCCCATATACATGAGCCCCCACACAGCCTCCCACATAAAAAAAAGAACACCACATACTCACCTCCGTCCCGTTCCGCTGGCTTTCTGCTCCTGTCTCCGGTCTGCTGACTCACTGCAGTGCACAGCTGACGCAATGAAATGACATAATCGCGTCAGCTGTCTCACGTGCTGATTGGTGGAGGAAGAGGCCCCTCCCCCACCAATTCCGTCAGCGCGGATGCAGAAAACGGCGGACGGTGAGCGAGCGGGTGGCCAGCGGGGGAGGGCTCGGTGCGGCCCGTGGCCAACTGTTTTCCAGCCCCTCGGCTGCACTTTCCCCCCTCTGGTGTAGACTCAGAAGAAATAACTGAGAGCTGGATGTGTTACAGCAGAATTTGTGCTGAGCTTTATAGCTCTACTAATACTACTGCTCTGCTGTTGAACTATCACTCAAGAAGAAAGAGCCCTTTAAGAAACAATGCAACTAAGAAAGATGACCCTTTGCCTACAAGAACTTAACAGCATTCCATTGTATAGGCGTACCGGCGTACCATGATAATAGTCTGGAGAAAGAAGTAAAAGTATATAATGAGAATAGTGACATAATTTGTGAAACTTACAATAAGCCTTTAAAAATAAACCAAAAAGTTGTCTTCCAATGAACAACAAAGAGAAGAGGACTTGCACAGAAGAGCCTATAATCTGATGACTGATGTAACACAAAGGATTGAAGTGCTGTTTGAGTTTTGCATTACAGCTGTGGATGTAAAAGCAAGTCCAATGTTCAAAGGTAAAGCAATCCATAAAATAATTGTAGCATGGAAAAAGTCCCAGAGGCTGGAGTGAGAGGATGTCATGAGAATAATAGCCTTATGTAATTTGTACTGGGTAGGTTGATACATAAAGATGAGAGTGATAAGTACAAAGTGCATCAAAATATGAGCATATTTACAAGGAAGGTTACTAATGATTTATACTGTGAAGAGCAAAAACAATTCTAATTGTACAGTCTTTAAATATTCCTTACAGCACAGGAGTGACTTTGACAAGTCGTAGGTCTGTGTGTGCAGGCTGGTGTTTTATGCCTGATGTGGTACCATGTGGAATGATTAAAGAGTGGTGACAGTTTTAAAAGTGGCATTGTGAATTAAGGTAGACAGATGAAGACATACAGGGAGGAGATAATGGAGTATGAATAGTGCTGGCAGCAGCAAACCATGACATCTCTATTTTCCGCCAGTTTCAATGTGCACCTTTCTGTGAACGGATGAGGATGTGATAATGATACTGAACATGAAAGTAGCTTTCTAGTAGGCCCGAAGCTTATATAGCAACAGATACAAAATTGTCTGAAAATAAAAAAAAACGTATTAACCAAAAATGACAGATTCATAAATAAAAAAATATGTTGCAATTGTCATTTTGATTAGGAAGTTTCTCAGTCACTAATGCAGTTACTGCATCGAAACATACAGTGCTGGCCAAACGTATTGGCACCCCTGCAATTCTGTCAGATAATACTCAGTTTCTTCCTGAAAATGATTGCAATCACATATTCTTTGGTATTATTCTCTTAATTTAATTTGCTTGCAAGGAAAAAACACAAAAGAGAATGAAGCAAAAATCAAATCATTGATCATTTCACACAAAACTCCAAAAAAGGGCCGGACAAAAGTATTGGCACCCTCAGCCTAATACTTGGTTGCACAACCTTTAGCCAAAATAACTGCGAACAACCGCTTCCGGTAGCCATCAATGAGTTTCTTACAATGCTCTGCTGGAATTGTAAACCATTCTTCTTTGGCAAACTGCTCCAGGTCCCTAATATTTGAAGGGTGCCTTCTCCAAACTGCCATTTTGAGATCTCTCCACAGGTGTTCTATGGGATTCAGGTCTGGACTCATTGCTGGCCACCTTAGAAGTATCCAGTGCTTTCTCTAAAACCATTTTATAGTGCTTTTGGAAGTGTGTTTTGGGTCATTGTCCTGCTGGAAGACCCATGACCTCTGAGGGAGACCCAGCTTTCTCACACTGGGCCCTACATTATGCTGCAAAATTTGTTGGTAGTCTTCAGACTTCATAATGCCATGCACACGGTCAAGCAGTCTGTAGCGCTGGCGTCCCTGCCCTCTGCTAGGCAGGGACGCTGCTCCCCTCACCGCTCTGCTCCGTGCCCGGCGTCCTCTCCCCGCTCTGCTGTCAGCGCGCGCTCCGTCCCGGCGTCCTCCTCCTGCTCTGCTGTCAGCGCGCGCTCCTTCCCGGCGTCCTCCTCCCGCTCTGCTCTCAGCGCGCGCTCCTTCCCGGCCCCTGTGCTTAGGGCGCGCGCGCGCTTCCCTCCTCTTAAAGGGACCGCGCGCGCCGTCCTAAGGAGTCCCCGGCCAATGGCCGGAGGACTTCATCATATATAAGGCACCTCCTCCAAGATGGAGGTGCCCGAGCAATTTTGTTTGCACCTGTGTCTCACCTGTGCTTCAGCCCTCAGGTCCCGTTGCCAGTTACCTGCCAGTTACCTGCCAGTTTCCTGCCAGTTTCCTGCTAGTTACCTGCCTGATTCCTGCCTGAATACTTGTTACCTGTCTGCCAGTCTGAGGTCCGACGGTCTGCCTTACTACTCCTGTCAGTCTGTCTAAAGGACCAGCCTGCCCGCTCACCTGGGAGCGCATATCAGCTACCTGCCTGCTTGCCTGAGGTCCGACGGTCTGCCTTACTACTCCGGTCAGTCTGTCTATGGACCAGCTTGCCCGCTCACCTGGGAGCGCTTCTCCGTTATCTGCCTGCTTGCCAGCCCGGAGGCTCCGTTGTCACGTGCTGTGACCACCAGCTATCTCAGAGACTCTTGCCCGCTCACCTGGGAGCGCATCTCCGTTACCTGCCTACTTGCCAGCCCGGAGGTCCCGTTGTCACGTGCGGTGACCACCAGCTATTCCAGAGACTCTTGCCCGCTCACCTGGGAGCGCTTCTCCGTTACCTACCTGCCTGCCAGCCCGGAGGTTCCGCCGTCACGTGCCGTGACCACCTGCTATTCCAGAGACTCTCGCTTGCTCACCTGGGAGCACACATCTACCATCTGCCTGCTAGCCTACCCGGAGGCTCTGCCATCACAGGTCGTACCTACCCCTTACCCAGAGACTGCCCTGATCACTTGCCGTAACTCCCTGTCCGTTCACCCAGAGACTGCCACCCGCTCCCTTACAAGGGCCGCCCCCTTGTATAATAGCTCAGAGGTTCCGCCTCCCGGACCCGTTACAGTTTGCTCGGGCCATGGAACCCGGTGGCACCCAAGCTCCCTCGCTCTCGGACCTCTGTCTTGAACTGTCCCGTCTGAAGTCCCAACAGGAGGCCATCCTGGGTCATCTGCGGAATGTTAATACTCGCCTGAACACCCTGTCTGATCCTGCAACTATGGCCAGTACCATGGTATCCTTTTCCGGACCCCGGCTCTCTGCACCTCCTCGCTTCGGAGGCGACTCCGTCCTGGCTCGGGGCTTCATAAATCAGTGCACCCTGCATTTTGAACTATTGTCCCACCAGTTTAACTCCGACCGAGCCAAAATTGCATTCATCATGTCCCATCTCACCGGGGAGGCTCTGGCCTGGCTAAATCCTCTGTGGGAGAGAGGAGACCCCCTGGTGTCCGACTTGCCTGCCTTTCTCACGGCTTTCCGGAAAGCCTTCGACGAACCCGGACGGAGGACCTCATCCGCATCATCTCTGCTACGCCTCCGTCAGGGAAGCCTCACCGTGGGTCAATATGCCATACGGTTCCGCACCCTTGCCTCGGAGCTGGCCTGGGATAACGAAGCTCTGGTATCCGTCTTCTGGGAGGGTCTGTCCGGCCGTATTAAAGATGAACTTGCTGGTCGGGACATTCCTACCACTCTCGATGACCTAATAACTCTTGCCACCCGGATTGACCTACGGTTCCAGGAACGTGCCAAAGAGGTCACCCGTGAAAAGGGGCTTCCACGTCTGGGTCCTATTTTTCTGAAACCCGTCACTCCTTCCGTTTCTCCCCAGGTACACTCTCCTGAGCCTATGCAGGTCGACCAGACCAAGATGGTCAAATCCCGTCAGGACTTTCGCCGTGCCGAGGGGAGCTGCTTCTACTGTGGCAGTAAGGAGCATCGGATCCGTGCCTGCCCGGAGAGGTCGGGAGAACGCCTGTGTCTAGGTTCGCTCAGAGGACTTGATCTAGACAAAAATAAATCCTCTCCATCCCTGCTGCTGTCTGTCTCAATCATCTGCGGGGAGAATCGTTATTCCGAACTAGCCCAACTTGACTCTGGAGCAGCCGGAAATCTTATTTCACTGTCCCTGGTGGAGAAATACCGCATCCCCACCAAACCTCTGGCTGTACCCTTGTCTGTTGTTGCCGTGGATGGGGGCCTCTTATCTCGCCCCATCCAATTCATCACCGAATCCATTACTCTGCAAGTGGGTATGCTGCATTCAGAGAGTATCTCCCTTCACGTTCTGCCTGGACTCTCTCACGCCCTCTTGCTAGGTCTGCCTTGGCTCCAGAGACATGCACCCGTGCTTGACTGGCAAACCGGAGAAGTCCTTCGCTGGGGACAAGACTGTCATAAAACCTGTCTGGTTCCCGTCCATTCCGTCCGTCCCTCTCCTATCCCAGCTAATCTACCTGGACTTCCGATTCCTTATTGGTCTTGTGCTGATGTCTTTGATATGGAGGAGGCAGAGACATTACCACCTCGTAGACCATGTGACTGCCCCATCGATCCCGCCAGAGTAATGCAGGTGGCCCCCGTGAGTCTAAATTGTCTCCCTCCTGGTAAGACGTTCGTATCGGTACCTGATCGGGAGAGGATCCTACACTGGGGTCATTCGTCTAAACTAGCTGGCCACGCCGGTCAGAAAAAGACCCTCCAGCTTATTACCCGGCACTACTGGTGGCCTAACCTGCACAAGGATGTTATGGACTTTGTTTCTGCCTGTGTGTCCTGCGCCCGCAACAAGGTTCCGAGACACCTGTCGGCCGGCCGCCTTCTTCCTCTGCCAGCACCTGCTGCCCCCTGGCAGCATATAGCGATGGACTTCGTAACTGATCTGCCCGTCTCTGCCGGTTGTACGGTCATTTGGGTGGTCGCTGACCGCTTTTCCAAGATGGCTCACTTCATTCCCCTGCCAGGTCTTCCGTCTGCACCCGAGCTGGCCAGAGTCTTTATCCGCCACATCTTCCGTCTTCATGGCCTGCCCCGTCACATCGTGTCGGATCGAGGAGTACAGTTCACTTCTCGTTTCTGGAGAGCCACTTGTAGATTGCTAGACGTCACTCTGGACTTCTCCTCCGCTTACCACCCACAGTCTAATGGTCAAGTGGAGCGGATCAATCAGAACCTGACCAGTTACCTCCGGCACTTCGTTAATGCTCACCATTCTGACTGGGTGGATCTCCTGCCAAGGGCCGAATTCTCGTACAACAATCACAAGAGCGAGTCTTCCTCCATATGGGAGAGTACCCGGTCCGCACTCCTTCTGTCATCCGAGCGTATGAAAAGGCACGCTGACAAAGGACGTCTGGATCCTCCTCAATTCCGTCCTGGGGATAAAGTCTGGCTCTCGTCCAAATATGTCCGGCTCAAGATCCCTTCCTATAAGTTGGGGCCTCGGTTCATCGGCCCACTGGAGGTTATCAGTCAGATCAACCCGGTGGCCTATAAATTGAAACTCCCGGCCAACTTACGGATCCCTAACTCCTTCCATGTATCTCTCCTCAAACCTGTGGTACTTAACTCTTTTTCTAAGTCTACAGGTACGCCTCTTGCTCCGGTTTCTGCTGAGGACGAGTTTGAGGTAGAGAACATTCTTGCCACCAAAAGGGTAAGAGGAAAGACCTTTTTCTTGGTAGATTGGAGGGGGTTTGGTCCTGAGGAGAGAACGTGGGAGCCCCGGGAGAATATCCATGCCCCTCTCATCCTAGCTAAATTTCTGTCTGGCCTAAAAAAGGGGGGGCCTAAAGGGGGGGGTACTGTAGCGCTGGCGTCCCTGCCCTCTGCTAGGCAGGGACGCTGCTCCCCTCACCGCTCTGCTCCGTGCCCGGCGTCCTCTCCCCGCTCTGCTGTCAGCACGCGCTCCGTCCCGGCGTCCTCCTCCTGCTCTGCTGTCAGCGCGCGCTCCTTCCCGGCGTCCTCCTCCCGCTCTGCTCTCAGCGCGCGCTCCTTCCCGGCCCCTGTGCTTAGGGCGCGCGCGCTTCCCTCCTCTTAAAGGGACCGCGCGCGCCGTCCTAAGGAGTCCCCGGCCAATGGCCGGAGGACTTCATCATATATAAGGCACCTCCTCCAAGATGGAGGTGCCCGAGCAATTTTGTTTGCACCTGTGTCTCACCTGTGCTTCAGCCCTCAGGTCCCGTTGCCAGTTACCTGCCAGTTACCTGCCAGTTTCCTGCCAGTTTCCTGCTAGTTACCTGCCTGAATACTTGTTACCTGTCTGCCAGTCTGAGGTCCGACGGTCTGCCTTACTACTCCTGTCAGTCTGTCTAAAGGACCAGCCTGCCCGCTCACCTGGGAGCGCATATCAGCTACCTGCCTGCTTGCCTGAGGTCCGACGGTCTGCCTTACTACTCCGGTCAGTCTGTCTATGGACCAGCTTGCCCGCTCACCTGGGAGCGCTTCTCCGTTATCTGCCTGCTTGCCAGCCCGGAGGCTCCGTTGTCACGTGCTGTGACCACCAGCTATCTCAGAGACTCTTGCCCGCTCACCTGGGAGCGCATCTCCGTTACCTGCCTACTTGCCAGCCCGGAGGTCCCGTTGTCACGTGCGGTGACCACCAGCTATTCCAGAGACTCTTGCCCGCTCACCTGGGAGCGCTTCTCCGTTACCTACCTGCCTGCCAGCCCGGAGGTTCCGCCGTCACGTGCCGTGACCACCTGCTATTCCAGAGACTCTCGCTTGCTCACCTGGGAGCACACATCTACCATCTGTCTGCTAGCCTACCCGGAGGCTCTGCCATCACAGGTCGTACCTACCCCTTACCCAGAGACTGCCCTGATCACTTGCCGTAACTCCCTGTCCGTTCACCCAGAGACTGCCACCCGCTCCCTTACAAGGGCCGCCCCCTTGTATAATAGCTCAGAGGTTCCGCCTCCCGGACCCGTTACACAGTCCAGTGCCAGAGGCAGCAAAGCAGCCCCAAAACATCAGGGAACCTCCGCCATGTTTGACTGTAGGGACCGTGTTCTTTTCTTTGAATGCCTCTTTTTTTTTCCTGTACACTCTATGTTGATGCTTTTTCCCAAAAAGCTCTACTTTTGTCTCATCTGACCAGAGAACATTCTTCCAAAACGTTTTAGGCTTTCTCAGGTAAGTTTTGGCAAACTCCAGCCTGGCTTTTTTATGTCTCGGGGTAAGAAGTGGGGTCTTCCTGGGTATCCTACCATACAGTCCCTTTTCATTCAGACGCCGACGGATAGTACGGGTTGACACTGTTGTACCCTCGGACTGCAGAGCAGCTTGAACTTGTTTGGATGTTAGTCGAGGTTCTTTATCCACCATCCGCACAATCTTGCGTTGAAATCTCTCGTCAATTTTTCTTTTCTGTCCACTTCTAGGGAGGCTAGCCACAGAGCCATGGGCTTTAAACTTCTTGATGACACTGCGCACGGAAGACACAGGAACATTCAGGTCTTTGGAGATGGACTTGTAGCCTTGAGATTGCTCATGCTTCCTCACAATTTGGTTTCTCAAGTCCTCAGACAGTTCTTTGGTCTTCTTTCTTTTCTCCATGCTCAATGTGGTACACACAAGGACACAGGACGAGGTTGAGTCAACTTTAATCCATGTTAACTGGCTGAAAGTGTGATTTAGTTATTGCCAACACCTGTTAGGTGCCACAGGTAAGTTACAGGTGCTGTTAATTACACGAATTAGAGAAGCATCACATGATTTTTCAAAGGGTGCTAATACTTTTGTCCACCCCCTTTTTTAGGTTTGGTATGGAATTATATCCAATTTGGCTTTAGGACAATTCTTTTTGTGTTTTTTTCATTGAAGACAAATTAAATGAAGAGAATAATACCAAAGAATTTGTGATTGCAATCATTTTCAGGAAGAAACTGAGTATTATCTGACAGAATTGCAGGGGTGCCAATACTTTTGGCCAGCACTGTAGGATGTGGCAATGTTCTTTGCCTTCTTTGTTCAGTTAGTATAGAGTTTGGTATCTATTTGATGGATCCTTTTATAATCTATAAATATATCCTAATGTATAATGTGCAAATGTATATTTATAGGCTTGGCTAGATCTGTCATTGTATATAAAATGTGACTGATGTTTATTCTGAGATCTTAAATATATTTTTATCTAATGTCCAGAGATGAGCAAGCATGCTCGCTACTGCTCGAGATGATCTGCGCTCGCAGAGTTTTTCCGGGGTTGCTCGGTGGGAGCTCGGGTCCCCTCCCTGCATGTTTGGTGCAAATCAACATGCAGAGATTGTCTGCCACACACTGTAGTGCAGCAGCCATGTTGGTTGTGGCATTACAATGATTGGCTGGTTGCACAGTGTCATCAGGTCTATTTGAGACCTGGCGCCGCCATGCTCGTCACAGTCACTCCAGAATCAGGCAGTGTAGGGAGAGGTACTGCTGAGCTATGGAGAGATTTGCTTGTTTCTAGTTAGTGTAGGTACACCAGGCTATATTTGAGACACATATTCATCTCAACTAACAGTCCTTCTGAGGACTAATCCAGCTGCACAGATATCAATGCCAGGCAGGCAGGGTATATAGCAGACTGCAGTACACATAGCAAGAGGGTCCATTCCAGTTCTGTCTGCTGCTGGTGCTTTTACAGATACTGTATTTCTATAAATAGCCCCAGGTATCAGGGGCCAGGAATAATTTTTTTTTTATCTTAATCCTGATTATTTGCTTAAAAAGCAATCCAGAGAACACCGTTTTTCTGCGCCATTTGCTTGTTGACACTGCAGAATACAGCCAGGTCCTTTCAATATTACAGCGCTAAAAATCTAGCTATTTAAAACTGTGTTTTCTCCGTCACACGGATCACATATAATTGCGCTGAAAATATTGCTATTTCTGGCCTCCATTGAAATTTTGTTTCAGTGTGTCAGCGAACTTATTGACACGAGGTCGGCGCTGTTAAAAATAGTTACCTACAGGCCAGCTATTTAAAACTGTGGTTTGTCCATCACATGGATCACATATAATTGCGCTGAAAATATTGCCATTTCTGGCCTCCATTGAAATTTTGTTTCAGTGTGTTAGTGAAGTTATTGACATCAGTTTGCTGTTAAAAATAGTTACCTACAGGCCAGCTATTTAAAACTGTGGTTTGTCGGTCACACGGATCACATATAATTGCGCTGAAAATATTGGCATTTCTGGCCTCCATTAAAATTTTGTTTCAGTGTGTCAGTGAAGTTATTGACACCATTTTGCTGTTAAAAATAGTTACCTACAGGCCCGCTATTTAAAACTGTGGTTTGTCCGTCACACGAATCACATATAAGTTCGCTCCAAATTCAGTCATTTCTAGTGAGCGTGAAAGATATTGTCTTCCATTTAAAATGGGCAAGGCACGTGGCAAGGGACGGGGAACTGGACGTGATAGTGATGGTGAATGCAGAGGCCGAGGCCGTGGGCAAGCTGAAATTGTGCCACAACAAACACCCACATCTTATCGCTCGACCTTCCTGTCCCAATTAATAGGGGACGCAGAACACCACTATTGAACACAGAGCAGTGTGAAAAGGTTATGGGATGGATAGCAGATAATGCTTCCAGTCACTTAGCCACCACCACCACCCTGTCTATCACACGGTCAAGTCTCAGTAGCCGTGAGTCTGGACCGCATATTCCTCACCTTCCTCCCACCATGCCGAGTGCCCAGAGACAACTGATCCCACACTTGGACATTCCAAAGAGCTGTTCACTTTTCCATTTATAGATTCTGGCCTCTCGCCTGGTCCACTTGAAGCGAGGCAAGAGGAGATCGCATGTAGCGATGTCCAAATATTTGAGCACACAGGGGCAGATAGGCAGAGCACCCCAACAGACAGGAAGAAGCAGTGTGGTGGCCGCAGACAGAAGGCGGGCAACGGTTCCCCGTATTACCAACACGACGGACGTTGCCAGTTCAACTGTTAGGTCTTCCCGAGTCTGGTTGTTTTTTAAAGACTCTGCCGATAACCACAAAAAGGTCATTTGCACCACCTGCCAGGCCAGCATCAGCAGGGGTAGCAAAACTACCAGCCTGACCACCACCAGCATGATCAGGCACATGGCAGTAAAGCACCCGACTTTGTGGGCCAAACCCCAGGGTCTAGGAACAGTGTCTGTAGGTGACACCACTGCTTCTTCCGCTGTTGTGCGTGCAAGCCAATCCCCTGTCCATAGTGCATGTGAAGATGCCTCCTGGTCGTTGCACACTCTCAATTAGCACCATCATCAAGCACGTCCTTGTCCCAGCACAGCGTTCAGTTGTTTCTGCTATGGGGCTATTATATGACGATCCTGATCGAATCTCATCTGCTGAATCAGAACTTAGACGCTTGAATCAGGGATCAGATGAAGTTGAAATTTATTGCACACACTTCAGAAGATGGGCCTCGGAAGTTAGATGGAATTAGTCGGCGCTGAAATGTTTATTTCTTGCTGGTCTGAGTGAAAGGGTTAAGGATTTGCTAATTGCATTCCCTGCACCTGAGACTCTGCAGGAAGCTATGCAGTTAGCTGTTCGTGTGGACAGGAGAATAAGGTCCAGGGTCAATGATGTAAAAACTCCTGTAACTTCAGGTCCTAGTATCCAGAAAATCTGCTCTGACAGCGGAGAACCAATGGAGGTTGGGGTGATGTCACTCCGCTCTCAAGAAAGAGATCGGAGATTCGCCGAAGGTTTGTGTCGTTATTGTGGTAAAGATGATCATTTGATTAAGCATTGTGAGCGTCGTTTAAGTAAAGAAAAAAAAAAAGGTCAGTTACGCCCGTATAGCTTGTCTACGCTCTGCAGGAGTGTTCCTTTCTGGGTGTACTACTCTGCAGGGAGATTTGATTGAATTTTAGGTATTTGTGGATTGTGGTTCAACACTTAATGTGATTGATAAAGGGTTTTTGGAAAAACTTAAATTGAAATCCAAACCTTTGTCATTACCTATTTCTGTGGTTGCAATTGATAACACTCCTTTGAAATGTATTATTCACAAGACTGCTGCATTTCCTCTCACTATCAATGGTGTTCACCAAGAAATTTTGGACTTGGTTGTTTTGGATAATTTGCCCTCTCCAGTTGTTCTAGGATTGCCTTGGTTAAAACTGCACAATCCTTTGTTGGACTGGTCTACTAATGTGATTAAGTCTTGGAGTCCGAAGTGCTATGATAAATGTTGTAATGGTCGCATTGCGACTGTGGAAAAAGGGGAATTACCAGTACCTATTCAAGATTTTTGGAGGGTTTTTTCGGAGGAGGAGTCGCTAGTTTTACCTCCTCATAGGGATTATGATTGCGCCATTGAGTTTGTTCTGGGTGCTACTCTTCCCAAAAGTTGCTTGTTTAATCTGACTATCCCTGAAAGAAAGGCCTTGGAGGAGTACATAGAGACTAGCCTGGCTGCTGGTCACATTAGACCTTCTAAGTCGCCTGTGGCAGTTGGATTCTTCTTTGTTAAAAAAAAGGACGGCGGTTTACGTCCATGTCTGGATTTTCGTGAAATTAATAAGATTACCGTACGCAATTCCTACCCATTGCCGTTAATTCCTGACTTGTTTAACCAGTTAGTGGGAGCCAAGTGGTTCTCAAAGATTGATCTCCGAGGGGCATACAATTTGTTACGTGTGAAGGAGGGTGATGAATGGAAAACTGCTTTTAACACTCCGGTAGGTCATTTTGAGAATCTGGTGATGCCTTTCGGTCTTACCAATGCACCTGCATTTTTTCAGAACCTTATTAATGACATCCTGAGACCTTTGATTGGTAAGAATGTGGTTGTGTATTTGGATGACATTTTGATTTATTCACCAGATCTCGAGTCCCATTGGCAGAGTGTACGTGAAGTTTTGCAGTTATTGAGTGATAATTCACTCTTTGCTAAGCTGGAGAAATGTGAGTTCGCTGTGCAGAAAATTAGTTTTTTGGGCTACATTGTCTCCAGCGAGGGCTTTGAGATGGACCCTGTGAAGGTTCAGGCTGTGCAGGAATGGCCTAGGCCTATTGGTTTGAAATCTATACAGAGGTTTTGGGGTTTTGCCAATTATTACAGGAAATTCATTAAGAATTTTTCTGTAATTGTTAAGCCTCTAACAGATCTCACCAGGAAAGGTGCGAATACGGCCCAGTGGACTACTGAAGCCATTGAAGCGTTTGAGTATCTCAAAGAGAGGTTCAGTTCTGCCCCTATCCTTATGCAGCCTGATGAGACCAAGCCTTTTTTGGTCGAGGTCGATGCTTCATCAGTGGGGGTCGGAGCAGTTCTGTCTCAAGAGAACGAGGGTGGAGTTCATCCTTGTGCCTTCTTTTCGAAAAAATTTTCGGAAACCGAACTGAATTATGATGTTGGAAATCGGGAGTTGCTGGCTATTAAACTTGCGTTTGAACACTGGCGTCATTTTTTGGAAGGCGCTAGATTTCCTATTCAGGTTTTCACAGATCCTAAGAATTTGATCTATTTGGATGCTGCCAAGCACTTGAATGCCCGTCAAGCTAGGTGGGCATTTTTTTTTTCTCGGTTTCATTTTTCTGTTACCTATATCCCTGGTACTAAGAATGTTAAAGCCGATGCTTTATCTCGCAGCTTCTCTCCCACGGTCGGTGCCGAGGAGGAGAGCATTTTGCAGAAAGGAGTTGTGGTGGCGGCATTGGACTCCGATTTGGAGAATGGGATTCTGAATGCTCAAGATGATGCTCCATCTAACACTCCCCATGGGAGGTTGTTCGTGCCTAGAGCCTTTAGGAGAGATTTGTTTGTGGAGTATCATGAGTCTCGATTGGCAGGTCATCCAGGAGTTTCGGAGACTAAGAGACTTATCAGTTGCAGTTTTTGGTGGCCTGGATGGCAGAAGGAAGTCATCAAGTGGGTGCGTCAGTGTACTGTGTGTGCTAGGTCAAAGGCTTCACATACTCCTGCTGCGGGGTTGCTTTGTCCTCTGGAGGTTCCTAGTGCGCCTTGGACGAATCTCACTATGGATTTTATTACTGATCTTCCTGTGTCTGAGGGTTTTACTGTCATCTTACATAGTTACATAGTTTATAAGGCCGAAAAAAGACAAGCGTCCATCCAGTTCAGCCTATTTCTTGTGCACTGCAGCTATTCTGCAGCGTTGATCCAGGGGAAGGCAAAAAAAAAACATGCAGTATAGGCCAATTTACATCATTGAGGAAAAATTCACTTCCCAACACCAATCTGGCAGTCAGATTAAATCCCTGGATTAATTAACTATCACTAAGCATAAGATGTAATTTTATTGTTCTCAAGAAAGGCGTCCAGGCCTCTCTTGAACTCATTAAGTGAGTTGGACATCACCACTTCCTCTCCCAGAGAGTTCCAGAGTCTCACGGCTCTGACCGTAAAGAATCCCCTTCTATGCTGGTGCAGGAACCTCCTTTCCTCCAGACGCATAGTGTGCCCCCTCGTCTTTGTCACCATCCTTGGTATAAACAGGTCATGGGAGAGATCTCTGTACTGCCCCCTGATGTATTTATACATGTTTATGAGGTCTCCCCTAAGCCTTCTCTTTTCCAACGTAAATAGGCCTAATTTTGACAACCTCTCTGGGTATTCTAGTCCCTCCATTCCCTTTATTACCTTAGTCGCCCTCCTTTGTACCCTCTCTAGCTCCAATATGTCTTTCCTGAGCACCGGAGCCCAGAACTGTGCACAATATTCTAAGTGCGGCCTTACCAGCGCTTTATACAGAGGAAGAACAATGTTCTCATCATATGCCCCTATTCCTCTTCTGATGCATGCCATGACTCTATTTGCCTTCGCAGCTGCTGCCTGACACTGGGCACTCCAATTTAATTTGCTATTAACCAAGACGCCCAGGTCCTTCTCCATGTCAGATTTCCCCAACGGTTTCCCATTTAATATGTATGGGTGACTGCTGTTTTTCTTTCCCATGTGCATGACCTTGCATTTATCGGCATTGAACCCCATTTGCCATTTTTTGGCCCAACTCCCCAATTTATCTAAATCCTCCTGTAGCTGTGCCCTATCCTCATCTGTATTAACTACTTTACAAAGTTTAGTATCATCTGCAAATATTGCTATTTTACTATGCAACCCTTCCACTAGATCATTAATAAATATATTAAATAATATAGGGCCCAAGACAGACCCTTGAGGCACCCCGCTAGTAACCCTGACACACCCTGAGCTTACTCCATTGATAACCACCCTCTGCTTTCTATCACTCAGCCAGCTATTTACCCACTTGCACACATTATCCCCCAGACCAAGCATTCTCATTTTATATACCAACCTTTTGTGTGGCACGGTATCAAACGCTTTGGAGAAGTCAAGGTATACAACATCCACTGACTCTCACCGGTCCAGCTGTGAGCTCACCTCCTCGTAGAAGGCGATCAGGTTTGTTTGGCAGGAGCGATCCTTCATGAATCCATGTTGATATGGAGTTAGACAGTTATTATCATTAAGATATTCTACAATAGCATCTCTAAGAAATCCTTCAAACAATTTACCCACAACAGACGTTAAGCTGACTGGTCTATAGTTCCCAGGGTCACTTTTAGACCCCTTTTTGAATATTGGTACCACATTTGCTTGGCGCCAGTCTAGTGGGACAGTCCCTGTCCATAAAGAGTGCTTGAATATAAGATACAGCGGTCTGTCTATCACATTACTTAATTCTTTTAGTACCCGGAGGTGTATGCCATCTGGGCCTGGTGACTTGTCTATTTTGATATTATTTAGGTGTTTCTGAACTTCCTCCTGGGTTAGGTGGGTGCTATTTAGCAGAGGGTTTACTTTATCACTCTGCATTTCCTTCAATAAATTGTTTTCTTTTGTGAAAACAGTGGAGAAGAAGCTATTGAGTAGGTTTGCTTTACCCTCATCGCCCTCTATGATTTTACCCAGGTTATTTTTCAATGGGCCAACTCCATCAGTTTTAATCCTTTTACTGTTTATATAGTTAAAGAACAGTTTGGGATTCGTTTTACTTTCCTTGGCAATTAGTCTCTCTGTCTCCTCTTTTGCTATTCTTATTTGTTTCTTACAGATTTTGTTTTTTTTTCCTATAAGATATTAGCGCTTCCTCGCTGCCTTCTTGTTTAAGTTTACCGAAAGCCCTTTTTTTGTTTTTCATTGCCCTCTTGACTTCCTTATTTAGCCACATTGGCTTCCTCCTATTCCTAGCCCTTTTATTCCCATAAGGTATGTACCTTCTACAGTGACTATGTAGGACTGTTTTGAAAATTTCCCATTTTCTATCCGTGCTCCTATTACTAAAGATACTATCCCAGTCTATAAGGTGAAGGGCATCTCTTAGCTGATCAAACTTTGCCCTCCTGAAGTTCAGTGTTTTTGTGACTCCCTTGCTGGGCACCCTACTGAAGCACATGTGGAATTGTATAATGTTGTGGTCACTATTTCCCAGGTGCCCCCTGACCTGCACCTCAGTTATTCTGTCTGGCCTGTTAGTTAATATTAAGTCTAAAAGGGCTGTCCCTCTAGTTGGTTCCTGCACAAGTTGTGACAAATAATTGTCTTTGATAATTGAGAGAAACCTGTTTCCTTTCTGAGATCTACAGCTTTCGGTTTCCTAGTCTATACCGGGGTAGTTGAAGTCCCCCATAATAATCACCTCGTTATTTTTTGCTACTTCGTCTATTTGTCTCATTAATAGACTTTCCGTGGCTTCTGCTATATTTGGTGGTTTATAACAGACGCCTATGATAATTTTATTATTGTTTTTTGCCCCATGTATCTCCACCCATAAGGACTCGACCTCCTCATTTCCCTCCCATACATCCTCCCGTATTGTAGGCTTTAGACACGTCTTTACATATAGACAGACTCCACCCCCTTTCCGATTTCTTCGATCCCTTCTAAACAGACTGTAACCCTGTAAGTTAACTGCCCAGTCATAGCTTTCATCTAACCATGTCTCAGTTATTCCCACTATGTCATAGTTACCTGTAGATATTTCTGCTTCCAGTTCATCCATCTTGTTTGTCAGGCTTCTGACATTTGCTAGCACGCAGTTTGCACGATTTTGTTTTGTTCCAATCTTCTCCCTGTGGATTGTTTTAGAAATTTTCTTACCTCCCTTCCAAGTATCTTGTCTTGGACCTTCTTTGTCGCACTTCATATCTTTCATTAGTATGTTCTCTGGTTGCATGTTCGTGTCCGGCGCTTTTCTTCCCATCCCCTCTTCTTCTAGTTTAACGCCCTCCTGATGAGTGTTGCGAGTCTCCTGGCGAATGTGTGTTTACCGGGTTTGTTGAGGTGTAGTCCGTCTCTGGCAAGGAGTCCGTCATAGAGGTAATTCACACCGTGGTCCAGGAATCCAAATCCTTGTTGTCTGCACCATCGTCTCAGCCAGTTGTTCACATCAAGGATCCTGTTCCATCTCCTGACGCCATGCCCGTCTACTGGAAGGATAGAAGAAAAAACTACCTGCGCATCCAGTTCTTTTACTTTCTTCCCCAATGCTTCAAAGTCCTTGCAGATTGTCGGTAGGTCCTTCTTTGCCGTGTCTGGGTGGTCGTGGACCGTTTTAGTAAGATGTGTCATTTGGTTCCATTCATTAAGTTGCCCTGCGCCAAGACACTCGCTAAGGCGTTTGTTAAGGAGATTGTCAAGCTCCATGGCGTTCCCACGGATATTGTTTCTGATAGAGGACCTCAGTTTGTGGCTCGCTTTTGGCGTGCTTTTTGTGACAGGTTGGGAGTCCATTTGTCATTTTCGTCTGGTTATCATCCTGAGTCTAATGGACAGACTGAAAGAAAGAACCAGGATGTTGAACAGTTTTTGCGTTGTTTTGTGGCGGACAATCAAGAGGTGTGGTCTGAGTTTCTGCTCTCGCAGAATTTGCTCTTAACAATCATACATCCTCCTCTGCTGGGTGTTCTCATTTTTTTTGTTGTACTGGGAGACATCCGTCTTTTGGTTCGTTCTCCAAATTGGGGTTGGCGGTGCCGGAGGAGGAGAATTTTTCCGGTGATTTGGACTAATGTACGTTGTAACCTGCAAGAGGCTAACAAGAAGTCCAAGAAGTATTTTGACAGGAAACGTAAAGAGGTTTTGTTTACTGTGGGTGACATGGTTTGGTTGTCCTCGAAGAACCTGCGGTTGAGGATTCCCTCTAAAAAACTGGGTCCTAAGTTTGTGGGTCCATTTAAAGTGCTTCAGGTTGTTAACCCATCTGCTGTCAGGTTGGATATCCCTACTTCCTGGAAGATTAATCCTGTGTTTCATGTTTCCTTGTTGAAAAAGGCTGACGTATCTAATAGGGACGCCACTCTCACAGTTCCTCCTGTGGTGGAAGACGGCGAATATGAAATTTCTCGTATTTTGAATTCTAGATGGCATAGAGGGAAATTACAGTATCTTGTCTCCTGGAAGGGTTTCGGTCCCGAAGACAACTCCTGGTTAAGGACGGATGATGTCTCTGCCCCTAGGCTTGTTAAAGCATTCCACAGGAGGTTTCCTGATAGGCCCGGGCCTGGAGGATCCGGAGGATCCTCATAGAAGAGGGGGTACTGTTTGAACCCTCCTGTTAGTTTTGGCTATCTTGTGTTTTGTGGTCACGTGACCAGCTGCCTATATATTCCAGCTCCGCCCTTCTGGCTTTGCTAGACTTCAGTGTTTTCTAGACTCTCTATCTAGCCAGGTGCTTCTGTGCCTATCTCTGTCAATTTGCTTGGTCCTCTGGGACCTCTGGTACTTCTTGTCAGTTTGTCTTTTGCTCTGCAACAACTTCTGTTAGGAGGTGTCCCATTTTTGTCCCAGTCCTTAGTTCTTTTAGGGACCCCTCCCTTTATTCTATAGGTCTCCGTTCAGACTAGCCGAGGACGAAGGCGGGTCTGTTCACAAGGAACAGGCAGCCCGCTACATCGAAGGGATTCAGCTTAGTCTTACTGTAGGGACAGCTTTCCCCTATCTTTCCTTAGTTTATGTTGCAGATCATAACAGGAGGAAGAACAGGAGCTGGTTTCATGCGTTATAGATGGTACTACCTGCACAACTGTCATAGCGTCTGTTCAGCGTGATGGCCTGAGGACAGGGAGGAGGAGGAGAGCATGGTCAGTCATCCTCTTGGTGAGGACACGGAAGTCTTGCCTGCTAGCAGTCTGGCACTCATGGCTGAGTTTATGTTACGCTGCCTTTCCCGTGACCCTCGCGTTCTCAAAATTTTGGGTGACAGTCATTATTGGTTGGTGACACTTCTAGACCCACGCTACAAGGAGAACTTTATATCTCTTATTCCTGAGGCGGACAGGTCTACAAAAATGGGGCAGTACCAGAAGGCCCTTGTTGCAGAATTATTAAAAAAATTCCCATCTGAAAACGCTAACGGCAGAGGTCACAGTTCGTTGGACAACCAAGGAGTACAGCCGAGAGAGACACAACTCCAATCCAGCAGAGGAAGGGGAACACTGTCAAAGTTCTGGGAGAGTTTTATCAGCCCCTCCCATCGCACAGGCCCTGAGGCGCGGGGTACTCTTACAAGGAGTGCAAAGTTTGGGAAGATGCTGAGGGAGTACCTTGCCGACCGTACCAACGTCCTCCGTGATTCCTCTGTGCCTTATAATTATTGGGTATCTAAGCTGGATACGTGGAAAGAACTGGCTCTCTACGCCTTGGAGATTCTGGCCTTTATCAGAGCGGGTTTTTAGTGCCGCAGGTGGAATTATAACTGATAAGCGCATCTCCCTGCAACTGAAAATGCTGACAGGCTAACTCATATAAAAATGAACAAGGGATGGATTGGGCTAGACTTCTCAACACCACCGAATGATAGAAGCGTAACATAAACTCAAATCCAGTGTCTTTTTTTGGGAGGTGTATTCCCATGCACCTTTTCACACCCACACATGGGTATACGCTTCCTGATTTTGGCTATTTGCTCTTGTCCTCCTCCTTCTCCTCATCCTCACCCTCCACCACTATATCACCAGTGTGACCGTGGTCTGTGATGCAACACCCATATCATTTTTTTAAAGGGTGTTTATGATGCCCGTAAAAAAAAAAAATGTATACAGTATGTTCGTGTATACCCCCCAGGGTTAAATGTTTGTCAGCCCATACACTTAGAGCATTCCAAGTATAGGAGACCAGTGCCTTTCTAATGGGAACATTTTTTTATGAGGCCACGTCTCTTCAAGAGGCATTGGAGTGCCTCCCAATTTTTGGCAGCCCTTGCATTCACTGCATAGGCCAACACTATGGGAGACCCACTTCCTAATAATGGGAATATTTTTTCATGAGGTCCTCTACGTCTCTTCCAAGGGGCATTGGAGTGCCTCCAAATTTTTGGCAACCCTTGCATTCACTGCATAGGCCAACACTATGGGAGACCCACTTCCTAATAATGGGAACATTGTTTTCAGGAGGCCCTCTGACCTCCATGTCTCTTCCAAGGGGCATTGGAGTGCTTCCAAATTTTTGGCAACACTTGCATTCACTGCATAGGCAAACAGTATGAGAGACCCACTTCCTATTGTTTTCTGGAGGCCCTCCTCTAAGTATCTTCAAAGGGGTATTGGGGTGCATCCAAATTTTCAAAGGGGTATTGGGGTGCGTCCAAATTTCGGGCAGCCCTGCCACTCACTGCATACGCAATAACAGAATAGGAGACCCACTCTTTAGTAATGGGAGCAACAAAGCATAGCCGGCTGATGGCTCTCTAAGAATAGCGAGGGCCGACTGCTGGCCCTTTAAGAATAGTAAAGGCCGCATGATGGCCCTATAAAAATAGGCTTTGTGACTTTCAGAGTCCCTCTTTCATAAATGAAACAGGACGTGTCTGATCATCTCTCACACACCACATGGCCAGATAAGGTTGTAAAGTGTTAAAATGACATTTCCCGGTGAATGCATTTGTCACGGTTGAAAGCAATGCAAAAGTGCAAAAATGCATCAAAAACACTACGTGTGAACATAGCCCAAGGTGTGGAGGAGTATTTTTGTTTTTGGTTATTTATTTTGCCTTATATACAAGTCATTACCCTCGAAAGGATGTTCCTTAACATATTTCCCAGGAAAATCCAAGTGGCGTAATACCTCTGACGACATTGTTGACAGCAGTGACCTGGGAGTCAGAAATGCTTCCAGGGGTCTTCCCCATGCTGTTCCCATGTCATTTGAGCACTGTTCCCATCGATTTGGGCAATTTTTAGGCCCCCTGCAGACCGCCTGAAAAATGCTCGAGTTTCCCATAGACTTACATTGAGCTCGTTGCTCGGGTCGAGTACCCGAGCATTCCATTTTGCTCGACCTGAGCATCGAGTACATTTTAATGCTCGCTAATCACTACTAATGTCCTGATGCTGTGGACAAAATGCCCTCCTGGGTTGTGAGCAGTATTGCAACCCTTTTATTAAAGGGAACAAACATGTTGGGTGATTAATTCTGTTCAAAGTCACTGGCAGCATGAATCCACACACAGGTTCCATTATTGCAAATATCTATATTTTACTTTGCAAAGCAAAAACCGTTTCAGAGAAAACATAGTTGAAAGCAGAAGCGAGGAATGAGGTGACTGAGCAAATTAATCTGCACAGGTTTCTCCCAGCCTGGCTCTGCTTAACTTAAAGATTTCTTCCTATGTTTGTAAATTATGGAGCCTGTCTCTAATGCATTCGGTCCATATTGCTTACCCTGACCTAATGCTTAAAGAATCCACCTTACCAGATGAGTCCATACCAGAATACTCAGACCATGGATTGATGGATTGCAAAGGTGCAGTGGCCTCCACACTGTTGTCATGGTATACGGAAAACTTTTCTGGACAGGTTATGCTACTTGCTATGAGCCAACAGGAGGTTGTTTAGGCTGTATGTTATCTCTCAGCCCATTTAGATGCACTGCCTCCAACTCCTGCTGTTAAAACTCAGGCTCCTCAACACCTGCCAAAGCCAAACTCTTAGCCGAGACATTGTTCTTGGGGAACACTTCCACATTTGCTTATTTCTGTCCACTTTAATGCAAAGAAAACCTACAAAAACAATAGAAGTATGACGGTCAGATACAATGGGGAAAAAAAGTATTTAGTCAGCCACCAATTGTGCAAGTTCTCCCACTTAAAAAGATGAGAGAGGGCTGTAATTGACATCATAGGTAGACCTCAACTATGAGAGACAAAATGAGAAAACAAATC
The DNA here is from genome assembly GCF_046119375.1 of Phyllobates terribilis. Lineage (NCBI taxonomy): Eukaryota > Metazoa > Chordata > Amphibia > Anura > Dendrobatidae > Phyllobates > Phyllobates terribilis. The sequence goes on along the minus strand of NW_027362761.1, from coordinate 42,504,135 downwards.
CTGAAAATCACATTGTCTGATTTGGAAAGAAATTTTTTTTCAAATTTTGGTGGAAAATAAGTATTTGGTCAATTACAAAAGTTCATCTCAATACTTTGTTATATATCCTTTGTTGGCAATGACAGAGGTCAAATTTTTTCTGTAAGTGTTCACAACATTGGCACACACTGTTGCTGGTATGTTGGCCCATTCCTCCATGCAGATCTCCTCTAGAGCAGTGATGTTTTGGGGCTGTCGCTGGGCAACAAGGACTCTCAACTCCCTCCAAAGGTTTTCTATAGGGTTTAGATCTGGAGACTGGCTAGGCCACTCCAGGACCTTGAAATGCTTCTTATGAAGCCACTGCTTCATTGCCCTGGTGGTGTGCTTAGGATCATTGTCATGTTCAAAGACCCACCCATGTTTCATCTTCAATGCCCTTGCTAATGGAAGGAGGTTTGCACTCAGAATCTCACGATACATGGCCCCATTCATTCTTTAATGTACACGAATCAGTCGTCCTGGTCCCTTGGCAGAGAAACAGTCCCAAAACATGATGTTGCCACCCCAATGCTCCACAGTAGGTATGGTGTTCTTTGCATGCAACTCAGCATTCTTTCTCCTCCAAACACGATGAGTTGTGTTTCTACCAAACAACTGTTTTACTTTGGTTTCATCTGACCATATAACATTCTCCCAATACTCTTCTGGATCATCCAAATGCTCTCTAGCAAACTTCAGACGGGTCCGGACATGTAATGGCTTAAGCAGGTGGACACATCTGGCACTGCAGGATCTGAGTCCCTGGCGGCATAGTGTGTTACTGATGATAGCCTGTGTAACATTGGTCCCAGCTCTCTGCAGGTCATTCACTAGGTCCCCCCGTGTGGTTTTGGGATTTTTGACCCCAAGAGGTGAGATCTTGTGTGGAGCCCCAGATTGAGGGAGATTATCAGTGGTCTTGTATGTCTTACATTTTCTAATTATTGATAACAAGTTCAAACAGGTGCCAGTACTAAAGGTAATGAGTGGAGGACAGGGTAACATGAGAAAATGAACGACAAAATTTGTTGTGCAATTTCTCCTGTGTATACCGATATCCTATTTGTATTGGAAAACTACTGTTTGGGCGCATGGCAGGGCTCAGAAGGGAAGGAGGGCCAACTGACTTTTGGAGTGCAAAATTGACTGGAATAGATAGCGGACATGATGTCGCATTTGCAGAGCCCCTGATTTGCCTAAACAGTGGAACCTGCCCACAAGTGACCCCATTTTGGGAACTACACCTCTTGAGGAATTTATCTAGGGGTGTAGTGAGCATTTTTAAGCTTCAGGTAGTTCACAGAATTGTATAACATTGGGCTGAGTCAATGGAAAACTACATTTTTTCCATTAAAATGTTACTTTGGTCCCAAATTTTTAATTTTTAAAAGGAATAATACACATGACAATATCCTATATGTGGCTGTACAGTACTGCTTAGCCACACGGCGAGACTCGGAAGGGATGGAGCGCTATTTGACTCCTGGAGCACAGGTTTTCCCATTTTGGAAGTCATACCCCTTTGGCAATGTATCTACAGGTTCAGTGACAATTTGACTACATGGGTGTTTTCCAGAAACAAGCAGCAGTGGATGTTGCAGAGTGAAAATTGCAAATCTGCCACTGTAGTGCCCGTACATTGCAGTACCCAATACATTGTAGTGCCAGTACGTTGTAGCTCCTGTACATTGCAGTGGCCGGAACATTATGTCCAGCTCCTGCTTCTGGAGACATGGACCCTGTAAATTAAGCGACCTCTCATCGCTACAGTACTGACAAACATGTGGACACTAAATGTGGTTTAGGCACAATGGGGCTCAGAAAGGAGGGGTGCATTTGTGAGCGCATAATTTGCTGAATTTCTTTTGGGGGGAGCCATTTCACTTTTCTAGAGCCTTTGTGTTAGCAGTAATGTGGAAGCCCCGTATATTTCAGATGACGGACCTGAGTTAGAAGACTTTACTTTTCTCATAGGAGCCACATAGCCATGTTTGCTGGGCAAATTTATTCTCAAAAGCATGCGATGTCTAATAGGCTATGTTATGCCTCTAGATACTGATTAACCCTGAGACTACATGTGTGGAAACTGGACCTATGTAAGAAATAGAGATTCCTTCATTGCCATAGGCCACTTAGGATACTGACATCAAACCTATCACTGTCTTAGACCACCAAGGATGCAGTCAATAACACTAAGGCCTTCTTCACAAGTCCGTTTTTTATGTCCGTATGCCGTCCGTTTTTTAAGGACTGCAATTAAGGACACACGCACACCCATTGTATTCAATGGTGGTGCGCACATGTCAAGTTTTTCACATGGACCGTGTGTCTGTGTGAAAAACCCGCAGACATGTCCTTTTTTTCCGGCACCATGAAGGAAATGCATGCCGCACACATGCACACTTATGACACAAGAATGACATCCATGTGACATCTGTGTGATATGTACCCAAATTAAATTCTCTGGCGGCTGGAGAAAGCAATACAGTTAGTGTTTTTTCCAGCCGCCAGTTGCTGACTACAACTATCATCATCCTCACCTGGTCTCCCTGTGATCAGCGAGACCAGTCAACACTGATGACAGTTGTAGTCAGCACCCGCCATTTGGGAATAGCACGCATTAAGTAAATAAATTTAAAAAATGGTGTGGGGTCTCCCTTATTTTTACTAACTAGCTGAGGGAAGCAGACAGCTGGGGGCTGGTATTATTCTGGAAAGGGGCCAATATCTATAAAGGTCCCCACCCAGACTAATAACACCAGCCCTCAGCATCCCCAGAAATGGCGCATCCATTAGATGACCTGGTGCATTGGCAAGCGGGATAATGGTTTTGGGGTTGATGTCAGCTGTGTAATGTCTGCTGACATCAAGCCCAGGGGTTAGTAATGGAGAGGTGTCTGTCAGACACCCTCATTACTAACCCCGTAGTCAAAAGTAATAAACACACACACAGAAAAGTCCTTTAATTGTAAAAATCACTCCCCAACAATTACCCTCATTTACCCTGTGGTAAAGCGACTTGCTCGGCTCTCCAGAGGCAGACACAGGACACATGGTTTGGGTTAACTTCCTGCTGGTTTATTCTGCGGCATAATCTCCAGCAGTGTCCCATAAAAATAAACAGACCCTCTCGGGGTCAACAGGAAAAACAAAAAGATAAGGTATGACAATAGTCCAATAGTAAGCGAGGCTCTGCCCGGTGCAGTTAGCACGGTGAAGTCTTCAGCAACGCCATTCCCCTGGTGTTGCTCTCTGGTTTCATCTAAACACAGCCTGGAGATTTCACTCTCCAGACCACACACTCTAGAGAAACAAAGCTGACTGAGCATTTAACCCTGCCCAGCCACACCCTGAGGAGAGTTAGAGGAATGACTTCCCTCCCATCTCTACATCATTCCCATAAAACCACACCCTTTAAAAGAGTTAACCCCCAGCATATAACATGCTGGCAGAAAGTTGATTGGTTTTAGTTCAAACAGGCTAGCAACCTGCGTGACACATACCTCCCCTCATATATTATACCAGTGACTCCGTCACAACCCATTTAATACCATAAAAAGTAAGTAATCCACAGGTGTCCGCTGTAAATCATGGTAACCTCTGTGTGAGCCGGCCAATGACTGGAGCGGAAATTCCAAAAGCACCGCAAAACTAAAAAGGAAATGACCTCCACATGTAGAGCACCAATCTGAAAAGTTACTTTCACTGTCCGGAATTGAATATGACCACCTGGAATTGTTGAGCTATTCATGTAGGTTAGTGTTACACGCACGCCGCTAGGTTCAGATAGGGCGAGACGGGCTTCATGAATTCATTGGAATCCTGGGGGAACCGTTACTCAGGGCGACCATAGGCTGCAGCTTATCTCTGGCACACGATAGATTCAGTTGCTGACCAGACACATCTGACAAGAGTCTTTTTCAACAGTTTAACAGTGAAATTTAATCTGAAGCACGGCCAGTGCAATTCAGGGATATTACAGCAACAATCTTCATTACAGTACAGTCTAATAAAGCAGGCACAGTATCGTCAGTCTCTTCAGTAGCATAATTCAGCACAGATTAGATCTCTTGGCAGCCTATGCATAAACAGCAGGCTTTTCCTTCACAAGGACTCACTAGTACACAGCATTCTTTATCCTGCATGGAGATGGGGGGGGGGGTTTGAGGAGGGAGATTCCTTCCAGTCCTCATCTTTCTGCCCAATAATACTCCACACTGTTAGCTCAGGGAGTCTATATGACCTGTGTTTAGCTTCCCTCCTGACCTGAATTCTGTTCCCTTATCTTCTGTGAGATACAGATCACACACCACCTTTCTCTATGGTTCCAGTCAGAACAGTAAACGACTCCCTCACAATTCCCCTGGGGCTCTGCTAACCACTCCCTGTCTCCTGTGACAGTGTTAACCCCTCTAGTTGCTGGATGCTTCTGAAGCACAGCACTACTTCTGCATGTCACACTCTTCCCTCCTTTTTGAATGTCGTCCTCGACATTTGTCTTAATTGGTCAATCTGACCAATTCTGAGACAGAGGTAAAAGTTGAATAACTTTATATACAAATTGTCATTGTCAAATTGGCATAACATTTACAAACATCAATAACAACTTATTTTTACGACCTTTTGCTTGTAGAACTCCTGTAAGAAATACATAATTAAAACAATCAGCATCTCTTCTGCTGAAGCTTTTCGTACGCCTTCAACCACCTCTCTCTCTAACTAGGCCAAAACAAGTCTTTCCACCAGGTAACATTGTCCATACTGTCTCTCGGTGGTGAATATCACTCAAATGAGCTTACCTGGTCCGTAGGCAGAGATACCTGACAATCCTTGGCACTTGGCTCTGTTTACCAACTGTCTCATACGTCAGCATCACAGGCCTCCTCCCTTCTCAAGTCGACATCCTCCTGGTAGTTTGTTCCTCAGATACCACGGGTTCCTCGGTTGCAGGAGTTTCTTCTGCTGCACTGAATTCTCGTACTTCCTCAGATGATCTTGGAACTGCCTCTGTAAATTCCTGTACTTCTCTTGAATCTTCCGCTTCCACCTGGTCTGGTAATTCTGCTACTCCAAAGTGTCGATCAGTCTCTTCAGTGATCGGTATTCTATCATCAGATCTGAATTGGACTTCATCTGTACTCCTTGGTACTCTGGATTCTCGGGACTTAGTTCACTCTCCTGAGGATGGTACATCCCTTTCCTTGCCGGTCCGAGAAATACAACAGTGTGTTCTTCTTCATTTCAACTTCAAAGGTCACTATCCACCTTCGGAGCTTCAGTCTGTGGTGGTCCCTTAGTCGATCTCGGACGATGTCGGTCTACTTCTGGGAAGTCTTGTTGTGGTGGGAGATAATCACAGGGTAGTAGTAAATTCCGATGGACTATTCTGGTTTTCTTGTCTCCCATTTCCAATCGGATTTCATACACTGGGCTATCATCGGCTTTCGTCCTTATGACCACATACACCTTGTCTTCCCAGAACGATCAATGTTTTCCTGGACCGCCTTTCTCAAGTACGTTCTTGACTAGCACTCGGCTCCCGGTGCCAATTCTGCTTCATAACATTTTCGATCATAGTACTCCTTGCTCTTGCTCTGTCCTTGCGTAACCACTTTGGACGATATGTTGTATGCCTCTACCATCCTTCCATTCCGTTCCTTCCATTTCCGAACAGATACGTTCTGTAAGTCTCTGACACCAGAGTATCGAGCATGATGTCGATTGGCAGTCTTGGCGATCGTCCATACAATAGAAAGAAGGGTGAGTAACCCGTTGCATCGCTCTTTGTACAGTTATAGGCATGTACCACTTTTGACAAGAGAACTCTTCCAGTCTTTCTTCTCGTCAGCTGTTAAAGTGCGCAACATCGACAATAAGGGAGTCCAAACCTCAAAGCAAAATCATTGAAAATCTTCTCTGCTGCTGTTCAACCTACTTTATTGGGGGTGGCATATGCTTGAGCAAATGGAGTAAAATGGTCCATCACTACCAAGATGTATTCGTAACCACACTTGCACGTCTCGAGATGTAGAAAGTCTATTGAAACCATCTCAAATGGATATGTAGTCTGGATGTTGCCCATAGGTGCCCGGGTTGATGTGTTGGGAGGTTTATCTTTCAGACAGCCACACTCCCTGGTCACGTACCTCTCAATATCTGTCTGCATGTACGGCCAGAAGAAACGTTCACGGATCAAGTTTGTTGTCCTTTCCACTCCCAGGTGTCCTATGTTTTCATGGAGTTCTTTGAAGACCAACCTATGGAATACTCTTGGTAGTACCAACTGCCGGTTTTGACCTCCTTTACGATACAGGATACCATCTTCACTGAGGTAGAGCTTCGTCCATTCTTTAACTAAAACAGATACTGCTGGAGACTCATTATCTCTCTCCCGTTTACTTGGAAACCGATTTTGGTCCACATAAAGTAGTATTCTATCAATTACCTGATCTTCCCATTGTGCTCTATGGATTTTTCCTTTTGGTAGATGTTGAATAGACAGGGGGTGATCTTGTTCTCTCGCTTTTATGGTGGTTTCCACCGTCAACGGACACGACAATAGTGTGTTTTCCTCTTGATACTGCTTGGGTAGTGCTCTCAATTGCTTCCATACTGACTTCCTCCGAGCATTCTTGCATGAACATTTCAAGCTCTAGTGGCATTCTCGACAATCCATCAGCATCCGCATTGCATTTTCCTGACCTGTACTTGATGCTGAAATTGAAGTCAGCTAATTCAGCGACCCATCTCTGACCCGTTGCATTCAGTTTGGCTGTAGTGAGGACATAGGTCAAAGGGTTGTTGTCAATGTATACCTCAAACTCTTTCCTGTAGTAGAGATAATCTCTAAATCGTTCACAGATAGCCCATTTCAATGCCAGGAACTCCAACTTTCCAGAATGTAGATGGTAATTCTTCTCGGCGTCTGTCAATGTTCTAGAACCGCAACCGATGACTCTCATTTTTCCATCTTGATGCTGATACAGGGCAGCTCCCAGTCCAACTTGAGAAGCGTCACAATGAAGAACAAATGGTAAGTTGAAATCAGGATATCCCAAGATGGGTGGTTTTACCAGGTAGTCTACTAGTTCTTCCAATACCTCCTGGTGGTCTGCTGTCCAGAGAATGTGCTGTTGGGACGAAACGACGTTGTTTCTTTTAAGCCCGGTCCTACTCGCGTTCTTCTTTTTCTCCATGGGTGTTGTTGACTCTGTTGTCCCCCCCAAGAAGATGTATAGTAGGCCGGCAATCCGGGAGAAGTTCCAAATGTAAGTACGATAGTAGGAGAGGAATCCTAATATCTGCCTGAACTCCCCGACAGAAGAGGGTCGCTTGTCTTTTAAGGCCAGTACCAGAGCGATTTCTGCTGGGTCCATGGTATATCCTTCTCCGGACACAATTTTCCCTAGAAATCGGACTTGCCTTTTGAACAGTTCACACTTCTTTGGGGTCAACTTAACTCCATGTTGTTGATACCGCTGTAATACGATCCTCACATGTTCAACATGCTCCCGGAAGGTTTTACTGTGTACCACATTGTCATCCAAGTACGGCTGGCAGATATCGTACCTCAATCCTTCTAAACATGTCTCCATGCTCCTCTGGAATTCTGCTGGAGCTGAACTGAGCCCAAACGGTATGCGGATCCTGTTAGAACCTTGCTCTTAGGTTTTTTTTTCCTTTGCTGGTCACATGACCTTGTTGGCCTATTTAATCCTGCTCCGCCCTTCTGGCTTTGCTGGACTTCATTGTATATCTACTTTCTAGCTAGCCTGTGCTCTGTGTCTTGCTCTGTTAGTTTTCTTGGTCTACTGACCTCTATGTTCTATATATTTTGTTTGTTCGTCTGTCTGCTACTATTTCTGTTAGGAGGTGTCCCATATTCCTCCCAGTCCTTAGTACTTGTAGGGATTCCTTCCCCACATCTATAGGTCTCCGTACAGATTAGCTTAGGACTTTAGCAGGTCTGATCGCAGGATCAGGTCCCCTGTTACATCGTAGGGATTAAGCTGAGTTCTATCGTAGGGACAGATCTCCTCTCTTTCCTTAGCTCTGGTAGCAGAACATAACAGTAAGTCCAGCCAGCAAATTCTCTAAGGAAAGATTTTTCTGTTCCATCATGGTGTCGGTTCAGGATTTGGTTCATCGCCTGCAGGGACTCTCTCTGGAGGTGGCCGAGCTCCGTCAGCACGTGAGTAACTGTCCTGGAGCACATTTCTTGGAGCCTAAGGTATGTTTGCCGGATTTATTTTTTGGTGAACACCGAGAATTTTTTTCATTTAAAAATGCTTGCTTATTGTATTTTCGTTTGAGACCTAAGTCCTCTGGGGATGAATCCCAGCGCGTAGGGTTCATAATGTCACTTTTGCGCAAAGAGCCTCAGGAGTGGGCCTTTTCTTTGCAACCTAGTGATACATGCTTCAGATCAGTGGATAGTTTTTTTTCTGCTTTGGGACTATTATATGATGATCCTGACCGTGTCGCATCAGCTGAGACTGAGTTGAGACGTTTAAAACAGGGATCAGGTAATGTGGAAAAATATTGTACTCATTTCCGTCATTGGTCTACTCAAACAGGGTGGAACGATTCTGCTCTGAAAAGTCTATTTCTTGCTGGGCTCAGTGAAAGGGTTAAAGACCTGCTAATTACTTATCCTACACCTGAAGATTTGCAACAGGCTATGCAATTAGCTATACGGGTGGATAGAAGACTGTGTGCAAGGGTTAATGAGAGCAAATCCTCTGCTATGTCAGTTTCTGGTTATGAGAATGTGTGTACTAACAGTGGTGAACCGAGGGAGATTGGATCGGTGGCACCTCGCTCTCAAGAAAAAGACCGTCGATTTTCTGAAGGCTTGTGTTTCTATTGCGGAAAATCTGGTCATTTGATTAAAGGCTGTGAGCTTCGTATGAAGAAAGAAAAAAAAATGGTCAGTCACGCCCGTATTGCCTGTTTAAATTCCAAGGGTATATTTTTAGCTGCTTCCACGATTGCTCAGAAAAAATTAATGGAATTTCGGGTGTTTGTTGATTGCGGGTCTACTCTGAATGTAATTGATGGGGGATTCGTGGAAAGACTCAATTTAAAACCTGAACCTTTATCATCCCCCATTGCTGTGGTTTCTGTGGATGGTTCCCCTTTGAAGAATATTACTCTCAAGGTCTGTGAATTTCCTCTCACTATTAATGGTGTTCACCATGAGAAATTGGATTTGGTAGTGTTGAATAACTTGCCTTCTCCAGTAATATTGGGATTGCCCTGGTTAAAATTTCACAATCCTGTACTGGATTGGTCTACCAGTGAAATTAAATCCTGGAGCCATAAATGTTATGACAAGTGTTGTAACGGGCGTATTGCAGCTTTGGATAGGGGAGAATTGCCTGTTACTATTCAGGATTTTTGGAGAGTTTTTTCTGAGAAGGAATCGCAGGTTTTGCCTCCCCATAGAGACTATGATTGTTCTATTGAATTTGTCCCTGGAGCGACTCTTCCTAAAAGTCGTTTATTTAACCTTACTATTCCTGAGAGGAAAGCTTTGGAGGAATACATACAGACAAGTTTGGCCGCCGGTCACATTAGGCCTTCTAAGTCTCCTGTGGCGCTTGGATTTTTTTTGTAAAAAAAAAGGACGGCGGTTTACGTCTTTGTCTGGATTTTCGTGAGATTAACAAAATTACTGTACGCAATCCTTACCCACTGCCATTGATTCCTGATCTGTTTAACCAGTTAATGGGGGCCAAGTGGTTCTCTAAAATTGACCTTAAGGGGGCATACTATCTGTTGCGCATGAAGGAGGGTGACGAATGGAAGACTGCTTTTAACACTCCTGTGGGTCATTTTGAGAATCTGGTTATGCCTTTTGGTCTTACTAATGCTCCTGCATTTTTTCAGAATCTGATTAATGACATCCTTAGACCTTTGATCGGCAAAAATGTGGTTGTGTATTTGGATGACATTTTGATTTATTCGCCGGATCTGGAGTCTCATTGGCGGAGCGTGCGTGAGGTATTACAGTTATTAATGGACAATTCGCTTTTTGCTAAGCTGGAGAAATGTGAGTTCGCTGTACAGAGAATTAGTTTTTTGGGCTACATTATCTCCAGCAAAGGTTTTGAGATGGATCCGTTAAGGTTCAGGCTGTGCAGGAATGGCCTAGGCCTATTGGTTTGAAATCGATACAGAAGTTTTTGGGTTTCGCCAATTACTACAGAAAATTCATAAAAAATTTTTCTAGTATTGTCAAACCTCTGACTGATCTCACCAGGAAAGGTGCTGATGCGGTTCAGTGGTCTTCTGAGGCCATTGAAGCTTTTGTGTATCTCAAGGAGAGGTTCACCTCTGCTCCCATCCTTATGCAGCCTGATGTTACTAGGCCGTTTTTGGTTGAGGTTGATGCTTCCTCTGTGGGGGTTGGCGCAGTATTGTCTCAGGATAACGGGGATGGATTACATCCCTGTGCCTTTTTTTCAAAAAAATTTTCGGAGACTGAACTGAATTACGATATTGGTAATCGAGAATTATTGGCTATTAAACTCGCATTTAAACACTGGCGCCACTTCTTGGAAGGTGCGGAATTTCCCGTTCAGGTTCTTACGGATCATAAAAATCTGATATATCTTGATGCTGCCAAGCGCCTGAATGCCCGTCTGGCTAGGTGGGCACTGTTTTTCTCGCGGTTTAATTTCTCCGTTACTTACATCCCTGGTACTAAGAATGTTAAGGCGGATGCCTTGTCTCGCAGTTTTTCTCCCATAGTCGGTGCTGAGAAAGAGGAGAACATTTTACAAGAAGGTGTTGTGATAGCTGCTTTGGACTCCGTTTTGGAAAATGAGATTCTTAAAGCACAGGAGAATGCCCCTTCTAACACTCCTCATGGGAGGTTGTTTGTGCCTGGGACCTTTAGGAGAGATTTGTTTGTTGAGTGTCACGAATCTCGGTTGGCAGGTCATCCCGGAATCTCTGAGACCAAGAGACTGGTGGGTCGCAGTTTTTGGTGGCCTGGATGGCAGAAGGAAGTCATTAAGTGGGTGCGTCAATGTACTATATGTGCTAGATCTAAGTCCTCACATACTCCTGCTGCGGGGTTGCTTTGTCCTTTGGAGGTTCCCAGTGCTCCTTGGACACATTTGGCTATGGACTTTATAACTGACCTTCCCCCCTCTGAGGGTTTTACTGTCATCTGGGTGGTCGTGGACCGTTTTAGCAAGATGTGTCACTTGGTTCCTTTCGTCAAACTGCCCTGCGCTAAAACTCTCGCTAAGGCCTTTGTCAAGGAAATTGTCAGACTTCATGGCGTTCCTACTGACATTGTTTCTGATAGGGGTCCTCAGTTCGTGGCTCATTTTTGGCGTGCCTTTTGTGATAGGTTGGGAGTTCATTTGTCGTTCTCGTCCGGATATCATCCTGAATCTAATGGCCAGACAGAAAGGAAAAACCAGGATGTTGAGCAGTTCTTGCGTTGTTTTGTGGCAGACAATCATGAGGGGTGGTCTGAGTTTCTGTCACTTGCTGAATTTGCTCTGAACAATCATACATCTTCTTCTGCTGGTTGTTCGCCTTTTTTTTTGTTGTTCTGGGAGACATCCGTCGTTTGGGTCGTTCTCCAAGTTGGGATCTGCCGTGCCGGAGGAGGAGAATTTTTCCGGTGATTTGGAGAGAGTTTGGACGGATGTGCGTGGTAATCTTCAGGAGGCCAACAGAAAATCTAAAGACTACTTTGATAGGAAACGACAGGAGGTTTTGTTCGCTGTTGGTGACATGGTTTGGTTGTCCTCTAGGAATCTGCGGTTGAGGATTCCTTCAAAGAAATTGGGTCCCAAGTTTGTAGGGCCCTTTAAGGTGCTTCAGGTTGTCAACCAATCTGCTGTTAGGTTGGAGGTTCCTACCTCCTGGAGAATTAATCCGGTATTTCATGTCTCTCTGTTGAAAAAAGCTGTTGTATCGGATTGTGACGCCTCTGCCTCTGTTCCTCCGGTGGTGGAGGACGGGGAATATGAAATTTCTCGCATCCTTAACTCTAGACGGTATAGAGGTAGTTTGCAGTATCTTGTGGCCTGGAAAGGTTTCGGTCCCGAGGATAACTCTTGGGTGAGGTCGGATGATGTTTCCGCGTCCAGACTTATCAGAGCGTTTCACAGGAGATTTCCTGATAAGCCTGGTCCTAGGGGATCCGGAGGATCCTCTTAGAAGGGGGGTACTGTTAGAACCTTGCTCTTAGGTTTTTTTTTCCTTTGCTGGTCACATGACCTTGTTGGCCTATTTAATCCTGCTCCGCCCTTCTGGCTTTGCTGGACTTCATTGTATATCTACTTTCTAGCTAGCCTGTGCTCTGTGTCTTGCTCTGTTAGTTTTCTTGGTCTACTGACCTCTATGTTCTATATATTTTGTTTGTTCGTCTGTCTGCTACTATTTCTGTTAGGAGGTGTCCCATATTCCTCCCAGTCCTTAGTACTTGTAGGGATTCCTTCCCCACATCTATAGGTCTCCGTACAGACTAGCTTAGGACTTTAGCAGGTCTGATCGCAGGATCAGGTCCCCTGTTACATCGTAGGGATTAAGCTGAGTTCTATCGCAGGGACAGATCTCCTCTCTTTCCTTAGCTCTGGTAGCAGAACATAACAGATCCACTCATATAACCCCCATGGTGTGATGAATGCTGTCAAAGGTCTACTGGACTCTTTAACAAACCCTTGATGGTATGCTTTACCCTGATCGAGGACAGAGAACCAGGTACTTCCTGATAGGCTATCCAGCATATCTTGAATCTTTGGTATCGGGTGCCGATCAGGTACTGACTTTCGGTTTAGTTCCCAGTAATCACAGCAGAGTCTCAACGTACCGTCCTTCTTCCTAACACAAACAATAGGAGAGGAATAAGACAACTTCAACTTTTGGACCCAACCTCTATTGATTAGGTCTTGTAAATACTCTTTCACTTCACAGTGTAATTGTTTCGGCACAGACATGTAACTTCTGGTTACTGGGGTCGTGTCTTTCAAATTGATTTGAACTGCAACGATGGGATACAGCCTATGTCAGAGTCATCTTTGGAGAATGTGACGCGCCCCCTGGGCCGTGGGGTACTCGGTGCCGGGCCGGTCGTTGCTAGGGGAGATGTCACAGTGGCGGTGACCCTGTCCGTGACCCAGGGCGGTCAGTAAAAAGGGAATATTTACAGGGGATTTATAGTTTTTATATACAGTTCGTGACGCCACCTGTGGTATGCGGCTATATGGAGCTGCCGCTGCGGAGCAGGTCCTCTGGAGCTGGTGTAAATGCAGCAGAGTTGGTTTAGCTCTCCACAGGTAGAGCTTAGCTCCAGGGCTGCGCTGAGATATTATGGATGTTGCGGTGTAGTGCAGGGGGTGATGGCGCAGCAATAACTTCACAGAGACAGTGGGGTGCAGTCTTCAGAGTTTACTCACAGTTGTTAAGTTCCTCAGGTTGCACTGTCCAGCTTACAGCCTCCCACGTCATGCTGCGTTCACCAGGCAGGGGTTCAGCAAACTCCCAGGTGTTTCAAGAGTGCCTGACAGGACCCCGTTCTGTGTGTTCCTTCTGGCCGTCTCCCTACACCTCACATCTAGTGCCCCAATCCAGTGGCCGCGTACCTTGTCGGGCGATGTCTTCTCTGTCCCCTGGGTCCTCTAAGGCTACCTTCTTGGCGAGACTGATGTGGATTGTGGCTGCAGTACTTGAAATACTACAGCCTCCGGTTTCCTAGTTGAGACTTGAAATGCTCTGCTAGTTTAGGGACCGGTCCCCTCTGTGCGACCTGACCCCTCCACTGCCTGGCAGATTCAGGCGTACGGGTGGCCTCCAGCATTGCCCGTACCCCTGGGGTCCCTTCTACGTTCCTGGAGCCTTTCCTGCTCCTCTCTTTCTCTCCAGTCCTGGGCCTCTCCTCAGGCCCTCCTCCTGAGCAGAGCTCCTACAGAGCTCCTGCTCCCAACTCCTCTCACTGTAGACTGTTCTATACTAGAATGTTCCACCCTCTTTTTATGTCACTCCTTTCAATGCTCCCCTAATCTACGTCCTCCACCCACACCCACTACATGGTTCCCCCTTTTTTGGTTCCCCCCACTCCAGCCAGGGACAGGGCTCAGCAGGAAGCGCGACACATCTTGCCCTTCCAGCTGGTCTGGAGTAGTGTAGTGTTGGATGCAGGTGTTAGGGTCCCGGGCAGCACTCTATCCTTACCTGAGAGTGGGGTACCACACCTCTGGGTGAGATGCAGTACCTCTGTGGCGACTGAACCCGCAGGGGCGCCACAAATGCATGTCACTCTTTTCTCAACATCTGTTTTACTACCACTCGATCTTCAGCACACAAGTGTTCCAGGGGTACTGAGGGATCCCGAGGTGGGTCATGCAATTTTCTCCCCTGGGCAACTCCTGTTCCTTGGTGGTGAGACTGAATTCACGGTAAACCCCTGGGCGGGTCTCACACTGGATGGATATACAGTTTTATCGGTTTCGATGTGACCTAACACAGTCTTTGGTTCCAGTCTAATTTCGTGTTTCGTAGCATTCATCACCGCTACTGTCACTCGAGCAAACCCACCAGTAGGAATCGTAAGCACAGTCTCACCTTGAACTAGGCCTTCCGGAAGTTCTGAGGAGTCTTTTGGCACGAACAGTCTTTTCTGGACTCTTCTTCCCGGTTCTACCCGGACTCCACATCTCACCCCCACCATTTGATTTGCAGGGATGATGGTTGGGCGCCAGCCTACTTTGACTTCTTTTAGGTCCATTGTATTCTGTGCTTTCTTTACTCTATGAATCACATTTTCCGCTGTTGGGTATGGCAAGCGATGTGACAATTGCATCCACCACCAGCGTCCCTGACTTGTGTTTCTGCCACGCTGTTATCACTGGTCACGATAAAAGGTACCAAAAGCTCAATAGTGTTGCTGTTCTTCGTGGCCCTCAGTTGGAAAGTCACTTCTACACAGCCTATGAAAGGGATGTCGGTCTGGTTGACGTGTGTAGCATCGGCGTCTCTGCCCCGTGCTAGGCAGAGACGCCGTCCCTCTCACCTCCCCACTCCTGGCGCGGCGTCCTCCAGCGCTTCTCTCCCCGCTGCTTCCGGCACGCGCTCCTTCCCCAGCAGTGTGCTTAGGGCACGCGCGCGCGCGCTCCCCCGCTCTTAAAGGGACCGCGCGCGCCGTCCTAAGGAGTCCCCGGCCAATTGCCGGAGGACCTCCCATTTATAAGGCACCTCCTCCAAAATGGAGGTGCCCGAGCTATGTTGTTTGCACTGTGTCTCACCTGTGCTTCAGCCCTCAGGTTCCGCTGCTAGCCTGACTTCCCGTCCTGCATGCCAGCCTGTTACTTGCCTAGTCCGTCAGACCGCTCACCTGGGAGCATCTTCTACTTACCTGCCTTGTCTGCCAGTCCGCTCACCTGGGAGCGTCCTTCAGTTACCTGCCTGTTACCTGCCTCGTCTGTCAGACCGCTCACCTGGGAGCGTACACCAGTAACTTGCCTGTTACCTGCCTTGTCTGCTGACTGCTCACCTGGGAGCGCCCACCAGTCACCTGCCTGTCTCCTGCCTCGTCTGTCAGACTGCTCACCTGGGAGCGTCCACCAGTTACCTGACTGTTTTCTGCTGTCTCAGTCTGCCCGCTCACCTGGGAGCGCCCGCCAGCTACCTGTCAGGTACCCGCCTCGCCTGTCTACCCAGAGACTGCCCCGGTCACTTGCCGTGACCACTTGCCTATCTACCCAGAGACTGCCCCGGTCACTTGCCGTGACCACCTGCCTATCTACCCAGAGACTGCCCCGGTCACTTGCCGTGACCACCTGCCTATCTACCCAGAGACTGCCCCGGTCACTTGCCGTGACCTCCTGCCTATCTACCCAGAGACTGCCCCCATCACTTGCCGTGACCACCTGCCTGTCTACCCAGAGACTGTCCCCGTCACTTGCTGTGACTACCTGCTTGCCCTCCCTGGGAGTCACCCGCTTCCTTACAAGGACTTCCCCCTTGTATTGCAGCTCAGAGGTTCCACTTCCCGGACCCGTAACAACGTGGAGTTCCACTGGTCCTAAGAGTTCTTTTAGCAACTGAAGGCAGGTATGTGGCAGGTAGCGCCTTCCCCATTCTTCATTTAAAAGGCTCGCTTGGGCTCCTGTGTTCCACAGTGCTTTTACCAGGAGTCCATCTAGCTGGCACTGTATAAAACATCTTTCACTGATTAGGCTGATGAGGCTATTTTTACTGACCGAGGAATCCTCCTCCAAAGACTACATCATTTGACTTCTGCACTGGGCATTAAGTAACTGATGTCTCTCTAAGTCTCTCTTGCAGCTGTTGTAGACGGGAACACACTGTGGGATAGTACTGACGCAGCCGTTTTACCTCATGCGCCGTTCTGGGGTTTGGTGAGATTTGGATTTGCTTCTGGGGCCTCCTCCGTGTCGCAGTTACCAGTCGCCCCACACTGGCAACCTCCTGTCTTTTAACCCAAATGAGCGTGACCATTGGCATTCTTCGGCATAATGTCCTTCCTCACCACATCTTAGACAGTGGACACACACCGTACTCTGATTTGATGAACGGCACGCTTCACAAGCCGGGTATCTTCTGTTTTGAAACCCACTCCTGAGTCTGAGGGATACAAGTTCTGGCCTGGAACAAATCAACTTTTTCACCTCAATCAACTCAGCTCGCAGTTCTCCTATTACTTCCTCCCAGTCAGCGCTGGAGGTCCTCTCTTTTGTTGGTGCTTTAAGGTTCCCTCTCGGAGATGGCACTGGAGGGTCTCCATGATTATCTTTGGACTGGCCATCAGGGGTTTCCAACTTCAGCTGACTCATTTTGGTGATTTTAGGAGCAGAGCTTTTCTTTAACTTTTGCTCGCTCTCTGACTCCAAACTAGCTGCCTCATTCATCTTTTCAATTAGGATTTTGTCCAGAATGCCAGGATCTCCTAGGTACTCGTTCAGCTGCAACTTGATGTCTTTGTTTATTAACCCCGTTCCCAATGATCTCAAGAACTTCTTCTGGACTAGTCCAGCATCAAACCTCTCCTCCGCTTCTACAGTGCCTACAAGTACTATTCAACCCCCTGCAGATTTAGCTGGTTTGATAAGATGCAAATAAGTTAGAGCCTTCAAACTGCAAACGAGAGTAGGTTTTATGAACAGAAGCATAAATCTTACAAACCAAAAAGTTATGTTGCTCAGTTGAATTTTATTAAATTTTAAACATAAAAGTGTGGGTCAATTATTATACAACCCCTATGTTTAATATTTTGTGGAATAACCCTTGTTTGCAATTACAGCTAATAATCGTCTTTTATAAGACCTGATCAGGCCGGCACAGGTCTGTGGAGTTATCTTGGCCCACTCCTCCATGCAGATCTTCTCCAAGTTATCTAGGTTCTTTGGGTGTCTCATGTGGACTTTATTCTTGAGCTCCTTCCACAAGTTTTCAATTGGGTTAAGGTCAGGAGACTGACTAGGCCACTCCAACACCTTGACTTTTTCCCTCTTGAACCAGGCCTTGGTTTTCTTGGCTGTGTGCTTTGGGTCGTTGTCTTATTGGAAGATGAAATTACGACCCATCTTAAGATCCTTGATGGAGGAGCGAAGGTTCTTGGCCAAAATCTCCAGGTAGGCCGTGCTATCCATCTTCCCATGGATGCGGACCAGATGGCCAGGCCCCTTGGCTGAGAAACAGCCCCACAGCATGATGCTGCCACCACCATGCTTGACTGTAGGAATGGTATTCTTGGGGTCGTATGCAGTGCCATCCAGTCTCCAAACGTCACGTGTGTGGTTGGCACCAAAGATCTCGATCTTGGTCTCATCAGACCATAGAACCTTGAACCAGTCTGTCTCAGAGTCCTCCAAGTGATCATGAGCAAACTGTATACGAGCCTTGACATGACGCTTGAAAGTAAAGGTATCTTACGGGCTCGTCTGGAACGGAGACCATTGCGGTGGAGTACGTTACTTGTGGTATTGACTGAAACCAATGTCCCCACTGCCATGAGATCTTCCCGGAGCTCCTTCCTTGTTGTCCTTGGGTTAGCCTCGACTCTTCGGACAAGCCTGGCCTCGGCACGGGAGGACACTTTCAAAGGCTGTCCAGGCCGTGGAAGGCTAACAGTAGTTCCATAAGCCTTCCACTTACGGATGATGCTCCCAACAGTGGAGACAGGTAGGCCCAACTCCTTGGAAAGGGTTTTGTACCCCTTGCCAGCCTTGTGACCCTCCACGATCTTGTCTCTGATGGCCTTGGAATGCTCCTTTGTCTTTCCCATGTTGACCATGTCTGAGTGCTGTTCACAAGTTTGGGGAGGGTCTTAAATAGTCAGAAAAGGCTGGCAAAAGAGATCTTTAATCCACACATGTGAAGCTCATTATTCTTAGTGCCTGAACTACTTCTTAATACTTTAGGGGGACCAAACAGAATTCTTGTGGTTTGAGGGGTTGAATAATAAATGACACTCTGAATTAACTTTTAACGTTTTAAAAAAAAAAATAAAAAATTTGCTGCAGTGCATTTCCCACTTCCAGGCTGATCTACAGTACAAATGTCACAATGCCAAGTTAATTCCGCATGTGTCAACCAGCTAAATCTGCAGGGGATTGAATACTATTTGTAGGCACTGTATATCTCTGGATGCAAACAACAGTCTATCCTTCAGTTCAATTGCTCTGAACAAGAAACTTTGGGGTGATTCATTATTTTTCTGTCAGAGGTTAATGAGTCGGTGGAACAATTCTAAAGTACTCTCTTCTTTATAGTGCCCTTGTAAAATTATCTTCAGCTGTTGCAAGGTCAATTGACTCTTCATTTTTAGCATACTACGGAGGTTCAATCCTGGGCTGATCGCTTTCACCACCCCCTCAACGATCTCATCTGGCTGGTAGCCTTTCTGTAAGCCTGCATCGATCTGGTGCAACAAGTTCATATAAGACAGTTTCTCTTTCTGTTCACACTCTCCAATCTGTCCCAGGATCTTGAATTCTTTCCTTATGGTGATTTGTGGCATTAGAGAGGACTGTCTTCCTGATTTACCTAGCCTGAGCAGGTTAAAGGTTCTGTCTAAGTCTGTCACCTGTTCAGAGGTTTTGGTCAATTCCTGCAGGGCTGTTGTTAGGGGTTTGAGTTGTTCTTTCAATTCCTGTAGTTCAGTCTGCAGACGGAGATTCCCGCTTTTGGTAATTGGTGCCGCCCCTCCATTCTCCAACTTCAACCTGGTTAGAAACTGTGGTAGCTCCTGGAGGAACGTCTTCAGCTTCTTTCTCCCCCAGCTCATCCATTTTTGCATTAAAGGCAGCTAACAGTTGCCTGCGGTTGTGTGCTTTAGAAATCTGTTCTTCTGACATCTTTATATGTTCTGCTACTGTTCTCAATTTTTCACAGGTTAAATGAAGAAACAGCTCACTAATTCTGTCCATTTGTATTTCCACATCCATTGCTGATAGTGAGTTTTCTTTATGGCTGGTCCCCTTTAACTGGTGTAGCAGAGTTGAGTTGAGGTCCTGTGCTGATGTGTTTTTCCAGACACTTTTCCTCTTCTCCCTCTACACGCTAATTCCCGCTCAGGACTCCCTGTAGGGGCCACCAATGTTACACGCACGCCGCTAGGTTTAGATAGGGTGAGGCGGGTTTCATGAATTCGTTGGAATCCTGGGGGAACCGTTACTCAGGGCAACCATAGGTTACAGCTTATCTCAGGCACACGATAAATTCAGTTGCTGACCAGACACATCTGACAAGAGTCTTTTTCAACAGCTTAACAGTGGAATTTAATCTGAAGCATGGCCAGTGCAATTCAGGGATATTACAGCAACAATCTTCATTACAGTACAGTCTCATAAAGCAGGCACAGTAACGTTAGTCTCTTCAGTAGCATAATTCATAACTGATTAGATCTCTTGGCAGCACACTTCTATGCATACACAACCACAGGCTTTTCCTTCACAAGGACTCACTAGTACACAGCATTCTTTATCCTGCATGGAGATGGAGGGGGGAGGGTTTGATGAGGCAGATGATCCCTATGACAGGATTCCTTCTAGTCTTTATCTTTCTGCCTGATAATACTCCACACTGTTAGCTCAGGGAGTCTATCTGACCTGTGTTTAGCTTCCCTCCTGACCTGAATTCTGTTCCCTTATCTTCTGTGAGATACAGGGCTCCAGCCAGAACAGTAAACAACTCCCCCACAATCCCCCCTGGGGCTCTGCTAACCACTCCCTGTCTCCTGTGACAGTGTTAACCCCTCTAGTTGCTGGATGCTTCTGAAGCACAGCACTACTTCAACGTGTCACATTAGCTTCAAGGGTGTCTGCAAAGAAACTAAAGGAATTTTCAGCCTTTTGGCCAAAGAGAAGTTCAGAAAATTCTCTGCTGCTTCAGAATCAATAAGTGCTTGTCCCGTAAACACAGGGCATTGGTGCAGCTTCTTATACAATACATAGAACTGTGAGTTCTTGGACAATATGGGATCTCAGGAGCAGTGGGACAGATGAAGTGGAACCCAGCAGGGATTGAAGCTATTTGTAACATAGTATGCATAGAAGGTGGAGCACACCAAACATGGAAATCTAGAGTGTCAATCCCAAGACACAGGTGTGTATCTTAGTGGGCCTTAACCCCTTCACGACCTATGACGTATAGGTACCTCATAGGTCGTGTCCCTCCCTTTGATGAGGGCTACGGAGCTGAGTCCGTATCTTTCCCAAAACATGACAGCTGCCCCTAACAGCCGCGAGAGGAATCATGATCCACCCGTGGCTGTTAAATTGTTAAATGCCGCTGTCAAGATTGACATTTAACTTGCGAAAACCCGATGCGCGTAACAACCCCTTGCCCAACGGCGCTCCTGTCACATGCTTGAGGGCGCCAATGAGTTGGAATGACAGCCAGGGGTCTGCAGAAGACCCCTGTTTTTATCACTGCAGCTCTCCTATGATTTCTCCTACACTTTCTGCTGAAGCCCTGTTATCTGTAGAACAAGAGATTTGATTATCGCAGATTCAAGTCTTCTAAGGGGATTATTGAAGCAAATAAAAAGTAGAAAAAAAAAGGTTTAAAAAAATGTTAAAAAAATAAATAAAATTTCAAAATATAAGCTAAATTAATCTAATTGGTAAATGGGATAACGAGAAAAAAAAGCGACAGAATTAAATTTTTTTGGTCGCAGCACCACTGCAATAAAAGTGAAATCTTTGGCCTTGTACTACATCTATATGTCTCTGACGAACCTGTGCATCATGAATCGTGGTATGTGTTAAAGGGGCCCACTGAGACTATCTCTCGCGGCCCACGAAAACCTGGAGCCGGCCCAGTAGATGCTCTTCCTCCACCAAGCAAAGGTTTCTAATGTCCTGCTTGTTCCCCCTTCACAATAGAACATTCAATTTACCAACTCTGTCCCTTATTTATGCCACAAATCACTGTGACCCCTACTAATGCCAGACTAGTAAACTACGGTCTGTCCAGCCATTAGATGGTGGCTAAGAGGCGATTGAATAGCTGTTTCCATCAGTGCCATAGATTTTGAATGGAATGGCTGCTCTATTAAAACCCCCACTACCATCAGTCATATTGCTGGGAAATGAGGGTTTCTCATTATGTTGATCAGTGAATTGGTCCCAGCAGTTAGTTCCCCTAATATATTGCAACGAGCTAGGAAATATTGCTTCAATGGAAAATGTAGTGTAATATATTATTTACTAAGGAGATAATGAAAAACAAAGCCATGTCAAGAACAAATCTGAACAGTTTATCCCAAAAGTGTACCTATATCATAAGATGTTATGGGATAAGATGTGCAGTAATTGCAGCATCCCACTCCATTTTATGTGCTTTAGTGCCTTCCTACAGTCACCGATGCATCATCTTGCTTCATATCTTTGTCATTTGTATATACAAAAAGAATTACAGTACCATAAAAACACCCACACACAAACAACAGATATGATCTCAAAAACTGTGCATGTTCCTAAAAGCAAAATCTACTGAATCAAACCAGGAATAACAATAGCCTGAATAGCGAGTTAGCTGCATACGTGACAGTATTGGTGTCGGAAAATACTAATTTGATTTTATCCAACTAGCTTCTAATTATAGTATTGAAGTCTATTGTACAAAAAAAACAGAGGTTTTAGTCCCCTAGGGACTAAAAAAAAATGTAAAAATCAATGGAAAATATTTTTTAAAATATATATTTATATAAAAATTCTAAATACCCCTTTTCCTAGAACATAATTAAAATGTGAAAAATAAAAAAAATAAACATATTTAATATTGGCACATGCGTAACTTTGTGAACTGACGAAATATAATATCTGTTCTATTTGGTGAATGTCGAAACAAAAAATAAATCTAAATGGCAGAATCGCTGGGGGGGGGTTTTCTTGGTAACTGCATCTCCCTCAAAAAAATAGAAAGTTGCATGGACCTCAAAATATTAATGATAAAAAATGCAGCTTGTACTGCAAAAAAAAAAAAAAAACCCTCACAAAACTCTATTAACTGAAAAATAAACAAGTTGTAGCTCTTGCAAGGCGATAAAAAAATCCAAAGAGGGGCCCAGTGGATTTCTGTCATTCAGGGGCCTGCAAAAACTCGGAGCCGTCCTTGACATTTCATTAGCTGCTACAAATGTACTAAATTTTGCTATATAAATCTAAATGTACTGAGCGCCACCTCGTGGTGGATACTGGCAGAACACAACAAACATGTACGTACACACACAAAAAATTGTGTTCTAAAAATACCAAATTCAGTTGTTAAGGGTTTAACACATGGGGTACATTTGTGAAAACTAGCATGCTATTGAGCAATATACCTGTCTGAAGAACTAATATAGTATGCATTGTATCTCAAACTATAGTCCATATCTATACTTAAAAGGAGTAAAGTTTGAGCATTTCTTGTCAAATAACATTTTCTGTTTCCTGGTTTGCTAAATGGCATACCAAATACACTGGGTGCACAATTATTAGTCAATTTGTATTTTCATTTTTAATTTTATTATTGACCAACTATAGTGATGTTAATAAACATGAATATTTAAGAAAGTAATAGTGAGATTGTATCATTATTATGAGAATATCTATGTGTGCAGAATTATTATGCAACTAAATGAAAAACATACATTTTCTTCTCCCAATTGTTTATTTTAATCTGTTAAAGTAATAAGCAAAACTCAAAATGTACAAAAATACAATTAAAAAAATGATCAATGACCAATATAGCCATCCTTCTTTTTTAATAGCAGTCATAACCCTTCCATCCATGGAGTCTCAGTTTCTTAATCTGTTGATGACCACAGCCTCCCAGACACTGTTCAGAGAGGTGTACTGTTTTCCTTCACATACACGTATATCTTCTGTTTAAGAAGTGCCCACAAGTTCCCAATAGGGCTTAGGTCGGGTGAGGAAGGGGCCATGTTACTATTGTTTCATCTTTAAGGCCTTTCTAGCTAGCCAAGCAGTGGAGACTTTGATGCATGCGATGGAGCATTGCCCTGCATAAAAATCATGGTTTTCTTGAAAGATGCCGACATTTTACGGTACAACTGCTTGAACAAAGTGTCTTCTAAAATTCGGCAGAAGGTTTGGCTTGATTTGGAGTGAATTTTCAACCCGAAAAGGCCCAACTAGCTCATTTTTAATAACACCAGTCCATAGCAGTACCCCAATTTCACATTGCTAGCAGCTAAGTTGAAGTGTAAATCTGTGCCCATTATTGATCCAACTAGGGGCCCATCCATCTGGCCTGTCAAGAGTAACTCTCATCTCATCAGTCTATAAAGCCTTTGAAAAATATCTGTCTTCAGATATTTCTTGGCCCAGTCTTGACGTTTCCACTTCTGTACCTTGTTCAGTGGTGGCCGGATTTCAGCCTCCTTACCTCAACCTTGTCTCTGAACACTGAACACCTTGTACTTTTGGGCACTCCAGGGAGGTTGCAGTTCTGGAATATGACTGATTCACTAAACCATCTCAGACGGATGTCTGTCCAGCCTCTGTTTGAAGACTTCCATTGAATGAGAACTCATCACCTCTCGTGAAAGCCTGTTCCACTCATTGATAACACTCCCGGTCAAAAACTTTTTTCTAATATCTAATCTGTATCTTCTCCCTTTCAGTTTCATTCTATTGCTTCTCATGTTTCCTTGTGCAAATGAGAATAAAGATGATCCTTCTACAATGTGACAGCCTTTCAGATATTTGTAGACAGCTATTAAGTCTCCTCTTAGTCTTCTTTTTTGCAAGCTAAACATTCCCAGATCCTTCAACTGTTCCTGATAGAACATAGTTTGCAGTCTGCTCACCATCCTGGTAGCTCTTCCCTGACCTTGCTTCTGTTTTTCAATGGTTTTTTTTTAAATGTGGTGTCCCGAACTGGACACAGTATTCCAGATGAGATCTGAACAAGGAGGAGTAGAGGGGATAATTACTTCACATGATTTTTTTGTAGATACAGAGCTACAAATGTATCTACTTATTTTCAAAAAGCAAATCAAAGCAAAAAGTTTAAAACATTATCACATATAAAAAATTTAATTTAAAAACTATAAGAGGAGATGCAAATGGATTTGCAAGACCTAGCCCAGTGGCTAAGCCAGTAATCTGTGGCAGATAGATGGTAGACCTGCATACCACCTCTCACCTGACGGCTTCTGCTAATTATTTGATTATCTGTCTTGGGACGACGTCATCATTGTGGCTGTGATGCACATATAACATTACTACATGGCTGGCTAATCAAATGAAGAGTTGTGGATGCTGGCAGAGCCCTGGTGTGGCCGCTGGACCAGGTCCTGTGAATAAATGTGGGGGAAGTTTCCGGGACACTCTATGGCTGCTTTTTTAATGAGGATCGGACATGCTTATGCATGTTATTTCTTAAACCGCATTGCAGATCAGTCCATTGTCCAACTCTGTATTCATGAAATTAAATGCGCAAAGAAAGATGTTTGTGTGTCAAAGCACCACCGACAAGTGCGAGTTGATGTTAGACAGGCTGCCATTGCTTCTGCAACAAGCTGCATTAGAGGACTTCCTGGGAGAAATAACACCCAGGGTAGATACGGTTTCCCTCTATGCCAGTCCTTTCACCGAGCTAAATACAACTCTCAGCAAAAAAAAGTTCTGGACTGGCTCCGTATCGTCCCTGGCCACATTCACCTGTCCATGTGTTTGTGGTTAGGCGGTCCTTCCCAGTAAGTGCACTGGGGAGGGCACGGGTAATGTTGTGGGACTCGGGCTTGTGGAAGGCGGAGACGACACCGAGAGAAACAGTGGCGGCTGGGGACCGAGTATGGACACCCGGCCTCCGCCGCCGGCATGAGGTTATGAAAAGCTTCCGCCTCCACGAGCCTAAAAGGCCACCTTTCAAGTGCAAGCAGCTGTCAAAAATTTGGCAGTATAGTATTGCAGCCTGTGGGTGGGTGGGTGGCTGGCTGCATACTTGCGCTTGAATTCCAAGGAATGGGGTAGGTACAACTGAACGCTGCACTGAGACAAGGACGTGGACGGTGATTGTTGCAAGTCTGCAACGACAGGTGCATGGCGGGAGGCATCTTCGCATTCGCCAAGGATCACTTATGATGGGCACACTTTTAGGCAGTGACCTGGGAGTCAGAAATGCTTCCAGAGGTCTTCCACATGCTGTTCCCATATCTTTTCAGCACTGTATGAATGTGTCTGATGATGTGTCACACACCACATGGCCAGATAAGGTTGTAAAATGTTAAAATGACATTTCCTGGTGAATGCATTTGTCTTGGTTGAAAGCAATGCAAAAGTGCAAAAACGCATCAAAAACGCTACATGTGAACATAGCCCAAGGTGTGGAGGAGCATTTTTGGTTTTGGTTATTTATTTTGCCTTATATACAAGTCATTACCCTGAAAAGGATGTTCCTTAACCCTAGAATGCATGACCATAAAAATCTACTTTTTCACATACCTGGGGCCTTTTAGGCCCGTGTGCAAATAACATGGAATTACTCAAACAAAAATGACAAACAACTATTTACCTGAGGAATACCTAGAGTTTCAAAATTCTAACTAAAGTAATCTTGCAGAAAATAGAAAACAATTAACACGGCGGGCCTGCGAGGCCCCAGGTATGCGTTCTAGGGTTAACATATTTCCCAGGAAAATCCATTTTGGTTTCGTTTTTGTATGTTTTATTGTGAGTCCGTAAAAGTGGCGTAATACTCTGACAACATTGTTGACAGCAGTGACCTGGGAGTCAGAAATGCTTCCAGGGGTCTTCCCCATGCTGTTCCCATGTCATTTGAGCACTGTTCCCATTGATTTGGGCAATTTTTAGGCCCTCTGCAGACCGCCAGGGGGAGCCACCTAAAAAATGCTCGGGTTTCCCATAGACTTACATTGGGCTCGTTGCTGGGGTCGAGCACCCGAGTATTCCAATTTTCTCGACCCGAGCAACGAGTACCAGAGCATTTTAGTGCTCGCTCATCAATAGTAACTAACAAATAAAGTAGCACTCTGTAACGCTATAGTATGCAAACAAGGTAGGTTCCCAGCAACGAGAACCGCCTTACCATGGCTGCCGGGTACAAATGAATTGGCCAATTTATGTGCTAATAATTCTCAATTATTCCTATTTCTAGAGCAGTAATGCAATTCAAATTTCATATATTTCATGTTTGCATAGTATAGTGCTACAGAGTGCTACTTTATTTGTTAGTTATATATGGAGATGGCTACTCTTAGTAAGCACCTGTACACACCTGTTTTCTGTTTGGAACTGATGGTCAGTCTTTTGATATTTGTATACGTCAAAATCCACAATAGACTACCTCAAAAGGTGCAAACTGAAGGCTAAATCTCAAAACAGCAGTGCATGCAAGACGACCCAGGAATCTCACAGAACTGGAAGAGTTTTCCAAGGAAGAATGGATGAAAATCCCTGAAACAAGAATTGAAAGACTATTGGCTGGCTACAAAAAGCGTTTACAAGCTGTGATACTTGCAAAAGGGGGTGCTTCTAAGTACAAATCATCCAGGGTCCCCAATCTTTTGCATCGGGTCATTTTCATTTCTGTAATTTTTAAAATGTAAAAATGTATTTTTTTTGCCTAAAATACAAAGTAAATGTCTCATATTTAACTTTAGCCCTTTTAGAGATCATTTCATCTTCAACTTGCTTAACTATTAGTGTTGAGCGAGTATGTTCTATTAACCCTTTCGGCGAGTATGCTCGGGCCGAGCTCCGAGTTTTTATAGCTGCTCGGTGATATGGTTGAATCGCTCCCGTGTGAATGATTTGCAACTGTTTGACAGTTTTATTACATGTGAGGAATGTCTATTTCGAAAGGGTTAACAGAACATACTCGCTCAACCCTATTAACTATGTTACACGCCCCCTGATGATGCAATAGTGAAACGCGCATTAGGGCGCCTGGACCACATGTTAGAGAAGCTTTTCTTCATATAAATATGTAAGTACCCTACTTAGGTCAATGGTTTTTCCTGTGAATACTTGTTCCCATACAATATTGAGTTTTAGGCACTGACAGGCATTTGCTAGACATATTTATTGGATATTAGTTATTTAGTCTGTTGTGTACATTTTTCAAACAATTGACGTACTATATATTCACATGTGGTCCTCCTTTACGTGACTCTGCTTTTTAATATTTTCTTTATTTTTAATTTATCTAATAAAAATCTATTTTTTATGAGACTTGAGCTCCATGTGTTTTCTGTTGTTAGTATTTGGTGTGCCAGAGTTGCCTTTTGATTGTGCAAGCTTTGGTATGTGTAAGGGGGGGCGACCAATTCGAGAGCTGGAACTGTTGTGGCGTTATATAAAGCGGCAGCAGCATCTGTGCCGTGTAAGGAATCTATGTCTGCAAGCGGAAGAAGGGAATCAGAAAGTGAGTGTAAGTCAAGGTGTTTTAGATTTCTGCGAGGGTGTGCAAGTTTGTGGAGTGGGGATTATGAACCTGGAGAGGTGAGGGAAGAGAATGTGAGTAGGTTGTGGTTGGACAGAGGGAGAGGTGAGAAAGAGAGGTTAGATAGGAAACAGACGCAGGTGAAGATGAGGTGCAGTGTGTGGCCATCTTTGTGAGTGGCTGCAGAAGTCCATTGATCCAGGCAAATGAGGAAGTTAGGGTTAGAGACAGCTGAGTGAGAAGTGTCAATGGGGATGTTGAAGTCAGCCATGATGAGTCAGCCAAGTGGGATGTCAGCGGAACAGAAATGAAGTAGCCAGGTGGTGAAGTGGTCAAAAAAGGTGGTGGCTGGCCCTAGGGGTGGTAAATGAGAGTCAGTTGGAGTTTGGAGGGGAAGTAGAGAGAGCAACGGAGGATGGCAGTGGAATTTGGGTGAAGGAGCAGTTATCTGACAGGAGAAATCCAACTCATCCACCATGCTTGCTGCTGTGGCAGGGTGTGTGAGAAAAGTGGAATCCACCGTAAGAAAGTGCAGCTGGGGAAGCTGTGTCAGAGGGGGTGAGCCAGGTTTCGGTGATGCCTAAGAAGGAAAGTTTGTTAGTAATGAAAAGATCAACAATGAATGAAAGTTTGTTGCAGAGCAAGCGAGCATTCCATAGAGCTCCTGTTAGAGGGACTGGAGAAGCAGGGGCTGGGTAAATGGGTATAAGGTTAGAAAGGATGTGGAAATTTGTGATAGACCGTGGATGGGAAGTAGACGATTCCATGGGGATGTGGTGAGGAGGACCAGGATTTTGAAAGATATCACCAGAAGTGAGGAGGATCAGAGAAAGTGTTAATAGTAGGTGTGAGCAGGAGAGGGCATGAGATGGCTGTCTGTGTTTGGATTGTATGTTGAGGAACAGTTCTGAGTAGGAGGTGAAATGGATGGGGAGGATAGAGGGAGAGATGATCAGTTTATTACTAGGTGCAGGGATTAGGGGGTTTAGTAGAAAGTGAAGGACTATGGGGGTGAGAGTGGAAAGAAAAAAACATTGTTTACTATGACTATGTATTGAGCTTCCTTCAGTTCCCTTCTGGTTCAATTCTGGTCTACAAGGCGATTCCAAGTTAAGCTTTTTTGCTTCACAATGTTCTCATATTACATCCATTTTTCTTATTGTGACTTTCAGATGTGACCTATAGTCCTGAATTGGGTCGTAGTGAAACGCTTCCAAACTCAAGTCAGCCTGCCTACATCTTTGCATAAGTTGCACATGTCATGTGCGGTCATTTTGACGACGTTCATCCTTTTGTTCAGATGTTTCCGTATCCCTTGATTCAGCCTGCCTCATTCGATTCTCCTGAAGATGACATTTCCGTGGGTTCAGATGTTTCAGCTTCCCTTGATTCAGCCAGTCCCATCCGTTTCTCCAGAAGACGACGTTCCTGTTGTTCAGATGTTTCAGCAGCCTTTGATTCAGTCTATCTCATCCGATTCCTTTCAAGCCGGGACTCGCATTGTTCACTTGTCTCAGCTGTTTAAGACAGTGTTGCTTTCTTAGCTTTTGGATTAACTTGCCCAATAGAAGGTCCTTTTTTGGCGGCATTTTAAAAAACAGTCCTTAATATTATGACCCTTAGTAATCACCTCTCACTGATCAGAAATCTACCGTATTTTTCAGTCCATAAGCTGCACTTTTTTTCCCCCAAATTTGGCAAGAAAATGGGGGCTGCGTCTTATGGTCGGAACGTAGCTTACCGGTGAGTTGCGGTGGTGGTGGAGCGGGATCGCAGGAAGCAGGGTCCCTCCCTCTCTCAGGAACCCGGCGGCAGCAGAAGCGGTGAGATGCTGCAGGTTCGGTGATCAGATAGAGCGGAGTGCATTGCTTTTCTGGCGACTGCGGCCATCTTCCTGAAGTCGTGATCTACAGGGAATATATGTTAATATGTTAATATTAATATTGAGCATAATTAATTTTAGCCTATTAGTTTGGCCCTCCACAACAATCACGGTCTTCCCTGTGGCCCCTCGGAAATATTAATTGCCCACCCCTGGTTTAAGAAGCTTCTGTCAGTGTAGCACTGACAGGCATAATGCATTGCTGTGCTGATGCATTGCAATGCATTATACCAGCGATCAGAGTAATAAAAGTCTCATAGAGGGACTAAGTAAAAAGTAAAACAAAATTGTAAAAATATTTAAAAAAAATATCACATTCTACCAATAAATACGTATATATTTATGTAAAAACAAAAATAAACAAAAAAAGTACACATATTTGGTATCGGCGCTCCGGAACGACAAGACCTATTAAATTGTCACACTAGTTAACACCTTCAGTAAACACCATAAAAAAATAAAAAATGTGGCAAAAACTATGCTTTTTCATCATACTGCCAAACAAAAAGTGGAATAAGAAGCGATCAATAAGTTGAATGGAAATAAAACTGGTGAATTCTGCTTTCCCAATTTGAAATGCCTCCCTCCCTTCTGAGCCCTACAGTGTGCCTAAACTACATTTAGTGTCCACAAGTTTGGCAATTCCGTAGTGATGAAAGCCTGATTAATTTACGGGGTCTCCAGAAGCACGAGCTGGGCACAATGTACGGGCACTACAATGTACAGGCACTACAATGGCAAATTTGCAATATTCACTCAGCAACATCCACTGCTGCTTGTTTCTGGAAAACACCCATGGAGTCAAAATCGTCACTACACCCTGTACATAAATTACCAGAGGGGTGTAATTTAAAAAATGGAGTAATTTGAGGGGAAAGTCTGCTCTTCTGGCACTTAGGGGCTCTGTATATGGAGTCTGAAAACTATTCCATGATGATTTGTTTGCCAAGAGTCAAATAGCGCTCCGTCCCTCCTGAGTGTCGCCGTATGGCTAAGTAGTACTGTACAGCCACATATGGGGTATTGCCACATTCAGCAGAGATTGTGTGACAAATTTTGGTGCCATTTTCACCCATTTCCCCTTTGTGAAAATGTAAAATCTGAGGCTAAAACTAACTTTTTGTGGCAAAAATGTAATTTTTTTTCTTCACTGCCCAATGGTATAAAATTCTGTGACACACCTGTGATGTCAATAAGATCACTGCATCCATAGATGAATTCATTGAGAGGTGTAGTTTATAAAATCAGGTCACTTATGGGGGGAGTCAGGGCCGGCTCCAGGTTTTTCTGGGCCCCGGGCGAAAGAGTCTCTGTGCGCCCCTTTAACACATACCACGATTCATGATGCAGAGATACGGCGGAGAAATATATATATAGTACACAGGGCCCAGCCTGCCACCTCATCCTTCACATATGCAGACATGCGCACGCACACACGGTACGCAGACATGCGCACGCACACACGGTACGCAGACATGCGCACGCACACACGGTACGCAGACATGCGCACGCACACACGGTACGCAGACATGCGCACGCACACACAGTACGCAGACATGCGCACGCAGACACGCGCACGTACACACGGTACGCAGACACGCGCACACACGGTACGCAGACACATGCACGCACACACATGCACGCACACACGGTAACGAGACATGCGCACGCACACACGGTACGCAGACATGCACACACGGTACGCAGACACATGCACGCACACACGGTACGCAGACACATGCATGCACACACGGTACGCAGACACATGCACGCACACACGGTACGCAGACACATGCACACACATGCACGCACACACGGTACGCAGACATGCGCGCGCACACACGGTACGCAGACATGCGCACACACGGTACGCAGATATGCGTACGCACACACGGTACGCAGACACATGCACGCACACACGGTACGCAGACACATGCACACACGCACGCACACATGGCACACAGATATGTACACTTACAGACATACACACATTTTTACACAAATTCTTAAAAACATATATAAAACAGACAAATATATATACACAGTCATACACACTGACATTCACATACATGCACTCACACAGACCCATTACTAATATTTTTAATATGGGGATTGGGGAATCCTCACTCACCTGTCCCCGGTCCAGTGTCCTGTCCAGCAGCTCCTCGGGTATGGGGCAGTGCAGGGCCCCCGGCGTGTCACAGACTTCATGGCCCTGGAACATCAGAGGGGCCCACTTGCGGTCGGGTCCGGGCAGCTCCCCCCCATCTGTGCAGGACCTCCGACGGTGTTTGATGGCCGGCACTCCCCCAGACATGGCCGCTCGCTGTGCGGCTGTGTCTGCTAGTAATGACGCGGCAGGGGCGACACACAAGCACAATTAAAGGTGCAGTGCCATCGATCCTGCCGTGTCATTACTAGCAGACACAGCACACTGTGCGCGGCCATGTCTGAAGTGCTGGCAATCAAGCAGCGCCTGCGTCACTGAACAGGTGCCGAGGAAGCGGCCAGGGCCCCGACAGTCAGTGGGCGGTGGGCCCCGACAGTGAGTGGGTGGTGGGCCCCGACAGTGAGTGGGCGGTGGGCCCCGACAGTGAGTGGGCGGTGGGCCCCGACAGTGAGTGGGCGGTGGGCCCCTCTGATTTTCCAGGGCCCCGGCACTTGCCCGGGTACGCCGGGTGCTGACGCCGGCCCTGGGGGGAGTGCTGCTGTTCTGGTACCTCAGGGGCTTTTCCAGTGGCTCATGGCACCCGCAAACCATAACAGCAAAATATGCACTTCAATATGGCACTTCTTCCCTTTTCAGCTTTCCACTGTGCCTGAAAAGTTGTTCTCGATTACATGTAGGGTATTGACACACTCAGGAAAAATTGCACAACAAACTGTGAGGTCTATTTTTTCCTATTAGCCCATATAAAAATGAAAAACCTGAAGACAAAACAACATTTTAGTAGTAAAAAATATGATTATTCTTTCTTCACCGCCCAATGGTATAAAATTCTGTGAGGCACTTGTGGTGTCAATATGCTCACTGCATCCCTAGATGAATTCATTGAGAGGTGTAGTTTGTAAAATCATGTCACTTATGGGGGAGGGGGTTCTGCTGTCCTGGCACCTCAGTGACTCTGCCAATGTTACATGGCAGCCTCAAACCACTCCAGCAAAATCTGAACTCTAATATTGTGGTTCTTCCCTTCTGAGCTTTGCAATGTGCCTCAAAAGTAGTTTTTGACCACAAATGGGGTATTGGCGTACTCAGAAGAAATTGCATAACAAATTTAACATCCATTTTCTCCTATTATCCCTTTTGAAAATTGAAAACTTGGGGCC
This sequence comes from Phyllobates terribilis, assembly GCF_046119375.1. NCBI lineage: Eukaryota > Metazoa > Chordata > Amphibia > Anura > Dendrobatidae > Phyllobates > Phyllobates terribilis. Next base: position 42,470,996 of record NW_027362761.1, on the reverse strand, counting down.
AAAGCAACATGTTAGTGGAAAAAATTGTATTTTTCCATTGACTCAGCCCAATGTTATACAAGTCTGTGAATCGCCTGAAAATTAAAAATGGTCACAACACACCAAGATGAATTGCTCAACAGCTGTAGTTTCCAAAGTGGGGTCACTTGTGGGGGTTCTGCTGTTTTAGCATGTCAGGGGTTCTTCAAATGTGACATGGCATCCGCCATCTATTCCAGACAAAATTGCACTTCAGAATTCAATTGGCGCTTCTTCCGTTGGGTATGTGCCCAAACATTGCTTTTTCATCACATATGGGATATCGGTGTGCTCAGGAGAAATCGCACAACAGATTTTGGGGTCCATTCTCTCCTGTTACTCTTGTGAAATGGAAAGATTTGGAGCTAAAGCAACATTTTTAAGGGAAAAATGTATTTTTTCATTTTAACAGCTCAACGTTATAAAATTCTGTGAAGCACCTGGGGGTTCAAGGTGCTCACCACACCTCTAGATAAGTTCCTTGAGGGAATAGTTTCCAAAATGGGGTCACTTGTGGGGGAGTTCCACTTTTAGGCACATCAAGAGCTCTGCAAACGTGACATGGCGTCCGCTAGCTATTCTAGACAATTTTGCGCACCAAAGATCAAATGGAGCTTTTTCCTTTCCAAACCCTGCTGTGCAATGAAACTATAGTTTCCTACCACATATGAGGTATTGGTGAACTCTGGAAAAATTGCACAACAAAATGTATTATACATTTTCTCCTGTTACCCTTGTGAAAATGAAAAATTTGGGGCAGAAGCAATATTTTTGCTGGAAAAATGTATTTATTCATTTTCACAGTTCAACTTTGTACAATTCTGTGAAGCACCTGTGGTTTCAAAGTACTCACCACATCTCTAGATAAGTTCTTTGAGTATTGTAATTCCTAAATGAGGTTACTTGTGGGAGGTTTCCACTATCTAGGCACACCAGCGGCTCTGCATATGCGACATGGAATGCACTATCTATTCCAGCCAATTTCGCGCTCCAAAAGTTGAATGGTCCTCCTTCCTTTCCAGGCCCTGCTGTGAGCCCAAACAGTGGTTTTCCCCCACATATGGGTTATTGATATGCTCAGGAGAAACTGCACAACAAATTGTATGGCCCATTTTCTACTTTTACCCTTTTGAAAATGTAAAATTTAGGGATAAAGCAACATTTTTGTGGGAAAAAAGTAACATTTTCATTTTTTCCTTTCACATTGCTTTAATTCTGGTGACTCTCCTAAAGGGTTAATAAACTTCTTGTATGTGGTTTTGAGCACTTTGAGGGGTGTATTTTTTAAAAAAAATACTGTCACTTTTGGGTATTTTCTGTCACACAGGCCCCTGAAAGTCACTTCAAATGACATGGGGTCCCTAAAAAAATTGGTTTTGTAACTTTTGTTGGAAAAGTGAGAAATTGTTGATAAACTTTTAACCCTTCTAACTTCCCAACAAAAAAAATATGTTTTTAAAATGATGCTGATGTGAAATTGACATGTCGTAAATGTTATTTAATTACTATTTTGTGTGGTATAACTATCTGGTTTAAGGGCATAAAAATTCAAAGCTTGAAAGTTGCAAAATTTTCAAATTTTTTAATTTTTTTTTTATATTTTCATAATTAAACGCAAATTATAGCGAACAAATTTTACCACTAACATGAAGTGCAATATGTCGCGAAAAAACAATCTCAGAACCACTGGGATATGTAGAAGCGTTCCAGAATAATAACCTCATAAAGTGACACTGGTAAGATTTTAAAAAATTGGCCCGGTCAAGAAGGTGAGAACAGACTGAGGGTGAAGGGGTCAATTGTCGTGTTATTATACATTTTTTTATTCTATGTCCAGCTTATTGTGTATGAAATACAGATTCTATATTTTATTTATTGTGTAGTAATTTGGTCTTTGCTGGATTATTGTAGGTGTTTTGTAAGTTTATACAGTTTATACACTAATACCTTCAAAACATGACACATTGTTCCCACAGCATTCAGTACACAAGATAACGATTATTAATCTACAAAATGTTATGCACCTCACCTCCCCTTGGGTCAGGCACGTTAGGAAGTTTGCATGCTGATGGTGCTCTTTGAAAAACAATATCAAACTGCAGTATCACATTTTACCACATGATGTCACCATTTTACTTCAAGACATTTTAAACACAGCAGGATAAGATGCTCTCAATTATCAAGGGTGTAAGGCAGGGGTGCACAACCTTTCTTGGTACAAGGGCCATATTGTAATACTGAACCAATCCGGGATACATACATAGTTACATAGGTTGAATAAATACCTAGGTCCATCAGGTTCAACCTTTGTCCACCACTTATACATTTTCTCACTAAATTATCTATAACCCACAATGTTATTTGTACTGAGGAAATCATCCAGCCCTTTTTTAAAAGCGGTTATAGTGTCGGCCATTACTACCTCTTGTGTAAGTCTAAGTGCCCACGATGCAGAAATGCTGCAGATTTTTTCTGCATCTCCCTGGCAGGAAAAGCGTATGCGGATTTTACATGCGTTTTTCCTGCCATATAGAAGCGATTGTCAAGCATTTCTGCATGCGGGTTATCAAGTGCTTTTCCAAGCGATTTTATCATCACTTGGAAAGTGCTTGACAACTTGGTCGCACTATATAAATCCATGCAACCGGCATGGATTTATATAGTGTGACCAAGTTAATAGTTGAAAAAAAGAATAAAAATGGTAAAAAATAAAAAAATAAACATTATACTCACTTTCCAATGGCCCCCGGTCTTTTCTCCGGTGCGTCCAGTCTCTTGTACGGCTTGCAGTGGTGTAAAAGGACCTTTCATGACGTCATTTAGTCATGTGACCGGTCACGCGACCGCCGACGTCAGCGGTCGCGTGACCTGTCACGTGACTAAATTATGTCATGGAAGGTCCTTTTAGACCATCGCAAGCCTCCGGAGAGCCAGGACGCATCATACAGGAGACCGGGGGACATCGGAAGGTGAGAATAATGTTTATTTTTTATTTTAAATTCTTTTTTTTACAGGTACTATGATACCCGGGTTAGGAGGAGAGTCTCCTCTTCTCCAGACCCGGGTACCATCCGCACATTGAATCGCTTAATATCCGCATGTGTACATGTAGTCATGTGCATATCAAGCGTTTCAATGCAAGTCAATGGCGGCAATTACGCTGCGTGTCCGCAAAATCAATGGACGTGCTGCGGATTTTTCCGCAATGATAATCCGCAGCGGAAATTTCCGCAGTATGTGCACAGCACATGCGGATTATCATTGGGGACCATGGGGCACGTATTACCAAGCGTTTTTTAAGTGTTTTCGCTGGGGAAATTCCGCGGCAAAAAACGCTTGAAATACGCATAGTGGGCACGCAGCCTTAGGGCATTCCATAGTCTGACTGCTCTGACTGTACAGAACTCTTTCCTATTTAGCTGCTGGAATCGCCTTTCTTCCACCCGTAATGAGTGCCCTCTGGTCCTTAGTATACTAAAGCTTAAAGGGGTATTATCTTCTGTGATATTTATGGCATAGCGAAAGTAGGTACAATAAATGTCTGATAGGTACAAATTCTACTTGCAGGACTCTTGCCTTCACTAATCTGCACTCTTATACGTTCACAGATTTCTGATGACGATTTAGAAATGGCTTCTGCTGATAAATCCACAACAAACAAAAAAATGCATCAAATACTGTTTAAATAGGTTTCCGACAGATTTTAACGGGAAAAGCTCCTATAGTGCACACAGTGCTGTTTTTTCACATTATTTTGAACATTTCACAGTAAAATTAGCAGAAAGATTATTCAAAGAGTATTTGAAGTATTGTTTAATGTGGATTTGCAGTTAAACCCGCTCCTAAATCCTTATTAAAAAATCTGTGTAAATAGGCCCCAAAAAGGAAGAGGTGATGATGCACGTGGCTCTCTACAACAGATTGTGGTTTTTGGGTTTACTGCCTAATATTTCACAATTCCCATAAACCACAGTGGAGATGGTCACAGACACAGAAGGCCATTGAACTAATTCACATACTCCTTTCCAGAGTGCTGAACGGATGACAAGATCCCATTCTCCTGCATGAGACATCTACACAGTGCAACAATAGTACTTGCCAGCAGGGCTGCCACTAGGAATTTCAGGGCCCCATACTGGCAAAATTTTCGGGCCCCCTTGAAACTCCGCCCAGGCTCCACCCCAGCTCCGCCTCCACCCCAGCTCTATCTCCACCCCTCGAACCTTCCAAAGTCCCACCGCCCACTCTTGGAAAAACTCAACTTCTTCACCACATCTTCACCAATCACACATTAACAGTTCCCATCTAACACCATATCACATACATAGCCAGCAGCTTTTATTTTTGCCAAAAGATTTTATAAACTGCCACCACGACAACGAGACTCTTCTGGCCGGGCCTTACTCTATTCTAACCTATTAAACATTTCTTATAATACCCAATATTCTTTTTAGGTATATTTTTATTTAGGGAATGTGTCACATACATTTTTTAAAATGACCAATAATACCACATACAAGAGACAATTACTGCCAGACCATGGCCAGACCACATATTACCACCAAATAGTGACCGAAAAATACCACATACAAGGGACGAATACCACCACACCATGACCAGATCACATATTACCACCACATAGTGACCGAATAATATCACATACAAGGGACAAATAACGCCACACCGTGACCAGATCACATATTACCACCACATAGTGACCGAATAATACCATATACAAGGAATAAATACCGCCACACCGTGACCAGATCACATATTACCACCATATAGTGACCGAATAATACCACATACAAGGGACAAATACCGTCACACCATGATCAGACCACATATTACCACCACGTAGTGACCGAATACTGCAATACCGATCATTAATATAAAAACAGAATACTAATATTACCCTAAGTGCCATTATACACAGGAGCCCTACACATTATATACAGTGTATAGTGTCAGTGTACAGATAACACACTGACTCACCGGTGACGTCTCTAGGTGAAGTCCTTCATCTTTGCTTTTCCTCTTCATCCAGCACAGACCGCCATCACTTCTTCTAGCCAGGAGTTGTCTCTGCAGTTATCTAGAGCACCGCTTCCAGAGCACATTCCCCAATTTTTCCCCAACTTCTACACTACACCAGATGAAGAAAAAAAAGTGACATATTGTCGCCCTGCACAGTAACAGGACCCCCCTCACTGAAAACAGTATCCTCAAAAATAAAATAAATCACAGAAGTAATAATATCCTTTAATAAGCCCCTACAGTAATAATGTCCCACATCCTGCTCCCATATGTACTCCATTCTGGACCCCAAATGTCTCCATTCTGCCCCTCCATGTCTCTCCATTCTGCCCCCCATGTATCTCCATTCTGCCCCCATGTCTCTCCATTCTGCCCCCAAATGTCTCTCCATTCTGTCCCCGAATGTCTTTCCATTCTGCCCCCTCATGTCTCCATTTTACCCCCATTCTTCCCCCAAATGTCTCTCCATTCTGCCCCCAAATGTCTCCCTATTCTGCCCCCCATGTCTCTCATTTCTGCCCCAAATGTCTCTCATTTCCTCCCCCAAATGTCTCTCCTTTCTGCCCCCCATGTCTCCATTTTGCCCGCATTCTGTCCCAAATGTCTCTCAATTCTGCCCCCAAATGTCTCTCTATTTTGCCCCCAAATGTCTCTTCATTCTGCCCCCAAATGTCTATCCATTCTGCCCCAAAATGTCTCTCCTTTCTGCCCCCAAATGTCTCTCCTTTTTGCCCCAAATGTCTTCTGCCCCTAAATGTCTCTCATTTCTGCCCCCCATGTCTCTCATTTCTGCCCAAATGTCTCTCATTTCTGCCCCCAAATGTCTTCTGCCCCCATTCTGCCCCAAATGTCTCTCCATTTTGCCTCCAAATGTCTCTCCATTCTGCCTCCAAATGTCTCTCCATTTTGCCCCCAAATGTCCCTCCATTCTGCTGCCAAAGTCTATCCATTCTGTCCCCAAATGTCTCTCCATTCTGCCCCAAAATGTGGCTCCTTTCTGCCCCCAAATGTCTCTCCTTTTTGCCCCCAAATGTCTTCTGCCCCTAAATGTCTCTCATTTCTGCCCCAAATGTCTCTCATTTCTGCCCCCATGTCTCTATTCTGCCCCAAATGTCTCTCCATTCTGCCCCCAAATGTCTCTCCTTTCTGCCCCCAAATGCCTCTCCATTCTGCCTCCAAATGTCTCTCCTTTCTGCCCCCAAATGTCTCTTCATTCTGCCCCCAAATGTCTCTCATTTCTGCCCCCAAATGTCTTCTGCCCCCAAATATCTCTCCTTTCTGCCCTCATTGCACATCATCCTCTCCTGGCGTGGCTTTGAAAAAAAAAAGTTAAAAAAAAGAAGCCCCTTCTTACCTTCCGGCGCTCCAGCACCAGGCTCTCCCATCACCAGAAGCACAATCGCTGGCACATGACCGTGATGTCATACGCTAGTGACGTGCGTGCTGACGTCAGCCGCCAGCATGTAAGTAGCCAGCGGCTGCTAACTATTGCCGTGCGGGTAGCTTCCCGCACGCCAATAGATTTAAAGTGAACCTGTGTCTGATGACGCACGTTCACTGAACCGGCAGAATGCTGTCGCTGGGGCCCTGTGAGCAGAAGAACGGGCCCTCTCTGATCACCGGGCCCCATAATCCAGTAAGGGCAGTAATGCCCTGAAGGCGGCCCTGCTTGCCAGTTCCTGCTTCTCAGCTGCTTTCCACTGCTCTTCTGTGTGGCTGTTCACATATAGCTAACCTGTCATACAAGCATTTTTCTATTCACATGGTTGTGGGGTGCACAGAATGGCATCACAAGCTGCAGGTTGTACATCACTGGTCTAGGGGGTAAAGTCTCTACTTGTGGAGAGTGACATTCCTGACATGCCAGCATAAGGAGACAAAGTAAACATTGCCAGACCAATGTGTGAAATTGAACAATACCACCTACAAAATGCATTGACAGTGCTTTAGGTAAACTATCTCAGATCAATTCAATTCCCCCCCGCTGTTGCTATATTCGGAATTATGTTTTTTTCATGAACTTTTTTGTTCAGAATAGTCACTATTTTTTCAGACATAAAAATCTTTTTCAACTAAATAATTTGGTCAATTTTTCCAAAAATGTTTTACTGTGTCACATAAGTCTTCCATTGGTGATCTAACACCTTACATTGTGCAAGCTGAACTTTAGGATCCTGAAAAACGAAGCAAATAACGCAGCAAAAAAGTCAGCAAAACCTGCTTTTTGTCTGCAGCTTTTTTACTGCCAAGAGATCAGGTTTTGGCTGCAGAAAAAAGCAGCAAATAAGCAACGTCTGAACATAGCTTTATAGGCCATGCAACGCTGCTCTGGGAAATTATATATGCAAATTGCCTCTTCAGAGAGGAAGAGGATAGAACTCTAGTGCCACCTATTGGAAGTAACAATCCTAAAAGTCAATATCGACTCTCTAACGAGCTCATGATGAATATTAAGGACTACATTGCAGCAGATTTACTAGTTCTCTATTGATAATCTCATGCTGATCAAAACTACAGTATGCAACCAGTAAGTGGCAAATTGCTGGAATCAGAGTTTCTGCCCCTAGGTTATTCTGTTTTCAGATTAAGGCTACATTCACACAGTATTTGTTCAGTATTTTACATCAGTATTTATTAGTCAAAACCAGGAGTGGAACAATCAGAGGTAAAGTATAATAGAAACAAGTCACCACTTCTGTATTTATCACCCACTCCTGGTATTGGTTTACAAATACTGATGTGAAATAGTGACCAAATACTGAACGTGTGAACGTGGCCTAAGTGGCAAAAACCTGGAGACAGTTTCCCTTTAAAGAAGTTGTCCACTACTTTATCCCCCCCCCCCCCCCCCCAATGTATCCCCCCGGGGCCCCTAAGACTTATTGTAAATACCTTGTGTTGCTGATAATGCCTGTGAGCAGCGCTATTGGTGGCCGCTCACAGGCATCACGTGACCCCGCGCTGACGTCACGACAAGTGAGGCATGACTCAGCACTGGGGTCCCTGCGGTAGCTGCTGGGTTGTTGGCGGGGTTACCTCCCGCGTCACACCCAGCATTCACTGCGCGCTTTCCCAATGAATGGGGAGAGTCAGAGCGTGCGGTGGATGCCAGGTGTGACATGTGGGGATAACCCCGCCCACAGCCTGGCATCCACTGTGGAACCAGAAAGACAAAGACCCTCAGCTGCCGCTAGAACTTGTCATGACATCAGCGGATGATGCCTGTGAGCGGCCAGCGATAGCACTGCTCACAGGCATTATCAGCAACAGAAGATATTTACAAGAAGTCTTAGGGGCCCCGGGGGAATACATGGGGAGAATATAAAGCAGTGGACAACCCCTTTAAGTACTGAACTTTGGTCAGGGGTGGATTAACAGTAGCCAGGGCCCCGGGCAGTTTAGAAGGCGTGGGTCCCCCCGGGTATCCGATGTATCACGTGACATGTCACATGATCCCCTTTGATAGATCATGTGATAGGTCATGTGAGTAACATACAGATGCTCTGGTGCACATCTGTAGATGGAAAATGACAGAAAATGTTTTCCATTATGTACAGCACTATCCATAACATAGTGCTATATATAATAGAGCAGGGTGGGAGATTAATTTTCCCGAGGGGCCACATGAGAGACCGTGACTGTTGTGGAGGCCGAACCAATAGGCTGAAATTAATTTTGCTCAATATTAATATTAAAATAATATTTTTTGTTTATATTAATTGTATGACTTAATATTGAGCAGGATTAAGTATGCTGACATCCCCCTACATACTGTATCAGCCCCCACACAGCCTCTTACATACAGTATGAGCCCCCGCATAGCTCCCTAGATACAATATGAGCCCCCACATAGCCCTGTATATACAGTATGAGTCCACACACTGCCACCCACATACAGTATGAGCCCTTACATAGCCCTCAATATACAGTATGAGCCCCCATATAGCCACTAGATACAGTATGAGCCCCCACATAACTCCCTATACACAGTAGAAACTCCACATAGCTCCCTATATACAGTATGAGACCCAAATAGCCTCCTATATACAGTATGAACCCACATATAGCTCCCTAAATACAGTATGAGCCTGGACATAGCTTCCTATAAACAGTATGAGCCCTCATATTGCTTCCTATATACAATAAGAGTCAGCACATAGCTCCCTATATACAGTATGAGCCCGCACATAGCTCCCTATATAAAGTATGAGCCCGCACATAGCCTCCTATATACAGTATGAGCCCGCAAATAGCTCCCTATATACAGTATGAGCCCACACATAGCTCCCTATATACAGTATGAGCCCTCATATAGCCTCCTATATACAATAAGAGCCAGCACATAGCTCCCTATAAACAGTATGAGCCTGCACATAGCTCCCTATATAAAGCATGAGCCTGCACATACAGTTGTGCTCAAAAGTTTACATACCCGGCAGAATTTTTGCTTTCTTGGCCTTGTTTCAGAGAATATGAATGATAACAAAAAAACGTTTTCTCCACTCATGGTTATTGGTTGGGTGAAGCCATTTATTGTCAAACTACTGTGTTTTCTCTTTTTAAATCTTAATGATAACCAAAAACATCCAAATGACCCTGATCAAAAGTTCACATACCCTGGTGATTTTGGCCTGATAACATGCACCGAATTTGACATAAATGGGTTTGATTGGCTATTAAAGGTAACATCCTCACCTGTGACCTGTTTGCTCGTAATCAGTGTGTGTGTGTGTGTGCATAAAAGCTGAGTGAGTTTCTGGGATCCAGGCAGACTCTTGCATCTTTCATCCAGCCACTGATGTTTCTGCATTGTGAGACAGGGGCTCTGTAAAAACCAAACCATGGACAGGTACACCAACAAAAATTTCGGCCACAACTGCCAGGAAAATTGTTCGGGATGCAAAGAAAAACCCACAAATAACATCAGCGGAAATTCAGGACTCTCTGAAAACTAGCGGTGTGGCTGTTTCAAGATGCACAATAAGGAGGCACTTGAAGAAAAATGGGCTGCATGGTCAAGTCACCAGAAGAAAGCCATTACTGCGCAAATGCCACAAAGTATCTCGCCTACAATACGCCAAACAGCTCAGAGACAAGCCTCAAAACTTCTGTAACAAGGTAATTTGGAGTGATGAGACCAAAATTTAACTTTTTGGTCACAAGCATAAACGTTACATTTGGAGAGAGGTCAACAAGGCCTATGATGAAAGGAATACCATTCCTACTGTAAAGCACGGAGGTGGCTCGCTGATATTTTGGGGATGTGTGAGCTACAAAGGCACAGGAAACTTGGTAAAAGTTGAAGGAAAGATGAATGAAGAACATTATCAGCAAATACTAGAGGAAAATTTGCACTCATCAGCCCGGAAGCTGGGCATGGGACGTACTTGGATGTTCCAACATGACAATGATCCAAAACACAAGGCCAAGTCGACGTGTCATTGGCTACAGCAGAACAAAGTGAAGGTTCTGGAGTGGCCATCTCAGTCTCCTGACCTCAATATCATTGAGTCACTCTGGGGAGATTTCAAGCGCGCAGTTCATGCTAGACAGCCCAGGAATTTACAGGAACTGGAGGCTTTTTGCCAAGAAGAATGGGCAGCTTTACAATATGAGAAAATAAAGAACCTCATCCACAACTACCACAAAAGACTTCAAGCTGTCATTGATGTTAGAGGGGCAATACACGGTATTAAGAACTGGAGTATGTGAACTTTTGATCAGGGTCATTTGGATGTTTTTAGTTGTCATTAAGATTTAAAAAGAGAAAACACAGTAGTTTGACAATAAATGGCTTCACCCAACCAATAACCATTAGTGGAGAAAAAGTATTTTTGTTATCATTCATATTCTTTGAAACAAGGCCAAGAAAGCAAAAATTCTGCCGGGGTATGTAAACTTTTGAGCACAACTGTAGCTCCCTATATACAGTATGAGCCCTCATATAGCCTCCTATACACAATAAGAGCCAGCACATAGCTCCCTATATAAAGTATGAGCCTGCACATATCTCCCTATATACAGTATGAGCACGCATATAGCTCCCTATACAATATGAGCCCGCAAATAGCACCCTATATACACTGTAAGCCCTCACATAGCTCCCTACATACAATATGAGCCCGCATATACAGTATGAGACAGCACATAGCCCCCTATATACAGTATAAGCCAGCACACAGCTCTCTATATACAATATAAGCCTGCACATAGCTCCCGTTATACAGTATGAGCCCGCACATAGCCCCTATATACAATATGAGCCTGCACATAGCTCCCTATATACCATAAGGGCCTGCATATAGCTTCCTATATACAGTATGAGACACCACATAGCCCCTATATACAGTATAAGACAGCACATAGACCCTTATATACAGTATGAGCCTGCACATAGCCCCCTATATACAGTATTAGCCTGCACATAGCTCCCTATGAACAATATAAGCCCGCAGACTCCCCCAGAAGAAGGCACGCCAGCCAAAACGCACATAGGGGAAGTGGCACCTCTGTTTCAGCCAGGTATAGTTCAAAAGCCTTACATGGTTTTCCTCATTGTTCATGCATTATTTTCTTGCCTTGTGTGCGTACGTGCTCAGGTTTGAGACTTGCCATTTTGGCACAGTATCTTTTCTATAGCAATCACTCATTTGTCTACCAGTCACATACAGTGGTGGCCAAAAGTATTGGCACCCCTGCAATTCTGTCAGATAACACTCAGTTTCTTCCTGAAAATGATTTTCAATCACAAATTCTTTGGTATTATTATCTTCATTTAATTTGCTTGCAAGGAAAAAACACAAAAGTATTGGCACCCTCAGCCTAATACTTGGTTGCACAACCTTTAGCCAAAATAACTGCGAACAACTGCTTCCGGTAACCATCAATGAGTTTCTTACAATGCTCTGCTGCAATTGTAGACCATTCTTCTTTGGCAAACTGCTCCATGTCCCTGATATTTGAAGGGTGCCTTCTCCAAACTGCCATTTTGAGATCTCTCCACAGGTGTTCTATGGGATTCAGGTCTGGACTCATTGCTGGCCACCTTAGAAGTCTCCAGTGCTTTCTCTCAAACCATTTTATAGTGCTTTTGGAAGTGTGTTTTGAGTCATTGTCCTGCTGGAAGACCCATGACCTCTGAGGGAGACCCAGCATTCTCACACTGGGCCCTACATTATGCAGCAGAATTTGTTGGTAGTCTTCAGACTTCATAATGCCATGCACACGGTCAAGCAGTCCAGTGCCAGAGGCAGCAAAGCAACCCCAAAACATCAGGGAACCTCCGCCATGTTTGACTGTAGGGACCGTGTTCTTTTCTTTGAATGCCTCTTTTTTTTCCTGTACACTCTATGTTGATGCTCTTTCCCAAAAAGCTCTACTTTTGTCTCATCTGACCAGAGAACATTCTTCCAAAACGTTTTAGGCTTTCTCAGGTAAGTTTTGGCAAACTACAGCCTGGCTTTTTTATGTCTCGGGTTAAGAAGTGGGGTCTTCCTGGGTATACTACCATACAGTCCCTTTTCATTCAGACGCCAACGGATAGTACGGGTTGACACTGTTGTACCCTCGGACTGCAGGGCAGCTTGAACTTGTTTGGATATTAGTCGAGGTTCTTTATCCACCATCCACACAATCTTGCGTTGAAATCTCTCGTCAATTTTTCTTTTCCGTCCACATCTAGGGAGGTTAGCCACAGTGCCATGGGCTTTAAACTTCTTGATGACACTGCGCACGGAAGACACAGGAACATTCAGGTCTTTGGAGATGGACTTGTAGCCTTGAGATTGCTCATGCTTCCTCACAATTTGGTTTCTCAAGTCCTCAGACAGTTCTTTGGTCTTCATTCTTTTCTCCATGCTCAATGTGGTACACACAAGGACACAGGACAGAGGTTGATTCAACTTTAATCCATGTTAACTGGCTGCAAGTGTGATTTAGTTATTGCCAACGCCTGTTAAGTGCCAAAGGTAAGTTACAGGTGCTGTTAATTACACGAATTAGAGAAGCATCACATGATTTTTCAAACAGTGCCAATACTTTTGTCCACCCCCTTTTTTAGGTTTGGTGTGGAATTATATCTAATTTGGCTTTAGGACAATTCTTTTTGTGTTTTTTCATTGAAGACAAATTAAATGAAGATAATAATACCAAAGAATTTGTGATTGCAATCATTTTCAGGAAGAAACTGAGTATTATCTGACAGAATTGCAGGGGTGCCAATACTTTTGACCACCACTGTATACCTTGTGTGGTTAGACAGGATATAATGTGTATTGTAACAGATCCTTATATGGAATTATGACAGTATATGGTTATGAATGCTGTTTGCATCACTATGATTAGCACTCAATGAATTTTTGGTATATTTTAGCTTCCATATTTTTATATTGCATGTGATATAGCTCTGTTTGTACATCTGGCTGTTCTTTGGTGCCACCTTTTGGCTTATTGCTATCAGTTACCTGCCCACCAATTTTATTATTGATTTTTCTACTGTTTTTACTGTGGATATTGTTACACGCACACTACCTAAGTTCAGATAGGGGCGAGACTGGTTACATGAATTTGTTGGAATCCTGGGGGAACCGTTATTCCGGGCGACCATAGGCTGCAGCTTCTCTCAGGCACAGGACCAATTCAATTGCTGACCAGACACATTTGACAAGAGTCCTCATAAACAGTAGAACAGTAATACTTAATGAGGCACGGCCAGTGCAATGTAAATGTCTCTTTGAGCAACAGGCTCCTCACTCTCCTGAGGATGGTACATCCCTCTCCTTACCAGTCCGAGAAATACAACTGTGTGTTCTTCTCCATCAGAACTTTCAAGGTCTCTATCCACCGCCGAAGCTTCAGTCTGTGGTGATCCCTTAGTCGATCTCGGACAATGTCGGTCTACTTCTGGGAAATCTTGTTGTGGTGGGAGATAATCACAGGGTAGTGGTAAATTCTGATGGACTATTCTGGTTTTCTTGACTCCCGTTTCCAATCGGATTTCATACACTGGGCTGTCATCAGCTTTCCTCCTTACGACCACATACACCTTGTCTTCCCAGTAAGAACAAAGTTTTCCTGGATCGCCTTTCTCACGTACGTTCTTGACTAGCACCCGGCTTCCCGGTGCCAATTCTGCTCCATAACATTTTCGATCATAGTACTCCTTACTCTTGCTCTGTCCTTGCGTAACCACTTTGGACAATATGTTGTAGGCCTCAGCCATCCGTTCCTTCCATTTCCGAACGTACTATGAATACGTTCTGTAAGTCTTTGACACCGAAGTATCGAACATGATGTCAATTGGCAGTCTTGGCGATCGTCCATAGAATAGGAAAAAGGGTGAGTAACCCATTGCATCGCTCTTTGTACAGTTATAGGCATGTACAACTTTTGACAGAAATCTCTTCCAGTCTTTCTTCTCATCAGCTGTTAAAGTGCGCAACATCGACAATAATGTTTGGTTAAAACGTTCCTCTTGTCCATTACTCTCTGGGTGATAGGGCGTTGTGTGGGATCTCTGAATTCAACAGTACTTTCCTAGCTTGGCAAAGAGCTGGTTCTCAAATTCTCTTCCTTGGTCGTGGTGTAACCTCGTAGGGAACCCAAACCTCAAAGCAAAATCATTGAAGATCTTCTCTGCCGCTGTTAGATCCGATTTAATGGTAGTGGCATATGCTTGAGCAAATCGAGTGAAATGGTCCATCACCACCAATATGTATTCGTAATCATCCTTGCACGTCACGAGATGTAGAAAGTCTATTGAGACCATCTCAAATGGATAAGTAGTTTGGATGTTGCCCATAGGTGCCCGGGTTGATGTGTTGGGACGTTTATCTTTCAGACACCCACACTCCCTGGTCACGTACCTCTCAATATCTCTCTGCATGTACGGCCAGAAGAAACGTTCATCGGATCAAATTTGTTGTCCTTTCCATTTCCAGGTGTCCCATGTTTTCATGGAGTTCTTTGAAGACTAACCTACAGAATACTCTGGGTAGTACCAACTGCCGGTTTTGTCCTCCTTTACGATACAGGATACCGTCTTCACTGAGGCAGAGCTTCGTCCATTCTTTAACTAAAACAGATACTGCTGGTGACTCATTGTCTCTCTCCCGTTTACTTGGAAACCGATTTTGGTCCACATAAAATAGTATTCTTCCAATTATCTGATCTTCCCGTTGTGCTCTACAGATTTTCCCTTTTGGTAGTTGTTGAATAGACCGGGGGTGATCTTGTTCTCTTGCTTTTATGGTGGTTTCCACCATCAACGGACACCACAATGGTGTGTCTTCCTCCTGATAAGCTTGTACTGCTTGGGTAGTGCTCTCAATTGCTTCCAGACTGACTTCCTCCGAGCATTCTTGCATGAACTCCTCAGGTTCTAGTGGCATTCTTGACAATCCGTCAGCATCCACATTGCATTTTCCTGGCCTGTACTTGATGCTGAAATTGAAGTCAGCTAGTTCAGCGACCCATCTCTGACCCGTTGCATTCAGTTTGGCTGTAGTAAGGACATAGGTCAAAGGGTTGTTGTCAGTGTATACCTCAAACTCTTTGGTGTAGTAGAGATAATCTCGAAATCGTTCACAGATAGCCCATATCAATGCCAGGAACTCCAATTTTCTGGAATGTAGATGGTAATTTTTCTCGGCGTAACCGATGACCGTAACCGATGACTCTCATTTTTCCATCTTGATGCTGATACAGGACAGCTCCCAGTCCAACTTGAGAAGCGTCACAATGAAGAACAAATGGTAAATTGAAATCAGGATATCCCAAGATGGGTCGTTTTACCAGGTAGTCTACTAGTTCTTCCAATACCTCTTGGTGGTCTGCAGTCCAGAGAATGGGCTCTTGGGACAAAACGACATTGTTTCTTTTAAGCCCGGTCCTACCCGCGTTATTCTTTTTTTCTGTGGGTGTTGTTGTCTCTGTCGCCCCCCCCCCAAGAGGAGGTATAGCGGGGCGGCAATCCTGGAGAAGTTCCGAACGTAAGCACAATAGTAGGAGAGGAATCCTAAGATCTGCCTCAACTCCCCGACAGTAGAGGGCCACTTGTCTTTTAAGGCCAGTACCAGAGCGATTTCTGCTGGGTCTATGGTATATCCTTCTCCGGACACAATTTTCCCTAGAAATCGGACTTGCCTTTTGAACAGTTTACACTTCTTTGGGGTCAACTTAACTCCGTGTTGTTGATACCGCTGTAATACGATCCTCATGTGTTCAACATGCTCCCGGAAGGTTTTGCTGTGTACCACATGGTCATCCAAGTACAGCTGGCAGATATCGTCCCTCAATCCTTCTAAACATGTCTCCATGCTCCTCTGGAATTCTGCTGGAGCTGAACTGAGCCCAAAAGGTATGTGGATCCACTCATATAATCCCCACGGTGTGATGAATGCTGTCAAGGGTCTACTGGAACAAGAGACTGATCTCTCTTCCACGGATACTGACTTCTCGGATACTGATAACAGGAACAAATTAGAGAGAGGTGGATTTAGAGGGGGAGGTAGGGGACGTAACTCAGTGAGGGGAAGACAACAACATACTGGACAGAACGTACGTTTTCAGATTCAGTATACCCCCTGAGAAACAGAATCAACCTAGGGCGGACACAATATCCCAACTAGATTCAAGGGTCCTGAACCTGTCAACGAGAACATTGAGTTCAGCTGAAATTGCCATGCTAAATATGGGCCTTTCTTTTGTTCCTACCTCGGACCTGGATTCTTTTGAATTTGTGAAAAACTTGCATCTCTTCGCGAGAAAATTTAGGTGGCGCAAGTTTTTTTACGAAACAGGATCAGCGGTCTTGTGCCGAACTGGGCATTCCTTTGGATATACTTTCAGATGTACATCTTTTAAATAGTATTGAAACTCTGGGACCAAATTCAATGGGACTGGGCCCCTTCTCCAATTTGAAAAAGGGGAGCACTAAAATGCCGCCCGTTCAGGGGGACATTTCATCCATTGACATATTTGTAAACATGGTCACTAGGGATCTGTTGGCCTTGGAGAAGGCTGTTGTTACTTCCCATTATAATTGTAGTAATGAGGAGATGATGGCAATTAGGTGTCTTGAGCAGGACCGCCACATTGTCATAAAACCCTCTGACAAGAGAGGCAATGTGGTGGTCCTGGATGCCGATCAATATTGTAATATGTGCAAGAATCTCCTTCAAGACAAGGATTGTTATGCGATTCTGCCAAAAAGCCCTATGCCCACCTTTTTAAGTGAATTAACATTACTCCTGGAAGAAGGAATAAGGTAATTGATAAGAATGAATTTGAATTTTTGCTACCAAAACATCTGGTAATGGCAACATTTTACAGCCTACCAAAGGTGCATAAGGGCACCAACCATTTGAAGGGGAGGCCTATAGTTTCGGGGGTGGACAGTCTGTGTCAGAACCTAGTTAATTATCTTGATCAAGTTCTTTGTCTATTTGTGTTGGCGTTACAATTGTACACCAGGGACACAGCTGACCTACTCCTGAAACTAGATGGAATAACGCTGAGACCAGACACCATCTTGGCCAGCATGGATGTGGAGGAACTGTATTCTTCAATCCCACACAATATGGGCCTGGAGGCGGTCAAATATTATCTTTCTACCAGAAGTGTTCAATGTCAAGTGCACAATGACTTTGTGTTAAAGGCTCTTGAGTTCTGTTTAACCAAAAACTTTTTCACCTTTGACCATAAGTACTTCCACCAGCTCAGGGGCATAGCAATGGGTAGCCCATGTGCGCCCACATATGCTAATTTGCTCCTGGGCTGGTGGGAGGAAACAATGGTCTTTGGAGAAAATGGCCCCCCGGGCACTGAAAGAGTGGACACGTGGGCCCGATATATAGATGACGTGTTCGTCATCTGGAGGGGCACGGTTGGTGAGTTCCGCACGTTTGTGGAGGGACTCAATACTAAACCTATTGGACTGAAATTTACCTGTGAGGCAAGTTCAACATGTCTCCCCTTTTTAGATGTCCTCATCACTAAGGGGGAGGGTGGCACTGTGCAGACACGCACACATAGGAAGCCCACGGCTACCAATGCGTTATTCCGATGGGAGAGTACCCATCTGGCTCCTCTAAGGAGGGGCATTCCTACCGATCAATACCTGTGGGTCCGGAGAAGCTGTTCCACGAATGAAATCTTTGAAGAGCAGACTGTGGACCTGAGGAACAGATTTCTCGAAAGGGACTATCCGAAAAAGGTGCTACATAAGGCCTAAAATGTCAGCAAATCCAGGAATAGAGCAAGTCTTTTAACTCCACTTGCTAAGAGTGAAGATGGGGAAGTGGTAAGATTTATCATGACCTTTGGTAATGGGGCAAGGGAAGCAAAAGGAATTCTGGAGAGGCACTGGTCTATTCTGGAGATGGACAAGGATATTGCCCCGTTCTTGGGGGGCTACCCACATGTGACCTATAAGAGGGGTCGTTCACTCCGGGATAGACTAGTGCACAGCCACTTTTCTACCCCGAAGCAGGAGTCCTGGTTAAGATCTGATGTGAAGGGACGCTATAGATGTGGTAATTGTGTTATGTGCCTATCTATTCAGTGTATCAAAACCTTTAGGGGGACGAATTTGAACAGAGTTTCAGATCCGAGACTTTATCAACTGTCAGACACAAGGAGTCATTTACAAGGGGACTTGCCGATGTGGCTTAGAATACATCGGCAAGACCAAACGTGAACTCAGACGGAGGATTGGTGAGCACTTAAATGATATAGAGCATAGGAAGGAGACCCCTATTGCAAGACATGTAAATGAGATCCATGGTGGGGATAGAACAGTGTTCAGCTTTATGGGCATTGTAAAAGTTCCCGAAACCTCAGAGGGGTGGGTACTGGGACCGCTTAATTCTACAAAGAGAGGCGAGGTGGATTTTCTGGTTGAACACAGTGTCCCTCACGGTCTTAATGAGCAGCTTACGTTCGGATGTTTTATTTGACATGATGTTCATTTAAGGGCTGATTCTGTGTCATTCAATTCTTTTTCCATATAAATGTGATTCCACCTTACATCTAGGCAATTAATGATGATGGGCTGTATGCTCTTTATTTATTCTTTTAGGGACCCATGATCAAACACCAGTATATATCTCTTATGCTATTTAGTGAATTCAAAAGCTTTAATCAATTAAATTGGGAGTCATTTGGTCCTCCTTTTAATAGAATAAAACAATTCCCCCCTCCCCTCCTTCCCTTTTTCTTGAAGATGGTATTCTCCTCTCCCCGTGTTTTACTAGCTGACATGCTAAATGTCCATTGAAGTGTGCCATGAACTTAATGTGAGAGTGGGCTTGATAGCATGTATTTCATATTGAATATATGACACTGATGAGAATTTGGGAGTATGGACTGGATGGCCTATTTATTTGCATGGACTCAGGTGGATAGCATACTGCATTCCACCGTGTGGACGCTTATCGCGCCCCTAATGGACATGTGGGATTTCCGGCATAGACTGTGAGCGTGCTGGACTTGTTATTTGTTGGTGAGCGTTTGCGTTCCACAGTCCCTGCTTGAGAACGACCACTTCTGGTGGGCGTGTCCAGGAGGGGCATGCGGGCCGCAACTGAATTCCAGGATGATCTTGGAGGGCATTTGCGTTCCACCATTCCGGAAGTGACGTCCGACAAATACGCACACTTTCAGTAAATACATTCAGAAGGGTCCTTTGGGGCGCATGTGAGTTCCAGGACTCCACGGATATACGACCTCTGGATGGGACGGCCGGATATGATCCTTCGTGTGCACCATGTGCTCACCGGATATGATGAGCACATGTAAGGAAATTGGAGGGCAGGTCAGTGTGTTAAAATTGGATAACATTGGCTGTTTACTTTTGAAATGGAGGTACTGAGTACTTTGATTGGCTTGACTATGTATGCGTGCGGTTAGAGAATGAACATTACCCTGTTTGACCCGAGGGACCACGGAAGGGACTCCTCATCCCACTGGATTGGTGAGACTGTTCCATTTTTTACCTCTATACTGTATTGCTTGAATTGCCATACAAAGCCAGGTGATGGTCTTCTGATTATAGCATGAGAAGGTATAGAGGATTTTTGCCCTAGTATTAGTGGGTTGACCATTGTCACCATTCTTCTCATACAGAGATACGGGCTATGTCTGTCTTATGTGTATGTTTTGTGTATTTGTGGTAAACAAATTTTAACTATTTAGTAAAAGTTATGCTTTAAAATCTGCTTTATTGCTGCATTGTAACTATTGATTAGCAGAATTTGGGCCGGGAGGCTACTTTTTGAAAGAAAATTCCTTTTTTTGTTGTTTATTATCTGCTGGACTCTTCGACAAAGTCTCAACGTACCATCCTTCTTCCTAACACAGACAAAAGGAGAGGAATAAGACGATTTCGACTTTTGGACCCAACCTCTGTTGATGAGATCTTGTAAATATTCTTTCACTTCATGATGTAATGGTTTTGGCACAGACATGTAACTTCTTGTTACTGGGGTCATGTATTTCAAATTTATTTTCAATTGCAACAGCGGGATACAGCCTATATCAGAGTCATCTTTGGAGAATGCATGACACTCTTCTCTCAGCATCTGTTTTGCTATCGCTATATCTTCAGCACACAAGTGTTCTAGGGATACTGTGGGATCCCAGAACCCTGAGGTGGGTCGTGCAATTTTCTCCCCTGGGCAACTCCTGTTCCTTGGTGGGGAGACTGAATTCATGGAAGACCCCTGGGCGGGTCTCACACTGGCTGGATATTCCATTTTAACGGTTTCAATGTTACCTAACACAGTCTTTGGATCCAGTCTAATTTCGTGTTTCGTAGTATTCATCACCGGTACTGTCACACGAGCAAACCCACCAGTAGGAATCGTAAGCACAGTCTCACCTTGAACTAGGCCTTCCGGAAGTTCTGAGGAGTCTTTTGGCACGAACAGTCTTTTCTGGACTTTTCTTCCCGGTTGTACCCGGAATCCACACCTCACCCCCACCATTTGGTTTGCAGGGATGATGGTTGGGCGCCAGCCTACCTTGACTTCTTTTAGGTCCATTGTATTCTGTGCTTTCTTTACTCTATGAATCACATTTTCCACCCCGGCGTTGGGTATGGAAAGTGATGTGGCTATTGCATCCACCACCAGCGACCCTGACTTGTGTTTCATGATGACCTCACTGATTACATTATAACCCAGGATAGGATCCTCTGCCATGTTCTGATCACTGGTCACGACAGAAGGTACCAAAAGCTCAATTGTGTTGCTGTTCTTCGTGGCCCTCAATTGGAAAGTCACTTCCACCCAGCCTATGAAAAGGATTTCGGTCTGGTTGACAGCTTTGCCGTGGAGTTCCACTGGTCCTAAGAGTTCTTTTAGCGACCGAAGGCAGGTATATGGCAGGTAACACCTTTTCCATTCCTCATTTAAAAGGCTCGCTTGGGCTCCTGTGTCCCACAGTGCCTTTACCAGAAGTCTATCTAGCTGGCACTGTATAAAGCATCTTTCATCGATTAGGCTGATGAGGCTATTTTTACTGACCGAGGAATCCTCCTCCCAGGAGTTCATCGTTTGACCTCCGCACTGGGCATTAAGTAACTGATGCCCCTGTCTCTCTTGCAGCTGTTGTAGACGGGAACACACTTGGGGATAGTACTGACGCAGCCATTTTACCTCATGCGCCATTCTGGGGTTTGGTGAGATTTGGATTTGCTTCTGGGGCCTCCTCCGTGTCGCGGTTACCAGTCGCCCCGCACTGGCAATCTCCTGTCTTTTAACCCAAATGACCATGACCATTGGCACTCCTTGGCATGATGTCCTTCCTCACCACATCTTAGGCATTGGACAAATACCGTACTCTGATTTGATGAACGGCACTCTTCACAAGCCGGGTATCTTCTGTTTTGGAACCTACTCCTGGGTCTGAGGGATACAGGTTCAAACCTGGAACGAATCAACTTTTTCACCTCAATCAACTCGGCTCGTAGTTCTCCTATTACTTCCTCACAGTCAGCGCTGGTGGTCCTCTCTTTTGTTGGTGATTTAAGGTTCCCTCTCGGAGGTGGCACTGAAGGGTCTCCATGATGATCTTCGGACTGGCCACTGGGGGTCTCCAACTTCAGCTAACTCATTTTGGTGATTTTAAGAGCAGAGCCTTTCTTTAACTTCTCTTCGCTCTCTGACTCCAAACTAGCAAAATGCAGCTGCCTGGGAGACACCTCAGACCACCGCATGAGGTGGCCGAAGGCATCTCACTGACGGCTGTACCCAGGTAACATGCCCCCCTGCTTCCACAAGGTACGACCCTGTACAGTCTATATGAGAATACATGACTGGTATATTATATACTGTGATACAGACATCAGATGTTATACAATATATACATTGCTATATACCATCTGATCTCTGTTCCATAGTATATCATACACTAATCTGTAGACTGAAAATGATATATTATGTACAGGGATATTCACAGTACTGATCACATCTGGATCTGCCTACAGGACCTCATATATTATATATGGAGCAGTATAGTATGTGATGTCCTGTAGGTTCAGGGTTGATCAGTCAGTGCAGGATCCTGCATGCTGATGTCTGTGGTCGCTCTGCTCGGGCTCAGTGTAATTTATTGCAGGAGTCTGAATTTTCCTGCAGATCAGTGACACTGGAGCCGATGACCTGGCACTGACAACGCAACCAGATCTGTAGCAAAGGTCAGACTCCTGCAGTAACTCACACTGAGCCCCAGCAGAGCAGCCGCAGATCTGACACTATGGAATCCTATGTGAAGTTATCAGGTGAACAGTGTTCTGCAACCCCCTCACTCTAAACATCTTGCCCCGATCTCATATTTACCGCCATCCACTGAGGTCTGATGCAGGAGTTCCTCTCCGACAGGATGAAGCAGCTGCAGGCACGCTGTGTGACGTCAGTTCTGCAGACATAATTCACACAGCTTGCAGTGCAGGGGGCGTGTCTGCCTCTCTGTGATGTGAATAAAGAGAACCACCGAATGATAGGTCCAATCGAACAAAAGTAATTAATTAAATACCTTTATTAGAGTTATGGTTAAAGTGACACTACATGCACAAGGAAAGCCACATTACAGTGACCATACAATGTTGTTATATTGCAATGTGTGCTGGACTATAGAATATGCTGGTGAATACCAGGGTAGGTAAATACAAAACAGATGATCAGTTATACTATAGATGGAAAAAAGAGGAGCAAAATAGGCTTGGATCACCAAATAAAAAACTCCAGGTAGCATATGAATGGCCAAATCATGTATACATATTTAACAATATGGAGAGGAAAATTCCTATGTACTCCATATCAATGACCATCTATCTCTCTGTGATGTGACCGAGCCGGCAAAAAGGGACAGTGCAATCTTTCGGCGGCCCTAAACAGCTGCGTGGGGACTAGCCCGGGGGGCCTGTGTGGCCCCCTGCCCAACCCACCCCTGCCTGCTGGGATATGTGTGCCGCCTGTGGCGGTGCACAAAGCATTATAATGAGGGCAATCTGACCTTGGGCCCCCCAGAGCATAGGGTCCCGGGCGGTAGCCCAGAATGCCCTCTTTATAATCCGCCTATGAGTTTAGTCCTTTCTCATAGATTGTGAGAAGGGCCTTGCTTCTCTAGTTTTAATTATGTCACTCTATAATGTCTAATATTGTCTTTGCATGAATTGTAAAGTGCTGTGCAATATATTAGTTTTACAGTGTCTTAAAAAAGTATTAATTCCCCGTGAACTTTACCACATTTTTTCATGTTACACTCTCAAACTTAAATGTATTTTAATGGGATTTGGGACTGGGCATCAGGGACACATGCCCTAGGTACCATCCTTGGTGCTCTGGGTGTCACCACTTTCAATGGTATCTAAGAATACAGTTGAAAACTAGCAGAGGAACCAGTCACGATCTCTGTTTCTAATGATGTGCAGACATGAGTATCCTGGCATGTCTACAAATAATGCTAATGTTTTTATTAATATACAGTGCCTTGAAAATATATTCATACCCCGTGAACTTTTACAAATGCCACTGATGCCCAGTCCTGGTGGTGCCCCTGACAACGAGCAAGGAAAGAGGTGACAGACACCACCCTCGAATACAACTATAAAGGGGAAACATGTACTTGTAAGCTTGAATACTTGATTTCTTTATGTTCTTCCCTTCCCTGAGCTCTCCACTTCTTGCAGACGTTGTATTATACACTGCATAGTCATAATTGTTCTTAAAAATCCCAGCTCTCATTTGAATGAATGAATGAGCTTAAGATATAAAACTCTTTGTATAGCATGTGACTGATGGATATTATGATTAAGGATGACTGAGTTTGGCTGCAATTATAATTAGTATTATTAGTTTAGACTCCTTAAGGGCATCATTATAAGTAATGAAGCAAGATGGCCCTATATCATTAGAAAGAAGTGGGTGCATATAATAAACAACACTGATTTATAACCATCTGGTATACTGCACATATCTACTGTTATGTTTATACGTGGCCTTAGATAACAAAGATAATGTCATCAAATACGAAAGAAATGCATAGAATATCCCCAAGACTGTGTATAAGGGTTTACTGTAGGTAAGGCTCTGTTCACATGTCTGTTCATCTTTCCATTTGTCTGTTCGATTTAGAACAGACAAACAGAACAGATACTGTAAATGGAATTAGCATCTTTTGTGTTCCCATTTTAAATGGGAGCAGAGTGGTCTCATTGATATTGATTTTCTGCATGGAGGATTTTTTTTTCCATTTTAACAATGAACAAACAGAAACTAGACAGACCCCGTATAAATCAAGGGGGCCCCTTGCTTTTCCTTTGGAACAGGAATTCTAATTTCAGTTATCTGTTCTGAACATAATAGTCAAACAGAAAACATAAATGGACACGTGAATAGAGCTTAAAACTGCACAAAAGGAGGCAAAGGGGTATCAAGATTCAGGACATTGATAGTTATGACCAATCTATAGGCTAGGTCATTAACATTAGATTGATGGAGTTCTGAAATCTGGCACCCCCACAATCATTAGCAGATCATATTGTGGCCGCAAGTACACAATATATGGAGCCCACATTGCCTGACTGTCACCAACTGCCTACTTTCGACTACAAGGTAGGCTGCATGCCCACGAAGCATTTTCCAAGCGTTTTTGCCGTGGAATTTACGCAGTGTAAACGCTTGGGAAACGCTTGGTAATCCGTCCCCAATGACAAGCCGCAATGTCAATGCCCATGCTGCGGATTTTTCCGCAGCATTTATGCTGCGCTCAAAAATCCACAGCATGTCCATTAATTTTGCGGACACGGAGCGAAATCGCTGCCATTGACTTGCATTGGACCGCGTGACATCCGCATCACTGCATCTGCACATGCGGATATCACACGGTTCAATGTGCGGATGGTACTAGGTCTGGAGGAGAGGAGACTCTCATCTAGACCTGGGTACCATAGAACCTGTAAAAAAAAAGAGTTTAAAATAAAAAATAAAGATTATACTTACCTTCCGATGTACTCCCGGTGTTTTCTCCCCTCCATCTGGTCTGCTGTATGGGTCACGGTGTTGTGAAGGACCTGCCATGACGTCATTGAGTCATGTGACCTGATACATGACTCAATGACGTCACCGCAGGTCCTTCACACCACCGCGAGCCGCCCAAGACACCGGACACAGCGGAGAAAACACCGGGAGGACATCAGAAGGTAAGTATAATCTTTTTTTTTTTTTTTTTACCATTCTTATTCTTTTTTTTTTTTAACTAACTTGGTCACACTACTATAAATCCATGCCGGTTACATGGATTTATATAGTGTGAACAAGTTGTCAAGCACTTTCCAAGTGATGCTAAAATCGCTTGGAAAAGCGCTTGATAACCCGCATGCAGAAATGCATGCAAAAACGCTTGACAAACGCTTCTACCTGGCGGGAAAAACGCATGTAAAATCCGCATGCATTTTTACTGCCAGGGAGAAGCGGAAAAAATATGCAGCATTTCTGCATCGTGCCCACTTAGCCTTATAACATTTATTAAAGGGGTTTTGCCACAAAGTTAATTTTAATCAACATTTTAATTAATAGATCTTTGAATAATAATAATTTCACAATTGGATGTGTTTCAAAAAATGTTCCTGTGCTGAGATCTAATATATAAAGCTGAATGTGTGTGTGTGTATATATGTATGTATGTACAGTACAGACCAAAAGTTTGGACACACCTTCTCATTTAAAGATTTTTCTGTATTTTCATGACTATGAAAATTGTACATTCACACTGAAGGCATCAAAACTATGAATTAACACATGTGGAATTATATACAGTGGAGGCCAAAAGTATTGGCACCCCTGCAATTCTGTCAGATAATACTCAGTTTCTTCCTGAAAATGATTGCAATCACAAATTCTTTGGTATTGTTATCTTCATTGAATTTGTCTTCAATGAAAAAACATAAAAAGAATTGTCCTAAAGCCAAATTGGATATAATTCCACACCAAACCTAAAAAAGGGGGTGGACAAAAGTATTGGCACTGTTTGAAAAATCATGTGATGCTTCTCTAATTTGTGTAATTAACAGTACCTGTAACTTACCTGTGGCACCTAACAGGTGTTGGCAATAACTAAATCACACTTGCAGCCAGTTAACATGGATTAAAGTTGACTCAACCTCTGTCCTGTGTCCTTGTGTGTACCACATTGAGCATGGAGAAAAGAAAGAAGACCAAAGAACTGTCTGAGGACTTGAGAAACCAAATTGTGAGGAAGCATGAGCAATCTCAAGGCTTCAAGTCCATCTCCAAAGACCTGAATGTTCCTGTGTCTTCCGTGCGCAGTGTCATCAAGAAGTTTAAAGCCCATGGCACTGTGGCTAACCTCCCTAGATGTGGACGGAAAAGAAAAATTGACGAGAGATTTCAACGCAAGATTGTGCGGATGGTGGATAAAGAACCTCGACTAACATCCAAACAAGTTCAAGCTGCCCTGCAGTCCGAGGGTACAACAGTGTCAACCCGTACTATCTGTCAGCGTCTGAATGAAAAGGGACTGTATGGTAGGATACCCAGGAAGACCCCACTTCTTACCCCGAGACATAAAAAAGCCAGGCTGGAGTTTGCCAAAACTTACCTGAGAAAGCCTAAAAAGTTTTGGAAGAATGTTCTCTGGTCAGATGAGACAAAAGTAGAGCTTTTTGGGAAAAAGCATCAACATAGAGTGTACAGGAAAAAAAGAGGCATTCAAAGAAAAGAACACAGTCCCTACAGTCAAACATGGCGGAGGTTCCCTGATGTTTTGGGGTTGCTTTGCTGCCTCTGGCACTGGACTGCTTGACCGTGTGCATGGCATTATGAAGTCTGAAGACTACCAACAAATTTTGCAGCATAATGTAGGGCCCAGTGTGAGAAAGCTGGGTCTCCCTCAGAGGTCATGGGTCTTCCAGCAGGACAATGACCCAAAAACACACTTCCAAAACCACTATAAAATGGTTTGAGAGAAAGCACTGGAGACTTCTAAGGTGGCCAGCAATGAGTCCAGACCTGAATCCCATAGAACACCTGTGGAGAGATCTCAAAATGGCAGTTTGGAGAAGGCACCCTTCAAATATCAGGGACCTGGAGCAGTTTGCCAAAGAAGAATGGTCTACAATTCCAGCAGAGCATTGTAAGAAACTCATTGATGGTTAGAGGAAGCGGTTGTTCGCAGTTATTTTGGCTAAAGGTTGTGCAACCAAGTATTAGGCTGAGGGTGCCAATACTTTTGTCTGGCTCATTTTTAGAGTTTTGTGTGAAATGATCAATGATTTGATTTTTGCTTCATTCTCTTTTGTGTTTTTTCCTTGCAAGCAAATTAAATGAAGATAATAATACCAAAGAATTTGTGATTGCAATCATTTTCAGGAAGAAACAGTATTATCTGACAGAATTGCAGGGGTGCCAATACTTTTGGCCACCACTGTACTTAACAAAAAAGTGTGAAACAACTGAAAATATGTCTTATATTCTAGGTTCTTCAAGGTAGCCACCTTCTGCTTTGATGACTGCTTTGCATACTCTTGGCATTCTTTCCGGTAGTCACCGGAAATGGTTTTCACTTCACAGGTGTGAACTGTCAGGTTTAATAAGTGGGATTTCTTGCCTTATAAATGGGGTTGGGACCATCAGTTGTGTTGTGCAGAAGTCAGGTGGATAAACAGCTGATAGTCCTACTGAATAGACTGTTAGAATTTGTATTATGGCAAGAAAAAAGCAGCTAAGTAAATAAAAACGAGTGGCCATCATTACTTTAAGAAATGAAGGTCAGTCAGTCCGAAAAATTGGGAAAACTTTGAATGTATCCCCAAGTGCAGTTGCAAAAACCATCAAGCGCTACAAAGAAAATGGCTCACATGAGGACTGCCCCAGGAAAGGAAGACCAAGAATCACCTCTGCTTCTTAGGATAAGTTTATCCGAGTCATCAGCCGCAGAAATCGCAGGTTAACAGCATCTCAGATTAGAGACCAGGTCAATGCCACACAGAGTTCTAGCAGCAGACACATCTCTACAACAACTGTTAAGAGGAGACTTTGTGCAGCAGGCCTTCATGGTAAAATAGCTGCTAGGAAACCACTGCTAAGGACAGGCAACAAGCAGAAGAGACTTGTTTGGGCTAAAGAACACAAGGAATGGACATTAGAGGAAATCTGTGCTTTGGTCTGATGAGTCCAAATTTGAGATCTTTGGTTCCAACCACCGTGTCTTTGTGCGACACAGAAAAGGTGAACGGATGGACTCTACATGCCTGGTTCCCACCGTGAAGCATGGAGGAGGAAGTGTGATGGTGTGGGGGTGCTTTGCTGGTGACACTGTTGGGGATTTATTCAAAATTGAAGGCATACTGAACCACCATGACTACCACAACATCTTGCAGCGCCATGCTATTCCATCCGGTTTGCGTTTAGTTGGACCATCATTTATTTTTCAACAGGACAATGACCCCAAACATACCTCCAGGCTGTGTAAGGGCTATGTGACCAAGATGGAGAGTGATAGGGTGCTACACCAGATGACCTGGCCTCCACAGTCACCAGACCTGAACCCAATCGAGATGGTTTGGGGTGAGCTGGACCTCAGAGTGAAGGCAAAAGGGCCAACAAGTGCTAAGCATCTCTGGGAACTCCTTCAAGATTGTTGGAAGACCATTTCTGGTGACTACCTCTTGAAGCTCATCAAGAGAATGTCAAGAGTGTGCAAAGCAGTCATCAAAGCAAAAGGTGGCTACTTTGAAGAACCTAGAATATAAGACATATTTTCAATTGTTTCACACTTTTTTGTTAAGTATATAATTCCACATGTGTTAATTCATAGTTTTGATGCCTTCAGTGTGAATGTACAATTTTCAAAGTCATGAAAATACAGAAAAATCTTTAAATGAGAAGGTGTGTCCAAACTTTTGGTCTGTACTGTATGTATGTGTGTATGTCCGGGATTGGCATCTGCACTGTCGCAACTACAGCCACAAAATTTTGCACAGTCACACGTCTGGACCCCGAGAGCGTCATAGGCTATGTTGTGATGCGAAATTTTAACCCCGAGCGTTCCAATTCACCAAACAATTTTGCCCCTATCTACATAATGGGGAAAAAGTGAAAGGAAAAGTGTTGGAAGCAAATTGACAGCTGTTCTTGAGATTTGGACAAAGTACAAAACTGATCTCAGTGAGGACATCCTCATGCAGATTAGAAGGGAAAATCCTCAGCAACTCATCAACTCATCAACTTCACTGAAGAATGAAACTTTAATGCTCCTTGAAGATCAGTGCATAGCAATGTCAGGAAAAGCCTTACAGTTGCTCGGTTTGCTTGCTCCAATAAGAAATCCTGAAGGCATCCAAATGTGTAGGGAGATTTTCCTAGAAACAAACTACAATATTGATGAACTGACAGCATTTGTGTCTCAGAACGAGCCAATATTGGTACCAGATCAAAGCGACGCCTATAACTACATTTTAAGTTTCAGTGAAACCAACAAAGGTGGGATTGTCTTACTTGATGCTCCAGGTGGAACAGGAAAGACATTTGTAATCAACTTGTTCCTGGCAAAATTTTGACAACAAAAAAAGATTGCACTTGCAGTGGCATCTTCTGGAATTGCAGCTATGCTTTTAAAAGGTGGCAGGACAGCACATTCGACATTCAAACTACCACTTAACCTGTCTCATAGTGACAGTCCCGTGTGTAATATTGCCAAGGGATCAGGACTGGCCAAATTGCTTCAAAAATGCAGTGCCATCATTTGGGATGAATGCACCATGTCACACAAAAGGGCTCTGGAAGCGGTGGACAGACTGCTGCAAGATCTGCGTAGCAACAAATATATCATGGGAGGAGTAGTTGTTGTTTTGGCAGGTGACTTCCGGCAAACACTGCCTGTTATTCCAAGATCAACCCCTGCAGACGAACTGAATGCCTGTGTCAAAGCATCGTACCTTTGGAGAAAAGTAAAGAAAATGTCACTGAACACAAACATGAGGGTCTACATGACAGGCGATGTTTCTGCTGGATTGTTTTCGAGCCAGCTGTTGACTATTGGAGATGGCAAGGAACCAGTAAACTCAACCACTCCATTGAGGAGTTGAAAGCAAAGGTTTTTCCAAACATTCAACTCCACTTCAAAAATTCTGGCTGGCTGTGTGTGCACAACCTACAAGTCAGTGGATACAGTAATAGACCCTGCTCAAGCATTATTTTATCCAACTGAGTTCCTCAATTCCTTGGAGCTACAAGGACTTCCTCCTCACAACCTCTTTCTAAAACCTGGAGCACCTATTCTGCTATTGAGAAATTTGGATCCACCAAAGCTGTGTAATGGAACAAGACTCTTGATTAAGAACCTGTTTCCACATGTAATTGAGGCAACCATTTTGACAGGATGTGCCACAGGAGATGTTTTCATTCCAACAATTCCTCTCATTCCATCTGATTTGCCTTTTGATTTTAAATGCCTCCAGTTTCCTGTTCGACTGGCATTTGCTATGTCCATCAACAAGGCTCAGGGACAGTCCTTGAAAGTAGTTGGAATCGATTTACATTCTCCATGCTTCTCTCATGGTCAACTTTATGAGGCCTGTTCAAGAGTTGGAACAGCCAAAAATCTGTTCGTGTTTGCACCTGAAGGAAGAACTAAGAATGTCGTTTATCAAAAGGCTCTCGAATAAGGAGTAGAAGATTACTTCACATTACTTGGCCAATTTAGTTAAAACTGTGTGGAATATCTCTGGTGTTGAAATATATGTTGTGAAATGCTTCTATTAGCTTAGTTTTTGTCTTTTAATAATTAAATTTCTATCTATTTGTTTTGTGGCTTTTGTGTGGAGAATAAATTTTTGTTAACACATTCTATTTTGCTAACAGCAGTTATTAACCCGGGCAAAGCCTGGTAGTACAGCTAGTAATCTTATAAATGTGCCCCTGCTGTGTACTGTGTAATGGCTGTGTCTGACTGTGCAGGAACATGGTCTGATCATACCACATCTCCTGGGCAGGGGAGGAAGCAAAAAAGAGAATACAGACAGGACAGCAGGGGATCACAGCTAATTCTTTCTGTGAGGTAAAACATAGCTTAAAAAAGGAGTGAAATGTTTTACCTCACAGAAACAATCAGCTGTGATACCATGCTGTAATATCTCTCATATGACTCTCTATGGGGCTTAGTTACTCTATTTTCTTTGTAGGTTGTACTTTATTGGGAATGCTCGTGTATATCACTTTTTTGAATTATGGTTGATCTATACCACTATGATTTTCGATGTAAACGATTCTATGTGTCTATAATACTGTGTGTTTTCACAGCTTCTGTATCCGAATATATGGATCACAAAGCTTGTGAGCAAACTTGGCTCACTAAGCTAAATAAGGTCTTTGGTGAGGACTCCACTGTGGTTTTAAATTGCAGGGAGAACGAGGATCTAGCTCATGAATTGAAGAATCTATTGAA
The DNA here is from genome assembly GCF_046119375.1 of Phyllobates terribilis. Lineage (NCBI taxonomy): Eukaryota > Metazoa > Chordata > Amphibia > Anura > Dendrobatidae > Phyllobates > Phyllobates terribilis. The sequence continues at coordinate 42,438,977 of NW_027362761.1, read as the reverse complement.
CAAGAAAACCCGCCTGTGGTGGAACAAGGCCTTTTTAGAACGATATGTGGCTAATGGATTTATTACGAGGGGCCTCCGCATCCAGGTTTTCCTGGCGACTGCATTTGATGATGAATTGTTGAGGAAGCAGTGGGAGGACTTGTCCTCCACCTGCTCGAAGAGGTACAGTACAGACCAAAAGTTTGGACACACCTTCTCATTTAAAGATTTTTCTGTATTTTCATGACTATGATAATTGTACATTCACACTGAAGGCATCAACACTATGAATTAACACATGTGGTATTATATACTTAACAAAAATGTGTGAAACAACTGAAAATATGTCTTATATTCTAGGTTCTTCAAAGTAGACACCTTTTGCTTTGATGACTGCTTTGCACACTCTTGGCATTCTCTTGATGAGCTTCAAGAGGTAGTCACCGGAAATGGTCTTCCAACAATCTTGAAGGAGTTCCCAGAGATGCTAAGCACTTGTTGGCCCTTTTGCCTTCACTCTGCGGTCCAGCTCACCCCAAACCATCTCGATTGGGTTCAGGTCTGGTGACTGTGGAGGCCAGGTCATCTAGCGTAGCCCCCCATCACTCTCCTTCTTGGTCAAATAGCCCTTACACAGCCTGGAGGAGTGTTTGGGTATTTGTCCTGTTGAAAAATAAATGATGGTCCAACTAAACACAAACCGGATGGAATAGCATGCCGCTGCAAGATGCTGTGGTAGCCATGCTGGTTCAGTATGCCTTCAATTTTGAATAAATCCCAGCAAAGTGTCACCAGCAAAGTCCCCCCACACCATCACACCTCCTCCTCCATGCTTCACGGTGGGAACCAGGCATGTAGAGTCCATCCGTTCACCTTTTCTGCGTCGCACAAAGACACGGTGGTTGGAACCAAAGATCTCAAATTTGGACTCATCAGACCAAAGCACAGATTTCCACTGGTCTAATGTCCATTCCTTGTGTTCTTTAGCCCAAACAAGTCTCTTCTGCTTGTTGCCTGTCCTTAGCAGTGGTTTCCTAGCAGCTATTTTACCATGAAGGCCGGCTGCACAAAGTCTCCTCTTAACAGTTGTTGAAGAGATGTGTCTGCTGCTAGAACTCTGTGTGGCATTGACCTGGTCTCTAATCTGAGCTGCTGTTAACCTGCGATTTCTGAGGCTGGTGACTCGGATAAACTTATCCTCAGAAGCAGAGGTGACTCTTGGTCTTCCTTTCCTGGGGCGGTCCTCATGTGAGCCAGTTTCTTTGTAGCGCTTGATAGTTTTTACAACTGCACTTGGGGACACTTTCAAAGGTTTCCCAATTTTTCGCACTGACTGACCTTCATTTCTTAAAGTAATGATGGCCACTCGTTTTTCTTTACTTAGCTGCTTTTTTCTTGCCATAATACAAATTCTAACAGTCTATTCAGTAGGACTATCAGCTGTGTATCCACCAGACTTCTGCACAACACAACTGATGGTCCCAACCCCATTTATAAGGCAAGAAATCCCACTTATTAAACCTGACAGGGCACACCTGTGAAGTGAAAACCATTTCCGGTGACTACCTCTTGAAGCTCATCAAGGGAATGCCAAGAGTGTGCAAAGCAGTCATCAAAGCAAAAGGTGGCTACTGTGAAGAACCTAGAATATAAGACATATTTTCAGTTGTTTCACACTTTTTTGTTAAGTATATAATTCCACATGTGGTAATTCATAGTTTTGATGCCTTCAGTGTGAATGTACAATTTTCAAAGTCATGAAAATACAGAAAAATCTTTAAATGAGAAGGTGTGTCCAAACTTTTGATCTGTACTGTATATGGAACTTTTGATCAAATCTAATGAGTCCCTGTTCCAGGACATTGAAGCAGAAATCAGTCTGACTCAGAACAATTTATCTGGCAAGTTCATGCCGGATGCAATGACCAAATTGAATCAGGAACTGGATAGTGAGTTCCTGAGGTGGGAAAAACAGATAGTGGCTGCAACAACTAAAAAATATCAGAGAGACCTTTCTGACTACAATCAGAATCAGGTCTATAGATGGAAGAGCAAAAAGGGTCTGAATAGATCAGCCTCAAAGACCCGCTGGAACTCAGCTTCATCACTATCGTCCGTAGATGAAGATCCACCCAGAAACAGCCAGTCTGGCGTTACTAGTGAAAGATTTGCTATTGAGAGACACCTCGGACATCATAAGGGGAAATTTACTAACATACGAAAATTAACCCCTCCACAATCTTTGGAGAAAAAAATCCAAATCAAGTAACTTGGAGGTAATTAATCTCTCCAGTCATACAACGTACTGCACTTAGAGAGTTGCAGTCCTTAAAGGACATTGTATTTAAACCAGCAGACAAGGGGGGTAATGTGGTGGTCAGGCCAGTGGTGAGGTATGAGAAAGAGGCATTTAGGCAACTTCGGGACCGGGAATCATATAGCCCTTTAACAGAAAATCCCCTTGCAGCTTTTTCCGTTGAGCTATTTGAAATCTTAGATAGGGCATATGTTCATGGAATTATTCCTAAAATAGTATTTGATGGTCTATGTGTCAAGTGTCCGACAGTCCCGACCTTCTACCTATTGCCTAAAATTCACAAGAACCCTTTGGAACCTCCGGGGCATCCCATTGTCTCTGGCATAGGAGGGTTATGTGACCCAGTATGTAAATTCATTGAATATTACCTTCATCCACTGGTTGAGACACTGCCCTCCTATGTCAGAGACACTGCGGACATCCTGAGGAAGGTTGATGGCTTGTGTCTGGACATAGACACGCTTTTGGTTGCAGTAGATGTGGAATTTCTGTATACCAGCATTGGACATGGGGATGGACTTGAGGCTGTGGAGTTCTTTCTTGGCGCCAGTAACCTGGATGCTTCTTTACGTTTCTTGATTCGAGAACTGTTACAATTTATTCCTGCTCACAACTTTTTTACATTTGAGGATAGATACTTTCTACAAAAACGGGCACTGCGATGGGCACGGCGTGCGCACCGTCATACGCTAATCTCTTTCTTGGCTATTGGGAGAGGGAGATGTTCGGAAACGGTGCGTACAGATACATAGATGATGTATTCATCATCTGGCAGGGTCTTGAGTCTGAGCTTCAAAATGTCATCAATACACTTAACTGTAATCAACGGAATATCAAACTTAGTTACAAATGCGAGAAAAATCAAATTGACTTTTTGGATTTCAAAATCATAATCCAACCCAATAGCCTTATCCAAACTGATGTTTTTCGTAAAAAGACATCGGTTAACGCGCTCTTATATGCCACATCGGCCCACATTTCTTCCACCATTCAGGCTATACCAGTGTGACAATTCTTAAGACTGAAGCGCATTTGCTCTACTGATGAGATTATCGAGGCTCAGGCTCGAGAGCTCGGCCACAGATTTCGGGAACGTGGCTATAGTAATCATAGCATCAGGAAAGGTTACTTCAGTGCCAAGAGAACTCCACATGCCCAATTGCTTACCATTCCCCAGAAAAAAACCTGAGAAAGATCCACCTATCAGATTCATCTCCATGTTCAAAAGCCGCTGGTCTGATATACGCCAGATTTTGAATAAACACTGGCCTGTACTAAAAACGGAGCCAACACTGAATCGGATTTTGCCCAATCGACCAATGTTAACTGCAAGGAGAGGGAAAAGTTTAAAGGATGTACTGGTAAAAAGCCACTATGTAGCCACACCTCCCACTCTATTTGAAGTTGGGAGACAGAGAGGGGGTTGTCACCCGTGCGGGTCCTGTGTGGCCTGCAAAAATATAGTTTGGGCAACCTCATTTTCATCCGCGGATAGGGTTAGGAATTTTACAATCACATGCTATATTTCCTGTAGTACTACATTTGTAGTCTATTTAGCCACTTGTCCTTGCAATCTTAGCTATGTGGGGATCACATCCAGGGAGTTCCGCATTCGAGCTAGGGAACATCTTAGGGACATTAGGGCAGCAAGGGATGTGGAAGATGTCACAACATTAAAAACTATCCCACGACATTTCAAGCTGCGCCATAAATGAAACTCTAGCGGACTCAAAATTATAGATAGAGTACACCTTAGAATTAGGAGTGGTGATCATAAATGCACTTTGGCGCAGCTTGAATGTCGGTGGATTGCCACTTTGGGCACAATAACCCCACATGGCCTCAATGAGAAACTGTTTTGTTTAGTTTTTATAAGATTTTTCTGTTTTCCTCTGGATTTTAATTGTGTGTTTTCTTATTGTCTTTTAGTAGGGTTATATATTTGGGACATTTGTTCTTCTCATCTGGCTCGCTTGTGGGACCTTCAGAAGCCTTTAACCCTCTGGACAGGCCTTTTGTACTATTACATTTATAGTGTCTATGTTTTTCTGTTTGGTTGCACATATATGCACTTTGTATGTCATTATTTGTTGTACATGGTCATCCTGAGCAACATACATATAGTCTGTACTATGTATGTACATTTTAGACCTTCTGTATTTTGTTTATATAGCATTTGCAACCTTTTTCATGTTACGGATCCGGGTGGTGGAACCTCTGTGCTGCGGTGCAAGGAGGGACCAGAGGGGCGTAACTAGGTATCAACTCGGACAGACCAAGGTCGCACGGCGGCTCAATCGACTCCGTGAACCAGGGAAGGACCGAGCAGAGGGACCAGGTGCTACTCTGAACCAGTCCTTGTATGACAGCAGGTGACTCCCATGGGTCAGAAGGCAGGGACTGACCGGTATAGCAGATGAGCACGGCAGGCAGGCTGACGGGTGATCCAGGAAGAGTAGTAGACACCACGGGTAGCTGGCAGGAGCCTCCAGGTAGGCTGGTTGGTAGGCAGGGCAGGTAACTGGTACGTTCTCCGGGTAGGCAGGCAAGCCTGGCCCATAGACAGACTGGCGGGTTAGGACCGTAGGCAGACCGTCAGGCTGGAGAGTGTACTTGGCAGGCGGACACGGGTAGACAGGCAGGCAGACTGGACTGGTAGTCAGGCTGGCGGACTGGACTGGTAGTCAGGCTAGCAGCGGGACCTGAGGGCTGAAGCAGAGTTTAGCACACAGAGCTACAACCTTGCACTGGCACCTCCATTTTGGAGGAGGTGCCTTTTATATGAGAGGTCCTCCAGCCATTGGCCGGGGACTCCTTAGGACGTGCGCGGCCCCTTTAAGAGGGAGGGAGAGCGCGCGCGCCATAAGCACAGTGCCTGGGAAGCTGCACGCGCCAGCAGCAGCAGGAGAGCCGGAAGACACCGGGCCGGGAGCGCGGCAGTAAGGGGGACGGGCGTCTCTACCTGTCAGGGGACAGAGACGCCAATGCTACATTTCATATATTATGAGACACACATCGACTTGCTCTTACCACAATTGGCCCTTGATGGTTCCCTCTATCTAATCTTCCCATATTCTTACTTCTCTATCCATTTACTTACTTTGATGACCATGCCCAGAACGTGGCCCTTAGTAAAAATGGTCGCTGCCACCGGGATTTGGCAGGACACGACGTGGTGGATAAGTGAAACCTGACCACGTATGCGCCAGAATGATGGCGAATATTTAGAACATCTGTGAGCTGTATACTTAAAGACACCTGTCCACACACATTGCCACAACGCCCCCCGAGGAAGCTCACACGAAACGCACATTAGGGCTTCAGGGAGACACCGGTCCTGATAACAATGGGTGAGTCATGATCCACCTTTATGTAGTGTCACTCTCTTTTTTTTTTAGGAAACGTTAATATATCTCTGATTTCCTCTGGAGATTTTAGGACTCTGTGCAAGCTGGATAGGGACTTCCCTCTGCGATGCTAGGTTGAGCACACACATATATATTCTCTCACTGTGCCTGTAGTCCATAATATCCATTTTCACTGTGAGTGGATTTATTGACACTACCTTCCATGTGCCCCATTGTGGACCTAATTGGTTGTACTCCTGTTTTGCAAAGTCTTCACCTATGACCTACCATTTTAATTGTTTGTGTCCTATTTAGGAGTGTTTGTTTAACCAGCTTTTTATATTTTGTACTCAATAAAAATTATTTTTTATCTTGAATCATGATGACGTTATTATGACTCTTTATGGGGCTTAGTTACTCTATTTTCTTTGTAGGTTGTACTTTATTGGGAGTGCCAGTGTATATCACTTTTTTGAATTATGGTTGATCTATACCGCTATTATTTTCAGTGTATACGATTCCATGCTGTAATGTCTGTATACTCTTTTGCTTCCTCCCCTGCTCAGGAGATGTGGTATGATCAGGCCATGTCCATGCACGGTCAGACACAGCCATTACACAGTATATAGCAGGGACACATTTATATTTAAATTCTTTTTATTGAGGGATTTTTTGAAATATAAGGTGGGGGGGATAATAATGGATAATAACAACATGTACATATACATATCCATTTCCAAATCTGAATGTATACTTCACAAGGGGAGGGAAGATTGTAATGTGGAAAATCAAGGGTAATGGAGGTAGGGAAAGAAAGGAATGGATAAGGGGGAGTAAAGGTATAAAGGGAAAGTAAATAATAGAAAAGAAGTAAGATCAGGTTAATAAGGGAAGGGAAAGAAGAAAGAAGATTAGGGGAGAGGAAGGAAAATAAAAGGAAAGACTTAACAACAGATCATCTAAGTATTGTTAAACCATGGGTGAACAGTAGAAAGTATTATTCAGCAATTCTAATTTAAAAATGTAAAATCTGACAAAGAAATACAAATATGTTTATATGAACGGCTCTTCTTACCTGGAGGAAAAATTGTGTTCCAAGAGGACCATCTGGAATAACAACTCTTTAATAAATTATTCCTTAGGGCAAGAGGTAAAAATGAATTATAAGTTGAAACTTTTTCGATAATCTCAGTAAGAGAAGGGGGATCTATGGATTTCCACTTTGAGGCTATGAGAGACGTCGTGGTAGCTAATATATGTAATGCAATATACCGTATTTTGCGGATTATAAGACACACTGGTTTATAAGACGTACCCCAAATTTTGGGGAGGAAAATAGGAAAAAAATGTTTTTTAATAAACCGGTGCGTATTATAATCAGCTTACCTGGGGGGCGTCGTTGATAGAGCGGGGTCCCAGGGTTGCTGCTGGCTGAGGCCGGAGATGCTGTGAGGTGCCTGGGATGCTGTGGGGTCCCGGACATGTGGACGGGGTGCCGGACATGCGGACAGTGTGCCGGACATGCGGACGGGGTGCCGGACATGCTGCGGGGTCAGGACGGAGTGTTCGGAGGCGGCTGCGGGCCTTATGCTGTCTCCCAAGTTCTGCGTTGGAGATGGTCGGTGGTACAGGGGCTCCGCCGGCATCTTGTGGCAGCCGGAGCCCCGCATCTTCCATACTGTCCTATGTGATGGACTCCGGGAAAATGGACGCCAGAGGCGGCGCATGCTCAGATTGAGATCTCGGCCTGCGGCTGCCATTTTCCCGGAGTCCATCGCATAGGACAGTATGGAAGGTGCAGGGCCCCGGCTGCCACAAGATGCAGGTGGAGCCCCTGCACCACCGGACACCTCCAGCGCAGAACTTGGGAGACAGCATGGGGCTCGCAACCGCCACCTAACACTCCATCCTGACCCCGCAGCATCTCCGGCACCCTGTCCGCATCTCCGGGACCCGCTCCACTGCAGACGGTAAGGTGATTTTGCTATCTAAGACGCACCCCTATAAAGTGCGTCTTATAAAGCGAAAAATACGATATCTAATTTCTTTAGGAAATAAATTTGCATCCAGACATAAGAGATAAAGATGTGGAGGGATTTCTTCCAAAGAATTATTGAGTTCCCTCAACAGTTGAAAGATTTCTTTCCAGAGCAATATGACTTTTGGACATGTCCAAAATATATGTATGATGTTACCTCCCTGTCCACAATTTCTCCAGCATAGGTCTGATTGTTCTTTAAAAACGTTAAGTATGACAGGAGTGAAATACCAGCGGTTCAGGATCTTAAAGTAGTTTTCATGCAGAGTAGCATTAATATTAGATTTATAAGTCAATTTAATCGCTTTTTCCCATTGTTCTGGAACAAAATGCACGTTCGAGTCTTTTTTCCATTTTATCATGTGATTTGACTTCTCAAAGGTTACATCGGAGTTAAATATAGCGTATACGTTTTTAGTATTCCATACATAGTTATTTGAGATGTTACCTATGAGAGTACTTATTGCTCTCAGGAGAGTTTGTTTCTAATATATTTCCTAAGTTCTAAAAAATTATATAATTCTTCTTCTGTAAGAGTATGTGATAATCTAAGTGATTGGAAATTAACAATTATATCTAGTTTGGGGTCAATAATCAGATAAGAGCAATTTCTGATCCCAAGTCTTGGCCATTTCTCGAATGGAAAGTTGGGCAGGACTGTTTGAAAGATAGAAATTGAAAGTTTTTCCCAGGAAAGGTTGGAACTAGTTAACTTTTGCATTTTTTTCCATATCGAGATAGTTGAGTATAACATTAAATTATCCGGCAACGTAAGAGTAGGATCAAGTAAATATGAGAGAATCAAAGAAGATAAAGGTAGGTTTTTATTATATGATCTTTCCATTGCTGCCCAAGGAGAGTCTCCATATTCTGGAAACCAGTTCCTGCTTTGCATTAAAATATTGGTTTCATAATATGCTTGAATATTGGGTAAGCCAATACCTCCTTTTTTTATTTTTGAACAGTAAGGTCTTTGCTATTCTGGGATGTTTGGTCTGCCAAATATATTGGGATAATTGTTTAAGAAGTTTTTTAATTCAGACATCTGGAATTTGTATTGGAATAGTCCTAAATATATATTGAAGCTTAGGTAGGATCATCATTTTATATAAGATGACTCTACCGAGCCATGAAGTATTGTTTTTGTTGAATCTATCAATTGTGTTTTTAATCTGTTTTGAGATGTTAAGTAAATTTTCATCTAGTATTTTGTATGTTGGGTTTGTAATATTGATCCCTAGATATGGAATACCGGATTTTTCCCATGGGAAAGAAAACCCTTTTCCTATAGATTTCCAAAGTTGTAAATCCAGGAAAAAACTTAGAATTTTTAATTTTTTAACATTGATTTTGTAAAAAGAAACTAAGGAAAATTATTTTATTACTGATAAAACTGATATTAGTGAGTTGATAGGATCTGTAATAGTTATTAAGGTATCATCCGTGAAGAAACCTATTTTGTACTGTCTGTGATTCATAGTTATGCCTTTTATCAGGTTGTTGACTCTCACGGCTTCGGCAAAGAGCTCCAATATCAATGCGAAGAGTAGTGGAGATAAAGGACATCCTTGACGGGTACCATTAGATATGTTAAAATTGCTAGATGGATAGTTATTGACCGAAATATTTGCAGGATGGATTAGAGTATAAAGATGTGATTGCCTTTAGAATCTGCTCCTGAAATCCAAATTTTATTAAAGTTGCAAACATGAAATTCCAGTTAATCCTATCAAATGTCTTTTTGGCATCTAGTAATAAAATTATGGTTGGGGTTTTCTTTTTTTCCACAGATAATAACAGGTTTAGAATCCTTCTTGTTCCGTCTGAAGCCTGTGTACCTTTGACAAAGCCTACCTGATCTGAATCGACTAGGTGAGGAATTATTTTCAGGAGTCTCTTGGAGATTATTTTTGAAAAAACTTTTATATCAGCATTTAAGAGAGAAATGGGTCTATAATTTGGGATTTCTTCGAGATTGCTATCTTGTTTGGGGATGACTACTATGGTAGCATGCAAGGATTCTTTTGGGAATGAGGCCTTATTTGTAGCATAGTCAAACAAAGAAGACAAAAGACAAAGATATGTGACGTTTAAATAATTGATAGTATTCATTAGGAATGCCATCATTGCCAGGGGATTTGTTTTCTTTTAATTTTTTAATTGCTGCTTCTGTTTCATCTTCGGAAAAGGTGGAATTTAACAGTTTAATTTGGTCATCATTTAAATGAGGTAGATTAATTTTTGAAAGGAATTGATTGATTTCTTTAGGATTTGGTTGTATTGTATTTGCATCTTCTTTAAAATTATATAATGAGGAATAGAAAGCAGCAAATTGTTCTGCTATAACATGGGGATGAACATAACTAGTGTTTGCAGTTTTAATAGAGATTATTCTTGATTTTAATCGCTGTTGTCTTACTTTATTAGCCATTAATTTACTGATTTTATTATAAAAGAAATAATGGTTTAGTTTGATGGAGTTCATTAACTTATACTCGTCCATCAGCAAATGTTTTAGTTCGGATCTTAGGCTTAATAATTTAGTATGAGATTTGGCTGTCTGATTGTTCTGTTGGTTTTTCTCTTCTTCATTTACTTTTTGAGTGATACAGTGCATTGTGAAAGTACTTGGCCTCCTTGAACTTTTCTACCTTTTGCAACATTTCTGGCTTCAAACATAAAGATATAAAATTCTATTTTTTTGAGGAAGAATCAACAACAAGTGGGACACAATCGTGAAGTAGAACGAAATTTATTGGATATTTTAAACTTTTTCAACCAATTAAAAACTGAAAAGTGGGGCGTGCAATATTATTGGGCCCCTTTACTTTCAGTGCAGCAAACTCACTCCAGAAGTTCAGTGAGGATCTCTGAATGATCCAATGTTGTCCTAAATGACTTGTAATGATTAATAGAATCCACCTGTGTGTAATCAAGTCTCCGTATAAATGCACCTGCTCTGTGATAGTCTCAGGGTTCTGTTTCAAGTGCAGAGAGTATCATGAAGACCAAGGAACACACCAGGCAGGTCCGAGATACTGTTGTGGCGAAGTTTAAAGCCGGATTTGGATACAAAAAGATTTCCCAAGTTTTAAACATCTCAAGGAGCACTGTGCAAGCGATCATATTGAAATGGAAGGAGTATCAGACCACTGCAAATCTACCAAGACCCACCCGTCCCTCTAAACTTTCATCGCGAACAAGGAGAAGACTGATCAGAGATGCAGCCAAAAGGCCCATGATCACTCTGGATGAACTGCAGAGATCTACAGCTGAGGTGAGAGAATCTGTCCATAGAACAACAATCAGTCGTACACTGCACAAATCTGGCCTTTATGGAAGAGTGGCAAGAAGAAAGCCATTTCTCAAAGATATCCATAAAAAGTCTCGTTTGAAGTTTGCCACAAGCCACCTGGGAGACACACCAAACATGTGGAATAAGGTGCTCTGGTCAGATGAAACCAAAATCAAACTTTTTGGCCACAATGCAAAACGATATGTTTGGCGTAAAAGCAACACAGCTCATCACCCTCAAAACACCATGCCCAATGTGAAACATGGTGGTGGCAGCATCATGGTTTGGGCCTGCTTTTCTTCAGCAGGGACAGGGAAGATGGTTAAAATTGATGGGAAGATGGACGGAGATAAATACAGGACCATTCTGGAAGAAAACCTGTTGGAGTCTGCAAAAGACCTGAGACTGGGACAGAAATTTATCTTCCAACAAGACAATGATCCCAAACATAAAGCAAAATCTACAATGGAATGGTTCAAAAATAAACGTATCCAGGTGTTAGAATGGCCAAGTCAAAGTCCAGACCTGAATCCAATCGAGAATCTGTGGAAAGAGCTGAAAACTGCTGTTCACAAACGCCCTCCATCCAACCTCAATAAGCTCGAGCTGTTTTGCAAGGAAGAATGGGCAAGAATTTCAGCCTCTCGATGTGGAAAACTGATAGAGAAATATTCCATGCGACTCGCAGCTGTAATCGCAGCAAAAGGTGGCGCTACAAAGTATTAACTCAAGGGGGCCGAATAATATTGCACGCCCCAGTTTTCAGTTTTTAATTTGTTAAAAATGTTTAAAATATCCAATAAATTTTGTTCCACTTCACGATTGTGTCCCACTTGTTGTTGATTCTTCCCCAAAAAAATAGAATTTTATATCTTTATGTTTGAAGCCAGAAATGTGGCAAAAGGTAGAAAAGTTCAAGGGGGCCAAATACTTTCACAATGCACTGTAGCTTGAATACTTACCTTAGAATTTTTCCTGTGTTGGGCATTCAGTTGTATGAGAACACCCCTGATGACTGCCTTGTGGGCATTCCATAATGTTGAAGGAGAGATATCAGGAGTGGCGTTTTCTTGAAAGTACAGTTTTATGGCCTTATCAATTTTTTCCCTAAAAATATAACAATGGAGGAGGAAGGAGTTGCATCTCCATATTTTGTTATTGTGACTTTGGGAGTCCGTCTTCAATGAGAAAACTATCGGGGCATGATCCGACCAAGTGATATCTCCTATGTTGACATCCTTAAATTTCTGAAGAGAGTGAATGTTGGTCAATACCAGATCAATTCTAGAATAGGTTTTGTGTTTATGAGAATAATAAGTGTATTCTCTAGAAGAAGAGTGCAGACATCTAAAAACGCTGAACATCTGTTCTTTTATAATCCAATTCCTTAATGTAAACTTTTTACTTTTGGTTGTGGTCGTGGAGTCTATGCTTTGGTCAGGTATTATATTAAAATCTCTGAATATAATAAGATTACCTTTTTGGATTTTTTGGATTTTTTCCATTAGTTTATTAAGAAATTATATATGGCCTCTGTTAGGTGTGTATATATTAACTAACGTATAGGTTACTGTGTCGATGGTACATACAAGGACGTGAAAATGGCCGTTATTGTTTACTGTTTAGTTTAATAACTGAAATGAGACGTTGTCCCGAATGGCCGTCACAACTCCTGCTTTTTTCTTTTCTGAAGATGATTTGAATATATGGGGAAAATTTTTATGGTAAAAATTTGATGGGTTGATTTGTGAGAATTTTGTCTCCTGGAAGGCTACTATCTCTGCTTTAGAATTATTAGCTTCCCTCCAGGCAGAGTGTCTCTTAAAAGGACTGTTAAGTCCTTTTACATTTAAGGATAAAATATTTAACGCCATTTGAAGGTAAAGTACAGAGATTTAATTTTGCCAGATAAATATAAATCAAATCAAGCTTAAATTTAAAATGTGATGCAGGGACACATTTATAAGATTATCTCAGCACAGGAACATTTTATTTAAACACATCCAATTGTGGAACGTATTATTATTCCAAGATCTACTAATTAAAATGTTGATTAAAACACATTGCATTTTTACTGGTAATCTTAGACAGAGTTCAGGAGGCGAGCAATAAATAAACCAGAATAAGACTTTAATTTGGCTGGTGAAACCTTAGTAGAAGAGGTTTGAGAAGCCTTGCCTGAAGCAACTGCCATAGAACCAGGGCCAGACTGACACTGAAATTCAGCCATTGAAAGCAAAAAGATCCAGGCCCAAAAGTGACTGCAATTTAAATGTAAGGACTCATCATACTGAAATTGCCCCCTCTCTGCCTCTTCCAAGTAAAACTAACCCCTCTGTGAATGTTGACAAAATAAAACAAAGTAAACTAAAACTCAACCCACCCTGCTCCAACGATAAACGGTGATGCATTCTTTCTCCTCCGTGCAGCGTGGTGAAGGGGGGGGGGCGATGAAGCGATATCATTGTGCCGCTTGACATCTCTCCTGTATAGCACCGCCAGCTAGAGTAATTTGCAGATCAGTGAGGTAATGGCTCTCTGCTCTGCCACTGTTTTTAACAGTATTCGCATCTACCACACATGTGGCTACCATTAAAGGTGATGTGGTCCATTGCTGATCCAGCCCATCTGACATTTTCCAGATGGCTAGTTCGGCCTTGTACTGAGCTATTATATAGTTTTGTTTTTTTTTAATTAACCATTTCCTTTGCTTAGGAAGAACAAATAAGAATGTACATAATTAATCATACCAATTACTTTGTACAGAGTAGATATAAATGTAATAAAAAATACAGTTATATTCAATTATACTGTATATGCAAAAATGAGAAATCAATTATAACAAGATAGAAGAATAAAGGTCTTTAACTTTACATAAAAGTTTTGGTCTGTGCCTTAATAAACACACCGTTATGTAGGATTATTCATCTTACAAATTATTTTATACCATATAGGAAACATAGTCTTAAATCGAACTAAACAACTCTAACAATATTAGCACATATCACGTGTGCTTGATATAAGCTATACAATCTTGAGAAAAAATTTTATGCAAATTGCTGAGTTGAAAGAAAAATTCTGTGCATAGTCTAGAACCAATTATCTCCAATGATAATACAATTATGCAGTATCAGGAGAGAATAAGTATCATATATGTAAGGTTAGTCCAGAAGAATAAAGCTTGTAAGAGTGTACAGATAGCAGGCTAACCCATGACTTGGATTGGGATACATTAGAAGAGGACGGAGACTGAATCCACACACATAGACAAAATTGTTGGTACCCTTCTGGTAGAGTAAGAAAAACACACAATGGGCACTGAAATAACTTGAAACTGACAAAACTTATTTTCAATTTAAATTTACTGAATATCAACTAATGAAATGCTTTTGAATTGTGGTAAAATGTAAAAATGTAACATAAAGTGACCATTGTGGGCCTTTCTTACTTTAAAGGGAACCAGTCACCACAAAAAACGCTATCAATCTGCAGATATGCGGTTAATCTGCAGGTTAATAGCGTTACTATCCTGCCTGGCGCCTGCACGCAGCCGAACACTGCGCGGCGAAAATTAACTTTATTCTCCCTGGCCCTGAGTGACAGCTGGTCCCAATGCAGAGCCAGCATCAGTGGAGGCGTTGTTACATCCGCTGCTCTGTATACTCACCGGCGCTGCCCCCGTAACTGAAATTGGAGCGCTGCCGGGGAGAACAAAGTTCATTTTCTCCCCGCAGAGTTCAGCTACTATTTCTAGGTTGGTGGGAGGAAACACACGTGTACCCAACTTGTCGGTTCCGTGAGTCTGTCTGTGGTTCGTTCCGGTACACAGACGATATTCTGCTTCTGTGGACTGGGTCAGAAGAGACCTGTCAGGAATTTATCAGTGAATTGAATACTAATCTATTCAATCTCACCTGGCAGATTTCCAGAAATGTGATGGAATTTTTAGATGTCAAATTGACTCGAAGTGGGGACTAGATCCACAGAAATCTGCATCGTAAGACAACTGCAACGAACAGTCTGTTGCATTTTAATAGTTTCCACCCACAACAGCTTAACGAAAGTATCCCAGTGGGACAGTTTATGAGGTTAAGCGAAATTGTAGTTTGAATTCGGATTTTATCTCACAGGCAGCAGATTTGACGAAACGCTTTCGCACCCGTGGTTATCCTAAGAGAGTCATCAGCAAAGCATTCAACAGAGCAAATCAACAAGACAGGAGGGACCTACTGAAACCAAAAAACAAACAAAATGGTAACAAGGATAAAATTCAGGTGATTACCACGTATAATAATCAGTGGCATAACTTTAGGTTTCTATTAAATAAGAACTGGAGCATACTATCTTCTGATCCTAAGCTCCAATGCATTGTTCCCCACAGACCGCTACTAACTGCGAGAAGAGCCAGAAATCTACGCGACAATCTAACAAGAAGTCACTACACAAGACCTTCTACGAGAACAGGAACAGGTACGTCTCTTCACGGATGCTTTCCTTGTGGAAATTGTTCAATCTGCCAGTTTATGCCAGTAACAAGTATCTTTGTCGAACAGGCCAAAAATAAAGAATATGTCTTAAAGAACTACATCAATTGCCGTACAAGCAACGTGGTATATGTCCTTACATGCCCTTGTGGAAAGAACTACGAGGGACAAACGTCGCAAGAACTACACGAAAGGATACAGCACCATTTTTCAGATATTGCTTTGGCAGAAAAATACCGAAAGAAAGGAAAGACCGTCTCTACTGTCGCTGAACACTATTTGGCGTGTCATAACAGTCGACTGTGGGGCACAAGGATTGTGGGACTGGAACAGGTCATTCAAAATATCAGAGGGGGCAATGTATCATACCCATTATTACGAAGTGAATCGCGCTGGATTTTTAAATTGAACAGCGTAGCACCAAATGGGATAAATGAAAATCTCCTATTTACAGGGTTTTATAAACGATAGGTAATTTTTGGATGTATGTACAGTATATGCACCCTTTATATTGGTATTTTGGCAGTACCCCTGTCTCTGTAGATATTCGTCGCCAGGCTTCTTCCCAGTTTATGCATCCGTGGCATATGAGCAGACTGCACCATTCTTCAGCTTCTGTACATGATGGTATTTTTCGTTCTTTCTTTTATTTCTCTGTATCTCTTCTAGCACATTTTTACATCTTTATTAGCGATCTGGATTGTATATTCAGTGGACTAATTCAGTAGCTCTTTATAATATGTTATAGCCATAACATATTTTTACTCAATCTATGTTTTCCAATCTCCACAGTTCAGTGGGGTGAGAGAACATTTTATATTTTGCAAATTTCTGAATATTTTTAGTGCATTTAACATGTTCAAGAGATCTGATTGCTCAGTTATGGGTTTCTACAGCAATACTCTTGTTGTATAGTACAATTTGATATGATTTAAGTAGCCCTATTTTTTACCTTGAGTTGGCTAAAGTGTTTTCAGATCAAAAAATCTCACTGTGACCAGTGGATTTGTACTGAATTGCGCCGTTATCTCTATATAATATGCATTTATTTAACCAGGAATGAATATTCCTTGGACACTTTTTTTTGTGTCTTGGTTCCCAGGGGTGTGTTTATATGTATTACACGCGTCTGGTTTCTGAGCTCAGAAACAAAAGTTGAGGGAACAAATATTCCTTGAATGTGTCTTGATTCCCGGGGGTGTGCTCACATGCGTTGCACACTTCTGGTCTCTGAGCTCAGTGACAAATGCTGAAGTAACAAGTGCGGCAGCAGTCAGGATGCAGTGACAGTGATTGCCCATAGGGGGTGAGTTGTGTGTTGATTAACACACCATGTGATCTGAATTTTTCATTTATTATTTAATCACATATGGTATAAATACCATGACTTGTATAATGTGGGGCTCATACCCCTGAGAAAGCCTGAAAAGGCGTAAGGCGTTGGGGTGTAAGGGGGAAGACTGGGGTGTAAGTACTTTCAGAACAAGGGATCCGGAACTGCCGGGGCCGTACCTCTGGTTGCAGGGGGAAGACAGACTGCGAGCACAGGAGTCAGGTGACTGGGAAGCTGGGGGTGTGTCCAGAGTGAGAGCTGGGAGGTCAGGAGACCGGGAAACTGGGGGCATGGCTAGACAGATGGGGAGACGAGGACTTTTGCGCGGGAAAGCGGCAGGAGGGTCCCGCTCAGGAGAGCAGTGTGAGAGGGTCCAGGCTCCTGGCTCCAGTACTTGGAGCAAGATCCGAGTGCAGTGGACCGGAGGAGTCAAGCCGACTAGAGGGAGAAGAGACGCAGGTTCCATGGAGCCGAGCATGTGAGGTGCTGTGTTATGGACTAGGGGCTCAGCAGGTAAAACAGGAGACCGCCCGCTGCCGCCAGAAGACGAAGCACGAAGCATTGTTTGGGCGGGGAAGCCTGAAGAAAGCAACACCGGTATCAGCTGGCAACTGCCTTGTGGAGGATATGAGTCAGCTAAGTGTAAAAACTGTCGATTACAACCGGTTCGACTCTGCTACATCTAGTTAAACTGTGAACTGTCAGTTATAGACTTTTACCTGCTACTTCCCTTGTGTTTCCCCATATTTTCCCCTGTTACTCCCTGTGTGGGGATTGACCCTGTTATCATAAACCTCCCCTGTTTATTAACCCTGTATTGGCTGCTCTGTGTTTCTGTGTCACTGCATCTAAAGTACCCGTGTTACAGGGGTTTCCCTTTTGTATCTTCAGGTTTCCACTCTTTTCTATTCACAGGTTGCTACAATGCCAGTTTATTCCATATATCTCTAGACACTCAATAGTCATGGGTGGTAGATAGGATCTGATTATTAATCTAGAAAAGGACCAAGGGGTACACTACTGGTCTAGGGGTATATTGATACTTGTATAGCTATAATATTTATGCTGTATAGTCCTGCATTAGAGTCGCACATGTGATATGTATTTTGAATGCATGACAGTTATACTTACATGCCCTTTTTAACATGTTATATGTACCTTAATATGCATGTTTGTTATACTGGTATGCAGGAGGCATTTGTTGCAAAAACCTGTATGCACAACCAACTTGTCATTTGTACTTGCAATCTTGTGATTAGTGGCTTACACAGAGGTGGAATCTTCACATGTACTCACACTTCCTCATAGAGGTTGTTTCTTTTTAATTGGTTTTTAATGGTGTCCATATGTTTACCTAATAAACTTTGTATATACTTTTTGGTTAACTCATGGTTTTATGGGCTATATTTATTGGTACTATAGAAATATTTTATGTTCTGGTGATTTATATTGCACTATAGTAGGTTACAGTTCAGGAGTTTCATTTGTGGGTGCAATTGCACGGAACATTCTTGTATACCTTTGTAGTATGCTGACCTTTCCTTTTGATTCGGCTACATGCAGGCATCGGGCAGGTTAGTAATGCAGATTAACGCCATATCTGCAGATTGAGGCTATGTGCCCACGATGCAGAAATACTCCGGATTTTTTTCCTGAGCGTTTCTGCATCTCCCTGGCAGAAAAAACGCATGCGGATTTTACATGCGTTTTTCCTGCCAGGGACAAGCGGAAGTGAAGTGTTCTTCACATGCATTTTCGCATGCGGGTTGTCAAGCGCTTTCCAAGCGATTTTAGCATCACTTGGAAAGTGCTTGACAACTTGGTCACACTATATAAATCCATGCAACCGGCATGGATTTATGTAGTGTGACCGAAAGAATGGTAAAAAATAAAATATATATATATACTTACCTTCTGATGGCCCCCCGGAGTCCTTGTCTCTGCTTGCCGGCAGCTCACGGTACATTTAAGGACCTGCTGACGTCAGCGGTCGCGTGACCTGTCACATGACTAAATGACGTCAGCGCAGGTTCTTTAGTCTACCGCGAGTTGCCAGCAAGCCAAGACAAGCCGAAGGTAAGTATAATATTTATTTTTTAATTTATTCTCTTTTTTACAGGTTCTATGGTACCCGGGTCCGGAGGAGAGTCTCCTCTTCTCCAAACCCGGGTACCATCCGCACATTGAAACGCATGGATTCCGCATGTACAGATCCAGTGATGCGGATTCCATGCGTTCCAATGCAAGTCAATGGCAGCGAAAACGCAGCGCTTCCGCAAAATAATTGGTGGTGCTGCGTATTTTTCCGCAATGATAATCCGCAGCGGAAATTTCCGCAGCATGTGCACAGCACATGGGAATTATCATTGGGGAACATAGCAGACCTTCTACCAAGCGTTTTTTAAGCATTTCTGCAGCGGAATTGCCGCTGCAGAAACGCTTAAAAAACACATAGTGGGTGCACAGCCTAATAGCATTTTTTTCTGGTGACAGGTTCCCTTTTAACAGAAGGATACAAACAATTTTGTCTGTGTATATCTGTTCAATTAGCTCAGATGTGGGCAATTAATTTTCCCAAGGGGCCACATGAGAGACCATGACTGTTGTGTAGGGTTCGACCAATAGGCTGAAATTAATTCTGCTCAATATTAATATCAACATATTAATTATAATTATTGTTTTATATTAATTGCATCACTTAATATTGAGCAGACTTAAGTATACTAACACCCCCTTATATACTGTATGTGTTAGAACCCTCCTGTTTGTCTTTTCCATCTTGTGTTTTGCGGTCACGTGACCACCTGCCTTTATATTCCAGCTCCGCCCTTCTGGCTGTGCTGGACTTCAGTGTTTGACTGTTTCTCTAGCCTGGTGCTTCGGTGCCTTTCTCTGTCAGTTCGCTTGGTCCTTCTGGGACCTCTAGTACCTTTTTGTTTGTTGTCTTTTTGTGTTCTGCAACAACTTCTCTGTTTAGAGGGTGTCCCATTTTTGTTCCAGTCCTTAGTTCTTTTAGGGACCCCTCCCCTTATGCTATAGGTCTTCGTTCAGACTAGAAGAGGACTAAGGCGGGTCTGTTCGCTAGGAACAGGCAGCTTAGTCTTACTGTAGGGACAGCTTTCCCCTATCTTTCCTTAGTACATGTTGCAGATCATAACAGTATGAGCATGCTCACAACCCCTTTTATACAGCATGAGTCCACATACAGCCCCCCTATATAAAGTATAAGCCCATACTCAGACCCACTAAATACAGTATGAGCCCACAAAGCCTCCCTATATACAGTATGAGATCACACACAATCCCCCCTATATTCAGAATGTTCCCCATAGACACTCTATATAAAGTATGAGCCCCCACAAAGCCTCCCTATATGTAGTGTTAGCCCTCATAACCCACCTTAATACAGTATGAACTCCCATACAGCCCCCCTGTATACAGACATACAGTACAGACCAAAAGTTTGGACACACCTTCTCATTTAAAGATTTTTCTGTATTTTCATGACTTTGAAAATTGTACATTCACACTGAAGGCATCAAAACTGTGAATTAACACATGTGGAATTATATAGTTAACAAAAAAGTGTGAAACAGCTGAAAATATGTCTTATATTCTAGGTTCTTCAAAGTAGCCACCTTTTGCTTTGATGACTGCTTTGCACACTCTTGGCATTCTCTTGATGAGCGTCAAGAGGTAATCACCGGAAATGGTTTTCACTTCACAGGTGTGCCCTGTCAGGTTTAATAAGTGGGATTTCTTGCCTTATAAATGGGGTTGGGACCATCAGTTGTGTAGTGCAGAAGTCTGGTGGGTACACAGCTGATAGTGTTAGAACCTTGCTCTTAGGTTTTTTCCTTTGCTGGTCACATGACCTTGTTGGCCTATTTAATCCTGCTCCGCCCTTCTGGCTTTGCTGGACTTCATTGTATAACTACTTTCTAGCTAGCCTGTGCTCTGTATCTGCTCTGTTAGTTTGCTTGGTCTACGGACCTCTGTGTTCTTTATATTTTGTTTGTTCGTCTGTCTGCTACTATTTCTGTTAGGAGGTGTCCCATTTTCCTCCCAGTCCTTAGTACTTGTAGGGATTCCTTCCCCACATCTATAGGTCTCCGTACAGACTAGCTTAGGACTTTAGCAGGTCTGATCGCAGGATCAGGTCCCCTGTTACATCGTAGGGATCAAGCTGAGTTCTATCGTAGGGACAGATCTCCTCTCTTTCCTTAGCTCTGGTAGCAGAACATAACAGATAGTCCTACTGAATAGACTGTTAGAATTTGTATTATGGCAAGAAAAAAGCAGCTAAGTAAAGAAAAACGAGTGGCCATTATTACTTTAAGAAATTAAGGTCTGTCAGTCCGAAAAATTGGGCAAACTTTGAATGTGTCCCCAAGTGCAGTTGCAAAAACCATAAAGCGCTACAAAGAAACTAGCTCACATGAGGACCGCCCCAGGAAAGGAAGACCAAGAGTCACCTCTGCTTCTGAGGATAAGTTTATCCGAGTCACCAGCCTCAGAAATCGCAGGTTAACAGCAGCTCAGATTAGAGACCAGGTCAATGCCACACAGAGTTCTAGCAGCAGACACATCTCTACAACAACTGTTAAGAGGAGACTTTGTGCAGCAGGCCTTCATGGTAAAATAGCTGCTAGGAAACCACTGCTAAGAACAGGCAACAAGCAGAAGAGAATTGTTTTGGCTAAAGAACACAAGGAATGGACATTAGACCAGTGGAAATCTGTGCTTTGGTCTGATGAGTCCAAATTTGAGATCTTTGGTTCCAACCACCGTGTCTTTGTGCGACGCAGAAAAGGTGAACGGATGGACTCTACATGCCTGGTTCCCACCGTGAAGCATGGAGGAGGAGGTGTGATGGTGTGGGGGTGCTTTGCTGGTGACACTGTTGGGGATTTATTCAAAATTGAAGGCATACTGAACCAGCATGGCTACCACAGCATCTTGCAGCGGCATGCTATTCCATCCGGTTTGCGTTTAGTTGGACCATCATTTATTGACAATGACCCCAAATACACCTCCAGGATGTGTAAGGGCTATTTGACCAAGAAGGAGAGTGATGGGGTGACCTGGCCTCCACAGTCACAAGACCTGAACCCAATCAAGATGGTTTGGGGTGAGCTGGACCGCAGAGTGAAGGCAAAAGGGCCAACGAGTGCTAAGCATCTCTGGGAACTCCTTCAAGATTGTTGGAAGACCATTTCCGGTGACTACCTCTTGAAGCTCATCAAGAGAATGCCAAGAGTGTGCAAAGCAGTCATCAAAGCAAAAGGTGGCTACTTTGAAGAACCTAGAATATAAGACATATTTTCAGTTGTTTCACACTTTTTTGTTAAGTATATAATTCCACATGTGTTAATTCATAGTTTTGATGTCTTCAGTGTGAATGTACAATTTTCAAAGTCATGAAAATACAGAAAAATCTTTAAATGAGAAGGTGTGTCCAAACTTTTGGTCTGTACTGTACATTCACACAAAAATGTGCTCTAATCTTTGCTATGTGCACTGACGCTCTGCCCAGCAGTCGCGATGTAGTGACATCATCATCACGTCTGCTGTCTGAATCGCATATGCTGAATGATGGAAGAAGGAGCTGGAGTCTCCCTCCTTTACCATTTTATTCACTGTTCTTTGCATCCTGAGGATGCAGATAGGAAAGAAATCGGGACACCGAATGTGGTGCGGCCTATGGGCCAGTGTTTTCAGCCCTTTGGCTGTCTCAGTCTGTGGGCCAGACTGTAACAGCCAGAGAGCCAGATGCGGCCCACAGGCAGCTCTTTACGCGTGAATGTATTAACTACATCCCATTCTTCCCATCTATACATTTTCCTACCTTCATTATATAGGAGTGTGGCAGGCTGAGAAGATGCCGAATCAACAATGGGTTACTAAGTTATGGTTTTAGATGTGTTATATGATTTGTGTTATTTATTTGATAAAGATGTTTGCTGTGTGTATCCCTATGGCCGTTATTGTATGTCGTTTCTCCTATAGGCTCTGCCTTAGGCTGTCTCTGGGATGCGAGAGGTCTGCCCTCTATACAATACAATAGGTAGGGATTTAGTTTGCACTACAGTACTTAAACATTAGATAGTTAATTCAGGGATTGCATCATTAGCTGGGAGGAACAGTTTTTACAGAAAACAATTCCGGGTTGCAGACAGTGAGTTGGAGGGAGTGAGAGAGACTTAGGCAGTGAGATTGCCAATCGGGGAGGTCTGTGGCAAGGCCACCCCAGTTCTGGGTTCCTGAACCGAATAACAAACCGGTGCAGGTCCTCTTCCATACCAGAGGGAGAAAGAGCGGAGTGTGGAAGACTAAACAGGAAAACAGATTCCAAGAGCAGTTACAGCAGTGAAGAAAATGTTTTAATGGTGCAAGTTATCAGAATAGAATGAGGACACATTGGATGCTCGATCTGGACGCCGGCATAGTCCTGGGCTTACAGCCTGTCAGAGTTGCTTAAGGTGAGGTCTCCATATCCCTTATAGGGAGATTTTCAGCTGGTTCGCAGAAGAAGTGGAAGTTGTTGAGTCTCAGGACAGGACGAGGACGAACACTGGGAAGGCACATAACCAAGGGTACTTCACTAACTAAAGACCATGTCTTAATCTGTATGCTGCAGCCTTGTTTGAAGTCGGTTCCGGTCCCATGGACACTAACAGTGAGTACAGAAAATCCTCCATTACACCACACACTCCTTTCTTGGTCTTTAACAGAAGAAGGGGCACTGTGCGAAGAGAATAGAGTTTCGGCCCACAGTGTGTCAGTAGCGGCCCTGTGTGCTCCCCCCTTCAATTACATGCTGCTGTGTCATACGATCTTCAGTCTGAAGACCAGTCCAGTTCATGTGCTAACGTGTAGACACAAAGTCAGGCTCTTTTCTGTGTACCACAGGATGACATCCTCACCTATCAGGTCTCTTCTGTTGGATCTCAGATTACTCCCTCCATTTCTTGCTGGAGTGCTGCTTCAATTGTAGAATAGCAGTGGCCATGTTGATGACACAAATCACATGATATCACAGACATCAAATTACATTTATTTTAGGACCTTACAAGGTTTATGACATCACAAGTGGTGCACGACAGGTCCTAAATCTAAAACAGCCAGTCTTGTTTCACTTCTACCTAAGAGCTTAAAGAAGCTTTGGCATGCCAGAGCCGGTGTGTCACTCTCCACAAGGAGAAACGTTACCCCTTAGACCTCAGTCCAGAGAGGCTCTCACCTAGCCAAATCAGTTCTCATACTTTGCACTGACGAGGGCCAACAGCCCAAAACATTGTGTCTGCAAATTGAGATTCTGATTTGGCTATTATCCTAAGTCATATTCAACGACTCGTTAAAGGGTTGATTGTGTGTCACGGGTGTGTCAGAGGTGACAGACAGTCGCCCGGCAGTGGTTTGCAGGAGGTCTCCACGTTTGGCAATGCAGACATCTGCCTAGATAGGAGGCTGTGTTTAGGACCCAGCGACTACCTCCCTTTAGTCTGGGTGTATATATACCTGGTGTGTCTAGGAGGGCGTCGCCAGTTATACTCATTTCTACTTGGAACTTAACTGAAGCAGCATCATGTCCTCTCTGGAGTCTTGAGGCCGTGTGCCCTGTTGGAGTTCTTCTAAAGCTGAGTTGTTGTTTCCCTGTGTTGTCTTCCCCTTTTGTCTTTAGAGTGCTAGCAGAGATTGACTAGTGCTCATCTCCTTCCACCCCCAGCTGTAGCCTTATGCCAGGGATAGTAGGGCGAGGCACATGATCGGCCACAGCTGCAGAGGCTGTATAGGGATGTTAGGGGGAGACAGGGTGACGCTAGTCCAGATTAGGAGGTCACCTCTTCCCCCTTTCCCTAGTGTCTGGGCTCCCTTTCCCTTTCCCCTCTGTGTTGCACTCACACCTGGCGTCACATTATAACCGGCTGAGCACGTTTTGGAAAGAAAAAAAAAAAACGACACAAGGTTGACATTTTGCTTTTTGTTTTTCTTTGTGTGTTTTTGGGTGTGCACCTTTTTTTTTCCTTACTTCCTTTAATATGGGATCAGTTGCAGAGCTCGCAGAGCAGTTCCGCTGTCTGTCTCTGGAGGTGAATGACCTCCGCTGTGAGGTTCAGCTGCAGTATCACCAGTTACTGGCCGCCAATATAGGGGTTTCCGCTGGTAGACCTGTCCAGTCTGAACCCAAGGTTGCCCTCCCGTACAGGTTTTCAGGAGGTAGGGACAAGTTTTTTGTGTTTAAGGAGGCATGCAAATTGTACTTCAAACTTCGTCCTTACTCCTCCGGTAATGAGGAGCAACGGGTTGGTATTGTGATCTCTCTACTGCAGGGAGATCCTAAGTCATGGGCGTTTTCGTTACCGCAGGACTCAGTTTGTCTCCAGTCTGTGGAGGGGTTTTTTGGAGCTCTTGCCCTCATCTATGATGACCCTGACCGAGTCGCCTTGGCTGAGTCTAAGCTACGTGGCCTTCAGCAGGGATTTTCGGTCAGTGGAAACGTACAGTTCGGAATTCCGTAGATGGGCAACGGATTCCAAATGTAATGACTCAGCCCTTAAAAGTCAATTTTGTGAAGGGCTTACTGAAAGGTTGAAAGATGCCTTGGCTGTATATGATACCCCTCAGTCCTTGGAGCCTGCCATGTCTTTGGCCATATGTCTGGATAGGCGTCTTCGGGATAGACGGGTGCAACCTTCTTCTCCAGGGCCTTCTTGTCGGGGTTGTGTACCTTTGCCAAGGGAGCGGTCTGGGGGTGAATCAGTACGGGGGGAGGAGGAGGAACCTATACAGTTAGAGGGTGTCTACATCATACATCTCCCCGGAGATTCACAAGAAAAGAGGCGTATGTTTTTTTTGTGGGAAAAAGGGACACTTTGTTGGGACTTGTCCTTCAATTTCTAAACAAAAGGAGACTCGTTTAACTCTGCAGTTCCCACTTTGTCCTGACAGCAGAGGTGGTGCTAGAAAGCAAAACCGAAAAAATTTCTGTGTTTGTTGATAGTGGAGCAGGGGTCAGCATGGTTGATGCTGAGTTTGTGAAAAAGCATGGTCTTGCTTGCTGTGCTTTAGCTGAACCTATTCCCATCTTTGCCACTGACTCGGCGCCAGTTGAACAGAAAGCATTTACTCAGATGGTACATAATGTAAAACTGAGGGTGGGTCAGTTCATTGTGAAATCATCCCTTGCTATGTTTTGGAAACTCTCCCTACTCCGATTGTTTTAGGTATCCCCTGGCTTGTTAAACATAATCTGTTGGTGGATTGGCAAACCGGGGAGATTATTGAACGGGGAGATTACTGCCATGAGAACTGTCTGAATGTTTCTATTGCTGCTGTCTCTACGGGGATACTGCCTGCTTTTCTGTCTGGTTTTGAGGACATTTTTTCTGAAAAGGGGTGTCAAGATTTGCCTCTTCATCGTGCTTATGACTGTCCTATTAACCTGACCCCAAGAGCTAAATTACCAAAGTCCAGACTATATAATCTTTCTGGCCCTGAGAGACAAGCCATGAAGGTTTTCATTGCGGAAAGTCTGGAGAAGGCACATATCAGACCCTCATCTTCGCCCGTGGGGGCAGGGTTCTTCTTTGTGAAGAAAAAAGATGGCGGTCTATGTCCCTGTTTAGATTTCCGGGAATTAAATCAAATTACCATCCGTGATCTCCTGATTTGTTCAGCCAGGTTGTGGAAGCTAAGGTATTCTCCAAGTTGGATTTAAGGGGAGCCTACAATCTGGTTAGAATCAGAGAGGGGGACAAATGGAAGACAGCGTTCAATACCCCGGAAGGTCATTTCGAGAGTCTGGTTATGCCTTTTGGTTTGACCAATGCACCTGCGGTATTCCAGCATTTCATAAATGATATTTTTCATCATTTGGTGGGGAGGTTTGTGGTGGTCTATCTGGATGATATTTTGGTTTATTCATGGCATGTTAAGCAGGTGCTCCAGATATTAAGGGATAACAAACTTTATGCCAAACTAGAAAAATGTGTTTTTAGCTGTTGAGGAGGTGCAGTTTTTGGCGTACTTGTTGCCATCTTCAGGTTTTTGGATGGATCCGGAGAAGATCCGTGCAGTCCTTGACTGGGAACGTCCTGAGAACCTGAAAGCCCTACAATGTTTTCTGGGGTTTACTCATTTTTACAGGAAATTTATCCAAAATTACTCGGTGGTAGTGAAACCCCTTACTGACATGACTAAGAAGGGGTCTGATTTTTCCAACTGGTCGGAGGCTTTCCTCCAGGCTTTTTCTTCCTTAAAGAAGTATTCTTCTGCTGCACCTATTCTCAGTCAACCCGATGTTTCTCAACCCTTTAGTGTGGAGGTCGATGCTTCAGATGTCGGGGTTGGGGCAGTGTTGTCTCAGGGTTCATCCCCTGGTAAATGGCGTCCATGCGCCTTCTTTTCTAAAAAATTGTCTTCGGCTGAGAGAAATTACGATGTGGGTAATAGGGAACTTTTGGTGATCAAATTGGCATTCAAGGATTGGCGACACTGGTTGGAGGGGGCTGTCCATCCTATTACTGTTATTACTGGCCATAAGAACCTGTCATATCTCCAGTCAGCTAAACTTCTCAACCCTGTGCAAGCCAGAAGATCCCTGTTTTTTACTAGGTTCAATTTTGTTTTCACTTTTCGTCCAGGGGTCAAAAACATCAAGGCTGATGCTTTGTCAAGGAGCTTCCCTGGTGGTGGTGACCATGAGAACCCTGACCCAATATTACAGAAAGGGGCAGTTATTTTGGCTCTTTTTCCTGAACTGGAGGGTGAGGTGCTGGAGGCTCAGGGGGACGCCCCTGCCTCCTGTCCTTCAGGAAAGTTATTTGTACCACCTGATCTGCGCAAAAAAAGTAATCAAGAAACATCATAACTCTGTGCTTGTTGGGCATCCAGGTGGTAAGGCAGCCAAGGACCTCCTCTCTCGTCGTTTTTGGTGGCTGGGGTTGCATCGGGATGTAATTCAACACGTAGCTGCTTGTAGTATTTTCGCGCGTTTTAAGGTTTCACACACCCGTCCATCTGGTACTCTTTTTCCGCTACCTATCCCTAGCAGGCCATGGACACATTTGTCCATGGATTTTATTACTGACCTACAGGTTTCTGCAGGCAAAACGCTGGTTTTGGTAGTAGTAGATAGGTTCAGTAAAATGGTTCACTTTGTCGCTTTACCTGCACTTCCCAATGCTAAGACACTTGCTCAGGTGTTCATAAATGAGATTGTGAAGCTTCACGGGGTTCCCTCCGATGTGGTGTCTGATCGGGGGACCCTGTTTGTTTTCAAGTTCTGGAAGGCATTCTGTTCTCGACTGGGGGTGCAGGTGTCATTTTCCTCTGCCCTCAGTCGAATGGTCAGACCGAGCGTGTCAATCAGAACTTAGAGACATACCTTAGGTGTTTCGTCTACGAAAATCAGGAAGATTGGGCATCCTCCTTACTGCTGGCAGAATTTGCCATCAATAATCATCGTCAAGAATCCACTGGCAGGTCACCGTTTTTCGGTGCATACAGTTATCATCCACAGTTTGGTACTTTCAGTGGAGGAGGAGCTTCAGGAGTTCCTGAAGAGGAACGGTTTGCTTCGTCGCTCTCTTCGGTGTGGCAGGGTGTTCTGTGTAATTTGAAGACCATGGGTGACAGGTATAAACATATGGATGACAGAAAACGCTTCCAGTTCCGGACCTGAATGTGAATGACTTTGTGTGGTTGTCTACCAAGAATATAAGATTTAAAGTTCCTTCTTGGAAACTAGGAACCTAGGTTTATTGGTCCCTACAAGATTACCGCCGTCCTTAACCCAGCAGCATTTCGTCTTGAGCTTCCTCGGGCCCTTAAGGTTCACAATGGGTTCCACAGGTCCTTACTCAAAAGTTACGTAGAACCTCTTGAGCCCTCACCTCTACCACCACCCCCAGTAATGGTTGATGGTAATTTGGAGTTCGAGATTTCGCGGATAGTAGATTCTCGTCTCTGCAATGTTTGGTGCACTGGAAAGGCTATGGTCTAGAGGAGAGGATGTGGGTTTCAGCATCAGAGGTGAACGCTCCCAGATTGGTTCGTTCTTTTCACACCTCTTTTCCTGAGAAACCCGGTCCTGAGTGTCCGGAGGCCACTCGTAGAGTGGGGGTACTGTCACGGTTGTGTCAGAGGTGACAGACAGTCGCCCTGCAGTGGTTTGCAGGAGGTCTCCACGTTTGGCAATGCAGAAAGCTGCCTAGATAGGAGGCTGTGTTTAGGACCCAGCGACTACCTCCCTTTAGTTTGGGTGTATACAGGTGCATCTCATAAAATTAGAATATCATCAAAAAGTGAAACTCGTATATCATATAGAGTCATTACAAACAGAGTTATCTATTTCAAGTGTTTATTTCTGTTAATGTTGATGATTATGGCTTACAGCCAATGAAAACACAAAAGTCATTATCTCAGTAAATTAGAATACTTTGTTAGAACCCTCCTGTTTGTTTTTTCCATCTTGTGTTTTGCGGTCACGTGACCATCTGCCTTTATATTCCAGCCCCGCCCTTTTGGCTGTGCTGGACTTCAGTGTTGTTTGACTGCTTTGCTAGCCAGGTGCTTTGCTGCCTTTCTCTGTCAGTTCGCTTGGTCCTTCTGGGACCTCTAGTACCTTTTTGTCAGTTTATCTTTTTGTGTTCTGCAACAACTTCTCTGTTTAGGAGGTGTCCCATTTTTGTTCCAGTCCTTAGTTCTTTTAGGGACCTCTCCCCTTATGCTGTAGGTATTCGTTCAGACTAGCCGAGGACTAAGGTGGGTCTGTTCGCTAGGAACAGGCAGCCCGCTACATCGTAGGGATTCAGCTTAGTCTTACTGTAGGGATAGCTTTCCCCTTTCTTTCCTTAGTACTTGTGGCAGATCATAACATTTATAACAGCAGCTTGAGAAATGTTTTTAAAATCTGAAATGTTGGCCTACAGTGATACTGTTGTTTTTAAACCAGGTAGTGGTATTTTGGCAGTGTGGACAGGTGCCAAGTTCTGCTGGAGAATGAAATTTCCATCTCCAAAAGCTTGTTGGCAGAGGGAAGCATGAAGTGCTCTAAAATTTCCTGGTAGACGGCTGCGCTGACTTTGGTCTTGATAAAACACAGTGGACCTACACCAGCAGATGACATAGGTCCCCAAACCATCACTGATTGTGGACACTTCACACTAGACATCAAGCAACTTGGATTGTGTGCCTCTCCACTCTTCCTCCAGACTCTGGGACCTTGATTTCCAAATGAAAATTGGAACTTTGGGACCTTGTGGAGTTTGTCAATGACTGCCTTCTGGACATCTGTCCAGTCATCAGTCTTGCCCATGATTGTGGAGCCTATGGAAACAGACTAAGGGACCTTTTAAAACACTTAGGAAGCCTTTGAAGGTGTTTTTTGTTAATTATTTTAATTTACTGAGATAATGACTTTTGTGTTTTCATTGGCTGTAAGCCATAATCATCAACATTAAGAGAAATAAACACTTGAAATAGATCACTCTGTAATGACTCTATATAATATATGAGTTTCACTTTTTGTATTGAAGAACTGAAATAAATTAACTTTTTGATGATATTCTAATTTTGTGAGATGCAACTGTATATACCTGGTGTGTCTAGGTGGGCGTCGCCGTTTATACTCATTTCTACTTGGAACTTGACTGAAGCAGCATCACATCCTCTCTGGAGTCTTGAGGATGTGTAACCTGTTGAAGTTCTTTTAAAGCTAAGTTATTATTCCCCTGTTTTGTCTTCCCCTTTTGTCTTTAGAGTGCTAGTGGAGGTTGACTAATGCTCATCTCCTTCCACCACCAGCTATAGCCTTACGCCAGGGATAGCAGGGCGAGGCACATAATCGGCGACAGCTGCGGAGGCTGTATAGGGACATTAGGGGGAGACAAGGTGACGCTAGTCCAGATTAGGAGGTCACCTCTTCCCCCTTTCCCTAGTGTCTGGGCTCCCTTTCCTTTTCCCCCCTGTGTTGCACTCACACCTGGCTTGACATTGTGACTTGTAGGATTGCCGCTTCCAATAGGTGGCGCTATAAAGTTCAAGTCCTCTTTTTCTCTGAAGAGGCAATTTGCAAATTAAATTTCCCATAGGAGCATTGCATGGCGAATAAGCCTCCTTACTTTGGCATACCAGAGAAGGTGTGTCACTCTCCACAAGGAGAAACGTTACCCCTTAGACCTCAGTCCAGAGAGCCTCTCATCTAGCCAAATCAATTCTCATACTTTGCACTGATGAGCGCCAACAGCCCGAAACACCGTGTCTGCAAATTGAGATTCTTATTTGGCTTTTATCGTAAGTCATATTGCACGACTCGTTAAAGGGTTGATTGTGACTTGTAGGATTGCTGCTTCCAACAGGTGGCGCTATAGAGTTCAAGTCCTCTTTTTCTCTGAAGAGGCAATTTGCATATTAAAGAAGACAAGTAATGAATCTATTCATACAATCTTAATAGACCTCATGCATAGTGAAGCCTAGGGTATGTGTGTTCAAAACTGCACTATTAATTCACTAGAAATCTCCAGAAAGACAGAGACAACAGTGTTCTTGTCAATAGTGTGGTCCCAGAGGCTGGACCCACACCAAACTTATTTTTATAAACCATTTGATTGAAGGATAAAAAATTGCCAAAGGACAACATGTTTAGTTATTTTGCATGGAATGAAAGGCTTTTTTTTTAGAGGTGGTGAAATAAACCGTAATTACACAATTTTGGAGGATTTGCTTTTCTCAAGTCTTTTCCATTACCTTTTTTTTCATTTATTTCTTGTCTTATTTGTGTGAAAGTTTGTTTTTTAAACTACGACATTTTCATTGATACCATTTTCAGGTTGTTTGGTATTCTCAGCAGTACCAATTACATACACTTTTTTTCCTATATACATTTTGACATAGAAAGACATTTTGCAATTGCGATAACTGCAGTTGTTCACAGAAGGGTGTCTTCAGCAGGAAAGGGAGAGCACTCTAATAGCATAAGAGTAGGTGGTTGATAGACCTGATGTTGCAAACATTTATAATTGAGGAAGATTTTTGGGTGTAGTTTTGTATACATTCTAAGGAAAACTGTTTGTGCTGTCAACTCTTTTTGATCATTTTGGATCTGAGTGTCTTGCAGACACCTTGGAACAGCAGAGCCAAATATTCAGACTGGCACCTTGGACCAGCAGGGCCATAAATGTTGACAGGCACTTTGGAACTGCAGAGCCAAATATCTAGACTGGCCCTTTGGACCAGCAGAGCCAAAAATTCAGACAGCCAACTTGGAACAACAGAACCGAGTACGTTGCCTGGCACCTTGGAACAACAGAGCTGAATATGCGGACTGGCACTTTGGAATAGTAGTGCCGAGTATGCGGACTAGCACTTTGGAAAAGCTGAGATGAGTATGCAAACAAATGAGTTGTGCTGGTCAGTAGACTCATTAGAATATATGCAGCAGAACTCAGCTGAGGCATAACAGAGTCCAGAAGTATGGTAGTGGTGCATTCCTAACCACCTGAATACTCGCACAGCGTGCCGCTGCATGAGCCAGTCTGAAAGGGCTAAGCATGTGGCATCACAGAGGTGCATCAGGTCACTATAGTAATGACTCGCCCCCAGGGCCGTGGGGTACTCTTTGGGAGGAATCACAGTGGCTGGCCCAGGGCGGTCAGTGCAGAAAGGGGTATCACTTATTAGTAAAAAGTTCAGAGAGTTCGTGACGCCACCTGTGGTGTCTAGTGAGGATCACCAGCACTGCAACAGTCCTCTGAGGCAGATGTCAGGGCAGCTAAAGATGGTACGGCTCCCCACAGGCAGAGCGGGCCTCAGGGCAGTGTAAAATAGATGAATGGTGCGCTGGGCGTTGTAGTGCGGGGGAGGAAGAATGGCGCCGGTGAAGAAACAGTCAGAGGCCGTTCGATGCAGTCGTCCAAGATTTTACTTACAGTTCTTAGGCAATTCACAAGTGCACTTTACAGGTGAAGGCCTCCCTCGTCGCGCCGTGTTCACCGGACAGGGGTTCAATCCCTCCTCAAGCAGCTTAGGAATGCCTGGCGGAACCCCACTTTCTCGTGTTCCTAATTTGACCGTCTTCACACTTGGTCCTTCTCTCCGCTGCCCTACGCTGCCCACACTCAATCCCGCTCGGATATGCTGAAATCCATCCTGTACGTCGGATCCGGGACCAACCTGACCCCCTGGAGATAAGAATGAATCAACCAATCCCTCCTGACACCTGGCAGGAGCGGGGCGTACGGGTGCCGTCCTGCACGCGCCGTACCCCCTGGGATCCTTTCTTTAGAACGGAGCCTACTCCCTGCTCCCCTCCGGGGCCTCTGTCCTGGGCCCTAACTTGTGGAGCAGAGCTCCTGATGAGCCTCTGCTCCCAGACTGTTCCTCTGAACAACCCTCACTAAACTCCAATCACTCCACACTCTCCACCACTGAACTCACTCTAATGGCTTCCCTTTTTAGATCTACTATATAAGTGCTTCCTGTATCTGCTTCCTCCACCCACACCCATTATTGGTTCCTCCTACCTTTGGGTTCCCCCCATTCCAGCCAGGGACAGGGCTCACCAGCTGCGCTCTGCATGTTGCCCCTCCGGCCGGCCTGGAGCAGTGTAGTGGTGGATGCAGGTGTTTGGGGTTCCGTGCAGCACTCCCTCCTTACCTGAGAGAAGGGAGACACCACACCTCGGGGTGAGGTGCAGTATCTCTGTGGCGACTGAACCCACAGGGGCGCCACAGTAACCCAATGAGCAATGGAGCAGAGGGAGTTGGCCACTGAGGAAGGACAACATAGAGCCCAATGCAAGAGCCAGTTCTGGTGAGTACAGGTAGATTAGATACTGGCGTAAAGCAGTGGAGTGACTCATACAACAGGAATGTACTGTGAAGCCTTTGTGAGCAGATGCTGCTGTAACGGGTCTGGGAGGCGGAACCTCTGGGCTACTATACAAGGGGGCGGTCCTTGTAAGGGAGCGGGTGGCGACCAGGCAGGCAGTCACAGCAGGTGAACGGGACAGTCTCTGGAAGAACGGGCAGGAGGTCACGGCAAGTGACCGGGGCAGTCTCTGGATGAACGGGCAGATGGTCACGGCAAGTGACCGGGGCAGTCTCTGGGTAAAGGGTTGGTACGACCTGTGGCGGCTGATGGTAGACGTGAGCTCCCAGGTGAGCAGGCGAGAGTCTCTGGATAAACGGGTGGTCACAGCATGTGACGGCGGAGCCTCCAGGAAGACCAACAGACAGGCGGCAGATGAGCGCTCCCAGGTGAGCGGGCAGAAGTCTCTGGACAGGCGGGTGGTCACAGCACGTGACGGCAGAGCCTCCAGGTAGGCTAGCAGACAGGCAGCAGATGAGCGCTCCCAGGTGAGCGGGCAGGAGTCACTGGACAGGCAGGTGGTCACAGCACGTGACGGCGGAGCCTCCAGGTAGGCTAGCAGGCAGGTAGCAGATGTGCGCTCCCAGGAGAGCGGGCAAGCTGGTCCATAGACAGACTGACAGGAGTTGGAAGGCAGACCGTCGGACCTCAGGCAAGCAGGCAGGTAGCTGATGTGCGCTCCCAGGTGAGCGGGCAAGCTGGTCCTTAGACAGACTGACAGGAGTTGTAAGGCAGACCGTCGGACCTCAGGCTAGCAGGCAGGTAGCAGAATAACAGGCAGGAATAAGACAGCAAGCTGGCAGGAATCTGGCAGGTATCTGGCAGGTAACTGGCAACGGGACCTGAGGGCTGAAGCAGCGTAGTGAACAGTGCAACAACATTGCTCGGGCACCTCCATTTTGGAGGAGGTGCCTTATATATGGTGAAGTCCTCCGGCCATTGGCCGGGGACTCCTTAGGACGGCGCGCGCGGCCCCTTTAAGAGGGAGGGAGAGCGCGCGCGCGCGCCCTAAGCACAGTGGCCGGGAAGGAGCGCGCGCTGCCAGCAGAGCGGGAGGAGGACGCCGGGCACAGAGCAGAGAGGTGAGGGGAACAGCGTCCCTGCCTAGCAGAGGGCAGGGACGCCGGCACTACAGTACCCCCCCCCTTTAGGCCCCCCCTTTTTTAGGCCAGACAGAAATTTAGCAAGGATAAGAGGGGCTTGGATGTTCTCCCGGGGCTCCCACGTTCTCTCCTCAGGACCAAACCCCTTCCAATCTACTAGAAAAAAGGTCTTTCCTCTTACCCTTTTGGTGGCAAGAATGTTCTCTACCTCAAACTCGTCCTCAGCAGAAACCGGAGCAGGAGGCGTACCTGTAGACTTGGAAAAAGAGTTAAGTACCACAGGTTTGAGGAGAGATACATGGAAGGAGTTAGGGATCCGTAAGTTGGCCGGGAGTTTCAATTTATAGGCCACCAGGTTGAGCTGACTGATGACCTCCAGAGGACCGATGAACCGAGGCCCTAACTTGTAAGAAGGTATCTTGAGTCGGACATATTTAGATGAGAGCCAGACTTTATCTCCAGGACGAAATTGTGGAGGATCCAGGCGTTTTTTGTCAGCGTGTCTTTTCATCCGTTCGGACGACTGAAGGAGTGCGGATCGGGTACTCTCCCAAATGGAGGAAAATTTGCTAAAGAGAGATTCCGCAGCCGGGTTGTCCACAGAGGTGGAGACAGGAAAAGGAATCCGAGGATGCTGACCGAAGACTACAAAAAACGGGGATTTGGAGGAGGATTCGCTCTCGTGATTGTTATAAGAGAACTCGGCCCATGGTAGGAGATCCACCCAGTCTGAATGATGGGCATTAACGAAGTGCCGGAGGTAACTGGTCAGGTTCTGATTGATCCGCTCCACTTGACCATTGGACTGTGGATGGTAAGCGGAAGAGAAGTCCAGGGTGACGTCTAGCAGTTTACAAGTGGCTCTCCAGAAGCGTGAGGTGAACTGTACCCCACGATCCGACACGATGTGGAGGGGCAGGCCATGAAGACGAAAGATGTGACGAATAAAGTCTTTAGCTAGCTCGGGTGCAGACGGGAGGCCTGGCAGGGGAACAAAATGAGCCATCTTGGAGAAGCGGTCAGCGACCACCCAAATGACCGTACAACCGGCAGAGACTGGGAGGTCAGTTATAAAGTCCATTGCTATATGCTGCCAGGGGGCAGCAGGTACAGAAAGCGGAAGGAGGCGACCGGCTGGCAGATGTCTCGGAACCTTGTTGCGGGCGCAGGACACACAGGCAGAAACAAAGTCTATTACGTCCTTGTGCAGGGTAGGCCACCAGTAGTGCCGGGTAATAAGCTGGAGGGTCTTTTTCTGACCGGCGTGGCCAGCCAGTTTAGACGAGTGACCCCAGTGAAGGATCTTCTCCCGATCAGGTACTGATACGAACGTCTTTCCGGGAGGGAGACGATTTATACTCACGGGAGCCACCTGCATTACTCTGGCGGGATCGATGATGTGTTTCGGATCTTCCTCGAGATCAGACACCAGAAAGGATCGAGACAAGGCGTCCGCCTTGACGTTTTTGTCAGCCGGGCGAAAATGAAGAACAAAATCAAAGCGAGCAAAAAACAAGGACCACCGGGCTTGGCGCGGGTTAAGTCTCTGGGCATGCTGGAGGTAAGCCAAGTTCTTGTGGTCAGTGTAAATTATTACCGGGTGAAGAGCCCCCTCGAGCAGGTAACGCCACTCCTCCAATGCCAGTTTGATGGCCAATAACTCTCGGTCTCCTATGGAATAATTGCGCTCTGAGGAGGAGAAGAGTTTAGAGAAGAAGCCGCAAGTTACCATCCTCCCGGAAGATGATTTTTGAGTAAGTACCGCTGCGGCTCCAGAGGAGGAGGCGTCAACTTCCAGGAAGAACTGCTTGTTGCCGTCCGGGCGATGCAGCACCGGGGCGGAAGAGAAGGCCTGTTTTAAGGAAAGAAAGGCCTCCTCTGCTTCGGGCGGCCACTCTTTGGGATTAGTACCCTTACGGGTGAGCGCGGAAATTGGGGCAGTCCGGGAAGAGAAGTGCGGTATGAAGAGGCGGTAGTAGTTGGCGAAGCCCAGGAACCGCTGAATGGCCTTCAACCCCTCCGGTCGAGGCCATTTCTCGATGGCAGACAGTTTCTCTGGATCCATTCGTAGGCCGGTCTGAGAAATAATGTAGCCCAAAAACGCAAGCGAGGTCTGCTCAAAGAGGCACTTCTCGTATTTAGCGAAGAGGTGATTCTGCCTGAGCCTGAGCAGGACCTGACGAACGTCCCTCCGGTGAGTCTGGAGATCCGGAGAGAAGACCAAGATGTCGTCCAGGTACACCACTACGCAGGAGTAGAGAAGGTCCCGGAAGATGTCATTGACCAACTCTTGAAAGACGGCAGGAGCGTTACAGAGACCAAAGGGCATTACCAGATATTCATAGTGGCCGTCCCGGGTGTTGAATGCCGTCTTCCATTCATCCCCCTGACGGATACGAACCAGGTTGTACGCCCCACGGAGGTCCAGTTTGGTGAAGATTCTAGCCCCCCTCAGACGATCAAATAACTGCGGAATGAGCGGAAGGGGGTACTTATTCTTCACCGTGATCTGGTTAAGGCCTCTATAGTCTATACAGGGACGGAGAGAACCGTCCTTCTCTTTGACGAAAAAGAAGCCTGCTCCCGCAGGGGAGGTAGGTTTCCGGATGAATCCCCTGGCCAGATTCTCCTCAATATATTCGGACATCGACCGGGTCTCAGCAGCGGATAATGGATAAATACGCCCACGGGGAGGAGTAGTACCGGGTAACAGGTCGATAGGGCAGTCGTATGGTCTATGAGGGGGTAGTGTCTCTGCCTCCTTTTTATTAAAGACATCAGCATAAGACCAATAAGGAATCGGAAGTCCAGGTAGATTAGCTGGGGTAGGAGAAGGACGGACGGGATGGACGGGAACCAGACAGGTCTTATGGCAGTCCTGTCCCCAGCGAAGGACTTCTCCGGTCTGCCAGTCAAGCACGGGTGCATGTCTCTGGAGCCAAGGTAGACCTAGCAAGAGGGCGTGAGAGAGTCCAGGCAGAACATGAAAGGAGATACTCTCAGAATGCAGCATTCCCACCTGCAGAGTAATGGATTCGGTGATGAGTTGGATGGGGCGTGGTAAGAGACCCCCATCCACGGCAGCAACAGACAACGGTACAGCCAGAGGTTTGGTGGGGATGCGGTATTTCTCTACCAGGGACTGTGAAAGAAGATTCCCGGCTGCTCCAGAGTCAAGTTGGGCTAGTTCGAATTAACGGTTCTCCCCGCAGACGATTGAGACTGACAGCAGCAGAGATGGAGAGGATTTATTCTTGTCTAGGTCGACCTCTCTGAGCGAACCTAGACACAGGCGTTTCCCGACCTCTCCGGGCAGGCACGGATCCGGTGCTCCTTACTGCCACAGTAGAAGCAGCTCCCCTCGGCACGGCGTAAGTCCTGACGGGTTTTGACCATCTTGGTCTGGTCGACCTGCATAGGCTCAGGAGAGTGTACCTGGGGAGAGACGGAGGGAGTGACGGGTTTCTGAAAAGTAGGAGCTAGACGTGGAAACCTCCTCTCACGGGTGACCTCTTTGGCACGCTCCTGGAACCGTAGGTCAATCCGGGTGGCAAGAGTTATTAGGTCATCGAGAGTGGTAGGAATGTCCCGACCGGCAAGTTCATCTTTAATACGGCCGGACAGACCCTCCCAGAAGACGGATACCAGAGCGTCGTTATCCCAGGCCAGCTCCGAGGCAAGGGTACGGAACCGTATGGCATATTGGCCCACGGTGAGACTTCCCTGACGGAGGCGTAGCTGTGATGATGCGGATGAGGTCTTCTGTCCGGGTTCGTCGAAGACTTTCCGGAAAGCCGTGAGAAAGGCAGGCAAGTCAGACACCAGGGGGTCTCCTCTCTCCCATAGAGGATTTAGCCAGGCCAGGGCCTCCCCGGTGAGATGGGACATGATGAAGGCAATTTTGGCCCGGTCGGAGTTAAACTGGTGGGACAGGAGTTCAAAGTGCAGGGTGCACTGATTTATGAAGCCCCGAGCCTGGGCGGAGTCGCCTCCGAAGCGAGGAGGTGCAGAAAGCCGGGGTCCGGGGTAGGATACCATGGTATTAGTGGGCAGCGGAGCTGTCGGATTGCGAGTCATGGCACTGGCGGAGGTTGCTGGCGGAGCAGTCAGAGTGTCCAGGCGAGAATTGACATTCCGCAGGTGACCCAGGATGGACTCCTGTTGGGACCTCTGACGGGACAGTTCATGACACAGGTCCGAGAGCGAGGGAGCTTGGGTGCCACCGGGTTCCATGGCCCGAGCAAACTGTAACGGGTCTGGGAGGCGGAACCTCTGGGCTACTATACAAGGGGGCGGTCCTTGTAAGGGAGCGGGTGGCGACCAGGCAGGCAGTCACAGCAGGTGACCGGGACAGTCTCTGGAAGAATGGGCAGGAGGTCACGGCAAGTGACCGGGGCAGTCTCTGGATGAACGGGCAGATGGTCACGGCAAGTGACCGGGGCAGTCTCTGGGTAAAGGGTTGGTACGACCTGTGGCGGCTGATGGTAGACGTGAGCTCCCAGGTGAGCAGGCGAGAGTCTCTGGATAAACGGGTGGTCACAGCATGTGACGGCGGAGCCTCCAGGAAGACCAACAGACAGGCGGCAGATGAGCGCTCCCAGGTGAGCGGGCAGAAGTCTCTGGACAGGCGGGTGGTCACAGCACGTGACGGCAGAGCCTCCAGGTAGGGTAGCAGACAGGCAGCAGATGAGCGCTCCCAGGTGAGCGGGCAGGAGTCACTGGACAGGCAGGTGGTCACAGCACGTGACGGCGGAGCCTCCAGGTAGGCTAGCAGGCAGGTAGCAGATGTGCGCTCCCAGGAGAGCGGGCAAGCTGGTCCATAGACAGACTGACAGGAGTTGGAAGGCAGACCGTCGGACCTCAGGCAAGCAGGCAGGTAGCTGATGTGCGCTCCCAGGTGAGCGGGCAAGCTGGTCCTTAGACAGACTGACAGGAGTTGTAAGGCAGACCGTCGGACCTCAGGCTAGCAGGCAGGTAGCAGAATAACAGGCAGGAATAAGACAGCAAGCTGGCAGGAATCTGGCAGGTATCTGGCAGGTAACTGGCAACGGGACCTGAGGGCTGAAGCAGAGTAGTGAACAGTGCAACAACATTGCTCGGGCACCTCCATTTTGGAGGAGGTGCCTTATATATGGTGAAGTCCTCCGGCCATTGGCCGGGGACTCCTTAGGACGGCGCGCGCGGCCCCTTTAAGAGGGAGGGAGAGCGCGCGCGCGCGCCCTAAGCACAGTGGCCGGGAAGGAGCGCGCGCTGCCAGCAGAGCGGGAGGAGGACGCCGGGCACAGAGCAGAGAGGTGAGGGGAACAGCGTCCCTGCCTAGCAGAGGGCAGGGACGCCGGCACTACAGCTGCCAACTAGTGATCGGAGGCAATAGAGGTAGGAACCAAAAAGGAAACGGGTACTAAAAGGAGGAGTGCTGTTTCAATGGGATGGAAGGAGAAGCTAGATGCACAAGGGGATATGTGATCTGCTGTGATGCAACAGAAAAATCTAAAAGCCACAGGGGCAAGGAGAGGAGCTCAGTCATCTGGACTTATAACAAGTCACCTCTGGAGCAAGACCTGCGCTAGCTTACCGGAAAACTCTGAAGAAGCGTGGTTGGAAATGCATAGCCAGTATCGCAGGTCAGTGGAACAAGAGGTGAAGAGCCTTTCCGGAGAATAAGGGATTCTGAATATGGAGGCCTGGTTAAAGGGACGGAACCTCGACTGTTAGTGGGGGCCTGGTTAAAGGGACGGAACCTTGATTATGTAAGCGGGGGGCTCAACCAAAATAATGAAATCTCGATCAATACGGATATGGACGTGGGTTGTCTCTTAGGAACTGAAGACAACGGGAGCAGTTGTGTGGCAGAAGGAATTGTCCGCAGCCTTCAGACTTGCGCCCTAGCAGGAGTGCATAGTTTGGCTCCCGATAGGGCCTGGAGCGGTTACTAACATTAGAAGCTAAAGCAGCCAGGAGAATGCCCCTACAGACTCAGCTCAGACACTAACAGTTGGCAGTCCGGTGTATCCATGATATTATGGTCTAGTGTATATTCATATTAAAGTTATAGTGCATATAAAGAATACTGACGTTATTGTTGTAGTTGTATGCAGAATATGTTCCTAGTAAATAGCTCTGTAGGAGTATAACTGAGTCACGCAAGGTGAATTAATTTGGCAGACTGGTTATCTGTATTATGGAAGTTAGGGAAGTCTACAGTCATGGCCAAAAGTATTGAGAATGAGACAAATAGTAATTTTTCCAAAGT
The DNA here is from genome assembly GCF_046119375.1 of Phyllobates terribilis. NCBI lineage: Eukaryota > Metazoa > Chordata > Amphibia > Anura > Dendrobatidae > Phyllobates > Phyllobates terribilis. Next base: position 42,397,956 of record NW_027362761.1, on the reverse strand, counting down.
TTACTGCTTCATTTTTTGTAATGGCAATTTGCATATACTCCTGAATGTCAAAGAGTGATCAGCTTAACAGCAATTACTGTACTTTCAAAGTCAATATTTGCCCAGAAAATGAACTTTAACCCCCAAAACACATTTCAACATCATTGCAGTCCTGCCTTAAAAGGAGCAGCTAACATCGTTTTAGTGATTGATCCATTAACACAGGTGTGGGTGTTGATGAGGACAGGGCTGGCGATCAATCAGTCATGATTAAGTAAGAATGACATCACTGGACACTTTAAAAGGAGGCTGGTTCTTGGTATCATTGTTTCTCTTCAGTTAACCATGGTTATCTCTAAAGAAACACGTACAGCCATCATTGCACTGCACAAAAATGGCCTAACAGGGAAGAGTATCGCAGCTACAAAGATTGCACCTCAGTCAACAATCTATCGCATCATCAAGAACTTCAAGGAGAGAGCTTCCATTGTTGTCAAAAAGGCTCCAGGGCGCCCAAGAAAGACCAGCAAACGCCAGGACCGTATCTTAAAACTGTTTCAGGTGCGGGATCGGACTACCAGCAGTGCCGAGCTTGCTCAGGAATGGCAGCAGGCTGGTGTGAGTGCTTCTGCACGCACTGTGAGGCGAAGACTCTTTGAGCAAGGGCTTGTTTCAAGGAGGGCAGCAAAGAAGCCACTTCTCTCCAGAAAAAATATCAGGGACCGACTGATATTCTGCAAAAGGTACAGGGAGTGGACTGCTGAGGACTGGGGCAAAGTCATTTTCTCTGATGAATCCCCTTTTCGATTGTTTGGGACATCTGGAAAACAGCTTATTCGGAGAAGAAGAGGTGAGCGCTACCACCAGTCTTGTCTCATGCCAACTGTAAAGCATCCTGAAACCATTCATGTGTGGGGTTGCTTCTCAGCCAAGGGAATCGGCTCACTCACAGTCTTGCCTAAAAACACAGCCATGAATAAAGAATGGTACCAGAATGTCCTCCAAGAGCAACTTCTCCCAACCGTCCAAGAGCAGTTTGGCGCCCAAAAATGCCTTTTCCAGCATGATGGAGCACCTTGCCATAAAGCAAAGGTGATAACAAAATGGCTCATGGAACAAAACATAGAGATTTTGGGTCCATGGCCTGGAAACTCCCCAGATCTTAATCCCATTGAGAACTTGTGGTCAATCATCAAGAGACGGGTGGACAAACAAAAACCAACAAATTCTGGCAAAATGCAAGCATTGATTATGCAAGAATGGACTGCTATCAGTCAGGATTTGGTCCAAAAGTTGATTGAGAGCATGCCAGGGAGAATTACAGAGGTCTTGAAGAAGAAGGGGCAACACTGCAAATATTGACTTGCTGCATTAACTCATTCTAACTGTCAATATAACCTATTGGTACTCATAATATGATTGCAATTATATTTCTGTATGTGATATAAACATCAGACAAACACTAATAAAAACCAGAGGCCAGCAGATCATGTGAAAATATAATTTTGGTGTCATTCTCAAAACTTTTGGCCATGACTGTAGTCAACAACTAGCCTATTGGTGTCGCACTTTTTAGAGAGGCAGCGTCAGGATTATTATTTTATAGGGCAATGGTCAGGGCAACAGGGCAAGAATTACGGATAGACAGTAGAGAGATGGCAGGAATTGTGCTGCATTTGCATTTTTATTAACATAAGAACTGGCAGTTGTTTGATATTGCACCTTGTCTTGCTAAACTTGTACGTAGTTAATAAATAATTGCTTGTTTAATTGTACCACTGAGCCTGCGTTCTCTGTGCCGCTGCATTCCTGCACCTGTTAACACTGGTACATTAGGAGATCTGGCATCAGATGCAGTGGGAGGTTAAATGAACTATATTACATAGCCTGCATCTTTGTCTAACCGCAGGATCCAGAGCTGAGCTCTTATCAGTGCTGTTAACAATTTAAATGGAGACATGATGGCGGGGCACCGATGGGTTGCAATAACAGCCGGGGGCATGCTGAAGATGCCCGTTGTGCTTTTCTACCTGTTTAGATTTATTGGGCTTTTTAAAACCTATTTTCTCACTACAGTTTTAGTTTCTTAGTTTACTACCTGTGTATTTAAAGGTTAACTACATTGCACTAAAATCCTGAGGTGTAGATTTACTCACAAGGGGTTAATTAAGGGGAAGGGGTCATAATTAAGGGTTTATAAGGGGCAGCTGGTTGGGCATCAAGTCCTTTGGAAGTGCATTGAGGTGAAGGGTACATTGCTGGAAAAGGAAAAAAATAAAAAAAAAACTCTTTCAATCTCTTAGTTTGCGAGTGTGAACGAGCTGCGTGTGTCCGGAGCGTAAGTGCGAACGAAAGTAAGTGTGTGACTTGTTTTTCAGTGAAGAGGTATTGGGAATCCTGCAGAAAATACCTGTGTGAATTGCGTTTGCGAGTGTGAACGAGCTGCGTGTGTCCGGAGCGTAAGTATGAACGAAAGTAAGTGTGTGACTTGTTTTTCAGTGACTTTGGATTCAGGGAGTTTGGAAGGGAGGACTTAGGACTGAATTGCTGACTGTATTTCATTCTTTCTTTACTTTACTTTTTACTTAATTAATCCACCTGACCTACTTATCTGATTCCCCCGTCCATACTTGATACTTAATTGATCCCCCGTGCATACTTAACTGATCCCCCGCCGATATCTAATTGATACACTTGCACATCCCTAATTGATCCCGTCCATACACCTATATATAAATAATTGTGTTTTGTACTTGTGTATATATATACTGACTGTATCCCCATATTTAGAATGACGTCCATGTTGGCCGGAGCCGTGCAGTGTACATCTTGCGCAATGTATGCATTCCGTGAGCAACCGCTCGAGGATCCATACTGCTGCGAGAGATGTGAGCATATCATGCACTTGGAAGCCCAAATTCTGGATCTAAGTGCTCAGATAGCGATACTGAGGAGCATCGACAACATGGAACGGAGCTTGCTGCTCACTGTGCAGACACTCAATGGGTAAATACTGGGGGAGGAGCATAGAGGGGAAGTGCAGGCTGAACAGGCAGGGAGCTGGATAACAGTTAGGAGGGATAGAGGGAAGAAATATAGGAAGGCTGGTTCAGAACCGGCATTATTGGAGCACGACAGATCCTCTGACCGCCGGGGGAGTGTATGCTCCAGTAATGAGGGGGAGGGGGGAAGTGTAGGGCAGGCAAGACAGGTTCTGGTAGTGGGTGACTCTATTATTAGGGGGACAGACAGGGCAATCTGTCACAAAGAGCGGGATCGCCGAACGGTGTGCTGCCTCCCTGGCGCTCGAGTCCGGCACATCGCGGATCGGGTTGACAGGTTACTGGGTGGGGCTGGTGAAGACCCAGCGGTCATGGTCCACATCGGCACCAATGACAAAGTGAGTGGTAGATGGAGGGTCCTTAAAAATGATTTCAGGGACCTAGGTAGGAAGCTTAGGGCAAGGACCTCCAAGGTAGTTTTCTCAGAAATACTACCAATCCCGCGAGCCACACAGGAGCGCCAACGGGAAGTTAGGGAGGTGAATAAGTGGCTAAAGAGTTGGTGCAAGGCAGAAGGGTTTGGGTTCATGGAGAACTGGGCCGACTTCGCAGTCGGCTACAGGCTCTACCGTAGGGACGGGCTGCACCTCAATGGGGAGGGTGCAGCGGTGCTGGGGAAGAAGTTGGCTAATAGGTTGGAGGAGTTTTTAAACTAGAGACGGGGGGGGGAAACCAAGGAAATAGGTGGGATGTGAGGCAAGCAAGGGGGAAGGGGAGAAATGAATATAATGAGGGTGGAGAGGGGGGTGGGGATAGTACAGTTAGATCGTTAGAGAAGAATAGGATGCTAAATAACCCCAAAGTTTTATCTTGCATGCTGACCAACGCAAGAAGCCTGACCAATAAGGCGGATGAGCTGCGGGCGCTTATATCGGAGGAGAGGTATGACATCGTAGGTATAACAGAGACGTGGCTAGACGATAGCTACGACTGGGCGGTAAATTTATTAGATTATAGTTTATTTAGAAGGGACCGGAAACAGGGGAAAGGCGGAGGAGTCTGCTTATATGTAAAGTCATGTCTAAAACTCAGACTAAGGGAAGATATAGGAGAGGGAGAAGAGGGGGTCGAGTCCATGTGGGTAGAGATAGAGGGGGCAAAAAATAATAATAAAATATTTCTGGGGGTCTGCTATAAGCCACCAAATATAACAGAGGAGAATGAGAATCTGCTATTAGGACAAATAGACAAAGTAGCAAAACATAATGAAGTGATTGTAATGGGGGATTTCAACTACCCGGATATTGACTGGGAAACAGAAACCTGTAGATCTCAGAAAGGAAAAAGGTTCTTGACAAATATTAAGGATAATTATCTCTCCCAACTAGTGCAGGAACCAACGAGAGGGAAGACCATGTTGGACTTAATATTGACTAATAGGCCTGATAGAATAACTGAGGTTCAGATAGGGGGGCACCTAGGTAATAGCGATCATAATATTATCGACTTCAAAATGCCCTTCAGTAGGGTTATCAATAAGGGAACAACAAAAACATTAAACTTTAGGAGGGCGAAGTTTGATCAGCTGAAAGAAAACCTTCAACTTATTGACTGGGACAAAGTTCTTAATCAAAGGAATACGAATAGTAAATGGGAAACCTTCAAAAGAATTCTGAATACTCAGTGCGAGAGGTATATACCGTATGGGAATAAAAGGGCCAGAAATAAGAGGAAACCAATATGGTTGAACAAGAACGTAAAAGGGGCGTTAAATAGCAAAAAAGAGGCATTCAAGAGATTAAAACAGGAAAACAGTAAGGAGGCACTAATGTGTTACAAGGAAAAAACGAGAACCTGTAAAAAACAAATAAAAATAGCGAAGGAGGAAACAGAGAAACGTATTGCTAGGGAAAGTAGATCAAATCCCAAACTGTTCTTTACGTATATAAATAGTAAAAGGATGAAATCGGATAATATTGGACCGATAAAAAGTGAGGAAGGCAAAATCATAGAGAAAGATGAGGATAAAGCTAATCTACTAAATAATTTTTTTTCGACAACTTTCACAAAGGAAATAGAACTAACAGGAGAAATGAGAAGTGACAAGCTTAATCCTCCACTAAGTATGACTAATCTAACCCAAGTTGAGGTACAGAAACGCCTCAGTAACATTAAAATAAACAAATCACCAGGACCTGATGGCATACACCCACGGGTACTAAGGGAACTAAGTAATGTGATAGACAGACCCTTATATCTTATATTTAAGGACTCTGTTGAGACTGGGTCTGTACCACTTGATTGGCGACAGGCGAATGTAGTGCCAATATTCAAAAAGGGAGCAAAAAGTGATGCCGGAAACTATCGGCCGGTGAGTCTGACGTCCATTGTGGGCAAAATTTTTGAAAGCTTCATTAAAGAGGCAATTACGGAGCATCTTGATGCTAATAATCTTTTAATCCCGAACCAACATGGATTCATGAGGAATCGCTCCTGCCAAACAAACCTGATTGACTTCTACGAGGAGGTTAGCTCTCGAGTAGATCAGGGGGAACCAGTGGATGTCGTGTATCTCGACTTCTCAAAAGCGTTCGATAGCGTGCCACATAATAGGTTGGTATACAAAATGAGAATGATGGGGCTGGGGGAAAATGTCTGCAAGTGGGTAGCTAACTGGCTAAAGGATAGAAGGCAGAGGGTGGTTATAAATGGAATATACTCAGATTGGGTAAGCGTCACTAGTGGGGTACCACAGGGGTCTGTACTAGGCCCAATGTTATTTAATATCTTTATTAACGACATAGTCAACGGGATAAATAGTAAAATATCAATATTTGCAGATGACACAAAGTTATGTAAAACAATTAATACAAAAGAGGACAGTGCAGACCTACAGAGGGATTTGGATAAGCTGGGTAGGTGGAGCATTAAATGGCAAATGAGGTTTAACGAGGAGAAATGTAAGGTCATACATATGGGAAGGAAAAATGGAAGTCACCAGTACTCACTGAATGGGAAATCATTGGGGAATTCAGAGATGGAGAAGGACTTGGGCATCTAGATTTATAGCAAACTAAATTGGAGTGCCCAAAGTCAGGCCGCTGCTGTAAGGGCAAACAGGGTAATGGGATGTATCAGAAGAGGTATAGCTGCAAAGGATGAGAACATTGTTCTTCCACTGTACAAAGCACTGGTCAGACCACACTTGGAATACTGTGCTCAGTTATGGGCCCCAATATATAGAAAGGATATAAATGAGCTTGAAAAGGTACAAAGGAGGGCAACAAAATTAATAAAGGGAATGGAGGGACTGCAATACCCAGAGAGGTTGGCAAAACTAGGACTATTCAGCCTGGAAAAGAGAAGGTTGAGGGGGGACATAATAAATGTGTACAAATATGTTAGGGGACAGTATAGAGATCTTGCCCGGGATTTGTTCAAAAGGAGGGATATTACGGTAACAAGAGGGCATTCACTAAGACTGGAAGAGAAAAGGTTTCAGCACCAGCATAGGAAGGGGTTCTTTACGGTAAGAGCAGTGAGAATATGGAATTCACTGAGTGAGGAGACGGTAATGTCAGATTCACTACACCAGTTCAAGCGGGGACTGGATGCATTTCTAGATACCAGGCAGATTTCAGCATATACTTAAAAATAAAATAGTAGGTTGATACAGGGATTTATTCTGACTGCTGGTTTCAGAGTCGGGAGGGAATTTTTCCTCAGGTGAAGATTGGCTAAATCATTTGGGGTTTTTGCCCTCCTCTGCATCAACTTTAGCAATTACAGAACTAACAGGTCGAACTTGATGGACGCAAGTCTTTATTCGGCTTTACAAACTATGTTACTATGTTACTATGTTGTGCTATACTGGTACTCCTGTGAAGCTCAGACATGAACTTAGCTTCATAGGAGACTGCAATTTTAACTCATACTGCAATATTGTGGTATTACAGTATATAGTATGAACAATCAAACGATCGAAGGTTTGAGTGTCCCAAGCGTACTAAAAAAATATAATAAAAAATGGAAAAAAATGTTTCAAAAAATGAAAAATTTGACCCTGATTTTCTGCTATTAAAAATAAAGAAATTAAAAAAAAAACATATTTGGTACAACCGAGTACGTAAAAGTCTGGTTAATTAAAATATAAAATTAATTAACCAGTACAGTAAATGCCATGAAGAGGAAAAAAATCAAAACTCTAAAATTGCGTGTTTCTTTTGGTCACCACACCTCTCTCGAAAAATGCAAAACTTCGATCGAAATGTTCGTTGCTGGTCTCAGAAAATGGCAACACAAATCAAAATTTGTTTTTTTTATTTTTACAAATTTCAGAATATTTTTTCACCACTATTCACCACTATATTTATAGTTTTTTAAACTTTAATGAAAGTTTGGTATTGCCCTAGTTGTACTGCCCTGCAGAATAAGGCTATGTGTCCACGATGCAGAAATGCTCCGGATTTTTCCTGAGCGTTTCTGCATTTCCCTGGCAGAAAAAACGCATGCGGATTGTACATGCGGATTGTACATGCGGATTGTACATGCGGATTGTACATGCGTTTTCCTGGCAGGGACATGCGGATGTGAAGCGTTCTTCACATGCATTTCCGCTTGCGGGTTGTCAAGCGCTTTCCAAGCGATTTTAGCATCACTTGGAAAGTGCTTGACAACTTGGTCACGCTATATGAATCCATGCAAACAGCATGGATTTATATAGTGTGACGGAAAGAATGGTAAAAAATAAATATTATACTTACCATCTGATGGCCCCCGGTGTCTTTATCCGATCCGTCCTGGCTTGCCGGCAGCTCATGGTAGACTAAAAGGACCTGCCATGACGTCATTTAGTCATGTGACGGGTCACGCGACCGCCGACATTAGCGGTCGCGTGACCCGTCACATGAATAAATTACGTCATGGCAGGTCCTTTTTAGACCATCGCGAGCTGCCGGCAAGCCAGGACGCATCGCTATGGACACCGGGGGCCATCAGAAGGTAAGTAGGTAAGTATAATGTATATTTTTTATTTTATTCTTTTTTTTACAGGTACTATGGTACCCCGGTCTAGAGGAGAGTCTCCTCTTCTCCAAACCCGGGTACCATCCACACATTGAACCGCATGATATATCTGCATCTGCAGATGCAGTGATGCGGATGTCATGCGGTCCAATGCAAGTCAATGGCGGCGAAAACGACGTGATTCCGCAAAATAATTGGTAGTGCTGCGGATTTTTCCGCAATGATAATTGATTATCATTGGGGAACATGGCAGACCTTCTACCAAGCGGTTTTTAAGCTGCGGTGTAATTGCCGCTGCGGAAACGCTTAAACGCAGAGTGGGCACACAGCTTTATACTGCCAGATAAATTCTACAACACAATGAAACAATGAAAGACGTAAAAGACTTCTTTAATTCGCCCTGACATGCTGGATATCAGCTTCTAGGCCAAATCCTGACTGATTACAACCCATTCTTATGTAATCAGTGCTTGGTGTTTATCACAATCTCTGTGTTTTTGTTTGTCCACCTGTTTTTCTAGGACTGACCACAGGTTCACAAAGCGATTGAGACCTAATCTTGGACACAAAATGTCAATGTTTTGCTTACCGAGCGACCTTTTTATCACTTTTGGCCTGTGACATGGTCTCCATCATGCTGGAAGAAGCATTGTTCATCACCAAATTGCTCCTGGATCATTAGGAGAAGTTGCTCTTGGAGGATATTTAGATACCATTCTTTATTCATGGCAGTGTTCTTAGGCAAAATTGTGAGTGAACCCCTCCCTTGGATGAAAAGCAACCCCACACATGAATAGTCTCAGGATGCTTTCTTTTTGAAATGACACAGGACTCACCTTTTCTTCTCCAGACAATCATTCTTCCAAATGTCCCAAAAAGTCTGAAGGGGGCTTCATCAGAGAAAATAATTTTACCCCAGTCTTTTGCAATCCAATCCCTCTACTTCCTGCAGAATGTCAGTCTGCCTTTGATGTTTTCCTTAGGCAGAATTGGCCATCAATTTCTAGAATGATTTAATTTTTTCAAATGAAATGAAAAAATGTCTAACTTACAACTTCTGATATGTTCTGTTGTGAATAAAATATGGCTATAAGAGATTTCTAAATCATTGCATTCTTGTGTTCTTTATATTTTTCACAGCGTTCCAACTTTTTTGCTTGAATGAAAGACCATAGCAAAATAGAAAAAAAAATCAATTTATTTTGTAGGCTTGGATTTACCAGGGAGCCTGAATCATCTATATCAGTAAAGCCCATGGGACTCAATGGAAACTCATCTTTCCTTAAGTTCTCATGTAGGATATTCCTTCAGTATCCCACGGGCAGGTTTTCAACACGACAACACCATGTCATATGTTGCTCATGCAGCGGATCTTGCTGATTTGTGTGCCTAACTGCATTCAGCGTGGCAGAACATTCCACATTCCACAACCACTAATAACCTCAATGATCGCATGTCAAGGCGTGTAAGTACATGTATTTCAGTGCACATACTTGATACTGAATAAACTGAAATGTCTTGAAAATGTTCCATTTTTTCATAATTTACATATCACTAACATATTTATAGATCTAGTGATTCCCATAATTCCATGACCTTTCCTTCTTATTGTTGCAATTTCATTGTTGAGGAGAGTGTGTGTGTGTGTGTATGGGTTGTAAGATGGCCGCCGGACAGGTCCTTGAGGGGAGATATATATCACCGAGGTTGGTAGCTTCGGTGATGTAACCCGGGAAAGCATGCTCTAGCACGTATAGTGCTGAGAGGGTTAATAGGGCGTATCGGGGCTGATTTTTACGAGCAGTCATAAGAGATGGGACTGATTGGATGCTCACATATCCCCACCCCAGAGCAACGTTTTTGTACATAAAATGGAGTGTCTCATTCATTGTCTGAGGCTGAAGGTGTGGAGACCTCCAGCGTGTTTGTGCTAAAGGGCACTGACTGTGATCGGGCGAACCCGCAGCACTGTATGGACTGTTTATTTTCTGTTTTGTTACTCTGTGCCGGACAAGGCTGTGTTTTGTTTTGCTTATGCGGAGCGGTTTATGAAGTTATAATAAACCTGCCTTGGAAATTTTTAAAGAAACCGCTTCCTGTGCCTACCTCCAAAAGCAGCTGAGTGAGTACAAACCCTACAGGGTATATACAGTATATGTGTTGTACTATGCAACAGATACTGCATAATGAGAATGCTTTCAGAAATAGAAGTGTTAATATTTGATCTTTATCAATTAACAAAATGCAGAGTGAGTGAACAAAAACAAACTTAATTAAATCAATATTTTGTGTGACAACCCTTTGCCTTTAAAACAGCATCAATTATTTTAGTTACACAAAGTCAGGAATTTTAGAGTATTTTAGTCAGCTGTATGAGTAATCATTTATACCAAAGAGGTGATAATGATCACTATTTTTATATGTAGCACAATCATTAACTGAAACAGAATTAGCAGTGTGGGAGGCATAAAAATTTGTGAGGAACAGCCAAACACTGCTATAAAGGTGAGGCTGTGGAAGACAGTTTCATGTCATAGGTCATACAACATGGCAAGACTGAGCACAGCAAGAAAACACATGGTAGTTATACTGCATAAGCAAGATCTCTCCCAGGCAAAAATATCAAAGCAGACAGCAGTGAAGCATGGTGGAGGTTCCTTGTAAGTTTGGGACTTCATTTCAGTAAATGGAGTTAGGGATTTGCTCAGTATTAATGATATCCTCAATGCTGAGAAGAAATACATGCAGATAATTATACATCATGCCATATCATCAGGGAGGCATCTGATTGGCTCCAAACATACAGCCAAAGTCATTAAGAACTATTTTCAGCGTAAAGAAGGACAAGTCCTGGAAAAGATGATATGGCCCCCACAGAGCCCTGATTTCAACATCAAGTCCAACTGGCATTACATGAAGATACACAAGGATTTGCACAAGCCTACATCTACAGAAGATCTGTGGTTAGTTCTCCAAGGTGTATAGAAAAACTTCCCTACTGTACTACTATGTATAAGTGTACCTAGAAGAATTGGCAGAGGGTGGTCACACCAAATATTGATTTGATTTATATTTCTGTTTTGTTCATTCACTCTGCATTTTGTTAATCGATCAAAATAAACTATTATCACTTCTATTTTTTAAAACATTTTTACTTTCTTTACCACACCTGCTTAAGACTTTTGCACAGTATTATGTGTATATCTTTAGATCACTGTATAGTATTTTAGTTTGACGTGTAAACATTCATTGACAATGCTTTGACTAAATCTGATGGAGCCCTTTGATGGAGTCAGGGGGCGCATTTGATGCCCCCACAATATATCGAGTTGATCATTGCTGGTCTGAGGTTGATGTACCAATCATTAGTAATCATACCACAATTATTTTCAGAGTCTTAAAGAATAAAAAGTCAGAAACGTCTTATAAATGACATGTTTACTTTGATTTAATACTGCCTTCAAACAGCCTCCATTTTTACAACAGAAGAAGGAAAAGGACAAGGCAGTCAAATAAGAGCCACAGAAAATACATTATCAACATTATTTATATCTCTTTACATATCTTCTATGTGATTTATGCAATTTCTACAAGTAGTCTCTTATTATCCATTGGACCTGACATGAGATGGAATATACACCACTACTTAACCATTGTTCTGCCAGAGATTGAGTTTGGCAAAAAGGCATAAGCAGCCATCTGTCTACGTATACAGCTACTTTACAGATGGATTATATCATGATTTCTTTTAGTATAATTCTGCTTTCTCAGCTTTTACCAATGCTCAGCATTTGAAAACCATTCCTCTTATATGACCTGTGACCAGCAAGGTTCTTTAAAAGGTAACATACCACAATTCTACAATATTGGTCAATCTGATGTGTTACCCACAAGGGACCTTCAACAACCAATATTCGTCCTGCAAATTATTATGGCTGAATAGGAGGTCGAATGGTGGGGGGACCTCTTTTAAAATTGTATTATCTAAATTTCCTGAATTATCAGCAGCAATATTCTCCCTGGACACCATCTGTGCTGCGAACCACAGTCTAAAACCTTGGCCAGTTGCTTGCGACCATCAGACGTCTCATCCAAACAAAGACTTATGTCGCTTTTTGAGCAATCACCAGAAAAGTCTCTTCGGTTTCTCCTTAAGATCAGCAATGACTTTCCTCTTCACTCGTTCACAGCTTCTTCTGCACTTGTGTTCTGTGCCTCTGGCTCCCATAAGAAGAACTCATGAAGCAAAGTGTTAACGGTTTCTGGACACTCCAACATGACCATGTGACTGCCCTCTTCTATGATCTTCAGAAAGCTGACTAGAAGGATCTGGGGGTGTGAATAAAGAAAATGTGTCATAAAAACAAAAACACAAAATCATCTAAGGGTTTTTATAGTTATATGCTTTATTACAATTGCATCCTGAGTCTCAGAGCGTCTCTACAATATACAGTAAAGAGAATCTAAGCATCGAACAAGAAATAAACAATAGGACCTGATCCATCATTTGTGAGGTTAAGTCCCTTCTTTTGTCTTTCTTTTCTTCGCTGGAGAATTTTGCACCAAATCCATCAAAATGGTGCAGAATGTTCGACACACACTCTTCTGCCTATTTTGCACTTTTTAGAGTAAAAAGTCACAAGGCATTTTAAAATTTTGCATACTAGTCTTCAAAAAGTCAAAATAAAGTTTGAAGCAAGTTTGCGAAAAAAGGAGCATTAGGAAGAAAAAAAAAAGCGTCAAAAAGCTTAAAAAATATGTAAAATAAATAATGGTTTAGGCAAAAAAATAGCAAAAAAGGAAAAAAAATAACAGAAAAAAGTCGCAATCTCAATGATGAATCGACCCCAAGGACTGTAAAGAGTCTGCAATCCATTGTTGTATACGGCACTTCTAGTTTTGACCACAAGGTGTCTCTAAAGTTGCATGCTAAATAACAGGAGCTGCAGCAATTCAGTGCCTCATTTCTCAAACCTATGTCTCTATTTCTAGCTTCCTGAAGAAAACCTTGCCCAACATGTCTTTTATATTATCTAATGATAACAAATGCTTAGCAAGACATTTCTGATCTGACAGCTATGTAGATTTAAAGTGAACCTGTCAGCTGACACATGCTGCACAATCCGTTTCAGAGAAAAACATATGTTAAAAGCCACTGAGGACCGAGATCACGCTGTAGACTAGTTGGGCAGGCTAGTCCCCGGCGGCTTCTCTACACCCGATGCCCTGGATTGACAGATCTCTGCCAGTATGCACATATAAGCAGAGACTTGTCACTCAAGGACAACAGGCGCGGAGAAGTCGCCGGTGACTAGTCTATAGCGCAGTCTAGATTCTCGGTGGCTTTTAAAGTATGTGTTTCACTGAAATGCTGCAGAGTTTCAGAGTCAAACCTACCTGGCTGAGAGCCACGAATAGGGTAACATGTATCAAATGTCAGGTTCACTTTAAAGATTAGAGTCCATTTGAGAAGACTTGTTACTAGTGTTGAGCGATACCTTCCGATATCAGGAAATATCGTATCGGATTGGATCGGGCCGATACCCAAAAAGTATCGGATATCGCCGATTCCGATACCGGAAACCAATGCAAGTCAATGGGACACAAATATCGGAATGAAAATAAACCCTTTCTTTCCTTGTAGGTTAATTCTACATGAAGTAAAACAACTAAGAATAATGTAGAATGACATGAAAAGCCGGCAATTCATCAGCGGCATTCACCGGTACCCGACAATTTACAACAGAAAGAATAGAGCTTCACACATAGATTAGATAGATAGAAACATGTCAGTCACATATATATGAAGTACAGTGACAGTGTTGCTTACTGTACTTGTCATTTAGTGTAAAGGATTTATTAAAAAAAATATTAGTGTTTTCGTGCACCGTCTCTTTAAAAAAGCCGGCCGGCAATTCAGCATCTGTACCCGACAATTTATAACAGACAGAATAGAGCTTCACACATAGATTAGATAGATAGAAACATGTCAGTCACATATATAAGAAGTACAGTGACAGTGTTGCTTACAGAACTTGTCATTTAGTGTAAAGGATTTATTTAAAAAAATAATAGTGTTTTCATGCACCGTCTCTTTAAGAAAGCCGGCCGGCAATTCAGCATCTGTACCCGACAATTTAGAATAGAAGGAATAGAGAATCACACATAGATTAGATAGATAGAAACATGTCAGTCACATATATATGAAGTACAGTGACAGTGTTGATTACTGTACTTGTCATTTAGTGTTAAAATAAAGGATTTATTTAAAAAAAAATTGGCGTGGGGTTCCCCTTAATTTTAGGCTCTAGCGGAGGTTAAGCAGACAGCTGGGGCAAATGTTTGAAGCCTGGGAAGGGGGTAATACCCACGGAGCTTCCCAGGCTACTAATATCAGCCCCCAGCTGAATACCTAGCCTTTACTAGCTATTAAAATGGGGGACCCCCCCAAAAAAATGACGTGGGGTCCCCCCTAATTTAATAGCTAGCACAGGCTAGGCAGACAGCTGGGGGCTGATATTAATAGCCCAGGAAGGGTGCCATGAATATTGGCCCCCTCCCAGGCTAGAAACACCAGCCGTCAGCCGCCCCAGAAATGGCGCATCCATAGGATGCGCCAATTCTGGCACTTAGCCTCGCTCTTCCACGCTGCCCTGGTGCGGTGGCAGGGGGTAATAGGGTTGGGGTTGATGTCAGCTTATAATGCCAGCTGACATCAAGCCCAGGTTAGTAATGGAGAGGCGTCTATAAGACACCCCCATTACTAACCCCATAGTCAAAGTTAAAAGAAAACACAAACACCCAGAGTAAAGTCCTTTAATTGAAATAAAGACACAATTCTTTATTGTTCTAAATTAAACCATACTTACCATCACGCCCATTCCAGCTGAAGCCAACGATCTCCTGCAATAAAAGAAAAATAATAAAGCAACCTCATCCTTACCTTTCGATGGTTCCCAGGACAGCTCCAGCTCTGCTACATCGAGATGACAGGCTGGACCGCAGCAGAAAGCTGCCATCCAGCCTGTCATCCCGCAGACACTGAGAAGCGCAGGCATGCTTGCGCTCCTCAGTGTCTCTCTGTGACGTCATCCAGATGAGCCGAGTTCATGTCCAATGAACTCAGCTCACCTCATGCACGTCACTGACAGCGTGGGAAAATTCTCCTGCACTCAGCGCTTCAGCGTGAGAATTCTCCCACGCTGTCAGTGACATACATGAGGTGAGGTCATGTCCAATGAACTCAGCTCACCTCATGCACGTCACTGACAGCGTGGGAAAATTCTCACGCTGAAGTGCTGAGTGCAGGAGAATTTTCCCACGCTGTCAGTGACGTACATGAAGTGAGCGGAGTTCATTGGACATGACCTCGGCTCATCTTTATGCCGTCACAGCCAGACACTGAGGAGTGGAAGTATGCCTGCGCTTCTCAGTGTCTGCGGGATGACAGGATGGATGGCAGCGTTCTGCTGCGGTCCAGCCTGTCATCTCGATGTAGCAGAGCTGAAGCTGTCGTGGGAGCCATGGAAAGGTAAGGATGAGGTTGCTTTATTATTTTACTTTTATTGCAGGAGATCGTTGGCTTCAGCTGGAATGGGCGTGGTGGTAAGTATGGTTTAATTTAGAACAATAAAGAATTGTGTGTTTATTTCAATTAAAGGACTTTTTTCTGGGTGTTGTGTTTTTTTAAATACTTTACTAGAAATTCATGGTGGTCATGTCTAATATTGGCGTGACCCCATGAATTTTGGGCTTAGGGCCAGCTGATAATGCCAAGCTGGCCTTAACCCCTTTATTACCCAGTGAGCCACCGCACCAGGGCCCTGGATGAGTTGGGTACAGCGCCAGAAGATGGCGCTTCTATGAACGCGCCATTTTCTGGGGCGGCTGCGGACTGCAATTTGCAGCGGGGGTGGCCCAGAAAGCTTGGGTCTCCCTGCGCTGCGGATTCCAGCCCCCAGCTGCCTAGTTGTATCTGGCTGGGCACAAAAATAGGGCGAAGCCCCACGCATTTTTTTTTAAAATTATTTCATGAAATTCATGGAATAATTAAGAAAAAAAGGGCTTCCCTATATTGTTGTGTCCAACCAGGTACAAATAGGCAGCTGGTGGTTGGGGGCAGCCCATTCCTGCCTGCTGTACCTGGCTGGACACAAATATAGTGCGAAGCCCCACGTCAATTTTTTTTTAATTATTTCATGAAATAATTTTTTTAAAAAAGGGCTTCCCTATATTGTTGTGTCCGGCCAGGTACAAATAGGCAGCTGGTGGTTGGGGGCAGCCTGTTCCTGCCTGCTGTACCTGGCTGGACACAAATATAGGGCGAAGCCCCACGTCAATTTTTTTTAAAATAAGTCCTTTATTTTAACACTAAATGACATTTGAGGAGTTAATAAAGATGCAGTCCCTAAATTATTATTTATTTTTTAATTAATTTTTCCCAAAACTTTTGACGTGGGCTTCGCCATATTTTTGTATGCCAGCCAGGTACAGCATCCAGCTTCTATGAACGCGCCATTTTCCGGGGTGGCTGCGCACTGCAATTTTCAGCGGGGGGGGGGAGGGGGGGGGCAGAAAGCTTGGGCCTCCCTGCGCTGCAGATTCCATCCCCCAGCTGCCTAGTTGTACCTGGCTGGACACAAAAATAGGGAGAAGCTTCACGTATTTTTTTTTTTTAATTATTTCATGAAATTCATGAAATAATTAAGAAAAAAAGGGCTTCCCTATATTGTTGTGTCCAACCAGGTACAAATAGGCAGCTGGTGGTTGGGGGCAGCCCGTTCCTGCCTGCTGTACCTGGCTGGACACAAATATAGTGCGAAGCCCCACGTCAATTTTTTTTAAATCATTTCAGGAAATTCATGAAATAATTTAAAAAAATTGATGTAGGGCTTCGCCCTATATTTGTGTCCAGTCAGGTACAGCAGGCAGGAACGGGCTGCCCCCAACCACCAGCAGCCTATTTGTACCTAGCCGGACACAACAATATAGGGAAGCCCTTTTTTTCTGAATTATTCCATGAATTTCATGAATTTAAAAAAAAAAAAACGTGGAGCTTCGCCCTATTTTTGTGTCCAGCCAGGTACAACTAGGCAGCTGGGGGCTGGAATCTGCAGCGCAGGGAGGCCCAAGCTTTCTGGGCCCCACCCGCTGCAAATTGCAGTCCGCAGCCGCCCCGGAAAATGGCGCGTTCATAGAAGCGCCATCTTCTGGCGCTGTACCCAACTCATCCAGGGCCCTGATGCGGTGGCTCACTGGGTAATAAAGGGGTTAAGGCCAGCTTGGCATTATCAGCTGGCCCTAAGCCCGAAATTCATGGGGTCACGCCAATATTAGACATGACCACCATGAATTTCTAGTAAAGTATTTAAAAAAAACACAAACACCCAGAAAAAAGTCCTTTAATTGAAATAAACACACAATTCTTTATTGTTCTAAATTAAACCATACTTACCATCACGCCCATTCCAGCTGAAGCCAACGATCTCCTGCAATAAAAGAAAAATAATAAAGCAACCTCATCCTTACCTTTCCATGGCTCCCACGACGGCTCCAGCTCTGCTACATCGAGATGACAGGCTGGACCGCAGCAGAACGCTGCCATCCAGCCTGTCATCCCGCAGACACTGAGAAGCGCAGGCATACTTCCACTCCTCAGTGTCTGGCTGTGACGGCATCCAGATGAGCCGACAATGAACTCGGCTCACCTCATGTACGTCACTGACAGCGTGGGAGAATTCTCCTGCACTCAGCGCTTCAGCGTGAGAATTTTCCCACGCTGTCAGTGACGTGCATGAGGTGAGGTCATGTCCCATGAACTCGGCGCACCTCATGCACGTCACTGACAGCGTGGGAGAATTCTCACGCTGAAGCGCTGAGTGCAGGAGAATTTTCCCACGCTGTCAGTGACGTGCATGAGGTGAGCTGAGTTCATTGGACATGACCTCGGCTCATCTGGATGACGTCACAGAAAGACACTGAGGAGCGCAAGCATGCCTGCGCTTCTCAGTGTCCGCGGGATGACAGGCTGGATGGCAGCGTTCTGCTGCGGTCCAGCCTGTCATCTCGATGTAGCAGAGCTGAAGCTGTCCTGGGAACCATGGAAAGGTAAGGATGAGGTTGCTTTATTATTTTACTTTTATTGCAGGAGATCGTTGGCTTCAGCTGGAATGGGTGTGGCGGTAAGTATGGTTTAATTTAGAACAATAAAGAATTGTGTCTTTATTTCAATTAAAGGACTTTTTTCTGGGTGTTTGTGTTTTTTTTAAATACTTTACTAGAAATTCATGGCGGTCATGTCTAATATTGGCGTGACCCCATGAATTTCGGGCTTAGGGCCAGCTGATAATGCCAAGCTGGCCTTAACCCCTTTATTACCCAGTGAGCCACCGCACCAGGGCCCTGGATGAGTTGGGTACAGCGCCAGAAGATGGCGCTTCTATGAACGCGCCATTTTCCGGGGCGGCTGCGGACTGCAATTTGCAGCGGGTGGGACCCAGAAAGCTTGGGTCTCCCTGCGCTGCAGATTCCAGCCCCCAGCTGCCTAGTTGTACCTGGCTGGACACAAAAATAGGGCGAAGCGCCACACATTTTTTTTTTTAATTATTTCATGAAATTCATGGAATAATTAAGAAAAAAAGGGCTTCCCTATATTGTTGTGTCCGGCTAGGTACAAATAGGCAGCTGGTGGTTGGGGGCAGCCCGTTCCTGCCTGCTGTACCTGGCTGGACACAATTATAGGGCGAAGCCCCACATAATTTTTTTTTAATTATTTCATGAATTTCCTGAAATAATTAAAAAAAAATTGACGTGGGGCTTCACACTATATTTGTGTCCAGCCAGGTACAGCAGGCAGGAACGGGCTGCCCCCAACCACCAGCTGCCTATTTGTACCTAGCCGGACACAACAATATAGGGAAGCCCTTTTTTTCTTAATTATTCCATGAATTTCATGAAATAATTAAAAAAAAAAAAACGTGGAGCTTCTCCCTATTTTTGTGTCCAGCCAGGTACAACTAGGCAGCTGGGGGATGGAATCTGCAGCGCAGGGAGGCCCAAGCTTTTTGCCCTCCCCCCCCCCCGCTGAAAATTGCAGTCCGCGGCCGCCCCGGAAAATGGCGCGTTCATAGAAGCTGGATGCTGTACCTGGCTGGCATACAAAAATATGGCGAAGCCCACGTCAAAAGTTTTGGGAAAAATTTATTAAAAAATAAATAATAATTTAGGGACTGCATCTTTATTAAGTCCTCAAATGTCATTTAGTGTTAAAATAAAGGATTTATTTAAAAAAAAAATGGCGTGGGATCCCCCATAATTTTAGTCTCTAGCGGAGGTTAAGCAGACGGCTGGGGCAGATGTTTGAAGCCTGGGAAGGGGGTAAAACCCACGGAGCTTCCCAGGCTACTAATATCAGCCCCCAGCTGAATACCTAGCCTTTACTAGCTATTAAAATGGGGGACCCCCCAAAAAAAAATGACGTGGGGTCCCCTCTATTTTAATAGCTAGCAAAGGCTAGGCAGACAGCTGGGGGCTGATATTAATAGCTCAGGAAGGGTGCCATGAATATTGGCCCCCTCCCAGGCTAGAAACACCAGCCGTCAGCCGCCCCAGAAATGGCGCATCCATAGGATGCGCCAATTCTGGCACTTAGCCTCGCTCTTCCACGCTGCCCTGGTGCGGTGGCAGGGGGTAATAGTGGTGGGGTTCATGTCAGCGCCAGCTGCCATGAAGCCCAGGTTAGTAATGATGGCCGTCTATATGACACCCCCATTACTAACCTACAAAGTGTTAAAAAGAAAAAACACACTACACCCAGAAAAAAATAATTTATTTGAAATAAAACACCATTTTATTTAATTCTTAGTTTACTAAAAAAAAAATAGTTACCTGTCCACGTTCCTGCGCTGATCTCCCATGCACAGCTGTCACATCTGGAGATGGTGACAGCTGTGCATGGCTGCTGTAAGCTCACGCTGCCGGGAACACGTCCGCTCCCGGCAGCGGGAGCCACTGACTGAGGTCACCGGAGTGCATTCAGGCAGCGCAGCTCCGGAGACCTCCTTTACGGCAGTGCTGTACCGTGGGAATTTCTCACGATACAGCAGTGCCGTAAAGGAGCTAACCGGAGCAGCGCTGCTTGAACTCCGGTGAACCCTTACGGCCCCGTCATTCTAGCGGCGGCAGCGGTTCAGAGCGGTCACATTCTATGTGGCTGCTCTGAACTGGAGATCTTCGTGGGACACTCGTGGACTACTACGGAGGGGTAAGGATAAGGTTGTGGTTTATTATTTTATATTTTATTACAGGAGATCGATGGCTTCGGGGAATTAGGTGTCTAGGTGAGTATAGGTGTAGTTTTTTATTTTTTACTTTATTTTAGGTGGCGATCGGCGGGGACAGGTAATGTATGAACTAATTTCTTTTAGGTAACCACTGGCCACCAATGACATGTATTTAACATTTATTGGGGACACAGTAGGGCAATTTAAATAGCAGGATCAGGCTGATGGGAACTACTGCTCCCATCGAGCTGATCCTGCTGGCAGGAGTGGACGGGGGACAGACATAGGCCGATGGGAGTAGTAGTGTCACATCGGCCTATGTCTGCCCGCACACACACCCGCACACACACCCGCACACACACCCCGCACACACACCCGCACACACACACACCCCGCACACACACACACACCCGCACACACACCCGCACACACACACCCCGCACACACACCCGCACACACACCCCGCACACACACACACCCCGCACACACTAATCATGACGGGTCCGGGAGGTGAGGCTGACCTGTGCGGCCGTGGGAAAGTTGATGTGAGTTCATGCAGTCAAGCATGAACTCACATGAACCCTCTGAGGGCACCGCGGCTACTTCAAATGAACAGCTGATCGGCATCACCTGATACCTCAGCTGTTCATTTGAAATAACCGGCGGGAAAGCGCAGCACAGAACGGGAAAGCCGGCGGTGAAGTCTTTTCACTGCCGGCTTCCCCGCCCGGGTCCTTCGCTCCTTGGTGCTGCGCTCCCCGCCCGGTCCTAATTTACGATCGGGATGGGAGGTGGCGAGGGGAGCGGAGGATCGGGGTGGGAGGCTGCGGGGAAGCAGTATGGGGCTGCGTGATTGTTTAAAAGCCGGCGGCTTTTTACCGCGCGCCGGCTTTTAAACAATCAGGAGAATTCTCCCACGCTGGGATGGCATTCTGATGACAAGCTGGATCGCAGCTGAGCGCTGCCATCCAGCTTGTCATCCTTCACAGACACTGCAGAGCGCAGGCATTATGGGAACTTCCGATTCCGGTATTCGATATTATAAAAGTATCGGAATTAAGTATCGGAATTCCGATACAGTGAATATCGGCCGATACCCGATATTTCAGTATCGGAATGCTCAACACTACTTGTTACACAAGCATTTGGTGTGGCTACTTTATAGGCAAGACATACCTGTGATGACATACAATGCAAATGTATGGCCTTCATTACAAGTGTAGCAATTTTTAATCAATTTACCTCTGCCATCCTTTGGTCCTCATCTAGTGGAACAAACTTGTCATGCATGCCATGCACCAGCAGGATTGGGACGGTTAATTCTGCATGGTAAACCTCATCCCCCTCTGGCCAGTACTGGCCGCTCATCATGGCTCGTAATACAAAGGATGACACATTGAAGGCATTACCCTCTCGTAAGAGCTGCTTCTCTTTGGCACCTTGTCGAGCAAAGCCAGCCCTAACAGAGAGAAAGAAGGGATTATAAAAAAGGCAACTCACATTCAGTGATCCAATCATTTTACTATATCGTACTGTGTACTCTTTTTTTTTGTGTAGGCACTTGTCAATTTCTTAAAGATGTCACTTTACAAACACAATATACTCAAAAGAAATAACTAATAGCAGTTTGCCCATATGTTGTGAATGTCAAAGACCACTGTTTTATTAATTTAAATGGCTGTTCCTATTAGATCATCTGAAGTATCTAAATGTTTGGCCCCAATAAAATAAAAAAGCTTACACTCTCCTCCCATGCCGAACCCGTTCCAGCGGTGTCGGCACTCGTGGCCCCCCCGGGGCACTTGTGTGGTTGATATGACATGTGACCCTGGCGCCCAATCAGAACTGGAGTCACTGTCTCTGCCTTTGGACAAATCAAACATCAAGAGGAAGTGAGAGATCAGCCGCAGCCCGGACTTCCTCTTGATGTTTGATTTGTCCGAAGGTGGGGACAGTGACGCCAGTGCTGATTGGGCGCCAGGGTCACATGTCACAACAACCACATGGGATCCCTGGGACCGCGAGTGCCGACACTGCTGGAACGACGCCAGCACGGGAGGGGAGTATAAGCTTTTTTACTTTATTGGGACCAAGTGTCGGGTATGAGAAGGGGTTGTCCAAGTAGTGGACAACTTCTTTAATTAGTATTTGAAATGACCACTTAATTTAGTTGCCTTTTCCACTCTATTGATCAGCAGGATTCCCTGCTGTTACTACTGTCAATCACTATGACACTAGTATAGTAGGTAATTGGACACCATAACACTTTTGCTACATGATAGCATGGCGACGGTGGGGACCCCTGATGAGCTGCAGTGTGGCCACTATATCAATTTAAAAAGGATCAGTGTATTAGGAATTAGAAATATCAGAGTCGTTTTTAAGATTCTGACCTTTGGAACTACTTTTTAAAATCAGGAAAATAAATCTTAAACAACCGTAAACTACTGTATGTGTGGATAACTGAGATAAAGATTCTTATCTTTGAAGTTATTTCCACTCACCCTCCAGCAGACTTGAAAAAAGTCTGTGTTTTGCATTATATTACATGGACTCCTAAGCTCAGGCAAGCATGGCTGGACTCCTAGATGCCTCGTTAGCATAGAGAGCACATCTTACTACAGGGATGTAAAAGTGAGTTCAGAGAAGAGGAACTTGTCAAGCACTTCATGCTGCCCAAACCACGGGCAGCATGAATCAGAGCCTGGCTGAGTGATTGCAGCCAGGCATATTTTTCTAAGAAACGTTCCGGCATTTCAGTGAAAATATAATTCAAAGATCTGGCCAGACACCATAACCAGAGTGCAGACTAGTCCAGGGGCGCCCTCAGCGTTGCTAGCGGTAATTGAAAGGTCCCTCACTATGACAGAAATCTATCAATCACTTTCAGAGGCCAGAATAGTCTCATCTCCAGCTATGGTCCCCGGTTGGGTTTTCTAAATATGTTTTTAGTTACAAGATCTAAAACACCCTGGCATTTCAGAGAAGAATAACATTCAGCCAGACTCTGATTCACGCTGCCTGTGGTCCCTTGTAAAAAGCCTTTCCGGACACATGTAAATAATAATCACTCAATGAAAACCTCTACCATTTTCTAATAAACTTTGGCTCCAATTCATTAAAGGGAATCTGTCAGCAGGATTTACACCCCAACCTATTAATATCCGCATGTAGTTCTTTCAAAGACAAGTCCAGCAACAGCAGTCTGTAACATGGCCATCTTCTACTCATTAACTGACTGTTCCTTTGCCTGATGTCACACAGCATAGAGGCTGAAGGTGAAGCAGGAGGAAGCGGCGCTGGGTGAGGAATAGAGCTGGAGTGACAGAGACTTTAGATCTTCAGCCTCATTTGCATATCAATTTAAACTCTGATCTCTCAGTAACAGAGGAACGGACTGGCCATGGAAAGGTATTGCTGGGCTAGTGTTTGAAAGAGCTGCATGCACATATAAATAGTTTGGGGTGTGAAATCCTGCTAACAGATACCTTTAAGAATGACATTTTGTACACGAGTCTTAGGGTGCATTCACATTGCGTTAAGGCACTCGTTTAGTAGCTCACATAGGGGCTTACATCAGAACCCCCCGCAAAATGAGATTTGAACGTATGCACAGACGGGGCTATAGAGTATAATGGTTACGGCAGAGCACCGTGCACCGTGACGTGCATAATTTTTGGGAGTGTACGCCTACTGAAGGCGGACACTCAGAAGTAATCTACTACGTCTGAGTGTCCACCTCCAGTAAGTGTACACTCCCGAAAATGATGCACGGCAGAGAGCGCACGTTCACTCTGCCGGCACCATTATAGTCTATAGCCCCGTTAGTGCATACAACCAGAGGAAGCAAACCTGCTCATAAGAAGTGGATCTAATTGTCTCCTGTTCAGGCAATACTCTCTAAAATAAAGAACCTTGACTCAAGACTAATACATTGTAACAAATGATGTAAACAGGGTACTCCTTACAGTATTCTCACACCGCTGACTGTGATATTGTAGTGTCTCCCCAAGGAAGAAACTGAACTTAAAGAATGTATAATTTGGTTGGGAGCTAGGATAGAAAGGTCACAGTTGGTACTAAAGGATTAAATTCAACTCACTTGAGGAAGCTCCACGCAAGGCAAGGAGACAGACAATGCAACACACAAGTCGGCATGTTGAAGATGGAGCAGAGGCTGGGTTCTAGAGCTGTGGGACCACCACCATTTATCATGACCACCTTGTGGACCAAATCAGGAAACTCATGGGCCAGGAAAGTGCAAAAGGAAACCCTGTAAACCCACAAAAAAAAGAGAATATTGAAGTATTACCCCGACAAAATAATCTGAATGTTCAGCTATGTATATCCCCATCAATGATTTAGTACAAGTATTACATAAAAAAATTTTTGACATACATAACAAACTATAGTAATACATTCCAATATTAGCTAGCTGACTAACAGTTAACACATGCTTATCATGTCCATGACCGTGCATTAGCACCTCCACGTGTGTACTGGTAGTAAATGCAATGACTGGTCTGGTTGTATCTTTCATGTTTGACACAAACCCTTCGTCATCTATGTATGATTCATTCTCATTACTCTGCACAAGTAGAATCCAACAAACCATATTGCATCATCTCAAATGCAAACCATGTGATCGTCTCATTCATATTTGTGACATACAATGATGCTCATAATGGGAAATAGCAGAACGAATGCCATATGTATAGCTGTCATTGTCCTTAAACAGTTGGCTAGATTTCATCATTTTCACCCCATTCAATGCTTTTTAATAGACAACCCAATAAAAACTGATGTAATATTTTTGTGTTATTTTTTCATAACAGATAATACTTAATTTTTAAGCAACATATTTACTTTGTTATACACAAAGAGCTTTTCAATGAAAATAGATGTTCCTATTGCCTATCTAATAATAGATTCTTACTGCTTTTAGTAACACAATGTTCCCATTTTTAATGAAAAAATGTATAAATTGTCCTATTTAGGGGGATTCCTTTACAGTGGAGTGGAGGAGTTAAACTTTCCATGAATAATTAGTTTTTTTTATTTCTCAACCCCCGAATCATCATTGTTGATTTTCACTTTTCTGGAGTAATTTGCTCATTTTTAGTGGCTTTTGTATTTGCGCCTTATTCTCTATATGTTTCGCTCCACCTTTTAACTGGTCTTTCTTTTTTTATTTTTTTTTTTGTTTTTCCAGGTGGTTTATACAGATTGATGACATGCGACTTTTACCAAATGCCCCATTTTTTGGCACTTCTCGCTCCAAACTCTCTCTCCTTGGAGTATGGAAGGTTCTGGAGGAATTTTCATTCTGGCACATTTTTGCTACTGTTTTGCAACTTTAGTGCTGAAAATTTTCAAAAACGGTTTTAAGACTAAAATAGAGAGTATTTTTTGATCTTGCATCGAATTTATGAACTGCATGCATCATCTTGAAGACTTTGGCGCAAACACCACAAGTCAAAAAAAGAAAAGTGACTTCAATGAATCACAAACGATGAATAGTGCCGCATGTCTATGAATACATTTTGTGGGAATGATTAGCAATTATCTAGGTAACTCATTGATTTACATGGGTACTGTGTAATGCTAGCATCTCCCTGTTTCGTTCAATATAGTAAAATATAAAAACAATATGAATATGGCATGGTCATAACTACCCACAGAATAAATTAAATATGTAAATTTAAATGTCATAAAAACAAAAAAAGACATAAAAAACAATTGTGGAATTCCTATTTTTGTTTTTCAGTTCCACCCTAGAAAGAATTTTTTTCTTAGACAATTATGTTGATCAGAATTTGAAAAAGTAATGGCACTAGGAAGGCAGGGAAGAAAAATGGAATAAAAAAATGAAAACTGTCTACATCCTCAAGGGAATAAGTTACAGGGGTAAATGGTGCTTGAAAATTAGAGCAGTGTTTGGATGAGTTAGCACTGTTGTGCTGGATCTAGCAGATGAATCACATAGATAAATGGTGAAGTGGTACTGCTGCATTCACAGCACTCAGAACTGTGTATCTCACAGCAATTTAGAGCTATGCACCTAAAAAATAGCAAAACTTGTAAAAAAAAAGCAGCTGCGTGACTCTTCATGCAACTTCACTTACTGCTACTTAGTCTTAAGACTTGGAAATCTGACTGTGACGTCAAAAGAGAGTGTGCAGTCAGTACAAACCAAAAATTTTGAAGTGTCTTCCAGAGAAGATAAATTATCTCCTATTCGCAGGAGAAATGATAGTTTGTTAACTGGCACAGTTTTAACCCGTTATTCCCATTTAGAATACAGGTCAAGGCATATGCCCGGCAGACACTTCATTCATTCCCTGTGGGTCTGCCGAGCATTCCACTCAACTTTTTCTGGCAGCTCCATGGAGAATGAATGAAGTGGCGGTTGGCTATGCACGCTACCGCTTTATTGTAAAAAGGGCATAATGGGGATAAAGGTGTCCCATTCTGCCAATCAGTGGGGATCACCCACTGATCTATAGGTTATCTCCTATCTTCTAGATCGGTGATAACTTATCTTTACTGGACAACCTCCTTAAACTATGTTAAAATCTAATGCTTTCAAATATAGACTTGAAGAAATGCATCAAGTCCATTACATGCTATCCTTGAAAAACATGTTATTGTTGTATCCCAAAGTAAGTATAATAGGAACATGAAAAGCAAATAAACACATTCACAACAAAATGTAAAAATGGATTTTAGTTTTCTATCTTACCCATACGAATGTCCCACCAAGATATTTCTCTTCTTGCCATAGCGCTTGAACACACATCTCATGTCCTCGGCAAGAGCATAAAAGGTATAAGCTGCACCTATCTGTGGTGCTGCACTTGAACCATGTCCCACCAAATCGGGTGCTACAACTTCATACCCAAGTTTTGAGAAGAATTCAAGTTGTTCTTTCCATATGTCAAGAGAACCTCCAACACCATGAATGAAGAACAGAACTACATCAGAATGTGTGCCTTTGCAGCTAGTAACACGTCTTTGGCAGTCAACCTGCACCACTTTCTTCGGCTTGCGTTTCCTGCGCCTCCCAGGTGGTAAATCATTCTCCTTTCCTGCAGCACTTTCATTACCTGTGCTGGTATAATCTGAAAGCTCCACTTCCAATGTTCCAGCTGGTTCAGTATTCCCACTGCGGCAGTGCAAGATCTCAGAACGAAGAGCGGTACCAAGATTTTCTATCACGAGCTGCCCATTGCGATAGACAGTTATTCGACGCTTGCATTGGATCTGTCCTCGGCCTGGTTTCTTCACTTCCTCTATTTCCTCCTCCACTCCAGCTCCTGATCGAGAGGGCAAGATGTGTCGTACTCTTAAAACACGGCCTGGCTTTACCTCGACAAAATCGAAGCCATCGCTGGTTTCGGACATGTCTGCAGGACCCACAGAATTTGGTGTTTTGCCTGTTAGGCAGTACATTATACGTTCTGCTATGCTGGTCAACATGATGTGTCCTGTAATGAAAACAAATAAGGCATTAATTGTGATCTCTGATGATTACCATCAGACCATCAGATTTGGAACAGTGTTTAATTACTAGATTGTTTCTGTAGCTGCAGAGACTAAAATAATTAATACAAATCAGTCAAAAAGGGGCCACACCGTGGATTGGTGGTTTTCATTGTTACCTGTAGTCCTAGTTTTGAATCTGACCAAGGACTACATCTGCATGGCATTTCTAGGTTCTCTGTATGTATACATACAGTTGGCATTCTCCAGCTTCTTCCCACATGGTAAAAGCAAACTTGTAGGTCATCTGGCCCCTTGTGAAATTGGCTATAGCGTGTGTTCATGTCTGAGATAACAAAATTGGTTTGGATACTGAGACTGATGAGAGTAGTGAGAATCTTTTTATAGCACAATGGAATGGGTATATTGTATAGGAAATGGGTATATTGTATAGGAAATGGGTACGCTGTATTAGAAATATTAATACATTTGAAAAAAGGAACATCTACCATCTGCTTTGAGGGTCACTACCTCAGTGTTGTAACAATAAACGCCTGGGTCTACCGGATACGTGCAGAAAAAAACAATAGCCGTATGCACTGTACTGAACTTTCAATAATAGTGGTCCTCTTCAGCCTCTGGCTCTCCAGCAATCACATGCTGCCAGTTGCAGTTGTTGTGAAAGCCATACATTGAGAACCAATTTTCGGGATGATGGATCTGTCCAGTTAATGGCTTCAATCAAACATCACCTTTCCTCTGTTCATTCTGATCTTCATGTTTGCAGTTGACAAGGACAGTAGAACAGTTGTCCAGAATAGAACCAGAATTCTATGCTATAAATTTAGCCTATTTTTTTAGCATAAGCAACACTGTTCAAGGATATTTCAATGTAACTTGTCCTTTTGTATATCAATTATGTTTTATTTTGCAGATTTCAAAATTGTGTATCTACAGGGTGGGCCATTTATATGGATACGCCTAAATTAAATGGGAATGGTTGGTGATATCAACTTACTGTTTGTGGCACATTAGTATATGGGAGGGGAAAAACTTTTCCAGATGGGTGGTGACCATGGCGGCCATTTTGAAGTAGGCCAGCTTTATTTTTTTCAATGGGAAGAGGGTCATGTGACACATCAAACTTATTGAGAATGTCATAAGAAAAACAATGGTGTGCTTGCTTTTAACGTAACGTAGAATAACTATTCAATGGATATATAAATATACATATATATATAAATACCAAACAAGATTGTCTACCAAGGGCGCGGAGTGATGGTAGCATCTACTCTTTCAATATACAGCAGAATTCACAGATAAGTTGAGTATCACGCTCCATCTAGCATCCAGGCTCTAATTTAGGTCGTTTGGATGGAAAAAGATAGATGTTGCAATAAGTTTTTCATTCCATGCCAACAAGACTTGGTGCTGTCCTTAAAATCATGGAGGTCATACAAAATACTAGATATAATAGTTTTCGACGTGGGTGTATTTATTTTTGCATCAAGTAATTTGAGTAAAACTGAAAATTTTGTAATGAAAGCTATAATATTAACCTATCATGTTATTAGTTAAAAAAAATTTCAATGAAACTCTGTCTCATCAAAATTTTGGAAATTGTTTGTGTTCAGTGAGCTATTGATTAAAATCTTAATTATCAAAGGGGGTGTACTCATTTATGCTGAGCACGGTACACATGGCATAAATAATATACCGTATTTTTCGGACTATAAGATGCACCGGACCATAAGACGCACCCCAAATTTTGGGGTGGAAAATAGCAAAAAAAAATTTTTGATAAGATGGGGGTCCGTCTTATAGTCGGAATAGGTATCTTACCTGGATGGGCCGTGTAGCTGGGGCACAAGAGGCAAGGTCCTTCAGGAAGCCGGGTCTGGCGGCTTGCGCTGGTCGCCTGGTGGCCTGGGGCTGGGCGCCTGGTGGCCTGGCTGCCTGGTGCTGGTGGCCTGCACTGGGCACCTGGTGGCCTGGCTCTGGAGGCCTGGGGCTTGGCACCTGGTGGTCTGGCCGCCTGGTGCTGATGGCCTGCACTGGGCACCTGGTGGCCGGGCGCTGGTGGCCTGGGGCTGGGCGCCTGGTGCTGGTGGGCTGGGGGCCTGGTGGCTTGCCCTGGGCATCTCCTTGCTGGCGCTGGGGGCTTGGGTGCCTGGGTGAGTGGTGGCTGGCGCTGGGGACTTAGTGCCTGGGTGAGTGGTGGCTGGCTCTGGGGGCTTGGGGCCTGGGTGAGTGGTGGCTGAGGGCTTGGGGCCTGATGGCGGGGGGCTTAGGGCCTGGGTGAGTGGTGGCTGGGGGTCTGATGACAGGCGCTGGGGTTTGGGGCCTGGGTGAGTGGTGGCTGGGGGCTTGGGGCCTGGGTGAGAGGTGGCTGAGGCCCTGGGACCTGGTACCGGGGCCGGTGTCTTCCTGTGAGTAGCGTGGCAGAGCGACGTGAGCGGCTTCCGATGCTCGCGCCCATCTTTCTGAAGCTGAGATCTACAGGAAAATGGCCGCCGGCGTAGCAGAGCGCATGTGCCGGCTCCTGTGGCCATTTTCCTGTAGATCAGCTTCAGAAAGATGGGCGCGAGCATCGGAAGCAGCTCACGCAGCTCACATCAAGAAACCGGTACTGGGCAAGGCCCCGACTCCCAGGCAGATACCTCTTCTGCTGCTGCCGCCGCCGCCATCGGCTGCCGCTGCCGCCGCCGCCGATCCCGCTCCACCACCACTGGTAAGTTACTTTCGGACCATAAGACACACCCCCATTTTCCTCCCAAATTTGGGGGGAAAAAAGTGCGTCTTATGGTCCGAAAAATACGATAAATGGTATTTATGGCACTTATCCTGTATGTTTTTCATTTAGCTGTAATCTTCAATGATGCTGTTTCCAGGTGACACTTAAGGTGTATGAATCTTTTACCTCCCCCGCAATACACAATGTTCAGACTTTTCTCATTTGCAATTTAAATCCATCTAGAATCAGTCGGCAGTTCTGGCAGATACAGTCACTGTATTCTCAGATTCTTATATTCCAAGAAATATCAACTAGAACATGTGTTATATTTCTCAGCTACTTACGATTCATGGAAACACTTTAACAAGAGACAAGTCAATAACATTGGACTAACTGTACACCTCTGTGTATTTAGACCATTACAAGAAACATAATTACTGCACTTTCTACATGATGATAATGATAATAAGGTACATGAAACTTACCTGGGTGGACTCCATCATAGACCCTGACTGTAGCCACTGCATTGTGCCTTGTGCAAGGCTGATGTAGCTGGCAGCCTGTATTTCTATGTTCAATCAATAGGCATTGAACACTATGTAAACATAAGCTCACTATGAGAGTGACGAGCATAGCGTGAGCTCTATCACTTAGTGCCCGCATTGGTGACCTTGGACCCACATAAGCTTAACCAGCCGACTTTATACTATAGTGCATCACTTTGTACACAACCAGTCTACTGTGTGAACTTATGTACTGACCTTTGTTTCTAACCTTGTTCCACACTTACTAATAGTGTTGTGATAGGTCAAAATTGGGAAAAATTGTGCTCAATGCCTGAAAGTTGTGTCTCTTGCTCTTTTCCTAACTATACATCTTGTAGAGTTTTGGTTCAGTTGCTTAATAATGCACCCCTGACTTTTGCTTCCAACGACTGGATCCACAGTAATAGTGTGTAGTGTTGAGCGCAAGTGCTCGGTACTCGAGTTTGCCGAGGGTGCTCGGGCACAGAGTATCGCAGGTGCTCGAGTGACATGTTCGATTCTCTGCGGCCGCATGTTTCACGGCTGTTAGACACAAAACATGCGGGGGTTGCCTTACAAACACGAGCAATCCCCGCATGTCTTGTGGCTGTCTAACAGCCACAAAACATGCAACCTCAGGGATTCAAACATGTCACTCCAGCACCCGCAATACTCTGTGCCCGAGCACCCTGGGCAAATTCGAGGAACGAGCACTTGCGCTCATCACTAAGAGTATGTTGTTAGCCTTTATTGCCACTTCTGGATAAGAGGTTGTACTTGAATGTCAGTGAAGACAAACAGTTCATTCATAGATCAGATAGCATTGAAGCTTCTACTGAAATGTGATCGCGCCAACAATAAATGAACTGATTCTATTATATTACATTGACTCATATAAGCTATATGCTGCATCTGTTAAATATAGTATGGTAACATTATCAGGTCTGAGTAGTTGACCAATGTTCGGTAACTCTCTCCCATGCTCGCTCAGGGCATCTTAAAGGCATCGCAGGAGATTCAAAATACACAAGTGATGCCAATTTGTGTTTTTTTCCACTGTGAGTCAGTGCCTTACTAAAAATATACGCTCTTTTGAGTTTTATTTGTCCAGTTTCATCTCTACATTTCCTAGAGAATTTGAGATCAGGAAGGTCTCTCTACCAGTCTATACTTTCTTTCATAGGTTAAAGGGGAAAAAAGGTACACGTTCCTATGTAGTTCTACTTTAACTCCTATGGCATCAAGCAGGCACTTTTCAAAGAGTCTGGCATCAGGAAATGACTATTCAAACCTAGCTCAGGCACTGAGAGCATCCTTAGCATGGCCAAGCAGTTTTGTATACCTACTTATTTTGCAATAATTTCCACACTCCTCTTCCGTTAGATGGAAAACAATTAGGTGGGTAGGAGCATTGAAGTGTTTTCCCACGTTAATGCTACACCGAGCGCCTATGCTTGGTTTGAACAGTCATTTTGGTCTTATGGCCTTTTTTTAAAAAAGAGGCAAAACACCTCAAGGCCTCAAGGCTCACCATAGCTTTATTTTGTGAAACTTTGGTACACATTTCTTTCTAATTATTTGGAAGCACAGACTATCTTCTTATGGACAATATTATATTTTTCTTTTTCTTGCGTGACTTAAAACCTTTGTGATTTTTGCTTAAATATTCACTTTCTAGCTAGCCAACTCAATACGTTTTTACTTTGAATTTATTTAGCAGAACGATGCCCTTTATGTAACTCCTGCCAAGTAAACTGAAAAGTAACACATGTGGATGGATGCTGATGGAAAAAAAAGTGTTGCCATAGTGACAGGATGCAGTAGCTATGGATATAGTTTCCATGATGTAAGGACCAATTGGCCTGAACTGTTCTTTTTCGTGACCTACTTTATGTCTGCACCAGAAACATTTTAATTCACGGCTGAATAGTATAAAAGGTATGTAATTATAAATTATTACTCTCTTAACTACCACAATATAACAAGAGACCTTATACAATAAACTGGCAAGAAGATAAAGTCAAGATCTGTATGGCCTAATGTCATAGACATGTTAGCTAATGATAGCAGCAGAACTTTTACCAATAGTCTCAAATCTGCCACCACGCTCACAAATGCTATTCCTCACAAAGTATTAACCATCTACCTGTCGTAAAAAGTATCTGGATAGATCTAAAATGTCATAAAGCAAAAGGAAAATAAAAGAATAAAAAATAAAATACATACAGTACTGGTCAAAAGTTTGGACGCACCTGTTCATGCAATGGTTTTACTTGTTCTTATTGGAATGTGCACGTTGTAGATTCAGACTAAAGGCAGCAAAACCACAAAGGAACAAATATGGAAAGAAACACGTGATAAATCTTAGATTCGTCAAAGTACGCCTTTCACCATGATGACAGCTTTACAACCCCTTGACATTCTCTCGAGCAGTTTCATTAAGTAGTCACATGCAATGGCTTCCAGTGAGCAGGTATACCTTGTCAAGAGTTGATTTGTAGAATCACCGACCTTCAGAAAGTGTTTGTGACTATCAGGATTGTTTTGTTTTGTTGGAACATTGCTGAGCCCTATTCTAGAATAGTTCCAAGCCAGAATGCATTAAAAACCACTCAACTAAGTAAAGGGAAATGACATTCCATCATTACTTTAAGGAATGAAGGTTAATCAATCTGGAAAAAATTGCTAGAACCTTGAAGGTATCCTCAAGTGCAGTCATGAAAACCATCAAGGCTATGACGAAACTAGCTCTCATGAGGAATACTGCAGGAAAGGAAGACCAAAACTTACCTGTGCTGCAGAAGATAAGTTCATCAGTGTTACCAGCCTCAGAAGCCACAAACTGACAGCATCTCAGATAACATCCGTCAAAAATTATGTACATACATCAAGTTTCAGACATAGCTCAACTAAGTTTTCCAGAGGAGACTGCTATGAGCAGGCCTTTATGGTTTAATTGCTGCAAAGATGCCCCTACTGAGGACCGCAAACAAGAAAAGACTAGTTTGGGCTAAGCAATACATGGACTGGACATTAGATCATAGAAAATCTGTACTGTGGTCTGAGGTGTAAAAATGGAGTGTGGATGCTTTTCAGGTGACATTGTTAGTGATTTATTCCAAATTTAAAGCACATTTACACAGCATGGCCACTAAAGCATTCTGCAACGACATGCTGTCCCATCTGGTTTGCACTTAGTGGGACCTTCATTTGTGCTGCAACAGGACAATGACCTACAATACACCTTCAGACTGTGTAAGGGCTATGTGATCAAAGAGGAGAGGGATGAATGCTGCATCATTTGACATGTTCTTCACAATCACCAGGCTTCAACACTAGTGAGATAGTTTGGGATGTGTTGGACCGCCAAGTGAATGCAAAGCAGAAAACAATTGCTTAGTAACTCTGGGAACTCCTTCAAGACGGTTGTAAAGCCATTCCAGGTGACTATCTGAAGCTGCTTGAGAAAATGCCAAGGGTGTGGAAAATTATCATCAGTGTAAAAGATGGGGTACTTTAGGAATGTAATGTTTCACAGATATTCCGGTTTGATTCACATGTATTTCTTTACTTTTTTCACGTGTGTTGTTTTGTAGTTTTGCTTCCTTCACTCTGATTCTTCAATGTGCACCTTCTAGTAAAAACAATAAAAGCCATTGCATGTACAAATGTATTCAAACCTTTGAAATGGTACTTTCCTGATTCTAAAAATCACAATCAGAATAAATCCCTGGATCAAACTCTCATCTATACTAATCTAGTAATTTATCATTGTCAAGAAACACTTGTAGACCTTTTTTAAAACCAATTAAGATGACTATGTCCTCTGGCAGAGAGGGTTACACAGTCTCGCAGCTCTTATGGTAAAAAATCCCTTTAGACCCTTTTTGTAGTTCCAGCCCCAAACTGACCTTTGCGATATCAATGTATTGTGATCAGGTCTTCTTCATAGTATGTTTTTTCCAAACTACAAAGCCTATCAAAAATCATGGAGTCACCATACTGAGAGGACGTTCACCCGGATTTGTTTACTTTGTTGTAAATGCACAAATAGTACATGTAAATGTACAAATCACACAAAAGTTACCGCGTCATCTCTTTAGCCATTGCAGATTTCTGATTCATCACTGAATATCTCTAGGATTGCTTCTCTAGTCCATTGTTTAATATTTGCTACAACGTGAAAAAGCGGAGTCAGCATCCTCTAAATGTGGTGATTGCATAATTTTTCTCTATTTTGACTGAGTGCTGTAATCCACTCAATAATTTGAACAATGATAGACTTAGTTTTGTATACCAAATGAGCAGTTATAACAACAATACACTAAGAAGTCACTTTCATATACCGTATTACTTTATTTCTACTATTAAAAAGAATGAGGCAGCTACCTGTCTACTGGAAGGGTGATAACTATTAGCGTACTCTTGTTCTTACCTGTATGTGCCCTGCTACTCCATTACAGTCTATGACACTTGCAAAGATAGCAGAGCACAGGGCTCTATATATAGGCTATCTTCTGATATTTTCAGTGTCAGGACCCATCTATGTCCTGCTGCTCTATTCACCTCTTTCTGGCCACAGTCTTCTGGCTAGAGGAGAATAGGAAACACAAGCCCCCAGTCTGATAAGTGGGGCTCCCGGTTATCACCTATACCTATCCAGTTTTTAGGCTGGAATACTACGTTTAGCCATATTAGAAGTTAGTGGATGGCTTCCCAGAATCAGACTTCAAGTCCACAATAAAGACCAACTAACGAAAAAAGAAGTTGTATGCTAATATCTTCAATAGGATGATCAAGTTTCATTCCCCCATAGTCTTACATCAACATGTTATAGCTCTAATGATCCAAAATCATGTCATTTTTGCTTTGTTTAACGTTTTCTAATCTGATTTTATTTTAAATATATACCTATACATATGAGTATTTGAATACTGCAGTCACAATTGAAATTACTCAAACTCCATTACAAGTTAGGTTTATTAGCAAAAGGTCCAAACTTTCCTGCAATAAACTAATAAAACAAAAAATCTCTTGACTTAGGGTCTGTTTACACAGGCCGACCGGTAGCACGATACGACCGCCGATTGGTAAACGGTCATTTGAACGCCTGTTTACACAAGCAGACCAAAGTAGACGGTGCGCACTGAGCGATCTCTACTAGATCTATACTAGATCGCTCAGTGCCCATACAGTATACTGCCATTGTTCTCAGCAGTGTAAGTCCCATTTACATAGGACGATGCACCAACAAGAACAGTGATCTTTTACGCTGCATAAAAGATCATTTCACCCAATGAACGAGCATTTTGCCCGTTCATCGGGTGATTGGCAGCCTGTTGACATGGCAAAATAATAGTGAAAAGAGCGGTTTTAACAATGTTCACGATTATTTTGCAGTGAACATGGCATTTTCTAATATGCAATAAAATGTTAGTCAACAAACCCATTGCCAGACCAGGATTTTAATGTGTTTCAGTTCAAGCTTACCTTTTGCAACTAATGAATCAATTGCATCAGGTGTGATTGAGCCAACACCTGCCTGCAGATAAGTGCTCTTATCAGGGAATCTATTCAAGGGGTTAAAGAATTCTGAGACTACAGTACTACAACAGTATTTTGTGTTCAATTTGGAGAAACCAGTTGTTATATTCCTTGTGTTGACTTGTTTAAATTGTTCTTCCTTCATTGGTTTCTGGAAACTTTGGAAACTTTTGCTGAGACACCTCACTTGCAGTGGGGGTTGAGTAATTTTGACTGCAACTGTATATTTCTTATAAGTGTTAACAAACAGGTTTTCCTTCCTACCCTCCACATGTATGCTTGTCTTGGCCAAGGGTGCAAGTGTTTTCAATAGGGGGAGGGGAATAAGTCACTGTCGGACATGTCTGAAGGCAGCTTATCTCCAGAGAGAACAAGTGATCAAACATGTTTTCCTTGAACATCTTCCATCAGGGTTGAGTTGTTAAATCCCCATATACATTATATGGTAGGTCAGTCCCGCTGAAATAGGTGGACTTGGTCAACACTGCCTAATGTGTATGGGCGGCACATTAACCTTTCATTGTAATCCTGTTAGATGGTAACATGGCAAATTAAGGGGAAAAAAAAATTTTTTTTTAAATAGTAATTTCCTGATGAAACACTCCCATGAATGACTTCACCATTAAATGAAGTCTCAAATGAAATCAATCTCAAAACAGATAACAGCACTGAGCAAATGCATGTATTTTGAAGGAGATGAATAGGAGTGGGTTTTGGGTAAAAAAAAAAGTCAGATAAAAAGAATAATGCCCATTGTTATGCTTGACTTTTTGTAAGCAGACAACATAATTCATTTAGAAAAAAAACTCTTGTCGTTTGTGTTGCCAGAGAGTGGGCCGTGCTGGATGTGATGATTCCTCTACATATAATCAGTGCTCCCAGACATAGTACTGACCTACTTATCGAAAAAGAGGCTATGCAGTAAAACGGAGGGGTTTGCATAGCACATAAATATGTCTTGACTCTTGATACCTATTTTTCTCATATCTGCCCATCTTCCTTATACCTAATATATTTTATCTATCTCCTATCCATCTATATATTCATATCTATCTATCCATCTCCTATCCATCTATATATTCATATCTATCTATCCATATCTATCCATCTATCTATCCATCTCCTATCCATCTATATATTCATATCTATCTATCCATATCTATCCATCTATCTATCCATCTCCTATCCATCTATATATTCATATCTATCTATCCATCTCCTATCCATCTATATATTCATATCTATCTATCCATATCTATCCATCTATCTATTCATATCTATCATCTATATATCTATCTATCCATCTGTCTATCCATATCTATCTATCTATTCATATAATCTATCCATCTATTTATCCATCTATCTATCCATCTATCTATCTATCCATCTCTCCATTATCTATCTATCTATCTATCTATCCATTATCTATTTATTTATCTATCTATCCATATCTATCATCTATCTAACTATCTATCTATCCATCTGTCTGTCTAGTTTATATCTTTCATTAATATCTATCTTAAACCTTGTATTCAATTCTGTTATATAATGTCTATGAGTGACTAATCTCAGTGAAGTCCTTGCCTTTCATCCAATATTTGGTCAGAAGAGGCCATCACACGCTGTCCAAAGTGAGCTGTGGGATATTGAATACTTCAATACATCATGTAATGATCTAGACACCTTCCAAAAGAATAATTGGTGTCAAGTTTAAAAGATACTACTGGGCTGATACCAAATATTCCTAACACTATTACAGCATTTCTAGCTAGAATTCCATATGTATTATGTAAGTTTCCTACAACGCTCCTTTATATACCACAACAACTCAAGCCTTGAACTGAGATCTGATGCACATTAACCAATCGAAATTAACTAATTTGCATCTATATACCAAAATAAGTGAGGATGTCCACTGACCCTCTGCAATCAGATGTCATATTTACATTGCTAGAGTTTATTCTTCATTTGCACATGGTAACACCATCATTGATACCATGCTTTACCAAAGGTCTGTAACATGAATGTATTTGTCTTGTCATTTCTTGTAACCTGTTTTGTTATCATCTGTCCTAGCTGTTCTGCAAAGCACCCCCTTAAGGCCTGCACCACAGCATTACAGTGCAATTTTCCCTCTTTCCTTCCCAGCCAACTATTTCTGCTGCAAAACAACCTACCCACATTTTTTCAATAGGTATACAGATGCTTTCTTTTCTACAGAAGTTATATTAATGCTTTTAATGACTATATCCTTGCTAGACATGCTTACTTACATGAGACCAAATATACATGT
The DNA here is from genome assembly GCF_046119375.1 of Phyllobates terribilis. Lineage (NCBI taxonomy): Eukaryota > Metazoa > Chordata > Amphibia > Anura > Dendrobatidae > Phyllobates > Phyllobates terribilis. The sequence goes on along the minus strand of NW_027362761.1, from coordinate 42,359,092 downwards.
CTCTGGTGTACTTGTATGTAACCTGCAGAGTAATGACATATTATTTTCTTTGCATTAATGCATTGCAGAAATCCACTTTAGTAGCCTGCATATTAAATGACTGCGCAGTCTATTTACCCTGTATATGTATTGTTCTCTAGAATATAGCTAATGCAGAGTATATATGCTTTCTGATAGATAACTTTGGTTATACAATAGCATTAATATACACAATGTTGTGGACATAATAAATACCTAAATATTCAATATTAACAATCATGATTGGCAGCACAGCTAAATACATAAAATCTCCTGCGTATATATCTCCCTGTGTTACCTCTTCCCAGATAAGTAGGTCACAGAGGAACATGTTAATATATATGTGAATCATCATTACCAGTGCAGCCTACTCAGTGTCTGCAGCAATAGCACTCACCAATAAACACATTGACTATGTAAATTGCAACATGCTGCAACGATGTAAATTCCTTTATGGCCAAAAATGACACAAGTATTCTGCAAGTGATACCTTTATTGGCTAACCAGAAAAAAAAAAAAATATATATATATATATATATATATATATATATATATATATATATACACAAGCTTTCACAGCACAGAGGCTCCTTCTTCAGGCAATATTGCAAATTGTATTGAACATCAACATGCTGCAACCAAAGATAAAGGAGAAATAGTCTGCAAGCCCAAAGTTTAAATACCCAGAAAGTTAAAACACCCCTTTAAACAAATCCAATATCATTCACGGTGCTGGACGAACAGATTTTCTGAGCTTTTAATGCATGACTATGTGTATTTATTCCTGGAGAATACAGTGCAGTCTCCATAATCTAGAAACAGATCATTTCAATGACACATTGCAAATACCTAAAATGAGCCAAACACTATTACGCAGCTGCCATGTGAATGCAACTTACAATAACACCATTGTGATAATAGTACAGCTGATAATACACATAATAACAGCACAAAAGAAAAACATTCTGAAATATTCTGCCAGCTCGCTATAATAAGGTCAAGAATGTCATAATAGACATGATTAGGTAGGGTGGCATTTGTTATGGCTAACCGTTTCCTCCAGCCTGTATGAGGAAAGGGTTAACGTTGGCCATGATCCAGCTAAATAACAAACAGCACTGTTCTTGTGCCTTCAGACCTGGGGGAGCATTATGGATTTGGAGGCATTGGTAGAAGGATGGGGATCGCTTACCTCATTTATTGTCACGATTTTTGGTGCTTCTGAATTGGATTTGTTTGCAGACAAGGATCAGGATGAAGGATGGATAAAGAGAGAAAATCCTGCAGTGGCAATCTGCTCCTGAGGCTAATTCTCTTATCCTGCACCCAATGCCTGTGTCTACAGCCACACAGAATGCAGCAGCCTGGATACTTGCTGGTTGTTACCCATCGAAGCTTTCCGACACCCCCTAAAGATGTAAACCTTCTCCTGCCCCCCTACATGCTGTTGCCATACAGAATCTCCCTGTATCCCTCCTTAGAGGTGTGCGCACATCCCAGCACAGGGGATGAGGCTCCTATCAGAAGCCATTGCAGACAGGAGACATCCTCCAATAGGATAAGGAAAGGAGAGTAACTTAGTAACAGTGCTGCATCCTGTCATTACAATGGGATGTGACAGTTAACTCTTCGGCTGCTACAGCACGACAGTCTGACGGTAAAATGACCTGTAATTATCGTCTTTTCCGGCTATATGGATTAGAGCACAATGTGTCCTGGCAATTATTCTCTTGATTGCATAAAAGTATCACATTATAATAACTAATGACCCAGGTGGGAATCAAAAGTCACGTATATGAATCTAAAATGTGACATTGTATTATGAGGCGATAAGTAACCCCATGATTGCTGCTTACATCTAAATAACTGCTGCCTGCAATATAGCAATTTTAGTCCAATGTAATCGATAACCAGTTCTCCTACTCATATAAACGATCATTTGATGTGGCTTACAACTATAAAACGAACCAAATAAAAAAATCACAAAGGAGTCAAACATGTCACCCCATGTTTTAAAATAGCATATAAATCAACCAACATGTGCCAGAAAATCCAAAAAAGAGGCTTAGCTAGGCAAAAGTGAGATCGGGGCGAGCAAAAAATAAGCAGCAGCATTATGTATCGGGAAGCTTTCTTTATTCCCCTACAAATATGTATGTTCACGTGTGCCAAGGATGCACATGAAGAGGAACATGACCAGCACCCAAACACTTCCAAAAGCGCTTATCTTCTGGGAGAACAGAGGAGTCCAACATGCCTGGGTCTTTCCTTCTTCCAGACGCTGGAGACAGCCTGGCTGCCCCAATTACCATTATATTTCCAGGTGAACACACCAATAGGAGCAGATTTGGCCTATACTTATGTAACAGGTATGGTCAGCTCCGATATTGAATGTGGCAATGAAAGGCAGGTCACCTGGGTGAAGGTTAGGGCTACACGGCGACGTGTTGCACAACACTGAAATCACAGTGTCACATTGTGACATCACATCTAATGATTTCCTATCGTGTCGCATTGGAACCTTTGACCTCCTGCAAATGCAACACAGAATTGCAGATGTCTCCAAATGTCTTGGATTTTCCGTTGTTGGTCGCAAGCTGCAAGCGACACACTTGTCATAGACTTTAATGCAAGTCAGGTGCGTCTGTGAATTGCATATGGCTTCTCTGCAATTTTGCCATTTTTACTACAAAATCACAGACGAGTTACACAGATGTTTTTTGTCGTACAACTTTTTTAAGAATTGCACTTACATGACATGTTGCTGCATAGCCCTAGCCTTACTGCAATCATACCTTAAAGGGAACCTGACAGCGGATACATGCTGCCCAATCCGTGAGCAGCATGTATCAGGCACTGGCTGTATGGTCTCAGCCAGGGATGTTATTCTCTGAAATGCTACGGCGTTTCAGAGAGAAACATAATGTAATAGACACCAGGGACCAAGACTATTTGGACAGTCAGGTCCCCGACGGCTTCTCCCCATCCATTGCCCTGGATTGACAGGTCTCTGCCTACGTGTGTGTATACGCAAAGTCCTGTCAATCTAGGACATCGGGAGAAACCGCCAGGGACCCCCTTATCCGATTGAGTGCAGCTCGGTCCCTGGCGGCAATTAAACTATGTTCTTCTCTGAAATGCCGCAGCGTTTCAGAGCCATACCTTGCTGAGATCATAAAGCCAGTGCCTGATATATGCAGTGAAAAAAATGATGTCTAAAATTTTATTTCTCCGGATTGGAATCAAAAAGACATTTCAACATTAGTAATAAGTATAAGTATTAATATGTAGCTCACCACTTTGAAAGAAGCCCTCCCAAAAACTTTTTAGTCACTAAACCTGTCTAAATATGTGTGTAGTATAGGTGAAACGGAATGGTCACTGATCGCCGTCTTCCCTGGTTTCCAGAGTCGCTCTGGTCCTTTTGTCACCCACGTGACTTGAAATTCCGACTTGCCAGATCTCACTCCGTGAACCGGAAGTCGCATTTACAATGTAAGTTTGTGTAGCATCAGAACGTGGCTCCATAGGCTTACGTTGTAAAAGCCACTTCCGGTTCACACATGGAAGCGAAATGTGATCTGGCAAGTCAGAATTTCAGTCACTTGATTGAGAAGAGAACTAGAGCTCCTCTGGAAACCGGGGAAGACGGCGATCAGTGACCAATTTATTTCGCCGACATTATACAACACACAAATTTAGTCAGGTTTAGCAAATACAAAGTTTCTTGGGAACATTTCTTTAAGTATCACTGAAAAACAAATTTCCAAGCAAATGCTAACACTATCTTTTTCATTAATATGTGGTAAAAATGAAATACTCTGATCTTATGCTCCATGCCATAGAGAAGAGTTAATGTCAAATCAGAAACCAGTAGTAAAATATGCAGTAAAATGTATTTAAATTGATTTATGTTGTATTTCTCTGACAATTCTATGACGGTTTAATGATATAGAATATGTATTGATCTGTCACCTCATGGATCCTATAGATGCCTTATTAAAGGGAATCTGTCAGCAGGTTTTTGCTATTTAAACTTAAAGCAGCATAATATAGGGGCAGAGAGCCTGATTCCATGGCTGTGTCACTTATTAATCCATGTGCGATAATTTCAATACAATTAGTGTATTATCAGCAGGAGATTATCACTGCCAGACTAGGTCTTGTGCCTCAGGCAGTCCTGCTAATCTACATAACCCCGCCCCCACTACTGATTAGCAGCTTGCTGACAATGTACACATGAAGCTGCTAATCAGTGGTGGGGGCGGGGTTATACAGAGCTCAGCATTCTGACCACTGCTATATCTATAGCAGAGAAAACAGGGATTCTATCAAAATTAGACCAAGCAGCCTAGTAAGTGATACATCATTGGAATCGGGGTCTCTACCCCTACATCATGCTGCTCTCAGATTATATAGCAAAAACCTGCTGACAGATTCCCTTTAATGGAATTTTACTGCAGTACATCAATTGCACTAGATCCTTTTGTTGGCAAAATATGCATATAACCTTAAATACTCCAAGTATAACCAATGTACTTGAAAATAAACTCTTATCAATACCAGTCTTGTTAGGTGATTTTTCCATTGTGACCATTATTCCAAGTAACTAAGATGCATATATACTTGTATACAGACAGTAAAATCCCACAGCAGAGTTAAATAAAGTAAAAATATAATCTCTGGTGTCATAAACTGTACCAAAATACCATATTGTCTAAAAAACCAACATCTTAAAATTGTTACCTTGTAACAGCCATGTTCTTCTAATCCTGAATAATCCTTATAGACATGTAATACAGATTTACTAGAAACATACTACTGTTATGTGTACAGTAAAATTCATTTCATGTATAATTTTCTGTAGACTGTCAGATAAACTGGCATTTCGTTCTCCCACAGAAATGTAACCTCAACATAGTGTGAAGTTTGACAAGACGGTAAGCAGGAGATTGAGCAGGGGGAATCGATTAGCAGGTTTCTCTACAGTAGATACGTTTCTTTCTGAAGGTCCTATCCTATAGTATTTGTGGTAATTCACAAAATCTAGATATATCCTTATTATAAAATAATAGAAAATGATGTAAGATTTCAATATTCAAAAATAGACATTATAAGTGGAGAATCACCTACTGTACCTGAACTCAAGCAGTACCAATATTGACAGTATGCCTACTGCTCTTTACTGGAAATGGAATGGCAAAGGAAACTCATTTCTCTCCTCTTTATTAGCATCACTGATCCTCATGGTTGTAGAGATTAATCACTATGTTCTGATTTCATAGTGCATAAGGAACACTGTGTTGATATGACACTATTATTACAACATGTGAAGAAAAGTGATCATTATGATTAGGACTGGCAAATATGTAAATGGACGTTACTAACTACTGTAAATGACTAAGAGTATAGTATATAAAAAATATTAGGGGTGGTCCGAAACGAACTTTCATTTCTACCTACAGTATTTAGTATAGTTATTTAATCCCTTTTCTTATACATTTTAATTAAAACATCCCTACCGTTTTCTCTCTACTCTGTTTATTTATTTTTTCAACTTTAAGTAAGATTGGTATGACTTTGCCTTGAGAAGGCCTCTTCATGGAATTGTTCTTGTGGTCTCTAGACCAATCTCTGATTATCATTGTGACAAAAAGACAACAGAGGGACTCATTGCTAAAGAGAATAGATCTCCATTCCATTCTACATTGCTGCCTTGCTTTGCACCATATTAGCCTTTGAGAGTGGTGGTGGTAGGTGAAGAGACCTTCACGAGGGAAAGTCACACCAGTCCTTCTCCCAGGTTTATGGTGTGGGGTGGCATAATTTACTGTAGCTGGGCCCCTCTAGTCTTCATTCTAGAGAGACGAACAGCTCGGCATTATAATGACTTGGTCATGGAGAGAGGGATATGTCTGTTTCTCCAAAGTGTCCCAAGAGCAGATTTTCAACTCAACAACACCAAGCTACATATTGCTCATGCTACTGTGAGCAGTTTTTGTGGCCTAAATGTGCTAATATGTCCTGCAGCATCTCCAGACTTGTCTCCCATTGTGCACATCTGGTATTTCATTGGTTGGCAATTGCAATGGGAGCTGCCAGCAGCAGATCTTGATGATGTTTGTGCCCAAGTGCATCCAGCGTAGCAGAACATTCCTCAGACAACTATTAATAACCTCATTGATGGTTTGTCAAGGCGCGTATTTCTAGCTCGCATACACAATAATGAACAAATTGAGATTTTTTTTAAATGTTTCCATTTTTTCATCATTAACATACCATTGACATTTCTATTGATCCTGTGAATTTGCATGACTTTTCCTTTTTGGTGTTGAAATTTCAATGTTGATGAGTTTATTTTACTTCACCCAGTAATAGTATATAATATATCAAAACTAGAGATGATCGAATCTTTTACATTTTCGAATTCGACGGGTTTGTAGAATCTTTCCCAAAAATTTAATTTACAGCAAATTGACTCACCCCTAATTACAATACTGCAAAGCCTCCAACTATCCTGAAAAGATGCATATAAAGTTTGGACCCGCAGAAGCGCCAGTTGAAACGGCTGTTGTCGGCCTTCTCGTCTCTCCCTGCCTGCCGCATGTTTGTCCCAGATTATGGAATAAAGGAATGAAAAAAATGTTTCAAGGAATGGTGAGTGCCGCATTTCTTTCATTTTATATGCATTATTGTTGGCCTTTATCTAACAAACAGCTGAGCACCACCATCAAACCTTATTGTTTGCCTAAGTTCACAATAAAGGTGATATTCTTCTTAGTGTAAAGGTTGGTACCGATATCATCCTGATTAGTTAATCCTGTAAAGATGTTTGTAACACTCTAAGGTCTCTAAGGACTGTATTCAACCACTTTGAAGTACTTTATCACAATATCACAAACATAGCCTTAGTAATGTCAATGATCTTACCAAAGAAACATGTGGTAACTTAGTAGTAACCAACAGCCCATTAATTAACACAGTAAACTGACAGACTTTTCATGTTCTTTTTTATTACAAAAATGGTCCAAAAATTATCCCCATTAGTCATAGGTGATCAGATAGAACACTGACCCAAAAGGACGATGCTGAAACCGACCCTTGCCAAAAACGACGTAATGAAAAATGCTAGGTAGGTACTTGTACAAAAAACAAAAGGGGCAGCAGGCTGCAAAATAGGCAAAATTGGTGTGGCGTGTATAGTACAGTTGGCAAATTGAATTAGTAAAACAAGTGTGCAAAAACAGACATCCACAGTTAAGTAGCTATAGTTTTAAACTTTTTTTAAAATTTTCTTTTAACAAAATTCAACCCCTTTCCCAAAATCAAGTGATAAGAAATGCTAGGAAGGTACATGTCCAAAAAGTCCATCAGATCACTGTATTAAATGGCATGTACAGATATAAAATTTGACTAGTAAAGCTGGTGTGCAAGAAAAAAACTGCTTTCAGCACTCACATTATGAAGTAGATTTTTGCAGTTAAATGTTTGGATTTTACAGAATTTTCTTTTAAATTAGAAAAAAAACAATTATCCCCCTTCACAAAAAGAAAAGTACGAGAAATGCAAAAAAGTCAGTGCAGTTGCTTGTGACATGCAAGCACACTGTCTCTGACTAACACAGATTTCAGATTTATTTTTTGCTGTAAAAACTATTCTACTGCCTTGCTGCTACATTCTAATGCATTAAATGGAACATGTCAGGCAATTCATGCTGTCCAAACCACGGGCAGCATAAGATGCAGCCGGTGTTAGAGCACTCTGTCAGTGTTCACCAAGAAGCTCTAAAAATGACTAACATAAACACCCGACACCAGGGGTTGCCCTTTCTTTCACCCTTATACCCATGTACAGGCATCTGGACTTACACAGGGGCTTCTAGGTTGGGACCACAGTTAGCAGCTGGCTAATGATCCAGGATGGCAGTAGTGGTCAGGTTGCCAGGTCAGAACTAGGAGAGCAGTCAAGGCGCAAAATCATAAGGCAAAGCACAAGTCAGGAAACTGGCCATGGTCAGACAACTGGAATAAGAACAAGCTAATCAGGAGCTGAAAGCACAGGACTGAACCAGAGTAGATAAACTTTTAATTGGTAGTGGAGGTCAGAAGTACAGAAATTTAAACAGAAGACAGGCACACGCAGATCTGATAGAAAAAAGCAATGTAAACAACAATCTAACAGACAATTGCATAAAATTTGCTCAAATTTGAATTGCATAAAATCAATTCAATCTCCAATAAAAAACGGATGATCGTTCCTCACTCTGCAAAAAAAAGGTAGGTTATCAATATCAGATTGGTGGGGGTTAGACACTCAGCATCTCCACTGATCAGCTGTCAACTCCCGGCTTGTTTTTTGCGGGACAAGATGACATTTTCAGCGGTACCATTTTTATTTACATTCGTCTTTTTGATCGCGTTTTATTCCATTTTTTGTTTGGCGGTATGATGATAAAACATCGCTTTATGTTTCGTTTTTTTTATTTATTTTTACCATGTTCAATAAAGGGGTTAACTAGTGGGACAGTTTTATAGGTCAGGTCGTTCCGGACGTGGCAATAAGAAATACAGTACAGACCAAAAGTTTGGACACACCTTCTCATTTAAAGATTTTTCTGTATTTTCATGACTATGAAAATTGTACATTCACACTGAAGGCATCAAAACTATGAATTAACACATGTGGATTTATATACTTAACAAAAAGTGTGAAACAACTGAAAATATGTCTTATATTTTAGGTTCTTCAAAGTAGCCACCTTTTGCTTTGATGACTGCTTTGCACACTCTTGATGAGCTTCAAGAGGTAGTCACCGGAAATGGTTTTCACTTCACAGGTGTGCTCTGTCAGGTTTAATAAGTGGGATTTCTTGCCTTATAAATGGGGTTGGAACCATCAGTTGTGTTGTGCAGAAGTCTGGTGGATACACAGCTGATAGTCCTACTGAATAGACTGTTAGAATTTGTATTATGGCAAGAAAAAAGCAGGTAAGTAAAAAAAAACGAGTGGCCATCATTACTTTAAGAAATGAATGTCAGTCAGTCCGAAAAATTGGGAAAACTGTGAAAGTGTCCCCAAGTGCAGTTGCAAAAACCATCAAGCGCTACAAAGAAACTAGCTCACATGAGGACCGCCCCAGGAAAGGAAAACCAAGAGTCACCTCTGCTTCTGAGGATAAGTTTATTGAAGTCACCAGCCTCAGAAATCGCAGGTTAACAGCAGCTCAGATTAGAGAACAGGTCAATGCCACACAGAGTTCTAGCAGCAGACACATCTCTTCAACAACTGTTAAGAGGAGACTTTGTGCAGCAGGCCTTCATGGTAAAATAGCTGCCAGGAAACCACTGCTAAGGACAGGCAACAAGCAGAAGAGACTTGTTTGGGCTAAAGAACACAAGAAATGGACATTAGACCAGTGGAAATCTGTGCTTTGGTCTGATGAGTCCAAATTTGAGATCTTTGGTTCCAACCACCGTGTCTTTGTGCGACGCAGAAAAGGTGAACGGATGGACTCTACATGCCTGGTTCCCACCGTGAAGCATGGAGGAGGAGGTGTGATGGTGTGGGGGTGCTTTGCTGGTGACACTGTTGGGGATTTATTCAAAATTCAAGGCATACTGAACCAGCATGGCTACCACAGCATCTTGCAGCGGCATGCTATTCCATCCAGTTTGCGTTTAGTTGGACCATCATTTATTTTTCAACAGGACAATGACCCCAAACACACCTCCAGGCTGTGTAAGGGCTATTTGACCAAGAAGGAGAGTGATGGGGTGCTGCGCCAGATGACCTGGCCTCCACAGTCACCAGACCTGAACCCAATCGAGATGTTTTGGGGTGAGCTGGACCGCAGAGTGAAGGCAAAAGGGCCAACAAGTGCTAAGCATCTCTGGGAACTCCTTCAAGATTGTTGGAAGACCATTTCCGGTGACTACCACTTGAAGCTCATCAAGAAAATGCCAAGAGTGTGCAAAGCAGTCATCAAAGCAAAAAGTGGCTACTTTGAAGAACCTAGAATATAAGACATATTTTCAGTTGTTTCACACTTTTTTGTTAAGTTTATAATTCCACATGTCTTAATTCATAGTTTTGATGCCTTCAGTGTGAATGTACAATTTTCATAGTCATGAAAATACAGAAAAATCTTTAAATGAGGTGTGTCTAAACTTTTGGTCTGTACTGTATGTGTACTTTTATTGGTTTATTTTTTTTTTTCAGAAGATTATTTATTTATGGGTACAATACACTGTGTGCAGAATTATTAGGCAAGTTGTATTTTAGAGGATTATTTTTATTATTGATCAACAACTATGTTCTCAATCAACCCAAAAGACTCATAAATATCCAAGCTTAATATTTTTGGAAGTTGGAGTGTTTTTTTTTTAGATTTGGCTATCTTAGGAGGATATCTGTTTGTGCAGGTAACTATTACTGTGCAGAATTATTAGGCAACTTAATAAAAACCAAATATAATCCCATCTCACTTGTTTATTTTCACCAGGTAAACCAATATCAGTGCACAAAATTTAGAAATAAACATTTCTGACATGCAAAAGCAAAAACCAAAAAAAATAGTGATCAGTATTGCCACCTTTCTTTATGATGACACTCAACAGCCCTCCATCCATAGATTCTGTCAGTTGCTTGATCTGTTTTCGATCAACATTGCGTGCAGCAGCCACCACAGCCTCAGACACCCAGACACTGTTCCGAGACGTGTACTGTTTTCCCCCCCTGTAGATCTCACATTTTATGATGGACCACAGATTCTCTATGGGGTTCAGATCAGGTGAACAAGGGGACCATGTCATTATTTTTTCTTCTTTTAGACCTTTACTGGCCAGCCACGCTGTGGAGTAGTTGGATGCATGTGATGGAGCATTGTCCTGCATGAAAATCATGTTTTTCTTGAACGATACCGACTTCTTCCTGTACCACTGCTTGAAGAACTTGTCTTCCAGAAACTGGCAGTAGGTCTGGGAGATAAGCTTCACTCAACTCGAAAAGGTCCCACAAGTTCATCTTTGATGATACCAGCCCATACCAGTACCCCACCTCTACCTTGCTGGCATCTGAGTCGGAGTGGAGCTCACTGTCCTTTACTGATCCAGCCTCTGGCCCATCCATCTGGCCCATCAAGACTCACTCTCATTTCATCAGTCCATAAAACCTTTGAAAAATAAGTCTTAAGATATTACTTGGCCCATTCTTGATGTTTTATCTTATGTTTCTTGTTCATAGGTGGTCGTTTTTCAGCCTTCCTTACCTTGGCCATGTCCCTGAGTATCGCACAGCTTGTGCTTTTTGATACTCCAGTAACGTTGCAGATCTGAAATATGGCAAAATTGGTGGCGAATGGCATCTTGGCAGCTTCACGCTTGATTTTCCTCAATTCATGGACAGTTATTTTGTGCCTTTTTTGGCCAACACGCTTCTTGCGACCCTGTTGGCTATTTGCCATGAAACGCTAGATTGTTCTCTGTTCACGCTTCAAAAGTTTGGAAATTTAAAGACTGCTGCATCCCTCTGTAAGACATCTCACAATTTTGGACTTTTCAGAGCCCGTCAAATCTCTCTTCTGACCCATTTTGCCAAAGGAAAGGAAGTTGTCTAATAATTAAGCACACCTTATATAGGGTGTTGATGTCATTAGTCAACACTAGTGTTGAGCATTCCGATACTGAAATATCGGGTATCGGCCGATATTCGCGGTATCGGAATTCCGATACTTAATTCCGATACTTTTACAATATTGAATACCGGAATCGGAAGTTCCCACAATGCCTGCGCTCTGCAGTGTCTCTGAAGGATGACAAGCTGGATGGCAGCGCTCAGCTGCGATCCAGCCTGTCATCAGAATGCCATCCCAGCGTGAGAGAATTCTCCTGATTGTTTAAAAGCCGGCGGGCGGTAAAAAGCCGCCGGCTTTTAAACGATCACACAGCCCCATTCTGCTTCTCCGCCGCCTCCCACCCCGATCCTCCGCTCCCCTCCCGATCGTAAGTTAGGACCGGGCGGGGAGCGCAGCACCAAGGAGCGGGGAGCGAAGGACCCGGGCGGGGAAGCCGGCAGTGAAAAGACTTCATCGCCGGCTTTCCCGTTCTGTGCTGCGCTTTCCCGCCGGTTATTTCAAATGAACAGCTGAGGTATCCACTGATGCCGATCAGCTGTTCATTTGAAGTCGCCGCGGTGCCCTCAGAGGGTTCATGTGAGTTCATGCTTGACTGCATTGCATGAAATCACATGAACTTTCCCACGGCCGCACAGGTCAGCCTCACCTCCCAGACCATCAGCCCGTCATGATTGGTGTGTACGGGTGTCTGTGCGATGTGTGCGGGTGTGCGCGGTGTCTGTGCGATGTGTGCGGGTGTGCGCGGTGTGTGTGCGGTGTCTGTGCGTGCAGGCAAACATAGGCCGATGTGACACTACTACTCCCATCGGCCTATGTCTGTCCCCCGTCCACTCGTGCCAGCAGGATCAGCTTGATGGGAGCAGTAGTTCCCATCAGCCTGATCCTGCTATTTAAACTGCCCCATATGTTATTTTGGCCCCCATAGGTTTATATTTTTGCCCCTATACATGTTTTTTTTAGGCCCCCATATTTTTTTTTTGTTTTTGGTCCCCAATAAATTTTAAATACATGTCATTGGTGGCCAGTGGTTACCAAAAATAAATTAGTTTATACATTACCTGTCCCCGCCGATCGCCACCTAAAATAAAGTAAAAAATAAAAAACTACACCTATACTCACCTAGACACCTAATTCCCCGAAGCCATCGATCTCCTGTAATAAAATGTAAAATAATAAACCACAACCTTATCCTTACCCCTCCGTAGTAGTCAACGAATGTCCCACGATGATCTCCAGTTTAGAGCAGCCACATAGAATGTGACCGCTCTGAACCGCCGCCGCCGCTAGAATGACGGGGCCGTAAAGCAGCCCCATCATTGCATAAGCGGGTTCGCCGGAGTTCAGGCAGCGCTGCTCCGGTTAGCTGCTTTACGGCCCCGCTGTACCGTGAGAAATTCCCACGGTACAGCAGTGCCGTAAAGGAGGTCTCCGGAGCTGCGCTGACTGAATGCACTCCGGTGACCTCAGTCAGGGGCTCCCGCTGCCGGGAGCGGACGTGTTCCCGGCAGCGTGAGCTTACAGCAGCCGTGCACAGCTGTCACCATCTCCAGATGTGACAGCTGTGCATGGGAGATCAGCGCAGGAACGTGGACAGGTAACTATTTTTTTTTAGTAAACTAAGAATTAAATAAACTGGTGTGTTTTATTTCAAATAAATTATTTTTTTCTGGGTGTAGTGTGTGTTTTTTATTTTTAACACTTTGTAGGTTAGTAATGGGGGTGTCTTATAGATGCCCATCATTACTAACCTGAGCTTCATGGCAGCTGGCGTTGACATCAACCCCAGCCCTATTACCCCCTGCCACCGCACCAGGGCAGCGTGGAAGAGCGAGGCTAAGTGCCAGAATTGGCGCATCCTATGGATGCGCCATTTCTGGGGCAGCTGACGGCTGGTGTTTCTAGCCTGGGAGGGGGCCAATATTCATGGTACCCTTCCTGGGCTATTAATATCAGCCCCCAGCTGTCTGCCTAGCCTTTGCTAGCTATTAAAATAGGGGAGACCCCACGTCATTTTTTTGGGGGTCCCCCATTTTAATAGCTAGTAAAGGCTAGGTATTCAGCTGGGGGCTGATATTAGTAGCCTGGGAAGCTCCGTGGGTATTACCCCCTTCCCAGGCTTCAAACATCTGCCCCAGCCGTCTGCTTAACCTCCGCTAGAGACTAAAATTATGGGGGATCCCACGCCAATTTTATTTTTAATAAATCCTTTATTTTAACACTAAATGACACTTGAGGGGTTAATAAAGATGCAGTCCCTAAATTATTATTTATTTTTTAATTAATTTTTCCCAAAAATTTTGACGTGGGCTTTGCCATATTTTTGTATGCCAGCCAGGTACAGCATCCAGGAACGGGCTGCCCCCAACTCCCAGCTGCCTAATTGTACCTGGCCGGACACAACAATATAGGGAAGCCCTTTTTTTTAAAATTATTTCATGAAATAATTTAAAAAAAATTGACGTGGGGCTTCGCCCTGTTTTTGTGTCCAGCCAGGTACAACTAGGCAGCTGACGGCTGGTGTTTCTAGCCTGGGAGGGGGCCAATATTCATGGTACCCTTCCTGGGCTATTAATATCAGCCCCCAGCTGTCTGCCTAGCCTTTGCTAGCTATTAAAATAGGGGGGACCCCACGTCATTTTTTGGGGGGTCTCTCCCATTTTAATAGCTAGTAAAGGCTAGGTATTCAGCTGGGGGCTGATATTAGTAGCCTGGGAAGCTCCGTGGGTATTACCTGTCATCTCGATGTAGCAGAGCTGAAGCTGTCGTAGGAACCATGGAAAGGTAAGGATGATGTTGCTTTATTATTTTTCTTTTATTGCAGGAGATCGTTGGCTTCAGCTGGAATGGGCGTGATGGTAAGTATGGTTTAATTTAGAACAATAAAGAATTGTGTCCTTATTTCAATTAAAGGACTTTATTCTGGGTGTTTGTGTTTTTTTTTAACTTTGACTATGGGGTTAGTAATCTATGGGGTTAGTGGTCTTATAGACGCCTCTCCATTACTAACCTGGGCTTGATGTCAGCTGGCATTATAAGCTGACATCAACCCCAGCTCTATTACCCCACTGCCACCGCTACAGGGCAGTGGGAAGAGCGAGGCGAAGTGCCAGAATTGGCGCCATTTCTGGGGCGGCTGACGGCTGGTGTTTCTAGCCTGGGAGGCGGCCAATATTCATGGCACCCTTCCTGGGCTATTAATATCAGCCCCCAGCTGTCTGTCTAGCCTTTGCTTGCTATTAAATTAAGGGGGACCCCACGTCATTTTTTGGGGGGGTCCCCCATTTTAATAGCTAGTAAAGGCTAGGTATTCAGCTGGGGCCGGATATTAGTAGCCTGGGAAGCTCCGTGGGTATTACCCCCTTCCCAGGCTTCAAACATCTGCCCCAGCTGTCTGCTTAACCTCCGCTAGAGCCTAAAATTACGGGGAACCCCACGCCAATTTTTTTTTAAATAAATCCTTTATTTTAACACTAAATGACAAGTACAGTAATCAACACTGTCACTGTACTTCATATATATGTGACTGACATGTTTCTATCTATCTAATCTATGTGTGATTCTCTATTCCTTCTATTCTAAATTGTCGGGTACAGCTGCTGAATTGCCGGCCGGCTTTTTTAAAGAGATGGTGCATGAAAACACTATTATTTTTTTTTTAATAAATCCTTTACACTAAATGACAAGTACAGTAAGCAACACTGTCACTGTACTTATTATATATGTGACTGACATGTTTCTATCTATCTAATCTATGTGTGAAGCTCTATTCCTTCTATTCTAAATTGTCGGGTACCGCTGCTGAATTGCCGGCCGGCTTTTTTAAAGAGACGGTGCATGAAAACACTATTATTTTTTTTAATAAATCCTTTACACTAAATGACAAGTACAGTAAGCAACACGGTCACTGTACTTAATATATATGTGACTGACATGTTTCTATCTATCTAATCTATGTGTGATGCTCTATTCTTTCTGTTATAAACTGTCGGGTACCGCTGCTGAATTGCCGGCCGGCTTTTTTAAAGAGACGGTGCATGAAAACACTATTATTTTTTTTAATAAATCCTTTACACTAAATGACAAGTACAGTAAGCAACACTGTCACTGTACTTCATATATATGTGACTGACATGTTTCTATCTAACTAATCTATGTGTGATTCTTTATTCTTTCTGTTCTAAATTGTCGGGTACCGGTGTATGCCGCTGCTGAATTGCCGGCTTTTCGCGTAATACATTCTACATTATTCTTAGTTGTTTTACTTCATGTAGAATTAACCTACAAGGAAAGAAAGGGTTTATTTTCATTCCGATATTTGTGTCCCATTGACTTGCATTGGTTTCCGGTATCGGAATTGGCGATATCCGATACTTTTTGGGTATCGGTCCGATCCAATCCGATACCATATTTCCTGATATCGGAAGGTATCGCTCAACACTAGTCAACACCCCTTCTCATTACAGAGATGCACATCACCAAATTTACTTAATTGGTAGCTGGCTCTCAAGTATGGAAAGTATCATGTGATCAAAATACTCATTTGCCTAATAATTCTGCACACAGTGTGTATATATTTTTTTTATTATTATTTTTTTCATTTTTTAAAAAATATTTTTACAATTTTTTTTTTTTTTTTTTTCCACTTTCTGACATTTTTATTACTTGTTCACATTATCCCACTATGGGATTTTCACTTTTTGCAGCCTGATCGCCTGCATGGCATAGAGAGCAGCAGCTCCCTATGCCATGCAGCCTGTCAACGCTGCACAGGGAGAAGTTACTTTGGTCGTGCACTGCGCATGACCAAAGCAACTTCCTGCCTCCTGGTGACCCGGATGTTGTCATGATGACGTCGGGTCACCATGGCAACATCCGGGACTGGATTCAGACGCCGCTGGATGCCGGCAGAGAAGGTAAGTATCACGCTTACCTCCTCTTGCCACCGGAATGCTGCGATCGATTTCGATCGCAGCATTTCGGGGGTTAATGTGCCGGGAGCGGTGCGGGACCGCTCCCTGCACATAGCACCGGGTGTCAGCTGTGCGGGCGAAATCGCCAGGGCGTATTAATGCGTACCAGGCCCATAAGGCCCAAGGCACAGATACGTACTAATACGCCCTGGGTCAGAAAGGGGTTAAAGAGGTACATCATTGTAATTCGAGTGCAGGGTTGCCAACCGTCCAATACTTCCAGGACAGTGTGTAATGTGGCGCGGGGTGGTAGCTGTGGGTGAGTTACTCGTCTGTTATGCCCCAGCACATTACATGAAGATTGGGGTCTTGGGTGGTTGTGTGGACTTTGTCTATGGAGGCGCTACGCCCTTGAAGGCAGCATGATACCGGTGTCTTTGGCTGGCCAGGACCAGATGTTGAACAGTTCAAAGAGGGAGACCACCATTTAAAAATAAACTGTGTTTTACTTAACAGTAACTTGGTGGTAACCATGTACAATAGATAGCGGGTGCATAACTTCACGAACGTTTCCTTTACAATACAGAGCATCTTCATACAGTCTCTCTACTTCTTTTAATCGTATTTGTTTCTGCCTCAAGTTTCTCTGTCTTCACCACAACCCAGCACACTACTACGGTTAGTGTGAGTGAGAGTCCTATTCCAGCGGCCTATACCAGCGGTTCCGCGTGCTCTTCCCTCTTAAAGGAATTAGTTTGCCAATATGGCCGGTACTTAGCATCTCTGCTTGCTAACGGCTTAGAACTCATGCCCAGGGCACTCTTTTCATCTCACGGTCTCTGTTCTGTCCTGGCCCGTTATCTCTCTGAATTATAAACTCGGGGCCCCACTGCTAGGCGTCCTCTCCCTGGACCCGTCTCCGATTGCTCACTCTGTCCTTCTTTCAGTTTTCATTCCTCTTTACTCAGGATCATTGTCTCTGTCTCAGTCTCCTCTCACGTCAGGGGCACCCACGTCATGCGGCATGGCTGACTAGTTAGACCTTAGGTCTGCTTCTGGCACACGCTAGGCCCTATCTGACGTCTTGACAGGAAAATGTCTCTGTCACTTCACCAATAACGCATGTCACAATATACATTATACATTACAACAATACACAAGTCTTCAAGGGGGAATGTGGGCAGTATGTCCATCTCCTTACTACTGTAAGGAGAAAGTGTGGCACTTTTTTGATCTGCCCGTAATTTTTTTTTAAGGTATCCGCGATTCTTTTGAAGCACAAGAAACGTATACAGATTCTTTTGACAGTAATTATCATTGTTTTACAGTTTACAGTGAATGCAGCTGATGTCTTCCTATCAGCGTTATAGACTGTAAACATGTGTCACTTATAATTATAATGATTTATTATGGGTTCCAATGTGTCTGTGTCTGTGATTTTTTCATAAACTATCCAGAAAAAAAAAAAAGTCAAGCTAGCAACCCTGCCTGAGTGGCTTTAAATTGAGAGAAACAGATCGTGTGAAAGTGGAATAAGGAAAGGTGATGTGTAAATAGCACTCCTGAGAAACGATTCAAGATGGATGGTGATTCTCCAGACAGCAGCACCAGATGGCCTTAATATGCCTTTAGCTTTGTGAATATAGCTGCTATTATTTTTATTATTTTTCTGAGGAAATATAGGGATTAAGAAGGGGTTGTCTGTGTGGTGGACAAGCCCTTTAAATCCTTTGTATAATACAAATTTTAATTCCCACGGGATATTCTTGATCTTTAATTCAATGCCGATTGATTTTTTTGTTCCTTTTTTCGTCTGTTTAACTTTCCGTTAAACTGTGTTGGGCAGATGCCATGGAATGCACAAGACAATGATAGATGTGTTAGATAACATGTTGAGGGTTCAAATTTAGCACCCAGTGCCTGGGGGAAGACATTCAAGAACTAGGATCTTGTGAAAAAGTCATATAGGAAGAAGCACTATTTTGGCTTCTATTTGTGTACATCATGGACGTCATGCTCCTATAGGATTTTAAACATAGATGAATGTATTCTATTTTGGGATTTCATGTTGATGCCTTATGTAGTGAATTGTCTATATTTACCCTTCCATTCTGGGTTAGATTTATTCATCACTATTGGGCAATTAGTGTGTATATTGTTTAACAGTTAGACACCAAAACATGGCCAAAGAGAGCAATACTCATAAGAGGGGTGGATCACTGTCCAGACTTGGTCAGCACATCCCTCCTACAAAAACCAGAAACTGTCAATAAAGCATAGAAAATGTAGGAAGACAACCTGGTATGAAGTGTAAAAATTCATTTTATTGAGTTGTAATATTAAAAAGGTTAGTAAAGACAGTACACAAGGTGGAAGCAAAACTGGAAACATATAACAGTTTATGGCCCTAAATATGGGCAGTTATAAAGACAGATTTTATTGTACTAGCTCCAGGTGGATCTAGAAAAATACCCTATCACACACTAGTAAAGTCATAGTCTCCCGTTATTGCACTATGCCCCAATAGCCTCAAACATTTCACAAAAGCCTGGGTGGCTAGTGAAAAACACACTTAAGGGCTCAATGGCCCGTCATGTATAATAAGGGCGCAGACGCGCAGGAGAAATCAAGACAATAGTCTAAGAGGTAGGGATGAGAAACCACATGGAGCAATGTAATATCCAGTATGCTTACCAAGGATTAAAAGGCAGGTAGGAAAAGGAATGCGCCCGACGCGCGTTTCGCGGCACAACCGTCCGCTTTCTCAAGGGCAGGAGTACTAGTATATTCAGGGGAGCCCATATATATATGAACCTTGAAACCATGTGTGCAATGGAGAATCCAGGAACGCAACTTCCGGAACCGGAAGTGCATCACCGGTATCACGTGACAAGTGTCACATGATTGCAAGAATGTGTGTTGCTTGGCGCATGCGCGCCGCCACAGCCAGACCCCAAGCGCGCCCCCAGCCGTCAAGCCACCTGGACGCTCCCTGAGAGAGCGCCAGGTAAGCCGGAAGACAGGTGGGAGCGCGACAGGGACGGCCATGGCGGGGTGCACATCAAATACACATCCAGAAAGATGAGGCTGAAACAGCACAGACATTAACAATAGAACACAGCACATATAAACAATGGAGCATAGATTACAATCAATTGCAGGCATAATAACAGGCACACATAATAGGGCTGTAGATTTGTAGTGATGAGCCATGATACAGATGCAAATTCTGGCATAGGCTGTATTAAAGAAAGACAAAGGAACCATAAGGAGACAAAACAAAAAAATATATAATTAGTAAATTAGTAAAAGACACAACACCACAAATAAAAATAAAAAAACAAGAATAAAAGAATTAAAAACGAAACTGCCTAAAAAAATATACACAAATGTATATAAGGGATGCCAATCCAAAGTTATAGATAAGAGGAGAAGCTCAAGGTTTCATTCAAGCCAAAAGGCGTAACTGTATTTAAGCGCACAATCCATTGAGCCTCCCGCTGTGCGAGACACTTCTTAATATTTCGACCCCGTATCCCCAGGTTCACAACATCTATCCCACGGACCAAAAGGGACCGAGGGTCACAATTGTGTTTATCCCTAAAATGGCACGGGATAGTCTTGAGGAGGTCCAGGTCAGGCGCCAATCTGGCTGCCCCAATGTCCCTCACATGCTCGTGGACGCGGAGTTCCCTCGACGTCAGACCCACATAAATTAAAGAGCAGCTACATGTAGCATAGTAGATCACATTTGAAGTGCTGCAAGAAATGTGGTGTCTTATGTCGAAGGTCCTCCGCCCGTCCGCCGAAGTTAATGAGGTACAACGGAAAACATTGGGGCAAGCCAGACAATGGCCACATTTGTAAGAACCCAGCAGAGGTCCCCTCGAGCCAAATGGGCACTGTCTTTCGGGGATATGACTCCTAACCAGGAGATCACCAAGGTTTTTGGATCTCCTGGGGGTCATCAAAGGGAGGTCCCCCAGATACGTTCTCAGGGAGGGCTCCTTCATCAATATGTCCCAGTGTTTAGCCAGGATCTGGAGCATGCCCGACCACTCGTGGTTGTAAGCAGAGATAAATCTAATTTTGTCATCCACATCTTTTCTCCTTCTCAAGGAATGGAGTAATTCATTACGTGGGGTTCTCCTAGCTCTCTCATATCCGTATTTTATACATCTGTGACTATAACCACGTTGGACGAACCTCTGCCCCAGATCCCGGGCCTTGTGTTCAAAATCCGAGTCTGATGAGCATATCCGCCTCATTCTTAGGAACTGTCCAACCAGGACGGCCCTGATGGTGGCGGGACTGTGGGCGGACCCAGCGTGGATCAGTGAATTTACTGCGGTGGACTTCCTATACACGTCCGTCTGCATGCACCCAGCAGAATCTACATGCAGCGAGATGTCTAGGAAGTCCACCCTTTTGGGATCATAACTATAAGTCAATTTAATGTTGTACTGATTCATGCCAAGCCCGCCCATAAAAGTCCTGAGCTGCTGGCTTGAGCCCTGCCACAAAAATAAAATATCGTCTATGTAGCGTATCCAGCACAGCACACGGTGGGCGGCAGGAGCCCCCCCATCGCCAAAAATCTCCCTCTCCCATTGCCCCAGGAAGAGGTTGGCATAGGAGGGAGCACAGGCCGCCCCCATGGCGGTACTGCGCTTCTGTAAAAAGAAAAGATCTTTAAAGACGAAAAAATTGTGGGTGAGCGCAAACTCCAGCAACTCTAGAATAAATTCGCACAGAGGGGCGTCCAGGTTGGAGGCCCGCCCCCAAGAATCATAGATGAATGTATTCTATTTTGGGATTTTATGTTAATGCCTTATGTAGTGAATTGTCTATATTTACCCTTCCATTCTGGTTTAGATTTATTCAACACTATTGGGCAATTAGTGTGTTTAGTGTTTAACAGATTGACAAAGTCTCTTGTCTTTCTATGCTGCAGTGCTAAGTAATTTAGAGGATGAAAATACTCTGTCATGATTCCACAGTCTGATAGAATGACTGCAGACTTTCCATTTCAATCAGGACAACCCCTTTAAGTGTGTATCCTTTTCCTGACAGTTAAGCCTTATTTAGACTGATCATTTGTGCTAAATTTGTATATTTATAATTTAAACAAATATAATTTGGATGACTATTCATATTTTTAATGATAGAAAACTGTTCTGTCATGTTGTACGTAATGTGTCATAATTTTCTGCGTACATGTTAGGGCTGTAAGATCCTTTGAGCCTTTCTCTCACACATTCAGTATTTGGTCAGTATTTCACACCAGTATTTGAATATATTTAAAAGGTTTGGTATATTATAGTGGCTTTTTTTCTTCTTTTTGGGGGGTTTATAGATTGCTAAGTACTGAATCTGTGCACTTAGCCAAAAACATATTATGAGAGCTTTTCCTGATGAACAGTTTATGTTCCCATAGGACTTAATTCACTGGACAGAGGCCAAAGTTGTGCGCTGTTGGCCTCCATTTCGCCAGTATGGGTTTGTATATGTTTAACAGTATACAGAGAGGCACTACAAAAAAGTAAACCATGCAGTGCGTGTTTTTATAACAGGTGCTTATCATGTCCTAGGGATCTACCCTGAATGTGGAAACTGTCAGGCGTATACCTCCTGAATGGAAACACCCGACAGTAGTCAGAATTGTGCTGTGTCCTAGTCTTCTTTCTTTGTTTTATAAAGATTGTTTTTTGTTTTGAGGAGGAAATCACCCTTTAATTTTTGGCTGGTTGTGATCTTTGTTAACGTTTTGAGAAAAAAAATCAGGCAGTCAAATACTAAAATATTTCGGATTGCAGATAAAAGGTAGAAATAATATACAAATAGAAGCAATCAGGTTGATAGAACAAATAATAGTGTTCAGCCATGTTCCCGTGTGTTCCATTCTCTCTCAGCAGAATGTCATGTTCAGCCTGCTCTGTAGGTCATACTGCTTGCCATGTGCTGCTGAATGACTCCTTGTGCTGATTAGAAAGCAGAGCAGTGTGGTGATGACATAACATGTCTACAGAGGCTTTTAAAAACAGAACATCATGATTGTCTGGATTTGCATTGTATGAATATCCTGTAGCATGCCCGCCTCTTCACTTTCTAGGCTGTAGTATTCCTTGTTGAAGGATTTCAGCTTATCGATTGAGCACATGCAATAATGGTTCTAATTTGTGTCTATATATTTTTCAACTAAATTTTTTTTGTTTTACAATAAATGAGTGATTATGCAATTATACACTATAGGAATACATAAACTGTTTTGTCTGCAAGTGTAGAAGAAGGGGCAGTAGATGTAATACATCACGTCATATTCATTTTGCCATTTTTTTTAGATTCCATCCAAAGGGTGAAATGTGTGGCTTCCCCACAACTGTACATACAGTGGGTACGGAAAGTATTCAGACCCCTTTAAATTTTTCACTCTTTGTTCCATTGCAGCCATTTGGTAAATTCTAAAAAGTTCATTTTTTTTCTCATTAAAGTACACTCTGCACTCCATCTTGACTAAAAAAAAAACAGAAATGTAGAAATTTATGCAAATTTATTAAAAAAGAAAAACTGAAATATAACATGGTCATAAGTATTCAGACCCTTTGCTCAGACACTCATATTTAAGTCACATGCTGTCCATTTCCTTGTGATCCTCCTTGAGATGGTTCTACTCCTTCATTGGAGTCCAGCTGTGTTTAATTAAACTGATAGGACTTGATTTGGAAAGGCACACACCTGTCTATATAAGACCTCACAGCTCACAGTACATGTCAGACCAAATGAGAATCATGAGCTCAAAGGAACTGCCCAAGGAGCTCAGAGATAGAATTGTGCCAAGGCACAGATCTGGCCAAGGTTACAAAAGAATTTATGGAATTCCTCAAGGTTCCTAAGAGCAGTGGCTCTTAGGAACATACACATGTACAGTACAGACCAAAAGTTTGGACACACCTTCTCAATTAAAGATTTTTCTGTATTTTCATGACTTTGAAAATTGTACATTCACACTCAAGGCATCAAAACTATGAATTAACACATATGGAATTATATGCTTAACAAAAAAGTGTGAAACAACTGAAAATATGTCTTATATTCTAGGTTCTTCAAAGTAGCCACCTTTTGCTTTGATGACTGCTTTGCACACTCTTGGCATTCTCTTGATGAGCTTCAAGAGGTAGTCACCGGAAATGGTTTTCACTTCACAGGTGTGCCCTGTCAGGTTTAATAAGTGGGATTTCTTGCCTTATAAATGGGGTTGGGACCATCAGTTGTGTTGTGCAGAAGTCTGGTGGATACACAGCTGATAGTCCTACTGAATAGACTGTTAGAATTTGTATTATGGCAAGAAAAAAGCAGCTAAGTAAAGAAAAACGAGTGGCCATCATTACTTTAAGAAATGAAGGTCAGTCAGTCCGAAAAATTGGGAAAACTTTGAAAGTGTCCCCAAGTGCTGTTGCAAAAACCATCAAGCGCTACAAAGAAACTGGCTCACATGAGAACCGCCCCAGGAAAGGAAGACCAAGATTCACCTCTGCTTCTGAGGATAAGTTTATCCGAGTCACCAGCCTCAGAAATCGCAGGTTAACAGCAGCTCAGATTAGAGACCAGGTCAACGCCACACAGAGTTCTAGCAGCAGACACATCTCTACAACAACTGTTAAGAGGAGACTTTGTGCAGCAGGCCTTCATGGTAAAATAGCTGCTAGGAAACCACTGCTAAGGACAGGCAACAAGCAGAAGAGACTTGTTTGGGCTAAAGAACACAAGGAATGGACATTATACCAGTGGAAATCTGTGCTTTGGTCTGATGAGTCCAAATTTGAGATCTTTGATTCCAACCACCGTGTCTTTGTGCGACGCAGAAAAGGTGAACGGATGGACTCTACATGCCTGGTTCCCACCATGAAGCATGGAGGAGGAGGTGTGATGGTGTGGGGGTGCTTTGCTGGTGACACTGTTGGGGATTTATTCAAAATTGAAGGCATACTGAACCAGCATGGCTACCACAGCATCTTGCAGCGGCATGCTATTCCATCCGGTTTGCGTTTAGTTGGACCATCATTTATTTTTCAACAGCACAATGACCCCAAACACACCTCCAGGCTGTGTAAGGGCTATTTTACCAATAAGGAGAGTGATGGGGTGCTAAGCCAGATGACCTGGCCTCCACAGTCACCAGACATGAACCCAATCGAGATGGTTTGGGGTGAGCTGGACTGCAGAGTGAAGGCAAAAGGGCCAACAAGTTCTAAGCATCTCTGGGAACTCCTTCAAGATTGTTGAAAGACCATTTCCGGTGACTACCTCTTGAAGCTCATCAAGAGAATGCCAAGAGTGTGCAAAGCAGTCATCAAAGCAAAAGTTGGCTACTTTGAAGAACCTAGAATATAAGATATATTTTCAGTTGTTTCACACTTTTTTGTTAAGTATATAATTCCACATGTGTTAATTCATAGTTTTGATGCCTTTAGTGTGAATGTACAATTTTCATAGTCATGAAAATACAGAAAAATCTTTAAATGAGGTGTGTCCAAACTTTTGGTCTGTACTGTATATATACAGTATCTGCCTATTCCATCTGTCTATCTAATCCATCCAATCTATGCCATCTATCTAATCCATCCCATCTATCCAATCCATCTAATCTATCTTTCCCATCTACCTATCTATCCGAGCCACCCCATCTATCTATATTTCTATTCATCTATCCCATCCTTGTCATATATCTAGGGCTATATCCCATCTATCTAATCCATACCATCTACCTCTTCCTTCTAATTACCTATCTAATTTATCTGATCCATTTCATCTCTTTCTATTCCATCCATCTCATTCATCTACCTATGTAATCTATTGCATCTATACATCCCATCTGTCTATCCATCCTATCTGTCTATCCATTATATTTATCTCATCTATCTATCTAATCCACCCCATCTATCTGTCCCTTCTTAAGTAAGGGGGAATAAGGGATAATCTTTCATGGCAGGGCTGGTGCTTTGTGCCTTACTTCTATGCCTTGTACCAGTGTCCTGTACATGAGATCGTACTGAGGCTGTGTATGACATTGGGGTTGGAGTGGGAGGAGTGTAAGCGGCGTTACAGGTGGTGTGCTCACTGCTGGCTTGCAACCCACCACAAGGAATATTGGGAAATGTAGTCACAAGAGAAGAGGAATCTGAAGAGGAAGTGATGACTGTGATAGCAGAACTGATGACAGCACATAGTAAGAAAAGCAGAAAGGAATAAAACAACATGAAACTTGGCAGAAAAAGTATGTTGAGATATTTAGGGACATTATCCTTAAGCATTTATGGCACAACCAGTAACAGAGTTAGGGTCGTGGACAATCTCTTTAAGTGGCTTCTTCCCACTACAGCAATGTCATACATGCGGATGCTATCTGCTGTTTGGGCACACCCCAGGGCTCAGATGGGGGTTGGTGGGACAACAAATTCTGCAAGATTACTTTAGAGGAGACCCAGGTCTCTTTTCCAGAGCTTTAGTGCTACCAATAATGTGAAAATCCCCTATTTTTCTGGAGGCTTGTTTTTGGTGGCATGCGTTGACACTTTTATTTGAACAATTTTGGGGTTCATAATATTTTTAAGGCTCAGCTCACATTTATCATGTGCTCTATGCTGAGCACTTACATTGGAGTTTAAATCTATAAAAGATTGGATTCAGAAAGAACCCCAATGGAATCATTTACTATAAAGAGAAAGCTAGAGTAACTATAGACTCCATCTGGCCTCTGTTCCAGCAGTGTCTCATCTTTTTACACGTGCATAAAAGTGTAGTGGACCATGCTTTTGTGTGCCCTTAAAAAGATGAATACTGCTGGAAAAGGGGCCAGAAGGAGTCCAAAGAGACTTAATCTACCTCATTATATTGAATGATTCCATTCTGGGTTTCATTTTAATCACATTTTTCATGTATTTAGATGGAAACCTCATGCTAGGGCTTAGTGTAGAACACAAGATAAATGAGCCATTTACTGATTCTCACGAGGCAGCGGAAACGCACTAAAAACGTACATGAGTTTTTTACCTGTGGATTTTGCACATCTAATGCAATTAATTCTATGGGGAAAATCTACACATAAAACTTAGCTTACCCACAAGAGAAATTACATTTTGCGGATGTGAAAAGCGCATTGGAGGTCAGTTCATGCTTAGTAAAAAAAAAACAAAAAAACGAGCACAGTAAGATTTCTATATCTCCCATCCACTTTGCTGGAACTGTAAGGCTATGTGCCCTTGATGCAGAAATGCTGCATATTTTTTACGCTTCTCCCTGGCAGGAAAAACACATGCGGATTTTACATGCGGATTTTACATGCGTTTTTCCTGCCAGGTAGAAGCATTTGTCAAGCGTCTTTGCATGCATTTCTGCATGCGGGCTATCAAGCGCTTTTCCAAGCGATTTTAGCATCACTTGGAAAAGTGCTTGACAACTTGTTCACACTATATAAATCCATGTAACCGGCATGGATTTATAGTAGTGTGAATAAGTTAGTTAAAAAAAAAATAAGAAGAATGGTAAAAAATAAAAAAAATAAAGTTTATACTCACCTTCCGATGTCCTCCCGGTGTTTTGTCTGCTCCGTCCGGTGTCTTGAATTGCTCGCGGTGGTGTGAAGGACCTGCGGTGACGTCATTGAGCCATGTGATGGGTCACATGACTCAGTGACATCATGGCAGGTCCTTCACAACAGCGTGAGCAATGCAAGACACCGGACGGAGCAGACAAAACACCGGGAGGACATCGGAAGGTGAGTATAAACTTTATTTTTTATTTTAAATTCTTTTTTTTACAGTTTCTATGGTACCCAGGTCTGGATGAGAGTCTCCTCTCCTCCAGAACTGGGTACCATCCGCACATAGAAACGCAAAATATCTGTGTGTACAAATGTACTGACACGGATATTATGCGTTTCAATGCAAGTCAATGGCGGCGATTACATGGACATGCTGCGGATTTTTGAGCGCAGCATAAATGCTGCGGAAAAATCCACAACATTGCGGCTTGTCATTGGGGACCATGGGGGGCAGATTACCAAGCGTTTATGCTGCGGAAATTCCGCAGAATATACGCTTGTAAAACGCTACGTGGGCACATACCCTAAGACACTACGTTTTTAACACAGGGAAAATAAAAGATACAGCATAAAAATCTGATCATGGGCACACAGTCTTCAAGTGCTTTTCTGACTGGCTAAGAATTGGTAAAGCTCCTTGCTCATTATCGGCATGTGTAAATATGCGAGCGCTGGCAAGGCCGCACTTAGAATATTGTGCACAGTTCTGGGCTCCGGTGCTCAGGAAAGACATATTGGAGCTAGAGAGGGTACAAAGGAGGGCGACTAAGGTAATAAAGGGAATGGAGGGACTAGAATACCCAGAGAGGTTGTCAAAATTAGGCCTATTTACGTTGGAAAAGAGAAGGCTTAGGGGAGACCTCATCAACATGTATAACTACATCAGGGGGCAGTACAGAGATCTCTCCCATGACCTGTTTATACCAAGGATGGTGACAAAGACGAGGGGGCACACTATGCGTCTGGAGGAAAGGAGGTTCCTGCACCAGCATAGAAGGGGATTCTTTACGGTCAGAGCTGTGAGACTCTGGAACTCTCTGGGAGAGGAAGTGGTGATGTCCAACTCACTTAATGAGTTCAAGAGAGGCCTGGACGCCTTTCTTGAGAACAATAAAATTACATCTTATGCTTAGTGATAGTTAATTAATCCAGGGATTTAATCTGACTGCCAGATTGGAGTCGGGAAGTGAATTCTTCTGATGTAAATTGGCCTATACCGCATGTTTTTTTTTTTGCCTTCCCCTGGATCAACGCTGCGGAATAGCTGCAGTGCACAAGAAATAGGCTGAACTGGATGGACGCTTGTCTTTTTTCGGCCTTATAAACTATGTAACTATGTAATCACCCAATAAACAAACAAAACACTCATTTGTAGGGAAGTCAGATCTTTTATGCCGGCAAAAAAAAATAGTCATTATTGACAGCTTATGATATGTAAACTGGGGAAGTGCTGCGGGTAGCATGACTCTGTGTGGGTACAGGACTATGGTATTAATGTTCTGTTACTGTAATAGGGCAGAAATTTCCCTCCAAAAATATTAATTATTAAAGGGGGAGACCACTACTCCTACATACTAATTATGAATGTTAGCTTTGACTAGCAACAATTAATATACAACTTTGTGATGCCTTAACGTTATCTGTTCCTTATACTATATACTAACTGAGAGAAAACCGTGTATCAATAAATTTCTCCTAATTAAAAAGATGAGAGAGGTCTGTAATTGACATCATAGGTAGACCTCAACTATGAGAGACAAAATTACAAAACAAATCCTGAAAATCACATTGTCTGAATTGGAAAGAACTTCTTTTCACATTTTGGTGACCTCAAATTACTCATGTTTTAACTCGGGAACAGTTCAGAAATCAATATTTGGTGAGCTAACCATGATCTTTAATCACAGCTTTCATGCGTCTTGGCATGCTTTCCAATAGAAAACTGTTCAGTGGTCTCTTAATTTTTGACAGAGCTGTATATATTGTAGGGATTTGTACTCACTGAGCCACGTTGGGGGTAGGAACAAGTTCACACAGTGATGCAGTCCGCAGGTTCAAACAAACTGGTGGTTTATTTAGTGTCCATACACCAGTGAGGAAACAAAAGTAACAGCCGTTTCCTGGCACAAAAAGGAATAACAAAGCAAAGCTCAAAATAACAAGTCCATGCAGCAGGGCCTCAGCCGTTTAAACAAAGTGCTTTTCTCTGCCTCCTGCAAAGTCTGAGAAGCATATGCAAGGTCTGCTCACCTTGCCCAACACACACAGACAGACTGAGACAGGCGCAGCTGTCTTAAATCAGCCTTCCAAGACCTGGACTGGAAGTGAGCAGCAGCCCCCCCCCAGCTCTTTCAGCTGCTCGTAAAACCCGGCCCTGTAATCCGGGCCCATTAAATTCCTCTCAGCACTATGTGTGCTGAAGCCTGCTTCTCCGGGTCCTACATCACCGAAGCTTGGCACTTCGGGGACACATACCTCCCGTCCACGACCAGTCTGGCAGCCATCTTACAATATATATATATATATATATATATATATATATATATATATATTATGATACCAAACACTGCACTTCCGGGTATACTTCGGTGCACAAGTAGGTCCCCAATCCTTTAAACAGTGTATGAAAGACTTGTCATTCGCTTCAAGTGGCCACTTGTCTGAGCAGTGGATACTACAAACACCTTTTCAGTGCTGTCTGCTGCAGTGTTATCAACTCCCAGATGACTGATGAAGGTCTTACTGACCGAAACGTCTTGAATCTGGAATTTCTATGAATAATAAAATATTTCAGTCTATGTGAAGAAGAGAGTGCCAAGTTTTTATTACACTATATATATATATATATATATATATATATATATATATATATATATACAGTACAGACCAAAAGTTTGGACACACCTTATAAGATTTTTCTGTATTTTCATGACTATGAGAATTGTACATTCACACTGAAGGCATCAAAACTATGAATTAACACATGTGGAATTATATACTTAACAAAAAAGTGTGAAACAACTGAAAATATGTCTTATATTCTAGGTTCTTCAAAGTAGCCAACTTTTGCTTTGATGACTGCTTTGCACACTCTTGGCATTCTCTTGATGAGTTTCAAGAGGTAGTCACCGGAAATGGTCTTCCAACAATCTTGAAGGAGTTCCCAGAGATGCTTAGCACTTGTTGGCCCTTTTGCCTTCACTCTGCGGTCCAGCTCACCCCAAACCATCTCGATTGGGTTCAGGTCTGGTGACTGTGGAGGCCAGGTCATCTGGCGTAGCACCCCATCACTCTCCTCCTTGGTCAAATAGCCCTTACACAGCCTGGAGGTGTGTTTGGGGTCATTCTCCTGTTGAAAAATAAATGATGGTCCAACTAAACGCAAACAGGATGGAATAGCATGCCGCTGCAAGATGCTGTAGTAGCCATGCTGGTTCAGTATGCCTTCAATTTTGAATAAATCCCCAACAGTGTCACCAGCAAAGCACCCCCACACCATCACACCTCCTCCTTCATGCTTCACGGTGGGAACCAGGCATGTAGAGTCCATCCGTTCACCTTTTCTGCGTCGCACAAAGACACGGTGGTTGGAACCAAAGATCTCAAATTTGGACTCATCAGACCAAAGCACAGATTTCCACTGGTCTAATGTCCATTCCTTGTGTTCTTTAGCCCAAACAAGTCTCTTCTGCTTGTTGCCTGTCCTTGGCAGTGGTTTCCTAGCAGCTATTTTACCATGAAGGCCTGCTGCACAAAGTCTCCTCTTAACAGTTGTTGAAGAGATGAGTCTGCTGCTAGAACTCTGTGTGGCATTGACCTGGTCTCTAATCTGAGCTGCTGTTAACCTGCGATTTTGGAGGCTGGTGACTCGGATAAACTTATCCTCAGAAGCAGAGGTGAATCTTGGTCTTCCTTTCCTGGGGCGGTCCTCATGTGGGCCAGTTTCTTTGTAGCGCTTGATGGTTTTTGCAACTGCACTTGGGGACACTTTCAAAGTTTTCCCAATGTTTTGGACTGACTGACCTTCATTTCTTAAAGTAATGATGGCCACTCATTTTTCTTTTCTTAGCTGCTTTTTTCTTGCCATAATACAAATTCTAACAGTCTAATCAGTAGGACTATCAGCTGTGTATCCACCAGACTTCAGCACAACACAACTGATGGTCCGAACCCCATTTATAAGGCAAGAAATCCCACTTATTAAACCTGACAGGGCACACCTGTGAAGAGAATACCATTTCCGGTGACTACCACTTGAAACTCATCAAGAGAATGCCAAGAGTGTGCAAAGCAGTCATCAAAGCAAAAGGTGGCTACTTTAAAGAACCTAGAATATAAGACATATTTTCAGTTGTTTCACACTTTTTTGTTAAGTATATAATTCCACTTGTGTTAATTCATAGTTTTGATGCCTTCAGTGTGAATGTACAATTTTCATAGTCATGAAAATACAGAAAAATCTTATGAGGTGTGTCCAAACTTTTGGTCTGTACTGTATATATACA
Source organism: Phyllobates terribilis (assembly GCF_046119375.1). Lineage (NCBI taxonomy): Eukaryota > Metazoa > Chordata > Amphibia > Anura > Dendrobatidae > Phyllobates > Phyllobates terribilis. Next base: position 42,327,427 of record NW_027362761.1, on the reverse strand, counting down.
CACACACACATATATTAGTACTACAACACTAATACAGTAATAGCAAAACAATATCACACATTCAAACGAACAATTACCTAATAATAATTTCCACCCACGTCGTTACCTAATCAAACCCATCCAATAAGCAGCCCTCCTGCCTAACATTGCTAACTAACTGTCCCTATGTAATGCAAGTGTATGCAGGGCCCAGTAAGTAAGGTATTACAGGGGAAGATACTTAGACCAATGTGTTCGTCATGCTGCCGGTGGAATAAGAAAGCCAGCATATGTCTCTCTGGGATATTTAGGCCCAGCCGAAGAGGGCCATGTCCAGTCCCTGTTGTGGGGGAATGATGTTACCAGTCTATTGTATTTTCCCCACCTATGGGGAAACAGTTCTCTGTTCATCTCCAACCATCCTGGCAGTACATGTTTTTCAGCAATTGACGGGACATTCCTTTGTCTCAAAGCAACTGAGTCAGCACGATGGAGGAGGGGGCTTCTGATATTTATATGTATATATATTGTGGTAGATCGGCTCACTTGGCCGCACATAGAGGTAGACACAAGAACACTGTCTCTTTAAATATTCCACTGGTTTATTAAAAGTACTGCATAAACCAGTGCAACGTTAGCAAAACAAACATGGCCTTACCAGCCTAACAGGAAAACAAAAACATAACCATGGCACAGTCTTTATTGCTAGACGGGAATCCGTTTGCTTCAGGAACTAAACAACACAAGGTCCAGCTTTCCTTGACATGAAAACACAGCTTCAGAGCTTTCACCTCCAGCCCCACCCCACACACACTGCTCTAGAAGGCTGGGTATTTATTCTCTGGACTCCTCCCACTCTGCAGCTGTTTAATCACCATAGCACTAAACATGGCTGGCTGATTAACCTCTCTCAGCGCTGATGTTTTGGTCACTTTTGAATGTTGGTTGTGCTTTCACACTCGTGGTAGCATGAGACGGACTCTACAACCCACAGGAGTTGCTCAGGTAGTGCAGCTCATCCAGGATGGCACATCAATGCGAGTTGTGGCAAGAAGGTTTGCTGTGCCTGTCCGCGTAGTGTCCAGAGGCTGGAGGCGCTACCAGGAGACAGGCCAGTACACCAGGAGACGTGGAGGGGGCCGTAGGAGGGCAACAATCCAGCAGCAGGACCGCTACCTCCGCCTTTGTGCAAGGAGGAACAGGAGGAGCACGGCCAGAGCCCTGCAAAATGACCTCCAGCAGGCCACAAATGTGCATGTGTCTGCACAAACTGTCAGAAACTGACTCCATGAGGGTGGTATGAGGGCCCGACGTCTACAGATGGGGGTTGTGCTCACAGCCCAACACCGTGCAGGATGCTTGGCATTTGCCACAGAACACCAGGATGGGCAAAGCCGCCACTGGAGCCCTGTGCTCTTCACAGATGAAAGCAGGTTCACACTGAGCACATGTGACAGACGTGACAGAGTCTGGAGACGCCGTGGAGAGCGATCTGCTGCCAGCAACATCCTTTAGCATGACTGGTTTGGCAGTGGGTCAGTAATGGTGTGGGGTGGCATTTCTTTGGAGGGCCGCAAAGCCCTCCATCTGCTCGCCAGAGGTAGCCTGACTGCCATTAGGTACCGAGATGAGATCTTCAGACCCCTTGTGAGACCATATGCTGGTGCGGTTGGCCCTGGGTTCCTCCTAATGCAGGACAATGCCAGAGCTCATGTGGCTGGAGTGTGTCAGCAGTTCCTGCAAGATGAAGGCATTGAAGCTATGGACTGGCCCGCCCGTTCGCCAGACCTGAATCCGATTAAGCACATCTGGGACATGATGTCTCGCTCCATCCACCAACGTCACGTTGCACCACAGACTGTCCAGGAGTTGGCAGATGCTTTAGTCCAGGTCTGGGAGGAGATCCCACAGGAGACCATCCGCAACCTCATCAGGAGCATGCCCAGGCGTTGTAGGGAGGTCATACAGGCACGTGGAGGCCACACACAATACTAAGCCTCATTTTGACTTGTTTTAAGGACATTACATCAAAGTTGGATCAGCCTGTAGTGTGTTTTTCCACTTTAATTTTGAGGGTGACTCCAAATCCAGGCCTCCATTGGTTAATACATTTGATTTCCATTGATGATTTTTGTGTGATTTTGTTGTCAGCACATTCAACTTTGTACAGAACAAAGTATTCAATGAGAATATTTCATTCATTCAGATCTAGGATGTGTTATTTGAGTGTTCCTTTTATTTTTTGAGCAGTGATTTTGGGCACATAGCCTAAAATCCAAAATGACAGCCTACTGAAAAGTATGTCCAGTAAATGCACTTAATACTTCGTCTGGGCTCCTTTTGCATCAATGTGGTGTGGCATGGAGGCGATCAGCCTGTGGCACTGCTGAAGTGTTATGGAAGCCCAGGTTGCTTTGATAGCAGCCTTCAGCTCATCTGCATTGTTGGGTCTGGTGTCTCTCATCTTCCTTTAGACAATACCCCATATGGGGTTAAGGTCAGGCGAGTTTGCTGGCCAATCAAGCACAGTGATACTTAGGTTGATTGACATTGCCCGCTTGCCCAGTTCTTGCATTACCGAAACTGAATCCATGGCCTTGCATTTTCAAACACTTACACTGCAGCAGCACAGTGAGCACTTACGTTGTCAGTGTGAGTGTGCTCTCATCACAGAAGTGTAGCAGGCATCTGATGCAGACAGGAGAGGGATGACAACACGTCCACACTGACACTGAGTGTGCGAGCTTGCTGTGCTCCTGCAATGTCAGTGCGCACGTGCAGGAACAGAAGTTCAATACATGCAGCACTCATTCTGGGCAATAGTGTGTGGCCAATCAACATATGGGGATTGTGCAACATGGTGATAGCCACGCCAAACCTATACTGATGCTCCCTCATTTACATAATAAAACGCTTTTTTATGAAAAACTAAGCAACTGAAAACTACACTACAGAATGGATGTTTCTAGGAGCGAAGTCCCTATGTGGCTGACCCGCACCATACCCAGCAGGTGGCGGCTGTTACATAGCCGGCTATGTCTACAACAGCTGCTAGTAAATGTAATAAATCTATCCATCACCGATAATGATATTAAAATGACTAAGTCACCGGGGCAGGCGTGCAGCAGCAATTGTCGCACCCTTTCCCTCCCGCCACATAATCACGTGGTGTACGGACGCTCCCCATGGTGGCCACATTGGCCCTCCTATGAAGTCCGGCCCATCATCAAACGGCCATTTCGCTGCATACACAATACAGTAGTGTAAGCGATCAAGTGGTCGCAGGTCCAAGTCCCCTGATGGGAATACAAAATAAATTAAAACAAGACAAAGTTGACGTTTTTTTTACAATTTCACTGCACTTGGAATTTTCTCCTGTTTTTCAGTACATTATATAGTAAAACGGACGTTGTCGTGCAAAAGTACAACGTATCCAACAAAAACCAAGTTGTCATGGCTTTATTGGGGCAAAAATAGGAAGTTGCCAGGTCATGATGGGGGAAACGCACAGCAGCACAAAAACACGGACGTTTGGGGCATTTTTGGAACAATTCTAAATAATAAAGACCGAGTGTAAAGCAGACAGCATAAAGACACAGCATGCTTTACGGCTGCCGTCATTGCAGGCCAGAAAATGGATATGTGGTGGTGATTTGTGCCCAGTAACCTCCATACAGGCGGCACACGTCTGTCAGCCCGCCACCATAAGCAGCGAGGTCAGAGAGCAGCCCTGAGGCCTGTACGTGACGGCGCGCTGTGATAACGACGCCGCGCCGCCGGAACTACGCACAACGCGCCAATCACAATCCAGCTCTGAAGACTACAACTCCCACAAACCAGCGCGTCGTGCCCGGAAGCTGGAGGTTACCGGCAGCATGGCGGTGTGGGGAGCTCTTGGCAGGTAAGTAAAGGACATGTGAGTGTAGGGCAGCAGCTCTATGGAGCGTTACTGTTCCCCCGCAGGCGCTGACTTCAGGAGGGCGTCCTGTCACGGATGTGTGTGAGACCATCTGTAGCACTAGAAGCTTTCTCTGCTGTGTGACGGTGAATGCCTGCTAGGACTATGACTTCTAATGATATTGATAGTTCTCTTAGAAGCCTTATTAAAGGGAACCTGTCACTTGAGAAATTGCTATTAACCCCTTAAGGACCCTGGGATTTTCCATTTTTGCGTTTTCGTTTTTGCTCCCCTTGTTCCCAGAGCCATAGCGTTTTTATTTTTCGGTCAATATGGCTATGTGAGGGCTTATTTTTTGTGGGACGAGTTGTACTTTTCAACGCCATTATTGGTTTTACCATATCATGTACGGGAAAACGGGAAAAAAATTCCAAGTGCCGTGAAATTGCAAAAAAAGTGCAATACCACAGATGGAGTGTGTTTGGTTTTTTTTTTTTTGTTTGTTTGTTTGTTTTGTTTGAAACCACGTTCACTGGATGCTAAAACTGGCCTGCCATTATTATTATTTTCCAGGTCATTACGAGTTCGTAGACACCAAACATGTATAGGTTCTTTTTTATTTAAGTGGTGAAAAAATTCCAAAGTTTGCTTAAAAAACAAACAAAAAAAAAAAAAAAAACCCCAAATCTTCCGAAATCAGTAACGTCTCCATTTTTCGGGGGCTGGATGAGGGCTTATTTTTTGTGCGCTGGGCTTAAGTTTTTATGGATACCATTTTGGGGTACATCCGATGTTTTGATTGGCTGTTATTGCATTTTATTGCAATGTTGCGGCGACCAAAGAACGTAATTCTGGCGTTTGGATTTTTTTTCTCGTTACGCCGTTTACCGATCGGATTAATTCTTTTTTTATATTGATAGATCGGGCAATTCTGAATGCGGCGATACCAAATATGTGTATGTGTTTTTTTTTTTTTTGTTTGTTTTTTTATTTTGAATGGGGCGAAAGGGGGGTGATTTAAACTTTTTTTAATTTTTTTTTAATATTTGTAAAAACCTTTTTTTTTTTTTTTTTTTTTTTTTTTTTTTTGCTTGCTTCTATAGTCTCCATAGGAGACTAGAAGCAGCACTTGTCTGATCGCCTCTTCTACATACAGATGATCAGCAGATCACCTGTATGTAGAAGAAATGGTCCTGTGCTATGAACGTCGACCACTAGGTGGCGCTCATAGCGTTCAGCTCATGACAACCTTAGGGGTCTGCTGCAGACCCTGGGTTCTCATGCCCACCCATCAGTGATCCGCTATCACTTGAAGGGGTCACCGAAGGGCGGGTTAAGTGACACGCTCATTTAACATGTTAACAGCCGTGGGTGGATCGCGATTCCACCCGCGGCTGTTGCGGGCACATGTCAGCTGTAATAATAAGCTGACATGTGCCCGGTTCAGTGAGGGCTCAGCGCCGGAGCCTTCACTGAACCGGGGGTTACAGCCTTGTGCGTACAAACACGGCACAGGCTGTAAAGGGGTTAATCTGCAGATTAACCCCATATCTGCAGGTTAATAGCGTTCTGACAGTTTTTTCACAAGACCTGTTCCCTTTAAAATGAATAAATATATAAGTAAAGCGATTTGAAAAGCATATAAATCTATGAAAATGACACGTAAGCAGTGTATGCTCAAAAATACAAAGTTTATTGGAATATATACAAACATAACAAATATTTCAAGGGACACTTGGTGAAAGCCGTTAGCGAAACGTGCGTTGTCGGGTGTACTTCCCACTGGGTTATGTACTTATCTGTGTATGCAGTTACCAATGTATAAACACGTTTTAGACACAGGCACACGTCACTTTACCAATGGCATATATTTACTTGGGTAGGTTACATTCTAGATCCTGATTTACGGAGTCATTTACATAATTCTTACTTGACCTACACTTTCTTATATATCAGCTATTTTAATATATGTTATATGATGGTCAATCTTAAATTATATAATCGTGCAGCTATAGATGTGTACCTTATCCCTCCACCATCAGTTTTTTAACCTATAATTTTTGTGTTGATGTTTCCCTTGAAATATATTTGTTATGTTTGTATATATGCCAATAAACTTTGTATTTTTGAACATATACTGGTTACATGTCATTTTCATAGGTTCACTTTAAAGCGCACTTATGTGGATGTATATAGGGGAAGTGGGGGGTGCTGATCATGGAGCATTTACATATACAGTACTATGCAAAAAAAAAAAACAACTAGCGGTCGAAAAAAATAATGCTGCAAATTAAAAATACTTAAAAATAGTTCATTCTATTTTTAAATCAATTAAAAAAATGCAAAGTGAATGAACAAACTAAAAATCTAAATCGGATCAATATTTGGTGCAATCTCCATTTGTCTTCACAACACCAATTCTTTTTGATACACTTCATAGTTTTTGATGGAACTCAGGAGGCAATTTGTTACAAACATCTTGGAGAACTAACCACAGATCTTTTGTGGATGTAGGCTTCTACAAATCATTCTGCGTCTTCATGTAATCCCAGACGGGCTCCATGTTGAGATCACAGCTCTGTGGCGCTGAGAAATACAGGCAGATAGTTAACCGTCATATAATACCAACAGGGAGCCGTCTGGCTCCAAATTTATTCTGCAGCAGGACAACGACTCCAAACATACCTGGTTGCAATCCTGCTTTCTATATGATTTTCTCTGAAATGCAACATAAATCTGATGACTGGTTCACTTTAAGAAGCATCTCCAGTGTAAAGAAGAACAACCAAGAGTCTTATTGGAAGTGATGATATGGTCCCTACAGAGCCCCGATCTCAACATCCTCAAGTCTGGGATTACATGAAGAGAAAGAAGGATTTGTGTAAGCCTACATCTACAGAAGATCTGTGGTTAGTTTTCCCAGATGTTTAGAATAGCCTCTCTGCTGAGTTCCTTCAGTAACTGTGTACAAATACAGTACAGACCAAAAGTTTGGACACACCTTCTCATTTAAAGATGTTTTTTTTTTTTATAATAATTATTGATGGGTACATTATATTTTTATTTTTGGTGGATTATTTTATTTTTTTAAAATATGTTTACAATTTTTTTTTTTTCTATTTATTTTTGCACTTTCTGACAGTTTTTACACTTTTTTTACTCTGTCCCACTCTGGGACTTTCACTTTTTTTTTCTCTGATAGCCTGCATGGCACAGGAATGCAGCACCATCCCTGTGCCATGCAGGCTGTCAGCGCTGGACAGGGAGAAGATAGTTTGGAGATGCACTGCGCATGTCCAAACAATCTTCCTCTTGTCTGGTGACCCAGATGTTGTCATGACGACATCAGGTCGTCATGGCAACATCTTGGAAGCCACGGCAGACAGCGCTGGAGGCCGGAAGAGGAGGTGAGTATCTGCGATCATCTCCCCTTGCCACCGCAATGCTGCGATCGACTTCGATCGCAGCATCGCGGGGGTTAATGTGCTGGGAGCGGTGCGTGACCACTCCCTGCACATTGTCACAGCTGACACCCGGCGGCGATCGCGCCCGCACAGCCTGTGTGTGTGCGCGCGCGATCGCGATAACGTACTAATACGGGTCTGGCTCTTAAGTCCCAGGGCACAGACGCGTATTAGTACGTCTAATGTTGTTAAGGGGTTAATGACTATGAAAATTGTACATTCACACTGAAGGCATCAAAACTATGAATTAACACATGGGGAATTAACAAAAAAGTGTGAACAACTGAAAATATGTCTTATATTCGAAGTTCTTCAAAGTAGCCACTTTTTGCTTTGATGACTGCTTTGCACACTCTTGGCATTCTCTTGATGAGCTTCACTCAAAATCACTCTTTTTTTTGTTAAGTATATAATTCCACATGTGTTAATTCATAGTTTTGATGTCTTCAGTGTGAATGTACAATTTTCATAGTCATGAAAATACAGAAAAATCTTTACATGAGAAGGTGTCCAAACTTTTGGTCTGTGCTGTATACTTAGAGGAATTGATGCTGTCTTGAAGATAAAGCGCCGTCACACCTAATATTGATTTCGTTTAGATTTCTATTTTGTTTATTCATTTTCTATTTTGTGTGTTAAGAATATACTATTAATACTTATATTTTTGAAAGCATGTGAACTTCGCAGCATTTTTTCCACACCTGCTTAAAACTTCTGCATATATATTTATTGGGTTTGCTGTTATTGTAGAGGCTGTGGATGTGTTTGAGGATGAGCTGTGCTCCTGCAGGCTGGGGTTGTATATCGGAGTGAGCTGTCATTCTGGAGGCTACGGCCGTATATTGGGGAGAGATGTGATTGTGGAGGCTGCAGACATGTATTGGGATGAACTGTGTTTCTGTAGGCTGCAGACGTACTTGCCGGTGTGAATTCTTCTTTTAATATCTATTTTTTTTTTTTTAAGGTTCATTATTCAGAAGCCATCAGTACCTGCTTTCGGTGCACAGCATAGGACATATGCAAGTGTGTTCCGGAGCTTCAATCATACGGAGATCCCTTCCCCAGGCTGCCGCATCCTTTCCCGGACTTTACCTCCTAACTGGAGCTTGCTGCCTGTCCGTACCAAGAAGAGGGGCATGGAATACCAACCTAAGTTCCTGAAGCGCCAGAGAACTCATGGATGGCTAAAGCGCATAAGCACGAGAGGTGGCATCGAAGTGATCCTTCGCCGGATGTTGAAAGGAAGGAAATCCTTGACCGTCTGATTATCCAGTGGTCACGGTTGTGACTTTCCTCCCCACTCTAAATTTCGTTTTGTGTGCTTTCTTTCTGTGAATAGATTTTACTTTTACTAGTCCCAGTCCTGGTTTGTACCGGCTGTGTAGAATGGAAACAGTAAAACTGTATTAGTCATGGTCACTTTGTGAGCGGCTTCTTTGCCTTTCAACTGAAGTTTTGTCAGATTCCTAGAATTAGTAGGATTTTATCATTGACTTAGTAAGAAGGATACTTGCGGGCACGTCAAGACATTGCAGTCAGACTGTTTCTGCCTCCATCACACAATCACACCAGAATAACACACCTTTGCCGCAGTTATCAAAAACAAAGTTAAAAAAAAAGTTGGAACGGTAGGGAACTTTTGATTCAAGCATATTCGAAATTAGTTTAGATTATGGCATTAAATAGATAGGGATTTAGGATGAGGATTACGTTGTATTTCGGACCACCCCTTTAACACATAGTAAACAGTTGACAAATTAACACTGTGCATACTATTACTTTACAATATCTGGTGTCATCTAGGGCTGTTGCAGGACTGCTAGATCTGTATAAATTCACAAGGTTGCTCAACAGTTTTTTTTTTTTTTTTTTGTATGTGTTTAGCTTCGGACTAGCACACACTTAACTCTGCTATATCTGTACACTCTGATTTTATTATATTATCTGTGGCCTTGCATAAGACTGAAGCACAAATTCAACTCTACATAAAACAGATATTGTAAAATCCAAGTGTTCTGATCTAGCAGTCGTGCAACAGCCCTAGATGACACCACAGATATTGTAAAGTAATAGTGTGCACAGAGAGTGTCAAGTTTGTCAGCCGTTTACTATGTGTTAAAGGGGTGGTCCGAAATACAACGTAATCCTCATCCTAAATCCCTATCTATTTAATGCCATACTCTAAACTACTTTCTAATATGCTTGAATCAAAAGTTCCCTACCGTTCCAACTATTTTTTTTTTTTTTACTTCGTTTTTGATAACGCCTTGTTTGAGAATCCCAGTGCATGCTGGGTTAGACCTTTTTGGCAGCCATATACATTAGATAAGTTGTCCAAACACCTATTTTAGTGTGATCGGATCACCATCTACCCGATTCTCCCCTGACAAAGTACGTCGGAAGGACAGAAGGATCTGGCTTGTTGAATTTTAATTACCAGTCCTATTGTTCTCTACAAGATAAGCCAGAGCACTGTCTCTCTGGTAACATAGGAGTGCTTGACTGAGTTGGTGGGGAAGGCGGTAGAAATAGCTGTCGATTATTCAGCCAACAGCTATCTTATGTGTATAGCCAGCTTTATATAATCTGAGGGTGTTAAAGGAACAGTGTAGGAAACCTATGTAGTTAGTGGGAATTGCACATACAAAGGATGTGAAGTCATGCCCCCAATTGTCGGTGATTTCACTTGTACACAAAAAAGGTCTAAATGTCATTGGTGTTTGGTGTCACTTTTTCTCATATGTTTAAAAAAAAAAAATCATTGAGGTAACAAAAAGCTGCCTGATTTTCCACCCCTTCCCCCGCGGACACACAGACTTTCATTGGTGAGTTTGATCTGTGAAACGGATCAAAATCAGACACCTCTCCTTGCTTGGTCTGCAAAAAATACAGGCATCTGAAAAAACCCATATTCTAAGTACAAGTTCTATCCAGGGCTGTGGAGTCAGTATAAAATGGACCAACTCTGATTCCTAAAATACATAATAAATTGGGTACAGTAGTTCAATGCAGGATGTGCTGTAAATGTTTTCATAGGAATTTGGGAAAGTTATGAAATGTCCTATAAATGTCTGTTCTGTTCCTGATCTCCGCTATTAGGTGAGATGAATCTGTGCTGCACTTTATGTACACGCTCAGCAGTGAGGCCGTGAGATGAATCTGTGCTGCACTTTATGTACATGCTCAGTAGTGAGGCAGTGAGATGAATCTGTGCTGCACTTTATGTACACGCTCAGTAGTGAGGCAGTGAGATGAATCTGTGCTGCACTTTATGTACACGCTCAGCAGTGAGATGAATCTGTGCTGCACTTTATGTACACGCTCAGTAGTGAGGCAGTGAGATGAATCTGTGCTGCACTTCATGTACACGCTCAGCAGTGAGATGAATCTGTGCTGCACTTTATGTACACGCTCAGTAGTGAGGCAGTGAGATGAATCTGTGCTGCACTTTATGTACACGCTCAGCAGTGAGATGAATCTGCTGCACTTTATGTACATGCTCAGTAGTGAGATGAATCTGTGCTGCACTTTATGTACACGCTCAGTAGTGAGGCAGTGAGATGAATCTGTGCTGCACTTCATGTACATGCTCAGTAGTGAGGCAGTGAGATGAATCTGTGCTGCACTTTATGTACATGCTCAGTAGTGAGATGAATCTGTGCTGCACTTCATGTACATGCTCAGTAGTGAGGCAGTGAGATGAATCTGTGCTGCACTTCATGTACACGCTCAGTAGTGAGGCAGTGAGATGAATCTGTGCTGCACTTTATGTACATGCTCAGTAGTGAGGCAGTGAGATGAATCTGTGCTGCACTTTATGTACATGCTCAGTAGTGAGGCAGTGAGATGAATCTGTGCTGCACTTCATGTACACGCTCAGTAGTGAGGCAGTGAGATGAATCTGTGCTGCACTTTATGTACATGCTCAGTAGTGAGGCAGTGAGATGAATCTGTGCTGCACTTTATGTACATGCTCAGTAGTGAGGCAGTGAGATGAATCTGTGCTGCACTTTATGTACATGCTCAGTAGTGAGGCAGTGAGATGAATCTGTGCTGCACTTTATGTACACGCTCAGTAGTGAGGCAGTGAGATGAATCTGTGCTGCACTTTATGTACACGCTCAGTAGTGAGGCAGTGAGATGAATCTGTGCTGCACTTTATGTACATGCTCAGTAGTGAGGCAGTGAGATGAATCTGTGCTGCACTTTATGTACACGCTCAGTAGTGAGGCAGTGAGATGAATCTGTGCTGCACTTTATGTACACGCTCAGTAGTGAGGCAGTGCTGTGGAGTCAGGGAAATTGAGGAGTCAGAGGTTTGGCTTACAGACTCCACAGCCTTGGTTCTATCTGTGAAAACACAGAACTTGTACATAAAACTGAGGCCTTATTTTCTGCTTTCATTACCTGATTAGTACATCTGCCTAATAATAATAATCCTACTATAGTCATTAATGGCATATCCACAATATATTATACATGTCTAATGGGTGTGTGTCTCGCCTTTTTAGGATAGTCCAATATCTGTAGAAAGAGGGTCTATTCTACCAAGTGGTGGCTGTCCAGACTGTTCTAATAACTCCAAGAAGAAAGACATGCTGGGCCACCTACAGCCAACTTCTTGGCTTTGATGTGTTAATCTGCAACATCCTCACCTGGCAAAAAGTCAATCAGGCGACCCCAGTTTTACTGATATATGGGAGTTCAATAGGTGGGATCCCACCCATTACACATTTATGACTACCCATTTAAGCAAGTAGTCAATCTAGGACAATCTTGTGGCAGCTCCCACAACTTTGAGCTGATCTTTTAGGTCTGAAAACACCACAATTCTATGGTAATATGGAGTACATACAGCCAGAGTATGCCTGGAAAATGTGATACTGGCAATTAAGTTTTTATTTTGCTGTTTATGTCAACACATAAGGCCATGTTCAGTATTTGGGGAGTTTTTTTTTACCTCAGTATTTGTAAGTCCAAACCCAAAGTGGGAAAATCTGAGGAAAAGTATAATAGAAACACGTCACCACTTCTGGTTTTGGCTTGCATATACTACTGTGACATACTGACTCAATGTGTGAACTTGGCTCAAGAGTTAAAGTTGGCTATTTGAATGGTGTAGCTGACTTTGTCCACGCCTGCATACAGCTAGTAAAGGAATTCCTTTACACACATTACCGTTCTAAAGGTTTGGGGTCACCCAGGCAATTTTGTGTTTTCCATGAAAACTCATACTTTTATTTATCAAATGAGTTGCAAAATGATTAGAAAATATAGTCCAGACATTGACAAGGTTAGAAATAATGATTTTTATTTTGAAAGAATAATTTTCTCCTTCAAACTTTGCTTTTGTCAAAGAATGCTCCCTTTACAGCAATTACAGCATTGCAGACCTTTGGCATTCTAGCTGTTAATTTGCTGAGGTAATCTTGAGAAATTTCCCCCCATGCTTCCTGAAGCCCCTCCCACAAGTTGGATTGGCTTGATGGGCACTTTTTGCGTACCATACGGTCAAGCTGCTCCCACAACAGCTCAATGGGGTTGAGATCTGGTGACTGCGCTGGCCACTCCATTACAGATAGAATACCAGCTGCCTGCTTCTTCCCTAAATAGTTCATGCATAATTTGGAGGTGTGATTTGGGACATTGTCCTATTGTAGGATGAAATTGGCTCCAATCAAGTGCTGTCCACTGGGTATGGCATGGTGTTGCAAAATGGAGTGATGGCCTTCCTTATTCAAAATCTCATTTATCTTGTACAAATCTCCCACTTCACCAGTACCAAAACAACCCCAGACCATCACATTACCTCCACCATGCTTGACAGATGGCGTCAGGCACTCTTCCAGCATCTGTTCAGTTGTTCTGTGTCTCACAAATGTTCTTCTGTGTGATCCAAACACCTCAAACTTTGATTTGTCTGTCCATAAAACTTTTTTCCAATCTTCCTCTGTTCTTTTGCCCATATTAATCTTTTCCTTTTATTAGCCAGTCTTGGATATGTTTTTTTCTTTGACCCTTTGCCCTGAAGGCCAGCATCCTGGAGTCGCCTCTTCACTGTAGACTTTAATACCTGCGTTTTGGGTGTACTATTTAATGAAGCTGCAAGTTGAGGAGCTGTGAGGCGTCGATTTCTCAAACTAGAGACTCTAATGTACTTGTTGTGCAGCAGGGCCTCCCACTTCTTTCTACTCTGGTTAGAGCCTGTTTATGCTCTCCTCTGAAGGGAGTAGTACACACCGATGTAGGAAATCTTCAGTTTCTTGACAATTTCTCACATGGAATAGCCTTCATTTCTAAGAACAAGAATAGACTGTCGAGTTTCACATGAAATTTCTCTTTTTTTCTGGCCATTTTGACAGTTTCATAGAACAAACAAATGTAATGCTCAAGATTCTCAACTAGCTCAAAGGAAGGTCAATTTTATAGCTTCTCAAATCAGCCAAACCTTCAGCTGGGCTAACATACACTGCTCAAAAAAAAATAAAGGGAATACTTAAACAGCACAATGTAACAAAGTCAATAACACTTCTGTGAAATCTACCTGCCCAGTTATGAAGCAACACTGATTGTGAATCAATTTCTCCTGCTGTTGTGCAAATGGAACAGACAACTGGTAGAAATGATAGGCAGTTAGAAAGATACACCCTATAAAGGAGTGGTTCTGCAGGTGGTGACCACAGACCATTTCTCTGTTCTCATCCTTTTTGGCTGTTGTTCTGGTCACTTCTTCATTTTGCCATTGCTCTCACCCCTAGAGGTACAGTAGAATGAGGCGGTGTCTACAGTACAACCCACAGAAGTTGCTCAGGTAGCACAGTTCATCCAGGATGGCACATCAGTGAGAGCTGTGGCAAGAAGGGTAGCTGTGTCTGTCAGCACAGTGTCCAGAGCATGGAGCAGATACCAGGAGATGTGGAGGGAGCCATAGGAGGGCAACAACCCAGCAGCAGGACCGTTACCTCCTCCTTTGTGCAAGGAGGAGCACTGCCAGAGCCCTGCAAAATGACCTCGAGTAGGCCACAAATGTGCATGTGTCTGCACAAACTGTTAGAAACTGACTCCATGAGGGTGGTATGAGGGCCCGACGTCCACAGATGGCGGTTGTGCTCACAGCCCAACACCGTGCAGGACGCTTAGCATTTGCCACAGAACACCAGGATGGGCAAAGTCGCCACTGGCGCCCTGTGCTCTTCACAGATGAAAGCAGGTTCACACTGAGCACATGTGACTGAGTCTAGAGAGGCCGTGGAGAGCGATCTGCTGCCTGCAACATCCTTCAGAATGACTGGTTTTTCAGTGGGTCAGTAATGGTGTGGGGTGGCATTTCTTTGGAGGGCTGCACAGCCCTCCATGTGCTTGCCAGAGCTAGCCTGACTGCCATTAGGTACCAAGATGAGATCCTCAGACCCCTTGTGAGACCATATGCTGGTGCGGTTGGCCCTGGGTTCCTCCTAATGCAGGACAATGCCAGACCTCATGTGGCTGGAGTGTGTCAGCAGTTCCTGCAATATGAAGGCATTGAAGCTATGGACTGGCCCGCCCGTTCCCCAGACCTGAATCCAATTAAGCACATCTGGGACATGATGTCTCGCTCCATCCACCAACGTCACGTTGCACCACAGACTGTCCAGGAGTTGGCAGATGCTTTAGTCCAGGTCTGGGAGGAGATCCCACAGGAGACCATCCGCAACCTCATCAGGAGCATGCCCAGGCGTTGTAGGGGGGGGGTCATACAGGCACGTGGAGGCCACACACAATACTGAGCCTCATTTTGACTTGTTTTAAGGACATTACATCAAAGTTGGATCAGCCTGTAGTGTGTTTATCCACTTTAATTTTGGGAGTGACTCCAAATCCAGGCCTCCATTGGTTAATAAATTTGATTTCCATTGATGATTTTTGTGTGATTTTGTTGTCAGCACATTCAACTTTGTACAGAGCAAAGTATTCAATGAGAATATTTCATTCATTCAGATCTAGGATGTGTTATTTGAGTGTTCTCTTTATTTTTTTTGAGCAGTGTACTTGTGCAAGGGTTTTCTAGGGTTTTCTAAACATCCATTAGCCTTCTTACACAGTTAGCAAACACAATGTACCATTAAAACACTGGAGTGGAGGTTGTTGGAAATGGACCTCTATACACCTATGTAGATATTGCAATAAAAACAAGACGTTTGCAGCTAGAATAGTCATTTACCACATTAACAATGTATAGAGTGTATTTCTGATTCATTTAATGTTAGCTTCATTGAAAATAAATGTGATTTTTCTTTCAAAAATAATTAAATTTCTAAATGACCCCAAACTTTTGAACGGTAATTTATACACTCTTCAATGTACAGAAGTAGCAGTGTTTCATAGGGATGCTAGTCGTGCTTAGGGGTTAATAATATTGGGTTCTTTGCAACTGGAACACATCCATGTCTCTGGTTTCAGCTCTGCAGCACTGGCTCCCGTTCAATCTCCAGTGCCCTGTTATGTATCCATAATGGACAGAGATATTCCACTGCTGATTCATTGGTTTATGGACCTTCTGTTATAGTAACAGCAGGCATGCTTCTTTTATTATTGATCCTGCTCTGTTCCCTTGGGTGTGATATTAAGCTTTTAAGAAATATGCGGCAGTAAGGAAAGACCTTTCATTATCTACTGGTGTTCTTGACCAGTATTGATAGTGGAGTCAGACAAAACGAAGAGATCCCGCAAGAGAAAAGACCAATTAGACATGCATAGGTATGCAGATACTTTCCAATGGAGGTCTCTGTCTTTTATTATTATTATTATTATAGCGCCATTTATTCCATGGCGCTTTACATGTGAAAAAGGGGTATAATACAAGAACAATGACAATAATCTTGAACACAATGTGACAGCGACTGGTACAGGAGGAGCGAGGACCCTGCCCACGAGGGCTCACAATGTACAAGGGATGGGTGAGGATACAGTAGGTGAGGGTAGAGCTGGTTGTGCAGCGGTATTGTGGAGCGGTGGTTACTGCAGGTTGTAGGCTTCTCGGAAGAGGTGGGTCTTCAGGTTCCTTTTGAAGGTTTTCACGGTAGGCAAGAGTCTGATACGTTGGGGTAGAGAGTTCCAGAGTAGGGGGGAAGCACGGGAGAAATCTTGTATGCGATTGTGGGAGGAGGAGATAAGGGAGTAGAGAAGGAGATCTTGTGAGGATCGGAGGTTGCGTGCAGGTATGTAACGGGAGACTAGGTCAGAGATATATGGAGGAGACAGGTTGTGAATGGCTTTGTATGTCATGGTTAGGGTTTTGAACCAGAGTCTCTGGGTAATGGGGAGCCAGTGAAGAGATTGACAGAGAGGAGAGGCCGGGGAATAGCGGGGGGACAGGTTGATTAGTCGAGCAGCAGAGTTTATGATAGATTGGAGGGGTGCGAGAATGTTAGAGTGGAGGCCACAGAGCAGGAGGTTGCAGTAGTCGAGGCAGGAAATGATGAGGGTGTGCACTAGTGTTTTTGCAGATTCATGGTTGAGGAATGTGCGGATCCGGGAGATATTTTTGAGTTGGAGTCGGCAGGAAGTGGAAAGGGCTTGGATATGTGTTTTGAAGGAGAGATCAGAGTCCAGGGTTACCCCAAGGCAGTGAGCTTGAGGGACTGGGGAGAGTGGGCAGCCATTGACTTTGATAGGTAGGTCAGTTGGGGGGGTTGAATGAGATGGCGGAAAGATGATGAATTCTGTTTTGTCCATGTTAAGTTTTAGAAATCTGGCAGAGAAGAAGGATGAAATAGCAGACAGACATTGTGGGATTTTGGTTAGTAAGGAGGTGATATCGGGTCCAGAGAGGTAGATCTGTGTGTCATCAGCATAGAGGTGATAATGAAAGCCGTAAGGCTCAATGAGCTGTCCCAGGCCGAAGGTGTAGATGGAGAAGAGCAGCGGTCCTAGAACTGAACCTTGGGGGACACCGACAGATAGGGGGCGAGATGAAGAGGTGGTGTGTGAGTGGGAGACACTGAATGTCCGGTCTGTTAGGTATGAGGAGATCCAGGATAGGGCCAAGTCTGTGATGCCGATAGATGAGAGAGTTTGTAGTAAGAGGGAATGGTCCACTGTGTCAAAGGCAGATGACAGGTCTAGGAGGAGGAGGACAGAGTAGTGTTGCTTAGATTTGGCGGTTAGTAGGTCGTTGGTGACTTTAGTCAGTGCAGTTTCAGTAGAATGGTTCGGTCGGAAACCAGATTGTAGGCGGTCAAAGAGGGAGCAGGAGGAGAGGTGGGAGGACAGTTCAGAATGGACATGTTGTTCCAGTAGTTTTGAGGCATAGGGGAGAAGTGATATGGGGCGATAGCTAGACACAAAGGATGGGTCAAGGGAGGGCTTTTTGAGGATGGGTGTGATTGAGGCATGTTTGAAGCATGAGGGGGAAGACACCAGTTGTTAGTGACTGGTTGAAGAGGTGGGCTAGGGCTGGGATGAAGATAGTGGTAAGGTTTGGGATGAGGTGGGATGGGATTGGGTCAAGTTTACAGGTGGTGAGGTGTGATTTGGAGAGTAAAGAGGAAAGTTGATCTTCAGAAATGGTGGAGAAGTTGGTTTTGGAGGAAGAGGGTTGAGTAGGTGTGGGGAGGGACTGTGGGGGCTTTAGGGAAAAGCCTTGTCTGATGGTGTCAGTCTTCTGCTTGAAGAATGAGGCAAAGTCTTCGGCTGAAATAAGAGGAGAGGGAGGAGGCACTGGGGGACGGAGGAGAGAATTGAAGGTGTTGAATAGTTGTTTGGGGTTGTGAGACGGATGATATGAGAGATGTGAAGTATGTTTGTTTTGCTGCAGTGAGTGTGGACTTGAAGGTAGTGAGGGACTGTTTGAATGCGATGAAGTGCTCATGGGAGTGGGACATTTTCCATCTACGCTCAGCAGCCCTGGAGGCCCGTCGCAGTTCTTTATTTAGGCTGGTGTGCCAGGGTTGTCTGTTGATTGTGCGAGCCTTGGTATGTGTGAGGGGGGCGACCGAATCAATAGCTGCAGTGGTTGTGGTGTTGTATAAAGTGGCAGCAACATCTGCATCATGTAAGGAACTAATGTCTGTAAGAGGGAGGAGGGATTCAGAGAGTGAGTGTAGGTCAAGGTGTTTGAGATTTCTGCGAGGGTATGCAAGTTTGTGGAGTGGGGATTGTTGCCCCGGGGAGGAGAGAGAAGAGAATGTGAGTAGGTTGTGGTCAGAAAGAGGGAGAGGTGAGTTAGAGAGGTTAGATAGGGAACAGAGGCGGGTGAAGATGAGGTCCAGTGTGTGGCAGTCTTTGTGGGTGGGTGTGGAAGACCACTGAGTAAGACCAAAGGAGGAAGTGAGGGATAGAAGCTTAGAGGCAGCTGAGAGGGAAGTGTCAATGGGGATGTTGAAGTCACCCATGAGGATAGTGGGGATGTCAACGGAGAGGAAATGAAGTAGCCAAGTGGTGAAGTGGTCAAAGAAAGTGGTGGTTGATCCTGGGGGGCGGTAAATGACAGCAAGTTGGAGGTCGGAGGGGGAGTAGATGCGCACGCAGTGCACTTCAAAAGAGGGGAGAGTAATTGAGGGCGGCAGTGGGATATGGGTGAAGGAGCAGTTTTCTGAGAGGAGGAAACCTATTCCTCCACCATGCTTGCCGGTGGGGCGGGGGGTATGGGAGAGGTGGAATCCGCCATACGAAAGTGCAGCAGGAGAGGCTGTGTCGGAGTGGATGAGCCAGGTTTCAGTGATGCCGAGGAAGGAAAGCTTGTTAGTGATGAAGAGATCGTGAATGTAGGAAAGTTTGTTGCAGACGGAGCGAGCGTTCCATAGAGCTCCTATTAGTGGGACTGGGGAAGCGGGGGCTGGGCGGATGGGTATAAGGTTAGAAGGGTTACGAGAGTTTGGGATAGATCGTGGGTAGGAGATGGAAGTGAGTGTAGGGATGTGGTGAGGAGGACCGGGATGTGAAGAGATGTCGCCGGCAGTAAGGAGGAGCAGAGAAAGCGTTAGTAGGTGGGAGCAGGAGAGGGCATGAGGTGGCTGTCTGTGTTTGGAGACAAAGGATTGTATGTTGAGGAATAGCTCTGAGGAGGAGGTGAGATGGGTGGGGAGAATGGAGGGAGAGATGAAGAGTTCCTTACTAGGTGTAGGGATTAGGGGTGGTTGTAAGAAGTGAAGGATTAAGGGGGTGAGAGTGAAAACAAAGACAAACATTGTTTACTGTGACTTAGTATCCAGTTACCTTCAGGTTCAATTCAGGATTAATTCAAATTTCAGACACTTCAGCTAATGGACACTTAAGGTGATGGACACAGACTAAAGTCTAACAGACTCCTGGCCCACAATATATTTGTAGCAGAATGCATTCAGCTGTGAACCAGAGGGGAGTGGTCTGTGCTCATCTTGATCAGCTGATTAGATTGAACCAGATGCTGGATACTCAAAGACTGAGTAAACCAGGTCATAAATGAAAGTGGGGGGTAGCTGGCGTAGCTTGGGTGACTTACCATTAGAAAGTAGGAACAGAACGGTATAGAGAAGACGGCATGGAAGTCAGCATGGGAAAGTTGGGTGACGTACATTTGTCGGGTTTTAGCTGCTTCTCTCAGCTCGGTTCTGCCACTGCAGGGGCTTTAAGGCTTCCCAGACGTAGTCTCCAAGCCACGTGCCTTCAAAAGGCTACTCGTATCCTAGATCCAGCCTCTGCCTTCCAGGCTTCCCCAGGCTTCACCAGGCCTCACCAGGCCTCTCTCTTCCTGCCTCTCCAGGCTAATGGTGTCCCACACACAGGGATCAGGCCTCACGCTTTTTATACCTTGTATACTAAGGCCACGGCCCCACTATTAGTATTTGGTCAGTATTCGGTCAGTATTTTTTCTCAGGAGTGGGAGCCAAAACCAGGTGAGGAACAATCAGAGAAAAGGTATAATAGAAACAAGTCACCAATTCTGCATTTATCACCCACTCCTGGTTTTGGTTCCCAGTCCTGAGAAAAAATACTGACCGAATGTTGACCAAATACTGATAGTGGGGCCATGGCCTAATGATGACACGCTGGAGCCACAGTCCAATAAAAAAAAAAGTTGATTTATTAAAGTGTTAGACAAAATGCTCACATTTCAATTTTCAGATTAACATTGAACTTTTTATACTTAACACACTAGTACTCATATAACACCCAAATTAGCATTAGGAATAGGGTGTCATTATAGTGAGTACTTGTGGAAATACCTCAGGACTCTCATGTTGAGTGAGATATTGGGGAGGGGGCAATCACAGTTGCATGTGACTTTTAATCTGCTTGTAAGAGGCTACTACTTTGGGGACCTCTGACTGACTAAACATTGCAATTTATTGCTGAACTAAGTTTGCTAATTCTTGTACTGGTAGTGGTTCTGGTCCTGTAGATGAGGTAATCCTTCATTTTTTTTAGACTTGACAATAAATCCTTATAGGTTGTGTGCTGTCTGCTGCAAACAAGAACAATGAATGAGGCCATATACAGATGCATCTCATAAAGTTAGAATATCCTCAAAAAGTTCATTTATTTCAGTTCTTCAATACAAAAAGTGAAACTCATATTATATAGAGTCATTACAAACCGAGTGAGCTATTTCAAGTGTTTATTTCTGTTAATGTTGATGATTATGGATTACAGCCAATGAAAACACAAAAGTCATTATCTCAGTAAACTAAAATAATTAACAAAAAAACACCTGCAAAGGCTTCCTAAGCTTTTAAAAATGCCCCTTAGTCTGTTTCAGTAGGTTCCACAGTCATGGGGAAGACTGCTGACTTGACAGATGTCCAGAAGGCAGTCATTGACACACTCCAGAAGGTCCCAGAGTTCCAATTTTCATTTGGAAATCAAGGTCGCAGAGTCTGGAGGAAGAGTGGAGAGGCACATAATCCAAGCTGCTTGAGATCTAGTGTGACGTTTCCACAATCAGTGATGGTTTGGGGAGCCATGTCATCTGCTGGTGAAAGTCCACTGTGTTTTATCTAGACCAAAGTCAGCGCAGCCGTCTACCAGGAAATTTTAGAGCACTCCATGCTTCCCTCTGCCGACAAGCTTTTTGGAGATGGAAATGTCATTCTCCAGCAGGACTTGGCACCTGTCCACACTGCCAAAAGTACCAATACCTGGTTTAGAAACAACAGTATCACTGTGCTTGATTAGCCAGCAAACTCGCCTGATCTTAACCCCATTGAGAAGATGAGAGACACCAGACCAGACCCAACAATGCAGACGAGCTGAAGGCAGCTATCAAAGCAACCTGGGCTTCCATAACACCTCAGCAGTGCCACAGGCTGATCGCCTCCATGCCACGCAGCATTGATGCAGTAATTGGAGCCCCGACCAAGTATTGAGTACATTTACTGAACATACATTTCAGTAGGCCAACATTTCGGATTTTAAAAGCATTTTTCAACCTCTTGTTATAAAGTATTCTAATTTACTGAGATAATGACTTTTATGTTTTCATTGGCTGTAAGCCATAATCATCAACATTAACAGAAATAAACACTTGAAATAGATCACTCTGTTTGTAATGACGCTATATATGAGTTTCACTTTTTGTATTGAAGAACTGAAATAAATTAACTTTTTGATGATATTCTAATTTAATGAGAAGCATTTGTATCTTTGGCTCTATTAAACCAGAGCTGTCAATCAAAGGTGGGGGGAGTGGAGCTAGAGGGAAAACCAGCAAATGGAAAGGTGCACTTAAATATTTGGCCATGCCATGATGAACTGAGTGCCTGTACTTGGTTTGAATAGTCATTCTGTGCTGACATAGTCCTTTCAAGTAAGGAGATGATGGGAGTTGTTGTTACGAGCAATCATCACACTGCAGGCTATTACAAGAATCACAGTACTGATGAGATGCAGACTGTAGCGCTATTAAACATTTAAAGAGTAACTTAGCCTTTGGAAGATATTTTATATGTTTTAGGCCCTTTAATTCTGAGCAGGGGGTCCAGGTTGAGACCCGCACCAATCACTCAAAAGACCCCTTAGATGTGTGCAGCTCAGGAGAAAAGTAGCACACAGAAAACCTATGACTTTCTACTATATCTGTGCTCCACTGTGAGTGCGCACATACCCAACTGAGCTGCGCACTTCTAAGAGGTCTGTTGAGTGATTGATGGGGTCTCAGGACCCGGATCACCACTGATCTCAGAATTAAAGGCCCTAAAACATTCAAAAAAATCTCCCTAAAGTTTAACAACTCTTTAAGGTGTATTTACACTGGCCGATCAGGAACCAATTATCAGCCTATCTAAAAAGTCTGGCAGTCATCCATTGCACAAGCAAAACATAAGTTTGTCGGCTGAAATAATTTTTAAGCTTGCGTAATTTATCATCTTTCTTCGCAGATCAATCTGTGTAAACAGGACATGTGTTGCCAAGAACAATGCTATTCTACTTGCACAGAACGATCATGTTACTACCAATCATTCTGTGCACATCAAAGTGTCTAAGCAGGCCAATTGACTTCACATAGCCAGTTGTTTAAATGTCCCCTTAGATCAAGGTACTCTACAGGTGACAACTTCTCTGATTAGAGTCGTTCTCATCCCTTCCTTCTTCATCTGGTCCTGATGCTAGAGTGACTTTTCTCAGCCACAACTCACCTCTGCAAACTTCTCTCTTCTCCGGTCTTCTGCAGCACAATGTCCTCTGAATAAAAATATCCACCCATACTGTGCCCTAAATAAGCCATATGTTGTGCCGTTGAATAAATAATTGCTCCTCACTGTGCTCCCTGCACAAAAATTACCCCAACACTGTCCATCTTATTAAACATGTCCTTCACACCTGCTTCCCTTATATACTATGACCAGCTGTAACGTTGATTAGTGTGGACCCACGGGCCGGGCTTACACTAGAGGGGCGTGACTAAGTGTCTATCCGGTATTCACTAGAGCCTCTGATGGAGAGGATAGGCTGGGCCGCTGATAGACTCGAGGTACCGCTCCAGGGAAGTCCCCAGGACTGCAGCAGCTGACCCACGGGTCAGAGCAGGTATACGAAGTACAGGAGGGGGCTGTACCACATGGTGCCTCTCATTTACTTGGACCAGTAATGCAGGTAATAAACAATTGCCCCTTTTGCATGGGTTAGAGACTGTGACTATGTTGTGGACACCACTTTCCAGGCACTATCACCTAGATTCACATATGAGGTGCACGTGTACATTCCATTGGAAATCATTCAGCATTATACATATGTAGCACCCTGAGGATTCGGCTGCTACAGGGGTATTGCACCTCAACCCAGAGGTGTGATATTCCACTCCCGGGTAAGGATGGAGTGTGGATCTGAGCTCGGTAGGCTGCATGCACTACATACATCCCATTTCCGAGGAGCAGGCCGACGGTACTCCCACTTAGAAATGTGCAGGTACGACCGAGTCTGTTCCTGGCTGGAGTGGGAGGGGGGTGGTACATCCCAAGTAGTGTAGGGGCAGATAGGGGGAGCAGCCTGGGTAAAGATAGGAGCTCATTGGGTGCTGGTCACCTGAGCTCACACATAGAGGGTGTATATAAGGTGGGTACCAACTAAGATCAGGGTCAGATGCAGAGAGTCAGTCAGTTGCAGAGAACAAGTCAGGAGCAGAGGAGAGAAGGAAGACCCAGAGTGAGAGAGGAGAAAAGAGAGAGACCCAGAGCACAGAAGAGAAGGACTCCGAGATCCCAACTAAAATCCCCGGGTGAAGAGTCGGCATCAGGGTACCGGAACCCAAGCTGGTGGGGGTAAAAACATTCCCCAGCCAGAGACCGGAGACCGTGGGCAGCGTTTGCCACGGTCACCCACCACATCCACCCCGAAGGCACACCACATGAAGGGTCAGGGAACCCAGGGCCAAGGGTGTCCCAACAGAAGGCCCGAGGGAGCTGGACCTAGGTGGATCACCGGTGGGGACGGCCAGAGAACGGGACAGAAAGAGAGCTCAGGGCCACGCTCCGGACTTGTTTGGGGGTTGGCTGGATCCAGGACCTGGTGGACGCAGTACGGCTCGGGTGGTCACTCGCAGCTGGAGTGACCAGTACAACATCTGCAGTAAGTAAACACCCTTAACTGCACAACCCGACTCTGTCTTCACTGCCGTCTGCACTACACCACCACAACCCCCATCCTCTGCACCTGTCCCCTCTGAGGCTATACCCCTCCCGTTGGGGGTTATCCCACCAAGCTGTGCATCCACCATCAGCCTCAGCGGAACCTGCTGCAGCGGCGGCCACAGTGACCGCATCACAACGGGTGGCGTAGTCGACACAAAAGAACTCTTAATAACATCTGTAGGACTGCCACATCACACTGAGCTTGACGCCCTGGGCACGGGCCGGGTCACAGCCGCTCGGAGACTACAACCCCCCATCTGATCCGGTGCCGGGTATTCCCCTCAAAAAGGAATATGTCCCAGGGGGCGCGTCAACTTTGGCGTAGTCGGCAGGATTACGTGCCCGCAACACCCGGGTACTGCGTGCCTGAAGAAAAGTGCAAGTTTACCTCAGAAAGAAGTCTCCCGCCGGTTCCGGAGGGTCCACGCCATTGGACTCCATCACCAGTCGTTTCCCGCCG
This sequence comes from Phyllobates terribilis, assembly GCF_046119375.1. Taxonomy (NCBI): domain Eukaryota; kingdom Metazoa; phylum Chordata; class Amphibia; order Anura; family Dendrobatidae; genus Phyllobates; species Phyllobates terribilis. The sequence continues at coordinate 42,302,542 of NW_027362761.1, read as the reverse complement.
ATTGTCCGCCATTTCCAGCTTGTTCCCGCCATCTGCAGAGTTTCCCGCCACTGGGCGACGCTTCCCGCCAAATCCGCAGATTTCCCGCCTTGGAAGAGCAGCGGACGCCATTATGGGCGTGCCAAAGGAGGGCAGGAGGCCGCCTCCCATCGTGGGCCAGGACAGAAAATGGCGCCAAAAGTGGAAACCGCCCCCACCAACAGAGACTGTGATGCTAGAGGTGTCTGTCAGCGTGAAAGAACTACCCCTGGAGCTGACAGTCACCGAGTTGCCCCGGGACCGCCCTCTAAGTGGGAGGAGACGAAAGAAAAGAACGAAGATGGGTGCCGCCTGGAGCAGTCTGGAGCGAGCGCACCCGGAGGCAAGAAGTCTGGAGAGGAGTAGCAGAGAAGCTCACCCGGAGATGTCCAGAGAGCAGAGCAGCACCGGCCCGCTGGCCAGGAGCCTGCTGGAAGAAGAGCAGAGCAGCACCGACCCGTTGGTCAGGAGCCTGCTGGACACCACGACCCCACTAGGCCTAGTGGAGGTCCTTGCACAGCTCCCCCGAGACCGGGAGTGTGCACAGACTGCCCTGGAGGGCCTCGCACGGAGGATGGCCCGGGTACAGCGCGAGATATTGGCGGAGTGGAGCCGGGAGATGGCCCAGCAAGCTGAGACCAGTCAACGGAGCACGCTACCCTGGAAGAGGAAACAGACCGCCTCTGAGGATGGCGCGGGAGGACCCAAGGCCGGAGACGGCGCCGAGAAGGGAGCCGAACGCATGGAGGCAGGTAAAGGGGACGCCTATACCCCAAGCCGTGACACCGCTTACCTGCCCCAGCTCCCCGTCGCAGAGCCCGAAAGTCCCCCTGCTGTGCCCGAAAACGCCATGTCACCGACGCAGACTAGGCCCCAACCGGAAGCCGCCGCCGCGACCCCTGTGACGTCACACGCCTCGACCCCGAGCGTGACCAAGCAGGAAGTACCATCAGCCTGGTCGCAGGGCCTAGAATTCCCGGGCGTCGCATCACCAACAGCGCCCCCTACCTCCGCGGAGCCTCCGGCCTGGTCGCAAGGCCAGGTAGCCCAGGGCGCCGCCGTATTAACGGTGCCCTTCACCTTCCAGGTGCCCCAGGCCTGGCCGCAAGGCCTGGGCAACCCGGGCGCCACTACCACCGCGCCCGCACCCATAAAACCAAGGGTGCCGCGTCTGGGAGAGGACTTGTTTGCCCAGCACACGTGGCCGGACGGGCAGCCTTTCATCTGGCCCCAGAAGTATTACGAACTGGAGCACCAGAGGAGGGTTGGGGCCATGTGTGCACCCCTGATTCCGGCTCCGAAGCCCGTAATAAGGATCTCGCCCCCGCTAGCGGAAGCACAGTTTGAGTGGGACCCCACCGGAGAAGATCTAATGGGGTTCACTCAGGAAACCAGGGCAGCTGCAGCGGAGCGTGCTGAGTGCTGCCGCCAACAGCTCGAGGAGTTTGCGAGGGAGCGGAGAGAGAGGCGGGTCCGGGAACAACAGGCCCAAATAAGGAGCGCCGAGCAAAAGAGCCGGACCAGGAGGGACCCCCGTGCAGCGCACAGTCCCCGTACCACCGGGACTGTAATTAAGTTTAACCAGCAGCACGGGTGGGGCTTCATTCGAGACAACAACACCCCCGGCGACGTCTTTGTCACGCGCAGAGACGTGGAGTCCCATCTGCCGGAGGGGCACAGAGGTCGTGACCTCTACATCGGAGACGAGGTCACCTTTACCCGGCACAAGTGTGCCAAAGGACCTTACGCCCTCCACGTACACCGCCTGACGGAGGAGGAGTTGCAGTGCGAGGAGGAGGAGCAAGAGGACCCGGACGGGTCTGAAGTTACAACCAGCTATAAGCAAAGAGCAGGAGGAAGACGCCGTTGAGTGCGGCAGAGCGGTGATGTAAATAGTTACCCGATCGGGGTATAAAGAAACTGTTGCTACATATATATAGTCCCCGTTGGGACCAGCTGAGTGAACTGTTTACCCGTTAACCCCTTAATCCCACAGGCTGAGGACTGTGAGCAGCCATTCCCTTCCCTCTACCTGGCCGAGGACTGAGAGCGGCCAACTTCCCCTGTATATAGTTGCGCTTCCTAAAGCGCCCCCTACCGGTTTTATAGGAAAACCAGTTTTTCTAAGAGACTGTCGCACTTTTCCCGGACACACGTTGCACAGTGTCCGGAGGAGGAACCTGAAACAAGAGACGACGAGAATGTTGATATGAAAAGTTTTATATATATAATGTTTTATATGTTTATGAAAAAAAAAAAAAATGTATGTTTTTGGTGTTATTTATGTCTTACAGCCCGAGGACGTGCTGTGATTTACCAGGGGGGAATGTAGCACCCTGAGGATTCGGCTGCTACAGGGGTATTGCACCTCAACCCAGAGGTGTGATATTCCACTCCCGGGTAAGGATGGAGTGTGGATCTGAGCTCGGTAGGCTGCATGCACTACATACATCCCATTTCCGAGGAGCAGGCCGACGGTACTCCCACTTAGAAATGTGCAGGTACGACCGAGTCTGTTCCTGGCTGGAGTGGGAGGGGGGTGGTACATCCCAAGTAGTGTAGGGGCAGATAGGGGGAGCAGCCTGGGTAAAGATAGGAGCTCATTGGGTGCTGGTCACCTGAGCTCACACATAGAGGGTGTATATAAGGTGGGTACCAACTAAGATCAGGGTCAGATGCAGAGAGTCAGTCAGTTGCAGAGAACAAGTCAGGAGCAGAGGAGAGAAGGAAGACCCAGAGTGAGAGAGGAGAAAAGAGAGAGACCCAGAGCACAGAAGAGAAGGACTCCGAGATCCCAACTAAAATCCCCGGGTGAAGAGTCGGCATCAGGGTACCGGAACCCAAGCTGGTGGGGGTAAAAACATTCCCCAGCCAGAGACCGGAGACCGTGGGCAGCGTTTGCCACGGTCACCCACCACATCCACCCCGAAGGCACACCACATGAAGGGTCAGGGAACCCAGGGCCAAGGGTGTCCCAACAGAAGGCCCGAGGGAGCTGGACCTAGGTGGATCACCGGTGGGGACGGCCAGAGAACGGGACAGAAAGAGAGCTCAGGGCCACGCTCCGGACTTGTTTGGGGGTTGGCTGGATCCAGGACCTGGTGGACGCAGTACGGCTCGGGTGGTCACTCGCAGCTGGAGTGACCAGTACAACATCTGCAGTAAGTAAACACCCTTAACTGCACAACCCGACTCTGTCTTCACTGCCGTCTGCACTACACCACCACAACCCCCATCCTCTGCACCTGTCCCCTCTGAGGCTATACCCCTCCCGTTGGGGGTTATCCCACCAAGCTGCGCATCCACCATCAGCCTCAGCGGAACCTGCTGCAGCGGCGGCCACAGTGACCGCATCACAACGGGTGGCGTAGTCGACACAAAAGAACTCTTAATAACATCTGTAGGACTGCCACATAACACTGAGCTTGACGCCCTGGGCACGGGCCGGGTCACAGCCGCTCGGAGACTACAACCCCCCATCTGATCCGGTGCCGGGTATTCCCCTCAAAAAGGAATATGTCCCAGGGGGCGCGTCACATACTTTTACATATTTGAGGTGCACACCCCTTGAGTGAGTACTGCTTTTTTGTGCTATGGCCCATATGTGAATTGTATAGGCTACAATCAGTCATCACCTATGCATTTGATGAGGTTCCCTGCTACATCTGTAGTTTCCATGTATTTATCTATGTTAATTTTTATTTTATCATGATTCTTTTTTTCTGCTGGTCCCAATAGATAAATGATTGAATTTCTGTATTTACGTGTATTACCAATGATCTTTTGTCTGACATTTTGGTGCGGTCATGCTGGTGCATGTAGTGCCACCTAACCCTTCAATTTCACAATAAAGGTTTTTTATGCTGATTAAATCTAGTTCCTCCCTGACTTGTTATTCGGATGTTCTCCTGTTTCATAATATAATTTTCCGAATGGTCTGCCATTCTATATGGGTCCGTATAATCAGCACAATATTACTTGTAGACCTGACAGATTGTGGGTCTAAATATTGTGATTGATATGTGCTGGTATATTAAGTGTGTTTTGTGAAGTACAGGAGGGGCAAGATAGAAGCGCAGTCAGAAGGTTCCATGTAGGGGCAGGCAGCCAAAAGCCAAAATAACACTGGACTGACTGTTGAGACTGACAGGAACCTAAGCTCCGGCAAAGGTGAGCAGGGCGGCACTGCCTAATACAACACCTGCTAGATGCTGATTGGCTGGGGAATCCAAACCCTGCAGGACACAGCAGGGTTAAATTCCTGCAGGATCTGGTCATACCCCGCTATAGCCATGTGGAGACATCAGGGATATGCAGCAGAGTTGGAAGTGCTGCTTGGACTCAGCGCAGCAGCCAGGAAAGCAGTGAACGCAGTGAGTAGCACGGTGGTGGGAACGCATGCGAAGTAACGGCGTGACAGTACTCATACTTACGCCCCCCCCCCTTCCTTTCAGCCAGACCAACAGAGACTCTTCTCAAGAATGACAGTGGCGCAGATGTTTTCGGCACACTCTCCAGAAATTCACAGAGCCAGAGTCCTTCACTTCAAACGCATTAGAGCGAACTACAGGGACAGGAGGAACCGACAGCGGCAGAAGGGACCAAGCAGGTTTGTTACTGGAGGACTTGCGTATGCCCACATGGCTTGGATTTGTGACCCTCCGAATAGACTTCTCCTCCTAGCTGACTGACCAATGGTTTTATCCAGAGGAATGTCCCTTTGAAGAACAGGAGCCACCTCCTCAACCCTAGCCAGGTAAGGGATGTGTTGTGGTTCCTCCTGCGAACCAGACAAATAGAAGGATCGAGACAAGACACGAGTTTCAGGCAGGGACAGAGGAAACACCCGGTCACAGGGTGGAGAGGAAAGGCCCGAAGGCACAGAAGGCGAAATCTTGGGCATGATCTTGGCAAGACAGTGGGTAGCACGATACGATCCCCATTGACATACCTGGCTAGTGGACCAGTCAACAACCGGTGAATGTTGACCCAACCATGTGAGATCTAGAAGAACCAGGTTTACAGGTAGCTACTTTACAGGTAGCATGTTAAAATATTTTTTTTCGGAATGCTGAGTTCCGATCTGCAGTGTGACTGTGCAATATAATGAATAGGTTCTGCCAGGAGTTGTTTTTCAATGGAGGCAATAGACGGGGTGATCCAGCTGTTATGTAGGGAGCTGAAAACAACGGACCAGATCCAGATGGAAGTTGCCCGCGGAGACAATACAGATGGGTAACCGCAGAGAGGGACCTCTCCCGCCAAGACAGGGTAACTTCAGTCACCAGTTTTGGAGAGCAACCTCTCTTACCTAGGGTCACCTCTACAACCAACCATAGAAGCGGGGGTTCTCCAGGCTTTACTGGGCACTGACGAACACAATGGCCTTTGCCACCACAGTACATGCACACATTGTCACTGTCGCTCTTGTACAGAGAGTTTGGCTCACTTTACCTGCATCAATTCTATAGCAGGAGGTGGAGCTTGTGGCAGTAAGGGGTACTGAAAGTTTGGAACTGACCTGGAAGGTTCCCCGAAAAGAGAAGATACTTGAGCTTGTTCCAGAGCGTGCTCATGGAAACAGAGATCAATCCTAGTAGTGAGGTGTATAAGGGCATCGAATTCAGCCACAGACGCTGACAGAAGGTCGCCACCAGGGCCTCTTCATTCCAGGCCAGCTCGGCTGCTAGAATGTGGAAGCGCAAGGCATACTGAGCCACAGTATCTGTGCACTGTCTTAGAGTCAACAGGGTCAAGGTGGAAAACGAGGTGCAGCCAGGTTCCTCGAATATTGCCAGGAACATCTCCAAGAATCTCCCAGCATCACGAGTCTCGGGACCACCATGCTCTCAAAAAGGGTTTGCCCAAGCCAGGGCTCGTCCGGACAGCAGAGAGATCATGATTGGTCTGGTTTGAAGGAAAAAGATGAGCGTGGAGAGTGAAGTGGATCTGGCACTGATTAATGAAGCCATGGCTCTTGTTGGGGTCTCCATCAGAGTGGCACAGAAGTGGAAGCTGAAGCTTATCTGCTACACCAGACTGGAACTAAAGGAGGCTCCCCTGGAGACTATATTAATGCTGAGGAAGGAGGACCTATCACGGTTGAGGTGCAGAACTTGGTGGACACAGGTGTACAAATCCTGTAGCTCAGTTCCATCACATTAACCCCTTCACCCCGAAGCCTGTTTTCACCTTCCTAACCAGGCCAATTTTTTGAATTCTGACCACTGTCACTTCATGAGGTAAGTAGTCTGGAACGCTTCAACGGATCCCGGTGATTCTGAGACTGTTTTTTTCATGACATATTGTACTTCATGATAGTGCTAACATTTATTTGATATGACTTACGTTTATTTGTGAAAAAATCAGAAATTTGGCGAAAATTTTTCAATTTTCAAAATTTTCATCTTTATGCCCTTAAATCAGAGAGTCATGTCACAAAAAAATAGTTAATAAATAACATTTCCCATATGTCTACCTTACATCAGCACAATTTTGGAACCAATTTTTTTTTTTGTTAGGAAGTTATAAGGGTTAAAAGTTGACCAGCAATTTCTCATTTTTCCAACAAAATTTACAAAACCATTTTTTTAGGGACCACATCACATTTGCCTTTATGGCACAAAATACCCAAAAGTGACACCATTCTAAAAACAACACCCCTCAAGGTGCTCAAAACCACATTCAAGAAGTTTATTAACCCTTCAGGTGCTTCACAAGAATTTTGGAATGTGGAAGAAAAAAAATGAACATTTTTCACAAAAATGTTACTTTAGACCCCAATTTTTTTTATTTTCGCAAGGGTAACCGGAAAAAATGGACCCAAAATTTGTTGTGCAATTTCTCCTGGGTAAGCTGATACCCCATATGTGGGAGAAAACCACTGTTTGGGCACACGGCAGGGTTCGGAAGGGAAGGAATGCCATTTAACTTTTTGAATGTAAAATTTGCTTAAATAATTAGCGGACGTCATGTTGCGTTTGGAGAGACCCTGATGTGCCTAAACAGTGGAAATCCCCCACAAGTGGCACCATTTTGGAAACTAGACCCCTCAGGGAACTTATCTAGATGTGTGGTGAGCACCCTGAACCCCCAGATGCTTCACAGAAGTTTATAACATTGAGTTGTAAAAATAAAATGTTCACATTTTTCCCACAAAAATGTTTTTCAGACCCCAATTTTGCAATTTCATAAGGGTAACAGGAGAAATTGCACCACACCATTTGTTGTGCAATTTCTCCTGAGTAAGCCGATACCCCATATGTGGGAGAAAACCACTGTTTGGGCGCATGGCAGGGTTCGGAAGGGAAGGAGAGCCATTTGACTTTTTGAATGTAAAATTTGCTGGAATAATTAGCGGACGCCATGTTGCGTTTGGAGAGCCCCTGGTGTGCCTAAACCGTAGAAACCCCCCTCAAGTGACACCATTTTGGAAACTAGGCCCCTTAGGGAACTTATCTAGATGTGTGATGAGCACCTTGAACCCCCAGGTGCTTCACAGAAGTTTACAACATTGAACAGTGAAAGTAAAAAAATAAAAAAATTTCCCACAAGAATGTTTTTTAGCACAAAATTTTGCATTTTCACAAGGATAACAGGAAAAAATGGACCCCAAAATTTGTTGTGCAGTTGAGTATGTAGATACCCCATATAAGGTCGAAAACTACTTTTGAGACATAGTGCAAAGCTCAGAAGGGAAGAAGCGCCATATTGGAGTTCAGATTTTGCTGGATTGGTTTGAGGGTGCCATGTCACATTGGTAGAGCCCATGAGGTGCCAGAGCAGCAGAACACCCCCATAAGTGACCCAATTTTACAAACTACACCTTTCAATGAATTCATTTAAGGGTGCAGTGATCATATTGACACCACAGGTGGGTCATGTAATTTTATACCTTTGGGCAGTGAAGAAAAAATAATTACATTTTTAACACGGAAATTTTCTTTCAGCCCCAGATTTTACATTTTCACATTGGGAAATGGGTAAAAATGGCACCAAAATTTGTCCCACAATTTATGCTGAATTTAGAAATACTGGATATGTGGCTGTACAATACTGCTTAGCCACACGGAGAGACTCGGGAGAGACGGAGCGTTATTTGCCTCCTGGAGCACAGATTTTCCTAGAATATTTTGCGGACTCCATATACAGAACCCTTACGTGCTAGAAGAGCAGAATCCCCACTCAAGTGACCCCATTTTGGAACGTATACCCCTTTGTGAATTCATCTACAGGTGTAGTGTCAATTTTGACTCCATGGGTGTTTTACACAAACAAGCAGCAGTGGATGTTGCTAAGTGAAGATTGCAAACTGCCGTTGTAGTGACCAGTATGTTGTAGTGACTAGTACATTGTAGTTACCAGTACATTATGCCCAGCTCGTGCTTCTGGAGACATGCACCCGTAAATTAGGCAGGCTCTCATCGCTACAGCAATGCCAAACATGTGGACGCTAAGGCTGTGTGCCCACGATGCGTTAAGCGTTTTTGCAGCGGCAATTCCGCTGTAGAAACGCTTAAAAAATGCTTGGTAGAAGGCCTGCCATGTTCCCCAATGATAATCCGCATGTGCTGTGCACATGCTGCGGAAATTTTCGTTGCGGATTATCATTGCAGAAAAAAACGCAGCACTACCAATTATTTTGCAGAAGAGCTGCGTTTTCGCCGCCATTGACTTGCATTGAAACGCATGGATTACGCATTACTGCATCTGTAGATGCGCATTCCATGCGTTTAAATGTGCAGATGGAACCCGGGTCTGGAGGAGAGGAGACTCTCCTCCGGACCCGGGTACCACAGAACCTGTAAAAAAAAGAATAAAATAAATATTATATTTACCTTCTGATGGCCCGCAGTGCGCTTGTCTTCGCTTGCCGGCAGATCGCAGTGGACTGAAGGACCTGCACTGACGTCATTTAGTCATGTGACGGCAGGTCCTTCAGTGTACCGCGAGCTGCCGGCAAGCCAGGACGGATCGAATAAAGACTTTTTTAACATTCTTTCGGTCACACTATATAAATCCATGCCGTTTGCATGGATTTATATAGTGTGACCAAGTTGTCAAGCACTTTCCAAGTGATGCTAAAATCGCTTGGAAAGCGCTTGTCAACCCACCTGCGGAAATGCATGTGAAGAATGCTTCACATACGCTTGTCCCTGGCAGGAAAAACGCATGTAAAATCCGCATGCGTTTTTTCTGCCAGGGAGATGAAGAAATGCTCAGGAAAAAATCCGGAGCATTTCTGCATCGTGGGCACATAGCCTAACTGGGCTTTAGACACACACTGGAGCTCAGAAGGGAGGGGGACATTTGGATTTGGGAGCACAGAATTCATTGGATTTCTTTTGGAGGGCGAGGAGCCATTTAGTTTTTCCAGAGCCTTTGTGCTACCAGTAATGTGGAAGCCCCTATATTATTGTTAACAGATGACGGACCTGAGTGGGGACTTGCTTTTTTTGTGAATAGAGTTGAAGCTTTTATTGGGAACATTTTACATAATATTTTGGATCACGTTTATTCTGCGCTCTACGCTGAGCACTTATATTGGGGTTTCCATCTAAATCTCCAAGTGACGTGATTCAGATGAAATCCCCAAGCGATCCATTCACTATAATGAGGCAGCAGAGTTACTCTGGACTCCATCTGGCTTCTGCTCAGCGGTGTCTTTCTTTTCAGAAGTGCACAAAACTGTGGCCAACGGCACTTTTATGCATGCCTAATAAAAAAACGGACACCGTGGGATCACAGGCCAGACGGCGTCCAAAGTGTCTCCATCTGCCTCATTACAGGGAATTTTCCGCTGTGGGTTTCCGTCTGAATCACGTATTTCAGAGATTTACATGGAGACCCCAGTGTAAGCGCTCAGCGCAGATCACAGGATAAATGTGAACCGAGCCTTACTGCGATCTTTGGGAGGCAGAATGAACAAATAAGCAGCAGGAAAAGAATTGGTTTTATTTATTTTTTACGCCTTTCCTCGTGCAGTATAATTGATTAGACGACTTTATTCTTCGGGTCGGTGCGATTACAGCGATACAAGATTTATATTGGGTTTTTATGATTGACAGCTGTCACGCACTAAAGACGCTTTTTAGTGTAAAAACAAGTTTTTGCATCGCCATATTTTGAGAGCTATAATTTTTCCATATTTTGTCCGACAGAATCGTGTGAGGGCTTGTTTTTTGCGGGACGAGTTGACGTTTTTATTGGTACCATTTTCGGGCACGTGACTTTTTTTGATCGCTTTCTATTCCGTTTTTTGGGAGGCAGAATGAACAAAAAACATAATTTCAGGAATTTTTTGGGGGGGATTTTTTTTATGCCGTTCCACGTGTGGTAAAATTGATAAGGTAGCTTCATTCTTTGGGTCAGTACGATTACAGAGATACCACATTTATATATTTTTTTTATGTTTTGCCGCTTTTACACAATAAAAACTATTTTATAGAAAAAATAATTATTTTGGCATCGCTTTATTCTGAGAGCTGTAACTTTTTTTATTTTTCACCTGACAGCTGTATGGCAGCTTGTTTTTTGCGGGACAAGATGCCATTTTCAGAGGTACTATTTTTATTTACAGGCGATCGCGTTTTATTCCACTTTTTGTTCAGAGGTATAATGATAAAGCATAGTTTTTTGCCTTGTTTTTTTTTGTTTTTTTTATGGTGCTCACTGAAGGGGTTAACTAGTGGGACAGTTTTATAGGTCGGGTCATTATGGATGCGGCGATAAGTGTACTTTTTTCGCTTATTTTTTTTACACAGATAAACATATTTATTGGATTAATATACTGTATTTTGTTTGCTTTTTTTGTTTTTTATTAAATGTTTTTTTACTTTTTTACCTTGTCCCAGGATGGGACATCATTTTCAAACTTTCAGATCGCTGATCTGATGCTCTGCAATGCATCTGCACTGCAGAGCATCAGAGCAGGGTCTGACAGGCAGGAAGGAGGCGTCTCAGCTCCTGCTCTCTGAGCAGGCGCTGACATGCCACCTTCCTGCAGGACCCTGCCGCCATCTTGGGACCGGATGTAACTATGGAGACCATCAACACAACGCGATTACATTGCGTTGTGCTGATGGGATCACAGGATCACAGAGGGAGCCCACTCTCTCGGCCATGCCCTGCGATGTTGCTGTCACTACTGACAGAGGCATCACAGGGGTTAAACGCCCACGATCGACGCTAACACCGATCGTGGGCGGTGCTGCGGGTGTCAGTTCTCACACTGAGCTGACACCCGCATGTGATTGCGGCGACACTCAGCGTGAGCGAGCCCGATCACCGCACCGTACATGTACTGCTCTTCGCGGGAACGCAACTCCCACAGAGCAGTACATGTACGGCGCATGTTGGGAAGGGGTTAATCGCCTGCATCAGCTGGTCTTGACATTCACATTGCGAACGGACATCCTCATACAGGGCTTGCACAAGGGACTTGGATTCTCTTGATCCCGTTTTGTCAGCGGGGTCCATGGCTTGATCTTAGTGTAACACTAATGGATGTGGACCCACTGCGCCACGGGCCGGGCTTACACTGGAGGGGCATGGCTAAGTGTCTACTGGGTATTCACTAGGAGCGTCTGATGGAGAGGATAGGCTGGGCCGCCGGTAGACAGCAGGTACCAAACCAGGGCAGTCCCCGAGACTGTAGCAGCAGACCCTCAGGTTAGAGCAGGTGTACGAGATATAGGAGGGGCGAAACAAAAGCATGGGTTCAGAATACAAAGCCAATGTCAGAGCAGAGAGGTCAGACAGAACGGGTAAAAGTACCAGGTCGGTGACAGGTGAGACTAGATGAAATAACACAGGACTGATTGCTGAGACTGACAGGAACCTAAGCTCAAGGTGAGGAGGGCGGCGCTGCCTAATATAGCAAACCCTGCAGGTCACAGCAGGGTTATAGAATGGTGGGCCCGTAGAAGCGCATTCCTGCTTTACACTCCCCGCACACTCCCAGCGCATTCCTGCTTTACACTCCACGCACAACCCTGCTCATCGCCTCTCCTGATGTCTTTGCCAGAATAAAGACCGTTTATTCAGCAGCTCATGGTGATTGCCACCTTTCTTTCAATTCTTCTTTGCACAATTTCATATTAATATTACAGATTTATTTTCCAATATTTCATGTATACATTATGTAGCGCTTTCCTATTTTTCTATTGCAGCAATGCAGTTTCTATGCTTTAGAGCAGTGTTTCCCAAATCCCATCCTCACGGCCCCCCACAGGTCATATTTTCAGGATCTCCTTAGTATTGCACAGGTGAGAGAATTCCTGATGCCTTGATGATGCTTCAATCACCCGTGTAATACTAAGGAGATCCTGAAAACATGACCTGTGGGGGGCCGTGAGGATGGGGTTTGGGAAACACTGCTTTAGAGCAATCATTCTTAGCAATTCAGGGTGCAACTTACTTGTTTTCTACAACAGGGTTATATTCCTGCAGGATCTGGCCGCGCCACTCTATAGCCATGTGGAGACATCAGGAATATGCAGCAGAGTTGAAAGTGCTGCATGAACTCAACGTGGTGGACAGGAGAGCGGCGAACGCAGTGAGTAGCATGGTGGCGGGAACGCATGCGAGTTACTGCCGTGACACCACCATTCTTTATGTACTATGAGCACCACTCCACTTCGTGCTCTCATTATTATTTCCACACTGTCCTCCTCATGCTACCCCCCTTCTATACACTGGTCCTTCTCTATACTGCGTCCCTTCTTCACACTGCTCCTCCCATTCGGACCCCTCTCTGTATTCTCCCCCCGTAATGTGCCCTCACATTATCCCTCCCTTTATATACAGCACCCCATACAGTGCTCTTACTCTGTATTCTGCCACCCATACAATTTCTCACTCTATATACGGCCATCCTCCCATATTATGTCCTTAACCCTATTCCTCGCTCGCCCCCCATACTCGCCCCCCATACTGTGCCTTCAATCACTTACTCTGAATACTGCCACCATAATGTGCCTACACTATACCTCACTCTACTATACCCCTATAGTGTGGCCTCATGCTATTCTTTTTGTATACTTTCTCCCCATAGTGTGCACTTTCACTATCCCTCCTTCTGTATACTGCCCTCTCCAAACAGTGCCCACACACTAACCCTTCTTCTGTATATTGATCCCCAAACTGTGCCCTCACACTATTCCTCTTCTTGTATTGTGCCCTCAGACTATCCCTATTCCTGAATACTGCCCCTCCCACCCATACTGTACCCTCTCACTGTCCATACTGAAACGCTTCCCCAGTTTATAATAAAATTTGCTTGAATCTTCGGCTGATGGATGACAATATGTAAAAAAAAGTCCCTGTTGCAAGGGGTCACTGGAGACTGTAAAGCGAGCACAACACTTAGATATTTCTAGTGGTCCAATGGACAATAAATGGAGAGGATTCAAGCATGTGCACCGTTGCTTCATTCAAATTAGTACTGTTCTTGTGGTCCCATCAGTTGAAACTTCAGAGATCAATAACTTATCTGCCATCCAATGAATAGTGGATATTTTTTAACTATAAGAATATCACTTTGAAAAGGATTTTCCAGGCTCAAAATATTGATGACTCTATTCCTTGGTTAGGTCAATACCATTTCAGCGGGTGTCTGACACCCAGCACCCCCTCTATTCAGCTCCATCTGGTTAAACTGTGAACGGAGCCATAGCTTAGAAGAAAAACTGCAAAACCTAAGAATGGACAACACACAGTAAACAGAGCTGTGCTGTTTAGTGAAAATAACTGATCATTAGGGGTGCCTGCTGGCTGTCGGACACTCACCAGTCTGACATTGATGACCTATCCCATAGACAAGTCAATATCTTAAGCCTGAAAATCCCCTGTACTATGTTCAAACAAATGCTAGGCCAAGCACATTGCACAGACAATGATGAGACTGGTATTACTGTATATGTTAATACAATCAATATCAAATTGGTGTAGGTACGACACACAGCACCCCCACCTGTTAGCTGTTATTAGCTCCGTTGGCACTCATATGTAAAAAGTATAGCGGCCCCTGCTAAGAACTGCACATCAGCTACTATTAAAGAAAATCCAAGTTTGTTTCACACGTGTTACTTTACTTTCTATTTCCATCTGTGTACCTTTGTGCTTTGGCTGCCTTTATGTCTGAATCTACTATCTACTACCTCTTAAATCACATCAAGAGAATGCCAAGAGTGTGCAAAGCAGTCATCAAAGCAAAAGGTGGCTACTTTGAAGAACCTAGAATATAAGACATATTTTCAGTTGTTTCACACTTTTTTGTTAAGTATATAATTCCACATGTGTTAATTCATCATTTTGATGCCTTCAGTGTGAATGTACAATTTTCAAAGTCATGAAAATACAGAAAAATCTTTAAATGAGAAGGTGTGTCCAAACTTTTGGTCTGTACTGTACATGTTAACCAGTAGGCTAGACCTGCTGAAATCAGTACAATTCAAGCCATCTCTCAAATCTATACTTATTTTGTGTATCAAAACTAAGTTGGAATCACATATGCAATTTTTTAGATCCAAAGTCAGAAGTGGATTCAATGAGTTCAAGGCCTTCTTTTATTACCCTTTCTTTGACACAAAAAAACTGCCACAAATTTTTTTTAATTAAAAAGACCACTATTTTTATACCTTCCCAGACATGTGATATACAGATCTCATCTGCCTAGTTTACAGGGGCTGGTTTTGGCTCACAGTCCCTCCCTCTTCCCCATACTGATATTCTCCTTCCTTTTCTAAATTCCACTGTTAATAACGTAGCTGGATTAAGAACATTAGAGCGTTTGATAGTTATATGGGGGAAAATTAAATGGGGAGGTTATAGGGACAATAGGACCTCCTCTCTGGAGCTCTGGGACATTATCATGTATCACCTCATTCTCCACAGTACTTATAGGGTGCTACTTTATACAGGGGGAAGGACACTTGGTTTAAGTTTTACTGTCATCGGGGAATGGGTAGTTCTCCCAAATCAAGTGTGTAACATGCCCACAGCTGGCTGGTTATGTTCTTGAACCAAGTATTTAGGGAATGGGGTTCAGAGCGTGTGCTGTCCAGGGCTGTAGGAAGCGTCAGGGACAAGAGACTACACAGAATGCCTTCTTCTAAGGAGGTAGTCATCTTGGGGCTATTTGGAGCGAATTCTATGCAAGCTCCAATTTGCTGCAACACTTCTGTCCCTAACAAATTAAAAGATACATCAGGGGAAACTAAAACCTGGATCACAATTGAAATTGAATCTTGCAAATTCAGTCGGAGGGGCTGAGACATTTGTAATTTAGTAGCTCGCCCCTCTACCCCTTCACAAGTTACTTATTGGGGGGACAGTGTGTCTTCTGATCTGTTCTCTTGCATTAATACTGTACTGGCTGCTCCAGTATCTATCATGAAAGTAACAGTCTGTCCCACCCCAGAGAAAAGGGGACAGAGAGTGTGGGTCCCTGAAGGGTGACAACTGGACACAGGGAGACATCTGGATTGCCAGTTTCCTATAGAATGTTCAGGATAGTAGCTGTTGATCTTGTAGGACATTTGGCTATAAAAAGTCCTTTTTTTTCTTTCTTTCCCACAACACCAACATGTACAGTACAGACCAAAAGTTTGGACACACTTTCTCATTTAAAGATTTTTCTGTTTTTTTTAACTCCTTAACCCCCGAGGGTGGTTTGCACGTTAATGACCCGGCCAATTTTTACAATTCTGACCACTGTCATTTTATGAGGTAATTACTCTGGAACGCTTCAACGGATCCCCCTGATTCTGAGATTGTTTTTTTCATGACATATTGTACTCCATGATTGTGGTAAAATTTCTTCGATATCACTTGCGTTTATTTGTGAAAAAAATGGAAATTTGGCGAAAATTTTGAAAATTTTGCAATTTTCAAACTTTGAATTTTTATGCCCTTAAATCAGAGAGATATGTCACACAAAATAGTTAATAAATAACATTTCCCACATGTCTACTTTACATCAGCACAATTTTGGAACCAAAATTTTTTTTTGTTAGGGAGCTAAAAGGGTTAAAAGTTGACCAGTGATTTCTCATTTTTCCAACAAAATTTACAAAACCATTTTTTTAGGGACCACATCACATTTGAAGTCACTTTGAGAGGTCTATATGACAGAAAATACCCAAAAGTGACACCATTCTAAAAACTGCACCCCTCAAGGTGCTCAAAACCACATTCAAGAACTTTATTAACCCTTCAGGTGCTTCACAGGAATTTTTGGAATGTAGAAGAAAAAAATGAACATTTAACTTTTTTCACAAAAATGTTACTTTAGACCCAATTTTTTTTATTTTCACAGTGGTAACAAGAAAAAATGGACCCCAAAATTTGTTGTGCAATTTCCCCTGGGCACGCAGATACCCCATATGTGGGGAAAAAACACTTTTTGGGCGCACGGCAGGGCTCGGAAGGGAAGGAGCGCCATTTGACTTTTTGATTGTAAAATTTGCTTGAATAATTAGCGGATGCCATGTTGCGTTTGGAGAGCCCCTGATGTGCCTAAACATTGGAGCTCCCCCACAAGTGACCCCATTTTGGAAACTAGACCCCCCAAGGCACATATCTAGATGCACAGTGAGCATTTGGAACCCCCAGGTGCTTCACAAATTGATTCATAAAAATGAAAAAAATGTTTTTTTTTCACTTTTTCATTTTTACGAATCAATTTGTGAAGCACCTGGGGGTTCCAAGTGCTCACTATGCATCTAGATAGGTGCCTTGGGGGGTCTAGTTTCCAAAATGGGGTCACTTGTGGGGGAGCTCCAATGTTTGGGCACACAGGGGCTCTCCAAATGCAACATGGTGTCCGCTAACAATTTGAGCCGATTTTCCATTCAATTTGTTAGCGGACACCATGTTGCATTTGGAGAGTCCCTGTGTGCCCAAACATTGGAGCTCCCCCACAAGTGACCCCATTTTGGAAACTAGACCCCCCAAGGTACCTATCTAGATGCATAGTGAGCAGTTGGAACCCCCAGGTGCATCACAAATTGATTCGTAAAAATGAAAAAGTGGAAAAAAAAATACTTTTCCATTTTTACGAATCAATTTGTGAAGCACCTAGGGGTTCCAAGTGCTCACTATGGATCTAGATAGGTGCCTTGGGGGGTCTAGTTTCCAAAATGGGGTCACTTGTGGGGGAGCTCCAATGTTTAGGCACGCAGGGGCTCTCCAAACACAACATGGCGTCCGCTAACAATTTGAGCCGATTTTCCATTCAATTTGTTAGCGGACACCATGTCGCGTTTGGAGAGCCCCTGATGTGCCTAAACAGTGGAGCTCCCCTACAAGTGACCCCATTTTGGAAACTATACCCCTCAAGGATTTTATTAAGGTGTAGAGTGAACATTTTGAACCCAGAGGTACGACACAGAATTTGATAACATTAGGTCATCATATTGAATAAGTTGTCATTAGTCTTGAGCGCAAGTGCTCACTACTTGAGTTTGCATCGGGTACTCAGGTATGCACCATGTACTGCGTGTGCTCGAGTGACATGCTCGAGTCCCTGCCCCGCATGTTTCACGGTTATTAGACACCCAAAAAAAAACATGCGGGGATCGCTCGTGCATGGCAGGCAATCCCCGCAAAGTTTTTTTGGCCGCGAAGCATATGGGGCGGAGACTCGAGCATGTCACTCAAATACCCACGATACTCAATGCATACCCGAGCACCCGATGCAAACTCAAGTAGCGAGCACTTGCGCTCAACACTAGTCGCCATATCGTCTTTTTTTCTTACTTTTGAAAAAAATCACAACCCCATCACAACCCTAACCCTAACCCTACCCTAACCTGAGAGTTTATTTTTTACGCCGTTCCTCGTGCGGTATAAGTGATTAGACGACTTTATTCTTCGGGTGGGTGCGATTACAGTGATACCAGAATCATATGGGGTTTTTATGACTGACAGCTGTCACACACTAAAAGACGCATTTTTTGTAAAATCTAGTTTTTGCATCGTCATATTTTGAGAGCTATAATTTTTCCAGATTTTGGCAGACAGTCATGTGACGGCTTGTTTTTTTGCGAGATGAGTTGACGTTGTTATTGGTGCCATTTTCAGGCACGTGACATTTTTTGATCGCTTTCTATTCCGATTTTTGGGAGGCAGAATAAACAAAAACCAGCAATTCAGGAATTGTGTTTTTTTTTTATTATTCTGTTCCGCGTGTGGTAAAATTGATAAGGCAGCTTTATTCTTCGGGTCAGTACGTTTACAGCGGTACCACATTCATATAGTTTTTCTATGTTTTGCACTTTTACATAATAAAAGCAATTTTATAGAAAAAATTATTTTTTAGCATAGCTTTATTCTGAGAGCTATAACTTTTTTATTTTTCGGCTGATGGAGCTGTATGGCAGTTTGTTTTTTGCGGGACGAGATGACGTTTTCAGCGGTACCATTTTTATTTATATTCGTCTTTTTGATCGCGTGTTATTCCATTTTTTGTTTGGCAGTATGATGATAAAGCATTGTTTTTTGCTTCGTTTTTTTTTTGTTTGTTTTTTTACCGTGTTCACTGAAGGGGTTCACTGAAGGGGTTAACTAGTGGGACAGTTTTATAGGTCAGGTTGTTCCGGACGCGGCGATACCAAATATGTGCACTTCTATTGTTTTTTTTATAATAATATTTATTGATGGGTACATTATATTTTTATTTTTGGTGGATTATTTTTTTATTTAAATATTTTTACAATTTTTATTTTATTTATTTTTTCACTTTCTGACAGTTTTTACACTTTTTTACTCTGTCCCACTCTGGGACTTTCACTTTTTTTATTCTGATCGCCCTCATGGCACAGGAATGCAGCACCATCCCTGTGCCATGCAGGCTGTCAGCGCTGGACAGGGAGAAGATAGTTTGGAGATGCAGAGATGCACTGCGCATGTCCAAACAATCTTCCTGTTGTCTGGTGTCCCGGATGTTGTCATGACGACATCGGGTCGTCATGGCAACATCTTGGAAGCCACGGCAGACAGCGCTGGAGGCCGGAAGAGGAGGTGAGTATCTGCGATCACCTCCCCTTGCCACCGCAATGCTGCGATCGACTTTGATCGCAGCATTGCGGGGGTTAATGTGCTGGGAGCGGTGCGTGACCGCTCCCTGCACATAGTACCGGGTGTCAGCTGTGACAATCAGCTGACACCCGGCGGCGATCGCGCCCGCACAGCCTGTGTGCGCGCGCGATCGCGTACTAATACGGGTCTGGCTCTTAAGTCCCAGGGCACAGACGCGTATTAGTACGTCTAATGTTGTTAAGGGGTTAATGACTATGAAAATTATACATTCACACTGAAGGCATCAAAACTATGAATTAACACGTGGAATTATATACTTAACAAAAAAGTGTGAAACAACTGAAAATATGTCTTATATTCTAGGTTCTTCAAAGTAGACACCTTTTGCTTTGTTGACTGCTTTGCACACTCTTGGCATTCTCTTCAGTTAAGTTTGATGGTCGCCGAGCATGGACAGCCCTCTTCAAATGATCCCACAGATGTTCAATGATATTCGGGTCTGGGGACTGGGATGGCCATTCCAGAACATTGTAATTGTTCCTCTGCATGAATGCCTGAGTAGATTTGGAGCGGTGTTTTGGATCATTGTCTTGCTGAAAGATCCATCCCCTGCGTAACTTCAACTTTGTCACTGATTCTTGAACATTATTGTCAAGAATCTGCTGATACTGAGTGGAATCCATGCGTCCCTCAACAAGATTCCCGGTGCCGGCATTGGCCACACAGCCCCAAAGCATGATGGAACCTCCACCAAATTTTACTGTGGGTAGCAAGTGTTTTTCTTGGAATGCTGTGTTTTTTTGCCGCCATGCATAACGTCTTTTTGTATGACCAAACAACTCAATCTTGGTTTCATCAGTCCACAGGACCTTCTTCCAAAAAGAAATTGGCTTCTCCAAATGTGCTTTTGCATACCTCAGCTGACTCTGTTTGTGGCGTGCTTGCAGAAACGGCTTCTTTTGCATCACTCTCCCATACAGCTTCTCCTTGTGCAAAGTGCGTTGTATAGTTGACCGATGCACAGTCACACCATCTGCAGCAAGTTGATGCTGCAGCTCTCTGGAGGTGGTCTGAGGATTGTCCTTGACTGATCTCACCATTCTTCTTCTCTGCCTTTCTGATGTTTTTCTTGGCCTGCCACTTCTGGTCTTAACAAGAACTGCCCTGTGTTCTTCCATTTCCTTACTATGTTCCTCACAGTGGAAACTGACATACTAAATCTCTGAGACAGCTTTTTGTATCCTTCCCCTGAACAACTATGTTGAATAATCTTTGTTTTCAGATCATTTGATAGTTGTTTTCAGGAGCCCATGATGCCACTCTTCAGGGGAGATTCAAACAGGAGAACAACTTGCAAGTGGCCACTTTAAGTAGCTTTTCTCATGATTGCATACACCTGGCTATGAAGTTCAAAGCTCAATGAGGTTACAAAACCAAAAAAAGTGCTTTAGTAAGTCAGTAAAAAGTAGGTAGGAGTATTTAAAACAAGAAAATGATAAGGGTGCCCATACTTATGCACCTGTCAAATTTTGTTTGAATGCAGATTGTACATTTTCTGTTAGTACAATAAACCTCATTTCAAGGCAGAAACATTACTGTGTCCAACAGTTATTACATATATCCAACTGAAATAGCTGTTGCAAAAACACCAATTTTTATAAAACATTAAGCTTAAGATTAATAGGGGTGCCCAAACTTTTTCATATAACTGTATCTTTATTACAAGCAAAGAGATGAGGTAACAGGGAATGTCTTTACAGGCTTTACATTTCCTAACGTAGAAACTATGTAATTTGGGAATAACAAATTCATAAATCATGGAAACTTAAATTCCTTGAAAACTGGTTCTACCCAGCTTTCTATGCCTTCTGTAATAAAGAAACTTAATACAAAGACATCTCTATATCAGAGACAACGCCCTGTGTTATCGCTTTTATGAATAACACTTATAAAGCTAATACTAAAATACAAAATGATCAAAGATATGTGAACTGTCTAAATAATGAAACAAAGTATAAATATTTACCATAACAAGGTGATATTACTTATTCTGCATGGCGAACATCGTTCACTAAAAAGGCCAGAAGTGTATTTTTCTAGCCCCTTACATTGTGTTCCCTTCTGTAACTATTTCTTTTAGATTTTCAACAAGTGTTTTGGAAGAGGCACTTTTTCCTTGTTTTCCTGCTTTTTCTTTATTCTTGTCACACATAGTCATTAAAGACCATATTTAAATGCATTTTTATATTTGTCCATTTCCCCTATAACTGGGGCCACCATATTAGACCCAGTTGCTGTCAAATTCAGTCTCTTGCTTCCAACAGTGGAGCTGTTGGAGGTCTGCGCCCTCCCAGGGGACATGACTGCTGGGTCTGGGGGAGGAAGGAATGTTTTGGCTTCCCATACTAGATAAACAGTAAGGCTACGGCCCCACTATCAGTATTCGCTCAGTATTTTTTCTCAGTAGTGGAAGACAAAACCAGGTGAGGAACAATCAGAGAAAAGGTATAATAGAAACAAGTCACCAATTCTGTATTTATCACCCACTCCTGGTTTTGGCTCCCACTCCTGAGAAAAAATACTGACCAAATACTGATAGTGGGGACGTGGCCTAATAAACCAGCTCTGCCTTCTCTACGGGGAGTCTGCATCATTCCAGTCATTAATGGGTTAACCAGATCAAAGTGTTGTTCTTCCATCTTTATCACGATAGCCATTGACTTCTAACGTGCAGTTCGCCTGAGCACAGACGTAAGCCCTCACGCCGGCAGCACCGACACATACGAGGGTGACGACTAGCAGATAACTTTATAAGAAAGGCGTCACAGACACCAACGCTTGCAAAACTTCAATTCCCATGATGCCTTGCGATAGACCGTAAGCCAATGGCAGCTTCACCGACAAAAACACATGCCTTTCCCGTGCATCCTACCATGATAGTACTGGTGACGTCACTGACTGGCAAGCTGAAAAGCCAATTGAAATACAAGTGTGAGGACTGACGTGGTAAACAGCCAATAGATGTGCAGTACTGAAGGCATAACTGGCGTGGCGGCCAATGAGAGGCGTGGCTTCTGGGAGACGCTCTCGCGGTGGTTTGTGTGAGCAGGCGAGGCTGGAGCTGGCTGATGATGGTGTGTATATGTCTGGCTGTGGCCACAGGAGATGCTAGTAGGGAGGGGGCTGGCATAGTGCTTGCACAGCCACGCAGGGTTGTGGGGTGGGAGGCTGTGGGACTGGCTGCAGGGTGTATCCAGCCGTGTGCATGCTGAGAGGCCTCTGACCTGCTGCTCTTCTGTTCCCATGGGCTGCACTATTCCTCGCGGTGTCAGCTCTTGTGCTGTCGGTCAGCCATTCCTCTCTGGGAAGGTTGTGGTCTAGGCAATATGGCTGTCCCCTCCTACAGGAGTACATGAAAGGGTTGCCATGCAGGTGACTGGGAAAACTGGGTGACAACCTTGTTACCGCCTTCTAGGGTGTCACCAGCTCGTAGACCCCAGTTGGTGTGCACTGGACGTGAGGCTGGGGCACCTGTACTGACTGGTCCTTTCCGCCCTTCTCTGATGCATAACATACGCTGTTAGGACACCTGTGGGAATGATAGATCTGTAGGGCAGGGATCAGTTCTTCCCTATAATGTATGCGCTAACCATGCAGCTGCTGTAATACCCAATGCAGAATGCCCCAGGAGATCGATCCCATGATGGAGATCCATACTAGTATGGCCGGATCAAAGACTTGTCTGACCAATACTTACTACACTGACAGCTGTCAGGCCATGCCGATAACTGGCACATTGGTCTGTGCTGTTAGAAATTAAAAATCCTTCTATGGGATTTGAGAAAGTAATATAAGGCCCACACATGCAGCTGTACAATAAACTATACAATAATGGAAAAAAAAATAGTGAAATTTGATTGAGTGTTTGAGGATCAGTGTACACTATAAGAACTGCTGCACAATTGCCGCCTTCCTGAATGTTTGCCGAAGTAAACATCAACCTTATAGACCCAAAATGGCACCTATGTTAAGTGAAGCTTGTACAGCTACGCTGAGCAAAGAAATGGAATGCAAAAATGCAGACAAATTTCTCCTAGCCTTCATTTGTGTGATAAATGTGCTCCACACCATGAAATACGATGCTTGCGTCCCATGTGAAGCACTGAATCCCCGGTACCCCACTGATGACCTCTTTATTACATCGCTAACCACCAAATACTGGACCATGGCCCTTGTTATGTGCCTTGATTTGTAAGATGCACTTTCTTCTTTTCTTGCTTTCAGGCGGACTTTTTAAAAGGCCTACCCGTGTACAATGAGAGCAACTTTAGCAGATTTCATGCAGATTCTGTGTGTAAAGCCTCAGTAAGTCACTTTGCGAAGTACACGTGATGCTCATGGTTGTACTACTGTTTAGTTTGGGGTTTTATAATGTATTATCTGACTCGCGGACACAATATTGTGATTTATTTAGTATGTGTGTGCTTTATTTCTACTAGGTTAAAGAGAGCTTGATATTAGGACTTACCCCTCTAATAGGGTACTTGCACTGTATTGTTGAGCTTAGTCCACAGCTCTGTGATTGATGTCATAGCATGCGCATAGAAGGAGGAGTAGAGGGACTTGCTGTGTGATAAGTGCTCTCAGCCTAAGGCTAGGGTCACACAAGCATATTTTCTATCCTCTTAGAGAATCTGGTCCGATATGCTGATCAGACTCAGTATGTGATCGATTCTCTCAGATCAGGACAAGGTGGGGAAGGGGGGGGCGCTGTCTCCATCTTCTCCATTCTGTAAGTCCGTGGAAATCACACTGCACACAGATGTCATCAGAGTGCAGTCCGATATTTACCAAGGACTCATTTACTTGCATGGAAAAGTGCAGTCCAAGTATTGGAGCAAACTAATGCATGGTGCGATTCAACCCCCAACCCAGACCGCCTGTGTCTGGGGTAAAAAATCTGACATGTGCACGGCCCCATAGCATAACGTTGGTCTGGCTGAGGCCAGAGGCTGATGCAGCATTGTTATAGAAAATGTGTCATAAAAAAAAAAAGGAATTGAAAAAAAAATTAAACTATTAATGGTTTTAACTTTTTTTTTTAGATTTTTTTAATGGTATCAAATCTGAAAAATTATTTCAAGCTTTGGTATTTTCCACTTTTGATCACTAGAGGGAGCAGCTGCTAATTCTTGTCATGAAAACTTAGTGTACAGCTAGGTCTCTTGATGACTGCGGTAAATGTGTGATGTCGCTCCTTCCCTTCTGAGCATTTACAAAAGCTTAAGGGAGGATGAAGTTTAGGATCACAGTGCGGAGGCGTTTTATGACTGCAATGTGATAGATGTGGACAGTGTCACAGAAGACCACTGGCTGCTCCGATTCTGGCTTTCCTGCTGAGGCAAAAACTGAAATGGCGCGGGTGCAATATAAATGAGCAGATGCAATTCCTCCATTACTTTTTTGGGAGGGGTTAGATTTTGTGGCATTCATTGTATGAAAAAAAAATGATCTGGTAAAACTAGGTCAGTATGATATCAGCGATGTCTGGTTTTTCTTTAGTTTTTTTTTCCCAAAAGTTTGGTATGTTTCACCATTTTTTTTTTAAATTTTTTTAGAGACCTGTAGTAATGTTTTAATTTTGTCTATTTTTCTGTGAGGGCTTTTTTTTTGTGTGGAGAACCAATGTTTGAGGTTACATACGTACAATGTGTTGATTGCTTTTTATTTAAATTTTTAGGGGAGGTGTGGTGATCAAAAAAAAAATCAATCCTGATTATTTTTCGGTTTGACATTTCCCATATATTTTGACCGGGCTTTTACGCGTGCGAAGATTCATTCTCTCTCTCTCTCTCAGATTCTCTCTCTCTCTCTCTCTCTCTCTCTCTATCTATCTATCTATCTATCTATCTATCTATCTATCTATCTATCTATATATATATACACACACCTTCTCACTTAAAGATTTTTCTGTATTTTCATGACTATGAAAATTGTACATTCACACTGAAGGCATCAAAACTATGAATTAACACATGTGGAATTATATACTTAACAAAAAAGTGTGAAACAACTGAAAATATGTCTTATATTCTAGGTTCTTCAAAGTAGCCACCTTTTGCTTTGATGACTGCTTTGCACACTCTTGGCATTCTCTTGATGAGTTTCAAGAGGTAGTCACCGGAAATGGTTTTCACTTCACAGGTGTGCCCTGTCAGGTTTAATAAGTGGGATTTCTTGCCTTATAAATGGGGTTGGGACCATCAGTTGTGTTGTGCAGAAGTCTGGTGGATACACAGCTGATAGTCCTACTGAATAGACTGTTAGAATTTGCATTATGGCAAGAAAAAAGCAGCTAAGTAAACAAAAATGAGTGGCCATCATTACTTTAAGAAATGAAGGTCAGTCAGTCCGAAAAATTGGGCAAACTGTGAAAGTGTCCCCAAGTGCAGTTGCAAAAACCATCAAGCGCTACAAAGAAACTGGCTCACATGAGGACCGCCCCAGGAAAGGAAGACCAAGAGTCACCTCTGCTTCTGAGGATAAGTTTATCCGAGTCACCAGTCTCAGAAATCGTAGGTTAACAGCAGCTCAGATTAGAGACCAGGTCAATGCCACACAGAGTTCTAGCAGCAGACACATCTCTTCAACAACTGTTAAGAGGAGACTTTGTGCAGCAGGTCTTCATGGTAAAATAGCTGCTAGGAAACCACTGCTAAGGACAGGCAACAAGCAGAAGAGACTTGTTTGGGCTAAAGAACACAAGGAATGGACATTAGACCAGTGGAAATCTGTGCGTTGGTCTGATGAGTCCAAATTTGAGATCTTTGGTTCCAACTACCGTGTCTTTGTGAGACGCAGAAAAGGTGAACGGATGGACTCTACATGCCTGGTTTCAACCGTGAAGCATGGAGGAGGAGGTGTGATGGTGTGGGGGTGGTTTGCTGGTGACACTGTTGGGGATTTATTCAAAATTGAAGGCATACTGAACCAGCATAGCTACCACAGCATCTTGCAGCGGCATGCTATTCCATCCGGCTTGCGTCTAGTTGGACCATCATTTATTTTTCAACAGGACAATGACCCCAAACACACCTCCAGGCTGTGTAAGGGCTATTTGACCAAGAAGGAGAGTGATGGGGTGCTACGCCAGATGACCTGGCCTCCACAGTCACCAGACCTGAACCCAATCGAGATGGTTTGGGGTGAGCTGGACCGCAGAGTGAAGGCAAAAGGGCCAACAAGTGCTAAGCATCTCTGGGAACTCCTTCAAGATTGTTGGAAGACCATTTCCGGTGACTACCTCTTGAAGCTCATCAAGAGAATGCCAAGAGTGTGCAAAGCAGTCATCAAAGCAAAAGTTGGCTACTTTGAAGAACCTAGAATATAAGACATATTTTCAGTTGTTTCACACTTTTTTGTTAAGTATATAATTCCACATGTGTTAATTCATAGTTTTGATGCCTTCAGTGTGAATGTACAATTTTCATAGTCATGGAAATACATAATAAATCTTTAAATGAGGTGTGTCCAAACTTTTGGTCTGTAACACACACACACACACACACACACACACACACACACACACACACACACACACACACACACACACACACTTCTTGTCTCTGTTCCTGGGAAAGCTGCAAAAGATACTAGACTCTTCAACTGCAGTGGAAATAAGAGTTATTAATGAGGGGGCAGTTAGTCAGCCTTACAATGCTCTAAAAAGCTGCAGGATATTGCAGGTTTCTAACCTTCTTCTTTACTGAAATCTGAGCAGTCATATCACCAGTGGAGTCGGTAAGCCAAACCTCCAACTTCTACATTTCCCTGACTCTGACTCCACAGCCCTGCCTCACTACTGAGCATGTACATAAAGTGCAGCACAGATTCATCTCACGGCCTCACTACTGAGCGTGTACATAAAGTGCAGCACAGATTCATCTCACTGCCTCACTACTGAGCATGTACATAAAGTGCAGCACATATTCATCTCACTACTGAGCATGTACATAAAGTGCAGCACATATTCATCTCACTGCCTCACTACTGAGCGTGTACATAAAGTGCAGCACAGATTCATCTCACTGCCTCACTACTGAGCGTGTACATAAAGTGCAGCACAGATTCATCTCACTGCCTCACTACTGAGCGTGTACATAAAGTGCAGCACAGATTCATCTCACTGCCTCACTACTGAGCGTGTACATAAAGTGCAGCACAGATTCATCTCACTGCCTCACTACTGAGCATGTACATAAAGTGCAGCACAGATTCATCTCACTACTGAGCATGTACATAAAGTGCAGCACAGATTCATCTCACTACTGAGCATGTACATAAAGTGCAGCACAGATTCATCTCACTGCCTCACTACTGAGCATGTACATAAAGTGCAGCACAGATTCATCTCACTACTGAGCATGTACATAAAGTGCAGCACATATTCATCTCACTACTGAGCATGTACATAAAGTGCAGCACAGATTCATCTCACTACTGAGCGTGTACATAAAGTGCAGCACAGATTCATCTCACTGCCTCACTACTGAGCATGTACATAAAGTGCAGCACAGATTCATCTCACTACTGAGCGTGTACATAAAGTGCAGCACAGATTCATCTCACTGCCTCACTACTGAGCGTGTACATAAAGTGCAGCACAGATTCATCTCACTACTGAGCGTGTACATAAAGTGCAGCACAGATTCATCTCACTGCCTCACTACTGAGCGTGTACATAAAGTGCAGCACAGATTCATCTCACTACTGAGCGTGTACATAAAGTGCAGCACAGATTCATCTCACTGCCTCACTACTGAGCGTGTACATAAAGTGCAGCACAGATTCATCTCACTGCCTCACTACTGAGCGTGTACATAAAGTGCAGCACAGATTCATCTCACTGCCTCACTACTGAGCGTGTACATAAAGTGCAGCACAGATTCATCTCACTGCCTCACTACTGAACATGTACATAAAGTGCAGCACAGATTCATCTCACTGCCTCACTACTGAGCGTGTACATAAAGTGCAGCACAGATTCATCTCACTGCCTCACTACTGAGCGTGTACATAAAGTGCAGCACAGATTCATCTCACTACTGAGCGTGTACATAAAGTGCAGCACAGATTCATCTCACTGCCTCACTACTGAACATGTACATAAAGTGCAGCACAGATTCATCTCACTGCCTCACTACTGAACATGTACATAAAGTGCAGCACAGATTCATCTCAATGCCTCACTACTGAGCGTGTACATAAAGTGCAGCACAGATTCATCTCAACTAAAAGCCGAGATCAGGAACAGAACAGACATTTATAGGACATTTCATAACTTTCCCAAATTCTTAGGAAAAAATTCCCCACAAACTGCATTGAATTACTGTACCCAATTTATTATATATTTTAGGAGTCGGTCCATTTTTTACCGACTCCACAGCTTTTCATATCACTAGCTGTAGTGCTTACAACACAGTAACTGCAAAGTGCAGCAGATGCATGTCGTAGGAATAGATGCTTAGCTGACAGTGTCAAGCATTGTATAATTAAATGCCCAGCTCAGTCAACAGTACCACACATTGTGTAATTAGGTACACAGCTCAGTGGACAGTGTCACACATGACTGGATTAGATATACAGCTCAGTGGACAATAACTGTGATCTGAGCAGATATGTCATATCATAACGGCTGCAGTACACAGATCACAGTAATTACCCAGTGGAAATCACTGGTCTGGGAAAGAGTGCTGCAGTGGTTATTTCATCCTGTAACGTGCACTGATTGCTGGCTAAAGTCACTTCCGCATCCCTAGTGCTAAGACCTCGTGAACACTCACCGATACTGTGATCTGGGCAGAGCAGCCCCAACTATAAAATTGCTCCACTCAATTCACAGTAATTACTGGACGAAGTCTCGCTTGCAGCACTGATGCCTGGACCTGATGAGTGCTCACTGGTAATTACTGTGATCTTAGCACTGCAGCTGCAATGACATGGCTCTGCTCAGATCACAGTAATTACGGACAGGGAAATTGTAGTCCAGTAGTTCCACCTAAGTTCTGAACTGAGCACACCAGTTTTACCGCTGCTGTGGCCACAGCCTAGGAGATAGAGTTGAACACTGATTGCAGTCTTGTATTACCTCTGTATGCTGAGCTTGGTGTGCGTGTCATACTTTGAATTAAAAATTACACTTTAAGTTTATACATTTATAAATAAACTTTTTAACACCTTTTACTACACATTCCCTTTAAAACTTCATGACACGTTCCTAACAAGTTTCATTTTTCAAATCCGATCTATCACTTTGTGGTAATAACTATGACTTGTTTCAACAATGATTCTGAGATTTATTTATTTTTTTAAACATTTAATTACAGTGGTTAATTTAAATTCGTGTTTTGTATAAAACGATCTGAAATTTGACAAATTTTGAAAAACTTTACATTTTCAGAATTTTTACACCTTTAAACCAGTTAGTCATACCCCCACAAAAAGCATAATAAATAAGATTTACCATGTGTTTATTATGTCTGCATAACACACCTAAACTTAGAGCTTTGGAGCAGAAGGTCATAGACTTATGGATTGCTACATGATCAGAACCACTGTCAGTACAGGAATGCATCACCAAGCTTGGTACAGAGATCAGTTGCAGTGTCAGGTCCGTCCCATATACACTTGTATCACATGAAACTGCAACTCCCATTATGTCCTTAACAATGGTAAGAAAATGCTGGCAGTTACCAGGCGTCATCAACCTGCGGACCATACATGAACCACAGTACTGCAGGATCACAAATAAACCTTTACATCCAGGTACTTTATAGATGACATATTCTCTGATTGAAGACGATCCATTTTGTCATACTACAGACGTCATAAGATTTTATGCACAGCACTAATCTCTCCAGACTTCCCTCTTCTCCATCTTCAGCAGCACTTCCCGACATGGTGCCCTTAAAAATAAAAGTATCTCCCATGCTGCCCCCCCTGAATTTAATAATTGCCCCTCACTGTGCTACCTGCACAAAATATCCCCCCAGGCCCTGCCCTCTGCATATTGTGCCCCCTTCACAACCCCACTTCCATCCCGTTGACCCTATTTATTTTTATAGGAACACCAACAATGAGCCTATTAAATAAAATAAGTGAAAAAAAGTTTTTTTTTAAAAAAAAACATAAGTACAAGTGACCCCCCCCCCCCTTATTGCCCCAATAAAAAAAAAAACATTAAAAATGCACACATTTGGTATCACTGCATTCAGAAATGTCCGATCTATCAAACTATAAAGTAAATTGATCAGATCGGTAAACGGCGTAACGAGAAAAAAAATGAAACCGCCAGAATTAAGTTTTTTGGTTGCTGCAACATTGCCGTAACAGGCGATTAAAACATCATATCTACCCCGAAATGGAATCAATAAAAACGTCAGCTCAGCGCGCAAAAAATAAGCCCTCACCCGGCCCCAGATCCCGAAAAATGAAAATGTTACATGTCTCAGAAAATGGTGACAAACACACACTTTTTTTTTTTTTCTTACAAATTTCAGATTTTTTTTCGCTGCTTAAATAAAAAATAAAACGTACATATTTGGTACCCGCGTACTCATACTGACCTGTAGAATCATATTGCCAGGTCAGTTTTACCATATAGTGAACATGGTAAATAAAAAACCATTGTGGAATTTAATTTTTTTTCTGCAATTCCACAGCACTTGAAAGGTCTTTACTGTTTTCCAGTACACTATATGGTAGGATGAATGGTGTTATTCAAAAGTACAACTCGCCCTGCAAAAAACAAGCCCTCATACGGATATATTGATGGTAAAATAAAAAAACGTTATGCCTCTTGGAAGAGTTGAGGAAAAACGGAAAATAGCCCAGAGGTGAAGGGGTTAATAGCTACACAATTCTTAGGCTGTGTGCCCACCATGCGTTTTTTAAGCGTTTCCGCAGTGGCAAAAACGCTGCAGAAACGCTTAAAATACGCATGGTAGAAGGCTTGCCTTGTTCCCCAATGATCCGCATGTGCTGTGCACATGCTGCGGAGATTTCCGCTGCGGATTATCATTGCAGAAAAAAACGCAGCACTACCAATTATTTTGCGGAAGTGCTGCGTTTTCGCCGCCATTGACTTGCATTAGATTTCATGGATTCAGCATCACTGTATATGTAGATGTGCATTCCATGCGTTCTCATGTGCGGATGGTACCCGGGTGTGGAGGAGAGGAGACTCTCCTCCGGACCTGGGTACCATAGAAAACTGTAAAAAAAGAATAAAATAAAAAATACCGCAGCCGAGACAGAGGGAAACAAGACACCCAGGGGCCATCGGAAGGTAAGTATAGATTTCTTTTTTATTTTTTGACATTCCCTCGGGTCACACTATATAAATCCATTCTGTTTGCATGGATTTATATAGTGTGACCAAGTTGACAAGCACTTTCCAAGTGATGCTAAAATCGCTTGACAACCCGCATGCGGAAATGCAAGTGAAGAACACTTCACATCCGCATGTCCCTGGCAGGAAAAACGCATGTACAATCCGCATGCGTTTTTTCTGCCAGGGAGATGCAGAAACACTCAGGAAAAAATCCGGAGCATTTCTGCATCGTGGGCACATAGCCATATGCTGTGTAATGTAGTCGAGTTCTTATTTAGACTGCACCCTTAGGCTGGCAAAATGACCTGTGGATTGTGATCATGTGACCCTGATGACGATATCACACCTCCTTTTGCATGTTTACCCTTGGAGACTGCACAGATAATGCAGTGCCGGTATTGTCGGTGCAATCTGTACTTGCAGGTGTCCCTCTCCCCTCCCTCTGGTGCAGACTGAGGAGCTGACAGATTTGCCATTAGAAAAGGGAGGGGCAAATTGCTGCCCCCTCTACCCTTCCCCCATGAACTGGGCTATGGTGGGTGCATGTTCTTTCTTTAGTATGTTGTTGCCTTCTAATAATTGGTCCACATCATAATGGGACAAGTACATGTTCCCAGTGCCAAATACTTTGCCAAATGATGAGAAATTTTAAAAACAACAAAATGTTTTATTCCACTCTGCAGCCACGATTACATCGTAGTCCAGCTCAACATGAAAAATTTGGTCAAAAGTCCTCTTTAATACAAAGTAAAAATTGAAAAGCATAAAGTTACATTTTTTTTCCCACTGAATTTTTTAACCCCAAATTTTTCATTTTCACCAGGGATAATGGGAGAAAGCAGAGCCCACAATTTGTTGCCCAATCTCAAACGTGGTAGTACTCCATATGTGGTCGGTAACACCTGTTTGAGCACACGGCAGGACTCGGGAGAGAAGGAGCGCTATTTGACTTTTGGAAGGCAAATTTATCTCAAGTAGATTGCAAATGTGCCATGGCGTCCAGAGTCTCTGAAGTGCCAAAACAGCAGAATCCCCCTACACACAAGCGACTCCATTTTAGAAACCATACCCCTCAAAGAGTTCATTTTGAACTTGCAGACGCTATACAGAATTTTATAATATTGGGGTGTGAAATTTAAAAATTATTTTTCCACGAAAATGTTGATTTCATCCCAAATATTTCCTTATCATAAGTATTAAAGGGGGAAAAAATGAACCTTGCAATTTGTTACCTACTTTCTTCTGAACATGCAGATATCTCTTCACAAATTGGGCACACAGCAAGGCTCAGAAGGCAATGAGTGCTATTTGACTTTTGGAGTGGAGATTTTGGCTGTAGCAGATTGCAGATGCTATGTCGCATTTGCGGTGCAGCATGTTTTGCAAACTAACTTGCAGAGAACACCATGATTTATCCATCATGGTGATCATATGCTCAGCAACCATATCTATTGGCTCAGTTGTCACTGGGTAGTTTGGCCATCAAGAGCAGGAATTGTAGGGGGGGGGAGTAGGTATTGATGCTGAGGGTGGCATAATAAAGAAGAGTAACAGAATGGTAGACCCAGGAACAGCATTCATTTGCAGCATGTGAAGTAAGATAAAGACACTTGCAGAGACAAACTAGAGAAGAGGATCGGGAGACAACTGTGCAGCAGAAGGGAGAATAACTGAGGGATTGAAATCCACAGAACAGGGAGAGCAAAAGAGAGACACAAGCCCCAATAATCATGTTGATGCTGCTTCACTCCCCATCTCCACAATCAGTACACCTGCTTGGTGTAGTGCTTATTATGGGATCTCCCTGAACTTGCCTATATCTACTGTGTGTGCCCCAGATAGATGAGCTGATCAACTTATGTACAGGCCATAAAGAGTTAACCAACCTGATTAGCTTTCCTGTTGTTGGTGATACAGACTGATCATGTTTATAGAAATCTGATAGTAAGTAGGAAAGAAAAGTTTAAGTGTCCCCACCTGTAAAATTAAGAATAAAATAATAAAATCCATATACTCATCTGTCCTAGGTGTCCCCCGCTGTAATCCATGCGACCGCTGATGCTGAGGAGTCAGGGAGAATGAGCCGCTCCGGAGCTGCAGCTCAGAAGCGGTGTCCTGTCACTCACTGAGCGCAGCTCCGGAGCCGCTCATTCTCCCCGGCTCCTCTGCAGCAGCGGTCGCATGGATTACTGCAGGGGACACCTAGGAGAGGTGAGTACATGGATTTTATTCTTATCTTTACAGGCGGGGACACTACGGGAGCAGACACCACTACCCTCATCATGGTCCTTGCTGGTGCTGATCGCAGCGCGGGCAGGGAACCATGATGAGGGCAGGGCAGTGTTCAGCACCCGGTGCTTGTGAACAGCGCTACCTGTATCGCTGATTCCCAGGCGCAGGTCTGTGTCACACTGATGACACGCGGATGTCATACGTGTGTGTTCAGCTTGAGACATTTTGTGGACCGTGTATCCGCAAAAAAACTTGTCTCCGTGTGGAGCACACAGACACACGGTCCGTGAAAACTCACTGAGGTGTGCACATACCCATAGATTTGAATGGGTCTGTATGTGTCAGTGTCTCCGGTACATGTGGAAACGGTCACCACTTGTACTGGAGATACTAACGTGTTAAAGAGCCCTTACTGTGGTTTCTCCCTCCTCTCCCCCCCCTCTACTCTTTGATCTGTCCCCGTGCCTTCTTCCTATGAGGTTTCTTGAAGCTTACAGACTTCATGTAAGTCTGCCCAACAATAGCCAAGCTGATCAGCTTGGTCACTGGGAATAAAGGGTTAAAGTGGTAATCTGGGACTTTACTTCCTTTTTGTTATGGGGCTAAGAATTTACTGGCAGCTAGCTGCTAACTACCTTCCCAGTGCCGATCTCTGCCAGTTCAGAACTCTCTCAGACCGCTCCTGAGGGTGATTCTGCTTTCCAGTGATGTTGCATTGACAGAGCAGCTTCTTCTCTTCCCCTCTGTGCTGTTAACGGGGGCTTTTCTGCCAATGTCATGCTGATTGACTGCTGGCTCCCTGCTGTCTAACTGTGGAGAACCAGCTGTCAATCAGCAGGATGTTGACAATAATGCTCAGTTAGCAGCTACCTCCCTATAAGTTCTTTGGCTTTGTTTAATTGGCTTGCTTATTGTGGGACCAGCACACAAACAAAGTACATAAGTGATAAGTAGCATATAGTTGTGCAGGTGGAGCAATCAGAGTAATGAAAGTCATCTGATTAACTTTACTTCACTGTGATCACCATGATTCATTGTTCATTGTGATTACAAGTCTGAAAACTATGCCAATTAGCTTTGTTGTCCAGCAGGCGCCAACAAAGAAGCTAGAAGTGTGCTGCATCTGATGCAGGGAGCCCCAATACTGGGGGAAATCACAAGAAGTCCATTCACGGACTAACGGAAAGTGGCACGTTCTGTTAGGACAAGAATAGGCTGTGCAGTGAGGGACAGCGGTCAATGATCATCAGGAAGATGTGTACACAGATGGCATCAGAATTATTTTCAGATTAAACTGTGACAATATTGTTCAAATCTGCGTCTGCTTAGTTTTCTGATTTTGAAAGGCTTACACATAAGACTGTGCACTGTGCATCACGAGTACTCGCAGCAGGGGAACCCATTTTAAAAGTGACCTGTCAGGCGATTCTATGCTGTCCAAACCACAGGCCGCATGAATCAAGGGTTGCTGGGTTGCAGCCAGGCACAGTGCGTTGAAAAAGTGTTCATACCCCGTGAACTTTTCCAAATTTTTTTCAAATTACACCCACAAACTTAAAATCCCAGTAAAATAAATTTGTGATATACCAGCACAAAGTATTAAGTATTTGTGAAGTGTAAAGGAAATGATAAATGGTTTTCTCAATCATTTACAAATATAAATCTGAAAATTGTAACTTGGATTTATATTCAGCACCCTGTAGTCTGATCCCTTTAAATAAAATCCTGAGTGACCAGTGCCTCCAGAAGTCACGTAATTAGTAAATTGAGTCCACCTATGTGTAATTTATTCTCGGTATAACCAGTGCTGTGGGGTTGGTAAGCTAAATCTCCAACTCCTCAATTTCTTGACTCCCGGCACTGCATCACTACTGAGCGTGTACATAAAGTGCAGCACAGATTCATCTCACTGCCTCACTACTGAGCGTGTACATAAAGTGCAGCACAGATTCATCTCACTGCCTCACTACTGAGCGTGTACATAAAGTGCAGCACAGATTCATCTCACTGCCTCACTACTGAGCATGTACATAAAGTGCAGCACAGATTCATCTCACTGCCTCACTACTGAGCATGTACATAAAGTGCAGCACAGATTCATCTCAACTAAAAGCCGAGATCCTTAGATCAGGAGCAGAACAGACATTTATAGGGCATTTCATAACTTTCCCAAATTCCTATGAAAACATTTACAGCACATACTGCATTGAACTACTGTACCCAATTTATTATATATTTTAATAGTCGGTCCATTTTATACCAACTCCGATTGCACAGTCCTGAGTAGAACTATACTGTTCAGAGGAGGGCTCAGAGGTTTAACATTAGATATCAAACAGCGTAATGAAAACCAAGGAACACACCTGACAGGTCAGTGATGAACGTTGAGAAATGTAATACTGGGTTAGAATGTTGTGTTTAAAAAAAAAAAAAAAAAAAAAAAAAGCTCCAGTTTTGAACATTTTACAAAGCACTGTTCAATCCATCATCCAAAAATGGAAGGAGTGTGTCACAACTGCAAACCTACCAAGACATGTCCATCAACCTGAACTGACATCCCAAGTAAGAAGGGCACTAATTAGAGAAGCTGCCATAAAGCCCATGGTCACTCTGGAGGAGCTGCAGAGATCCACTGTTCAAGTGGGAGAATCTGTCCACGGGACAACTACTGGTTGTATACTGCACAAATCTGGCCTAAATGGAAGAGTGGCAAGAAGAAAGAAATTTGTGAAAGCAAGCCATACGAAGTCCCGTTTGGAAAAAGCTAGCATTTGGAAGAAGGTGTTCTGGTCAGATGAGACCAAATTAGAACTTTTTGGGCTAAGTGCAAAACGCAATGTGTGGCGAAAAATTAACACTGCTCTCTACCCTAAAAACACTATTCCCACTGTCAAACATGGTGGCAGCATCATGCTGTCGGGATGCTTTTCTTCAGCAGGGACAGGGAACCTAGTCAGTTGATGGATGGAGCTAAATACAGGGCAAATCTGAAGGAAAATCTGTTAGAAGCTGCAAAAGACTTGAGATTGGGGGGTAGGTTCACCTTCCAGCAGGACAACAACCCTAAACATACTGCCACAGCTACAATGTATTGGTTTAGATCAAAGCATATTCATGCTTTTGAATGGCCTAGTCAGTCCAGACCTAAATCCCATTGAGAATCTGTGGCAAGACTTGAAAAATGCTGCTCAGATGCTTTCCATCTAATCTCACTGAGCTTCAGCTAGTTTCCAAAGATGAATGGGCAAAAAGTTCAGCCTCTAGATGTGCAAAGCTGGTATTCATATCCCAAAAGACTTACAGAAGTAATTGCAGTGAAAGGTGGTCCTATAAAGCAGAGGTCCCCAACCACCGGTCCGCGGACCAGGACCGGGCCGTTGGGGTTTTTCAGCCGGTCCGCGGCGCCGCTGACAGTTGTAGAGGATCAGCAGGGAGAAAGCCAGCATGTGATCAGTAGCCTATAAGAAAAGAGGAGGAGGGACTGGCAGTGAATAGATAATTAGCCATGCGACCCTACTCGCAGAATGGGCTCAGGCAGGAGCAGGGACAAGCAGGTCATGTGTCTCCAGCGCTCCTTCCCCTCCTGCTAGCTGCGAGTTGGAGGGGGAGGGGCTCTGGATGCTAATGGGCAGCTAGATATGACGTCAGGTGTCCCACCCTTATGACTCCTGTAGCTGTGTTCTGGTGTCGTGCGGCCCAGCAGCAGATTTTCTGGTTAAAGTGAAAAAAGCAAATAACAGTGAAAATTCATAGCAGCAGTGGCTGTGTCCAGTAGCAGCAGTAGTGGTCATCATCAGATGGGACCTAGATGGGACCGTCTTGTTGCAGGAAAACAAGCCCAGTGCTCCCACTGATCCAGGGAAACGAGCCTGGTGCTCCCACTCATTCTGAACCTATGGTAAGTTGAATCACATTCTCATTATAAATGTCATAATTATATGATAAGTATGCACTAAGCTCCACCCCTCCATAACCCCACCCACATATGACCAAAGCCCCGCCCCCACCCCCACCGGGCCATTGAAAACTGGTCTTGCTTAAAGCCGGTCCCTGGTGCAAAAAAGTTTGCCGACCACTGCTATAAAGGATTGGCTCGGGGGCTGAATACAAATGTACGTCACTATTTTCAGATTTATGTTTTTAAAACATTTAGAAAACAATGTATCATTTCTTTTACACTTCACAAATATTTGCTACTTTGTGTTGGTATATCACATGAAATACATTTAACCCCTCATCGAACAATAACTGCACGTCACGAGAAGGAGTCAGTTTCCGCATCATGACGTGCTATACCCGTCATGGTTTTAAACTGTCAGTGTATGAAAGCACACAGTGACAGCTCCGTGCCGGCAGCTGACAGACACTGCTAGATATGTGGGGACCCATTTCAGCAGTTCCCGATCGCTGTGATCGGTCAGTAAATCTGACCGATCACAGCAAGTGGATGTCGTGACCTCCTGGTGTGCCAGGTATGGTGGCCTGTTAGACCCAGCCATAGGCATGGTCTAACAGGCTTTCTGCCAGTATAATGTGAAAGGTCTCATGCATTGCAGTACAACTGTGTTGCAGTGCATTATACCAGTGATGAAACAAATAAGTTAGTCCCGTAGAGGAAATAAGTAAAAAAACAGGTAGAGGTTGTCCACTACTTTATCATTGATGACCCATATAGGTCATCAATGTCTGATTGTTCTGGATTCGACACCAGTCACCACCACCGATCAGCTGTTCGTGGCCACCGGTCGGAACTGCTCAATTGCGGAGCTGCTCCATCTTCTGATAGGGACTTCGGCAGTGTACTGCACATCAGCCTCATATTGATTTGAATAAGAGGCTGATGTGCAGTACCCTGCCACGGCCACTATCAGAAGACTGAGCAGCTCCACTTGAGCAGTTCCGGCAGGCAACCACCAAGATCAGCTGATCGATCATCAGGGGTGTTGCACCTCGATCGATGAGACATTGATGACCTATCCTAAGGATAAGTCATCAATGATCAGGTAGTGGACATCCTTTATTGATATATAAAAAAAAATACAAAAATTATTAAAAAAACAACAAAACACCCCACAAAAAAAGATCAAGAAAATTACACCAATAAGTACACATTTATGTAAAAGCAAAAATAAAGTACACATTTGGTATCGCTGCTTCCAGAACGACCCAATCTATAAATTGTCACACTATTTAACCTTATAGTGAAAAAAAATTAAAAAAAAACTATGCTTTTACTTCATATTTTCCAAAAAAAGTATAATAAAATGCAATCAATAAGTCAAATGTAAATAAAAATGGTCTAGCTCAATCAGTGAAAAAATAAAAAAAGCTATTGCTCTCAGAATACAGTGATGCAAGAACAATATATTTTCTATAAAAATGTTTGTGTCAAAGCATCAAAACATTAAAAAAATGATATATGGTATCGCTATAATCGTACTGGCCTGAAAAATCAAGCTATGTTGTCAGTCACTTTTACCACATGGTGAATGGCATAAAAAACACCTAAAAAAATTCCTTAATTGCTGATTTTTGTCTCTTTAAAATCGTTTTAGAAAGCGATCAAAAAATGTTGTCCCTGAAAATGGTACAAATAAAAACGTCAATTTTATCCCGGAAAAAAAAACAAGCCCTCACATGACTGTTGGCAGAAATATAGAAAAATGATAGCTCTCAAAATATGACTATGCAAAAACTTTTTTTTGTTTAAAAGGTTTTTTATGTGTGATGGTAGCCAAACAAAGTCTGGTATCGCTGTAATCACACCGACCCGAATAATAGTCGTCTATTTGACTCGCCCCCTGGGCCTGTGTTGTGTGTGCGGGGAATACCCAGAGCCGGATCGCTGGGGGTTGTAGTCTCCGTGGTGATGACCCGGTCCGTGCCCAGGGTGGTCAAATCAGTGGCAGGGTTATTGGTATGATGATGGTCCGACTACGCCACCCGTGAATTGCGGTCAGTGGGGACCGCCGCTGCAAGGCAGACCGCTGAGGCCGGTGTTGTGTGTGCAGCTAAGAATGGGATGACTCCCCACGGGAGAAGTATAGCCTCAGGGCAGTTGGTATGGATGATGGGAGTGATGGTGCACGAGCGCAGCAGGAACAACTCAGAGTCTGTGCAGTGCGGTTCAGGGTCTTTACTGGTGTTATAAAGCAGACCCTCCCGGGAGGCCTGGTCAGTCTGTGAGCAAGCAGGATCTCCCCTGGCCAGGTGGAGTTGTAGGCCTCCCCGACTATCTGCACTCTTCCTGGCTACCTTGCTGTATGCGGGTAGAAGTAGCCCACGTCCCTGAGTGTACCGTGTGGTGCTCACCCGTATGGCCGGTGACTTGGGGCCTTCTGTTAGCCTCCGCTCCACGATGGCGGTGCTGGTCCCTTGCTTGTGACCGTGCCTCCGGGCTTCTATGGCCAGAGGACCTGGAATCCCCTGCCGGTTGGATTCTGCTGCTGGACCTGGATGTCCCCACAGCCTCGGACTCCGTGTCCAGTCTTAGTGTCTTCAGCCAGGGCGAGCTATCTGGCTTCCAGCCCCTGGCACTCGCTCCTGCTCCTACAGAGCTCCTAGTTCTTGCTTTCCCTCTCCAGGCTCTGACTGACCTAATCCCGCCCCAGACCCAGTTTGTAAGGGCAGATTCCTCCCCTCCCAGGTCTGGGCGGGCGGTGTTGCATGCTTAGGGCTCCTGACCAGAGAAACCTCCCACTTGCTCTCAGACGTAATATTTCTATTACTGTGGTAACCAGACCCCTGGGGTGCCACATATTCACCTACAGCGCACGAGAAACGGCATAGAATAAATACAACCAATTCTTGACCTGCTGTTGATTTGGGTATTCTACCTCCCAAAAATCGCAGTAAGGCTCGGCTCACATTTATCCTGCACTCTACGCTGAGCGCGTGATTCAGATGGAACCCCCAGGGGAAGATTCCCTATAATGAGGCAGATGGAGTCACTTTGGACTTTTGACTCTGGCCTATGATCAGGCCGTGTCCGTCCTTTTAGGCATGCATAAAAGCGCAATTGACCAGCTTTGTGCACCTCTTAACCCCTTTCCAGCCCAAGGCGTACAAATACGTATCTGGGCCTCATGGGCCAGATACATATTAGTACGCCTTGAAGATTTCGCCCGCACACAAGCGGTGCGGCCGAGATCGCCACCGGGTGTCAGCTGATTGTCACAACTGACACCCAGTGCTATGTGCAGGGAGCGGTCCCGCACCGCTCCCTGCACATTAACCCCCGAAATGCTGCGCAGCATTCTGGTGGCAAGAGGAGGTAAGCGTGATACTTCCCTCCTCTGCCGGTGTCCCGCGGCGCCTGAGTCCGGTCCCAGATGTTGTCATGGTGACCCGATGTCATCATGACAACATCCGGGTCACCAGGAGGCAGGAAGTTACTTAGGTTATGTGCAGTGCGCGACCAAAGTACCCTCTCCCTGTGCAGTGCTGACAGGCTGCATAGCACAGGGATGGTGCTGCATTCCTGTGCTATACAGCCGATCAGGCTTCAAAAAGTGAAAGTGGGACAATGTGTAAAAAATCAAAAAGTGAAGAAGAAAATAAAAAAAAAATTGTAAAAATATAAAAAAAATGAAAAAAATAATAGAAATATATTGTACCCATAAATAAATCTTATGAAAAAAAAAATAAACCAATAAAAGTACACATATCTAATATCGCCGTGTCCGGAACGACCTGACCTATAAAACTGTCCCACTAGTTAACCCCTTTAGTGAACACGGTAAAAGAAAAACAAAACATAAAGCAATGCTTTATCATACCGCCAAACAAAAAATGGAATAAAACGCCATCAAAAAGACCAATGTAAATAAAAATGGTACCGCTGAAACTGTCATCTTGTTCCACAAAAAACAAGCCGCGATACAGCTCCAACGGCCGAAAAATAAAGTTATAGCTCTAAGAATAAAGCGATGCAAAAACAATTCTTTTTTTCTATAAGATAGTTTTTATTGTGTAAAAGCGCCAAAACATAAAAAAATATAAACGT
This sequence comes from Phyllobates terribilis, assembly GCF_046119375.1. NCBI lineage: Eukaryota > Metazoa > Chordata > Amphibia > Anura > Dendrobatidae > Phyllobates > Phyllobates terribilis. Next base: position 42,260,855 of record NW_027362761.1, on the reverse strand, counting down.
GGTACTGCTGTAAACGAACTGACCCGAAGAATAAAGCTGCCTTATTAATTTTACCACACGCAGAACGGCATAAAAAGAAAGTTCCTGAATTGTTGGTTTTTGTTTATTCTGCCTCCCAAGAATCGGAATTGAAAGCGATCAAAAAGTGTCACGTGCCTGAAAATGGTACCAATAAAAACATCAACTTGTCCCGCAAAAACAAGCAGTCACATGACTCTGTTGGCCGAAATATGGAAAAATTATAGCTCTCAAAATATGGCGATTTAAAAACTAGTCTTTGCAAAAAAAAGTTTTTTTTTTAGTGTGTGACAGCGGTCAATCATAAAAACCCGATATGAATCTGGTATCGCTGTAATTGCATCGACCCGAAGAATAAAGTCGTCTAATCACTTATACCACACGAAGAACGGCGTAAAAAATAAACTCGTTGGGGTAGGATAGGATAGGGTTGAGGTTGTATTGGGTAGGGGTTAGGCTTGGGTTGGGATTTTTTCAGAAGTAAGGAAAAAAAAAATGGCGACCAATGGCGACATGCTAGAGTCTCCGCCCCATATGTTTTGCAGCTGTTATACAGCCAAAAAACCTTACGGGGATTGCCTGCCATGTATGAGCCATCCCCGCATATTTTTTTATGGGTGTCTAATAACCGTGAAGCATGCGGACGGGGACCCGATGCAAAGTCAAGTAGCGAGCACTTGCACTCAAGACTAATGACAACTTATTCAATATGATGACCTAATGTTATCAAATTGTGTCTTACCTCTGGGTTCAAAATGTTCACTATACCCCTTGATAAAATCCTTGAGGGGTGTAGTTTCCAAAATGGAGTCACTTGGGGGGGGGGGGGTGTTCAACTGTTTAGGCACATCAGGGGCTCTCCAAACGCAACATGGTTTCCGCTAATTATTCAAGCAAATTTTACATTCAAAAAGTCAAATGGCGCTCCTTCCCGTCCGAACCCTGCCATGCGCCTAAACAGTGGTTTTCCCCCACATATGGGGTATCAGCGTGCTCAGGAGGAATTGCACAACAAATTTTGGTGTCCATTTTTTAATGATACCCTTGTGAAAATAAAAAAATTGGGGTCTAAAGTAACATTTTTGTGAATAAAAAATAAATGTTCATTTTTTTTTTCTTCCGCATTCCAAAAATTCACGTGAAGCACCTGAAGGGTTAATAAACTTCTTGAATGTGGTTTTGAGCACCTTGAGGGGTGCAGTTTTTTAGAATGGTGTCACTTTTGGGTATTTTCTGTCATAAAGGCCCCTCAGTCACTTCAAATGTGATGTGGTCCCTAAAAAAAAATGATTTTGTTGTAAAAATGAGAAATCGCTGGTCAATTTTTAACCCTTATAGCTCCCTAACAAAAAAAAATTTTGGTTCCAAAATTGTGCTGATGTAAAGTAGACATGTGGGAAAATGTTATTTATTAACTACTGTGTGACATATCTCTCTGATTTAAGGGCATGGAAATTCAAAGTTTGAAAATTGTGACATTTTCAAAATTTTCGTCAAATTTCTGTTTTTTTCACAAATAAACGCAAGTGATATCGAAGAAATTTTACCACTATCATGAAGTACAATATGTCACGAAAAAACAGTCTCAGAATCAGGGGGATCCGTTGAAGCGTTCCAGAGTAATTACCTCATAAAGTGATACTGGTCAGGATTGTAAAAATTGGCCTGGTCATTAACATGCAAACCACCTCAGGGGTAAAGGGGTTAAACGCCAGATACCACCACACTGAGTCTAGAGTATCTTTGCTGCCTCATTAGTGAATGGATCCTTCGGGGATTTCACCTGAATCACATATTTTGTAGATTTAGGTGGAAACCCCGAAGTAAGTGCCCACAGGATAAATATGACCTTATTCAAAATGTTCTGTACTCCAAACTGCCACCAATAAAAACTTCTACTGAACCTTCCAAAAAACAAGTCCCCACTTAGGTTTATCATCTTTTAACAGAAATATAGGGAGTGTCCAAGTTACTGGTAGCACAATGGCTCTCGAAAAGTAACACTGCTCCCACCAAAAGAAATCCAGCAAAGTCTGTGCTCCCAATTCAAATGCCCCCTCTCCCTGAGCCTCAGTGTGCCTAAATCGCAGTTAGCTTCCACATGTTTGGCATTACAGTAGCGAGGAGAGCTCACTTGATTTATGGAGTGCATTTCTTCAGAAGCACGAGCTGGGGATAATGACTGTGCACTACAATGTACGGGCTCTACAATGGCAGATTTTCACTTTCACTCTGCAACATCAATTGCTGCTTGTTTCTGGAAAACACCCATGGAGGAAAAATAATCACAACACCTGTAGATAAATTCCCAGAGGGGTGTAATTTCCAAATTAGGGTCGATTTCTGCTCTTTGGCACTTAGGGTCTCTGCATATGGAGTTGTGAAAATCTGTGCTCCAAAAGTCAAATGGTGCTCCTTCCCTCCCATGTTTCTCCATGTGGCCAAACAGTACTGGGATATTGCCATGTTCACGAGAAATTGTGTAAGAAATTACTTGGTCATTTTTACCTATTTCCCCTCGTGAAAATTTTAAATCTTAGCCTAAAATGTTGTTTTAGCCCAAGTGCCCACGATGCAGAAATGCTCTGGATTTTTCCTGAGCGTTTCTGCAGCTCCCTGGCAGAAAAAAAACGCATTCAGATTTTACATGCGTTTTTCCTGCCAGGGACAAGCGGAAGTGAATCTTTTTGCACATGAGATTTTGCATGCGGGTTGTCAAGCGCTTTCCAAGCGATTTTTGCATCACTTGGAAAGTGCTTGACAACTTGGTCACACTATATAAATCCATGCAACCAGCATGGATTTATATAGTGTGACCATAAAAGAATGGTAAAAAATAAATATTATACTTACCTTCTGATGGTCCCTGGGGTCCTTATCCGAGGCGTCCGGTGTCTTGCGGTTGTGTAAAAGGACCTGCCACGACGTCATTTAGTCATGTGACGGGTCACGCGACCGCCGACGTCAGCGGTCGTGTGACCCGTCACATGACTAAATGACGTCATGGCAGGTCCTTTTAGACCATCGCGAGCTGCCGGGAAGCCAGGACGGATCGCTGAGGAGACCGAGGGCCATCAGAAGGTGAGTATAATGTATATTTTTTATTTTAATTTTTTTTTTTTTTTTTTTTTTTACAGGTACTATGGTGCCTGGGTCTGGAGGAGAGTCTCCTCTTCTCCAAACCCGGGTACCATCCGCACATTGAATCGCAGAATATCCGCATGTGCACATGTAGTGATGCGGATATTATGCGATTCAATGCAAGTCAATGGCGGCGAAAACGCCACGTTTGCGCAAAATAATTGGTAGTGCTGCGGATTTTTCCGCAGCATGTGCACAGCACATGCGGATTATCATTGGGGAACATGGCAGAACTACTACCAAGCGTTTTTTAAGCGTTTCTGCAGCGGAATTGCCTAAAAAACGCATAGTGGGCACACAGCCTTAGTGGTAAAAATGTAATTTTTTTCTTCACCGCTCAATGGCATAAAATTTTGTGGAACACGCGGTGTCAATGTTCTTTTTTTTTTTTTTTTTTTTTTTTTAAATCTGATCAATTTTTATTCATTTAAAGATAGGATAATAAAATACATCTTCAGTAAAATAATTTCACATTTTCTTATTATCAAAAAGAACCCCTCACCCCCCCCTCCCTCCCCTTTTATGGACGACAATAAACCCTTATCGTTATATAACATATGTTTCAACATCTTATAATCATTACAATGTGTTTTATAATGTAATGTAGTCATCGGATACTTTCCTCCAAAAGCATTATCATTAACACACCTTCCATGGTGTCCATAGGTTGTCACTGAGTTTGGCGTTTTTCCTTTTTAAATACATTTTTTCCTCCATTCGTACCACATACTCCACCTGCCTTATATACTCCTGTCTAGAGGGAGGCTCCGGTCGCACCCAATACCTAGCTATTACTTTCCTAGCTGCATATAAAAGTCTGGCAATTGCCATTTTTGTGATTCCCCACAAGTTCTTCCACATATCCCAGCAAGCAAACTATCAGATCCCTAGGAAATTATACAGTGATATCGTCCTTCAATTAGGCCAGCTACTTCAGACCAATAGTTTGCAAGCTTTGGGCAACTCCACATAACATGTAATATTTCAGCATTTTCTGACCCACATCTCGGGCAATTCGAATTCTCCCGTACCCCTATTCTGAACAAAAAATCGGGTGATCTATATGCTCTATGTACAAGAAGTAACTGAGACATTCTGGCAGGTTCATTTAGAGACAACTTAGGAATATATTCCAAAATGGATTCCCACCTGTCCTCTTCAATGGTACCAACGTCTGCTTCCCACCTCTCCCTCGCCAAAACAGGATATTTCAATAGAAAGGTGTGAAGCAGATCAGCATACACCCTAGATATGACGCCTGCTGTACATCCCCCCCATACAAATATAATCAATAACAATATCCTTTTGAACAGACAGGTTCTTGATTTTCCTTTGCTTAATAAACGCATGTTTAACCTGTGTATACTGATAGCTGTGTCTGTCTAATAAATGAAATTCCTCTTTTAGCATCTCTAAGGTTTTGATGTTTTGGTTATCCATCAGTTGGTAGATGTACTGTATACCCCTTAAATTTTCGTTATCCCAAATAGGAGTATACATAGACATTCCCACTATACCTCTAATCCTCTTCACCCTCATCCACAGTTTATGGACTAAGCCACAGGTCGGGTATGACCTGCCTATCTTCCCAAAAAGTCCCGATTCTAGGCCCACCACCAATGGACCCTTTTTAAGGGTTTGGTAAGGCGAGACCCCCCTCTTCTTTCGGCCTCTGGAGAGTCTCCAGCTTAATCCTGGGTTGACCTCCACCCCAATCCAGATCCCTAAATATTGAATTAATACGCTGGAACACCGACCGAGGGATCCACACAAGGGAGTTATGTAAAACATATAGCAATTTGGGCATCAGCACCATTTTAAGAAGATTGGTGCGTCCCACCACCGAGAGGCGCATTTTGCTCCACGTAGATGCTTTATCTTTTAATTTCCCAATTATCGGGTATACATTCAACTGAAGGTACTCCTTTACTGGTAACGTTATTGTAATTCTAAGGTATTTAAACTCTTGTACTAATTTAAGTTGTGTACGTTCCACCTGTTCAACATCTAAGCCATCCAGGGTATCTATTTCCATAATATGAGATTTATCCCAATTAATTTGTAACCTAGATAACATGCCAAATCTATTGATGACAGCTATTGCACCATGTAATGACGCTTGAGGGTCCTGTAAGAATAATAAAATATCATCTGCGTACAACGCTATCTTCTCCTCAACCATTCCATACCGAAATCCCTTTACCACGTCTGACTGTCAAAATACAGAAGCCAGCGGCTCTATGGCCAGGGCAAATAACAGCGGGGAGAGGGGGCAGCCCTGTCTGGTTCCTCTTGTCATATCAAATTTATCTGACCGTTCCCCATTTACTCTTATTCTAGCTACAGGGTGCGTATACAATAACTTTACCCAGGGCAAAAAAACCGGACCAAATCCCATCAGTTGGAGAACTCGCCAGAGATAGCTCCACTCCACACTATCAAAGGCTTTCCGTGTGTCCAATGAGACCACAACTCTATGCCCAGCATTGTCAGCGGCCAACTGCATGTTAAAAAATAATCGCCTCAAGTTAATGGCCGTTGATCTATCCGGCATAAAACCTGACTGATCTGAGTGTATAGTACTAGAAACTACACGGCTTAATCGGTTAGACAATACTTTAGCTAAGATTTTAATATCAGCCGGTAGTAGAGATATGGGTCTATACGAATCTGGCTGTGTCCGGTCCTTATCCGCCTTGGGCAAAACCACTACTGTAGCCTCCCGCATTGACTCTGGTAATTCTCCCACCTCCAAGGCCTCCAGAAACACATCCTTCAATTTTGGCAATAGTATATCTCTAAAATGTTTATAAAATTCTGTTGGTAGGCCATTTGCTCCTGGGGCTTTATTTGCCATTGAAGCCAGAGCTTCCTCCATCTTCTCCGCCGTCAGGGGGCCTTCCAAGCTATCCCTAGCCTCCTCACTAAGTCTAGGTATCTGGGTTCCCCTCAAGAATTGGTCTGTCATCTCCTGTATTACTTAACTTAGAATGATATAAATCACCATAGAAGTCCCTAAACACCTTCAAGATTCAGTGACTAAGGTGCCAGTTGGATCCAGGAGACCGTATATATATCCCGGTTCTCTCTGCGCTGCCGCTATAATAGACAACAGGTGGCCAACTTTTTCACATTCATAAAAGGCAATTTTTTGAAATTCCCTCTTTTTTTTTCCCCATTGGCTAGAAATATTTTATCCACACCTTTTTGAGCTTCTCTCATTGTCTGTTGCGCCTCTACGGTGGGGTTAAGCACCAATTCCTCCTCCGCTCTCTTCAGCACGGCCAATGCCTCTTTCCTCCATTCTGTTCTGATTTTTAACTCTGGAAATATCTCAGATCAGCAAACCCCTAACATAAGCCTTCGTTGTGTCCCACACAGTACCTATGGCTGTATTTCCCACGTTATTCTGGAAGAACTCCTCCACTTCTCCTGCTATTTTCTGAATATCCACCGTTTCCAGCCAAACTGGGTGAACCTTCCATTCCTTCCGCCCACCGCCCCCACATATACCGGACCTCAGCTCTACCAACAGTGGGCAATGATCAGAGAGTATCCTAGGTAGATATTCAATATGCATAATGTTTTGGTCAATCTTCCCATTTCCAAGGGCTAGGTCTATTCTAGACAGAGCCGTGTGTCGAAGAGTAGCACGAGTATGTCCTCGCTCCCACATGTCTCACTCTCCACAAATCTATCAGGCCCACCTCTGACACATACTTAGCAGAGGGTGTCTCCTCCTCTCCGTCATTTCTTCCCGAATGCCTATTAGTTTTGTCCCAAATTTTATTCATTATATTGTTGACATCCCCAATCAGCAACACAGGAATCCCTATCCAATGCTTCGTGAGCTCTATAATCTCCTGCAGTTTCGTCCCAGTGTATGGCGGTGGAAAATACACTGCCACCACACAATATAATTTGCCATAAAGTCTGCAAACTAGAAAAACGTATTGCCCGTCTTTATCCATTTTAATCTCAACCTCCTCGAACGGAGTTCCCACATGCACCAGGATAGAAACCCCCCTTGCATATGCAGAATAGGTAGAATGGTATGCTCTTTGGACCCACTTCCTCGCTAAAAAAAACAGTTTTGTCCCTTGTCAGGTGTTTCCATAAGGCAGATAATGGAGGGCCCTCGAGCTAAAATATTCTGCAGAATAGTGGCCCGTCTCTTACGGTCCGCCAAACCACGTATGTTCCAGCTTAATACCTTAACCATACCCGCCATTGTTTATCAGAATCAATATCTGCGTATATAACCACATCAGCGGTGTCAATATTCTTACTGCACCACCTAAATGATTTCTATAAGAGGTGTATTTTGTAAAATGGGGTCCCTTATGGGGGAAGGAGGTCCTGTTGTCCTGACACCTCAAAGGCTCTGCCAAAGTGACATGGTACCCGCAAAACATTCCAAGCAAATCTGAACTCCGATATGGCGCTCCTTCCTTTCTGAGCTTTGGACTGTGCCTCAAAAGTAGGTTCCGACCACATATAAGGTATTGGTGTACTCAGGAGAAATTGTGTAACAAATTATGTGGTTCATTTTCTCCTATTAGCCCTTCTGAAAATTAAATGCTTGGGGCTAAAACAACATTTTAGTGGGAACAAAAAATTATTTTTAATTTTCACAGTGCAATGTTATGCAATTCTGTGACATATCTGGGTTTAAAATGCTCACTACACTCCTAGAGGAATTCTTTGAGGTGTAGTTTCCAAAATTGTCACTTGTGGGGGTTACTGCTGTTTCGGCTTCTCGGGCTCTGCCAATATGACATGGCGTCCGCAATTTAGTTTAGGAAAATTGTGCTCCTAAAGTCAAATGGCACTATTTCCGCCATGTATGGGTTAAACCTGTACTCAGGAAAAAATGGACCACATAATTTGTTGTGCAATTTCTCCTGTTACCCTTGTGAAAATTAAAAATGTAGGCTTTCATCAACATTTTTGTAATATTTAATTTTCATGGCCCAATATTATAAAATTCTGTGAAGCACCAATGGGTTCAAGATGCTCACCACACTCCTACATAAATTCCTTGAGGGGTGTATTTTCTAAAATGGCGTCACTTTTGGGGGATTTTCTGCTGTTTTGAAACCTTACCATGTGTCCAAATACAACAAGGTGTCTGCAATCTATGCCAGACAATTTTGCACTCCAAAATCAAATGGCTCTCCTTCCCTTCCAAGCCCTGCTGTGTGCCCAAACAAGAGATTGACCACATATAGGATATCCCTCTACTCAGAAGAAATGGCACAACAAATTTTGTGATCCATTTTCTCCTGTTACAATTATGAAAATGAAAAATTGTGGACTAAAGCAACATTTTTGTGGGAAAAATGTATTTTTCCATTTTCACGGCTCAACATTATAAAATCCAGTGAAGAACCTGTGGGTTCAAGGTGCTCCCCACACTTTTAGATAAGTTGCTTGAAGGGTATAGTTTCCAAAATGGGGTCACTTGTGGGGGGGGGGGTTCTATTGTTTAGGCACATCGGGGGCTCTGCAAACGGCATGGTATCCGCTTTGTATTCCAGCCAATTTTGCATTCCAAAAGTCAAATGGTGCTCCTTCCCTTCCAAGCCCTGCTGTGCGCTCAAACAGTAGTTTTCCACCACACATGGGGTATCGGTGTACTCCGGAGAAATTGCACAACAAATTTTACAGTCCATTTTCTCCTGTTACCTTTGTGAAAATTAAAAATTTGGGGCTAAAGGAACTTTTGTGAGAAAAATTTAAATTTTGAATTTTTCCTTCCATATTGCTTTTATTTCTTTTGAATGTGTTTTTGAGGACTTTAAGGGGTGCAGTTTTGAAAATTGTGTCACTTTTAGGCCCCTAAAAGCCCATGTGACAGAAAATACCCAAAAGTGACTTCAAATGTGCTGTGGTCCCTAATAAAAATTGGTGATAAACTTTTAACCCATCTAACTTCCTAACAAAAAAAGTAGTTTAAAAAAATGTTTATGTAAAATAGATATATGGGAAATGTTGTTTATATGTTTTGTGTGATATAACTATCTGATCTAAGAGCATAAAAATTCAAAGTTTGAAAATTGCCACATTTTTCAAATTTTTTTTTTCTTTTAAGTTTTCATAAATAAACGCAAATCATATGGACCAAATTTTACCACCATCATGAAGTACAATGTGTCACGAGAAAACAGTCTCTGGATCACTGGGATAAGTTGTATCGTTCCAGGGTTATTACTTTCCATATACTGACTCTGGTCAGAATTGCAAAGTGAGGCTCAATCATTAATGTACAAAGTGACTTGGTCCTTAACCCCTTCAGGACCCAGCCTATTTTGACCCTAAAGACCTTGGTATTTTTGTCAATTCTGACCAGTGTCCCTTTACGAAGTAAAAACTCTGGAACACTTCAACGGATCCTAGCGATTCTGAGATTGTTTTTTCATGACTTATTGGGCTTCATGTTAGTATTAAATTTAGGTCGATAATATTTGCGTTTATTTGTGAAAAAATAAAAAATTTGGCAAAAATGTTGAAAATTTCGCAATTTTCAAATTTTGAATTTTTATTCTGCTAAACCAGAGAGTGATGTGACACAAAATAGTTAATAAATAACATTTCTCACATGTCTACTTTACATCAGCACAATTTTGGCAAAAAAATATTGGGGGGGGTAGGAAGTTTGAAGGGTTCAAAGTTCATCAGCAATTTATCTTTTTTCCAGCAAAAGTTACAAAACCATTTTTTTTTAGTGACCGCATCACATTTGAAGTCCCTTTTGAGGGGTGTACATGACAGAAAACACCCAAAAGTGACACCATTCCAAAAACTGCACACCTCAAGCTACTCAAAACTACATTCAAGAAGATTATTAACCCTTCAGGTGCATCACAGGACCTAAAGCAACATGGAAGAAAAAATGAACATTTCTAACAAAAATTTTCTTTTAGCCTAAATTTTTTAATTTTCACATGAGTAACAGGATAAAATGCATCCTAAAATTTGTTGAGCAATTTCTCCTTCCCTTCTGAGCCCTGCCGTGCACCCAAACAGTGGTTTATGACCACATATGAGGTATCGGTGTACTCAGGAGAAATTGCCCAACAAATTTTAGGATGCATTTTATCCTGTTACCCATGTGAAAATTAAAAAATTTAGGCTATAAGAACATTTTTGTGAAAAAAAAAAAGTACTTTTTTGGTTTCACAGATCAATTTGTGAAGCACCTGGGGGTTTAAAGTGCTGACTATGCCACCCCCAGGTGCTTCACAAATGAATCTGTAAAAATGAAATTTTTTCTGGAAATTTTTTTTTTTTTTCATTTTTCCGAAACAATTTGTGAAGCACCTGGGGGTTCACAATGCTCACTACCCATCTACATAAGTTCCCTGGGGGGTCTAGTTTCCAAAATGGGGTCACTTGTGGGGGAGCTCCAATGTTTAGGCACACAGGGGCTCTCCAAACGCGACATGGTGTCCGCTAACAACAGATTAACTCGCCCCATGTGCTTGTTGTACCCCAGGGCACAGTCCGGTTTGTGGACCGGTGCTGGGGTACCTCTAACGGTGGTGCTGGGACCATGGATTGTGGTCAAGAAAAAGACGTCCCTTTTGTCTTTGAACTTCACCACAACCATGTTGCCGCTACATTGGGCTCGGCTCTCACCCTTTGGGAGAGGCTGCTCAATTAGCGTCAAAGGGAGACCCCTCTGGGTTCTGCGCACAGTACTGCAAGCGGCGGTAGTTCTGGCAGAGAGGGACTGAAATAGTGGAATGCTTGTGTAAAAGTTATCAACGTATAGATGGTAACCTTTATCGAGCAGTGGGCGGATCAAATCCCACACTATTTTCCCACTCGCCTTCAGAGCAGATGGACATTCTGGGGGCTGGATCCTCGAATCCTTTCCTTCGTACACTCTAAAGCTGTGAGTGTACCCTGAGGCACTCTCGCACAGCTTGTAGAGTTTTATTCCATACCTGGCCCTCTTACTGGGCAGGTATTGTCGGAATTGAAGCCTCCCTTTGAAGTGGATGAAGGATTCATCCACAGAAATTTCCTTTTGGGGAACGTACACTTCAGCAAACTTGTTGCTGAAGTGTTCGATGACCGGACGAATTTTGAACAGTCTGTCAAAATTCGGGTCATCGCGGGGAAGGCTGTCTGCGTTATCCCGGAAATGTAAGAACTTGTGAATGACCTCAAATCTTTTGCGGGTCATCACCATTCTGAACACTGGAGTTTGATATAAAATATCGGTACTCCAGTATTGGCGGATTTCTGGCTTCTTCACAATCCCCATGTGAAGTACCAGTCCCCAATATTTCAACATTTCTACTGAGTCAACGGGACTCCAAGTAGAAAACATTGAATTTGAGTTTGCAGCCAAAAATTGTTGGGCGTAGATATTGGTCTGCTCCACCATGAGACTGACAATGACCTCAGAGAAATAGACTTTGAAAAAGTCTATTTCCCTGAGGTTTGCTATCTCGAACTGGATTCCTGATTGGGGAAGGAAATCCGGAATCCGTGGAGTGTAATTTTCAGGGACGGGGGTCCACACGGGGGGCCCTGGTGCTAGGTTGGGCGTGACTAGCACCAGGTTGAAGGTTACTCACAGATGGCTGTGGGTCTTCTTCCACGGCCTCCGGACGATGTCTTGACCTCTGACGTGTTATTGGTGCCGGCTCGGTGTCACTGGAGGAGGAAGAATGGGAGGAATAGAGGAACGTGGGGTCCTCTCCCTCACTATCAGCTTCGGAGGCAATAATGGAATATGCCTCCTCAGCTGTGTACGCCCTAGACTGGGATGAGCGGGACGGGCGGGACATTGTGTGCTGTGTGCGTGTGTAAAAAAAAAAAAAAAAAAAAAAAATCAAAGCTTCATTATAGTGTGAGTGTACGTGTGTGTGAGTGCTTGGTGTAAACTTCTGCAGTCAGGCACACGGGGCGTAGGAGGGGGCAGAAAGGGGGGGCAGGAAGCCAGCAGTATCAGCAGGGGGGGTGATCACTGGGGCAGAAAGGGGGGTAGTAGGCCGGCAGCAGCAGGGTGGGGGGGTGATCACTGGGGACGGGGGGGATGATCACTGGGAGGGATGGTGGGTGATCACAGGTGCAGGGGATTTACAGTGAGCCTGCTGCTGCCTGTGATCACCTTACACCGGCTGGCAGAAGGAGAGCACCAGCCGGTGGATGAAGACGTGGGAGAGGGAGCGGTATGAAATTGGACTGGGGTGGAGGGGGTTGGAGGGGGGGGGGGGTCGGGGGCTAAGTGAGGGCTGGAGTCGGACAAGTGGGGAAATATTACCGGCAGCGGATCGGTGGTGGCGGCGGCGGGGTTGGCGGCAGCAGATCGGCAGGTGATCAAGCTCCTTAGCTTCCACGGACGGGATGACGCTAGCCCCACAGACACTGTGACATGGGTCGGGAAGGGGTTAAAGTGAATCGGTCACCCCCCCGGGACGTATATAACTTATTAATATGAGCATACAGATGATCGAAATGTTAAACTAGTCCTACCTGTATGCTTCATATTAGTGGTCTTGTTGAGAAATGATATTTTATTTCTTTATGCTAATGATTTCTTCCAGACTTCGGGGCGTATGGTGCTTGGAAGAAATCCCTGCATCCTCTCCATTATAATACCACCCTGTGACATGCAGTTGTGGCGCCGGAATGTCGCGCCTGCACTCCCTCCACAAATCGTGTCTTTTCCTCCCTTCTATGCACAGTATACAATGATCTGCGCAGGCGCTGGCGAGTCACTTCTGTTCCAGTGACCTCCGGCGTGTGCGACTAGAAGGTGCTCTCCCCACTTCCTCCCTGCATAGTCCTCGCTAAGAACCATATGTTTATGTATACATGTGTATACACAGGGCACTGTGACGTGCATGAGAGGAGGATGGAATTACAGTATAATGAAGAGAGAAGGCGGAGATTTCTTCTTCATTAACATAAAGAAATAAAATAAGTTTTCTCAACAATACCGCTAATGTGAGCAAATAGGTAGGACTAGTTTAACATTTGTCACCTGTATTCCCATATTAATAGGTTTTAGGTGACTAATTCCCTTTAAGGGGTTAAGTTTGTGGGTGATATGTGAAAAAAAATTTAAAGGTTCACGAGGTATAAATACTTTTTCAAGGCACTGTGTATTATTCTCTGGAACACTCTAGCATTTCAGAAAACATATACTTTGAAGAGCCTGTCAGGGATCATGTCCGGCCACGGCCGGCTTCTCCCAGTGTCGCTCTAGCTAACAGATCTCTCTGAATGTACCTGTGAGGGAGAGACCGGTCAGTCACCTGCAGCGGCACAGGGAAAAGCTGGCTGGGGCTTGTGCCATACAAGTCTGGTCCCCGGCCTGATCTTCAAAGTATATTTTGTCTGACACACTGGAGCGTTTTAGGAAATAATACACTTGTCTCCAATTCATGCAGCTTGCGGTTTTGTCAGCATGAATTTCCTGACAGGTTCCCTTGAAGTTTGGGAAATTGTTTGCCAGTTTCTGTATTCTGTAAAACAAATCTGAGGTCCAAGCTCATGTTCTGGTGCTTCTATTGATGGAGTCTTTATGTACAGCCACCTTGGTTGCTCCTCGTAGGTAAGATGTTGGAGTGACTTTTAACCACATTATATATAAAACACTTGCATGACATCATGACCGTGATATAAAGGGATCCTTTTCCACTCTGCTTAATGTAACCTTTGAGGACTTTTCTTGCAGAATAGACGGCCCTCAGTTTACCTCCCTACAAGAGAGTACCCTTCTGACCAAAGTAAGTGTGTGTTATTCCTTCATTGTTGGGTTGGAGTCTTGACACTTGTCAAGTGATGATTCTAACTTTTTTTTTTCTTTACCCTTCAGTTATAGTTACAGAGAAAACAAATATACTTTTGCGTTATCTACACCAGCAATGGGGAAAGAAGGTGAGACCTTTATTCTCTAAATAAGAATTAGAATATATCTTTAAACTAGGCCACTTTTTGGACAGCTGAAATGCTCTGTTCTCCTGTTCGGTGACTTTTACTTCCATTAAAAGAGCATCTTTCCTTTCAAACAAGAATATAACTTTCCACAGTTAAAAATGTTGTAGGCCATCAGTAAAATGGAAGAGTCAGACGGCCGTATAACTCGGACCAGGATCGCAACGCAATGCTCTGACTGGCTGTAGGCTCTTCCATCCCGAGAGTGACCGCTGCATAGAAGCATCTGGTGTTCAGACACTCAGCATCTGTGTTGATCAGTTGATTTAAAAGGAATGTCTGCTTTCATAGGAAAATGTCTTACAGGCTGAACTTGCTTTTCACATAACAAGACATGCAGTACTTTCCTACTAAATCCCCTTCTGCTTTCCACCAGTCCTCAGCTGTGTTCCTCAGCTCCAGTCCTCAATGCCCACCAACAGATCATATTTTCAGGATTTCTTTAGTATTGTACAGGTAATGGAATTATGACCTGTGTAATACTAAGGTAATCCTGGAAAACATGATCTCTCTGTGGCTCTTGAGGAACACAACAGATAACTCTGAAGGCAATCATTTGACTGTCTCATGACATCTACCTTAGTATCACCCCTGTGTCCAGTGATTGGCATCAGGAGTCATGTGCTGTAGATGAGACTTTACCACTGCAGCCTGTCAACAAAGACCAGTGAGGAGAAGTAGCAAGCTGATGCCACAAGGAGGTTCAGTAGGTAAATATTGTGGGACTTATACTCAGACAGAACTTCTAAGGGGTTGCTATACTCTGGTGTGCATTGTATTCGCTTTATTGTTAACCACACACAGCTCCACACATTTAGTGGTTGTCCAGGGCAAGCCTATTCACTGAGTACAGAACTTTGCCCGTTAAACAATATAGGGGAGATGCCTTCAATCTGCTAATGGACTTCTGAGTCAGGCACCCACCAATGATATAGATGACCAATTGTAACAATAAACGCCTTTATTATCTACATATAATGTTCAGTGAAACTCTTAATATGCGCACTGATCCCGAGCTACACTTCTGTGTATGTTTTTCTTTGTTTTCTTATTTATTCAAATTTTTATGAATTTTTAATTGCGGTGCTGCCAAATTAGTTGTCCTGTTTTAATTGGCTTCTTCAAATGAACAATTATAGTACAATTTTCCCCTCACCCATGACGGCACACCTTGAGAGAGGGATCCGCCCCACCAAGGACAGGAAACCGTCTGAAATAAAAGGGCGGTACCTCTCCCTCGCTTCAGTTGGTTTCCTGTCCTTGTTGGGAACCTGTCTGAAGATGTCCATACTTACCTGGGCCTGTTCCGGTGTGGAAGAGCGGGCACCAGCCTGTGCACCGGTTTCCAGGGTCCAGAAGCGCCGTCCGCGGTTCCCTGGAGCAGTGTCCGAGCGTGCGCATGCGGTGAGGAGGGCTCCGGCTCCCCGCAGACCGCTGCGCTGTCCTCTCCCTGCCGCAGGCTCCTGGCTGGCTGCACACCGGGAGCGGCGTCTTCCGGGTGTGACGCGACTGACGTCACGGCGCGGTGCACGCTGGGAGAGGCGTGTCCGATGACGTCGGAGGACGGCACCCGGATCCAACATGGCAGCGCCCTGTAAGTGCTTGCCGGCCGGCTTTTCAAACCTCGGCCGGCGGGTGTCAGGAGGGGGGAGGACACAAGAACTGGAGGGGGTTCTGGATGTGCCCTATTTAAGGTGGAGGGGTTGTCCTGGTCAAACGCTGCTTATACTCATGCTTGTGGTATAGCAGCTATGGCAGACCAGGACAGCCAGGAGCAGCAGTAGCAGCTGACCCCTCCATCTCATCAACGCCAGCGGAAGAAGCAGTCGGACACCTCTCACACGTACAGCCGCTCCAGCAACCGTAGCGGCAGCAGAAGTAAGGTGTCGGACGCTTCAGGGCCTTCCAGAAGGGATTCATCTTATGTCCCGACACAGCCTCCAAATCCGGTACCCTTTTGTGACTTCAGGGGTGAGTGATCTTCGTGAATGTCACTTAATAGTAATGGAAAGTTATGTGCTTCATTCCTTAGGAACCTAAGAAGAGTAGCGCCAAACAGAAGCACAGGGTTTGCGCCTTATGCCAAGTCCCCCTTTCCATAGATTGGCAGAAACAGCTTTGTGCTAGCTGTATTAACCAAACCATAGCTGAGAGCACCCCGGATTTTGCTTCTAATTTGAGGGCCGTAATCCGTTCAGAGGTTCAGGATTCCCTGAAAGACTTTCTTAAAGGGAAAAAGAGATCCCATAAGGATATCTCCTCCGACTATGATTCATCCTCCCAGTCAGAGGATCTATGCCTCAGTGATTCAGCATCCTCCTCTTCATCCGGCAGTGGTAGGCCCTGTTTCCCTATTGAGGATACTGACAAGTTGGTCAGAGCGGGTAGATCTACCATGGGGTTGAGGGAGGAAAAGGCAGCCAGGTCCCTGGAAAACATTGTTCGCAGGCCTGGAGGAAAAAAAAGAGACGCTCCTTTCCAGTGAATCCTAAAATTCAGACCCTTATAGACCGGGAATGGAGGAAGCCTGAGAAATCGGGAGTGTTGCCCTCATCCTCTAAAAGAAGGTACCCCTTCGAGGATAGTGTCTCTGGGTCCTGGGATAAAATTCCTAAAGTTGACGGGTCTGTTGCCCGATCATCCAAAAAATCGTCCCTACTCCTGGAAGATTCAAGAAGTCTAAAGGATGCTCTTGATAAGAAGGCAGATTCCTTCCTGCGTCACACCTGGGAAGCGGCGGCAGGGGGCCTGAAGCCAGCGGTAGCAGGCACTTGTGTCGCTAGGTCACTCATGGTGTGACTTCAACAATTAGGAGACCAGCTCAAGGATAAAAAGATATCCGGAGATAAAATCCTCTCCAATTTACCTTTACTGCAAGCAGCGTCCTCTTTCCTTGCCGACTCCTCAGCGGATTCGGTTAAACTCGCTGCCAGGTCTGCTAACTTATCTAATGCTGCCAGACGAGCCCTGTGGCTCAAGGGTTGCCCAGGAGACCTACAGTCTAAACATAAGCTATGTTCCCTTCCTTGTGATGGTAAACTATTGTTTGGCCAAAAACTGGACGAGCTTTTGGAGAAGGCCGGCGACAGGAAGAGAGGTTTCCCAGGGTTCACGGGGGACACAAAGTCCTACTTTCGGAGGAAAAGATTTAACCGAGGTCACCCTCCGGGAGAAAGGAAAAGATGGGAGCCCAGATCTAGTAAGGACTCTGGTTACATGTTTGGGGGGCCGTCCTCCAGTACCAAAAAATCTCCCCAATGATTTGAGGCTAGAGGTCGGGGGAAGGCTTTCCCATTTTATCTCCGCTTGGGAAGCCATTACTTCAAATCCCTGGATGTTGAGTATCATAAAAATGGCCTAAAGATACTCTTCAGTCAAGTCCCTCACCGAACCTTCATGATCACCTCCAGGAGGAAGTCCAGGGAGGAGCAGATAGCCCTAGAGTCGGAAGTGCTGGATTTGGTCAACAAACAGGTCCTTCACGAAGTTCCAAATTCACAATGGGGACGGGGATTTTATTCCCCCCTATTCGTGATAAAAAAAAACAAATGTGCCTTAAGGACCATTATCAACCTCAAAAGTCTAAATCAGCTGATAGAGAACCAGACTTTCAAGATGGAATCAGTGAACTCGGCAGTAAAACTCCTACACCACAATTGTTTAATGGCAGCTATCGACCTAAAAGATGCCTATTATCACGTCCCAATCCATCCAGACTACCAGAAGTACCTAAGGGTAGCCCTATTCATCCAAGGGGAATTGAGACATTTCTAATTTACTGCCCTACCTTTTGGATTCTCGATCGCACCGAGAGTGTTTACAAAGGTTATAGCGGAGGTGACAGCTTTTCTCCGAATCAAAAACGTGGTGATTGTTCCCTACTTGGACGACTTTCTGATAATAGGGAAATCTGAGGACCACTGTTCCTCTCAATTATTAGAGGTCAGGACAGCCTTACATCAGCTAGGTTGGTTGATAAATATTCAAAAATCAAAACTATCCCCCTCAAGGACTCAGATCTTTCTGGGCTTGACCCTAAATTCCTAACTCCAATCCTGCTTCCTCCCAGAAGACAAGGTTTGTAAAATAATCAGCCTGGTCTCAAGGGCCATAAAGTCTCCAATGATGTCCCTGAGAGGGGCAATGTCCCTACTCTGCTCCATGACTTCCTGTCTCCCGGCAGTCAAATGGGCCCAAAGTCATATGAGGCTTCTTCAGTGGGATGTCCTGTCAGCGCAAAAATCCTTCAACGGACATTTAGAAAAAAGATTATCTCTTTCCTTGGAGACAGTAGACTCCCTCTCCTGGTGGACGAACAGGGAGAATCTGACCTCAGGCTTGCAGTGGTCCAGACCAGTCGACCATACAATTACAACAGATGCAAGTGGCTCCGGCTGGGGGGGGGTCATCTAGCAGATCTCTCGGTTCAGGGGCTCTGGCTACGTCACGAAATAGAGACATCATCGAACCTAAAAGAGCTTTTGGCAGTGGAGAAATCCCTGATAGGCTTCCTTCCCCACATACAGGGTCGCCATGTCCAGATCAGGTCCGACAATCGGACGACAGTAGCTTCTATAAATCACCAGGGAGGAACAAGATCACGCTCTCTTATAGTAGAGGCAAGCAGAATCCTGCAGCTAGCAGAACAGCATCTCCTATCCCTCAGTGCTCTTTACATCCGGGGGGGTAGAAAATTCAAGGGCAGATTTCCTCAGTTGCCACACTTTAGGACAAGGAGAGTGGTCTCTAAACCCGATAGTCTTCCAACAGATTATCCAACTATGAGGGTCACCGGACATAGATTTGTTCGCCACCAGGGCGAACAGGAAGGTGGAGAGGTTCTGTTCGCTAAATCCAACAGAGAATCCCTATGCTGTAGACGCTCTCCAGATACCCTGGGAGTTCAGGAGGGCCTACCCTTTTCCTCCGATAGTAATGATTCCAGCAGTTGTGAGGAAAATTCGGGAGGAGGGGGCGGGGATAATTCTGATAGCCCCCTTTTGGCCAAAAAGACCCTGGTTCTCCCTGCTTCGCATGATGTCGATCTCGGATCCCTGGGTCCTGCCCGACAGGCCGGACCTTCTCATCCAGGGGCCAATGTTCCATGCACAAGCCAAAGGTTTCCATCTGGCGGCTTGGATTTTGAGAGGTTGTTGCTGAGCTATAGGGGGTTTTCACCAGGCCTAGTTTCCACCCTATTGGGTAGTAGGAAGCCCATAACTAAGATTTATACCAGAATCTGGGGAAAATTCCTGGATTTCATAGACTCCCCATTGTCGGATAAACATCCAATTAAAGATGTCCTAGAATTTTTATAGAACGGACGTGACCTGGGGTTAGCTACGGGAACACTTAAAGTTCAGGTGTCTGCCCTAGGGGCGCTCTATAATTGCAACCTGGTGGGGAACAGGTGGGTCTCTAGATTCATTAAACCCTGTTCCAGAGCTAAACCAGTTCGGGCTCTGAGTTCCTCCCTGGGACCTGAATTTGGTTTTAAACACACTCTCTGGCGACCTATTTGAACCCCTGCAGGTTATCTCTCCAAAGTTCCTCACCCTCAAAACCATTCTCCTAGTGGCCCTAACGTCGGCCCGTAGGGTGAGTGACCTGCAGGCCCTTTCTGTTGATCTCCCATACACCCAAATTCATGATGACCGGGTCGTCCTACGTACAGATCCGGCATACCTTCCGAAAGTAGTTTCCAGATTCCACTGTAATCAAGAGATTGTGCTTCCCTCATTCTGCAGTAACCCAAAAAACCCAGGGGAGATTAGATTCCACAATCTAGATGTTAGAAGGGCGTTACTACAGTACATAGACATGACTAGTCAGTGGAGGAAGCACAAGTCCTTGTTTCTGGCCTTTCAGGGGAGTAGGAAAGGTCACGGGGTATCAAAGGGAACTATTACTAGGTGGCTTAGGGAGGCCATTTGTCTAGCTTACATATCTACAGGTGTTTCGGCACCGGACGGTATTAGAGCTCATTCCACCAGAGCTGTAGCGACCTCCTGGGCAGAGAGAGCAGATGTCTCGATTGACCAGATATGTAAAGCTGCTACTTGGTCTGCACCATCCACCTTCTACAAGCACTATCGGTTGGACCTATCCTCCTCTGACCTTACCTTTGGGAGAAGGGTACTTCAGGCGGTGGTCACTCCCTAGGGTGCTAATATTCTCCAAAATTCTCTCAAGGTGTGCTGTCATGGGTGAGGGGAAAACACCAAGGTTACTTACTGGTAGCCGGTTTTTCCTGAGCCCATGACGGCACCTGTAGTTTCCCCCCCTGTCTTTCTCACACCCTGGCGAAGCACTTTACGTTTTGGGTGATCATATATATATTGTAGGTGTTGGTTATGTGTCTAACCTTTTCTGGAGGTCCTCTCCATGCTCTGTAATCCAACTGAAGCGAGGGAGAGGTACCGCCCTTTTATTTCAGACGGTTTCCTGTCCTTGGTGGGGCGGATCCCTCTCTCTCAAGGTGTGCTGTCATGGGCTCAGGAAAAACCGGCTACCGGTAAGTAACCTTGGTGTTTTACAGCTTTGGCAGCACTTTATCTTTTTTTTTTTTTTATTTGTCTTAGGAAAAAAAAAAAATCTGGAATGGATCTAAAAAGGTGAAATATAATTCTTCGCTTTTTACTTTCCATTTCTTTGGAACCTACTCCCGGCTTTGGCTAAAAGAGAAAATGTATGTGATGGCACTAAGCAAGCATTGGAGCAGAAATTTTAACGAGAAATACGAACGGAATAATATCTGGCACAAAATGGCAATTTCTTTGTCAAATTCCATTGTTGACTGTTATAAAGATTATCACCATCGGCATAGTTCCTCTTTCAATATCATTGTTGACGTGCTCTCATACTTGGAACAGAAAATTGGCAGCACTCGTGCATCTTTCCTTCTGTGAGATCATTCAGGTTCTTGACTAGAAGTGCGTTCCTTACAGCAGCTATGAATGCAGCACTTAGAGAAGCCATGAGGCTAGCTAAATGTGCAGATTAGTCCTCGAGAGTGATGTGTATATGCAAATTGCCTCTTCAGAAAGGAAGAGGGCTAGAACTCGTGCCACCTACAGGAAGTAACAATCCTAAAAGTCAATATTGGCCCTTTAACGAGCCTTGCCACATAATTTAGGATGAAAGCCAAACCAGGATCTCAATTTGCAGACACACTCCAACGTGTGAACGTGTCCTTATTTGCGTCGTGACTGATCCCACTGACTTTACAATAGGTTTGCTGGGTTTCCATTTGTTTTCCTCTACAGAAAAGATTTTTTTTTTTAGTAAGTTTTCCTGTTGTTGGCTTCTCAAACCAGCAGAAACCTGTGCAGACCCTTGTAGTGTGACCAAAACTTAACTTGAGATGGGTGAGAAATCTTTCTATAGGTGTCTATGGGATCTGGTTCTATTTTGGGCAATATACAGTACAGACCAAAAGTTTGGACACACCTCATTTAATGATTTTTCTGTATTTTCATGACTTTGAAAATTATACATTCACACTGAAGGCATCAAAACTATGAATTAACACATGTGGAATTATATACTTAACAAAAAAGTGTGAAACAACTGAAAATATGTCTTATATTCTAGATTCTTCAAAGTAGCCACCTTTTGCTTTGATGACTGCTTTGCCCACTCTTGGCATTCTCTTGATGAGCTTCAAGAGGTAGTCACCGGAAATGGTTTTCACTTTACAGGTGTGCCCTGTCAGGTTTAATAAGTGGGATTTCTTCCCTTATAAATGGGGTTGGGACCATCAGTTGTGTTGTGCAGAAGTCAGGTGGATACACAGCTGATAGTCCTACTGAATAGACTGTTAGCTGCTTTTTTCTTGCCATAATACAAATTCTAAGTAAAGAAAAACGAGTGGCCATCATTACTTTAAGAAATGAAGGTCAGTCAGTCCGAAAAATTGGCCAAACTTTGAAAGTTTCCCCAAGTGCAGTTGCAAAAACCATCAAGCGCTACAAAGAAACTGGCTCACATGAGGACCGCCCCAGGAAAGGAAGACCAAGAGTCACCTCTGCTTCTGAGGATAAGTTTATCCGAGTCACCAGCCTCAGAAATCGCAGGTTAACAGCAGCTCAGATTAGAGACCAGGTCAATGCCACACAGAGTTCTAGCAGCAGACACATCTCTTCAACAACTGTTAAGAGGAGACTTTGTGCAGCCTGCCTTCATGGTAAAATAGCTGCTAGGAAACCACTGCTAAGGACAGGCAACAAGCAGAAGAGACTTGTTTGGGCTAAAGAACACAAGGAATGGACATTAGACCAGTGGAAATCTGTGCTTTGGTCTGATGAGTCCAAATTTGAGATCTTAGGTTCCAACCACCTTGTCTTTGTGCGACGCAGAAAAGGTGAACGGATGGACTCTACATGCCTGGTTCCCACCGTGAAGCATGGAGGAGGAGGTGTGATGGTGTGGGGGTGCTTTGCTGGTGACACTGTTGGGGATTTATTCAAAATTGAAGGCATACTGAACCAGCATGGCTACCACAGCATCTTGCAGCGGCATGCTATTCCATCCGGTTTGCGTTTAGTTGGATAATCATTTATTTTTCAACAGGACAATGACCCCAAACACACCTCCAGGCTGTGTAAGGGCTATTTGACCAATAAGGAGAGTGATGGGGTGCTACACCAGATGACCTGGCCTCCAGTCACCAGACCTGAACCCAATCGAGATGGTTTGGGGTGAGCTGGACCGCAGAGTGAAGGCAAAAGGGCCAACAAGTGCTAAGCATCTCTGGGAACTCCTTCAAGATTGTTGGAAGACCATTTCCGGTGACTACCTCTTGAAGCTCATCAAGAGAATGCCAAGAGTGTGCAAAGCAGTCATCAAAGCAAAAGGTGGCTACTTTGAAGAACCTAGAATATAAGACATATTTTCAGTTGTTTCACACTTTTTTGTTAAGAATATAATTCCACATGCGTTAATTCATAGTTTTGATGCCTTCAGTGTGAATGTACAATTTTCATAGTCATGAAAATACAGAAAAATCTTTAAATGAGAAGGTGTGTCCAAACTTTTGGTCTGTACTGTATATGGCAGTGTGAATAAATCTTTAGGCTGCATTCATACAGCGGCAACATAGGTACTGTAGATTAAAGGGAATCTGTCAGCAGGTTTTGCTATGGAGTCTGAGAGCAGCACGATGTAGGGGCAAATGCCGCCTGTTTCCAGTGATGTATCACTCACTGGGCTGCTTGGTGCAGTTTTGATAAATCCCTGTTTTCTCTGCTATAGATGTAGCAGTGGTCAGAATGCTGAGCTGTGTATAACCCTGCCCACACCCCTGATTAGCAGCTTCATGTGTACATTGTCAGCAAGCTGCCAATCAGTGGTGGGGTCGGGGTGACTGCCTGGCATGTCACCTAGTCTTGTAGTGATGATCTCCTGCTGGTAAAACACTGAGGCTATGTTCCCACGCTCAGTATTTGATGTGTTTTTGTTGTTGCAGAACTTTCTTACCCTTCTGCACCTATTATGTAATTTAGATTACTTGCTTGTTTTTATTGCGTTTTTTCTCTGTTTGGTGTGTCATTCTTTAAAGAAAGCTGCTTAGTTTTTGAATCTTCCTGGTCTTTGACATACTTAGGTGCGGATTACATGTGTTTTTAATGTGTTTCCGCCATGGAAATGCACTAAAAATGCATGTGCGGATTTTCCGCATCTAATGAAATTCTATAGGGAAATTTCACACAGAAAACTCATGCAAGAGAAATTGACATGCTGCAGATTGGAAAAGTACACTGCAGGTGAGCTAACACAGTGGGCATGAGATTTCTATAAATCCCATCCATTTTGCTGGAGCTGTAAAACGCTGTGTTTTTACCGCAGCGAAAATATACAGCGTCAGACGCAATAAAAGCTCATCGTGAGCACATAGCCTGATTGTGTTGAAGCTACAGTAAGTAACACATCCATGATATCAGGCTCTGTGCCCCCCTACATAATGCTGTCTTCAGATTACATAGCAAAAACCTGCTGACAGATTCCCTTTAAGTGTATTACAACTGCTTGAATGTGGCCTTCCATTGACCTGGCTTGAAATGTTATCAGTGTAGGCAGTATGCCTCCAGTAGCAATGCTAAGTGTCGTAATTATGTCCGGTCTGTGTGCGGATTGGTGTGTTGGAAGACACTCTGATTTAGGTTAACACATCCGCTCCATGCTTTTCAAAACAAATGCAATGACTTCCATTTTCTGTCTGTCTACAGAATGCTGCAAAGAAAAGAGACCAAGACCAATTAGAAATAGGTGAAACTTCTGCACCCCCTCGAAAGATTGCGAGGACCGACAGCCAGGAAATGAATGAAGACACATAAGCATCTCTGAGGAACTTCTTAACCGACCTAACACCCCACTCCTCCATTTTGTTTTCTCCCTCACAGGGTTAGCTTGCTATGTGGGTGGAGGTATCACAGCCTTCCTTATGGATACAATCTCTCTTCTGATCTCACAGGAGCCAAATTTGTATTTATTTCTTGAAGATTTTATTTATGCTGTGCTGAAACTCATCTGGGAAAAGGTGGATGTGAATGAATTCAAATCCTGCCCGCCTTTTCCTTTTTAACCCTCTTTTTTTTTCCCGCAGCTCCCTACACTGTGTGTATATGTTTTTAAAGTTGCCCAGGTTTTGGCGGACTCTGCTTAAGACTTGCTGGAATACTGTGATCCAGTGCGGCAAAGGCTCTGGTGGATAAAGTTTTGAGCTAAAGATTAATTTTTTGGGTTTTTTTGTGCATGCTTTTTATTTTGTGCATCCCAAGCCTCTGGGAGGACACCCACTCCCTGGAAACCATATCAGTTCAGTGTTGGATTGTTCTATTTGGAGGGTCTCTGGCGTCGGTGAAACTCTGCGCCAGAGACTGGTGTGCCATAATAATTATAAATAGTCCGTACTAGAGGTACCTGCATGAATAAGATACTTTTTGTGAGGCATTGGACATGTGTAACTGTCGTACCTCCCAGCACTACATCCACAAAGAGCCCTTGTGTTTGTACACTGGTGGCCTTAGCCAATCACAATTTAGACGTCATCTAGACTGTTAAACAATTGGAATGCTCTCACTAATGGCCACCAGAACCTGGCTTGTCCACATCCAAACAGGAGCCGCAAATTAAACCAGCGCTAATGAACCTCATCTCAGCTGATCTGTCTTTTTTTTTCTTTTTTTTGTACATTTTATGCCATTTTGTTTTATGATCTTTCAGAAGGAGCAGCTGAAGGTGTCCTGTATCGGTAACATGACGTGGCCATCCACAGTGTTTTTGCTTAATCTGGAGCTTAACTCAGTTGCCTATAAAGCTCAACTAGTGCTTCCTGATTAGAAATGTTGCCTAGAAAAATATGTTGCACAGTAGATAGCCCAGTTATGTCCTGTGGTAAGGAATAATCCTGTGGCCTTCCAATAAAGTCTCTGAGGCAGAGATGGTCTTTATTGTCAGTCCATATTGTGTGGATGGCTTTCAGTACTGCGTGTGTGGATGGAGATATAGAGAAACAAATAAGGCTGCACGAAATGTGCAAAAACAAAACCTCACAGTACAACCTTCCTGGACTAACAATCCCATAATATGCTAGATATGTAAAGATAAGACCAGGCAGCACTCCATTAATAGGCAAAAAGTGTGGACTTTATTAGCCCATGTAGCAAATTTTCAGTCCTATCACAGAAGTGAGCACATCCCACTATTAGAAGAATAATTAATTTTTAGCCATACCTAGAAGTGGCATGTAAAAGTTTGGGCACCCCATATCAAAATGATTTATTGTGAACAGTTAAGCAAGTTGAAGATGAAATGATCTCTAAAAGGCCTAAAATTAAAGATGACACATTTCCTTTGTATTTTAGGCAAAAAAAAGCCAGTGCAAAAGTTTGGACACCCTTGGAGATTTCTGTGCTTAGATAACTTTGACCAATGTTTCAGAACTTAATTAGCTCGTTAGGGTTATGGCTTGTTCACTATCATCGTTGGGAAAGGCCAGGTGATGCAAATTTCCCAGCTTCATAAAAACCCAGCCTCCTCTAACCTTGTGCCAAAAAACAGCAGCCATGGGTTCTTCTAAGCAGCTGCCTAGCACTCTGAAAATGATGAAGGCCACAAAGCAGGAGAAGGCTATAAGAAATAGCAAAGTGTTTTCAAGTTGCCCTTTCCTCAGTTCAAAATGTAATTAAGAAATGGCAGTTAACATGAACAGTGGAGGTCAAGATAAGGTCTGGAAGACCAAGCAAGATTTCACTGAGCTGCTCGTAGGATTGCTAGAAAGGCAAATTAGAACCCCTGCTTGACTGAAAAAGATCTTCAGAAGGATTTAGCAGACTCTGGGTTTGTGGTACATTGTTATACTGTTCAGAGACACCTGCACATATATGGCCTTCATGGAAGAATCATCAGAAGAAAACTTCTGCGTCTTCACCATAAAATTCAGCGTCCGAAGTATGCAAAAGAACATCTAAACAAGCTTGATGCATTTTAAAAACAAGTCCTATGGACCAATGAGGTTAAAATAGAACTTTTGGCCACAATGGTATGTGTGGAGCAAAAAGGCCACAGAATTGCAGGAAAAGAACATCTCGCCAACCATTAAGCATGGGGGTGGATCAATCATGCTTTGAGATTGTGTTGCAGCCAATGGTACGGGAAACATTTCATTGATAGAGGGAAGAATGGACTCAATGAAATTTTAACAAATTCTTGATGCAAACATAATACCATGTGTAAAAAAAAAGTTGAAAAGAGGATGGTTTCTACAAATGGAAAATGATCCTAAACACACACCAAAATCCACAATAAACTACCTCAAAAGGTGCAAGCTGAAGGTTTTACAATGGGTCGGTCCTCACAGTCCCCTGATCTGAACATCATTGAAAATCTGTGGCTAGACCTCAGAATAGCTATGCATGTAAGACGACCCAGGAATCTCACAGAACTGGAAGATTTTCCAAGGAAGAATGGATGACAATCCCTCAAATAAGAATTGGAAGGCTCTTGGCTGGCTACAAAAAGCATTTACAAGCTGTGATACTTTCAAAAAAGGGGTGCTACTAGGTACTAACCATGTAGGGTGCCCAAACTTTTGCATCGGCCCATTTCCCTTTGTCATTTTTAAAATGTAAAAGATGAAAATATAATAAAAAAAAGTTTTGCCTAAAATACAAAGGAAATGTGTCATCTTTAACTTTAGGCCTTTTAGAGATCATTTCATCTTCAACTTGCTTAACTGTTAACAGTAAGTCATTTTAAACAGGGGTACCCAAACTTTTACATGCCACTGTATATATTCACCTACAGTGGGGAAAATAAGTATTTGATACACTGCCGATTTTGCAAGTTTTCCCACTTACAAAGAATGGAGAGGTCTGTCATTTTTATCATATGTACATTTCAACTGTGAGAGACACGATCTTAAAAAAAAAAAAAAAAAAAAAAAAATATCCAGAAAATCACATTGCATGATTTTTACATAATTAGCATTTTATTGCATGAAATAAGTATTTGATACAATAGAAAAACCAGACCTTACTATTTGGTACAGAAACCTTTGTTTGCAGTTACAGAGGTCAGATGTTTCCTCTAGTTCTTGACCAGGTTTGCACACACTGCAGCAGGGATTTTGGCCCACTCCACCAGATCTTTCAGGTTTTGGGACTGTCGCTGGGCAATATGGAGTTTCATCTCCCTCCAAATATTTTCTATTGGGTTCAGGTCTGGAGACTGGCTAGGCCACTCCAGGACCTTGAAATGCTTCTTACGGGGCCACTCATTAGTTGCCTTGGCTGTGTGTTTCAGATCATTTTCATGAATTGCATTTGGTCTTAAATTTTAATAACTGATTTATAAGAATGAATGCCAACACAGATGAAAAATCATCTGTTTTTTTTTTCTTTCTAGATTAAAAGTGGACGCTTTTTTTCCCCTTTTTTTTTTTTACAGTCGTGTAAACTTTGCCTGACAGTGTGTTGTGTACATACACTTCACTATTGCTATACTGGGTATGTTTTCATTTGCTGCGGAAATGTAGAGTCAATTTAAAGGCGAATTTGGGTATAAAATACAGTGAGACTTATTGGAGAGTATTCATAGCTACAACTAGTGTGCCTTTATATTTGCCCACGTCTGAATACTATACAGACAGTCTTGATTTTTCCAGTGGTTTGTGCATTTCTGGTGTGTAGAAGGTGCTGCAAGGGCTGGGTAGAAAGGAAGCCGCCTACTGTGCTGGTCCCTGACTCCGCTTCAGAGGATGGATCACAACGTACCCAATGTATCCAAGTTTTAACACACTGCTACTGTTGCTCATTTACATGTAAGATACTGCGGCTAAGACCAGCGCATACTTCTGATGCAGAATACCAGGGTTTTTTTTTGCATTGCTAATATAGGCTTTTTTTTTTTTTAAACAATGGACACCAACGGCAATAAAATCTATACGAATATCCCCCTGGGTTATATGCTTTATTGCTAAAAAGGAATACCTTTCAATAATGCCATGGGTCATAGACTAGTGAGGACTACACCCTAGGTTAAAAAAAACTACTATGGCCTAGATTTGATTAAGGCACACAAATGAGAGGAAGAGCCGGTTTACCCACATTATACGCACTGGTGGTTCTCTGCACAGATGTCAGAAACACAATTCAGTGAGTATAGAAGACTTGCAAAATCCAGCTGGATGAAATCATAGCTTCAAAATACCTTGTTCCAGTCTTCTTAAAAATGTGGTATAAAAAGTCTGAGGGCATTAGCAAACCTACGGGTTTCGGCGTTTAAGCTTTACTCAAGCCATGAGTAAGGCTTAATGTTAAATCGCGTAGGTTTGCCAATGCATTCTGACTTTTTGTACCACGTTAAGGCTATGTGCCCACGATTCAGAAATGAAGCAGAAAATTTCTGCATCTCCCTGGCAGAAAAAACGCATGCAGATTGTGCATGCGTTTTTCCTGCAGAATACATGCGGATTCACATGCGGATTCACTTGCGTTTCCGCATGCAGATTGACAAGCGCTTTCCAGGCGATAGCATCACTTGGAAAGTGCTTGACAACTAGGTCACACTGTATAAATCCATGCAAACAGCATGGATTTATACATTGTGAACCGTAAAAATTAAAACAAATAAAGCTATACTCACCCCCGATGTCCCGGTGTGGCTGCAGCGCTGCTTCCTGTCTGGTTCCTGGATGCCGGCATATCGCGAGACACAGCGGTGAAGGGCCTGCGGTCACATGACTGTGACGTCACCGCAGGTCCTCAAGCGATGCCGGCATTCAGAGAGAAACCTTCGGACAGGTGAGTATAAACTTTATTTGTTATTTTATTCTATTTTTACAGGTACAATGGTACCCAGGTCTGGATGAGAGTCTCCTCTCCTCCAGAACTGGGTACCATCCGCACATAGAGACGCATAGAAGCCGCTTGTAGAAATGTACAGTCGCGGTTTCTGTGCGTCTCAATGCAAGTCAATGGCGGGAGTTCCGCTGCGCTTCCGCAAAATTAAATGACATGCTGTGGATTTTTGTACGCAGCATAAACGCTGCGGAAAAATCCGCAGCATGTGCATAGAACATGCGGAATCCCCTTGGGGACCATGGGGTGCGGATTACCTAGCGTTTCACAAGCGTTTACGCTGCGGAAATTCCGCAGCATAAACGCTTGAAAAACGCTACGTGGGCACACAGCCTTATAGAAATGAAATAAAGCTTTAGTTTTAATTCATTGTTCGTCCAGCTGGATTTTGCAGGTCTTCTACACCCAGATTTCATTGTGGCTGTTATATATGGCTGGTAATCATATCATATAGGGTTCTTGTGACTGACAGCATGATGGATTTAGTAGAAGAGCAGAGAGAATTTCAAGGATTTTTAACTGCTGAGTTGGTTTACTTGCACTGAAATGAAATGTAATGGTGTCATTAAACTATGAAAGAAAAAACAAAACTGGAATGTCAGAACCACTGTTGGCAATAGCAGTCAGTCACAGCACTGTGAGTTGGTTCTAATTGGTTGCCCTGGGCAACAAAGAAAGGCATTCTTTAGGCCCTGTTCACATTGCATTTATACATTGAGTCTAGAGCAGGTATGTCAGACTCAAACACACAGAGGGCCAAAATGAAAGACTTGGCCGAAGTTGCTGGCCAACCAGTATACAGTATTAATAGGCCCCATATGGTCTTACATAGAGAATAATTGGCCCCACATGGTCCTCCATACAGCATGATGGCCCCACATAGTGGTGGTGGTTCTGGTGTCGCGGGTAGGGAAGAGCGAACCCGAACCTGAAAGTTCGGGGTTCGTACCACACACCTAGTGTTCAGTACAGAACCCCAAACTGTATGTCTGGTTTCCTGTTCGGGTTCGCCAGTTTAATAAAGCTTGTTGAAAGGCTGCAGCACAGCCAATCAACAAGCTTTTAGACTGTAGGTTCTTCCGGAGCCACCACAGCCATGCCAAGTATTGGCCGTCGCAGCATGTGACCCACCCAGATCACGAGTGCCGCCATTATGCTCTCGTTAGTGTAGGGATAGGATGCGGCTGGAGTGAGGGACAGATTCTGACTGGGCACTCATTAAATACAATGCTGTGTGTACTCTGCAACCCCTATTTGTGTGGTAAAAGCCGCTATGTGTACTCTGCAAACCCGTCTGTGAGTACTTTTGCTAAAAGCCGCTGTGTGTACTCTGCCCCCCTCTGTCTGTGGGAGTACTGTTCCTTTAAGCTGCTGTGTGTACTCTACCCCTTCGCCTGTGGGAGTACTGTTCCTTTAAGCTGCTGTGTGTACTCTACCCCTTCGCCTGTGGGAGTACTGTGCCTTTAAGCTGCTGTGTGTACACTGCCCCCTCCACCTGTGGGAGTACTGTTAATTTAAGGCGCTGTGTGTGTTTTCTATTAGTCTGAGAAATCAATAATTGGCATCAGTCGTCTCATTTCTATTAGTAGGACCCAAAAATAATTTTTCATGCCTGGTGTCAGTCTTCTACTACTAGTATAAAGAAGAGAAAAGGTCTTAGGGCAAACAAAAGACCATGCACTCCCAGATATAATGTATTATTAATAAAAAAAATAATTGATATCTTGCATCAGCAACACAAATTTTTTTTAAAAACACTTAAAACACATAACTTGTGTAGAAAATATACAGATACAAGAGGTATGGGAAAATAACCCAAAAATAGAGAACCTCTAAACTTTGTAGGCCCTGTGAAAAAACATCTATTAATTGAATCCAGATAGAAAACAATACCTAAGGTCACTGACAACTGGATCAATATATTAATAAACAGTGACCTTAGGTATTGTTTTCTATCTGGATTCAATTAATAGATGTTTTTTCACAGGGCCTACAAAGTTTAGAGGTTCTCTATTTTTGGGTTATTTTCCCATACCTCTTGTATCTGTATATTTTCTACACAAGTTATGTGTTTTAAGTGTTTTTAAAAAAAATTTGTGTTGCTGATGCAAGATATCAATTATTTTTTTTATTAATAATACATTATATCTGGGAGTGCATGGTCTTTTGTTTGCCCTACGCCCTTTTCTTTATACGAATTGATTCCTAGCGTGGGTTTACTATAGCACCCCTTTGTGCATTTTTTCAGTTTATCATTGAGCAGTGCCCGCTAAATGTGTTGTGTATATCTAGTTTTCTACTACTTGCATCAGCCTTCTCGTTTCCATTTGTAGGCCCCAGGAATATTTTTTCAGGCCTGTTGTGTGTTTGATTGTACTTTTGCAAACATATCGCATCAGCCTTCTTGTTGCCATTTATAGGCCCCAAAAATAATTTCTAAGGGCTTATGTGTGTTTTTCTTAGTCTGGCAAATTACAGTATTTTGCGGATTATAAGACACACCCCAAATTTTGGGGAGGAAAATAGCAAAAAAGTTTTTTTAATAAACCAGTGCGTAATATAATCAGCTTACTGGGGGGGAGGGGGGTGGCGTTGGTAGAGTGGGGTCCCAAAGATGCTGCGGGGGCAGGATGAGGTGTTCGGAGTCGGCTATGGGCCCCATGCTGCGGTGCCGCGATCTCAATCTGAGCATGCACCGCCTCCGGTGGCCATTTTCCCAGAGTCCACCGCATAGGACAGTATGGAAGGTGCAGGGCTCTGGCTGCCTGAAAATGTCGGCGGAGCCCCCGTACCACTGAGCAACTCCCGCAGACTGCATGGGGCCCACAGCTGCCTCCGAACACCCCGTCCTGCCTCTGCAGCATCTCCTGGACCCCTTTCCACCGCAGCCAGTAAGCTGATTTTGCCTTGTAAGCTGCACCTCTATTTCCCCCCCCAAATTTGGGGGATAAAAGTGCGTCTTATAAAGCGAAAAATACGGTAATTATTGGAAAGTAGATTGCTGATGCCATTTGTAGGCCAAAGACATAACTTCAGGACTGCTGTTTTTTTTGTTTTTTTTTTATAATACTGTTGCAAAAAAATAAATTACTCTTTCGCCATCTCTTTACGAATAGAGTTTACAAAATTAAGTAAAAAAAAAATGAGGAGAGCATCAAAAAAGGGACGTACTGGTGTAGCTGCTGCTGATGGTGTAGCTGATGGAGGGAGGGGATGTGGTTGTTCTGTACATTCTGCATGCACAACTTCAACACTTTCCTCTGGTGCACGCAGGCGCTAGGGCATTATTCGTCCTTTCGTAGGGCTGAATATAGCTGCACGAAGGGTGAGGCCACAAGATGTTGAAAAGGTGTTTGATTGGATGGCTGAGAGTGGCTCTACTTCCTTTGCATTATCTTCCATACGGTCCAGTGCCGATAGTTCACAGTTGGCACCTGAGGACCATGGTCATCTGGCTTCCACCTCATCCCCTTGCAAGTCATGCAGCACTCTCTTCTGCATTTTGATGACTGCTGCGTTTGCGTTCCGTGGTCCATCCACATGGCCCTGCTCCAGACGTGTAAGAGACTGAGTGCACTGATGCCCAACCACATGTTAGGTTGGATGATGAGTACGTGGGAGTGTTAGTACACATGGTGAGTGGACCACCACAGCACATGTCAGATGATGATTAAACTCAGTTGCTAACTGTAGTGTCTTTATGCAGTGTGCAGACTGTCAATGTGGGCAGATTTGAGAAGTCGGTGGAAGATTATTTGGGGATGATGAGGTCCTAGACCCAACATGGACCGAAGGCCATCCTACTGACGTGCACAGTTCAGAGGAAGATAAGGTGACCACGCTGCCACAACACAGCAAAAGAGCGAGCAGGGTGCAAAGGCACAGCGGGCAGCCCCTAGCCACTACATCGACTGCTACTGTCCACTGCACTGCTGATATAAGCACACCAAAGACAGTGCAAAAAAGCTCCCTTGCGTGGCATTTCTTCAGGAACTGTGCTTCTGACAAGTGACACGTGGTTTGCACTCTGCCATCAGACCCTGAAGCGAGGCATAAGTGTTCTGAATCTGAGTACCACCTGTATGACAAGGCATCTGAATTCCAAGCACGGGGTGCAGTGGAGTACACACCTTAAAAACCATGACAAGTCTGAGCCTCCTCCTGCTCCCTCTTATGCTGCAGTCTCGGCCTCTTCTTCCCGCTCACGATCAACAGGGCCACCTGCCTCCCAGCATTTAGAGAATGTGATAGCATCACCACCACCAGTGTCACCGAGCATCTCCACACTGTCCCATGTAAGTGTTCAGATTTCCATCCCCCAAATACTTCGAGAGAAAGAGGAGATCCCAGCCTAGCCATCCACGAGCCATACTACTGAATGACAGCATTTCCAAATTACTGGCCTTAGAGCTGCTGCCATTACAGCTGGTCGAGACGGACAGTTTTAAAAAAATGTTGGCTGTCCAGCAGTAAGTTGTTCCCAGCCGCTACTACTTTTCCTAGCGGGACATCCCGGCTGTGCACAAATATGTTGTCGACCAAATCAAGTGTGCACAGTGCAATGCCATCAGAGGCAAGGTTCACATAACCACCGATATGTTGACCAGTAAGCACAGTCAGGGACGTTACATCTCCCTAACTGCCCACTGGGTAAACATAGTGGTGGCTGGGGCAGAGGTGGAAGGCGTGCTACCTCATGTCCTACCACAACCTAGTATTGCTGAACGTTTATCAGTCCAGGTTCCCTCCTCCTACTCTTCTTCCTCCACCGCCTCCTCATTCGGTCACAGGAACACCTGCACCACCACCTTGAGCACAGCCAGGGGGAAACGACAGCAGGCTGTTCTCAAACTCTTCTGGGGGACAAATCCCTCAACGCACAGGAGTTGTGGACTGGAATCAAATAGCAGACAGATGAGTGGATGCTGCTGGTGAACCTCTTTCCCAGAGTGGTGGTATGCGATAATGGGTGAACTCTGGGCCTAGCCGACTTGATGCACATCCCTTGCCTGGCACATGTGCTCAGCTTGTTGGTACAGAGCTTCCTGAAAAACTGCACACACATGTTTGAGCTGCTGCTGAAAGTGTGGGCAGTATGTGCGCATTTTCAATGTTCTCATGCTGCAGCTGCTCACCTGTCTGCGCTGCATTGTCACTTCTGCCTTCCCGCTCACCGGCTGATATGCGACGTACCAACAAGGTGGAACTCCACCTTGCATATCCTGGAGAGACTGCTAGCAGCAGCAGGCAATAGTGGAGTTTCAGCTGCAGCACGCATGGCTGAGTCGCATTGCAGAACAGCACTACTTCACCAATGACTGGGCCTCCATGTGTAACGTGTGTGCCAGGTTGCGCTGATTTGAATATTCCACCAATATGACCAGCGCTGATGATGCCATCATCAGCGTTATATATACTGTTTATATGCCTGCCGGAAAAAAACTATTCAGGCCATGATGGATGAGTTGGTGGTACAGGAGGAGCCTGAGCAGAGCCAATTCATACCATTATCAGGTCTGTTGTCCACACATGGCTCAGAGGGTATGTTACTGTCTCAACATCGGCCAGGTACCCAACTGTACAGGCAGGGGACAGTGGGGGGAGGAGGGCCAACCATTTTCACAGCAGAGTGGCACTCAGATCAGCTCACTGACATCACTGGAGCGTGGCTGGGGGGACACAGATTACCCAGACTCTATACCGAGGACAACTTTTCGTTGTCTCTGGTTGGACAGCCTGGCATACATGAGCCAATACATTCTGCAATGCCTGCGGAATGACCGACGAGTTGCCCGTATTGTTACCAGTGCAGATTACTGGGTGGCCACTCTGATGGATCCCCGCTACAAGGACAGCATACTATCATTACTTCCATCACTGGAAGGGGATCGCAAGATACATGAATACAAGCACACGCTGGTAGAAAAACTACTAATGCATGTCTACATCCAACGTGGATAACCTAACATTCCTTAAAAAGAACCAGGTAGTGTATTCCATACGACTTGTCCATACCTTTGGATGACTAGACAACTATAACAGCCACACCCAGCCAGTCTTCAACTCTATTTGCCATTTGTTTCATTTGTGGGTCTCCTCCCCAAATAAAAAAAACTGTGTTGGCTACCTCCTCTTCCACCTATACCACTCCTCCACTTGGACCTGTTCCTCCTGGTTCAAGATTCGTGCCAGTGATAATAACGTGCGTAGCCGCTGTGTGTATTCTGAAACCAATATCTGTGGGAGTATTTTGCCTTTAAGCATCTGTATGTATTCTTGAACCCCTTATCTGTGGGAATACTTTGCAAAAAGCCGCTGTGCCTACTGTGCAAACCTGCCTGTGGAGGGGCTGTGGCCCATTGTCTGGGTGTGAAATTTATAAGCTACTTCTGAGAGGGTACTCTCCTCCATGGTCTGGGTGTGAAATTTGAAAGCTGTGTCATAGGGGGTTCTCTACCCCATGATCTGTGGATGAAATTTTAAAGTTGCTGCTGAGGGAGTATTCTGCCCCATAGTCTGAAGTTGAAATTTGGAAGCTACTTCTGAGAGGGTACTCTGCCCCATGGTCTGGGGGTCAAATTTGGAAGCTGCTTCTGAGAGGGTACTTGTCATGCTAGGTGTGGGAAAGACTTAATGCAACACAAAGGGAAGAGGGAAAGGGAGCCCAGACACTAGGGAAAGGGGGGAGTGGAGACTTCCTAGCCTGGTCTAGTGTCACCCTGTCTCAACTACCGTCCCTATATTGTCTCTTCTCCAATCGCCCCACGCGTGCCTCGCCCTGACTTTCCCTGGTGTATGGCTAAGACTAGGGAAGGAAGGAGATGAGCACTAGCCGATCTCCACTAAACTCTATAGACCACAAAGGTAGGCAAACGGGGGAATTGCTTAGCTTTAGATGACTCCAAACAAATGCGCACACGGCCTCAAGCTCCAGAGAGGACGAAGTACTGCTCTTGCTAAAGCCTCACAAGTAGTAATGAATATCGCCAGCACCTCCATCTCAGACACACCAGGTATTTATACACCCAGGCCAGGGAGCTAATTAGCCAGAGGGAGGTAGCCAGTGGGTCCTAGAGACAGCCAGCCTCTAAGAAGATGTCTGTAATGCCAAACGTCGAGATCTCCTGCACCCAACTGCAGGGCGACTGTCACTTCTGACACACCCGTATCAGTACTCTGCCCCCATGGTCTGTGGGTGAAATTTGAAAGCTGCTTCTGAGGCAGTACTCTGCCCAGGTTGCTTTGATAGCAGCCTTCAGCTCGTCTGCATTGTTGGTTCCCCTTGGAAGAGACGTGGAGGTCAGAGGGCCTCCTGAAAACAATGTTCCCATTATTAGGAAGTGGGTCTCCCATTGTGTTTGCCTATGTAGTGAATGCAAGGGCTGCCAAAAATTGGGAGGCACTCCAATGCCCCTTGAAAGAGACGTGGAGGAGGGCCTCAAAAAAAAAAAATGTTCCCATTAGAAAGGAGCGGGCCTCCTATACTTGTAATGCCCATGCACTATGTGTATGAGCTGACAAACATTTACCCCTGGGGGGTATACACGAACATACTGTATAAAAAAAATTTTTTTACGGGCATCATAAACAGTACACCCTTTGAAGAAATTATGTGGGTGTTGCATCACGGACCACAGTCACCCTGGTGATATGGTGGTGGAGGATGAGGAGAAGGAGGAGGACAAGAGCAAATAGCCAAAATCAGGAAGTGTATACCCATGTCTGGGTGTGAAAAGGTGCATGGGAATACACCTCACAAGAAAAGACACTGGATTTGAGTTTATGTTACGATGCTATCATTCGGTGGTGTTGAGAAGTCTGGCCCAATCCAGCCCTTGTTCATTTTTATAAGAGTCAGCCTGTCAGCATTTTCAGTTGACAGGCGGATGCGCTTATCAGTTATAATTCCACCAGCGGCACTAAAAACCCGCTCTGATAGAACGCTGGTGGCAGGGCAGGCCAGGACCTCCAAGGCATAGAGAGCCAGTTCATTTCACGTATCCAGCTTGGATACCCAATAATTATAAGGCACAGAGGAATCACGGAGGACGTTGGTACGGTCGACAAGGTACTCCCTCAGCATCTTCCCAAAATTTGCACTCCTTGTGAGAGTACCCCGTGCCTCAGGGCTTGTGCGATGGGAGGGGCTGAGAAAATTCTCCCAGAACTTTGACAGTGTTCCCCTGCCTTTGCAGGGTTGAAGTTGTGTCTCTCTTGCCTGTACTCCTTGGTTGTCCAACGAAGTGTGCCCTCTGCCGCCAGCATTTTCAGATGGGAATTTTTTTAATAGTTCCGCAACAAGGGCCTTCTGGTACTGCCCCATTTTTGTAGACCTGTCCGCCGCAGGTATAAGAGATATAAAGTTCTCCTTGTAGCGTGGGTCTAGAAGTGTCACCAACCAGTAATGACTGTCACCCAAAATTTTGAGAACGCGAGGGTCATGGGAAAGGTAGCGTAACATAAACTCAGCCATGCGTGCCAGACTACTAACAGGCAAGACTTCTGTGTCCTCACCAAGAGGATGACTGACCATGCTCTCCTCTTCCTCCTCCTCTCCGTCCTCTGGCCATCCACGCTGAACAGACGGTATGACAGCTGTGCAGGTAGTACCCTGTATGGTTCCTTGCTCCATCTCATCGTGCTCCGCCTGCAATGCATCCTCTTTGATTGTGAGCAGAGAGCGTTTCAGAAGACAGAGAAGCGGGATGGTGATGCTAATTATGGCATCATCGCCGCTCACCATCTTGGTGGAGTCCTCAAAGTTTTGGAGGATGGTACATATGTCTGACATCCATGTCCACTCCTGAGGTCTTATGTGTGGAGTCTGAACTGAATCCCGATGGCCTTGTTGATGCTGGTACTCAACAACTGCCCTCTTCTGCTCACAAATCCATCCCAACATCTGCAGTGTAGAGTTCCAACGCGTGGGGACATCACACACCAGTCTGTGAGCCGGAAGCGGCAAATGCTGCTGAAACACTGCAAGGGCGGCGGAAGCTGTAGGTGACTTTCTAAAATGGGCACACAGGCGGCGTACTTTAACAAGCAGATCCGGCAACTACGGGTAGGATTTGAGAAACCGCTGAACCACGAGGTTTAGCACATGGGCCAGGCATGGTACGTGTGTGACCTCACCTCGCCTCAGAGCCGCCACCTGGTTCCGGCCATTGTCACACATGACCATGCATGGCTGTAGGTTCAGCGGTGTGAGCCACAGATCTGCCTGCTCTTTCAGAGCTGTCCACAACTCTTCAGCATTGTGCGGTTTGTCACCTAAGCATATTAGCTTTAGCACAGCCTGTTGCCGCTTGGCAGAGGCAGTGCTTCCAGGTTGTGACTGATGTGGTCATTTTGGAGAAGGAGACTGAAGAGGAGGGGGAGGCTGAGGACGATGAGGTGCAGAAGCCGTAGTCCGTGGGGGCAACCCTGATTGACCTAGGGCCCGCAATCCTTGGCGTCGGGAGGATGTGTTCCATCCCAAGGTCCGACTGGGTCCCGGCTTTGACTATGTTAACCCAGTGTGCCATCAGTGAGATGTACCATCCCTGCCCACAAGCACTTGTCCACATGTCGGTGGTTAGGTGGACTTTCCCGGTAACTGCGTTGTTGAGGACACGGCTAATGTTTTGGGACACGTGCTTGTGTAATGCGGGGATAGCACACCAGGAGAAATAGTGGCGGCTGGGGACTGAGTACTGAGGGACGGCCGCTGCCATCAGGTTGTGGAATGCTTCCATCTCCACGAGCCTAAAAGGCAACATTTCGAGCGCAAGCAGTTGTGAAATGTGAGAATTTAGTAGTGTGGCCTGTGGGGCGTTGGCTGCGTATTTGCACTTGCGTTCCAAGGATTGGGGTATGGACAACTGAACGCTGCACTGGGC
Source organism: Phyllobates terribilis (assembly GCF_046119375.1). Taxonomy (NCBI): domain Eukaryota; kingdom Metazoa; phylum Chordata; class Amphibia; order Anura; family Dendrobatidae; genus Phyllobates; species Phyllobates terribilis. Next base: position 42,221,497 of record NW_027362761.1, on the reverse strand, counting down.
CAAGGACGTGGACGTGCTTCCTGATGCTGCTACTTGAGAGTGTGCAATGACAGGTGCAGGGCAGGAGGCATCTTCGCATGCACCATGGACAGGGGATTGGCTTGCATGCACAACAGCGGAAGAAGCAATGGTGTCACCCGCAGAAAATGTATCTGGACACTGGGGTTTGGCCCACAAAGTTGGGTGCTTTGCTGCCATGTGCCTGATCATGCTGATGGTGGTCAGGCTGGTCGTTTTGCCATCCCTGCTGATGCTGGCCTGGCAGGTGGTGCAAATGGCCTTTTTGGGGTTATCGGCAGTCTTTAAAAAACAACCAGACTCGGGAAGAACTAACAGTTGTACTGGCAACTTCCTTCGTGTTGGTGTTACAGAGAACGGTTGCCTGCCTTCTGTCTGCGGCCACCACACTGCTTCTTACTGCCTGTTGGGGTGCTCTGCCTCCCTCCCCCTGTGTGCTGCTGTCCTCCTGCCAGGTTGGGTCAGTTACTATATTATCCACCACCTCGTCTTCCACTTTCGCACCCTGGTCCTCCTCCTGACTTTTTGGCAATTGTGTCTCATCATCGTCCACCTCTTGTAACACTTTCCCACCATTGTCTTCGTGTGACCGTGGCTGCTCAAATATTTGGGCATCGCTACATGCAATCTCAAAGAACCAGGGGTGAGAGACCCGAATCTATAAATGGAAAAGTGAACAGCTCTTCAGAGTGTCCAAGTGTGGGATCAGTTGTCTCCGGGCACTCGGCATGGTGGGAGGAAGGAGGATCAAGGTTAGGAATATGCGGTCCAGACTCATGGCTACTGAGACTTTACCGTGTGGAAGACAGGGTGGTGGTGGTGGCTAAGTGACTGGAAGCATTATCCGCTATCCAACCAACAACCTTTTGACACTGCTCTGGGTTCATTAGTGGTGTGCTGCGGTCCCCTAGGAATTGGGACAGGAAGGTCGGGCGATAAGATGTCGGTGTTTGTTGTGGCACAATTTCAGCTTGCCCACGGCCTTGTCCTCGGCCTCTGCATGCACCATCACCATCACGTCCAGTTCCCCGTCCCTTGCCACGTGCCTTGCCCATTTTAAATGGAGGACTATATCTTTCACGCTCACTACAAATGACTGAATTTGGAGCGAACTTATATGTGATCCGTGTGACGGAGAAACCACAGTTTTAAATACCTGGCCTGTAGGTAACTATTTTGAACAGCAAACTGGTGTCAATTGCTTCACTTACACACTGAAACAAATTTTTAATGGAGGCCAGAAATGGCAGTATTTTCTGAAAAAGTATATGTGATCCATGTGGTTGATAAAACACAGTTTTAAATAGCTGGAGTTTTAGCGCTGTAATATGGAAAGGACCTGGCTGTATTCTGCAGTGCCAACAAGCAAATGGCGCAAAAAAACGGTGTTCTCATTATTTGCTTACAAAGCAATCCAGAGGATTAAGATCCAAAAAAAAGTATTCCTGGCCCCTGAGACCTGGGCCTATTTCTAGAAATATCTAACAGCAGCAGAAGGCAGAACTGGAATGGAGCCTTTTGTGCTATGTGCACTGCAGTCTGCTATATACCCTGCCTGCCTATATACACTGCCTGCCTGATATCTCTGCAGATGGATTAGTCCTCAGAAGGACTTTTTGTTAAGATGGATATGTGTAATGTACGGGTTTTCTCCCTACACTACCTAATACACAAGCAAATCTCTCCCTAGCTCAGCAGCACCTCTCCCTACTCTGCCTGATTCCGGAGTGACTGTGACGAGCATGGCGGCGCCAGGTCTGATATAGACCTGATGACGCTGTGCGGCCAACCAATCACTGTAATGCAACAACAACCGCCATAGCTGCGGCATTACAATGAGTGGCAGTCAATCCCTGCATGTTCATTAGCTCTCTAAAGAGCGCCAAACATGCAGGGAGGAGATCCGAGCATCAGCCCGAGCATCTCGCAAGTACTCGGCGAGCTCCGAGCATCTCGAGTACTGAGATGCTCAGGCTTGTACCAAGTACTTGCGAGTATGCTCGCTCATCAATATTTATCAGTAATTTCTCATTTTTCCAACAAAATTTACAAAACCATTTTTTAGGGACCACATCACATTTGAAGTGACAAATACCCCAAACTGACACCATTCTAAAAACTGCACACATCAAAGTTCTCAAAAATCACATTCGAGAAGTGTATTAACCCTTCAGTGCTTCACAGGAATTAATGGAATGTGGAAAGAAAAAAAATAACATTTTACTTTTATTCACAAAAATTTTACTTTAGCCCCAAACTTTTTATTTTCACTTGGGTAACAGAAGAAAATGCACCTTTCAATTTGTTGTGCAATTTCTCCTAAGTACCAATATGTGGAGGAAAACTACTGTTTGAGTGTATGGCAGTGTCTATTCATCATGATACTCACATGGAAGGTTATCTTGAATTATTGGGCCTGCTGAAGAGCCCATGGGGGCGAAACGTGAAGAGGCAATAGAGGCAGTTCTGTAACGTTTGGCACATCTCACTGGATGAGTATGCCATACTATAGTAATGTTCATTAATGCTCACTATGCCATCATTGTGGTGTAGATAAAAATAATTTTTTTCATGTCTATTATTAATCATAGTATGTGAAATGTTATACCTCATCTGAATAATGAAATATATATCCCTATAACTGGAGACCTGAACTACGTTAAATATACCTGGTATCTGCTAAACTAGAGTGTAGCATTTTATGTGCCTATGCATATATTAGCTTATTAAGCACTTGGTCAAAAGAGATCTCTTAGGCATTCTGCACTTTGTCAAACCTAGCTTTCACTTTAAGCATATTGTTGGAATTTACCCAATACCCAGCAGTTGGTACTATGTCCAATTGGGCTAATGCTAATCATTATCAGATATTGCTTGACATGGTATACTTCATCTAAGTAATGAAATATATATCCTTATACCTGGAGAGCTGAATTATACAAGATATACCTGGTATCTGATAAACCAGATTATAGCACTTTATGTGCCTATGTATGTATCAATTTATTAAAGGGATTGTCCACTACTTATTATCCCCTCCCCAATGTATCCCCCCAGGGCCCATAAGCGTCTTCTGTTGCAGGTTCTGCCAGTGAGCGGCGCTATTGCTGGCAGCTCACAGGCATAACGAGACCCCCGGCTGCCGCCGGCTCTGACATCCGCTGACGTCACGACAAGTCCAGGCTGCAGCCCAGGGTCCCTCTTCAGCGTTCCACCGGTGGCTGCTGGGTTGTGGGTGGGTTTATTCCCCCGCGTCACACCCGGCATCCACCGCACGCTCTGCATCTCTCCATTCATTGGGAAAGCGCGTGGTGGATGCTGGGTGTGACGAGGTGGGGTAACCCCGTCCACAACCCAGAAGCCACCGCGGGGACCCCAGCGCCGAGTCATGCCTCACTTGTCGTGACGTCAGCGGCCACCGATAGCGCCGCTCACAGGGAGAACCTGCAACAGAAGGTAATTACAAAGACACTTATGGGCCCGTGGGGATACGTTGGGGGCATAATAAGTTGTGGCCAACTTCTTTAAGCACTTTATCAACAGATATCTTTAGGCAACTTTGCACTTTGTCAAGCATAGTTCTCACTTTAAGCATTTTGTTTGAACTAGTTACAACTGCTGGCTATTGGGCTATATCCAGTGGGATGAGACATTTTATGGATTGAAGTATCACAGGCCATAATTTCAGTGTATTATCATTGCATCCTTTTCTGTTTGCCATCTCACCTACACCTCCCTTAGCGTTGAGGTATTTCTATGTTTTAGTCTAGGGTCGTGTACATTATCACCTTATATATAGGGTTCAATAGGGACCTTTAGGGCTAGCCTCCGAGGAGCGGGGGCACCACAACGCTCCCCCTAGGGTGCCAACCTCCGCTGTGAGGTAGGGAGAGGGTAGGTTCAGCCTAGGGTATCAGCTAGACGTATATTTTGGCAAACAGGTCTATCTTCCCTTTTGTGTATTGTTTGTGTGTGCTCTAGTTTTTGGATCAAGAGTCCCTTGATCTTTTAGACAATATATTAATAAGAGGTAATTTTTATAGGTCTCTATGATTTTTGTTGTTAAAATAATATGTACCATAGACTAACAATATAGCTGGAGCGAAAGCGGCGTGAAAAAACTGTAATACTCTTCTACGTTAGCAAATGGCATACATTAGCGGGCATCTGCTCCTTTATGTTGCTGATAATCTCTAGTTATGTTGGTTATCGTCATCTATTCCTTTTCTGACTTGTGAACCTCAAACGAGCGTATTCGCCTATCATATCTCTGTTCCTACACTGACATTTTTTTTTGTTTCCTAGAGATTCGATGCATGGCACTCCATGTTATTGTGTTTTTTTCATATAATTGTAGATGTTGCCTGCTTATATTTAGCATGAAATTAGATTTCAGCCGCCAATCGCTAGCAGTAGTGATGTCTATCACTGTAATCTAGAAAAAAGCTGTTAGGGGAATGCAAAATTAGTGCTGATGGAGCAAACAGATTAGAAGCACCACTCCAGCATTTTATTTTTTCTTCAGCACTCGAGTGGTGCTTCTAATCCAAGATCCCTGCTTGCAGTATTATACTTACCCGCCGGGGCCTTCACCTTTTATCGGTGCTGCTCGGGTCCGGCAGCGCCATCCTGTGCCGCAACTTCTGACTGACCAGAAGTCAGCGGTAACGGTCATAAGCTCTCAGTGCAAGTCTGAGAGCCAGAGTGAGGCATTGAAAAGTGACCTCCGGCTCACACAGCCAACACTGGAGGATAGAAGGTAGATGGCGGCTGCTAAGTAGGGGCAGAGACCTTAGATTTGAAGCACCACTCCAGTGGTAAAATAAAAATGCTGGAGTGGTACTTTAAAAGCAGAATATGTGGCCATCTTCATTTCTTTCCCCCCATTCGTATAAGTTACATACATCCCTCAACATTGAAATTCGGCATGGTATGTGATGTGTAATTTCGCTTGCAGTCCAGAATGGATCAATCGTGGAACCAGTTGTACGGCAATTTCTCTAATGTGTCCCAGTGGCCATTTTTCATCATAACAAGGCCAAGCTCGCATGTTGCTAGTGCTACTGTAAGCATGGCCTAGATGTACTACCATGGCCCATAGAATACATATGGAACGTCACAGATTGGCAATTGCAAAGGGAGCTGCCAGCATTGGATCTTGATGATTTGTGTGCCCCAAGTGCACAATGTCACAGCAGTCCTCAGACAACCATTAATAAATTCAGTGATAGCAGCCGAGGTGTATAAGTGCCTGGATTTCCGCAGGTGGTGCTCATTCTCAATACTGAAGATAGCGAGAGTTTTTTTTTTAATCTCCTTTTTTTTTTTGCACTTGCAGATCACTAGCATGTCTATCCGTCCTGTGACTTCCATAACTCCACGACTTTTTCCTTCTTGGTGTTGTAATTTCAATGTTGAGGTGTGTCAATACAGACTATACACATGCACTCACCACAAGCCCTGGCAGCATCAAAGCAATCTCTAGCTGGGGCCAGAAAGAAAACCATTACAAATGAAAATTTGTTGAAATATAATTTTATTGCATTTCTGCTGATTTTACAAAAATATGAGAAAATAAATTAAAGAAATAAATATCCCCTATCCCAGGCTGTTTCTTTAAAAGAAGGTAAGCTGAGTATGTGTTTAGGGTCTCCACTATGGGAGGTGTATAAAGGATATCACGCAAAGCTCTGCAGGCTTATAGTAGAGAAAAGGCTTGTTATCTGATCAACTGTATCTAATGCTTAATTATAAAGACCAATGAAGAGGTTAATTAAATGCATCGCTGCAGCAAAACGAACATTTATGGAAGATCTGTAACTTTTCTACTTAAATTGCCGACTATGATGTCATTTCATTAAAGTTCTAAGTCATCTTTATATGGACGTTTAGCATCTTAAATGCAGCGCCACCTTGTGTCCAGTCCATACTACTGCACAAGTACAAGAAATCAAAGTACACAGTATCAACAGTGAGGCGGTCCACTGCCGCAGCTTTTCATGAGCTTGCATTTATCATACACTTATGACTGATACATTGTGGCAACAACACGTTTATTTCTAATCACCTTGGACCAATGTGTACTAATAACAAGGACATTAGTTTATGTCAATATTGGAACTAGTCCGCACACTATGGCTTATTACTCATTAGGGGAGGCCGTTGGGGGTCTTCCTTGACGCAACCTAATTTTCCATAAAATGAGAGATTAAGCTAAATGTGCTAGAATTCTGATGCAATTTGTGCCAAGAAAACAATATTTCATGAATTTCATCATATTTATTATGTGTTTTAGACAGTTTGACAAGTGGGTGTGGGGTCAGTGGAAAGATTTGTGGCAATCTGTGCGCAAAACATTTTGTATTTTTATTGAGGCTTCCCAAACAGCGATTCGATCTCATAAGGAGGTAGAAGAGAAACCTTTCATCTATGATTGATTTTTACCTGCAGGGATCCAATACGGACGCCTCCTAACTGAATTATATATTCCATAGACCGTTAAAAATAGAATTCTTTAGGGTATGTTCACAAAGTAAATGATTCCTGAAATCTCCTGCACACGCTGCTTATTTTTTCCTTACAGATTTGAAGCAGTGTCATACCTGCGATATGTCAATTATTTCAGTGGTTTTCGCTCATTCTAATGAATGGGGAAAAAACACAAAAAAATACACACAAGTGTTTTTTTATGCAGCATTTTTTCCTGCCAAGAGACATGTTTTTGACGCAGAAATGTCTGCAGCAAATACTTAACACGTGCACGTCCTTGTAATCCAAGCTGGACTGTCTAATCGGCGGCTATGGACAGTAGTAAAATAATTGTGCCACATTCTGAATGCGTTAAGTTTGGTTTTTTTATTTTATATACACTGGGTCAAGTACTGATTTTTGGTAAATGTCACATTTATTAGTACACAAGGTCACTTAGGATATCATTTACCTAGGCCAAAATGATAAGCCCAAGACTGATATGACCACTAAACACTTTCCGGCCTTCTTCACATGTGCACATTTGACACTTCTGTCGAAAAGTATAAAGGAAATCCTTTGCACCAAATGAGCACATTGTGAACACAGCCTTAGGCCTCATCCAGACCATGATTGTTCACGCAAAAAAAAACAAAAAAAAACCTGTCCTAGTGTCATCAATATTTTGGATCAGTCTCATCAGTGTTTGGTCAGTATCAGTTTTACCATCAGAGGTTTTCACGTATAGAAGAATTAATTACAAAGCTTCTCCCATCCATTACAAGGTTAACCATGGACATCACACAGATTGTGCACTGATGTCATCTGTGTGCTCTCCATGAGTTTCACGGTGATGTCTCCACGATATTTTTGTGGTCACGCGGTATGCAAAAAAACATGTGAACAGCGGAGGTCTGAATAAGGCCTTTTGATTCAACTTTTTGGATATAGGAGTTAAAGTACATTTTTATTTGTGTTGATACCGCCACACTTATTGAAGTCCAAAAGTGGTTCCAAGATTTAACAAACATTTTAAGAGAATTCTACGTGTTTTAGTAGTAACACAATATTACTTTTTTCCTTGCATAGATTTTTTGCTTTTTAGTTGAACTCTTAAGATTGCATTGTAATCTGAAACACAGAGAAACCTTCCAGGAAAGTTGGTGGAGGCATCAGTTATGATTAAAGTCAAGCACATAATAATAGGTACCTACTATACAAGGGATTTATAGACAGTTGGAGGGAATGGCCACCTTAATAACACATGCCTGCTTACAGGGACTGATGGAGGAACAGAAGACAGCCATACAGGCCATGTCATAGAAGTTGGTAGGGATGATGGAAGGACACAACTGAAAGGCAACAACACAGAAAGCCACAACAGCGCTGCATCACTGCTGACCACCAGGGTCAAATAGGGGCCAACGCTTTAGATCCTTACTTAATCAGGGATTCACCAACCAAAGCAACTCATCAACGCATGAGGTTAATCAGGTCTACGTCAAGACTCGAGCTCTATAATAACACTGAGTTACATCAGTTCCAAGGACTTCACTACTTGTCCCAAGACCTATGAGGAGTCAGAATCCCTTAATTCCACTTTACCCCCCCTTGGCATTTTGTGAAAGTGGAGTTCTTTTCTTTCGAAAAATGGTTAAGAGAACATAAACATGTAAAGGATCCTTAAACCTAATCTGCACCTAAAAGTAGACTTACGGCATCAGCCTGCATCATGTGGAGCTCAGCAGCACCCTCCTTGCTTCCATTCACCAATATCTGCTGCAAAATGGAGAGCAAGCGCCGTTTGCTTTTTTTTTTTATATGTATTAGTTGTTTTATTTCATTTTTTTTTTTATAAATATCTGAGTATTCAACATTCTATTTCGAGTTGTATTTTCATTTTTTGTTTCACTGTCCGATCATATATCATGTAGTACTTCTTAATTAGTCTTTTGTGCACGTTCTGAATGTTGGGCTTTTTACCCAATACTTGTATGCTTTTGCCCTGCACATTTTTTCATCGCTATATTCTTTGTACCACAGTATTTTTGTACATACACATTCATTTGCTTTATGTCATTAAGCAAATAAATGCATTTTCAAAGCATGTAATATATATTTATTGAGATATATTATATATGAAAGCACAGCATTTTTTATTTACTCTCTTTTCAATATTCTTAACTTATATATTGTATTTAGAATTATTTCTAGTCAATCTTATAGAAATACTTATTTATTGCCCCCATTTTTCTCCTAAGTCTCTACACAGATGCATGCACACTGCTGTGTCCTGGAACAAGACCACTTGTGTATGGGTTTACTTGGGTACGTCATTACGCTGCCATGTGGCACATGGGCATTCACATCCCTAAATCGTGGGTTCATTGGGTCTATGGGACTCTGGTCATTGGCCTCCGGAAGGCTTATAGGGGTTATCCTATAATTCGCGTACACATGAGCCACTCATATGAGGCTTCCATGAAGCACTGTGTCCTCCTAGATGCACTTGAAGATCCATACGACATGGGTTTATGATATGGATATATGCATAAGGTCTAATGTAATGATTATATCTTCCCAAAACTTATCTGCAGGGCCATAAAAAATAATGACATTTCCAAGAATGGAAACTATATAATCAGTATCCTGATAATGTCGCAGATTAGAACTATTCTTGGATCAATGGAAGTCTTTTCATTTACAGCTTAAAGCAATATTCCAATGTGTGGTTATGGCATCTTGCTTACATTAAGACCAATGGGAGGTCCTATCACCAGGGCTCTTGTTGATCTTAAAGCCTCCCAGTCGATTATTCCGCAAATATCTTGCCCATCTTGTCCACAAACGCCCACTCTACTAAGCGGTCCTGTATTCTATATGAGAAAGCTGCTGTCAGACATATCTGGAGGCTTATATCAGGGAGAACAAAATGATCGGCAGTCCAAAATCAGACATGCCAGATTTTTAACTACCCCACCATTCATCTCTCTGGGGCCCTCATACATATTAGTCTGTCGACCACCGTTGGTCTAATGTTACTGAAGGGTCTTTAGAATGACCGATGGAGGGCCCTTCAGGATTTCCTGTGCACAGTGGCACTAGGGGACTTACAAGGGTCGCAGTTCTCTACGCAGCAGACTGTCAAAAATCTAAAGTGGCAGCAGTGCTAACATACAGCTGCATCCCTGTTATTCTGAGGATAAGACCACGTTCACACGTTCAGTATTTTCCATCAGTATTTGTAAGCCAAAATCAGGAGTGGAACAATCAGAGGTAAAGTATAATAGAAACACGTCACCACTTCTGGATTTATCACCCACTCCTGGTTTTGGCTTACAGATACTGATGGGAAATACTGAGCATGTGTACATGGCCTTGGTGGTAGTTGAACCCACACAGAACAGTAAATTGTAGCATATCCTGAAGATACAGTTTACTTCTACATCTGGATTTTATCCTGGTGTATATATATATATATATATATCACATGGAGGCCAATATCATTTTGTGAACATACCATAACAGTCCAAAAGATTTTTTTGATCACAGTAAAAAAATCCAAAGTGTAACATTCATGTCATTGCTGACGCTGCAATGCTTTTCCACAATGATACTGCACGGATGAAATCGCCTGGTATTTTCATGCATATTACCACCTGACTGGCTACACATGGGCAAAAATACAGAATGGTGTTCAATTAGGATTAGATTTTCCAGCTGCAGCTTGTTGAAGCCAGATGTTACCAGAGTGAATGGGAATATATGAAGTCCTACTTATGTTTGCATTTTTAATGTATCACCTTATTCCCACAAGCTTGTAAAATGAGGGCAGCAGCTTAGAAACATACCTGAAACGTTATTTTTGCCACAATTGCTTGGGCAACAGTGGTACATAACTGAATCACTGAGGCTTCACACTAACATCGAAGCCTACATTTCATTCCATCAAACACCCTAATGGAAACCCAATGCATCAAAGTATTACCAATGGGGTCCATCTGGTGCCATTTATGTCCATCCTCGGCCAGATCCTTTTCTTACAAAAGTTCAATTGTTCTTTTTCTCCATAGGAATAGAGAAATACAACTCCAAACACCAGTTCAACCTAGTCTCAGCCCTGTATGTAATGGCCTCTTTTCTGGTTCTCCTGAACAATGATCAGCACATGGTGCTCCAAGTTCCAATCCCTAAAACCACAAAATGTTTGGGTGTCACACTAAAAAGAGGACGTCTGCAATGGGCTAGGCTCACGCTGCAGTTTCTAGTACAATCTGACAATGAAGCGTCTTTGTCACAACCCAAATGGATATTAAGGTTTGTGCACACAATGTCTAAGACATTAGCGTACCCCAACGGTATTTTTACTGAAGTGGCTTTTTTCTTGTGTTTTGCAGCGGCTTTATTGACTGCCTTTTTTTTTTTTTTTTTTTTTTAGCATTATGGGACCAATACATTATTCATCTGTTTTACGCTGTTTTTTTGTGTAAACACTTTAGTCTCACAATGTCTGCACAGAATAGCACAAAAATTTTGCAACTGTTGGTATCAGTTTCAAGCGGCTCCACTAAAATGGGTGGAGCTGGGGAAGAGCTAGGGCGAGAAAGGGCATGGCTACCCCTGCATGTCAAATACATGGAAAGTTGCAGCATTTTCTACGCCAGAGATGTTACTCCAGTCTTTCAAGAGAATGCCAAGAGTGTGCAAAGCAGTCATCAAAGCAAAAGGTGGCTACTTTGAAGAACCTAGAATATAAGACATATTTTCAGTAGTTTCACACTTTTTTGTTAAGTATATAATTCCACATGTGTTAATTCATAGTTTTGATGCCTTCAGTGTGAATGTACAATTGTCATAGTCAAGAAAATACAGAAAAATCTTTAAATGAGAAGGTGTGTCCAAACTTTTGGTCTGTACTGTAAATAGGCTGTAAAAAGATACTGAACCCGGATGGACTTTACAATAGCACCAAATTTCTACATTATGCGGAAAAAGCTGCCCGTTGCTGAAAGAGTCTACCTACTGGAGCTATAGAGAGAGCTTTGGCCAACTCTGATCAAATGTTGTAAGGAAATAGCTCGTGATATACATAGACTCACATGGAAAGTCAGGCATGGATGCAGCTGACAATATCATGTGGACCAAAGGTTTGATTCAGTTACCCTTCACATAGTTTTAACAAATACTATAAAATACACATTACGGTGATAGGTTATTGCTACCTTTTCCTTCAGTCCTTAAGAGATTCTTTTAATTTACTTTGGTGGGATATATTATTTCTCATAGCAAAAATAGTATACATACTCTCCATTACAATGAGAGGGAGTTATGGAAATCTGTGGATCATTTTATGCACAGGCAGCAAAGGGAGTGTTAGTGCATAATGTCCGTCAAAGATGCATCGGATTTGATCTAAGTCTACTACCCACTGACCGGATGTCCTTGTATTCCAGTGGTTGCATGAACGGCATAAAGCGTCTCACTGCCAAGATTCCCTCACCTCCCCACAATCAGATGGCTATCTCATATACACTATGCCTGTCTTTTATGCCCTATGGATGGCATAGTAGATGGTTCTCCACTTGGGACCAACCTTTATGTGAGAGTGGATACATAATTTGGAAGAACTGGTCCATCCATTCCTTACGTGGGCGGCCAATCATTGCTTGATAACAATCAGGGGCCATTTGCAATAAAAACCAACACCAGGGGTTAGAAAAGGCAAACTCATGGATATGATCTGGGTTCTAATTAAAGTGAACCTGTCTTGTAAAATATTGCTATTAACCTGCAGGCTAATAAGGTTCGGGCCCCCTGCCGGGAGAAAATTAACTTTATTCCTCTCAGCAGCATTCGGCTCCCAGTCATAGGGGTGGTGCCGGCACGGTTTCACTCACTGCTCAGTGTATAGAGAGTGGTGGCTGTTATCGTGACCCCCTGCACTGACTGACAGACACTGCTCTCTATGTGAGTGAAACCGTGCCGGCACCACCCCTATGACTGGAAGCCGAGCGCTGCCAAGAGGAATAAAGTTAATTTTCTCCCGGCAGCGGGGCTCTCACTGCCGACGCCACAAGGTGTCAGAACGCTATTAACCTGCAGACTAACCCAATATCTGCAAGATAATAGTGTTATTCCTTTAAATAGGAGTTGCTTGGTGAGACAGCATCATTAAATGTTAGGGCAATGGTCTGAGCTCTATACTCACAAAAAAATTCTTTCCATTACAATATGCTGGTTGTATTCTAGTGAAAATCACTGGACGACAACCTCCAAAAATGGGAAAATTTGATTGAATTTAAAAGAATATATAGGAAATTTACATCATGGGATATAAATGTTTTACATTACAGCAGATGAGGATTTCTGTGGAAACAGTTCTGGCAATTCTATGGCCTTGAATTGGCTGTTTTTGTTTGGAGGCTCGCTGTGCGGAGGAATGGGGGAGTGCTGTGATCACAAAGTACAAGAAAGGTCTTCCATGATAACTTGTGCACATGTCGTCTGTATCGTAATAAAAGGGCACTGCACTACAGAATTTGGCATTAACAAACAAGTTATTGGAAAGCCCAAAGTATGAGTGAATCGAAAAAATTCAAACATGATCAGATGCATTTTTATTGCCGTCAAAATAATAATAATGAAACTTTCAGGGTTATTTTTGTTTGCATGAATCAGAGTGCCATGTATTTTCTAGTTCTACTGCTGATAGAGCAGCCCCATGTCACTTCTACAGCTCTCACATCCTCGATCCAGTGTGGATCTGGCAATACAGTGCGATCGGTGGGAGAAAAAAAATCGCATGCATCAGTATGGCTTCCAAATTTTCAGCTACATTACAAAATTCTGCAGCATATGAAACTGTGAATGGTTCTGTAAAAGATTAATAGCTTCTGAGTAAAAAAAAAAGGATTGTACACAGATGACAAGTGAGAAAAAAATCATACCAATTTTCTGGATGAGAATGGGTCCAATTTTTTATACCCCAGTGTGAGCATACCCTAATTGTAATTGTATACTATCCCTAAAATAGGATGTCACACAAAACAATGGATAAATGCCAGAAGTGCAGAGAAAATTGGGATACTTCTGTACTTCATGGATCACCAAGTATTATGCTCCTGCTTTTCAACATAATTTAGAAGCCTGATGGACCCATTATCAATAGGATTTATCAAAATGGATCATAACTGACTTATCATTTATCCTAATAGAAGTAGATCTGACATATAGATCCATCTTTTCCCTACAAAAGAATGCAAACTAAAAACTCAGCACCAAGGTGGTATGTGAATTTAAGGCCACGTGCACATGTCCAGTATTTGGTCAGTATTTGACATCAGTATTTGTAAGCAAAAACCAGGAGTGGGTGATAAATCCAGAAGTGGTGACGTGTTTCTATTATACTTTTCCTCTGATTGTTCCACTCCTGGTTTTAGCTTACAAATACTGATGTAAAATACTGACTAAATACTGAAAGTGTGAACGTGGCATTAATCTTTGGCAATCTCAGTTTCTATATCCTCCCCATGGCCATATTCTACTATGGACTCTTTGAGACATTTACCTAAAAAAATGTTTTCGGTGTAATACAGTGAGCCCGTTAAGATGCACATTACTCATGCCCTGGGATTAGGGAACTAATACCAACACACCTGCTGATGAATGGTGCTACAGACACCTTAGATAGCGGTCAGCCATTCCCTATATTTAGGCAAGCTATGGCTCGGCTAAGCGTGCGAGTGTTCTCAAAGGAAACATGAGAATAAACCGCTGTTGGACTCCACTGACAAAGGATTATTTCCTAGGAGAGCAAAGTATTGGGCATGCTGAAATGCAAATTGCTCGAACCTGCTTTCCCTTCACTACTGTTTTTTGGGGAAGATTGTGAACACCCCCATACACATTAGATATCGCATATCTAAAAAGTGACTATTAAGGGCCAATCCAAACCCTTTACTGATGTATGTGACAACAGCTAAACATTAAGGCAAATATGATGAATGATCAGTGACCTTCCCAGGTTCCTATTATTCCGTCATGTGTCAGGAATGCAGCATGTGCGCCATGTCTATGCCAGCAGGAGCAACACTCAGAGCTCTATTGCTTTAATGACTGTACAAGGCCTGATTGGAAAAGTGCAATGGTTTTTTGCAGTTAGTGCTAAAATGTAAAGAATAAAAGTAGACTTTAACATGACAAGGTCTTTTACAGAATAAGTAATTAGCCTCAGCTTTAACTTACAGAATGCTCCACATGACTAATATCTATGTGACATTCATGTACTTGCTGCCTTCTACAGTTTGATTGCGTGTTTCAATGGACGGACAAACTAACATGACTTAGATAATGTGGAAGCAGGGCAATGGTGAGGATAGCTTGTCTCAATGTCTGCATTACAGATCCAGTTTCCACACTTGGAAGATAAATACTACAAAGTACCAAACTGTTCAACGTTCAGTATGTGATACACTTATGAGCAAAGAGCAAGCACATTGTTCCAGTACAGAACAGAGAGTATGAAAAGCGAAATTGCTTCCTGTTTTGTAAGTGTCGCCAGATGAGTTATACAAGATTTGACTGACTAGAACAGTCATATAACAGAGTAAAAAAGTGCAGTATGGGGGCGCTGTAGACCCCCTTCGCTCTCTATATAGTTTTTGCCTTTCACCCTTCCTATGACTGACATATGGTGACATGATAGAACCATTACATATACACTTTACATACTTATGGTTGGTTTTTTTTTTTTACTACAATGTACATATGGCCTCTAGATCAGCAAATGAGCTATAGGATTGAAAAAGGTAGCAGAGGTATTACATAGAGAGGTGGAGAGAAGCAGCTGTAGAGACAAGGTCAATCCTCTCCACAGCCAGATTGGCCTGCAATAAGGCACTGCAGGGGAGGATACAAGCTGCAATACCTCTAATGTCCCTTCTCCCTTCCATAACCATTGCCATGCAGCAAGAGCTTAGCTCCGTATTTGACCAGTAGGAAAATATTTGCTCTGCGTCATTATACACCTCAGAATTTCACTATTATGGGCTCAGTTATGTATTGGATATATGATGGTACTGTGTTAACCATGACATCATGATGAAAAAACTCATCATCATCATCATCAACATGGTGCAAGCAGTAAGTCGAAATAATGAAATCTGCTCGTTCAACATGATGGAGGTGTACATGGATACTCAGCATCATAACACAGTAAAATTCTTTATCCAGTAAGGCTGGAAGTGTATAGCGATACTCTGCGTCACACAATGCAGCACCTTTTGTCACTAGGTGGTACATGTGGATATAGCATATTGCACCAGTGTAGCTCATTATACAAGATGGCATCTCCAGAACATTAGAATCTTCTCTGATAAGCCCTCGAGACATTCTCAGAAGGGTAACCCACCTCCTGCAGTACTTCCATGCCCTTATATTGTTATAGGGATGGAGGCAGTTCTAAGGTCAAAGGAGCTCACTGTTTATGTGCCCTCCCCTGGTCATCTGCATCATCCACAGGCATGTCTTCTGTTACTCCATTTAGCTGAGACTTTCCAGGAACTGTCCCATCTGCTGAGGCTATTACAGCTGTAGCTCCACGAGGCTGCATTGAAATTGGTGCTCCCAAACCATTGCCTCCTATTTGCCCTTCCCCTTTCCCAAAGTTAAATAGTTTCCCAGGATGGAAAGGTTTGGTTGGAGAATGGGATCTTTCTGGTGCTGCCTCTCTACGTGTCTCGGGAGATTTCAAAAACTTGAAACTCAAGAAGCTAGGTATTTTGGTATCTCCCCCTGGAGGAGACTGTGGGGATTTGGCATTGGTCCCTGACAAGAATTTACTTTGCAGGGGTATAATTTGCTTGAGTTTGAGCACATTATTGCTGGCCAGCAGGGAGCTGGGCCTCTTCGGTTTGTCATGAGTGTTCCCTCCTTGGGAACCACATGGCTTAGTTTTACTTGAGTTCTTCTCATGTGTTTGAGAGTCCTGACCAGATCTTCCCTCCTCGCCCCCTCTCTCCCGTTCTTTTCGTGCATGATAATCAGCATGACGTTGTCTCTCTTCTTCCTCTCGCTTCCTGCGCTGCTGCTGCTGGTACCGATGCTGGGCCTGACGTTCATGTTTCTGTTAAGGAAGAAAGGAATACTCAATGGACCATGTAAAACTAGTAAAAGAGTAAAACTATGCATTACTGAGGGACTATTGTCAGCAAGTGTTTTCTAGCAACTCAGTTTGTAGATGATTTGCGTACTGTATTATTAACAGTGGACCTAGAAAACATAAATAAGTAACACAGTCTAGTGTTTTCTGTACAGTTCTGCACAGAGAGGTGGTTTCCATTACAGCAAAGAGATAACTGAATTTTATGGGGGAATGGAACCCTGAAACTTCGGGTATGTAAAAGTTATTCCAAGCAAATGTTAGAATTAAAATAATAATAATTGTAATTAGAATATATGTGGGGAGAAACTGGTTGACTTGGTCTGCAGCCTTTACAGGTAGGTAACAGACAAGTCAATCCTGACATTCATTGTATGAAAACTTAGCAGTACAAATGTTCATTTTTTGGGAACTTCCATAAAAGTGAATGGAGAGAGCTGCGCATGTGCAGCCACCTCTCCATCCATGGTGGTGAGAGATAGAGCCCCATTCTGAAAATAGGTGAAGGTCACAAATGTTGTACCCGCATCTATCAGACATTTATGGATGGAAAATAAATAAATAATAATATTAAGAGCTCAATTTTTGTACCTTAAATGCTTCTCGCCTTTGGTATTCCAACTTTGCCATCTCTTCAGCCACCCACCCAGGAATGTCTGGGATCACCACATGTATTATATACTTTAGAAGCAGTGCAAAATGCTGAAAAATGGAAACAAAATAACAGAATTTCAACAAGTGTAATGGGGTGTTGGATATCAATTTACAGACCATATGGCTGACATGAGGCTCGATAGTTGGGAAAGCCCAGAGCTGAACGGCACCACATCCCCCCCTCTGCGTCTCAATTCCAGATGTATCTGCATCCTCAGGATTTTTATTCATTAAATGTGTCTATGTGCATGTACTCTAGTGTAAGGGCATTACCAGACTCACCTACCGCTCACAAGTATCCAGCGCTGTTCTTCTCTTCTCATGTCACTGCTTTGCAGACTGTCCGGGTCACACTGCGCTCTGCGTGACCTGGCAGTTACTTTTACAACATAAGTCTATGTAGTTTCAGAACGAGGCCCAGAACAAGGATCCATAGGCTTACAGAGTAAAAGAGACTTCCGGCTCACGCACAGAGTATAGAGAGAGTTGGCTAGTGTGAAGAGCGATGACGTCACTGAGAAGCAGAGAACAACATAGCTGGACACCGGAGAGAGCAGCAGTAGTGAAGTATATTAACACACTCACACTACATTATGTGCACATACACACACATTTAATGAATAAAAACTTAGTGGGAGTGATTCTGTAAACACAATGGTGGCACAAGGAGCCGTCAGCTCTATACTCCACCATTCAGTTTGTGTGTCCAAGTCCCAGCGCAGGAGGTCAATAGATCGCACTTGCTGCGTGGAGCTCCTCTCCATACATGCTGCTGTGTAGAGCAGCATGTCAGGGGGAAGAAGGAAGGTTTTTTTTTTTATTTTGTCAATTAGTACTTGGGGGGCACCTGTGGGGCTTCATAATGTGTGAAGGAACGATAGGGGACATAATATTGTGTGGGCATTATTTGTTTGTGGGGGCTGTGGGGGATAATACTATGTGGGGGAGGAGTGACTGTGATGCTATTGTGTTGTATGACTGGACTGTAGGGATATCATACTGTGTGGGGGTACTGTGGGGGTATCATACTGTGTGGGGGAAGGTCACTGCGGGAGCCTCTTAATGAGTGTAGGGGGACTGAAGGGACTGAAGGGACATCATACTGTGCTGGCATTATAACATGCGGGGGGGCACTGTGGAGACATCACAATGTTGGAGTGCACTGTGAGGACATCATACTGTGAGGAAGGGTCACTGTAGGAGACCATAATGTGTGTGGTGGGGACATCATACTGTGGGGTCTCCTTCAGGGATCAGCTTGCGAACTACGTCTGGTATTCTTTCATTCCCCATTCAGATGAGGCCTGGTTTGTCACATGGAGAGGTAGGGCATAAGTGATAGGAACCATCCATATTTAGGTACAATTTCATGTGGTTGGATAACTTTTGCGCTCTTTGATCACAAAACATTAGCCAAGTACCTTAACCTTTTTAACGTTTACAGCAATATAGAATTCATGTATTCATTAATTGCAGTGTGCTGATGCATAGTGTACATATACACTCCCTGACAGAAGTTATGTCGCTTTTCCATGTTATGTAAATGAAAGCTTATAACCTGACGTTAAATTCATCCATTGGTTTTATAAATTACTCTTTTGAAAGCTGAAACCCTCCCAAATTTGGTTTCGGTTAAGAAAATAAATTGGCATCAATGCTGAAATATTGAGCATTTAATGAACACAGAATGGTCAGATTTTAGCGCAAGACAAAAGTTTTGTCGCCCACAGAAAGTAATGTGATATTCATACAAATAATTATCTTAAAATACAAATATATGTTGCATAACATTGGTGAATGAAGTTGTGGTGCTATTAGAGTCATATTTAATATTTTGTGTGACTTCCATGAGCTTGAAGGACTGCATCCATGCGGTTCAACAATGATTCATACAATTTATTAATGAAGCCAGACACCACATGCCAGGATTCAAAGACAAGGCAAAAAACTTTGCAAAAACTTTTTTAAAAGTGTATTTACCAACTATACATTTTTTTTATACACACAAAAATTCTACCATTCATATTACCATTATGTACAAGAAGCATTATCACATACCTCTAATACAACAATAAATATAATGGCTGATTCAGGTCCCAGCCATGGTATTAATCTCTGAAGCTGTCCGCACTGTCCAATCAGGTAACAGTTCACTATAATGGCAATGACGCCCATTGCTTCCATCACATTCTGCAAGAGAAGGACACACATCTTACTTCCAAGTATGGCCATATTATTTCTTGGCCAAAAGTGTGCAATGTGTGTAATGTGTGCAACTCAATTTTTCAGCAAATATTTCTAACCCACTGAGAAACATAATTAGCGTCAATAACGCTTCCAGCATACAATCAACTTCCCCATTCTAGCAAAGGAAAAAAGGACATCAAACCCCTTTCTTTAGAAATCTCTCACTGCTGTCCACACCCACCAGCTCCTTACTTGCCACTGTCCTATACCATCCACGCGGCGGCCAAATGGTCTCTGAAGTCCACTGCACAGCTTGAAGGCATCACTGCGGATTTCAATGATGTTATTTACAAGGGCACATACTGCAGCGAGGGGGAAAGCAGATGAGAAGAGGACCACGTAGCCAAACTGCACAAACATCTCCTGGTAATCCTGGAAGGTATCCTACGAGAAGCACATGGATAATTAGCAGATAACATTATATCACAATAGAAGAGCAATACCATACCCACAATTATCAGTCCGAGAGATTTCTACAGATAAAAAAAAAAGAAAAAAATATAGATGTCAAAATATTAGTGTTGAGCGAGTATGTTCTATTAACCCTTTCGGCGAGTATGCTCGGGCCGAGCTCCGAGTAGTTACAGCTGCTCGGTGATATGGTTGAATCGCTCCCGTGTGCATGATTTGTAACTGTTTGACAGCTTTATTACATGGGAGGAATGTGTAAGAAATAGACATTCCTCACATGTAATAAAGCTGTCAAACAGTTGCAAATCATGCACACGGGAGCGATTCAACCATATCACCGAGCAGCTGTAAATACTCGAAGCTCGCCCGAGTATACTCGGCCAAAGGGTTAATAGTATATTTTGTAGTGTTGAGCGAGTATGTTCTAACACAATAAATATAAGCTAGGAAGGAAAATGATAAAAGACTGATTTGTTTCCTTGTTTTTTCAAAAAGCTGTATGAAAAGCAAAAACTGTAAGTAGCTGTATAAAAACCCAACAAAAAACGTGCGTGTCCAAACAAGCGAACAGTGGGTTTTAAAAGACGGACACCACTAGAGGGCATCACTATGCCATATGTAGATTAAATGTGAGTGTATCATTGCCAAAGACAGAAATTCTGCCAGCTATAAAGCTGTGATTGGTAGAACAGAAGAGTGTAAAACGGTGTATCTGAAAATGTATGCAATAGGCAATAGAGAATAATACAATTCTAGAAACACACACATACAAAACAGCTTACATTAAAGAGAACATGTCAGAAATATTTACCCCCCCCCCCAAAAAAAAGCATTAATATGCTTCATTAACTGTGAAGTCCTTTAAAAGTTTAGCCATTTGATACCTCTATTTTTATTTATTTTACTCACTTATATAGCGCCATTAATTCCACAGCGCTTCACAGACATTATGGGCACGGTCCCCATTGGAGATCACAATCTACATTCCCTATCAGTATGTCTTTGGAGTGTGGGAGGAAACCGGAGAACCTGGAGGAAACCCACGCAAACACGTGAAGAACATACAAACTTCTTGCAGATGTTGTCTCTATGACCCTAAAGTGCTGCTTCAGCAACGAGAAATAGCGATTTAGAAGTGCATTGAGGCGTGACCTCACACTGATCTGCTATGTTTGTGCTGTGGAGTGCTAATGGGGTGACAGAAGAAGCCCTATCGCTAACCGCTTAGATGCTGTGATAGCTACTGACCACAACATCTAAGAAGTTAATACAGTGCTTGCTGCTATATACAGTGACTTGCAAATGTATTCACCCCCTTGGCACTTTTTTGTGTTTTGCTACCTCACAACCAGGATATTCAATGTTTTTTGAGAGTTTGTATCAGTTCATGTAAAGAACATGCCTACAACTGTGAACATTTGGTTTTCTTTTAATTGTGAAGCAAACAACAAATAGGACAAAATAACTGAAAACTTCAGTGTCCATAACTATCCCCCCCCCCCTAAAGTCAGGGGGGGGGGGTGAGTAATTGCCTTATTTTGCGGAAATTGCAGCTGCAGGTCACTTAGGATGAGTCTCTATGAGCTTTCCACATCTTGCCACTGGGATTTTTGCCCATTCCTCAAGGCAAAACTGCTCCAGCTCCTTCAAGATGGTTTCCTCTGGTGAACAGCAATCTTCAAGCCTGACCACAGATTCTCAATTGGATTAAGGTCTGGGCTTTGACTAAGCCACTGCACCACATTTTCAAGTTTCCCCTTAAAGCACTCGAGTGTTGCTTTAGATCATTGTCTTGTTGGAAGGTGAACCTCCATCCCAGTCTCAAATCACTGACAGACTAAAACTGTTAGAATCTATGTTATTTTACTATTGGCCATCTTGTTGTGGTTTGCTGGTTTCTAGTCTTTTCCTCTGGTGCTGGGTGTCTTGGACACGTGATCTCTGCACTCTTTATTACTCAGCACCTGTCTCCCATTCCCCGCTGGACATCAGTGTTGTTTCGATTGTGCTCTGGCTAAGTTGCCTTGTTAGTTCTTTGTGCTTAGGACAATTGATATCCTGGGACTTCTTGTTCCACCAGTTTTGTTTCCTTTTATCTTAGTTTCTGCAACTTACTTTTCTTTTAGGAGGCCTCCTGTTTTTGCTCCCAGTCCTTAGATCTTTTAGGAACACCCTTTCCCCTTCCTTCAGGTCTTCATTTGAGTTCAGTGCAGGAGTGTCAGTGGGTCTATTCACAAGGAATAGGGCACCCACCCCAGCGTAGGGTTAAGCTGAGTCTCAGTGCAGAGACAGCTTTTCCCTCCTATTCCTTAGTTCTAAGTTGCAGAACGTAACAGTATATCCAGCCCCGTTTGAAAAAAAAAAAAAGGTTTTTTTTTTCTCCTCTCCTCTTCCTGGGTTTTCTTCAGTATGAGTACCATCCAGGAGCTTGCTCAACGCTTGCAAGGGTTGACTTTGGAGGTTGCCGGTCTTCAGCAGTACGTGAGTAAATACCCTGCAGAACGCTATGAAGAACCTAAGGTAGGATTACCTGAGTGTTTTTCGGGGAAACGACAGGATTTTTTTTTATTTAAAAATGCTTGTTTGTTGTATTTTCGGCTCAGACCTAGATCTTCTGGGAGTGAACTACAGAGTGTAGGGATTATTATGTCTCTATTGCGTAACGAACCTCAAATCTGGAAGTTTTCCTTGTCTATTGATGATCATTGTTTGAGGTCTGTGGAGGCATTTTTTGATGCCATGGGTTTGCTGTATGATTATCCTGATCAGGTTACATCAGCTGACGCAGAGTTTAGTCGTCTCAAACAGGGTTCTCTTGATGCTGAGAGTTTTTGCATCCTGTTCATACTATGGTCTGCAGAGATCAGGTGGAACAACCCTGCACTCAAGTTTCAGTTCCTGGCAGGCTTGAGTGAAAGGGTTAAAGATTTGTTCATTGCATTCTCTGCACCTGATACTTTGCAAGTTGCCATGCAGTTAGCAATCTGTGTGGATAGAAGGTTGAAGGCCAGACAGAATGAGGAGAAGTTTCCTGTATTGCTGGATTCTGTTTCTCACAATATTCCTGCCGACACTGGGGAACCTATGCAGGTAGGGGCAATGTCATCCCGTTCCAAGGAGAGGGACAGGAGGTTCTCTGAGGGACTTTGATTGTATTGCGGTAAGGCTGATAATTTTTTAAAGCAATGCGAGGTTCGCTTAAGGAAAGAAAAAAAAATGGTCAGTAGAAATAACACTCCCGTTCCCATTGCGTTTTTACGTTCTGCTGGGGTGTTTTTTCCTGGTAATACCACCTGTCAGGGTCGTTCGATTGAGTTTCAGGTAATGGTGGATTGTGGTTCTGCACTTAACTTGATTGACCAACAATTTCTTGAAAAGTATAAGTTCGGTTCTGAACGTTTGTCGTCTCCTTTTCCTGTGGTGGTGATTGATAATACTCCACTGGAGCATGGGAGCATTCTTCGAAAGGTCACTGGGTTTCCGCTTACTATGAATATGGAACATCAGGAGCAGATTGACTTATTTGTACTTGCCAAGTTGCCTTCCCCGGTCAACCTGGGGTTGCCCTGGTTAAAAGTGCATAATCCTTTGCTGGACTGGTCGTCTGGTTCCATAAGATCCTGGGGTCAGGGGTGTTATGGTAAGTGTTGTAATGTTCACATTGCGGCTGTTCCATTCAGGATTTTTGGAGGGTTTTTTCGGAGGTGGAGTCAAAAGCTTTACCACCTCATAGAGATTACGATTGCGCTATTGAGTTCGTCCCTGATGCTAAGCTCCCTAAGAGTCGGTTGCTTAATCTGACAATTCCCGAGTGGGAGGCTTTGAAAGAATACCTGCAGACTAGTTTAGCTGCAGGTCAAATAAGACCCTCTAAGTCTCCTGTGGCGGTTGGGTTCTTTTTTGTCAAAAAGAAGGATGGGGGTCTTAGGCCATGTCTGGATTTTCGGGAGATTAATAAAATCACTGTGCGCAATCCTTACCTGTTACCACTTATTCCAGATTTGTTTAACTAATTGACCGGAGCTAAATGGTTTTCTAAGATTGACCTTCGTGGGGCATATAATTTGCTGCGGGTGAAGGACGGAGATGAATGGAAGACAGCTTTTAACACCCCGGAAGGTCATTTTGAGTGTTTGGTGATGCCTTTTGGGCTTACTAACGAACCTGCATTTTTTCAAAATTTCATCAATGACATTCTGAGACCCTTGATCGGTAGGAGTGTTATTGTTTATCTGGATGACATTTTGATTTATTCATCGGATCTTGAATCTCATTGGCAGAGAGTCCGCAAAGTTCTTCAGATACTGAGAGATAACACACTCTTTGCTAAATTGAAGGAGAAGTGTCAATTTGCTGTCCAGAAAATTAGTTTTTTGGGTTACTTTGTCTCTTGTGATGGTTTTGAGATGGACCCGGTGAAAGTTCAGGCTGTGCTGGAGTGGCCGAGGCCTGAGGGTTTGAAGTCCGTACAGAGGTTTTTGGGGTTTGCCAATTATTACAGGAAGTTCATAAAGAATTTCTCTGTCATCGCTAAACCCATTACTGATCTCACCAAGAAGGGTGCTAATACAGTCCAATGAGGCTATTGAAGCTTTTGAGTATCTCAAGGAGAGGTGAAGCTCTGCTCCTGTTCTTATTCAGACAGATGAGACCAAGCCATTTCTGGTTGAGGTGGATGCCTCATCTATAGGCGTAGGGGCTGTTCTGTACCAGGAGGGAGAGGATGGGGTGCATCCCTGTGCTTTCTTTTCAAAAAAATTTTCTGGAGACATAGCGCAACTATGATGTTGGGAATCGCGAGTTGTTGGCTATTAAACTCGCGTTCAAGCATTGGCGACATTTTTTGGAGGGGGCTCGACATCCTCTACAGGTTTTCACTGATCATAAGAATTTGTTTAATCTGGACGCAGCTAAACATTTGAATGCCTGTCAGGCTAGGTGGGCACTGTTTTTTGCCCGGTTCATTTTTTCCGTAACCTTTCTCCTGGGGACAAAGAATGTTAAGGCTGACGCTTTGTCTCGTAGTTTCTCTCCAGCGGTGAATGCTGAGAGGGAGGAGTGTATTTTGCAGAGAGGGGTGGTGGTGGCCGCATTGGATTCTGAGTTGGAGAATAGCATCCTAGGAGCTCAGAGTGCGGCACCAACTAACACTCCGTGTGGTAAATTTTGTGCCTAGAGCCTTGAGGAGAGCGTTGTTTGTTGAATGTCATGAGTCTCGGGTGGCGGGTCACCCAGGGAATTCGGAAACTAGGAAGTCTATCGGTCGGAGTTTCTGGTGGCCAGGGTGGCAAAGGGAAGTCATCAAGTGGGTGCGTCAGTGTTCTGTGTGCGCTAGGTTGAAGGCCTCCCACGCTCCTGCTGCGGGGTTGCTGTGCCCCTTGGAAGTTCCTAGTTCGCCATGGACACACCTTGCATGGATTTTATCACCGATCTGCCTATATCGGACGGTTTTTCTGTCATCTGGGATGTTGTGGACCGGTTTAGTAAAATGTGTCATCTGGTTCCGTTCAACAAGTTACCTTGCGCCAAGACTCTTGCTTAGGCTTTTGTGAAGGAGATTGTCAGGCTCCATGGTGTTCCCACGGACATTGTTTCCGATAGAGAACCACAGTTTGTAGCTCGCTTTTGGTGTGCTTTTTGTGACAGATTGAAAATTCATTTGTCATTCTCGTCGGGGTATCATCCAGAGTCCAATGGACAGACTGAAAGTAAGAACCAGGATGTCGAGCAGTTTTTGAGATGTTTTGTGGCAGACAATCAGGAAATGTGGTGAGAATTTCTATCACTTGCGGAGTTTGCCCTTAATAATCATACTTCTTCCTCGGCTGGGTATTCTCCTTTTTTTTGTTGTACTGGCAAGCATCCATCTTTTGGTCCATTTTCAAAAGTTGGGGCTGCTGTACCGGAGGAGGACAATTTTTCTGGTTATTTGGAGAGGGTTTGGACCAGTGTAACCTGAATCTTAAAGAGGCTAACAGGAGATCAAAAAGGTATTTTGACAAAAGAAGAAAGGAGTCCTTGTTTGCTGTTGGGGACATGGTTTGGTTGTCCTCTATGAATCTTTGTTTGAAAATTCCTTTTAAAATACTGGGGCCTAAATTTGTGGGTCCTTTCAAAGTACTTCAGATTGTCAACTCGGCAGCGGTGAGGTTGGGCATTCCCTCGTCCTGGAGGATTAATTCTGTGTTTCATGTGTCGTTACTTAAGAAGGCGGACACGCCTGATAACCAGGCGAAGCTTACTGTTCCTCCTGTTGATGAGGACGGTGAATTTGAGATTTCTCGCCTTTTGGATTCCAGGTGGCATAGAGGGAAATTACAGTATCTTATGTCCTGGAGAGGTTTCGGCCCTGAGGATAATTCCTGGGTGAAGGCCGAGGACGTCTCGGCCTCAAGGCTAATTAAGGCTTTTCACATGAGATTTCCTGGTAAGGCTCGGCCTAGAGGATCCGGAGGATTCTCATAAAAGGGGAGGTACTGTTAGAATCTATGTTGTTTTACTATCGGCCATCTTGTTGTGGTTTGTTGGCTTCTAGTCTTCCTCTGGTGCTGGGTGTCTGGGTCAAGTGATCTCTTCACTCATTATTACTCAGCACCTGTCTCCCATTCCCCGCTGGACATCAGTGTTGTTTCACTTGTGCTCTGGCTAAGAAGCCTTGTTACCGTATTTTTCGGACTACAAAGACGCACTTTTTT
Source organism: Phyllobates terribilis (assembly GCF_046119375.1). NCBI lineage: Eukaryota > Metazoa > Chordata > Amphibia > Anura > Dendrobatidae > Phyllobates > Phyllobates terribilis. The sequence goes on along the minus strand of NW_027362761.1, from coordinate 42,194,845 downwards.
CCTCCAAAATTTTGGAGGAAAATGGGGGGTGCGTCTTATAGTCCGAATGTTGGGGGGGGGGGGTGTATATATATATATGTGGGGTGTGGGGGGAGCGGGACCGGTGGAGGAGCAGGGCACAGGAGGCAGCAGCCGCCCGCTGCAGCCTACACTGTCCCCGCTGCTAAAGTAAATGAATATTCATGCTCCTTAATAGCGGCACACAGTGTATCAGCAGCGTGGCTCCTGCTGCTGCCGGAATCGCCTGTGCCCGCTGTTAAAGGGCATGAATATTCAACCTCTCTCCACGCCCATAGGCGTGGGGAGGGGTGAATATTCATGCCCTTTAATAAGAGGGCACACGAGATAGCCCGGCAGCAGCAGCAGCTGCAGCGTGGCTACGCTGTGTGCCGGCTATTAAGCAGTATAAAGTCACTGCTCCTCGCGCACACAGTCCCGGCATGGGGAGCAGTGACTTCCAGCAGCTGATCTCTCCTTGTGAGCCGCGCATGGCAGTGACGTCATGTGCGGCTCACATGGAGAGATCAGTGCGGGCAGACAGGATGCAGCGCTGGAGGAGAGAGAAGAAAGGTGAGTATGAGTGTTTATTTATTTTTTTTTTTTATGTGCAGCCTGATGGGGATTAGGGGGACCATGCATACCAGGGTAAGGATGAAGGGGCCATACATACCAGGGTAAGGATGAGGGGATCATACATACCAGGGTAAGGATGAGGGGGCCATACATGCCAGGATAAGGATGAGGGGTGCCATACATACCAGGATAGGGATGAGGGATGCCATGCATACCAGGATAGGGATGAGGGGTGCCATGCATGCCAGGATAGGGATTAGGGGTGCCATGCATACCAGGATGGGGATTAGGGGTGCCATGCATACCAGGATGGGGATTAGGGGTGCCATGCATACCAGGACGGGGATGAGGGGTGCCATGCATACCAGGACGGGGATGAGGGGTGCCATGCATACCAGGACGGGGATGAGGGGTGCCATGCATATCAGGATAGGGATGAGGGGTGCCATGCATACCAGGATGGGGATTGCTGTGCCATGCATACCAGGATAGGGATTAGGGGTGCCATGCATACCAGGATAGGGATTAGGGGTGCCATGCATACCAGGATAGGGATTAGGGGTGCCATGCATACCAGGATAGGGATTAGGGGTGCCATGCATACCAGGATAGGGATTAGGGGTGCCATGCATACCAGGACAGGGATGAGGGGTGCCATGCATACCAGGACAGGGATGAGGGGTGCCATGCATACCAGGATAGGGATGAGGGGTGCCATGCATACCAGGACAGGGATGAGGGGTGCCATGCATACCAGGATAGGGATGAGGGGCGCCATGCATACCAGGATGGAGGGATGCCAGGCATACCAGGATGGGGATGGGGACCACGTATAAAAGGAAGGGGGGGGCATATATACCAGGATAGGGGATATTGTCAGAATTGGGGGATATTACCCCTATACCAGTGTCAGCAGAAGACCCCCTTCCCCTTAAAAGTGCATCATAAACACATTTTTTGCTTAAATTTTTATTTTTTTATTTTCCTCCTCTAAAACCTAGGTGCGTCTTATGGTCCGGTGCGTCTTATAGTCCGAAAAATACGGTAGTCCTTTGTGCTTAGGACAATTGATATCCTGGGACTTCTTGTTCCACCAGTTTTGTTTCCTTTTATCTTAGTTTCTGCAACTTACTTTTCTTTTAGGAGGTTTCCTGTTTTTGCTTCCAGTCCTTAGATCTTTTAGGGACACCCTTTCCCCTTCCTTCAGGTCTTCGTTTGAGTTCAGTGCAGGAGTGTCGGTGGGGCTATTCACAAGGAATAGGTCACCCACCCCAGCGTAGGGTTAAGCTGAGTCTCAGTGCAGGGACAGCTTTTCCCTCCTATTCCTTAGTTCTAAGTTGCAGACCATAACAAAAACAGGTTTTGCTCAAGAATAGCCCTGTATTTCGAGCCGTATACCATCCCCTTGACTTGGACCATTTTCCCTGTCCTTGCTGCCAAAAAACATCCACACAGTATGATGCTGCCACCACCATTTTTCACTGTGGGGATGGTGTTCTTAGGGTGATGAGCTGTATTGGTTTGGCGCCAAACATAGCATTGCCAAAAAGTTCACTTTTGGTGTCATCTGACTATAGCACCTTCCTCCATACATATGGGGAGTCTCCCACATCTCTGTTGGCAAAACTCAAAACGAGCATTACAATTTTTGTGTGTAAGTAAAGGCTTTTTCTGCCTGATCTTCCATAAAGGCCACCTCTATGGATTGTATGACTTTTTGTGGTCGTATGGACAGATACTCCAGTCTCTGCTTGGGAACTCGGCAGCTCCTTCAGGGCTACCTTTAGTCTCCGTGCTGCCTCTCTGATTAATGCCCTCCTTGCCTGGGCTGAGCGTTTTGGTGGGTAGCCCACTCTTGGCAGGTTTGTTGTGTTACCACGTTCTTTCTATTTGATGATAATGGATTTTATGATGCTCTGGGGGATCATCAGAGATTGGATATATATATATATTTTTTTATTATTATTATTTTTTTTTTTACAACCCAATCCTGACTTGTACTTCTCAACAACTTTTGTACCTGACTTGTTTGGAAATCTCGTTGGTCTTCATGGTGTTCTTTGGTTAGTGGTGCCGCTTGCTTAATTTTGTTGCAGCCTCTGTGGCCTTTCAGAAAAGGTGTGTATATACTGACAGACCATATGACACTTAGATTGCACACAGGTGGACTTCCTTTCACTAAGCATGTGACTTATGATGGTAATTGCTTGAACCCGAAATTTTTAGGGGCTTCATAACAAAAGGGGTGAATGCACATGCCAATTTTTAGTTATTTTATCCCATAAATTAAATTTTTGCCTATATTTTTCTCACTTCACCAACAGACTATTTAGTGCTGATGCATCACACACCAATCGGATTACAAAAATATTTAAACACAGGTTGAATTGTAACAAAATAGGTAAAAAGCCAAGGGAGGTGAATACTTTCACAAGCCACTGTAGTATCAATAGTAATTGTGGAGCTGAGCAGCGCCACCTGGTGCCAGCAATGTTTTTTCCAGATTTTTTTTTTGACCAGTACAGTTTTTGAACCGTTATAAGGGTACCATTCCACGTTTATAATCAGTAAGCAATTTGCAAGTGGTTGAAATGGTTCCCTATAATGAGTACTTGAGTAACCTATTTGATACAATTCATGAAAAGCAAGTTATACACAAGAAATAATAATCTGCAGACCATTGGAATATCTGCCTATAAGGTCATATATATGCCATAGACATTCTCAGGTGTTCTTACCAAACTTAGCTGGATCTTAGGAGTAATATCTCACATGTATGGTCAATTTTATTGGCATGCAGTGATCTCACCAAACCTCACCTCATACTTCTTCATACAACTTTCAACCTCGGCTTGCGTCAGCTTTGTAGGATAATGATCCTCTGGAGGGTCCATCCAAGAATCTCTCTTCTGCTTTCTTACACTTTCTTCATCCTCTTCATCACCTTCCCTGACCAACTCTTGCTCCACAATATGTCTTTTCTTTTTTCTCCTATGTGGTCTCATCTTTACAGCAGTTTCTTTTTCCTCAATATCTTGCAGCTCCCCACTAATTTCTCTCTCATCTTCTTCATCATCCCCTAACTGGAAAAGTGATGCTGGGTCGCTGCCTTTTTCCATAAGTGTAGGACTCCCTTCCTGTAGAAAGCCAATATCATCATCCTGCTGAGACAAAATGCACTCTTCCATACGCTTTTCTTTTTCTAAAAAGCTAACCCTCTTCAGTTTCAGTCCGCAATCCATGATGCTTTCTTCTTCAAAATCCTCTTCTTCAGAGACTCCTTCCTCCTCTTCCTCTGGCACACCACAACCTCCATTTAAACATTTTTTCCTACTTCCAAAGCCAGGCTCTAGAGGGTCTCCCGGAGTCCTTGCAGGCCGCTGAGGGAGGGCATACTTTTGCACAAGTCTTCTCAGTGCATACCGAACAAAGAGCAAAATAGATCTTGGGTTAATGTCTCCTTGCTGCACTTTCTGGTACAAGTGGGGTTGCGAGACTTCCTTCACATTCTGTAGGAATTGACGTATGACCAGGAGTGTTGCCAGCATCTATGGCGAAGAACAGACATATAAAAAGTTACTTAAGAGACTATAAATAACTGTTTATTGTTAAAGAATGCACAATTAAATATCATTTTATGCTTCTTCTAGATTGTGGGAATCCACAGTTCGATCACCCATGAAACCAATGTCTTATGGACAAGAAAAGTGTTTGCATGGAAGATCAAACCACTGATATAAGCTGATAAGTGTGAACAAGAGTCAATGTCACAGTGCCATTTTTGTACACATTAGTCCCCACTGAATTACAATTATGGTAGGTAGCTAATAAAGGTGGTAGTGGTGGCACTATGTTTAAAAGGGTGCTCTACTTTAAATAAGATCTGTCACCTCTCTACAGATATTTTAAGAAATACTTGAATTCGCCACAAATAGTCATAAAGACTCTGTCAATGTGGAGGTCAGTGATTGGCTGCAGTGTCATGTGTATGTGAATGTCTGCCCTTCTGGATCGTTCACAAACACTGCTAGGACCACCAGAACAATGGTGCTGAAGTAGAGGGGAAATTAGCAGGTAAAAGTTGTCGTTTGATTGCATTCCTTGCTGGGACTCTACTCAGATAAAGTCCATTTTCCACTCTTCCTGTGCTGTTCATTGTCACATAGATACTTTGATGGAATATTGACTGTTAGCATTTCAGCATGCCCATAGACATTATATATTCAGCCTAAGGGGACCGCTGCTGCTGATGCCTCCCTTACTATGTGCTGCTGGGTAACAGTTGATTTGTGTATGGTGGTAGTGTGCCTGTTAAATATAAAGGATGCAATGGCCCTTGGTAAAGTTATAGAGAGCTGATGATGGTGGAACGCATGCATATACAACTATGTCATTTCACTAACTTTAAACAAGAAAGAGGCTGCACAACCTGAATCATAAATTAGGGTGCGACATAAGGTACCGTTAGGTTATAGATTCAAAAAAGAGAAAGCAAAGGATGGTACACTAGAGAAATGCGCACACCACAATACCATTAATATAAAAATACATAAACTTTATTAACCTCACTTTAAAAGCATTTAAAATCACATAAAGATACCAACACCTAGAACACACAAGTGATAATTGGCCATACCAAAACAATCTGTAATAAATACAATATGTCAAACCTTCCCTGAAGCGGTGTTCCACAGCGATGCGCGTGGGGTTTTCCATCTGATCCATACATGACTTTCAAGGGGTAATATGGCCGTTTAGATAATCATATACAATCAGTTTTTTTGTCATCACATTCTACAGTACAGACCAAAAGTTTGCACACACCTTCTCATTTAAAGATTTTTCTGTATTTTCATGACTATGAAAATTGTACATTCACACTGAAGGCATCAAAACTATGAATTAACACATGTGGAATTATATACTTAACAAAAAAGTGTGAAACAACTGAAAATATGTCTTATATTCTAGGTTCTTCAAAGTAGCTACCTTTTGCTTTGATGACTGCTTTGCACACTCTTGGCATTCTCTTGATGAGTTTCAAGAGGTAGTCACTTCACAGGTGTACCCTGTCAGGTTTAATAAGTGGGATTTCTTGCCTTATAAATGGGGTTGGGACCATCAGTTGTGTTGTGCAGAAGTCTGGTGGATACACAGCTGATAGTCCTACTGAATAGACTGTTAGAATTTGTATTATGGCAAGAAAAAAGCAGCTAAGTAAAGAAAAAATAGTGACCATCATTACTTTAAGAAATGAAGGTCAGTCAGTCCGAAAAATTGGGAAAACTTTGAAAGTGTTCCCAAGTGCAGTTGGAAAAACCATCAAGCGCTACAAAGAAACTGGCTCACATGAGGACCGCCCCAGGAAAGGAAGACCAAGAGTCACCTCTGCTTCTGAGGATAAGTTTATCCGAGTCACCAGGCTCAGAAATCGCAGGTTAACAGCAGCTCAGATTAGAGACCAGGTCAATGCCACACAGAGTTCTAGCAGCAGACACATCTCTTCAACAACTGTTAAGAGGAGACTTTGTGCAGCAGGTCTTCATGGTAAAATAGCTGCTAGGAAACCACTGCTAATGACAGGCAACAAGCAGAAGAGACTTGTTTGGGCTAAAGAACACAAGGAATGGACATTAGACCAGTGGAAATCTGTACTTTGGTCTGATGAGTCCAAATTTGAGATCTTTGGTTCCAACCACCGTGTCTTTGTGCAATGCAGAAAAGGTGAACGGATGGACTCTACATGCCTGGTTCCCACCGTGAAGCATGGAGGAGGAGGTGTGATGGTGTGGGGGTGCTTTGCTGGTGACACTGTTGGGGATTTATTCAAAATTTAAGGCATACTGAACCAGCATGGCTACCACAGCATCTTGCAGCGGCATGCTATTCCATCCGGTTTGCGTTTAGTTGGATAATCATTTATTTTTCAACAGGACAATGACCCCAAACACACCTCCAGGCTGTGTAAGGGCTATTTGACCAAGAAGGAGAGTGATGGGGTGCTACGCCAGATGACCTGGCCTCCACAGTCACCAGACCTGAACCCAATCGGGATGGTTTGGGGTGAGCTGGACTGCAGAGTGAAGGCAAAAGGGCCAACAAGTGCTAAGCATCTCTGGGAACTCCTTCAAGATTGTTGGAAGACCATTTCCGGTGACTACCTCTTGAAGCTCATCAAGAGAATGCCAAGAGTGTGCAAAGCAGTCATCAAAGTAAAAGGTGGCTACTTTGAAGAACCTAGAATATAAGACATATTTTCAGTTGTTTCACACTTTTTTGTTAAGTATATAATTCCACATGTGTTAATTCATAGTTTTGATGCCTTCAGTGTGAATGTACAATTTTCATAGTCATGAAAATACAGAAAAATCTTTAAATGAGAAGATGTGTCCAAACTTTTGGTCTGTACTTTATGTTGGAAATTTAAATGGCATAGGATCTGCCTCACTGGCCAAGTTTGACTATAATTGTGGTATAGGTTTCTCTGCATAGTGGCATGATTAATATAGGAATGTCATATCTTGAAATATTGTTTTTTATGTGCCATATACATCATTGATTATTACAGTATAATCTAATTGACATTATTATTGTGCTGTCTATATGTTGACAATTAATGGGCCTAACTATAAATGCTTTTAAAGTGAGGTTAATAAAATGTATGTATTTTTATATTAATGGTATTGAGGTGTGCGCATTTCTCTAGTGTACCATCCTTTGCTTTCTTTTATTTCAATATCTTTACTCACAGGGAGGCAACAAGATTGATGGCTGCAAAATCTTACGTAAGGCAACAGAGTCTTACAAGACTAGAAACAACAGTGTCCTGACAATTTGCAGACTTGTGGCCTATTCCTCACAGCTACCACAGAACAGTCTCTCACGTATATGCACCAGTCTACTATCCATCTCTGGCGTGGCACTGCCACCTAATCAGAGCAGCATAATATAGAGACTGAAACCATGATTCCAGCAAAGTGTCACTTACTGGACTGCTTGCTGTAGTTTTGATAAAATTACTATTTTACCAGCAAGAGATTATCACTAGAAGACTAGTAAACGTCCATATTAATTAGCTCTATGTAACCCTGCCCCACCACTAATTGGCAGATTTCTGCCTATGCAGAGTGTACACAGAAAGGTGCCAATCATTGGAGTGGGCAGGGTTATACACAGCTCAGCATACAGAGAACTGCTACATCTGCAGCACAGAAAACAGTGATTTTTTTCAAAACTGCAGCAAGCAGCTCAGTAATTGATAGGGTCTGTGCCCCTACATCATGCTGCTCTCAGTTGGGGTAGCAAAACATAATTACACATTCCCTTTAAACAAATCATGACAAATATAATACTACTCAATATCCAACCAATGGGGCCCCACCACTAGCACCCACATCGATCTCTAGAATAGAGAAAAACTAGACGAACAGCACCATAGGACCACCCAGAGTGTTGAAAACTGGGCCAAATTTCATTATACTGGAGTGGAAGAGAAAAAAAAAACATGATTTAAACCGCCTTACCTGCCTTATGCTTGGTGCAAGTCCTTAATGCAACCACAAAGAGTTTACAGACTCCTTCAGGCAATGATAAAGCCTAGCTCTCACTAAAAAGACGCACAAAATCCCATTTTATCCTATGTAGCTTGTAAATCAAATGCTGAGATTATTGCTAGTCACCAGCTAAGAAAAGAAAACCCTGTCAAAAATCATTGTTATCCTTTACAAAGTAGTGATTCCATTCTTGTTTCCCTGTACAGAAAATGAGCTTCATGTGTACAGTAGTGTTCAGAATAATAGCAGTCCAATATGACTAACCAGATTAATCACTGTTTTTGGTATAAATTATATTACCACATCAAACAATTTACCAGTTGGTGCAGTAGATTCTAAGAAATATGTAAAAGTGAGATGCGCTGAAAAGACAGTTCTATGCAGTAGTTAAATGTCCGATCCAATAAATGGCTGAAACCACTGATGCGAGCATATACCGCTAAATGACAATATGCTGAATTCAAGATGAACAAAAAATCTCTCTCACTACCTATGTGTAGTAGCTGGACTGTACTTTGCAGTCAACATGAACGTGCTGATACAGGGAATCCTATGCGAATCTTATGGAGTCCTACGCTTACGTGCAACGTAGCACTATGACTTTTAGCAACAGGATCCCATGCCAACACAACAGGGCAGAGCGATCACCTGTACCACTGCCATCTCAGCGCATCAGAGCGCTAGGATCTAGGATCATTCATGTGCATAGGATTCCCTGTATCAGCACATTCACGGTGACTTCAAAGTACAGTCCAGCTACTACACATAGGTAAGGAGAAAGATTTTTCATTCATCTTCAATTCAGTATATTGTCATTTTGCGGTATATGCTTGCAACAGTGGTTTCAGCTCCTTATTGGATCGGACATTTAACTACCGCATAGAACTGTCTTTTCAGCGCATCTCACTTTTACATATTATAGCTTTTTACTAGAGTTCATCTAGTGTACACCAGGGCAAAAGGTGCTTATGATCTTGCGGCTTTAAGGAGAGAGATATAGGAGAGGTATAGAGCTAGTGCAAACCCTTTCATAGATTCTAAGAAAACCAATAGACTCAGCATTTATAATCTGCATGTTTTTGAGTCTGTGCATTTGAATAATTAATTGTAATGGGATGTGTTCAAAATAATAGCAGTGTGGAGTTCAATTAGTGAGGTCAATCATTCTGTGAAGAAACAGGTGTGAATCAGGTGGCCCTTATTTATGGGTGAACCCAGCACATGTTGTACATGCATTTCTCCTTGAAAGCCTGAGAAATATGGGTCGTTCGAGACATTGTTCAGAAGAACAGCGTACTTTGATTGAAAAGTTGATTGGAGAGGGTAAAACTTATAAAGAAGTGCAGACAATGATAGGCTGCTCAGCTAAAATGATGTCCAACGCTTTAAAATGGAAAGCAAAACCAGAGAGACGTGGAAGAAAATGGAAGACTACCATTCGAATGGATCGAAGAATAGCCAGAATGGCAAAGGTTCAGCCATTGATCAGCTCCAGGATGATCAAAGACAGTCTCAAGTTACCTGTGAGTACTGTAACAGTTAAAAGATGCCTGTGTGAAGCTAATCTCTTAGCAAGAAGTCCCCGCAAAGTCCCACTGTTAACCCCTTCAGGACCCAGCCTATTTTGACCCTAAAGACCTTGCCATTTTTGTCAATTCTGACCAGTGTCCCTTTACGAAGTAAAAACTCTGGAACACTTCAACGGATCCTAGCGATTCTGAGATTGTTTTTTCGTGACATATTGGGCTTCATGTTAGTATTAAATTTAGGTCGATAATATTTGCGTTTATTTGTGAAAAAATCAAAAATATGGGAAAAATTTTGAAAATTTTGCAATTTTCAAATTTTGAATTTTTATTCTGCTAAACTAGAGAGTGATGTGACACAAAATAGTTAATAAATAACATTTCCCACATGTCTACTTTACATCAGCACAATTTTGGAAAAAAAAAAATTTTTTGGTAGGAAGTTAGAAGGGTTCAAAGTTCATCAGCAAATTTTCTTTTTTTCCAGCAAAATTTGCAAAGCCATTTTTTTTAGTGACCACATCACATTTGAAGTCCCTTTGAGGGGTGTACATGACAGAAAACACCCAAAAGTGACACCATTCCAAAAACTGCACCCCTCAAGCTACTCAAAACTACATTCAAGAAGATTATTAACCCTTCAGGTGCATCACAGGAACTAAAGCCACATGGAAGAAAAAAATGAACATTTTTATTTTTCTAACAAAAATTTTCTTTTAGCCTAAATTTTTTAATTTTCACATGGGTAACAGGATAAAATGCATCCTAAAATTTGTTGGTCAATTTCTCCTGAGTACACTGATACCTCATATGTGGTCATAAACCACTGTTTGGGCACACGGCAGGGCTCAGAAGGGAAGGAGCGCCATTTTACTTTTTGAATGGAAAATTAGCTCCAAAAGTCAAATTGCGCTCCTTCTCTTCTGAGCCCTGCCATGCGCCCAAACAGTGGTTTATGACCACATATGAGGTATCAGTGTACTCAGGAGAAATTGACTAACACATTTTAGGATGCATTTTATCCTGTTACCCATGTGAAAATTAAAAAATTTAGGCTAAAAGAAAATTTTTGTGAAAAAAAAAGTACTTTTTTGTTTTCACAGATCATTTTGTGAAGCACCTGGGGGTTCCAAGTGCTCACTATGCATCTAGATAGGTGCCTTGGGGGGTCTAGTTTCCAAAATGGGGTCACTTGTGGGGGAGCTCCACTTTTTAGGCACATTAGGGGCTCTCCAAACGCAACATGGTGTCCGCTAACAATTTGAGCCGATTTTCCATTCAATTTGTTTGCGGACACCATGTCCCGTTTGGAGAGCCGCTGTGTGCCCAAACATTGGAGCTCACCTACAAGTGACCCCATTTTGGAAACTATACCCCCCAAGGCACCTATCTAGATGCATAGTGAGCACTTGGAACCCCCAGATCCTTCACAAATTAATCCGTAAAAATCAAAAAAGTGTTTTTTTTTCCACTTTTTCATTTTTATGAATCAATTTGTGAAGCACCTGGGGGTTCCAAGTGCTCACTATGCATCTAGATAGGTGCCTTGGGGGGTCTAGTTTCCAAAATGGGGTCACTTGTGGGGGAGCTCCAATGTTTGGGCACACAGCGGCTCTCCAAAAGCAACATGGTGTCCGCTAACAAATTGTCGACTCAAATTGTTAGAAGACACCATGTTGCGTTTGGAGAGCCGCTGTGTGCCCAAACATTGGAGCTCCCCCACAAGTGACCCCATTTTGGAAACTAGACCCCCCAAGGCACTTACCTAGATGCATAGTGAGCACTTGAAACCCCCAGGTCCTTCACAAATTAATCCGTAAAAATAAAAAAATGTTTTTTTTTCCACTTTTTCATTTTTATGAATCAATTTGTGAAGCACCTGGGGGTTCCAAGTGCTCACTATGCATCTAGATAGGTGCCTTGGGGGGTCTAGTTTCCAAAATGGGGTCACTTGTGGGGGAGCTCCAATGTTTGGGCACACAGCGGCTCTCCAAATGCAACATGGTGTCCGCTAACAAATTGTCGGCTCAAATTGTTAGAAGACACCATGTTGCGTTTGGAGAGCCGCTGTGTGCCCAAACATTGGAGCTCCCCCACAAGTGACCCCATTTTAGAAACTAGACCCCCCAAGGCACCTATCTAGATGCATAGTGAGCACTTGGGACCCCCAGGTCCTTAGGAAATTAATCCGTAAAAATAAAAAAGTGTTTTTTTTTTCACTTTTTCATTTTTATCAATCAATTTGTGAAGCACCTGGGGGTTCCAAGTGCTCACTATGCATCTATATAGGTGCCTTGGGGGGTCTAGTTTCCAAAATGGGGTCACTTGTTGGTGAGCTCCAATGTTTGGGCACACAGGGACTCTCCAAACGCAAAGGGTTCCAATTTGTTAGTGGACACCATTGTGTAGTGCATGTCAGGTTGGTTTTCGGTGTGGTATATTGTAGTGCATACACCACACACACAACACACACACACAATCTCATACACTACAACACACACATACCAACCTGACATAGCCTCCTCAGCTGAGTACGCCCTAGACTGGGATGAGCGGGACGGGCGGGACATTTTGTGTGCTTTGTGCGTGTGTAAAAAAAAAAAAAAAAAAAAAAAAAAAAAAAAAAAAAAAAGATCAAAACTTTATTATAGTGTGAGTGTACGTGTGTGTGCTTGGTGTAACCTTCTGCAGTCACGTGTGGGGCCGGTCAGGCGTAGGGGGCGGTCAGGCGTAGGGGGCGGTCAGGCGTAGGAGGGGGCTGAGGAGATGGAGGAGCCAGAAGCAGCAGCAAGGGGGGTGATCACTGGGGCAGGAGCCGGCAGCAGCAAGGGGGGGTAGGAGGCCGGCAGCATCGGGGGGTGATTACTGGGGCAGAAAGGGGAGCAGGAGCTGGCAGGAGCAGGGGGCTGATTACTGGGTTTTCGGGGGGGGGGGTGATCACTGGGAACAGGGGGGGGTGAACACTGGGGGAGGGGGTGATTATTGGGAGGTGGGGGGTGATATCACTGGGACTGGGGGATGGTGGGTTTGATCACAGGAGCAGGGCATTTACACTGAGCCTGCTGCTGCTGTGATCACAGTCCACCGGCTGTCAGAAGGAGAGCAGCAGCCGGTGGATGAAGACGTGGGAGAGGGAGCGGAGGTCGGGGTGCAGGTATGAAAGTGGAGGGGGTGTGGAGAGGGGGGCGGGAGGGGGGGTCGCGGGGGGGGGGGGGGGGGGTGGAGGGGGGGGTCGGGGTGAGTGGCGGCAATACTTACCGCTGATCAGCGGTGGCGGCGGCAGACGCGGTCCACAGGGTCCACAGCAGGGGGTCCGCAGCAGGGGGTCCACAGCAGACGATCTAGGGTTGGGAAGGTGCTGGGAGGTTTCAGCCATCCCTCCATATCTGATTGGGGCTAGTATCCATGTGACGCTAGCCCCCCAATCAGATCTGGGGGGAGGGGGGGAACAGAGGTGACACTCCCCCCAGCCAATGGCTGATGCTGTAAGCATCAGGCAATGCCCAGATTTAAATATTACACCAATTTTCATTGGTGAAATATTTAATTCATACCGATTGGCAGTTTCACTAAAAGTGAAAATGAAACAGCCAATCGGAGGGGTCCCAGGCACGGGGGGGGTTAATCCACCCCCCGGGGGGTCGACTTCAGGATGTCCAGTTGCAGTAGCAACTGTGACACCTGAGCGACCCCGCTCGCAGGCGCTGCAGGGGCTCTTTCCCTCCATGTCACAGACGCTGTGACATGGGTCGGGAACGAACTGTTTTCCATGTCACAAACGGTGTGACACGGGTCGGGAAGGGGTTAAAAAAAAAAAAAAAAAAAAAAAAAAAAAGACTTGTACCAAAGCGGATACAATTTGCCAAAGAACACATCAACTGGCCTAAAGAGAAATGGAGAAACATTTTGTGTACTTGATGAAACTAAAATTGTTCTTTTTGGGTCCAAGGCCCGCAGAGAGTTCGTCAGATGACCCCCAAACTCTGCATTCAAGCCACAGTACACTCTGAAGACAGTGAAGCATGGTGGTGCAAGCATCATGATATGGGCATGTTTCTCTTACTAAGGTGCAGGACCTATTTACCGCATACCAGGGATCATGGACCAGTTTGCATATATTAAAAAACTTGAAGAGATCATGTTGCCTTACGCTGAAGAGGATATGCCCTTGAAATGGGTGTTTCAACAACACAACAACCCTAAAACCACCAGTAAACTAGCAAAATCTTGGTTCCAATCAAACAAAATTGAGGTTAGTGTGTGGCCAGCCCAATCCCCGGACCTTAATCCGATAGAACACTTGTGGGGTGACATCAAAAATGCTGTTTCTGAGGCTAAGCCAACAAATGCCAGAAAAATTGTGGGATGTAGTTAAATCATTCTGGGCTGGAATAACAGTTGACAGGTGCCAGAAGCTGGTTGACTCTATGCAACATAGATGTGAAGCAGCTCTAAACTGTGGGTGTACAACTAAATATTAAAGTTAGTGATTCACAGGAATGCTAAATCCTCAAAAAAAGAGAGTACATATTGTGAGTCTGTAAAGAGAAATGCAGACACTGCTATTTTTTAGAACAGCCCAATGTTAATTTTTTGTTATTTTCTTTAAAGTAGTTAAAAATGTTATACATTTCTCTTCATTAGAAAACTGTGCAATGTTCCCAATGCTGGAAATAAAAACTATTATAAAGATTTTGTGCTTCACTTATGTTTTTGAACACACTGCTATTATTTTGAACACTACTGTACACATGCCAAATGATTATTAGATGAAATAATATACACCGCACATAACAAAAATCTTAGCAATACCCAGCTTTCACCCTGGCTACTAGAGCAAATCACAGCTCTACTTATTAAGACACTAAAGACCGAAATGCCTTGTCCCCATATAGCCCTAACGCACTTCCACCTAAATATCTCAGCTTCATCTGGGAAAGTCAACATATAGCATGGCATATAGCAAGCCAATGCTATATATCTGGATGCGAGGATCAATGAGTCAAAGGATCTCATGCATCTTCATGCTTATGTTGAAGTCCCCTTATAAACCCAATATTTTTAAAAGGAGGAAACATGTTAGGGTGACATTAATGGAGATCTGAGGATCTAATCGACTTTCTATGCCAGTAACAAGCGACTGTCAAGAGTGTAAAGCTGCATTCACACTGCATGTACTGCAGCTGTTAAGCGACCACCATTCAGTTACGTTCAGTCCTGATGGGCTGTCATTTAATAGCTTGTTCAGACAGGCCAACTGCACTTCTAATGAGCACAGAACGATTGGTAATAGACTGTTCTGTGTGCATGGGCTGTCTTTGCTTTTGGCAGTAGATCTTCTGTTTATAAAGTGTTGGCAAAAAATTTACAATGTGCTAACAAAAAAGATTATTTATAAAGGGAATCTGCCAGCAGGATTTCACCCCTCAAACTACTTATATGCGCATATAGTTCTTTCAAAGACAAATTCCGCAACACCTTTACATGGCCAGTCCATACCTCCATTAGTGAGAAGTCAGCGTTTGACTTGATATGCAAATGGATAGATTTGAAGCCCTTGTCACTCCAGCTCTATTCCTCGCCCCCCAGAGCTGCCTACTCCTTATTAGCTGCTATGCTTTGTGACTTTAGGCAACAGATCTGCCAGTAAAGCAGGAGGAGGCGGTACTAGGCGAAGAATAGAGCTGGAGTGAAAGAGGCTTCAGAGCTACAATAACCATTTGCATATCAATTCAAATGCGGACTTTTCAATCAAGGAGGAACAGATTGGCCATGTAAAGGTATTGCTAGACTTGAATTTGAAAGAACAACATGCGCATATTAATCCTTTAGGGTGTGAAATCATTCCGACAGATTCCCTTTATGCAAGCTTAAGAATCATCATGGCGATTATTGGGAAACCAGAGTTTCTAGGAATGCTCATTCACACTAATAAGACAGTATAAATGCACCCTAAGAAAAGTTAATCCTCTCATACACTACAGATGGCCATCTCTCCCAAGTCGCCCATCTTCTTTCGCGAAGCGCTCCTGTGTTCTCTATGATAGAGCCACTGCCAGACTCCTCTGAAAGGCTCTCATCTGCCGGAGAACAAAAGGATAAGTCTTCAGAAGTCTGACTACTTTATCCTTCTCTGCCCCAACATTGTCTGTTGCGGGAGATTCAGGAGACCCTCATACACATTGGTGGGATCGACTGGTGTTTGTCTGATGTACATGGAGACCTTTACGTAAGGCAGGATAGAAACACTACTTTTATACACACAGATAAGGCTCTGTATAGGTCTCCCCTTTCACAAACTAGTCTCTGTGGAAGCAGATTCTAATCTCCAACATTTCTCGGTTAACTGACTCCCATTCACAGCAGTTGCCATAAGCCAGAGCTGGGCAAACTGTGTCCTGCAGGCCACATAAGGCCCTCTGGCTGTTTCAGTCCAGCCTGCGGACCAAGCCAGCTGAAGAACTGAAACAGTGGCCCACAGGCTGCACAATGCCCTCGTCCACCGTCCAGCCGATGCCACCCAGCTATCCGCATCCTCAGGATGTAGACAGAGGTGAATACACTGGCGGAGGACAGAGCCACGGGCTACTTCTTCCACCAATCAGAGTGTGCGACTGAGACAGGAGATGCAATGACGTCGCTTCATCGCGTCTGCTGTGCGGAGAGTCAGTGCACAGGAGACTGGAGCAGAGTGCTGGGAGACCAGGAGCGAGGTGAGTATGTTTTTTATTTTTTCATATGTGCATGGTATGTTTGCATGTACAGTACAGACCAAAAGTTTGGACACACCTTCTCATTTAAAGATTTTTCTGTATTTTCATGACTATGAAAATTGTACATTCACACTGAAGGCATCAAAACTATGAATTAACACACGTGGAATTATATACTTAACAAAAAAGTGTGAAACAACTGAAAATGTCTTATATTCTAGGTTCTTCAATGTAGCCACCTTTTGCCTTGATGACTGCTTTGCACACTCTTGGCATTCTCTTGATGAGCTGCATGTGTTAATGCATAGTTTTGATGCCTTCAGTGTGAATGTACAATTTTCAAAGTCATGAAAATACAGAAATATCTTTAAATGAGAAAGTGTGTCCAAACTTTTGGTCTGTACTGTAAATCTAAGGCTATGTGGATGCTCATACTGTATATAGGAGGCTTTGTGGGGGTTCATACTGTATTTAGGAGGCTATGTGGGGACTGATACTGTACATAGGAGGTTATGTGAGGGCTCATTGTATATAGGGAGGCTATGTGGGGGCTCATACTGTATATAGAAGGCTATGTGGGGCTCATACTGTATATAGGAGACTATGTGGGGCTCATACTGTATACAGGGGGATATGAGGGCTCATTTCATGTAGAGAGGCTATGTGGGGACTGATACTGTACATAGGAGGTTATGTGAGGGCTCATTGTATATAGGGAGGCTATGTGGAGGCTCATACTGTATATAGAAGGCTATGTGGGGCTCATACTGTATATAGGAGGCTACAGGGGTGTATACAGGGGGCTATGAGGGCTCATTGCATGTAGAGAGGCTATGTGGGGGCTCATACTGTATATAGGGGATTATGTGGAGTCTCAAACTGTATATTGAGAGGCTATATGAGTACTCATACTGTATATAAGGGGGGCTATGTGGGGGCTCATACTGTGTATAGGAGGCTATGTGGGGCTCATACTGTGCATAGAGGGGCTATGTGGGGGCTCATACCGTGTGTGGTATATAGGGGGCTGTGTGTGGGCTCATACGGCATATGGGGGGCTGTGTGCGGGTTCATACTGTATATGGGGCATGTCAGCATACGTAATTCTGCTCAATATCAAGTGATACAACTAATATTAATATAAAATAACTATAATTAATATGTTAATATTAATATTGAGCAGAATTAGCCTATTGGTTTGGCCCTCCACAAAAGTCACGGTCTCTCATGTGGCTCCTAGGGAAAATTAATTGTCCACCCCTGCCATAAGCTCATACACCTGACTATTCTGTCAGTTCAGGCAGTTCCAGAAGGATGTCTCCATGCATGTGCCATCCGAATCTTACACACCCATCTCAGGGGACTCATCAGAATGGAATAGATAGAAAGGGGTCAGTGAGATATATAATTAGTGCAGTGTGTGTAGCTTACTGTACAGGTATTTAGCCAATAATAAAATTTAAAAAATGGCGTGGGGGTCCCCTTATTTTTATTAACCAGCTGAGGGAAAGCTGATGGCTGAGAGCTGGTCTTACTATTCTGGAAAGGGGGCAATAAACATGGAGCTTCCCAGGCTATTAATATCAGCTCATAGCTGTCTACTAAGCCTTTACTGGTTATTAAAAAGGGGGACCCAAACTGCGGGCTGATATTAACTGACTGGGAAGGGGCCATGAATATTGGCTCCCTCCAAGGCTAAATACACCAGATCTCAGCCACCCCAGAAATCAGGGCTGTGGAGTCGGTAAGCCAAACCTCCGACTCCCTCATACATGGCTCATGTTTAAAGTGATAAATTTACTGTAGCACAGATTCATCTCAGCTAAAAGTCTAGACCCTTAGATCAGGAATAGGACAGACATTTATAGGACGTTTCATAACTTTCCCAAATTCTTAGGAAAAAATATTCCCCATAAACTGCATTGAACTACTGTACCCAATTTATTATATATTTTAGGAGTTTGAGTCGGTCCATTTTATACCGACTCCAACTCCACCAAAATGGACACCGACTCTGACTCCACGACTCCACAGCCCTGCCAGAAATGGCGCATCCAAATAATGGTTGTAAGGAGGAAAGTTTTAAAAGGGTTGTTCTCACGATTGATATTCATATGACTTATAGGTGGGGGTCCTTTTTTTTACCTTGGTGGTCCTTATGCCAAGCAAAATAGCCAAATGGCAGACAAGAAAAGAGGAGAGGCTAAGCCTGTACTCTGGGATCCACTCTTTTCAGATATTCTATTTACATCATATGTAAACTTTATTGTTTAGGCTTTTACAGTTTAATTCTACATTTTCAGTTACAGCAAGTGTTTTATGTTGCAATTGAAAAGTCTGCTGGGATCTGAACAATTATGTTGCTCTAACTGTATGACATTTGAGACCCCTACAATGCAGAATGTAAATTAATTGAAAAGCTTTCCTGTAAAGCATAAGAACTTCATCACTAAATACATCTAATTATGACTGACCTATCACTACTACCATTGCTCCCTTAGCACAAAACTAGGAATGTCAAAACAATTTGCCTATTCCTAAATAAAGTTTATGCAACAGTGAAATATTAGAAGCAGGCGATGGATCCGCTACTCCACCACCCATTTCATACTTTAGACCTGATGAAGCGCCAGGCTGATCTGAGAAGCCCCCTGAGGACGATGAGGAACAGGTGAAACTTTAGGGTGAGGAAAGGGAGAAGGGCATCTTTAATCTGACGGGTGAAGCTGTGGGGTAGAGAGAAAACGAGCAGGAGCTGCAGGGAGGTTGGGAAGGGAAGGTGTAAGGGTGAAGGAAAACATAAGAAAAAGGAGAGAGAAAGGGGAAAAAAAAAGGAGAATAAACAATGAAAAGTATAAAAGAAGAACAGAAATGAAAGGGTTAAAGCAAAATCACATGTTTGGGTTGTTATGCATTTTTTTTTTTAACTGGAACTTATGTACTAACAAGATTTGGGTTTTACACTTCAGAGTTGTGGATCATTGAAGAAACTTGCAAAACAAAATCCATGGAGTGTGTGAGATTTGCAAAGACCAGCATAAGGCTATGTGCCCACGATGCAGAAATGCTCCGGATTTTTTCCTGAGAGTTTCTGCATTTCCCTGGCAGAAAAAACACATGCGGATTGTACATGCATTTTCCTGCCAGGGACATGCGGATGTGAAGCGTTCTTCACATGCATTTCCGCATGCGGGTTGACAAGCACTTTCCAAGCGATTTTAGCATCACTTGGAAAGTGCTTGTCAACTTGGTCACACTATATAAATCCATGCAACCGGCATGGATTTATATACTGTGACCGAAAGAATGGTAAAAAATAAAAAAATAAATATATACTTACCTTCCGATGGCAGCCGCAGTCTTGCTTCCCTCCGTTCTGCCTTGCCGGCAGTGGTACACTGAAGGACCTGGCGACATCAGCGTCGCGTGACCCGTCACATGACTATGACGTCAGCGCAGGTCCTTCAGTCCACCGCGAACTGCCGGCATGCGAGGAGGAGCGCACCGCGGGCCGCCAGAAGGTAAGTATATATTTATTTTTTATTTTATTCTTTTTTTTTTTTTTTACAGGTTCTATGGTACCCAGGTCCGGAGGAGAGTCTCCTCTCCTCTACACCCGGGTACCATCCGCACATTAGAACGCATGGAATGCGCATCTACATATACAGTGATGCGTAATCCATGCAGTCTAATGCAAGTCAATGGCGGCGAAAACGCAGCGCTTCCGCAAAATAATTGGTAGTGCTGCGTTTTTTTCCGCAATGATAATCCGCAGCGGAAATTTCCGCAGCATGTGCACAGCACATGCGGATTATCATTGGGGGACAAGGCAGGCTTTCTACCATGCGGTTTTTAAGCGTTTCTGCAGCGTTTTTGCCGCTGCGGAAAAGCTTAAAAAACGCATCGTGGGTACACAGCCTAATAGAGCACTAAGGGTTCATACTCATCGGCGTATAAATCGGACGAGTGCAATCGGATAAAAAATCGGATTGCACTCTAACTAATGTTATTCACTGATTCAGTGTTCATCTACGATGAACGGATGAGACTGAGAAAAATATTGCAGCACACTGCTAGTGGCAGCATATATCGGATGAGACTTGCCAATGCAAGTCCATGGGTGAGAGAAAGAAATTGCACGGCACACAAACCATGCATGTGCCATCCGAAGTCACAATCAACCCTTTAACGAGTCGTGCAATATGACTTAGGATAAAAGCCAAATCAGAATCTCAATTTGCAGACACGGTGTTTTGGGCTGTTGGCCCTCGTCAGTGCAAAGTATGAGAATTGATTTGGCTAGATGAGAGGCTCTGGACTAAGGTCTAAGGGGTAGCGTTTCTCCTTGTGGAGAGTGACATACCGGCTCTGGCACGTTAAGGTAAGGAGGCTTATTCGCCATGCAATGCTCCTCTGGGAAATTTAATATGCAAATTGCCTCTTCAGAGAAAAAGAGGACTTGAACTCTATAGCGCCACCTACTGGAAGCAGCAGCCAAATCATTTCTCATACTTTGCACTGACGAGGGCCAACAGCCCGAAACACCGTGTCTGCAAATTGAGATTCTGATTGGGCTTTTATCCTAAGTCATATAGCAAGGCTCGTTAAAGGGTTGATTGTGACTTGTGGGATTGCAATTTGCATACTAACGTGTTTAGGCACTTCTGCTTTCTAAAATATTCTATCACCACATTGAGACAAGACAGCCTTTAAAATTATATTTCAATGTGTATTCAATATACTTGTACTGCCAAAGCTCTGTCGAAGTCCTAGTTTTAATGTTGTCTTGGCAGCTCTACTTCTGGCTTGTGCTTGACATAGGAACATTTTTCCAGTGTCTGCACGCCATCAGCCCATCAGTGGGTGTTTGAGGAGGACTTTCTAACTGACTCAATTTAATAGCTAAGCCAGCCCCCTCCTCTATCACAGCCAATGCACAAGTAAAGAAGGTCGCTTACTTATCTTTTGAGATCAAATAGCCACCTTTGCACATAGAGATAATCTCCTGGGCAGAGCATAAGCCAGAAACAGAGCTCAAAGGACCCAAAACTGGCACTGATATCTGAAGATCAGGCACTTAGTATTAAAAATCTATGAGCAAGTTGTAGCTGTGACAGTACCTAGTAGTGATAATTAATACTAAATATCATATTTAGTGCATCTGTTCTTTATTATGGTAAACTGTGCAGCTGCCATATTATGCGTATTACATCCTCTTATTTATTTATATATGGTTTCACTTGTATAATAAGATAAATTTGAGTTACTATAGCTTTCCGATTTTCCAGCATACAAATAGACACTTATAGATGTCCGGACACTGTTTCCAGGTTCCAACTGAATGTTGATCTAAAAGATGCACTGACAGGCCAGTGTTTGTTACAGCGGTCATATGTCTGTACAGTTGGAAAAGGATGTACAGAGCCAGTGTCTGTACATTTTGATATGGCTTTGCAGAAAAGTGACAGCTGCAGCCAATCACTGGTTGCAGCGGTGACAAGTTGGTCACGGTTGTGGTTGCAACAGTGAAACGCTCCTCTTGCATGTTGTATCATTTAAAAATAATGAGAAGGGAACAACCCTTTAAGAGAGATCAATGTGATATTAGAGTCGAAACCCTGTGACATGTGATTCTGATTTAATCCGGTCACTGTTGATCAAGACGTAGGCAGCACAATGAATTGAATGCAGTTCACCACATGCATACAGACTATGCACATACCCGGCTGCAAGCCTTATAGGAAAGAACTGTAAACAGGGAGAAGATCTGAGTTTTGGTCCTCCTGCCACCTCACAGAACCACAGCATTGATTGAACGCGGATGATTAACTGCAGTTGATCTGAGTTTGCAATATGAAGCAGGGGGCAGGAGATACTGCATTTATAGTCCTGAGCGGCAACATAAGAAGGAGCAAGACTCAGCACCCGCTGTAAAAAGAGAAGAGTTACAGCCAGAGATGGACATTGTACCGTACAATTATCCTTATATTGGCAGGATATTTCTAGAAAAAGAAAATGACAAACACTGAACTTAACCTTTAAGCCATTTCACTTCCCAGGCATGCATGTCCGTCCCCATCAAACAGTGACCTTAAACATGATGAGAGTAGAAAGAAACCGGTAAAATGGCTTGATGAAGAAAGAGGTGAAGTATGAACGGACAACCAAATAAACAAACAGAATAGGCAACAATAATCACCATCTTATCAACACAAGTCCAATGGGATGAAATAAAGAGCCAAACCATGTCACTATGCAAAGACTTATGGACTGCACTCTGTATGCGTGTACATATATATATTCTCATATCTAGTCAACCCTCGGCCAGGCCATACAATGGATCTTGGCTTTAATTTAATAGTAAAGCTAAAACATGTTTTATCGGTTAAAACATGTTATGTTAGTGCACACAAACCAGCCTTTTTAGAAAAAAAAAAATGTTTAGAAGCAATGGTACAAATGTCATCATCACAAGACCCAACATTGTAATAACTAGAAATGCACACAGAAAAAAAGTAAAAGCATGGAAAGATGCTCCCCCTCACCTCCTTGAGTCGCTCCATGTCCTTGAGGTAGAAACCAATGTAGAAAAGACTCAGGTAGGAATTTACAAACTGGAACTTAATAGAAGGAAAATAAGAAACACAGTTTGTAATAGGTCTCAAAAACAAGTTTGGTCTTAATAAGGAGTTATCCAGGATGAGAAAAAGAATCTGTTTTCTTTTTTTCCAGATCTGGGTCTTGTATTACAGCCTAAATACATACAGCTGAATAGGGCTGAACAGCATTACCAGGCACGGTCCATAGACAGACCTTTTCTTTCTAATCCTGGTCAACCCCTATCAATCTCAATTCATGCAACAGAGAACATACAAAGGCTACTAAAATAGAAGCTAAAATATCAATACTTGATGCTACTTCTGTGCCCTCCTCTATGAATATACAGTTGTAGCAAGTTTAAAATAAAAGGCTCATCAGCACGACTCTTCATTCGGCACAACGAGCGTTCACGCGCAAAATGTCTGGTACGGTCACTACAATATAAGATAAATGACCGTCCGTGCGAAGTAAGTTGCTTAGCGGAGCCATAAAACTTATATATGGTGGTATAGTTGGGAGTCTGCTAAATCTGTTCTTCACAGGAGCATCCCTGTAATCAGGGACATTACAACTCTTGACGTTTGCGCCCAACCTTTTAGACAACCCACCTTTTTGGAAGAGTACTTACTAAAACAATTTTGATGATTAGATGTTTCTCATAGGCACTCTGTAAACGGTAATTCTCTGTAAAGAAAATAGTAAAGGGGAAAGAAGGTGAATAAACATAGGAAATGGAAAATATCCATAGCATTAAACGGCATGGAAGAAAAATAAAGCTGGTCAGAGAAAACGGATGGGTCACTGACAGCCAAAACTTCAGCTAAGCAATCATAAATTCGAAGCCTAAAGTCTTGATACTGACACAAATTTTAGTTTTCACAAAGTTTACTGCTTCAGTTTTTATAGTAGCAATTTGCGTTAACTCTAGATTGTTATAAAAAGTGATCGGATGAATTGCGAAAAATTGCAGTCATTAATGGTCATGAAAATTAAAAAAAAAAAACCTTGTTCACTGAATTTTAGCCCAGCCACAAAATTAGCTGCTTACATCATTTCAGTGGACTTCGCTTTAGCTCAGGAGTAAGTGTTAACGAGGACAAGGCAGCTGATATCACTCTGGCTGGTGTTTGAAATCATGGTCATATCTCTTAAAAACAAGTGCATCATTGCTTTGTATCAAAAGGTCTTTTAGAGGCAAGCAGGGCTGTGGAATCGGAGTCGTGGAGTCAGTGTCCATTTTGGTGGAATCGGAGTCGGTATAAAATGGACCAACTCCAACTCCTAAAATGTATAATAAATTGGGTACAGTTTGTGGGGAATATTTTTTTCATAAGAATTTGGGAAAGTTATGAAATGTCCTATAAATGTCTGTCCTATTCCTGATCTAAGGGTCTAGACTTTTAGCTGAGATGAATCTGTGCTACAGTAAATTTATCACTTAAACATGAGCCATGTATGAGGGAGTCGGAGTCAGGGAGTCTGTGTCATGGAAATTGAGGAGTCGGAGGTTTGGTTTACAGACTCCACAGCCCTGGAGGCAAGGACACTGCTGCTTGTAAGATTGTCACTAAATCAAACATTTATCAAATTCTCAAGAACGTCAAAGAGAGAGGTTCAACTGAGGTGAAGAAGGCTTCAGGATGCCCAAGAATGTCTCCAATAAAGAATTCAGCTATGAGATTGGTTCAACACCAGTGCAGAGCTTGCACAGGAATGGCAGCAAGCAGGTGTCAGTGCACCTGCATGCATAGTGAAATTAAGAGTTTTGGAGGCTGAAATGGTGTCAAGAAGGGCGGTAAAGAAGCCACATCTCTCCAAGAAAAACATCAAGGACAGACTGATATTTTGCAAAAAGTCCAAGGATTGGACTGCAAGGGACTGGGGTAAAATAATTTTCTCTGATGAAGCCCCATAATGACTGTTGGGGACATCTATAAAAATGACTGTCTGGAGAAGAAAAGGTGAGCACTACTAGTATTAATCCTGAGACCATTCATGTGTGCGGTTGCTTTTCATGTAAGGGAGTGGGCTCACTCACAATTCTGCCTAAAAACAAACAAATGAATATATAATGGGATGTGAATATCCAAGAGAAACTTCTCCCAATGATTCAGAGGTAATTTGGTGATGAACAATGCTATCTCCAGCATGAAGAAGCACCATGTCACATGGCAAAAAGGATAACTGAGTGGCTCGGTGAACAAAACACTGACATTTTGAGTCCATGGCCAGGAAACTCCCCAGATTTCCATCCCATTGAGAACCTGTAGTCAATCCTCAAAAGGTTGCTGAACAAACTAAAACATATAAATTGTGATCAACTCCAAACACTGATTATAGTCCAGCAAAAGAGGAAAAAGTGGCACTCCCCATCCCTTAAAATACAATCAGCGTGATGAGTACAGTGACCTGTAGAAGAGTTGAATGAACGCGAAACGGCCATAGTCCTCACGCTTCTCACATTCTCCTGCGACCAGATTTTATGCCTTTCATGTGCAAGAAATAAAGATTGTATTTTAAGGGATGGTGAGTGCCACTTTTTCCTCCTCTTTTGCTGGTCTATAGACTCTTAATAGAAGCTGAGAACCATGATATCCCTTTAACCCCACACTATGCTCATGATGTTATGATAATTATTATTATCTCACAGTGAACAGTGCAACATTGCTTCTATTGATTTATCCAAGCACTGATTAGACAAGAATGGGTTGTCATCAGTTAGGATTTGGCCCAGAAGCGGATATCCAGCATGTCAGGGTGAATTGCAAAAGTCTTGTGGTCAACACAGTAAATATTGAGTCTCTCCATAAACTTGATGAATTTGTCAGTAAAAGAATAAAGACTTATGATATACTTATAATTGTACTACAGTAACTATAGAAACACCTAACTATAAAAGATCTATAAACACTGAAATATGAAACTTTGTGAAAACCAAAATTTGTGCCAGACACTTTGTGGCACTTATCTCTGAGGAAATCAACAGATCTGACCAATACAAATCCAACCTGTCAGAACTTTCTTTTCCCCCAGATGTGCCAGGTCTCACAGACTTGCAGAATGGAAAGTGCTAACTAAAGTCTATTGTCAGCTCATTATAAGGCAAGTAAGAAACATAAGAAATATACTAGTAATAAACTATAAAGAAACAATATGAGAAGTACAGTGGGTATGGAAAGTGTTCAGACCCCTTTAAATTTTTCACTCTTTGTTTCATTGCCGCCATTTGGTAAATTCTAAACAGTTCATTTTTTTTCATTAAAGTACACTCTGCACCCCTTCTTGACTGAAAAAAAACAGAAATGTAGAAATTTATGCAAATTTATTAAAAAAGAAAAACTGAAATATCACATGGTCATAAGTATTCAGACCCTTTGCTCAGTATTGAGTAGAAGCACCCTTTTGAGCTAGTACAGCCATGAGTCTTCTTGGGAATGATGAAACAAGTTTTTCACCTCTGGATTTGGGGATCTTCTGCCATTCTTCCTTGCAGATCCACTCCAGTTTCGTCAGGTTGGATGGTGAACGTTGGTGGACAGCCATTTTCAGGTATCTCCAGAGATGCTCAATTGGGTTTAGAATTTACCAAATGGCTGCAATGAAGCAAAGAGTGAAAAATTTAAAAGGGGTCTGAATACTTTCCGTACCCACTGTAGAAAAGCAACACGTGTCAGTAACAAGCAAGTTGATAACATGTACCCATATCATTTAACCAGTACGCAATCTTTCGGTACACCTCGTCACAGGAACTAACTATAACAGCCAGAAGGATCTTGGGAAAGAAGCGTACAAGTCTTGGGAGCTCTCTGATACTGAGGACGAACTCCTACAAAAGAACATTAAGAGTAGTCAGATTTGCAGAAACGGCAAACACAATGGCAGACTTTCAAAAAGTTTTAGATCTTTCTGTTGAGGTTAATGCACAATATATTGAGGATTATTACAAATAGACATGTTATCTAGTTGACCCTGGGATATTATCTGATTGCCTTTGCTCCCCCCATGGCCAACACTGTTTACTGTGGCAAACTGATAGATAGGGTTGGCTTTATGAAAAGTGAAAAATGTCGAGGAGAAAAAAATTATTTGAACAGAGGTAAATAACACTTAAAGCACCACTTCAGCGTTTTGTTTTTTTCAGCACTGGAGTGGCGCATTAAATCTAAGCCCTCTGACCAGGTCATATACAGTACTCACCCTCCACCGTCTTCACCGGTTTTTGGCACCACTCCGGTCCTGCGGTGCCATCTTGTGAGCGCAGCTTCCAACAGCCACAAGCTCTCAATACAAGTCTACAAGAGCCAGAACGAGGCTCTCATAGACTTGTATTGAAAAGTGCCGCTCCATGAAACACTGAAGCTGGCGGCAGGTCAATTTTTTCTCTGGAAAATTGAAGGGGGTGAAGCTGCACTTTAGTCCCATTTTCCACTACTTATAGGTCACTAGCTGGGGAGAAATACATTTAATAGGTCTTGTAAGTCCTCATTGGGCTCCAATCTTCCCCATAGAGCGATAAATCTAGGTAACTAGTATTTTCTAAAGAAATATACGTTCGAGACAGCTGAAAATGTTTGCAAGAAATTCCCATTAATCTCTGGTGTAAAAACAATCTATTTTTCTAATTGCAGCAGTGTTAATATTCAATGCCACTTGTAAGGTGTGAGAGAAGGACTAGTGTCTGAGCTCCTGTGAATGGCTGAACGGCTGAAGGAGTGTAAGATTCACTTACCTGCAGCTCGAAGCAAGCAAGCATCACAACAAAGACGAAGCAGAGACAGGACATGCAGACAGGCAGACTGACACAGGACTGGAAAAGGAGGCGCTTCCATGGGGGATAGTAGAACTCCTCACAATTGGTCACTGGACTGATCCTCTTGACACCCTATGAAAGATTGAGAATAGAGAAAGATTTGCCATTGCAAACAGATAATAGACCAAGTATAAACTGTCTCCACCAAATTATTCACATTACTGCTAATACTACGCAGCAAACGGGTCCTGACACCACAGAAATATACTCTAGTTTGTCATCACACGGTTCTCGCACTTACCCTGAACTGTGGTCGTGGCTCCTCAATGAATTCTGCAGGGGTATCTAATGTCCCCCACTTGTAGGCGAGCTCTGCTCCTCTCCGTTTCCAACCTTCTAGAAACAGTGTAGCCCAAACTACATTGAAGAGTGCAAAGACCACACAGCAGATATCACGGCTGGTCTAACAAAGGCAAACAGATGTCAAAGTACCCAAGTTAAGTTTTAGGTATAGTCATATCTGCACGTAATAAATAGAGGAAAATTATGAAAATCAAACACATAGCTATTCTCACCTGGTCCATTGATGGCTGAAATGGGAAGAACTCTTTAAAAATAATGGATTGGTCACCAAGATACCAACTAAACTATTAGGTGCAGCTACATATCAGTGCGTTGCTTCTCTTTGAAGACCTCGGTAACACTAAGAGTTGTTGTTTGTTCTGCATACTTTGACAGATCACGACACTAAACTAGAGTTGGAATCATTGATCCCAGTGTTAGTAGACCACTGTTGTGTGCCTTTCAGTCATCTCAGGGGCATGGTAACACTTAAATTCTAGCAGTCTTTCAATTCCCTTTGTGATAGAAAACCAATTCTACAAGTCTAGTAGTCATCAGCAACAGCTCATAGTCCGCTCATTAGATTTCACAAGTGAAGGCAAACAACCCAACAGCCAACAAATAAATATAAAGATAATGGTAAGAATCAACTTTACAAAATGCTATTTCATTTCTCAAAGGGACCACCTACCTGGTCAGATTCAGTGAAGAACCAAAGCATCATGCCAAAGACAGCAGGATAGACCAGTGAAGAGGTGTAGAAGCCAAGCCATGAGAAATACATGGCAATCTTCACCCCAAAATACTCACAAATCTCATCTGGAAAGAAAATATACAAAAGCTGAACTATAACATTGCCAATAATGGTATGTTTCAATTCTAGAACACTGCCAGATTATTAATATATGTGTGCAGGACTAGCAATTTATGTGATTACATTAATGACTTTAACTACTTATACACCACCCAGAAACTAGACACATTAGGATAGTCCTCAAATAACTCTGACATAATGTCCATAATACAACCCCTGGCAAAAATTCTGGAATCACCGGGCTCGGAGGATGTTCATTCAGTTGTTTAATGTTGTTGAAAAAAAGCAGATCACAGACATGGCACAAAACTAAAGTCATTTCAAATGGCAACTTCAGGGCTTTAAGAAACACTAAAAGAAATCAAGATTAAAAATGTGGTACTCAGTAAGGGTAATTTTTTTCAGACCAAGCAGAGGGAAAAAATTATGGAATCACTCAATTCTAAGGAAAAATTATGGAATCATGAAAAACAAACACACAAAAGAACACTCCAATACATCACTAGTATTTTGTTGCACCACCTCTGGCTTTAATAACAGCTTGCAGTCTCTGAGGCTTGGACTTAATGAGTGACAAACAGTACTCTTCATCAGTCTGGCTCCAACTATCTCTGATTGCTGTTGCCAGATCAGCTTTGCGGGTTGGAGCCTGTTTTCTGTAGTTTTAATTAAAAAAAAAAATGTTTTATAAAGCAGGAGATTATCACTAGAGGACTAATAACCCTGCTGCCATGTATTCAAACCACATCCCCACCACTGACTGGAAGCTTTCTGCCTACGTACAGTGCACACAAAAAGCTGCCAATCAGTGGTGTGGGTGGCGTTATACAGAGCTCAGCATTTAGAGAATTGCTAGATCTGCAGCAGAGACAACAGTGATTTTAGCAAAACTGCAGCAACCAGTAAAGTACAGTAAGTGACACAGACAGAAGATGGCCCCTGTGTAAGAACAATATATCGGCCATTTGCAGTCCAGTAGATCATCATAATGCACAATTCCACCTGCTTAGGATGTAGAAGTGGGCTCTATCTCAACTCTTGGGTTGTATCAATGGTAAGTACACCCCTGAAGTGACACAACACTGTAATCAGGGTCTCTGCTACTACATCATGCTACTCTCAGATTTAGTAGAAAAACTTGGTGACAGGTTCCCATTAAGAGATAATTCTAATAAATATGTAATTTTCTAAGAATACTTTCCCAGTACTCACATTGCATGCCTATATACAACTCCAAAATATACTGAGTGTATGTAATGGAGTTGTATATAGGCATACAATGTGAATGACACATTCGGCTATCCACAAATATTTGTGTAGATCTGTATGAGTCACCACAGAATCCAGCATTCATCACTATTATATTATACGAGTCAGTAACTACAGAGTTCAACCCTTCTCTAGTATCAACATTTGCATAAAAACTGTGAGGCTGGAGCTTCATGGCAGGAGTTTAAATGGCTGAACAGCTGCATGCAAGCCTTACATCACCAAGCACAATGCCAAGTGTCGGGTGGAGTGATGTAGCCACTGGGCTCTGAAGCAGTGGACATGTGTTATGTGGAGTGATGAATTACACTTCTGTATCTGTCAGTCTGATAGATGAGTCTTGGTTTGGTGAATACCAGGAGAATGTTAAGTGTCTGACTGTATTAAGCAAATTGCAATGTTTGGTGGATTAGCTCCAGTGAAGGGAAATCGTAATTCTTCCGCATACCAATACATTTTAGACAATTGTATATTTCTAACTAACTATGTGGGAAAAGTTTGACGCCCTTTTTCTGTTCCAGCAAGACTGTGCCCAAGTGCACCAAGCAAGGTCCATAAGGGCATGGTTGGGCAAGTTTGGTGTGGATGAACTTAATTGGACCCAACCACACAGTGCCCTGACCTGAGCCCCATTTAACACCTTTGGCATTAAATAGAATGGAGATTACAAGCTAGGCTCTCTTATCCAACATCAATTTATGACCTCACAAATGCTTTTCTGGCTGAAGTTAATCTTCTGGGCTGTGTATAACCCTGCCCACACCCCTGTGTCTAACCCTGCCCACACCCCTGTGTCTAACCCTGCCCACACCCCTGTGTCTAACCCTGCCCACACCCCTGTGTCTAACCCTGCCCACACCCCTGTGTCTAACCCTGCCCACACCCCTGTGTATAACCCTGCCCACACCCCTGTTCAGCAGCTTCCTGTGTACCTTGTGAATTATCAGCAAGCTGCCAATTAGTGGTGGAGCGGAGGTTGCACAGATTAGCTGGACTGGCCTGCACGTGAGATGTAGTCCTATAGTGTTAATCTCCTGCTGAGAAAATGCTGATTATATTGAAACTACAACACACAGCCTAATAAGTGCCACATCCCTGTAATTAGGCTTTTGTGCCCTATATTATGCTGCTCTCAGTTGAAATAACAAAAACATGCTGACCAATTCCCTTTAATGCTAATCAATCTAGCATGGGCGGTCATAAAATCTCCTGTAGGTGTAATGTGAAGGTGCCCCAATACTTTTGTCCATTTGGTGTATGTTTTAAGCTTTGCATGTATGAGAAGTACAATCATCCTTTGTAATATTAAGCCAATGACATGCCACAAAACTATAAATGTAGCCACTACAAACAACCACCCTTTGTGCTAGTTTATAGCCCCTTTCTTCCATACATAAAGGATCATACAAACTACTGTTGGTAACACAGCATAACAAATGGCAAGTATCTCTAACACCCAGTAAGTAGGTGTAGACAAGACGGGTCTTTGTTCTGGGAATGCTCATTATCTTCCTATGGGTAGTGATGGCACGGCGAAGTGGTACATTGTAAAATGAAGTCGTATCAATTCCTATTGCTTCATCAGTTTAAAGCTCATGAAAAATTATGCACAAACCGAAAAGAGCTTGCCTGCACTATCCAAGTAATTAGAAAGCTCAATGACAAAGTCCAAGTGCTATTGAGTGGGTGTAAGCAAGAGGCTATGCAATGCTTCCCTGGAGAATAATGTAAAATGTAGCAGAATGGACACTTTGTATAATTTATTAGATATACTGTATAATGCAATGTGTTTTGTGGGCATACACTATTTATGGACAAGTGAGAACAGAATGTTAGGCACAAACATCATTGAGTGATCCCTTACCTAGGGGCTGTCTCTCGCACACAGCCTGGACCCAGGACTTCATGAGCCGGCTCAATATTCTCTGTTCATGCACAGGGAAAACCTGCTGGATAACTCCACGGGCAGCAAGCTCAGGGACTAAATAGGAGAAGGGCAATGAGACACAGAGTAGTGATAGAATTTTGTTATTTGTACTAACGTGAACAAAGTCATTTATGGCATCTAGCTATAATATTGCGGAAATGTCTAATCTATCAAGGTGTGACTGCTGGGACCCACACTGATCCAAGAATGGGCTTTCTTGGTCTGATAAGTGCAAAGCGGGTGCAAATGAAGACATACTTCTCTAATGTCCATGAGATATTTAGAGGTGCATCTCACTAAATTAGAATATCATCAAAAAGTAAATTTATTTCAGTTCTTCAATACAAAAAAGTGAAACTCATTATATATAGAGTCATTACAGAGTGATCTATTTCAAGTGTTTTTCTGTTAATGTGGATGATTATGGCTTACAGCCAATGAAAACACAAAAGTCATTATCTCAGTAAATTAGAATAATTAACAAAATACATCTGCAAAGGCTTCCTAAGAGTTTAAAAAGGTCCTTTAGTCTGTTTCAGTAGGCTCCATCATGGGAAAGACTGCTCACTTGACAGATGTCCAGAAGGTAGTCTTTGACACACTACACAAGGTCCCAGAGTTCCAATTTTCAAGACTAATCAGATTTATGCTATATAACAATCGATGTAAATACTTTTATGTCCAAAAATGACAAAAGTATTTTCGGAGTGATACCTTTATTGGCTAACCGGCCTGAAGAAGGAGTCTCTGTGATCTGAAAACTTGCAAATATGTATTTTTTTTTCTGGTTAGCCAATAAAGGTATCACTCCAAGAATACTTTTGTCATTTTTGGGCATAAAAATATTTACATCGATTTTTTGGGCTAACACTGTACAACAATATAACTTTGTATTGTACTCTGCTATATAACAAAAATGATGCTTTCTTGAGAAAACTAATTTACATAAGCCGGTATTAGTGAGTTTTTATCTTATATCCCCTGAACTGGTACAAATAGCAGTTAACTCATGTACTATTCATATAAGCAAAAGTGCAAGCTTACAAGATTCTATGAATAAAATATAAAATGAAAACTATTGTTTCAGAAAGTAAGAAATGAATCTGGCGACTGCTGTGCAGCCTATACAGTCATTCTGCTGAGTAGCATAAAGTGGGACTGTAGTTCAGACACTGTGACCGAGAGCCCTACAGACCTACAGCTCCTCACACTCGCACAGCCAGCAACAATGCCAGACTCTTTCACATGCACACATACATGTATGTGTATGCACAGCTTGTGCTGCGTATATATGTATCTCAAATATTGGGTAAAGGGGCAATTCATTTACATGGATATATGGGCCCTGGGGTTACTTTATTCAGTAAATACCTATAGAAATAAATATAACACTGTTTATCCAAATTCCTTCAGAGGAATATAAATTAATGGGGGAGATCAAGGAGGAAAGAAACATAAGAGATAAAATAACACACAACCTGCCCTCTCTGCTCAGGACATGCATGCATATCCCCTTTAAATAACACCACGGTGAAGAAACAGGACAGGACTCAGTGCACATTGATGAACTTTCTCTTTATGATTTCAAGAGCAATCTCAGCAGGTGGGCTCTGGTATCTTGCAACCATCTTCCTCTCCTGTGCCAGTGAACCCAGAAAATCTCAACACTAGCTGCCATGTTTGCTCGCAATTTGCAACTGGTAATCAGCAGTTGGACAACTAGTGATTATGTGCTTATTTTTGGGGCCTTTTGTGACAAATAGCAGACAGTCCCTTTAACGATTCCCAGTGTAGTGTTCCACATAATATACAGTAATAACCAAAAACAATCTAGCAAATGTCAAAATTGAAAAAGTCCCAACCAATCAAAATCGTGACAAATCTTATTCTGAAGACTATGGGTCCAATTTATCAGGAGAGATAGCTGCCTGCCGAGCGAACATTTGGCGGCAGCCATCTTATGTGTATGGCCTTCTTTACAAGAAGCAGAAGAGGACAGGAGCTCACTCACTAATTGGCTGGCCCTCTAGGAAGTGGATATTGTGCAAAGATTCCCCTTGTTTAGCTCTGAGGTTCTCCATCCAGTACCGGATGATGCTCTGACGTTCCTTAAAAATGAAAGAAAATATAATGTGAATGAAACTGAATGTTCCAGGTTATTGTAGCACTCAGGCTATGCTTTACAGCACCCAGTGCTAATTTTTTGGTGGAAGCCATTACAAGTCAATGTAGTCCTTTGGGTGCTGTTGGTGATCATGGTGCGATGAATATGATGGCACAGATGTGAACAGACTCTTAGGGTTATAAATTTTCTAACATCTTGCAGGAATGTATAGTAAATGACACAGCAACTGCTTTCCAGAACAAGCTCAGTAATTTATCGAGTGAACAGGAACAATAACATTTATATGTGATGCAAAAAGCGAGACAATTTTTTTTTTTCTCTTGAAGTAAGTACGCGGAGCTATGTTGCAACATTTATAGTTTCACTGAAAAGAAGAGTAATTATTAACATAAAAAGAAACTTCATCTAGTATAGGTCTCTTCAGGCCTTGTATTACTAGAAAATGCCTGAAAAAGAGAATGAAGCATTCTTAGTAGTTGGATCCTAGTGCTACTTACACTTTCATAGTCAATTTTTGCATTTAAAGCATCTAAAAATTTGATTATAAAATGTCATATTATTTGGTTTCCACAGATCCTTAGCACATCTATTCATCGGCAAGGTAATAGACTACAGGACTAACTAACATACATATTAGCAAGAAGTAAGGGGGAAGATGGAAGGGAGAATGACCGCAGGGTCAGACTACACATGGTCTGTTTGTAGTCTGTTACCATGTAGACACATGGGGCCTGATCATCAAAGCTTTTACAACAGAATTCTGGCATATAAAGCTTTGAAGTTGCAAAATTTTGGTGCAACGCGAGGTTAAGCTAAAATTTTGCGACCAATGACTTTCTCGTGCCATTTTTGTCCACCTCTTACAAAGTGGGCAGAGAGGGGGCAGGACAGGGGCATGACAACCTCCCGGCGTGCGCACAAGCTTCTTAACGACTCCAACATGCCCCCTCATCAAGACCAGCTTGAAAAACGTCAGTCGTGAAGAATCGGGGCCATAGACTGCAGAGGATCTGTAGACCCAAGACAATAGAACGCTTTTAAAGTTGCTTCATTTTCATACATGCATTGGAGCAACAAAAAGAAAATGTAGCTTTAGACAGCAATAGACAAACTATTGTAGACTATCACAGCAATAAAAAACAAATCCTGGACTGGTTGTGAAATATTGAAGACCCCAATATTATTTCTTAGACATCAACAATCTAGTAATAACTTTTTGGTCTCATTGGCCATGAAACTCATGGATTTTTATGGCCCTAAGTATACATTCACAGTTTTGTCTATAGTCATATACGATGTAAACAAATATCACATAATTTATTGTTCAACAATAGAATCTATACCATCAGACCACAATGCAATCTAAATAAATTAAAAAAATGTACCTGAGATGTGAAAAAATGTAGCTCATTTTCAATATTCTGATAAATGTAGTCCTCTTCACAGGAGAAAACACGGGTTCCACCTCCAAACTCTGTTTTCACCGGCTTACGGAGTCCAATCTCCTCCGCACCGCGGAGTAAACTGTAATACAGACAAGCTCCCATTTCATTGGCAGTTAAGAAATTAATTCTCCAATATTATATACTTGAGTTTGGTTGATCCAAACTCTACCGTCATGTAAGTGATGTGCCTACATTGTGGCTAGTCGCAACATGACCACTCACTTACATTATACTGCGATGTAGCAGAGATAGGTCTACCTTCAACCTATGAAACTAAGTCAATAGAGTTCAACCTACTGTATATCCCAGCATGTTGATCCAGAGGAAGACAAAAACCCTATGGGGCAGACGCTAGAAGCTTCATATAGGGGAAAAATTCCATCCCGGCTCCACATATGGAAATCAGACTAGTTTCCTGGATTAACGACCCATCATAGAATCCAGTACCCATAACATGTAGTATTATATTTATCAAGAAAGTCATCCAGACCCTTCTTCACCTTATCTGGTTCAGAGGTTAAATTCTAGAACGCCTTATACTTTAGTCACGTTCATAGTTAGGTCAAATTCACTTTGGAGCAGTTTCTGATACATTTTTTCCCAATTAACCATGCCGGGAGTGGATCCTAAGTAATGATTACTGCTTCTCCAGAAATTGCACTTTGTAAGCCTGGCCTAATGTTATTACAGATCAGGCTCTACCACGGTCACTGTGGGAGATGTACATCTTACAAGAAAATTGTAAGTAGTGATGAGCGAGCACTAAAATGCTCGGGTACTCTTTGCTCGGGTCGAGCAAATTAGAATACTCGGGTGCTCGACCTGAGCAACGAGCCCAATGTAAGTCTATGGGAAACTCAAGCATTTTTCAGGTGGCTCCCCCCGGCGGTGTGCAGAGGGCCTAAAAATTGCCCAAATCGATGGGAACAGTGCTCAAATGACATGGGGACAGCATGGGCAAGACCCCTGGAAGCATCTCTGACTCCCAGATCACTGCTGTCAACAACGTGGTCAGAGTATTACGCCACTTTTACGGACTCACAATAAAACATACAAAAACGAAACCAAAATGGATTTGGGAAATATGTTAAGGAACATCCTTTCCAAGGTAATGACTTGTATATAAGGCAAAATAAATAACCAAAAACAAAAATACTCCTCCACACCTTGGGCTATGTTCACACGTAGCGTTTTTGATGCGTTTTTGCACTTTTGCATTGCTTTCAACCAAGACAAATGCATTCACCAGGAAATTTCATTTTAACATTTTACAACCTTATCTGGCCATGTGGTGTGTGACACATCATCAGACACATGCATACAGTGCTGAACAGTCATGGGAACAGCATGGGGGAAGACCTCTGGAAGCATCTCTGACTCCCAGGTCAATGCCTAAAAGTGTGCCCATCATAAGTGATCCTTGGCGCATGCGAAGATGCCTC
Source organism: Phyllobates terribilis (assembly GCF_046119375.1). Classification (NCBI taxonomy): domain Eukaryota; kingdom Metazoa; phylum Chordata; class Amphibia; order Anura; family Dendrobatidae; genus Phyllobates; species Phyllobates terribilis. The sequence continues at coordinate 42,157,766 of NW_027362761.1, read as the reverse complement.
CCGCCATAAACTTGTCGTTGCAGACTTGCAACAATCACCATCCACGTCCTTGTCCCACTGCAGGGTTCAGTTGTCCCTACCCCATTCCTTGGAATGCAAGCGCAAGTATGCAGGCAGCCAGCCACCCACCCACAGGCTGCAATACTATACTGCCAAATTTTTGACAGCTGCTTGCACTTGAAATGTGGCCTTTTAGGCTCGTGGAGGCGGAAGCTTTTCACAACCTCATGCCGGTGGCAGCCGGGTGTCCATACTCGGTCCCCAGCCACCTCTATATTTCCCGGTATCGCCTCCGCCTTCCACAAGCACGAGTCCCACAACATTACCCGTGCCCTCCCCAGTGCACTTACTGGGAAGGACCGCCTAACCACAAACACGTGGACAGGTGAATGTGGCCAGGGATGGTACGGAGCCAGTCCACAACTTTTTTTGCTGACAGTTGTATTTAGCTCGGTGAAAGGACTGGCATAGAGGGAAACCCTATCTACTCTGCGTGTCATTTCTCACAGGAAGTCTTGTAAAGCTGCTTTCACTTGAAATGTGGCCTTTTAGGCTCGTGGAGGCGGAAGCTTTTCACAACCACATGCCTCATGTCCATACTCGGTCCCCAGCCGTCACTATTTTTCTCGGTGTTGTCTCCGTCTTCTACAAGCACGGGTCCCTGTACATTACTGCTGGTACTTTTCTGTGGGAATTTGCTTGCCTCCTACCAGCCTGGAATATTTCCAGCAAACTATAATACGACGCCATGGTATTAGCACTGCCCCCAGTACCAGTAGCGAAGCCATCCACAATTTCCTTCTCAGGAATTTTATTTGATAGACTGAGTGGCTGCCCAAATACATTTTCTCACAAAAGGAGCTGAAGATAGAGTGGCAGTAGGTGCAAGTTTCTCCAGCCTGTTAGATATTAGAGGGTGAACGGTAGCACATTGGATCAGTGGTTAGCACTGAATACTTGCAGCGCTGGGATCCTGGGTTCAAATCCCAGAAAGGACAACATCTGCAAGGACTTTGTATGTTCTCCCCGTGTTTGCGTGTGTTTCCTCCTAAGTAAAAAAGCAGCCATAGAGTGTCCGGGAACCTTTCCACACACTTTTCTTAGCCAGGACAGCTTCTTGGCAGGGTTGGACGGTCCCACCAGAGAATCCTCTGGTGTGCCTTGGCTTCTACCTCAGGAGAGTTCATGATAGCGCTAACTTTGCAGCTGCTATGGGGCTCTTGAGCGGGAGAGAAAGGTTAGCCCTCAGAATCAAATCCTCTGGTGGGCACAATGTTTTTCGATCTGAAACAGCTTCTCAGTGGGAGTTGTATTTCACCACAGCCATATTCTTTAGCTCGGTGAAAGGACTGGTCATTGAGGGAAACCGTATCTACCCCGTCTGTCATTTCTCCGTCACCAGGTTCCGCCCATTGTCACACACGACCATGCCTGGCTGCATGTTCAGAAGTGAGAGCCACAGATCAGGCTGCTGTGTTACAGCTTTTAACAACTCTGCAGCGCTGGGCGGTTTGCCAATTAAGCATTAAGCATGTTATCTTCAGCACAGCCTGTTGCCGCTTGGCCAAGGCAGTGCTGCAGTGCTGTCACCTTGTGACTGATGTGGTCATTTCGGAGATGGAGGAGGAGGTGCAAGAGCTGAACAATGTGATTACATTGTTGTTAAATTGGTGACACTGTTTTTTATACTAAAGAAAGATCCTATTGTTTTGTTTTTTTTAAGACAAATGCATTCACCGGGAAATGTCATTTTAACATTTTACAACCTTATCTGGCAATGTGGTGTGTGACACATCATTAGACACATCCTGTTTTATTTATGATGGAGGGACTCTGAAAGTCATAAAGCCTATTTTTATAGGGACATCAGACGGCCCTTACTATTCTTAAAAGGACAGCAGTCGGCCCTAGCTATTGTTAGAGAGCCATCAGCCGGCTATGCTTTGTTGCTCCCATTATTAACATGTGGGTCTCCTATACTGTTATTGCGTATCCAGTGACTGCAAGGGCTGACAAAAATTTGGACGCAACCCAACACCCCTTTGAAGAGACATAGAGGAGGATCTAAGTTAAAAAAAATGTTCCTATTATAAAGGAGCTGGTCTCCTATAGTGGTAATGCCCATGCTGTGACTGCAAGGGCTGACCAATTTTAGTAAAAACACCACTAAGAATTTAAAGACACACGGAGCAGGGCCACAGTAACAAGGTACGACATGTTCCCATTAGAAAGGAGAGGGTCTGCTATACAGTTATAGGGTATGTAGTGAGTCCAACGGCTGACCAATTTTAGGAAAAACCCCACTAACAATTTAAAGACACACAGAGCAGGGCCACAGTAATGTCAAATTCCCATTAGAAAGGAGAGCGTCTCCCATAGTGTTGGCCTATGCAGTGAATGCAAGGGCTGCCAAAAATTTGGAGGCACTTCAATGCCCCTTGGAAGAGACGTGGAGGGCCTCATAAAAAAATGTTTCCATTAGAAAGGAGCAGGCCTCCTATACTTGTAATGCCCATGCATTAAGTGTATGGGCTGACAAACATTTACCCCTGGGGGGGTATACATGAACATATTGTATAAAAAAATTATTTTAAGGGCATCATAAACACCCCTTAAAAAAATTATGTGGGTGTTGCATCACGGACCACGGTCACCCTGGTGATATGGTGGTGGAGGATGAGGAGAAGGAGGAGTACAAGAACAAATAGCCAAAATCAGGAAGGGTATACCCATGTGCGGGTGTGAAAAGGTGCATGGGAATACACCTCCCAAGAAAAGACACTGGATTGGAGTTTATGTTACGCTGCTATCATTCGGTGGTGTTGAGAAATCTGGCCCAATCCAGCCCTTGTTCATTTTTATAAGAGTCAGCTTGTCAGCATTGTCAGTTGACAGGCGGATGCGCTTATCAGTTATAATTCCACCAGCGGCACTAAAAACCCGCTCTGATAAAACGCTGGCGGCAGGGCAGGCCAGGACCTCCAAGGCATAGAGAGCCAGTTCATTCCATGTATCCAGCTTGGATACCCAATAATTATAAGGCACAGTGGAATCACGGAGGACGTTGGTACGGTCGGCAAGGTACTCCCTCAGCATCTTCCCAAACTTTGCACTCCTTGTGAGAGTACCCCGCGCCTCAGGGCCTGTCCGATGGGAGGGTCTGAGAAAACTCTCCCAGAACTTTGACAGTGTTCCCCTGCCTCTGCTGGATTGAAGTTGTGTCTCGCTCGCCTGTACTCCTTGGTTGTCCAACAAAGTGTGCCCTCTGCCGCCAGTGTTTTCAGATAGGAATTTTTTTAATAGTTCCGCAACAAGGGCCTTCTGGTACAGCCCCATTTTTGTAGACCTGTCCGCCTCAGGAATAAGGGATAGAAAGTTCTCCTTGTAGTGTGGGTCTAGAAGTGTCACCAACCAGTAATAACTGTCACCCAAAATTTTGAGAACGCGAGGGTCATGGGAAAGGCAGTGTAACATAAACTCGGCCATGCGTGCCAGACTACTAACAGGCAAGACTTCCGTGTCCTCACCAAGAGGATGACTGACCATGCTCTCCTCCTCCTCTCTGTGCTCTGGCCATCCACGCTGAACAGACGGTATGACAGCTGTGCAGGTAGTACCGTCTATAGTGCATGAAACGAGCTCCTGTCCTTCCTCCTCCTCCTCCTCATTGTCACCCAATCCACGTTGGGATGAGATGAGGCTTGGCTGTGTGTAATCACCCTGTATAGTTCCTTGCTCCATCTCATCGTGCTCCGCCTGCAATGCATCCTCTTTGATTGTGAGCAGAGAGCGTTTCAGAAGACAGAGAAGCGGCATGGTGACGCTAATTATGGCGTCATCGCCGCTCACCATCTTGGTGGAGTCCTCAAAGTTTTGGAGGATGGTACATATGTCTGACATCCATGTCCACTCCTGAGGTCTTATGTGTGGAGTCTGAACTGAATACCGATGGCCTTGTTGATGCCGGTACTCAACAACTGCCCTCTTCTGCTCACAAATCATTCCAACGCGTGGGAACATCACACACCAGTCTGTGAGCCGGAAGCTGCAAACGCTGCTGAAACACGGCAAGGGCGGCGGAAGCTGTAGCTGACTTTCTAAAATGGGCACACAGGCAGCGTACTTTAACAAGCAGATCCGGCAGCTCCGGGTAGTATTTCAGAAACAGCTGAACCACGAGTTTAAGCACATGGGCCAGGCACGGTATGTGTGTGAGCTCGCCTCACCTCAGAGCCGCCACCAGGTTCCAGCCTTTGTCACACACGATCATGCCTGGCTGTAGGTTCAGCGGTGTGAGCTGCAGATCTGCCTGCTCTTTCAAAGCTGTCCACAACTCTTCAGCATTGTGTGGTTTTTCACCTAAGCATATTAGCTTTAGCACAGCCTGTTGCTGCTTGGCCGAGGCAGTGCTGCAGTGCTTCCAGCTTGTGACTGATGTGGTCATTTCGGAGATGGAGGCTGAAGAGGAGGATGAGGTGCAGGAGCTGTAGACTGTGGGGGCAACCCTGATTGACCTAGGGCCCGCAATCCTTGGTGTCGGGAGGACGTGTTCCGTCCCAAGGTCCGACTGGGTCCCGGCTTCCACTATGTTAACCCAGTGTACCATCAGTGAGATGTACCGTCCCAGCCCTCAAGCACTTGTCCACGTGTCCGTGGTTAGGTGGACTTTCCCGGTAACTGCGTTGTTGAGAGCACGGCCAATGTTTTGGGACACGTGCTTGTGTAATGCGGGGACGGCACACCGGGAGAAATAGTGGCGGCTGGGGACAGAGTACCGAGGGACGGCCGCCGCCATCGGGTTGCGGAATGCTTCCGTCTCCACGAGCCTAAAAGGCAACATTTCGAGAGCAAGCAGTCGTGAAATGTGAGAATGTAGTAGTGTGGCGTTGCCTGCGTATTTGCGCTTGCGTTCCAAGGACTGGGGTATGGACAACTAAACGCTGCGCTGGGACAAGGACATGGACGTGCTTCCTGATGCTGCTACTTGAGAGTGTGCAATGACAGGTGCAGGGCAGGAGGCATCTTCGCATGCACCATGGACAGGGGATTGGCTTGCATGCACAACAGCGGAAGAAGCAATGGTGCCACCCGCAGACACTGTTCCTGGACCCTGGGGTTCGGCCCACAAAGTCGGGTGCTTTGCTGCCATGTGCCTGATCATGCTGGTGGTGGTCAGGCTGGTCGTTTTGCCACCCCTGCTGATGCTGGCCTGGCAGGTGTTGCAAATGGCCTTTTTGGGGTTATCGGCAGAGTCTTTAAAAAACAACCAGACTCGGGAAGACCTAACAGTTGTACTGGCAACTTCCTTCGTGTTGGTGTTAAGGGGAATGGTTGCCTGCCTTCTGTCAGCGGCCACCACACTGCTTCTTCCTGCCTGTTGGGGTGCTCTGCCTCCCTCCCCCTGTGTGCTGCTGTCCTCCCTCTGCATGTCCTCCTGCCAGGTTGGGTCAGTTACTATATCATCCACCACCTTGTCTTCCACTTCCGCACCCTGGTCCTCCTCCTGACTTTCTGGCAATTGTGTCTCATCATCGTCCACCTCTTGTGACATTTTCCCACCGTCGCCTTCGTGTGACCGTGGCTGCTCAAATATTTGGGCATCGCTACACGCTATCTCCTCTTGCCCCGCTTCAAGTGGACCAGGTGAGAGGCCCGAATCTATAAATGGAAAAGTGAACAGCTCTTCAGAGTGTCCAAGTGTGGGATCAGTTCTCTCTGGGTACTCGGCATGGTGGGAGGAAGGAGGATCAGGGTGAGGAATATGCGGTCCAGACTCACGGCTAATGAGACTTGACCATGTGGAAGACAGGGTGGTGGTCGTGGTTGCTAAGTGACTGGAAGCATTATCCGCTATCCAACCAACAACCTTTTGACACTGCTCTGGGTTCAATAGTGGTGTGCTGCGGTCCCCTAGAAATTGGGACAGGAAGGTCAGGCGAGAAGATGTGGGTGTTTGTTGTGGCAGAATTTTGGCTTGCCAACGGCCTGGTCCTCGGCCTCTGCATGCACCATTACCATCACGTCCAGTTCACCGTCCTTTGCCCATTTTAAATGGAGGACAGTATCTTCCACGCTCACTACAAATGACTGAGTTTGGAGTGAACTTATATGTGATCCGTGTGATAGAGAAAACAGAGTTTTAAATACCTGGACTGTAGATAAGTAGTTTGAACAGCAAACTGCTGTGAATTGCATCACTGACACACTGAAATTTTTTTTTAATGGAGGCCAGAAATGGCAGTATTTTCTGAAAACGTATATGTGAGCCGTGTGACGGAGAAAACACAGTTTTAAATAGATGGATCTTTAGCACTGTAATATGGAAAGGACCAGGCGGTATTCTGTAGTGCCAACAAGCAAATGGCGCAGAAAAACCGTGTTCTCTGGATTGCTTTTTAAGCAAATACACTGTGTGCCGAATTATTAGACAAATGAGTATTTTGATCACATGATACTTTTTATACATGTTGTCCTACTCCAAGCTGCATAGGCTTGAGAGCCAACTACCAATTAAGTAAATCTGGTGATGTGCATCTCTGTAATGAGGAGGGGTGTTGACTAATGACATCAACACCCTATATAAGGTGTGCTTAATTATTAGGCAACTTCCTTTACTTTGGCAAAATGAGTCAGAAGAGAGATTTGACGGGTTCTGAAAAGTCCAAAATTGTGAGATGTCTTGCAGAGGGATGCAGCAGTCTTAAAAATTCCAAACTTTTGAAGCGTGATCACCGAACAATCAAGTGTTTCATGGCAAATAGGCAACAGGGTCGCAAGAAGCGTGTTGGCCAAAAAAGGCGCAAAATAACTGCCCATGAATTGAGGAAAATCAAGCGTGAAGCTGCCAAGATGCCATTCGCCACCAGTTTTGCCATATTTCAGAGCTGCAACGTTACTGGAGTATCAAAACCACAAGGTGTGCAATACTCAAGGACATGGCCAAGGTAAGGAAGGCTGAAAAACAACCACCTTTGAACAAGAAACATAAGATAAAACGTCAAGAATGGGCCAAGAAATATCTTAAGACTGATTTTTCAAAGGTTTTATGGACTGATGAAATGAGAGTGACTCTTGATGGGTCAGATGGATGGGCCAGAGGCTGGATCAGTAAAGGGCAGAGAGCTCCACTCCGACTCAGACGCCAGTAAGGTGGAGGTGGGGTACTGGTATGGGCTGATATCATCAAAGATGAACTTGTGGGACCTTTTCGGGTTGAGGATGGAGTGACGCTCAATTCCCAGACCTACTGCCAGTTTCAGGAAGACAACTTCTTCAAGCAGTGGTACAGGAGGAAGTTGGTATCGTTCAAGAAAAACATGATTTTCATGCAGGACAATGCTCCATCACATGCATCCAACTACTCCACAGCGTGGGAGGCCAGTAAAGGTCTAAAAGAAGAAAAAATAATGACATGGCCCCCTTGTTCACCTAATCTGAACCCCATAGAGAACCTGTGGTCCATCATAAAATGTGAGATCTACAGGGAGGGAAAACAGTACACCTCTCGGAACAGTGTCTGGGATGCTGTGGTGGCTGCTGCACGCAATGTTGATCAAAAACAGATCAAGCAACTGACAGAATCTATGGATGGAAGGCTGTTGAGTGTCATCATAAAGAAAGGTGGCTATATTGATCACTCATTTTTTGGTTTTGCATGTCAGAAATGTTTATTTCTAAATTTTGTGCACTGATATTGGTTTACCTGGTGAAAATAAACAAGTGAGATGGGATTATATTTGGTTTTTATTAAGGTGCCTAATAATTCGGCACAGTAATAGTTACCTGCACAAACAGATATCCTCCTAAGATAGCCAAATCTAAAAAAAAAAACACTCAAACTTCCAAAAATATTAAGCTTGGATATTTATGAGTCTTTTGGGTTGATTGAGAACATAGTTGTTGATAAATAATAAAAATTAACCTCTAAAATACAACTTGCCTAATAATTCTGCACACAGTGTATTAATGTGACTCACTATAAAAAGCATTCGGCAAAATACACAATGTAAAATGTGCACAATGGGGCCAGACTACAAATCTGCATGTGGATTTCAAAGGGGATTTAACTGCAGAATTCACCCACTGGATTGTAAGGCTACATTCCCACAATGAGTTTTTGGAGCGTTTTTTTAACGCTGCGTATTTCTGCTGCGCGTAAAACGCAGCATCTTACAGTTCCAGCAAAGTGAATGGGATTTATAGAAATCTCATGCCCTCCCTCACAATGTAAACTGAGCTGTGGTGCATGTTTAAATCTGCAACATGTCGATTTCTCTTGCAGGTACGCCGAGTTTTATGTGCGGTATTTCCCCATAGACTTGAATTAGGTGCGGAAATTCTGCAGGGAAAACATGCACATGCGTTTTAAGCGCGTTTCCGCAGAGAAAATGCATCAAAAACACATGTAATCCGCACCTAAGTATGTCAAAGTTTTGTCAAAGATAAATACCAGAAAGTGTCAAAAACAAAGCAGCTTTATTTAAAGCATGACATGCCGACAAGAGACAAAACCCACAGCATCAAAAATGCGGGAAAAAAAAAAAGCAATGAAAAAACGCAAGTAACCTATTAGGTGCAGAAATGGTGCAGCATCAAAATCTCACCAAAAGCTCATTGTAGCCTAATGAGTGAAATCCTCAGAAAAAAAGTTTCTAAAGGACAGGGTGTGCTGCAGAAGTGAAAATCCACAGCAAGTCGTGAGATACATAGCTTTTATGTCATTTGTCAATAGGGCTTGTTAAGACGGTCTACGTCTGCACTTTACAGTAAGTAGTTACACAGTTTCAGGGCGTATACTGCACCGCAACTAATCTTACACAATAACAGGACAATTATGGAATCTGTAAACCCAGCCTGAAAGGCTTGTACAGCAAGTATGGAAACTCCAACCTGCGGCAAAACTGCTCCTTAGAGCGACCGATTGGATGTAGAATGTCCCAATGTTTGACAAGTGGCATGTGCCTTTGTGTGCCACAAATCTTACTCCAATCAGGAACTGGAGTAAATTTCTGAAGTAAGTGATGCCATAGCTTGTCATAAATTAGACGAGCTTTGGTATCATGTCCCCACCCTGCCCCCATTTCACTCCTATTCCGTCAATTTTGGTGGAGCTTGGAGAAATTAGCTTAAACATGCCAAATGTAAAATTTTTGCTCAACTCAGAGTTACTCAAAAACGTTGCGACTTTTCAAAACAAATTAATTGGCGCCAGAATTCTGGTGACATTGCTTTGATGAATCAGGGCCTGTGTGTTTTGTTGCAATGTTCAAAGTTGAAATGGTAACTGCTGAATACTTACATAATGAATAAACTTGCAGCTTTCTAATATACTGTGTGTTTCAATTCCTCTTCATTTTAATTTCTGATTATAGCGCTCGGTTATTCCGGCAATGAATGGAGCGGAGGTCAAGGATGGGCACCTCCACTCCATTCAAAACGAGGCTTTGCAGTGTCCTGGGTTTCAAAGCACTGGAGGTCAGACTCCCAGCAATTTGCAAGTTACCCCCTTTCACAGGATCTTATTATGTATAAGATAGCTTATCCAGGACTTTTTTTTTTTTTTTTTTTACTATGGGCCTAAAAACAAACAGGAAGGTAGTTGCTACCTACCTGCTGGTTGTGCCCAGAGCCAATCTCTGCCGGCACAGACCGCTCCTGCCGGCGATTCAGAGGCTTCCACTGATATCATATCAACAGAGCAATGGCTTCTCTTCCGCTTTGCTCTGTTGATGGTGCGTGAGTCAATGACCACTCTGTGCCAGCGCCGGGTTGAACAGGCAGGTAGTTAGCAACTACCTGAATGTTAGTGTTTAGTCCCATAGTAAACAGAAAAAAATAGTCCTGGCTAAACCCTTTATTTATTTTGTTATGAATACCCCTTTAATGGAAGTTAAAAAACTAGACTAGACTAGAAACAAGAATGTTTTTAGTTACTGGAGCACAGACCTTGAAAACAGTGAGGATCTGAAATGCAATGTGGTCTATTAGAATGTTGCAGGCCTTTGCAGTATACAAGGAACAAGTTATCCCTATGTCAAACTGGAACAGCTCTCTGCAAAATGTGATAAAATATTCTATTCGCTCTATTTTACTATCAAACTAAAGCAATGGGCAAAAAAAATTGGAAGCAATCTTGGAAGTATTTGGAAGCAATCTTTCCATTCTACCGCACAATCACTGATGTGAATTTGTAAAGGTAAATGTGTACATTTTATTTCCTCTTACACAAGACAAGTCCATGTCCACAGCTGCTGCTTTCGGAGGTAATACATTTCACTGCCTGTTTTATCACAGGAGCGAGCGTTCCTGCCACATCACCACTCCAGTGAGCTCATCATAAGTCAAGTCAGACACAATACAAACTCAGCAGCCACGGGAACTCCTGTGTCACTTATTCGATTTATGATGAGCTCAGAGGTCTGGAGACGTGGCAGAAACACTCAACTCCGTGATAAAACAGGTAGGAAAATGTGTTACTTCAGAAAGCAACAGCTGGGAGTCCCTATAGTCACTTATCATAAGTTACCACAGCTCCTGGCCAGGGGAGGAAGTATGTGCCAACCATGAACTAATGCAGGTCTCTGTGGTGGGAAATAGCAAATAAGACAGTACTGTGCATAGCAGGAGCACATTTATAATATCTCAGCACAGGAACATTATTTTTTTAGCACATCCATTTGTAGAGCGTATTATTATTCCAAGCCCTACTAATTAAAATGTAACAACCCTATTATTTAGTAGCAACTGCATTATACCTTGTCAGTGTAAAAAATATCTTTGGCTAGTTGTGATCATATACAGTTATATGAAAAAGTTTGGGCACCCCTATTAATCTTAAGCTTAATGTTTTATAAAAATTGGTGTTTTTGCAACAGCTATTTCAGTTTGATATATGTAATAACTGTTGGACACAGTAATGTTTCTGCCTTGAAATGAGGTTTATTGTACTAACAGAAAATGTGCAATCTGCATTCAAACAAAATTTGACAGGTGCATAAGTATGGGCACCTCACCAGAAAAGTGACATTAATATTTAGTAGATCCTCCTTTTGCAAAAAATAACAGCCTCTAGTCGCTTCCTGTAGCTTTTAATGAGTTCCTGGATCCTGGATGAAGGTATTTTTGACCATTCCTCTTTACAAAACAATTCCAGTTCAGTTAAGTTTGATGGTTGCCGAGCATGGACAGCCCTCTTCAAATGATCCCACAGATGTTCAATGGTATTCAGGTCTGGGGACTGGGATGGCCATTCCAGAACATTTTAATTGTTCCTCTGCATGAATGCCTGAGTAGATTTGGAGCGGTGTTTTGGATCGTTGTCTTGCTGAAAGATCCATCCCCTGCGTAACTTCAACTTTATCACTGATTCTTGAACATTATTGTCAAGAATCTGCTGATACTGAGTGGAATCCATGCGTCCCTCAACTTTAACAAGATTCCCGGTGCCGGCATTGGCCACAGAGCCCCAAAGCATGAGGGAACCTCCACCAAATTTTACTGTGGGTATCAAGTGTTTTTCTTGGAATGCTGTGTTTTTTTGCCACCATGCATAACGCCTTTTTGTATGACCAAACAACTCAATCTTGGTTTCATCAGTCCACAGGACCTTCTTCCAAAAAGAAATTGGCTTCTCCAAATGTGCTTTTGCATACCTCAGCCGACTCTGTTTGTGGCGTGCTTGCAGAAACGGCTTCTTTCGCATCACTCTCCCATACAGCTTCTCCTTGTGCAAAGTGCGTTGAATAGTTGACCGATGCACAGTGACACCATCTGCAGCAAGTTGATGCTGCAGCTCTCTGGAGATGGTCTGAGGATTGTCCTTGACTGATCTCACCATTCTTCTTCTCTGCCTTTCTGATGTTTTTCTTGGCCTGCCACTTCTGGCCTTAACAAGAGCTGTCCCTGTGTTCTTCCATTTCCTTACTATGTTTTTCACAGTGGAAACTGACAGGTTAAATCTCTGAGACAGCTTTTTGTATCCTTCCCCTGAACAACTATGTTGAATAATCTCTGTTTTCAGATCATTTGACAGTTGTTTTGAGGAGCCCATGATGCCACTCTTCAGAGGAGATTCAAACAGGAGAACAACTTGCAAGTGGCCACTTTAAGTAGCTTTTCTCATGATTGCATACACCTGGCTATGAAGTTCAAAGCTCAATGAGGTTACAAAACCAAAAAAAGTGCTTTAGTAAGTCAGTAAAAAGTAGGTAGGAGTATTTAAAACAAGAAAATGGTAAGGGTGCCCATACTTATGCACCTGTCAAATTTTGTTTGAATGCAGATTGCACATTTTCTGTTAGTACAATAAACCTCATTTCAAGGCAGAAACATTACTGTGTCCAACAGTTATTACATATATCAAACTGAAATAGCTGTTGCAAAAACACCAATTTTAAGAAAACATTAAGCTTAAGATTAATAGGGGTGCCCAAACTTTTTCATATAACTGTATTATTGCTCTTGTCTGACTGATCCAACTGGAAAATCATACAATTTTTGGGCTCTTTTATTATTAGAAACTTACTTCTCATATGTGGCTGTGACAAAGAAGGCATAGATTCTTGTATGTCGATGATGGCGAATTTGCATTATTAGCTCAGGTATTCCCAATCTTACATGATTCAGCAGCCAGAGCAGGGTATGGTCATCAGTGGTGTCTGTAGATATAGGAATAAATTCCAAAAACAGTAGATCATAGAGTACAGCATGTAAAAATGAGGCCAATAGCACACTTTGGAATAGGTCTCCTTGCTTTAAAACATGACTCCTATGGAGATCATATATACTGTATATCCGACCACTTAGAAAAAAAAAAAGTGTCTTAACAGGACAGTGGCTAATCAAAGACTTAGCCATCAGGAAAATCTAATTGAAGTCATTAGGGCCATAGATAGAAAAGTTTACTTTTTTTGTAAGAACAACAGAACACAAAAACTGAGAAGAACTTTAGTATGCACAGGGTATGTCACACTGGGATTACTGTTCCCGAAATATCACAGCTTACCTGGGAAGGTCATAACCACGTCACAATTTTCAGTGGGCACGGTCCTCATCCAGGACTTGTGGGATGTGATATAACGGCCAGCTTGGAGTAGGCGCTTTCCAAAAAGCTTATCTGTAGGAACATAAGAGAGAGAGTAATCAATACAGCTAACAAGTGTTATAGTGGAGCTGTCACCATAATATGCTGCCACATACACCATAAAATGTACATGAAGCTATTGCTCCAAACGGCACAAAAATATTTAATAGTCACGTAGACCAACTACCGCACTTTCTTAATTATGTCTTTTTTTCATAATCAGGGAGTGACACCATTGACTAACGGTCGCTGTGTGCAGGCAGTAGATTAATTGTCAGAGGGATGGTGGAAGGCAATAAAGACCCCCGCCTAAATGGTTATTACATACACGATACAAAATGTTTTCGTGCAGTTTGCTCATTATAATCTTAAGTTATAATAAGCAGTGGTTACATGGAGGCAGGTAGAACCTATCAAACGCAGAAGAACAAAACTGCATATTGTCAGTAATTACTTAAGAGCAGAACCTGGAAAACCATAAACAGGTATGATGTTGGGACGACGCAAAGGTCAATGAAACTTGATAGTGCTACTCAAGAAGATGCTGGATATATATATATATATATATATATATATATATATATATATATATATATATATATATATATATATATATATATATATATATAGCGTAGCACATCCAGCCCCCTCTCAGCAGTTAATGGTTAATCTCAGCTCAGATTCAGTCTGAATGCCAGCCAAGTGTCTCCTAGTACTAAGTATCAATCCAAAGTATTATTTCTAAGTCTTCCTACAAGAGTAGTGTTCCTATCTGGCAACCACAGACATAGTATTATTTACTTTCAAAGAAAATGATTTAGACATGAGCAATGCTGCCTAACCGATTAGTAAAACGAGTCTAATTAATAGTAACCCTATTAGTCTAATTAGTAGTAACACTCTAAATACTAACACTAACATAGTGCCACTTTTAATTACTTTAACAACAGACACTGGCAATACTAGAGCAGTGGCATAGCTGGGGGGAAGCAATCTGGGCATTTGCCCCGTGTGCTGGGGGTAGAGGGCGGGGAGGGTGCCTGTGACAGGGCATTTAACCCCTTCAGGACCCAGCCTATTTTGACCCTAAAGACCTTGGCATTTTTGTCAATTCTGACCAGTGTCCCTTTACGAAGTAAAAACTCTGGAACACTTCAACGGATCCTAGCGATTCTGAGACTGTTTTTTCGTGACATATTGGGCTTCATGTTAGTATTAAATTTAGGTCGATAATATTTGCGTTTATTTGTGAAAAAATCAAAAATATGGGAAAAATTTTGAAAATTTTGCAATTTTCAAATTTTGAATTTTTATTCTGCTAAACTAGAGAGTGATGTGACACAAAATAGTTAATAAATAACATTTCCCACATGTCTACTTTACATCAGCACAATTTTTGAAAAAAAAAAAATTTTTGGTAGGAAGTTAGAAGGGTTCAAAGTTCATCAGCAAATTTTCTTTTTTCCAGCAAAATTTGCAAAGCCATTTTTTTTAGTGACCACATCACATTTGAAGTCCCTTTGAGGGGTGTACATGACAGAAAACACCCAAAAGTGACACCATTCCAAAAACTGCACCCCTCAAGCTACTCAAAACTACATTCAAGAAGATTATTAACCCTTCAGGTGCATCACAGGAACTAAAGCCACATGGAAGAAAAAAATGAACATTTTTATTTTTCTAACAAAAATTTTCTTTTAGCCTAAATTTTTTAATTTTCACATGGGTAACAGGATAAAATGCATCCTAAAATTTGTTGGTCAATTTCTCCTTAGTACACTGATACCTCATATGTGGTCATAAACCACTGTTTGGGCACACGGCAGGGCTCAGAAGGGAAGGAGCGCCATTTTACTTTTTGAATGGAAAATTAGCTCCAAAAGTCAAATTGCGCTCCTTCTCTTCTGAGCCCTGTCATGTGCCCAAACAGTGGTTTACGACCACATATGAGGTATCAGTGTACTCAGGAGAAATTGACCAATACATTTTAGGATGCATTTTATCCTGTTACCCATGTGAAAATTAAAAAATTTAGGCTAAAAGAAAATTTTTGTGAAAAAAAAAGTACTTTTTTGTTTTCACAGATCATTTTGTGAAGCACCTGGGGGTTCCAAGTGCTCACTATGCATCTAGATAGGTGCCTTGGGGGGTCTAGTTTCCAAAGTGGGGTCACTTGTGGGGGAGCTCCACTGTTTAGGCACATTAGGGGCTCTCCAAACGCAACATGGTGTCCGCTAACAATTTGAGCCGATTTTCCATTTAATTTGTTAGCGGACACCATGTCGCGTTTGGAGAGCCGCTGTGTGGCCAAACATTGGAGCTCCCCCACAAGTGACCCCATTTTGGAAACTAGACCCCCCAAGGCACCTATCTAGATGCATAGTGAGCACTTGGAACCCCCAGGTCCTTCACAAATTAATCCGTAAAAATAAAAGTGTTTTTTTTTCCACTTTTTCATTTTTATGAATCAATTTGTGAAGCACCTGGGGGTTCCAAGTGCTCACTATGCATCTAGATAGGTGCCTTGGGGGGTCTAGTTTCCAAAATGGGGTCACTTGTTGGGGAGCTCCAATGTTTGGGCACACAGCGGCTCTCCAAAAGCAACATGGTGTCCGCTAACAAATTGTCGGCTCAAATTGTTAGAAGACACCATGTTGCGTTTGGAGAGCCGCTGTGTGGCCAAACATTGGAGCTCCCCCACAAGTGACCCCATTTTGGAAACTAGACCCCCCAAGGCACCTATCTAGATGCATAGTGAGCACTTGGAACCCCCAGGTCCTTCACAAATTAATCCGTAAAAATAAAAGTGTTTTTTTTTCCACTTTTTCATTTTTATGAATCAATTTGTGAAGCACCTGGGGGTTTCAAGTGCTCACTATGCATCTAGATAGGTGCCTTGGGGGGTCTAGTTTCCAAAATGGGGTCACTTGTTGGGGAGCTCCAATGTTTGGGCACACAGGGACTCTCCAAACGCAACATGGTTCCAATTTGTTAGTGGACACCATTGTGTAGTGTATGTCAGGTTGGTGTGCGGTGTGGTATATTGTAGTGTATACACCACACACACACACACACACACTACAACACACACACCAACCTGACATAGCCTACTAAGCTGAGTACGCCCTAGACTGGGATGAGTGGGACGGGCGGGACATTTTGTGTGCTGTGTGCGTGTGTAAAAAAAAAAAAAAAAAAAAAAAAAATCGAAACTTTATTATAGTGTGAGTGTACGTGTGTGTGTGTGTGTGCTTGGTGTAACCTTCTGCAGTCACGTGTGGGGGCTGTCAGGCGTAGGGGGCTGTCAGGCGTAGGGGGGCTGTCAGGCGTAGGGGGGCTGTCAGGCGTAGGGGGGCTGTCAGGCGTAGGGGGGCTGTCAGGCGTAGGGGGGCTGTCAGGCGTACGGGGGCTGTCAGGCGTAGGGGGGGGGCTGAAGAGATGGAGGAGCCAGCAGCTGCAGCAAGGGGGGTGATCACTGGGGCAGGAGCCGGCAGTAGCAAGGGGGGTGATCACTGGGGCAGGAGCCGGCAGCAGCAAGGGGGGTGATCACTGGGGCAGGAGCCGGCAGCAGCAAGGGGGGTGATCACTGGGTTTGCGGGGGGGGGGGATGATCACTGGGATGGGGGGGTGCACACTGGGGATGGGGAGTGAACACTGGAGACAGGGGGGGTGAACACTGGGGACAGGGGGGGTGAACACTGGGGACAGGGGGGGTGAACACTGGGGGGGTGAACACTGGGGTCAGGGGGGGTGAACACTGGGGACAGGGGGGTGAACACTGGGGACAGGGGGGTGAACACTGGGGACAGGGGGGGTGAACACTGGGGGAGGGGTGATTATTGGGAGGTGGGGGGTGATATCACTGGGACTGGGGGATGGTGGGTTTGATCACAGGAGCAGGGCATTTACACTGAGCCTGCTGCTGCTGTGATCACAGTCCACCGGCTGTCAGAAGGAGAGCAGCAGCCGGTGGATGAAGACGTGGGAGAGGGAGCAGAGGGAGCGGAGGTCGGGGTGCAGGTATGAAAGTGGAGGGGGGGTCGGGGGTGGAGGGGGGGGCAGGGTGGAGTGGAGGGGGGGTCGGGGGGGAGCGGGGGCAATACTACCTGATGCAGATCAGCGGCGGCAGCAGGCGATCAGCGGCGGCAGCAGGCGATCCACGGGGGGGCAGCTGCAGAGGGTCCACGGGGGGGCAGCAGCAGAGGGTCCACAGGAGGCAGCAGCAGAGGGTCCACAACGGCCGGCACCCGATCCATGGACGGGCAGTTGCGGCCATCATTAAAAACTCCCTCCACATCTGATTGGGGCTAGTATCCATGTGACGCTAGCCCCCCAATCAGATCTGGGGGGAGGGGGGGACAGAGGTGACACTCCCCCCAGCCAATGGCTGATGCTGTAAGCATCAGGCCATGCCCAGATTTAAATATTACACCAATTTTCATTGGTGAAATATTTAATTCATACCGATTGGCAGTTTCATTAAAAGTGAAAATGAAACAGTCAATCGGAGGGGTCCCAGGCACGGGGGGGTTAATCCACCCCCCGGGGGGTCGACTTCAGGATGTCCAGTTGCAGTAGCAACTGTGACACCTGAGCGACCCCGCTCGCAGGCGCTGCAGGGGGTCTTTCCCTCCATGTCACAGACGCTGTGACATGGGTCGGGAACGAACTGTTTTCCATGTCACAAACGGTGTGACACGGGTCGGGAAGGGGTTAAATTCAGCACATGGAACAATTTGCCCCATTGAAGAAAAGCCTAGCTACAGCTCTGATTTGCCCACTATACCAGTGTGTCAGGTATATTGACACGCACAGAGTCATATTTGGGATTTGTCTAATATGGTCCTCATAGAAATCTATAGACAATAGTGCACACCCATCTGATGACAATTTATACAGAATCTCTAAAAAAAGAAATAACATTAGTAATATTTAGAATAATGAAATGGTTGCATAAAAAATAAACTAACAATAATATTTACAATAATAAAATTGTTGCATACATTGTTAGCACTTTTCACCAGTTTGAGCATATTAAACAGGCTGCATCATTGAATAGTGGATGCAACTGAATAAAACTGAGTTTTCGTTTTATTTATTTCTCATCTCCGTTGTAGAGATATTGGCTTGTAAAATTTAGGTTATAAAGTTTATGATAAGCCCAACAAGGCGTTACCAGAGATTTTTTTCTGGGGGAGTATACTTTGTCCCCTCCAATACATTAACCAATTATCAGCAGTAGAGAGGAAAAAGAACCTGCCCTGTTCTCCGCCCCAATCTCTGCAGCTATTGTGTAATAAAGATCAGAGCTGAGAGTGATTACAAACACTTCCAGATCTCATCTCACTACAGTATCTATGAGGGGGCAGTGGCAGAGCTGACAGAACTGAGAGGACAGCTGCAGTTGCAGACATGTTTCTAAATCACACTCAGCTCTGCTATATCCTCCCTTCCTCCCACACTGACTGCCATGAAAAGAGATCTGGAAGTATTTGTAATGACACTTGGCTATATGATCTATACAACACAGTAGCAGCAGAGATCATAGCTGAAAGCAGGGCATGTTCTCTTTTCCCCTGCATGACATCTCCTGCTTATGATTGGTCAACATCATGCAGAGGAAAAGGTAAGCCACTCCACCAGAGAAAAATTTCTGGTAACATCCAGTTGAACTGTAACATAAATTACCTAAACTTTACAAGCTAATATATTCACAATAGAAAGGAGAAATAAAAAAATAAAAACTACATTTCACTCAGCTCTGCAGTCACTATTCCAATATAAAATGCTAAAACTGGTGAGAGGTCATCTTTAACCCCTTCACGACCTTGGACGTATGGATATATCCATATCTCCCGGCTGGGAAGGGGTTCCCGACCTTGGACGTATGGATACATCCTTGAGAAAAGGCATCACTGTGACCGAGCGCATGGTGATCGCAATAAGGTGCCTGCTGTTTCTAACAGCAGGGACTGGGCCTCGTCGCCAAGGTGGGGTGGTGCTGCCCGCCCCCCTCCAGTACCACAATCGCTGTGATTGGCTGTTCAATTCTGAACAACTGACATGTGCGTGTGTGTAAGTGTCTCCGGTATGTGTGGAAACTGCCACCACACGTACCAGAGACACTGACTTGTGAAAGAGCCCTAAGGGGTTTTTGTGTGTCATTTTGACTTACAACTTTGATTTCACCATAAAATGTACTTAAAAACGGAGAACAAATTTATCAGTACCAATAAATGGTGAAACAGAAAATTATCGTATTTTTCAGACTATAAGACGCACTTACAAAATTTTGGAGGAAAGTGGGGGGTGCGTCTTATAGTCCGATATATATATATATATATATATATATATATATATATATATATATATATATATATATATATATATATATATATATATATATATATTTACTGTGGCTAGTGTGGGGGGAGAAGCAGCGGTGGAGGAGTGGGGCACAGGAGGCAGCAGCCGCCTGCTGCAGCCTACACTGTGCCCGCTACTAAAGAAAATGAATATTCACTGCTCCCCACGCCCATGGGAGTGGAGAGCAGTGAATATTCATTTTCCTTAATAGCGCGCACACTGTACCTGCAGTGCAGCTCCTGGTATGTATGGCACCCTTCATCCCTCAGCCTGGTATGTTTGGCCCCCTTCATCCCTCATCCTGGTATGTATGGCACCCTTCATCCCTCATCCCTCTTCCTGGTATGCTTGGCACCCCTCATCCTGGTATGCTTGGCATCCCCTGATCCCCATCACGCTGCACACAAAAAATAAACAAACAATCATACTCCCCTCCTCTCTCCTCCAGCACTGCGTCCCGTTCTGCTGCCGACAGGGATCTCACTATGTGAGCCGCGCATGGCATAACTGCCATGCGCCCTCACACTGTGAGATGCTGTGCCGAAATAGTCACTGCTCCCCACACCGGGACTGTGCGTGGGGAGCAGTGACCATTCACTCTCCTTAATAGCGCGCACACTGTACCCGCAGCATGGCTCCTGCTGCAGCGGGCGGTCACGTGTGCCTGCTATTAAAGACCATGAATATTCACTACAACCCACTCCCATGGGTGGGGATCAAGGGGTGCCAAGCATACCAGAATGAGGGATGAGGGCGGCCATACATACCAGGATGAAGGGTGCAGTACATACCAGGAAGAGGGATGAGGAGGGCCATACATACCAGGATGGGGATAAGGGGGGCCATGCATACCAGGAAGAGGGATGAGGAGGGCCATATGTACCAGGATGGGTATGAGGGGGGTTATACATACCAGGAAGAGGGATGAGGGGGGCCATACATACCAGGATGGGGATGAGGGGGGCCATGCATACCAGGAAGGGGATGAGGGGTGCCATGCATACCAGGATGGGGGCCAAGTATAACAGGAAGGAAGGGGCCATATATACCAGGATGGGAGATATAGATAGAAAATTGGGGGACATTACCCCTATAACAGTGTCAGCAGCAGACCCCCTCCCCCTTAACAGGGTATCATGACCACATTTTTTTGCTTACATTTTTTTTTCTATTTTCCTCCTCTAAAACCTAGGTGCGTCTTATAATCCGAAAAATACGGTAAATTCTGCCATTTTATTTTTACCATTATAAAAATACCAAATGTGTACATTTTTTATTTACGTGGTAAGAAAAAATTATACAGAAATTTGTAAATAAAAAAAGAATTGTTTTATCTGAGCTCCTAAAATGCACGGGAACAGTTATCTTTTAAGGCAATCATCTTCCTTGTTGTGAAGATAACACTTCAGACTAAAAACAAAAAAACACGGAGACAACAAAAAATACTTGGAAACCTTAGCTCTGAAGCAAGCACAATTGTTAATCCAGCTCTGAATTACCAGTATATGACAATCTGCAACTAAGTAAAGAAGTACATTTATCGGGTTTGTAAGCAGGGTCGGACTGACCCAGCGGGACACCGGACAATGCTCCGGTGGGCCCTCGAATAGGACTGACGGTACCACGATTGTAAAAATGGCCACGGGCTTATCAGAGACTGGCAACTGATGTCAGCGTGCGGCGCGGGACACGGGCGCTTGGCAGTGAAGTCACTGACATGCGCAGCGCATGACGTTCGCATGCGGCCTCTGATCGGCTGGCGGCAATTTTACCTTCCACGTGGGATATGAAGCAGTAAGATGATGCTGTGGGAACGCGGGAAGGTAAGAATATTTTTTTTTCTCTTCTGTGGATGCGGCAGGATACTGGACATAGGATTCCCAGGACAGAGGAAATAGGGACCAATGATGGGGCAACATAGGGCCCCACAATGGGGGACATTATTAAATAATGGGGCCCAGAATGGGGATATTATTAAATAACGTGGCTAGGATGGGGGACATAATTACTGTATGTGGGCCAGGTTGTTTTTTTTTTTTTTTTTTTTTATATGGCGCAGTGTAGAAAAAAATGTGGAGAATGTGCTCTCCAAGTGATCACCTATATATGACTGTGTGTTATTTACTGCAGAGATGAAACCTGGCTGGAAGAAGTGATAGGCTGTGTGCCCACGTAGCATTTTTCGAGCGTATATGCTGCGGAATTTCCGCAGCGTAAACGCTTGAAAAACGCATGTAGATCCGCACCCCATGGTCCCCAATGGCATTCCGCAATGTCAATGCCCATGCTGCGGATTTTTCCGCAGCGTATATGCTGCAGTCAAAAATCCGCAGCATGTTCATTAATTTTGCGGAAGCGCAGCGGAATCAATGTGCGGATGGTACCCAAGTCTGGAGGAGAGGAGACTCTCATCCAGACCTGGGTACCAAAGAACCTGTAAAAAAAAGAATAAAATAAAGTTTATACTTATCTTCTGATGTTTTCCCTCCGTCGCGCTGTTGTCTGAAGGACCTGCCACGTCATTGAGTCATGTGACCCACCACATGACTCAATGACGTCACCGCAGGTCCTGCACACAACAGCGTGAGCCGCTCAAGACTCCGGACGGGGCAGAGAATGCATCGGAAGGTGAGTATAAAGTTTATTTTTTTATTTTTTACCATTCTGAACAAGTTGTCAAGCACTTTTCCAAGTGATGCTTGGAGAAGTGCTTGATAACCCGCATGCGGAAATGCATGCAAAGACGCCTCACAAACGCTTCTACCTGGCGGGAAAACCGCATGTAATATCCGCATGCGATTTTCCCGCCAGGGAGAAGCGTAAAAAATATGCTTCAGGTCCGCAACGTGGGCACATAGCCATAGCGATCTGCTACGGATGAAGAAAAGCAAAGATGGAGGACTTCAACTAGACACGTCACTGGTAAGTCAGTGTATTACCTGTACACTATATACTCTATACTATCTACACAGCTCCTGCGTATAATGTCACCAGTGATCACTGTATTATCTGTACACTATGTATAGAGCTCCTGTGTATAATGTCACCGGTGATCACTGTATTACTTGTACACTATATACACAGAAGTTCCCTCTGTATATAGTGTACAAGTAATACAGTGATCACCGGTGACATTATACACAGGAGCTCTGTATATAGTGTATAGTGTACAGGTAATACAGTGATCACCGGTGACATTATACACAGGAGCTCTATACATAGTGTAATGTGACTGGTGATTCCTGTATTACCTGTACACAGAGCTCCTGTGTGTAATGTCACCAGTGGTAATAAGTGTTTTTTATTCATAATCATTATTGTAGTATTATTCGGTCACAATGTGATGGTAATATGTGGTCCAGTCATGGTCTGGAGGCATTTGTATTATTCGGTCACTATGTGTTGATAATATTCAAGTCTGGTCATGGTGTGGCGGTATTTGTTCCTTGTATGTGATATTATTGGTCTTGGTATAGTGGATTGTGTTGTGTCATGGATGTCATTTGTTCTCTCTGATATCAATAAGGAAAATATTCTTTATTTCTAATAGAGATTAAAAACTTGGATGTTTAACCCTTTCCTGTCCTGTGACTATTGCACTGTAGCAAATATGCAGTTACAGGGGTTCTCCAGAGAAAACAAGTAATCACCTATCCTAAGACCATGTTCACACGTTCAGTATTTGGTCAGTATTTTACATCAGTATTTGTAAGTCAAAACCAGGAGTGGGTGATAAATGCATAAGTGGTGACGTGTTTCTACTATACTTTTCTCTCCTGATTTTGAAGTGGAACAATACAAATACTGATGTAAAATACGGACTAAATACTGAGCATGTGAACATGACCAAAGGGTGAATGATAACTTATTGATTGGTTGAGGTCCCACCAGGGCTGTTGAGTCGGAGTCAGAGTTGGAGGTAGCATAAACTGGACTGACTCCGACTCTTAAAATATATAACAAATTAGGTACAGTAGTACAATACAGGCTGTGCTGTAAATGTTTTCATAAGAATTTGGGAAAGTTATGAAATGTCCTATAATGTCTGTCCTATTCCTGATCTAAGGGTCTCGGCTTTTTGTTGAGATGGATCTCTGCTGCACTTTATGTACACGCTCAGTAGTGAGGCAGTGCTGTGGAGTCAGTCGCGGAGTCAGGGAAATTGAGGAGTCGGAGTCGGTGGTTTGGCTTACTGACTCCACAGCCCTGGGTCCAACTGCTGGGACCCAGACACCGCAGTCCACCCCTGTTTGTAAGCACTCACCTCTTGTAGAGATAACCTTATAAGCAGGGCTGTGGAGTCGGTAAGCCAAACCTCCGACTCAGACTCCTCAATTTCCATGACACCAACTCCAACTCCGACTCCGACTCCCTCATACATGGCTCATGTGTAAGTGATAAATTTACTGTAGCACAGATTCATCTCAGCTAAAAGTCTAGACCCTTAGATCAGGAATAGGACAGACATTTATAGGACATCTCATAACTTTCCCAAATTCTTATGGAAAAATATTCCCCACAAACTGCATTGAACTACTGTACCCAATTTATTATATATTTTAGGAGTTGGAGTCGGTCCATTTTATACCGACACCAAAATGGGCTCTGACTCAGACTCCACAGCCCTGCTTATAAGGAAAATATAAACTAGAATATTACTATGAGCATAATCTTTACAGTAATTCCATCATTCAGGCATACACATGAGAAACATTGTGTCCAGTGAAAGTTAAGTTGTAATCATATTCCAGTCTAAAATCTGGCACTAGGCTCATTCTAACCACAGCAATAAACTCAGACATCTGATCTCTACCTGAAAAATAAGGCTTCTGCATGGCTACCAACTATGTAGAACTAATAAAAGAACACTTTCTTGGCAAACTTCCATTTGGGTGAAGTCAATTTTTTTTGCTTTTAATTAGCACAAAACAGCCAGGGATATGTAGCATTTATCTTAGATACGGTTTCCATATTGCAACCCAAGCTAATTTCCCTACATCATTCAGTTTATTATGCTCCTCTATTCATATCTGGCCTCAATAGGAACAAACAAATGAAAAATATTCTCTGTACAGTAAATGGAGAGAGACAGTGATAGCTACTTAGCCAGGTTAAATAGGAACAGTATACCACACGAGAGCTTATACAGTGCAAAAAAAATGACACAGCTATGATGGCATATTTCCTGTACATGAAATATCATGGTGTATAGGGTATACAGTAGGTTTCCAGCTCATTTAAAGGAGTAGTTTCTTTAAGTTTTGATGTAAAAAAATGACCAGGAAAGGCAAGTTTAAGGAAGATTATGCTTAAAAGGTTTTCTTCCCCCAGGGCAAACTTTCGGCAGGCAGGGCAGCTTGCAGAATACTAAGGACTCGTTCAGACATGGACATCTGAATTTGGCCTTACAGTGTGTAACATATACCCTGTTAGGATTTGGCTCAGCTAAACAGTTTGTGTGATGGTTCTATGATTGCATACCTGTGGTCATGTACTGACTAGATTCTCATCAGCTTCTCTCAACATTTTTATTCACTTCTCGTGAACAAGAATCTAAATGGCTGTGACAACAAGTATGCGAATCACATACTTCTAGTCATAGGCGGATTATAATGAGGGCAATCCAGACGACCGCCCGGGGCCCCGCGGCTCCAGGCGGGGTGTCTAATGCCGGATTGCCCTCATTATATGTGCGGGCCGCCGCGGCACATAGCGGTAGCAGTGGCGGGAGGGGGGGGGGCCCGGACCGCTCCCCCAGCAGCGGCCGCCGCTACTTCTTCATCGGCCGGGCCAGCACTGCAGCAGTTAACTTCCCTGTGCTGGCCCGGCCGCGTCACTGCTAGGAGACACAGCCTGTGCGCGGCCGTGTCTCCTAGCTGTGACGTCACGCAGTGCGCCCCGGCCTGCAGTGCTGCACCGGAAAAGAGACAGAGCAGGCAGGAGGAATGGAGCCGGGGGATGGTGAGTGTGTGTGTGTGTGTGTGTGTGTGTGTATGTATGTATGTGTGTGTTTGTGGGCAGGTGTGTGTGTGGGCAGGTGTGTGTGTGGGCAGGTGTGTGTGTGGGCAGGTGTGTGTGTGTGTTTGTGGGCAGGTGTGTGTGGGCAGGTGTATGTGTGTGTGTGTGTGTGTGTGTGTATATGTGTGTGTGTGTGTGTGTGTATATGTGTGTGTGTGTTTGTGGGCAGGTGTGTGTGTGTGTGTGGGCAGGTGTGTGTGTGTGGGCAGGTGTATGTGTGTGTGTGTGTGTATATGTGTGTGTGTGTGTATATGTGTGTGTGTGTTTGTGGGCAGGTGTGTGTGTGTGTGTGGGCAGGTGTGTGTGTGTGTGTTTGTGTGGGCAGGTGTGTGTGTGTGTGTTTGTGTGGGCAGGTGTGTGTGTGTGTGTGTGTGTGTGGGCAGGTGTGTGTGTGTGGGCAGGTGTGTGTGTATAGGTGTGTGTGTGGGCTGGTGTGTGTGTGGGCTGGTGTGTGTGTGGGCTGGTGTGTGTGTGGGCTGGTGTGTGTGTGGGCTGGTGTGTGTATATGTGTGTGTATATGTGTGTGTGTGTCTGTGGGCTGGTGTGTGTGTGTGGGCTGGTGTGTGTGTGTGTTTGTGGGCAGGTGTCTGTGTGGGCAGATGTGTGTGTGTGCAGATGTGTGTGTGTGTATATGTGTGTGTGTGTATATGTGTGTGTGTGTATATGTGTGTGTGTGTATATGTGTGTGTGTGTATATGTGTGTGTGTGTATATGTGTGTGTGTGTATATGTGTGTGTGTGTATATGTGTGTGTGTGTGTGGGCAGATGTGTGTGTGTGTGTGTGTGTGTGTGTGTAGGCAGGTGTGTGTGTGTGTATGTGTGTGTGTTTGTGGGCAGGTGTGTGTGTTTGTGGGCAGGGGTGTGTGTGTGGGCAGGGGTGTGTGTGTGGGCAGGGGTGTGTGTGTGGGCAGGGGTGTGTGTGTGGGCAGGGGTGTGTGTGTGTGGGCAGGTGTGTGTGTGTGTGGGCAGGTGTGTGTGTGTGGGCAGGTGTGTGTGTGTGGGCAGGTGTGTGTATGTGTGTGGGCAGGTGTGTGTGTGTGGGCAGGTGTGTGTGTGTGTATATATATGTGTGTGTGTGTTTGTGGGCAGGTGTGTGTGTGTGTATATGTGTGTGTGTGGGGGCAGGTGTGTGTGTGTGGGCAGGTGTGTGTGTGTTTGTGGGCAGGTGTGTGTGTATATGTGTGTGTGTGTATGTGTGTGTGTGTGTATGTGTGTGTGTATGTGTGTGTGTGTGGGCAGGTGTGTGTGTGTTTGTGGGCAGGTGTCTGTGTTGGCAGATGTGTGTGAGTGTGTATATGTGTGTGTGTGTATATGTATGTGGGCAGGTGTGTGTGTGTGTGTTTGTGGGCAGGTGTGTGTGTGTATATGTGTGTGTTTGTGGGCAGGTGTCTGTGTGGGCAGGTGTGTGTGTCTGTGTGGGCAGGTGTGTGTGTGTTTGTGGGCAGGTGTGTGTATATGTGTGTGTGTTTGTGGGCAGGTGTGTGTGTGCGTGTGTGGGCAGCTGTGTGTGTGTTTGTGGGCAGGTGTGTGTGTGGGCAGGTGTGTGTGAGTGTGTGTGTCTGTGTGGGCAGCTGTGTGTGTCCAATGGTTGTCCAATGTTCTTGCTTCTCTAGGGCTCTTCTCAGATATTCATTATACCAGCTCCCCAGAATACCAAAGCTAGGGTGGGTGACCGCGAGACCTGGTGGTGGTCATAACTGCGGCCACCCAGGGGCAATACTCCATAACAACAATCCCCTGAGGTGGTGTAGGATGTAAGGACCTATTCACACTACATTCAGCGCTGCATTCAGGTCTTTACACAAGGCTTACAACTGAATCCCTGAAATTCAGGATTGTGCTATCTGAAATGAGACATCTGAAAGCAGAACAAATGGAGCCTAAAGATTCAGACTTTAGCCTCGGTTTGCCTTTGTTCAAATCAATGGCTATGTCAAGGCCCATCTGAATGACATTTTTCAGGGATTTAGATAGAAGCCTGGAAAGAGGAGATGAATGCATTGCAAAATTCAGTGTGAATAGGCCCTTATATCTGGAGTCTTGATATTGATGCCACATGCATTTTACTTGTTTTTAACTTAAAAAAAAAATACACAAATTCTACACATACACTATACATACACACACATTATACACACTATACATACACACACACTATACACACACACACACACACACACACACACATTATACACACACACTACACACACACACACTATACATACACACACACAGATGTGTGTGTGGGCAGATGTGTGTGTGATGTCTGTCTGTTTGTGTGTGTGTGTGTGTGGGCAGATGTCATTGTGTGATGTCTGTTTGTATGTATTTTTGTACTTCAAATGTGTTTATGCGTGTCTGTATATGTTTGTGTGTGTGTATGACTGTATGCGGCCTCCTGCTGAGTATAGTTGGCGCCGTGCGGCCTCCTGATATCTCTGGGGGGGAACCGTGCGGCCTCCCGCTGTGTATAGATGGCTACGTGCGGCCCCCCGCTGTGTATAGATGGCTACGTGCGCCCCCCCCGCTGTGTATAGATGGCTACGTGCGGCCCCCCCGCTGTGCATAGACGGCGCCGTGCGGCCCCCCCGCTGTGCATAGATGGCTACGTGCGGCCCCCCCGCTGAGTATAGATGTCGCCGTGTGGCCTCCTGCTGTGTATAGATGGCTACGTGCGATCTCCCGCTGAGTATAGATGGCGCTGTGCGGCCTCCTGCTGTCTCTGGGGGGAGCGCCGTGCGGCATCTATACTCAGCAGGAGGCCGCACGTAGCCATCTATACACGTATACTCAGCAGGAGGCCGCACGTAGCCATCTATATGGCGCCATCTATACACAGCGGGAGGCCGCAAGGCGCCATCTATACACAGCGGGAGTCTCAGTGCTTTGCAACAGAAGTCAATAAATTCTGCTTGACTAATTCTGAGCACCATAAAGTCTGGTTCGCTTCTAACCTGCTGTCTTCATTTTCAGCTTGCTGAATTCTAACTCATTTACTGTCATTCGAGACGATGCCTTTGCTGGTCTCTTTCACCTTGAATACCTGTAAGTGCTCCACTTAATGTCATATTTTTGATTCTGTTCTTCTTCATCTTTTGGCATGTGCAATTGTATGAGCAAGTATTCATATGAATTTATGACCTACTTAAACCTTGGAGGACCTTAAATTTTATTCAATCAAATTTTTTTCCAGTTTAAAACTATGGGACATATATGTGCCTTGGTCCTCAAAGGGTTTTTAAAGGGGCTGCAAACATAAATATGAAAAAAATAATTCAATTAGTGCTTTTTGTGTTCATTTAATTTTTATTTGAAGTCCATTTTTTTTATATACCTTGAAATTAAGCCCTGCCCCATGGAATGAAGCCCTACCTACATGACATCTGAGAGCTACATGGATCCCGCTTGTGAGGTGCCTGTCCGTCACTACTATTCAGTTTTAGGGTCCACTCACTAAGCCATATATTCTCTCATGCAAGAGAATAGGGCCAATTATGCTAATGACACTCGGCTCAAACTCTGTCAGAGCTTCAACTGAGTGTGATCCGATTCTCTCGCAGCACAGATATGGAGAAGATGGAGAACTTAATTTCTCCATCTTCTCCATAGTCTCTGTGAGTGTTCATCGGACTGCACTTGGATGACATCCGAGTGCAGTCCAATGTTTTACGTGCACCCGTAGACTTCTATGGGTGCACATGGTCTGAATATCGAATGAGATTATTTTCTCATGCCAATAATCGCAGATCTGCACTGTCCCATAGTATAACATAGGGCCGAGTCCTATCCGATAAAACATCACATAGTATTCGGCCGTGTTATACGACAGTGTGAGCGAGCCCTTAGAGTCAAGGAATATTTACATGCAGATGATGATATTACTCTCCAAGTGTATATTTTTTTAGGCGAGTTCATAGTAAATGCTTTGCCTTTTTGACATGTGATCAACTAAAGAACAAGAAAGATTTAGAACCTCCCCTATAGAGAAACGGAAAATAGTTTGGAGGACTTGCATGTCCTTTTTTATTTATTATGAGAAAATCATAAAAGATCCCATTTTTTAACCATGCTGTGACTTTCTGCTGAGGGAGAGGGAGAGAGCTGCCCTATTCAGAGTCTGTAATAAGACCTGCTGACAAAAGTGTTGAAGATACAGTCTAATGTGAATTAACAATGAAAAAAAGTTAATTTCACAAATGGCTTGTATTTTTTTTTTAATACAAACTTTTTTGTGTTTACAGCTCCTTTAAAGGGAATCTGTCATCGGGTTTTTGCCACCTAATCTGAGAGCAGCATAATGTAGGGTTAGAGGCACTGATTCCAGTAATGTGTCACTTACTGGGCTGCTTAGTGTTGTTTTGATAAAATCATTGATTTGTCAGAAGGTAATTGACTAGTAAGTTCTGTAGGACCCCACCCCCATCACTGATCAGTAGATTTCTGTGTACACTGAGCATGGGCAGAAAGCTGCCAATCAGTGGTGTGGGCGGGGCTATACAGAGCGCAGCATTCAGAGAGCTGCCAGATCTGCAGCAGATAAAACGGTGATTTTCTCAAAATGGCAACAAGCAGCTGAAAAAGTGACACATCGCTGGAATTAGGGTATCTGCCCCTATATTGTGCTGCTCTCAGATGGGACAGCACAATTAATATTGTGCCAAATTAATTTCCCGTGAACTATCACATGATCTATCACAGGGGATCATGTGACATGTCATGTGATAAATCAGGTGTGGGGGGGGGGGGGCCCGCACCTTCTAAACTGCCCGGGGCCCTTGCTACTCTTAATCCACCCCTGCTTCTAGTCATATGATGACTGCCTGAACCGACTAACAGAGCAGAATTTTAACAGTGTGCAGATTACACACTATTGGTATTGGGAAAGCTACCCTGCTCGTCAAATGGTTGCCCTGGCGTGGAAAACCTTTAAGGATATGGATGATTCTTTCAGAAGGCCTTTTTCCTACTTCAATACATGTATTTTTCGCTAAAATGTGTTTTTGTTGTAATTAAAAATGTTGGGACTGTTTGACTTTTACAGCCGTAATGTATCATAGTACATATCAGACTTCAGAATGGGTTAGTAATAAATCAGCCACTCAGCATGTCCTGACGGCAGGGTCTCTAAGGCTTATTTCTCTTCTCCTGAACTCCTCTGTTATGAATCAGAAGATTGTTCAGAAGAAGAGTGAGAACGAGCTGTCTTACGGATTCACTGGTGACTCATTCTACAGTCTGCTATGTACAGTGATGCATAGGGGCTGTAGAAGCCCAACTGTGCTACAATTTTAAAGAAACCCTATTGCAAAAATGATTTTGAGCCAATAATACGTTCATTTAAGTTAAAACAAGTATGTTTGGTAGACGCCTGATAAAGTCTATAACACTTCCCTCCTTGACCCCTTTTATCCTAACCCTCCCCTTGTTTCTTAGCCATTGTATGTACCCACCTTCTGCCCTCCCCCTTTTTTTTCTTCTTTTCCTGTTAAACATTAAACACTGAATTGCACATCTTATTGAGAATTCAGAATATTGGAAATTACCCTGAATTTTGTATTTGAGTTTGTATTGTTCTTGTAAAATTTCAATAAAAATGAAAGTTTAAAAAATACATAAATCAGTAAGTCTGTGAAGGTGTCCATACTTTTTACCATGTCAGAGGTATAAACATTTTTTTATTTTTATGCATAAGGTATGACAGTAGCAAAAAAAGTTTCAATAAAAAGTTAAGGGTACCGGTTCTACGGTATTTGCTGTTTGATGTCCGCAATAGAAATTCCACATCAAATCTGCAGTGGCACTATATACTCTAAATTGTGTGATTATCACTGAATTTCCAACAGTGCAATGCTGAGGCTACACTTTGCACCACAAAGCGTGAAATCTAGGGTAACATCTGCAGCTAAATTGAAATGCTAGGGAATTCTAATCCACAGCGCTGGTCAATTTACACTGCGGATATTCTCCAAAGCACGTGCATAGGATTTGTAAAAATCTCATGCACAACGCTGGTGCTGTAAAACAGTGGATTTTTCAGACAGATATAATCCATTGCTTTTGTGTGAAGATATTCTACCAGCTGCGCAAAAAAAAGTGTAGCGCACAATCCAGAAAAAATGTGCAGGGATTTCCATTAGTCATTCAGTAGCTAACTTGCTACCAGCTA
Organism: Phyllobates terribilis; assembly: GCF_046119375.1. Lineage (NCBI taxonomy): Eukaryota > Metazoa > Chordata > Amphibia > Anura > Dendrobatidae > Phyllobates > Phyllobates terribilis. The sequence continues at coordinate 42,126,135 of NW_027362761.1, read as the reverse complement.
TTCCAGCTCCACAAGCGTAAAAATTTCAGTCCTAAAGCTGGATCTAAACGTGGTCTTGGATTTTTTTGTGGCAGCTAAAGTACCTTATAGGTTCCAAAGCAACCTCAATCACCTGCATTACGGTACGCTGCCATGTAGCAGCACAGAGCAATCTTCGGCTATGAGACCTGCGTCGTGGCCAAAGTCCTTATCTAGCCCCAGCCTTAAGCCCCCGTCTCACATAGCGAGATCGCTAGCAAGATCGCTGCTGTGTCACGGTTTTGGTGACGCAACAGCGACCTCACCAGCGATGTCGCTATGTGTGACACTTTGCAGCGATCAGGCCCCTGCTGTGAGGTCGCTGCAAAGTGTCCTGGACCATTTTTTGGTCGTTGCCCTCCCGCTGGTCAGCACACATCGCTGTGTGTGACCAGCAGGAGCAGCGATCAGGCTGGTAACCATGATAAACATCGGGTTACTAGGGGCACACGCGCACCTAGTAACCCGTTGTTTATCATGGTTACGAGCCTGCTAAAGTGAGCGGTAACCTCCCGCTCACCGTAGCAGAGTGGTAACCATGATAAACAACGGGTTACTAGGTGCGCGTGTGCCCCTAGTAACCCGATGTTTATCATGGTTACCAGCCTGCTCCTGCTTCAGCAGGCTGGTAACCAGGAGCAGGACATCGCTGCTCCCCTGATCGTTGGTGAGCCTGCCTGTTTGACAGCTCACCAGCGACCACATAGCGACGCAGCAACGATCCCTGACAGGTCGTATCGTTGTCGGGATCGTTGCAGCGTCGCTAAGTGTGACGGGGCCTTTACACACAAAGCCAATCAATATACAGAGTTTGGAAACATTATTTTTCCTTCCTGATGGGCCTAGACAGGTTTTTCTGATATAATCATGAAGGCATGTACATATTTTCACTTGTTTTACTGAAAAAGTTACCAAATAAAAGAGTTATGCATGGGGGGGGGGGGGGGAAGTTATCCTTGTCATGCAACATTTGTCATGCTCTTCATTGCCATGAGCCATTCTTACGTCTATTTCCCAGGACTAGTGTCATCGTACAGTTCTGCAAAATAATCCAAGCATTCCATAACTATCCTATGATTGAACACATTAAATATTAGCTTTTTTCATCACACACTGGTTAACATGCGATACATCCATGATACAAATAGCTGTTGTGCACAGGATTTACAGATATTGCACTTGCCCAAAGTCACTGACAAGGGTGCTGCTCTCGACAGCGAGATCTCTTCAGACATCTTCACACGTCCGATGACCAAAGCCAACAGGTCCAATTAGCCACTATCTGCTGACCAGAAACTACCCAGATGTGTGGCTCAGAAGATAAAGGTGGTGTTGGGGTGAGAATGACAGATGACTGACATACACGTAGTTACATACAGCTCACGTAAGAACTGGTATCTGAGCGCTCTTCCCCCTACACTGATTACTATGGTGAACTCAAGTGCAAATCAATGACAATTCTTAACAGAATCCTAGAAGATGTTCCTAAAACTAAATTGGCTAAATTGGATTAGTAGTTGCATGAAAACTACCAATTTCAGTGACGTGGGAGCGAAATTTGGTTTACAACATCAATTTTTAAATGCTTTATTCGGGTATGTTGAGTTATTAGAGGGAATGTTCTCAGTTAAGTTTTCCATCTGGGCTACAAAAAATATATATATTTTTCTGAAGGGTGCGGCAAGACAGACTATTACACAGACAGCCAATATATTTTAATGAGTATTGTATCAAGTTTTATTTGGCCAGACTACATAAATTACGCCCAGTGTCTTCTACAGACTCCAGCAGCAGAGCACCCTATAGCCAACTGGCACGGGAACACTTATCAAAAAGGGATTGTCCAATGTGGGGAGCCTTATTTTCATAAGATTGGACTGAGAATACTGTGGTCCTGTGCTGGCGCCCAATTACAAATGTCAGCGCAGTCATTCCTATTGAGTGGGCAGAGATTGGTGTCTTCACACAGCAATGAGCAAGAAAATGGAGCGGTGCAACACAGATATTAGGAAAATATTTTCTCACTTTTTAAACACACCAGTGGTTTTGGTTTTTTATGGAGATGTCCAGAGGGAGTGATCCAATTTCCATATAGTGTTATGTTGTGAGGACATTACTAAGATTGCTTCTGATCACATTTAACACACACAGCAAAACTGTAACCCTGGATGGTAACTTCTGGCAAGTGACATGCTGCATGTCGTGTTCATGAGAAATGTAGTAACCGAATATAAGACGAATCTGTGGTATAGGACTTTAACAAAAAATGCTTTGTATGAATAAAAACGGGGCGGTTGCACATAATTAGTTGCAGCCATATATATCTAATAGGGATTAGAAGTGATCCAGGACAGAAGACCTTTTTATGTAATTTTTCTGTCTAGTGAAGGGAATTAATGCGTGACACCAAAATCAGAAACCACTTTGACATCTGTTCAGTATGAACTATGTTAGGAACGCACACAGTGACAATCAGATTAGGAAAACTAACCCCAAAAATGTAATCACGTTTGTGATTGTCGAGGATAAAAGCCGGAGGGGTCACTTAGAGTCCACCACTGTTACCACTTTGTCACATGATACCGAAGAGATCAGGCAGATCCCACCTGTTTGTCAGGGGTACACAACTCCGCTGCCTTCAATTGTCAGGAAAATTACACATTTGGCTAACGAGTAATGGATGAGGTCGCGGCTGCTTCCACTACTAGGTCGGTTATTGAGTGAGCGTATGGTATATACACTCCCTGACAGAAGTTATGTCTCTTATCCATGTTATGTAAATAAAAGCTTATAACCTGCCGTTAAATTCATCCATTGGTTTTATAAATTACTCTTTTGAAAGCTGAAATCCTCCCAAATTTGGTTTAAGAAAATAAATTGGCATCAATGCTGAAATATTGATCATTTAATGAACACAGAATGGTCAGATTTTGGCGAGACAAAAGTTTTGTCGCCTGCTCATATAATGCACCCAATCCTAGTTTACATCCTCACCAGTACTCAGTAAATTAACGGTTAATTAGTGGGTGTGTATAAAAAGAAACCCAGCACCCCAGACCTTCACTTGAACTGCAACTTGAGCTCTGACAACATGCCAAAAATCCACCCAGCGACCAAAGCCTTGACTATCAAGAGGCTGAAGACCAGATCCACTGCAGAGGTGGCTGGCACCTTTAGTGTGTCTCAGCGCCAAGTACAAAGAATTAAAAAAAGATTTGAAGAGACTGGAGATGTGTTTGACAAGCCCAGGTCCGGCAGACCCCGCAAGACAACTGCTCAGGAGGAACGTTTGTTGGTTAGAAAATCCAAAGCAAGCCCCTCTTCCACTGCAGCAGAGCTCCAACAGGCCTGGTCACCTCAAGTCCCTGTGTCAACTAGAACAGTTTGTAGGATTCTATCTCGAAATGGCCTCCATGGTCGAATCAGTGCCCAGAAGCCAGCACTAAACAAAAGGCAAATAAAAAAAAGTGTGGCATTTGCAAAGTCCCACAGCCTGCTAAACAGATGGACGCTGGAAAAGTGGCAGAAGGTGGATTTCTCTGATGAATCTTCAGTAGAATTACACCACAGCCGCGTGGTGGAAAGATCATGGTCTGGGGTTACATTCAGTATGGGGGTGTGCGAAACATTTGCAAGGTGGAAGGCAATATCAATAGCCTAAAATATCAAGAAGTATTAGCTACCTCTTACATTCCAAATCATAAAAGGGGTCAAATTCTGCAGCAGGATGGTGCTCCATCTCATACATCCATCTCTACAACAAAGTTCATCCAGGCAAAAAAGATCCCAGGTGCTCAAGGACTGGCCAGCCCAGTCACCAGACATGAACATCATTTAGCATGTTTGGGGTAGGATGAAAGAGGAAGTTTGGAAGACAAAACCAAAGAATCTAGATGAACTCTGGGAGGCATGTAAGACTGCATTCTCTGCTATTCCTGATGACTTCATTAATAAATTGTATAAATCAGGGGTCGACAAAGTTGTTCAGAATCTAGGAGCCAGCCAAAAAATTTAGGAGCCAGAATTTTTTTTGTTGACAAACTGTACATATAGACCCCCTCACACACGGCGTCTCCCCGGGGAGCACGGCCTTTGTATGTACTTACACAGGTAGCGGGAGATGAGAACGGGCCCCCGGCCACAGCGATCCTTCCCCCCAGGGCCGGCTCCAGGTTTTTCTGGGCCCCGGGGGAAAGAGTCTCAGTGGGCCCTTTTAACACATACACGATTCATGATGCACAGATACGGCGGAGAAATAAATATATATATATATATATATATATATATATATATATATATATATATATATATATATATATATATATATATATATATATATATATATTTATTACACATGGCCCAGCCTGCCCCCTCATCCTTCACATACGCAGACATATGCGCGCGCACACACGGTACGCAGACATATGCGTGCGCACACACGGTACGCAGACATATGCGTGCGCACACACGGTACGCAGACATATGCACGCACACACGGTACGCAGACATATGCGTGCGCACACGGTACGCAGACATATGCGCGCGCACACACGGTACGCAGACATATGTACACATACAGACATACACATAGATAAAACAGACAAATATATATACACAGTCATATACACTGACATTCACATACATTCACTCACACAGACCCATTACTAATATTTTTAATATGGGGATTGGGGAAGCCTCACTCACCTGTCCCCGGTCCAGTGTCCTGTCCAGCAGCTCCTCGGGTATGGGGCAGTGCAGGGCCCCCGGCGTGTCACAGACTTCATGGCCCTGGAACATCAGAGGGGCCCACTTGCGGTCGGGTCCGGGCCCCTCCCGCCCATCTGTGCAGGACCTCTGCTCCGACGGTGTTTGATTGCCGGCACTCCCCCAGACATGGCCGCGCGCTGTGCGGCTGTGTCTGCTAGTAATGACGCGGCAGGAGCGACACACAAGCACAATTAAAGGTGCAGTGCCGTCGACCCTGCCGTGTCATTACTAGCAGACACAGCCGGACAGCGCGCGGCCATGTCTGGGGGAAGTACCGGCAATCAAGCAGCGCCTGCGTCCCTGAACAGGTGCCGAGGAAGCGGCCAGGGTCCCGACAGTGAGTGGGCGGGTGGGTGTGTGGGCCCGGCCCCGACAGTGAGTCGGCGGGTGGGTGTGTGGGCCCGGCCCCGACAGTGTGTGGGCCCAGCCCCGACAGTGAGTGGGCGGGTGGGTGTGTGGGCCCGGGCCCCGACAGTGAGTGGGCGGCTGGGCCCCTCTGATTTTCCAGGGCCCCGGCACTTGCCCGGGTACGCCGGGTGCTGACGCCGGCCCTGCTTCCCCCGTAACCCAACTCTCCCTGTCCAGTCCCGGAGCATAAGGGGGGCGGAGCAAAGTGGAGAAGGCGGCCTGAGCGATACTGTCCCTGCTTCCTCCGATTGGATGACTCCGTGCAGGAGGTGGGATTGGATTGAGAGTATTTTTTTTTCTTCTCAACTCCTCAAGCACCAGGCAACATTTTCTAGGCGCCAGACAACATTTTCTAGGCGCCACTGGCGACCAGGCGCCTGGGTTTGTCGAGCCCTGGTATAAATCATTGTTGAACCGCATGGATGCAGTCCTTCAAGTTCATGGAAGTCACACAAAATATTAAATATGACTCTAATAGCATCACAACTTCATTCACCAATGTTATGCAACATATATTTGTATTTTAAGATAATTATTTGTTTGAATATCATTACTTTCTGTGGGCGACAAAACTTTTGTCATGCCAAAATCTGACCATTCTGTGTTCATTAAATGATCAATATTTCAGCATTGATGCCAATTTATTTTCTTTACCTAAACCAAATTTGAGAGGGTTTCAGCTTTCAAAAGAGTAATTTATAAAACCAATGGATGAATTTAACGTCAGGTTATAAGCTTTTATTTACATAACATGGATAAGCGACATAACTTCTGTCAGGGAGTGTACACCTCCGATTCCAACGCATGGAATATATGTATGTATCCCCCATATGGTGACTGCCAGCTCCACAGAAACAAAAGAACTGAACCGTTACTACAACCCCTGCCAAAAACTATGGAATCACCGGGCTCGGAGGATATTCATTCAGTTGTTTAATGTTGTTGAAAAAAAGTAGATCACAGACATGGCACAAAACTAAAGTAATTTCAAATGGCAACTTTAGGGCTTTAAGAAACACTAAAAGAAATCAAGATTAAAAATGTGGTACTCAGTAAGGGTAATTTTTTTCAGCCCAAGCAGAGGGAAAAAAATTATGGAATTACTAAATTCTGAGGAAAAAATTATGGAATCACCCTGTATATTTTGATTTCCAAAACTAACACCTGCATCAAATTAGATCTGCTCGTTAGTCTGCATCTAAAAAGGAGTGATCACACCTTGGAGAGCTATTGCACCAAGTGGACTGACATGAATCATGGCTCGAACACGAGAGATGTCAATTGAAACAAAGGAGAGGATTATCAAACTCTTAAAATAAGGTAAATCATCACGCAATGTTGCAAAAGATGTTGGTTGTTCACAGTCAGCTGTGTCTAAAATTTGGACCAAATACAAACAACATGTTAAGGCTGTTAAAGGCAAACATACTGGTTGACCAAGGAAGACATCAAAGCGTCAAGACCGGAAACTTAAAGCAATATATCTCCAAAACAGGAAATGCACAACAAAACAAATGAGGAACGAATGGGAGGAAACTGGAGTCAATGTCTGTGGCCGAACTGTAAGAAACCGCCTAAAGGAAATGGGATTTACATACAGAAAAGATAAATATAAGTCATCTTTAACACCTAAACTGAAAAAAAACAATGTTACAATGGGCTAAGGAAAAGCAATCGTGGCCTGTGGATGACTGGATGAAAGTCATACTCAGTGATGAATCGCGAATCTGCATTGGGCAAGATGATGATGCTGGAACTTTTGTTTGGTGCCGTTCCAATGAGATTTATAAAGATGACTGCATGAAGAGAACATGCAAATTTCCACAGTCATTGATGATATGGGGCTGCATGTCAGGTAAAGGTACTGGGGAGATGGCTGGCATTACATCTTCAATAAATGCCCAAGTTTCCATTGATATTTTGGACAGTTTTCTTATCCCATCAATTAAAAGGATGTTTGGGGATGATGACATAATTTTTCAAGATGATAATGCATCCTGCCATAGAGCAAAAACTGTGAAAACATTCCTTGAAAGAAAACACATAAGGTCAATGTCATGGCCGGCAAATAATCCGGATCTCCATCCAATTGAAAATCTTTGGTGGAAGTTGAAGAAAATGGTCCATGACAAGGCTCCAACCTGCAAAGCTGATCTGGCAACAGCAATCAGACAAAGTTGGAGCCAGATTGATGAAGAGTACTGTTTGTCACTCGTGAAGTCCTCAGAGACTGCAAGCTGTTATTAAAGCCAGAGGTGCTGCAACAAAATACTAGTGATGTATTGGAGTGTTCTTTTGTGTGTTTGTTTTTCATGATTCCATAATTTTTTTCCCTCTACTTGGTCTGAAAAAAATTACCCTTACTGAGTACCACATTTTTTATCTTGATTTCTTTGTGTTTCTTAAAGCCCTAAAGTTGCCATTTGAAATGACTTTAGTGTTGTGCCATGTCTGTGATCTGCTTTTTTTCAACAACATTAAACAACTGAATGAACATCCTCCAAGCCCGGTGATTCCATCATTTTTGCCAGGGGTTGTAGCTGCCACCACCAATCATTTATACAGGCCAAAAGGACACATGTTATAGGTAGCGTATGGCTTCAGGTGTGCAGTTTATAGAGCAAGAGGAACAGAGCTATTAAATTTTATATATTTAATCCAGAAAGGTACACAACTCCGCTGCCTTCAATCATCAAGAAAATTACACAATTGGCTGACGAGTAATGGACGAGGCCGCGGCTGCTTCCACTACTAGGCCGGTTATTGAGTGAGCGTATGGTATATACACCTCCGATGCCAACGCATGGAATATATTTATGTACCCCCCATATGGTCACTGCCAGCTCCACAGAAACAAAAGAACTGAATCGTTACTAGCTGCCACCACCAATCGTATATACAGGCCAACAGGACACGTTATATGTAGAGTAGGGGTGCGGTTTATAGAGCAAGAGGAAAAAAGGTATTCAATTTTATATATTTAATCCAGAAAGGTAGGCAGGGTTTATAAAAAAAAATATATACAAAGATGTTACAAAATGGGAACAAAACAATTCGGTATACACAATTACATGACATAAAAAGGAATAGCGAAAGAAAATTTTTAAACCTCATGTCACGGAAATGGCTCAGAACTTAGAGGAGGAAAGCACTTCTGATTAGGAAAATGGACCACCCTCACAGTGAACAATGACTTTCAGAATGAACAAAGACAGAAACCCAAAATTTCATTTTTATTAGCTCAATGCTACGCCCACATACCTCCCCTTGATAATCTCATGTGGTGGCTGATTCTGGGATATGCTATCTCTTTCAGAATTTTATGAGATCCCCAACTTACAAGATCTCTTCCCTCTGGAGGTCCAAGGCGGTAGATATTGTCGTCATGTTTCTTATTGCGATTTTATCTGTCTATAGAGATTAAACATGGCCGGGATAGCACCATCTATCTAAGTTGGAGGGGTTAGAAACGCCTTACGATGATGTGAGTGAATGCATTATATCCGTCCCTTCCCTACAACACCGAAAATATTTCTCCCAGAAATATCAACTCAATGTAAAAACCCCAATATTCATATCTGGACACAGGAGACAGAGTATCTAACTGCAATTGTCCAGTTTTGAAGAGAACAATAGTTACATCTGAAGATGTTAAATTTTCCACTTCTCGGCCTCTTGAATATACGTATCTCAGACTTTGTGCCTCATGCTCAGCAAAACTCTCTGCAGTAATTATCTGGTCACCGCAGGAGGCCCCTACTTCAATGGAGGTTGAAGTGTCAGCTCTTCTCTTTACTAGAGAGGTCTTTACGGATTGTAATTTTTCTTTACGACAGTGACCCTGTAATGTGGTATGTAAAATATAGGCTATGGCCATTCTGTTGCTATACTTATATGTGTACACTCATGTAGGCCTACTGCATACACCTTGTATAGAACTTTGCTTAAAGAGGACCTTTCGCTGAATATTTTAATTTAAACTGAGTGCCTCCTCTAATATGTGCTACTGGACTGATTCTGAAACTTTTTTTTTTCAGGTCCCTCCGTTTGGAAGTTATGCTCCCCGGTAACAAAGGTGTAAATTGTCCTTTCAACTAACTGGATGTATACCACAGAACTTTGGGTGTTTACTTTTTCTATTTTAATGCTAGCCAATCAAAACACGGTCATGCACACAGAAGTTCTGTGATATAAGCCCAGTGGCTTGAAGTGATTATCTTTATTACCAGGGTAAGTAACTTTGGAATGGAGGGGCCCTGAGAAAAAAGAAAACGGTTCCAGAATCAGTCAAACAGCTCACATTGGCGTATAACACGGCAGAGTGTTATCTGATGTTTTATCGGATAGCACTCGGCCCAATGTTACACTATAGGGCAGTGCACATCAGCGATTATTTTCCCATGCTGATTAGGCATGAGAAAATAATTGCAGCATGCTGCGAGTGCCTCCGAGGATCGCATAACACGCACCTGTACAAGTCAATGGGTACGAGTGAAACATCGAACTGCACTTAGATGTCATCCGAGTGCAGTCCAACATTTGCAGACAGAGAAAATGGATAAATTAAGTTCTCCATCTTCTCTGCGATTCTCTCATGCAAATCAGATCACATTCAGATGACACTCGGACCAAACTCTGACAGAGTTTGAGCCGAGTATCATTAGCATAATCGGCCCAATTCTCTCGCATGAGAGGATATACGCCAGTCTGAGCGAGTCCTAAAATCGAATGTATCATCTGTATTTTAACAATTAAAACAAGATAGCCTTTTTTCTAATGCTTTTTTTATTCTTCCATTTTCTGTAATTAATTGTGTGGGTGGCCATCTTCCCCTAATCACTATAAAGTTTTATATTTCTGTAATATAGCCCGTCTCTTTATTTCCCTAGGCTGAGAACTGGATACAATTATACCCAGTCTAAGCTATCTTTTATGAGCTAAATACATCATTAGCAGTTGTACAAATATCTCTGGCAGGTGGCTACCATGTATCCTGGCTGCTCAGCTCAGAACATTGCCTGGACCGGATACAAGTGTATGGACTTCCCACCAATGATGTAAAGGCTTGCATTCTGCAAAGTATTTAAAGGGAACCTACAGAAACTATATTTACCAGTCATAATCTGCAGGTAAATAGCGTTTAAATCATGTCTGGCTGGTTTACTGGAAGTGTGGCTACAGGAGGAAATTATATTATATTCTCCCTGCAGCCGCTCACTTTCAGTCATCACTGCGGTGCAAGGGTGCAGTGTTATGCTACATTCCCACAATGAGCTTTTGGTGCGTTTTTGATGTTGCAACATTTCTGCACCTTTTAGATTAGGTTCCTTGTGTTTTTTCATTACGTTTCTGAGTGCGTTTTTTTAACATGTTTTTATAGCATTTTTGAAGCTGCATTTTGTCTCTGTTTGGTGTGTCATGCTGTAAATAAAGCGGCTTTGATTTTGATACTTCTGTATTTTTTGCTTTGACAAAACTTGATTGACATACTTGGGTGCGAATTACATGCGTTGTTGATGCGTTTCTGATGCAGAAACGCACTAAAAACACATGTCCGTTTTTACCTGCGGAATTTCCGCACCTAATGTAAGTCTATGGGGAGATTCTGCACAGAAAACTCAGCGTACCGCAAGAGAAACGGACATGTTGCAGATTTGAAACACTCTCCGCAGGTGAATAAAAAAGACGCACAGTGGGCAGGAGATTTTTATAAATCCCATCCACTTCACTAGAACTGTTAGACGCTGCAAAAATACGCGGCATCAAAAACGTACCAAAAGCTCATAGTGGGAACATAGCCTAACAATCATCGCTCACTGCACAGCCAATTTTAACCTATACTCCCCAGTACTATCCTTTTACGCTCCAGCGATCACAACTGACTATTGAGGTCAGTGATTGGCTTCTGCAGGTGACTGAAAAATGGGTCATCAAAAGGGGAATCTCCACCTTTCCCATTTTTCATAGGGCTCATTCATTTCACAATATTATGGGGGTCAGAGTTCTATTTCTCTGGTGCAGAACCATAAATCTCCTGTATAGACATACAGTTACATGATATAGAGGTGGTTGCAGGTAAGCAGAATTTCTATTTGTAATGATTGCCCAGGATTAAGTTATTAATGCTCTATTTTCAGGATAATTCATCATTATTAGATTGTTGGGGTCAACTGCCACATGTCAACTGATACCTGGTGCCCCGGCCGCCAAAAGTACAGGTACTGCAGCTCAGCACTTAAAGAAGCACTCCTCCCATCAATGTTTTTATCCCCTTAACTCCTTTACCCCTGGACCATTTTTCGTTTTTGCTCCCCTTCTTCCCAGAGCCAGAACTTTTTTATTTTTCGGTCAATATGTCCATGTGAGGGCTTATTTTTTGCGGGACTAGTTGTACTTTTGAAAAACACCATTGGTTTTACCATATGGTGTACTGAAAAATGGGAAGAAAATTGCAAGTGCGTTGAAATTGCAAAAAGAGTGCAATTCCACAGTGGTTTCTTTTACCACGTTCACTGAATGCTAAAACTGACCTGCCATTATTATTCTCCAGGTCATTACGAGTTCGTAGATAAAAAAGAACCTATACACGTTTTGTATTTAAGTGATGAAAAAAAATCCAAAAGTTTGCTAAAAAAAGAAGTCACCATTTTCCGAGACCCGAACAGTCTCCATTTTTCGGGATCTGGAGACGGGTGAGGGCGTTTAATTTTGTGCGCTAAGCTGACATTTTTATTGATACCATTTTGGGGTAGATAGGATCTTTTGATCGCCTGTTATTTCATTTTAATGCAATGTTGCGGCGACCAAAAAAACTTAATTCTGGCATTTTGATTTATTTTCTCATTAAGCCGTTTACCGATCGGACTAATTCTTTTTATATATTGATAGATCGGGCAATTCTGAACACAGCGATACCTAATATGTGTATATTTGATTTTTTTTTTTTTTATTTATTTTGAATGAGGAGAAAGGGGGATGATTTAAACTTTATTTTTTAAATTTTTTAAATATTTTTAAAAATATATATTTTTTATTTTTTACATACATCATTAGTCTCCATGGGAGATTAGAAGCTGCGAACATCTGATCACCTGTGTGTAGCAGAAATGCTCACTTGCTATGAGTGCCATGACCGCTGGGCAGCGCACATGGCATCCTGGCAATGACAACGGCAGCGGTCTCCTGCAGACCCTGGGTTGTCATGCCAACCCATAAGCGATTGTCATGCCATCCCATCAGAGATTGACAGCGGCATTTAACATGTTAACAACAGCAAGTGGATCGCAATTCCACCAGCGGCTGTTAGGGGCACGTCACAGCTGATCAGATCACCAGTCAAGTCCCCGGAAAGGTGCAAACTCAATGCCGGAGCCCAAGCGAAAGGGAGAGACACACCATGTGCCGTACATATATGGCACGTCGTGAAGGGATTAATATATTGCATTATTCACATTATACAGCACTGTGTACTCATAATTGCTCATTTTGCCTTTCTACCCAGCTAATTCTTCTGTTTAGAAGATATATGACATCATGTGTTTAAAAACTGACTAGCTGAATCCTTCTAAGCTCTGTGTAGAAACAGGAGGTCAGTTTTCCCTGTATGAGTCATGAGTCACTGCAAAACTCTCTGACTTGGGGAGGAGGGAGCAGCTGGGTCAGGAGTTGAAGAGGGGAATAATTTATGCAGGGAACAGAGACTTCCAGTTTCTACATAGAGAAAAGAAATGAGAATTATCTGGGTAGAAAGGCAAAATGAGCAATTGTAAGTACACAGTGCTAGATAATATGATGATTGCAATATATAAAGAGGATGAAAACTTTGATGGGAGGAGGAGTGCTTCTTTAAATGTGAAATGAAAGAATATACAGTACATGTAGAAATCGAACAAGAAATGTATGGAAGTATAATTCATAGTATTGCAATGTCATATCCTATCCTTTGACCCCCAAAAGTAAATGAAAGCATAAATGAGGCTAACTTCATGTGCTACATTTTGATGAGCAAATTATTGCAAAAATGAGAATCTTCATAAGTGGAAGGCCTCCATAAGGACATTATATGAAGTTCTGCTTCTGCACCATTTTATTATTAATATTTGTTATCACTGAAGGTACTGCTAGATTAATTTTTGGTGGAAATAATTTTTAACCATATCTGCTGTGGCCAATTTTTATTTTTTCATTTTCTTCTAAGAGCCATAACTTTTTATTCTTCTGTAGATATAGCCAAATGAGGGCTTATTTTTAAGCAGGAAGAGTTGTAGTTTTGAATGACACTATTCATTTTACCATATAATGTACTGAAATGTAAGGCTATGTGCACACGATGCAGAAATGCTCAGGATTTTTTCCTGAGCGTTTCTGCATCTCCCTGGCAGAAAAAAACGCATGCGGATTGTACTTGCGGATTGTACATGCGTTTTTCCTGCCAGGGACATGCGGAAATGGAGCGGTACCCAATGACATTTCCGCATGCGGGTTGACAAGCGCTTTCCAAGCGATTTTAGCATCACTTGGAAAGTGCTTGTGACAACTAGGTCACACTATATAAATCCATGCAAACAGCATGGATTTATATAGTGTGACCCGAGAGAGTGTATATACTTACCTCCGATGGCCCGCGCTGTCCTGCTCACTCCGTTCTCCCTTGCCGGCAACATTGAATTGAAAGACCTGCCGACGTCCGCGTCACGTGACCCGTCACAAGACTCTGACGTCAGCGCAGGTCCTTCAACTCACTGTAAAGTGCCGGGAACCAAGCAGGAGCGGTGCGCGGGCCGACAGAAGGTAAGTATACATTTATTTTTTATTTTATTCTTTTTTAACAGATTTTTTAATGGTACCAGGGTGTGGAGGAGACTCTCCTCTCATCTACACCCGGGTACCATCCGCACATTAGAACGCGTGGATTACGCATCTACATATACAGTGATGCGTAATCCATGCGGTCTAATGCAAGTCAATGGCGGCGAAAACGCTGCGTTTCCGCAAAATTAATGGACATGCTGCGGATTTTTGAGCGCAGCATAAACGCTGCGGAAAAATCCGCAGCATGGGCACAGCACATGCGGATCATCATTGGGGACCATTGCTGCCCTTCTACCATGCGTTTTTAATGCGTTTTTACGCAGCGGCAAAAACGCTGCGGAAACGCATTAAAAACGCATCGTGTGCACACAGCCTTAGAAGAAAAAAAAAACAGCTAATCAGCTGTTATCAGTGTCAGTGGCCGCCGAAAGTACTCACTTGCGGAGCTGGCCTTCTTCTGGTAGTGGCCGCTGCAGGGTACTTAACATCTGCCTCCTATTGATTTGAATCGGAGGTGGATGTGCAGTACCAAGCTTCTATCACTACCTGAAGACGGAGCAGCTTGGCAAGTGAGTACTTCCGGCTGCCGTCTCCGACACCGATAACAGCTGATCAGCGGGGGTGCTGGATGTCGGACCCTAGCCAATCAGAGATTGATGACTTATGTGAAGGATAGGTGTCATGGGTTTACCGCGACAGAGGAGCCAGAAGACCACAGCGTCTGATTCCTCCCACTCCCGCACTCATTAGAAGACTATCGCCTTCATATTAAACGATGCAGGTTTCTTTTAGCAGTGTAGGGGTTAATCTGCAAAGTTGTGAGCTCCTGGAAGCTTACCTTCACTTAGGCTCTCAACTGTCCGGTGTTAGCCACTTCCCGCTCCTATATATACTGGGCTTTGGCAGGCTATCATTGCCAGAGCTAGCTTATGCTGCATGGTTCTAGGAGTGTGGTGGAGAGTGGTTATTTGAGAAGGCATTTGGATTTCAGCTTAGACTGTTGCGTCGTTTAGGTTGCGTGTTAATCCTATTCGTCTCCTATTTTGGTTTGTTTCCCATCCTCCACTTCCCGGTGTTCACCTCTGTTGTTTGTGTGTATATATATTTGCATGATTGGTATTTTCCTTTAGCCCTGTTTGTATTACCTTGTTTGTGTACTGCTATACACTACTGCTCCCCTCTTCCCTGGAAGGGGGGGAGAGGGAACAGTCTGAGGGCGGATTGAGGAGCTCAGACAAGGTACGTGGCGCAGGCATCTTCACCTTCAGAAGTAAACCGGGGAATAGGGGCAGCTAGGGCCTAATACAAGATCTTCAAAATACTCTTTTTTTTTTAAAGCAATTTTTAAATTTGACAAGAGGGTTGGGGGATAAAAACAAAGACAATGAATAAGTCGTTAATATGTAAGATACAGCGAAAAGTTGCTGTGTACAGGAATAACAGTAAAGGGAATCTGTCACCCCCTGGGACTTTTCAGACCTCTAATATGGGCATACAGTGGGGAAAAAAGTATTTAGTCAGCCACCAATTGTGCAAGTTCTCCCACTTAAAAAGATGAGAGAGGGCTGTAATTGACATCATAGGTAGACCTCAACTATGAGAGACAAAATGAGAAAACAAATCTTGAACATCACATGGTCTGATTTGGAAAGACATTTTGTTTCAAATTTTGGTGGAAAAAAAGTATTTGGTCAATTACTAAAGTTCATCTCAATACTTTGTTATATATCCTTTGTTGGCAATGACAGAGGTAAAATGTTTTCTGTAAGTCTTCACAAGGTTGGCACACACTGTTGCTGGTATATTGGCCCATTCCTCCATGCAGATCTCCTCTAGAGAAGTGATGTTTTGGGGCTGTCGCTGTGCAACACGGACTTTCAACTCCCTCCAAAGGTTTTCTATAGGGTTTAGATCTGGAGACTGGCTAGACCACTCCAGGACCTTGAAATACTTCTTACGAAGCCACTCCTTCGTTGCCCGGGCGGTGTGCTTGGGATCATTGTCATGCTGAAAGACCCAGCCACATTTCATCTTCAAAGCCCTTGCTGATGGAAGGAGGTTTGCACTCAAAATCTCACGATACATGGCCCCATTCATTCTTTCATGTACACGGATCAGTCGTTCTGGTCCCTTGGCAGAGAAACAGCCCCAAAGCATGATGTTGCCACCCCCATGCTTCACAGTAGGTATGGTGTTCTTTGGATGCAACTCAGCATTCTTTCTCCTCCAAAGACGACGGAGTTGTGTTTCTATCAAACAGTTCTACTTTGGTTTCATCTGACCATATGACAGTCTCCCAATACTCTTCTGGATCATCCAAATGCTCTCTAGCAAACTTCAGACGGGCCCGGACATGTAATGGCTTAAGCAGGGGGACAATTCTGGCACTGCAGGATCTGAGTCCCTGGCGGCGTAGTGTGTTACTGATGGTAGCCTGTGTAACGTTGGTCCCAGCTCTCTGCAGGTCATTCACTAAGTCCCCCCGTGTGGTTCTGGAATTTTTGCTCACCGTTCTTGAGATCATTTTGATCACACGGGGTGAGATCTTGTGTGGAGCCCCAGATCAAGGGAGATTATCAGTGGTCTTGCATGTCTTCCATTTTCTAATTATTGCTCCCACAGTTGATTTCTTCACACCAAGCAACTGGCCTATTGCAGATTCAGTCTTCCCAGCCTGGTGCAGGGCTACAATTTTGTTTTTGGTGTCTTTTGACTGCTTTTGACAGGTGTCTTTTATACCGATAACAAGTTCAAACTTGTGCTACAGGTAATGAGTGGAGGACAGAGGAGCCTCTTAAAGAAGAAGTTACAGGTCTGTGAGAGCCAGAAATCTTGCTTCTTTGTAATTGACCAAATACTTATTTTCCACCAAAATTTGAAAAAAATTTCTTTCCAAATCAGACAATGTGATTTTCAGGATTTGTTTTCTCATTTTGTCTCTCATAGTTGAGGTCTACCTATGATGTCAATTACAGGCCTCTCTCATCTTTTTAAGTGGGAGAACTTGCACAATTGGTGGCTGACTAAATACTTTTTTTCTACACTGTACAGGTTATAGAAATGTGAATCTATACATACCTGCATGTCCCATATTACAGGTTTGCTTGCTTTGAAATAGCTTTTTATTAAATTAGTTTTGACAAGCTTCTCGTCCGGGGTACATGAAGAAATCCCCGCCTATTAACTTAATTTCCATACCCCCCCTCCCCTGCAGGTCACAGTGTCCTGTGACGTGCAGTTCCCGGCCGGATCCCGCACAACTTACCCTGCATGGAGGCGCTCTTCTTCCTGCCGTCTGTGTAGCCTTGTGGAGCAGGAAACTTGTTTCCTGCTCCACAAGACTACACAGACAGCAGGGATTACTGCACCTTCCGTACAAGGTGAATTGCGCAGGCGCGGGATCCGTCCGGGAACTGCACGTCACAGGGCACTGTGACCTGCAGGGGAGTGGGGGTATGGAAATTAAGTTATTAAGTTAATTAGGTTAAAAAAAAGCTATTTCAAAGCAAGCACACGTCTAATATGGGACATACAGGTATGTATAGATTCACATTTCTATCACCTGTATGCACAGATTCCCTTTAACAAAAAAATAACAAAAGGTCTAGAGATATGCATGAAAGAATTGAAGTTCCAGTTCATGCTTATCCGGATGTTGGGAGAAATGGCTGTTGGCCGAGAAAGCACTATCTAAAGTGTAAGGGCATCTGAAGGGATGCAATCAGACCTGTAATATCGGCCATACAGGTATGTATAGATTTACATTTCTATAAGCTGTATGCCCATATTAGAGGTCTAATAATTCCCTTTAATATATTATAGAATTTGGTAATTTATATGTAAATTGGAAGACCCTCAATTGCCCTAGACAGGTATAAATGCATAATACGCAGCAGTCATCAAATTAATGGGGCAGATAAATGAGCACAACTCCATATTATCACCAACTATATACTAGTGTATTTGATGTGTTGGTTTCACAGTGATTACTCGTTACTTCTAAGGCTCAGTACACACTGGAGTCAGGGATTTTTGCTTTTATATGATTTTAGGCAGAGATGATCTGAGTTGTTTTTTTTTCTTCACGGATCCCATTGACTTATAATTGGTCTGTCAGGCTGTTATTTTTTTTTTTTTTAAACTGCAGCAAACTATGGTATCGTGGGCTTCATGGGCAAGGGGAGCCAGGCAAAAAGAACCAAGGAGCTCAGTGAGGAGACCGCTTAAAAAGTACAATCAGTGTCTAATACACAGATACAGATCTACAGTTCACTATGTGTGTGTAAATGATGAATTGATATGTAGGGACTTACTGTGAAAATGCAGGATTTACAATGCCGACAGTATATGAAGCTATTAGAGAAGCTTTCTGACGGGAAATCTCTTAATCTCACGCAGATGCACTGGAATGAAGAATGAGATTCCAAGAAGACAACTCAGCACAAAACACATTGATATCATCCTTATTCCTACAGAAGAAATAGTGCAAATGCAGCAGGACACATGCCAATGGACTCCGAAGTGAAATACAACCTTGATACATCCATGTCAGATCAGACGGCCCCCGAACACACAACATGTATACATAGCACACCATGCTTCATGTGTTTTAGTGAAAATGCACATCCAGTTAGTTTTTTGCCAATTACTACTTGACTACTGCTACTGAAAAGCTGCTGTAAAACTATAGCCCCAACTCATTAAAGGGAACCTGTCAGAGGGGATTGGGGACTTACATTCAACTTACTAGAATACTGTAAAAGAGGCCTTAAAGATGGTGATTGTATTTTATATTGGGAAAACGTGGTGATAGGTTCCCTTTAAGACTGGTATTTTGCTTGTCAGTCTTAATGAAAAGTTTGTGGGAGTAAGAAGGGCTTATTAGCTGCGCTGACTGACAGCCAACCCTAATGCTGAGCTGCTGTCAGTCAGTGCCAGGGGAGTGGTTACAGCCTCCACTCTTTATACACAGAGCGGTGACTTAACCTGCGCCAGTGCCGGCCCCATGTCTGAAAATGGAACGCTGCCAGGAGTAATAAAGTTCATTTCCTTCCAGCAGCGTGGATCTAAGTGCCGTTTGACAGGTTCCCTTTAATGGGTTTTTCAGGGCTTAGATATTGAGGACTCATCCTTAGGATAGGCCATTCGTATCAGATCAGAGGGAGTCCATTGACTGGTACTTCCAAGCAGTTTGCAGTCAGCTCCTACTGAAATGAATAAGAGATCCTTCATGAGCTGTAGTAGGAGAAATCAGTACAGGAATGAAGCTGTGCTAATATATGAGCACTAGTGAAAGCATCAGCACCCAGCACACACAAACCTCAAATCTACCATGTACCATGTGCTCTTTGTAAATTGCATATCACAAGTCTGAAAATGAATGAAGCGATAAAGACTGCAGACTGGAAGTTAGTGCAACTTTAGCAGAAGGTAAAAGTAACAGATGTGTTTTTCCATGTCATGGATGTACATAGCTGTAAAACTACACAACAATAAGCATAGCACTGGCTAAAGGCACAAGGGACATTGATTGCCTGGACAACTGCTCATACCATGTTAGTCAAGTCCAACGTTGGGAATGGATCCATCTTTCTTATAATGGACAATGTGGGGAACGAATGTTAGTATGAAAACTCCATTATGATTGTTAAGTGTAAATGTAAGTAAATGAGTAGCAATCTAGCTGTAATCTCATTGATCGGCTATGAGCAGATTATCTCTCCATGTAAATGGGCCTACACCTTCATTCATGCTCATGCTGAAAACATATGCATAGCCAGCTATTATGCTTCTCTCCTGAAGCTGGGTTAAGATCGTCAAAACTTTCGGATTGGGCCTAAGAAATATTTGATGATGATGCTCTTGCTCCACAGTCCCATTTGGAGTAGTCAGCAGAAATTCCACATACTATATGACATAACCACCATAATTATTTTTCAACCACTTGGTTCTGACATAGTAAAAATATGTACATGTATACGCCTTTCGAAGCAGACTATAGAGCCATGAAGCGCATCCATAAGCGAACACTGCAGTGTCAGTAAGTTCAGGTCCGGCCATACCTGCAGAACAAGCTTAGCATTTCTACATGCGGTGAATGGACCTAGATCTCTGCCCCTGATTGGAGAATTGTGCACCTCGGTCCATGAGTCAGTTCTCTGTACTATCAATTGTTCCATTCATGCTGCTGGGAGGAGTCTCCGTAATGTGACTGCGGTACAATGTGCTCGCTACCCTTCTGACAAAGTCACCAGACTTAACCAATGCTGTGCCAAGGAGCTGAAGGCTCAGCGATGCAAACAGTATTCTGCAAAGCGGAAAACAGCGGATGTTTTGGACGCTACAAGGCAGATAGCTCAATTACCTCAATTGTAAACTGGACATTTGCTTCATTGTGATCGATAATTGATACTTTACCACAAAACCTCAGTGCATTAAACCATCCGAGAGGATTAAAGATAAATCATGAAGACAACGTCAAGAGAATATATTCAAGTTAGTGTACGTGCCAATGTAAGCCAGCCATCGCAATACTCTGCCTCACACAGGTATAAGGCCTCATACAGACCTTCGTGGTTTTTCTTGCACATAAAACACGGACTGTCGTTCACCAGTGTTTTGGATCTGAAGTCAGTGTGTCAGGCTTACCATCAATGTTCTCCTATACATTACAATGGTAATCACAGACAGCACACAGTTTCTACATTGATGCCATCTGTTTTCTCTGTGATTTTTCATGAACCCATAGACTTGTATGAGTAATTTTGATCCGTATCTCGAATCAAAAACGTACTAATCTCCGTGATTATTTTGTTGACACGCGGTCTGCAAAAAAAAGGCGGATGTCTGACCAGTCCCATAAACCAGGGCTCCGGGGTCGGTAAGCCAAACCTCCGACTCCTCAATTTCCACGACTCCAACTCCCTCATACATGGCTCATGTGTAAGTGATAAATTTACTGTAGCACAGATTCATCTCAGCTAAAAGTCTAGACCCTTAGATCAGGAATAGGACAGACATTTATAGGACATTTCATAACTTTCCCAAATTCTTATGAAAAAAAATATTCCCCACAAACTGCATTGAACTACTGTACCCAATTTATTATATATTTTAGGAGTCAGTCCATTTTATACCGACTCCGACCCCACCAAAATGGACACAGACTCCGACTCCACTTCCCTGCCATAAACTTTAATGGGTATGTGATCTAGCCATGAATACTACGGATAGAACATGCATCTTAAAAACGGAAGTCTGAATGAGGCCTTATAGGACAACCAAGGATGCTCTTAAATATGCATCACCAACAAGTGTCATATGTTGTACCTATAATATTACATTATTAATCTCAATCCGAAGGGATCAAATGCTATATATTGCACTAAAGGCAGTGATGATCCAAAGGAAAATCAACTCATACTGGCTGATTTACACAGCATTGCAATGTTGCACACTCGGGTGGGTTACAGTCACTGTCCTATGACCACTACAGTTACCGTACTTGTCCTGCAGTGATGACGTGCCGCCATGCGCAAGACCCCTACTACAGCCCGATGCCTATATTATTCCCTGACATCTGCCACCTCGGATGGGGGGGGGAGTCAGGAGGCCCTCTCCACATATTAGATGGTTGGCTGGTATTGCTATAGTTGGAGGGTTTGTTAAACATACATACAATGAGAACCTGACAGCTGACTCATGGTGCCACATCCACAAACAGTATCCATCAGACACTGGCTCGGTTTTTTTATCCATATATGTTTAACTGTGAGATGCTGCATCATTTCAGATAAAACATACTGTACTTTTAAAAGATGGCCAGGGACAATGCGTCTAAGATGACTAGTCCAAGAGGTAGTTCACCGCTGGCATCTCACCGCCCTGCTCCCAGTGACTGACAGGTCCCTCTCTATTTTGTGTACACAGGCAGACCTGTTAGACTAGGAGTGTTGTGCTGGCAGAAGCTGCCGGGAGCCTGTCTCTCAGACTAGTCATCCTAATCGCATCGTCCCGGGCATTTCAGAGTAAAATATACTTGCCTGCAGAAATGGAGCCAGTGACTGATTCACTAATTGCACCACCCGCAAGTTGCAGTGAAATTACAGTGGAATTTGTGTTTACCCAAGGGAGAAAATCTTGCAAGTAACCTTTGCAAAAAAAAAAAACCCCTCTGACCTTGTCAGATCACTACATTATGTATTACAAACAATATCCATTGCACAAGGATGTCAGTTGTAATATCATTTTCATGTCTACATGAAATAATGCTACAGAAATGAAGGCATTCATGCAATAATCATCAAGAACAAGCAGTTATGGTTTGGTAGTTCACCATTCTTAGGCTGAGTTCACACGATGCGTATTTAATGCGTTTCCGCGTCGTTTTTGCAGCTGCGGAAACGCATTAAAAACGCATGGTAGAAGGGCAGCAATGTTCCCCAATTGAAATCCGCCTGTGCTGTGCCCATGATGCGGATTTTTCCGCAGCGTAAACACTGCGCTCAAAAATCCGCAGCATGTCAATTAATTTTGCGTAAACGCGGCGTTTTTGCCGCCATTGACTTGCATTAGAACGCGCCAATTCCGCAAGAATGCATTTGTACTTGCGTATTGGCGCGTTCTAATGTGCAGATGGTACCCGGATGTAGAGGAGAGGAGAGTCTCATCCACACCCAGGTACCATTAAAAAAGCTGTAAAACAAGAATAAAATAAAAAATAAATATATACTTACCTTCTGTCGGCCCGCGCAGCGCTCCTGCTTGGTTCCCGGCACTTGCAGTGAGTTGTAGGACCTGCGCTGACGTCAGAGTCATGTGACGGCTCACGTGACGCTGACGTCGGCAGGTCTTTCAATTCAAAGTTGCCGGCAGCCGGGAGAACGGAGTGAGCAGGACAGCGCGGGCCATCGGAGGTAAGTATATACACTCTCTCGGGTCACACTATATAAATCCATGCTGTTTGCATGGATTTATACTGTGTGACCTAGTTGTCAAGCACTTTCCAGGTGATGCTAAAATCGCCTGGAAAGCGCTGGTCAATCTGCATGCGGAAACGCATGTGAATCCGCATGTATTCTGCAGGAAAAACGCATGCACAATCTGCATGCGTTTTTTCTGCCAGGGAGATGCAGAAATGATGCAGAAATTTTCTGCTTCATTTCTGCATCGTGTGCACATACCCTTAGACCTCATTCAGATGTCCCTTTTTCACATACGTGTTCTATCTGTGCTTTTTGTGGATAGAACAGTACCTATTATAGTCGATGGGGCTGTTCCCAGGTCTGATTTTTACAGACCAAAATAAAAAATCAAGGTAACATGTCCGTTTGTGATCAGAGTCACAGATCAAAATTATCCATACAAGTATATGGGTCTGAGAAATCATGGATAGCACATGGATGGCATCAGTGTGTAATCCATGTGCTGTCATAATTAACATTATAATAGATAGGAGAAGCGTTGTATTGTATTTATATCATACGAGAAAATCACTGATGAAAACTGATGGTAAAAATTGACACATGGACCAAGCACTTACGAAACTCGGATCCAAAACACTGAGGAAAATCAAGCCTTTTTTTGTGTATGAGAAAAATCCCAGACGTCTGAATGAGGCCTTACACAAATCGACAATTGCTATACCATTATTTTATAATGTTTTAAGTGTGTAGCTTCTAATATACATATGATCAGGGTTGGCGTTAGGGGCAGGCAAGCTAGGCCTAGGGCTCCCACTCCACCAGCCAGTGGTGTGCCGCTAATAGCGGCACACTATGGGGCTCATGAGTCATTGAAAGCAATGACGGAGGAGAGAGAGTCAGATAACGCTCCCTCTCCTATCATTCTCTCTCTGCGTCTGACGCAGCGGACGCCACGCTGTGCCGGGCAGTGGAGCAGCTGAGGAGATGCACTGCATAGACCAGAGCAGCGGGGGAATGAGGAGAGGAGAGTATTGTATTTTTTTTTTTTTAGATCAGCGAGTACGTGGTGGTCATAATACTAGAGGACTATGAGGTGTGCATTATACTCTATGGGGGCTGAATTATACTTTATCAAGGACTATGGGAAGTGTATTATACTGTATGGAAGTCTATTCGGAGTGCATTATACTATGAGAACTATATGGAGGCTGCATTATACTGTATCAAGGACTATGGGGAGTGTATTATACTGTATGGAGAACTATGGTGTCACGGGTATGTCAGAAGTGACAGACAGTCGCCCTGCAGTTGGTTGCAGGAGATCCCTACGTTTAGCATTAAGACATCTTCTTAGAGGCTGTCTCTAGGACCCAGCGGCTACCTTCCTCTGGCTAATTAACACCCCTGCCTGGGTGTATAAATACCTGCTGTGTTTCAGAGGGGGGTGCTGGCGATATTCATTACTACTTGTGAGGCTTTAGCAATAGCAGTACTTCATCCACTCTAGAGCTTGAGGATATATGCGTATTTGTCTGGAGTCGTCTAAAGCTAAGCAATTTCTCCGTTTGTGTACCCTTGTAGTCTATAGTGTTTAGTGGAGATCGACTAGAGCTCACCTCCTCCCTTCCCTAGCCATAGCCATACGCCAGAGAAAGACAAGGCGAGGCACACGTGCGGTGATTGATGAAGAGCCAATAGAGGGACGTTAGGGGAGACAGGGTGACGCTAGATCAACCTAGGAGGTCTCTACTTCCCCTCTTTCCCTCTTCCCTTTGTGTTGCACCAAGTCTTTCCCACACCTTGTGTGACATATGGGGAGTGCATTATAATGTATGGAGGACTATAGGGAATGCATTATACTATATGAAGGACTATGGGGTGTGTATTATACTATGTGGAGGACTATGGGGAGTGTATTATACTATACGGAGGACTATGGGATGCATTATACTATACGGTGGACTATGGGGAGTGTATTATACTGTATGGAGGACTATGGGCAGTGTATTATACTGTATGGAGGACTATGGGGTATGCATTATACTATATGGGGAGGACTATGGGGTGTGCATTATGCTATATGGAAGACTGTGGGAAGTGGATTATACTATATGGAGGATTATTGATAGCAGAATAGACCCAGCCTCAGAAGTATGTAAAATCCAAGTTTTATTAGATAAAGATTAAAAGACATGTATCCCACGGCAATACGTCACAACCCCAGAAGGAGGGGGGATTCCTGGGCTGAAGCGTTTCAGACCATAGTGTCCTTCGTCATTGCAATCTCAATCTCAGCTGGTGTTTCGTGCCTTGGATTCTACAATGGTAGAGCTGACTTAAATCCCTTTTTTTCTTCCATATGGAGGACTATGGGGCACATTATACTATGTGGAGGACTATGGGATGTGCATTATACTATTTGGAGGTCTATGGGGTACATTATACTGTGTGGAGGACTATGGGGTGTATTATACTAAACGAGCAAAATGCTTCTCATTCATTGAGTGATTGAATTGTTTATGCCAGAACAAAAATCTCTTTTCTTAGCAGCACATCGCCCAGTGAAAACTGATAACATGATACTGTATGGGGTCGAATGACTTCAATATTGTCGATCACACTCGTTTAATGGCCTGAACTCAGAGCATGTAGATACAACCAAAATGTTTCTGTGTGATGGTGCAATATGTCAGCATTTATGGTCCCACTTTAAACTTTTGCCCAGGGTCCCACTTTGTCTAAAACCGGCCCTGCATATGGTAAAAAAACTCAGAACACAACATAAAAAGGGTAGTGATCACAGGAGCAGACATTTTTCTGAATTACAGGCCAGAATTTATTCACGAACACTACAGGTCTAATAGACTGCACAGCAAACATGGAGAGAGACTTTACATTTACCGTTCCTTTAACAAATGTAGTACAAAGAGAATGTAATAAAATCTGATAAAATGTGCACTGTGCACATACAGCATGTGATCACTGTAAATGTTTTATGCATTCAGATCTAATATTGAATTGGCTGATATCTCCAGGCCTGTCAGAAGAACACTTTCATATCTAACCTTCATTTAATGTTACAATGTATTACGTCAACTTTCTCATTTTATTTTGTTATATTTTTGTACTGTTGCCGAGAAGCCATTCATTCAAATTTGTTTTGTGGTCCTATGCTGCTCATCAGCACACAAAGCCATCCCCTCCTTTAGAGCCCCTAACTCACCTTGGTTTCTCGGATTAAGGTCACACGAGCGGTGATTCTCCCCCCACTGCATCATGCAAGCCCCCAGCTCTGGCAGAAATCGGCCTCACACAGATTACCAATCTCCCTCGTTCCCAAGAAAAATTACACATCTAAGCTCATATCCTACTAGGCCATAAATTAGGTCACAGTCGTTTGAAGATAATAATCCAGACACTTTCTATTTTGCCAAGCGGAAGTCGGATTATAAAGTCTCCATAAAATGCATGGTGTGTACACTTTACATATTCTCACACATCACTGTGCTCATAATGGCAGCATACAATACGCATCTATAGTGGCCACATTTCTCCAAGCATAATGGGCTTATTTGGAATAGTAATCTCATTATCATTCACAACATCACACAACAGATTTCTTGTAAGAGCTATAATCAGATATTATATCCACACACTGAAGGCCTATTCTAGTGGAATGTGACCTTGCAAAAACAACAACAGCAGCATGGTATATGCAAAAACAGATATCCATGGGTTAAACACGCTACCAACTGGGGTCCAAGAACTCCAAATATGACCCATTACATGGTCCTCTAATGTCAGCCTTCTTTTTGACAAGTCTCCTTTTATCGACCCTCCTCAGTTACCCTATAGATGGGCTAAAAAAGGAAGAAAATACATGGAAGAGCAGTGCTGTTTCCAGGGATAATTTCCCGTCAGTCTGAAGTGCTCTATATACCCCAGAGCTCTGTACACAGGGAACGTAATGGTCCAGAACAAACAATTAACAGACAGTTAGGTTAATGGGTTTATGAAGTTTCTCAATATAATATTTAGCACACTGGCTAATAACATGGAAAGGTCCATAGCTCTCAGCAATAGAGGACTACTCCGCAGAGCTGTCGCTCTAAAGTATTAGCTCTATGCCTTATCCAGATGTCAAGAGGAAAAAGATGGACCGTTTTTCATCATTGTGCTGCATGCAATTTTTATCCATTTTTGGTCCATTTCTCCATTGCCTTATCATTGTGGCTTCCGTTTTTCTTATATTGCAAGAAAAAAAAAATTCCAAACTTCTCCTACACATTAATAAACAATAGTAGGGTGATATCCAAGTGGTATAACTTTTTGTGGGTTGGCCAATTTTACTTGAATCGGTGAGTTTGATCCACAAAGAAGAGCAAAAATAAACATATCTTTAAAAAAAAAAAAAAACACACAACACAACAATTGGTTTGCAAAAAGGCTGGATGTGCAATCCGTGATAAACATGGATAAAATAAAACGCTCAAATGAAAAATAGACATCTGAAGGAGGCCTTCTCTGCTGGTAAACATAGATGGACAGAGCAGGGCAACAGTAATTTAATGGGAACCTCGTTAATAAAATCCAAAACGTTTTTTAAAGGCTTTCTAATATTTAATAAGGCCAAGGGCTACATCTGAGACATCAGCTGTTTGCTAATGCTAAAAATACAGTATTTAATAGACCTGAGTAAAGAAATCCAACGAGACTACATCTCCAGAGTATAATGACACCATACACTGTTCATGTACTCTCACAATGGACAAAGGCTCAATCCTCTTGCTGTGCAAGGACAGATGTGTGCATAAAGGCTGTAGTAAAGTGGAAAATAATAGAAGAAATATAGCTACAGCATTTAGATAACACACACTGTTTAACAGTGATTGAATTTGCATGGAAATAATGTATCAATTCAGCACCATGCCATGGAGCCTAATGTCACCATCACATAAACAGTTCTAAAGATGTACCTGCAATGCTCAGTTATGTGCACGCAGTATATCCTAGACCAGCAGAAGTCTGTCACCTGAAACCGTTCAGGCGTTAGCACATTTATCTGAGGAGCGGGATAACACAACATCTTTCCCACATTTCCAAACCTGCTCATGTTGTTAGCTTATCCAAAACCTTAAAGGGGTTTTCCAACGAATGAAAGTTCATTTTAAAAATTGGCTGTGTCTGACAGTGTACGGAACATGGTCTGATCATACCACAGCTCCTGGACAGGGGAGGAAGCAAAAGAGTATACAGACATTACAGGAGGGGCTCACAGAGGATTCATTTTGTGAGGTAAAACATTTCACTGCCTGTTTTTAAACAATATTTTACTTCTCAAAATGAATCCTCTGTGACCCCCTCCTGTAATGTCTGTATACTCTTTTGCTTCCTCCCCTGTCCAGGAGCTGTGGTATGATCAGACCATGTTCCGTACACGATCAGACACAGACAATTTTTAAAATGAACTTTCGTTCGTAGGGGAAAACCCCTTAAGTTCAGGTTTTTGAAGGAATTGTTAGAGCAAAAACTGTCCAAAATCTTTGAGTTTCTGCTCAGCTTCTGCTCTGAAAACTCAGCAAAAAGGACTCCGTGTGCACATACCCTTAGATTTAATTGTAACCCAAATCAAAGTCTCAAATTTCAACAGATAAACACACAAATGTTTAAAGCAGAGACATTTGCAATGAGGGACTTGCAGCAGACAGAAGGTTAATGGTAGTCATATGCTTTCATCAGACAGATGGTTAACCACAGAAAAGAAGTGATTAACACGTAAACTGGTTACTTGCTTGTAGTGAGGCATTACCTTGATTGCTATGGTGTGAACAGCACCAAGAACAATTATAAGAAGTTGGGAATCTGGAAACTTGATTGAAGAGACAGTTGTGGACCAGGCTAAGCTACACTATTTGGAAATAAACACTGGTGGTTGAATGGAAGTCAGGAGTAGCAGGAAATAATAAGGCACCTGGCTAGAGCCTCAGCCAAGTGGAAGGTGGAGCAACTCCTAACAAGGACAATAAGAGCAATGCTATCTCAATACTCAGACAGCAGATGGCTGCATGAGCCGACCTTAAAATACTTTTGGCAATAATGTCAGTGGTGTTTGCGGAATTACCACAATAACCCGGCATGGACTAGTACAAGCGCATTGGCAAAAGGGAAAGGAAATAAAGTCCAGTGCCTGAGCCAGAACAGGCGAGTAGCATGGACAATTGTCTTCTTCCAAATTTGTGTGGAAAAGTTTCAGAAATGCCATTTTTGATTCAAGCAGTACTGTACCACAAAGCACAAAACAAGGTCCAGAAAGGCATGGCTGGGTGAGTTTGGTGTGGGAGAACTTGCCTGACCCTCACACAGATCAAACATCTTTGGGAAGTACTAGAACGGATATTGCTAGTGACGACCTTTCCACCATCAGTGTCCGACCTCACAAATACTCTTTTGGATGAATTGGCAAAAATTTCCACAGACACTCCAAAATCTTGTAGAAAGTCATCACAGCAGAGTGCAAGCTGTTTTAGCTGCAAAGTGGGGACCAAGTCCATATTAATTCCCATGGCTTTGGAATGGCATGTCATAAAAGCCCCTGTAGGTGAAACACGTAGGTGTGCCAACAGTTTTGTCCATATAATGTATATTTTCAAGCAGTTCATAAACCAATTTTTCATGGTCCTGAGTTTGAGCCCCTTATGTTTCTCAGCAAGACATCAAATCCATAAAGACCATTCATGCTAGAAAAACTCCACTCAGACTAATTGCCTAGTTGCTGAAACGACAACAAACCACTCAGACAGCAATTCATGCTCAGAATAGCAGTCACTTTTTTACACGGACCCCTCCTCATCAATGCTGCAGCTAATAAATAGAAAAATAGAACAAACTGCACAATTTCAACCAAGTTTCAAACCAAGGTTCCCATCACAGATTCCCGGAGAAAGAAGACGACTTAGGTTTTATGAAACCAAACAGAACATTCCATGCTGTCAGTGACAATATTCCTGCATCTATTACACATGTCCCAAGTCATCACTGACGTTTTGTAACATCACTTTTGCATTATCACTGTAGTTCTACACTGTGACCATGATCACTGTGTGTATCATCTCCGCACATTACTTATTTCCATCATCCCTGTGTTGAAATGTCACATACGAATATAATAGTGCTATCACTGCATTTCGTATCCCTGTACTGTGACATCAACGTGTTTCTCATCCTTGTAGTGTCACATCACTGTGTTACTTGTCCCTCTGGTAGGACACCATTGTGTGCATTACACATGTTCTGTGAGATCACTTTAATAATTATGCCTGTGCAGAGACATCACCTTAGACATTTTAAGGAGAGTACAGATAAAAGATGGAGAAGTTACAGGACACCTTAGTCAACATGTGAAACTCTGGCCCGCGGGCCAAATCTGCCCCGAGGGCCAAATCTGCCCCGAAGGGTGAGTATATTTGGCCCGCGATGCCAGTAGGTGGACCAGTGGTTCTCTTTCACTAAAAAAGAATGCTAGTTTTATTAAGTGCATGTAAAGTTTAGGAGCTCTTTTACAGAGTTTGCATCAGGATTTATGAACACAAAATTTTGTAATTTGACCGCCACGTGCATGAGCCCTCAGTACCAGAATGTACAGACCCATGTCGAAATACTGAGAGGAGTCATGATGGTTCTCCACTATAGTATAAAGCATCCCATTGGATTCATTCTAAAATAGAACAGTAACCTGTTGAGACTGGCTATGAGGCCAATGTGATCAGTTGCTTATGCTGACATGTAAGGGCTCATTCAGACATCAGTATTTTTCATACAAATGCTATCCATTTTTTCCACAGATAGCACTCACACCTATGATCGTCTATGGAAGAGTTCAAATGTCTGATTTTTTCATCAGTGGTCTGCACAGAGACTAGTCTGATATTGATTCCAGGGTCAGATCAAACTTGCCAATGCAAGTCTATGGGACTGTGAAAAAAAAAAAAAAATCAGACAGCACTTAGATGCCATCCGTGTGCTGTCCGTTTTTCACAGACTGCTAGATAGGAAAAGGTAGAGAAACTGTCATGGGTGTGTCAGGTGTAGTAGACAGTCGCCCTGGGTCTGGCTGTAGAAGGTCACTGCACTTGGCATTACAGACGCCTTCCTAATCCTTCTTC
The DNA here is from genome assembly GCF_046119375.1 of Phyllobates terribilis. Lineage (NCBI taxonomy): Eukaryota > Metazoa > Chordata > Amphibia > Anura > Dendrobatidae > Phyllobates > Phyllobates terribilis. The sequence continues at coordinate 42,095,045 of NW_027362761.1, read as the reverse complement.
TTTTAGGACCCAGCAGCGACCTACCTCCTGCTGCTGTTTGACACACCCTTGCCTAGGACTTAAAAATACTCAGTTTGCTCCATAGTACTTCTATGTACAGGCTTGGAGCAATAGCAGTCGGCTAGCTTCTTCTCTGGTGCCCTTGGAGGACTGTTGGCGTTACTCATCTTGTGTCTGCTCAAGCTAAGTTTATCCCCTTTGTTTGTCTACCTTGTTGTCTTTGGTTTGTAGTGGGGCCTGACCAGTGCTCACCCCTCCCCCTCCCTATCTAGGGCCAAGCTCGGCGATAGGTGTGGAACCTATAGAAAAACGGCAGGGTAGGTAGGGTGATTTTAGATCAACCTAGGGGTCTCCACTCCCCCTTTCCCTAGTGTCTGGGTTTCCTCCCCTCTTCCCTTTGTGTTGCACTTAGTCTTTCCCAAACCTTGCACGACACTTTTTTTTCATCCAAGAAATACTGATGAAACTCTGACCAAACTTCGATAGTAAAAACGGAGACACTGACCAAAAACATTGTTGAATCATTGATAAAAAACATTCTGGCAGGGGGTTAAAATCTTGAATAGAAGCGTAGTTGGAGGGTCGATCCATCTTGGCCCAACTGTTTTAATTTTTGGTGATAAACCTTTAGGATTACCTAATAAATCCTTTAATTTACCGTACTTAATTTTATCACTGTGGTCGCACGAATCCATATAGCATCAAAATGGAAAACGTCAGTTTTATCCACTAATTCAGTTAAGATAAAAATTGACACACTGATGTTGTACAAGCGTATTGAAGCTACTAGATCAGACACCTTTGAGCTCTTCTATAATGTCCGGGCCAAGTGGATGGACCGCCATTCTGACCCGTGCTATTATTGCGTTTTTGACGTTGCAGTTTTTGTCTCTTGTTGGTGTGTCATGCTTTAAATAAAGCTGCTTTGTTTTTGATACTTCCTAGTATTTGGCTTTGACAAAACTTTATTGACATACTTAGGTGCGGGTAACAAGCGTTGTTGATGCGTTTCCGCCATGGAAATGCACTAAAAGCATGTGCGTTTTTTACCTCCAGAATTTCCACACCTAATACAAGTCTATGGGGAAAATCCACACAGAAAACTCACAAGAGAAATGACATGCTGTGGATTTGAAACACGCAGCGCAGGTCAGTTTACGCTGCATGAGAGTTCTATAAATCCCATCCTCTTTGATAGAACTGTAAGATACTGCATTTTTGATGCGTCAAAAACGCTCCAAAAGCTCATTGTGGGAACCTAGCCTAAAGGCTCATTCAGACATCAGATTATCTCATATGAGAAAATTGGTTGGAGTTTCACCAGTATTTATTTTAGCAGTTTCATCAGAGTTTGGTCAGTGGGTCGGTTTTTACCATCCAAGTTTGGTCGGAGATTCATCAGCTTTTCCGATGAGAGGCTAAGTTTACCCAAACGTATAAAAAAATTGTCAGTTTCCTTCAGAAAACTTCCACGATTTTATTCTCACTTGTCATCCATACACAATAATTTTTTAGAGCAGCTGTTATTAATAATTTAAAGGACCATTACAGTTTCCTGTGTTACAGAATTGCAATATATCCATAAAAACGGATGTTATACGGTGGCTCTGTATGGCATCCGATTTTTTGGGGCGCACCCATAGACTTGAATGGATGAGTCTGACATGCTGCGATTTTTTTTTTTTTCACATGCAGATACGGTTGTTGAAAAAAATCTCCCATCTGCCTTAAAAAAAACACAGCACCTGTATGCAGAAAATGGACGTCTGAATGAGCCCCAACTCCGAGACACATTTGGTGTTTTTAAAAGTTTCCTAAGTGTGAAAATGGAATAAAAATGCGGAAAAAAAATAAAAGATATGCCTAAATGAAAAATATAATAAGCTTATACAACGCACCCAAAATAACCATTTAAAAAAGGCAATTTTCATCAGCCGCATAACATTCATCCCACTCTATACACACAGTTTACAGATAATGTTAATGTTTTAATGACGCCTTAACAGATGAGCCATTTAGTATTTGCAGCCCATAAGGGAACTTACTTGACATATCATGTTAGAGAAAAAAATGATGTGATCAGCAACTGCATTAGTAGATGGATACAACAGTACTCAACCTGTCAGTGCTGAGAGCCTGGGATATACAGGATATAACTGCTGATAGAAGTCTGCCATTTTCCACCTAGCCTCCTTTCAATCCTTTGTTTTCTTTCATTTTCTGAAAGCCTGCCTTTATACATGTGTATTGTCAGCTACTGACTGTGATATATCAACCTGCCATATACCAGATCTCAGATCTTTACTGGAATCTATTGTGCAAAGCCAAGTTCAATGCCCGATAATCAATCCAAAATGTGCAGGACTTGTCTTTTTTTCCAAATAAATACACTCCTAAATGTTGAAATTGCAGCACCAACAAGGAAAAGTCATGGAGTTATGAAAATCACAGGATCGACAGACATGTTAGTCGTCATATGCGAACAATGGAAAAATGGAAACAAGATTTTCAAAACATCTCGATTTATTCAGTACCAAGTATGAGCTCCATATGTAAAAATACACGCTTTGGCTGCTATCAATGAGGTTGTCTGAGGAATATTCCGTCACACTGAGTGCACTTGAGCACACAAATCAGCAAGATCCGCTGCTGGCAGATTCCTTTGTAATTACTGACCAATGACGTCCCACACGTGCTTGATGGGAGACAAGTCTGGAGACGCTGCAGGCCATGGTAGCACATTTAGGCCACACAGAATGCTCATAGTAACATGAGCAACATGCGACCTGGTGTCATCATGTTCAAAAATAAGCTCCTAGGAAACTTTGGAGAAATGGACGTACCGCTGGTTCTATAACTAAATCAATGGAATGCTGAGCTGTATCTGGAATGAAAAATAGAGGGGTACGAATACCACAAATTATGCCATCCCACACCATGGCAGGTGCTGAAAATAAACATGTATGAAACAAAGGATTGAAAAGAAGCTAGTTGTGTGATTTTCAGAATTTTGCAAGTTTTTGGTGTTGCAATTTCAATGTTGAGGAATGTATTTAAAAGGAACCCGACAGCTGATACATAGTGGCTGATCAACGGATAGTATGTATCAGACCACTGGCTGTATGATCTCAGCCATGTATGTTTGACACAGAGAAAAACATACTTTAAGAGGCAGGGACCACGCTGCATGGGAGACTAGTTGGGCAGGCAGGTCCCCGATGGTTTCTCTTCACCTACTGCCGGTGACTGACTAGTCTCTCCCTATAAACGTATGCAGGGAGAGACCTGTCAATCCAAGGCAGCAGGTAGGTAGAAGCCGCCGGGGACCTATTTTTAAAATGGAAGATAAAGCACATCACACAGATGAGCCTCACAGTAGTCAATGGTATCCTTCTGCTTCTTTACATTACTTACGCAATGGATCCGTTCTGGACATAAATTTTGCTTATCAAAATTGAACAGACAAATGGAATATTCGAACGGAAGTGTGAACAGAGCCTAAATCTGACTCATATCCCATATACGTTCATGTGCATGAAACTTTTTACTGCATTGACAGCAGTTCTGCTAGTAAATCAAATGACCCCAAGATTGAGAGCCGCCATTTTGTGCATGCGTATTGTTTTACGGGCTCCCTATTCAACTGCATAATGTCTATATATTTATATTCATATTTTTGCAGCTTTTTCTGCTACCATTAATAACACTTTTACCAACCAACTCTTTGATTAGAGGCACTTTCTGAGACATTACCCTTCGGAAACCGGGCTGCTGAGCACCAAGAAGAGCGGATCCTACGTTTCTCGTAAAACTGTCCAATCTGTTTGCATTTCAAATAAAAAAACAAAGTGATACATGGAACAATACAGCGCTAGAGAACAGAAATCAGGAACATTTGCTGCGTATCTGATGTCGACAGGTTGGTTCCTGAGATTATATATAATATAAATTAGATTAATCACTACAAACACAAGCTAGTCTATCGTAAAGAACTAGCTACCAATACCAGCCAAATAAATTAAAAGGATATCCAAAAAATATGAATGAGAAAATCTACCCACTATCAAATATCCTGAACATACGAAGTGATGGGAAAACCTACAACTATTAAAGAAAACCTCATGCAGCTAAAGCAATTTGCTCCAAATAACCAAGAGACAGAATCTTAGCAGTGAAATTACATCCAAGCACTTCAAAGCAGAACGTGCGTATATCCTAAAGCACAGTCTGGAATTTATTTTTTTTTGACACATCAAAAACCATTCAATGTATTAAAACCTTGGATTACAAATGCCGGCCAATTAATTCCTCCTGATTACTAAAGCACATACACGCTTGCTATATGTCCTTGTCATAGAGTTCAGCAATGGTGACAATATTATTAGAGAGTGGCAGGAGCAACGCTAAAAAACCCATCCTAGTAAAAGAACGAGCGATGCCGCTCAGCTCCAGGTATGTGGCCTTTACCTGGCCATACCTCTAGTCTCCCGAGATTACATTTCAGTATGATGGACCCATAATGGATGCCTTCGGAAGCAGCCAGACTCTCTGATGTCTGTGTCAAAGGGAAAAAAAATGGTGACAGAAACACAGTGCCAAGGCCTCCTAATTTTCAGGTCCCCAAAGTTGGACTCCTACTCATAATGGCATGTGCTACCAATATGCCATCACTTTTTAATACCCCTTTAAAGAGGGTTTATTGAAATGAAAAATTGGAATGAAGAACTAGATGCGGCAGTACAATCCCTCTCGGCTGAATGGCCATGGTAATTAAGAGGATTTCCATTCAAAACATGAATAACCATATAAAAAGGAAGACGTGATTGTAATTGGTAATTCTGGGAAACAGATGATCAGCCAACATGTCTTCAGCATGTTGGATCCTATTTCTCAAAATCACAGCATACCCAAAGAATGTCACATGCTGTGTGAATGAGGTTTTCTAATATCTGACTTAAAGAGTAACATACTGCTCTGGACATTTACAGCAGTGGTGCAAATGTGACAAAATCATCACTGTAGGGTACATTTACTAATTAAAATACACCAGAATTCTGTGTCAAATTGAGTCTGATGTACATGATATGCCACATTTATGAAAGAGAACTGACACACACGCAGGGAGAGACCTGTCAATCCAGAGCAGCGGGTGGGGAGAAGCTGTCGGGGACCCACCTGTCCGACTCGGACCACGGTGGCTAATATAGTAGGTTTTTCTCTGAAACGCTGCAGTCTTTTAGAATCGAACATACCTGGCTCAGATCATACAGCCAGTGCCTGAAACATGCTGCCTGTGGATGAAGCAGCATGTATCAGTTGTCAGGTTCTCTTTAAAAGGTGTTACACATGTTTTCTGCCTCATTGGACACTCTTATGACTCAAAACAGACGAGTGAAATCCAATAAGAAAAATCGGATTGCACGCTGACCAATGTTAATCTATGAGTTACAGCTCATCTGCGATTTTTGTTCTCAGCTAAAATTGGACTGAGAAAAAAAATCGCAGCATGCTGCGATTTGCTGCGTATATCAGACGAGACTAGCCAATGCAAGTCAATGGGTGCGAGAAAAAAAACGGACGGCATACGGACCATCCGTATGCCATCCGATTTTTACGGATACTTTACCATTTTGTAGCATAGAACACTGTAAATCAGGGGTCAGGAACCTTTTTGGCTGAGAGAGCCATGAACGCTACATATTTTAAAAATGTAGTTCCGTGAGAGCCATACAATATTTTTAAAACTAAATACAAGTAAATGTGTGCATTTTATGCAAGGCCAACACTTTTAAAGTACAATAAGTCTCTGAATTATTTTTAATAACGTTGTTATGCTGTTGCTAACCAATGATGAATAAAGTACTTCTTACCATTAATGTGACTTCTGGTGCTGCATGGTTTTGCTGATGACTTTGAGCTTCATGCAGGCGTTGAGACTTCTATCCGTTAAACATGATCGTAGGTTGGTCTTAATGTTCTTTAGATGTGAGAAAGACTGCTCACATGCATACTTAGAGCCAAACATTGTCAGTACAGCAATACTCACACACTGCAGTGTGTGGTATGTGATGGGAAGTGCGTTCCAAGTTTTGACAATCAGCTGGTCCGCGGGTTGAAGTTTTTTAATTTCTCGCCACTTGTGTTTGCTCGCCAACTCTGCTTGCTGTCGTGCAAGTCTTTCCAAATCTTTATTCAGTCACTTGAACTTATTCACCCACATGTCCGAGGCCTTCAGGTCAGCAGCTTGTAGCTCAAAATCTCTGACGGAGACACCGGGGATGTAACTCAGGTCGGCGCTGTCCACTGCACACTCGTGTGGATGGGTGATGAACTTAAAAAGTCGAGTGCGCTCACGAATTTCTCCAAAGCGCGCTTTGAATGACTGCAGGAGATTAGATGTGAAGCCCGCTAGCTGCTGAAGATCAAGATGTTGAGCAGGGTCACTTGCTGTGCATGAATCTTTAAACTCTCCCAGTTTTTCAAAGTGTAGTAAATGACCTGTTTCAATGTCGGCGATGAAGAGTTCTAGCTTGTTTTCAAATGCAAACACTGCTTGCTGAAGGGATAAGACTGTATTTCCAACTCCTTGCATTTTCACATTGAGCTGGTTCAGATGTTCAGTCATGTCCATGAGATAGTAGAACTTCAGGAGCCACTTAGTGTTAGCCAATTCAATTCCAAGTTTTTCATTTCAGGAAAAGTCCAGATTTCGCTCAGACAAGCCGCGAAACGGCTGAGCACCTTCTCTCTTGACAACCAACACACATTGCTGTGCAGAAGCAGACCAGGATAATTATTCCGAACTTCATCCAGCAGTGTTTTAAACTGGCGATCATTTAAAGCTCGGGCAACAATAAAGTTGACCACCTGAATGACCAGCGACATCACCTCACCAACCTGCTCGCCACACATCTGAGCACAAAGCGCCTCCTGATGTAGGATGCAGTGATAACTTAGGATAGGTCTCTCTTCATGTTCACGAAGAAGCTCTACGAATCCTCTATTTTTCCCCACCATGCACGGAGCACCATCAGTACACACCGAAATAAGTTTATCCATTGGTAGATTTTTTTCTTTAGCGAGCTCAGTGAAAGACTTGAATAAATCCTTCCTCTTGTTGTCCCTTTGATAGGCAAAACAGCAAGACTTTCCTCACGTAGTGTCACCGGCAGCATACCTTGCAATCACGCTGAACTGGGATAAATGGCTTACGTCTGTTGACTCATCCAAAGCGAGAGAAAAGAATGGGGCTGCATTTATGTCTTTCACTTGTGTTGCCTCAATTTGATTTGCCATCATGATGGTACGATCGTGAACAGTTCTTGCCGACAGAGGCATGTCTTTTATTCGTTTGATTATCTAGTCTTTATCCGAAAAGTCGTCAAACAGCTCATTTGGCAACATCAAGCATGAATGTTTTGGCATACTCTCAATCTGTGAATGGCTTTCCGTTTCTCACAATTGCTAAAGCACCAGCAAAGCTAGCCGAATTCCAGTCACCTTGTTGGGTCCAAACACGGAGTTGCTGCTGACTAGCTTGCACTCTGCACAGTAGCTCTTGACATGCTTTCTTCCAGCTGTCCCCCGCAGGATATTTCGATGCAAATGTAGTATGGGGTGTGTCGAAGTGCCGCTTTATATTTGACCGTTTCATAGATGCAATTTTATCATTGCATATTAGACACACTGCAGAACCTGCTCTCTCCAGAAAGGAGAATTCTTCTGTCCATTCCTGCTGAAAAGTACGATACTCCTCATCTTTTTTTTCCTTTTAGCCATCTTCTTCAATAAAAGGGTTTCTGCAATTAGCTAGCTGACTACTTGATTAAAAGGAGGGACGTTTACTTCCATATTCTGGAGGTGTCCCTGGCTATTTCCATGTGGGGAACAGAGATGGTGTCTTTACTCTTAAGGGGAAGGGTAAACTGTACCCCTGCAGTACTGTGTATATAGGTAACTGGCATCCCCCTAATTGACTGGTGGTATGAAGTAAGATTCTTGCCAGTGGAGTTTAAAATGGTGCCGCCGCTTCTGATCCACACCACAGATAGCCGTCACCCCTATAAGGTGCCCGCTCTCCTGACAGCTAGAGCGGCGCTTGCGCGAGCGGAGCTCGGTTGCTGCTACGCTGGGGTGAGAACGATGGCTGACAGCGCGGGAACTCCCTATACCGGCTGGTGAGCTCGCCTCCAGTCTGCGCTTAATGATGACTCACCCCAGCGTAGCAGCAACTGAGCTCCGCTCGCTCAAGCGCCGCTCTAGCTGTCAGGAGAGCGGGCGCCTTATATCCCCGGTGACGGCTTCCTGTAGTGCGGATCAGAAGCGATGGCGCCATTTTAAGCTGTCAGTGGCAGGTAGAGTGGTCACTCATCTGGGAGCCAGATGCAGCCTTCAAAAGAGCCACATCTGGCTCGCGAGCCATAGGCTCCCGACCCCTGCTGTAAATGGTCCTGTACATGATTGTAGAATAATAGTTGGAGAAAAAAAACGCATTGCATACAGATGTCATAAGGATGCTATGTGAGAAAAATCGCATGACACTCGTCCGATTTTTGGTCCAGATATGGGAATGTTTTTTTTCACACATATGGGTATGAGCGCTTAGAGTAAGGCCAGATGTGGTGGCCATATCTGTCCTTACCGTTAGGGTAAGTTCCCAAGTATTAAAAGCACGGCAGATTTATTGCTACATATGTTTTAGGGCCAGTATCAGAAATCCAATGCACATGCTGCAAAATATATCCGCAAACGTAATTTGACGAGAGCTGCAAGTTTGAGATCTGCAGCACAGGAATAGGTGCAACTTTCACTCTTTGCAACAGATATGGCTGTAGCATCTCCGCTGCTGGAAATCTGCAGTGGAGATGCTTCTTGGGAACCCATGTATAGTTCATTTCAAAGTTTCTTAAGGGTGTGCTGAATTTTTTTTGTGCGTTTCAGAAGTGTTGTAAAACAGATGATTTCAACTTGGACTAGACAGACAACGCACCAGTATAACATCCAGCATACACACGTGGTCAAAATTGTTGGTACCCCTCGTTTAATGAAAGAAAAACACACAATGGTCACAGAAATAACTTGAATCTGACAAAAGTAATAATAAATTAAAAATCTATGAAAATAAACAAATGAAAGTCAGTCATTGCTTTTCAACCTTGCTTCCACAGAATTTTTGAAAGAATTAAACTCATGAAATAGGCCTGGACAGAAATGATGGTACTCTTAATATTTTGTTGAACAACCTTTTGAGGCAATCAATGCAATGAAACGATTCCTATAACTGTCAATGAGACTTCTGCACCTCTCGACAGGTATTTTGGCTCACTCCTCATGAGCAAACTGCTCCAGTTGTCTCGTGTTTGAAGGTTGCCTTTTCCAGACGGCATGTTTCAGCTCTTTCCAAAGATGCTCAATAGGATTTAGGTCAGTGCTCATAGAAGGTCACTTCAGAATAGTCCAATGTTTTCCTCTTAGCCATTCTTGGGGGTTTTTAGCTGTGGGTTTTGGGTCATTATCCTGTTGCAAGACCCATGACCTGTGACTGAGACCAAGCTTTCTGACACTGGGCAGCACATTTCTCTCTAGAATCCCTTGATAGTCTTGAGATTTCATTGTACCCTGCACAGACTAAAGACACCCTGTGCCAGATGCAGCAAAGCAGCCCCAGAACATAACAGAGCCTCCTCCATGTTTCACAGTAGGGACAGTGTTCTTTTCTTGATATGCTTCATTTTTCCGTCTGTGAACATAGAGCTGATGTGCCTTGCCAAAAACTTCCATTTTTGTCTCATCTGTCCATAGGACATTCTCCCCGAGGCTTTATGGCTTGTCAACATGTAGTCTGGCAAATTCCAGTCTGGCTTTTTTATGATTTTTTTTCAACAATGGTGTTCTCCTTGGTCGTCTCCCATGAAGTCCACTTTGGATCAAACAATGAAGGAGCATTTTCCTCATACGTCAGGTCATCGGCTGCCTGTTTGATAGGCTTCTTATCAGGAAAGTAACATTTGTAGGAATGCTCATTCAAAATTAGCAGCCCGTGTAAATGCACTCTTAGCTTATGATGCCTATTACACAGGATTAGTCAGTCAATCTTCCCGCGTGTGAATACAACATAGACGTAAATAATGCAGAAAATTAGCCCATACATCACAATAAGTCTCTGTTCACACTGTTTTTGCCATTTAAAGTGCCACACAGCAATCAGCAGTACAAATCTTGCCTTCAAAACAACTGGGACCCCGATAGATTCCATTATAACAGTTATTGCAATATTTATTCAATTATTAACAGTTCTCACAATCAAAAACATATATGCAAAGTAATTAGTCAAATACCAGACATGAAAGTATACACCGTGGTATAGCCATAATACATGAGGAAGCAGTAGGATAGATTTTACTCCGTCCATGCCTACATGTTTATGTAAAACTCCAGAAGTCTACATCATCAATCATCCTACATCTAAACCTCACTGTCAGCTCAATGTGGATTGCCCTCAGAAAGGCAACCCTAGACTAACACCCAAACCTAGTTCAGAGCCATTAACTGACTGGTCAAAGTGGCCTGTGCCTCCAACACGTTTCCTCATCTTTGGGTTCTTCAAGACAATTCAAGTGCTATATGTCAGTGTTTTGAAACTATCCATCATTGACTATTGGTGCCATGGCAGCATTAAGAAAAAGGCCTAAGAGCATTTCCACATGTGTCAGATTTGTGTTAGAGGTTCCCGCAACTATCTCAGTCATCTGAATGCACATGTTGCAGAAACAACCCCATTTATAGCGTTACGGTCATATGAATTTCTGGAACAAATCTGCCACGTGTGACTTTATAGTCATCTGCCACATGTGACTTTATAGTCATCTGCTTCCTCAATGGATGCTAGATCTAAAGAATGTAGCAAGAGGTTATGTGACACATTCTTAAAGCAAGTCCAGTTTTGTGGCCAATATTTATCGTGTCAAACACTGACCTACTTTACATTGCCCGAGGTTGGACTATTGTTTCTCCCATTTCTATTGTTTTACTGCCTATGGCACTGTAGATGATAGTTGAGACACTGAATGGAGTGGCAGACCGCATGCACGCCCGGCCGTCCTAGCCAGGTCCTGCCGCTCAATGTGTTCAGACAAGCTTATTGTCCAGATCACCAGTATGAAGAGGTAGGAATCACACCACAAACTTTTCACCTATCCGATAGAGAGCTGATCATTTTTTTAGACTGGAATATTCTTTAAGGCAGTTGTCTTTTCATTCATTCATGCTCTGATTTCTAAAATAAGAGTACGCTGGTACTTGAAAGTTTGTGAACCCTTTAGAATTGTCCATATTTCTGAATAAATTTGACCTAAAGCTACATCAATATGATGAAAGTTACATTTTTGGCATTTTTATGCACTACAGGATAGTTTGTCAGTCCGGATGCAGAAATGCCAATTATGTGTGTGTTTTTGTTTATTTTTGTAGAAAAAATTGAATTAGTAGCGAAACAGCTTTCTGTGATTTTTTTCACACTTTTTGTTTCTATTTTTACACATTTTTGTTGAACTTTTTTTTTTTTATTTGATGTCTGATCACATACCACACCGACACACATCTATGACTGAAAGGAATAAAAGTTCACTTGCTCCCTGTAGCCGCACTTGCAGTAAGGCGACCAAACAGCATTGGAGCATGACTAACCTGCAGATTAACCCCATATCTGCAGGTTAATAGCATTTTGGAGACATGACAGGTTCCCTTTAATGTTTATGTCCATGAGTCTACCATCAGGAGGACACTGAACAACAATGGTGAACATGGCAGGAGAAAGGAGAATGCCACTGTGCTAAAAAAAAAGAACATTGCTGCCACCCATCCGTAGTTTTCTAAAGATCACATGGACAATCCAGAAGGCTATTGTAGCAATGTTTTGTGGGCGCATCATACCAAGATAGGGTTTCTGGTTTACATGAGAAGCGTGATCAAAGTCCTGATATTAATCCTATAGAAATGTTGAGGAAGTTCCAGAAGCGAGCAGGTAGCAAGAGAAAAGCCCCCAATATAACAGAGTTGAAGCTGTTTTATAGGGAGGAACGGACTAAACTCCTTCCAAGGCGATGTGCAGGAACAATCAACAAATACGGGAAATGTTTAGCTGTACGATAGTTATTGCTGCACAAGGGAATCACACCGGATACTGAAATCAAAAGGTTCACAGAAGTGTGATATTAAATCATTTCAAAAGATTACAGTCTAATGTTTTTGATTCATTTGTTTAAGACAACTATACTTTTAGGACTTGAAAATTCAATGTAGTTTTAAGTAAATATATATTCCTACATACTATTATGTTTGCTACTTGTATGTGTAATGAAAATGCACATGTGTATGTAAATAATAAAAAGTGCATAAAAATACATTTCTTGTGGGTTTTTCATGTACCATTCATGTAACACCCATTTCACTACAAATAGTGGACGAATGTGTAGAATATCTCATCGGACGCATGAAGTGAAGTGCTCTACAGACCCGGTGACAATTGACGGCCAACATCTAAAATAACCCAACACAACCAGATTGTGACTAAAACAGATTTTAAGGGTCCATCATTGTCAAAAATTATCTTTATTACTCAACAAAAGTTAACCAATCAAAAATCACTAGTGTGTGGCCACCTTTAGGCCTCCTGTCACTGCATGGAATTCAGGATGGCACTGCCAGTAGTGGAGCCAGGCCATGACGAAAATCCCTGTGGGATAAATACAGTACACAGCACTATCAACTACGTGGATGAGGTCTGAACAAATCTAATCCACCTGCTGTTACATTTTTCTGCACAGAAACCGACCTGCTGCGTGACAACTTCTGCTGCGTGACAACTTCTGCTGCTAGCTATTATTGTAGAGAGGCTAAATCTGCACCAAAACCATGTCAGATTTTGCTGTGGATGTGCTGCAGATCTGCAGGTGGATTTAGAGTATGTTTTTTCCGCTCCGTGCGAATTTACTGTCGTTCTCAGGCTTCATTCACAGGTCCACTTTAGAGACGCCCACAAAGATTTGCAGGACCCTGGTCCCACAGCCACATCGGTAGTCCATGGCTGCTGGCCTACTACCTGTGGCATCCCTGATGCCTCTTCTGATCAGTGGACCCCTGTGATGTCATATGTGTCGCATCACAAGATAACAGGGGGCTTGCAGCAATTTGTTACATCGGTAGTTGGTGGCCGCTGGAGCAGGGTCCTGTGGATCTCTTGCTGAACCCTAGTCAATAATATCAAAAGCTCCAAAATGAATATATGATACATCTGAATGATCGCCATCGCATTAGAACTACAATGTACCACAAATACGTGACAACCCTTTCAATGCAGTACAGATCAGAAACCTGACAGCAAAGAACAAGTGTGAACAGAACCTTAGACTCCAATCATTGCAAAGCACCGCTTTCACACTAAAGAATATCTCAACAGAAAAAAATAAATAAATAAATAATTAAAGGGGTTGTCTGGTTTCAAATTGTATGCCGTCCATATTATTGTAGACCTGGAAAATAACAATCCCGGCTGTCAGTCATCTGTCCCAGGTCCAGCGCTGCCTCTCATCCGCTGTTACGGTCTTTGTTGATTAGCTGCAGCAGTGACATCACATCTATAGCACTTGTTACCACTGCAGCCAATCACAGGGCTTAACAGTGATGCTGCTGTAGAAGGTACATGCCCGTGAACCCCGGCATTGGCTGCAGCAGTCACGTGTTATAGAAGTGACATCACTACAAACAACAGACCCTGGGGCAGATCTGGACCTTGGGGAGGGGATGGGACTGCTCTGATTGTTATTTTAGGAGGCTGCAACCCTACGACCACCTAAAATGGGAACCAGACCAGCCCTTTAAGGCGACATTCACATCTGTGTCATTGGCTCCTTTCTATTACCGGACACTACACTATACCATAATGAGTGACCGAGGACCATGTGTAGGGACCCATGATGGACACACTAGCCAGATGGCTGCACACCGGCGCTGAACAGCTCCCCTCTCAGCCCGCTCCCCGTAGTCGCTGCACAGCTCCCCTCTCAGCCCGCACCCCGTAGTCGCTGCACAGCTCCAATCTCAGCCCGCTCCCCGTAGTCGCTGCACAGCTCCCCTCTCAGCCCGCTCCCCGTAGTCGCTGCACAGCTCCCCTCTCAGCCCGCTCCCCGTAGTCGCTGCACAGCTCCCCTCTCAGCCCGCTCCCCGTAGTCGCTGCACAGCTCCCCTCTCAGCCCGCTCCCCGTAGTCGCTGCACAGCTCCCCTCTCAGCCCGCTCCCCGTAGTCGCTGCACAGCTCCCCTCTCAGCCCGCTCCCCGTAGTCGCTGCACAGCTCCCCTCTCAGCCCGCTCCCCGTAGTCGCTGCACAGCTCCCCTCTCAGCCCGCTCCCCGTAGTCGCTGCACAGCTCCCCTCTCAGCCCGCTCCCCGTAGTCGCTGCACAGCTCCCCTCTCAGCCCGCTCCCCGTAGTCGCTGCACAGCTCCCCTCTCAGCCCGCTCCCGTAGTCGCTGCACAGCTCCCCTCTCAGCCCGCTCCCCGTAGTCGCTGCACAGCTCCCCTCTCAGCCCGCGCCCCGTAGTCGCTGCACAGCTCCCCTCTCAGCCCGCGCCCCGTAGTCGCTGCACAGCTCCCCTCTCAGCCCGCTCCCCGTAGTCGCTGCACAGCTCCCCTCTCAGCCCGCTCCCCGTAGTCGCTGCACAGCTCCCCTCTCAGCCCGCTCCCCGTAGTCGCTGCACAGCTCCCCTCTCAGCCCGCTCCCCGTAGTCGCTGCACAGCTCCCCTCTCAGCCCGCTCCCCGTAGTCACTGCAGCGCCAGGCACACTATACCGTCCCGGCAGTACACAGCGCCGTGACTAGCCATGTCTGCAGCCACACGGGGAGCAGGCGCTGGACTAATGCGGACACACCGTGCACAAAGCGTGACTTTCCAGGAAGCCGCCAGTACACCTGAATGTCACAGCTCACCCTCCCGCTCCTCAGCCCGGAACCCCAAACACTGAATTTAGCAGTCGGTGCACACACACAAAGCATGGCCAGGGCACTGCGGAGAGGCCAGGCTGTGCCCAGTCTCCTCACACATGCCCGGCAGCGCCAGCCTGCTCATCAGCATACACCAAATACCCATTGCTTCCAACATGACACCAGCCTTACCCAGGACCCCAGCCGTGCCATGCTGGCTGCCAGCCGGGTCTGCCCTCTCCGCCTCCGGCTGAGCTTTCCTGCTTCTGTCCGGCTCTGTGTCCGGCATGCTGGGGCCGGGATCAGGATGGCATGGGTCCGGGGGTCCCCGCTGTCATCGGGGCTGTGCACGGAGAGGAGGGACAAAGGGACACTCAGGAGCAAGGAGCCTCACACGCTGCTGGATACTTGGTTTCAAGGGCCCGCCCGCCTCGCTCGTTTCCTCTTGTGCAGCGGCTGCTGATGTATTGCACAGATGATGAGGAGCTGCTGCTGCTGCTGGAGGGCGCAGGGGGCGACACTGCGATGGGAACCGTGCTGGGGCATATGCCATAGTCTGCTTGCTTCACATTATCGGCATCAATGCTATGTAATCCTGGAGGCGTTGTGTGACTATGCCTATTAGTTCTATGTATATACATCCATGAGTGTGTATACACATGTGCATTACTATATGTATATATAAGTCATGGAATTATGGAAATCGCAGGATTCATAGACATGTTAATGATATGCAAATGATAAAAAAAAAAATTACAAAACCTCTAAGGCATCTGGATTTCAGTATCAAGTATGAGTGCCGCCTATAGGAATACGCGCTTACACTGACACACCCAGGGGATGGGGACGACTCGGCGCCCGGGCCTTGCTGTTCGGTTTTGGGGGATGCCGCGGTGGCCGGCTCCCGGGGCCAAACCCTGGGGTCACTCTTAAAAACAAGCAAGGAATTGGGGTAAAGGTGTATGGGAAAAGGGAAAGTTCGTGACGCCACCCGTGGTGTCTGGTGAGGATCACCAGCGCTGCTACAGTCCTCTGAGGCTGGTGGTCAGGCAGCTTAGTTGGTGCGGCTCCCCACAGGTGGAGCGCGGCCTCAGGGCAGTGACGCGCCCCTGGGCCTGCTGTGTCGCGCAGCGTCTCGCGCACGGGGGCTTACCCGGAACCGGATCAGATGAGGGTTGTAGTCTCCGAGTGGCGGGGACCCGGTCCGTGCCCAGGGAGTCAAACTCAGTGTGTGGCAGTCTTGATAGATGTTATTTGAGTGTCGACTACGCCACCCGTTGACTTGCAGCTATGGAGCTGCCGCTGCAGGGCAGACCGCTGAGGCCGGTGTAGAATTGTGCAGCGTGATAGTATAACCCCCAACGGGAGGGGTATGGCCTCAGGGCAGCCGACGTGGAAGATGGGGGTAGCAGGAACCACTCAGAGACGGTGCGGTGTAATTCAGGGTCTTTACTGGTAACAACGATAGACCCTCCCGGAGTACTTGCTAGCGAACGGGGCCTGGTCAGTCCTTGAGCAGATGGGATCTCCCCTGGCCAGGCGGAGTTGTAGGCCTCCCAAACTGACTGTACTCTTCTGGCTACCTTGCTAGAAGCGGATATAAGTAGCCCACGTCCCTGAGTGTACCGTGTGGTGCTCACCCGTATGGCCGGTGACTCGGGGCCTTCTAATGGCTTCTGCTCCACGATGGCGGTGCTGGTCCCACGCGTGTGACCGTGCCTTCGGGTTTCTGGGCCTGAGGACCTGAAATCCCCTGCCGGTCGGCTTCTGCTGCTGGGTAAGAGTTAGTCCCCACAGCCTCGGACGCCGGGTCCGGTAAGAAAGCTTCTCAGTCAGGGCGAGCTCTGCAGCTGCCAGCCCCTGACTCGTAGTAGTATTGCTCCCACTGAGCTCCTGCTGTTTCTTCCTATGACTGTTTCTTGTCTCAAGGAGAGTTCCTTGACTCCTAACCCTGCTTCAGCCCCGGGTTTATATAGGGGAAGTTCTTCCCCTCCCAAGACTGGGCAGGAGGTGTGGCATGCACAGGATCCCTGACCAAAGGACCTCCCACCTGCTCTCAGACATAACATCTCTATCACTGTGGCAACCAAACCCCTGGGGTGTCACATTCCCCCCTAGTGAAATTTAGTACTCCGGGACTAAACATATTTTAGAAAAACATAACAAGATAAAAACAATAATAATACAATAAGAAAAACATATAAAGATGGTTACGGCATGTCCGTAACCGGATGCAGTCTTTGAAGAAAAGCAAGGTGTCCATTTCACCAAAACAGGGAGACGTAACCAGGTAGGGGTTTGTCCTACCCCGAGTCCTTAACAGTCTTTAGTCCGTCCTGGGTTACGCTCCAACTATGTACAAGGATTCCCGGTAAATCCACCAAGGACTCCTACAAATAACTAGAAACACAAAATTATACACAAGCAACAATACACAGGTAAACATAAATAAAACAATTTATACACTTCAAATCCTTCACCGTGCGGGTAACTGGCCTCTAGTGGCCCTAGTGGACCTACGGAGCTGACTGCCTAGCCCTGAACTACAGGGTGTAGGAGCTGTCAAGGGTAAACTGGGCAGCTGTCTACCGGCTCTTTGGCTCACTAGGGATATGGCAGGCTCACTGCAAGCAGAGGGTTGATCCTCCTGGTCTGCGGGTGTGGGGTCTTCTGCCTCCTGGACCGGCTGTTCTTCCAGCTCTACCTGTTGCTCCGTAGGTGCTTGGGATGCTGGTTGGAGGAAGGTGAGTACGGGTACCACAACTGCACCATTGACTTGAGTCTAAGACCGAGGGAAGTCCCCGAGCACAGTACTAACCATATCTTCCCTTTCCTCTACGGGTCGATGGTCTTCTTGTTCCTCTTCAGGGTTCCTCAGTTGTTCGGGACACTTCTTCAGGTGGTCCCGGGATACAATAGCTGTGGTTTCCCCTCCGTCTTTACTGATGGTACAAACCTTCGGGTTCTCGTGGCTTGAGGGCAGTACGGTGTACGGGTCCTTTTCCCACTGGTCGTCCAACTTGTGGAGCCGTCTCTTCCTCTTCAAGACCTGCTCTCCGGGTACCAGGGGAACAGCGGGAGCATACTGGTTGTAAGTTTTCTCTTGTCTTTCCCTAGCCTGACAGAGACTTCGCTCCACGCTCTCCTGTATTCTCCGGTACTGCTGCTGCCTCTCTGTGTCCCAGTCTGTTTCTGGTGAAGTGTCCTCGGGTGTCAGGACTCCCATTTCCAGGTCAACAGGTAACTTACCAGGTCTTGCCCTCATTAGGTAAGCCGGGGTACAGTTGGTGGAACCTACCGGGATGTGGTTGTATAGGTCCACCAGATCGGGCAACTTCTCAGGCCACAGACTGCGTTCTTCCAGGGGCAACGTTTTTAAAAGATCCATTACCACCTGGTTCATTTTCTCACAAAGTCCATTAGTTTGCGGATGGTAGGGTGTCGTCCTTATCTTCCGGCAGCCATACAGATTGCAGAATTCCTGGAAGACCTCCGCTTCAAAGGCAGGTCCCTGGTCCGTCAGCACTTGGTCCGGGTACCCGTGTGGACGGCAAAAGTGCTGCTGGAAGGCTCTAGCTGCTGTTTGAGCCGTTAAGTCCTTGACGGGGACGACAACCAAGAACCGGGAGTAATGATCCACGATGGTTAACGCGTAGACGTAGCCACTTCTGCTTGGGGTCAGTTTTACATGATCCAAGGCTACCAGTTCCAACGGTTGCCGGGTGACGATGGACTGCAGGGGAGTCTTCTGGCTGGCACGGTCCTTCCTTCTCAGGTTGCACGGGCCACAGTCTCTGCACCACTTCTCAATGGTTCCCCTCATGCCTACCCAGTGGAATCGCTCGCGCAGCAGGAACTCCAGCTTCTTCCACCCGAAGTGTCCAGCTCCGTCGTGGTATGCCTCCATCACCATGGCTGCGTCTCTTCGTGGCACCACTACTTGCCAGAGTAGTTCATGCGTCCGGGAGTTAACCATTCTGCGGCACAACTTCCCCTTGTAAAGGAACAGTCGACTCTTCTCTGCCCATAGTTGTTTGGCTTCCTCCGGAGCGTCTGGTTCAAGGCAAGCCTCCGGGCGAGTCAGCATCTCCTTCACCAGTCGGACGGCAGGGTCGCTGTCTTGCGTTTCCGCCCAGTTGTAGTGAGGTAAGGGGTTCAACGTAGCAGCCTGCTTACTCCTTACCCGGTGGGAATACTGGATAGTCCCATGACGGTGGAACGCAGGGAGTTCAACTTCTTCCAGTCCCTCCGGATCTTCTCCTTCGTCCGGCAGGTTGGGCATCCTGGACAGGGCATCCGCGTTGGTATTGGAGCGTCCGGCCCGGTATTTGATTGTGAACTCGTAGTTGGACAGACGGGCCATCCACCTCTGCTCCAGGGCACCGAGTCTTGCCGTGTCCAGGTGTGTCAACGGGTTGTTATCCGTGTACACGGTGAACCGGGAAGAAGCGAGGTAATGCTTAAAGCGCTCGGTGACTGCCCATACTACGGCCAGGAACTCTAGCTTAAATGAGCTGTAATTCTCGGGGTTCCTTTCGGTGGGTCGCAGTTTTCGGCTGGCGTAGGCGATTACTCGTTCCTTCCCCTGCTGGATCTGGGACAGTACGGCTCCTAGCCCGATGTTACTGGCGTCGGTGTAGAGGATAAAGGGCTGGCTATAATCCGGGTACGCCAGGATTTCGTCCCCCGTGAGGGCCATCTTCAGCTGGCGGAAGGACTCTTCTTCCAGCTCCTCCCATTTGAAGGGCGGCTTCTGGTTCTTGGCCTTCCGGGACTGGCCTATCAGGAGGTCCTGCATAGGTGCTGCCTTTTTGGTGAAACCGGGAATAAACCTTCGGTAGTAGCCTACCAACCCGAGGAACTGCCGCACTTCTTTTACGCTGGAGGGGCTTGGCCATTCCTTAATTGCGGTGATCTTATCAGGGTCGGGAGCCACTCCGTCAGCGCTCACCACGTGTCCCAGGTACTGCACCTTTGGTTTCAGGAGGTGACACTTGGAGGGTTTCACCTTTAGGCCGTAACTCGCCAGAGCTTCGAACACTTCCGCCAGGTGTTTCAGGTGGTCCTCATACGTCTTGGAATATACGATGACATCGTCCAGGTACAACAAGACCGTCTCGAAGTTTCTGTGGCCCAGACAACACTCCATTAGTCGTTGGAAGGTTCCTGGTGCGTTGCAGAGTCCGAACGGCATGCAGGTGAACTCGCTAAGTCCCATCGGGGTGGTGAATGCGGTCTTCTCCCGGTCCGCCTCTGCTACAGGAACCTGCCAGTACCCGCTAGTGAGATCCAAGGTAGAGAAGAAGTTAGCAGATCTTAAAGCAGCCAATGACTCCTCTATCCTTGGTAAGGGGTACGCATCCTTGTGTGTGATACGGTTGATTTTCCGGTAATCTACACACATCCTCATGGTGTTGTCTTTTTTTCTGACTAAGACTAGTGGAGCTGCCCAGGGGCTACAGCTATCCCTGATCACCCCAGCCTCCTTCATGTCTCTACGCATCCCCTTGGCGTGTTGGTAGTGGGCAGGGGGTACGGGTCGATACCTCTCTTTTATAGGAGGATGGTCTCCCGTGGGGATGTGGTGTTCTACCCCCTTGACTCGCCCGAAGTCTAACGGGTGTTTACTGAACACTCTCTCGTACTCCTGAACCACCCGATAGACTCCTTGTTTCTGGTGTGAGGGAGTGGAGTCAGTACCCAGATGTAGTTGCTGACACCAGTCCTCCATGTTTTTCTTAGAGCCGTTACCTTCCTCCGGGTGAGATGGAGGCAAGGGTTCCACAGATTGTATAGAATTTTGGTTAATGGTATATAATTTGGCTAGCGTGGCATACCGGGGCAGGTACACTTCCCTCTCCCCGATATTTATTATGCGAACGGGCACCCTCCCATGGCGTACATCAACCACCCCCCGTGCTGTCAAAATGGTGGGCCTACTGTCTGAGTAAACTGGTTCTACCATCGCCTGGTAATCCCTACCTCTCAGACCAATAGCTGCCCGGCACCAAATCATCATTTCACTTTTTGGGGGCATGGCAATAGGAAAAGGGTCACACATTCTTACGCTACCAATCTCACCGCCGGAGAGTTCCACCTGTTGCCGTCGCATCAGTGCCCGGATCTCTTTCTGGAGCACCCGCTGCTCGCCGGAGCTGGCGTTCTTGGCAACCTGCTGTAAAAGGAAAATCACCTCTGCAAGACAATTTTCAATTACATTAGTTCCTAGAGTTATTTTTGGGTGACTCTCATGTTTGTCAATATCTACAATGATCAGTCCCTGTGCTGCCAGTTCGACTCTACCGATTTTGATGGTCACCTCTTTAAATCCGATCTGTGGCACGGGCTGGCCATTGCTGGCGATGATACTCAAGTCGTCGTCAGGGTAGCGGGTAATATCCGAGTCATTCCAGTACTGCTTAAAGAGCACGTACGGGATGGTGGTGACCTGCGACCCGGTGTCCAGTAGGGCACTCATGGGAATGCCATCCAGTACCACCGGCAAGACTGGACGTCCTCCCACATATCTGTCGCGCCAGTTTGATGGGCCTGGTGATCTTTTTCCTGGGGGTTGGCCCTCTACCCCAGGTTGTGCCCGTTTAAAGAACAGTACCTTGCCATATGTCCGGGTTGATTGCAGCGGCGGCAGATGGGTCGTCCGTCCTCGCTGTATCGGTCACTGGGTCTTCCTCTGGCCGGTGGGGTCCTCCTTGGTCGACGCCACGGGATGTCCTCCGGTCCGGATGCCAGCTGGATCTTCCCTGGGGTGGAAACCTGTAAAGACTGCACAGTTCGGGTTAGCGCAGCAGCGCTCTTAGCTAGCTCTTGGACCTGATGGTGTAGGTCTGGAGCCGGGTCATTGTCCAAAGCCTGCGCATCAGCTCCCACAGGCCCTGCCGACAAGGGCGCCGCCTCCTGGTGGTAAGTAATAGCTGGGCGCCTGTGGGTCATAACGCCACCCGGTGCCGGTTCTCGGAGCACCCGGATGGCTCTGTCCTTGAACTGTGCAAAGCCCAGATGGGGATCCTGTAAGGCCATCGCCCGCAACTGGGTTCGGTGGGCATTACAATACAGTCCCTCTATAAATTGTTCAGTCAACAGCCTGTCCTCGTTTCCCACTCCATCAGGGTCGGTCTGCTTAATGGCCCTCAGGGCCTCTTGTAGATTTAGTGCATAGTCCCTTATACTCTCATGCGCTCGCTGCTTGCACCCGTAGAATCTAAGCTTAATCTCGGCTGAGGTGCGGGTATCAAAGGTATCCTTCAGCCGGGTTAGTATCCCTGCGACAGTCTTCCTCCCAGGTGGCCAGGATTTTACTTCCCTTTTAGCTGCCCCGGTTAGTTGGGCCACCAGGATGCTCACTTTTTGCTCTTCTGTGAGGGGGTACACCTGGAAGAGGCTATCCAGCTTTTCTCTAAAGTCATGCAGGGTATGTGACTCCCCTGAGTACTGGGGTAGCCAAGCTGCTCCCGGGATATAGGGTATGGTGAAGGGCATAACTGCAGCAGCGGTGGCGCTGGCGGGGGTTGAGGCAGTGAAGCTCTCCTCCGTATCCGACATCTTCCTCCCCCCTAGTGGACCGTGGCCTACCTTGCGATGATCCTGTTCCATAGGCCGCGGCTCCGCAGTAGATCGTCAGGGTTGAGGACCTTCCGTCGCGCTCCGGTGACGTCGGCGTCTGCTGGGCTCCTTCCAGGACCTTACGCAACGTCCGGACGTGAGGCGGGGCTTCAGTTCTCGCGCGCTTTCGAAGTCCACGCCCCTCTTCTTCCCGTGCGGCGTCCTCAAGATGGCGTCCAATGGCGGGAAAACTCCACGGATGGCGGGAAGAAGGCCGAAGATGGCGCCGGATGGCGGGAAAACTCCACGGATGGCGGGAAGAAGGCAGAAGATGGCGCCGGATGGCGGGAAACCTCACCACTGGTAAGTTTGAACAGTCTTTGCTTTTCAGGCACGCAGTACCCGGTGGTTGCGGGCACGAAATCCTGCCGACTACGCCAAAGTTGACGCGCCCCTGGGCCTGCTGTGTCGCGCAGCGTCTCGCGCACGGGGGCTTACCCGGAACCGGATCAGATGAGGGTTATAGTCTCCGAGTGGCGGGGACCCGGTCCGTGCCCAGGGAGTCAAACTCAGTGTGTGGCAGTCTTGATAGATGTTATTTGAGTGTCGACTACGCCACCCGTTGACTTGCAGCTATGGAGCTGCCGCTGCAGGGCAGACCGCTGAGGCCGGTGTAGAATTGTGCAGCGTGATAGTATAACCCCCAACGGGAGGGGTATGGCCTCAGGGCAGCCGACGTGGAAGATGGGGGTAGCAGGAACCACTCAGAGACGGTGCGGTGTAATTCAGGGTCTTTACTGGTAACAACGATAGACCCTCCCGGAGTACTTGCTAGCGAACGGGGCCTGGTCAGTCCTTGAGCAGATGGGATCTCCCCTGGCCAGGCGGAGTTGTAGGCCTCCCAAACTGACTGTACTCTTCTGGCTACCTTGCTAGAAGCGGATATAAGTAGCCCACGTCCCTGAGTGTACCGTGTGGTGCTCACCCGTATGGCCGGTGACTCGGGGCCTTCTAATGGCTTCCGCTCCACGATGGCGGTGCTGGTCCCACGCGTGTGACCGTGCCTTCGGGTTTCTGGGCCTGAGGACCTAAAATCCCCTGCCGGTCGGCTTCTGCTGCTGGGTAAGAGTTAGTCCCCACAGCCTCGGACGCAGGGTCCGGTAAGAAAGCTTCTCAGTCAGGGCGAGCTCTGCAGCTGCCAGCCCCTGACTCGTAGTAGTATTGCTCCCACTGAGCTCCTGCTGTTTCTTCCTATGACTGTTTCTTGTCTCTACTCTCCTTGACTCCTAACCCTGCTTCAGCCCCGGGTTTATATAGGGGAAGTTCTTCCCCTCCCAAGACTGGGCAGGAGGTGTGGCATGCACAGGATCCCTGACCAAAGGACCTCCCACCTGCTCTCAGACATAACATCTCTATCACTGTGGCAACCAGACCCCTGGGGTGTCACAGCAGCGTAGGAGAACGGATGCAGGACAGATCGCTGGCGGGTGCAGAGCCGCGGAGGAAAGAACAGACAGAGGCAGTAGTTGAAGTCATCCAAGTCTTTACTTATGGTGGTGCTTTCTCAGCTCAGAGATTCTCTTCTGTCACACGGCGAGCTGCGGCCGCCAGGGTGGGGTTCAGCACACTCCAGGTTGTTCAGGAGCGCTTGACAGGACCCCCGCTTGTAAAGTGTTCCTCTCCTTGTGAAGCTTTTCCCGCCTTGTCTCCCCCACTGTGTCCCGTACGGGTACTGCGATGTCCTTGATGGGTAGCTTGTAGCTCCCGGACCGACTGGGTGCCCTTCTTGGTTACTAGCGGTGAGAACTTGGCGTAAGGCCGGGTCCCTCTGGATGAACTCAGATTAAGGAATACAGGTGGCGACTCCGCTTCGTCCGTATCCCCTGAGTTCCTTTCGCCTGTGGAGCTTAAATCCTTTGCTCCACTCCTGGGCCTTCTTGGTTGGACTCTGACCGGGGACAGAGCCGGGTATGACTCTGCACCAATCCCCCATCTCAAGGCCTGAGACTGGAAATCGTGGACCCCTCAGCCGGTTGCAGCTTACTGCTGACTTGCTGTCCCAAAGACACACGACTAAAGACCCGGTTATTAAAATGGCCTCCAGTTATATATGATTTTATTAAGTGCTTCCCCCTAACTCCTCCATTCCAGAACAGGGCAGCACTATGGCACTTTAAGGCCTCCTGCAGAACTGGAGTGGTGTAGTGTTGAGTGCATTGGTGGGGGGTCCTGTGTGGTGCTCCATCTTTACCTTGGAGAGGAGATGTTAGGTGCTGGGCGTTTGCTGGATTCAAAACCTTCTGTGGTCTCCCATTCTGGTCCAGCCAGGGCTGATGCTGCTCAACATCATCATCAGTCCCAACACCTAGCTGATCCACGAGAAGTACAGGTTGTCTCTTGGATCTTTGTGCCTAGCAACATGAAGCATAGGTTGCGGAGGGAGACAGGGCTGTTAAAGTCTAAGTCCAGGTTTCTCTGTACTGAGCATGCCCCTGACATGGCGGACCGTGATTGGTGGTTTGGGAGTCAGCTGATCCGGTGATCTGGCGTCGCCTGATTGGTCGCGGGTGACGTCACCAATGGCGCGATGGTGGGCAGGGCTTAATCTTTAAAAGACCCGCCCACAAACATGGCGGCGCGCTCTGATCATTGAGCAGTATGCAGTTGTGTGGACGCTTGGCCGCCTGTGAGCCACGTGGAGCAATTCTCCTCAGTCTGGTAGCACGCCGGCGTGAGTCACACACGCATCCTAGCGCCCACTGCGTAGTTCCTGTGTAGTTAACAGGACTACAGCTACTTCCCCGGTCGCACATCTCCCTTGCCGTTAACGGAGATTGAGCGAACCGCTATACCTGTTCCTGTGTGCAGTAACACGGAAGGGTTTATCATTTAAGTTGGTTGCTTTCCTTTTCACCCGGAAAGTGTTCGGCAGCAGTCCTCCAGGCTGCATTGTGGACCCCGGGGTCGGTTGCTTTCCATTATAATAAAGTTGTTTGCAACCGTCCTCCTAACAGTATCAGAGCACCAGTCTGGTTAACTCGGCTGCGATGAATGCTGCGACAGCTGCAATTGCCCCATTACCCCATTTTGCTCTCCCGGAAAAAATTCTGGGGACAGTAAATCCTGCAGGGGTTTATTAATTTATGCTCCATTCACTTGGAAATGATGGAGGCACGGTTCCCCTCCGAAAGAGCCAAAGTGGGTTATGTCATCTCGTTGCTCTCCCACAGGGCTCTGGAGTGGGCTACTCCTCTGTGGGAGCGCAATGACCCGGTAGTGGCAAATGCGGGTCTCTTCCTTAAAGCCCTAAAGAGTGTATTCCTTGGTCCTCAGGTCACGCATGATACGGCTCTTAAGCTTCTTGCGCTGATCCTGGGTTCGGCCACCGCTAGCCACTATGCCATCCAATTCAGAACCTTAGCGGCTGAATTGGATTGGCCTGAGAGGTCTTTAATCCCGGTGTTCTGGAAGGGTCTGGCTGGGCATATTAAAAATGCTCTATCTACCTGGGAGATTCTAACCTCTCTGGAGGAGTTAATATCTCTCGCTAACCGAATAGATTTGCGTCGTGCAGAACACAAGTTAGAGCTGGAGGTCGCCAGACCTCAGTATCGGTTGGCACAATCCTTCTCTAGACCCATTTCCAAACCCGAGAATCCCGACCCGGAGTTCCAAGCAGTCGGGTAAACGAGTGTGTCTAACCACCGTTGGAGGAGGTGTGTTAGATTCTGGGGCTTCTTCCTCCAAGTTATTGTATAAGGTGACATTATCCTTCGGAGCAACCGCGGTTACTGCCAAGGCGTGGGTGGATTCTGGCGCCGATGGCAATTTTTTGTCATCTACGTTTGCCCAGAGGCATGCCATCCCTATAGAGTTACTGCCAAGACCAATGAACATTAGGGTAGTCAACGGTTTACTCCTGGACACGCAAATCACCCACCGGTCGATTCCCATCACCATATCATTTCCTCAGGGTCACCAGGAGGTTATCTCCTTTCTTATTATTCCCGGTGGATTAGATGAGGTGTTATTGGGCCTTCCATGGTTACGTTGTCACACTCCACACATTGACTGGAATACGGGCGAAATTTCTTCCTGGAGTGGGGGTGAGAATTGTGTGTCTCAGTGTATGGTTACAGTCACCCGGAGGGTAATCTCTGACCCTTCTACCAATGTGGCTTCCTGCACAGATCCTCTGTGTGTCCCTGAGACCCAGGTCTTGTCAGATTATGTCAAAAAGAACCAGGTTCCTTCAGGGCGGACGTTCGTTCCCCCTAATCTACAAAATGAGGTCCTCTCCTGGGCTCATGCCCCTAAGATTGGAGCCCATCTTGGGGTCAAACGTACCACAAGGTCCCTTCAATGGTCCTATTGGTGGCGCCAGGATGTTAAGGAATGTGTTCTTGCGTGTGCCTTCTGTGCGAGAGATAAATCATCCCGTCAAAGTCCGGCTGGCTTCCTCCACCTGTTACCTGTGGCGGACTCCACAGATAGAGAGTCGACTGACACTCTTCGTCGTCCTGCTCCCATATTCTATCCGGGCGACAAAGTGTGGCTCACGGCTCGCAATATTAAAGAATGCAGGGAATCTGCTAAGTTTGCCCCCCGCTTTATTGGTCCTTTCAAAATTTTGGCCCAAGTAAACTCTGTAATGTACCGGTTACAGTTACCACGACACCTGAGGAGTCATGACACTTTCCATGTGTCGCTCCTTAGACCCGTTCACCTGTCAAAACTTGCTGAACCCCAATCTGCTACAGACACCAGGCGTGATAATCTCGAGGTGCAGGCTATTAAGGGGTCTAAAATGGTTTGTGGGAAAAAAGGTTACCCAGTACACTGGAGGGGCCATGGACCTGAGGATCATCCCTGTGAACCGTTGGACCACTTTCATGCTTCCCTGCTCGTTGAGGAAAATGAGTGTCAAGTGGAGGGGGATATTAGAAGGGGGGAAAATTTTAGGCGCTGGGCGTTTGCTGGATTAAAAACGGGTCCAGAACCTTCTGTGGTCTCCCATTCCAGTCCAACTAAGGCTGATGCTGTTCTGCATCATCATCAGTCCCAATGCCTAGCTGGTCTACAAGAAGTACTGGTTATCTCTCAGGTCTTTGTGCCTAGCAACATGAAGCCTAGGTTGTGGAGGGAGACAGGGCTGTTAAAGTCTAAGTCCTGGTTTCTCTGTACTGAGCATGCCCCTGACATGGCGGACCGTGATTGGTGGTTTGGGAGTCAGCTGATCCGGTGACCTGGCATCGCCTGATTGGTCGCGGGTGACGTCACCAATGGTGCGACGGTGGGCAGGGCTTGCTTAATCTATAAAAGGCCCACCCACAAACATGGCAGCGCGCTCTGATCATTGAGCAGTATGCTGTTGTGTGGACGCTTGGCCTATAGAGCTCCACGTGTGCTTTAGTTGAAATAGGCAGGTAGCTTGGCCGTACAGACTGGCTCCGACTAGGGGGTCGCCATACACCCCGAGCAGTCTGCAATCGCCGTATTCCTGATGCCGCCTGTGAGCCACGTGGAGCGATTCTCCTCAGTCCGGTAGCACGCTGGCTGAGAGCACTTACACGCCAGCGTGAGTCACACACGCATCCTAGCGCCCACTGCGTAGTTCCTGTGTAGTTAACAGGACTACAGCTACTTCCCCAGTCGCACATCTCCCGTGCCGTTAACGGAGATTGAGCGAACCGCTATACCTGTTCCTGTGTGCAGTAACACGGAAGGGTTTATCATTTAAGTTGGTTGCTTTCCTTTTCACCTGGAAAGTGTTCGGCAGCAGTCCTCCAGGCTGCATTGTGGACCCCGGGGTCGGTTGCGTTCCATTATAATAAAGTTGTTTGCAACCGTCCTCCTAACAGTATCAGAGCACCAGGGTCTTGCCGAACATGGTTGACAATCAGCAACTGCAGCGCTATATAGCAGCTTGGGACCAGACTTAGGACTCTGAAGCAAGTCCAACCAGTAGCTGATATCACTGCAGTAGCTACCCAGGCGGCTTCTCAAGCAGCCAGTCTGGTTAACTCGGCTGCGATGAATGCTGCGACAGCTGCAACTGCCCCATTACCCCATTTTGCTCTCCCGGAAAAAAATTCTGGGGACAGTAAATCCTGCAGGGGTTTATTAATTTATGCTCCATTCACTTGGAAATGATGGAGGCACGGTTCCCCTCCGAAAGAGCCAAAGTGGGTTATGTCATCTCGTTGCTCTCCCACAGGGCTCTGGAGTGGGCTACTCCTCTGTGGGAGCGCAATGACCCGGTAGTGGCAAATGCGGGTCTCTTCCTTAAAGCCCTAAAGAGTGTATTCCTTGGTCCTCAGGTCACGCATGATACGGCTCTTAAGCTTCTTGTGCTGATCCTGTGTTCGGCCACCGCTAGCCACTATGCCATCCAATTCAGAACCTTAGCGGCTGAATTGGATTGGCCTGAGAGGTCTTTAATCCCGGTGTTCTGGAAGGGTCTGGCTGGGCATACTAAAAATGCTCTATCTACCTGGGAGATTCCAACCTCTCTGGAAGAGTTAATATCTCTCTCTAACCGAATAGATTTGCGTCGTGCAGAACACAAGTTAGAGCTGGAGGTCGCCAGACCTCAGTATCGGTTGGCACAATCCTTCTCTAGACCCATTTCCAAACCCGAGACTCCCGACCCGGAGCCTGAGGCTATGGATATATCCCGAACTGAGTCTAGCTCTTCTCGCTCCTGATCTGCTGTCACGGGTGTGTCGCCACGAAGATCGTCACGATTACACAGCCTGACTTCTCGCAGCTGACTTTTTGGTGCTTTGTGTTTTCGGCAGTGAGGGAGTTAATTCTCTCTTTCTCTGTGCTAGACGAGGTCCAGCCTCGCCCAGCTGCAATCAATGTTGCTGTAGTGAGACTCCTTCAAATGCCTGCTGGTCTGTTTGGGAAGTGTCGGTGAAAGCATTTCATTCAGACTTACAGAGCGGATCGTGGTGTTTGGAGTTTCTGAGATAAGTGTATTTGGAGTGTTTTTTCCCTTCCTCGCTTTATCATTTATCTCCTTTCCCGTTGGTGTTCCTTCTGTTGTAGTTGTGAAGTTTTTGTATGCAAGGTGGTTTTGGTTTTTCCCTTGTACTGTCTCGTTCGTCTAAGTACTGTGTGTGGGCATATTATTACTTGTCCTCTTTTGTTGTGATCGGGGTCCTTCTCAGGACTAGATTACTTAGGTGCAGGGATCCTCAGGAGGTAGGGGTTACGCTGGCGGCCTGGACCTCTGTACCTTTAACAGTACCTCCAGGTTGAGGGATTAGTCAGGGCCCCAGCTTAGGGTCAGCTTAGGCCCCCTACCTCCAGTATACAGAGACAGCGTGACATTTTCACCGACCCACTTAGTTTTTCTCCAGCTACCATGGATCCAGTAGCCGGTCTAGCTCGGCAGTTGCAGAGTTTGTCCATGGAGCTGGCGGACGTTAGGTCCAGGGTTTTGCATCCTCAGGAGCAAGCCGGACCAGAACCTAAAATAGCTCTCCCTGACAGGTTCACTGGGGGGCGGGACAAGTTTTTTGTTTTCCGGGAGGCATGCAAATTGTACTTTCGGCTGCGGCCTCGGTCATCGGGGAGTGAAGAACAAAGGGTGGGAATTGTCATCTCGCTCCTACAAGGGGACCCACAATCTTGGGCGTTCTCTCTTCCCCCGGGCTCCCCGGCCCTCCAGTCAGTGGATAGGTTTTTCGCTGCTCTGGGACTCGTATATGATGACCCAGATCGGATCTCCCTTGCTGAGTCTAAGTTACGTAGGATCCAGCAGGGAGATCGTCCGGTGGAGGAATTCTGTTCGGAGTTCCGTAGGTGGGCCACGGACACCCAGTGGAATGACCCGGCTCTTAGAAGCCAGTTTTGTCAAGGTTTATCCGACAAATTACGGGATGTGTTGGCACAGTATGACTCTCCCGCGTCACTGGAAGCCGCTATGGCCCTGGCTATTCGCGTTGACAGACGGCTTCGGGAGAGGTGCGGGATAACTCTACCCCCTGTGATGACTCCACCTCCTACAAGGTCCCCTCATATGGTGGTTCCCCTAGTCAGTCCAGAGGAGCCTATGCAATTAGGAGGGACATCATTTCGGGGGAGGGGACCGGTGGTGCGCCATAAGACAGGAAGGTGTTTCTTCTGCGGGAGAAAGGGACATTTTATTGGGGGGTGTCCATCCCGTCCCTTGCAGAGTGAAGAGTCGTCGGAAAACTGTTGATCCCAGGTTGTGTGGTGGACGGCAATCTGGGAGTAGGTATTTCGTCCCTAGGTTCGTCTCAGTTTCTCGTACCGGCGGAGGTGGTGGTGGGTACGAGAACTGAGAGGATATCTGTTCTTCTGGATAGTGGGGCCGGGGCTAATCTGGTTGATGCTCGGTTTGCCCGGGTTCAAGGTATGCGATTGAGTGAGTTGGCTAAACCCATCCCCATATTCTCGATCGATGCCAGGCCTCTCGGTCAGGGAAGTTTTTTGCAAGCTGTGCATGACGTAAAACTTCAAGTGGGGGCGATACATAAAGAACTGTTGTCTTGCTATGTGTTGGAGGGTCTTCCCACTCCTATAGTGTTGGGCCTTCCTTGGTTAACTAAGCATAACCCGGTTATTAATTGGCAAACCAGAGAGATAAGCCAATGGAGTAAATTCTGTAATAAAAACTGCATGAACACGGTCATCGGTGCGGTTACTCCTTGGGTCTTACCTCCATTTCTGGCGGACTTTGAGGATGTATTCTCGGAGAAAGGGTGTCAGGAACTACCTCCTCATCGCGAGTATGACTGTTCTGTAAAACTGCTCCCTGAGGCCAAGTTACCTAAAGCTAGGTTGTATAACCTTTCTGGTCCTGAGAGGCAGGCCATGAAGGATTATATTTCAGAAAGTCTGGCTAAGGGGCATATTAGACCTTCATCTTCACCGGTGGCTGCGGGGTTCTTCTTTGTTAAGAAGAAAGATGGAGGCCTACGCCCTTGCCTGGATTTCCGTGAACTTAATCGGATTACGGTCCGAGATCCGTATCCACTCCCACTTATTCCCGATCTCTTTAATCAGATCGTGGGCGCCAAATGGTTCTCTAAGTTGGATCTCAGGGGGGCGTACAATCTGATTAGGATGAAGGAGGGGGATGAGTGGAAGACGGCGTTTAACACTCCGGAGGGGCATTATGAGAACCTTGTCATGCCATTCGGTCTGACTAATGCCCCGGCGGTGTTCCAACACTTTGTTAATGACATTTTTCGCCGCCTGGTGGGACAGTTTGTTGTCATATATCTGGATGATATCTTAATTTACTTGCCGGATCTGGTGTCTCATCAGGAGCACGTTAGGCAGGTGTTACAGATCTTGCGGGATAATAAACTGTATGCCAAATGGGAGAAGTGTGTGTTCGCCGTACAGGAACTCCAGTTTTTAGGCTTCCTGGTTTCAGCGTCCGGTTTTCGTATGGACCCTGGGAAAGTGCGGGCAGTTCTTGAGTGGGATCGGCCAGAGAATCTTAAGGCACTACAACGTTTCCTGGGGTTTGATAATTATTACCGGAAGTTCATTCGTAATTTCTCGTCCATGGTTAAGCCTCTCACAGACATGACTAAAAAGGGGACGGATTTTTCTAGGTGGTCTGACAAGGCTTGTCAAGCATTCTCCTCCTTGAAAAAATGTTTTGCCTCGGCACCCATACTCATTCAACCTGATGCGTCACAGCCATTCATTGTAGAGGTAGACGCTTCCGAGGTAGGGGTGGGAGCAGTATTGTCACAGGGTTCATCCCCTGGTAAGTGGCATCCGTGCGCCTTTTTCTCTAAAAAATTGTCGTCCGCTGAGAGGAATTACGATGTCGGCAATAGGGAACTCTTGGCCATTAAGTTAGCTTTTGAGGAGTGGCGCCATTTTTTGGAGGGGGCAGTCCATCCGGTCACCGTCATCACCGATCACAAGAACCTGCTTTATCTGGAGTCCGCGAAACGTCTGAATCCCAGACAAGCTAGGTGGTCATTGTTTTTTACCAGGTTTAATTTTGTCGTTACATATCGTCCTGGGTCAAAAAATGTAAAGGCGGATGCCTTATCTCGTAGTTTCCCTGGGGCCGGGAATACGGACGACCCGATTCCTATCCTTCAGGAGGGGGTGGTGGTTTCGGCAGTATGCTCTGAGCTGGAGGAGGAGGTATTGGAGGCTCAGGGGGACGCCCCTGTTGGACCTCCGGGGAGACTGTTTGTTCCAGATCAGTTGCGTCAAAAGGTGATCGAGGCACACCATAACTCAGTTTTGGCAGGACACCCGGGGAGTAAAGCAACTGTGGATCTCCTCTCGCGTCGGTTTTGGTGGCCTAACTTACATAAGGAGGTGGTAACTTTTGTCGCGTCCTGTGGGGTTTGTGCGCGCTCTAAGACCTCACATACCCGTCCGTCTGGGGCCCTCTTACCTTTGAAGATCCCGGAGCGTCCTTGGACTCATCTGTCTATGGACTTTATTACGGACCTCCCTCCGTCTTCGGGTAAAACGGTCATACTCGTTGTAGTGGACAGGTTCAGCAAGATGGCACATTTTATCGCTCTTCCGGCTCTCCCTAATGCTAAAACTCTTGCGCAGGTGTTCATTGGGGAGATTGTGAGGCTTCACGGGGTACCCTCCGATGTGGTGTCTGATCGGGGGTCTCAGTTTGTGTCCAAGTTCTGGAAGGCGTTTTGTGCACGGCGGGGGATGCATTTGTCATTCTCATCGGCTTTTCACCCTCAGACCAATGGTCAGACGGAACGTATGAACCAGAGCTTGGAGACATATCTCTGGTGTTTTGTGTCAGAGAACCAGGAGGACTGGGCTTCTTTCTTACCTCTGGCAGAGTTTGCTCTTAATAATAGGCGGAGCGAGTCCACTGGTAAGTCCCCGTTTTTTGGGGCATATGGTTTTCCCCCCCAGTTTTGTACTTTCAGTAGGGGGGGCTCTTCGGGGGTTCCTGAGGAGGAACGATTTTCCTCATCACTCGCTTCAGTATGGAGAGGGGTGCTGAAGAATCTGAATACTATGGGGAACCGATACAAACGTATGGCTGATAGGAGGAGAGTGTCTGGTCCGGACCTAAGTGTGAACGATCGGGTATGGTTGTCTACCAGGAATATTAAACTTAAGGTTCCCTCCTGGAAACTGGGTCCCAGGTTCATCGGGCCGTACAGAATCAGTTCTATTATTAATCCGGTGGCATTCCGTCTTGACCTCCCCCCTACGTTTAAAATTCACAACGTGTTCCACAGATCGTTGCTTAAGAGGTATGTGGCGCCGGTGGTACCGTCACCTTTACCTCCCCCTCCAGTGGTGGTCAATGGTAACTTGGAGTTCCAGGTATCAAGGGTCATCGATTCACGTTTTAATCGCCGGTCCCTTCAGTACCTGGTTCATTGGAAAGGGTATGGTCCTGAGGAGAGGATGTGGGTTCCTGCGTCGGATATTAACGCAGACCGATTAGTTCGGGCCTTCCACACGACTCACCCGGATAAACCTGGCCCTGAGGGTCCGGAGGCCCCTCGTAGAAGAGGGGGTACTGTCACGGGTGTGTCGCCACGAAGATCGTCACGATTACACAGCCTGACTTCTCGCAGCTGACTTTTTGGTGCTTTGTGTTTTCGGCAGTGAGGGAGTTAATTCTCTCTTTCTCTGTGCTATACGAGGTCCAGCCTCGCCCAGCTGCAATCAATGTTGCTGTAGTGAGACTCCTTCAAATGCCTGCTGGTCTGTTTGGGAAGTGTCGGTGAAAGCATTTCATTCAGACTTACAGAGCGGATCGTGGTGTTTGGAGTTTCTGAGATAAGTGTATTTGGAGTGTTTTTTCCCTTCCTCGCTTTATCATTTATCTCCTTTCCCGTTGGTGTTCCCTCTGTTGTAGTTGTGAAGTTTTTGTATGCAAGGTGGTTTTGGTTTTTCCCTTGTACTGTCTCGTTCGTCTAAGTACTGTGTGTGGGCATATTATTACTTGTCCTCTTTTGTTGTGATCGGGGTCCTTCTCAGGACTAGATTACTTAGGTGCAGGGATCCTCAGGAGGTAGGGGTTACGCTGGCGGCCTGGACCTCTGTACCTTTAACAGTACCTCCAGGTTGAGGGATTAGTCAGGGCCCCAGCTTAGGGTCAGCTTAGGCCCCCTACCTCCAGTATACAGAGACAGCGTGACATTTGCACATCTTTTGGAGTCCCCTGTTAATAAGGGTTCCAAGCAGTCGGGTAAACGAGTGTGTCTAACCACCATTGGAGGAGGTGTGTTAGATTCTGGGGCTTCTTCCTCCAACTTATTGTATAAGGTGACATTATCCTTCGGAGCAACCGCGGTTACTGCCAAGGCGTGGGTGGATTCTGGCACCGATGGCAATTTTTTGTCATCTACGTTTGCCCAGAGGCATGTCATCCCTATAGAGTTACTGCCAAGACCAATGAACATTAGGGTAGTCAACGGTTTACTCCTGAACACGCAAATCACCCACCGGTCGATTCCCATCACCATGTCATTTCCTCAGGGTCACCGGGAGGTTATCTCCTTTCTTATTATTCCTGGTGGATTAGATGAGGTGTTATTGGGCCTTCCATGGTTACGTTGTCACACTCCACACATTGACTGGAATACGGGCGAAATTTCTTCCTGGAGTGGGGGTGAGAATTGTGTGTCTCAGTGTATGGTTACAGTCACCCGGAGGGTAATCTCTGACCCTTCTACCAATGTGGCATCCTGCACAGATCCTCTGTGTGTCCCCGAGACCCAGGTCTTGTCAGATTATGTCAAAAAGAACCAGGTTCCTTCAGGGCGGACGTTCGTTCCCCCTAATCTACAAAATGAGGGCCTCTCCTGGGCTCATGCCCCTAAGATTGGAGCCCATCTTGGGGTCAAACGTACCACAAGGTCCCTTCAATGGTCCTATTGGTGGCGCCAGGATGTTAAGGAATGTGTTCTTGCGTGTGCCTTCTGTGCGAGAGATAAATCATCCCGTCAAAGTCCGGCTGGCCTCCTCCACCTGTTACCTGTGGAGGACTCCACAGATAGAGAGTCGACTGACACTCTTCGTCGTCCTGCTCCCGTATTCTATCCGGGCGACAAAGTGTGGCTCACGGCTCGCAATATTAAAGTATGCAGGGAATCTGCTAAGTTTGCCCCCCGCTTTATTGGTCCTTTCAAAATTTTGGCCCAAGTAAACTCTGTAATGTACCGGTTACAGTTACCACGACACCTGAGGAGTCATGACACTTTCCATGTGTCGCTCCTTAGACCCGTTCACCTGTCAAAACTTGCTGAACCCCAATCTGCTACAGACACCAGGCGCGATAATCTCGAGGTGCAGGCTATTAAGGGGTCTAAAATGGTTTGTGGGAAAAAAGGTTACCCAGTACACTGGAGGGGCCATGGACCTGAGGATCATCCCTGTGAACCGTTGACCACTTTCATGCTTCCCTGCTCGTTGAGGAAAATGAGTGTCAAGTGGAGGGGGTTATTAGAAGGGGGGAAAATGTTAGGCGCTGGGCGTTTGCTGGATTCAAAACGGGTCCAGAACCTTCTGTGGTCTCCCATTCCAGTCCAACAAAGGCTGATGCTGTTCTGCATCATCATCAGTCCCAATGCCTAGCTGGTCTACAAGAAGTACAGGTTGTCTCTCAGGCCTTTGTGCCTAGCAACATGAAGCCTAGGTTGTGGAGGGAGACAGGGCTGCTAAAGTCTAAGTCCAGGTTTCTCTGTACTGAGCATGCCCCTGACATGGCGGACCGTGATTGGTGGTTTGGGAGTCAGCTGATCCGGTGACCTGGGATCGCCTGATTGGTCGCGGGTGACGTCACCAATGGTGCGACGGTGGGCAGGGCTTGCTTAATCTTTAAAAGGCCCGCCCACAAACATGGCGGCGCGCTCTGATCATTGAGCAGTATGCTGTTGTGTGGACGCTTGGCCTATAGAGCTCCACGTGTGCTTTAGTTGAAATAGGCAGGTAGCTTGGCCGTACAGACTGGCTCCGACTAGGGGGTCGCCATACACCCCGAGCAGTCTGCAAACGCCGTATTCCTGATGCCGCCTGTGAGCCACGTGGAGCGATTCTCCTCAGTCCGGTAGCACGCTGGCTGAGAGCACTTACACGCCAGCGTGAGTCACACACGCATCCTAGCGCCCACTGCGTAGTTCCTGTGTAGTTAACAGGACTACAGCTACTTCCCCAGTCGCACATCTCCCGTGCCGTTAACGGAGATTGAGCGAACCGCTATACCTGTTCCTGTGTGCAGTAACACGGAAGGGTTTATCATTTAAGTTGGTTGCTTTCCTTTTCACCCGGAAAGTGTTCGGCAGCAGTCCTCCAGGCTGCATTGCGGACCCTGGGGTCGGTTGCGTTCCATTATAATAAAGTTGTTTGCAACCATCCTCCTAACAGGAGATACCACACCTCATTTCGAGGTGCAGTACCCCTGTGGCGACTGAACCCTCAGGGGCGCCACAACACACCTTAGCTGCTATCAATGAGGCTGCGTGCCCACAAAGCATTTTCCAAGCGTTTTTGCCGTGGAATTTGCGCAGCGTAAACGCTTGGTAATCCATCCCCCATGGTCCCCAATGATGAGCCGCAATGTCAATGCCCATGCTGCGGATTTTTCCACAGCATTTATGCTGCGCTCAAAAATCTGCAGCATGTCCATTAATTTTGCGGACAAGCAGCGTAATCGCCGCAATTGACTTGCATTGGACCGCGTGACATCCGCATCACTACATCTGCACAAGCAGATATCACACGGTTCAATGTGCGGATGGTACCCAGGTCTGGAGGAGAGGAGACTCTCATCCAGACCTGGGTACCATAGAACCTGTTAAAAAAAGAATTTAAAATAAAAAATAAAGATTATACTTACCTTCCGATGTCCTCCCGGTGTTTTCGGCCCCCGTCTGGTCTTCTGTATGGGTCGCGGTGTTGTGAAGGACCTGCCATGACGTCATTGAGTCATGTGACATGTCACATGACTTAATGACGTCACCGCAGGTCCTTCACACCACCGCGAGCAGTGCAACAGACCGGACGCAGCAGAGAAAACACCGGGAGGACATCGGAAGGTGAGTATAATCTTTATTTTTTATTTTTTACCATTCTTATTCTTTTTTTTTAACTAACTTGGACACACTACTATAAATCAATGCCGGTTGCATGGATTTATTTAGTGTGAACAAGTTGTCAAGCACTTTTCCAAGTGATGCTAAAATCACTTGGAAAAGCGCTTGATAACCCGCATGCAGAAATGCATGCAAAAACGCTTGACAAACGATTCTACCTG
The DNA here is from genome assembly GCF_046119375.1 of Phyllobates terribilis. Lineage (NCBI taxonomy): Eukaryota > Metazoa > Chordata > Amphibia > Anura > Dendrobatidae > Phyllobates > Phyllobates terribilis. The sequence continues at coordinate 42,057,248 of NW_027362761.1, read as the reverse complement.
GCGGGAAAAACACATGTAAAATCCGCATGCGTTTTTCCTGCCAGGGAGAAGCAGAAAAAATATGCAGCATTTCTGCATCATGGGCACATAGCCTGATTGTTCTGCCGTGCTGAATGCACTTGTGCATGGAAATCATCAAGATCCGCTGCTGGCAGCCTCCTTTACAGTTGTTGATGACCAATGACATCCCAGATGTTCCCGATGGGAGACAAGTCTGAAGAAACTGCAGACCGTGTTGCTCTTTTAGGCCTCACAGCCTGAGGCACAATGTGTGGACGGATATTTATGATCGACACATATTGGTTTCGTAAATGAGTTTTATGCTGTGTGATATTCAGCCTGATCGTATGATGTGTAGAATCATGATATATACATACATGGTCACAATTTTATATATTCATGGATATTGGGTAGTATGTGTAAACTATATTTCATATGGTGCTTAGTGTCCTTGCTTTCAGTTATGCCCTGTTTATAGGTATATGGATTGTACTCCAATATTAGGGTTTTCTAGGGACAGATGACGGTGAGCGTGGGTGCCATTTGCGCTTATCTTTAGGGTGTCAACCTCCACAGTCAGCTAGTGCCACTTTTATCTGATTTTTTTATTAACCTATTTCTGATATTGCATAGACAGGATTTTTTCCCTCTTGCAGTGTGGTTTTAGCTCTCGTTCTATTTGTTTGTGGTTCACATCTTTTTTTGTTTTGGTATTGTATATTATACTATCATAAATAAAAGTTTATAGTGGATTTGTTTTCTTAGCTATCACAGTAGCACAAGCAACATGCGACCTAGCCTTGTTCTGTTGAAAAATGGCTCCAGGGACGCTTTGGAGAAATGGCCATATCACTGGTTCCACCAGCAAATCAATGTATGTCAAGCCTTTATTGTATCTGGAATGAAGAATAGAGGAATAGAGGGCTTGTGCTATTGTACATTATGCCACCCAACACCATAATCCTGGGAGAAGGACCACTGTGATGTTCTCTCAAGATGACCTCTTCATGGAGTTGCCAACGTGGTCTCCAGACCAATGTCCGGCCATTGTGTCCAAGACAAAAGTAAAATTGGACCTTCTAAATGCAAGTGCTCTCGGTCATCACGGTCATCAGGTAGTGGGAGGGCTAGTAGACAGGGGTGGAACCCAACATACAAGGAATGAACTTCACTGCACACTCTCAAATTCATGCAATCGTGACAAATTTATTAGTATAGCAAGTACATATCATGGATGAACAGAAATTTTCAGTGTTTCTGGCAACTAATGATGAAAGGCATTGTCTAGATGCTGGTAAAAGTGAAATAAGTAACATTAATAATTATTATTACATTATTATATTATAATACAAAACTTCCTGTACCAAAATATATCATACTATAATAGTACAGGTGCATCTCACTAAATTGGAATACCATCAAAAAGTTGATTTATTTCAGTTCTTCAATACAAAAAGTGAAACTCATATTATATATAGTCATTACAGAGTGATCTATTTCAAATGTTTATTTCTGTTAATGTTGAATATTATGGCTTACAGCCAATGAAAACACTAATGTCATTATCTCAGTAAATTAGAATACTTTATAACAACTTGAAAAATGTTTTTAAAATCCGAAATGTTGGCCTACTGAAATGTATGTTCAGTAAATGCACTCAATACTTGGTCGGGGCTCCTTTTGCATCAATTACTGCATCAATGCGGCGTGGCATGGAGGCGATCAGCCTGTGGCACTGCTGAGGTGTTATGGAAGCCCAGGTTGCTTTGATAGCAGCCTTCAGCTCATCTGCATTGTTGGATCTGGTGTCTCTTCTTCCTCTTGACAATACGCCATAGATTCTCTATGGGGTTAAGGTCAGGTGAGTTTGCTGGCCAATCAAGCACAGTGATACTGTTGTTTGTAAACCAGGTATTGGTACTTTTGGCAGTGTGGACAGGTGCCAAGTCCTGCTGGAGAATGAAATTTCCATCTCCAAAAAGCTTGTCGGCAGAGGGAAGCATGAAGTGCTCTAAAATTTCTTGGTAGACGGCTGCGCTGACTTTGGTCTTGATTCAACAAGAAGGAAAGGTGGGCACTGCTATAGATGAGTATGGTATGGCAGGGTGCTACAATAACCTGATATGACTAGGGCAAAATAGTAGAAGAGCAAGACACCGGATATAAGAACTGTGCACACCCACAAAAATATAAAGAAAATATAACAAAATCTTTATTGTAATTTTATAAATGACCATCGACAACAGTACATGGAATAAAAACATTTAAAAGTAGGCAACACATTGCACTACGCAATAACAAAGAAGGGGAGGGTATCAATATGGTAACCCAAAGCAATAGATCCCCTTAAAGCCGCAGGTATAATGAGCACCATTTGTCATATCCCATAATACACGGCATGGTTGTCAAACATACCATATAATCTAAATTATGAATGACATGCAAGTGATGAACCAGGTCTCCCTGAGTTACCATATCATAAGTAGAAATGTGTTAAAGGAATAAATAGGGATAGTTACCTGCCGGCACTGACGACCCTACGCGTTACGCTGCTAGACCGCAGCTTCGTCAGGGTTAGATTGTAAGTGGGCACGCATGCTCTTAAGTACTGTGTCCGATTTGATGTGACTCTTTTCAGGTGAGGGTCCATGGCCTCATATGATTTCTGCGTCCACTTGGGGCGCCAAGCAGCCGCTTCCTGTTTCAGATGCGTTCCACCTAAGTCACGCGGTGGAACGCAACCGGAAGTAGACAATACGTCATGTCCGGTTAATGGAAACGCCCCCCTTGTGTCGTCATATGTCTCAAGCAGAACAACCCAATTGCACAATCGCAACAGAGGGAAAAGCTTGCGTTCCAACTTGTAGTGGAATGCAAAAACCGGAAGTAGCGCGTCCGCTACAAAAAATACGGGTGAAGGAGGAATCAAGTAAAGTGCTAGCTGCATAAATGCACTGATGGGATAAGAGAGGACCAGATCAGAAAGACAATAGTGTGTGGTCCAATAAAAATCTGCATCCCACCATACGTACAGATAGACATGTGGCGACATGAGACAAACACAAAACAAATAATACATTGACAACAAATAACAGACAACATTAGACCAACAGAAAACCAAAGAACAGGACCACACAAATGTATATAGAAACCACCACAAGGATGGCAAAGCAGAATAGATGCGGACATGTATAAAAAATACAGTTGTACATACAGCAGCATGCATGCATCTGAAGAGATGCTCGCAACTGATCATACTTACCATTTTTCCACTACTAGAGAGAGCAGTACAGAAAGATATGTAAGAAATCATCGGTTAAAGAGAGACGGACGGAAATGCACAAGTCAGCCACAGGGAGCGGAGGAACCGTATACAGAGCTATATAGGGTACCTATTAAGTGAGAAATGCTATATGAGTAAGATATTAGGCCAAATAGCCAGTGAATGAGAAATCCTCATTTATACCCCTGGGGGCCACCGAATCAAGAATAAAGATCCACCTGGATTCTGATCTCAATAAGTCACTAGTGTGATCTGATTTGTGTGAGTTGGGTCTCATTTTTTGTAAGCCCGTCACACGCAAGTTTTTTGGGCTACCAGAATGGAACTGAAGAAAGTTCAGAGCTACAGAGGAAATTGCTCTGCCCTTCTTCATATCCTGATTGGCCAAATTAATATTGGAAACTTGTTGTTGCAATCTCCTGCGAAGCTCCTGGGACGATTGCCCCACATAAACTTTCAAACAGGGGCACACTAGTGCATATGTAAGGTGCCCCAGTGAGGTAGTCGTGGGCGAGCTGTAGCCCCCTCTCGCTCTGGCACCCTACAGACAATACGTGTCCTCTCTCTGATGTGTGGATGTGTATGTGGGGCTCTCCACTTACTTCAAACCATCCGATCGCGGCTGTCTCCAGGCATTTCTCTTCTGGGACCAGGGCAGCAATAAATTCAGAGGACACAAGGTTCTTAACCATAACTTGAACTTTACTTGGGGAAGAGGAATATGTACAGTATTTACATGCAGATATAATGGATAAGGCCCGACAGGTTATTATCTCCCTCACAGGCGCTGGCAACATCTTCAGCCCTGGTTCCCTCTTTAAGTGAAGCATCTCTGTGACTCTAATCTCTAGCCCAAGAGACTCTTCTGCAATACCAACAGTGTTCCGGATCCGATATCTCCCCCACGTCTTAGCTGGAGTCCTATTTACCTTCCTCTGCTACCTGCAGACTAGAAGTGCCCCGGGTCCTCAATACCTCTGTTGAGTTTCTCCGGCCGGCTAACAGGACTCTTGCGTAGGGAGACTTTTACACTGGTGATCCCACTGTCTGAGGGTATGGAGCTCCCGTCTACCCTAGCAGCCACCATATAGTCAGGCTGCCCGTACAGTTCACTGTCCTATCTCTTACTCCTCATCACTTCCCACTTCTGGAAACTAAGTAGGGATTTTCCTAATGTGCCCACCCTCTGTGGGCTGCCATCACACAGCATTAACCCCATCACTGCCTGTACACTGCTAGCAGACTCCACCTGACATCTGCACCCAGGACAGTGGCATCTTGTGGCTGGTTACAGGTACTGCAGCCCACAAGGAATTATGCCAGGAACAAGCTCTATAACACTCAAGGCTTGATCAGGGCACTAAGTTCCCCCTCTACTCTACTGACTGGACCACTGAAGCTAACCTCTTAGCTTTGCCTACCAACAGTTCAGAGAGGTCTAACTACAGGAACACTTTCTTTAACTACTTCAGTGCCAAAGGAAGGCTGCGTCCTTCCCCACTATTACATATATACAACATTAGTGGACCTACAGTTAATAAAGTGCCTCAGGAAATACTGATGATTATCAGTGGGATTCGTGAAAGTTTTACCCGGTGGGAGGTACGGACAGGCAGAGCAATTGCCACAGGGATATGAGCCCTTAAACCTCCTACCACTGGTGGTGTTATACGTAGGACGTGTGTAATGGCTACGCACAAGTTTGTCCCTTAGGTTAGGGGCACGTCTGGCCGTCAAGAGTGGTCTGTCTGGTAGTATGTTGGATAGACAATTATCCGTCTTCAATATACTCCAATGTTTCCGAAACAAACTAACCAATTCATTCCACTGGTTGTTAAATCTGGTAATAAACCTGATCTGTGTGTCCTCCACATTAACCCGTGATTGCAACAACACCTCGCGTGGTTTGGCCAGAATCTTCTGATGAGCCTTAGAAATTACTGATTTTGGATATCCATGCTCACGAAAACGAGAAGTTAAATTTCTGGCCTCAATTTTATAGTCCTCCGGTGTTGAGCAGTTCCTTTTGGCCCTTGAGAATTTTCCCACCGGTATGCCATTTCTTAGATTTCTGGGATGAAAGCTCTGGTAATGAAGGAGGCTGTTTGTAGCAGTCGCTTTTCTGTAAAGTTTGGTCGCAAGTGATCCGCCCACTACCTTGATTTTCAAATCCAGAAAATTAACTGCAGAAGAAGTAAGATGAATGTTGAGATCATTGGCGTTTAGCCTATCAATATAGTCAAGTGCTTCTATTTCTGTGCCCGTCCAAATAATCAGTATGTCATTTATAAAATGGAACCACTTAAAGACACATTGACCATACTCATGTGAGGGATACACGTGTGCGCCCTCCCACCAACCTAAAAATAGGTTGGCAAAGGAGGGCACACATCTTGATTTCCAAATGAAATTTGGAACTCTGGGACCTTGTGGAGTGTGTCAATGACTGCCTTCTGGATATCTGTCAAGTCAGCTGTCTTCACCATGATTGTGGAGCCTACTGAAACAGACTAAGGGACATTTTTTAAACGCTTAGGAAGCCTTTGCAGGTGTTTTTTGTTAATTATTCTAATTTACTGAGCTAATGACTTTTGTGTTTTCATTGGCTGTAAGCCATAATCATCAACATTAACAGAAATAAACACTTGAAATACTGTAGATCACTCTGTTTGTAATGATTGTATATAATATATGAGTTTCACTTTCTGTATTGAAGAACTGAAATAAATTAACTTTTTGATGATATTCTAATTTAGTGAGATGCACTTGTATATGTGACATGATCTTGATATATACAGTACAGACCAAAAGTTTGGACACACCTTCTCATTTAAAGATTTTTCTGTATTTTCATGACTATGAAAATTGTACATTTAGACTGAAGGCATCAAAACTATAAATTAACACATGTGGAATTATATACTTATCAAAAAAGTGTGAAACAACTGAAAATATGTCTTATATTCTAGATTCTTCAAACTAGCCACCTTTTGCTTTGATGACTGCTTTGCACACTCTTGGCATTCTCTTGAGCTTCAAGAGGTAGTCACCGGAAATGGTTTTCACTTTACAGGTGTGCCCTGTCAGGTTTAATAAGTGGGATTTCTTGTCTTATAAATGAGGTTGGGACCATCAACTGTGTTGTGCAGAAGTCTGGTGGATACACAGCTGATAGTCCTACTGAATAGACTGTTAGAATTTGTATTATGGCAAGAAAAAAGCAGCTAAGTAAAGAAAAACGAGTGGCCATCATTACTTTAAGAAATGAAGGTCAGTCAGTCCGAAAAATTTCGAAAACTTTGAAAGTGTCCCAAGTGCAGTTGCAAAAACCATCAAGCAGTACAAAGAAACTGGCTCACATGAGGACTGTCCCAGGAAAGGAAGACCAAGAGTCACCTCTGCTTCTGAGGATACGTTTATCTGAGTCACAAGCCTCAGAAATCGCAGGTTAACAGCAGCTCAGATTAGAGACCAGGTCAATGCCACACAGAGTTCTAGCAGCAGACACATCTCTACAACAACTGTTAAGAGGAGACTTTGTGCAGCAGGCCTTCATGGTAAAATAGCTGCTAGGAAACCACTGCTAAGGACGGGCAACAAGCAGAAGAGACTTGTTTGGGCTAAAGAACACAAGGAATGGACATTAGACCAGTGGAAATCTGTGCTTTGGTCTGATGAGTCCAAATTTTAAATCTTTGGTTCCAACCACCGTGTCTTTGTGCGACGCATAAAAGGTGAACGGATGGACTCTACTTGCCTGGTTCCCACCGTGAAGCATGGAGGAGGAGGTGTGATGGTGTGGGGGTGCTTTGCTGGTGACACTGTTGGGGATTTATTCAAAATTGAAGGCATAATGAACCAGCATGGCTACCACAGCATCTTGCAGCGGCATGCTATTCCATCCGATTTGCGTTTAGTTGGACTATCATTTATTTTTCAACAGGACAATGACCCCAAACACACCTCCAGGCTGTGTAAGGGCTATTTGACCAAGAGCGAGAGTGATGGGGTGCTACGCCAGATAACCTGGCCTCCACAGTCACCAGACCTGAACCCAATCGAGATGGTTTGGGGTGAGCTGGACCGCAGAGTGAAGGCAAAAGGGCCAACAAGTGCTAAGCATCTCCGGGAACTCCTTCAAGATTGTTGGAAGACCATTTCCGGTGACTACCTCTTGAAGCTCATCAAGAGAATGTCAAGAGTGTGCAAAGCAGTCATCAAAGCAAAAGGTGGCTACTTTGAAGAACCTAGAATATAAGACATATTTTCAGTTGTTTCACACTTTTTGTTAAGTCTATAATTCCACATGTGTTAATTCATAGTTTTGATGCCTTCAGTGTGAATGTACAATTTTCATAGTCAAGAAAATACAGAAAAATCTTTAAATGAGATGGTGTGTCCAATGTTTTGGTCTGTACTGTATATATCAAGTATATAAAATTACATACATAGGGCAGAACAGTGGCTCAGTGGTTATCACTGGCTCACTGGCTCATCAGTGGCTCACTGTTATCTTGCATTGTTGGGGTCCTTGGTTCGAAACCCACCAAGGACAACATCTGCAAGGAGCTTGTATGTTCTCCTACATATTTTCTTGGGTTTCCTCTGACACTCCAAAGACATTCTGATAGGGTGTTTGGATTAAGAACCCCGATGGAGACAGTGATGTTGATGTCTGTAAAGTGCTGCAGAATATGATGGTGCTATATAAGCTAATATGCTCAAAAAATAAATTCTCAAGGGGAAATCTATAGATATGTTGGAAGCAGGGTGCTATCCGGGACCTAAATAATATAGAGAACCACTGATGATGCTAATAAATGAGGACTGAGGTAATAAACACAGTAGAAGCAGGAGAAATGGCAAAAAAATAATACATTGGCAAACTGCAGAGAATAGATCCCCATGCCAGCCTCCATTGCTTGCTTGCCCTGCACCATGGTAGCCTACAATGATGTGAGGTCAATGGAACAACAGTAGCTGGATGTTTGGCTAAATTGTTCTAAAAACAGCTCAGTATTTTTTTTTTTAAATAAATAAATAAATGATACATTACCAATCGTTCACAGCTCCCATGCGGACACTTCTTCAGTTCTGTGCTAGACACTGTTGTTCCTCCTGTTCCATTAATGGGGTGGTGACACATTGGCGGCAGGCCACGCGACTGCTATGGGGCCCGTGAGCCTGTGTGCGCATGTCTGCGTACTATGTATGCGTGCATGTCTGTGTGGCATCCCAGGGGTCCGGTTGCCACAGTGGCATTGCCTCCCTCAAAAGAGGTAATGCCATGCCTGGAAGCAAGCAGGGGTCCCCTAGTCAGGAATACTAAACATGCAACACTTTCCTGGCTCTAGACCAGCAAGGGGAGCCACTCCCCTTGGCAACTGGGATCTGGGGGCGGGGTTAGTTAGTCTTAGTGTGAGGAGTTGAAGAGAGGACGTAGAGGAGAGAGGAGCTGGGGAGTGGAGCTGCGCGGCAGCTCACCCCAGAAGTACCGCACAGAAGAACCGGACACCGGAGTCCGAGACTGTGGGACACCGAAAGGCCCAGCAGCAGAAACCGGAGGGCAGGAGACAGCAGGTCTCCTGGCCCCATCAGACGCCCGGAGGCTCAGCAGTACCACAGGGTCCAGCACCGCCACGTGGGAGTGACGTGCCAGCAGGGCCTGAGCTGCCTGCCATACGGGTGAGCACAGAAACGCCGCACTCAGGGACGAGGGCCACCGCACCGCTACAAGCAGCAGGGCCAAAGAGTTTAGTGGAAAGGGAAAGCCTCCAACTTCACCTGACAAGGAGGATTCTTTACTTGCTTCCAGGCTGCCAGGACTTCCACTTTTAGCCAGTACCCTAGTCCCGGCTTGTCTAATCAGCACCAGTAAAGACCCTGGGACTGCACTTCCTTGTCTCTGTGTTTCTTGCTGCGCCATCAACCCCTGCACTACAACACCCAGCACAACCTGCAATATCCACACTGCCCTGGAGCTAGGTCTTCCTGTGGAGAGCCACACCATCCCTGCTGCAGTAACGTCAGGTTCAGAGGACTGCTCCGCAGTGGCGGCTCCCTTTAGCTGCACTCCACAGGTGGCGTCACGAACTCTATAAAAACACTATAAATCCCCTATCCATCACTCCTTTTATTGACCGCCCTCGGTCACGAACCGGGTCACCGCCACTGTGACATCCCCCCAGCATCTGCCGGCCCGGCACCGGGTACCCCACGGCCCAGGAGGCGCATCATCTGCGTACTGTGTGCTTGTATGTCTGCGTACTGTGTGTGTGCATGCATGTCTGCATACTCTGTGTGTGCATGTGACGCGCCCCCTGGGCCATGGGGTCCCCGGAGCCGGGCCTTTTGGGATGCTGGGGGTTGTAGTCACCGTGGCGGTGACCCGGTCCGTGACCCAGGGCGGTCAAACCAAAGTAGTTTATGTGTACTAATAGCAATGTCCGACTACGCCACCTGTGGATTGCGGTTATTGGTAACCGCCGCTGCGGGGCAGGCCGCTGAAGCTGGTGGTATGCGCAGCAAGGTGATGTAACTCCCCACAGGTAGAGTGTAGCTTCAGGGCAGCGTGTAGGGTTGATGGTGGTGATGGTGCAATGTGTCGCGGTGCAAGAATGATCACAGAGTCCAGATGATGCAGTCCCAGGTCTTTTACTCACGGTTAGAGCAGTTCCAGTTACAGGGCCTGTGTAAGAGCCCATGGCGTCCTGTGCTCACGCAGTAAGGGGGCTCGGTCGACCCTCAGGTATCTCTGGAGCATTTAGCAGGACCCCCTTCTGTGTGTCCTCTCTGGCCTCTTTCCTTGTACCTCACACCTAGCGGCACCTCTGTCCAGTGTCCTCGGGCCTTGGTGGGCGACGTGTGTTCCGTCCCCTGGCCCTATGTTGCTACCTTCCTGGTGGCTGGTGTGGACGGCTTGCCGTACTTGAAGTGCTGCAGCCTCCGGTTCCCAGTTGAGTCCTGTAGTCTCTGCTGGCTGGGGGACCCGGTTCCCCTTCTCTGGCCTGACCCCCCCTACCTCCTGGCAGCGGCGGGTGTACGGGTGGCTCGCTGCACGACCCGTACCCCTGGGGTCCCTTCTCTCCTAGTCCTGGAGCCGTCCTGCTCCCTTTGCCTCTCCTTCAGGCTCAGGCCTCCTGACTAGGCCGGCCTGTGGAGCAGAGCTCTGCAGAGCCTCTGCTCCTGTCACTTCTCCTCACCACCACAAACTAACTCCCTGAACCAAGATGGTTCCTTGTTTTTATACTTCCTACTCCAGTGCTCCCAGGATCTACATCCTCCACCCATCCACTACTTAGTTCCCCCTCTCTAAGTGGTTCCTGCCCACTCCAGCCAGGGATCAGGGACACGTTCTCTCCCGTAGGAGCATTATCGCCCTGTCCCCCGGAAATGTGGTGTAGTGGATGTAGTGTTAGGTTCCTGAGCCATACTCCTTCCTTACCTGAGAGTGAGATACCACACCTCTGGATGAGATGCAATACCTCTGTGGCGACTGAACCCTCAGGAGCGCCACACATGTGTGCATATTGTGTGTGTCGTGCATGTCAGCGTACTGTGTGTGTGCATGTCTGCGTACTGTGTGTGCGTGCATGTCTGCGTACTGTGTGTGCATGTGTGCATACTGTGTGTGTCCGTGCATGTGTGCGTACTGTGTGTGTGCATGTGTGGATACTGTGGGTGTGCGTATTGTGTGCGCATGTCTGCGTACTATGTATGCGTGCATGTCTGCGTACTGTGTGTGTGCGTGTCTGCGTACATGCATGTCTGCGTACTGTGTGTCTGCATACTGTGCATGTCTGCGTACTGTGTGCGTGTATGTCTGCGTACTGTGTGTGTGCATACTGTGTGTGTCCGTGCATGTGTGCGTACTGTGTGTGTGCATGTGTGCATACTGTGGGTGTGCGTATTGTGTGCGCATGTCTGCGTACTATGTATGCGTGCATGTCTGCGTACTGTGTGCGTGTATGTCTGCGTACTGTGTGTGTGTGTGTCTGCGTACGTGCATGTCTGCGTACTGTGTGTCTGCATACTGTGCATGTCTGCGTACTGTGTGTGTATGTCTGCGTGCGTGTCTGCGTTTGCATATGTGAAGGATGAGGGGGCAGTCTGGGCCCTGTGTTGTATACCTATATTTCTACACTGTATCTGTGCATCATGAATGGTGTAAGTGACGCGCCCCCAGGGCTGTGGGGTACTCGGCAGCCGGGCCTCTGGTTGCCGGGGGTTATCATGGTGGCTGGCCCGGTCCGTGACCCAGGGCGGTCAGTAAAAAGGGGAAGAGATATTTTTATATGGGGTTTTTGTGATTTTTCGTGACGCCACCTGTGGATTGCTGCTATAGGCAGCCGCCGCTGCGGAGCGGTACTCTGGAGCTGGTGTTGCTGCAGCAGGGATGGTGTGGCTCTCCACAGGTAGAGCAAGCTCCAGGGCAGCGTGAGGTGGTGAGGGGTGCGCTGGGCATTGTAGTGCAGGGAGGAAACGATGGCGCAGATCAAAGAATGGACGGAGGCAGTGCGGTGCAGTCATCCAAGTTTTTACTCACATTTCTTATGAGGGTTCCACTGGTGCACTGTACAGGTGTCAGCCTCCCACGTCGCGCTGCGTTCACCAGGCAGAGGTTCAGCACTTCCTCAGGTAGATCAGGGGTACCTGGCAGAACCCCACTTTCACGTGTTCCTAGCTAGACCGACTTCACACTGGGTCTTTCTCCCTACTGCCCTTCGCTGCCCACTCTCAATCCCGTTCGGGTGCTCTGAAGTCCCTCCTGTGCGTCGGATCCCGGACCTGCTTGACCCTCCTGGGGATTAGAATGCAGCCTACGATCCCTCTGTCTTCTGACAGATTCGGAGCGTACGGTTGCCTTCCTGCACTCGCCGTACCCCCTAGGATCCCTTCTTAGAACGGAGCCTACTCCCTGCTCCCCTCCTGGGCCTCTGACACTGGGCCCTACTTGTGGAGCAGAGCTCCTACTGAGACTCTGCTCCCGGACTGTTCTTCTGAACTGTTCCGAGCTGTTCTTCTGAACTGCTCTCCTCTACTCGACCTGTCACCCTAAGATGGCTTCCCTATTTATACTCCTACCAAAGTGCTCCCTCAAACTATTTCCTCCACCCACACCCACTACAGGTTCCCCCCTACCTTTGGGTTCTTCCCCACTCCAGCTAGGGTCAGGGTTCAGCAGAAACATACATTGCGTCTTGCCCCTCCAGTCGGCCTGAAGCAGTGTAGTGTTGGATGCAGGTGTTGGGGTTCCGGGCAGCACTCCCTCCTTACCTGAGAGAAGGAGACACCACACCTCTGGGTGAGGTGCAGTACCTCTGTTGCGACTGAACCCTCAGGGGCGCCACATATGTATTAAAAGGGCCACTGAGACTCTTTTGCCCAGAGCCCACGAAAACCTGGAGCTGGCCCTGGTTGAAAGCAATGATGGAGGAGTATAATTAGCAAAAGATAAAACAATGTCTCTTTATTATACCTTATTAAAAAAAACTGGATGCTGGACAATACTAGACACAAAGCATGTAAAAAGACACTCACAGTGTACTGATTGAAGAAATTATCCCAAATGTTAGGTCAGCCTAATTGAGACTTGACCTGACTAAACCAAATGGTATAATGTGGTGGAACCCCTAACAATCTAAGGACCTCCAGACAAAAATGTGTCTCACCAATGGTCATAAAGACCCATACAATGTGAAAATCATAGTTCTCAACCAAAAGATCGCAAATCCTATTTTTTCGCAAATTTAGTAATTGTGTGGATGTACAGCAGTTTGTGAGAGGTAGCTGTACCCACTGACTCAGTTATATTGCTGTGACTATATGACCAGGTAGCCTTCAATGTGCACTGGTCTATTTTTTGGTACAGTTAAAGATGGTAGATCTGTATGATCCGAGTGGTATATGACATTGCCTAACCACTATCCACTATCATACTCTAATAATTATCTGCTATTATCACGCATTTAGTGCGTAGGTTTATGTGTACTGTTTTTTTAATTTGTGGTAGTGTATGTGTCACATGATTTTCACATTGTATGACCATTGGTGAGACACATTTTTGTCTGGAGGTCCTTAGATTGTTAGGGGTTCCACCACATTATACCATTTGGTTTAGTCAGGTCAAGTCTCAATTAGGCTGACCTAACATTTGGGATCATTTCTTCAATCAGTACACTGTGAGTGTCTTTTTACATGCTTTGTGTCTAGTATTGTCCAGCATCCAGGTTTTTTTAATAAGGTATAATAAAGAGACATTGTTTTATCTTTTGCTAATTAAATTCTAATATTGAGTAACACCTTTTTCGCTACAATGATGGAGGAGGGAACATCATGTGACACTCCCTTTCCCATCATTCCTCCTCTGCGTCTGACGCAGTGGCATGAAGATGCGCCACGCTGTGTCAGACAGTGGAGCCGGCAGCTGCTGAGCTGATGAGAGAGACGCGCTGCAGAGACTGAAGCAGCGGGGAACGAGGAGCAGTAAGTATGTATTTATTTATTTTTGTAAATCAGTGAGTGCTGATAATACTGGAGGACTGGGGCTGCATTTTACCCTATGGTGGGGGCTGCATTATACTGTGTACAGGACCATGGGAAGTGCATTATACTGCGTAGAGGACCATGGCGAGTACATTATACTGTGTTGAGGACCATGGCGAGTGCATTATACTGTGTGGAGTGTGGAGAGTTGTGGGGGCCATTATACTGTATGTAGGCCCATTATACTGCATAGAGGGCTGTGTGAGGGTCACAGTTGAAGGATGAAACTGTGTTGGGGTCACCATACTTTGCCCTGGGAGTTGAGGTGGGCCGCAGTAGGTAGGGCTGTGGAGTCGGTAAGCCAAACCTCCGACTCCTCAATTTCCATGACACCGACTCCACGACTCCCTCATACATGGCTCATGTTTAAGTGGTAAATTTACTGCAGCACAGATTCATCTCAGCTAAAAGTCTAGACCCTTAGATCTGGAATAGGACAGACATTTATAGGACATTTCATAACTTTCCCAAATTCTTAGGAAAACATTTACACAGGGCTGTGGAGTCGGTAAGTCAAACCTCCGACTCCTCAATTTCCATGACTCTTACTCCCTCATACATGGCTCATGTGTAAGTGATAAATTTACTGTAGCACAGATTCATCTCAGCTAAAAGTCTAGACCCTTAGATCTGGAATAGGACAGACATTTATAGGACATTTCATAACGTTCCCAAATTCTTATGAAAACATTTACACAGGGCTGTGGAGTCGGTAAGCCAAACCTCCGACTCCTCAATTTCCATGACTCTGACTCCCTCATACATGGCTCATGTGTAAGTGATAAATTTACTGAAGCGCAGATTCATCTCCGCTAAAAGTCTAGACCCTTATATCAGGAATAGGACAGACATTTATAGGACATTTCATAACTTTCCCAAATTCTTATGAAAAAAAATATTCCCCACAAACTGTATTGAACTACTGTACCCAATTTATTATATATTTTAGGAGTCGGAGCCGGTCCATTTTATACCGACTCCGACTCCACCAAAATGGACACCGACTCCACAGCCCTGACAGTAGGGTCATTATACTGTGCATGTAGAGGCTAATGAGGAGGAATGCACCACTTTTATTGCCATCACATTTTATGGGGCAATGAAAGAGGAATCTGGGACTTCAGCAGGAAGAAAATTGCTATGTAAAGGTGGGAAAGTTCTTCTTTTATGTGACCCTGACAATTTTTTATTTTTTTTTGGGGGGGGGGGGGCAATTAGAACTTCTGCTATGGGCCCCATGATTCCTATATACACCCCTGGGTGACACCCAGAGTTGCAAACTTGACTTTTTATTTTTATCTGGAAAATGTATTAAAAAAATCGCAAACGGACAGATACATTGGAAAACCCAGAATAAATTGATATGATCATAAGAAATATTTGTCTACAGCTCATAATTCTGATATGAAAACATCAGTTGCATTCACTGTAAACTGTGAAAATGATGATAATTACAGTACAAAATAATCTGTATAGGTTTCTTTAACTTAAAAAAAAAATCACAGATGGGTTAAATTTTCTTTATGGACTAGGAAAAAAAGTGACCAATTTTTACGAACTGTCCTGGAATTTCTGGATGGCTGTCAACTGTGGTGAAACCTCATTGCTACAGCCAGTTACTGTCAGTGTCAATCATCTACATGAGAGCAACGGCGGATTGGTAAAATGGGCATTACTTCCTTTGCTAGTTTATAGCAATCAGCTCTATTTTTTAAAAATGGGGCTGGACAATTCTTTCAGTATGTACGATCCTCTGAGCAAAAATGTATATAAATCCCTATATAGAGGTGGCCATAGTCATTAGATTTATAGTGACAGAATTTGCCAATTTCTGCTGGACCAGACCATCTAATGTAAGTGGGGTTGTGCTTACTTACTCCCAATGGCAGATGTCAGGACAATGGGGGTCAGGCATGTTGTATAACATGCTCAATCTTTTTGAACTCACAAGAGACAAGCTGCCGAGGGACCCAGCACTGCCTTATTTCTTGTTTTCCATTGAGAGTAGATGAATGTGTATGGGGTGGAGGGTATGGGAAAATAGTGGTCAACCAAATGAGCTGACAGCCATCTAAGGTCTTTGTCTGCCTTAAGTCACAAATCATTAGTGCCATTAATCAAGAGTGGGCAAATTTTAAACCCTGCTGAGAAACTAACCCCAATACACATACAAAGAGGTGCCATTCAATTTTTATTTAGCAGAAACATTACCCACATTGGGAATGTAAATGATCATGCCACCCACTGCCCCCATGGTCACTACTGCTACTTCATAGCTGAGCCGACTGCCCACTTTTAGAGTTAGCCCGTCTGGACCTAGCTGTTCCCATTTGATCACCCGAATCAAGTTTTTTAACTGCATAGCCCATCCAAATGGGGACCTGCTGCCAAGCCCGTGTTAATTCACTAAAGATGCAAGATCCTAGAAACCTCATTTCCCAATAATCGTGGAGTCTAAACAGGTTGATGATTACCCAAGGAACAAGCAAAACACAAAAGTTTGCACAAAGATCATTGTTCTCAGCAGTGCATCGTCCTGTTTACACAGAACCTGCGCTGCCGAGAACAATATACCAACACCAATAAAGTGTGATAATCCCGTTTTACAGACGAAACATTAAACCTGTAATCGAAATAATAGGAAGGTGGTAAACTTTCCTTCTCTTGTAAGATTAACCAGCACTGGTCACTTATACTTGCTCTACAAACCCTTCTAAATCTGCCTTTGCCAGCCATGTTCCCAGTGCCTACATACCATTTTTCCACTCCAAAACCTACACTCAAGCTGTGCTGTCCCTTTCCCCACTGGGAAAACCCCCAGCTTCTTACTTCATAGAAGTGGAGATATGCCAACCTGTCCAGTTAATTTACTTATCAAGATCTGATAGATCTACCAAGCAACACTATTAGCAGAATAGAGACTGCTTCTAGTTCATAGAATCACTGGCTGCCATTTTTAGGCTCACACAATTTTTTTTGAGGCGGTCAAAATGACTAATCTTTCAAGAGGAAATAGATTCAGGAAACACTCCATCTATGTGACGATTTCTAGGTATTATTTTGACCTCAAGTATTTTTTCTGAGCGTTCTGTTAATGTTTTCTGTAAACTTTTGGTTCAAATTTTTAGCTCTTTTTAATCTTCTTTTCTTTGTGGGGACTTTTGTAACTTTTTTTAACTCAATAAAGCAATGAATAAAATGCTAGCATTTTATGAGGGGAAAACACTTCAAAAACACTTGCAAAATGCTCAGAGACTAAGTGTCTCTGGCATTTTTGTAGCCTTCCCATTGACTTCTATTGTTAGGTATGGAGCGGCTTCATAGCAGAAAACACCTGAAGAATTGACAGATTACTTTTAAATGCTTGGCATTTTGAAAATCTGAAGCTAATGAAAAACGATCAAGACAACATGTGAACAAAAAGTCATCTTATTACAGAAATGAATGTGAAGAGTCTTTTAAGCAATTTTTAGGTGATTTTTCAGGCATTTTCTAGAGTGGACTAGCTCCAAAAGACTCCTCAATAAACTCTGTGTGCACATGCTATAGGCTTATCTAAATAAATGAGGTAGTTGGAGTGATTTTCACAAGATTTATCAAAAGTTGCACACCCATTTGGCCTATTTATAACACACAAAAAATGTGCCCTCTCCTTCAATTTAACATAATCAATGTGGCCTTACCAGAAATTAATTTCGAGACAATGGGAACTTTTGTAGTCACTTAAAGGGAACCTGCCATGAAAAAAAATGCTATTAACCTGCAAATATGAGGTTAATCTGCAGATTAATAGCATTCTGAAGCTGTCACACTGAAAGCCCGGCTGTTGGAATGAAATGAACTTTATTTCTACTGGCAGCCTTGGGCTATCAGTTATAAAAGTGTGGCATGAGTCACTGCTCAGTATAAAGTGAGTGGGGCACTGACTGACAGCCAGCTCAGCAGAGCATCTGTATAGAGCCAGCTGTCAGTCAGTGCCAGGGTGTGGATACAATTGCTGCTCACTACATAGTGCACTATAATCAGATGTCTATGGTTGTGCCTATTTTGGTTATTGGTTATCATGTATAAGTATTGTATATCTTATCATATGTTTATCAATAGTATCATTACTACTCGAATACTATATATTGACTCCTCCAAATTTATAACTGTTGTCCATGTGTACTATGCTCTCTTGAGTGTGTTCTCTCATACTTACCATCATATATTGAGCTTGGTGAGATTAACTTCTAGCCTGATATGATATTTGAATAAGCCTATGGAGTTCATACTCTTATCATATTACAGACTATACCGGGCTGCATAGGTTACTCTGAGTGAATAAAATGTGCCTTAGCCTATTTGCATCCCTAATGGAGGCAGGATAGGTGCGCGTGCACCGGCTCCATAATTGATCGTGGCCAAATTCAACATGTGTATTTATGAAGGGGCGGTACTGTACTTGGCTCACTCGCACCCGCACTGTGTATTTTATTTTTTATTTTTACCTGCAGGGGATGCGATGTTAGGGGCTGTATTGCTCCGTTACCAACCAACAAAATGGCCCCCACGCATGCTCAGTCAGTATCCATGGCCTCTAGTGGATGTTACCAACCAACAAAATGGCCCCCACGCATGCTCAGTCAGTATCCACGGCCTCTAATGGATGTTACCAACCAACAAAATGGCCCCCACACATGCTCAGTCAGTATCCACAGCCTTTAGTGGATGTTACCAACCAACAAAATGGCCCCCACACATGCTCAGCCAGTATTCATGGCCTCTAATGGATGTTACCAACCAACAAAATGGCCCCCACGCATGCTTAGTCAGTATCCACGGCCTCTAATGGATGTTACCAACCAACAAAATGGCCCCCACACATGCTCAGTCAGTTTCCACAGCCTCTAGTGGATGCTTCTGACTGTAAATGCTCAGTACAGCCTCAGGAGACAAGCTGGTACGCATGGACAATAGCTCAGTACCTCTGTGAACAGGGAAGTGAGCTTAGTTGAATCACACATGATGTGATATACAGTACAGACCAAAAGTTTGGACACACCTTCTCATTTAAAGATTTTTCTGTATTTTCATGACTATGAAAATTGTACATTCACACTGAAGGCATCAAAACTATGAATTAACACATGTGGAATTATATACTTAACAAAAAAGTGTGAAACAACTAAAAATATGTCTTATATTCTAGGTTCTTCAAAGTAGCCACCTTTTGCTTTGATGACAGCTTTTGCACTCTCTTGGCATTCTCTTGATGAGCTTCAAGAGGTAGTCACCGGAAATGGTCTTCCAACAATCTTGAAGGAGTTCCCAGAGATGCTTAGCACTTGTTGGCCCTTTTGCCTTCACTCTGCGGTCCAGCTCACCCCAAACCATCTCGATTGGGTTCAGGTCTGGTGACTGTGGAAGCCAGGTCATCTGGAGTAGCACCCCATCACTCTCTCTCTCTTGGTCAAATAGCCCTTACACAGCCTGGAGATGTGTTTGGGGTCATTGTCCTGTTGAAAAATAAATGATGGTCCGACTAAACGCAAACCGGCTGGAATAGCATGCCGCTGCAAGATGCTGTGGTAGCCATGCTGGTTCAGTATGCCTTCAATTTTGAATAAATCCCCAACAGTGTCACCAGCAAAGCACCCCCACACCATCACACCTCCTCCTCCATGCTTCACGGTGGGAACCAGGCATGTAGAGTCCATCCGTTCACCTTTTCTGCGTCGCACAAAGACACGGTGGTTGGAACCAAAGATCTCAAATTTGGACTCATCAGACCAAAGCACAGATTTCCATGGTCTAATGTCCATTCTTTGTGTTCTTTAGCCCTAACAAGTCTCTCCTGCGTGTTTCCTGTCCTTAGCAGTGGTTTCCTAGCAGCTATTTTACCATGAAGGCCTGCTGCACAAAGTCTCCTCTTAACAGTTGTTGAAGAGATATGTCTGCTGCTAGAACTCTGTGTGGCATTGACCTGGTCTCTAATCTGAGCTGCTGTTAACCTGCGATTTCTGAGGCTGGTGACTCGGATAAACTTATCTTCAGAAGCAGAGGTGACTCTTGATCTTCCTTTCCTGGGACGGTCCTTATGTGAGCCAGTTTCTTTGTAGCGCTTGATGGTTTTTGCAACTTCACTTGGGGACACTTTCAAAGTTTTCCCAATTTTTCGCACTGACTGACCTTCATTTCTTAAAGTAATGATGGTCAATCATTTTTCTTTACTTAGCGGCTTTTTTCTTGCCATAATACAAATTCTAACAGTCTATTCAGTAGGACTATCAGCTGTGTATCCACCAGACTTCTGTACAACACAACTGATGGTCTTTACCCCATTTATAAGGCAAGAAATCCCACTTATTAAACCTGACAGGGCACACCTGTGAAGTGAAAACCATTTCCGGTGACTACCTCTTGAAGCTCATCAAGAGAATGCCAAGAGTGTGCAAAGCAGTCATCAAAGCAAAAGGTGGCTACTTTGAAGAACCTAGAATATAAGACATATTTTCAGTTGTTTCACACTTTTTTGTTAAGAATATAATTCCACATGCGTTAATTCATAGTTTTGATGCCTTCAGTGTGAATGTACAATTTTCATAGTCATGAAAATACAGAAAAATCTTTAAATGAGAAGGTGTGTCCAAACTTTTGGTCTGTACTGTATAAGTGAGGAGAAGCAACACGATTTAGACTGCATTTTATCAGCAGGACATCATATCAGTGCTTATCATGCTGAAGCAAACACTTTTCTCCTGATGAATATTTGACTGAACGGGGAAACGCGTTGAGAAAATATAGAGCGAATTAAACATCCCTGATCTGATTAAACACTTGGAAGCCTTTACCTGATGGGGAAACAGAGATAAGTTGTTTCCTCATCTATTGTTTTTGGATTTAAATTATGTCATGAACTAATGATTAGTGATTTAAATACCGGGGAGGTCTATATATGTCTTATTTTTTAATAAGGCTTGGCTCATTGTGAAGGCTACATAGGTATTCCTGTGGGGAATATTACTGCAGGGGGTTAGTTATCCCTGATGAAATGCTGCTTTAAGGGAATCTGCAATGCACTTTATACTGTCAGGCCCCCAAATTGGGGAGGCCTGTGAGGCCTTATATGCTGTGTCCTGGAGATATAGCCTTTAAAATACCAATTAGGATTATTAATTCCTCTTAGTGAGGTGGATGTATCAACTTTATTAGGGGATCTATGGTGCCCCATTGTTATTATAGAGTGCCCTTTTCTATGCTCTGTGGATAAAAGTGTACTATTCCCTTTATGTATTGTGCTATGGTGATCCTGTCTGGATACGTCCAATCTTCTGTTATTAGGTGTTCCTGGGTTGTACTAATGGAATTTTAAGACACCCTCACAGAGTGAATATTAAGATTGGGGTGATTTATATAAACAGGTTCGGATCACATGCCTATATTTTAGGTCTTTTTCTTGTTACTTAGTATTTGTTGTGAGACTCTTAATAGTTTTAAACGTCAATATTAAAGGTTATTTTTTAATGGGTATTTATTGTAAAAAGGTCACTGCATAGTGAGCAGTAACTGAAGCATCGCCTGAACGCTGTCGGCTGCTGGAAGGAATAAAGTTAAATTTCCTCCCAGTGGCCAGGCTTTCAGTGCCTGCGCTGCACGGCTTCAGAATGCCATTAACCTGCAAATTAACCCTATATCTGCAGATTAATAGCGTTTTTTTTGTATCACAGGTTCTCTTTAACATAGTGAAGAACTGTACAGCTAAAATATTGAATAACATCACTTGCAACATTTTAGCTGCACAGTTTACAGCACAACCTGATTAAACTGCAAAATAAATTTTGTCTATTGGTTCTAATACAGATCAGTCCAAATCTTCACCACCTATTTTTGCCTTTTAGTGCGATTGTTCTGGGCTTGTAGTTATTAGAGATGAGCGTTGTTCTACTCGAACTGTTCGCCAATCTCAAATTCGAGCTGTTTTGGGCGGTGTTCGAGCCGTTCGGCGAACACGAACAATTTGAGAAAAATTCGGCTGTTCGAGGTTATGTTCGATAACTGTTCGTGCACCAAAATCATAACTGGATTTTTTCTCAGTAATGATGAAAATTAATGTTAATACGCAGTTTGAGTGTACAGCGGGGTGGGGGGAGGGGCAGGCGATGGATCTCTGCAGGAACAATGAAGATCTCCATTTTTTTTTCTCTTTCCCGCATTTGCAGTGGGGAGGTGCAATCTGTCAGCCTATCAGCAGCGCTCACACGGAGCGAAGTGCTTTTTTTCACACAAGCAAGGGCATGTGTCATTGGCAGTGTATGTCACATGTCCTTGCCCTATAAGACCAAGCCATTTTCCCCGTCGCCACCATTTTCTCACTGCTGCAGCTGCGTGTTAGACGGCACCGCTGTTGCTGTGTGCGCTATACCTTGTTAATTTCAAGCCAATTTTCGCACAAATCTACAGATAGCTTGGGAGTAGGGAATAGTTGTGATTGTGACGCGCCCCTGGGCCTGTGTCGCGCTGCGTTGCGCACGCGGGAGCTTACCCGGAGCCGGATCTGTTGAGGGTTGTAGTCTCGTGGCGGTGATCCGGTCCGTGCCCAGGGAGTCAGACTAAGTGGCGCTGTTTTAGCGGTAGATGTTGGACGACTACGCCACCCGTTGAGTGCAGCCAGGGAGCTGCTGCAGGGCAGACCGCTGAGGCCGGTGGTAGGATTGTGCAGCGTGATAGTATAACCCCCAACGGGAGGGGTATGGCCTCAGGGCAGCCGACGTGGATGATGGGGGTAGCAGGAACCACTCGGAGACGGTACTGTGTAGTTCAGGGTCTTTACTGGTCACAAAGATAGACCCTCCCGGAGTACTGGCTAGCGATTGGGGCCTGGTCAGTCCTTGAGCAGATGGGATCTCCCCTGGCCAGGCAGAGTTGTAGGCCTCCCAAACTAACGATACTCTTCTGGCTACCTTGCTAGAGGCGGGTATAAGTAGCCCACGTCCCTGAGTGTACCGTGTGGTGCTCACCCGTATGGCCGGTGACTCGGGGCCTTCGGGTTTCTGGGCCAGAGGACCTGCAATCCCCTGCCGGTCGGTTTCTGCTGCTGGATAGGAGTTAGTCCCCACAGCCTCGGACTCCGGGTCCGGTGATCACTTCTCAGTCAGGGCGAGCTCTGCAGCTGCCAGCCCCTGACTCCTTGTAACACTGCTCCCACAGAGCTCCTGTTGTTTTGTTCCTATATTTGCTTCTTTCCTCTGCTTCTTCTCTACTCACTAACCCTGCCTCAGCCCTAGGTTTTTATAGGGGAAGTCCTTCCCCTCCCAGGACTGGGCAGGAGGTGTGGCATGCATAGGATCCCTGACCAAGAGACCTCCCACCTGCTCTCAGACGTAATATCTCTATCACTGTGGCAACCAGACCCCTGGGGTGTCACAATTGCAGTCCTTTTAAGGACTAGGTTACAGCATTTCCTATGACTTTTATCAGGCAGGTCTGTGCTCTTAAATAGATAGGTTGGGAGTAAAGACTAATTGTAATTGGAGTCCTTTTCAGGACTAGGTTACATCAGTTCCTAACAGTTTTTGCCAGGCAGGTCTGTGCCAGTGCTGTGCAAGTTTTTTTCACAGCATTTGGCTGAATCTAGCAAAGCTAATCCTTTTTGGCCTATTGCAGAGTGTGTTAGTCAGTGGAGTAGCCTATCTGTGTTGCAAGCTACACCACCTGTGTATAGAATACCAATTTTTTTACTACACCTAGTGAAGTAAAACCTTTTGGGCATAGCATCATTCTATTAGTCCATCTATACTGACCTCCACCAGGTTGCAAATTGAATATAATTTTTTTCTGCATCTAGCTCTGAAAAAAATATTTCAGCTTGTAGCAGTGTGTGGGACTTGTTCTATTAGTCCATCTATACTAACCTCCACCAGGTTGCAAATTGAATATAATTTTTTTCTGCATCTAGCTCTGAAAAAATATTTGGGCTTCTAGCAGTGTGTGGGACTTGTTCTATTAGTCCATCTATACTAATCTCCACCAGGTTGCAAATTGAATATCATTTTTTTCTGCATCTAGCTCTGAAAAAATATTTCAGCTTGTAGCAGTGTGTGGGACTTGTTCTATTAGTTCATCTATACTAACCTCCACCAGGTTGCAAATTGAATATAATTTTTTTCTGCATCTTACTCTGAAAAAATATTTGGGCTTCTAGCAGTGTGTGGGACTTGTTCTATTAGTTCATCTATACTAACCTCCATCAGGTTGCAAATTAAAAATAATTTTTTTCTGCATCTAGCTCTGAAAAAATATTTGGGCTTCTAGCAGTGTGTGGGACTTGTTCTATTAGTCCATCTATACTGACCTCCATCAGGTTGCAAATTAAAAATAATTTTTATCTGCATCTAGCTCTGAAAAAATATTTGGGCTTCTAGCAGTGTGTGGGACTTGGTCTACTAGTCCATCTATACTGACCTCCATCAGGTTGCAAATGAAAAATAATTTTTATCTGCATCTAGCTCTGAAAAAATATTTGGGCTTCTAGCAGTGTGTGGGACTTGTTCTATTAGTCCATCTATACTGACCTCCATCTGGTTGCAAATTAAAAATAATTTTTATCTGCATCTAGCTCTGAAAAAATATTTGGGCTTCTAGCAGTGTGTGGGACTTGGTCTATTAGTCCATCTATACTGACCTCCATCAGGTTGCAAATTAAAAATAATTTTTATCTGCATCTAGCTCTGAAAAAATATTTGGGCTTCTAGCAGTGTGTGGGACTTGTTCTATTAGTCCATCTATACTGACCTCCACCCGGTTGCAAATTGAATATAATTTTTTTCTGCATCTAGCTCTGAAAAAATATTTGGGCTTCTAGCAGTGTGTGGGACTTGTTCTATTAGTCCATCTATACTGACCTCCATCAGGTTGCAAATTAAAACTAATTTTCATCTGCATCTAGCTCTGAAAAAATATTTGGGCTTCTAGCAGTGTGTGGGACTTGTTCTATTAGTCCATCTATACTGACCTTCACCAGGTTGCAAATTGAATATAATTTTTTTATGCATCTAGCTCTGAAAAAATATTTGGGCTTCTAGCAGTGTGTGGGACTTGGTCTATTAGTCCATCTATACTGGCCTCCATCAGGTTGCAAATTGAATATAATTTTTTTCTGCATCTAGCTCTGAAAAAATATTTGGCCTTCTAGCAGTGTGTGGGACTTGTTCTATTAGTCCATCTATACTGACCTCCATCAGGTTGCAAATTAAAAATAATTTTTATCTGCATCTAGCTCTGAAAAAATATTTGGGCTTCTAGCAGTGTGTGGGACTTGTTCTATTAGTCCATCTATACTGACCTCCACCAGGTTGCAAATTGAATATAATTTTTTTCTGCATCTAGCTCTGAAAAAATATTTGGGCTTCTAGCAGTGTGTGGGACTTGGTCTATTAGTCCATCTATACTGACCTCCATCAGGTTGCAAATTCAATATAATTTTTTTCTGCATTTAGCTCAGAAAAAATATTTCGGCTTGTAGCAGTGTGTGGGACTTGTTCTATTAGTCCATCTATACTGACCTCCATCAGGTTGCAAATTAAAAATAATTTTTATCTGCATCTAGCTCTGAAAAAATATTTGGGCTTCTAGCAGTGTGTGGGACTTGGTCTATTAGTCCATCTATACTGACCTCCATCAGGTTGCAAATTAAAAATAATTTTTATCTGCATCTAGCTCTGAAAAAATATTTGGGCTTCTAGCAGTGTGTGGGACTTGTTCTATTAGTCCATCTATACTGACCTCCACCAGGTTGCAAATTGAATATAATTTTTTTCTGCATCTAGCTCTGAAAAAATATTTGGGCTTCTAGCAGTGTGTGGGACTTGTTCTATTAGCCATCTATACTGACCTCCTCCAGGTTGCAAATTGAATATAATTTTTTTCTGCATCTAGCTCTGAAATAATATTTGGGCTTCTAGCAGTGTGTGGGACTTGTTCTATTAGTCCATCTATACTGACCTCCACCAATTTGCAAACTGAATATAATTTTTTTCTGCATCTAGCTCTGAAAAAATATTTGGGCTTCTAGCAGTGTGTGGGACTTGGTCTATTAGTCCATCTATACTGACCTCCATCAGGTTGCAAATTCAATATAATTTTTTTCTGCATCTAGCTCTGAAAAAATATTTCGGCTTGTAGCAGCGTGTGGGACTTGTTCTATTAGTCCATCTATACTGACCTCCATCAGGTTGCAAATTAAAAATAATTTTTATCTGCATCTAGTTCTGAAAAAATATTTTGGCTTCTAGCAGTGTATGGGACTTGGTCTATTAGTCCATCTATACTGACCTCCATCAGGTTGCAAATTAAAAATAATTTTTATCTGCATCTAGCTCTGAAAAAATATTTGGGCTTCTAGCAGTGTGTGGGACTTGTTCTATTAGTCCATCTATACTGACCTCCACCAGGTTGCAAATTGAATATAATTTTTTTCTGCATCTAGCTCTGAAAAAATATTTGGGCTTCTAGCAGTGTGTGGGACTTGTTCTATTAGTCCATCTATACTGACCTCCATCAGGTTGCAAATTCAATATAATTTTTTTTTGCATCTAGCTCTGAAAAAATATTTCGGCTTGTAGCAGTGTGTGGGACTTGTTCTATTAGTCCATCTATACTGACCTCCATCGGGTTGCAAATTAAAAATAATTTTATCTGCATCTAGCTCTGAAAAAATATTTTGGCTTCTAGCAGTGTATGGGACTTGGTCTATTAGTCCATCTATACTGACCTCCATCAGGTTGCAAATTAAAAATAATTTTTATCTGCATCTAGCTCTGAAACAATATTTGGGCTTCTAGCAGTGTGTGGGACTTGTTCTATTAGTCCATCTATACTGACCTCCACCAGGTTGCAAATTGAATATAATTTTTTTCTGCATCTAGCTCTGAAAAAATATTTGGGCTTCTAGCAGTGTGTGGGACTTGTTCTATTAGTCCATCTATACTGACCTCCACCAGGTTGCAAATTGAATATAATTTTTTTCTGCATCTAGCTCTGAAAAAATATTTGGGCTTCTAGCAGTGTGTGGGACTTGTTCTATTAGTCCATCTATACTGACCTCCATCAGGTTGCAAATTGAATATAATTTTTTTCTGCATCTAGCTCTGAAAAAATATTTGGGCTTCTAGCAGTGTGTGGGACTTGTTCTATTAGTCCATCTATACTAACCTCCACCAGGTTGCAAATTGAATATCATTTTTTTCTGCATCTAGCTCTGAAAAAATATTTCAGCTTGTAGCAGTGTGTGGGACTTGTTCTATTAGATCATCTATACTAACCTCCACCAGGTTGCAAATTGAATATAATTTTTTTCTGCATCTAGCTCTGAAAAAATATTTGGGCTTCTAGCAGTGTGTGGGACTTGTTCTATTAGTCCATCTATACTGACCTCCATCAGGTTGCAAATTAAAAATATTTTTTTTCTGCATCTAGCTCTGAAAAAATATTTGGGCTTCTAGCAGTGTGTGGGACTTGTTCTATTAGTCCATCTATACTGACCTCCATCAGGTTGCAAATGAAAAATAATTTTTATCTGCATCTAGCTCTGAAAAAATATTTGGGCTTCTAGCAGTGTGTGGGACTTGTTCTATTAGTCCATCTATACTGACCTCCATCAGGTTGCAAATTAAAAATAATTTTTATCTGCATCTAGCTCTGAAAAAATATTTGGGCTTCTAGCAGTGTGTGGGACTTGTTCTATTAGTCCATCTATACTGACCTCCATCTGGTTGCAAATTAAAAATAATTTTTATCTGCATCTAGCTCTGAAAAAATATTTGGGCTTCTAGCAGTGTGTGGGACTTGGTCTATTAGTCCATCTATACTGACCTCCATCAGGTTGCAAATTAAAAATAATTTTTATCTGCATCTAGCTCTGAAAAAATATTTGGGCTTCTAGCAGTGTGTGGGACTTGTTCTATTAGTCCATCTATACTGACCTCCACCCGGTTGCAAATTGAATATAATTTTTTTCTGCATCTAGCTCTGAAAAAATATTTGGGCTTCTAGCAGTGTGTGGGACTTGTTCTATTAGTCCATCTATACTGACCTCCATCAGGTTGCAAATTGAATATAATTTTTATCTGCATCTAGCTCTGAAAAAATATTTGGGCTTCTAGCAGTGTGTGGGACTTGTTCTATTAGTCCATCTATACTGACCTCCACCAGGTTGCAAATTGAATATAATTTTTTTCTGCATCTAGCTCTGAAAAAATATTTGGGCTTCTAGCAGTGTGTGGGACTTGGTCTATTAGTCCATCTATACTGACCTCCATCAGGTTGCAAATTCAATATAATTTTTTTCTGCATCTAGCTCTGAAAAAATATTTCGGCTTGTAGCAGTGTGTGGGACTTGTTCTATTAGTCCATCTATACTGACCTCCATCAGGTTACAAATTAAAAATAATTTTTATCTGCATCTAGCTCTGAAAAAATATTTGGGCTTCTAGCAGTGTGTGGGACTTGTTCTATTAGTCCATCTATACTGACCTCCACCAGGTTGCAAATTGAATATAATTTTTTTCTGCATCTAGCTCTGAAAAAATATTTGGGCTTCTAGCAGTGTGTGGGACTTGTTCTATTAGCCATCTATACTGACCTCCACCAGGTTGCAAATTGAATATAATTTTTTTCTGCATCTAGCTCTGAAATAATATTTGGGCTTCTAGCAGTGTGTGGGACTTGTTCTATTAGTCCATCTATACTGACCTCCACCAGGTTGCAAATTGAATATAATTTTTTTCTGCATCTAGCTCTGAAAAAATATTTGGGCTTCTAGCAGTGTGTGGGACTTGGTCTATTAGTCCATCTATACTGACCTCCATCAGGTTGCAAATTCAATATAATTTTTTTCTGCATCTAGCTCTGAAAAAATATTTCGGCTTGTAGCAGTGTGTGGGACTTGTTCTATTAGTCCATCTTTACTGACCTCCATCAGGTTGCAAATTAAAAATAATTTTTATCTGCATCTAGCTCTGAAAAAATATTTTGGCTTCCAGCAGTGTATGGGACTTGGTCTATTAGTCCATCTATACTGACCTCCATCAGGTTGCAAATTAAAAATAATTTTTATCTGCATCTAGCTCTGAAAAAATATTTGGGCTTCTAGCAGTGTGTGGGACTTGTTCTATTAGTCCATCTATACTGACCTCCATCAGGTTGCAAATTGAATATAATTTTTTTCTGCATCTAGCTCTGAAAAAATATTTGGGCTTCTAGCAGTGTGTGGGACTTGTTCTATTAGTCCATCTATACTGACCTCCATCAGGTTGCAAATTGAATATAATTTTTTTCTGCATCTAACCCAGCCAATAGTTTTGGCCTAATACCACAGTTTGCCACTCAGCTATGCTCGGTTCCCATCCATTGTTTTTTTGTACAAACAACTCCAGAGTTGTGAATTAGTTAACCACCAAAATGAGTGGAAAAAGGCCTCCTGCTGGTGGAAAGGGGAATAGGCGTGTTGGGAAGGGGAAAAAAGGTTGTGTCCGTGGGGTAGGTGTTAAAGCAACAGTAACATCTGCAGAAGAAAGACCATCTTCCAGCCAAACTAAAATGTCTACTTCTTTTAGCGGACAATGTGATAAGATCCCTTTCTTATGGCCACGCCAATCGCTACAAATTCCAGATGAGGCACAAAAACAGCAGGTGCTTCAACGGATATCAAGTGATCCTTTAAGTGGGCTCTCCTCCACATCAACTTCAACATCACAAATACTCCAGTCCTCAGAGGTGTCACGCCAATCGCACTTGCTTCCTCACAGCTTCCAAATCTCCAGCTGCCCGTCTGAGTATGAGGTAGAACAGATGGTTGAGTCTGCAGAGCTGTTTACTCATACTATAGCCTGGGAATCAGAGGTCGGCTCCAGCGCTTCTGTGGATCCAGACGAGGAAATGATCTGCACTGATGCCCAGAATCTTTATGAGTCGGATCCAGGACCAGACGCAGAAGGTTCTGACCATAATGTAGTCCCTCATTCCCAAACTGTAACTCCTGTTGGTGGAGACAATGAGGAAGACGATGATGAGACTCAAATACCTGATTGGAGCGACAACTTTAGTTTTTTGTCAGGGCAGGAACAGGTTGGCTCTGAGGAAGACGGGTGTGATAACACACAGGGTGATGATGATGAGGTTGGAGATCCCACTTACTGTCAACCCACAGTCAGCCAAGAGATGAGGTCAGCAGAGGAGGTGGAGGAGAATGCTAGTGACGACGAGGTCAGGTTGCGCCTTCCTGGACAGAGACGTAGTACTGGAAGCACGTCAACAACTGCATCCTCAAACACAACTCTGCCTCTCACCACAAGTCGTGGTGGCTCTTCAGGTCGCATGGGTGCTAAGCCTTGCATAGCCTGGGCATTTTTTCAGATCGATAAAGATGACCCAACTCGTGTTATCTGTAACATTTGTCAGCAAAAGCTAAGTAGAGGCCAAAAAATACATAGTTTGAGTACTTCATGCATGAACCGGCACATGGACATGAAGCATAAGTTGCAGTGGGAAGCTCACTGTGCTACAATGCGGCCTAGCCGGCCGGGCCAACCACCGTCTGCCACATCTTGTGCATCCGCGGCCTCTTCATCCTCTGTTACTGGGGGGACAGCAGTCACACCTGTTTTGGGACGCAGACCTGCCACCTCTTTACCCGCAACAGCCAGCGTGATTGGCAGGTCATCATTTTCTTTGGAGGTGGTAACACCAGCTGGTGTTGAGCGCTGTCCGACATCGATAGCACCACCTTTGGATCAAGGCAACCTAACATGTCCGCCTGCATCTTCCTCAAAGACCGGCAGTTTGCCGGGGACACCCTACTCAACCCCGTCTAAGCACAACAGCCAGCCCTCGGTCCCTCAGATGTGGACAAGTAAAAGACCATTTCCTCCTAGCCATGAGAAAGCTAAGAGGTTGAATTTCACCATCTGTAAGCTCTTGGCTACAGAAATGCTGCCTTTCCGCCTGGTGGACACAGAGGATTTTCGAGACCTTATGTCCGTCGCAATGCCCCAGTACCAGATGCCCAGTCGGCACTACTTCTCAAAGAAAGGTGTGCCTGCGCTCCACCAGCATGTCGCACACAACATCACCGCTTCTTTGAGAAACTCTGTATGTGACAGGGTGCATTTCACCACAGACACTTGGACGAGTAGGCATGGACAGGGGCGTTACATGTCGCTGACTGGGCACTGGGTAACTATGGTGACAGCAGGACAAGGGGCTGCAGTCCAAGTCTTGCCGTCCCCACGAGTTGTGTGTCAATCCTCTTTATCTCAAAGTTCCTCCACTGCTTCTGCCTCCTCAACCTCCTCTCGGTCCTCCACCTGCACCCAAAGCCTGTCTGGTCATGCCACAAGCTTTCTAACTGCGCAGAAGGGATCCTGCACACCTCCTTACTATGCTGGCAGTAGGGCTCAACGTCATCAGGTGGTTTTTACTTTGAAATGTCTGGGAAATGTGAGTCACACAGCTGAGGAGTTGTGGTCAGCTCTGGAGAACCAATTTCATGAATGGTTGTCTCCACTGGACCTGAAACCAGGGAAGGCCGTGTGCGACAATGCTTCAAACCTGGGTGCGGCCCTTCGCCGGGGCAATGTCACACACGTGCCTTGTATGGCTCACGTGTTGAACCTGGTTGTCCAGCAATTTTTAGCCCACTATCCCGGACTAGATGGCCTTCTGCAGAGGGCACGGTCGTTGTGTGATCACTTTCGCCGTTCGCATCCCGCAGCTCAGCGACTTACATCTCTACAGAAGTCGTTGGGCCTGCCACTTCACCGGCTAAAATGCGATGTGCCTACCCGGTGGAATTCAACTCTGCACATGTTGCAGCGACTGTGGCAGCACCGACAAGCCCTGGTGCAATACGTTCTGACGTATAGCCTGGGCCAACGAGATCCAGAGGTGGGGCAAATCACGCTGGAGGAGTGGTCTCAGATCAGGGACCTATGCACCCTTCTGCACAGTTTTGAAATGGCGACGAAGATGTTTAGTGCTGATGATGCCATTATCAGC
This sequence comes from Phyllobates terribilis, assembly GCF_046119375.1. Taxonomy (NCBI): domain Eukaryota; kingdom Metazoa; phylum Chordata; class Amphibia; order Anura; family Dendrobatidae; genus Phyllobates; species Phyllobates terribilis. The sequence continues at coordinate 42,025,387 of NW_027362761.1, read as the reverse complement.
ATGACTATTCCGGTGATTTACATGCTGGAGCACATGTTAAACAGAATTCGGAGTCAGGTGGTGGCACAAGAGGAGGTGGAGGAAGTAGAGGAGGAGGAGTTGTATGCGGAAGGGCTAACATCTGCAAGGTCCAGACGGTCGGCAGCACCAAGGCGGCAGGCATGTGAGGGTGGGGGAGATGGTTTTACCAGGGCGCATGGTAGCAGCCAAACTAGTGAGGAAGGTGCAGGAGCCCAGGAAGAAGTGGAGGACGAACTGATGGAAGACTCATCAGATGAGGGAGACCTTGATCACATTTCTGTTGTGCGAGGTTGGGGGGAGAGGACAGAGGAAGGAAGCATGATTGTTACCTCGCCACCAACACAACAGGGACTTGGTGCTCCTGGATGCGCAAGACACATGAGTGCCTTCTTGCTGCACTACCTGCAACATGACCCTCGAATTGTGAGAATTAGAAATAATCCTGACTACTGGGTTGCCACACTGTTAGATCCCCGGTACAAAAGTAAATTTGCAGAAATTATTCCTGCCATAGAAAGGGATGCACGCATGCAGGAGTATCAGCAGAGACTGTTGCAGAATCTTACATGTGCTTTTCCACAAAACACCAGTGGTGCACGTAGTGAATGTCACAGTTCCAACTTGCCGACCGTCGAGTGTTCAGCACTCAAACCGTAACAGAAACACAGTATCTGCTGGTAACATCAATTTTGCGGAATCATTTCACCACTTTTTTAGCCCATCCTTTGCAAGGCCACAGGAGACAAGAAGTCTGACACATAGTCAACGCCTAGAGACGATGGTACAGGAGTATCTCTAAGTAAACATTGAAGCCATGACTGTGTCACTGGACTCTTGCTCTTTTTGGGCTTCCAATCTGGATAAATGGCCGGAGCTAGCCACTTACGCCTTGGAGATCTTGTCATGCCCCGCAGCCAGCGTTCTGTCTGAACGTGTGTTCAGCGCTGCTGGTGGTGTGCTGACAGATAAGCGCACGCGGCTCTCCACTGATAATGTAGACAGACTCACGTTCATAAAGATGAACAAATCATGGATCCGAAACGACTTTTCTACCCCTGTGTCATCCTGGGGAGAGTAAAAGCTTGATGATTGGTTAAAATCACCTCACCAACCGTTTTAAGCTTTCAAATTACTAATCATGTTTATCTGTATCTTGGCTGGAAAATAATTTGGGCTTTGTAGCAGTATGCAGTACTGATTCTATTAGGCCATCTATACTAAGCTCCACCAGATTTAAAATTACTAATCATGTTTATCTGTATCTTGGCTGGAAAATAATTTGGGCTTTGTAGCAGTGTGCAGTACTGATTCTATTAGGCCATCTATACTAAGCTCCACCAGATTTAAAATTACTAATCATGTTTATCTGTATCTTGGCTGGAAAATAATTCGGACTTTGTAGCAGTGTGCAGCACTGATTCTATTTGGCCATCTATACTAAGCTCCACCAGATTTAAAATTACTAATCATGTTTATCTGTATCTTGGCTGGAAAATAATTTGGGCTTTGTAGCAGTGTGCAGTACTGATTCTATTAGGCCATCTATACTAAGCTCCACCAGATTTAAAATTAATAATAATTTTTAGCTGCATCTAGCCCGGAAAATAATTTTGGGGCTTCGAAATGCGCAAGACACATAAGTGCCTTCTTGCTGCACTACCTGCAACATGACCCTCAGATTGTCAGAATTCGAAGCAATCCTGACTACTGGGTTGCCACACTCTTAGATCCCCCACACTCTTCGATCAACCTTTTCATTTTAATAAAGACCAAAAAAATGGTCATTTTTTAAATTATAAGCATTAGCAGGTTATTCGAAACTGAAATCAAACAGTTTTCAACTCAAAACTTTATTCTAGGTGGTGTTACATTTGCACATAGGACCCCTTGTTCGAAAGGAGCTTCTGAACTCTCTCGTCCATTGAATTTGTCAGGTTTTGGATGGTTTCTGCTTCAATTGTTTTGCATGAGGACAGAATACCCTCCCAGAGCTGTTGCTTAGATGTGAACTGCCTCCCGCCATCATAGACACTCCTTTTGATGATGCTCCAGAAGTTCTGAATGGGGTAGAGGTCAGGGGAGCATGGGGGTCACACCATAAGTTTGTCCCCTTTTATGCCCATATCAGCCAGAGATGCAGATGTGTTATGTGCAGCATGAGACGGTGCATTATCATGCATGAAAATGATCTTGCTGTGGAATACACGGTTCTTCTTCTTGAACCATGGCAGGAAGTGCTGTTTGAGAAACTCCACATACATTATGGAGTTCATCTTTACCCCTTCAGGGATCCTAAAGGGGCCGACAATCTCTCTCCCCATGATTCCAGCCCAAAACATTACTCCACCTCCTCCTTGTTGGCGCTGTAGCCGTGTTTGCGTGGGGTGTCCATCAACCAGCCATCCTCCACTCCATCTGACGCGCCCCCTGGGCCTGTGTTGTGCAGGGGAACCCGGAACCGGATCGCTGAGATGCTGGGGGTTGTAGTCTCCGTGTGGCGGTGACCCGGTCCGTGCCCAGGGTGGTCAAACCAGTGGCAGTCTAAATGTTGTAATAAGTGTCCGACTAAGCCACCCGTGGATTGCGGTCAGTGGAGACCGCCGCTGCGCTGCAGACCGCTGAGGCTGATGTTGTTCGCGCAGCCGAGTATGGGATGACTCCCCACGGGAGAAGTATTGCCTCAGGGCAGCTAATGTGGAAGATGATGGGAGTGATGGTGTGAGGGTCCCAGTGCTAATCGTGCTGGAGCGGCAAGGAATCACAGAGACGTGAGGTGCAGTTCAGGGTCTTTACTGATGGTACAAGGCAGACCCTCCCGGGAGTACTGGCTAGTATAAGGGGCCTGGTCAGTCTGCGAGCAAGCAGGAGTTCCCCTGGCCAGGTGGAGTTGTAGGCCTCCCCGTTAATCTGCACTCTTCCTGGCTACCTTGCTGTCAGCGGTTACAAGTAGCCCACGTCCCTGAGTATACCGTGTGGTGCTCACCCGTATGGCTGGTGACTTGGGGCCTTCTGTTAGCCTCCGCTCCTGGATGGCGGCGCTGGTCCCTTGTTTGTGACTGAGCCTCCGGGCTTCTATGGCCAGAGGACCTGGAATCCCCTGCCGGCTGGTTTCTGCTGCTGGGTGTATATCAGTCCCCACAGCCTCGGACTCCTGTGTCCGGTTTTAGTGTCTTCGTCCAGGGCGAGCTCTGCTCAGCTCCAGCCCCTTGACTTCAGCTACTGCTCCTCCAGAGCTCCTGATCTCACTTTCCCTCTCCAGACTCTGACTCTTCTAATCCCGCCCCCAGACCCAGTTTATAAGGGCAGATTCCTCCCCTCCCAGGTCTGGGTGGGCCGTGTTGCATGTTTAGGGATCCTGACCAGAGAAACCTCCCACTTGCTCTCAGACATAATATCTCTATTACTGTGGCAACCAGACCCCTGGGGTGTCACACATCCATCTGGACCATCGAGCGTTGCACGGCACTCATCTGTGAACAAAACAGTTTTGAAATCAGTCTTCATGTATTGTTTGGCCCACTGGAGCCGTTTCTGCTTGTGTGCAGTGGATAGAGGAGGTCGACAGGATGGCGTACGCACAGCTGCAAACCTCTGAAGGACCCTGCATCTTGTTGTTCGGGGGACGTTGGAGGCACTAGCAGCTTCAAAAGCTTGTCTGCTGCTATGACAAGGCTTTTTTGCCGCTGCTCTTTTAACCTGACGTAATTGCCTGTAGGAAAGAGTCCTCAATTTGCCCTTATCAGCACGCACACGTGTGTACTGTGAATCAGCTACATACTTCTTGATTGCCAAGACACTTCATCCTGATCATCGCACAATGTTGATTGTAGTCATGCCTTGACCTAAACACTCCACAATTTGTTGCTTCTCAGCAGCCGACACATCCTTTTTCTTTCCCATTTTGGCAGAAAATGTAGGCTGCTTAATAATGTGGGACAGCCTTCTTAAGTAGTCTTGCCTTTCATTGGACACACCTGCCAAACTAATTAGCACAGGTGTCTGCAATTGCTTACAGTGATATAAAGAGCCCTGACACACATCACCATCAATGAGTTTAACTGACAAACAAACAAATTCTTCCCTTATCACTCCTAAACACTTTTTGCATAATAATTTGGAACACAGTGTACATGTGCTTTTCCACAAAACACCAGTGGTTCACGTAGTGAATCTTACAGTTCTAACTTGCCAACCGTGGTCTGTATGAAGTTGTTCAATAAAGGGCCCAAAATTAAGATAACATAGACGGGAGAGGTCTCTATGAATAGGAATTCCTAAGTATTTGATACCCTGTGAGGACCAGGCAAAGGGAAAGTTGGACTGGATGGAATCCTGTATGGATTTGGTGAGGGAGACATCGAGGACCTCAGACTTCGCTGCATTGATTTTAAAATTTGACCATGTAACAAAGTGATCTATTTCAGCCATAACAGCTGGGATGGATATATGTGATTGAGTGATATATACTAGGACATCATCAGCAAATAGAGAGCACTTGTACTCGGTGCCTCCCTCCTCAATCCACCTAATATTGGGGTTATGGCGAATTGATGAGAGCAGGTGCTCCGTCACTAGGATGTATAAGAGAGGGGACAGAAGACATCCCTGCCTTGTCCCATTGGTGATTATGAAAGGTGATGAAAATGTTCTGACGCGCCCCCTGGGCCTTGGGACACCCAGAGCCGGACCCTTTTTGGTGGATGCTGGTGGTTGTAGTCTCCGTGGCGGCGACCCGGTTCCGTGGCTCAGGGCGGTCAAACCAGTGGCAGAACTATTTATGTGGTTTTGATGTTTAAACGTCCGACTACGCCACCCGTGGATTGCGGTCAGAGTGAACCGCCGCTGCAGGGCAGACCGCTGAGGCTGGTGTTGTGGGTGCAGTAGAGCGTATCATAACTCCCCACGGGAGGAGTATAGCCTCAGGGCAGTGTATGCGGAGGATGGGGGTGATGGTGCAGGGCAGCAGCAGTAACGACACGGAGTCAGTGATGCAGTCCAGGGCCTTTATTCACAGTTCTTATTATCCAGACCACTTCTGCAGGTAACGGCTGCCCACGTCGTACTGTGCTCACCAGGTGAGGGGCTCAGACAACTCCCAGATAACTTTGGAGCGCTTCACAGGACCCCCTTTGTGTGTCCTTTGTCTGGCCTTTCTTACCAACCCTTCTGTCCGGCTGCCTCGGGCCTCCTCTTGGTAAACTTGGCGCCAGATTCCCTGACCCTATGTGGTGCCTTCCTAGCGGGTGTAGCGAGGGGCTGCGCCACATAAATTGTCACAGCCTCCGGTTTCTAGCTGAGGGTCGTTTCCCGCCTCCACTAGTTTCGGGGACCGGTCTCCCCCTTTGGCCTGACCCCTCCAAGCAGGTGGATTCGGGCGTGCGGTGGCGACTCGCCCGTCCGCACCCCTGGGATCCCTTCGTTCCTCGTTCCTGGAGCCTTCTCCGCTCCTCTTCCTTCCTTCTCCCTCTTCGAGGCCTGGGCCTCTGTTACTAGGCCCGCCTCCGGAGCAGAGCTCATGCAGAGCCCCTGCTCCCTGTCACTTCTGCTCAGACTTCTCTGCACTGAACTAAGATGGTGCCCACCTTTTATACTCCCTTCTCAATGCACCCAGGAACTGCTTCCTCCCTGCTCCTGCACTACAGGGTTCCCCTTCTTCAGTGTTCCCTCCCCCCACTCCAGCCAGGGACAGGGACTGTTGTGCCCATCTCAGGGGCATATTGGTCACCCTGCCCCACGGCAATGTGGTGTAATGCATGCAGGTGTCGGGTCCTGATCCACACTCCATCCTTACCTGAGAGTGAGATATCACACCTCTGGGTGAGGTGCAATACCTCTGTAGCAACCGAGCCCTCAGGGTGCTACAGTTCCATTTATCTTCAGCCTAGGTGACGTATTGCGATACAGGGCCGTGATTTTGGCTATAAAAGGGTCCCCTAGACCCCTACCCCAAGCTTTTTAAGAGAATAATATATGGCGTGCCAGGAGACTCTATGGAATGCTTTCTCAGCATCCAACGAGAGTATCTAATTACAAATTTTTAACTGCATCTAGCCCAGGAAATACTTTGTGCCTAGTAGCAGTGTCTGCTAGTCAGCGGATTATCCCGGCTGTTAAGCAAGCTACACCACCTGTAGTTTGGACACTTAATTTTTTCAAAGGAAATGCTTCGGGACCACGGGATACTCAGTGAAGAGCATCAGGAGGCAACCCAAGGCATAGGGGCTGGGACTGGCGGTAGGATGCCTTGCGGTGGACAGCCGAGCTCGATCCTTATAAAAGCTTTTTAACTGCAGCAGCTTTAGTGGACGCTACTGGAGCTGGAATTACGCGGCTGCTGGCATGAGACTTGCCCTCCAATAGATCCTTGTAAAAGGATTTAAAGTGTATTCATTCAAATTAGAGAGACAATTTAAATTAAAAAGCTTAGAGCTGCCTCCACCACAGGGGGGCTCGCTCGACCCACCAGCGGACAGGCACCAGTATTGGGAGAGGGGGGCTGGCCGTCAGGGTCCACCGCGGCTCTGGCACAAACCCGGCGACACGGAGGTGGCACGGGCAGGAACGGACTGGCCGTGTCGGCTTCTCACTTTTTGGATTTTAGAAGGGCATGACATGCCTATATCTGTGTCTCCCCCTCCTTTTACTCCTCCACCTCTTTTCTTTTCGCATGACTATATCTACTTGTCACTTTTCCATGTGTTAGTTATGTCTTCTGAGCAGTTTGTCAGCTTTTGGACACCTTTGAAGGTGTTTTCTATGTGTTTCTATGTGTTTTTGTTTGCCTGCCATTGGTTTTAACGGTGTTCCAAGGTGTTCGACGAACAGTTCGACGAACAGTTCGGCGAACACACGGGTGTTCGACGAACCGAACCGAACTCGAACACTACGGGGGTGGCTCAACACTAGTAGTTATGCTCGGTAGCCAATCTGAACAAACAGAGCTGCAGTGTAGATTGGGAGACAGAAATCAGCAGCTTGAGGCAGGGGGGACAAGAAGTTGAGGGTGCTGCATGGGTATGTGCACATGGAGTCTTTTTAGACATCGGTGTTCCCACATCATTTTTGCAGAACAAGACGTTTCAGGAATATGTTATCTGTGTTTTTCCTGAAGGAGCTTTGACATCTTTTTAGATGTCTCTTCTTTAGGCCACTTGACAGCTTTAGTAGCCTGAAGTGTTTAATGTAAGTGACAAAAGATGGAACATATGCACAGCCAGTCATTTTGACATTGCTGTGCGTATGTTCATCCTTTTTAGCATTTTTAAGCGATTTTTCAGTTGGGTTACAGGCAGAATCCGAATGAAAAAAACATTGTGTGCACATAGCCCATGGATCCACCCTCTATCTATTTGGAACATGTGCTTGTCACTCTAATCCATCTAGGATGTTGCGTTTTCCTTGTGCACAGTGCATATCAATACAGGCTCAAAATAGAGTTTGTGATCCATCAGGCAGAAATAGACAGCATTGGTAAGTGCTTGGCTCCAAAGTCATTTGCAATTTGTTTTGTCCTCTGTGGGATCTTTGGGGCACATTATTGTGTCAGATTCTGGGCTCACCAGAGGATACTCTGGTACTCTGTGGGACCCTTGTGCAGTATTCTGGGTCTATGATTCTTTCCTTTGAGCATTGAATTGCTCTATGGAAGAATTAAGCATGAGGGCGAGAGCAAACTTAAGGGCCATAGAGTGGCCTAAACACTGTTCTGACTTGCCACCATACTGCAAATCAGCATAATGTTCAAATGTATTTATAATTATGTCCAGGCAATTTTAGGCTTCCCCATGCACACATATTGGCTACACTGTGGCTTCCACAATTAAATTTAGCTCAGTTTCAGTTCTACACATTTCAGCATTGTGTTACAGAAAAGCCAAACAGACACATGTGCTTTTTTAATTTTTTATAAAATTTTATTTTAAACAGCATAAGGAACAGAAAAAATAATGCAATATTACAAACACACAAATAAAATAACAAGTACAGCTGCATAGTAATATCCTTCCCCACCCCCACCCCTTTACCATCCATACCTAGGTATTGCAAGCATAATTTGTTATTTTTAATGCAATCTACCTGTAATGCACACGCCCGGACTGACTGGCGTGTGCGTGTTTAGTAGTTCCACTGGGCCATGAACCGGAGAGTGCCTGGAGGGGCGTAACTAAGTATCTGCCCGATCCGACCAAGGTCGCACAACGGCATACGACGCCAGTGCACCAGGGAGGAACCGAGCAGAGGGACCAGGGTCTACTCCAGGTCAGACTCCGGACACGGCTGTTGGCCCACACCGGGGAATACAGGAACTGGAAGGTAAGGCTGGAACACAGACTGGGGGTATAGGCAGACACGGCTGGTATGCTGACGGGTGGATGCTGGTAAGCACGACTGGTATGCAGGCAGGGAGGTACTGGCAGGCACGACAGGCTGGAGCACAGAGTGGATAGGACCCAGTACAGACTGGGACTTCCAGAACAGAACCGCAGATGCGGTGGACAAACACAGCAGGTTGAGACCGCCCGGAGCGGCGGGCAAGAGCAGAGCAAGACTGCCGGAGCAGCGAGCAAGGGGTCAGAGCAGAGCGAGGCTGCCGGAGCAGCGAGCAAAGGGTCAGAGCAGAGCGAGGCTGCCGGAGCAGCGAGCAAGGGGTCAGAGCAGAGCGAGGCTGCCGGAGCAGCGAGCAAAGGGTCAGAGCAGAGCGAGGCTGCCGGAGCAGCGAGCAAAGGGTCAGAGCAGAGCGAGACTGTCGGAGCAGCGAGCAAAGGGTCAGAGCAGAGCGAGGTTGCCGGAGCAGCGAGCAAAGGGTCAGAGCAGAGCAAGGCTGCCGGAGCAGCGAGCAAAGGGTCAGAGCAGAGCGAGGCTGCCGGAGCAGCGAGCAAAGGGTCAGAGCAGAGCAAGGCTGCCGGAGCAGCGAGCAAAGGGACAGAGCAGAGCGAGGCTGCCGGAGCAGCGAGCAAAGGGTCAGAGCAGAGCGAGGCTGCCGGAGCAGCGAGCAAAGGGTCAGAGCAGAGCGAGGCTGCCGGAGGAGCGAGCAAAGGGTCAGAGCAGAGCGAGGCTGCCGGAGCAGCGAGCAAAGGGTCAGAGCAGAGCGAGGCTGCCGGAGCAGCGAGCAAAGGGTCAGAGCAGAGCGAGACTGCCGGAGCAGCGAGCAAAGGGTCAGAGCAGAGCGAGACTGCCAGAGCAGCGAGCAAAGGGTCAGAGCAGAGCGAGACTGCCGGAGCAGTGAGCAAAGGGTCAGAGCAGGCTAGAACCGCCGGAGCGGTGAGCAAAGCGGAGCAGGCTAGAACCGCTGGAGCGGTGAGCAAGGCGGAGCAGGCTAGAACCGCCGGAGCGGTGAGCAAGGCGGAGCAGGCTAGAACCGCCGGAGCGGTGAGCAAGGCAGAGCGGAAACTGCAGGAGCGGTGAGCAAGGCAGAGCAGAGCGGAAACCGCAGGAGCGGTGAGCAAGGCGAAGCAGAGCGGAAACCGCAGGAGCGGTGAGCAAGGCGGAGCAGAGCGGAAACCGCAGGAGCAGTGAGCAAGGCGGAGCAGAGCAGAAACCGCAGAAGCGGTGAGCAAGGTGGAGCAGAGCGGACAGGGCTCTGTTCACACGGAACAGACAGGAAGGGAAAAGGCAGAACCAGATACACACTAGATACTTGCAATGAAGTAGCGAGTGGACACTAAACTCACAAACGAAAGTACAGCGACTACGAGTAGGAGTTAGGAGCAGGTACAGACACTGCAGAAAAAGGGAAGGGACGGACATATAAACAAAACAGGTAAAAGGTAGGAGAGTGTTCAGACAGGAACTGAGTGTTCGGACAGAAACCGACACTGCAGCGAGAGACAGGAGCGAGTCTGGGTATGCGGCCCCAGAGAGGCGGGACGAACAGGCAAGGAGCGTGTTCAGACTGGCCTAGAAATACAGCCTCAGGAAGGCGGACAGACAGGCAAACAAACACAGAAACAGATCTAGGTATGCAGCCCCTAGAAGGCAGGATGAACAGGCTAAGAGCGTGTTTAGACAGGACACAGTTCAGACACGGGAACTGATACCGTAAGGCAGGGAACAGGGAAGGACCTGGCACGTCAGCGACCAAAGGCCAACTGACAGAACAAGATGCTCAGGCAAGGATTCCAGGAAAGAGCTGGGTTAAATACCAGGTGACAGACAGCAATAGGCTGAGGACGCACAAGGGGTGTGCCCGCAGCAGCTACAAGAAGCAGGAAGTGATCGGGCGCCGCCCTTAAGCAGAAGAAACAGAGGCAAGCAGACAGCATGGAGGAAAGCCAGAGTGATAGTCTGGACTGGAAATCAAATGTGCGCTCTTGCACAGTGGGAGATGGACCACTATGCAAGGACGCCGCCAGGTATGTTACACTACCTATTGGGTACCCTAAGGGTATTGGGTACCCTTATTATCACACACTTGGTAGTGTTTACTAAGTATCTTGCCACTCTCTCCTACTAAGGTACCTAACTGGATATAACCACTACCATCTATACAGCCTCTCTATCTCCCCAGGAGGACATTTAAATCAGAATACCTACAGGGCCAGGTAATTATAATACCACTCTTCTACCTATCCCCCTCCATACTACCCAGGTTGTGAAATGACTGTATATCTTACAGCTTAATATCCACAAATATTAGCCCACTCAAGGCAGAAACCCCTCAAATAACCATCTTACCTATGGTCATAATACAGGTAATTTTACACTAAGTCCCTTCCCTATTGGATACCCAAAACTTACTAATAACCTCTCTTTTCTCCTTTTTCCTTGGAGATGACTATTACGCCAATATAAATCCATGACTCTCCATATTTTATCACCTAAACCCAGTGACCAAATCCTTGACCAGGACGTTGTTCTTTTTTAAACAGGACCTTTTATAATTTATCGATTTTAACATATTTATAAGTGTAAATAAAACTAATTTGATTTTACCTTATCCTATCTCATCCCATTTTTAAAATATTACTGTGTCTACTAGCTCAGCGCAAATTACTCCTCACCTATATTTAAATTGATATCTTGTCGATATCCTTGAACAATCTGTGGTTATTGTCCCAATTGGCAGCAGGCCTACTAGACCACCTACCAGCGCCATTGTTTTTCTTTTTACAATTTTATATTTATTCATTACATATCTTTTCAGTTAGCATAAAGGAATGGAGGTTGTTGCCAAACCTGGAAAATCTAACCAAGGAGACCACGGTTTTTCAAATTTACCATAAACGCCTCTGTTTTAGTAAATAAACCGACATGACCTTATTAATAAATTCCTTTTTTACATTTGGTGGTGATTGAATCAAGCATAAAGCAATTAGCTTGTGAGCAATATACAATAAATGCTCAATAGCAGTTTTACCAAATGTGTCTGTTGGTAATTCACTACAATAACTAGTATACATGTGTTAGGGTCTCTAGATATTTTGATATTAAATACTCTAATAAATCTAGTACTCCTTTCAGTAGTGTAGCTACTGGGGAGGGTAAAGGGGGCAGCGGCCCCAGGCTCTGAGGGGGCCCATCCGGAGCTACGCCAGTGTAACTGTATCGGCGTGCGCAGCAAGCCCATACAGTTGCACTCTGTCCCTGCACTGCCCGGTGGCTGCTATGGGGCCCTTGAGCAGGAGGGGGGGGACCCGGTGCCAGCATCAGGCAAGCCACCCATCACCGCATGCTCAGTGATGAGAGAGGGAGCGCGACGCTCCCTCTCCCATCAGTCCCCTCTCTGTGACTAATGTCTCCGGCGTCATCACTTGGCTCCCAGCCCGCTGCGCTGAAGATGTGTGCGGGCTGGGCACTCGGAGCAGCAAGGGAACGAGGAGGAGAGGTGAGTACTGTGTTTATTTATTTTTTGCCGGGGGGGGGGCATTATACTAAAGACTCAGGCTATGGGGAGGGGGGAAGCATTATACTTAATACTCTGCCTATGGGGGCAACATTATACTACAGACTCTGTGTTAGGCGGCGGGCGTTTGCTGGATCTGAAATGGGTTCAGAGCCATCTGAGGATTCTGTGGTCTCCCATTCAGGTCCAGACAGGGCTGATGTTGCACAGCATTTCCTTCAGTCCCAACGCCTAGCTAGTGCACGATATACTCGGGTTGTATCTCGGGTGTTTGTGCCTAGCACTATGAAGTATAGGTTGCGGAGGGAGTCGGGGCTTCGGCAGCCTAAGTCCGAGATGCGCCACACTGAGCATGTCCGTGACATGGCGGACCGTGATTGGTGGTTCAGGAACCAGCTGATCCGGTGACCTGGTACCGCCTGATTGGTCACGGGTGTCGTCACCAATGGTGCGACAGTGGGGCAGGGCTTAATCTTTAAAAGGCCCGCCCACAAACATAGCGGCGCGCTCAGATCATTTGAGCTGGTTGTTTGTGGTGTGCACGCTTACTCTTGAGCTCCTCGAAGAGCCATAGCTTATGCAGGCAGGTAGCTTAGGCTGACAGCTCGGCTCTGACCAGGGGGTTCGCCTTACACCCCGAGCCGTCTGCAGTAGCCGTTCTCCCAGTACCGCCTGTGAGCCATATAGAGCGGGTCTGCTCAGTCCGGTAGCATGCCGGCTGAGTGCACGAATACCCGGCGGGAATCACACCCGCACGCTAGCTCCAACTCCTATAGCGTAGCGCCTGTATCGAAGACAGGGCTACTGCTTCTCCCACGGTCACACGTCTCCCTGCGGTTCTTGGAGATTGTGTGAACCGTTATACTAGCGCCAACTCCTATAGCGTAGCGCCTGTATCGAAGACAGGGCTACTGCTTTTCCCACGGTCGCACATCTCCCTGCGGTTCTTGGAGATTGTGCGAACCGTCTTACCCTTCCGTGTGCATTAACACGAAGGGCTTAGATAGCTTGTAGGTGCGTCGCCGGTCGCTCTCCCTCCGTGCAGTTAACGGAGATAGAGCGTTCTGCTTTACCCGGTCCAGTGTGCTGTTAACACGGACGGGTTATCAGTTTAGTTGGTTTCTTCCCTTTCCACCCGGGAAGTGTTCGGCAGCAGTCCACCACGCTGCATCGCGGACCCCGGGGTCGGTTGCGTTCCATTTAAATAAAGTTGTCTGCAACCGTCCTCCTAACACTCTGCCTATGGGGGGGCATTATACTACAGACTCTGCCTATGAGGAGGGGGAGCATTATACTACAGAGTCTGGGTTTGACACATCAAACTTATTGAGAATTTCATAAGAAAAACAATGGTGTGCTTGGTTTTAACGTAACTATATTCTTTCATGAATTTTTGCTGCACATCTCATTCATATCTTCACAGCATAGACAATTGCCTTCAGATGACCCCAAAGATAAAAGTCTAAGGGGGTCAGATCGAGAGACCTTGGTGGCCATTCAACTGGCCCACGACGACCAATCCACTTTCCAGGAAACTGTTCATGTAGGAATGCTCGGACCTGACACCCATAATGTGGTGGTGCACCATCTTGTGGGAAAAACTCAGAGAACATGCCATCTTCAGTGCATAAAGAGGACGACACATCATCATGTAGCAATTTCAGATATCCAGTGGCATTGAGGTTTCCATTGATGAAGAATGGCCCCGCTATCTTTGTACCCCATATACCACACCATACCATCAAGATACGAGATGTGCAGCATCTGAAACAACGGATACTGGAAGCCTGTGCTAGCATTTCTTCTGCGGTGTTGCTATCAGTGTGTCAAGAGTGGGAGAAGAGGTTTGCATTGACAATCCAACACAATGGGCAGCACTTTGAACACATTTTATAAATGGTCATAAACTTGTAAAAAACTCAAGAAAGAATAAAGTTACGTTAAAACCAAGCACACCATTGTTTTTCTTATAAAATTCTCAATAAGTTTGATGTGTCACATGACCGACCCTCTTCCCATTGAAAAAAGTAAAGTTGGATCCAAAATGGCTGACTTCAAAATGGCCGCCATGGTCACCACCCATCTGGAAAAGTTTTCCCCCTCCCATATACTAATGTGCCACAAACAGGAAGTTGATATCACAAACCATTCCCATTTAATTTAGGCGTATCCATATAAATGGCCCACCCTGTAGTTATTTCACATTCTTACTATGGGGCATTGAAAAGATTATGGGTGCTAGAATGAAGAAGCATGCCTATGATTTGAGATTACTCCTCCTCCATGCTACAGTGTGTCTGTAGAGATATACAGTATACAAGATGTGACACTTTAGCTCTTATTTCGTACACATCGGGAAGGAGAACAAAGGGTAGAAACAAGTTTGTCAGGTTTTACTTACTGGATATTACACTGCATTCTATCTTTGCATACTGGCACTACTGGTGTATCTGACAGCAACTTAGTTACACAGAGTTTTAACAACTTTTACAATTACCATATAGAATGTATCTACGTACTGAGTTGAGCAACTTTATAACTCACTCAGCACTTGGGCCACCTACTCACTGCTTTCTGTCCACTAACCATCATACTGACGTAACCACTTATGCTTCATTCAAATCTCCATGAAAAATCTCTGTTCTTACATTTGTTGTGACAAGTGAGGACATCTTGTGAGCCACTTATAAATGTGTCTGATATTCAGCTGTCATGTCTGTGCTTCCTAATGTCATCTTGCCATATTAACTTTTAGATTGCGTATAAAGAAATGTAGACTGACACCTATACTGACAATACTTCCCTAAAAGTGCCGCACGTCTTAAATTAAACTTGTCCATTATGTCACTGATCAATGGTATGTTGGATCGTTCGTGAGAACCTTCTAATCATCAACATGCAAGACTAAATTGGTAGATGAGAGCAACATTTAAAAAACAAAATGTGTCAGAAAAACCTCCCAAAAGTCTTTTCACAAAGTGATGAGTATTGTTACATTGTCTGATTAGCGCAAGATCTACAGTTTGATGATATTAGTCTAGAGCAGTGGTGGGCAATTAATTTTCCCGAGGGGCCACATGAGAGACCGTGACTGTTGTGGAGGGCCGAACCAATAGGCTAAAATTAACTCTGCTCAATATTAATAACATATTAATTATAATTACTTTATATTAATTGTGTCACTTAATAGTGAGCAGAATTAAGTATGCTGACATCCTCCAATATACAGTTTGAGCACACACACCGCCCCCTATATACCGTAAGAGCCTCCCCATGTCCAGCAGGAGACCCCCATGGCCGCCTTCCCAGGTCCAGCAGGAGACCCCCATGGCCAGCAACTGCCCCCCAGCTCCAGCAATTGACCCCCATGGCCATCTCCTCGGGTCCAACAACTGACCCCCATGGCCACCTCCCCAGATCCAGCAGGAGACCCCCATATTCAGCAACTGCCCCCCAGTTCCAGCAACTGACCCCCATGGCTACCTCCCCAGGTCCAGCAACTGACCCCTATGGCCACCTCCCCAGGTCCAGCAACTGACCTCATGGCCACCTCCCGAGGTCCGGCAACTGATCCCCATGGCCACTTCCCCAGGGCCAGCAACTGACCCCCATGGCCACCTCCCCAGGTCCAGCAACTGGCTCCCCTGGCCACCTCCCCAGGTCCAGTAACTGACCCCCATGGCCACCTCCCCAGGATCAACAACTGATCCCCATGGCCAACTCCCCAGGTCCAGCAGGAGACCCCCATGACCAGCAACTGCCCCCCAGGTCCAGAAACTGACCCCCATGGCCATCTCACCGGGTCCAACAACTGACCCCCATGGCCACCTACCCAGGTCCAGCAGGAGACCCCCATAGCCAGAAACTGCCCTCAGGTCCAGCAACTGACCCCCATGGCCACCTCCCCAGGTCCAGCAACTGATCCCCATGGCCACCTCCCCAGGTCTAGCAACTGACCCCCATGGCCACATCCCCAGGTCCAGCAACTGACCCCCTTGGCCACCTTTCCAGGTCCAGCAACTGACCCCCATGGCCGCCTCCCCTGGTCCAGTAACTGATCCCCATGGCCACCTCCCCTGGTCCAGCAACTGACCCCCTTGGCCACCTTTCCAGGTCCAGCAACTGACCCCCATGGCCGCCTCCCCTGGTCCAGTAACTGATCCCCATGGCCACCTCCCCTGGTCCAGCAACTGACCCCCATGGCCATCTCTCCTGGTCCAGCAACTGACCCCCATGGCCATGAAAAAAAAACACATACTCATCTCGTTCCCGTTTCCGTTGCCCCGGCGCTGTGCTTCTCTCTGCTCCCATCTCCGGTCCGCAGTGCACCGCTCAACTCAGCTGACGCAATGACATGACGCTGATTGGTGGAAGAGGGGGCCGGTGGCGCCATCTTCTACCAATGCATTCACCGCTGTCTGCATCCTTTGCCCAGGCCTGGTCTAGAGGGCTCCATACACATTAGATAATCTGCCGATATTGGCAGGTTTGAGTGACTTTAATCTTAAAGGGGTTTTTCAACGAACAAAGTGCATTTTAATCAATAGATCTTGAAAAAAAAAAGTTCCACAATTGGATGTTAAATACATATTCCTGTGCTGGGATAATCTTATAAATGTGCCCCTGCTGTGTCCTGTGTAATGGATGTGTCTGACTGTGCAGGAACATGGTCTGATCATACCACATCTACTGGGCAGTGGAGGAAGCAAAAGAGAGGATACAGACATTACAGCAGGGGGATCACAGCTGATTCTTTCTGTGAGGTAAAACATTTGCTGCTTATTTTTAAACAGGTTTTACCTCACAGAAACAGTCAGCTGTGATCCCCTGCTGTAATGTCTGTATACTCTTCTGTGTCCTCCACCTGCCAGGAGATGTGGTATGGTCAGACCATGTCCCTGATCTGTTGAATACAATGTACTGTGCTTGAGGGAAAGCCCCTTTAAAAGCCTTTAGTCATTCATATGATCAGACTGTAGAGACTGCACCAATCAGACAGCCTAAAACCCTAAAACTACATCTGTCAAATTTCAAAGTTACCATAATAGAAGGCAGAATTTTAACTTTTTATTCTAGCACACATATTAGTGTTAGAAAAAAATACAACAGCTTCTCACAAAATTGGAATACCATCAAAAAGCTAATTTATTTTAGTTCTTCAATATCCTTTAATAGGTGCTATTTGCATCAAAATCTGAAAACTTGTCCCCAGGTCCAGCAACTGATCCTTATGGCCACCTCCCCAGGTCCGGCAACTGACCCCCATGGCCATGAAAAAAAAAACACCACATACTCGCCCAGGTACTGACCACCAATGTGTATATGTATGATAATCTGTATGGTTTCATAGCTGCGGGACATTATGGGAAGGTGCACTAGGTAATGCAAATTGTACTGGCCTGCTCTCTGATGCTTCTGGAGTGTGAGCAATGGTGCTGGGAAAGTTTTTTATTTTTGTGAACCGTGAAGCTCTTAATGTTCGAATTTGCGAGAAGCTGAGAATTTCAGGAAATTCGACTCAAGCTCGTACCTCCGCAAATTGATCTGCACATCTCTATTACTAATCCTAACACATACATTTTTTTCTCACAAACATGTGATAGTGGGTCATTTTCCTCATTTAAAAAATTACAGTCTAATATTTTTAACTCATTTGTTTTGGGTCTCTTTATCTACTGATTAGATCATCATACCAGGGAACATACTGTAACAGGATAAGTAGGTAGAAATAGCAAAGGCAAATGGTACCAACTAGATGTCAGGTTTGCACTACCTAAAAAAAATGCTGTGAACCCTACAGAGGGCGTATAGAGTATAAAGTGCAAAACTAGGCAAATATTACATAGTCTTTATGCGATTTAAAGTGCCAGTCCAATCAAGATCCCGTGAGGGATCATAAGGAGATGGAAGAAATGGTGGTCCAATAGGCTGCAGCCATGAGAGTAAATAGGTAAAAACCTATATAACAATAAGTCATCAAGAATAACAGTAGTAAGAGAAAAAAAAAAGAACAAACATCACCTTAAAACCCAATGTATATGGGATTACCATCCATGCCATTACCAGGTTGTATTCAGGAGCATTCACTCATATACATTGGGTTTTAAGGAGATGTTTGGTCCTTTTTTTCTATTGGGTATCTGTATATATAAATGGTATTACTGCATCCAGAATGAACCGAACTATAAAACTGTTATGCTATTTATCTAATATGGCAAACACAATAAAAAAAAAAAATAAAAAAAAACATGACAAAAAAAATGTACTGTAAGTTTTTCATTATAATAACAGACAAAAAAAAATGGAATAAAAATCGTATCACTGAAAATGTCAACTTGTCCCGCAAAAAAAAGCTCTCATATGGCTTTGTCAGCAAAAAATAAAACGTACAGCTTTCAGAACATGGCAACGCAAACAAAATGTTTTTGGTAAAATGTTTATTGTGCAAAAGTAGCAAATCATAAAAAAAACTATAGAAATCTGGTGTCAATATAATCGTACTGACCTGAAGAACAAAGCCACCTTATCAATTTTACTGCATTTCCAATGGTGTAAAAAAGAAATATAAAAACAACTTAATTGCTGTATCCAAAAAATCTCAATTAAAAAGTGATCAAAAATGTCATGTTGTCCAAAATGCTAACAGTAAAAACTTCAACTCGTCCTGCAAATAAAACAAAGTCATCATACAGGTCTGTCAGCCCAAATTTTTTAAAAAAAAATTCATCTCTCAAAATAAGGCGACAAAGAAACAATTTCTAAAAAAAAAAAAAAAAGCAAAAAACATTTCTAGTGCATAATAATAGCAAAACATAAAAAAACTGACCAGGACAATATAGCTTACAAAAGTAAAAGACAGCCATACCAGGGTGTTCAGTTGCAAAAGAGGTGTTTATTCCGCCATCCTAAAACACACAACGTTTCGACCCTGTGTGGGTCTTTGTCAAGTATAGGTGAAAACACACTGGGCCGTCCTTATGTAGTGTGGTTCACAATAGATCACTAATCACTGCAAAGGTACAACCCCCACATTAATAATAATTAAA
Organism: Phyllobates terribilis; assembly: GCF_046119375.1. Lineage (NCBI taxonomy): Eukaryota > Metazoa > Chordata > Amphibia > Anura > Dendrobatidae > Phyllobates > Phyllobates terribilis. The sequence continues at coordinate 42,006,478 of NW_027362761.1, read as the reverse complement.
TAATTATAATTATAATATAGTACCAAAAAATATAGATCCATACATTAACACAGAGGTTATTTTAAATACAATATGCATAAAATACAATCTTCCTCAAATCAAATTATTAGACCCACTTCGGATAGGACACTTTAGAAGTATACTAGCACCAATCCCACAAGTTCAAATGATATTTTCAATATCAGCAGTTACTTGCGATCTTTTGCGGTTGTGCATCAGCTTTAGACAAAAATCAAAGTGAAGAAATATGAAACGCAGCACTCACCAGATCTTTCTTGGCTTAAAAATCCTTTATTCCATCATATATGGACAATCCAGGAAAACATGCGGCAAGCAGGTGAAAACAGGGAGCAAATGCAGGAGACGGAGAGAGGACGACGGCCGTTTCTCATCCAGCTGACGCTTCTACGGGTCCTATCCTAACATCTGGTGAGTGCTGCATTTCATATTTCTTCACTTTGAAATCTATCAGACCATTATTTCCATATATATTGTACCTCACTTCATATGGGGTCATAAGTATGGTGTATGGATAGGCGCCAAAGGAGGATGTCCACAAGCATCTGCATGAACTCCAATCGGGTCACACCAAAATTACCTGCCACATCACAGGAAAGCGATCACATGACTGCACCCATGTGACCTGTGATCCCATCATGTTTCCACAAGCAGCGTACATTATTGGGGTAAATGCACATTTATTGCTAGAATAACCCCCACATTATGTATATACACCTCTCCTAACCCCCACATTATGTATATACACCTCTCCTAACCCCACATTATGTATATATACCTCTCCTAACCTCCACATTATGTATATAGACATCTCCTAACCCCACATTATGTATATAGACCTCTCCTAACCCCCACATTATATATATATGACGCACCCCCTGGGCCATATTCTTTAGGGGGAATACCCGGAGCCGGATCAGATGGGAGTTGTAGTCGCCGAGTGGCTGTGACCCAGTCCGTGCCCAGGGTGTCAAGCTCAGTGTATGTGGCAGTCCTACAGATGTTATTAAGTTCTTTATTGTCGACTACGCCACCCGTTGTATTGCGGTCACTATGGCCGCCGCTGCAGCAGGGTCCGCTGAGGCTGATGGTGTTGGTGCAGCTTTTGATAGTATAACCCCCAACGGGTGGGGTATAGCCTCAGGGGGTCAGGTGCAGAGGATGGGGGTTGTGGTGGTGCAGCGTAGATGTTAAGTGAAGACAGAGTCGGGTTGTGCAGTTTAGGGTATTTACTCACTGCTGATGTTCCGGTCACTCCAGCTTCAAGTGACCACCCGAGCCGTGCTGCGTCCACCAGGTCCTGGGTTCAGCCAACCCCCAAGCAAGTCCGGAGCGTGACCCTGAGCTCTCCTTCTGTCCTTTCCTCTGGCCGTCCCCACTAGTGATCCACCTAGGTCCAGCTCCCTCGGGCCTTCTATTGGGAGACCCTTGGCCTTGGGTTCCCTGACCCTCCACGTGGTTTGCCTTCGGGGTGGATGTGGTGGGTGGCCGTGGCAGACGCTGCCCACGGCCTCCGGTCTCTGGCTAGGGTGTGCTTTTGCCCCCACCAGTTTGGGATCCGGTACCCTATTGCCGACTCTTCACCCGGGGATTGAATTTGGGTTCTCAGAGTCCTTTCTTTTTCCCCCTCTGGGTCTTTCCTTCTCTGCTCCACTCTCTCTCTGCAGGCTCATCTGGACCTCTGCTTCTTACTGACTCTGACAGACTGACCCTGATCTAAGATGGTGCCCACCTTATATACTCCCTCTATGTGTGAGCTCAGGTGACCAGCACCCAATGAGCTCCTAACTTTACCCAGGCTGCTCCCCCTATCTGCCCCTACACTACTTGGGATGTTCCACCCCCCTCCCACTCCAGCCAGGAACAGACTCGGTCGTACCTGCACATTTCTAAGTGGGAGTACCGTCGGCCTGCCCCTCGGAAATGGGATGTGTGTAGTGCATGCAGCCTACCGAGCTCAGGTCCACACTCCATCCTTACCCGGGAGTGGAATATCACACCTCTGGGTTGAGGTGCAATACCCCTGTAGCAGCCGAATCCTCAGGGTGCTACATTCCCCCCTGGTAAATCACAGCACGTCCTCGGGCTGTAAGAACAAAACACCACAAAACATACAAATTTTTTTTTTCATATAAACAACATAATAAAAACATATAAAATATCATATATATATCAGAAAACTTTTCATATAAATAACATTCTCGTCGCTTCTGGCTCCTCCTCCGGTCACTGTGCAACGTGTGACCGGGTAAAGTGCGACAGTCTTTTCTTGAAAAACTCGTGGCTTTCCTGTAAAACCAGTAGGGAGCGCTTTAGGACGCGCAACTATATACAGGGGATATGGCCGCTCTCAGTCCTCGGCCAGGTATAAGGGAGGAATGACCGCTCTCAGTCCTCGGTCAGTGGGATTTAAGGGATAAACGGGTAAACAGTTCACACATGCTGGTCCCAACGGGGACTATATTATCAGCAACAGTTTCTTTGGTACCCCGACGGGTAACTATGTACAGCCTCTACTCTGCCGTACTCAACGACGACGTCCTCCTGCTCTTTCTTTGTGGTTACCTTTAGCTTCAGACCCGTCCGGGTCCTCTTGTTCTTCCTCCTCACACCGCAGCTCTTCCTCCGTCAGGCGATGCACATGGAGGGCGTAGGGTCCTTTGGCACACTTGTGCCGGGTAAAGGTGACCTCGTCCCCGATGTAAAGGTCACGACCTCTGTGTCCCTCCGGTAGGTGGGACTCAACGTCTCTTCTTATCACGAAGACGTCGCCTGGGGTGCGATGATCTCGGATGAAGCCCCACCCATGCTGCATGTTAAACTTGATCACAGTCCCGGTGTTGCGGGGACTATGCGCTGCACGGGGGTCTCTCCTGGCCCGGCTCTTCTGCTCCGCGCTCCTTATTTGAGCTTGCTGTTCCCGGACCCGCCTCTCTCTCCGCTCCCTCTCAAAGACCTCGAGTTGTTGGCGGCAGCACTCAGCACGCTCCGCTGCAGCTGCCCGAGTCTCCTGAGTGAACCCCATGAGATCTTCTCCGGTGGGGTCCCACTCAAATTGGGCCTCTTCTAGCGGGGGCGAGATCCTCTTTACGGGCTTTGGAGCCGGGATCAGGGGTGCACACATGGCCCCAGCCTTCCTCTGCCGTTCCAGTTCATGATATTCCTGGGGCCAGATGAAAGGCTGCCCATCCGGGCACGTGTGTTGGGTAAACAGGTCCTCTCCCAGATGCGGCACTCTTGGTCTTATGGGCGCGGTGGTGTTAGCGCCCGGGTTGCCCGGGCCTTGCGGCCAGGCCTGGGGGATCTGGAAGGTGAAGGGCACCGTAAGGACGGCGGCGCCCTGGGCTACTTGGCCCTGCGACCAGGCCGGTGGCTCCGCGGAGGTAGGGGGCGCTGTTGGTGTTGCGGCGCCCGGGGGTACTAGGCCTTGCGACCAGGCTGGTGGTACTTCCTGCTTGGTCACGCTCGGGGTCGAGGCGTGTGACGTCACAGGGGTCGCGGCTGCGGCTTCCGGTTGAGGCCTAGTCTGCAGCAGTGGCGTGGCGATTACGGGCACGGCAGGATAGACTTCGGGCTCTGCGACGGGGAGCTGGGGCAGGTACGCGGTTTCCCGGTTTGGGGTATAGACGTCCCCTTTACCTGCCTCCACTCGTTCGGCTCCCTTCTCGGCGCCGTCTCCGGCCTTCAGTCCTCCCGCGCCATCCTCAGAGGCGGTCTGTCTCCTCGTCTTGGGTGGCGTGCTCCGCTGACAGGTCTCGGTCTGCTGGGCCATCTCACGGCTCCACTCCGCCAACGTCTCTCGCTGCACCCGGGCCATCCTCCTTGCGAGGCCCTCCAGAGCGGTCTGTGCACACTCCCGGTCTCGGGGGAGCTGTGCTAGGACCTCCACTAGGCCTAGTGGGGTCGTTGCTTCCAGCAGGCTCCTGACCAACGGGTCGGTGCTGCTCTGCTCTCCTTCCACTGTTTCCAGCAGGCTCCTGGCCAGCGGGCCGGTGCTGCTCTGCTCTCCCTCCTCTGTTTCTAGCAGGCTCCTGGCCAACGGGCCGGTGCTGCTCTGCTTTCTCGCCATCTCCGGGTAAGCTCCTCCGATACTCTTCTCCAGGCTTCTTGCCTCCGGGTGCGCTCGCTCCAGACTGCTCCAGGCGGCACCCATCTTCGTTCTCTTGTTCTCAGTCCTCCCACTTCGAGGGCGGTCCCGGGGCCACTTGGTGATTGTCAGCTCCAGGGGCAGTTCTTTCACGCTGACAGACACCTCTAGCATCACAGTCTCTGTTGGTGGGGGCGGTTTCCACTTTTGGCGCCATTTTCGGTCCTGGCCCACGATGGGAGGTGGCCTCTTGCCACCCTCTGGCACGCCCATAATGGCGTCCGCTCTTCCAAGGCGGGAAACCTTTGGAAATGGCGGGAATCGTTTCCCAGTGGCGGGAAACTCTGCAGATGGCGGGAAAAAGCTGTTAATGGCGGACAACCGGCGGGAATCGACTGGTGATGGGGTCCGATGGCGGGGACCCTCCGGAACCGGCAGGAGACTTCTTTTTGAGGTAAACTTGCACTTTTCTTCAGGCACGCAGTACCCGGGTGTTGCGGGCACGTAATCCTGCCGACTACGCCAAAGTTGACGCACCCCCTGGGCCATATTATTTAGGGGGAATACCCGGAGCCGGATCAGATGGGAGTTGTAGTCGCCGAGTGGCTGTGACCCGGTCCGTGCCCAGGGTGTCAAGCTCAGTGTATGTGGCAGTCCTACAGATGTTATTAAGTTCTTTATTGTCGACTACGCCACCCGTTGTATTGCGGTCACTATGGCCGCCGCTGCAGCAGGGTCCGCTGAGGCTGATGGTGTTGGTGCAGCTTTTGATAGTATAACCCCCAACGGGTGGGGTATAGCCTCAGGGGGTCAGGTGCAGAGGATGGGGGTTGTGGTGGTGCAGCGTAGATGTTAAGTGAAGACAGAGTCGGGTTGTGCAGTTTAGGGTATTTACTCACTGCTGATGTTCCGGTCACTCCAGCTTCAAGTGACCACCCGAGCCGTGCTGCGTCCACCAGGTCCTGGGTTCAGCCAACCCCCAAGCAAGTCCGGAGCGTGACCCTGAGCTCTCCTTCTGTCCTTTCCTCTGGCCGTCCCCACTAGTGATCCACCTAGGTCCAGCTCCCTCGGGCCTTCTATTGGGAGACCCTTGGCCTTGGGTTCCCTGACCCTCCACGTGGTTTGCCTTCGGGGTGGATGTGGTGGGTGGCCGTGGCAGACGCTGCCCACGGCCTCCGGTCTCTGGCTAGGGTGTGCTTTTGCCCCCACCAGTTTGGGATCCGGTACCCTATTGCCGACTCTTCACCCGGGGATTGAATTTGGGTTCTCAGAGTCCTTTCTTTTTCCCCCTCTGGGTCTTTCCTTCTCTGCTCCACTCTCTCTCTGCAGGCTCATCTGGACCTCTGCTTCTTACTGACTCTGACAGACTGACCCTGATCTAAGATGGTGCCCACCTTATATACTCCCTCTATGTGTGAGCTCAGGTGACCAGCACCCAATGAGCTCCTAACTTTACCCAGGCTGCTCCCCCTATCTGCCCCTACACTACTTGGGATGTTCCACCCCCCTCCCACTCCAGCCAGGAACAGACTCGGTCGTACCTGCACATTTCTAAGTGGGAGTACCGTCGGCCTGCCCCTCGGAAATGGGATGTGTGTAGTGCATGCAGCCTACCGAGCTCAGGTCCACACTCCATCCTTACCCGGGAGTGGAATATCACACCTCTGGGTTGAGGTGCAATACCCCTGTAGCAGCCGAATCCTCAGGGTGCTACATATACACCTCTCCTAACCCCCACATTATGTATATATGTAGCACCCTGAGGATTCGGCTGCTACAGGGGTATTGCACCTCAACCCAGAGGTGTGATATTCCACTCCCGGGTAAGGAAGGAGTGTGGAACTGAGCTCGGTAGGCTGCATGCACTACACACATCCCATTTCCGAGGAGCAGACCGACGGTACTCCCACTTAGAAATGTGCAGGTACGACCGAGTCTGTTCCTGGCTGGAGTGGGAGGGGGGTGGTACATCCCATGTAGTGTAGGGGCAGATAGGGGGAGCAGCCTGGGTAAAGATAGGAGCTCATTGGGTGCTGGTCACCTGAGCTCACACATAGAGGGTGTATATAAGGTGGGCACCAACTAAGAACAGGGTCAGATGCAGAGAACAAGTCAGATGCAGAGAGTCAGTCTGCTGCAGAGAACAAGTCAGGAGCAGAGGAGAGAAGAAAGACAAAGACCCAGAGAGAGAGAGGAGAAAAGAGAGAGACCCAGAGCACAGAAGAGAAGGACTCTGAGATCCCAACTAAAAGCACCGGGTGAAGAGTCGGCATCAGGGTACCGGAACCCAAGCTGGTGGGGGTAAAAACATTCCCCAGCCAGAGACCGGAGACCGTGGGCAGCGTTTGCCACGGTCACCCATCACATCCACCCCGAAGGCACACCACATGAAGGGTCAGGGAACCCAGGGCCAAGGGTGTCCCAACAGAAGGCCCGAGGGAGCTGGACCTAGGTGGATCACTGGTGGGGACGGCCAGAGAACGGGACAGAAAGAGAGCTGAGGGCCACGCTCCGGACTTGTTTGGGGGTTGGCTGGATCCAGGACCTGGTGGACGCAGCACGGCTCGGGTGGTCACTCGCAGCTGGAGTGACCAGTACAACATCTGCAGTAAGTAAACACCCTTAACTGCACAACCCGACTCTGTCTTCACTGCCGTCTGCACTACACCACCACAACCCCCATCCTCTGCACCTGTCCCCTCTGAGGCTATACCCCTCCCGTTGGGGGTTATCCCACCAAGCTGCGCATCCACCATCAGCCTCAGCGGAACCTGCTGCAGCGGCGGCCACAGTGACCGCATCACAACGGGTGGCGTAGTCGACACAAAAGAACTCTTAATAACATCTGTAGGACTGCCACATCACACTGAGCTTGACGCCCTGGGCACGGGCCGGGTCACAGCCGCTCGGAGACTACAACCCCCCATCTGATCCGGTGCCGGGTATTCCCCTCAAAAAGGAATATGTCCCAGGGGGCGCGTCAACTTTGGCGTAGTCGGCAGGATTACGTGCCCGCAACACCCGGGTACTGCGTGCCTGAAGAAAAGTGCAAGTTTACCTCAAAAAGAAGTCTCCCGCCGGTTCCGGAGGGTCCACGCCATCGGACCCCATCACAGGTCGTTTCCCGCCGATTGTCCGCCATTTCCAGCTTGTTCCCGCCATCTGCAGAGTTTCCCGCCACTGGGCGACGCTTCCCGCCAAATCCGAAGATTTCCCGCCTTGGAAGAACAGCGGACGCCATTATGGGCGTGCCAAAGGAGGGCAGGAGGCCGCCTCCCATCGTGGGCCAGGACAGAAAATGGCGCCAAAAGTGGAAACCACCCCCACCAACAGAGACTGTGATGCTGGAGGTGTCTGTCAGCGTGAAAGAACTACCCCTGGAGCTGACAGTCACCGAGTTGCCCCGGGACCGCCCTCTAAGTGGGAGGAGACGAAAGAAAAGAGCGAAGATGGGTGTCGCTTGGAGCAGTCTGGAGCGAGCGCACCCGGAGGCAAGAAGTCTAACAAGGAGTAGCGGAGGAGCTTACCCGGATATGGAGAGAAAGCAGAACAGCACCGGCCCGCTGGCCAGGAGTCTGCTAAAGACCGAGGAAGGAGAGCAGAGCAGCACCGGCCCGCTGGCCAGGAGCCTGCTGGAAGAAGAGCAGAGCAGCACCGACCCGTTGGTCAGGAGCCTGCTGGACACCACGACCCCACTAGGCCTAGTGGAGGTCCTTGCACAGCTCCCCCGAGACCGGGAGTGTGCACAGACTGCCCTGGAGGGCCTCGCACGGAGGATGGCCCGGGTACAGCGCGAGATATTGGCGGAATGGAGCCGGGAGATGGCCCAGCAAACTAAGACCCGGAGCACGCCAGCCGAGATGAGGAAGGAGTCCGCCTCTGAGGATGGCGCGGGAGGACCCAAGGCCGGAGACGGCGCCGAGGAGGGAGCCGAACGCATGGAGGCAGGTAAAGGGGACGCCTATACCCCAAGCCGTGACACCGCTTACCTGCCCCAGCTCCCCGTCGCAGAGCCCGAAAGTCCCCCTGCTGTGCCCGAAAACGCCATGTCACCGACGCAGACTAGGCCCCAACCGGAAGCCGCCGCCGCGACCCCTGTGACGTCACACGCCTCGACCCCGGGCGTGACCAAGCAGGAAGTACCACCAGCCTGGTCGCAGGGCCTAGAATTCCCGGGCGCCGCATCACCAACAGCGCCCCCTACCTCCGCGGAGCCTCCGGCCTGGTCGCAAGGCCAGGTAGCCCAGGGCGCCGCCGTATTAACGGTGCCCTTCACCTTCCAGGTGCCCCAGGCCTGGCCGCAAGGCCTGGGCAAAGGGGGCGCCACCACCACCGCGCCCGCACCCGTAAAACCAAGGGTGCCGCGTCTGGGAGAGGACTTGTTTGCCCAGCACACGTGGCCGGACGGGCAGCCTTTCATCTGGCCCCAGAAGTATTACGAACTGGAGCACCAGAGGAGGGTTGGGGCCATGTGTGCACCCCTGATTCCGGCTCCGAAGCCCGTAATAAGGATCTCGCCCCCGCTAGCGGAAGCGCAGTTTGAGTGGGACCCCACCGGAGAAGATCTAATGGGGTTCACTCAGGAAACCAGGGCAGCTGCAGCGGAGCGTGCTGAGTGCTGCCGCCAACAGCTCGAGGAGTTTGCGAGGGAGCGGAGAGAGAGGCGGGTCCGGGAACAACAGGCCCAAATAAGGAGCGCCGAGCAAAAGAGCCGGACCAGGAGGGACCCCCGTGCAGCGCACAGTCCCCGTACCACCGGGACTGTAATAAAGTTCAACCAGCAGCATGGGTGGGGCTTCATTAGAGACAACAACACCCCCGGCGACGTCTTTGTCACGCGCAGAGACGTGGAGTCCCATCTGCCGGAGGGGCACAGAGGTCGTGACCTCTACATCGGAGACGAGGTCACCTTCACCCGGCACAAGTGTGCCAAAGGACCTTACGCCCTCCACGTACACCGCCTGACGGAGGAGGAGTTGCAGTGCGGGGAGGAGGAGCAAGAGGACCCGGACGGGTCTGAAGTAACAACCAGCTATAAGCAAAGAGCAGGAGGAAGACGCCGTTGAGTGCGGCAGAGCGGTGATGTAAATAGTTACCCGATCGGGGTATAAAGAAACTGTTGCTACATATATATAGTCCCCGTTGGGACCAGCTGAGTGAATTGTTTACCCGTTAACCCCTTCATCCCACAGGCTGAGGACTGTGAGCAGCCATTCCCTTCCCTCTACCTGGCCGAGGACTGAGAGCGGCCAACTTCCCCTGTATATAGTTGCGCTTCCTAAAGCGCCCCCTACCGGTTTTATAGGAAAACCAGTTTTTCTAAGAGACTGTCGCACTTTTCCCGGACACACGTTGCACAGTGTCCGGAGGAGGAACCTGAAACAAGAAACGACGAGAATGTTTATATGAAAAGTTTTATATATATAATGTTTTATATGTTTTATAATGTTTATGAAAAAAAAAAAAAAAATGTATGTTTTGGTGTTATTTATGTCTTACAGCCCGAGGACGTGCTGTGGTTTACCAGGGGGGAATGTAGCACCCTGAGGATTCGGCTGCTACAGGGGTATTGCACCTCAACCCAGAGGTGTGATATTCCACTCCCGGGTAAGGAAGGAGTGTGGAACTGAGCTCGGTAGGCTGCATGCACTACACACATCCCATTTCCGAGGAGCAGACCGACGGTACTCCCACTTAGAAATGTGCAGGTACGACCGAGTCTGTTCCTGGCTGGAGTGGGAGGGGGGTGGTACATCCCATGTAGTGTAGGGGCAGATAGGGGGAGCAGCCTGGGTAAAGATAGGAGCTCATTGGGTGCTGGTCACCTGAGCTCACACATAGAGGGTGTATATAAGGTGGGCACCAACTAAGAACAGGGTCAGATGCAGAGAACAAGTCAGATGCAGAGAGTCAGTCTGCTGCAGAGAACAAGTCAGGAGCAGAGGAGAGAAGAAAGACAAAGACCCAGAGAGAGAGAGGAGAAAAGAGAGAGACCCAGAGCACAGAAGAGAAGGACTCTGAGATCCCAACTAAAAGCACCGGGTGAAGAGTCGGCATCAGGGTACCGGAACCCAAGCTGGTGGGGGTAAAAACATTCCCCAGCCAGAGACCGGAGACCGTGGGCAGCGTTTGCCACGGTCACCCATCACATCCACCCCGAAGGCACACCACATGAAGGGTCAGGGAACCCAGGGCCAAGGGTGTCCCAACAGAAGGCCCGAGGGAGCTGGACCTAGGTGGATCACTGGTGGGGACGGCCAGAGAACGGGACAGAAAGAGAGCTCAGGGCCACGCTCCGGACTTGTTTGGGGGTTGGCTGGATCCAGGACCTGGTGGACGCAGCACGGCTCGGGTGGTCACTCGCAGCTGGAGTGACCAGTACAACATCTGCAGTAAGTAAACACCCTTAACTGCACAACCCGACTCTGTCTTCACTGCCGTCTGCACTACACCACCACAACCCCCATCCTCTGCACCTGTCCCCTCTGAGGCTATACCCCTCCCGTTGGGGGTTATCCCACCAAGCTGCGCATCCACCATCAGCCTCAGCGGAACCTGCTGCAGCGGCGGCCACAGTGACCGCATCACAACGGGTGGCGTAGTCGACACAAAAGAACTCTTAATAACATCTGTAGGACTGCCACATCACACTGAGCTTGACGCCCTGGGCACGGGCCGGGTCACAGCCGCTCGGAGACTACAACCCCCCATCTGATCCGGTGCCGGGTATTCCCCTCAAAAAGGAATATGTCCCAGGGGGCGCGTCATATACACCTCTCCTAACCCCACATTATGTATATAGACCTCTCCTAACCCCACATTATGTATATAGACCTCTCCTAACCCCCACATTATGTATATAGACCTCTCCTAACCCCCACATTATGTATATAGACCTCTCCTAACCCCACATTATGTATATAGACCTCTCCTAACCCCCACATTATGTATATACACCTCTCCTAACCCCCACATTATGTATATAGACCTCTCCTAACCCCCACATTATGTACATACCTCTCCTAACCCCACATTATGTATATACACCTCTCCTAACCCCCACATTATGTATATAGACCTCTCCTAACCCCCACATTATGTACATACCTCTCCTAACCCCCACATTATGTATATATACCTCTCCTAACCCCCACATTATGTATATACACCTCTCCTAACCCCCACATTATGTACATACCTCTCCTAACCCCCACATTATGTATATACCTCTCCTAACCCCACATTATCTACATACCTCTCCTAACCCCCACATTATGTATATATACCTCTCCTAACCCTATATTATGTATATAGACCTCTCCTACCCCCCACATTATGTATATAGACCTCTCCTACCCCCCACATTATGTATATAGACCTCTCCTACCCCCCACATTATGTACATACCTCTCCTAACCCCCACATTATGTACATACCTCTCCTAACCCCCACATTATGTATATATACCTCTCCTAACCCCCACATTATGTATATAGACCTCTCCTAACCCCCACATTATGTATATAGACCTCTCCTAACCCCCACATTATGTATATAGACCTCTCCTAACCCCCACATTATGTATATAGACCTTTCCTAACCCCACATTATGTATATACACCTCTCCTAACCCCCACATTATGTACATACCTCTCCTAACCCCCACATTATGTATATATACCTCTCCTGACCCCCACATTATGTACATACCTCTCCTAACCCCCACATTATGTGTATATACCTCTCCTAACCCCCACATTATGTACATGTGTCACCCTGGCCTGGATGCCACAAGTGTAATTAAAGCTGTGTCTGAGAGCAAGGGGGAGGTTCTCTAGTCAGGGGAACATTAGCATGCAATGCCTCCTGTCTCAGGCCAGTAGGGGGAGCTGGCTGCCCCTATAAAAAGCTGGTACTGAGGGCAGGGTTAGGGAGAACTGGAAAGCCTGTCTCAGCACTGAGACGTGTCCCAGAGTGGAGCAGGGACAGAAAGTTGCATTGTAACCTAAGAGGAAGTGTGGCAGTAGGAGAGCCACAAGCCAGAGACAAGAGGCGAAGCAAGCCTGTCTTGGCAGATAACAGACTTAATCTACCAGACTTTGGTGTCTGAGGCTGGAAGGATTCCACATCCCCCAGCAGAGAACCAGTCCGCAAGGGACTGTACATTCCTTGGCCTAAGAAGCCTGGAGGCCCTGCCACAACCGAAGGGACCAGTAAAGCCGTACAAGGCTGGGAGCAGAAAGGAACCCACGTCGCAGGCCATACAAGCGAGAATGCACGAAAAGCTTGGAAACGTGGGCTGTTACCCTATAACGAGGAGATAGCCAGAAGGAGCGCAGAAAGCACGGTAGGCCTACACCCTCACCCTGACCAGGGCCAATTTCCCCGTTGCTCTCAGACATCCAGGTCCCCTCCTAGCTGGGACTGTTTGTGGGTCAGTTTACCTGTTTAGTAAAGACCCTGGACTGCAACCTGTTGTCTGTGTGCTCCTTGCTCCTCCAGCACTATCAGCACTGGGACTCCCACTACCATCACTCCCACCATCCACTATACTGCCCTGGGGCCGCACTCTTCCCGTGGGGAGTCACACTACCCTAGCTGCACACCTCATCAGCCCCAGCGGTCTGCATGCAGCGGCGGTTCCTAATAACCGCAATCCACGGGTGGCGTAGTCGGACATTATCAATAACACATAACGGACTACCACTGGCCTGACCACCCTGAGCCACGGAACCGGGTTGCCACTACTACTCCCATCGTTTCCCTAATTGCCCGGATCCGAGTGCCCCACGGCCCAGGGGGCGAGTCAGCTTTGGCGTAGTCGGCAGGATTTCGTGCCCGCAACCACCGGGTACTGCGTGCCTGAAAAAGACTTTTGTAACTTACCTGTGGCTAAGTTTCCCGTCGTCCGAAGTCGTTTCCCGCCATCCGGAGCCGATTCCCGCCATCAGACGCCATCTTGGACCGTTTTCCGCCGTCTTCTGCCGTCTTCCCGCCATCCGCAGCTGTTTCCCGCCATCGGACGCCATCTTCAGGACGCCGCGCGGGAAGAAGAGGGGCGTGGACGTCAAAACCGCGCGAGATCCGAAGCTCCGCCCCACGCACCGACGCGACGCCAGGTCCTCGTCCATAGCAGCCGCAGCGGAGCCGCGGCCTACAGAAGAGGATCGTCGGAAGGTAGGCCACGCTTAACTAGTGGGGAGGATGATGTCGGATACAGAGGCGCCCACTACCACCAACGCAGCTGCAGCAGCGGTGATGCCCTTTTCCCTGCCCTACATCCCTGGAGCGGCCTGGCTGCCCAAGTACTCAGGGGAGCCCCATGCCCTAACTGACTTTAAGGAAAGGCTATACAGTTTGTTCCACGTTTACCCCCTGACAGAGGAACAGAAGGTCAGCATATTGACAGGGCAGTTAATTGGCGCAGCCCAAAGGGAGGTAAAATCATGGCCCACTGAGGAGAAAAGGACTGTGAAGGGTATTCTGGCCCGGCTGCGGGGTACCTTTGATACACGTACCTCCGCTGAGATTAAAATGAGGTTCTATGGATGTAAGCAGCGGGCACAGGACAGCATCAGAGACTATGCCCTAAATCTGCAGGAAGCCTTGAGGGCTATTCAACAAACTGACCCTGGCAGTGTGCAGGAAACCGATAAGCTGCTAACAGAACAATTCATAGAAGGTCTGCTGTCTAGCGCCCACAGGGCCCAACTGCGCCTCATGTTCTTTCAGAACCCCGACCTGACCTTTGCCCAATTTAAGGACAGGGCCATAAGGGTGCTCCGTGAATCTGCAACCAGTGGCGCTATAAACCCCCGGCGCCCTGCTATCACCTACCACCAGGAGGCGGCGCCCTCCTCTATGGACTCCGTGGAGGCTGATGCACAGGCCCTGAACCAAGCCCCGTCGAAAGATCTGCACCACCAAGTCCAGGAGCTGACCAGGAGCGTCGCGGCGTTGACCAGGACCGTCCAAGCGTTGCAAGTGGACCCGTCAAGACTCATCGAGCTGGCTTCAAGTCCGGAGGATGTCCCGTGGCGTCGACAGAGGAGGATCCCGTCATTCCGAGGGAGGCCCACAGACCACTACGCAGAGGATGGACAGCCCATTTGCCGTCGATGCAACCAGCCCGGACACATTTCCAGGTACTGTAATTTAAACGGGTCCAACCTGGGGCAGAGGGCCAACCCCCAGGCATAAGATCACCAGGCCCTTATAATTGGCGTGATAAGTACGTTGGGGGGCGCCCGGTTTTACCCGTGGTGCTGGACGGTATCCCCATGAGCGCCTTGCTGGATACTGGGTCGCAAGTAACCACTATCCCTTATGTACTTTTTAAGCAGTATTGGACTGATGCTGATATCACACGGTATCCAGACAGTAACTTGAGCATCATCGCCAGTAATGGCTTACCCGTGCCGCAGATGGGGTTCAAGGAGATGACCATTAAAATTGGTAAAGTTGAACTGCCGGCACAGGGAGTGATTATTGTGGACATTGACCGTCATGAAAGTCACCCTAAAATAACTGTGGGTACTAACATAATTGAAAATTGTCTTTCAGAGGTAATTGTAATTCTACAACAGGTGGCGGTGAATGCTAGTTCCAGCCAACAGAGGGTCCTCAACAAGGAGATAAAAGCCCTGATGAGACGGCAGCAGGTAGAACTGTCTGGTGGTGAGATCGGTAGCGTAAGACTCAGTGATCCATTCCCCATTTCCATGCCTCCCAAAAGTGAAATGATGATCTGGTGTCGGACTGCAATCGGGTTGAGAGGTAGAGACTACCAAGCCATGGTAGAACCCATGTACTCAGACAGCAGGCCCCCCATTTTGACAGCCCGGGGGGTGGTTGATGTCCGTCATGGGAGGGTGCCCGTCCGCATCCTCAACATTGGGGAGAGGGAAGTACACTTACCCAGGTACGCTACACTCGCCAAATTGTTTGTTGTCGGACACCAAGCTATCAGGGCCGTGGAACCCTTGCCTCCATCTCCTCAGGCGGAGGGTAATGGCTCCCAGAAACAAAAAGAGGACTGGTGCCAGAAACTCCACGTGGGTGCTGACTCCACTCCCCTGCACCAAAAACAAGGAGTCTACCGGGTGGTACAGGAGTACGAGAGAGTCTTTAGTAAGCACCCGCTAGACTTCGGCAGAGTAAAAGGGATAGAACACCACATCCCCACAGGGAGCCACCCACCAATAAAAGAGACGCACAGAACGGTACCCCCTGCACATTATCAGAACGCCAAGGGTATGCTGCGGGAAATGAAAGAAGCTGGGGTCATTAGAGATAGCTGTAGCCCCTGGGCAGCCCCCTTGGTTCTGGTGAAAAAGAAAGACGGCACCATGAGAATGTGCGTGGACTATAGACAAATAAACCGTATCACCCACAAAGACGCATATCCGCTGCCTAGAATAGAAGAGTCTTTAGCCGCACTAAAATCTGCTAACTTCTTTTCTACTTTGGACCTTACTAGCGGGTACTGGCAGGTTCCTGTGGCAGAGGCTGACAAGGAGAAGACCGCCTTCACCACCCCGATGGGACTGAGCGAATTCAACTGTATGCCTTTCGGGCTCTGCAACGTACCAGGGACCTTCCAGCGGCTGATGGAATGCTGTCTAGGGCACCGAAACTTCGAGACGGTCCTCCTTTACCTGGACGACGTGATCGTCTATTCGAAGACCTACGAGGACCATCTCAAGCACCTGGCCGAGGTGTTCGAAGCCCTGGCAGGCTATGGCCTGAAGGTGAAACCATCGAAGTGTCACCTGCTGAAACCAAAGGTCCAGTACCTAGGGCATGTGGTAAGCGCGGAAGGAGTGGCCCCCGACCCTGACAAGGTCACGGCAATCAAGAGCTGGCCAAGCCCCTCGAACATCAAAGAGGTGAGACAGTTTCTCGGGTTGGTAGGCTACTACCGAAGGTTCATCCCCGGGTTCACTAAGATGGCAGCTCCTATGCAGGACCTCCTAATCGGACAGTCTAAGTCCAGGAGTCAAAAGCCACCCTTCAAGTGGGATAAACCGGAAGAGGAGTCCTTCCGCCAGCTAAAGATGGCCCTCATGGGGGATGAGATCCTGGCCTACCCTGATTACGGCCAGCCTTTCATTCTCCACACAGATGCCAGTAATGTGGGACTGGGAGCCGTACTGTCCCAAAACCAACAGGGCAGAGAACGGGTGATCGCATACGCCAGCCGGAAGCTGAGGCCCACCGAGAGGAACCCGGAGAATTACAGCTCCTTCAAGCTAGAATTCTTGGCGGTGGTGTGGGCCGTGACGGAACGCTTCAAGCATTACCTGGCCTCCGCAAAGTTCACCGTGTACATGGACAACAACCCGTTGACACACCTGGACAATGCAAGACTGGGTGCCCTGGAACAGCGGTGGATGGCCCGTCTCTCCAACTATGACTTCGTGATCAAGTACCGGGCAGGCAAAACCAATGCCAGCGCTGACGCCCTGTCGAGGATGCCTCACTTACCTGAAGGTGACGAGGACCCAGAGGAGCTGGAGGAGGTAGAGCTCCCCGCGTTTCACCGGTATGGAGCCGCTCAATACTCTCACCGCGTGAAGGAGGAGGATCTAACAACTGTGATGATCAATCCCCTACCTCACCACAGCTGGGCCGAGACCCAAGATAGTGACCCTGCAGTCCGCCTGGTGAAAGATCTGCTGACCCGGGAAGACGCCCGCTTAGATCCAGATGCCCCAGAGGAAGCCAAGCAGCTATGGAAGGAGAAGAGCAAGCTGTTCCTCTACGAAGGCAAGTTGTGCAGAAGGATTGTTAACCACCGGACGCACGAGCTGACCTGGCAAGTCGTGGTCCCAAGACGGGATGCAGCCATGGTCCTGGGGGCTTACCATGACAGAGCGGGACACTTCGGTTGGAAGAAACTGGAGTTCCTACTAAGAGGAAGGTTCTTTTGGGTCGGCATGAGAGGAGCTGTGGAAAAATGGTGCAGAGACTGTGGCCCTTGTCACCTAAGGAGGAAGGACCGTACCAGCCAGAAGACACCCTTGAGGCCCATCGTCACCACGCAGCCTCTTGAGCTGGTAGCTCTGGACCATGTCAAATTGGCTCACAGCCGGTCAGGATACATCTATGCCCTGACAATCGTGGACCACTATTCCCGTTTTCTAGTGGTGGTCCCGGTAAAGGACTTGACAGCCCAAACAGCGGCCAGAGCCTTCCAGCAATACTTCTGCCGTCCACACGGGTATCCGTAACAGGTCCTGACAGACCAGGGTCCAGCGTTCGAGGCTGAAATCTTCCAGGAGTTCTGCAACCTCTATGGCTGTAAGAAAATACGGACAACGCCTTACCACCCCCAAACCAACGGGATGTGTGAGAAGATGAACAATATAGTCATTGATCTCCTGAAGACGTTGCCCCTGGAGGAACGCAGCCTGTGGCCAGAAAAATTGCCGGACCTGGTAGACATGTACAACAACATCCCGGTGAACGCTACAAACTGCACCCCGGCTTACCTGATGCGAGCTAGACCAGGTAAGCTGCCCGTAGACCTGGAGATGGGAGTCCTAATACCTGAGGACACCTCCCCGGATGCGGACTGGGATACGGAAAGGCAACTGCAGTACAAGAAGGTACAGGAGAGTGTGGAGAAGAGCCTGGCCCAGGTGAGAGAGAAACAAGAAAGACTCTTCAATCAACACGCCCCTGCTAGTCCCCTAGAACCTGGTGAGCAAGTCCTAAAGCGAAAAAGAAGGCTACATAAGTTGGACGACCAGTGGGAAAGGGAACCCTACACCGTACTGCAGTCTGACCACGACAACCCAAAGGTGTGCGTAATCACCAAGGACGGAGGAGAAACCACTAGTGTCGTCTCCAGAGACCAAAAGGTGCCCCGAGCAACTCCGTAGTGCAGAAGAGGATCAGAGTGACCTTTAACCCGCAGAGGACAAGGAAGAAATGATCAGCACCGTTCTGGGAGAGTTCCCTCAGTCCTGGACTCGCATAAATGATGCCATAGTGGTACCTGTCCTGCATTTCCTGCAACCGGCACAGCAACAACCAACACCAGAGCCGGAAGGTGAAGAGGAGCAAGCGGTTCCAGAGGCAGAAGAGCCTGTATCAGCAGCCCAGGAGAGTCAACCCTCTGCTGACAGTGAGCCTGCCATGCCTGCGGTAAGCCAAAGGACCCGCAGACAGCTGCCTGCCCTACCTGTACACCCAGCTGGTAGCTGTATCCCTAACGCTAGTGGGGAAAGCCAGGTTGGTCCACCACCAGACAGTGGGCTACGTAGATCAACCAGGAGCACAAAGGGGCAAATACCCGCTCGCTGGAGAATATAGAGTGTACTAAGATTGTAAATAACCCTGTTGCCAAATGTTGAATTGGTTGCAAAGTTACATGCATGTTTGGTAATTCTGTGTTTCAGTTTCTTGCAGCTACCATAAGGACTCAAGGGTTATGGACTTTTTATAACCAGGACCTTGTATGGACTGCGTTCGGAGCCTAACCCAGGAATGAACTAAGACTGTGAAGGACTTGGGGTAGGACAGACCCCCACCTGGTTAAGGCTCCCCGTTGTGCTGGTGATATGGACACCCGGTCACAGACCACACTGTGACCTTAAGAACTCAATTTGTGCGTCGTCTGTCTATTAATGTTTTATTGTTATGCATATTGTCTTTGTTTATTGTTTAGTCTCGGAGTACTAAATTTCACTAGGGGGGAATGTGTCACCCTGGCCTGGATGCCACAAGTGTAATTAAAGCTGTGTCTGAGAGCAAGGGGGAGGTTCTCTAGTCAGGGGAACATTAGCATGCAATGCCTCCTGTCTCAGGCCAGTAGGGGGAGCTGGCTGCCCCTATAAAAAGCTGGTACTGAGGGCAGGGTTAGGGAGAACTGGAAAGCCTGTCTCAGCACTGAGACGTGTCCCAGAGTGGAGCAGGGACAGAAAGTTGCATTGTAACCTAAGAGGAAGTGTGGCAGTAGGAGAGCCACAAGCCAGAGACAAGAGGCGAAGCAAGCCTGTCTTGGCAGATAACAGACTTAATCTACCAGACTTTGGTGTCTGAGGCTGGAAGGATTCCACATCCCCCAGCAGAGAACCAGTCCGCAAGGGACTGTACATTCCTTGGCCTAAGAAGCCTGGAGGCCCTGCCACAACCGAAGGGACCAGTAAAGCCGTACAAGGCTGGGAGCAGAAAGGAACCCACGTCGCAGGCCATACAGGCGAGAATACACGAAAAGCTTGGAAACGTGGGCTGTTACCCTATAACGAGGAGATAGCCAGAAGGAGCGCAGAAAGCACAGTAGGCCTACACCCTCACCCTGACCAGGGCCAATTTCCCCGTTGCTCTCAGACATCCAGGTCCCCTCCTAGCTGGGACTGTTTGTGGGTCAGTTTACCTGTTTAGTAAAGACCCTGGACTGCAACCTGTTGTCTGTGTGCTCCTTGCTCCTCCAGCACTATCAGCACTGGGACTCCCACTACCATCACTCCCACCATCCACTATACTGCCCTGGGGCCGCACTCTTCCCGTGGGGAGTCACACTACCCTAGCTGCACACCTCATCAGCCCCAGCGGTCTGCATGCAGCGGCGGTTCCTAATAACCGCAATCCACGGGTGGCGTAGTCGGACATTATCAATAACACATAACGGACTACCACTGGCCTGACCACCCTGAGCCACGGAACCGGGTTGCCACTACTACTCCCATCGTTTCCCTAATTGCCCGGATCCGAGTGTCCCACGGCCCAGGGGGCGAGTCATACATACCTCTCCTAACCCCCACATTATGTATATACACCTCTCCTAACCCCCACTTTATGTACATACCTCTCCTAACCCCCACATTATGTATATACACCTCTCCTAACCCCACATTATCTACATACCTCTCCTAACCCCCACATTATGTATATATACCTCTACTAACCCTATATTATGTATATAGACCTCTCCTACCCCCCACATTATGTATATACACCTCTCCTAACCCCACATTATGTATATACACCTCTGCTACCCCCCACATTATGTATATTTACTTCTCCTAACCCCACATTATGTATATACACCTCTCCTAACCCCACATTATCTACATACCTCTCCTAACCCCCACATTATGTATATATACCTCTCCTAACCCTATATTATGTATATAGACCTCTCCTACCCCCCACATTATGTATATAGACCTCTCCTACCCCCCACATTATGTATATACACCTCTCCTAACCCCCACATTATGTATATACACCTCTCCTAACCCCTACATTATGTATATTTACTTCTCCTAACCCCACATTATGTATATATATTATTCTCCTAACCCCCAAATTATGTATATATACCTCTCCTAACTCCCACATTATGTATATAGACCTCTCCTACCCCCCACATTATGTATATTTACTTCTCCTAACCCCACATTATGTATATATATTATTCTCCTAACCCCCACATTATGTATATATACCTCTCCTAACCCCACATTATGTATATATATTATTCTCCTAACCCCCACATTATGTATATATACCTCTCCTAACCTCACATTATGTATATATATTATTCTCCTAACCCCCACATTATGTATATATACCTCTCCTAACCCCACATTATGTATATAGACCTCTCTTAACCCCACATTATGTATATAGACCTCTCCTAACCCCACATTATGTATATAGACCTCTCCTAACCCCACATTATGTATATAGACCTCTCCTAACCCCACATTATGTATATAGACCTCTCCTAACCCCACATTATGTATATATACCTCTCCTAACCCCCACATTATGTATATACACCTCTCCTAACCCCCACATTATGTATAGAGACCTCTCCTAACCCCCACATTATGTATATACACCTCTCCTAACCCCCACATTATGTATATACACCTCTCCTAACCCCCACATTAGGTATATACACCTCTCCTAACCCCCACATTATATATATACACCTCTCCTAACCCCCACATTATATATATACACCTCTCCTAACCCCCACATTATGTATATAGACCTCTCCTAACCCCCACATTAGGTATATACACCTCTCCTAACCCCCACATTATGTATATATACCTCTCCTAACCCCCACATTAGGTATATACACCTCTCCTAACCCCCACATTATATATATACACCTCTCCTAACCCCCACATTATGTATATACACCTCTCCTAACCCCACATTATATATATACACCTCTCCTAACCCCCACATTATGTATATAGACCTCTCCTAACCCCACATTATGTATATACACCTCTCCTAACCCCCACATTATGTACATACCTCTCCTAACCCCCACATTATGTATATATACCTCTCCTAACTCCACATTATGTATATACAGTCATATGAAAAAGTTTGGGCACCCCTATTAATCTTAAGCTTAATGTTTTATAAAAATTGGTGTTTTTGCAACAGCTATTTCAGTTTGATATATGTAATAACTGTTGGACACAGTAATGTTTCTGCCTTGAAATGAGGTTTATTGTACTAACAGAAAATGTGCAATCTGCATTCAAACAAAATTTGAAAGGTGCATAAGTATGGGCACCCTTATCATTTTCTTGTTTTAAATACTCCTACCTACTGTTTACTGACTTACTAAAGCACTTTTTTTGGTTTTGTAACCTCATGGAGCTTTGAACTTTATAGCCAGGTGTATGCAATCATGAGAAAAGCTACTTAAAGTGGCCACTTGCAAGTTGTTCTCCTGTTTGAATCTCCTCTGAAGAGTGGCATCATGTGCTTCTCAAAACAACTGTCAAATGATCTGAAAACAAAGATTATTCAACATAGTTGTTCAGGGGAAGCATACAAAAAGCTGTCTCAGAGATTTAACCTGTCAGTTTCCACTGTGAGGAACATAGTAAGGAAATGGAAGAACACAGGGACAGTTCTTGTTAAGGCCAGAAGTGGCAGGCCAAGAAAAACATCAGAAAGGCAGAGAAGAAGAATGGTGAGATCAGTCAAGGACAATCCTCAGACCACCTCCAGAGAGCTGCAGCATCAACTTGCTGCAGATGGTGTCACTGTGCATCGGTCAACTATACAAGGCACTTTGCACAAGGAGAAGCTGTATGGGAGAGTGATGCGAAAGAAGCCGTTTCTGCAAGCACGCCACAAACAGAGTTGGCTGAGGTATGCAAAAGCACATTTGGAGAAGCCAATTTCTTTTTGGAAGAAGGTCCTGTGGACTGATGAAATCAAGATTGAGTTATTTGGTCATACAAAAAGGCGTTATGCATGGTGGCAAAAAAACACAGCATTCCAAGAAAAACACTTGCTACCCACAGTAAAATTTGGTGGAGGTTCCATCATGCTTTGGGGCTGTGTGGTCAAAGCTGGCACTGGGAATCTTGTTAAAGTTGAGGGACGCATGGATTCCACTCAGTATCAGCAGATTCTTGACAATAGTGTTCAAGAATCAGTGATAAATATGAAGTTACAAAGTGGATGGATCTTTCAGCAAGACAATGATCCAAAACACCGCTCCAAATCTACTCAGGCATTCATGCAGAGGAACAACTACAATGTTCTGGAATGGCCATCCCAGTCCCCAGACCTGAATATCATTGAACATCTGTGGGATCATTTGAAGAGGGCTGTCCATGCTCGGCGACCATCAAACTTAACTGAACTGGAATTGTTTTGTAAAGAGGAATGGTCAAAAATACCTTCATCCAGGATCCAGGAACTCATTAAAAGCTACAGGAAGCGACTAGAAGCTGTTATTTTTGCAAAAGGAGGATCTACTAACTATTAATGTCACTTTTCTGGTGAGGTGCCCATACTTATGCACCTGTCAAATTTTGTTTGAATGCAGATTGCACATTTTCTGTTAGTACAATGAACCTCATTTCAAGGCAGAAACATTACTGTATCCAACAGTTATTACATATATCAAACTGAAATTGCTGTTGCAAAAACACCAATTTTTATAGAACATTAAGCTTAAGATTAATAGGGGTGCCCAAACTTTTTCATATGACTGTATACCTCTCCTAACCCCCACATTATGTACATACCTCTCCTAACCCCCACATTATGTATATATACCTCTGCTAACCCCCACATTATGTATATATACCTCTCCTAACCCCCACATTATGTATATACACCTCTCCTAACCCCCACATTATGTATATAGACCTCTACTAACCCCCACATTATGTATATACACCTCTCCTAACCCCACATTATGTATATACACCTCTCCTAACCCCCACATTATGTATATACACCTCTCCTAATCCCCACATTATGTACATACCTCTCCTAACCCCACATTATGTATATACACCTCTCCTAACCCCCACATTATGTACATACCTCTCCTAACCCCCACATTATGTATATACACCTCTCCTAAAACCCACATTATGTACATACCTCTCCTAACCCCCACATTATGTATATATACCTCTCCTAACCCCACATTATGTATATACACCTCTCCTATCCCCCACATTATGTATATACACCTCTCCTGACCCCCACATTATGTATATAGACCTCTCCTAACCCCCACATTATGTATATAGACCTCTCCTAACCCCCACATTATGTATATACACCTCTCCTAACCACCACATTATGTACATACCTCTCCTAACCCCCACATTATGTACATACCTCTCCTAACCCCCACATTATGTATATATACCTCTCCTAACCCCCACATTATGTGTATATACCTCTCCTAACCACACATTATGTATATAGACCTCTCCTAACCCCACATTATGTATATACACCTCTCCTAACCCCCACATTATGTATATACACCTCTCCTAATCCCCACATTATGTACATACCTCTCCTAACCCCACATTATGTATATACACCTCTCCTAACCCCCACATTATGTACATACCTCTCCTAACCCCCACATTATGTATATACACCTCTCCTAACCCCCACATTATGTACATACCTCTCCTAACCCCCACATTATGTATATATACCTCTCCTAACCCCACATTATGTATATACACCTCTCCTATCCCCCACATTATGTATATACACCTCTCCTGACCCCCACATTATGTATATAGACCTCTCCTAACCCCCACATTATGTATATAGACCTCTCCTAACCCCCACATTATGTATATACACCTCTCCTAACCACCACATTATGTACATACCTCTCCTAACCCCCACATTATGTACATACCTCTCCTAACCCCCACATTATGTATATAGACCTCTCCTAACCCCCACATTATGTATATAGACCTCTCCTAAACCCCACATTATGTATATAGACCTCTCCTAACCCCCACATTATGTATATAGACCTCTCCTAACCCCACATTATGTATGTAGACCTCTCCTAACCCCCACATTATGTATATAGACCTCTCCTAACCCCCACATTATGTATATAGACCTTTCCTAACCCTCACATTATGTATATACACCTCTCCTAACCCCCACATTATGTATATACACATCTCCTAACCCCCACATTATGTATATAGACCTCTCCTAACCCCCACATTATGTACATACCTCTCCTAACCCCCACATTATGTATATACACCTCTCCTAACCCCCACATTATGTATATAGACCTCTCCTAACCCCCACATTATGTACATACCTCTCCTAACCCCCACATTATGTATATATACCTCTCCTAACCCCCACATTATGTATATACACCTCTCCTAACCCCCACATTATGTACATACCTCTCCTAACCCCCACATTATGTAAATAGACCTCTCCTAACCCCACATTATCTACATACCTCTCCTAACCCCCACATTATGTATATACACCTCTCCTAACCCCCACATTATGTACATACCTCTCCTAACCCCCACATTATGTATATACCTCTCCTAACCCAACATTATCTACATACCTCTCCTAACCCCCACATTATGTATATATACCTCTCCTAACCCTATATTATGTATATAGACCTCTCCTACCCCCCACATTATGTATATAGACCTCTCCTAACCCCCACATTATGTACATACCTCTCCTAACCCCGACATTATGTACATACCTCTCCTAACCCCCACATTATGTATATAGACCTCTCCTAACCCCCACATTATGTATATAGACCTCTCCTAACCCCCACATTATGTATATAGAACTCTCCTAACCCCCACATTATGTATATAGACCTCTCCTAACCCCCACATTATGTATATAGACCTCTCCTAAACCCCACATTATGTATATAGACCTCTCCTAACCCCCACATTATGTATATAGACCTCTCCTAACCCCACATTATGTATATACACCTCTCCTAACCCCCACATTATGTACATACCTCTCCTAACCCCCACATTATGTATATATACCTCTCCTAACCCCCACATTATGTGTATATACCTCTCCTAACCCCACATTATGTATATATACCTCTCCTAACCCCCACATTATGTATATACACCTCTCCTAACCCCCACATTATGTACATACCTCTCCTAACCCCCACATTATGTATATACACCTCTCCTAACCCCCACATTATGTACATACCTCTCCTAACCCCCACATTATGTATATATACCTCTCCTAACCCCCACATTATGTATATACACCTCTCCTAACCCCCACATTATGTATATACACCTCTCCTAACCCCCACATTATGTACATACCTCTCCTAACCCCCACATTATGTATATAGACCTCTCCTAACCCCCACATTATGTATATAGACCTCTCCTAACCCCCACATTATGTATATAGACCTCTCCTAACCCCCACATTATGTATATAGACCTTTCCTAACCCCACATTATGTATATACACCTCTCCTAACCCCCACATTATGTACATACCTCTCCTAACCCCCACATTATGTATATATACCTCTCCTAACCCCCACATTATGTGTATATACCTCTCCTAACCCCACATTATGTATATATACCTCTCCTAACCCCCACATTATGTATATACACCTCTCCTAACCCCCACATTATGTACATACCTCTCCTAACCCCCACATTATGTATATACACCTCTCCTAACCCCCACATTATGTACATACCTCTCCTAACCCCCACATTATGTATATATACCTCTCCTAACCCCCACATTATGTATATAGACCTCTCCTAACCCCCACATTATGTATATAGACCTCTCCTAACCCCCACATTATGTACATACCTCTCCTAACCCCCACATTATGTATATATACCTCTCCTAACCCCCACATTATGTATATACACCTCTCCTAACCCCCACATTATGTACATACCTCTCCTAACCCCCACATTATGTATATACACCTCTCCTAACCCCACATTATCTACATACCTTTCCTAACCCCCACATTATGTATATATACCTCTCCTAACCCCACATTATGTATATAGACCACTCCTAACCCCCACATTATGTATATAGACCTCTCCTACCCCCCACATTATGTATATAGACCTCTCCTACCCCCCACATTATGTACATACCTCTCCTAACCCCCACATTATGTACATACCTCTGCTAACCCCCACATTATGTATATATACCTCTCCTAACCCCCACATTATGTATATAGACCTCTCCTAACCCCCACATTATGTATATAGACCTCTCCTAACCCCCACATTATGTATATAGACCTCTCCTAACCCCCACATTATGTATATAGACCTCTCCTAACCCCCACATTATGTATATAGACCTTTCCTAACCCCACATTATGTATATAGACCTCTCCTAACCCCCACATTATGTACATACCTCTCCTAACCCCCACATTATGTGTATATACCTCTCCTAACCCCCACATTATGTACATACCTCTCCTAACCCCCACATTATGTATATATACCTCTCCTAACCCCCACATTATGTATATACACCTCTCCTAACCCCCACTTTATGTACATACCTCTCCTAACCCCCACATTATGTATATTTACTTCTCCTAACCCCCACATTATGTATATACACCTCTCCTAACCCCCACATTATGTATATTTACTTCTCCTAACCCCACATTATGTATATACACCTCTCCTAACCCCACATTATCTACATACCTCTCCTAACCCCCACATTATGTATATATACCTCTCCTAACCCTATATTATGTATATAGACCTCTCCTACCCCCCACATTATGTATATAGACCTCTCCTACCCCCCACATTATGTATATACACCTCTCCTAACCCCACATTATGTATATACACCTCTCCTAACCCCCACATTATGTATATTTACTTCTCCTAACCCCACATTATGTATATATATTATTCTCCTAACCCCCACATTATGTATATATACCTCTCCTAACCCCACATTATGTATATATATTATTCTCCTAACCCCACATTATGTATATATGTAGCACCCTGAGGATTCGGCTGCTACAGGGGTATTACACCTCAAGCCAGAGGTGTGGTATTCCACTCCCGGGTAAGGATGGAGTGTGGAACTGAGCTCAGTAGGCTGCATGCACTACATACATCCCATTTCCGGGGGACAGAACTACGGTACTCCCACCAGTATATGTGCAGGTACGACAGCGTCTGTCCCTGGCTGGAGTGGGAGGGGGGTGGAACATCCCAGTAGTGTAGGGGCAGATAGGGGGAGTAGTCTGGGTAAAGCTAGGAGCTCATTGGGTGCTAGTCACCTGGGCTCACACATAGAGGGAGGTATATAAGGTGGGCACCATCTTAGGACAGGGTCTTTTTAGCCTGAGGAGCAGAGCAGAGGAGCTCAGCCAGGAGGGCTGACAGGGAGCTGTGGCTCTGGCTGGGCCCAGCTCCAGAGCCAAGCCTGCAGAGGGAGAGAGGAGAAAAGAAGGACCCAGAGAGAAAGACAAGAAGGGAACCCCAAGACCCCAGAACAAAGACAAAAGGGTGAAGGGTTGGCGAACAAGGGTACCGGATCCCAAGCTGGCAGAGGCCAAAACAAACCTTAGCCAGGAACCGGAGGTCGTGGGCAGGATCTGCCACGACCCTCACCAAATCCACCAGAATGGCACACCGAGCATAGGGTCAGGGAAGCCAGGAAAGGTTCAACCAACAAGAGACCCGAGGGAGCCGGACACAGGTGGATCCCTGGTGGGAACGGCCAGAGAGAGAGAGAGTCAGAAGGGAGCTCAGGACCACGCTCCGGAATCGCCTGGGGGTTAGCCGAGTCCAGGACCTGGTGGACGCAGCACGGCTCGGGTGGTCACTCAAGGCCAGAGTGACCAAAAGAACACCAGTAAGTAAAAACCCTGAACTGCATCTCCTGACTCTGAGTCTTCTTTCTGCATCATCACAACCCCCATCATCCACACCTGCTGCCCTGAGGCCATACCCCTCCCGTTGGGGGTTATACCATCACTGCTGCACATATACCACCGGCCTCAGCGGACTGCTCTGCAGCGGCGGCGTCAAAGCCGCACTCAACGGGTGGCGTAGTCGACAATCAAGTTAACATCTACTGCCATAGACTGCCACTTAGTTTGACACCCTGGGCACGGACCGGGTCACCGCCACAAGGACTACTACCCCTATCCAGATCCGGCTCCGGGTATCCCTTGCACATGGCCCAGGGGGTGCGTCATATACACCTCTCCTAACCCCCACATTATGTATATTTACTTCTCCTAACCCCACATTATGTATATACACCTCTCCTAACCCCCACATTATGTATATTTACTTCTCCTAACCCCACATTATGTATATACACCTCTCCTAACCCCATATTATCTACATACCTCTCCTAACCCCCACATTATGTATATATACCTCTCCTAACCCTATATTATGTATATAGACCTCTCCTACCCCCCACATTATGTATATAGACCTCTCCTACCCCCCACATTATGTATATACACCTCTCCTAACCCCCACATTATGTATATACACCTCTCCTAACCCCCACATTATGTATATTTACTTCTCCTAACCCCACATTATGTATATATATTATTCTCCTAACCCCCACATTATGTATATACACCTCTCCTAACCCCCACATTATGTATATACACCTCTCCTAACCCCCACATTATGTATATTTACTTCTCCTAACCCCACATTATGTATATATATTATTCTCCTAACCCTACATTATGTATATATATCTCTCCTAATCCTCACATTATGTATATAGACCTCTCCTACCCCCCCACATTATGTATATTTGCTTCTCCTAACCCCACATTATGTATATATATTATTCTCCTAACCCCCACATTATGTATATATACCTCTCCTAACCCCACATTATGTATATATATTATTCTCCTAACCCCCACATTATGTATATATACCTCTCCTAACCTCACATTATGTATATATATTATTCTCCTAACCCCCACATTATGTATATATACCTCTCCTAACCCCCACATTATGTATATATACCTCTCCTAACCCCCACATTATGTATATAGACCTCCCCTAACTCCCACATTATGTATATATACCTCTCCTAACCCCCACATTATGTATATATACCTCTCCTAACCCCACATTATGTATATATATTATTCTCCTAACCCCCACATTATGTATATATACCTCTCCTAACCCCACATTATGTATATATATTATTCTCCTAACCCCCACATTATGTATATATACCTCTCCTAACCCCCAAATGTAAATACATCTCTCCTAACCCCCACATTATGTATATTTACCTCTCCTAACCCCCACATTATGTATATAGACCTCTCCTAACTCCCACATTATGTATATTTACCTCTCCTAACCCCCACATTATGTATATACACCTCTCCTAACTCCCACATTATGTATATACACCTCTCCTAACCCCACATTATGTATATACACCTCTCCTAACCCCACATTATGTATATACACC
The DNA here is from genome assembly GCF_046119375.1 of Phyllobates terribilis. NCBI lineage: Eukaryota > Metazoa > Chordata > Amphibia > Anura > Dendrobatidae > Phyllobates > Phyllobates terribilis. The sequence goes on along the minus strand of NW_027362761.1, from coordinate 41,976,549 downwards.
TCTCCTAACTCCCACATTATGTATATACACCTCTCCTAACCCCACATTATGTATATATACCTCTCCTAACCCCCAAATGTAAATACATCTCTCCTAACCCCCACATTATGTATATTTACCTCTCCTAACCCCACATTATGTATATAGACCTCTCCTAACCCCCACATTATGTATATTTACCTCTCCTAACCCCCACATTATGTATATAGACCTCTCCTAACTCCCACATTATGTATATTTACCTCTCCTAACCCCCACATTATGTATATACACCTCTCCTAACTCCCACATTATGTATATACACCTCTCCTAACCCCACATTATGTATATACACCTCTCCTAACCCCACATTATGTATATACACCTCTCCTAACCCCACATTATGTATATACACCTCTCCTAACTCCCACATTATGTATACACACCTCTCCTAACCCCACATTATGTATATATACCTCTCCTAACCCCCAAATGTAAATACATCTCTCCTAACCCCCACATTATGTATATTTACCTCTCCTAACCCCACATTATGTATATAGACCTCTCCTAACTCCCACATTATGTATATAGACCTCTCCTAACTCCCACATTATGTATATTCACCTCTCCTAACCCCACATTATGTATATACACCTCTCCTAACCCCACATTATGTATGTAGACCTCTCCTAACCCCCACATTATGTATATAGACCTCTCCTAACCCCACATTATGTATATACACCTCTCCTAACCCCACATTATGTATATACACCTCTCCTAACCCCACATTATGTATATAGACCTCTCCTAACCCCACATTATGTATATAGACCTCTCCTAACCCCACATTATGTATATACACCTCTCCTAACCCCACATTATGTATATACACCTCTCCTGACCCCACATTATGTATATACACCTCTCCTAACCCCACATTTTGTATATAGACCTCTCCTAACCCCACATTATGTATATAGACCTCTCCTAACCCCACATTATGTATATACACCTCTCCTAACCCCACATTATGTATATACACCTCTCCTAACCCCACATTATGTATATACACCTCTCCTAACCCCACATTATGTATATAGACCTCTCCTAACCCCACATTATGTATATACACCTCTCCTAACTCCCACATTATGTATATACACCTCTCCTAACCCCCACATTATGTATATACACCTCTCCTAACCCCACATTATGTATATACACCTCTCCTAACCCCACATTATGTATATACACCTCTCCTAACCCCACATTATGTATATACACCTCTCCTAACCCCACATTATATATATACACCTCTCCTAACCCCACATTATGTATATAGACCTCTCCTAACCCCACATTATGTATATACACCTCTCCTAACCCCACATTATGTATATACACCTCTCCTAACCCCACATTATATATATACACCTCTCCTAACCCCACATTATGTATATAGACCTCTCCTAACCCCCACATTATGTATATAGACCTCTCCTACCCCCCACATTATGTATATAGACCTTTCCTAACCCCACATTATGTATATACACCTCTCCTAACCCCCACATTATGTATATACACCTCTCCTAACCCCTACATTATGTATATAGACCTCTCCTAACCCCCACATTATGTATATAGACCTCTCCTACCCCCCACATTATGTATATAGACCTTTCCTAACCCCACATTATGTATATACACCTCTCCTAACCCCACATTATCTACATACCTCTCCTAACCCCCACATTATGTATATATACCTCTCCTAACCCCACATTATGTATATAGACCTCTCCTAACCCCCACATTATGTATATAGACCTCTCCTACCCCCCACATTATGTATATAGACCTCTCCTAACCCCCACATTATGTATATAGACCTCTCCTAACCCCCACATTATGTATATACACCTCTCCTAACCCCCAAATATAAATACATCTCTCCTAACCCCCACATTATGTATATTTACCTCTCCTAACCCCCACATTATGTATATACACCTCTCCTAACCCCTACATTATGTACAGTGGGTACGGAAAGTATTCAGACCCCTTTAAATTTTTCATTCTTTGTTTCATTGCAGCCATTTGGTAAATTCTAAAAAGTTCATTTTTTTCTCATTAAAGTACACTCTGCACTCCATCTTGACTGAAAAAAAACAGAAATGTAGATTTTTTTGCAAATGTATTTAACCCCTTAATAACATCTGACGTACTAATACGCGTCTGTGCCCTGGGACTTAAGAGCCAGACCCGTATTAGTACGTCATCGCGATCGCGCCCGCACACAGGCTGTGCGGGCGCGATCGCCGCCGGGTGTCAGCTGATTGTCACAGCTGACACCCGGTACTATGTGCAGGGAGCGGTCTTGCACCGCTCCCAGCACATTAACCCCCGCGATGCTGCGATCGAAGTCGATCGCAGCATTGCGAGGGCAAGGGGAGGTGATCGGCGATACTCACCTCCTCTTCCGGCTTCCAGCGCAGTCTGCAGCGGCTTCCCGGGTGTTGCCATGACGACCCGATGTCGTCATGACAACATCCGGGTCACCAGAGAGCAGGAAGATTGCTTGGACATGCGCAGTGCATCTCCAAGCAATCTTCACACTGTGCACTTCTGACAGCCTTCATGGCATAGGGATGGTGCTCCATTCCTGTGCCATGCAGGCGATCAGAAAAAAAAAAGTGAAAGTCCCAGAGTGGGACAAAGTAATAAAGTGTATAAACTGTGTGAAAGTGAAAAAAAAAAAAAAAAAAAAATGTGCAAAAATATTATAAAAAAATAAAAAAAATAATACACCAAAAATAAAAATATAATGTACCCATCAATAAATATTATTATAAAAAAAATAAAAAAAAAACAATAAAAGTACACATATTTGGTATCGCCGCGTCCGGAACAACCTGACCTATAAAACTGTCCCACTGGTTAACCCCTTCAGTGAACACGGTAAAAAAAAAAAAAAAAAACCGAAGCAAAAAACAATGCTTTATCACCATACCGCCAAACAAAAAGTGGAATAACACGCGATCAAAAAGACGCATATAAATAAAAATGATACCGCTGAAAACGTCATCTCGTCCCGCAAAAAACAAGCCGCCATACAGCTCCATCAGCCGAAAAATAAAAAAGTTATAGCTCTCAGAATAAAGCGATACTAAAAAATATTTTTTTCTATAAAATAGCTTTTATTGTGTATAAGCGCCAAAACAAAGAAAAATGATACAAATGTGGTACCGCTGTAAACGTACTGACCCGAAGAGTAAAGCTACCTCATCAATTTTACCACACGCGGAACAGAATAAAAAAAAAAAAAAAAAAACAATTCCTGAATTGTTGGTTTTTGTTTATTCTGCCTCCCAAAAATCGGAATAGAAAGCGATCAAAAAATGTCACGTGCCTGAAAATGGCACCAATAACAACGTCAAGTCATCCCGCAAAAAACGAGCCGTCACATGACTGTCTGCCAAAATCTGGAAAAATTATAGCTCTCAAAATATGGCGATGCAAAAACTAGATTTTACAAAAAATGCGTCTTTTAGTGTGTGACAGCTGTCAGTCATAAAAACCCCATATGATTCTGGCATTGCTGTAATCGCACCGACCCGAAGAATAAAGTCGTCTAATCACTTATACCGCACAAGGAACGGCGTCAAAAATAAACTCTTGGGTTAGGATTGGGCTAGGGTTAAGGCTGGGTTTGGGGCTAGGGTTGTGCTGGGGCTAGGGTTGTGCTGGGGCTAGGGTTGTGCTGGGGCTAGGGTTGTGCTGGGGCTATGGTTGTGCTGGGGCTAGGGTTGTGCTGGGGTTAGGGCTGGGGTTGGGATTTTTTTCAAAAGTAAGAAAAAAAGATGACGATATGGCGACTAGTGTTGAGAGCAAGTGCTCGCTACTTGAGTTTGCATCGGGTGCTCTGGTATGCATTGAGTATCGTGGGTATTTGAGTGACACGCTCGAGTCTCTGCCCCATATGCTTCGCGGCCAAAAAACTTTACGGGGATTGCCTGCCATGCACGAGCGATCCCCGCATGTTTTTTTTTGGGTGTCTAATAACCGTGAAACATGCGGAGCAGGGACTCGAGCATGTCACTCGAGCACACGCTGTACATGGTGCATACCTGAGTACCCGATGCAAACTCAAGTAGCGAGCACTTGCGCTCAAGAATAATGACAACTTATTCAATATGATGACCTAATGTAAACAAATAATGTGCCGTACCTCTGGGTTCAAAATGTTCACTATACACCTTAATAAAATCCTTGAGGGGTAGAGTTTCCAAAATGGGGACACTTGTGGGGGAGCTCCACTGTTTAGGCACATCACGGGCTCTCCAAACGCGACATGGTGTCCGCTAACAAATTGAATGGAAAATCGGCTCAAATTGTTAGCGGACGCCATGTTGCGTTTGGAGAGCCCCTGTTTGCCCAAACATTGGAGCTCCCCCACAAGTGACCCCATTTTGGAAACTAGACCCCCCAAGGCACCTTTCTAGATGCATAGTGAGCACTTGGAACCCCCAGGTGCTTCACAAATTGATTCGTAAAAATGAAAAAGTGAAAAAAAAAACACTTTTTCATTTTTATGAATCAATTTGTGAAGCACCTGGGGTTCCAAGTGCTCACTATGAATCTAGATAGGTGCCTTGGGGGGTCTAGTTTCCAAAATGGGGTCACTTGTGGGGGAGCTCCAATGTTTGGGCACACAGGGACTCTCTAAATGCAACATGGTATCCGCTAACAAATTGAATGGAAAATCGGCTCAAATTGTTAGCGGACACCACATTGCGTTTGGAGAGCCCCTCTGTGCCCAAACTTTGGAGCTCCCCCACAAGTGACCCCATTTTGGAAACTAGACCCCCCAAGGCACCTTTCTAGATGCATAGTGAGCACTTGGAACCCCCAGGTGCTTCACAAATTGATTCGTAAAAATGAAAAAGTGAAAAAAAAAACACTTTTTCATTTTTATGAATCAATTTGTGAAGCACCTGGGGTTCCAAGTGCTCACTATGAATCTAGATAGGTGCCTTGGGGGGTCTAGTTTCCAAAATGGGGTCACTTGTGGGGGAGCTCCAATGTTTGGGCACACAGGGACTCTCCAAATGCAACATGATATCCGCTAACAAATTGTCGGCTCAAATTGTTAGCGGATATCATGTTGCATTTGGAGAGTCCCTGTGTGCCCAAACATTGGAGCTCCCCCACAAATGACCCCATTTTGGAAACTAGACCCCCCAAGGCACCTATTTAGATGCATAGTGAGCACTTGGAACCCCAGGTGCTTCACAAATTGATTCATAAAAATGAAAAAGTGTTTTTTTTTTCACTTTTTCATTATTACGAATCAATTTGTGAAGCACCTGGGGGTTCCAAGTGCTCACTATGCATCTAGAAAGGTGCCTTGGGGGGTCTAGTTTCCAAAATGGGGTCACTTGTGGGGGAGCTCCAAAGTTTGGGCACAGAGGGGCTCTCCAAACGCAATGTGGCGTCCGCTAACAATTTGAGCCGATTTTCCATTCAATTTGTTAGCGGATACCATGTTGCATTTAGAGAGTCCCTGTGTGCCCAAACATTGGAGCTCCCCCACAAGTGACCCCATTTTGGAAACTAGACCCCCCAAGGCACCTATCTAGATGCATAGTGAGCACTTGGAACCCCTAGGTGCTTCACAAATTGATTCGTAAAAATGAAAAAGGGTTTTTTTTTTCACTTTTTCATTATTACGAATCAATTTGTGAAGCACCTGGGGGTTCCAAGTGCTCACTATGCATCTAGAAAGGTGCCTTGGGGGGTCTAGTTTCCAAAATGGGGTCACTTGTGGGGGAGCTCCAAAGTTTGGGCACAGAGGGGCTCTCCAAACGCAATGTGGCGTCCGCTAACAATTTGAGCCGATTTTCCATTCAATTTGTTAGCGGATACCATGTTGCATTTAGAGAGTCCCTGTGTGCCCAAACATTGGAGCTCCCCCACAAGTGACCCCATTTTGGAAACTAGACCCCCCAAGGCACCTATCTAGTTGCATAGTGAGCAGTTGGAACCCCCAGGTGCTTCACAAATTGATTCATAAAAATGAAAAAGTGTTTTTTTTTTCACTTTTTCATTGTTACTAATCAATTTGTGAAGCACCTGGGGGTTCCAAGTGCTCACTATGCATCTAGATAGGTGCCTTGGGGGGTCTAGTTTCCAAAATGGGGTCACTTGTGGGGGAGCTCCAATGTTTGGGCACACAGCAGCTCTCCAAACGCAACATGGTGTCGCTAACAATTTGAGCCAATTTTGCGTTAAATTTGTTAGCGGACACCATGTTGCATTTAGAGAGCCGCTGTGTGCCCAAATATTGGAGCTCCCCCACAAGTGACCCCATTTTGGAAACTAGACCACCCAAGGCACCTATCTAGATGCATAGTGAGCACTTGGAACCCCCAGGTGCTTCACAAATTGATTCATACAAATGAAAAAGTGTTTTTTTTTTCACTTTTTCATTGCTACGAATCAATTTATGAAGCACCTGGGGGTTCTAAGTGCTCACTATGCATCTAGATAGGTGCCTTGGGGGGTCTAGTTTCCAAAATGGGGTCACTTGTGGGGGAGCTCCAATGTTTGGGGCACACAGGGACTCTCTAAATGCAACATGGTGTCCTCTAACAAATTTAACGGAAAATCGTCTCAAATTGTTAGCGACACCATGTTGCGTTTGGAGAGCCGCTGTGTGCCCAAACATTGGAGCTCCCCCACAAGTGACCCCATTTCGGAAACTAGACCCCCCAAGGCACCTATCTAGATGCATTGTGAGCACTTGGAACCCTCAGGTGCTTCACAAATTGATTCATAAAAATGAAAAAGTGTTTTTTTTTTTCACTTTTTCATTGTTACGAATCAATTTGTGAAGCACCTGGGGGTTCCAAGTGCTCACTATGCATCTAGAAAGGTGCCTTGGGGGGTCTAGTTTCCAAAATGGGGTCACTTGTGGGGGAGCTCCAAAGTTTGGGCACACATGGGCTCTTCAAACACAACATGGCGTCCGCTAATTATTCAAGCAAATTTTACAATCAAAAAGTCAAATGGCGCTCCTTCCCTTCCGAGCCCTGCTGTGCGCCCAAACAGTGTTTTTTCCCCAAATATTGGGTATCTGCGTGCCCAGGGGAAATTGCACAACAAATTTTGGGGTCCATTTTTTATTGTTACCCGTGTGAAAATAAAAAAAATTGGGTCTAAAGTAACATTTTTGTGAAAAAAGTTAAATGTTCATTTTTTTCTTCCACATTCAAAAAATTCCTGTGAAGCACCTGAAGGGTTAATAAAGTTCTTGAATGTGGTTTTGAGCACCTTGAGGGGTGCAGTTTTTAGAATGGTGTCACTTTTGGGTATTTTCTGTCATAAAGACCTCTCAAAGTGACTTCAAATGTGATGTGGTCCCTAAAAAAATGGTTTTGTAAATTTTGTTGGAAAAATGAGAAATCGCTGGTCAACTTTTAACCCTTATAGCTCCCTAACAAAAAAAAATTTTGGTTCCAAAATTGTGCTGATGTAAAGTAGACATGTGGGAAATGTTATTTATTAACTCTTTTGTGTGACATATCGCTCTGATTTCAGGGCTTAAAAATTCAAATTTTGAAAATTGCTAAATTTTCAAAATTTTCGCCAAATTTCCGTTTTTTTCACAAATAAACGCAAGTGATATCGAAGAAATTTTTCCACAATCATGAAGTACAATATGTCACGAAAAAACAATCTCAGAATCAGGGGGATCCGTTGAAGCGTTCCAGAGTAATTACCTCATAAAGTGACAGTGGTCAGAATTGTAAAAATTGGCCCGGTCATTAACGTGCAAACCACCCGCGGGGCTTAAGGGGTTAAAAAGAAAAATTGAAATATCACAAGGTCATAAGTATTCAGACCCTTTCCTCAGTATTGAGTAGAAGCACACTTTTGAGCTAGTACAGCCATGAGTCTTCTTGGGAATGATGCAACAAGTTTTTCACACCTGGATTTGGGGATCCTCTGCCATTCTTCCTTGCAGTTCCTTTCCAGTTCGTCAGGTTGGATGGTGAACGTTGGTGGACAGCCATTTTCAGGTCTCTCCAGAGATGCTCAATTGGGTTTAGGTCAGGGCTCTGGCTGGGCCAGTCAAGAATGGTCACAGAGTTGTTCTGAAGCCACTCCTTTGTTATTTTAGCTGTCTTGTTGGAAGGTGAACCTTCAGCCAAGTCTGAGTTCCAGAGCACTCGGAAAGAGGTTTTCAACCAGGATATCTCTGTACTTGGCTGCATTCATGTTTCCTTCAATTGCAACCAGTCGCCCTATCCCTGCAGCTGAAAAACACCCCCATAGCATGATGCTGCCACCACTATGTTTCACTGTTGGGATTGTATTGGGGAGGTGATGAGCAGTGCCTGTTTTTCTCCACACATACCGCTTAGAATTATCACCAAAAAGTTCTATCTTCGTCTCATCAGACCAGAGAATCTTATTTCTCAAAGTCTTGGAGTTATTCATGTGTTTTTGAGCAAACTCTATGCGGGCTTTCATATGTCTTGCACTGAGGAGAGGCTTCCGTCGGGCCACTCTGCCATAAAGGCCTGACTGGTGGAGAGCTACAGTGATAGTTGACTTTGTGGAACTTTCTCCCATATCCCTACTGCATCTCTGGAGCTCAGCCACAGTGATCTTGGGGTTCTTCTTTACCTCTCTCACCAAGGCTCTTCTCCCACGATTGCTCAGTTTGGCTGGACGGCCAGGTCTAGGAAGACTTCTGGTGGTCCCAAACTTCTTCCATTTAAGGATTATGGAGGTGCTCTTAGGTACCTTGAGTAATGCAGATATTCTTTTGTAACCTTGGGCAGATCTGTGCCTTGCCACAATTCTGTCTGAGCTCTTTGGGCAGTTCCTTTGAGCTCATGACTCTCATTTGGTCTGATATGCACTGTAAGCTGTGAGGTCTTATATAGACAGGTGTGTGCCTTTCCAAATCAAGTCCTATCAGTTTAATTAAACACAGCTGGACTCCAATGAAGGAGTAGAACCATCTCAAGGAGGATCACAAGGCAATGGACAGCATGTGACTTAAATATGAGTGTCTGAGCAAAGGGTCTGAATACTTATGACCATGTGATATTTCAGTTTTTCTTTTTTAATAAATTTACAAAAATTTCTACTTTTCTGTTTTTTTTTTTCTGTCAAAATGGGATGCAGAGTGTACTTTAATGAGAAAAAAAATGAACTTTTTAGAATTTACCAAATGGCTGCAATGAAACAAAGAGTGAAAAATTTAAAGGGGTTTGAATACTGTCCATTCCCACTGTATATACACCTCTCCTAACCCCCACATTATGTATATACACCTCTCCTAACCCCACATTATGTATATACACCTCTCCTAACCCCCACATTATGTATATACACCTCTCCTAACCCCCACATTATGTATATATGTAGAACGAGCTAAAAAGCTTGTAACAGAACTTCAACATGACGTTTCAAGGATGGAGCGAGACTGCCATCTACTGGCCAGAGACAGTCAAGCGGAACCAAAATACACAAAGGAAGTTGCAGGCAGGGGAGATTCAGAGGCTGGACCCGATAAGGTGACTTCCAGGAAGGAGTTCAGAGAGATAAGAGGCCAGCGCGCCAAACCTGAGGGGTCTTTGGCGCCAAGCAGCAGAGAGGAGCAGACGTGCTCCCTGCGTCCTGAGAAACCCCGTGTGACAGGCCAAATCCAGAGGCCTGAGAGGTGCTCCAGCTGGGCACCGGTAAAAGAGCTCCGGATCCCTCACAGTTGTGACTCGAGTGCTGTGCCTGCTGAGGATACTAGGAACCTGATCGCTGTGCTGAGTGAGTTCGCGGAACCTGACGTCGGCCGCCGACAGACGAGGCCTGGACCCCCCTATCCAAGGCTCGAGAGATTGCCCCCAACAGCCAAGCAGAGAGGAGCTGCATACGTGAGCAGGGCCGTCACTTCCACTGCTCACCCACGGTACCGGGGACAATTGGGTTTAAGTACTCAGGTTGGGAGGGGGACGGTTGGGGCTAAAGTAGCACAACGTGATTTAATTGAATTCATCCGGAAAGAGACTCACGGCCTAACGGGAATAACCGGTGACCCCCGCTAGGGCCAAATTCACGGTTAAAGAACTTGTGTGGTGCTTCTCATGCTTGAGGGCATCACCTTACTTTAAGAGACTGCGCCTTATTTTAAGAGACTCCGCCTTACTTTAAGAGACTGCGCCTTATTTTAAGAGACTGCGCCTTATTTTGAGAAATTTCGTATTTTTCTGATATTTCAAACCACTGTTCATTACCCTTGTTGCTAATCCCTTGTTTCAGTATACCTGTTGTATAAAACTGTTTACAAACATTTCTGACTGTTCTCGCCTTGTGTCTCTGTGCGTTGCATTCCGGCACCTGCATTACATTTGGCGTAGTCGGCAGGATGCAACATTCAGACGCAGAGATGGCGGATCAGTCTATGGCTGGGTCCGGCCGGAGCCATATACCCCTGGGGGCTATGCTCAGCCATCTTCCCAAGTTTACAGGGGATGGCATGTCACTTTGGGACTGGGCAGAAAGACTGAGAAGTATGCTACGTATGTATCCCCTTGACCCTCTAGCCCAGGCGGAGTTGGCCCTCCTAACCCTTGATGGAGAGGCCCGACAGACTGTGATGTACCGCCCACCTGGGGACCGTGACACCGTGGATAAAGTGATAAAAATTCTAGAGGACATGCACGGTGACACTACAGATTTGGGACACTTGCGCTTACGGTTGTTTCAGCGGGTCCAAGGGGAAAATGAGACAGTAAATCAGTATGTTAATGCATTACAGGAAGTGACGGCCCATATCACTAAGAAAACTCGAGATGGGAACCGAGGACTGGGACCATTGGATGAGGTGTTGCGTGACCAACTGATTGCTGGCTTGAAAGACCCTTCCCTGAGGCAGATCCTGAAGGAGCGGCTGCGACTGAGCCCTGATATGGGCTTCCTGGAGGTAGGGGCTGAAGCTAGAGTCCTGGAGAGAGAAGTTCCTGTTCTCAAAGCCACAGTTAGAAGCCATGAGGCAATTGCTCCTGGATTCACCAACCAAGAGCCTGATTGGGTACGGGAAATACGTCAGGAAATTCGAGACATTCGGGGTGAGCTGAATTCTATTAGGAAGACTCCTACTGCCCCCTTGCCGACGGACCGTACTGCTCAACGCGGACGGAGACCAGAACGAGAAAGACGTTCCTATCCGGCCCCAGCACGACATGTACCCGACCTATCGGCAGAACGAGGACCGGAGTGCTGGACCTGCGGAGGTAGGGGGCATATCTCCAAAGACTGTCCCAACCGAGAAAGGAGGAGGAGGGGACAGCCGTTAAACTAAAATGCCCCACGGTTGTGGAGCATACCGTGGGGTCTCGAGCTTCAGAGAGTAGAAGAGGGAGCTCTGAAGACATTGTCTCCGAGAGGCCCATTATCTGGGCTGAATTCAATGGGCAGCGGATCCGTTGTTTGATGGACACCGGGTCTCAAGTGACCACTATGCCTGAGACGTACTTCCAAAGTCACTTTCCTGAAGTCGCTCGTTCCTGCCGGGAACCCACTGTCAAACTGGTGGCGGCTAATCAACTACCTATCCCAGTAGCGGGAGTAGTATGGATGTCTGTGCGGGCATGTGGAAAGGACCTCGGTCGAAAAGGGATTATACTGACCACCGGGCCCGGAGGCGATGGGCCCATTGTAACCCTGGGCATGAATGTGCTGAAAGAAGTCGGACAGTTCCTGGCTGAGGGCTGTAGCAAAAACAACTGGACCCGCGCCACTCGAGACCCAGCTAACAAGAGAGTGTTCCAGCACCTCGTGCGGGTCAGTCAGATTCAAAAGTTGCCCACTACCTCCCAGTACCTTGGTAAGGTATCGATACCGCCCGAAGCCACAATAACACTGCCGGTGGGACAGACTGTACTCACTTTGCCGGTGCTGGCACATGTGTCCTTAGAGAGCGTGGACATTCAAGTTGAACCAATGGAGGGAGAAGAAGCGCCCTCTGGACTCCTGATTGCTCGAACTCTGGCCACCGTGCGGCACGGTCGAGTACCCGTGCGCTGCATCAATTTAAGTGGCACCAGTTTACAGTTGTTGCCCCGACAAGAGGTGGCGCGAGTGTGCGTAATGCCGGAGGCCCTTACTAGAGCTGACGCTATAGGGCTGGCACCTGTGGAAGGAAAACCATGGACCCTAGAGGTGTCCCTCAATAGCCAGGAACATGGAAGAGAACCGTTGGCTGGACGCCACCTCCTGGAAGAAATGGAAGCTAACCTGACTGAGTTTTCTGCTGGACAAGTGAGGCAGATCGAACAACTTCTACAGCGATATCAGGGAGTGTTTGCACAGCATGAAGATGTTTTCGGGTGCACTCGGGACATTCAGCACGAAATACCCACCGGAAATACTGCTCCCATCAGAGAGAGATATCGGCAGATCCCGCCTCAAATGTACCAGGAGGTGAAAGAGCTATTGGCCCACATGTTGCGGAACGGTGTGATCCGTGAAAGCCAGAGCCCCTGGGCGGCTCCGATCGTGCTGGTCCGAAAGAAGGACGGTACCCTGAGATTCTGCGTAGACTATCGGAAGCTGAATACCTGTACAGTACGGGACTCCTATCCACTCCCCTGAATTGAAGAGTCTCTATCTGCACTAGGGAGCGCCAAATTCTTCTCCTCCCTCGACCTGGCCAGTGGCTATTGGCAGGTCCCAGTAGCTGAGAAGGATCGTCCGAAGACAGCTTTTGTTCTCCCTATGGGCCTGTTTGAGTTCAATCGAATGCCGTTCGGACTAACAAATGCGCCAGGAACCTTCCAACGGCTGATGGAGAGATGCTTGGGGGACCTCAACTTTGAAGTCACTTTAATATATCTGGACGATATAATTATCTATTCCGCAACGTTTGAGGATCATCTCCGCCGATTGGAACAAGTGTTAGAACGGCTACAAAGGCACGGCCTGAAAATTAAGCCTCGTAAGGATACTGGTAAGCATACTGGTCCCCATATAATGCTCCATACAGGATACTGGTCCCCATATGACGCTCCATACAGAATACTGGCCCCTATATAATGCTCCATACAGAATACTGGCCAAATATAACGCTCCAAGCAGGCTGTTCCCCCCTTATAATGCCCCATGCAGGATGTCACCCCCCTTATAATGTCCCATGCAGGATGTCACTTCCCCCTCCCCCTCTTATAATGCCCCATGCAGAATGTCACTTCCCCCCTCCCCCTCTTATAATGCCCCATGCAGGATGTTGCACCCCCCCTCACCTTATAATTAATGCCCCATGCAGGATGTCACACCCCTCCTCCCTTATAATGCCCCATGCAGGATGTCACACCCCCACCTCCCTTATAATGCCCCATGCAGAATGTCACACCCCCCCTCCCTTATAATGCCCCATGCAGGATGTCACACACCCCCTCCCTTATAATGCCCCATGCAGGATGTCACCCCCCCTCCCTTATAATGCCCCATGCAGGATGTCACTTCCCCCCTCACCTTATAATTAATGCCCCATGCAGGATGTCACCAACCCCCCCTCCCTTATAATGCCCCATGCAGGATGTCACATACCCCCCTCCCTTATAATGCCCCATGCAGGATGTCACCCCCCTTATAATGCCCCATGCAGGATGTCACTTCCCCCCTCCCGCTCTTATAATACCCCATGCAGAATGTCACTCCCCCCCTCTTATAATGTCCCATGCAGGATGTTGCACCCCCCCTCACCTTATAATTAATGCCCCATGCAGGATGTCACACCCCCCTCCCTTATAATGCCCCATGCAGGATGTCACACACACCCCCTCACTTATAATGCCCCATGCAGGATGTCACACCCCCACCCTCCCTTATAATGCCCCATGCAGGATGTCACACCCCCCTCCCTTATAATGCCCCATGCAGGATGTCACTTCCCCCCTCACCTTATAATTAATGCCCCATGCAGGATGTCACCCACCCCCCCTCCCTTATAATGCCCCATGCAGGATGTCACCCCCCCACCATATAATGCCCCATGCCCCCTGCCCCCATACATAAAAAAAAAATCAAATACTCACCTCACTTCTTACCTGCTGCTGATCCGGACTCCAGGGTTGCGCGCGTCTTCCCGCTCTGCACTGTGACAATGTTTATGTAGGATGCTTCCAATACGCCGCTAGCTGGACTATACGTGGATAGAAAAGGTATCCTTTTGACATCCCTTTTGTGGCCAACACCCTTTAATAGATCTCCACGATTTAATCCCAAAGCCTGACCTTTGTACCTATTGACCTCCTGACTAGGGTATCCCCTCATTCTGAACGTATGACACATCTGTTCCAGTCTCGCATCCACCCTCTCCTCGCACGAAACAATCCGTCTCACCCTAATTAATTGACTCCATGGTAAAGAACAGATCATCTTGCGGGGGTGGTTGGTATCAAAGCAAATCTTTCCGTGCCTTTAACATAAAGGTCTGTATACAAATGGCCCTCATACTTGTATACCAACATATCCAAGAACTGCAATTCAACAGTAGAATGGCATAGTGTGAACTGCAGCTCCGGGAATACTAGATTTATCTCATTTTACAATGTAAGGAGCCCATCTAGACCACCCTCCCATATCAAAAAAATATCATCTATACAGCGCCACCAGGCCTGGACATGGCGCCAATGGGTGGAACAGTACACATACTTGTCCTCGAACACCGCCGTGGCGCTGCAAGTAATAATCATCCCCGAAGAGGAAATAATTCCTCACAAGGATGAACTTAAGCAGCATCAGGACAAGACGTGCACAATTGGTCACCATGTCCGAGCCTTATAGCATCTCTTGAACAACCCCCAATCCTTTAGTATGTTCAATGGATGTGTATAATGAGACAACATCAAATGACGCTAAGACAGGTGAACCCGTGACTCTAACATCCTTAATTTTATTCAGAAAGTCACTGATGTCTCTAATATATGACCCAGCATTTGTAATAAAAACACGTAAGAAACGATCCAAAAAGATGGCAGCTCTATTGAATATAGACCCCCTCACCGACACAATAGGGCATCCTTGGGGGTTATCCATATCCTTATGTATCTTGGGAAGAGTATATAGGACTAGCACAACTGGTGAATCAATGATAAGGTCCAGATTCTAGACACAGCTGACTGTGAACAACCAACATCTTTTGCAACATTGAGTGATGATTTACCTTCTTTTAAGTGTTTGATAATCCTCTCCTTTGTTTTAATTGACATCTCTCGTGTTGGAGCCATGATTCATGTCAGTCCACTTGGTGCAACAGCTCTCCAAGGTGTGATCACTCCTTTTTACAGACTAACGAGCAGATCTAATTTGATGCAGGTGTTAGTTTTGGAAATGAAAATATACAGGGTGATTCCATAAGTTTTTCCTCAGAATTGAGTGATTCCATAATTTTTTCCCTCTGCTTGGTCTGAAAAAAATTACCCTTAATGAGTACCACATTTTTAATCTTGATTTCTTTTAGTGTTTCTTAAAGCCCTAAAGTTGCCATTTGAAATGACTTTAGTTTTGTGCCATGTCTGTGATCTGCTTTTTTTCAACAACATTAAACAACTGAATGAACATCCTCCGAGCCCGGTGATTCCATAATTCTTGCCAGGGGTTGTACATAATGTGGGGATTAGGAGAGGTGTATATACATAATGTGGGGTTAGGAGAGGTGTATATACATAATGTGGGGATTAGGAGAGGTGTATATACATAATGTGGGGTTAGGAGAGGTGTATATACATAATGTGGGGGTTAGGAGAGGTCTATATACATAATGTGGGGTTAGACCAGCAGAAAATTACAGAACAAAAGAGATCAAAGGTAAGCAGGTTACTTAAAAAACCTTTAATGAATCATGGTTTGGCCAAATTAATGGTACTGCATAGAGAGACGCTCACACAATAGATATACAAATATATGTTAAGGGGAATACAATGTCCCTATATGATATGAAACATAATATATTTATCAGTACAGTAACCAGGCAATCTGATTGTTTGAACATTATACATCATTTCAAATTATGGAAATTATTACTTCGGAAAGTGCCCAGTGCAATGATATTTATATCAAGGGATTCATATCTCATGCATAAATACAATAATTACATAATCCATCCAAACAGATATAGATGACCCCAAGTTGGAAAAGTGCCTAAGTGCAATAAATACTGGGTAGATGAAGTGCCATGCAGATGCATAATATAGCTAAAAGTAGACCATAGTAGGGATAGATATTATATCCATGTATATATGATATCACCTGCTGTGTATATATAGGAAAAAGCAGTTATTGTGGCACATCAGTATCCAGAAATTGTATCCACCCTAGTTATTCACATAGTGCATATGAAGGGATTCAATCAAATTCATATTCAATTTGGTACAAATGAATTAAACAAAATGGCAGGATTCCACAAACAATTCTTCAATGATTGTGATACAGAGTCTATATTAGCAAATTGTAAATCACAGCTAGGATACCACCGACATGCCGGCTTGTCCCTATATTTTCATTAAATATGCTCATATCCATATACTTTACCAAGGACGTGTGGCGCCTACTGCCTGGTTATTGTACTGATAAATATACTATGTTTCATATCATATAGGGACATTGTATTCCCCTTAACATATATTTATATATCTATTGTGTGAGCCTAAAATATCAAGAAGTATTAGCTACCTCTTACATTCCAAATCATAAAAGGGGTCAATTTCTGCAGCAGGATGGTGCTCCATCTCATACATCCATCTCTACAACAAAGTTCCTCCAGGCAAAAAAGATCAAGGTGCTCAAGGACTGGCCAGCCCAGTCACCAGACATGAACATCATTGAGCATGTTTGGGGTAGGATGAAAGAGGAAGCTTGGAAGACAAAACCAAAGAATCTAGATGACCTCTGGGAGGCATGTAAGACGGCAATCTCTGCTATTCCTGATGACTTCATTAATAAATTGTATGAATCATTGTTGAACCGCATGGATGCAGTCCTTCAAGCTCATGGAAGTCACACAAAATATTAAATATGATTCTAATAGCACCACAACTTCATTCACCAATGTTATGCAACATATATTTGTATTTTAAGATAATTATTTGTTTGAATATCACATTACTTTCTGTGGGCGACAAAACTTTTGTCTTGCCAAAATCGGACCATTCTGTGTTCATTAAATGATCAATATTTCAGCATTGATGCCAATTTATTTTCTTAACCTAAACCAAATTTGGGAGGGTTTCAGCTTTCAAAAGAGTAATTTATAAAACCAATGGATGAATTTAACGTCAGGTTATAAGCTTTCATTTACATAACATGGATAAGCGACATAACTTCTGTCAGGGAGTGTACATAATGTGGGGTTAGGAGAGGTAAAGATACGTAATGTGGAGGTTAGGAGAGGTCTACACTGTGTGCAGAATTATTAGGCAAGTTGTATTTTAGAGGATTATTTTTATTATTGATCAACAACTATGTTCTCAATCAACCGAAAAGACTCATAAATATCCAAGCTTAATATTTTTGGAAGTTGGAGTGTTTTTTTTTTTTAGATTTGGCTATCTTAGGAGGATATCTGTTTGTGCAGGTAACTATTACTGTGCAGAATTATTAGGCAACTTAATAAAAACCAAATATAATCCCATCTCACTTGTTTATTTTCACCAGGTAAACCAATATCAGTGCACAAAATTTAGAAATAAACATTTCTGACATGCAAAAACAAAAACCAAAAAAATTAGTGATCAATATAGCCACCTTTCTTTATGGTGACACTCAACAGCCTTCCATCCATAGATTCTGTCAGTTGCTTGATCTGTTTTCGATCAACATTGCGTGCAGCAGTCACCACAGCCTCCCAGACACTGTTCCGAGAGGTGTACTGTTTTCCCTCCCTGTAGATCTCACATTTTATGATGGACCGCAGGTTCTCTATGGGGTTCAGATCAGGTGAACAAGGGGGCCATGTCATTATTTTTTCTTCTTTTGTGGAGTAGTTGGATGCATGTGATGGAGCATTGTCGTGCATGAAAATCATGTTTTTCTTGAACGATACCGACTTCTTCCTGTAACACTGCTTGAAGAAGTTGTCTTCCAGAAACTGGCAGTAGGTCTGGGAGTTGAGCTTCACTCCATCCTCAACCCGAAAAGGTCCCACAAGTTCATCTTTGATGATACCAGCCCATAACAGTACCCCACCTCCACCTTGCTGGCATCTGAGTCGGAGTGGAGCTCTCTGCCCTTTATTGATCCAGCCTCTGGCCCATCCATCTGGCCCATCAAGAGTCGCGCTCATTTCATCAGTCCATAAAACCTTTGAAAAATCAGTCTTAAGATATTTCTTGACCCATTCTTGACGTTTTATCTTATGTTTCTTGTTCAAAGGTGGTCGTTTTTCAGACTTCCTTACCTTGGCCATGTCCCTGAGTATCGCACACCTTGTGCTTTTTAATACTCCAGTAACGTTGCATCTCTGAAATATGGCAAAACTGGTGGCGAATGGCATCTTGGCAGCTTCATGCTTGATTTTCCTCAATTCATGGGCAGTTATTTTGCGCCTTTTTTGGCCAACATGCTTTTTCCGACCCTGTTGGCTATTTGCCATGAAACGCTTGATTATTCGGTGATCACGCTTCAAAGGTTTGGAAATTTCAAGACTGCTGCATCCCTCAGCAAGACATCTCACTATTTTGGACTTTTCAGAGCCCGTCAAGTCTCTCTTCTGACCCATTTTGCCAAAGGAAAGGAAGTTGCCTAATAATTAAGCACACCTTATATAGGGTGTTGATGTCATTAGTCAACACCACTCCTCATTACAGAGATGCACATCACCAGATTTACTTAATTGGTAGTTGGCTCTCAAGCCTATGCAGCTTGGAGTAGGATAACATGTATGAAAAGTATCAAAGTGATCAAAATACGCATTTGCCTAATAATTCTGCACGCGGTGTATATACATAATGTGGGGGGTAAAAGAGGTCTATATACATAATGTGGGGGTTAAGAGAGGTCTATATACATAATATGGGGTTAGGAGAGGTCTATATACATAATGTGGGGGTAAGAGAGGTCTATATACATAATGTGGAGGTTTAAGAGAGGTCTATATGCATAATGTGGCGGTTAGGAGAGGTCTATATACATAATGTGGGGGGTAAGAGAGGTCTATATACATAATGTGGGGTTAGGAGAGGTCTATATGCATAATGTGGGTTTAGGAGAGGTGTATATATATAATGTGGGGGTTAGGAGATGTGTATATACATAATGTGGGGTTAGGAGAGGTGTATATACATAATGTGGGGGTTAGGAGAGGTCTATATACATAATATGGGTTTAGGAGAGGTGTATATATATAATGTGGGGGTTAGGAGATGTGTATATACATAATGTGGGGGTTAGGAGAGGTCTATATACATAATGTGGGGGTCAGGAGAGGTGTATATACATAATGTTGGGGTTAGGAGAGGTGTATATGTGGCGCCCCTGTGGATTCAGTCGCCACAGAGGTACTGCATCTCACCCAGACGTGTGGTGCCCCACTCTCAGCTAAGGAGGGAGTACTGCCCGGGATCCACCCACCTGCATCCAACACTATAACATTCCTGACCAGTAGGAGGGGCAAGATGCATGCGTACAGTGCTGAGCCCTGTCCTGGTTGGAAGTGGGGGGAACCGTGAGAGGGGGAACCATGTAGTGGGTGTGGGTGGAGGAAGTAGATCAGGGGAGCACTGTCAGTAGGAGTGTAAAAAGGGAACCATCTTGTAGGAGACAGGTCAGTCTGAGGAGAGAGTCAGAAGAGAGAGAGTGTTGGGAGCAGGAGCTTTGGAGGAGCTCTGCTCAGGAGGAGTGGAGAAAGGAGCGGGCCTAGAATGAGAGGCCCAGGAGGACAGACAGAGAGGACGGAAGCAGAGGGAAGGCTCCAGAGAGACAGAGGGGATCCCAGGGGCACGGGAAGTGCAGGAAGCCACCCGTGCGCCTGAATCTACGCAGACGTGGAGGGATCAGGCCGCAAAGGGGACCGGCCCCTAACTAGTGGAGAACAACCAGGCTCAGCTAGAAACCGGAGGCTACTGTACTTTCAAGGTGCAGCTGCCCACTACCACAATTATATAGCCGAAAAGGTGGCCGCATAGGGTCCAGGGGACTGCAGGTCGCCCGACAAGATCCGAGGCTACCGGCTTGGGACACTGATTGTGAGGCACAGGGCAGGAGGGTGAGAGCCAGCGCAGGAAGACGACCAAGGAAGGCACATTGAACGGGGTCCCGTTAAGTACTCCAGAAATAAATGGGAGATTGCTAAACCGCTTCCTTGGTGAACGCAGGATGACGTGGGAGGTTACACATTGGGGCTGGTTGTTATGATCTGCAACATAAACTAAGGAAAGAATGGGAAAAGCTGTCCCTACAGTAAGACTAAGATGAATCCCTACGATGTAGCGGGCAGCCTGTTCCTTGTAAACAGACCCGCCTTCGTCCTCGGCTAGTCTGAACGGAGACCTAGAGAATAAAGGGAGGGGTCCCTAAAGAACTAAGGAATGGGACAAAAATGGGACACCTCCTAACAGAAGTTGTTGCAGAGCAAAAAGACAAACTGACAAAAAGTACTAGAGGTCCCAGAGGACCAACCAAACTAGACAGAGATAGCAACCGAAGCACCTGGCCAGAGAGACAGGCAAAAAACACTGAAGTCCAGCAAAGCCAGAAGGGCGGAGCTGGAATATATAGGCAGCTGGTCACGTGACCGCAAAACACAAGATAACAAAAACTAACAGGAGGGTTCTAACAGTACCCCCTCTTCTATGAGGATCCTCCGGACCCTCCAGGCCCAGGCCTATCAGGAAACCTCCTGTGGAAAGCTTTAACAAGCCTAGGAGCAGAGACATCATCCGTCCTTACCCAGGAGTTGTCTTCGGGACTGAAACCCTTCCAGGAGACAAGATACTGTAATGACCCTCTATGCCATCTTGAATTCAAAATACGAGAAATTTCATATTTACCGTCTTCTACCACAGGAGGAACTGTGACAGTGGCGTCCCTATTAGAAACATCAGCCTTTTTCAACAAGGAAACATGAAACACAGGATTAATCTTCCAGGAAGTAGGGACATCCAACCTGACAGCAGATGGGTTAACAACCTGAAGCACTTCAAATGGACCCACAAACTTAGGACCCAGTTTTTTAGAGGGAATTCTCAACCGCAAGTTCTTCGAGGACAACCAAACCATGTCACCCACAGTAAACAAAACCTCTTTACGTTTCCTGTCAAAATACTTCTTGGACTTCTTGGTAGCCTCTTGCAGATTACAACGTACATTAGTCCAAACTCTCTCCAAATCACCGGAAAAATTCTCCTCCTCCGGCACCGCCGACCCCAATTTGGAGAACGAACCAAAAGACGGATGTCTCCCAGTGCAACAAAAAAAAGGAGAACACCCAGCAGAGGAGGATGTATGATTGTTAAGAGCAAATTCTGCGAGAGGCAGAAACTCAGACCACACCTCTTGATTGTCCGCCACAAAACAACGCAAAAACTGTTCTACATCCTGGTTCTTTCTTTCAGTCTGTCCATTAGACTCAGGATGATAACTAGACGAAAATGACAAATGGACTCCCAACCTGTCACAAAAAGCACGCCAAAAGCGAGCCACAAACTGAGGTACTCTATCAGAAACAATATCCGTGGGAACGCCATGGAGCTTGACAATCTCCTTAACAAACGCCTTAGCAAGTATCTTGGCGCAGGGCAACTTAATGAATGGAACCAAATGACACATCTTACTAAAACGGTCTACGACCACCCAGATGACAGTAAAACCCTCAGACACAGGAAGATCAGTAATAAAATCCATAGAGAGATGCGTCCAAGGCGCACTAGGAACCTCCAGAGGGCAAAGCAACCCTGCATTTTGAGTATGTGAAGCCTTTGACCTAGCACACACAGTACACTGACGCACCCGGGCAGGTCTGTCAGCATGATGGGGCTTGTAGTAGTCCTGATCATTCCTGTAGACATGGCAAATGAGGTTTAATGAGGAGAAATGTAAGGTCATACATATGGGAAGGAAAAATGGAAGTCACCAGTTCTCACTGAATGGGAAATCATTGGGGAATTCAGAGATGGAGAAGGACTTGGGCATCTTGATTGATAGCAAACTAAATTGGAGTGCCCAAAGTCAGGCCGCTGCTGTAAGGGCAAACAGGGTAATGGGATGTATCAGAAGAGGTATAGCTGCAAAGGATGAGAACATTGTTCTTCCACTGTACAAAGCACTGGTCAGACCACACTTGGAATACTGTGCTCAGTTATGGGCCCCAATATATAGAAAGGATATAAATGAGCTTGAAAAGGTACAAAGGAGGGCAACAAAATTAATAAAGGGAATGGAGGGACTGCAATACCCAGAGAGGTTGGCAAAACTAGGACTATTCAGCCTGGAAAAGAGAAGGTTGAGAGGGGACATAATAAATGTGTACAAATATGTTAGGGGACAGTATAGAGATCTTGCGCGGGATTTGTTCAAAAGGAGGGATATTACGGTAACAAGAGGGCATTCACTAAGACTGGAAGAGAAAAGGTTTCAGCACCAGCATAGGAAGGGGTTCTTTACGGTAAGAGCAGTGAGAATATGGAATTCACTGAGTGAGGAGACGGTAATGTCGGATTCACTAAACCAGTTCAAGCGGGGACTGGATGCATTTCTAGATACCAGGCAGATTTCAGCGTATACTTAAAAATAAAATAAAATAGTAGGTTGATACAGGGATTTATTCTGACTGCTGGTTTCAGAGTCGGGAGGGAATTTTTCCTCAGGTGAAGATTGGCTAAATCATTTGGGGTTTTTGCCCTCCTCTGGATCAACTTTAGCAATTACAGAACTAACAGGTCGAACTTGATGGACGCAAGTCTTTATTCGGCCTTACAAACTATGTTACTATGTTACCCACTTGATGACTTCTTTCTGCCATCCAGGCCACCAAAAACTGCGACTGATAAGTCTCTTAGTCTCCGAATCTCCTGGATGACCTGCCAACCGAGACTCATGACACTCCACAAACAAATCTCTCCTAAAGGCTTTAGGCACGAACAACCTCCCATGGGGAGTGTTAGATGGAGCATCATCTTGAGCATTCAGAATCCCATTCTCCAAATCTGAGTCCAATGCCGCCACCACAACTCCTTTCTGCAAAATGCTCTCCTCCTCCTCGGCACCGACAGTAGGAGAGAAGCTGCGAGATAAAGCATCGGCTTTAACATTCTTAGTACCAGGGATATAGGTAACAGAAAAATGAAACTGAGAAAAAAAAAGTGCCCACCTAGCTTGACGGGCATTCAAGTGCTTGGCAGCATCCAGATAGATCAAATTCTTACGATCTGTGAAAACCTGAATAGGAAATCTAGCGCCTTCCAAAAAATGACGCCAGTGTTCAAGCACAAGTTTAATAGCCAGCAACTCACGATTTCCAACATCATAATTCAGTTCGGTTTCCGAAAATTTTTTCGAAAAGAAGGCACAAGGATGTACTCCACCCTTGTTCTCCTGAGACAAAACTGCTCCCACCCCCACCGATGAAGCATCGACCTCGACCAAAAAAGGTTTGGTCTCATCAGGCTGTATAAGGATAGGGGCAGAACTGAACCTCTCTTTGAGATACTCAAACGCTTCAATGGCTTCAGTAGTCCACTGGGTCGTATTCGCACCTTTCCTGGTGAGATCGGTTAGAGGTTTAACAATTACAGAAAAATTCTTAATGAATTTCCTGTAATAATTGGCAAAACCCAAAAACCTCTGTATAGATTTCAAACCAATAGGCCTAGGCCATTCCTGCACAGCCTGAACCTTCACAGGGTCCATCTCAAAGCCCTCGCTGGAGACAATATAGCCCAAAAAACTAATTTTCTGCACAGCAAACTCACATTTCTCCAGCTTAACAAAGAGTGAATTATCACTCAATAAATACAAAACTTCACGTACACTCTGCCAATGGGACTCTAAATCTGGTGAATAAATCAAAATGTCATCCAAATACAAAACCACATTCTTACCAATCAAAGG
Source organism: Phyllobates terribilis (assembly GCF_046119375.1). Taxonomy (NCBI): domain Eukaryota; kingdom Metazoa; phylum Chordata; class Amphibia; order Anura; family Dendrobatidae; genus Phyllobates; species Phyllobates terribilis. The sequence continues at coordinate 41,952,447 of NW_027362761.1, read as the reverse complement.
TCTCAGGATGTCATTAATAAGGTTCTGAAAAAATGCAGGTGCATTGGTAAGACCGAAGGGCATCACCAGATTCTCAAAATGGCCTACCGGAGTGTTAAAAGCAGTTTTACATTCATCACCCTCCTTCACACGTACCAAATTGTATGCCCCTCGGAGGTCAATTTTTGAGAACCACTTGGCTCCCACTAACTGGTTAAACAAGTCAGGAATTAACGCCAATGGGTAGGAATTGCGTACGGTAATCTTATTAATTTCACGAAAATCCAGACATGGACGTAAACCGCCGTCCTTTTTTTTAACAAAGAAGAATCCGACTGCCACAGGCGACTTAGAAGGTCTAATGTGACCAGCAGCCAGGCTAGTCTCTATGTACTCCTCCAAGGCCTTTCTTTCAGGGATAGTCAGATTAAACAAGCGACTTTTGGGAAGAGTAGCACCTGGAACAAACTCAATGGCGCAATCATAATCCCTATGAGGAGGTAAAACTTGCGACTCCTCCTCCAAAAAAACCCTCCAAAAATCTTGAATAGGTACTGGTAATTCCCCTTTTACCACAGCCGCAATGCGACCATTACAACATTTATCATAGCACTTCGGACTCCAAGACTTAATCACATTAGTAGACCAGTCCAACAAAGGATTGTGCAGTTTTAACCAAGGGAATCCTAGAACAACTGGAGAGGGCAAATTATCCAAAACAACCAAGTCCAAAATTTCTTGGTGAACACCATTGATAGTGAGAGGAAATGCAGCAGTCTTGTGAGTAATACATTTCAAAGGAGTGTTATCAATTGCAACCACAGAAATAGGAGATGACAAAGGTTTGGATTTCAATTTAAGGTTTTCCAAAAACTCTTTATCAATCACATTAAGTGTTGAACCACAATCCACAAATACCTGAAATTCAATCAAATCTCCCTGCAGAGTAGTACACCCAGAAAGGAACACTCCTGCAGAGCGTAAACAAGCTATACGGGCGTAACTGACCTTTTTTTTTTTTTTACTTAAACGACGCTCACAATACTTAATCAAATGATCAGCTTTACTACAATAAAGACACAAACCTTCGGCGAATATCCGATCTCTTTCTTGAGAGCAGAGTGACATCGACCCAACCTCCATAGGTTCTCCGCTGTCAGAGCAGATTTTCTGGAAACTAGGACCTGAAGTTATAGGAGTTTTTACATCATTGACCCTGGACCTTATTCTCCTGTCAACACGAACAGCTAACTGCACAGCTTCCTGCAGAGTCTCAGGTGCAGGGAATGCAATTAGCAAATCCTTAACCCTTTCACTCAGACCAGCAAGAAATAAACTTTTCAGGGATTGAACGTAGCAGAGCGCCTGTCCCTTACACGGTGGGAATACAGGGTAATTCCATGACGGTGGAACGCAGGGAGTTCAACTTCTTCCAGTTCTTCCCCTACGTCCGGTAAGTTTGGCATTCTGGACAGGGCATCCGCGTTGGCATTTGAGCATCCCGCCCGGTATTTGATGGTGAATTCATAGTTGGACAGGCGGGCCATCCATCTCTGCTCCAGGGCACCAAGTTTTGCAGTGTCCAGGTGTGTCAACGGGTTGTTATCTGTGTACACGGTGAACTTGGAAGAGGCAAGGTAATGCTTGAAACGTTCGGTCACTGCCCACACCACTGCCAGGAACTCTAGCTTGAATGAGCTATAATTCTCAGGGTTTCTCTCCGTGGGCCGTAGTTTTCGGCTGGCGTAAGCGATTACCCGTTCTTTCCTCTGCTGGATCTGGGACAGTACGACTCCTAGCCCGATGTTGCTCGCGTCCGTGTGGAGGATAAAGGGCTGGCTGTAGTCAGGGTATGCCAGGATTTCATCCCCCGTGAGGGCCATCTTCAGCTGGCGGAAGGACTCATCTTCCAGCTTTTCCCACCTGAAGGGCGGCTTCTGGGTTTTGGCCTTCCTGGATTGACCTATCAGGAGGTCCTGCATAGGGGCTGCCATTTTGGTGAAACCGGGAATGAATCTTCGGTAGTAGCCTACCAACCCGAGGAACTGCCGCACTTCCTTTATGCTGGAGGGTCTTGGCCAGTCTTTAATCACGGTGATCTTATCGGGGTCGGGAGCCACTCCGTCAGCACTCACCACGTGTCCCAGGTACTGCACCTTTGGTTTCAGGAGGTGACACTTGGAGGGTTTCACCTTTAGGCCGTAGCTTGCCAGGGCGTCAAACACTTCTGCCAGGTGTTTCAGATGGTCCTCGTAGGTTTTGGAATAAACGATGACATCGTCCAAGTATAACAGGACCGTCTCGAAATTCCGGTGTCCCAGACAGCATTCCATCAACCGCTGGAAGGTTCCTGGTGCGTTGCTGAGCCCGAACGGCATACAGTTGAATTCGCTGAGACCCATCGGGGTGGTGAATGCAGTCTTCTCCTTGTCTGCCTCTGCTACAGGAACCTGCCAGTACCCGCTAGTAAGATCCAAAGTGGAGAAGAAGTTAGCAGATTTTAATGCAGCTAAAGATTCTTCTATTCTAGGTAACGGGTACGCATCTTTGTGTGTGATACGGTTGACCTTTCTGTAGTCTACACACATTCTCATGGTGTTGTCCTTCTTTTTCACTAGAACTAGTGGAGCTGCCCAGGGGCTACAGCTGTCCCTGATTACCCCAGCCTCCTTCATGTCCCGCAACATCCCCTTTGCATGCTGATAGTGTGCAGGGGGTACCGGTCGGTATCTCTCCTTTATGGGTGGATGATCCCCTGTGGGGATGTGATGTTCTACCCCCTTTACTCGCCCGAAGTCTAGCGGGTGTTTACTAAAGACTCTTTCGTACTCCTGAACCACCCGGTAGACTCCCTGTTTTTGGTGTGAGGGAGTGGAGTCAGTACCCACATGCAGTTGCTGACACCAGTCCTCCACTTGTTTCTTAGAGCCGTTACCTTACTCTGGTTGAGATGGAGGCAAGGGTTCCACGGCCCTTACAGAATTTTGGTTTATTGTGAACAATTTGGCTAGTGTGGCATACCGGGACAGGTATACGTTGCTCCCTCTCCTTCCAGGACCTTGCGCAGCGTCGGTGCGTAGGGTGGAGCTTCAGGTCTCGCGCGCTTTCGGCATCCACGCCCCTCTTCTTCCCGCGCGGCGTCCTGTAGATGGCGTCCGATGGCGGGAAAACGACTGCGGATGGCGGGAAAACAGCTGCGGATGGCGGGAAAACGGCTGAAGATGGCGGGAACCAACTGAAGATGGCGGGAAACGGCTCCGGATGGTGGGAACCTTCACCACGGCAGGTATGACAGTCTTTTGAAGGCACGCAGTACCCGGTGGTTGCGGGCACAAAATCCTGCCGACTACGCCAAAGTTGACGCGCCCCCTGGGCCTAGTGTGCACGTGTGTGGGATACCCGGAGCTGGGTCTCTGGGGGTTGTAGTCTCCGTGGCGGCGCCCCGGTCCCGTGGCTCAGGGTGGTCAAACCAGTGGCAGTCTTTTATAGGTTTTAGGTTAATTGTCCGACTACGCCACCCGTGGATTGCGGTCAGGGTGTACCGCCGCTGCGAGGCAGACCGCTGAGGCTGGTGTGGTGTGCGCAGCAAAGGATGGGATAACTCCCCACGGGAGGAGTATAGCCTCGGGGCAGAGAATGTGGATGATGGGAGTGATGGTGCACGGGCGTCCCAGTACTAGTAGTGCTGTATGTGGTGAGAAAGCAGGAACGACTCAGAGTCTTTGCAGTGCAGTTCAGGGTCTTTACTGATGATATTAAGGCAGACCCTCCCGGGAGTACTGGCTAGCATAAGGGGCCTGGTCGGTCTGTGAGCAAGCAGGAGTTCCCCTGGCCAGGTGGAGTTGTAGGCCTCCCCGTCTGTCTGCACTCTTCCTGGCTACCTTGCTGTAAGTGAGTGGAAGTAGCCCACGTCCCTGAGTGTACCGTGTGGTGCTCACCCGTATGGCTGGTGACTTGGGGCCTCCTGATAGCGTCCGCTCCTCGATGGCGGTGCTGGTCCCTTCCTTGTGACTGAGCCTCCGGGCTTCTATGGCCAGAGGACCTGGAATCCCCTGCCGGCTGGTTTCTGCTGCTGGGTGAATATACGTCCCCACAGCCACGGACTCCGGTGTCCGGTTCTTAGCGACTTCTGCCAGGGCGAGCTCTGCTTAGCTCCAGCCCCTGGTCTTCAGCTCCTGCTCCTACAGAGCTCCTAGCTGTAACTCTCCCTGTGTCTGGAACTGTCTCCAGGCTCTGACTGTCTGACTAACCCCGTCCCAGATCCAGTTTATATAGGGCAGGTTCCTCCCCTATCTGGCCTGGGACAGGAGGTGTTGCATGTCTAAGGGCTCCTGACCAGGTAACCTCCCACTTGCTCTCAGACGTAATATTTCTATCACTGTGGCAACCAGACCCCTGGGGTGCCACATATATGTGGCGCCCCTGTGGGTTCAGTCGCCACAGTGGTACTGCATCTCACCCAGAGGTGTGGTGCCCCACTCTCAGCTAAGGAGGGAGTACTGCCCGGGATCCACCCACCTACATCCAACACTATAACATTCCTGACCAGTAGGAGGGGCAAGATGCATGCGTACAGTGCTGAGCCCTGTCCCTGGTTGGAAGTGGGGGGAACCGTGAGAGGGGGAACCATGTAGTGGGTGTGGGTGGAGGAAGTAGATCAGGGGAGCACCGCCAGTAGGAGTATAAAAAGGGAACCATCTTGTAGGAGACAGGTCAGTCTGAGGAGAGAGTCAGAAGAGAGAGAGTGTTGGGAGCAGGAGCTTTGGAGGAGCTCTGCTCAGGAGGAGTGGAGAAAGGAGCGGGCCTAGAATGAGAGGCCCAGGAGGACAGACAGAGAGGATGGAAGCAGAGGGAAGGCTCCAGAGAGACAGAGGGGATCCCAGGGGCACAGGAAGTACAGGAAGCCACCCGTGCGCCTGAATCTACGCAGATGTGGAGGGATCAGGCCGCAAAGGGGACCGGCCCCTAACTAGTGGAGAACAACCAGGCTCAGCTAGAAACCGGAGGCTACTGTACTTTCAAGGTGCAGCTGCCCACTACCACAATTATATCGCCAAAAAGGTGGCCGCATAGGGTCCAGGGGACTGCAGGTCGCCCGACAAGATCCGAGGCTACCGGCTTGGGACACTGATTGTGAGGCACAGGGCAGGAGGGTGAGAGCCAGCGCAGGAAGACGACCGAGGAAGGCACATTGAACGGGGTCCCATTAAGTACTCCAGAAATACCTGGGAGATTGCTGAACCCCTTCCTTGGTGAACGCAGGACGACGTGGAAGGTTACACATTGGGGCTGGTAACCTGAAGGCTTGAACAACTGTGAGTAAAACCTTGAAGACTGCACCCCACTGTGTCTGTGAATAATTGCTGCGCCATCACCAGCACTACACAGCACCAGCAACATCTACCTCAAATCACCAATACCCTGCCCTGGAGCTTAGCTCTACCTGTGGAGAGCTGAACTAACTCTGCTGCGTCACCATCAGCTCCAGAGGATTTGCACCGCAGGGGCGGCCCCAAATAGCCGCATACCACAGGTGGCGTCACAAACATTATCTCTATAAAAACTTCATTCCCCTTTTACTATTTTCCCCTTTTATTGACCGCCCTGGGTCACTGCCACTGTGACATCCCCCAGCATCGACCGGCCCGACGGCCGAGTACCCCACGGCCCAGGGGGTGCGTTATATATACATAATGTGGGGTTAGGAGAGGTGTATACACATAATGTGGGGTTTGGGAGAGGTGTATATACATAATGTGGGGGTTAGGAGAGGTCTATATAAATAATGTGGGGGTTAGGAGAGGTCTATATACATAATGTGGGGGTTAGGAGAGGTGTATATATAATGTGGGGGTCAGGAGAGGTGTATATACATAATGTGGGGGTTAGGAGAGGTCTATATACATAATGTGGGGGTTAGGAGAGGTGTATATACATAATGTGGGGGTTAGGAGAGGTGTATATACATAATGCGGGGGTTAGGAGAGGTCTATATACATAATGTGGGGGTTAGGAGAGGTCTATATACATAATGTGGGGGTTAGGAGAGGTGTATATATATAATGTGGGGGTTAGAGAGGTGTATATACATAATGTGGGGGTTAGGAGAATAATATATATACATAATGTGGGGGTTAGGAGAGGTGTATATACATAATGTGGGGGTTAGGAGAGGTAAATATACATAATGTGGGGGTTAGGAGAGATGTATTTATATTTGGGGGTTAGGAGAGGTGTATATACATAATGTGGGGGTTAGGAGAGGTCTATATACATAATGTGGGGGTTAGGAGAGGTCTTTATACATAATGTGGGGGTTAGGAGAGGATTATATATACATAATGTGGGGGTTAGGAGAGGTCTATATACATAATGTGGGGGTTAGGAGAGGATTATATATACATAATGTGGGGGATAGGAGAGGTCTATATACATAATGTGGGGGTTAGGAGAGGTCTATATACATAATGTGGGGTTAGGAGAGGTCTATATACATAATGTGGGGGTTAGGAGAGGTCTATATACATAATGTGGGGTTAGGAGAGGTCTATATACATAATGTGGGGGTTAGGAGAGGTCTATATACATAATGTGGGGGTTATTCTAGCAATAAAATGTGCATTTAGACCAATAATTTACGCTGGTTGTGCAAACATGATGGGATCACAGGTCACATGGGTGCAGTCATGTGATCGCTTTCCTGTGATGTGGTGGGTCCTTTTGGTGTGACCCGATTGGAGTTCATGCATATGCTTGTGGACATCCTCCTTTGGCGCCTAACCAAACACAATACTTATGACCCCATATGAAGTGATTGCTGGGTGGTTGCTTAGATCTCGAGATGCCAAGCCTGATAGGCAAACTGAGGTACAATATATATGGAAATAATGGTCTAATAGATTTCAAAGTGAAAGATAGATTTCAAAGTGATAGATTTCTAGTAAAATGTTAAGCCCCAAATTTTTAATTTTCACAAGAAGTAGTAGGAGAAAATAGACCCCACTGAGTACGACGGCCGTTTCGCATCTGGCTGACGCTTTTACGGGTCGTATCCTATAGGACCCGTAGAAGCGTCAGCTGGATGAGAAACGGCCGTCGTCCTCTCTCCCTCTCCTGCATTTGCTCCCTGTTTTTACCTGCTTGCCGCATGTTTTCCTGGATTGTCCATATATGATGGAATAAAGGACTTTTAAGCCAAGAAAGATCTGCTGAGTGCTGCGTTTCATATTTCTTCACTGAATTGCACAAACAGTGGGGTCTATTTTCTCCTATTACTCCTTGTGAAAATTAAAAATTTGGGGCTTAACATTTTACTAAAAAAAAAAATAATTTTGTTTTCAAATAAAATTTTTATAGAGTTCTGTGACGCACCTCTGGGTTCAAAATGCTCAACAAACCCCGAGAACAATTCCTTAGGCCCTTCCCGACATGGCCAATTTCCATTTTTGCATTTTCTTTTTTTCCTCCCCTTCTTCCAAGAAACGTAACTTTTTTATTTTTCCATTCGCATTAATGTATGAGGACTTGTTTTAAATGACACCATTCAGTTTACCACATTATGTACTGCACTGCAAAAAGTTAAAAATTTCCAAGTTTGATGAACCTACAAAAAAATACAATTCTGACATTTTTTGGGAATTGTTTTTACGGTGTACATTGTGTGGTAAAAATGACCTGACATCATGATTCTTTCAGTATGATTAAGGCGATACCAAACAATTTTGCTGTTTTGGACTTGTTTTCTATTTACAGAAATCAGACTTTTATGGATGTGGTGATACCACTTACATGTACTTTTAATTTTTATATATATCTTTATTTTTAATAGGAGGAAAGGAAATTGTGATTTGAACTATTGTGTTTTTTTATTTTTTTCATATGTTTTTAAACATTTTACTGTATTTATTAATCCCCTTAGGGGACTTGAACCTGCGATCGTCTGATTGCTTGTACTATGTACAGCAATATAGCAGGAGCTGACATGCCTCCTCCCTGTGTGTGAGATGCTGATCTGTGATCAGTGATCAGTCAGTGGAAAGTTGATGTCCCATACTGGGACAAAGTAAAAAAGTAGAAAAAAAAATAGGAAAAATTGTATACATATAGAAAAAAAATCACAAAATAAAGAACAAAAAAAAAGAAAAAATATTACCAAAAAATACATTTATTTATGTAAAAGCAAAAAAAGAACAAAAAAAGTACACATATTTGGTATCTCCCTGTCCGAAACAATCCAACCTATAAAACTGTCCCACTTGTTAACCCCTTCAGTGAACACCGTACAAAAAATGTAAAAAACTGAGGCGTAAAAGGATGCTTCATCATCATACTGCCAAACAAAAAGTGGAATAAAACGCGATCAAACGCGATATGGAAAAATTATGGCTCTCAAAATATGGCGATGTAAAAAACATGTTTTTGCAATAAAAAAACGTCTTTTAGTGTTTAACAGCTGTCAATCATAAAAAGCTATATAAATGTGGTTTCAGTGTAGACGCACCGACCCGAAAATAAAGTTGTCTAATCACTTATACCACACGAGGAACGGCGTAAAAAATAAATAAAACCAATTCTTCACCTGCTGTTGATTTGTTTATTCTGCCTCACAAAGATTGCTGTTGTGTCACCCTGGCCTGGATGCCACAAATATAATAAAGCTGTGTCTGAGAGCAAGGGGGAGGATCTCTGGTCAGGGGAACATTAGCATGCAATACCTCCTGTCTCAGGCCAGTAGGGGGAGCAGGCTGCCCCTATAAAAGCTGGAACTGGGGGCAGGGTTAGAGAGAACTGGACGACCTGTCTCTGGATTGAGAGGTGTCCCAGAGCAGTGAGGGACAGTTGTATTGCACCCTAAGAGGACGTGTGGCAGTAGGAGAGCCACAAGCCAGGGACAAGAGGTGAACTACGCCTGTCCTGGCAGATAAAGAACCAAATTTACCAGACTTTGGCGTCTGAGGCTGTGAGGATTCCACGTCCTACAGCAGATAACCAGTCCACAGGGGACTGTACGTTCCTTGGCCTAAGAAGCCCGGAGGCTCCACCACAGCAGAAGGGACCAGCAGAGCCGTACCAAGCCGGGAGTAGAAAGGAACCCACGTTGCAAACCATACGAACGAGAGGACACGGTGAGCTCGGGACCGTGGGCTGTTACCCTACCAGGAGGAGATAGCCAGAAGGAGCGTAGAGAGCACGGTAGGCCTACACCCTCACCCTGACCAGGGCCAATTTCCCGCTTGCGCTCAGACGTCCAGGCCCCCTCCTAGCCGGGCCTGTTTGTGGGTCAGCTCACCTGTTCTAGTAAAGACCCTGGACTGCAACTTGTTGTCTGTGTGCTCCTTGCTCCTCCAGCACTAACGGTACTGGGACGCCCTACACCATCACCCCCATCTTCCATTATACTGCCCTGGGGCCGCACTCTTCCCGTGGGGAGTCACACTATCCCAGCTGCATACATCATCAGCCCCAGCGGTCTACCTAGCAGCGGCGGTCCGCACTGACCGCAATCCACGGGTGGCGTAGTCGGACACACCAACAGCGCGTCGCAGACTACCAATGGTCTGACCACCCTGAGCCACGGAATCGGGTTGCCACTACTACCCCCATCGTTTCCCGATTGCCCGGCTCCGAGTGCCCCACAGCCCAGGGGGCGAGTCACTGTAAGGCTCGGTTAACATTTATTCTGCACTCTTCACTGAGCGCTTACACAGGGGGTTTCTGTGTAAATCTCTCAAATACGTGATACAGACAGAACCCCTGACAGAAGATTCCCTATAATGAGGCAGATGGAGGCACTGGGGAGGTTGTTTAGCCTATGATCCGGCGGCGGCCATCTTTTTAGGTGTGCATAAAAAAGCAGTCCGCCACAGTTTTGTACACTTCTGAAAAGAAGGACAATGCTGAACAGAGGCCAGACGGCGTCCAAAGGAACTTTTCTGCCTCATTGTAGTAAATGGATCCCTCAGGGGTTTCATCTGAATCACATCACTCGGAGATTAGGAAGGAAACCCCAAAGTAAGTGCTCAGCGTAGAGCGCCGGATAAATATGATCCCAAACTTTATGTAAAATGTTCCAAATAAAAGTGTCCACGTGTTTTGTATTTCTGTAGTGATGAGAGCCCGCCTATTTTACGGGTGCATGTCCCCAGAAGCACGAGCTGGGCATAATGTACTGGGCACTACAATGTACGGGTGCACTACAACGTACTGGTCACTACAACACACTGGTAACTACAATGAGCTGGGCACTACAATGTGTAATGCACGCGCCCGGACTGACTGGCGTGTGCGTGTGTATGTAGTGATTCCACTGGACCGTACCGGAGAGTGAATGCCTGGAGGGGCGTAACTAAGTATCCACCCGATCCGACCAAGGTCGCACGATAGCATACGATGCCAGTGCACCAAGGAGGAACCGAGCAGAGGGACCAGGTGCTCTTCCAGGTCAGACGCCGGACACGGCTGTTGACCCACACCGGGGAATACAGGAACAGGCAGGTTAGGCTGGCACACAGACTGGTGGGTATAGGCAGACACGGCTGGTATGCAGACGGGTGGATGCTGGCAAGCACGACTGGTATGCAAACAGGGAGGTACTGGCAGGTATGGCCGGTATGCAGGCAGGTGGATGCTGGTAAGCATGACTGGTATGCAGGCAGGGAGGTACTGGCAGGTACGACAGGTTGGAGCACAGAGTGGATAGGACCCAGTACAGACTGGGACTCAGGAACAGAACCGCAGATGCGGTGGACAAACACAGCAGAGTGAGGCCGCCCGGAGCGGCGAGAAAGAGCAGAGCAAGACGAGACCGCCTGGAGCGGTGAGCGAGAGTAGAGCAGGACGAGGCTGCCTGGAGCGGTGAGCAAGAGTGGAGCAGGACGAGGCCGCCTGGAGCGGTGAGCAAGAGTGGAGCAGGACGAGACTGTCGGAGCAGTGAGCATAGGGTCAGAGCAGAGCGAGACTACCGGAGCAGCGAGCAAAGGGTCAGAGCAGAGCGAGACTGCCGGAGCAGTGAGCAAAGGGTCAGAGCAGAGTGAGACTGCCGGAGCAGTGAGCAAAGGGTAAGAGCAGAGCGAGACTGCCGGAGCAGCGAGCAAAGGGTCAGAGCAGAGCGAGACTGCCGGAGCAGTGAGCAAAGGGTCAGAGCAGAGCGAGACTGCCGGAGCAGTGAGCAAGAGTGGAGCAGGACGAGACTGCCGGAGCAGTGAGCAAAGGGTCAGAGCAGAGAGAGACTGCCGAAGCAGTGAGCAAAGGGTCAGAGCAGGACGAGGCCGCCTGGAGAGGTGAGCAAGAGTGGAGCAGGACGAGACTGCCGGAGCAGTGAGCAAAGGGTCAGAGCAGAGCGAGACTGCCGGAGCAGTGAGCAAAGGGTCAGAGCAGAGCGAGACTGCCGGAGCAGTGAGCAAAGGGTCAGAGCAGAGCGAGACTGCTAGAGCAGTGAGCAAAGGGTCAGAGCAGAGCGAGACTGCCGGAGCAGTGAGCAAAGGGTCAGAGCAGAACGAACAGGGCTCTGTTCACACGGAACATACAGGAAGGGAAAGGCAGAACCAGATACCCACAGGGTACTTGCAGTGAAGTAACGAGTGGACCACAAACTCACAAACGGAAGTACAGTGACAATGAGCAGGAGTTAGGTACGAGTTCAGACTCTGCAGAAAAAGGGAAGATATGGGCGTAGAGAGAAACGGGAAACAGGCTGGAAGATAGTTAGGGCAGGAACAGACACTGGGAAAAGACACAGACAACAGATCTAGGCATGTGGCCCCTAGAGGGCAGAAGGAACCTGCTAAGAGCGTGTTCACACGGGCCTGGAATTACAGCCTCCAGGAAAGGCAGAAAGACAGCTGGCTAGAGTGCACAGACAGGACACAGTTCAGACACGGGAACTGATACCGTGTAGCATCGGCGTCTCTGCCCCGTTCTAGGCAGAGACGCCGTCCCTCTCACCTCCCCGCTCCTGGCGCGGCGTCCTCCAGCGCTGCTCTCCCCGCTGCTTCCGGCGCGCGCTCCTTCCCCGGCAGTGTGCTTAGGACGCGCACGCGCTCCCCCTCTCTTAAAGGGACCGCGCGCGCCGTCCTAAGGAGTCCCCGGCCAATTGCCGGAGGACCTCCCATATAAAGGGCACCTCCTCCAAAATGGAGGTGCCCGAGCAATGTTGTTTGCACCTGTGTCTCACCTGTGCTTCAGCCCTCAGGTCCCGTTGCCAGTTACCTGCCAGTTACCTGCCAGATTCCTGCCAGCTTGCTGCCTTTGTCCTGCCTGATATCCAGTCACCTGCCTGCTAGCCTGAGGTCCGACGGTCTGCCTTCCAACTCCTGTCAGTCTGTCTATGGACCAGCTTGCCCGCTCACCTGGGAGCGCACACCTGTTACCTGCCTGCTAGCCTACCTGGAGGCTCCGCCGTCACGTGCTGTGACCATCTGCCTTTCCAGAGACTCCTGCCCGCTCACCTGGGAGCGCACACCTGTTACCTGCCTGCTAGCCTACCTGGAGGCTCCGCCGTCACGTGCTGTGACCATCTGCCTTTCCAGAGACTCCTGCCCGCTCACCTGGGAGCGCCCACCTGTTACCTGCCTGCTAGCCTACCTGGAGGCTTCGCCGTCACGTGCTGTGACCACCTACCATTCCAGAGACTCTCGCTTGCTCACCTGGGAGCACACATCTACCATCTGCCTGCTAGCCTACCCGGAGGCTCTGCCATCACAGGTCGTACCTACCCTTTACCCAGAGACTGCCCCGGTCACTTGCCGTAACTCCCTGCCCGTTCATCCAGAGACTGCCCCGGTCACTTGCCGTAACTCCCTGCCCGTTCATCCAGAGACTGCCCCGATCACTTGCCGTGACCTCCTGCCCGTTCTTCCAGAGACTGCCCCGGTCACTTGCCGTGACCTCCAGCCCGTCCACTCAGAGACTGTCCCGGTCACCTGCTGTGACTGCCTGCCCGTCATCCCTGATTGCCACCCGCTCCCTTACAAGGACCGCCCCCTTGTATAGTAGCTCAGAGGTTCCGCCTCCCAGACCCGTTACAGTTTTGCTCGGCCATGGAACCCGGTGGCACCCAAGCTCCCTCGCTCTCGGACCTGTGTCATGAACTGTCCCGCCAGAGGTCCCAACAGGAGTCCATCCTGGGTCACCTGCGGAATGTCAATTCTCGCCTGGACACTCTGACTGCTCCGCCAGCAACCTCCGCCAGCGCCATGATTCGCAATCCGACAGCTCCGCTGTCCACCAACACTATGGTATCCTACCCCGGACCCCGGCTTTCTGCACCTCCTCGCTTCGGAGGCGACTCCGCTCAGGCTCGGGGCTTCATAAATCAGTGCACCCTGCACTTTGAACTCCTGTCCCACCAGTTTAACTCCGACCGGGCCAAAATTGCCTTCATCATGTCCCATCTCACCGGAGAGGCTCTGGCCTGGCTAAATCCTCTATGGGAGAGAGGAGACCCCCTGGTGTCCAACTTGCCTGCCTTTCTCACGGCCTTCCGGAAAGTCTTCGACGAACCCGGACGGAAGACCTCATCCGCATCGTCACTGCTACGCCTCCGTCAGGGAAGCCTCACCGTGGGCCAATATGCCATACGGTTCCGTACCCTTGCCTCGGAGCTGGCCTGGGATAATGACGCTCTGGTTTCAGTCTTCTGGGAGGGTCTGTCCGGCCGTATTAAAGATGAACTTGCCGGTCGGGACATTCCTACCACCCTCGATGACCTGATAGCTCTTGCCACCCGGATTGACCTGCGGTTCCAGGAGCGTGCCAAAGAGGTCACCCGTGAGAGGAGGTTTCCACGCCTAGCTCCTACTTTTCAGCAACCCGTCACTCCCTCTGTCTCTCCTGAGCCTATGCAGGTCGACCAGACCAAGATGGTCGGTTCTCGCCAAGAATCTCGCCGAGTCGAGGGAAGCTGTTTCTATTGTGGCAGTAAGAAGCACTTCATCCGTTCCTGCCCGGAAAAGCCGGGAAACGCCAGTGTCTAGGACCACTCGGAGAGGTCGTCCTAGACAAAAGTAAGTCCTCTCCGTCTCTGACCTTACCGGTCTCTATTGCTTGGGGAGAAAACCGTCTCTTCGAACTCGCCCATCTGGATTCTGGAGCTGCTGGAAACCTCATCGCCCAGTCTCTGGTAGAGAGATACCATATTCCCACCAAGTCCCTGGCGGAGCCATTGTCAGTTGCTTCCGTGGATGGAAGACTTCTCTCGGAGACCATCCTGCTCGTCACCGAACCTATAACCCTACAGGTGGGAATGCTGCACTCTGAGGAGATCTCATTCCATGTGCTGTCCGGACTTTCTCACTCCTTGTTGCTAGGTCTACCTTGGCTCCAGACACATGAACCCGTATTGAACTGGCGGTCCGGTGAAGTATTCCGATGGGGTCCTGACTGCCATAGGACCTGCCTGGTTCCGGTCCGTCCACTTCGCCCTCAGCCTACTCCAGCTAACTTACCTGGTCTCCCGGCTCCCTACTGGCCCTATGCGGACGTCTTCGGTAAGAAGGAAGCTGAGACGTTGCCGCCCCATAGGCCATACGATTTCCCGATCGACCTGGTACCTGGCACCACTCCTCCCCGTGGGCGTATCTACCCGTTATCTGCAGCCGAGACCCGAGCCATGTCTGTCTGAGTACATTGAAGAGAATCTGGCTAGGGGATTTATCCGAAAATCTACCTCCCCGGCTGGAGCCGGATTCTTCTTTGTCAAAAAGAAAGACGGCTCGCTACGTCCCTGTATTGACTACAGAGGACTCAATCTCATTACGGTAAAAAACAAATATCCCCTGCCACTCATCTCCGAATTGTTTGACCGGCTCAAGGGCGCCAGGATCTTCTCCAAGCTGGATCTTCGAGGAGCGTATAATCTGGTCCGTATCCGTCAAGGAGACGAGTGGAAGACGGCATTCAATACCCGGGACGGTCACTACGAGTACCTTGTGATGCCCTTCGGTCTCTGTAATGCTCCCGCGGTCTTTCAGGAACTAGTCAATGACATCTTCCGTGACCTCCTGTACTCCTGCGTAGTGGTATACCTGGACGATATCTTGGTCTTCTCTCCGGATCTCCCCACACACCGGAGGGATGTTCGTCAGGTCCTGCTTAGGCTTCGGCAGAACCACCTTTACGCCAAATACGAGAAGTGCCTCTTCGATCAGACCTCCCTTCCATTCTTGGGCTATGTCATGTCCCAAACAGGTCTGCAAATGGATCCCGAGAAGCTCTCTTCCGTTCTAAAATGGCCTCGTCCTGAAGGTTTGAAGGCGATACAGCGATTCCTGGGCTTCGCTAATTATTATCGTCTTTTCATCCCACACTTCTCGTCTCGGACTGCTCCCATATCTGCACTTACCCGTAAGGGGGCTAACCCCAGGATATGGTCGCCTGAAGCCGAGTAGGCCTTCCTTTCCCTAAAGAAAGCCTTCGCCTCTGCTCCCGTCCTGCACCGTCCGGACTGTAATAAACAATTCTGCCTGGAGGTTGATGCTTCCTCCTCCGGAGCCGGAGCGGTGCTCACCCAGAAGTCTTCTACCGGGAGAATGGTAACGTGCGGCTTCTTCTCCAAAATCTTCTCCTCGTCGGAGCGCAACTACTCCATTGGAGACCGGGAATTGCTAGCCATCAAATTGGCACTAGGAGAGTGGCGCTATCTGCTTGAAGGGGCTCTCTACCCGGTAATTATCTACACGGATCACTAAAACCTGGCATATCTCCAAAATGCCCAGAGGCTCAATCCTCGCCAGGCCCGGTGGTCGTTGTTTTTTGCCCGCTTCGACTTCACTCTTCATTTCCGTCCGGCGGACAAGAACGTCAAAGCTGATGCCTTGTCTCGGTCTTTCCTGTCCTCCGATCAAGAGGAGGAACCTACGCACATCATCGACTCCTCCAAGGTGATGAATGTGGCTCCCTTGGATCTAACTCGTCTTCCACCCGGTAAGACGTTCATAGCTGTGCCAGATCGGGAGAGGGTTCTTCGCTGGGGACATTCTTCTAAACTAGCTGGCCATGCTGGCCAAAAAAAGACCTTTCAACTTATTGCCCGGCATTACTGGTGGCCTACCCTACGTAAGGACGTGGTAGACTTCGTCGCGGCCTGTTCATCCTGTGCTCGTAACAAAGTTCCCCGACATCTACCTGCCGGCCATCTCCTGCCCCTTCCCGTACCTGCTGCTCCTTGGCAACACATCGCTATGGACTTTATCACCGACCTTCCAGTTTCTGCCGGTTGTACCGTCATTTGGGTTGTCGCTGACCGTTTTTCTAAGATGGCCCACTTCATTCCCCTGCCTGGTCTTCCGTCTGCACCCGAGTTGGCTAAAGACTTTATCCGCCACATCTTCCGTCTCCATGGTCTGCCCCTCCACATCGTGTCGGATCGTGGGGTTCAGTTCACCTCTCGTTTCTGGAGAGCCACTTGTAAGCTGCTGGACATTACCCTGGATTTCTCCTCCGCTTACCACCCTCAGTCCAATGGTCAAGTGGAGCGGATCAATCAGATCTTGTCCAGCTACCTCCGGCACTTCGTGGATGCTCACCACTCGGACTGGGTGGATCTTCTACCGTGGGCCGAGTTCTCTTATAACAACCATGAGAGCGAGTCCTCTTCCAAATCCCCGTTCTTTATAGTTGGTGGCCAACATCCCCGGATTCCACTTCCTGTCTCCGTTTCTGTGGACAACCCTGCTGCGGAGTCTCTTGTCAGTGAATTTTCTACTATTTGGGAGAGCACCAGGTCCGCTCTTCTTCTCTCCTCTGAGCGGATGAAGAGATATGCTGATAAGAGACGTCTGGATCCGCCCCAATTCCGTCCGGGAGACAAGGTTTGGCTCTCATCCAAACATGTGCGGCTCAAAATACCCTCCTACAAGTTGGGTCCTCGATTCATCAGCCCCTTCGAAGTCCTCAGGCAAATTAACCCTGTGGCCTACAAATTAAAACTCCCGGCCACCCTACGGATCCCCAACTCCTTCCACGTATCTCTCCTCAAACCCGTTGTCTTTAACTCTTTTTCCAAAAATCCAGGTGCCCCTCCTGCTCCGGTTTCCGCTGATGACATCTTTGAGGTAGAGAGTATTCTGGCCTCCAAGAGGGTAAGAGGAAAAACCTTTTTTCTGGTAGATTGGAAGGGGTTTGGTCCTGAGGAGAGAACTTGGGAACCCAGGGAGAACATCAACGCCCCGCTTCTCCTTGAAAAATTTCTTTCTGGCCTAAAAAAGAGGGGGCCTAAAGGGGGGGGTACTGTAGCATCGGCGTCTCTGCCCCGTTCTAGGCAGAGACGCCGTCCCTCTCACCTCCCCGCTCCTGGCGCGGCGTCCTCCAGCGCTGCTCTCCCCGCTGCTTCCGGCGCGCGCTCCTTCCCCGGCAGTGTGCTTAGGGCGCGCGCGCGCGCGCGCTCCCCCTCTCTTAAAGGGACCGCGCGCGCCGTCCTAAGGAGTCCCCGGCCAATTGCCGGAGGACCTCCCATATAAAGGGCACCTCCTCCAAAATGGAGGTGCCCGAGCAATGTTGTTTGCACCTGTGTCTCACCTGTGCTTCAGCCCTCAGGTCCCGTTGCCAGTTACCTGCCAGTTACCTGCCAGATTCCTGCCAGCTTGCTGCCTTTGTCCTGCCTGATATCCAGTCACCTGCCTGCTAGCCTGAGGTCCGACGGTCTGCCTTCCAACTCCTGTCAGTCTGTCTATGGACCAGCTTGCCCGCTCACCTGGGAGCACACACCTGTTACCTGCCTGCTAGCCTACCTGGAGGCTCCGACGTCACGTGCTGTGACCATCTGCCTTTCCAGAGACTCCTGCCCGCTCACCTGAGAGCGCACACCTGTTACCTGCCTGCTAGCCTACCTGGAGGCTCCGCCGTCACGTGCTGTGACCATCTGCCTTTCCAGAGACTCCTGCCCGCTCACCTGGGAGCGCCCACCTGTTACCTGCCTGCTAGCCTACCTGGAGGCTTCGCCGTCACGTGCTGTGACCACCTACCATTCCAGAGACTCTCGCTTGCTCACCTGGGAGCACACATCTACCATCTGCCTGCTAGCCTACCCGGAGGCTCTGCCATCACAGGTCGTACCTACCCTTTACCCAGAGACTGCCCCGGTCACTTGCCGTAACTCCCTGCCCGTTCATCCAGAGACTGCCCCGGTCACTTGCCTTAACTCCCTGCCCGTTCATCCAGAGACTGCCCCGGTCACTTGCCGTGACCTCCTGCCCGTTCTTCCAGAGACTGCCCCGGTCACTTGCCGTGACCTCCAGCCCGTCCACTCAGAGACTGTCCCGGTCACCTGCTGTGACTGCCTGCCCGTCATCCCTGATTGCCACCCGCTCCCTTACAAGGACCGCCCCCTTGTATAGTAGCTCAGAGGTTCCGCCTCCCAGACCCGTTACATACCGCAAGGCAGGAAACATAGACAGGACCTGGCACATCAGTGACAAGAAGCCAACTGACAGAACAAGATGCTCAGGCAAAGATTCCAAGGAGGAGCTGGTTTAAATACCAGGTGACAGACAGCAATAGGCTGAGGACGCATTAGTGGTGTGTCTGCAGCAGCTACAAGAAACAGGAAGTTCAGCGGGCGTGGCCCTAAGCAGCCAGAGCAGAGCAAAGCAGACAGTATGGAAAGAAGCCAGGGTGGTAGTCTGGACTGGAAATCAAGTGCGTGCTCTTGCATAGTGGGAGATGGACCACTATGCAAGGACGCCGCCAGGTATGTTACACAATGGCAGTTTTCAACTTTTAACCCTTCTAACATCCTAACAAAATACAAAGATGCTTGTAAAATGATGCTGACGTAAGCGGACATATGGGAAATGTTATTAATTATTTTTTGTGGCATGACTATGTGGTTTAAGGATATAAGCACTCAAAGTTTAAAAATCGCTAATATTTTTGCAAATGCAAATCATATCCACCTAAATTTACCACTAACATAAAGTACAATGTGTCACACAAAAAAACATTTTCAGTATCAGTGGGATACAATGAAAAATTCCAGGGTTATTACCACATAAAGTGACAGAGGTCAGATTTAAAAAACCCAGCTCAGTCATTAAGGATTTAAACCAGTTGAAATAATTTAATAACACTAGTCAACAACTACCATATTTGAAAACATCCGATTCCATTTTAAATCTGTTAGTATCTAAAGGGGATATCCGGGACTTTATGAAAAACAAAAAATGTGCCTACACACTAACAGGCAGGTAGTTGCTACCTACAGTACCTGCCTGTTGTGCACAGCGCCGTTCTTTCCCGTCACAGAAAGGTCACAGACCGCTCCTGCTGGGGATTCAGCTACCACTGCTGACGCGATGGGGCGTGACTTCTGACATCATTCTGATTGACAGCCCGCTCCCCCAGTTAGGCAGCGTCTATCTGGCTGTCAATCAGAATGATGTCAGAAGTTCCAATCGTGTTAACAGAGCGCAGCGGAAAAAAAGCCTGTCGACTTGACTGTCATAAAGTCCCGGGTATCCCCTTTAAAGTGAACTTGTCATGTTAAAAAATGCTAATGTTATTTCATGGGGAATGCAAGTATTTACTAGAATAGACATGTCAGGAATGGTGACAGCTCTTAATTCTATAATTCTAAGTATTTGCTACAAGCATATATTAGTTTATAAAGTTTTTAAAATTCCATATTTTATTTACTGTTTATTTCATAGCTATTTTTGCTAGATGTTGACAAATTAAAATCCCCTCCTCCCCAGGAAAAAAATAATAATTTTTTTGAAGGAAGAATTATTTCTAATTCACAACCACTGTTACCCAGAATCCCCTTTTCCGAAAACACAGATCTTTTCTATCAAGAATTACATTAAAATGCACTTGTAAATGAAACCTATTCTACAGCACTCACCATTAAGACACATAGTCTGATAAATCTTCTGTTTAGTGAACTGAAAGTATACAATAGTCAGGCTGGTGAGCGATCCGCAGGAGGGAAAAACCCACACTCGTTATATGAGACAGGGATTTTAGTGCTCACGTCTGCACAAGTCATGCGAAGTACAGCATAGGGTCTGTGGTCAGCAACTCATCAGCTTTACAATATGTCTTTACCCTGTATTTGTGCTCTATACCTTTTTATGCAATTCAACCCTTTAAGGGATAGTCCATTGGGACAATGTTTTTTTTTTCTTTTTTCAGCATGGCATTCCAGGATCCATAAAATGTTCATTTTTTTCATCATCATAGCTGTATAAGGGCATGTATTTATTTATTTTTTCATGAAAAGTCGTATTTGTGGGTAGCATCATTTCGGGGTACATATTTCTTATTATGTAATTTTTATTGATTATGAGGAGAAATAGAAAAACAACAATTATGCTGGTTTCCATTTTCCACTATTTACTGTTAAGTTTGTTCTGTTGGCAATACCAAATATGTAGTTTTATTTATGTTTCATGACTTTTTTCCATTAAACACAAAACGTGAAAAAAAAATAATTTGCCTTTGTGTCACCAAATACTGAGAGACATCCATTTAACAATTTTCCATCAAAAGAGCTGTGTTAAGACTTATTTTTTACACATTTTTGATCACTTTTTACTGCACTTTTTGGGAAGTGGAATGTACAAAAGAAATAGCAATTCTCAATTTTTTTTAAATAGAATACCTCAGCACAAGCTATTCTTCCATAGACAGAGATGTAAGAAAGGCACTTTTTTTGTGGGACAAGCTGTACATAAGACTTACATGGCACACTGACCGGATTCAGCAATGTGCAGTCAGATAGACTGACTGATGAAATTTAAGTCTAGCGCAGAAACCCCCTGAAGGTGAAGGCAGGGCTACCATCAGGACATTACTGCCTTTGCTGGTGTATGGAGCCCGGTGAGCAGAAGCAAGGAGGGGGGTCTGTTATGGGCCCCCTTCTTTTTGCTTCTGCCCCCCGACCCTAGGGGCAGGATTCCGCTGATTCAGTAACTGAACGTGCGTCCTCGCATGGCAATAGTTCAAACCGCCAGCCAATCAGAAACCGGCAGCTGACGTCAGCATGCATGATGTCACTGCCATGTGCTGGCGCGTCCGTGCCTCAAATGGATGAGGAATAGGATGGGAGGACATGTGGAGGCAGGATGGTAGGACACATTTTGGTCAGGATGGGAGGATATATGGGGGCAGGATGTAGACACAAGGGGCCAGGATGGGAGGACATATGGTGGCAGGGTGGAGACACATGGTGCCAGGATGGGAAGACATATGGGGGCAGGATGGAGACACATGGGGCCCAGAATGGAGGACATATTTGGGGGCAGGATGGAGAAACATGGGGCCAGGATGGGAGAATATATTGGGACAGGAATGAGACACATGGGGGCCAGGGATGAGACACATGGGGGCCAGAATGGGGGATGTTATTACAGAAATGAGCTATGATGTGGGACATTATTACTGTAGGGGCTAATTAAGGGATATTCCAACCACTGGAAAAAATTATGGAATCACCGGGCCCAGAGGATGTTCATTCAGTTGTTTAATGTTGTTGAAAAAAAGCAGATCACAGACATGGCACAAAACTAAAGTCATTTCAAATGGCAAGTTTAGGGCTTTAAGAAACACTAAAAGAAATCAAGATTAAAAATGTACCACATTAAGGGTTATTTTTTTCAGACCAAGCAGAGGGAAAAAATGATGGAATCACTCAATTCTGAGGAAAAAAATATGGAATCACCCGGTAAATATTTATTTCCAAAACTAACACCTGCATCAAATTAGATCTGCTCATTAGTCTGCATCTAAAAAGGAGTGATCACACCTGGGAGAGCTGTTGCACCAAGTGGACTGACATGAATCATGGCTCCAACAGGAGACATGTCAATTGAAACAAAGGAGAGGATTATCAAACTATTAAAAGAAGGTAAATCATCACACAATGTTGCAAAACATGTTGGCTGTTCACAGTCAGCTGTGTCTAAAATCTGAACCAAATACAAACAACATGGGAAGGTTGTTAAAGGCAAACATACTGGTAGACCAAGGAAGACATCAAAGCGTCAAGACCGGAAACTTAAAGCAATATGTCTCCAAAACAGGAAATGCACAACAAAACAAATGAGGAACGAATGTGAGGAAACTGGAGTCAATGTCTGTGACCGAACTGTAAGAAACTGCCTAAAGGAAATGGGATTTACATACAGAAAAGCTAAACAAAAGCCATCATTAACACCTAAACAGAAAAAAACAAGGTTACAATGGGCTAAGGAAAAGCAATCGTGAACTGTGGATGACTGGATGAAAGTCATATTCAGTGATGAATCGTGAATCTTCATTGGGCAAGGTGATGATGCTAGAACTTTTGTTTGGTGCCGTTCCAATGAGGTTTATAAAGATGACTGCATGAAGAGAACATGCAAATTTCCACAGTCATTGATGATATGGGGCTGCATGTCAGGTAAAGGCACTGGGGAGATGGCTGTCATTACATCTTCAATAAATGCCCAAGTTTACATTGATATTTTGGACAGATTTCTTATCCCATCAATTGAAAGGATGTTTGGGGATTATGACATAATTTTTCAAGATGATAATGCATCCTGCCATAGAGCAAAAACTGTGTAAACATTCATTGAAATAAGACACATAAGGTCAATGTCATGGCCTGCAAGTAGTCCGGATCTCAATCCAATTGAAAATCTTTGGTGGAGGTTGAAGAAAATGGTCCATGACAAGGCTCCAGCCTGCAAAGCTGATCTGGCAACAGCAATCAGAGAAAGCTGGAGCCAGAGTGATGAAGAGTACTGTTTGTCACTCCATGCCTCAGAGACTGCAAGCTGTTATTAAAGCCAGAGGTGGTGCAACAAACTACTAGTGATGTATTGGAGTGTTCTTTTGTGTGTTTGTGTTTCATGATTCCATAATTTTTTCCTCAGAATTGATTGAATCCATAATTTTTTCCCTCTGCTTAGTCTGAAAAAAATTACCCTTACTGAGTACCACATTTTTAATCTTGATTTCTTTTAGTGTTTCTTAAAGCCCTAAAGTTGCCATTTGAAATTACTTTAGTTTTGTGCCATGTCTGTGATGTGCTTTTTTTCAACAACATTAAACAACTGAATGAACATCCTCTGAGCCCGGTGATTCCATAATTTTTGCCAGGGGTTGTATTACTGCTGTGATGTATTGTTACTGTGCAGGGCGACACAGTCGTTTTTCTCTTCATCTGACGTTGTGTAGAAGTTGGGGAAAAAGTGGGGAATGTGCTCTGGAAGCAGTGCTCTAGATAACTGTGTGTTATTTTCTGCAGAGACGAGTCCTGGCTGGAAGAAGTGATGGCGGTCTGCGCTGGATGAAGAAAAACGAAGAGGAAGGACTTCAACTAGAGATGTCATTGGTGAGTCAATGTGTTACCTGTACAAGTACACTATACACTATACAGTATATACATAACTCCTATGTATAATGGCACTTATGGTAATATTAGTATTGTGTTTTTTTATTAATGATCTGTATTGTAGTATCTGGTCACTGTGTGGTGGTAATATGTGGTCTGGTGATGGTGAAGTGGTATTTGTTCCTTGAATGTGGTATTATTTGGTCACTATTTAGTGTGGTAATATGTGGTCTGGTCATGGTGTGGTGGTATTTGTTCCTTGTATGTGTTATTATTTGGTCACTATTTGGGGGTGATATGTGGTCTGGTCATGGTGTGGCAGTATTTGTTCCTTGTATGTGGTATTATTTGGTCACTATGTGTCACGGGTGTGTCAGAAATGACAGACAGTCACCCTGCAGTTGGTTGCAGGAGATCTCTTCGTTTGGCATTACAGACATCTTCTTGAAGCTGTCTCTCTAGGACCTAGCGGCTACATTCCTCTGGCTAATTAACACCCTGGCCTGGGTGTATAAATACCTACTGTGTGCCAGAGGGAGGTGCCAGTGATATTCACATTATCCCTTGGGAAGGCTTGAGCAAGAGCAGTACTTCTACCTCTCTGGTGCTGGACGACGTGTGCACATTTGTCTGGAATCGTCTAATGCTAAGCGATTTTCCCTTGTTTGTCCCCACGTGTTGTCTGTAGTGGCCAGTGGGGATCGACTAGCGCTTATCTCCTCCCTTCCCTAGCCAGAGCCAAACGCCAGGGAAAGAGAGGGCGAGGTTCGCGTGAGGCGATTGGTGAAGAACCAATAAAGGGACATTAGTGGAGACAGGGTGAGATTAGATCTACCTAGGAGGTCTCCACTCTCCCCTTTCCCTAGAGTCTATTAACTTGACCCCCGGAGTTAAAGTACCAAAGTCCAGACTGTATAATCTTTCTGGCCCTGAGAGACAAGCCATGAAGGATTTCATTGCAGAAAGTCTGGAGAAGGGACACATTAGGCCTTCATCTTCACCTGTGGCAGCTGGGTTCTTCTTTGTGAAGAAAAAAGATGGCAGTATACGTCCCTGTTTAGATTTCCTGGAATTAAATCAAATTACCATCTGAGACCCATACCCTCTTCCTTTGATTCCTGATTCGTTCAGCCAGGTTGTAGGAGCTAAGGTATTTTCCAAGTTGCATTTAAGGGGGGCCTACAATTTGGTAAGAATGAGAGAAGGGGAAAGGAAAACAGCGTTCAATACCCCTGAAGGGTATTTCAAGAGTCTTGTTATGCCTTTTGGTTTGACCAATGCACCTGGGGTATTCCAGCATTTCATAAATGATATTTTCCATCATTTGGTGGGGAGGTTTGTGGTGGTCTACCTGGACGATATTTTTGTTTACTCACATGATTTGGAGACACATCGGGGGTATGTTAAACAGGTGCTCCAGATATTAAGGGATAACAAACTCTATGCCAAACTGGAAAAATGTGTTTTAGCCGTTCAGGAGGTGCAGTTTTTGGGGCACTCGTCATCCTCAGGTTTTCGGATGGATCCGGAGAAGATCCTTTCAGTTCTTGATTGGGACCGTCCCGAGAACTTGAAAGCTCTACAACGTTTTCTGGGCTTTACTAATATTTACCGGAAATTCATCCAAAATTACTCAGTAATTGTGAAACCCCTTACTGACATGACTAAGAAGGGGTCTGATTTTTCCAAATGGTCAGAGGCCTCCCTCCACCTCCAGGCTATTTCTTCCTTAAAGAATCATTTTGCCACTGCACCTATACTCAGTCAACCCGATGTTTCCCAGCCCTTAATTGTGGAGGGTGATGTGTCGGATAGGGGGATTGGGGCTGTGTTGTCTCAAGGTCCGTCCCCTGGTAAATGGTGTCCATGCGCCTTCTTTTCTAAAAAATTGTCTTCGGCTGAGAGAAATTATGATGTGGGTAATAGGGATAGGGCGATCAAATTGGCGTTCAAAGAATGGCAACTTTGGTTGGAGGGGGCTGTCCATCCTATTACTGTTATTACTGACCATAAAAATCTGTGATATCTCCAGTCAGCTAAACGTCTCAACCCTAGGCAAGACAGATGGTCCCTGTTTTTTACTATGTTCAACTTTGTTGTCACTTTTCACCCAGGGGTCAAAAATTTCAAGGCTGATTCTTTGTCCCGCAGCTTCCCTGATGGTGGTGACCATGAGAACCTTGCCCCTATAGAAGGGGGTAGTCATTTCGGCATTATATCCTGAGCTGGAGGGTGAGGTGTTGGTGGCTCAGGGGGATGCCCCAGCCTCCTGCCCTCCAGGAAGGTTATTTGTACCATCCAATCTGCGCCGTAAGGTTATTAAAGAACATCATAACTCTGTGCTTGCTGGTCATCCAGGTGGTAAGGCAACCGCGGACCTCCTCTCTCGTCGATTTTGGTGGCCGGGGTTGCATCGGGATGTTATTTAACACGTATCTGCTTGTAGTATTTGCGCGCATTCTAAGGTTTCGCATACCTGTCTATCTGGTACTCTTACTTCGCTACCTATCCCTAGTAGGCCATGGACACACTTGTCCATGGATTTTATTACTGACCTACCGGTTTCTGCAGGCAAAACAGTGGTTTTGGTGGTTGTAGATAGGTTCAGTAAAATGGTTCACTTCGTTGCATTACCTGCACTTCCAAATGCCAAGACACTTGCTCAGGTGTTCATAAATGAGATCGTGAAGCTTCACGAGGTTCCCTCCGATGTGGTGTCAGATCGGGGGACCCAGTTTGTTTTCAAGTTTTGGAAGGCATTCTGTTCTCAACTGTGGGTGCAGCTGTCCTTTTCCTCTGCCTTCCACTCTCAGTCGAATGGACAGACCGAGCGTGTCAATCAGAACTTAGAGACCTACCTCAGGTGTTTTGTCTCCGAAATTCAGGAGGGTTGGGTATCCTACCTACCGCTGGAAGAATTTGCCATTAATAATCATCGACAAGAATCCACTGGCAAGTCACCATTCTTTGGTGCATACGGTTACCACCCACAATTTGGTACCTTTAGTGGGGGAGGAGCTTCAGGAGTTCCTGAGGAGGAACAGTTTGCTTCGTCGCTCTCCTCAGTATGGCAGGATGTTCTGGGTAATTTAAAGATCATGGGAGACAGGTATAAATGTATGGCTGACAGAAAACGCTTGCCAGGTCCGGACCTGAATGTGAATGACTTTGTGTGGTTGTCTACCAGGAATATAAGATTGAAAGTTCCTTCTTGGAAGCTGGGACCTAGGTTTATTGGTCCCTAAAAAAAACTGCTGTCATTAACCCAGCAGCATTTCGTCTTGAACTTCCTCAGGCCCTTAAGGTCCACAACATGTTCCATAAGTCCTTACTCAAGAAGTATATGGAACCTCTTGAGCCCTCACCTCTACCACCGCTCCCAGTAATGGTTGATGGTTAATCGAGGATTGTAGATTCTCGTCTCTAACGTCATTACCTACAATACTTGGTGCACTGGAAGGGCTATGGCCCAGAGGAGAGGATGTGGGTTTCAGAATCAGACGTGAACGCTCCCAGGTTGGTTCATTCATTCCACACCTCTTATCCTGAGAAACCCGGTACTGAGTGTCCGGAGGCCACTCGTAGGGGGGGGGGGGGAGTACTGTCACGGTTGTGTCAAAAGTGCCAGACAGTCACCCTGCAGTTGGCTGCATGAGATCTCTTTGTTTGGCATTACAGACATCTTCTTGAAGCTGTTTCTCTAGGACCTAGTGGCTACCTTCCTCTGGCTAATTAACACCCTGGCCTGGGTGTATAAATACCTACTGTGTTCCGGCGATATTCACATTAAACCCTTGTGAAGGCTTGAGCAAGAGCAGTACTTCTACCTCTCTGGTGCTGGAGGACGTGTGCGCATTTGTCTGGAGTCATCTAAAGCTAAGAGATTTTCCCTTGTTTGTCCCCCCTTGTTGTCTGTAGTGGTCAGTGGGGATCGATTTTCGATCATCTCCTCCCTTCCCTAGCCAGGGCCCAACATCAGGGAAAGACAGGGCGAGGTTCACATGTGGGGATTGGTGAAGAACCAATATAGGGACGTTAGTGGACACAGGGTTAGATTAGATCTACCTAGGAGGTATCCACTCTCCCCTTTCCCTAGAGTATGGGCTCCCTTTCCCTCTTCCCTTTGTGTTGCACTAAGTCTTTACTACACCTTGCGTGACATTATGTGGTCTGATCATAGTGTGGCAGTATTTGTTCCTTGTATGTGGTAGTATTCGGTCACTATGTGGTCTGATCATGGTGTGGCAGTATTTATCCTTTGTATGTGGTATTATTCGGTCACTATGTGGTGGTAATATGTGATCTGGCCATGGTGTGGTGATATTTGTTCCTTGTATGTGGTATTATTGGTAATTTAAAAAAATGTATATGACACATTCCCTTAAAGAAAAATAAATAAAAATATACCTAAAAAGAGTATTGGGTATTTTAAGAAATTTTTAATAGTAAAGTAGTGTCCCGCCAAAAGAGTCTACCTTGTTGTGGTGGCAGGCTTCAAAAAAATTTTTTGGCCAAAACAAAAGCTGATGACTATGTATGTGATCTGGTGTTCGTTGGTGAGGACGTGGTGCAGTAGTGGAGATTTTCCAAGAGTGGGCGGTGGGACTGTGGAAGGTTCGAGGGGTGGAGGCGTAGGTGGGCTGGAGCGTGGGCGGACTCTCAAGGGAGCCCGAAAAGTTTGCCAATATGGAGCTCTGAAATTCATGGTGGCAGCCCTGGGCGAAGGATGAGATTAGAAGAATGTGGATGCAACTGTTTTTCGTTTAGTTTATTTTTCTATGTGAGCTATAGTTTTTTTTTGCATCATTTAAATTTACCATTTTACCAAGGTAAATGTTAAAACTAACATACTAACTTTAATCTGCAGGTCAGTACAATTATGTTGATACCAACTTTTTTAGTGCTTTAATTCATTCATGAAATTAAATAGTAAAACAATAAAAAAAAATTGTGTTGTTGCGTTCAAGACCTATAACTTTTTTTCATTTAATGGAGCTTTGTGAGGGTTTGCTTTTTTGTGATTGGGCAGGTATTTTTGTGATTTTTTTTTAATTAATATTTTTGGGAATGAAGGTAACTGAAATAGCAATTCTGCCATTTTTATTGTTCTTTTTCTCTCAGGGATAACCGAGTGAGACAAATAATATTTTAAAAGTTTTTTACTTTAAGGAAGCAGTGATGCTAAATATTTTTAAATTAACAAATGGCGAAAGGTTAGTAATTTAAACTTTGTTTTTTTTTTTAGTTTTTACACACATTGGCAAATTGTTGGTACCCTTCTGAAAAACCATAAAGGTCACTGAAATACCTTGAAACTAACAAAAATAATTTTTAATTTAAATTAAAATCAACTAATGAAAATCAGACATTGTTTTTGAATTGTAAGACAAAAGAAAATTTTAAAACACAAACTAATGGAATTGGCCTGGACAAAAATTGTGGATCATGGGGCCTTTAACCCGTTTGCACGTTAATGACCAGGCCAATTTTTACAATTCTGACCACTGTCACTTTATGAGGTAATTACTCTGGAACGCTTCAACAGATCCCCCTGATTTTGAGAATGTTTTTTCATGACATCATTTTACTTCATGATTGTGGTAAAATTTCTTCAATATCACTTGAGTTTATTTGTGAAAAAAACGGAAATTTGGCGAAAATTTAGAAAATTTTGCAATTTTCTAAATTTGAATTGTTATGCCCTTAAATCAGAGAGATATGTCACACAAAATAATTAATAAATAACATTTCCCACATGTCTAATTTACATCAACACAATTTTGGAACCAAAATTTTTTTTTATAAGGGTTAAAAGTTGACCAGCGATTTCTCATTTTTCCAACAAAATTTACAAAACCATTTTTTTAGGGACCACATCACATTTGAAGTCACTTTGAGGGGTCTATATGACAGAAAATACCCAAAATTGACACCATTCTAAAAACTGCACCCCTCAAGGTGCTCAAAACCACATTCAAGAACTTTATTAACCCTTCAGGTGCTTCACAAGAATTTTTGAAATGTGGAAGAAAAAAATGAACATTTAACTTTTTTAACAAAAATGTTACTTTAGACCCAATTTTTTTTATTTTCGCAGGCGTAACAGGAAAAAATGGGCCCCAAAATTTGTTGTGCGATTTCTCCTGAGCACGCAGATACCCCATATGTGGGGAAAACCACTATTTGTGCGCACGGCAAGGTTCGGAAGGGAAGTAGCGCCATTTGACTTTTTGAATGTAAAATTTGCATGAATAATTAGCGGACGCCATGTTGCGTTTGGAGAGCCCCTGATGTGCCTAAACAGTGGAAACCCCCCACAAGTGACACCATTTTGGAAACTAGACCCCTCAGGGAACTTATCTAGATGTGTGGGGAGCACCTTCAACCCCCAGGTGCTTCACCGCGATTTATAACATTGAGCCGTAAAAATAAAATTTTCACATTTTTCCCACAAAAATGTTTTTCAGCCCCCAATTTTGCATTTTCATAAGGGTAACAGGAGAAATTGCACCATGCAGTTTGTTGTGAAATTTCTCCTGAGTAAGCAGATACCCCATATGTGGGGGAAAACCACTGTTTGGGCGTACGGCAGGGTTTGGAAGGGAAGGAGCGCCATTTGACTTTTTGATTGCAAAATGTGCTTGAATAATTAGCGGACGCCATGTTGCGTTTGGGGAGCCCCTGATGTGCCTAAACAGTGGAAACCCCCCACAAGTGACACAATTTTGGAAACTAGACCCCTCAGGGAACTTATCTAGATGTGTGGTGAGCACCTTGAACCCCCAGGTGCTTCACAGAAGTTTATAACATTGAGCCGTAAAAATAAAATTTTCACATTTTTCCCACAACAATGTTTTTCAGCCCCCAATTTTGCATTTTTATAAGGGTAACAGGAGAAATTACACCATGCAGTTTGTTGTGCAATTTCTCCTGAGTAAGCAGATACCCCATATGAGGGGAAAAACCACTGTTTGGGCGTACGGCAGGGTTCGGAAGGGAAGGAGCGCCATTTGACTTTTTGATTGTAAAATTTGCTTGAATAATTAGCGGAAGCCATGATGCGTTTGGAGAGCCCCTGATGTGCCTAAACAGTGGAAACCCCCCACAAGTGACACCATTTTGGAAACTAGACCCCTCAAGGAACTTATCTAGATGTGTGGTGAGCACCCTGAACCTCCAAGTCCTTTACAGAAGTTTATAACATGGAGCCGTGAAAATAAAAAAATCAAGCTTTTTCCACAAAAATTATGTTTTAGCCCCAATTTTTTTATTTTCACAAGGGTAAGAGGAGAAAATGGACCCCAAAAACTGTTGTGCAATTTCTCCTGAGTACGCAGATACCCATATGTGGGGAAAATACAGTGTTTGGGCGCACGGCAGAGTTCAGAAGGGAAGGAGCACTGTGTGACTTATTGAACGCAAAATCGGCTGGAATCGAGAGCAGACGCCATGTCGCGTTTGGAGAGCCCCTGATGTGCCTAAATAGTGGAAACCCCCCACAAGTGACCTCATTTTGGAAACTACAACCCTCAAGGATTTTATCAAGGGGTATAGTGAAAATTTTGAACCCAGAGGTACGACACAGAATTTGATAACATTAGGTCATCATATTGAATAAGTTGTCATTAGTCTTGAGCGCAAGTGCTCGCTACTTGAGTTTTCATCGGGTACTCAGGTATTTACCATGTATCAAGGGTGCTCGAGTGACATGCTCGAGTCCCGCCCACATGTTTCACGGTTATTAGACACCCAAAAAAAAACATGGGGGATCGCTCGTGCATGGCAGGCAATCCCCGCAAGGTTTTTTTGGCCGCGAAGCATATGGGGCGGAGACTCGAGCATGTCACTTGAGCACCCACGATACTCAGTGCATATGCAAGCACCCAATGCAAACTCAAGTAGCGAGCACTTGCGCTCAACACTAGTTGCCATATCGTCATACTTTTTTTATACTTTTGAAAAAAATCCCAACCCTAACCCTAGCCCAATCCTAACCCTAACCCCAACCCCAACCCTAACCCTAGCCAAACCCTAGCCCAACCCTAGCCCAACCCTAACCCCAACCCTAGCCCAAGCCTAGCCCTAACCCCAACCTTAACCCCAACCCAAACCCCAAGCCCTAACCCTAGCTTAACCTTAGCCCAACCCTAACCCTAGCCCAACACTAACCCTAGCCCAACCCTAACCCTAGCCGAACCCTAGCCCCAACCCTAACCCAAGCACAACCCTAACCCCAACGCCAACCCTAACCCTAGCACAACCCTAACCCGAGAGTTTATTTTTTACGACGTTCCTCGTGTGGTATAAGTGATTAGACGACTTTATTCTTCGGGTCGGTGCGACTACAGAGATACCAGAATCATATCGGGTTTTTATGATTGACAGCTGTCACACTATAAGACGTATTTTTTGTAAAATCTAGTTTTTGCATTGCTATATTTTGAGAGCTATAATTTTTCCATACTTTGGCCGACAGAGTCATATGACGGCTTTTTTTTTGCGGGTTGAGTTGACATTTTTATTGGTGCCATTTTCAGGCATGTGACATATTTTGATCGCTTTCTATTCCGATTTTTGGGAGGCAGAATAAACAAAAACCAACAATTCAGGAATTGCTTTTTTTTTATTTTTTTTTTATTCTGCTCCGCGTGTGGTAAAATTGATAAGGTAGCTTTATTCTTCGGGTCAGTACGTTTACAGCGGTACCACATTTATATTGTTTTTCTATGTTTTGCCACTTTTACATAATAAAAGCAATTTTATAGAAAAAAATATTTTTTTGCATCGCTTTATTCTGAGAGCTATAACTTTTTTTATTTTTCAGCTGCTGGAGCTGTATGGCGGCTTGTTTTTTTGCGGGACGAGATGATGTTTTCAGCGGTACAATTTTTATTTATATTCGTCTTTTTAATCGCGTGTTATTCCATTTTTTGTTTGGCGATATGATGATAAAGTATTGTTTGTTGCTTCGTTTTTTTTTTGTTTTTTTTTTACCGTGTTCACTGAAGGGGTTAACTAGTGAGCCAATTTTATAGGGCAGGTTGTTACGGACGCGGCGATACCAAATATGTGTACTTTTATTTATTTTTTTCATAATAATATTTATGTTACGGATCCGGGTGGTGGAACCTCTGTGCTGCGGTGCAAGGAGGGACCAGAGGGGCGTAACTAGGTATCAACTCGGACCGACCAAGGCCATACGGCGGCTCAGTCGACTCCGTGACCAGGGAAGGACCGAGCAGAGGGACCAGGTGCTACTCTGGGGACCGACCTTGTATGAGAGCAGGTGACTCCCACGGGTCAGAAGGCAGAGACTGACCGGTACAGCAGATGAGCACGGCAGGCAGGCTGATGGTAGATCCGGGCAGACGGGCTGGCAGGCACGGCAGGTATCTAGCAGTAGCCTCTAGGTAGGCTGTCAGGTGGTCACGACAAGTGACAGGCAGGAGCCTCTAGGTAGGCTGTCAGGTGGTCATGGCAAGTGACGGGCAGGAGCCTCTAGGTAGGCTGTCAGGTATACACGGCAGGTGCAGGCAGGAGCCTCTAGGTAGGCTGTCAGGTATACACGGCAGGTGCAGGCAGGAGCCTCCAGGTAACAGGCAAGTTCTCCAAGTAGGCAGGCTAGCCTAGCCCATAGACAGACTGGCGGGTTTGACCGTAGGCAGACCGTCTGGCTGGAGACTGACCTTGGCAGGCGGAGACAGGTAGCAGGTGAAGGCTCCGGATAAGCGGACTGGCCAGCCCATAGACAGACTAGCGGACTGGGCTGTAGGCAGACTGTCGAGCTGGACTGGTAATCAGGCTGGCAGACTGGACTGATAGTCAGACGGACTAGACTCGTAGTCAGACCGGCAGCAGGACCTGTGGGCTGAAGCAGAGTTTAGCATACAGAGCAACATCCTTGCACGGGCACCTCCATATTGGAGGAGGTGTCTTTTACAGGGGAAGTCCTCCGGCCATTGGCCGGGGACTGTTTAGGACGGCGCGCATGGCCCCTTTAAGAGGGAGGGAGCGCCCGCGCGCCCTAAGCACAGTGCCTGGGGAGCAGCGTGTGCCGACAGCAAGAGAGGCAGGAGCGCCGGAGGACGCCGGGCAGGGAGCGCGGCGGTGAGTGGGACGGCGTCTCTGCCCCTCTCCCCCTTTACGCCCCCTCTTCTTTAGGCCTAAAATAAATTTTTTAAGGAGAAGCGGGGCGTGGATGTTCTCCCTGGGTTCCCAAGTTCTCTCCTATGGGCCAAACCCCTTCCAATCCACCAGAAAAAAGGTTTTTCCTCTTACCCTCTTGGTGGCCAGAATGTTCTTTACCTCATAGACGTCCTCAACGGAGACCGGAGCTGGGGAGGTACCTGGATTATCGGAAAAAGAATTAAGCACAACTGGTTTGAGGAGAGATACGTGGAAGGAGTTGGGAATCCATAAGGTGGCTGGGAGTTTTAATTTGTAGGCTACTGGGTTGATTTGCTTGAGGACTTCAAAGGGACCGATGAACCGTGGACCCAACTTATAGGAGGGTATTTTGAGACGAACATGTTTGGAGGAGATCCAAACCTTGTCTCCCGGACGGAATTGAGGAGGATCCAGACGTCTCTTATCAGCATGCTTCTTCATCCGCTCGGAGGATCTAGTGGCCTCCCAAATAGTGGAAAATTCGCTGACCAGAGACTCCGCGCCCGGGTTGTCCACTGAAGCGGAGACGGGAAACGGAATCCGGGGATGTTGACCGTAGACCACAAAGAACGGGGACTTGGAAGAAGATTCGCTTTCATGGTTGTTGTAGGAGAACTCGACCCATGGTAGGAGCTCCACCCAATCGGTATGGTGAGCGTTGACAAAGTGCCGGAGATAGCTGGTAAGGATCTGGTTGATACGCTCCACTTGGCCATTGGACTGTGGATGATAAGTGGAGGAGAAATCCAGGGTGACATCCAGCAGCTTAAACGTAGCTCTCCAGAAGCGCGAAGTGAACTGGACCCCTCGATCAGACACAATGTGGAGGGGTAGGCCGTGGAGACGAAAGATGTGATGGATGAAGTCCTTAGCCAGCACAGATGCAGATGGGAGACCAGGCAGAGGGATAAAGTGAGCTATTTTAGAAAAGCGGTCAGCGACCACCCAAATGACCGTACAACCGGCAGAAACAGGGAGATCCATAATAAAGTCCATAGCAATGTGTTGCCACGGGGCAGCAGGTACGGGAAGAGGCAGGAGACGGCCGGCAGGAAGATGTCTGGGAACCTTGTTATGGGCACAGGACGAACAGGCCGTGACAAAGTCTACCACATCCTGACACAAGGTAGGCCACCAGTAATGCCGGGTAATGAGCAGGAACGTCTTCTTCTGGCCAGCATGGCCGGCTAATTTGGATGAATGACCCCAGTGAAGAGCCTTCTTACGAT
Source organism: Phyllobates terribilis (assembly GCF_046119375.1). NCBI lineage: Eukaryota > Metazoa > Chordata > Amphibia > Anura > Dendrobatidae > Phyllobates > Phyllobates terribilis. The sequence goes on along the minus strand of NW_027362761.1, from coordinate 41,917,758 downwards.
CCGGAACCGCTACAAACGTCTTACCGAGTGGGAGACGAGACAGATCCAAGGTGGCCACATTCATCACTTTGGAGGGATCGATGATATGCATAGGCTCCTCCTCTTGATCGGAAGACAGAAAGGATCGGGACAAGGCTTCTGCTTTAACGTTCTTGTCCGCCGAGCGGTAATGTAGGGTAAAGTTAAAGCGGGCGAAGAACAAAGACCACCGGGCCTGACGCGGATCGAGTCTTTGGGCATTCTGTAGATATGCCAGGTTTTTGTGGTCAGTATACTGTAGATGACCACCGGGTGCAGAGTCCCTTCGAGCAGGTAACGCCACTCCTCCAGTGCCAATTTGATGGCTAGCAGTTCTCGGTCTCCTATGGAGTAGTTGCGCTCAGATGAGGAGAAGAGCTTGGAGAAGAAGCCGCAGGTTACCATTCTCCCGGTTGGAGATATCTGGGTGAGCACCGCTCCGGCTCCGGAAGAGGAAGCATCTACCTCCAAAAAGAACTGTTTGTTGCAATCTGCACGGTGCAGCACTGGGGCAGAAGAGAAGGCTTGATTTAAGGATTCGCTCCCTTTCGGGTGAGCGCAGAGATGGGAGCTGTCCGGGAAGACAAATGTGGGATGAAGAGACGGTAATAGTTGGCGTAGCCCAGGAATCGCTGAATCACCTTCAACCCCTCCGGACGGGGCCACTTTAGGATGGCAGAGACCTTCTCGGGGTCCATCCGTAGACCTGTCTTAGAGATAATATAGCCCAGAAACGGAAGAGAGGACTGCTCGAAGAGGCACTTCTCAAATTTTGCATGTAGGTGATTCTGCCTGACGAACATCCCTCCGATGTGAGGAAAGATCCAGAGAGAAGACCAAAATGTTGTCCAGGTACACCACCACGCATGAATATAAGAGGTCACGGAAGATGTCATTAACTAATTCTTGGAAGACGGCGGGAGCATTACAAAGACCGAAGGGCATCACACGGTATTCATAGTGACCGTCCCGGGTATTGAATGCCGTCTTCCACTCGTCTCCTTGGCGGATCCGGACCAGGTTATATGCCCCACGAAGATCGAGCTTGGTGAAGATCTTCGCGCCTTTAAGGCGGTCAAACAGCTCAGAGATGAGCGGCAGGGGGTATTTGTTTTTGACAGTGATTTGGTTAAGTCCTCTATAATCGATACATGGACGTAGTGAACCGTCTTTCTTTTTAACGAAGAAGAATCCGGCTCCAGCCGGAGAGGAAGATTTCCGGATGAATCCCCTAGCCAGATTTTCTTCGATGTACTCTGACATGGCCCGGGTTTAGGCCAACGACAACGGATAGATACGCCCACGGGGTGGAGTGGCACCGGGTATCAGGTCGATAGGGCAGTAATATGGCCTATGAGGTGGCAGTGTCTCTGCCTCTTTTTTTGTCGAAGACATCAACATAGGACCAGTAAGGTGCCGGTAGACCGGGTAAATTAGTCGGAGTAGATGGAGGTCAAGCCAGGCGAACCGGGACCAGGCAGGTGTTATGGCAATCCTGCCCCCAATGGAGCACCTCACCAGATTGCCAGTTCAGAACGGGTTCGTGTCTCTGTAGCCAGGGTAGACCTAGCAAAAGAGGGTAAGAGAGTCCGGAGAGCACATGAAAGGAGATCCTCTCTGAGTGCAGCATTCCTACCTGCAGGGTTACGGGCTCTGTGACGAGCAAGATGGTCACCGGAAGGAGTCTTCCATCCATGGAAGCGACTGCCAATTGTTCAGCCAGAGATTTGGTAGGAATCTGATACTTCTCTACAAGGGACTGGGAAATGAGATTCCCAGCGGCTCCAGAGTCCAGATGTGCAGTTTCAAAGAAGCGGTTCTCTCCACAGGAGATAGAAACGGGCAAAGTCAAGAACAGAGAGGATTTGCTCTTGCCTAGGACGACCTCTCCGAGCGGTCCTAGACACTGGAGTTTCCCGGCTTTACCGGACAGGAACGGATCAGGTGCTCCTTACTACCACAGTAGAAACAGCTCCCCTCGGCTCGGCGTGTTTCTTGGCGAGACTTGACCATCTTAGTCTGGTCAATCTGCATGGGTTCGGGCGAGCGTGCCCGGGGAGTAGCTGTTTGGGAAGCCGGTTTCTGAAAAACAGGAGAAAGACGGGGAAATCTTCTCTCCCGGGTAGTCTCCTTGGCACGTTCTAGGAAACGGATGTCAATCCGGGTAGCCAGTGACACCAGGTCATCCAGGGTGGTAGGAATGTCCCGGCCGGCTAACTCGTCCTTAGTCCGACCGGAAAGACCCTCCCAGAAGGTGGACACCAGGGCCTCGTTGCCCCAAGCAAGCTCAGAAGCGAGGGTACGGAACTGTATGGCATACTGGCCCTCGGTGAGACTCCCTTGGCGGAGACAGAGCAATGAGGAGGCAGTAGAAATCCTTCGTCCGGGTTCATCGAAGACCTTCCGGAAGGCAGTGAGGAAAGCCGGAAGATCGGACACCAGGGAATCCCCTCTCTCCCATAGAGGGTTTAGCCATGCCAAAGCCTCCCCGGTGAGGTGAGACATGATGAACGCCACTTTGGCCCGGTCGGAGGAAAACTGATGTGGCAGCAGTTCAAAGTGCAGCGTGCACTGGTTCAGAAAGCCCCGACATAGGAGGGGGTCACCTCCAAAACGAGGAGGCGCAGAAAGCCGGGGTCCTGGGCTGGATGCCGTGGTACTGGTAGGCAGCGGCACTGCCGGAGCGGGTGTCGCTCAACTTGAGGCGGACATCGGTGGAACAGACAGCGTGTCCAGGCGAGAATTGACAGACCGCAGGTAGGTCAGGATGGTTTTCTGTTGGGATCTCTGACGAGAAACCTCCTGGTACAGGTCAGCAAGAGAAGGAGCCTAGGAGCCACCGGGTTCCATGGCCCGTGCAAGCTGTTACGGATGCGGGTGGTGGAACCTCTGTGCTGCCGTGCAAGGAGGGACCAGAGGGGCGTAACTAGGCATCAACTCGGACCGACCAAGGCCGTACGGCGGCTCAATCGACTCCGTGACCAGGGAAGGACCGAGCAGAGGGACCAGGTGCTACTCTGGGGACCGACCTTGTATGAGAGCAGGTGACTCCCATGGGTCAGAAGGCAGAGACTGACCGGTACAGCAGATGAGCATGGCAGGCAGGCTGACGGGAGATCCGGGCAGATGGGCTGGCAGGCACGGCAGGTAACTAGCAGGAGCCTCTAGGTAGGCTGTCTGGTGGTCACAGCAAGTGACAGGCAGGAGCCTCTAGGTAGGCTGTCAGGTGGTCACGGCAAGTGACAGGCAGGAGTGTGGCGCCCCTGAGGGTTCAGTCGCCACAGAGATACTGCACCTCACCCCGAGGTGTGGTGTCTCCCTTCTCTCAGGTAGTATGGGAGTGCTGCGCGGAACCCCAACCACCTACATCGAACACAACACTGCTCCAGGCCAGCAGGAGGGGCAAGACGCAATATAGTTTTCTGCTGAGCCCTGGCCTTGGCTGGAGTAGGGGGGGAACCCAAAGGTAGGGGGAACCAATAGTGGGTGTGGGTGGAGGAAACAGATACACGGAGCACATATACAGTAACTATAAATAGGAAGCCATATTAGGTCTTCAGTGTGGAGTTCAGTCGAGTACAGTGGGGAGTTCTAGTGAGGGCTGTTCAGAGGAACAGTCTGGGAGCAGAGGCTCAGTCAGAGCTCTGCTCCACATGTTAGGGTCCAGGATAGAGGCCCCAGAGGGGAGCAGGGAGCAGGCTCCATTCTACGTGAAGGATCCCAGGGGGTACGGCGCGTGCAGGACGGCACCCGTACGCCCCGCTCCTGCCAGGTGTCAGGAAGGATCGGTTGCTACACTCAAAACCCCAGGGGGTCAGGTTGGTCCTGGATCCGACGTACAGGAAGGACTTCAGCATACCCGAGCGGGAATGAGAGTGGGCAGTGTAGGACAACGGTGAGAGGGACCGAGTGTGAAAAAGGTCAAGATAGGTACATATGAAAGTGGGGTTCCGCCAGGCATTCCTAAATTTGCTTGAGAAAGGATTGAACCCCTGCCCGGTGAACGCAGCGTGACGAGGGAGGCCTTCACCTGCAAAGTGCATTTGTGAATTGCCTAAGAACTGTAAGTAAAACCTTGGACGACTGCATCTAACAGCCTCTGTCTGTTTCTTCACCGGCATCACTGATCCTCACCGCACTACAACGCCCAGCACACCATTCCACCATCTATCTATCTACACTGCCATGAGGTCCGCTCCACCTGTGGGGAGCTGTACCATCTTTAGCTGCCTTGTCACCTGCCTCAGAGGACTGCTGCAGCGCAGGTGATCCTCACCAGACACCACAGGTGGCGTCACGAATTTCTCTGAACTTTATTAGTAATCGCTACCCCTTTTGTGCACTGTCCGCCCTGGGCCAGCCACCGTGACATATATATACTGCCCCCAAACAGTAAGGCCCTCGGGGGCGCGACAGGAGCCCCTGGCTAGGCTGTCAGGTGGTCACGGCAAGTGACAGGCAGGAGCCTCTAGGTAGGCTGTCAGGTGGTCACGGCAAGTGACGGGCAGGAGCCTCTAGGTAGGCTGTCAGGTATACACGGCAGGTGCAGGCAGGAGCCTCTAGGTAGGCTGTCAGGTATACACGGCAGGTGCAGGTAGGAGCCTCCAGGTAACAGGCAAGTTCTCTAAGTAGGCAGGCTAGCCTAGCCCATAGACAGACTGGTGGGTTTGACCGTAGGCAGACCGTCGGGCGGGAGAGTGTCATTGGCAGGCGGAGACAGGTAGCAGGTGAAGGCTCCGGATAAGCGGACTGGCCAGCCCATAGACAGACTAGCGAACTGAGCTGTAGGCAAACTGTCGGGCTGGACTGGTAATCAGGCTGGCAGACTGGACTGATAGTCAGACGGACTAGACTGGTAGTCAGACAGGCAGCCAGACCTGTGGGCTGAAGCAGCGTTTAGCATATTGAGCAACAACCTTGCACGGGCACCTCCATATTGGAGGAGGTGCCTTTTATAGGGGAAGTCCTCCGGCCATTGGCCGGGGACTTTTTAGGATGGTGCGCGTGGCCCCTTTAAGAGGGAGGGAGCGCCTGCACGCCCTAAGCACAGTGCCCGGGGAGCTGCGCTTGCCGGCAGCAAGAGAGGCAGAAGCGCCGGAGGACGCCTGTCAGGGGGCAGAGACGCCGATACTACAATTTATTGATGGGAGCATGGAGCACCATACCTGTGCTATGCAGGCTGTCAGCGCTGCACAGGGAGAAGATAGTTTGGTCATGCACTGCGCATGACCAAAAAATCTTCCTGCTGTCTGGTGATCCGGATGCTGTCATGACGACATCAGACGTCATGGCAACATCCGGGAAGCCGCGGCAGACAGCGCTGGAGGCCGGAAGAGGAGGTGAGTATTGCAATCACCTCCCCTTAGCCACCGCAATGCTGCGATCGACTTCAATCGCAGCATTGCGGGGGTTAATGTGCCGGGAGCGGTGCGGGACCGCTCCCTGCACATAGCACCAGGTGTGAGCTGTGACAATCAGCTGACACCCGGCGGCGATCGCGCCCGTACAGCCTGTGTGCGCGCGCGATCGCAATGACGTATTAATACGGGTCAGGCTCTTAAAGCCCAGGGCACAGACGCGTATTAATACGTCTTGGGCTTTAAAGGGGTTAATATTTTTAAAAACATTTTTTTACACTTTTTGCTTGCTTCAATAGTCTCCATGGGAGACTAGAAGCAGCACTTGCCTGATTGTTTCTGTTACACACAGGCAATGAGCAGATCACCTCTGTGTAGCCAAAATGCTCACTTGCTATAAGCGCTGACCACGGCGCTCATAGCAATCTGGCCATGACAACCACAGGGGTTTACTGCAGACCTCGGGTTGTCATGCCAACCCATCGGTGACTTGCGATCATGTGACAGGGTCACCGATGGGCAGGGCGGCGCTGTGAAATGCCGCTGTCAGAGATTGACAGTGGTATTTAACTAGTTAACAGCAGCTGGTGGATCTCGATTCCACCTGCGGCTGTTGTGGGCACATGTCAGATGTAAGGATCAGCTGACATGTGCCCGGTTTAGTGCAGGCTCACCACCGGAGCCCACACGGAACCGGGGGTTATAACGTGGTGCGTACTATTATGTACCACGTCATAAAGGGGTTAAAGGGAATCTGTCACCAAAAATAGCGCTGTTAACCTGCAGATATGGGGTTAATCTCCAGGTTAACAGCGTTATTATTATGCTGCCTGGTGCCTGCATGCAGCCGAATGCAGTGCGGAGAAAATGAACTTTATTCTCCTCACCAGCATTTGGTTTCAATCATGGAGGCGGGGGCACGGCTGGTTCAGTCACTGCTCTGAGAATACAGAGCGGACGCTGTAACCGCGACCCTGGCCCTGACTGACACTCGCTCTGCATTGGGGCTCAGTTGTCAGTCAGGGTCGGGGTCGGGGTTACAGCGGCCACTCTGTATTGTCAGAGCAGTGACTTAACCCACAGAGCCCCCGCCTCCATGACTGAACCCGAATGCTGGTGAGGAGAATAAAGTTCATTGTCTCCCTGCTGCATTCGGCTGCGTGTAGGCGCCGGGCAGTATAATAACGCTGTTAACCTGCAGATTATCCGCATATGTGCAGGTTAACAGCGTTATTTTTGGTGACAGGTTCCCTTTAACTTAATATTTTGCTGCACAACCTTTTGAGTGAATCACTGCAAACAAACAAACCATTTTTGTAACGCTCAATGACATTTCTGCAGCTGTCCACAGGTATTTTGTCTCACTCCTTGTCAGCAAACTGCACCAGCTGTTTCATGTTTTAAAGGTGACTTCTCCAGAAGGCATGTTTCAGTTCCTTCCACATGTTCAATAGGATTTAGATCAGGGCTCAAAGAAGGTTACTTCAGAATAGTTCAATGCTTGGCTATTGGCCATTCGTGGATGTTTTTAGATGTGTGTTTTGGGTCATTTTCCTCTTGGAGGACCCATGAGCTGCTACTCAGACCAAGCTTTCTGATACTAGGCAACTAGGTACAATGAGAACATAGAGCTAATGTTACTTGCCAAAAAGCTCCAGTTTGTCGCTTGTCAATATGTATTTTGGAAAATTGCAGTCTCACATTTTATGATTTGCTTTTAACAGCGATCTCCTCCTTGGTCATCTTAAATGAAGTCCACTTTGGCCAAGACAGCGATGGATGACCTTGACCTTGGAGCTGTTCTGGGGTTTTTGCTTACCTTTGGTATTTTCCATCTCTTCAATTTGTCACAATATTTCCTCTTGCTGCCACATCCAGGGAGTTTGGCTACAGTCCCATAGACCTTAAACTTCTGAATAATATGTGCAACTGTAGTAACAGGAACATCAAGCTGTTTGTAGATGGTCTTATAGCATTCAATTTATCCTGTTTGTCTACAATTTTCTTTTTAATCTCCTGACACAACTCTCTCTTTAGCTTTCTTTGGTCCGTGTTAAGTGTGCTACACACATGATGGCACACACCAAATAGCACAGTGACTACTTTTCACCCAAGGACGCACATTCAGCTGAAGTGTATTGCAGCATAGAGACCCGCTGACTCCCTGCACTGAAACACACACTGCCGGCCAATCCAGACTGGCATCTAACGTTGGTGTGCCTTGTCAAGGGTGACACATGGCAGTGACGTCATACGCCACCCATGGCTGGCACAATGAAGCCAGCTGCAGGCTATAGAAGAGGACACTGCACAATGTGGGAGCTAAGGAAGGTAAGAAGACATTATACCAGGAAGGGGACAAGAATGGGGGACATTATTACAGTATAGGGGCCAGGACTAGACACATTATTGCAAAAAGGGGCCAGGGTGAGGTATAATACTATGTGGAGGGTAAACACGTAGGTATATAGGATTTAGGGTGCTACAGGTGCCCATACATCTGATCAAAATGCAAGTGGGGGCCCGGGTCCAAATTTTGCACCGGGGCCCATCAGACTCTAGTCATGTCACTGTGCATTAATACTGTATGGAGGCAGTGGTTAGCACTGCAGCCTTGCAGTGCTGGGGTCCTGCAGTACTGGGGTCCTGGGTTCAAATCCCACCAAGGACAACATCTGTAAGGAGTTTGTATGTTCTCCCTGTGTTTGCATGGATTTCCTACGAGTTCTCCAGTTTCCTCCGACACTCCAAAGACATACTGATAGGGAATGTAGATTGTGAGCCCCAATGGGGACAGCAATGATAATGTATGTAAATTGTCTGAATTGTAAAGCGCTGCAGAATATGTTGGTGCTATATATATAAAAAGATTATTATTATTATAATGTTAGGGGGTCACAAAGGGAAACCACTACTTTAGTATATTTTACTTTTGATGATACCACGCCATTAAATCACTGGATTCATCTGTACATTTACACTGCACATTATAGTAGCCCAGCTGTGCACTACTCACATAGTAATATTGCAGGATCTCATGGTTTTCTTTTCTTTCTTCTCTTTTCTTTTCTCTTCGACTCCCTTTTTATTTTAGCCTAGATATGCAGATTTGTGCTTAATGAATGGCTCATTCGGTCCCGTAAGACAAATTAGAAAGACAAGGACGTTTTATTTTAATGAATTTGAAAATCTCTGCAGGGATAAAATGAAGCCATACCCATGTGATTATAGCATTTGTAAGTGACACAGTGTACACTACCAGAAGGATCATCTTTTTTCTCACTCACACTTTTTGATGTATATCAAAGCATGAGATATGCTTAAAGGTGTAATTCCTCTTATTGCAAAATTAACTGATATTTTGGAACTGTTCATAATTCCCTCTGCCTTGACTAAAGCCCTAGTTCCAGCTGCCAAAAAACAGCCCCATAGCATAATCCTGCCTCCACCATGCTTCACAATGGGTATGGTGTTCTTTTGGTGATGCAAATTGTTGGTTTTCCTACAAACATACCTTTTGGAAGTATAGCTAAAAAGTTCAACCTTGTTCTCATCATAACACATTTTCCCACATGCTTTTAGTAGACCTGATGAAGGTTTTGGCAAAACATAGATGGTCTTGAATGTTTTTCTTTGAGAAAAAAAAGCTTCTTACCCCACAGGCCAGACATATAAAGAATATGGGAGAATGTTGTTACATGCAGTACACAATCAGTACTTTCCAGAAATACCTGCAGCTCCTTTAACTTCTTAAAAGCCCAAGGCATACTAATACATACCTGCCCCCTGAGCTTTAAGAGCCAGGTACGTATTAGTACGCCTTGTTGATTTCGCCCACACACAGGCTGTGCGGGCGCGATCGCCGCCGGGTGTCAGCTGATTGTCACAGCTGACACCCGGTGCTATGTGCAGGGAGCGGTCCCGCACTGCTCCTGGCACATTAACCCCCGCAATGCTGTGATTGAAGTCGATCACAGCATTGTGGGGACAGGGGGAGGTGATCGCGATACTCACCTCTCCTGCCGGCGTCCAACGCTGTCTGCCGCGGCTTCACGGATGTTGCCATGATGACCCGGTGTCGCCATGACAACATCCGGATCACCAGACAGCAGAAAGATACTTTGGTCATGCGCCTGTATAGCACAGGGATGCTGCTCCATCCCTTTGGTACACTGGCGATCAGAGTAAAAAAAGTGAAAGTCCCATAGTGGGACAAAGTATAAAAGTAAAAAAAGTGTTAAAAAATAAAAAATATATATATTTTTTGTAAAAATATATAAAAAAAAGATAAAAAAAATAATCCACTAAAAATATAATGTACCCATCAATAAATATTATTATGAAAAAAAACAAAAAAAAACAATAAAAGTACACATATTTGGTATCCGTAACGACCTGGCCTATAAAACTGTCCCACTAGTTAACCCCTTTAGTGAACACGGTAAAAAAAAAAAAAACGAAGCAAAAAACAATGCTTTATCATCATACCGCCAAACAATAAATGGAATAATGTGCGATCAAAAAGACGAATATAAATAAAAATGGTACCGCTGAAAACGTCATCTTGTCCCGCAAAAAACAAGCTGCGATGAAGCTCCATCAGCCGAAAAATAAAAAAGTTATAGCTCTCAGAATAAAGCGATGCAAAAAAATAATTTTTTCTATAAAATAGCTTTTATCGTGTAAAAGCGCCAAAACATAGAAAAACAATATAAATGTGGTACCGCTGTAAACGTACTGACCCGAAGAGTAAAGCTACCTTATCAATTTTACCACAAGCGGAGCAGGATAAAAAAATTTTAAAAAAAATCCTGAATAGTTGGTTTTTGTTTATTTTGCCTCCCAAAAATTGGAATAGAAAGCGATCAAAAAATGTCACATGCCTGAAAATGGTACCAATAAAAGCGTCAACTTGACCCGCAAAAAACAAGCCATCTCATGACTCTGTCGGCCGAAATATGGAAAAATTATAGCTCTCAAAATATGGCGATGCAAAAACTAGATTTTACAAAAAAAGCGTCTTTTAGTGTGTGACAACTGTCAATCATAAACACCCGATATGATTCTGGTATCGCTGTAATCGCACCGACACGAAGAATTAAGTTGTCTAATCACTTATACAGCACAAGGAACTCTAGGGTTAGCTTTAGGGATGTGCTAGGGTTAGGGTTAGGGTTGGGGTTAGGGTTGGGCTAGGGTTAGGGTTGGGGCTGTATTAGGGTTGGGGTTAGGGTTGGGATTTTTTTTAAAAGTAAAAAAAAAAAGATGACAATATGGCGACTAGTGTTGAGCGCAAGTGCTCGCTACTTGAGTTTGCATCGGGTGCTCAGGTATACACTGAGTATCGCGGGTGCTCGAGTGACATGCTCAGGTCTCCGCCCCATATGCTTCGCGGCCAAAAAAACCTTGCGGGGATTGCCTGCCATACATGAGCGATCCCCGCATGTTTTTTTTAGGGTGTCTAATAATCATGAAACATGCAGGTGGGGACTCGAGCATGTCACTCGAGCACGCGCGATACATGGAGCATACCTGAGTACCCGATGCAAACTCAAGTAGCGAGCACTTGTGCTCAAGACTAATGACAACTTATTCGATATGATGACCTAATGTTATCAAATGATGTGTCGTACCTCTGGGTTCAAAATGTTCACTATACCCCTTGATAAAATTCTTGAGGGGTGTAGTTTCCAAAATAGGGTCACTTGTAGGGGGTTTCCACTATTTAGACATATCAGGGGCTCTCCAAACGCGACATGGTGTCCGCTCTCAATTCCAGCCGATTTTGCGTTCAAAAAGTCACACAGTGCTCCTTCCCTTCTGAACTCTGCCGTATGCCCAAACACGGTATTTTCCCCACATATGGGTTATTGGCGTACTCAGGAGAAATTGCACAAAAGTTTTTGGGGTCCATTTTCTCCTCTTACCCTTGTGAAAATAAAAAAATTGGGGCTAAAACATCATTTTTGTGGAAAAAGTTGGATTTTTTTATTTTCACGGCTCCATGTTATAAACTTCTGTAAAGCATTTGGGGGTTCAGGGTGCTCACCACACATCTAGATAAGTTCCCTGAGGGGTCTAGTTTCCAAAATGGTGTCACTTTGGGGGGTTTCCACTGTTTAGGCACATCATGGGCACATCTGCTAATTATTCAAGCAAATTTTGCATTCATAAAGTCAAATGGTGCTTCTTCCGTTCCGAACCCTGCCGTATGCCCAAGCAGTGGTTTTCCCCCACATATGGGGTATCGGCTTAGTCAGGAGAGATTGCACAAGTTGCATGGTGCAATTTCTCCTGTTACCCTTATGAAAATGCAAAACTGGGGGCTGAAAAACTTTTTTGTGGGAAAAAAGTGAAAATTTTATTTTCACGGCTCCATGTTATAAACTTCTGTGAAGCACCTAGGAGTTCAAGGTGCTCACCACACATCTAGATAAGTTCCTTGAGGGGTATATTTTCCAAAATGGTGTCACTTGTGGGGGGTTTCCACTGTTTAGGCACATCAGGGTGTAGCATCGGCGTCTCTGCCCCCTGCTAGGCAGAGACGCCGTTTCTCTCACCGCTGCACTCCCTGCCCGGCGTCCTCCAGGGCTCCTCTTCCTGCTTCTGCCGGCGCGCGCAGCTTCCCGGGCACTGTGCTTAGGGCGCGCGCGCGCTTCCTCCCTCTTAAAGGGGCCGCGCACCGCCCTAAGGAGTCCCCGGCCAATTGCCGGAGGTCCTCTCATATATAAAGCACCTCCTCCAATATGGAGGTGCCCGAGCAATAGTTGATGCACAGTGTACTTGCCTCTGCTTCAGCCCTCAGGCCCCACTGCTAGCCTGACTACTAGTCCTGCCCGCCAGCCTGACTATCAGTCCAGTCCGCCAGCCTGTCTACTCTCCAGCCCGACAGTCTGTCTTCCGTTCAGTCCGCCAGTCTGTCTATGGGCTTTGTCCGCCTGCTTACCTGGAAGCACCTGCCTGTTACCTGTCAGCCTACCTGGAGGCTCCTGCCCGTCACTTGCCGTGACCACCTGTCTGCCTATCTGGAGGCTCCTGCCCGTCACTTGCCGTGACCACCTGACAGCCTACCTAGAGGCTCCCGCCTGTCACTTGCCGTGACCACCTGTCTGCCTACCTGGAGGCTCCCGCCTGTCACTTGCCGTGACCACCTGTCAGCCTACCTGGAGGCTCCTTCCCGTCACTTGCCGTGACCACCTGACAGCCTACCTAGAGGCTCCCGCCTGTCACTTGCCGTGACCACCTGTCTGCCTACCTGGAGGCTCCTGCCCGTCACTTGCCGTGACCACCTGTCAGCCTACCTGGAGGCTCCTTCCCGTCACTTGCCGTGACCACCTGACAGCCTACCTAGATGCTCCCGCCTGTCGCCTGCTGTCTCTGCCAGTTCATCTACCCGGACCTCTCGTCAGCCTGCCTGCTGTGCCCATCTGCAGTATCGGTCAGTCTCTGCCATCTGACCCGTGGGAGTCACCTGCTCTCTTACAAGGTCGTCCCCAGAGTAGCACCTGGTCCCTCTGCTCGGTCCCTCCCTGGTCACGGAGTCGTTAGCTGCCGTACGACCTAGGTCGGTCCGAGTTGATACTTAGTTACGCCCCTCCGGGTCCCTCCTTGCACCACAGCACAGAGGTTCCACCACCTGGATCCGTAACAGTTTGCTCGGGCCATGGAACCCGGTGGCCCCCAAGCCCCCTCGCTCTCTGACCTGTACCAGGAGGTTTCTCGTCAGAGATCCCAACAGGAAACCATCCTGAACTTCCTGCGGAGTGTCAAATCCCGCCTGGACACACTGTCTGTTCCACCTGTGTCCGCCTCGAGTTGTGCGACTCTCGCTCCGGCAGCGCCGCTGCCCACCAATACCACGGCATCCAACACAGGTCCCCGGCTTTCTGCACCTCCTCGTTTTGGAGGCGACCCCGCTCTAGCTCGGGGTTTCATAAACCAGTGCACCATGCACTTTGAACTTTTGGCACATCAGTTGGCCTCCGACCGGGCCAAGGTGGCGTTCATCATGTCTCACCTCACTGGGGAAGCACTGGCATGGCTTAATCGCCTGTGGGAGAGAGGGGATCCCCTGGTGTCCAATCTATCGTCTTTCCTCGCAGCTTTCCAGAAAGACTTCGATGAGCCAGGACGAAAATCCTCTACTGCCTCCTCTTTGCTCTGTTTCTGCCAAGGGAGTCTCACTGTGGGCCAGTATGCCATACAGTTCCGTACCCTCGCTTCTGAGCTTGCCTGGGACAACGAGGCCCTGGTGTCCATCTTCTGGGAGGGCCTTTCCGGCCGGATTAAGGATGAGTTAGCGGGCCGGGACATTCCTACCACCCTGGATGAACGTGCTAAAGAGACTACCCGGGAGTGAAGATTTCCTCGCCTTGCTCCGACTTTCCAGAGACCTGTCTCTCAATTAGCTACTCCCCGGGCACGCTCGCCCGAACCTATGCAGGTCGACCAGACCAAGATGATGAAATCTCGCCAAGAGTCACGCCGAGCCGAGGGGAGCTGTTTCTATTGTGGCAGTAAGGAGCACTTCATCCATTCCTGCCCGGTGAAGCCGGGAAACGCCAGTATCTAGGACCACTCGGAGAGGTCATCCTAGACAAAAGTAAACTCCCTCCTTCCATGACTTTGTCTGTCTCCATCTCCTGGGGAGAGAACCGCTATTTTGAAATTGCACACCTAGATTCCGGAGCTGCTGGGAACCTCATTTCCCAGTCCCTGGTAGAGAAATATCACATTCCCACCAAGCCTCTGGCTGAACCATTGGCAGTCGCCTCCATGGATGGAAGACTCCTTCCGGTGTCCATCTTGCTCGTCACAGAACCTATAACCCTGCAGGTGGGAATGCTGTATTCTGAGAGGATCTCCTTCCATGTGCTTTCCGGTCTCTCTCACTTCCTATTGCTAGGTCTACCCTGGCTCCAGAAACATGAACCCGTGCTGAACTGGTAATTCGGTGAAGTTCTCCATTGTGGGCAGGATTGCCATAAGACCTGCCTGGTTCCGGTCCGCTCGATTCGTCCGCTCTTCACCCCGGCTAATCTACCCGGTTTACCGGCACCTTACTGGTCCTATGCAGATGTCTTCGACAAAAAGGAAGCAGAGACACTGCCACCTCATAGGCCATATGATTGCCCGATCGACCTGGTACCCGGTGCCACTCCACCCCTTGGGCGTATTTAACCGTTGACGTCGGCCAAAACCCGGGCCATGTCGGAATGTATTAAGGAGAATCAGGCTAGGGGATTCATCCGGAAATCTACCTCCCCGGCTGGAGCCAGATTCTTCTTTGTCAAGAAGAAAGATGGTTCACTACGCCCGTGTATAGACTATCGAGGACTCAACCAAATCACGGTCAAAAACAAATACCCCCTGCCACTCATCTCCGAGTTGTTTGACCGCCTTAAGGGCGCTAGGATCTTTTCCAAGCTGGATTTACGTGGGGCGTATAACCTGGTCCGGATCCGTCAAGGAGACGAGAGGAAGACGGCATTCAATACCCGGGACGGTCACTATGAATACCGTGTAATGCCCTTCGGTCTCTGCAATCCTCCCGCCGTCTTCCAAGAATTAGTCAATGACATCTTCCGTGATCTTCTATATTCCTGGGTGGTGGTGTACCTGGACGACATCTTGGTCTTCTCTCCGGACCTTCCCACACACCGGAGGGATGTTCGTCAGGTCCTGCTTAGGCTCAGGCAGAATCACCTCTATGCCAAATTTGAGAAGTGCCTCTTCGAGCAGACCTCCCTTCCGTTCCTGGGCTATATTATCTCCTAGACAGGTCTACGAATGGACCCTGAGAAGCTCTCTGCCGTCTTAAAATGGCCCCGTCCGGAGGGGTTGAAGGCCATTCAGTGATTCCTGGGCTTCGCCAACTACTACCGTCTCTTCATCCCTCACTTCTCTTCCCGGACTGCTCCCATCTCTGCGCTCACCCGTAAGGGAGCAAATTCCAAGGTATGGCCGCCCGAAGCTGAGGAGGCCTTCCTTTCCTTAAAGCAAGCCTTCTCCTCTGCCCCAGTGCTGCACCGTCCGGACTGCAACAAACAGTTCTTCCTGGAGGTTGATGCTTCCTCCTCCAGAGCCGGAGCAGTGCTCACCCAAAAATCTTCATCCGGGAAAATGGTAACCTGCGGCTTCTTCTCCAAACTCTTCTCCTCGTCTGAGCGCAACTACTCCATAGGAGACCGAGAACTGCTAGCCATCAAATTGGCGCTGGAGGAGTGGCGTTACCTGCTTGAAGGGGCTCTATACCCAGTGATCATCTATACTGATCACAAAAACCTTGCATATCTCCAGAATGCCCAAAGACTCAATCCTCGTCAGGCCCAGTGGTCTTTGTTCTTCACTCGCTTCGACTTTATCCTACATTTCCGCCCGGCGGACAAGAATGTTAAAGGTGACGCCTTGTCCCGATCCTTCCTGTCCTCCGATCTAGAGGAGGAGCCTATGCACATCATCGACCCCTCCAAAGTGATGAGTATGGCCCCCTTAGATCTTACTCGTCTCCCACCCGGTAAGACGTTTGTAGCAGTTCCAGATCGGGAGAAGATTCTTCACTGGGGTCATTCATCTAAACTAGCCAGCCATTCCAGTCAGAAGAAAACTTTCCTTCTCATTACCCGGCATTACTGGTGGCCCACCCTGCGCAAGGATGTGGTAGACTTCGTCTCGGCCTGTTCGTCTTGTGCCCACAACAAAGTTCCTAGACATCTTCCAGCCGGCAACCTCCTGCCTCTTCCCGTACCTGCTGCCCCTTGGCAACACATTGCTATGAACTTTATTACAGATCTCCCTGTTTCTGCCGGCTGTACAGTCATTTGGGTGGTCGCCCACCGCTTTTCTAAAATGGCCCACTTCATCCCTCTGCCTGGTCTCCCGTCCGCATCAGAGCTGGCTAAGGACTTCTTTCTTCACATTTTCCGTCTCCATGGCCTACCCCTCCACATTGTGTCTGATCGAGGGGTTCAGTTCACCTCTCGCTTCTGGAGAGCTACGTGTAAGCTGCTGGATGTCACCCTGGATTTCTCCTCCGCTTACCATCCACAGTCCAATGGCCAAGTGGAGTGTATCAACCAGATCCTTACCAGCTACCTCTGGCACTTTGTTAATGCTCACCATACCGATTGGGTGGACCTCCTACCATGGGCCGAATTCTCCTACAACAACCATGAGAGCGAATCGACTTCCAAGTCCCCGTTCTTTATAGTCTATGGTCAACATCCCCGGATTCCATTTCCCGTCTCCGCTTCCGTGGACATCCCTGCTGCGGAGTCTCTGGTCAGCGAATTTTCCACCATTTGGGAGAATACTAGGTCCGCACTTCTTCAGTCCTCCGAGCGGATGAAGAAACATGCTGACAAGAGACGTCTGGATCCGCCTCAATTCCGTCCGGGAGACAAGGTTTGGCTCTCCTCCAAACATGTTGGGCTCAAAATACCCTCCTACAAGTTGGGTCCTCGGTTCATCGGTCCATTTGAAGTCCTCAAACAAATCAACCCAGTGGCCTACAAGTTAAAACTCCCGGCCACCTTACGGATTCCCAACTCCTTCCACGTATCTCTCCTCAAACCAGTTGTGTTTAATTCTTTTTCCAACAATCCAGGTACTCCCCCTGCTCCGGTTTCCGCTGAGGACGTTTTTGAGGTAGAGAACATTCTGGCCACCAAGAGGGTAAGAGGAAAAACCTTTTTTCTGGTGGATTGGAAGGGGTTTGGCCCAGAGGAAAGAACTTGGGAACCCAGGGAGAACATTCATGCCCCGGTTCTCCTTGAAAAATTTCTTTCTGGCCTAAAAAAGAGGGGGGCGTAAAGGGGGGGGGGTAATGTAGCATCGGCGTCTCTGCCCCCTGCCAGGCAGAGACGCCGTCCCTCCCCCCGCCGCGCTCCCTGCCCAGCGTCCTCCAGTGTTCCTCTTACTGCTTCTGCCGGTGCATGCAGCTTCCCGGGCACTGTGCTTAGGGCGCGCGCACGCTCCCTCCCTCTTAAAGGGGCCGCGCGCACCGCCCTAAGGAGTTCCCGGCCAATTTCCGGAGGTCCTCCCATATATAAAGTACCTCCTCCAATATGGAGGTGCCCGAGAAATAGTTGATGCACAGTGTACTAACCTCTGCTTCAGCCCTCAGGTCCCGCTGCTAGCCTGACTACTAGTCCTGCCCACCAGCCTGACTATCAGTCCAGTCCGCCAGCCTGTCTACTCTCCAGCCCGACAGTCTGTCTTCCGTTCAGTCCGCCAGTCTGTCTATGGGCTTTGTCCGCCTGCTTACCTGGAAGCACCTGCCTGTTACCTGTCAGCCTACCTGGAGGCTCCTGCCCGTCACTTGCCGTGACCACCTGTCTGCCTATCTGGAGGCTCCTGTCCGTCACTTGCCGTGACCACCTGACAGCCTACCTAGAGGCTCCCGCCTGTCACTTGCCGTGACCACCTGTCTGCCTACCTGGAGGCTCCTGCCTGTCACTTGCCGTGACCACCTGTCTGCCTACCTGGAGGCTCCTGCCTGTCACTTGCCGTGACCACCTGTCAGCCTACCCGGAGGCTCCTTCCCGTCACTTGCCGTGACCACCTGACAGCCTACCTAGAGGCTCCCGCCTGTCGCCTGCTGTCTCTGCCAGTTCATCTGCCCGGACCTCTCGTCAGCCTGCCTGCTGTGCCCATCTGCAGTATCGGTCAGTCTCTGCCATCTGACCCGTGGGAGTCACCTGCTCTCTTACAAGGTCGTCCCCAGAGTAGCACCTGGTCCTTCTGCTCGGTCCCTCCCTGTTCACGGAGTCGTTAGCCACCGTACGACCTAGGTCGGTGCGAGTTGATACTTAGTTACGCCCCTCTTGGTCCCTCCTTGCACCGCAGCACAGAGGTTCCACCACCCGGACCCGTAACACAGGGGCTCTCCAAACGCAACATGGCGTCCGCTAATTATTCAAGCAAATTTTACATATTTTACATTCAAAAAGTCAAATGGCGCTCCTTCCCTTCCTAGCCCTGCCGTGCGCCCAAACAGTGGTTTTCCCCCACATATGGGGTATCTTCTTACTCAGGAGAAATTGCTGAAAAACATTTTTGTGGGAAAAATGTGAAAATTTTATTTTTACGGCTCAATGTTATAAACTTCTGTGAAGCACCTGATCAAGGTGTTCACCACACATCTAGATAAGTTCATTGAGGGGTCTAGTTTCCAAAATGGTGTCACTTGTGGGGGGTTTCCAATGTTTAGGCACATCAGGGGCTCCCCAAACGCAACATGGCATCCGCTAATTATTAAAGCAAATTTTACATTCAAAAAGTCAAATGGCGCTCCTTCCCTTCCGAACCTGCAGTGCGCCCAAACAGTGTTTTTTCTCCACATATGGGGTATCTGCATGCTTAGGGGAAATTGCACAACAAATTTTGGGGTCCATTTTTTCCTGTTTCCCCTGCGAAATAAAAAAATTGGGTCTAAAGTAACATTTTTGTGAAAAACAATCTCAGAATCAGGGGGATCACTTGAAGCGTTCCAGAGTAATTACCTCATAGAGTGACAGTGGTCAGAATTGTAAAAATTGGCCTGGTCATTAACGTGCAAACCACCTTGGGTTGTAAAGGGGTTAAGGTTGCTGTAGGCTTCTTTGCATACTCCTGGACCAATTTTCTTCATGTGTCTCATAAATTTTTAAGATACGTCCCTTTCTATATACTATCACTGTTGTGCCAAATGTAAGCCACATCTTGATGACCGTCTTCACAGCACTCCATGGTACATCTAATGTCTTGGAAATGTTTTTGTATCCTTCTCCTGACTAATAACTTTCAACAATGAGATCTCTTTACTGTGTTGGAAACGGTTTACGAACTATGGGGCCAATTAATCAAGGCTATGATAGCGCACAATCGCATCACGCCAGTCTTGCTGAAATAGAAGGCACCACCACTTAATGAAATTAGTACTGTGCCTCTTCAAAAACATTAATCCCTTCCACTCCCCAGGAAGAAGCAAACGTGGCAAAATATGAGTCGGGGCAGTGGGACACAACATACCTTGTATTTACCATAAGCTCCACGGAGATATTCACTCCTACACTCTGCAGGTAACACCATCTACTGCAGGGATGTAATTCAAAGAGAAGGACTTTAGGTAGAGACGACTGGTTTATATACTACATAATAGGGTAACCTACAGGTGGAATAAATGAATGTTTATGGACAGGCACAAAACGGATACTTTACGTTACATACTTTTAGCTTAACACAACAGATTCTACATATACTAATGGCTAGTTGTAATACCATGTAATTGGGCATTTTCTCATCATATGGGTGGAAGGGATTAATGGTTTGCTCAGGCACGGTGCTAATTTTCCAAACCCTTAAGTAATTAGATATTTTTAGCCTAATACAGCAGGTTTAACGTATATTCAGGTATTCAATGTCCCCTGTTCCTTGTTTCATGCCATGTCTTTTTATGTACATTTAATTGAATTTCAATAAACTTTTGAAGTTTTTATCATAATATAGATCTCTTCTTGTCTGTCCGGTATAGGAGTTCACAGACTGTATTGGTATACATACTGTATGTAGCTTGAAGTGCTATGGATTATTGTTGGACAAACATTGATTATTTTTGTATCCACTGTAGAGATAATTTTGTTCAGCTTTTTATCACGTGTTTAACTTCACTGGTAGAGGACTTTTTAGTTTGAATTCCTCTATTTTTATTCATTCAATAATGGAAAGTTTATAAGAAATTGAAGTTATGTTTATTTTAATCATTTTTTTCATCTGTATTCTACTTCTGGACATTCATAATGCTATGGCACCTCTCTTTGTTTTGTATTTCATGTGTAGCACTAATTGATCTGAGATATGTCACCACTCTGACTGCTGTGTTATGATCTAGGATAATTATCCTGTTACAACACAAATAATGGTTCCATACTAATGGCGGACACAGACAGAAGACCCCTGTGCAAGCACAATATATGGGCCCGTTGCAGCCCAAAAGCTCATCATAATGTACCATTCTGTATCTTTTGGGACCCTGTGCAGCTGCACAGGTTGCACCAATGATATGTCCTCCCCTGGTTCCACTAATGGAAACCAGACGGGATGGCATGTTGTTGAAGAATGCTCGTGACTAACAATGTCACGAGCCAAGCCCCTCCCACCTATCCCACCTCGCCCTCCATGCTTCTCAGTGGGCAAAAAAGGCGATCAAAAAGTTATATGTAAGAAAAAAAATGGTAGACATGAAAACATCAACTCCTTCAACAATAAACAAGCCATTATACCATTCTGATGGACGGCAGGAAAATAAAAAAGTTACAGCTCTTTCAATATGGTAATGGCTCACAGTCATCGTACTAACCTGTACAACAAATCTGGTTTATCACTTCTACTGCTTGGTGAAAGGTGTAATAAAAAATAAAAAAAATTCTTAAATTGCTGAATTTGTTCATTCTGCATTTGAAATATCTGAAATATCTGAATTAATGGCAATCAAAAATTATTACGGTATGTACTCCAAATGATATCAATCCAATTTTCAACTTATCCCGTAATAAACAATTCCCCATAAAGTTCCATTGCCCAAAAATTTTAAAAGTTATAGTTCTCAGAATATGGCAACAAAAAAAACATTGTTGACAAAAATTCATTTTTAGAGCTGGGATTAGTTGACTATAAGTCTTTTTTTTATATTATGCCAATGAATGGGGGACATATGAGGGACTGGCTATGGGGCACATATGAGGGGCTGGATGTAGGAGGCATAAGAGGGGCTGCCTATGGAGGACATAAGAGGGGCTGGCTATGGGGGGATATACAGTTATATGAAAAAGTTTGGGCACCCCTATTAATCTTAAGCTTAATGTTTTATAAAAATTGGTGTTTTTGCAACAGCTATTTCAGTTTCATATATGTAATAACTGTTGGACACAGTAATGTTTCTGCCTTGAAATGAGGTTTATTGTACTAACAGAAAATGTGCAATCTGCATTCAAACAAAATTTGACAGGTGCATAAGTATGGGCACCCCACCAGAAAAGTGACATTAATATTTAGTAGATCCTCCTTTTGCAAAAATAACAGCCTCTAGTCGCTTCCTGTAGCTTTTAATGATTTCCTGGATCCTGGATGAAGGTATTTTTGACCATTCCTCTTTACAAAACAATTCCAGTTCAGTTAAGTTTGATGGTCGCCGAGCATGGACAGCCCTTTTCAAATGATCCCACAGATGTTCAATGATATTCAGGTCTGGGGACTGGGATGGCCATTCCAGAACATTGTAATTGTTCCTCTGCATGAATGCCTGAGTAGATTTGGAGTGGTGTTTTGGATCATTGTCTTGCTGAAAGATCCATCCCCTGCGTAACTTCAACTTTGTCACTGATTCTTGAACATTATTGTAAAGAATCTGCTGATACTGAGTGGAATCCATGCGTCCCTCAACTTTAACAAGATTCCCGGTGCCGGCATTGGCCACACAGCCCCAAAGCATGATGGAACCTCCACCAAATTTTACTGTGGGTAGCAAGTGTTTTTCTTGGAATGCTTTGTTTTTTTGCCGCCATGCATAACGCCTTTTTATATGACCAAACAACTCAATCTTGGTTTCATCAGTCCACAGGACCTTCTTCCAAAAAGAAATTGGCTTCTCCAAATGTGCTTTTGCATACCTCAGCCGACTCTGTTTGTGGCGTGCTTGCAGAAACGGCTTCTTTCGCATCACTCTCCCATACAGCTTCTCCTTGTGCAAAGTGCGTTGTATAGTTGACCGATGCACAGTGACAGCATCTGCAGCAAGTTGATGCTGCAGCTCTCTGGAGGTGGTCTGAGGATTGTCCTTGACTGATCTCACCATTCTTCTTCTCTGCCTTTCTGATGTTTTTCTTGGCCTGCCACTTCTGGCCTTAACAAGAACTGTACCTGTGTTCTTCCATTTCCTTACTATGTTCCTCACAGTGGAAACTGACAGGTTAAATCTCTGAGACAGCTTTTTGTATCCTTCCCCTGAACAACTGTGTTGAATAATCTTTGTTTTCAGATCATTTGACAGTTTTTTTGAGGAGCCAATGATGCCACTCTTCAGAGGAGATTCAAACAGGAGAACTACTTGCAAGTGGCCACTTTAAGTAGCTTTTCTCATGATTGCATACACCTGGCTATGAAGTTCAAAGCTCAATGAGGTTACAAAACCCAAAAAAAGTGCTTTAGTAAGTCAGTAAAAAGTAGGTAGGAGTATTTAAAACAAGAAAATGATAAGGGTGCCCATACTTATGCACCTGTCAAATTTTGTTTGAATGCAGATTGCACATTTTCTGTTAGTACAATAAACCTCATTTCAAGGCTGAAACATTACTGTGTCCAACAGTTATTACATATATCAAACTGAAATAGCTGTTGCAAAAACACCAATTTTTATAAAACATTAAGCTTAAGATTAATAGGGGTGCCCAAACTTTTTCATATAACTGTATAAGGGGCTGTCTATGGGGGACATACAATGGAGAAAATAAGTATTTGATACACTGCCGATTTTGCAAGTTTTCCCACCTACAAAGGATGGAGAGGTCTGCAATTTTTATCATAGGTACATTTCAACTGTGAGAGACAGAATCTTAAAAAAAATCCAGAAAATCACATTGTATGATTTTTACATAAGTAATGTGCATGAAATAAGTAAGTATTTGATACAATAGAAAAACAGAACTTAATATTTGGTATTGAAACCTTTGTTTGCAATTACAGAGGTCAGACGTTTCCTGTAGTTCTTGACCAAGTTTGCACACACTGCAGCAGGGACTTTGGCCCCCTCCTCCATACAGGTCCTCTACAGATCTTTCAGGTTTCGGGGCTGTCGCTGGGCAACATTGAGTATCAGCTCCCTCCAAAGATTTTCTATTGGGTTCAGGTCTGGAGACTGGCTAGGCCACTCCAGGTCCTTGAAATACTTCTTACAGAGCCATTCCTTAGTTGCCCTGGCCGTGTGTTTCGGGTCATTGTCATGCTGGAAGACCCAGCCACGACCCATCTTCAATGCTCTTACTGAGGGAAGGAGGTTGCTGGCCAAAAACTTACAATACATGACCCCATCCATCCTCCCTTGAAAACGGTGGAGTCATCCTGTCCCCTTTGCAGAAAAGCACCCCCAAAGTATGATGTTTCCCCCACCATGCTTCATGGTTGGGATGGTGTTCTTGGGGTTGTACTCATCCTTCTTCCTCCAAACAGGGCGAGTGGAGTTGATAGTAAGTTCTATTTTGGTCTCATCTGACCACATGACCTCCCATGCCTCCTCTAGATCATCCAGATTGTCATTTGCAAACTTCAAATGGGCATGAATATGTGCTGGCTAGTGTTGAGCCACCCCCGTAGTGTTCGAGTTCGGTTCGGTTCGTCAAACACCCGTATGTTCGCCGAACTGTTCGTCGAACTGTTCGTCGAACACCTTCGAACACCGTTAAAACCAATGGCAGGCAAACAAAAACACATAGAAACACATAGAAAACACCTTCAAAGGTGTCCAAAAGCTGACAAACTGCTCAGAAGACACAACTAACACATGGAAAAGTGACAAGTACATATAGTCATGCGAAAAGAAAAGAGGTGGAGGAGTAAAAGGAGGGGGAGACACAGATATAGGCATGTCATGCCCTTCTAAAACCCAAAAAAGTGCGAAGCCGACACGGCCAGTCCGTTCCTGCCTGTGCGACCTCCGTGTCGCCAGGTTTGTGCCAGAGCTGCGGTGGACCCTGACGGCCAGCCCCCCTCTCTCAATACTGGTGCCTGTCCGCTGGTGGGTCGAGCCCCCCCCGCGGTGGGGGGGAGTAACATCTGCAGAAGAAAGACCATCTTCCAGCCAAGCTAAGATGTCTACTTCTTTTCGTGGACAATGTGATACGATCCCTTTCTTACAGACACGCCCATCGCTACAAATTCCAGATGAGGCACAAAAACAGCAGGTGCTTCAACGGATATCAAGTTCTCCCTCAAGTGGGCTCTCCTCCACCTCAACTTCAACATCACAAATACTCCAGTCCTCAGAGGTGTCACCCCAATCGCACTTGCTTCCTCACAGCTCCCAAGTCTCCAGCTGCCCGTCTGAGTATGCGGTAACACAGATGGTTGAGTCTGCACAGCTGTTTACTCATACTATAGCCTGGGAAACGGAGATCTGCTCCAGAGCTTCTGTTAATCCAGACGAGGAAATGATCTGCACTGATGCCCAGAATCTTTATGAGTCGGATCCAGGACCTAATGAAGAAGATTCTGAGCATAATGTAGACCCTCGTTCCCAAACTGTAACTGTAACTCCTGTTTGTGGAGACAATGATGAAGACGATGATGAGACTCAAATACCTGATTGGAGCGATAACTTGACTTTTCGGTCAGGGCAGGAAGAGGTTGGCTCTGAGGACGACGGGTGTGAGAACACACAGGGTGATGATGACGAGGTTGGAGATCCCACTTACTATCAACCCACAGCCAGCCAGTCGATGAGGTCAGCAGAGGAGGTGGAGGAGGATGTGACTAGCCCAGGGGATGTGGATGACTCGGTACCTGGGCCTTTGGGATGTCGCGGTGGTCGGCTCCCGGGCCCGTACCCTGGGGTCAGTCTTTAAAAGGGTGGATAATTGTCAATTTTATAAGAGTTTGTGACGCCACCTGTGGTATCTGGTGAGAAGCACCAGCGCTGCAGTAGTCCACTGAGGCCGGTGATAAGGCAACTCGATGGTATAGCTCCTCACAGGTGGAGCTAGGCCTCAGAAAAGCGTATGCAGGGAGAATGCAGGACAGGCGAGACCCAGCTGGGTCAGAGCAAGAACGGGAACGGACACGGTAGTCACTTCAGTACCTTTTACTGGTGGAAATTCAGGCAATCCCGGAGCACTGTAGGGTGAAGGGTGCATATCAGGATCCTCCCCAAAGAGCGGGTGTAGGGCCTCCTGTTTCTTGCCTCTGCGTAGTAAGTTTCTGACCTGCCTGGAGCTAGGCCTAACTTTGTCTCTGTCCTGCGCTGGCTGACCTTGTGGTAGAGCCTTGTCTTGGAGTTCACGCTCCCAGTATGCGGGGCCTAAGCGTCTCCTGGCTCTGTTACGTATCAGCACCTTAGCGATCCTGGGACTTGTAGTACTCCAGGGATTCTGGTTATGCCTTACTGGGTCATAGAGATCCCGGTAAGCTTGGATCCGGTGTCCGGTAAATGCTTCGGGGTCAGCTGGTTAAGCTCCTCTGCCCCCTATGTACTAACTCTCCACTCGCCTTCGGCCTACTCGGACCCTCACTAGGCTATACACACTAACGGCAACTTGCCACGCTTCACCGATCTTATGGCGCCGACACACCTTAAGCTCTAACTGGGCTCCCTGAATCTAGCTAACAGGAGCCTCGTGCTCCACTGCTGAACTATTAACTGAGTTCTCTAGACTAGACTGAGCTCCACTGCAGACTGACCTCTCTTAGGCTTCTCTACTGCAGGAACTCTTCAGAGGAACTGAACTGCCTAGCTCCACCTTTCCTATTTATATCCCTAACGGGCTCCCTCTGCTGGTCTGAGGTGGAAGGTGGAGATGTGTGAATGTTTATGGGGGCCTCTTGTGGAGGATTCCATCAATGCACTCTTCTAGGATCTGTGATACCAAGCGCAGCTGGGCGTCACAGATGCTATTAACGACGAGGTTAGGTTGCGCCTTCCTGGACAGAGACGGAGTACTGGAAGCACGTCAACAACTGCATCCTCAACCACAACTCTGCCTCTGACCACAAGTTGTAGTGGTCGCATGGGCTCTAAGCCTTGCATAGCCTGGGCATTTTTTCAGATCGATAAGGATGACCCAACTCGTGTTATCTGTAATATTTGTCACCAAAAGCTAAGTAGATGGCAAAAAATCCATAGTTTGCGTACTTCATGCATGAACCGTCACATGGATATGAAGCATAAGTTGCAGTGGGAAGCTACAATGCGGCCTAGCGGGCCGGGCCAACCACCGTCTGCCCCATCTTATGCATCCGCGGCCTCTTCATCCTCTGTGACTGGGGGGACAGCAGTCACACATGTTTTTGGACACAGACCTGCCACCTCTTTACCCGCAACAGCCAGTGTGATTGGCAGGTCATCATTTCATTTGGAAGTGGAAACACCAGCAGGTGTTGAGCGCTCTCCGACATCGAGAGCACCACCTTTGGATCAAGGCAACCTAACTTTTCCGCCTGCATCTTCCTCACAGACCGGCAAGTTTGCCGGGAACACCCTACTCAACCCCGTCTAAGCA
Organism: Phyllobates terribilis; assembly: GCF_046119375.1. NCBI lineage: Eukaryota > Metazoa > Chordata > Amphibia > Anura > Dendrobatidae > Phyllobates > Phyllobates terribilis. The sequence continues at coordinate 41,891,141 of NW_027362761.1, read as the reverse complement.
CAACAGCCAGCCCTCGGTCCCTCAGATGTGGACAAGTAAAAGACCATTTCCTCCTAGCCATGAGAAAGCTAAGAGGTTGAATTTCACCATCTGCAAGCTCTTGGCTACAGAAATGCTGCCTTTCCGCCTGGTGGACACAGAGGATTTTCGAGACCTTATGTCCGTCGCAGTGCCCCAGTACCAGATGCCCAGTCGGCACTACTTCTCAAAGAAAGGTGTGCCTGCGCTACACCAGCATGTCGCACACAACATCACCTCTTCTTTGAGAAACTCTGTGTGTGACAGGGTGCATTTCACCACAGACACTTGGGCGAGTAGGCATGGACAGGGGCGTTACATGTCGCTGACTGGGCACTGGCTAACTATGGTGACAGCAGGACAAGGGGCTGCTGTCCAAGTCTTGCCGTCCCCACGAGTTGTATGTCAATCCTCTTTATATAGAAGTTCCTCCACTGCTTCTGCCTCCTCAACCTCCTCTCGGTCCTCCACCTGCACCCAAAGCCTGTCTGGTAATGCCACCCGCTTTCTAACTGCGCACCTCCTTACTATGCTGGCAGCAGGGCTCAACGGCATCAGGCGGTGTTTACTTTGAAATGTCTGGGAAATGTGAGTCACACAGCTGAGAAGTTGTGGTCAGCTCTGGAGACCCAGTTTCATGAATGGTTGTCTCCACTGGACCTAAAACCAGGGAAGGCCATGTGCGACAATGCTGCAAACCTGGGTGCGGCCCTTAGCCGGGGCAATGTCACACACGTGCCTTGTATGGCTCACGTGTTGAACCTGGTTGTCCAGCAATTTTTAGCCCACTATCCCGGACTAGATGGCCTTCTGCAGAGGGCACGGTTGCTGTGTGCTCACTTCCGCCGTTCGCATCCCGCAGCTCAACGACTTACATCTCTACAGAATCGTTGGGCCTGCCAGTTCACCAGCTGAAATGCGATGTGCCGACATGGTGGAATTCAACTCTGCACATGTTGCAGCGACTGTGGCAGCACCGACAAGCCCTGGTGCAATACGTTCTGACGTATAGCCTGGGCCAACGAGATCCAGAGGTGGGGCAAATCATGCTGCAGGAGTGGTCTCAGATCAGGGACCTATGAAGTTGACGCGCCCCCTGGGCCGTGGGGTACCCGGAGCCGGGCCGGTAGACGGTGGGGGTTGTAGTCACTGTGGTGGCGACCCGGTCCGTGACCCAGGGCGGTCAATCCAAGGGTAATTTGTATATATGAGTTTTATAATGTCCGACTACGCCACCTGTGGAGTGCGGCCAAAGGGGCCGCCGCTGCGGAACAGTCCTCTGAAGCTGGTGGTTTTGCAGCAATGGTATTATTACTCCCCACAGGAAGAGTGTAGCTTCAGGGCAGTGTGGGTGGATGATGGTGGTTGTAGTGCAGGGAGTCAGTAATGAACACAGAGTCCGTGTGATGCAGTCCGAAGATCTTTACTCACAGTTGTTGCAGTCCAGATTACAGGTACCAGAGCAATCTCCCCCGTCGTGCTGTGCGTACTCAGTGAGGGGCTCAGTCCACCCCCAGATAGCTCCGGAGTACTTAGCAGGACCCCCTTCAGTGTGTCCTTTCTCTGGCCTTCTCCCTGCACCTCACACCCAGTGACACTTCTATCCGGTTTCCTCGGGCCTTGGCGGGCGACGTGTGTTCCGTCCCCTGGGTCCTATGTGGCTACCTTCTTAGTGAGACTGGTGTGGACTTTGGTCTGCAGTACATGAAATGCTGCAGCCTCCGGTTTCTAGTTGAGCCTTGCTGTTTCTCCGCTAGTTGAGGGACCGGTTCCCCTTATCTGGCCTGACCCCTCTACCTCCTGGTAGCAGCGGGCGTACGGGTGGCCTTCTGCACGGCGCGTACCCCTTGGGTCCCTTCGGTTCCTGGAGCCTTCCTGCTCCCACTCCTCTCTTCTCTCCTTCAGTCCTGGACCTCCCAGGCTAGGCCCACCTCCGGAGCAGAGCTCATGCAGAGCCTCTGCTCCTGTCACTTCTCCTCCTCTGACTGGCTTGCTCTTTCTAAGATGGCTTCCTATTTATACTCTCCCTGTCATGTGCTCCCCTAAGCTTCTTTCTACACCCACAGCCACTACATAGGACCCTCCCACCAGCTAGGGACCTGGGATTGTGCTCTCCCTTAGGAGCAATCTCGCCCTACCCCCACTGCGGGTATGTGTTGGATGCAGGTGTTAGGGTCCCGAGCCATACTCCTTCCTTACCTGAGGGTGAGATACTACACCTCTGGGTGAGATGCAGTACCTCTGTGGCGACTGAACCCTCAGGGGCGCCACACACCCTTCTGCACAGTTTTGAAATGGCGACAAAGATGTTTAGTGCTGACGACGATGCCATTATCAGCATAACTATTCTGGTGATTTACATGCTGGAGCACACGTTAAACAGAATTCAGAGTCAGGTGGTGGGACAAGAGGAGGTGGAGGAAGTAGAGGAGGAGTCGTATGCGGAAGGGATAACATCTCCAAGGTCCAGACGGTCGGCAGCACCAAGGCTGCAGGCATGGGAGGGTGGGGGAGAGGGATTAACCAGGGCGCATGGTAGCAGCCAAACTGTTGAGGAAGGTGCAGGAGCCGAGGAAGAAGTGGAGGACGAACTGGCGATGGGCATGGAAGACTCATCAGATGAGGGAGACCTTGATCACATTTCTGTTGTGCGAGGTTGGGGGGAGAGGGCAGAGGAAGGAAGCATGATTCTTACCTCGCTACCAACACAACAAGGACTTGGTCCTCCTGGATGCGCAAGACACATGAGTGCCTTCTTGCTGCACTACCTGCAACATGACCCTCGGATTGTCAGAATTCAAAGTAATCCCAACTACTGGGTTGTCACACTCTTAGATCCCCGGTACAAAAGTAAATTTGCCGAAATAATTCCTGCCATAGAAAGGGATTCACGCATGCAGGAGTATCAGCAGAGGCTGTTGCAGAATCTTACATGTGCTTTTCCACAAAACACCAGTGGTGCACATAGTGAATCTCACAGTCCTAATTTGCAAACCGTGGGACTGTCGAGTCTTCATCACTCAAACCATAACAGTAACACAGTATCTGCTGGTAACAGCAATTTTGTGGAATCGTTTCACCACTCTTTTAGACCATCCTTTGCAAGGCCACAGGAGACAAGAAGTCTGACACATAGTCAACGCCTAGAGAGGATGGTACAGGAGTATCTCCAAGTGAACATCGAAACTATGACTGTGTCACTGGACCCTTGCTCATTTTGGGCTTCCAATCTGGAAAAATGTCCGGAGCTCACCACTCACGCCTTGGAGATCTTGTCATGCCCTGTAGCCAGCTTTCTCTCTGAAAGTGTGTTCAGCGCTGCTGGTGGTGTGCTGACAGATAAGCGCACGCGGCTGTCCACTGAGAATATAGACAGACTCCCGTTCATAAAGATTAACAAATCATGGATCCGCAAGGACTTTTCTACCCCTGTGTCATCCTGGGGAGACTAAAAGCTTGAGGATTTGGTAAAATCACCTCACCAACCGTTTTAAGCAACTCTGGGGCAATTGATGCCACTTAAGTGGTGTCTGTGCCACAATTTTTGGAAAAAATGGAGACTCTTTTTGGAGTCCCCTTGCTGTGTTTTACGTGACGTTGGCATCGTCAATTCCAGGTGGGTTGGGTCGCCCCCCCCCCCCTTTTAACTGTAAGAAACTACATACACTATGGCTTGGGGTAACACAGATGGTTGAGTCTGAAGAGCTGTTTACTCAGAGGTCTGCTCCAAAGCTTCAGTGTCTGCTAGTCAGCGTAGAATTTTTAACTGCATCTAGCCTAGGCAATACTTTGGGCGTAGTAGCCCAGCTGCGAAGCAAGCTGCACCGCCTGTGTATCTAATAAGAATTTTTAAATGCATCTAGCCTAGGCAGACTGTGGGGACCCCCAACCAAACCCAGACGCTCAGCCCCCCTACCGCCCCCCTTTCCTTGACAATACAATAATGTAACTCTTACAACTGGATGGGTGAGGATCGGTCACAGCTTTATTAACTCTTTATACTCATTCCATTAGAAAGGCATTTTATTTCTAAAATAATTCAGCTTGTTGCAGCATGCCCTGGGTCTCCACACCGGCAAGTTGGCCAACAAGTGTAACTCTCCAACATGTCCTTTCTATTTCCAGGCCACGGAGGATCCTGCGTACTCGTATGCAGGACTCTGACCCCCATCCATCACTCTTAACGCTTGTTCCACTCCGTCCTGGAGTCCTGACATGAATATGTCCAGTCCAATATCCATTAAGTGAACACTGTCGGGCCGTATGAGGCCTGCTTTATCTCCTTCCAGTTGTCGGTGTTGTATCACTACACAGCCTCTGTCTCTTCTAAATTTTGCCATCCGAATATTTATTACCCGCCTTGTCCGTTCGATGGCCGTGATGACTCGCGCACCTTGCCATACCGCTATCGGCACAATCTCTGACCATACTATAGTTAGTTTTGTGAAAAATTCTCTGAAGCGCTCAGTGTCTAGTTTCATTATTGCCATTAGTTATGCGCTCTTGTGATGACCTAGGTCATTTCCCCGGGCCTGTATAACTAAGATGACCGGACCTCTTGCCTCTCTCCCTACCTTGATTACCTCCATTAGTACCTGTGGCCATAGCAGGCCTCTAATACCTCTCCAGTTGAAATATGTGTTATGAAACTCTAATTTCCTCCCGCCTGGGGGGACTTTCGCCCTTTTTTCTGCCCAATATATATACGAGTGGCCTATCACCCACACTGTAGGCTTAGCGTCACCTGTAAAAGAAACAAACCACGTTAGGATAACAAGTCCGATCTTATGTATCTCGCCAAACACGTGGATCGCCATCTCCCTATCCTCTGAAATTCCGTTTCTGACAGTCCTGCTCGTTGCTGCTTCCGTGGCCGCGCCTATGGGGAATGAGTGTGTCCCGTAATCTTTGTGGTTGCCTGCCGATGTCATGCATTTATTAAATATAGCTTGGAACTGGTATCTTGATAATGGCATTCCATCAATGTGTGATAGGAAGAAATTACTTTGTGATCTGATGGTTATATATGTTTTTACTATTGTTACCCAACTCTGTGTACCGTTTGTGGGTTGTAGAAGTACCCAAGTGCCCCTGCCCGCTGGAACCGTTTTCAATTGGCGTATGCGTAGACGTATTGCATTATTGGCTATGACTACGTCCTGGTGTAATAAGCATCCACTGGTGGTAATTTTGGATTGAGGGACTAATTCGCTTATGTATAGCGCCCCGAAGAAGGCGATCGCAAATGCAGTAGACAGTAGTGTTGCTTCAAATTGTGAGTGTCATGTTAATGGTGTTAGGGATATGATGTGAGAAATCAGTTTTAGTGACACGGGACAGGACGTCTACACTCCTGACTTGGCTGACCCCTTTTCCACCCTTTTATGGATTGTCTGATGATGAATCTCTTTGTCACATATCCCCAATTCAGTAGTTGGAAGTGAAATGCTACTCCGGTCAGACACCGCTGCGCTGACGCCCCTGATATGCCCCTCATCATTAGCTTGTGGAGAAATTCTATGGTGACTTGTAATCTGGCTTGTTCACATTGGTCAACCCATCAGCCTGCTACTAGTCGTGTCCACTCTTTCCATGCCTTACCGTATGCTTGCCACGTCGACGGGGCAACTGACGCTCTGATTTATGGCATCAACTATTCGCCACTAGATCCCATAGGGAGGGTGGGCAACTGTTGCCCGATGGGTGGGCGTTGGGGAGGAGCTCTGTGAAAATCTGCCAATTGAATTGTGATAAAGTGTTAGCAGCAGCTTTAGACCCCTCAGCATCGTGGCTAGCGTGGACCCATGCATTGTGTTTTAGGCACAGGAATGCTAGCCAGCTTAGACGGGAGAGACGATGATGCCATCTTATTAATGCAGTGCGCTAGGCTGGTGTTTTTTGTTATGAAGCGTGTATTTTTGTTAGCCAGGAGCGCGCCCCATATTTCTATTGCTACCACTATTGGGAAGAAAAAAAAATTTCTGGGCTAGATGCAGCTAAAAATTATTATTAATTTCAAAGTATAGATGGCCTAATACAATGAGTACCACACACTGCTACTATGCCCAAAATTATTTTCCAGGCAAGATGCAGCTAAAAATTATTAGTAATTTCAAAGCTGGTGGAGCTTAGTATAGATGGCCTAATAGAATGAGTACCACACACTGCTAATATGCCCAAAATTAGTTTACAGGCAAGATGCAGCTAAAAATTATTATTAATTTCAAAGCTGGTGGAGCTTGGTATAGATGGCCTAATACAGTGAGTACCACACACTGCTACTAAGCCAAAAATTATTTTCCGGGCTAGATGCAGCTAAAAATTATTTTGAATTTGCAACCTGGAGGAGGTTAGTATAGATGGACTAATAGAACAAGTCCCACACACTGCTACAAGCCGAAGCTGAAATATTTTTTCAGAGCTAGATGCAGATAAAAATTATATTGAATTTGCAACCTGGTGGAGGTTAGTATAGATGGACTAATAGAACAAGTCCCACACACTGCTACAAGCCGAAGCCGAAATATTTTTTCAGAGCTAGATGCAGATAAAAATTATATTAAATTTGCAACCTGGTGGAGGTTAGTATAGATGGACTAATAGAACAAGTCCCACACACTGCTACAAGCCGAAGCCCAAATATTTTTTCAGAGCTAGATGCAGATAAAAATTATATTGAATTTGCAACCTGGTGGAGGTTAGTATAGATGGACTAATAGAACAAGTCCCACACACTGCTACAAGCCGAAGCCCAAATATTTTTTCACAGCTAGATGCAGATAAAAATTATATTGAATTTGCAACCTGGTGGAGGTTAGTATAGATGGACTAATAGAACAAGTCCCATACACTGCTACAATCCGAAGCCCAAATATTTTTTCAGAGCTAGATGCAGATAAAAATTATATTGAATTTGCAACCTGGTGGAGGTTAGTATAGATGGACTAATAGAACAAGTCCCACACACTGCTACAAGCCGAAGCCCAAATATTTTTTCACAGCTAGATGCAGATAAAAATTATATTGAATTTGCAACCTGGTGGAGGTTAGTATAGATGGACTAATAGAACAAGTCCCACACACTGCTACAAGCCGAAGCCGAAATATTTTTTCAGAGCTAGATGCAGATAAAAATCATATTGAATTTGCAACCTGGTGGAGGTTAGTATAGATGGACTAATAGAACAAGTCCCACACACTGCTACAAGCTGAAATATTTTTTCAGAGCTAGATGCAGATAAAAATTATTTTGAATTTGCAACCTGGTGGAGGTTAGTGCAGATGGACTAATAGAATGATGCTATGCCCAAAAGGTTTTACTTCACTAGGTGCAGTAAAAAAATTTGTATTCTATACACAGGTGGTGTAGCTTGCAACACAGATAGGCTACTCCACTGACTAACACACACTGCAAGAGGCCAAAAAGGATTTGCTTTGCTAGATTTAGCCAAATGCTGGGAAAAAAACTTGCACAGCACTGGCACAGACCTGCCTGGCAAAAAGTGATAGGAACTGATGTAACCTAGCCCTGAAAAGGACTGCAATTACAATTAGTCTTTACTCCCAACCTATCTATTTAAGAGCACAGACCTGCCTGATAAAAGTCATAGGAAATGATGTAACCTAGTCCTCAAAAGGACTGCAATCACAACTATTCCCTACTCCCAAGCTATCTGTAGATTTGTGCGAAAATTGGCTTGAAATTAATAAAGTATAGCGCACACAGCAACAGTGGTGCCGTCTAACACGCAGCTGCAGCAGTGAGAAAATGGTGGCGACGGGGAAAATGGCTGGGTTTTATAGGGCAAGGACATACACTGCCAATGACACATGCCCTTGCTTGTGTGAAAAAAAGCAGTTCGCTCCGTGTGTGCGCTGCTGATAGGCTGACAGATTGCACCTCCCCACTGTAAATGCGGGAAAGAGAAAAAAAATGGAGATCTTCATTATTTCTGCAGAGATCCATCCCTTGCCCCTCCCCCCACCCCGCTGTACACTCAAACTGCGTATTAACATTAATTTTCAGCATTACTGAGAAAAAATCCAGTTATGATTTTGGTGCACGAACAGTTATCGAACATAACCTCGAACAGCCGAATTTTTTTCAAATTGTTCGTGTTCGCCGAACGTCTCGAACACCGCCCAAAACAGCTCGAATTTGAGATTGGCGAACAGTTCGAGTCGAACACCGCTCATCTCTAGTGCTGGCATGAGCAGGGGGACCTTGCGTGCCCTTCAGGATTTTAAACCATGTCAGCGTAGTGTGTTACTAAACGGTAATGTTTGAGACTGTGGTCCCAGCTCTCTTCAGGTCATTGACCAAGTCCTCCTGTGTAGTTCTCGGCTGATTCCTGGCCTTTCTCAGAATCATCCTTATCCCAAGAGGCGAGATCTTGCATGGAGCCCCAGACTGAGGAAGATTGACACTCATCTTGTGTTTCTTCCATTCTCTAATAATTGTGCCAACAGTTGTTGCTTTCTCACCAAGCTGCTTGCCTATTGTCCTGTAGCCCATCCCAGCCTTGTGCAGGTCTACAATTTTGTCCCTGGTTTCCTTAGACACCCCTTTGGTCTTGGCCATGGTGGAAAGGTTGGTGTGTGATTGATTGAGTGTATGGACAGGTGTATTTTATACAGGTAACGAGTTCAAACAGGTGCAATTAATACAGGTAATGAGTGCAGAGCAGGAGGGCTCATTAAAAAAAAACTAACAGGACTGTGAGAGCCAGAATTCTTGCTGGTTGGTAGGTGATCAAATCCTTATTTCATGCAATAAAATACAATTTAATTATTTACAAATCATACAATGTGAATGAAGGTCACGTCAATCATTTATTGCATGCCCCCTGATTGCCCCCAATGACGGGTGAGTAGTGCAGCAGGTGGGAGGGGGGCAGCGCCAAAATGAAGGAAGATTTAACTTTTTTTTTTTTTTTAAATCTCCCTCCTTTCCTTACCTCCACTGGACTGGGGGGGGGGCCGCCATTATTATTCTTTTTTTCGAGCTGGGTGGGGGGACATAGGCAGATTAGCACAAATCAGCTCCCTGCCCTGACGGAAGAAGAAAAATCAGAGGTGAAGAACCTGTGATGATGGCATGCCCATGTGACTTGGGCAGAGTCATGCAACAGATTACAAGTGAAGTGTTTTCCGGGGCGGGAAGAGGCACTGGTGACCGCTAATTAGGGAACAGGGATACATGGAATTGCAGGCTGTGTATGGGGGTACATATAGTGGTGAAGGCTGTGTGTGGGAGTACATATAGTGGTGAAGGCTGTTTGTGGGGGTACATATAGTGGTGAAGGCTGTGTGTGGGGGTACATATAGTGGTGAAGGCTGTGTGTGGGGGTACATGAGGTGCAGGGTACATGTAGGGATGCAGTCTACATGTAGTGGTACATATGGGGATGCAGGCTACATGTTGTGGTACATATGAGTGTTCAGAGTACATGTAGGGGAAAGGCTACATGTGGGGGTACATATGTTGGGTGCAGGCTAAATATGGGGGTGCTTGCAGGCTACATGTGGGGGTATATATGGGGGTGCAGGTTACCTGTGGGTGTACATATGGTGTTGCAGGCTACATGTGGGGGTACATATGTGGGTGCAGGCTATATATGAGGGTACACATGGGGGTGCAGGTTATATATGGGGGTACATATGGCGGTGCAGGCTACATTCGGGGGTACATATGGGGGGTGCTGGACACGTGGGGGTACATATGGAGGTGCAGGCTATGTATGGGGGTGCGGGCTATATGTGGGGGTACATATGGGGTTGCAGGCTACATGTCGGGGTACATATGGGAAGTGCTGGACACGTGGGGGTACATATGTGGGGTGCAGACTATATTTGGGGGTACATATGGGGGTGCAGCCCAAATCCCATCAAGGACAACATCTGCAAGCAGTTTGTATGTTCTCCCTGTGGGTCTCCTCCTGGTTCTCTGGTTTTATCCCACACTTCAAAGACATACTGACAGGGAATTTAGATTGTGAGCCCCAATGGGGACAGCGATGATAATGTGTGTAAAGCGCTGCACAATATGATGGCGCTATATAAGCAATGCATAATAAAAAAATAAAAATATATGTGAGGGTACATATGGGGGTGCAGGCTGTATGTGTGGGGGACTTGGGAATGCAGGCTATATGTAGGAGTAGGAGGGACATGGGAGTGCAGGCTATATGTAGGTGGGACTTGGGAGTGCAGGCTATATGTAGAGGGGACATGGGAGTGCATGCTATATGTAGGGTGGACATGGGAGTGCAGGCTATATGTAGGGGGGGACATGGGAGTAGAGGCTATATGTAGGGAGGACATGGGAGTGCAGGCTATATGTAGGGGGGACATGCGAGAGCAGGCTGTATGTGCATTGTACATTGGGTGTGGACTGTATGTAGGGGTGTACATAGGGGTGCAGGCTGTGTGTGCGGTACATGGGGTGCGGACTATATGTGATTGTAGTGAAAGGTAAGCACTCCTTAGTGAAACTGAAGATACAAGCAATTTTTACTGTAGACAGTGAGGGGGCACATTATGGAGGGAGCACAGTGTTAAGAGGGGGTACAGTATGAAGAGGGGGCATTAAAGAAGGGTTTGGAGGCTATATTTTATTATGCAGGTACAGTGTGTAGGGCGGACAGTGTGACGGCCATAGTTATTAAGGGAGGATGGTTTGATAGTTACTGTTCATAAGGAAGGACAGTGTGACGGCCATAGTTTATGGGGGAGGAATGGGGTGGCATTATAATATATAAGGGGGACAGTGTGGAGGCAATATTTTATAGGAGAGGAGGTCATGTATCATAAGAGGGCAGTGTGGGGATTACTTTTTTGGGCAGAGAGCACAGCGAGGAGCAATTATTTATTTAGGGCAAAGCATGAGTAGCTATTTTTATTTTTAGACAGCATTATAAAGACACTTTTTATTTTAAGGGCTTTGTGTCATGATGTCTGCAGAATCTGGAGAAGAGGGACGTCTGCAGAGATGAGCTATATTGTCGGGTCCAGATGAAGAAGAAGAGGAGAAGAACCTCAAAGGAGATGTCACCTATAAGGTACCTGGATCTAAGGAGGCATCTACACTGGTCAATCGCAGCACTTAAATGACCGCTGACTGGTTTATGAAGCCGATCAACAGTCGTTTATTAGCTTGCTTAGACCGGCCAACTGCACTTTCATGTGCACAAAGCGATACTTAATAAGATAGCTTTGTGTGCATAGAATAAAAATGTTCTTGATGTTCAGTGATATTTAAGTAAGCTTAAAGGGAATTTGTCACCACATTTGACCTATCTAAACTATTAATATGGGCTTACTGGTTATACACCGCTGAGGACGGCGATCCCTGTATGTCTCATAAGAGACGCTTTGTTGCTGATAAATCCTCTTTTATCCGTTTATGTAAATTACCTGTTCCAGGCTATGGACAGGATGCTGCCTGGAAGATAACTCTCCCTCCGCACTTCATCTCCATATATCTCACCTACCATCACTCTGTACCTGTGACGTCGGCTGCTCGAGAGGAAATATCACACGTGAGCATTACTGTTCTCCTTTCCTCCGCAGTCTTCTGCCCTTCTATAGGCATCAAGTGCCTTCTGCGCAGGTGCCATTCCCAGCGTGATTGGATGCGTACGCTGGAGAACACTGGGAACGGCAGCTGCGCAGAAGACACACAGGGACAGAGTGATGCTGATGGAAGGTGAGATATATGAAGATGAAGAGTGGCAGCAGCGTTATCTTCCTCCCCATAGCCTGGAAGAGGTCATTTATATAAAGTGATGAAAGATGATCTTTCCACAACAAGGCGTCTCGCCCGAGTCTCCCACAAACCGAGTTCTTCTGTGTTCCCTATGATAGAGCCGCTGTGAGACATCTTTGGTGGTGACCTGTCTCTTAGACAATAAAAGGATCAGCAGCATGATAGTAGACATGCCCGATCCTTACCTCACTGATAATCATCTGTCAGGGGCCCCTTACATATTAGGCCAAGTTCCCAGGTGAGCATTCTGTGTATGGGATTAATCGAAATCTCATGCCCACTTTTTTTGTTGTTTTTACTTTGCCGAAACTGAACTGGTGAGGTTTTGAAATCTTCAACATGTCAATTTCTCTTGCGGTAAATATCTGTCTTATTTGCAGATTTTACTCATAGACTTTAATGTGATCAGGAAAATCCACAGATAAAAAATGCTTTTGTGTTTTCCCACAGTGGAAACGCAATAAAAGCCCATTTAACCTGAACATGACTTTATCAATGAAATCTTAGCAAAGCGAAGGAACGGGAAGTTTCTAAAACAAGCTAGTTTTAACTAAAACATGACAAGCCAAAAAGAGAGAAAAACCTCAGCTAAAAAAATGCAAATTAAGCTATTTGATGCTGGAGATTTTCTGCACAAAATACTCATTGTAGGACCTTAGCCTTAGGGCGCAGTCAAACGCTGTATAACACGGACAACGATCGCATCTCAGTGCACAGAATGTCTGGCGGCTCTCCTGACCTGAGCGTATTTCTATGTAGCTGTCACGCTCGGGTCGCCTCTGGCCAGTCCGTGCACTATGATGTGATCGTCATACGGCCGTCTGACTGCGCCCTTTGGCTAATTCATGTCCAAGTGTTGTCCAATTTTTATTGGACAGCATAGAGTAGAATGGATGTATTCACACATCGACTCAGTGCAGGTCTTAATCTGATCCTATGTGGATCCTATCTACAGACCAGTCTTGGTCATTCAATCTATGGGGATCCGAGAGTCACGGATGCACATTGGAGGCTTCACATTTGCTTCTATTTTTCATCACAGATTTGTTGCTTATTTATAATCTTGAGTAAAAACGTGATCTTCCAAAGTTTTTTTTTATTGACTTGGAAGCAAGGACACCTCTACACACAGAAGCAAATACAGGTGCTTCTCAGAAAATTAGAAAATCCTCAAAATTTTAATTTAATATGCTTTCCATTAATATGATTGAATACAGCACTTTGTGAACAGCCAGCTTTTTTAGCAATGACCTTTTGTGGCTTACCCTCATTGTGGAGTGTGTCAATTACTGTCTTCTGGACATCTATCAAGTCAGCAGTCTTCCCCATGATTGTGGAGCCTACTGAAACAGAGCAAGGGACCTTTTTAAAAGCTTAGGAAGCCTTTGCAGGTGTTTTTTGTTAATTATTCTAGTTTACTGAGATAATGACTTTTGTGTTTTAATTGGCTGTAAGCCATAATCATCAACATTAACAGACATAAACACTTGAAATAGATCACTCTGTTTGTAATGACCCTATATAATATATGAGTTTCACTTTTTGTATTGAAGAACTGAAATAAATTAACTTTTTGATGATATTCTAATTTTGTGAGAAGCACCTGTAGGTACAACTAGGATGACACCTAAGAACAAATTGTCCTGTTTCACTTGGATTTTAAGACTCACTCGGATGTGTGAATGTAGCCTCAGGGCTCATGCAGGTGAGCGTTTAAATCGGCCATGTGCTTTTTATCAGATCACACACAGACAGCGCACTGATCCATGTTATTCAATAGGGCTGTTCAGAAGAACAATTTTTTTGTCGGTCTGACTGTCCATGAGAAAAAAATCTCAGTAAGCACTACTTTCTACAGAGTCTCGGATGAGACTCACACATTCAAGTCTATGGGTGCGTTAAAAAGTTCTGATCCCACACCGAATATCTGAGTGGCATCCAATATTTACGGATATATTCCTATTATAAACCTAGAAAACTGTATGTGATCATGTACATGTGCTAAAGTAGTTGTATAAAAACGGATCGCACACGGACATAACAAACAGACACATGGATGGCACATGGATTAAAATCTGATGAAGATAAAAAAAAAAAATCTCAGTTTTCTGGATGAAACTCCGGTGATTTCTCATATGCTCGACTATGGCCGACATTAGTCTGGTGTGTATGGGGGACTTTAATTACTATCTAAAGGGTATGGGCACTTTTAGTATGACTTATCAGTAAGGGGCGTGACCACTTAAAGTGTCTAGGGCAGCATGGACACTAAATACGGCCCTGATTACGAGAATAAAAATTTTGATGTGAGGAGGAGGAGTGCTTCTTTAAAACCAATCATACATATCCATATCCATTTATCTGTAAAGGTTCCATTAGAGCATCTGCCAAATGATGGACACTTTAATTGAAACCAAACGGACCCACTCCCTGTTGAGCCTCACCCCTAAAGTACATCACTTTTTTTTACTTTTGCTGGTATTTTTGGTGAAAAAGGATGGGGGGGGTACTTTAGAGGTCCTTTTACCTTAGTCTCTGACCCATTCCTTTACTAGGGTGCTGAGGGTTCATCGGGGTGGAGGAGGGTTGGGCGCCGTCAGCTTCATCTGCCAAGGGCACCAAAATACCTTGTCCCGAACCTGAAAGCTTGTAATGCTGTAATCCTACTGACCTGAAAAATAAAGCTATCTATATTTTCAATATGCTACATGGTGCATAGTGTAAAAAATAAATAAATACAATTCTTGAATGGCTGTTTATTTATCTGTTCTGACTCCTAAAAATCAGTATACGCTAGGTTCACATTTATCCTGCGCTGCATACTGTTAACTCAACTTGAGGTTTCTGTCTAAATCCCACAAAAATGTGATTCAGATGAAACTTCTGAAAGAACATTCACTGTAGGTGGATGTAGTTTCTTTCAACTCTTTTCGGCCTCTGTTTCAACGGTGTCCATCTTTTTAGGCGTTTTTTAGCACACAAAAGGGCAGTCAATCACAGTTGTGTGCATACCTAAAAAGATGGGACACTGCCGAAACTGTGGCAGGACAAAGTCACAAATGGACTCCATCTGCCTTATTATATTGAGTGACCCTAGATGGGGTTTTGTCCGAATCTAAATTTTTGGGGATTTAGATGGAACCCCTGATGTAAATGCTCACAGTATAACACAGGAGGAATGTGATTCTAGTTTTAGAAGCGATCAAAAATATATACCCCAAATTTGCACCAATAGAGTTTTGAACGCCTATTGCAAAAAATAAGCCCCCACTCATGTTACTAGTAGCACAAAAGCAATGGAAAAGCTACATGACTCCCCTTCCCTAAATAAATTTTTGTGAAATCTGCGCTCCCAAAATACAAATCCCCTCTGAACTCCACAGTATGCCTAAATCACAGTTACTGTAGTGCCTTAGTTAATTATTTATAAGGCGCAGGTCTCCAGAAGCACATGCTGGGCACAATGTTAGCAAATTTGCAATTTTCATTCTGCAATATCCACAACATGCTTTTTTTTTCTGGAAAACACCTGTGGGCCAAATTAGTCACTATTTCTGTATATGAATTTATCAAGGGGTCTATCTTATAAAATTAGGTAACTTTTAGATAAACAGAACTCATTCCTTCTGAGCCCTGTCTGTTTTTGACCACATATGGGATATCACCACGTTCGGGAGACATTGCGAAACAAATTGAAGGGTACATTTTTGCCTCTTACCCCTAGTGAAAATCACAAGTTTAAATGGTCTGTCTGGTCCAAAACGATAAGTCTGAAGTCACTCTGTGACTGCAGACTTATGAATCCCCCAGCGCACGCACAGTGAGGTGTGGGGATTCGCAGGTTTGACATAAATTTACCAGTAACAAATTACAATGTACAAAAAACAAACAAACAATCTCAGAATCACTGGTATACGTAGAAAAATTCCAGAGTTATTACCATTTAAAATGGCACATGCCAGTTTTTTTAAAAAATAGGATTGGTTCTTAACTCCCTACCAACATATGACGTACAGTTACATCAAATGTCGGCTACCTGACTTTGATGCAGGCTCGCAAACTGAGCTTGCATCTTTGCCCGCAGATGATGGCTGTATTATTCAGCCATCATCTGCCTTTAACAGCTACGGGTGGAGCAGAGATCCGCCCTCGAATGTTAATTTTGTAAATGTCACTGTCAATCTTTGTGTCCATCGGTGCGCCCATGACGTGATCATGGAGCGCCGATGGGCTGCCATGACTGCTGAATGTCTTCTGAAGACCTCCATGCTTGTCATGACAGTACTCCTGTGAAAGCCAGCCTGGAGCTGTAGCACTGCTGTGTATAGTACAAGTGATTGGATGATCGCTGGTTCCAGTCCCTTTCAAATACAGTAAAAAGTGAAAAAAAATGTTTTTAAAAATATGAAAAAAAAAATCAGCCCCCTTTTGCCCCAAAGTTCAAATCACCCTCCTCTACTCCATCAAAAATAGACCAATGAAAAAAAATAAAAAATACACATAATTAATATCACTGCGTTCATAAAAGTCCAATCTATCAAAATATAAAATACGGTAAATTATTCCAATCGGTAAACAGCCAAATGAGAAAAAATTGAAATGTCATAATTATGATTTTTTAGCCGCTGCAATATTGCAATAAAATGCAGTAAAAACATCAGCTCAGGGAGCAAAACATAAGCCCTCAAATAGCCCCATAACCGAAAAATTGAAAGCAAAATAAAAACTATGAATGTTTGGTATCTGTGTAATGCTACTGACCAGTGTAATCACATTGCCAGGTCAGTTTTACTTTATAGTGAGCATGGTAAATAAAAAACCTAAAAAACTATTCAGGAATTACACTTTTTTGCCATTATGACCCACTTGGAATTTTTTCCGCTTTCCAGTGCGTGACATGATAAAATGAATGGTGTCATTCAAAAGTACAATTTGTCCAGCAAAAAAACAAGCCCTCAATACGGCTATGTACAGTACAGACCAAAAGTTTGAACACACCTTCTCATTTAAAGGTTTTTCTGTATTTTTATGACAATGAAAATTGTACATTCACACTGAAGGCATCAAAACTATGAATTAACACATGTGGAATTATATACTTAACAAAAAAGTGTGAAACAACTGAAAATATGTCTTATATTCTAGGTTCTTCAAAGTAGCCACCTTTTGCTTTGATGACTGCTTTGCACACTCTTGGCATTCTCTTGATGAGCTTCAAGAGGTAGTCACCGGAAACGGTCTTCCAACAATCTTGAAGGAGTTCCCAGAGATGCTTAGCACTTGTTGACCCTTTTGCCTTCACTCTGCGGTCCAGCTCACCCCATACCATCTCGATTGGGTTCAGGTCTGGTGACTGTGGAGACCAGGTCATCTGGCGTAGCACCCCATCACTTTCCTTCTTGGTAAAATAGCCCTTACACAGCCTGGAGGTGTGTTTGGGGTCATTGTCCTGTTGAAAAATAACTGATGGTCCAACTAAACGCAAACCGGATGGAATAGCATGCCGCTGCAAGATGCTGTGGTAGCCATGCTGGTTCAGTATGCCTTCAATTTTGAATAAATCCCCAACAGTGTCACCAGCAAAGCACCCCCACACCATCACACCTCCTCCTCCATGCTTCACGGTGGGAACAAGGCATGTAGAGTCCATCCGTTCACCTTTTCTGCGTCGCACAAAGACACGGTGGTTGGAACCAAAGATCTCAAATTTGGACTCATCAGACGAAAGCACAGATTTCCACTGGTCTAATGTCCATTCCTTGTGTTCTTTAGCCCAAACAAGTCTCTTCTGCTTGTTGCCTGTCCTTAGCAGTGGTTTCCTAGCAGCTATTTTACCATGAAGGCCTGCTGCACAATGTCTCCTCTTAACAGTTGTTGAAGAGATGTGTCTGCTGCTAGAACTCTGTGTGGCATTGACCTGGTCTCTAATCTGAGCTGCTGTTAACCTGCGATTTCTGAGGCTGGTGACTCGGATAAACTTATCCTCAGAAGCAGAGGTGACTCTTGGTCTTCCTTTCCTGGGGCGGTCCTCATGTGAGCCAGTTTCTTTGTAGCGCTTGATGGTTTTTGCAACTGCACTTGGGGACACTTTCAAAGTTTTCCCAATTTTTCGGACTGACTGACCTTCATTTCTTAAAGTAATGATGGCCACTCGTTTTTCTTTACTTAGCTGCTTTTTTCTTGCCATAATACAAATTCTAACAGTCTATTCAGTAGGACTATCAGCTGTGTATCCACCTGACTTCTGCACAACACAACTGATGGTCCCAACCCCATTTATAAGGCAAGAAATCCCACTTACTAAACCTGACAGGGCACACCTGTGAAGTGAAAACCATTTCCGGTGACTACCTCTTGAAGCTAATTAAGAGAATGCCAAGAGTGTGCAAAGCAGTCATCAAAGCAAAAGGTGGCTACTTTGAAGAACCAAGAATATAAGACATATTTTCAGTTGTTTCACACTTTTTTTGTTAAGTATATAATTCCACATGTGTTAATTCATAGTTTTGATGCCTTCAGTGTGAATGTACAATTTTCAAAGTCATGAAAATACAGAAAAATCTTTAAATGAGAAGGTGTGTCCAAACTTTTGGTCTGTACTGTAGATGGAAAAATAAAAAAGTTATGGCTCTTAGAAGAAGGTGGGGGAAAAAACAAAACGAAAAAAACTTAATTGGCCATGTCAGGAGGGGATTAAAGGGAACCTGTCATGTAAAAAAAAAAGCTATTATCCTGCAGATATGGGGTAAATCTGCAGATTAATAGCATTCTAAAGCCGTGCGGCCACCGCGCTGAAAGCCCGGCTGCCGAGAGGAAATTTATTCCTCTCAGCAACCTCCGGCTTTCAGTCATAGAGGTGCGGCTTCAGTTACCATTTAGTACATGGTGAGCTGCACTTACAGTCATGGCTGAAATGGCTTGACATTGTTCCAAAAAAATTTATTTTTCCAGAAAATTATTGCAACTAGACATGTTTTGTTATACACTTGTTTATTGTCTTTATGTATATTGGAACAGCACATACAAAACAGAGAAAAAAAGGCACATTGGAAGTAATTTCACACAAAATCCCAAAAATGGGCTGGACAAAATTGTGGGTAAACAACTTTGTTTCAAGCATGTGATGCTCGTTCAAACTCACCTGTTGCAAGTAAACAGATAAACCAGATGAAAAGGGGAGAAGTTGGCTCAGTCTTTGCATTGTGTGTCTGTGTGTACCACACTAAGCACGAAGAACAGAAAGAGAAGAGAACTGTCTGAGGACTTGAGAACCAAAATTATTGAAAAATATCAACAATCTCAAGGTTACAAGTCCATCTCAAGAGATCTTGTTGTTCCTTTGTCTACAGTGTGCAACATAATCAAAAAGTTTACAACCCATGGCACTGTAGCTAATCTCCCTGGACTTGAATGGCAGAGAAAAATTGATGAAAGGTTGCAACAAAAGATAGTCCGGTTGGTGGATAAGCAGCCCCAATCAAGTTTCAAAGAAATTCAAGCTGTCCTGCAGTATCAGAGTGCATCAGTGTCAGCATGAACTATCCGTTGATATTTGACTGAAATGAAACGCAGGAGAGCCAGGAGAACCCCACTGCTGACACAGAAACATAAAAAAGCTAGACTGCAGTTTTCCAAAATGTACGTGAGTAAGCCAAAATCCTTCTGAGAAAGCGTTTTCTGGCCAGATGAGACCAATATAGAGCTTTGTGATAAAACACATTCTACTGTGTTACAGGTTGGTATTTGGTATATTAATTATTAATGGCAGGCTTGACTATCAATAATCAACATCCGGCTAATACCTCACCTGTACTGTAATTCCTTTGTTATGTACTATACTAAATGGCGACTAACTGAGATGAAACAGTGTATCAATAAAAGGTATTTATTACACACAAGCCTAGAGTTAATATACTACTATTTATTACACTACCACAGTATACAATAATAACAATAACACACAATACAGATATACAATTAATTCCCAATTACCTAATTATACTTCCCACCCACCTACCTAAAAACATACATACATTAATAACAGCCCGCCTGCCTATCAGTACACTATCCCTATGGCAATAATAATAATTGTGATACTTAGTGACTTGATGGGGAGGATGATCCTGGGCTCCTTGATACTTGGTGTGGCTGAAGATCCTGCTTGGGAAGTGCACAAGGTGCCAGAGGGGATGCCAGGGGCGGAACTACCGCCCGTGCAGCCGGTTCATTGAACGGGGGCCCCGAGGGAGAGGGGGCCCCTCCAGCCTCAAGCAGGGCCGCCATCAGGGCATGTCTGCCCTGACTCCAGTATGGGGCCCAGCCGGTAGGGGCCCTCCTCTTGTGAGTCTCTCTCCTCATGGGGCCCCCGGCCCCATGCTAAGTGCCGGGTCCGGGACATCTCAGCGCTGCGCTGCGCTGCTGCGGCAGCGCCTTCATGATTCCCCTGACTTCCGGTCATGTGACGGCGCCGTCACATGGCCGGAAGTCAGGAGAACCTGGTGTCAGCGATTTGGACGAGCGCCAGGATTCTGCAGGGATCGCATGGGGGTAAGTATAACAAGTTTTTTTTATTTTTTAAATACAATTAACTAGGAGTGGGGGGGGAATGGGAGATGCACATGTGTGTGTGTGTGTGTGTGTGGGGGGGAGAGATAAGAGATGCACATGGGGGGGGAGATAAGAGATGCACATGGGGGGGAGATGATAAAAGATGCACATGGGGTGGGGGGTGAGAGAGGTGCACATGGGGTGGGGGGGGATGAGAGAGGTGCACATGGGGTGGGGGGGATGAGAGAGGTGCACATGTGGGGGGAGGGGGATGAGAGAGGTGCACATGTGGGGGGAGGGGGGTGAGAGGTGCACATGTGGGGGGAGATAAGAGATGCACATGGGGGGAGATAAGAGATGCACATGGGGGAGGGGGATAAGAGATGCACATGGGGGAGGGGGATAAGAGATGCACATGGGGGAGATAAGAGATGCACATGGGGGGGATGAGAGAGGTGCACATGTGGGGGAGGGGGATGAGAGAGGTGCACATGTGGGGGGGATGAGAGAGGTGCACATGGAGGGGGTGGTGAGAGCTGCACATGTGGGGGGATGAGAGATGCACATGGGGGGGAGGGGGATGAGAGATGCACATGGGGGGAGGGATGGGGATGAGAGAGGGGCACATGTGGGGGAGGGGGATGAGAGATGTGCACATGTGGGGGGGTGAGAGAGGTGCACATGGGGGGGATGAGAGAGGGGCACATGTGGGGGAGAGGGATGAGAGAGGGGCACATGTGGGGGAGGGGGATGAGAGAGGGGCACATGGGGGAGTGAGAGAGGTGCACATGGGGGGGTGGTGAGAGCTGCACATGGGGGGGAAGAGAGAGGGGCACATGTGGGGGGGGAATGAGAGAGGGGCACATGTGGGGGAGGGGGATGAGAGATGTGCACATGGGGGGGTGGTGAGAGCTGCTCATGGGGGGGTGAGAGCTGCACATGGGGGAATTGGGAGAAAATGAGCTGCACATGGGGGAATTAGGAGTAGGGGGATAATGAGCTGCACATAATGAATGTGGGGTGGGGGAGAGTAAATGATAAATGACGATGGGGTGGGGAGAGCACGGACATGATATAATGAATTGGGGCAGGGGGTGCATGTAAATAATGAATGCGGGGAGCAGGAAGTATAGAGTAGAGGTTCTAATTAAATTATATATTAAGTGCCTATTTACAGTTAATGGGGGCACCGTGGTGGATTACAATTTATATTTGGAATGGTAGGTTGCATAATAATATATATATTGATGGTGGATGCACGTCTGTATTCAGCTGCGTAATGTAGAAGTTGGGGAATGTGCTCTAGATAACTGTGTTATTTTATGCAGAGACGAGTCCTGGCTGGAAGACGTGATGGCGGTCTGTGCTGGATGAAGGAGAAAAGCGTAGCTGAAGGACTTCACCTAGAGACGTCACCAGTGAGTCAGTGCATTACATGTACACTTACACTATATACTATGTACCGGGCTCCTGTGTATAATGTCACTGGTGATCCCTGTATTACCTGTACACTATATACAGAGCTCCTGTGTATAATGTCACTGGTGATCCCTGTATTACCTGTACACTATATACAGAGCTCCTGTGTATAATGTCACTGGTGATCACTGTATTACCTGTACACTGACACTATATACAGAGCTCCTGTGTATAATGTCACTGGTGATCACTAGATTACCTGGACACTTACATTATACATACCATGTATAGAGCTCCCGTGTATAATGACACTTATGGTAATATTAGTAATGTGGTGGTAATATTAGTAATGTGGTGGTAATATGTGGTCTGGTCATGGTGTGGCAGTTTTTCTCCCTTCTGTGTGGTATTATTCGGTCACTATGTTATGGTAATATGTGGTCTGGTGATGGTGTGGCGGTATTCCCTGTATGTGGTATTATTGGTCATTTTAAAAACAAATGTATATGACACATTCCCTTAAAGAAAACTAAATAAAAATATATCTAAAAAGAGTATTGGATATTTTAAGAAAATTTTAATAGGTTAGAGTAGGGCCCGGCCAGAAGAGTCTACCTTATCGTGGTGGCGGCTTTAAAAATCTTTTGGCCAAAACAAAAGCTGTTGGCTATGTATGTGGCACCGTCACATGGCCGAACGTCAGGAGAGCCTGGTGGCAGCGACGTGGACGAGCGCCAGGATTCTGCAGGGATTGCATGGGGGTAAGTATAACAAGTTTTATTTTTCTTAAATACAATTAATTAACTAGGAGTGGGGGGGATGAGAGATGCACATGGGGGGGATGAGAGATGCACATGGGGGGGATGAGAGATGCACATGGGGGGGATGAGAGATGCACATGGGGGGATGAGAGATGCACATGGGGGGATGAGAGATGCACATGGGGGGGATGAGAGATGCACATGGGGGGGATGAGAGATGCACATGGGGGGGATGAGAGATGCACATGGGGGGGATGAGAGATGCACATGGGGGGATGAGAGATGCACATGGGGGGGATGAGAGATGCACATGGGGGGATGAGAGATGCACATGGGGGGATGAGAGATGCATGGGGGGGTGAGAGATGCACATGGGGGGGTGAGAGATGCACATGGGGGGGTGAGAGATGCACATGGGGGGGTGAGAGATGCACATGAGGGGGATGAGAGATACATGGGGGGGTGAGAGATGCACATGGGGGGGTGAGAGATGCACATGGGGGGGGTGAGAGATGCACATGGGGGGGTGAGAGATGCACATGGGGGGGTGAGAGATGCACATGGGGGGTGAGAGATGCACATGGGGGGGTGAGAGATGCACATGGGGGGGTGAGAGATGCACATGGGGGGGTGAGAGATGCACGGGGGGATGAGAGATGCATCGGGGGGGTGAGCTGCACATGGGGGGGATGAGAGCTGCACATGGGGGGGCGAGAGATGCACATGGGAGGGTTATGTTTACATAACTTTGTTGCCTTATGAAGCGCAGGGGGGGGGGCCCCAAAAATTTCTTGCACAGGGGCCCACTACAGTCTGTGTCCGCCCCTGGTGGATGCTGTAGTCAAACAGCAGTACCAAGGAGAGAGATGGAGCTGAGGAAATGGAGCAGGTGCTGTGTGGAGAGCTGAGGCTGCTGCACACTGAGGCTGCAGAACAAGGGGACAGAGGAGGCTGCAGAGGAACTAGAAAGAAAGACAGGTGGGAGCAGGAGAGCTGTAGAGAGCAGATAGGGCTTAGAGAGGATGGGCCAGAGGAGGCTGCACACACAGCTGTGGTGGAGCAGACATGTGGGGCTGAAAGGTGACACAGAGGGGGATAACAGCGGAACAGGCAGGGAGAACACATGGGGCTGCGGTGGACTGGTGAAGCTGCTAGAGAGAGGATGGGGCTGGAAAAGGTAGACACGTGGGGCTGAGGACGTAAGGAAAGGGCAGGAAGAGACAGGAGAGGACACGTGGACTGAGGCACGGGGCAGAAAGAGAAGAGAGCAAGCGCTGGTGTCGCCAGATGTTTAAATCTGGCAGGGCGCGCTCCCGTTTGGCCATGCCCCCCATCTATGCATGCAGGGTGCGAGCGCTCGGCACGGCAAAATGATGTCACCGCTCCGGGCAGACGCATTCCCACAGGCACCCCTGCGCACCCTGCGGGCAGGGCGCTTTGAAGTTTTAATCATATCAGTGCTGGCATCCTGGCCCCTGCAGGCAGCGTCTGTTGCCGAACAAAGTATGTCATTGATCCTTTTGAACTAGCAGTGTGGCTATCTCCTGACATGGTAGTTAACTATGTCAGCTTATAGCCACAGACAATAGAAGGACATCTGTCCATCTTTTGCTATGCCCAGACTTTTCTTGTCCTGGGCATATCTTAACAGTGGGGGCAAGGGGACATTGGACATATGGGGGAATATACATGTTGGGGGAATATTTGGACAGGTGGAGGTACAACTATATGGGTGGAGGCACAATTATATTTATGTGTATGGTGACACATGGGCACATAAGCACATAAGGCAATATATGCACTCGCATACACGGTAGTATGCAAATACATACAGTATATATATCCATACATATTTTAGGACACTTCCCATTACATGCTGTTTGTGAATGGAATGAGGCCTACAAAGAAAAGAACACAGTACCTACAGTCAAATATGGTGGAGGTTCAAAGATGTTTTGGGTTTGTTTAGCTGCCTCTGGAACTGGGTGCCTCGACTGTGTGCAAGGCATCATGAAATCTGAAGACTACCAAAGGATTTTGGGTCACAATGTAGTGCCCAGAGTCAGAAAGCTGAGTTTGCGTCCTAAGTCATGGGTCTTCCAGCAGGACAATGACCTCAAACATACTTCAAGAAGCACCCAGAAATGGATGGAAACAAAGCGCTGGAGAGCTCTGAAGTGGCCAGCAATGAGTCCGGATCTAAATCCCATTGAACACCTGTGGAGAGATCTTAAAATTGCAGTTGGGAGAAGGCAGCCTTGAAATACGAGAGACCTGGAGCAGTTTGCTAAAGAAAAGTGGTCCAAAATTCCAGTTGAGAGGTGTAAGAAGCTTGGTGATGGTTATAGGAAGTGGCTGAATGCAGTTACTGATTACAAAGGGTGTGCAACCAACTATTAAGTTGAGTGTGCCAACAATTTTGTCCGTCTTTGGGGTTTTGTGTGAAATGATGTCCAATTTGCCTATTTTTCTTTTTTTTTGTGTGTTGTTCCAATACACACAAAGGAAATAAACGTGTATAACAAAACACGTAATTTCAATAAGTTTCTGGGAGAAATACTTCATTTTCTGGAACAATTTCGAGGGTACCAACACCTTTGGCCATGACTTATAACCACACCTCAGCACTGACTGACTGCCAGCTCTGAAGTACAGAGCCGGCTGTCAAACAATACTGGGAGCATGGTTACAGCTGCCGCTCACTATGTACTGAGCAGTGACTGAAGCTGCATCTGCTGCCCTCCTTTGACTAAAAGTCGGAGGCTGCCGGGATTAATAAAGTTCAGCTCCGGGTTTTTAGCGTAGCGGCCACAAAGCTTCTGAACGCTAATAACCTGCACATTATTTCCATATCTGCAGTTTAGGCTGGAAACGCATCAGATGTGATATGCTAATGACCCTCATTTCCAGCTCTGCTGCAAGTGTGAGCCGAGTGTCATGCTACTGTGCTCCGATCCTCTCACATGAAAGCACAGGTGCGGCGGACACGGAGAAAGTAATTTCTCCATCTCCTCTATTGCCTGACTCGGCATATATCGGACTGCACTGGGATGACATCTGAGTGCAGGCTGATGTTTCACTCGCACCCATAGACTTGTATGCAGGGTCAGACTGGGGTGTCTGGGGCTCACAGGAGGAATTGACTCTAGGGGCCCACCCTACAGTTATATGCAAATACCTGTTAGCCGTTATCCCTGTTATAGTGGAACGTCGACTGTAAAACACAGGAGGCTCCTGCACATCTATTGTACACACACCATTAACTGGGATGTACAGTGGGTTACGGAAAGTATTCAGACCCCTTTACATTTTTCACTCTTTGTTTCATTGCAGTAATTTGGTAAATTCTAAAAAGTTAATTTTTTTCTCATTAAAGTACACTCTGCACCCCATCTTGACTGAAAAAAACCCAGAAATGTAGAAATTTTAGCAAATTTACTAAAAAAGAAATAACACAAGTATTCAGACCCTTTGCTCAGTATTGAGTAGAAGCACCCTTTTGAGCTAGTACAGCCATGAGTCTTCTTGGGAATGATGCAACAAGTTTTTCACACCTGGATTTGGGGATCCTCTGCCATTCTTCCTTGCAGATCCCCTCCAGTTCATCAGGTTGGATGGTGAACGTTGGTGGACAGCCATTTTCAGGTCTCTCCAGAGATGCTCAATTGGGTTTAGTTCAGGGCTCTGGCTGTGCCAGTCAAGAATGGTCACGGAGTTGATCTGAAGCCACTCCTTTGTTATTTTAGTTGCGTGCTTAGGGTCATTGTCTTGTTGGAAGGTGAACCTTCAACCAAGTCTGAGGTCCAGAGCACTCTGGAAGAGGTTTTCATCCAGGATATCTCTGTACTTGGCCGCATTCATGTTTCCTTTAATTGCAACCAGTCGTCCTGTCCCTGCAGCTGAAAAATCTCTCCATAGTATGATGCTGCCACCACCATGTTTCACTGTTGGGATTGTATTGGGCAGGTGATGAGCAGTGCCTGGATTTCTCCACACATACTGTTTAAAATTATCACCAAAAGGTTCTATCTTTGTCTCATCAGACCAGAGAATCTTATTTCTCATAGTCTGGGAGTCCTTCATGTGTTTTTGAGCAAACTCTATGCAGGCTTTCATATGTCTTGCACTGAGGAGAGGCTTCCATCGGGCCACTCTGCCATAAAGGCCCGACTAGTGGAGGGCTGCAGTGATAGTTTACTTTGTGGAACTTTCTCCCATCTCCCTACTGCATCTCTGGAGCTCAGCCACAGTGATCTTGGGGTTCTTCTTTACCTCTGTCACCAAGGCTCTTCTCCCATGATTGCTCAGTTTGGTTGGACGGCCAGGTTTAGGAAGACTTCTGGTGGTCCCAAACTTACATTTAATGATTATGGAGGCCACTGTGCTCTTAGGAACCCTGAGTAAGGCAGAAAATGTTTGTAACCTTGGCCAGATCTGTGCCTTTCCACAATTCTGTCTCTGAGCTCCTTGGGCAGTTCCTTTGAGCTCATGATTCTTATTTGGTCTGACATGCACTGTGAGCTGTGAGGTCTTATATAGACAGGTGTGTGACTTCCCAAATCAAGTCCTATCAGTTTAATTAAACACAGCTGGACTCCAATGAAGGAGCAGAACCATCTCAAGAAGGATCACAAGAAAATGGACAGCATGTAACTTAAATATGAGTATCTGAGCAAAGGGTCTGAATACTTCTGACCATGTGATATTTCAGTTTTTCTTATTTAATAAATTTGCAAAAAATTTCTACATTTGTTTTTTTTTCAGTCAAGATGGGTTGCAGAGTGTACTTTAATGAGAAAAAATGAACTTTTTAGAATTTACCAAATGGCTGCAATGAAACAAAGAGTGAAAAATCTAAAGGGGACTGAATACTTTCCATACTCACTGTAGCCAGCACTGATGACACAATCATCAGCGATACAGTACCAGTGCTTTATATCCTTGAAAAAACTCTACAGGCCATGATACATGAGGAAGTGGGAGAGCAGGAAGAGGAGCAGGAGGAACTTGAAACTTCAGGCCTGTCATCACCACAAGTGGACAATCAGGGGACAGTGTTGGACAATGAGGAGGAGGAGGAGGAACATCAACCGTGTTCACAGCAGGGTGGCTCTCAGAGCAGCTCACGGGCATCCCTGGAGTGTGGATGGGGGGATACTGAGGAAACAAACTATACACCTCCCACCAAGGACAGCCTGTCGTTGCCTTTGGCAGATGAAAACACACGAGTGAGTACATGCTGCAGTGCCTGCGCAACGACAGCCAAGTTGCCCATATTTTCAGCAGTGAAGATTACTGGGTGACCACCCAGCTGGATCCCCGTTACAAGGACAACATCCCATCATTGTACACAAAATACTGATGCCATTTCCACCTTATAGTGGCAGCTCAGGGGAACAACAAGGAAGAGGCGGAGGAGGAAGTCGCCCACACAGCTCTGACACTGCCACCACCTCAAATGGCAGAATTAGCATGGCCGCTATGTGGCAAATCTTTATGACCACGCCACTACATCCAGCACCACCAAGTACAGTACTGCACGTATCAGCAGGACACAGCATTTCCAAAAGATGGTGGAGAAGTACATGTCCACAAACATCCATGTACAAAGTGATGGCTCTGCCCCATTTAATTATTGGGTATCAAAATTGGTCACATGGCCAGAGCTTGCCCTGTATGCCTTGGAGGTGCTGGCCTGCCCTGTCGCAAGTGTGATGTCTGAAAGAGTGTTTACCACCGCAGATGGGGTGATCACAGACTGGTGCAGCCGCCTGTACACAGACGATGTGGGGAATATTACATTCATAAAAATAAACAAGAGGTGGATCACAAAGGACAATCACATGAACACACCTTTGACTAAATGTTTATACCAGCCATACTGTTATTTTAACTAATTTTGGCCCCCTCCCCTTCTTCCACATACACCACCACACCAACCTCCACTCCCTCCTCCACTTGGACCTATGCGTCATGGTCCAATTTGTACTATATTTGTAAAATTTTGGGTTGTATATGTTATTTATTGTTAAAGTTATTTGTTTAAACAAAAGTTAAAAAAATAGTTTTTTTTAAGCCATTTACCTAAAAAAAATGTGTAATAGAGGGATGGGTGGATGAGGAATGGATGAATTGATGCGGGACAGATGGATGAGGGATGGATGGATGAGGGAGGGAGAAATGGATGATGGAGGGCAGCAGGGATGGACCCATTTTTGATAACCAACCAAGACAAAGCAGACAGCTGGGGGCTGCAGCACATAGGCGGAGACAGTGACGCCAGTGCTGATTGGGCGCCAGCGTCATGTGTCACAACAACAGCACGGGAACCCCGGGGAGAGTGAGTGCTGACACGCTAGCACTGCGCAAGCACAGGAGGCGAGTATAGGTTTTTAATTTTATCGAGGCTTAACATTTAGTTCAAGAAGGGATTATCTTAGTTATGTACAACCCCTTTAAGAGAGTGTGTGACCTTTTGATTGTCTGACAGTAACATATTTTGGGGACTCATCACCCCATGTGTTGGATGAGTTGTGGCAGCATGTTAAGAAATCAGGGTGTGCGGACAGTTTCAGGGTGTGATTTATGCTCACATTATAGTCTATAATAGAGGTTAAGTGTTGGATTTAGTGAGAGGAAATAAATTAACCCTTGCATGTGCACTCCATGTCATGAGCTGAGAAGTGTGTATGTGACAGTACCTGTGTTTCATCATCGTCTGAGATGTCCTGCAGTGGTCCACAGAACATGTGCACTGGTCCTCCCATGTATTCATCCTCCAACATCAGTACACTCCGTCTCTTCCACTTGTGGGGCAGGGCCAGGTGGATGGGCCATGGAACCAAAGCCAACAGAGTCCTTAAACAGCAGAAGAGACTGCTGCACCAATTGTGGCTCAGACAGCTTGGCTATTTTGCAAGGGGGTGCAGTGGAAGAATGCTCATGGTCCTGAGGTGTCAAATCTGTGCTTTCTGTAGGGGAACGGGTGGAAGCCAATGCCAAGGAACCAGAGTCACTTTCAAACTTCCAATCTACCACCTTTTAAGTATCTTGTGGCCTCACCATTCTGCCAGTGTTACTTGGGCCTCCAAAAAGATGCCGAATGTCTTGGCCCATGCGTCTACCAGAGGAAGGAGTTGTACTTTGGGACGTAGCAGGTACAGAATGACTACGTCCTCTCTCAGCAGCAGCTCCATCATCACGACCAGCAGCACCACGACCACGTCGCTTGTTTGTGGCTCTCATATTTCTGTCCACAAGACACAACAATGGAAGTGCACTGTGCACCAGGCTAGAGGGCACAATACACAAGGCTGTATATTCACTCTGTAATAGGGCTGCAATCAAAATTAACACAAATTGTAATAAATACCGTAAGTATTATATGGTCATGTATCAAATTCAAATTTACCATCCTACAAAAAGATACATAGCCAAAACTAATTTGAATATTGTTATGGTTAATATTTTATATCTGGCTTCATTATTATTTAGATACAATTATATCCTTTTCTATGTCTGTAGTCTCTATTTAAAACTTGCATCATGGAATGTCTGACTAAGATACTGGTTTCCTGTGAATTCCCTGACAAGACGGTTTTACGTTGGGCCACGAGAAGTGTGTTATCACTGATGGTCTATTTTGGTTTCCTGTTCAGTTGTATGTAACAATTGTAGTTCCGTTTTGTCTAGCTAATAAATATGGTGAGTCTTAGCTGCCACACAGAAGACTTTACCTGCTGACAACTGCATGTCGCATGTATTTTGTCTCCCTCCCTTCATCGATGAAGCATTTTAATTTGAATCTCACTGGCAATGCGAAGACCCTTTGCTGTCTATTCCAAAGTTCTCCGTAAGAAAGAAGGGTCACCACAACAGTACATGGTGCCGAAACCCGGGATTGTCACAAACAGACCTCCTCAGGATCCGTCAACAAGGATCTCTCTGGGAACCACTGAATAAATCCGCGGTAAGTAACCCCTTGAGTTACTAATAATTCAGTTTTACCTAGAGTGCTCCAGGATGGGTAATTGGTGGTCCTAACAAGACAATCATTTTTGAACCCTTGGCAGTGATTGAATTTTTTTTTATGTGCAAAATTTGTTGTCTTATATGATTCAATGTGTTTTTTAGATGGATAATTGACAATTGAATGACGGTTGAATGATAATTGAATGAAGTGACGAGTAACCAACCTTGCCCAGCGTGTCAGGATTAGGCACCTCCGCAGTTCTCCTGTATATTTCAGGAGTCGGAGGATTGTTTTATGTTGTTTGTTTTGTCTACGTCATAAATGTCTGTTATGATATTGTAAACTATGAGGATCCTTGAATGTGGGACTGATTGATTTTTGATTGACCAATAAGGGACTACGATCTCTGCTTGATAAGGGATCCCATTAGATGTGTTCCTTCACATGTGGTGGAGAGGAAAATTGGTCCGTAAGAAGATCAGGGAAGTGTGATTGCCTATAACAGAGGAATCCTTCACGGTAAGGTAGTACTCTGAGGGTATTAAATTCCCCTGTAAATTGATAAGGGCACCCTTAAGAAAGGGGTAACTGAATGCAGTTTTTACCCCTAATAGAGCAGGGGGATTAATATCAGCGATTGTGCAGTGTGCATTGAGTGACTTACGTATTGTTAAGTCGTTTTTGATGAATCAGAATTATTGTCCTCAGTGTCTGTGTTCTGTTTTTTGTAAGCTCAAGAGAGGGAAAATCATAGTAGTTGAAGTTCTTGCTCAGCCTGTATACCCAGACCGGGAAACATATTGTATAAAAATTAACACTTATTGCAGATATAATTGTCACGCAAAGCCTTTACAAGGTGTAGAAGGAAAACCTTTGAACTGGGTAGTAAAAACACACCACTACGCCCCCACCTGGGTGACTTCCTTTTTTTTTGTCCCAGAACTAACCCAGTTGATAGAGAAACTGCAGAGGCAGCTATTTAATAATTGCCGATTACCTCAGGAAATGTTATATGATCATGCATAAATAATTGGAATAGTAGTTGGAGCAGTAGGCTTGGTATTGTTATTTGTTTGGTTGTGTGTAAGAATCTCCCTAGCTCACAGGGCTGAAAAATCGGTGTTAGTACTTCCTTAAAGATCCGTCTTTCGAGGCTCAGAGGAGACTGGGACAGGATCAAATTTAGAGTCTGAGAGGCTCTAGGTGTGCTGAAGAGAGTTCTACGGTAACTCTGGCACAGTGATTGCAGTCATGGGGACTGGCAACAGTAAGGAATTGACTGACCCAAAGAGCGGGGCCCCAGTTCCAGCATGTGAGATAGTGGAGAGACTGAAAGGGAAAGAAGCAGTAGAGGGATGTGAAATAATATTGAGGAAATTTGGTATGGGAAAGTGGGGAAATCTGGAAGAGAAGGAATGGGAGAAATATATCTGCAATTGGGAAGGATGGTTGAAAGATAAAAACAAACTAGAGCAGGCAAAGATGTGGTTAGAAGTAGCAAAATGTCTCTCAATGAGTGAACATAAATCAGAGGAAACCAGGCATGGAACTATGTAATCTATGATAGTTTGAAAAATTCTCAGACCCCTGTAGTCTCTGTACCTGATGTAAATTCAGCACCCCCGCCTTATGCTGGGTCAATGGGATGGACTTGCAGAAATTGTGGCCATCAGAATTCCCCTGGGGTTAATTGTTGCAGGTCCTGTGGGTCTTCACACCCAGGGTGCCTCTGTTCCCTATGAGGACCACTAGTCACGTACAGTTTCAACCTCCTAGGTTGGTTGATAATGTTCAGGTACACGACCCCCCCCCAAGCATGGCCAATAGAAACATATCGGCCTTGGTCCCCCAGTGAACTTATTGCCCTCACTACCCTGCTCCTAGATCCCCGAAAAATCCTTTAACATTTAGAATGTGCCTCCAGGGTGTTCAGGAGGCATATCGGGCCACATGGGATGATCTAGTTTCTGTCCTTCTGCAGAAAGGCAGTGACCCCTTACTTATGGAAATTACTCAGATGCTGCCAGGCCAGGAACCGGCTATTAAAAATACATCAGAGTCGGGTCGGGTGTTTACACAAAGGGTGCAATTCCACAGTCCCTTTCCTTGGGCATTGCCTGTCTCCAGACATTAAGCATCTTAGCCCAGGGAGGATTGAGGCTATACTAAAAATACCCCTTCCAAGATCTACCAAGTCCCTTCGGCATTCTTGGGCCGGGTCCAGTACTGCCGTCTCTGGATACGAAATGCCTCTAGTATTATGGCTCCATTGTTCCAATGCCTCAAAATTGTGCCTTTCACCATCAATTCTGAGGCTATTGATGCATTTCACACCCTCAAGCTCACTCTTTCTGCCTCACCAGCTCTAGGTATACCGAATTATGACAAGTTTTTTACTTTGCACTGCCACAAACAGGCTGGACATGCGTCTGGTGTGCTTACCCCAAGAACATGGTGGTAGGCAGCGCCCTCCAGGGTATTACTCTGTAACCCTAGATGCAGTCATTATGGGGTCTCCTACGTGTGTTAGAGCTGTGGCAGCTGCTTCAGAACTCGTTAAAAAGATAGAGGACATAGTGTTAGGAAGCCCCCTCACACTTCAAGTTCCTCATGCTGTATCTGAAATACTTCAACAGGCTCAGACCCGCCACCTCTCAGCATCAAGGTTGACAAAATATGGAGTCTCACTCCTTACACCCCCTCATATAACTATCAAACGCTGTAATGTTCTAAATCCAGCTACACTACTTCCAGTGGATTTAGAAAAGGGAGTAAAGCATCAGGATGGGGAAGAGGGAGGGACCATGAGCCAAGACCTGCCCCTGTTTTTCAAATTAGCAGATGACAAAGCTCAGTTTGATATGGTACATGAACATGATTGTCAGGCATTGATGGAAGCTGAAATAAAGGGTTTGGCAAATATTACTGATGTACTACTCACTAACCCCTCTGCTGAGTATTTTGTAGATTGTTCCAGAGCTTAGACAGTGAACAAGGACGATTCATCTCCGGGTATGCAGTAGTCCACAATGGTAAGGCAGTAATACAAGAACCACTCCCCTTCATCTGCTCTGCGCAAGAGGTGTAGCTTAAAGCACTCACTGCAGCATGTAATCTGGGAAAAGGTAAAGAAATTAATGTATTTTCTGACTCGCAAAATGCTTATGGTGTTGCACATGACTTTGGCGCCATTTGGCGAAGCCGTAATTTCTTGACCTCTGTTGGCAAACCTATAAGGAATGCACAAGCGGTAGAGCAGCTGCTCACAGCACTCACCCTTCCCCGAAGGGCAGCCATAGTCAAAGTGTCAGCACACACTAGGGAACAAACTCCCCTTGCAGTAGCGAATGCCTTGACCGACCAGGCCGCTAAGGAAGCAGCACGACTAACTCTGACACAGATACTGACTATAGCAGGTGCGGGAACCCCAGGAGACTCAGAGTCAGAGAGTGCAGGAAACCCCCTTTCAAATAAGGAGACATCCTCTGCACCGGCCCCAGTGGCTGTGGACTTCGACCTACTGCAGATCTTCCACACCCAGACTCCACCCCACGAGCAGAATGCATGGGTCAAAGTGGGCACCGTACAGTCAGTGTCAGTGGTATGGCAGGTAAACAAACGTATTTGTCTTCCACGCTGCCTGTTCCCCATGATGGCTGCCCTTGCACATTCTCCAGTGCATAACTCAAAGGGTGTTATGTGTGTGGTGGTGCTACAAAACTGGTGTGCCCCAGGGTTCCCGAATACGGCTGCAAAGTATATTCAAGAATGTCTAGTTTGTGCAAAACATAACCCTGGTAGACCTATTCGAGTCCCACGGAAATGCACACCAAAATCAGATTACCCATTTCAGAGACTGCAGGTGGACTACATACAGCTACCTAAGGTGGGTAATTATGAATACGCCCTGGTATGCATTGATCTTTTCTCTGGGTGGCCAGAAGCTTGGGCGGTGACTATAGCAAACACAAAAACTACTGCTAAAAAATTGATCAGTGAGGTGGTTTGTATATATGGGGTGCCCGAAACAATAGAAAGTGACAGAGGAACCCATTTTACTGGGGAACTAAGGAAACAAATCACGATCACTCTTGGGATAGAACAAGCTTTCCATGTTCCCTATCATCCACAAAGTAGTGGGAAGATGGAACGCCTCAATGGTACCTTGAAACTAAATGTCCAAAAGTGCATGGAAGAAACACACTTGTCCTGGGTAGATTGTTTGCCCATAGCATTGTATTCAGTGAGGACCGCCTCCTATGGTTCTCTCACTGAATATGTTCTGGAGTTGCATAAACATTTGACTGTTACTCATAATCATGTTCTTTCCTCTATCCCAGGCCCCAATTGCTTCAGGGGCATTCACATTTTGGTACCAGGAGACTGGGTCGTGGTAAAGAGACATATGAGGAGACCACTGGAGCCGAGATACAGTGAACCATTCCAAGTGCTGTTAACCACTGCCACTTCTGTCAAGCTTCAAGGAAAGGACACTTGGATCCATGCCAGCCATTGTTAAAAGGTCTTGAACCCTAGCAGCAGCAGCAAAGATGATGACCCTGTTTGTTTGGACTATGGTGATAGCAACCGTACTCCTTGCCCTAACTCTCTATGAGGTACTAAAAGAGAACTGGGATAACAAACTGATAAAGCATCACCAAGTCTTACTCCAAGACATGGACTCTAATGACCGTCCTAAGAACTGTTGGATATGCACCCATAGTCCAATATCCTCCAAAACTATGCCTTATTTAGCCATTCCAGTGAGTTTGAAAGAAATGTTTTACTTAAGTAACCACACTTTTCCTATTAGACTAAGAACAACAACAACAAAAAAAAGAAGGGGCCTTAGGTCTAACAGCAGCTGCTTGGGTGACTGAGCCATGGTTGTTGTTTAACAGGAGTGGTCCGCCTCTAAGTCAGACTAAAATGCCTTGGGCGACCAGTCGTGTCGACCTCTCTTGTTATCCGAACTTTACCTCTTGCAGCTGTATTCAGATAAAATCCAGAGTGTTTCCTTTCTTTACAGCTGACTATTCAGAGTGTCATGGATCTGCTACCACTACTACGCAGTATATGGCGGTTGATGCCACTCTCAATTCTAAGCTTCATTGTGTAAATGTCACCTTGCAAAATCTAATATCAGGTTTTACCTCAAATGACACTCAGTATCAGGGAAAAATTATGGCATAAGCACTACCTTGTTATCTAAATGGATTGCTAGTCTGTTCAACAACACTGTTGTTGGAGCACCAGAGCGTTTATATATTGTATGTGGACATCAGGCTTACCCAACAATTTCACAGGAGTTTGCACACTAGCTTTTCTGACACTTTCTACTTTTATAGTAAAACACACAAGAGTAGATATTAAAGCAATCCCTCTACACACACTGTACAGACGCGCTGCAGACGACAAGCCCAGACCAAATGGTAAACCGCATCTTGCAGAAATGGGGGTGGCTAACAAATTTTTCAGTGTCTTATTCATTTACCCATTCATAATGCAAATGTGGGATAAGTTGGTAGAGGCGACTGATTATCTAGATGATCAGATCTTCCAGATTCTTGACGGTCTCAATACATCTAATATTGTACAGAAACAAGTAATTGCAGTTACTAACCAACACACCATAGTGCTAGATTACTTGACTGCTAGAGAGGGGTCAGATAATAGGCCCTACCTGTTGCCACTACATACAACCTGCAACAAATTTCCAGGTAAAGACCAAGATAGAGATAGTTAGAGAAATGAGGGATACGTGGCTCCAAAAACATCATGTTAACAAAGATTCCTGGTGGAGTGACACTTTCTCATTTTTTAATCCTGTCAATTAGTTCAAGGGTATAGGTGGGTGGCTAATGGGCATCCTACAAGGTATTCTACAAATAGGATTTTTGATATTACTAGTGTATATAGTTGCCAGGATTAGTATATTTGCTATTAAGAGACTATGCAAGAAAACACGCAAGGTTAAGCATCACAGGCCTGCAAAATATAGTGCCACTTCTCCTATAAACATATATGATGAGATTTACAAGCAAGATATTTGTCGGTGAACGGGATTTGTCCCCTCCAGGCTTTTATAGCATGGGGAAGTAGCTGATGAATAAATTGTTTTGTAAAATAATAAAAAGGGAGGAGTTGTTATGGTTAATATTTTATATCTGGCTTCATTATTATTTACATACAATTATATTCTTTTTGATGTCTGTAGTCTCTGTTTAAAACTTGCATCATGGAATGTCTGACTAAGATACTGGTTTCCTGTGAATCCCCTGATAAGAAGGTTTACGCTGGGCCACGGGAAGTGTGTTATCACTGATAGTCTTTTTCGGTTTCCTGTTGAGTTGTATGTAACAATTGTAGTTCCGTTTTGTCTAGCTAATAAATATGGTGAGTCTTAGCTGCCACACAGAAGACTCTACCTGCTGACAACTGCATGTCGCATGTATTTTGTCTCCCTCCCTTCATTGATGAAGTATTTTAATTTGAATTTCACTGGCAATGTGAAGACCCTTTGCTGTCTATTCCAAAGTTCTCCCTAAGAAAGAAGGGTCACCACAACAATATCAATGATAATCTTTATTTAAATAGATATAAAAATATATTAAAGAAAAAAGAGGGGAAATAACATCAACAGATAGTATAAAAACAATAATTACATCCGATGGTGAGAGGTATGCAGCAGGTACTAAATGCAATATATATACATATATATATATATATATATATATCTCCTGTCTTATTATATATGAATAAAGTGCATATATTACCATTAAATTATTAAAAGGGTGTATATAAAGTGCATAGTGCTTTGGATAATTGATGGCTAATCCCTAGCAGGTCTGTATATTGTAATAACAGTAAGTGGTAAACATATAGATTGAGAATAACATACTAAGCAAGAAAATATATAATAATGCACCCTTATTACATAGACAAGTTAGGCAGATATACATCATGTTCTACTTTTATATATAGGAGATAGATGCAGACCTAACACCAGGAACGTATTCACAACGTACGTTTCACTGGTGGCTTTAACAAGGCCTGTAATCAGGCTGTAAAAACTAAAAATAGGGGCTATATAATGTAGCTTCGGCGTCCCTGCCTCCTGCTAGGCAGGGACGCTGTTCCCCTCACCTCTCCGCTCCGTGCCCGGCGTCTTCCTCCCGCTCTGCTGGCAGCGCGCGCTGCTTCCCGGCCACGGTGCTTAGGGCGTGCGCGCGCTCCCCCTCTCTTAAAGGGGCCGCGCGCGCCGTCCTAAGGAGTCCCCGGCCAATGGCCGGAGGACTTCACCATATATAAGGCACCTCCTCCAAAATGGAGGTGCCCGAGCAATGTTGTTGCAAAGCCTTCACTCTGCTTCAGCCCTCAGGTCCCGTTACCAGTTACCTGCCAGTCTCCTGCCAGATTCCTGCTTGATACCTGCCAGATATCCGCTTACCTGCTTGCAAGCCTGCGGTCCGACGGTCTGCCTTCCTACACCTGTCAGTCTGTCTATGGACCAGCCTGCCTGCTCACCTGGGAGCGCTCACCTGCTATCTGCCTGCTAGCCAACCTGGAGGCCCTGCCGTCACTTGCCGTGACCACCTGCCTGTCCAGAGACTCTTGCCCGCTCACCTGGGAGTGCTCACCTGCTATCTGCCTGCTAGCCTACCTGGAGGCTCTGCCGTCACTTGCCGTGATCACCTGCCTGTCCAGAGACTCTTGCCCGCTCACCTGCGAGCGCTCACCTGCTACCTGCCTGCTAGCCTACCTGGAGGCTCTGCCGTCACTTGCCATGACCACCTGCCTGTCCAGAGACTCTTGCCCGCTCACCTGGGAGCGCCCACCTGCTACCTGCCTGCTAGCCTACCTGGAGGCCCTGCCGTCACTTGCCGTGACCACCTGCCTGTCCAGAGACTCTTGCCCGCTCACCTGGGAGCGCTCACCTGCTACCTGCCTGCTAGCCTACCCGGAGGCTCTGCCGTCACTTGCCGTGACCACCTGCCCGTTCAGAGACTCTTGCCCGCTCACCTGGGAGCGCTCACCAGCCACCTGCCTGCTGTCCTTCTACTCAGAGACTGTCCCTGTCACTTGCCGTGACTACCTGCCCTTCTACCCAGAGACTGTCCCTGTCACTTGCCGTGACTACCTGCCCTTCCACCCAGAGACTGTCCCTGTCACTTGCCGTGACTACCTGCCTGTCTTCCCTGGGAGCCACCCGCTTCCTTACAAGGACCGCCCCCTTGTATAGTTGCTCAGAGGTTCCGCCTCCCAGACCCGTTACAGTTTGCTCGGGCCATGGAACCCGGTGGCACCCAAGCTCCCTCACTCTCGGACCTATGTCATGAACTGTCCAGTCAGAGGTCCCAACAGGAGTCCATCCTGAGTCACCTACGGAGTGTCAACTCTCGCCTGGACACTCTGACTGCTCCACCAGCAACCACCGCTAGTGTCATGACTCGCAACCCGGCAGCGCCGCTGCCCACCAATACCATGGTATCCTGCCCCGGACCCCGGCTTTCTGCACCTCCTCGCTTCGGAGGTGACTCCGCTCAAGCTCGGGGCTTCATAAACCAGTGCACCCTGCACTTTGAACTCTTGTCCCACCAGTTTATCTCCGACCGGTCCAAAGTAGCCTTTATCATGTTCCACCTCACGGGGGAGGCTCTGGCTTGGCTAAATCCTCTATGGGAGAGAGGAGACCCCCTGGTGTCCGACCTGCCAGCCGTTCTCACGGCTTTCCGGAAAGTCTTCGACGAACCCGGACGGAAGACCTCATCCGCATCGTCTCTGCTACGCCTCCATCAAGGGAATCTCACCGTGGGCCAGTATGCCATACGGTTCCGTACCCTTGCTTCGGAGCTGGCCTGGGATAACGACGCTCTGGTGTCTGTCTTCTGGGAGGGTCTGTCCAGCCGTATTAAAGATGAACTCGCCGGTCGGGACATTCCTACCACTCTCGACGACTTAATAACACTTGCCACCCGGATTGACATCCGGTTCCAGGAGCGTGCCAAAGAGGTCACCCGTGAGAGGAGGTTTCCACGTCTAGCCCCTACCTTCCAGAAACCCGTCACTCCCTCCGTTACTCCCCAGGCACACTCACCTGAGCCTATGCAGGTCGACCAGACCAAGATGGTCAAAACCCGTCAAGACTTACGCCGTGCCGAGGGGAGCTGCTTCTACTGTGGCAGTAAGGAACACCGGATCCGTTCCTGCCCAGAGAGGTCGGGAAACGCCTGTGTCTAGGATCGCTCAGAGAGGTCGCCCTAGACAAAAGTAAACCCTCTCCATCCCTGATGCTGTCAGTCTCTATCATCTGCGGAGAGAACCGCTATTTCGAACTGGCTCAACTTGACTCAGGAGCTGCTGGAAATCTCATCTCTCAATCCCTGATAGAGAAATACCGCATTCCCACCAAACCTCTAGCTGTACCCTTATCTGTCGCCGCCGTGGATGGGAGCCTCTTACCACATCCCATCCAACTCATCACCGAATCTCTAACTCTACAGGTGGGAATGCTGCATTCTGAGAGCATTTCCTTTCATGTTCTGCCTGGACTCTCTTACGCACTCTTGCTAGGTCTACCTTGGCTCCAGAAACATGCACCCGTGCTTGACTGGCAGACCGGAGAAGTCCTTCGCTGGGGACAGGACTGCCATAAGACTTGTCTAGTTCCCGTTCATCCTGCTCATCCTTCTCCTACCCCAGTCAATCTACCCGGTCTACCGGTTCCCTATTGGTCTTATGCGGATGTCTTCAATAAAAAAGAAGCAGAGACATTACCGCCTCATAGACCATACGACTGCCCAATCGATCTGATACCCGGCTCTACTCCTCCCCGTGGGCGTATCTACCCTTTGTCCGCTGCAGAGACCCAGTCCATGTCAGAATATATTGAGGAGAATCTGGCCCGGGGATTTATCCGGAAATCTACCTCCCCGGCGGGAGCAGGCTTCTTCTTCATCAAAAAGAAGGACGGCTCACTCCGTCCATGTATAGATTATAGAGGCCTTAACCAGATTACAGTGAAGAATAAATACCCCCTCCCGCTCATTCCTGAATTATTTGACCGTCTGAGGGGGGCTAGAATCTTCACCAAACTGGATCTCCGTGGGGCGTATAACCTGGTCCGTATCCGTCAGGGGGATGAGTGAAAGACGGCATTCAACATACGGGACGGCCACTATGAGTACCTTGTAATGCCCTTCGGTCTCTGTAACGCTCCTGCCGTCTTTCAAGAGTTGGTCAATGACATCTTCCGTGACCTTCTCTACTCCTGCGTGGTGGTGTACCTGGACGACATCTTGGTCTTCTCTCCGGATCTTCCTACTCACCGGAGGGATGTTCGTCAGGTCCTGCTCAGGCTCAGGCAGAACCACCTCTACGCTAAATATGAGAAGTGCATCTTTGAGCAGACCTCTCTTCCATTTCTGGGCTACATAATTTCTCAGACCGGCCTACAAATGGATCCTGAGAAACTGTCTGCCATCCAGAAGTGGCCCCGACCAGAGGGGTTGAAGGCTATTCAGCGGTTCCTGGGTTTCGCCAACTATTACCGCCTCTTCATACCGCACTTCTCTTCCCGGACTGCCCCTATCTCTGTGCTCACCCGTAAGGGCACTAATCCCAGAAAATGGCCACCCGAAGCTGAGGAGGCCTTTCTTTCCTTAAAACAGGCTTTCTCCTCCGCCCCGGTGCTGCATCGTCCGGACGGCAATAAACAATTCTTCCTAGAAGTTGACGCTTCCTCCTCCGGAGCTGGGGCGGTACTTATCCAAAAGTCATCTTCCGGAAGAATGGAAACCTGCGGTTTTTTCTCCAAACTCTTCTCCTCTTCTGAGCGCAATTATTCTATTGGAGACCGAGAATTGTTAGCCATTAAGCTGGCACTGGAGGAGTGGCGTTACCTGCTTGAGGGGGCTCTTCACCCAGTAATAATTTACACGGACCACAAGAACTTGGCTTACCTTCAGAGCGCCCAGAGACTTAACCCGCGCCAAGCCCGGTGGTCCTTGTTTTTTGCCCGCTTTGATTTTGTTCTTCATTTTCGCCCAGCAGACAAAAACATCAAAGCTGACGCCTTTTCCCGATCCTTCCTGGTATCTGATCTAGAGGAGGAACCTAAGCACATCATTGATCCCGCCAGAGTAATGCAAGTGGCCCCCGTGAATCTAAATCGTCTCCCTCCCGGTAAGACGTTCGTAACAGTACCTGATCGGAAGAAGGTCCTACACTGGGGTCACTCGTCTATGCTAGCTGGCCACGCCGGTCAGAAAAAGACCCTCCAGCTCATTACCCGGCATTACTGGTGGCCTACCCTGCACAAGGATGTAATAGACTTTGTTTCAGCCTGTGTGTCCTGCACCCGCAACAAAGTTCCGAGACACCTGCCAGCCGGTCGCCTCCTTCCTCTTCCAGTACCTGCTGCCCCGTGGCAGCATATAGCCATGGACTTTATAACGGATCTCCCTGTCTCTGCCGGTTGTACGGTCATTTGGGTGGTCGCTGATCGCTTTTCCAAGATGGCGCACTTCATTCCCCTGCCGGGTCTCCCGTCTGCACCCGAACTGGCTAAAGACTTTATCCGCCACATCTTCCGTCTCCATGGCCTGCCCCTCCACATCGTGTCAGATCGTGGTGTTCAGTTCACCTCACGCTTCTGGAGAGCCACATGTAAGTTGCTTGACGTCACTCTGGACTTCTCCTCCGCTTACCATCCACAGTCCAATGGTCAAGTGGAGCGGATCAATCAGAACCTGACCAGTTACCTCCGGCACTTCATTAATGCCCACCATTCGGACTGGGTGGATCTCCTACCATGGGCCGAGTTCTCTTACAATAATCACGAGAGCGAATCTTCCTCCAAATCCCCGTTTTTTGTAGTCTTCGGTCAGCATCCTCGGATCCCGTTTCCCGTCTCCACTTCGGTGGACAATCCGGCTGCGGAATCTCTCGTTAGCGAATTCTCCTCCATTTGGGAGAGTACCCGATCCGCACTCCTTCAGTCGTCCGAGCGGATGAAAAAACACGCTGACAAAAAACGCCTGGATCCTCCTCAATTCCGTCCTGGAGATAAAGTCTGGCTCTCGTCCAAATATGTCCGGCTCAAGATTCTCTCCTATAAGTTAGGGCCTCGGTTCATCGGCCCACTGGAAGTTATCAAACAAATCAATCCGGTGGCCTATAAATTGAAACTCCCGGCCAACTTACGGATCCCTAACTCCTTCCATATATCTCTCCTCAAACCCGTGGTACTTAACTCTTTTTCCAAGTCTACAGGTACGCCCCCTGCTCCGGTTTCCGTTGAGAACGAATTTGAGGTAGAGAACATTTTGGCCACCAAAAGGGTAAGAGGAAAAACCTTTTTTCTGGTAGATTGGAAGGGGTTTGGTCCTGAGGAGAGAACGTGGGAGCCCCGGGAGAACATCCATGCCCCTCTCATCCTTGATAAATTTCTGTCTGGCCAGGGACGCTGCTAGGCAGGGACGCTGTTCCCCTCACCTCTCCGCTCCGTGCCCGGCGTCTTCCTCCCGCTCTGCTGGCAGCGCGCGCTGCTTCCCGGCCACGGTGCTTAGGGTGCGCGCGCGCTCCCCCTCTCTTAAAGGGGCCGCGCGCGCCGTCCTAAGGAGTCCCCGGCCAATGGCCGGAGGACTTCACCATATATAAGGCACCTCCTCCAAAATGGAGGTGCCCGAGCAATGTTGTTGCAAAGCCTTCACTCTGCTTCAGCCCTCAGGTCCCGTTACCAGTTACCTGCCAGTCTCCTGCCAGATTCCTGCTTGATACCTGCCAGATATCCACTTACCTGCTTGCAAGCCTGCGGTCCGACGGTCTGCCTTCCTGCACCTGTCAGTCTGTCTATGGACCAGCCTGCCCGCTCACCTGGGAGCGCTCACCTGCTATCTGCCTGCTAGCCTACCTGGAGGGCCTGCCGTCACTTGCCGTGACCACCTGCCTGTCCAGAGACTCTTGCCCGCTCACCTGGGAGCGCTCACCTGCTATCTGCCTGCTAGCCTACCTGGAGGCTCTGCTGTCACTTGCCGTGACCACCTGCCTGTCCAGAGACTCTTGCCCGCTCACCTGGGAGCGCTCACCTGCTACCTGCCTGCTAGCCTACCTGAAGGCTCTGCCGTCACTTGCCGTGACCACCTGCCTGTCCAGAGACTCTTGCCCGCTCACCTGGGAGCGCCCACCTGCTACCTGCCTGCTAGCCTACCTGAAGGCTCTGCCGTCACTTGCCGTGACCACCTGCCTGTCCAGAGACTCTTGCCCGCTCACCTGGGAGCGCCCACCTGCTACCTGCCTGCT
Source organism: Phyllobates terribilis (assembly GCF_046119375.1). Taxonomy (NCBI): domain Eukaryota; kingdom Metazoa; phylum Chordata; class Amphibia; order Anura; family Dendrobatidae; genus Phyllobates; species Phyllobates terribilis. The sequence goes on along the minus strand of NW_027362761.1, from coordinate 41,847,355 downwards.
AGCCTACCTGGAGGCCCTGCCGTCACTTGCCGTGACCACCTGCCTGTCCAGAGACTCTTGCCCGCTCACCTGGGAGCGCTCACCTGCTACCTGCCTGCTAGCCTACCCGGAGGCTCTGCCGTCACTTGCCGTGACCACCTGCCCATTCAGAGACTCTTGCCCGCTCACCTGGGAACGCTCACCAGCTACCTGCCTGCTGTCCTTCTACCCAGAGACTGTCCCTGTCACTTGCCGTGAGTACCCGTCCTTCTACTCAGAGACTGTTCCTGTCACTTGCCGTGACTACCTGCCCTTCTACCCAGAGACTGTCCCTGTCACTTGCCGTGACTACCTGCCCTTCCACCCAGAGACTGTCCCTGTCACTTGCCGTGACTACCTGCCTGTCTTCCCTGGGAGCCACCCGCTTCCTTACAAGGACCGCCCCCTTGTATAGTTGCTCAGAGGTTCCGCCTCCCAGACCCGTTACATATAACACTAGGCTGTACTGCACTCTATTCTACGATGGTGAGAGGTATGTCATTTAGCAGTAGGTACTAAATACAATAGGTACAGTATACATATATGTACCTCTCCTATCCTATTAGATACGAATAAAGTGCAATTATTACCATGAAATTAATAAAGGGTGTATAATATAAGGGTGCATTATCATATATTTTGTTGCCTAGTATGCTATTCTCAATCTATATGTTAGGTTGAACATAGGGTAAATATATAGGTACATACGGTGGGGTAAACATAGGGTAAACATATAGGTTGAGAATAGCATACTAGGCAAGAAAATATCTCAAATAACACATCCTAGATCTGAATGAATGAAATATTCTGATTGAATACTTTGTTCTGTACAAAGTTGAATGTGCTGACAGCAAAATCACACAAAAATTATCAATGGAAATCAAATTTATTAACCAATGGAGGCCTGGATTTGGAGTCACCCCCAAAATTAAAGTGGAAAAACACACTACAGGCTGATCCAACTTTGATGTAATGTCCTTAAAACAAGTCAAAATGAGTCTCAGTATTGTGTGTGGCCTCCACGTTCCTGTATGATCTCCCTACAACGCCTGGGCATGCTCCTGATGCGGTTGTGGATGGTCTCCTGTGGTATCTCCTCCCAGACCTGGACTAAAGCATCCGCCAACTCCAGGACAGTCTGTGGTGCAATGTGACGTTTGTGGATGGACCGAGACATGATGTCCCAGATGTGCTCAATCGGATTCAGGTCTGGGAAACGAGCGGGCCAGTCCATAGCTTCAATGCCTTCATCTTGCAGGAACTGCTGACACACTCCAGCCACATGAGGTTTGGCAGTGTCCGGCATTAGGAGGAACCCAGGGCCAGCCGCACCAGCATATGGTCTCACAAGGGGTCTGAGAATCTCATCTCAGTACCTAATGGCAGTCAGGCTACCTCTGACGAGGACATGGAGGGCTGTGCGGCCCTCCAAAGAAATGCCACCCCACACCATTACTGACCCACTGCCAAACGGGTCATGCTGAAGGATGTTGCAGGCAGCAGATCACTCTCCACGGTGTCTCCAGACTCTGTCACGTCTGTCACATGTGCTCAGTGTGAACCTGCTTTCATCTGTGAAAAGCACAGGGCGCCAATGGCGACTTTGCCAATCCTGGTGTTCTGTGGAAAATGCCAAGCTTCCTGCATGGTGTTGGGCTGTGAGCACAACCCCCATATGTGGACGTCGGGCCCTCATACCACCCTCATGGAGTCGGTTTCTAACCGTTTGTGCAGACACATGCACATTTGTCGCCTGCTGGAGGTCATTTTGCAGGGCTCTAGCAGTCTTCCTCCTGTTCCTCCTTGCACAAAGGCGGAGGTAGCGGTCCTGCGCTGGGCTGTTGCCCTCCTACGGCCCCCTCCACGTCTCCTGGTGTACTGGCCTGCCTCCTGGTAGCGCCTCCAGCCTCTGGACACTACGCTGACAGACACAGCAAACCTTCTTGCCACAGCTCGCATTGATGTGCCATCCTGGATGAGCTGCACTACCTGAGCAACTACTGTGGGTTGTAGAGTCCATCTCATGCTACCACGAGTGTGAAAGCACAACCAACATTCAAAAGGGACCAAAACATCAGCCAGAAAGCATTGGTACTAAGATGTGGTCTGTGGTCCCCACCTGCAGAACCACTCCTTTATTGAGTGTGTCTTGATAATTGCCAATAATTTACATCTATTGTCTATTCCATTTGCACAACAGCATGTGAAATTGATTGTCAATCAGTGTTGCTTCCTAAGTGGACAGTTTGATTTCACAGAAGTTTGATTTACTTGGAGTTATATTCTGTTAAGTGTTCCCTTTATTTTTTTGAGCAGTGTATAATAATGCACCCTTATAACATAGCAAAGTTAGGCAGATATATACAAAAGTAGAACATAATGTATAGGAGATAGATACAGAGTCTGTATTACACACCTCACACCTGGAGCGTATTCCCAATGTACAATTTGCCAGTGGCTTTAACGAGGGCTCTAATCGGGCTGTGAAAACAGAAAATAGGGGCTGTATACCACTAGACTGTACTGCACTCTATTCTCCTCACATACAGAATGCTGATAATGGCGGCGCAACCCATGATCCGGCCTTTATACAGGCTGTCTCATATGCTGCACTGGCCTATTACAGTCATTTTAATACTTGACATGGCTGTGATTGAGCAGGAAGTGCCCACAGTCGTAAAGGTTGTTGATTGGCTGCGACGCAACCTCTAAACAAGTTTATTGGGTGCAGCCGATTCACTTGCACTTTACAGAACATGTTCGGGGTGTGTATCGCACACAGCACAGGGTGTCCGGTATGGACCCAGAACATTAGCATTCTGGCTAATATTCAGGGCTATTAATAACAACTCACAGCTGTATGCTTAGCATTTACTGGCTAGTTTACAGGGGGACCCCACAAAAAAATTGACGTAGGACCCTCCTATTAATCCTAACCAGCCAAGGCTAAACAGACAGCTATGAGCTGATATTAATAGCCATTTAAGGGGCCAGGGAAATTTTCCCCCCTCCCAGGCTAAGAATATTAGCCCTTAGCCTCCGCTCTTCCCACTTGGCCTGGTGTGGTAGCAAGTGGGGTAATATTTGTGGGGTTGATGTCAGCTTTCTATTGCCAACTAACATGAAGCTCAGGGGTTAGTAAGACGCTCTTATTACTAAACCCATAGTCAGATTGTAAAAAAAAACAACACCCAGTATAAAGTCCTTTAACCGCTTCCCGATCGCCCACTGTACATAAACGTCGGTGCTTGCTGGACTCTGTGCAGCGCCGACGTCTATGAACGGTTGGAGGCACGCAGCGCTCAGGGCCCCGAGGGTCCTTCAAGCGCAGTGATTCCTGTGTAGAGTGACAGATCTGATAGGTAACATCATCAGGACCTGATTGGATCAGGTCCCAATGATGTTAACCCTTTGTTATCTTCTAGATGCCGCGATCCATAGCGATTGCGGCATTTAGAAGATACTGATAGGGAGAGGGGTCACCACTCACATTTCCGACGGCCCCTGTGATAAGATCTGGCGTTGTAATGGCAGCTGGAGGTCACATGATGACTTCCAGGTCTGCCATGTACGGTGGCCTGCTAGGCTCAACCAGCAGCTGAATCTGACAGGAGATCTGACAGTGTAAAACTGTCAGGTCTCGTGCAATGCAATACATGTCTATTGCGTTTCATGAGACCAGTGATCAGAAAAATAAAAATTGAAGCCCCGCACAGGGACTAAGTAAAACTGTAAAAAAAAGTTTAAAAATATTTTCAAACGATTAAAAAAATAATCACAAAATAAAAGAATAAAAAAAAATGTAATCAATTCATCCGTATATCTTTGCAAAAACAAAAAAAGTACATATATTTGGTATCGCCGCGTCCGGAACAACCCAATCTATAAAACAGTCGCACTAATTAACCCCTTCTGCGCACACCGTAAAAAAATAAAAAAAGCAAAAAACAATGCTTTTTCATCATACCGCCAAACAAAAAGTGGAATAAAATGCAATAAAAAAGTCAAATGGAAATAAAAGTGGTACCGCTAAAACGTCATCAGTGGAAAAATAAAAAAGTTATAGCTCTAAGAACCAAGCGATGCAAAACAATTCTTTTTTCTGTAAAATAGCTTTTATTGTGTAAAAGAGCCAAAACATTAAAAAACTATATTAATGTGGTATCGCTGTAATCGTACTGACCCAAAGAATAAAGCTGCCTTATCAATTTTGCAAAATGCGGAACGGAATTAAAAAAAACCCTCAAAAAACAAATCCTGAATTGCTGTTTTTTGTTCATTCTGCCTCCCAAAAAAAAGAATAGAAAGCAATCAAAAAATGTTGTGTACCCGTAAATGGTACCAATAAAAATGTCAACTCGTCCCACAAAAAACAAGCCCTAATATGACTCTGTCGGCCGAAATATGGAAAAATTATAGCTCTCAAAATATGGCGATGCAAAAACTAGTTTTTGCAAAAAAGCATCTTTTAGTGTGTGACAGCTGCCAATCATAAAAACCCAATATTAATCTGGTATCGCTGTAATCGCACCGAGCCGAAGAATAAAGTCACCTAATCACTTATACTGCAAGAGGAATAGCATAAAAAATAAATAAAACCAATTCTTCACCAGCTGTTGATTTGTTCATTCTGCTTCCTGTAGCGTCGGCGTCCCTGCCTCCTGCTAGGCAGGGACGCTGTTCCCCTCACCTCTCCGCTCCGTGCCCGGCGTCTTCCTCCCGCTCTGCTGGCAGCGCGCGCTCCTCCCCGGTCACTGTGCTTAGGGCGCACGCGCGCGCGCTCCCCCTCTCTTAAAGGGGTCGCGCGCGCCGTCCTAAGGAGTCCCCGGCCAATGGCCAGAGGACCTCTCCATATATAAGGCACCTCCTCTAAAATGGAGGTGCCCGAGCAATGTTGTAGCATAGTTCATCACTCTGCTTCAGCCCTCAGGTCCCGTTTCCAGTTACCTGCCAGTTACCTGCCAGCTACCTGCCAGTTTCCTGTCTGATACCTGCCTGACTTGTGTCTATCTGCTGTTATTCCTGCGGTCCGACAGTCTGCCTACCAGCCCTGCCAGTCTGTCTATGGATCCGTCTGCCCGCTCACCTGGGAGCGCTCATCTGCTACCTGCCTGCTAGCCTACCTGGAGGCTCTTCCGTCACGTGCTGTGACCACCTGCCCGTCCAGAGACTCTTACTGGCTCACCTGGGAGCGTCCACCTGTTACCTGCCAGTTAGCCTACCTGGAGGCTCTGCCGTCACTTGCTGTGACCACCCGCTTGTCCAGAGACTCTCGCCCGCTCACCTGGGAGCGTCCACCTGCTACCTGCCTGCTTGCCTACCTGGAGGCTCAGCCGTCACTTGCTGTGACCACCCGCTTGTCCAGAGACTCTCGCCCGCTCACCTGGGAGCGTCCACCTGCTACCTGCCTGCTGGCCTACCTGGAGGCTTAGCCATCACTTGCCGTGACCACCCGCCTGTCAAGAGACTGTCCCTGTCACTTGCCGTGACCTCCTGCCCTCTTACCCAGAGACTGTCCCCGTCACTTGCCGTGACCTCCTGCCCTCTTACCCAGAGACTGTCCCCGTCACTTGCCGTGACCTCCTGCCCTCTTACCCAGAGACTGTCCCCGTCACTAGCCGTGACTGCCTGCCTGCCTTCCCTGGGTGTCACCCGCTTCCTTACAAGGACTGCCCCTTTGTATAGTTGCTCTGTGGTTCCACCTCCCAGACCCGTTACACTTCCCAAAACAATGTAGTATGGCTCAGCTCTCATTTATCCTGGGCTCCGCGCTTAGTGCTTAGACCGGGGAATCCATGTAGATCTCCGAAGTATGTGATGGATATTCCCCGGTGGATTATTCCCTGTGATGAGGCTGCCTCAGTATAGTGAATAGATCCCTTGGGGGTTTCATCTGAATTACATCACTTGGCGATTTAGATGGAAACCCCGATGTAAGTGCTCAGCATAGAGCGCCGGATAAATGTGATCCAAAACGTTATGTAAAACGTTCCCAATAAAAGCTTCAACTCAATCCACAAAAAAAAGCAAGTCCCCACTCAGGTCCGTCATCTGTTAATGGAAATATAGGGGGCTTCCATTTTACTGGTAGCACAAAGGCTCTGGAAAAGCAAAATGGCCCTTGCCTCCCAAAAGAAATTCAGAAAATCCTGTGCTCCCAAATGCAAATGCCCCCCTCCCTACTGAGCCCCACAGAATGCCTAAACCACATTTAGGGTCCACGTTTGGCATTTCTGTAGTGATGAGAGCCTGCCTAACTTATGTCTCCAGAAGCATGAGCTGGCACAACGTACTGGTCACTACAAAGTTCTTGTCACCACAGCGTACTGGTCACTCCAACAGCAGTTTGCAATTTTCACTCAGCAACATCCACTGCTTCTTGTTTCTGGAAAACACCCATGGAGTCAAAAACATCACTACACCTGTAGATTAATTCCCAAAGGAGTATAATTTCCAAAATGGGGTCACTTGAGGGGGGATTCTGCTCTGCTAGCACTTAGGGGCTCTATATATGGAGTCCGCAAACTATTCTACAATAATTTGTTCTCCAAGAGTCAAATAGTGCTCCGTCTCTCCCGAATCTCGCCGTATCGTATGGCTGAGCGGTACTGTACAGCCACATATGCGGTATTGCCACGTTCAGAAGAAATTGTGTCACACATTTTGGCACCATTTTTACCCATTGCCTTGTGTGAAAATGTAAAATCTGGGACTAAAACTATTTTTTGGTGATAAAAATATAATTATTTTTTCTTCACAGCCCAATGGTATAAATTTCTGTGAGTCACATGTGGTGTCAATATGATCACTGCACCCCTAGATAAATTCAATGAGAGGTGTAGTTTGTAAAATGCAGTCACTTATGGTGGTTTCTGCTGTTCTGGGACCTCAGGGGCTCTCCTAGTGGGTCATGTCACCTGCAAACCACAACAGTAAAATCTGCAATGTGATATGGTGATACTTCCCTTGTGAGCTTTGCACTGTGCCTGAAAAGTAGTTTTCGACCACTTATGGGGTATTGATGTACTCAAGAGAAATTGCGTAACATTTTCTCTTATTATCCTTTTTGAAAATTACAAACTTGAGGTCAAAGCAACATTTAAGTGTAAAAAAATAGTAATATTTCATTTACTGAGCCCAATGTTATACCAGTAACGTGAGGGTTAAATATACTCCCTACTCACTTAGATGAATTCATAAAGAGGTGTAGTTTACAAAATGTGATCACTTGTGGGGGTTTCTGCTGTTTTGGCATGTCAGCGACTCTTCAAATGTGACATGGAGTCCGCAACCTATCTCAGCCAAAATAGCGCTCCTTCCCTTCCAAGCCCTGCCGTGCGCCAAAGCAGTAGTTTTCCACCACATATGGGTTATCGGCATACTCAGAAAAATTTGCACAACAAATTTTGGCTTACATTTTCTCCTTTTACCCTTGCGAAAATAAAAAAATTTGGGCTAAAACAACATTTTTGTGGGAAAAATGTGATTTTTTTATATTACCAGCTCAACACTAAAAAAATTCTGTGAAGCCCCTGAGGTTTCAAGGTGCTCACCACACATCTAGATACATTTCTTGAGGTGTCTAGTTTCCAAAATTGGTTTATTTGTGTTGGGTTTCCACTGTTTAGGCACCTCAGGGGCTCTCCAAACGAAACATGGCGTCTACTATCGATTCCAGACAATTTTGCATTCCAAAAGTCAAATGATGCTCCTTCCCTTCTGAGCCCTGCTAGGCGCCCAAGCAGTAGTTTTCCACCACATATGGGGTATCGGCATACTCAGGAGAAATCGCACAACAAATTTTATGGTGCACTTTCTCCTGTTACACTTGTGAAAATGAAAAAATTGGGGCAAAAATAATATTTTTGTGGGAAAAATGTGTTTTTTAATTTTTGCGGCTCAGCATTATAAAAATCTGTGAAGCCCCAGAAGGTTGAAAGTGCTCACCACACATCTAGATAAATTCTATTTTCCAAAATGGGCTCACTTGTGGGGGGTTTCCACTGTTTAGGCACATCAGGGGCCCTCCAAAAGCTACATGGCGTCTGCTAACGATTCCAGACAATTTTGCATTCCAAAATGCAAATGATGATCCTTCCCTTCAGAGCCCTGTCTAGCACCCAAACAGTAGTTTTCCACCACATATGGGATATCAGCGAACTCAGGAGAAATCGCACAGCACATTTTATGGTGCATTTTCTCCTGTTACCCTTGTGAAAATGAAACATTTGGGGTTAAAGTAACATTTTTGTGGGAAAAGGTAAAATGTTCATTTTTTCCTTCCACATTTCATTAATTCCTGTGAAGCACCTGAAGGGTTAATAAACTTCTTGAGTGTGGTTTGAGCACCTTGAGGGGTGCAATTTTTAGAATGGTGTAATTTTTGGGTATTTTCTGTCATATAGGCCCATCAAAGTCACTTCAAATGTGATGTGTCTGTAAAAAAAAATGTAAATTTTAACCCAACTTCCTAACAAAAAGTTATGTTTCAAAAATTGTGCTGATGTAAAGTAGACATGTTGGAAATATTATTTATTAACTATTTTGTGTGACAACTCTCTGATTTAAGAGCATAAAAATCAAAAGTTTGGAAATTGCTAATTTTGCGCTAAATTTTTGATATTTTCAGAAATAAACATGAGTTATAGCGAACAAATTTTACCACTATCATGAAGTACAATATGCCACAAAAAAAAACAATCTCAAAATCACTGGGATATATTGAAGTGCTCCAGAGTTATTACCTCATAAAGTGACAGTGGTCAGATTTACAGTGACAGTCTCACAAAGGCGTAAACAGGCTCTGGCACGAAAGGGTTAATTGAAATAAAGACACGAACACCTTTAGGCTGCGTGCCCACTATGCATTTTTCAAGCGTTTTTGCCGTGGAATTTCTGCAGCGACAACGCTTAAAAAATGCTTGATAGTACGTGTCCTATGGTCCCCAATAATAATCATAGAATCATAGAATGGTAGAGTTGGAAGGGACCTCCAGGGTCATCTGGTCCAACCCCCTGCTCAAAGCAGGATTCACTAAATCATCCCAGACAGATATCTGTCCAGCCTCTGTTTGAAGACGTCCATTGAAGGAGAACTCACCACCTCTTGTGGCAGCCTGTTCCACTCATTGATCACCCTAACTGTCAAAAAGTTTTTTCTAATATCTAATCTGTGTCCCCTCCCATTTAGTTTCATCCCATTGCTTCTAGTCTTTCCTTGTGCAAATGAGAATAAAGATGATCCTTCTACAATGTGACAGCCCTTGAGATATTTGTAGACAGCTATTACGTCTCCTCTCAGTCTTCTTTTTTGCAAGCTAAACATTCCCAAATCCTGTAACCGTTCCTCATAGGACATGGTTTGCAGACCGGTCACCATTCTGGTCGCTCTTCTCTGAACTTGCTCCAGTTTGTCGATGTATTTTTTAAAATGTGGTGCCCAAAACTGGACACAGTATTCCAGATGAGGTTTGACCAAAGAGGAGTTAAGTGCGATAATGACTTCACGTGATCTGGACTGTATGCTTCTATTAATACATCCCAGAATTGTATTTGCCTTTTTTGCTGCTGCATCACACTGTTGACTCATGTTCAGTCTATGATCTATTAGTATATCTAAGTCTTTTTCACATGTACTGTTGCTTAGCTCTATTCCTCCCATTCTGTATATGCTTTTTTCATTTTTATTGCCCAGATGTAGGTACTTTGCATTTCTCCCTGTTAAAAACCATTCTGTTAGTTGCTGCCCACTGCTCCAGTTTATTTAGGTCTTTTTGAATCCTCTCTCTCTCTTCTCTAGTATTAGCTATCCCTCCTAGATTTGTGTCATCAGCAAATGTAATCAGTTTACCCTCAATTCCTTCATCTAAATCATTTATCATCTAAATCATTGATAAAGATGTTGAACAATACAGGACCCAGGACAGAGCCCTGTGGTACCCCATTTGAGACATTCATCCAACTGGATGTGAAGCCATTTACGACCACTCTTTGAGTCCGATCACTAAGCCAGTTATGAATCCACCTAACAGTTGCCTTGTCCATTCCATACTTGGTCATTTTTTCAATAAGGATGGTGTGAGATACTTTGTCAAATGCTTGGCTGAAGTCAAGATACCCTATAGCTACAGCATTTCCCTGATCCACCCAGTCAGTGATTCTGTCATAGAAGGAAATTAAGTTAGTCTGACACAAACCCATGCTGACTCTGGTTAATCACTTCATTCTTATCCAGGTACTTACATACATGTTGTTTAATAATTTGTTCAAAGATCTTTCCTGGTATAGAAGTCAGACTCACCGGCCTATAGTTCCCTGGGTCCACCTTCTTCCCCTTTTTGAAGATAGGAACAACATTTGCTCTTCTCCAGTCTTCTGGGACTTCTCCTGTTCTCCAAGAATTTTCAAAGATTATGGAGAGTGGTTCTAAAATTTCTTCTACGATCTCCTTCAGTACTCTGGGGTGCAATTCATCTGGACCTGGAGACTTGAACTCATTTATGTTAGCTAAATATTTCCTCACAATATTTCTGTTTACAGATAACCTGGATTCTTCTATTCCTTTAATAGGACAGTGAAGATCAGTTGATGTCACATTTTCTTTCTGAGAGAAAACAGATGCAAAATAGGAATTAAAAAGTTCGGCCTTCTCAACACCCTTTCTTACCATTTCACCATTTTCATCCTGTAAAAATCCTATAGCATCTTTGACTTTTCCTTTACATTTGACATACCCCCAAAATCCTTTTTTATTGCTTTTGACATCTATTGCAAGCCTTAATTCATTGTCAGCTTTAGCTAACCTGATACGTGCCCTGCAGGATCTGCAGACTGCATTATAATCTTCTTTAGATATGCCTCCCTCTTTCCATTTGATAAACAGTTCTTTCTTTCTTTTTAGCATGTGTTTAAGTTCTGTGTTCATCCATCCTGGTTTCTTTAAATGCTTCCCATTCTTCCTTCTTTTCGGGATTGTTAACGATTGTGCTTTGAGAATGCTTTGCACATGCTGCGGAAATTTATACTGCGGATTATCATTGCGGAAAAATCCGCAGCATGTCCATTATTTTTGTGGAAAAGCGGCGTAATTGCCGCCATTGAATCGCATAATATCCGCATGACTACATGTGCACATGCGGATATTAAGCAATTCAATGTGCAGATGGTACCCGGCTCTGGAAAAGAGGAGACACTCATCCAGGTCCGGGTACCATAGTACCTGTAAAAAAAAAAGAATCTAAAATAAAAAAACCCTATTATACTCACCTTCTGATCGCCCGCGGTCTTCTCTCCGGTGCGTCCTGGCTCCCCGGTGGCTCGCGATGGTGTAAAAGGACCTTCCATGACGTAATTTAGTCATGTGACAGGTCACGCGACCGCTGACGTCGGCGGTGGCGTGACCTGTCACATGACTAAATGACGTAATGGAAAGTCCTTTTACACCACTACGAGCGGCCCAAGACACCGGATGCACTGGAGGAGACTGGAGGCCATCGGAAGGTGAGTACAATGTTTTTTTTAATTATTTTTTACCATTTTTATTCTTTTTTTAACTATTAACTTGGTCACACTATATAAATCCATGCCGGTTGCATGGATTTATATAGTGTGACCAAGTTGTCAAGCACTTTTCCAAGTGATGCTAAAATCGCTTGGAAAAGCGCTTGATAAGCCACATGTGAAAATATCCATAGCCCCTTCCCAGCCTGAGAATACCAGCCCCCAGCTGTCTGCTTCAGCTTGTTAAATAAAAATGTATTTAAATAATTTAAAAAAACGGCGTGGGACTCCTCTATTCTTGATAACCAGCCATGATGAAGCTGACAGCTGGGGGTTGCAGCCTGCAGCTATCAGTTTTGCCCTTGCTAGTTATCAAAAATAGAGGGACCGCACGTCATTTTTTTTTTAATTACTATTTTTTAATTTTAATTATTTATTTCTAGCACAGGCGCAGGCTGATGAATATTCCCATCTGCTGTGCCTGCTCTTGCTGTTATCAGCGACAGCAGGCATAGGTTGATAAGAGTAATACTCTCTCATCAGCTGATGCCTGGGACCAGCGGTCATCTAACTTGAAGGAACTGGAGCAGTTTTGCCTTGATGAATGGGCAAAAGTCCCAGTGGCAAGATGTGGAAAGCTCATAGAGGCTTATCAAAAGTTACTTGCAGCTGTAATTGCTGCAAAAGGATGTTCTACAAAGTACTGACTTTAGGGGGTGAATACTTATGAACACTGAAGTTTTCAATTATATTGTCCTATTTGTTGTTTGCTTCACAATAAAAAGAAAACCAAATGTTCACAGTTGTACTTTCGCAATCCACTGTATATATTTATTCTATTCTGATGGTCCGGGTTGTGAATTTACTGTACTTGGCTGATGACATGTCGGGTTTCCTTTGAGATGCGTGTGTAAAAATCGGACAGCACACGTTTCTTTCTCGCACCCATTGACTTGAATTGGTGAGTCTCAGCCATTTTACGCAGCTATACGCAGCATGCTGTGATTTTTGCCTCTCTCCGGTAATTAATTATTAGACATGTGATTCCTATATTTTTAAATTTGTATGTATATAAAAGTGATACCATGCGGAATACACAGTTATCTTTACTCCTGAGGAAGCAACAACAAGTGTGGCGATACGCGTAGGGTCATTGGTCATTTAATTTTTGCCATGTCTTAGGTTCCACATCTATAGGTTTGTTAGGCTTATTTAGGCCTTGTGTTGGGCACACTCCAAGCAATATACAGGTGCATCTCACTAAATTAGATTATCATCAAAAAGTTAATTTATTTCAGTTCTTCAATACAAAAAGTGAAACTCATATATTATATATAGTCATTACAAACAGAGTGATCTATTTGAAGTGTTTCTTTCTGTTAATGTTAATGATTATGGCTTGCAGCCAATGAAAACACAAAAGTCATTATCTCAGTAAATTAGAATAATTAACAAAAAACACCAACAAAGGCTTCCTAAGCGTTTAAAAAGGTCCCTTAGTCTGTTTCAGTAGGCTCCACAATCATGGGGAAGACTGCTGACTTGACAGATGTCGAGAAGGCAGTCATTAACACACTCCAGAAGGAGGGTAAGCTGGCTGTTCACAGAGTGCTGTATCCAAGCATATTAATGGAAAGTTGAGTGGAAGGAAAATGTGTGGCAGAAAAAGGTGCACAAGCAACCGGGATAACCGCAGCCTTGAAAGGATTGTTAAGAAAAGGCCATTCAAAAATTTTGGGGAGATTCACAAGGAGTAGACTGCTGCTGGAGTCATTGCTTCAAGAGCCACCACACACAGACGTATCAAGGACATGGGCTACAAGTGTTGCATTATTTGTGTCAAGCCACTCATGACCAATAGACAACGGCAGAAGTGTCTTACCTGGGCCAAGGAGAAAAAGACCTGGACTGATGCTCAGTGGTCCAAGGTGTTCTTTTCAGATGAGTAAATTTTGCATTTCATTTCGAAATCAAGGTCCCAGAGTCTGGAAGAAGAGTGGAGAGGCACACAATCCAAGCTGCTTGAGGTCTTGTGAGAAGTTTCCACAATCAGTGATGGTTCGGGGAGCCATGTCATCTGCTGGTGTAGGTCCACTGTGTTTTAATAAGACCAAAGTCAGCGCAGCCGTCTATCAGGAAATTTTAGAGCACTTCATGCTTCCCTCAGCCGACAAGCTTTGTGGAGATGGAAATTTCATTCTCCAGCAGGACTTGGCACCTGTCCACACTGCCAAAAGTACCAATACCTGGTTTAAAAACAACAGTATCACTGTGCTTGATTGGCCAGCAAACTCGCCTGACCTTAGCCCCATAGAGAATCTATGGGGTAATGTCAAGAGGAAGATGAGAGACACCAGGCCCAACAATGCAGACGAGCTGAAGGCATCTACCAAAGCAACCAGGCTTATTGCCTCCATGCCACGCCGCATTGATGCAGTAATTGATGCAAAAGGAGCCCCGACCAAGTATTGAGTGCATTTACTTAACATTAGTGTTGAGCGATACTTTCCTATATCGGGAAATATCGGATCGGACCGATACCCAAAAAATATCGGATATCGCCGATTCCGATACCGGAAACCAATGCAAGTCAATGGGACACAAATAGCGGAATGAAAATAAACCCTTTATTTCCTTGTAGGTTAATTCTACATGAAGGAAAACAACTAAGAATAATGTAGAATGTATTGGGGGAGGTGGAGGAGACATTAAAGGCATAGAGGTTTAGCCCAATCAAATGGAATAGCAGGAATTAATATTTTTTTTAAGACGTTCGGAGTTACAAAGATATTGACTATGTTAAGCTTTTTTATATTTGGTCAGATATTTATGTTTCACTACTTCCATGCTCTTCACCTTCTTTTTTACTTCTCCCACACTTTCTCCTTCATCATCCTCAGCAGCAGCATCTTTTTCATCAACTTCTTCTTCACCTTATTCATCTTCTTCTTCTTCACCTTCTTCCTATTATTCTTTTTCTTACATTCTTCATATTCTTCTTATTCACCTATTATTCTTCTTCATATTCTACTTATTCATCTTCTTCATATTCTTCTTCTTCATCATATTCTTATTTGTGACAGGCATTCCTGTAGTTGTCATCTATAAAAGTTTGAAGATTACACCTTCCATTCTGCCTGTCACAAAAGATTTACAACAGGATTTGTCCGCGTTCAGTTTGGCCTGCAGCAGCAGGTATTTTCCAGGGGCACCATGAGGAGGAACGGACTCACCCCCATACACTGCTTAGTCTTCTTCTGCTTGTAATTTATATAATATCTTTTGCTCTGATGTTTAGTCTTATGCTTAATGTTCTTCTGCTTTTTGTTCTGCAGCTTCTTGTTTTTCTGCTTCTTGGTCTTCTGTCTCTTGTTCTTCTGTATCTTGGTGGTTGTCTTCTTGTTCTTTGCCCTCTTGCTCATCTTCTTCAGGGTCATCTTCTTGGTCTTCTTTGGGGTGGTCTTCAGGGTCGTCGTCTTCAGGGTCGTCATCTTCGGGGTCGTCGTCTTCTTCGGGGTGGTCTTCAGGGTCGTCATTTTCAGGGTCATCATCTTCGGGGTCCTCGTCTTCTTCGGGGTGGTCTTCAGGGTCGTCATCTTCAGGGTCGTCGTCTTCGGGGTCCTCGTCTTCTTCGGGGTGGTCTTCAGGGTTGTCGTCTTCAGGGTTGTCATCTTCGGGGTCCTCGTCTTCTTCGGGGTGGTCTTCAGGGTCATCGTCTTTGAGGTCGTCGTATTCTTCGGGGTGGTCTTCAGGGTCGTCGTCTTCAGGGTCGTCGTCTTCGGGGTCCTCGTCTTCTTCGCGGTGGTCTTCAGGGTCGTCATCTTCGGGGTCCTCGTCTTCTTCGGGGTGATCTTCAGGGTCGTCGTTTTCAGGGTCGTCGTCTTCGGGGTCCTCGTCTTCTTCGGGGTGGTCTTCAGGGTCGTCGTCTTCAGGGTCGTCGTCAGGGAGATCCAGAGTGATTACCAAAAACCATTTCAAAAAGCTTGAACTTGGAAATGTAGCAGAAGGTACAAGAAGGCTGAGGAACTGCCGAGAACCAGCTGACAGTACTGGAACCCGGATGGGTAGCAGAAGGTACAAGAGCCAATGGAACTACCGAGGACCAGCTGATGGTACTGGAACCCGGTTACTAAGCAGGAGGTACCTGTGCCAGAAAGCACTACCAAGGACCAGCAGACGTTGGTGGAACTCGGATACCAAGAAGGAGGCACCTAAGCCAAAGGCACTGCTGGAACCAGCTGATGTTACTGGAACCCAGGGGGACATATTCAAGATTGACTTCCAAAGAACCAGCTAATGGTACTGGAACTCAGATAGGCAGCAGAAGGTACACATGAAAAAAAAAGTTGTAAGGCCGCGAGCCGGCCGGAGTTACCGAAACCCACAGTCCTACAGGGGGTGCTTGTCCTATTGGCACTATGGAACCAGCCTTCATTGCCAGATCCCGCAGCCCACATAGGAGTCACCTAAACTGCAGGCACCATAGAGTCGGCTAACCCGACCGCAACACGACAGGACAACGTATTGGAGGCAAAGTGACGTTGACACTACCCGGAAACAGCTGGCGTCCTGGAACCAGGCTGGGCAGGAGGCAGTACCCGTGCCAAAGACACTGCTGGGAAACAGCTGGCAGTGCTGGAACCCAGGGTAAATACTAAAAACAGAGTGGAGCTAGAGGCCTAATTGGAGCAAGTTTAAAATCAGTAGTAGTGTGAATGTGGACAGAGCAGGAGAAATTGCTGGGCACACAGCAGGGGATCAGCTGACGTTACTGAACCCCAATAACACTGGAGCAAGTGTTGACTGTGCAGACGGCACTTCTGAGCAGCAACTGATGGTGTTGGAGCCCAGTGTAAATACTGAAAACAGAGAGGAGCCAGAGGCCTAATTGGAGCAAGTTTAAAATCAGTAGCAGTGTGAATGTGGACAGAGCAGGAGAAATTGCCGGGCACACAGCAGGGGATCAGCTGACGTTACTGTGTCACCCCAGGCCTGGATGCCACAAATATTAAAGGCTGTGTCTGAGAGCAGGACAGGAGGGAGGTTCCCTGGTCAGGGACAATTAGCATACAGCACCTCCTTTCCCAGGCCAGTAGGGGGAGCAGGCTGCCCCTATAAAAGCTGGAACTGGGGCAGGGTTAGAGAGACCAGAACCCACTTCTGAAGTGTCCAGAAGGGTTCTCAGAGAAGAGAGACAGGTCAGCAGCAGCTGAGGAGTCCGTGAGGCAGAGGAGAGACTGCGAGCCAGGGACAGAGGCGACGAGAGCCGGTCCTGGCTGAGAGAAGCACACAACCGGACATTGGGGTCCGAGGCTATCAGGGTTGCAAGCCCAGCAGCAGAGAACCATCCCGCGAGGGATTTCAGGTCCCTTGGCCTAAGAAGCCTGGAGGCTCCGCCACACAGAGGGACCAGTACAGCAAGGAGAAGCAAAAGGTACCCAAGGCCCGAGTCGCAAGCCATACAGGCGAAGTACACGGCCAGCTCAGGGACGTGGGCTATTACATCACGAAAAGGGGGATAGTCAGCAAGAGCATAGAGAGAGAACGGTAGGCCTACACACTCACCCTGACCAGTGAGGCTCTCCCGAATGCTCTCAGATACCCAGGCCCATTCCTAACCGGTACTCCTGTTGGGTCAGTAATAATATCAGCAATAAAGACCCTGGACTGTTTGAAGCGGACTCTGAACTCTTACTATTGCGGCCTGCACTATCACCCCCAGCATTCACATACGCTGCCCTGAGGCTACACTCCTCCCGTGGGGAGTTATCCTATCCCTGTGCTGCACAAAAACATCAGCCTCAGCGGTCTGCCTTGCAGCAGCGGTTATCTCTGACCGCAATCCACGGGTGGCGTAGTCGGACATTCATAACTCTATAAATAGACTGCCACAGCATTTGGTGTGACCACCCTGAGCCACGGGATCGGGTTGCCACTTCTACCCCCAGCATCGCACAGAAGCCCGGTTCCGGGTGCCCCACGGCCCAGGGCGCGAGTCAGATTTGGCGTAGTCGGCAGGATTGTGACCAACCCGCCACAAACGGGTATTGCGTGCCTGAAAAGACTGTATACGTACCTTAAAAAGACATTTCCCGCCGTTCGGAGCTGTTTCCCGCCATCTACAGCCGTTTTCCTGCCATCGGACGCCATCTTCGGGACGCCGCGCGGGAAAAAGAGGGGCGTGGACGTCAAAAACACGCGAGACATGAAGCTCCGCCCTACGCTGAGACGCTGCACAAGGTCCTTGAAGGAGAGAGAGCGACGCTGACTTCATCACCCCGCGACGCAAGGTCCTCACCCAGAGCATCGCCAGCGGAGCCGCGGCCTACAGAAGAGGATTGTCGGAAGGTAGGCAACGGTTAACTAGGGGGGAGGAAGATGTCGGACACGGAGGGACCCTCAACCACCAGCGTAGCCGCTGCAGCTGTGATGCCATTTTCCATGCCCTATATCCCCGGAGCGGCCTGGCTGCCACAGTATGCTGGCGAGTCGCATACCTTGGGCGACTTTAAAGAAAGACTGTATAGCTTATTCAAAGTTTATCCCCTGACAGAAGAACAGAAAGTAAGCATACTGATAGGGCAGTTAACGGGTGTGGCCCAGCGGGAGGTAAAGTCTTGGACAGCTGAGGAGAAAAGGACTGTAAAGGGGGACCTGACCCGTCTGCGGGACACCTTTGACACCCGTCCCTCAGCAGAAATCAAAATGCGGTTCTATGGCTGTAAGCAGCGAGCCCAAGATAGTATCAGAGACTATGCCTTGAACCTGCAAGAAGCTCTGGGAGCAATCAAACAAGCTGACCCTGGCAGCGTGCAGGACACTGATAAACAGTTGACTGACCAGTTCATAGAAGGTCTGCTGTCCAGAACCCACAGAACCCAGCTGCACCTCATGGCCCTACAGAACCCCAATTTGACTTTTGCACAGTTCAAAGATAGGGCCATCCGGGTGCTCCGAGAACCCGCACCAGGTGGCGCTGTAGCTTCCTGGCGCCCTGCCATCACTTACCACCAGAGGGCGGCGCCCTACCCCGCAGACCTTGTGGGGGCTGATGCGCAGGCCCTAAATCCATCCCAGCCTGCAAACCTGCACCATCAGGTCCAAGAACTAACAAAGAGTGTGGCTGCATTGACCAGGACCGTACAGTCGTTGCAGATGGAACCGTCAGGACCAATCAAGCTGGCTTCCAGCCCGGAGGATGTCCCGTGGCGTCGACAGAGGAGGATCCCGACGTTCAGAGGGAGGCCCGCCGACCGGTACACGGAGGATGGACAGCCGATTTGCCGCCGTTGCAGCTAGAATTCTTGGCAGTGGTGTGGGCCATCACAGAATGGTTTAAGCATTAACTGGCCTCTGCAAAGTTCACTGTGTACACGGACAACAACCCGTTGACACACCTGGACAATGCAAGACTAGGTGCCCTAGAACAGCGGTGGATGGCCCGGCTATCAAATTATGACTTCACAATCAAATACCGGGCAGGCAGAACCAACGCCAACGCAGACGCCCTATCAAGAATGCCCCACCTACCTGAAGGAGAAGAAGACTCGGAAGAGCTGGAGGAAGTAGAGCTCCCTGCGTTCCACCGGTATGGGGCCACTCAGTATTCTCACCGGGTGAGGCTTCGTGACCCACGATGCGTTTTTCATGCGTTTCTGCTGCGGAATTTCCGCAGCGGAAACGCATCAAAAACGCATGGTAATCTGCACCCCATGGTCCCCAATGGCATTCCGCAATGTCAATGCACATGCTGCGGATTTTTCCGCAGCGTTTCTGCAGCGCAAATAAATCCGCAGCATGTTCATTAATTTTGCGGAAGCGCAGCGGAAGCGCCGCCATTGACTTGCATTGAGACGCATATAATGCGCGTCTGTACATTTGTACAAGCGGATTATATGCGTCTCTATGTGCGGATGGTACCCAGTTCTGGAGGAGAGAAGACTCTCATCCAGACCTGGGTACCATTGTACCTGTGAAAAAAAGAATAAAATAATAAATAAAGTTTATATTCACCTGTCCGGCGGCCCCTGCAGCGCTTATCTTCCAGGACCTGAGATGACGTCGCGGTCATGTGACCGCAGGCTGTCTCGCGAGATGCCGGCAACCCGGAAGAAACCAGTACGAGCGCGACAGCACACGCGGCGGGGGATCGGGGGTAAGTATAGCTTTATTTTTTTAGTTTTACGGTCACACTGTATAAATCCATGCCTTTTGCATGGATTTATACAGTGTGACCTAGTTGTCAAGCACTTTCCAAGTGATGCTATCGCCTGGAAAGTGCTTGTCAGTCCGCATGCGGAAACACATGCGTTAACGCATGTGGGTACGCATGTGAATCCGCATGTATTCCGTAGGAAAAACGCATGCACAATCTGCATGCGTTTTTTCTGCCAGGGAGATGCAGAAATGCTGCAGAAATTTTCTGCTTCATTTCTGCATCGTGGGCACATAGCCTAAGAGACAAAGACCTAACCACCGTCATGTTCAACCCCTTACCCCACCACGGCTGGGCTGAAATGCAAGATAGTGACCCTGCAATACGCCTGGTGAAAGACATGTTAACCCAAGCAGACGCTAGCCCTGGCCCGGATGCTCCAGAGGAAGCCAAGCAGTTATGGAAGGAGAAAAGCAGGCTATTCCTTTACGAGGGTAAGCTGTGCAGAAGGCTTGTCAACCACCGGACGCACGAGCTGACCTGGCAGGTAGTGGTCCCAAGGCGAGATGCAGCAATGGTCCTGGAGGCCTACCATGACAGAGCGGGACACTTTGGGTGGAAGAAACTGGAGTTCCTACTGAGAGAGCGGTTCTACTGGATCGGTATGAGAGGGGCCATAGAGAAGTGGAGCAGGGACTGCGGCCCATGTAACCTCAGAAGGAAGGATCGTACCAGCAAGAAGACTCCTTTGAGGCCGATTATCACCAGGCAGCCTCTCGAGCTGGTAGCACTAGACCATGTGAAGTTGACTCCAAGCCGGTCCGGCTACATCTATGCCCTCACGATTGTGGACCATTACTCCCGGTTCTTGGTGGTGGTCCCGGTTAAAGACTTGACAGCCCAAACGGCAGCCAGAGCCTTCCAACAACACTTCTGCTGTCCACACGGGTATCCGGAACAGGTCTTGACAGATCAAGGTCCAGCGTTTGAGGCGGAAGTCTTCCAGGAGTTCTGCAACCTCTACGGCTGTAGGAAGATTCGGACAACGCCTTACCACCCGCAAACCAACGGGCTGTGTGAGAAAATGAATAATATCATCATTGATCTCCTCAAGACGTTACCCCTGGAAGAAAGCAGCCTGTGGCCGGATAAGCTGCCAGACCTGATAGACTTGTACAACCATATCCCGGAGAATGCTACAAATTGCACCCCGGCTTACCTGATGCGAGCAAGACCAGGTAAGCTGCCGGTAGACCTGGAGATGGGAGTCCTGACACCCGAGGACACCTCCCCAGATGCGGACTGGGATACGGAACGGCGGCTACAGTACAAGAAGGTACAGGAGAGTGTGGAGAGGAGTCTGGCTCAAGCGAGAGAAAAGCAAGAGAGGCTCTTCAACCAACACGCCCCTGCTGGTCCCCTGGAACCTGGAGAGCAGGTCCTGAAGCGGAAGAGAAGGCTTCACAAGCTAGACAACCAGTGGGAGAGCGACCCGTACACAGTACTGCAGTCCGACCACAACAACCCGAAGGTATGTTTAATTACCAAGGATGGAGGAGAAACCACTAGCACCGTCTCCAGAGACCACCTAAAACGGTGCCCCGAGCAACTACAGAGTGCAGGAGAAGATCAAGATGACCTTGAACCCGCAGAGGACAAGGAAGAAATGGTCAGCACCATTCTCGGAGAGTTCGCCCCGGACCTGGACTCGAATAAACGACGCGATAGTGGTACCCGTCCTACACTTCCTTCAACCTACCCAGCAGGAGCCTACAGGAGAGCAGGAAAAACAAGAGGAACAAGCAGCCCCGGAGGCAGAAGAACCCATGCCAGCAGCCCAGGAGAGTCAACCCTCTGCTGACAGTGAGCCTGCCATGCCTGCGGTAAGCCAAAGAACCAGCAGACAGCTGCCTGCACTGCCTGTAAACCCAGCTAGTAGCTGTACCCTAAATGATAGTGGAGAAAGCCAGGTTAGACCACCACCAGACAGTGGGTTACGCAGGTCAACCCGGAGCACTAGGGGTCAAGTACCAGCTCGCTGGAAGATCTAAGTACAAAGTCTACATTTACCTGTAAATATATAATGTTTTATGGTTGTTACCTGATAACTAATAGTGTTTTTTTCCAGTTTTTCTAGTTCAATGGACTGACAGGTCATGGACACTGAATGGCCGGAACTGTCTTGTAAATAGTTGCGCTTGGTGCCCTCTTGTGAAGATGGCAATGGAAGAAAAACCTGACCGGCGTGGCTCCCTTGTGGCCCAAAGTAGTTAGCTCAGCCTTGTCGCCACGCCCAAGGCTAGGAACTTTGGGTTTATGGAGACAGGTCCCCACACCGTTCGGAACTTCGCCTTATTGGGTGATATGGACACCCGGTCACGGAAGCGCCGTGGCCTTAAGGACTAAATGTACTTGTATATATGTTATGTTATTGTTTATACCCTGTATTTGTGTTTCCTCTTTAGTCCAGAGTACTAAATTTTACTAGGGGGGAATGTGTCACCCCAGGCCTGGATGCCACAAATATTAAAGGCTGTGTCTGAGAGCAGGAGGGAGGTTCCCTGGTCAGGGACAATTAGCATACAGCACCTCCTGTCCCAGGCCAGTAGGGGGAGCAGGCTGCCCCTATAAAAGCTGGAACTGGGGCAGGGTTAGAGAGACCAGAACCCACTTCTGAAGTGTCCAGAAGGGTTCTCAGAGAAGAGGGACAGGTCAGCAGCAGCTGAGGAGTCTGTGAGGCAGAGGAGAGACTGCGAGCCAGGGACAGAGGCGACGAGAGCCGGTCCTGGCTGAGAGAAGCACACAACCGGACATTGGGGTCCGAGGCTGTCAGGGTTGCAAGCCCAGCAGCAGAGAACCATCCCGCGAGGGATTTCAGGTCCCTTGGCCTAAGAAGCCTGGAGGCTCCGCCACACAGAGGGACCAGTACAGCAAGGAGAAGCAAAAGGTACCCAAGGCCCGAGTCGCAAGCCATACAGGCGAAGTACACGGCCAGCTCAGGGACGTGGGCTATTACACCACGAAAAGGGGGATAGTCAGCAAGAGCATAGAGAGAGAACGGTAGGCCTACACACTCACCCTGATCAGTGGGGCTCTCCCGAATGCTCTCAGATACCCAGGCCCATTCCTAATCGGTACTCCTGTTGGGTCAGTAATAACATCTGCAATAAAGACCCTGGACTGTTTGAAGCGGACTCTGAACTCTTACTATTGCGGCCTGCACTATCACCCCCAGCATTCACATACGCTGCCCTGAGGCTACACTCTTCCCATGGGGAGTTATCCTATCCCTGTGCTGCACACCAACACCAGCCTCAGCGGTCTGCCTTGCAGCAGCGGTTATCTCTGACCGCAATCCACGGGTGGCGTAGTCGGACATTCATAACTCTATAAATAGACTGCCACAGCATTTGGTCTGACCACCCTGAGCCACAGGATCGGGTTGCCACTACTACCCCCAGCATCGCACAGAAGCCCGGTTCCGGGTGCCCCACGGCCCAGGGGGCGAGTCATTACTCAACCCAAATAACACTGGAGCAAGTGTTGACTGTGCAGACGGCACTTCAGAGCAGCAACTGGCCGTGTTGGAGCCCAGGGATTACAGTTCAGGTGGTAGAAACATGAACGCAACAGGAGACCTGGATACTGTTGCCAACCAATTATTTAGTCTGGAAGAGGACTGGCAAACTCATGCGAGATCCAGGCCTTGTTCATTTTCAGAAAAGTAAGCCGGTCAACGTTATCGGAGGATAGTCGGATGCGACGGTCTGTTAGTACACCACCTACGGCACTAAAGACGCGTTCCGATAATACACTAGCAGCAGGGCAAGCCAGCACCTCCAATGCATACTGGCTAAGCTCTGGCCATGTATCCAGCTTAGAGACCCAAAACTTGAAGGGGGAAGAGCCGTCTGGGAGTACACTGACAGGGCAAGACATGTAGTCTGTCACCATCTGACGGAAACGCCTCCTGCTGACTGAAGCCGTCTGTGATGGTGTAGACATTTGTGGCGGGGACACAAAACTTTGCCACATTTGGGCCATACTGGCTTGCCTTGTGCTGAGGCGCTGCTTCTGCTCCCTCTTTGTGCAGAGCTTCCTCCACTGCCTCGACCCACTGAGCTGCTTTGTAAAGCACTAGCAGCACTGCTCTCGGGTGGAATGGAGAACATGATGGAATGCACCAGTGTGTCTTGGTACTCCCGCATTTTACGCTCCCGGTTCAACGGTGTTATGAGGCTTTGTAAGTTGTCCCGGTAGAGAGGATCTAAGAGGGTGGACACCCAATAATCAGCCGTGTTGAGAATGTGGGCGATGCGGCGGTCGTTTCTCAGGCACTGCAGCATGAAAACAACCATGTGCTGCAGACTGCCAACTGGCCAAGAAACGCTGTCCCCTGCTTGAGGCGTGATCTCTGCCTGCTCTGCATCACCCCACCCTCGCTCTAGATACTGACTACTAGAGCATTGCGTACCTCTCTACTCTGGACAGATGTCTTCCTCCTCCATTGACTCCACCTCATCCTCCTCACAAAGTGTCCCCTGCCTAGGCCTTTGTGAGGAACCAAGTTGCGCAGACTGTACAGAAGCAGATGGCATTTGTGACTCCTTATCCTCCACCTCTTCCAAAACCTCCTCCCTTAATGCTTGCAGTGTTTTTTCAAGCAGGCAGATAAAGGGGATAGTCATGCTGACTAGTGGATCATCTGCACTCGCCATCCGCGTGGAATAATCGAAGGCACGCAAAACGTGGCAGATGTCCTTCATAGAGGCCCACTCAGTAGTGGTGAAGTGTGAACGGCGCGCAGTGCGACTTGTTTGCGCCTGCTGCAGCTGGTACTCCATTACTGCTGCCTGCTGCTCACACAACCTCTCCAACATATGTAACGTTGAATTCCACCTGGTGGGTAGGTCACATATGATGCGATGTTCCGGAAAGCGTAATCGGCGCTGCAGAGCTGCAATGCGCGATCTTGCGATGCTGGAACGCCGCAAGTGAGCGCACTCTATGCGGACCTTGTGAAGCAGTGCATCAAGATCCGGATAGTACCTCAAAAAACTCTGCACGACCAAGTTGAGCACATGTGCCAGACATGGGATGTGAGTGAGGTTGCCTAGGCCCAGAGCTGCAACCAGATTTCGGCCATTGTCACACACTACCATGCCTGACTGGAGATTCGCTGGCACAAACCACACATCGCTCTGCTGCTTGATGGCATTCCAGAGCTCCTGCACTGTATGGCTTCGATTCCCCAAATAAATTAACTTCAATACGGCCTGTTGAAGTTTGGCCATGGCTGTGCTCATATCGGTCGTAACAGGTAACCGTTCACGGGTCGATGTGGAGGTAGACCGTGACGGCTCCTGCAGCGCTGATTCAGAGGAACTGGAGTATGAAGAAGAGTCAATGTGTACAGACTGGATTCCTGCAATCCTTGGAATTGGCAGAACACGTACAGAGCCACTCTCAAGATCTGTACCCGGCTACACAACATTTACCCAATGGGCAGTGAGGGAAAGGTATCGTCCCTGTCCATGCTTACTGGTCCACGCATCGGTGGTCAGGTGGACCTTGCTACTGACGGCGTTTTGTAGCGCATGTTTACTTTTTCCTTCCACATGCTGTTGCAGGGCAGGGACGGCTTGCCTGCTGAAATAAAAGTGTCTGGGCACGTTGTATTGTGGGACTGCCAATGCCATCAAGTTACGGAAGGTGTCAGTCTCCAGCAGCCTGAATGATAGCATTTCAAGGGCCAGTAGTTTTGCAATGCCAGCATTCAGAGCCTGTGCTCGGGGGTGGTTTGCCGCGTATGGGCGCCTTTTCTCCCATGCCTGTGCTAACGATGGCTGTAGACTGGCCTGGGAGTGTGAGGATGACAGGGAACGTGGTGCTGTGGGTGGAATGACACTGTGTCTCTGTACAACAGTGCCAGAGGTTCTTCCATGGCGATCCTGTGAGGAAGCCGAACCAGCTGTGTGTGAGCTGGAGGAAGAGGCTACAACATGAGCTGAAGAGGTGGTAGGTGGCACTGTAGGTTGGCCTAGGTCTTCAGTGTGTCTTTGTAACTCCACCACGTGCTTGGTCCGCACATGTTTCCACATATTTGTGGTATTGAGGTTGCTGGCACTTTTCCCTCTTTTCACTTTCTGATTACACAGCTTGCATTTGACAAAGCAAATCTCATCTGCAACTGTGTCAAAAAAGGACCAGGCACTGCAAGTCTAGGGAGCGCCCGTTTTGGGTTTTGGAAGAGGCATGCTCCTAATGGGTGCCGAAGTGGAGGCTACAGGCAACAAGTCTGCCCCCTCCCTCTCCCTCCTTTTTGGGCCGTTCGGGGAATCTCAAGGCTGCAGAAAGGCTCCTCTATCTACTCCTACATAGTCTTTTTGGAAGCAATCTAGCTGGATAAGGATGGAACCACACTAATAGGAGAAACCAGGAAAAATGAGCAGCACTAATGCAAAAAAGGACAATGTATGAGGCAGTGACGCACGCTGAGCGGACTACAACCGGACGTGGCTG
The DNA here is from genome assembly GCF_046119375.1 of Phyllobates terribilis. NCBI lineage: Eukaryota > Metazoa > Chordata > Amphibia > Anura > Dendrobatidae > Phyllobates > Phyllobates terribilis. The sequence goes on along the minus strand of NW_027362761.1, from coordinate 41,821,161 downwards.
CAGAACACACTACAGCGTGAGCTGCACTCACACATAAGAGACCTCGCAGACAGCCGTGAACAGTGCAGAGAACTGTGCACTAGCGCTGCAAGGCAAAAGAAAGCTTTATAAAGTAGCCTGGGTAAAGCACAATAAAGCAAATCGGTAGCTAAAACTGTCCCTCAGAACAGCAGCGTCCTGTCCCTAACTGAATTCACAGCAGAGTGAACCCAAAATGGCGGCGGCGGCATCATGACATCATTTCAGCAGCCAATCACAGCCATGCCATTAGTTAACATGCCTAACAGGATGTGCCCACACTCCTTAGGATCCTCATTGGCTGAATAAAATCATTGCATTATGGGAACTTCCGATTCCGGTATTCGATATTCTAAAAGTATCGGAACTCTGATACCGCGAATATCGGTCGATACCCGATATTTCAGAATCAGAATGCTCAACACTACTGAACATATATTTCAGTAGGCCAACATTTCGGATTTTAAAAACATTTTTTAAGCTTTTGTTATAAAGTATTCTAATTTACTGAGATAATGACTTTTGTGTTTTCATTGGCTGTAAGCCATAATCATCAACATTAACAGAAACAAACACTTGAAATAGATCACTCAGTTTGTAATGACTCTATATAATATATGAGTTTCACTTTTTGTATTGAAGAACTGAAATAAATTAACTTTTTGATGATATTCTAATTTAGTGAGATGCACTTGTATTTCAGATTTCTAATATGCATGTTACATATGATTGTGTTCTTCAGCTAGACTGACTATGACCTTGTATTTTGTTATATTACTTCTCTTTGCGCTATTTGCACATTTGGGTTTATATTATTTATGTGACCCACAGATTATGTGACCTGTGGTGTGTGTTTTTGTTTAGTCACAGCTTGTACTTAATCTTGCATTTTGTATCATTTCCATATATATTTCCTCCACATTTGGGGTATCTGCCTACTTGAGAGAAATTGCACAACAAATTTTGAGGTTCATTTTCTCCTGTTACCCTTGTAAGTATAAAAAAATGGGGTTAAAGTAACATTTTTGTGAAAAAAAAAGTGAAATGTTATTTTTTTTTATTTCACATTACTTTAATTCCTGTGAAGCACCTGAAGGGTTAAAAAACTTATTGAATGTGGTTTCGATGAATTTGAGGGTTGCAGTTTTTAGCATATTCAATGCTCTTACTGAGGGAAGGAGGTTGTTGGCTAAAATCTTGCGATACATGACCCCATCCATCCTCCCTTCAATACGGTGCAGTCGTCCTGTCCCCTTTGCAGAAAAGCACCCCCAAAGTATGGTGTTTCCCTCACAATGCTTCACGGTTGGAACGGTGTTCTTGGGGTTGTATTCATCCTTCTTCCTCCAAACACGGCGAGTGGAGTTGATACCAAAAAGTTCTATTTTGGTCTCATCTGACCTTCTCCCATGCCTCCTCTAGATCATCCAGAATGGTCATTGGCTAACTTCAAACAGGCCTGGACATGTGCTGGCGTGAGCAGGGGGCCCTTGCGTGCCCTGCAGGATCCATGATGGCAGTGTGCTACTACCGGTAATGTTTCAGACTGTGGTCCCAGCTCTCTTTAGGCCATTGACCAGGTCCTCCCATTTAGTTCTGGGCTGATTCTTGACCTTTCTCAGAATCATCCTTACCCCACGAGGTGAGATCTTGCATGTAGCCCCAGGCTGAGGAAGATTGACACTCATCTTGTGTTTCTTCTATTTTCTAATAATTGTGCCAACAGTTGTTGCGTTCTCAACAAGCTGCTTGCATTTTGTCCTGTAGCCTATCCCAGCCTTGTGCAGAGGTCTACAATTTTGTCCCTGGAGTCCTTAGACAGCTCTTTGGTCTTGGTGGAGAGGTTGAGTGTGTGGACAGGTGTCTTTTATATAGGTAATGAGTTCAAACAGGTGCAATTAATACAGGTAATGAGTGCAGAGTAGGAGGGCTTCTTAAAGAAAAACTAACAGGTCTGTGAGAGCCAGAATTCTTGCTGGTTGGTAGGTGATTAAATACTTATTTCATGCAATAAAATACAATTTAATTATGTAAAAATCAAGCAACTTGGTTTTATATTAGTTTTTGTCTCTCACGCTTGAAGTGTACCTATGAGAAAAATGACAGACCTCTCCATTCTTTGTAGGTGGGAAAACTTGCAGAATCGGCAGTGTATCAAATACTTATTTTCCCCACTGTATTTTGTGTGATATAACTCTGGTTTAAGGGCATAAAAATTAAAAGTTTGAAATTTATGAAGTTTTTGCCAAATTTCCGATAGTTTCACAAAAAAACACATGTCATATCGAACAAATTTTACCACCATCATGAAGTACAATATGTCATGAAACCAATCTCAGAATCATTGGGATCTGTTGAAGTGTTCCAGTGTTATTACCACATAAAGTGACACAGGTCAGAATTGAAAAAATTGGTCTCATCAGGAAGATGAAAACAGGCTTTGGGATAAAGTTCTGATTCATCAAGACTTTCACTCCAGAATTCTGGTGTTAAAGATTTGAAATGTTGCAAAATTGAGGTGCAAATTGGAGTTGCAGCAAAACTTTGCGACTTTTAGCATTTTCACGCCAATTTCTCCCATTTGCAAAAAATGGAACTGGGGCAGGACACTACAGCTCATCTAATTTATGAGGAGCTGTGGCCTTCCCTATGTCAGAAAACTCACTCCAGACCCTGACTGAAATAAAATTTCTGGTGTGGCGACTGCCACTTATCAGACGCTGCACATTCATGAAGAGGTGTGCACCTCTCCATGAAACAGAAGCATCTGACTCCAGCAAGTCTCCTTATAAAGACTGGCCCGAACAATGCAGGTGTTGATGAATCAAGCCTTAAGTGTGTAAATAAGACGTTTCATTGTTAAGCTTTTCTAACCACACCTGCAGCCATCTCTGTTGATCCTGTGAGTACTACCAAAGTCACAAAGGATTGAATAATGATTATTATATTTATATAATATTTTTAATATCATATACATACACACATTAACAACTAACATTTATCTAATGCAAATGGCAATGAACAACAGGAAAGTATACAACTGTAGTGGTTATCACAAAAACTACATATGAGACATTTTACATCAGTTAAAGAAAATCTGTCACCCCCTGGGACATTTTTACCTATTAATATGGGCATCTAGGTAGTAGAATGGTTAAACTAGCCTTACCTGTATGCCCATATGTGCGGTCTTGATGTGCAGAAATGGTCTTTTATTCTGTTATGACAAGACAAGAGTCGGAGATTTCTTCCAGGCACCTCACGGCCCGGAGCCTGGAAGAAATCATTAGCATACACAAATAAAATACGATTTCTGCACATCAAGACTGCAGATATGGGCATACAGGTAAGACTAATTTAAACATTTTATTACTTGTATGCCCATATCAATAGATAAAAATGTCCCGGGGGTGACAGATTCCCTTAAACACGCAACAAACAGCAAGGTTAAGTTCCCACATGGAGTTTTTGATGCTGCGTATTTCTCTTGCACAAAAAACACTGCGTCTTACAGCTCCAGCAAATTGGATGGGATTTTTTTTATGCATCTTAAATTGACCTGTGGTACGCTCTTCAAATCCGCAACACGGCAATTTCTCTTGCTAGTAATTTGAGGTTTGTGTGTCGATTTTCCATATAGAATTGCATTAGATGCATAAAATCTGCAGGTAAAAAACGTGTTTCTAGTCAGTTTCTGCAGTGGAAACACTAAACACGCATTAATCAGCACATGGCTACCAGAGTTTTGTCAAAACCAAAGACCAAGAAGTATCAAAAGCTAAGCAGTTTAATTGAATACATGAAATACCACAGTGTCAAAAACACATGGAAAAAAAACCCTCAAGTAATAAAATAGGTGCAGAAATATTGTAGAAAATCTACATGAAAAACTCATCAAATACTCATTGTGGGAATGCAGCCTGAGGAGTGAAGGTAAATGAACTGTTTAACAAAACATAAACTCATATTATAGGTGCTGGTAATGTATCTGCAAACACCTGCTAGGACTCATACATGATTGGAAGGCCTATTTTTTAGGACCCACCACGTGCAAAATACCTGCAGATCATGTACTTGTCCCAGCAGGTATATGTAGATGTGACATCAGTTCCACCCACATCCTGATAGAAGAGTGGATGGTGGCACGGGTCACACGACCGCTGACGTCAGCGGTCGCATGCCCCTTCACATGACTAAATGACGTCACGGCAGGTCCTTTTAGACCATCGCGAGCTGCCAGGAAGCCAGGACGGATCGGATAAGGACACCAGGGGCCATCGGAAGGTAAGTATATTGTATATCTTATTCTTTTTTTTACAGGTACTATGGTACCCAGGTCCGGTGGAGAGTCTCCTCTTTTCCAAACCCGGGTACCATCCGCACATTGAACCGCATGATATCTGCATGTTATCCGCATGTGCACATGTAGTGATGCGGATATTATGCGATTCAATGCAAGTCAATGGCGGCGAAAACGCCGCGATTCTGCAAAATAATTGGTAATGCTGCGGATTTTTCCGCAATGATAATCCGCAGAGGAAATTTCCACAGCATGTGCACAGCACATGCGGATTATCATTGGGGAACATAGCAGACCTTCTACCAAGCGTTTTTTAAGCGTTTCCGGGGTGGAATTGCCGCTGCGGAAATGCTTAAAAAACGCATAGTGGGCACACAGCCTTAAAGGGGAAATCCAGGACTTTGTAAAAGAAAAAAAAAAGAAATCTGCCAAGAACAGGCAGGTTGTTACTCTCTACATGCCTGTTGTGCCCGGCACTGCTCCTGCCAGAGATTCAGCTGCCGCTGCTGCTGTCACGTCGACTGCGTGGTGGCTTCTTTTCCGTCCTGCTCTGTTGGCGGGGTGTGACTTCCGACATCATGCTGACAGCCTGCTCCCCAAGTTAGGCACCGCGGATCTGGCTGTCAGACAGAATGACGTATAGTACAGACCAAAAGTTTGGACACACCTTCTCATTTAAAGATTTTTCTGTATTTTTATGACTGAAAATTGTACATTCATACTGAAGGCATCAAAACTATGAGTTAACACATGTGGAATTATATACTTAACAAAAAAGTGTGAAACAACTGAAAATATGTCTTATATTCTAGGTTCTTCAAAGTAGCCACCTTTTGCTTTGATGACTGCTTTGCACACTCTTGGCATTCTCTTGATGAGCTTCAAGAGGTAGTCACCGGAAATGGTTTTCACTTCACAGGTGTGCCCTGTCAGGTTTAATAAGTGGAATTTCTTACCTTATAAATGGGGTTGGGACCATCAGTTGTGTTGTGCAGAAGTCAGGTGGATACACAGCTGATAGTTCTATTGAATAGACTGTTAGAATTTGTATTATGACAAGAAAAAAGAAGCTAAGTAAATAAAAACGAGTGGCCATCATTATTTTAAGAAATAAAGGTCAGTCAGTGCGAAAAATTGGGAAAACTTTGAAAGTGTAAAGTTGCAAAAACCATCAAGCGCTACAAAGAAACTGGCTCACATGAGGACCGCCCCAGGAAAGGGAGACCAGGAGTCACCTCTGCTTCTGAGGATAAGTTTATCCGAGTCACCAGCCTCAGAAATCGCAGGTTAACAGCAGCTCAGATTAAAGACCAGGTCAATGCCACACAGAGTTATAGCAGCAGACACATCTCTACAACAACTGTTAAGAGGAGACTTTGTGCAGCAGGCCTTCATGGTAAAATAGCTCCTAGGAAACCACTGATAAGGACAGGCAACAAGCAGAAGAGACTTGTTTGGGCTAAAGAACACAAGGAATGGACATTAGACCAGTGGAAATCTGTGCTTTGGTCTGATGAGTCCAAATTTGAGATTTTTGGTTCCAACCACCGTGTCTTTTTGCGACGCAGAAAAGGTGAACGGATGGACTCTACATGCTTGGTTCCCACCGTGAGGCATGGAGGAGGAGGTGTGATGGTGTGGGGGTGCTTTGCTGGTGACACTGTTGGGGATGTATTCAAACTTGAAGGCATACTGAACCAGCATGGCTACCACAGCATCTTGCAGCGGCATGCTATTCCATCCGGTTTGCATTTAGTTGGACCATCATTAATTTTTCAATAGGACAATGACCCCAAACACACCTCCAGGCTGTTTAAGGGCTATTTGACCAAGAAGGAGAGTGATGGGGTGCTACGCCAGATGATCTGGCCTTCAGAGTCACCAGACCTGAACCCAATCGAGATGGTTTGGGGTGAGCTGGACCGCAGAGTGAAGGCAAAAGGGCCAACAAGTGCTAAGCATCTCTGGGAACTCCTTCAAGATTATTGGAAGGCCATTTCCGGTGACTACCTCTTGAAGCTCATCAAGAGAATGCCAAGTGTGTGCAAAGCAGTCATCAAAGCAAAAGGTGGCTACTTTGAAGAACCTAGAATATAAGACATATTTTCAGTTGTTTCACACTTTTTTGTTAAGTATATAATTCTACATGTGTTAATTCATAGTTTTGATGCCTTCAGTGTGAATGTACAATTTTCATAGTCATGAAAATACAGAAAAATCTTTAAATGAGGTGTGTACAAACTTTTGGTCTGTACTGTAGGCATTGCTGCCTGTCAACAGAGCAGAAAAGAAGCCGCCGCTCTGTCGATGTGACATCAGCAGAGGCAGCTGATTCCCCGGCAGGAAGGGTCTGTGACCGCTGTGTGCCGGGGAAGAACAGTGCTGGGCACAACAGGCAGGTAGGTAGCAACTACCTGCACGTTAGTGCTTAGGCACATTATTATTATTATTTTATTTTACAAAGTCTTGAATACATCCTTTAACTATATTCTGTGGCACAATACAGACGATATCAAATTGATAATTTTACTTTTATTTTATTACTTTTCAATAAATTCACTTAAAAATCTTTTTATATTTTACATGTGACAATCTATAGCTTTTATTGGTAACACCTTGTGGTACATAAGATTTTTTGATCACTTTTTAAAAGGATGTATGAAAAGAAAAATAACAACAATTCTGGATTTTTTTGATCTAAAAACACAGTTCACTTGTCAGTACAATTGAGGTTACATTTGTTCTGCAAGTCGGCACGATAATGTCAATACCAAATTAAGAAACTGTTCCCATGTACACTCCCTGACAGAAGTTATGTCACTTATCCATGTTATGTAAATAAAAGCTTATAACCTGACATTAAATTCATCCATTGGTTTTATAAATTACTCTTTTGAAAGCTGATGAAACCCTCCCAAATTTGGTTTAGGTAAAGAAAATAAATTGGCATCAATGCTGAAATATTGATCATTTAATGAACACAGAATGGTCAGATTTTGGCAAGACAAAAGTTTTGTCGCCTGGTCATATAATGCACCTAATCCTAGTTTACATCCTCACCAGTGCTCAGTAAATGATTGGTTAATTAGTGGGTGTGTATAAAAAGAAACCCAGCACCCCAGACCTTCACTTGAACTGCAACTTGAGCTCTGACAACATGCCAAACATCCACCCTGCGACCAAAGCCTTCATTATCAAGAGGCTGAAGACCAAATCCACTGCAGAGGCGGCTGGTACCTTTAATGTGTCTTAGCTTCAAGTACAAAGAATTAAAAAAAGATTTGAAGAGACTGGAGATGTGTTTGACAAGCCCAGGTCCGGCAGACCCCGCAAGACAACTGCTCAGGAGGAACGTTTGTTGGTTAGAAAATCCAAAGCAAGCCCCTCTTCCACTGCAGCAGAGCTCCAACAGGCCTGGTCACCTCAAGTCCCTGTGTCAACTAGGACAGTTTGTAGGATTCTGTCTCGAAATGGCCTCCATGGACGAATCAGTGCCCAGAAGCCAGCACTAAACAAAAGGCAAATAAAAAAACTGTGTGGCATTTGCAAAGTCCCACAGCCTGCTAAACAGATGGACGCTGGAAAAGTGTCAGAAGGTGGATTTCTCTGATGAATCTTCAGTAGAATTACACCACAGCCACCGCAAATACTGCAGGAGACCTACTGGAGCCCGTATGGATCCAAAGTACACCCAGAAAACAGTTACATTTGATGGTGGAAAGATCATGGTCTGGGGTTACATTCAGTATGGGGTGTGCGAAACATTTGCAAGGTGAAAGGCAATATCAATAGCCTAAAATATCAAGAAGTATTAGCTACCTCTTACATTCCAAAGGGGTCAAATTCTGCAGCTGGATGGAGCTCCATCTCATCCATCCATCTCTACAACAAAGTTCCTCCAGGCAAAAAAGATCAAAGTGCTCAAGGACTGACCAGCCCAGTCACCAGACATGAACATCATTGAGCATGTTTGGGGTAGGATAAAAGAGGAAGCTTGGAAGACAAAACCAAAGAATCTAGATGAACTCTGGGAGGCATGTAAGACTGCATTCTTTGCTATTCCTGATGACTTCATTAATAAATTGTATGAATCATTGTTGAACCGCATGGATGCAGTCCTTCAAGCTCATGGAAGTCACACAAAATATTAAATATGACTCTAATAGCACCACAACTTCATTCACCAATGTTATGCAACATATATTTGTATTTTAAGATAATTATTTGTTTGAATATCACATTACTTTCTGTGGGCGACAAAACTTTTGTCTTGCTAAAATCTGACCATTCTGTGTTCATTAAATGATCAATATTTCAGCATTAATGCCAATATATTTTCTTAACCTAAACCAAATTTAGGAGGGTTTCAGCTTTCAAAAGAGTAATTTATAAAACCAATGGATGAATTTAACGTCCGGTTATAAGCTTTCATTTACATAACATGGATAAGTGACATAACTTCTGTCAGGGAGTGTAGCATAATTGCTGCTTTTCTTCTGATGCAACTTTGTGCAGAATATCTGCGGAATTGAACCCCTTCCTGCCGCAGCCAATTTCAGTTGTTTTGTGTTTTTATTTTTTATTCCCCTTCTTCCAAGAGCTATAACTTTATTCGGGAATCGTTCTTACAGTGTATATTTTGTGGTACAAATTATCTGGGAATAGGATTCTTCTCATCAGTATGATTAAGAGTATGCTAAACTTCTCTATTTTTTTTTATAGTGGTGAAAAACACAAAACAGAAAAAAAATTGATTGCTTTACCATTTTCCGGGACACGTAACGTTTTTATTTTTTTGGTCGATGGGGCTGTGTGAGGATCATTTTTTTGCGGGGCGAGGTGTTTTTATTGATAGGATTTTGAGATAGATATCATATTTTCCTTGCTTCTTACAGAATTTTTGCGGTATTGCGGCAACTAAAAAACCCGGAATTTTGAGTTTAATTTTTTTTTGTTTAGCAATCGGGGTAATTATTTTTATATTTTGATTCATTGCACTTTTCTGGAAGAGGTAATATCACGTGTACTTTTTAATGGGTAAAAAAGGGGGCAAATTTCATTTATTTTTTTTCATTATTTTCATTTTTAAAACTTTTTACTGTACCCATTAGGGGATCTGTACCTGATCTCTTGTGTTTTATACAGTAATACTCCAGTATTTCTGCATATAGCAAATAATCACATCCTCCTTTGAAGACTTGCTTCAGGCAAGTTTTCAAGGGAACTTCATAATGACAGGCATGGAGGTCTTCAACAGACCTCCAGCTGTCATAGCAACCCATCGACAGCCTTGTGATAGCATAGAATGATGTGCCCCTGTTAAAGGGACTCTGTCAGCACAGAATAACTGGTCAAATTGAGTCCGGCAGCTCTGTGCTTCACAGTGGGTCTTCGCACCTGCCTGTTTTTCCTCAATCTCCACCCCCCTCTATTTTTATTGAGGGCTCTGGCTTCATAGAGCTAGAGTAGGGTGGAGATTGATGGAAACAAACATGTGGGAAGGTAAATATAAATGTTTGGCCTTGTTGTGATGGACCGAGCGCCTGGACTTGGTTTGAACAGTCGTTCTGTGCGGCCCACGTCCAGCTATCAGATTGTCCACTTCAATGTGTAGGGGGCGGATCGATTTGAAGCTTGGAATTAAGGCTTTCTTCAAATATCTTGCGTTTCTAAATGTGCCTGTGAATCGCTGTCCGCTCATCCCCATCATGTGACCCCCGGCTGTCTCCGATGTCACCTCGACTCCCGGCTGTGCCGTGCGGTGAAACTCCACCCACAACCCAGTCACTCAGGGAGACTGGATCCCGCCTTGGTGATGCCGGGACAGCTTCCAATTCCGGGAGTTGAGGTGACATCACCGGACATCGGAGGCAGCCGGGGGTCACGTATTGGGGGATGAGTGGACAGCGAGAGCTCTGCTCACAAGCACATTTGGAAACGCAAAGCATTGGAAGAAAGCCTTCATTCCAGGGTTTAAATTGATCTGCCCCTACACACTGTAGTGGACAACCTGTGTAACAGTGGCAGGTGGAGCTCAGTGCCAGTCACAGCTGTTAGAGGCCGGTGCTGGCCACTACCTGCCATGAGCCCATACACCTGCTACAGACTTGCATGGTACATGGACGGCAGTAAAGGGTTAAAAGTTTAAACTATCAAAAATGTTTAATTTTTCATACTTTATACCATTTTTTTTTATTAAAACGTGAACATGTTTTTCAACTGTTGAATTTTTTTAACACATTTGCAGCTCTCCATTCCTTGCAGCAATCTGGTAGGGGTCCCAGGTGCTTGTCCCCCACCGATCTAACATTGCTATCTGCCAACCCCTGTGAGACCCTGTCAGGATGGCGGAGACCTGCTGGGCCGCGGGAATCCTCGGTGCTCGGTCTTGCCAGCTTGGCGGGATCTTCCTTCGGCTGCGGCCGGGTCCTCCTCATCTTATCGCCCTGTTTACAAAGAACGACACGTTTAGGAGTCCCTGCTGTTTAGGAGCACACTGACGCGGCCTCATGCTAGCGACTTCCGCCAAAGGTGTGCTCATACATGCTTTCCCGCGCTTTCCACAGTCACACTAACGGCCACCGACCATAGCTACACGAGGGGTGAACGCTATGACCCGACTGCAGTCGCCCATCACATACGCACCTAAGCCACCGTATGCACCGCTGCTACTGAGACGCACGTTATCCGTTCCATAGACGCTAGTTGGCTATTTAGAGGCGTGGAGCTGCTGAAGCTCTCGTCATTATCCAATCAGCAGCGGGTAAGGGGCGGGATATTTGTCCGCTCCACCAATGAGCGCTTGGCGGGCGATTGTGCCTGCAGGATGCACGTGACATTACGAGGTACAGTCCATGTGTGGTGTCCTGAGCCCGACATGAGAGGGATGGCGGTGAATGATGAGCTGGGCATAGTGTGCAGACGCAGCAGTGCGGGCAGAGGCATCTGTAGTATAGAGCAGGCTGCTGGGACTACCACGTCCATATAGCTGTTTGCTTTGTATCTATTTTCTGTGCAGGGAAAGCAATCTTGTCCTGTGCTATCAGCCATTGCGGGCCAGGCAGACTGTGGATGCATCAACTGTCCCAAATTGCTGGCAATGAAAGAGGGTCAAGACCCCAGGGAATGCTCAGTGGTCTGGGGCTGAGGTTGAGGAGGGGGTAGGGTTGGGGCAGACATGTTGGCAGCTGTAACCTTGTAATGTCCTTTAAGGATTTTTTGGGGGAATAACCTCTGCTATTATGAAAACCATTTTATCTTGTATACTTTTGAGGACCCCCATAAACTTACCATTTCTCATCTCTACACGTCAGTTATATTAAAGGGGTTGTCTCCTCTGCGGGACCACTCTGGCAAACAGTTGCCCAGTCAGATACATGAGATCACCAGGACACAGGTATATACAGTGGGGAAAATAGGTATTTGTGAGGCTATGTGCCCACGATGCGGAAATGCTCTGCATTTCCCTGTCAGAAAAAACACATGCGGATTGTACATGCGGATTGTACATGCGTTTTGCCGCCAGGGACATGCGGATGTGAAGCGTTCTTCACATGCATTTCCACATGCGGGTTGTCAAGCGCTTTCCAAGCGATTTTAGCATCACTTGGAAAGTGCTTGTCAACTAGGTCACACTATATAAAGCCATGCAAAAGGCATAGATTTATATATTGTGACCCGAGAGAATTTTCAAAAAGAAATAAATACTTACCCTCCAATGGCCCGCGCTGTATTGCTTCACCGTCCCGGCTGCCGGCAGCGGTAGAGTGAAGGACCTGCTGACGTCAGCGTCGCATGACCCGTCACATGACTCTGACGTCAGCGCAGGTCCTTCATTCCATCGCGAAGTGCCGGGAAGCAAGAAGGAGCGGGCCGCCAGAAGGTAAGTATACATTTATTTTATTCTTTTTTAATGGTACCTGGGTGTAGAGTAGAGTCTCTTCTACATCCGGGTACCATCCGCACATTAGAATGCGCCAATTACGCAAGTACAGATGCAGTCTTGCGGAATTGGCGCGTTCTAATGCAAGTCAATGGCAGCGAAAACGCAGCACTTCCGCAAAATAATTGATAGTGCTGCGTTTTTTTCCGCAATGATAATCCGCAGCGGAAATTTCCACAGCATGTGCATAGCACATGCGGATTATCATTGGGTGTCATGGCAGGCCTTCTACCATGCGTTTTTTAAGCGTTTCTGCAGCGTTTTTGCCTCTGCGGAAACGCTTAAAAAACGCATCGTGGGCACACAGCCTTACAATAGAAAAGCAGAACTTAATATTTGGTACGGAAACCTTAAAAATTACAGAGGTCAGACGTTTCCTGTAGTTCTTGACCAAGTTTGCACACACTGCAGCAGGAATTTTGGCCCACTCCTCCATACAGATCTTCTCCAGATCTTTCAGGTTTCAGGGCTGTCGCTGGGCAATATGGAGTTTAGGTCTGGAGACTGGCTAGGCCACTCCAGGACCTTGAAATGCTTCTTACGGAGCCACTCCTTATTTGCCCTGGCTGTGTGTTTTGGATCGTAGTCATGCTGTAAGACCCAGCCACGACTCATCTTCAATGCTCTTACTGAAGGAAGGAGGTTGTTGGCCATAATCATGAGACACATGATCCCATCCAGCCTCCCTTCAATATGGTGCAGTTGTTCTGTCCCCTTTGCAGAAAAGCACCCCCAAAGTATGAAGTTTCCCTGATCATGCTTTACGGTTGTGACGTTGTTCTTGGGGTTGCACTCATCCTTCTTCCTCCAAACACGGCGAGTGGAGTTGATCCATAAAAGTTCTATTTTGGTCTCTTCTGACCACATGACCTTCTGCCATGCCTCTTCTGGATCATCCACATGGTCATTGGCAAGCTTCATATGGGCCTGGACATGTGCTGGTGTGATTAGAGAGACCTTGTGTGCCCTGCAGGATTTTAATCCATGATGGTGTAGTGAGTTACTAACGGTAATGTTTGATACTGTGGTCCCAGCTCCCTTCAGATTATTGACCAGGTCCTCCAATACACTGGCGGACACTGACAAAAAAGGGCCCCTGTGCAAGAACAATATATGGGCCCTTTGCAGCCCAAGAGCTCCTAAAAATGCAAAATTTCACCTGCTTTAGAGGTAGAAATGGGCCCCCTTACCTCTTGGGCCCCCGTACGGCCTCACAGGTTGCACCAATGATATGTCCGCCCCTGCTCCAATATAGTTCTGGGCTGACTCCTGACCTTTCTCAGAATCATCCTTACCCCACGAGGCGAGATCTTGCATGGAGCCTCAGACCGAGGAAGATTGACAGTGATCTTGTGTTTCTTACATTTTCTAATAATTGTGCCAACAGTTGTTGCCTTCTTACCAAGCTGCTTGCCTATTGTCATGTAGCCCATCCCAGCCTTGTGCAGGTCTGCAATTTTGTCCCTGGTGTCCTTAGACGGCTCTTTGGTCCTGGCCATGGTGAAGAGGTTGGAGTGTGATTAACTGAGTGTGTGGACAGTAGGAGGGCTTCTTAAAGAAAAACTAACAGGTCTGTGAGAGCCAGAAATCTTGCTGGTTGGTAGGTGATGAAATATGTATTTCATGAAATAAATTGCAATTTAATTATTTAAAAATCATACAATATGATTTTCTGTTTTTTTATTTTTAGATTCTCTCACAGTTGAAGTGTACATACCATAAATTTTACGAAGCCGCGCCGATGTCCTCATATTAAAAGTGACACCCCCTCGGAGTGCAGCGCCCTGCTCCAAAAACTGGCATGAGACCAGACCCGTTTATCAGCGACCCCCAATAACACTGTAATGAATTAGAAGCCAGCCCATGTGCACAGTGTTATTCACTGGTGACTGCTGGCTGACACGTCCTGTTATATGCCCATCCGGACAGGAATACTGTGCTGCGCAGGGGTGGAACTTCTGACCGGAGGACACAGATGCCGAATACTCCATGTAAAGAAATGGAACTCCAATATATACTGTATATGTACCCTACAAAAAAATTGAGGTTAACATATCTTTAAAAAAGAAAAATAGGACCAGGGTTTGATTTTTGTGATGTACTTCAACAACTTAAAATCAAAGACCTTTTTTTCAGACACATTAGAAAACCATTATGAATCATTAAAGGGGTTGTTCCCTTTCAGATAATCACAGTTCTAGGGCACAGTTTGTTCTAAAAAAAAAAAATTTCTTTGCTTACCTTCCCTCCAGGGTTCAGGCTCTGCTGCTGCTCCCAGCGGCTCTTGAGCAGAGCATTCCGTCTTCAGGGGCATAGCCGCTGAGCTCGCGAATTGGCTGCCACAATATCTATGTGTTGTCAGCGCTGCAGCCAATATCAAGGGTTTTGTTCCAGCCAATGACATGGTGAACATTTCACGGGTAGAGGGAAAAATGGATTCAATGAAATTTCAACAAATTCTTGATGCAAACCTAACACCATCTGTAAAAACGCTGAAGTTGAAAAGAGGTTGACTTCTACAAATGGATAATGATGATCTTAAACACACGTCAAAATCCACAATAGACTACCTCAAAAGGCGCAATTTGAAGGTTTTACAATAGCCCTCATAGTCCCCTGATCTGAACATCATTGAAAATCTGTAGTTAGATCTCAAAATAGCAGTGCATGCAAGACGACCCAGGATTCTCACAGAAATGGAAGAATTTTCCAAGGAAGAATGGATGAAAATCCCTCAAACAAGAATTGAAAGGCTCTTAGCTGGCAACAAAAAGCGTTTACAAGCTGTGATACTTTAAAAAGGGGTGCTACTAGGTACTAACCATGCAGGGTGCCCAAACTTTTGCATCGGCCCGTTTTTGTAATTTTTAAAATGTAAAAGATGAAAATATATATTTTATTTTTTTGTCTAAAATATAAAGGAAATGTGTCATCTTTAACTTTAGGCCCTTTAAAGATCATTTCATCTTCAACTTGCTTAACTGTTCATAATAACAGTAATTTTGACCAGTGGTGCCCAAACTTACATGCCACTGTATAAGGCCTCCACACTGTCCGCTTTAATGAGCATGTACAGTGGAATGTAACAGTTTCGGCACCCCTGGTCAAAATTACTGTTATTACAGCCATTTCCCAGTATAATGTTCCCCACAGCCAGTCCCAAGTATAATGTGCCTCATAGCCAGCCCCTCTTGTTTTACCACCATTCATTGGCAAACTAATATAAGAAAAAAAACAAAAAGTTATACTCATCTAAACCAGGCTCCCTGTACACTGTGGCCGCCATCTCTTCTATCCTGTACAGCAGTGGGCATTGGATGGAGTCACTGAATCACACCATCCAATGTTTCCTTCGTGCACCATCTCCACTAGGGCGCAGGCCGGGCGACGCCAACATCAGTTATATTCGCGTCTAATAGACTTGAATGCAGTGAGGGAGCGACGGTTGAGGCGGAGGCAGAAAGAGGGGCGAACAGTGTCAGTAACTCACTGACACTGCTCACCTCTGTGCATGTGCTCCAGCCATTACTGTGCTGAATGCCTGTGGCCAGAGGAAAGGGCCGGGCGTCCGCAGGTATTCAGCAGTGTAATTTTTTTCTTCCCCAAAGTGCACCCCTCTCAGGGAGGCAGGAGGTAGCACCCTAGGCCAGTACCTGCCCTGCCTACCCCTCATCCCTGGCCCTGCAGTTATATACCTCAACACTGAAGTTACAACACGAAGAAGGAAAATTCATGGAAGTATGGAAATCACAGGATGGATAGACGATATAGAAATGATAAAAAACAGAAACAAGATTTTCAAAACCTCTCGATTCATTCAGTATTAACATCACATGCAGAAATCCTCACCCTTACACGCCTTGGCTTTCTATCAATGAGGTTATTAATGGTTGTCTGAGGAATGTTCTGCCACGCTGAATGCACTTGGGCACAAAAATCATCAAGATCTGCTGCTGGCAGCTCCCTGTACAATTGCCAACCCATGACGCTTCAAATGTGCTTGACGGGAGACAAGTTTGGAGACACTGCAGGCCGCGGTAGCACATTCGGACAACGCAGGCTGCTCACAGTAGCACAAGCTACATACAGCCTGGTGTTGTCATGTTTAAAAACTGTTACGATTTGGATAAGTGGTTATATCACTAGTTCCAAAACCAAATCAATGAAACGCTGAGCTGTTCATGGGCATTACCGTTGAAAAGTTTGGGGTCACCCAGACAATTTTTTGTTTTCCATGAAAACTCATACTTTTATTTATCAAATGAGTTGCAAAATGAATAGAAAATATAGTCCAGACATTGACAATGTTAGAAATAATTATTTTTATTTGAAAGAATAATTTTCTCCTTCAAACTTTGCTTTTGTCAAAGAATGCTCCCTTTGCTGCAATTACAGCATTGCAGACCTTTGGCATTCTAGCTGTTAATTTGCTGAGGTAATCTTGAGAAATTTCACCCCATGATTCCTGAAGCCCCAACCACAAGTTGGATTGGCTTGATGGGCACTTTTTGCGTACCATACGGTCAAGCTCCTTCCACAACAGCTCAATAGGGTTGAGATCTGGTGACTGTGCTGGCCACTCCATTACAGATAGAATACCAGCTGCCTGCTTCTTCCCTAAATTGTTCATGCATAATTTGGAGGTGTGCTTTGGGTCATTGTCCTGTTGTAGGATGAAATTGGCTCCAATCAAGTGCTGTCCACAGGGTATGGCATGGCGTTGCAAATAGGAGCGATAGCCTTCCTTATTCAAAATCCCATTTACCTTGTACAAATCTCCCACTTTACCAGCACCAAAACAACCCCAGACCATCACATTACCTCCACCATGCTTGATAGATGGCGTCAGGCACTCTTCCAGCATCTTTTCAGTTCTGCGTCTCACAAATGTTCTTCTGTGTGATCCAAACACCTCAAACTTTGATTTGTCTGTCCATAACACTTTTTTCCAATCTTCCTCTGTTCTTTTGCCCATATTAATCTTTTCCTTTTATTAGCCAGTCTCAGATATGGCTTTTTCTTTGTCACTTTGCCCTGAAGGCCAGTATCCCGGAGTCGCCTCTTCACTGTAGACGGTGACACTGGCGTTTTGCGTGTACTATTTAATGAGGCTGCCAGTTGAGGAGCTGTGAGGCGTCGATTTCTCAAACTAGAGACTCTAATGTACTTGTCTTGTTGTTCAGTTCTGCAGCGGAGCCTCCCACTTCTCTTTCTACTCTGGTTAGAGCCTGTTTGTGCTCTCCTCTGAAAGGAAATTTTCAATTTCTTGGCAATTTCTCGCATGGAATAGCCTTCATTTCTAAGAACAAGAATAGACTGTCGAGTTTCACATGAAAGTTCTCTTTTTCTGGCCATTTTGAGAGTTTCATAGAACAAACAAATGTAATGCTCCAGATTTTCAACTAGCTCAAAGGAAGGTCAATTTTATAGCTTCTCAAATCAGCCAAACTGTTTTCAGCTGGGCTAACATATTTGTGCAAGGGTTTTCTAGGGTTTTCTAAACCTCCATTAGCCTTCTTACACAGTTAGCAAACACAATGTACCATTAAAACACTGGAGTGGTGGTTGTTGGAAATGGGCCTTTATACACCTTTGTAGATATTGCAATAAAAACAAGACGTTTGCAGCTAGAATAGTCATTTACCACATTAACAATGTATAGAGTGTATTTCTGATTTATTTAATGTTAGCTTCTGTAAGGCAGCGCTAGTCATCATGCTGGGGGACACTCGCTGCACCGGGTCAATTAAAGCACACCAGCCACGTTTTCCAGTATTTCACAATCCAGCAGTTTTTTACTCTTAATAACTGCTTATAACCGAGTCTAACTTAGTGGCTCGCCGACATATTACACATATAGTGTCCAGGAGCCTTTCAAGTGGCAGACAGGCCCACTTGGCTCCAGTTACAGCCTTCAGCCAAGTCACTTACATCAACGTCCATATAATGCAGTGTTTTACCTTTGCCGGCTTTTAGCTGCTTCAGACTTGTTCTGCCACAGCTGTGGCTTTACGGCTTCCCAGATGGGGGTCTCCATCCCTCGTACCTTCAAATGCTACTGGTATGTTTTCACACCAAACATCCAACCTCTGCCTTCCAGGACTCTTGCCCTCCAAGGCTACTGGGATCGCTTACAGATAAGGATCCAGCCTCTGCCTTTCAGGCTTCACCAGGCTTCAATAGGCCTCACACTCTAACGGTGTCCCACACAGGGAACAGGCCTCACGCCTTTCACCCCCTGTCTCAAAACTACCCGGGTTTATATATCCTCTAGTGCACGCATAGGACCTGTGCTGATGTCAGTCATGTGATCAGACCTTCTGTGTGCCCAGGACCTGTGCGATGTCACAGTCATGTGACCAGTCACCTGAGGGGGAGGTACATGGTCAGCCAAAACACACCCTGGACCATTACAGTAATGCCGCAAGCCGCTGCATTACATATCCCCCCCCCTCTATTCAAACTTGTGGGGTTGAACACATAATATACACAATCACCTTTATAACCCACAGTTCACACCGAGAACATGTACTTGACAATTGCGCTGCTCAGCCCCTGGAACATTAGTCATCGACATTAGCCCATTCCTTAGGGACCTACCATTTGTCATTGTCACTGACTTCGTTAAGTCACATTTCCGGGTGGTAACCTTGTCAGACCTCCCCTGCTCCCAGCAGTCAATACAGCAGTGTGACTCATATGCCCTGGTATCTAAGGTCCGTTTCGACACTGTATTGGGTCGTTTGTATAGGCCACTCAGACCTGAGTTACTGGAGGTCTCACTACCTCTAAACCCACGCCTACTACTCTCAGCTGTAGCTGTTCTGTTTATTTGAAGGGCCCTTTCTCTGTCTGGTCTCACAATTTCTAGACGGCTGCCATCTTCTGCTGCTCAGACGATGCTGTCTTTCCACTCGCAGTCTAGCGAGATTCAACTGTTCTACCTCTCGAAGGTAGTTCACTCGGTACTCCCATCAGCATGCGTATATATGCAAGACTTTCTTCCGGGAAGTGTGTTATCACTGATAGTCTATTTCGGTTTCCTGTTCAGTTGTATGTAACAATTGTAGTTCCGTTTTGTCTAGCTAATAAATATGGTGAGTCTTAGCTGCCACACAGAAGACTTTACCTGCTGACAACTGCATGTCGCATGTATTTTGTCTCCCTCCCTTCATTGATGAAGTATTTTAATTTGAATCTCACTGGCAATGCGAAGACCCTTTGCTGTCTATTCTAAAGTTCTCCCTAAGAAAGAAGGGTCACCACAACAGTACATGGTGCCGAAACCCGGGATTGTCACAAACGGACCTCCTCTGGATCTGTCAACAAGGATCTCTCTGGGAACCACTGAATAAATCCGTGGTAAGTAACCCATTGTGTTACTAATAATTCACTTTTACCTAGAGTGCTCCAGGATGGGTAATTGGTGGTCCTAACAAGACAATCATTTTTGAACCCTTGGCAGTGATTGAATTTTTTTTTATGTGCAAAATTTGTTGTCTTATATGTTTCAATGTGTTTTTTAGATGACGATTGAATGACGGTTGAATGATAATTGAATGAAGTGACGAGTAACCAACTTTGCCCAGCGTGTCAGGATTAGGCACCTCCGCAGTTCTCCTGTATATTTCAGGAGTCGGAGGATTGTTTTATGTTTGTTTTGTCTACATCATAAATGTCTGTTATGATATTGTTAACTATGAGGATCCTTGAATGTGGGACTGAATGATTTTTGATTGATCAATAAGGGACTACGATCTCTGCTTGATAAGGGATCCCATTAGATGTGTTCCTTCACATGTGGTGGAGAGGAAAATTGGTCTGTAAGAGGATCAGGGAAGTGTGATTGCCTATAACAGAGGAATCCTTCACGGTAAGGTAGTACTCTGAGGGTATTAAATTCCCCTGTAAATTGATAAGGGCACCCTTAAGAAAGGGGTAACTGAATGCAGTTTTTAGCCCGAATAGAGCAGGGGGATTAATATCAGCGATTGTGCAGTGTGCATTGAGTGACTGACGTATTGTTAAGTCGTTTTTGATGAATCAGAATTATTGTCCTCAGTGTCTGTGTTCTGTTTTGTGTAAGCTCAAGAGAGGGAAAATCATAGTAGTTGAAGTTCTTGCTCAGCCTGTATATCCAGACCGGGAAACCTATAGTATAAAAATTAACACTTATTGCAGATATAATTGTCACGCAAAGCCTTTACAAGGTGTAGAAGGAAAACATTTGAACTGGGTAGTAAAAACACACCACTACGCCCCCACCTGGGTGACCCTATTTTTTGTCCCGGAACAAACCCAGTTGATAGAGAAACTGCAGAGGCAGCTACTTAATAATTTCCGATTACCTCAGGAAATGTTATATGATCATGCATAAATAATTGGAATAGTAGTTGGAGCAGTAGGCTTGGTATTGTTATTTGTTTTGTTGTGTGTAACAATCTCCCTAGCTCACAGGGCTGTAAAATCGGTTTTAGTTCTTCCTTAAAGATCCGTCTTTCGAGGCTCAGAGGAGACTGGAACAGGATCAGATCCGTCTTTCGAGGCTCAGAGGAGACTGGGACAGGATCAAATTTAGAGTCTGAGAGGCTCTAGGTGTGCTGAAGAGAGTTCTACGGTAACTCTGGCACAGTGATTGCAGTCATGGGGACTGGCAACAGTAAGGAATTGACTGACCTAAAGAGCGTGGCCCCAGTTCCAGCATGTGAGATAGTGGAGAGACTGAAAGGGAAAGAAGCAGTAGAGGGATGTGAAATAATATTGAGGAAATTTGGTATGGGAAAGTGGGGCAATCTGGAAGAGAAGGAATGGGAGAAATATATCTGCAATTGGGAAGGATGGTTGAAAGATAAAAACAAACTAGAGCAGGCAAGGATGTGGTTAGAAGTAGCAAAACGTCTCTCAATGAGTGAAGATAAATCAGAGGAAACCAGGCATGGAACTGTCTATGTAATCTATGATAGTTTTAAAAATTCTCAGACCCCTGTAGTCTCTGTACCTGATGTAAATTCGGCACCCCCGCCTTATGCTGGGTCAATGGGATGGACTTGCAGACATTGTGGTCATTAGAATTCCCCTGGGGTTAATTGTTGCAGGTCCTGTGGGTCTTCACACCCAGAGACAACACCCAGGATGCCTCTGTTCCCTATGAGGACCACTAGTCACGTACAGTTTCAACCTCCTAGGATGGTTGATAATGTTCAGGTACACGATCCCCCCCAAGTGTGGCCAATAGAAACATATCGGCCTTGGTCCCCCAGTGAACTTATTGACCTCACTACCCTGCTCCCAGATCCCCGAAAAATAATTTAACATTTAGAATTTGCCTCCAGGGTGTTCAGGAGGCATATCGGGCCACATGGGATGATCTAGTTTCTGTCCTGCAGAAAGGCAGTGACCCCTTACTTATGGAAATTACTCAGATGCTGCCAGGCCAGGAACCGGCTATTAAAAATACATCAGAGTCGGGTCGGGTGTTTATACAAAGGGTGCAATTCCACAGTCCCTTTCCTTGGGCATTGCCTGTCTCCAGGCATTAAGCATCTCAGCCCAGGGAGGATTGAGGCTATACTAAAAATACCCCTTCCAAGATCTACCAAGTCCCTTTCGGCATTCTTGGGCCGGGTCCAGTACTGCCGTCTCTGGATACAAAATACCTCTAGTATTATGGCTCCATTGTTCCAATGCCTCAAAACTGTGCCTTTTACCATCAATTCTGAGGCTATTGATGCATTTCACACCCTCAAGCTCACTCTTTCTGCCTCACCAGCTCTAGGTATACCGAATTATGACAAGTTTTTTACTTTGCACTGCCACGAACAGGCTGGACATGCGTCTGGTGTGCTTACCCCAAGAACATGGTGGTAGGCAGCGCCCTCCAGGTTATTACTCTGTAACCCTAGATCCAGTCATTATGGGGTCTCCTACGTGTGTTAGAGCTGTGGCAGCTGCTTCAGAACTCGTTAAAAAGACAGAGGACATAGTGTTAGGAAGCCCCCTCACACTTCAAGTTCCTCATGCTTTATCTGAAATACTTCAACAGGCTCAGACCCACCACCTCTCAGCATCAAGGTTGACAAAATATGAAGCATCAGGATGGGGAAGAGGGAGGGACCATGAGCCAAGACCTGCCCCTGTTTTTCAAATTAGCAGATGACGAAGCTCAGTTTGATATGGTACATGAACATGATTGTCAGGCATTGATGGAAGCTGAAATAAAGGGTTTGGCAAATATTACGGATGTACCACTCACTAACCCCTCTGCTGAGTATTTTGTAGATCGTTCCAGAGCTTAGACAGTGAACAAGGACGATTCATCACCGGGTATGCAGTAGTCCACAATGGTAAGGCTGTAATACAAGAACCACTCCCCTCCATCTGCTCTGCACAAGAGGTGTAGCTTAAAGCACTCACTGCAGCGTGTAATCTGGGAAAAGGTAAAGAAATGAATGTATTTTCTGACTCGCAATATGCTTATGGTGTTGCACATGACTTTGGCGCCATTTGGCGAAGCCGTAATTTCTTGACCTCTGTTGGCAAACCTATAAGGAATGCACAAGCGGTAGCTCACAGCACTCACCCTTCCCCGAAGGGCAGCCATAGTCAAAGTGTCAGCACACACTCGGGAACAAACTCCCCTTGCAGTAGGGAATGCCTTGGCCGACCAGGCGGCTAAGGAAGCAGCATGACTACCTCTGACTCAGATACTGGCTATAGCAGGTGCGGGAACCCCAGGAGACTCAGTCAGGGAGTGCAGGAAGCCCCCTTTCAAATAAAGAGACATCCCCTGCACTGGTCCCAGTTGCTGTGGACTTCGAACTACTGCAGATCTTCCACACCCAGACCCCCCCCCCCCCACGAGCAGAATGCATGGGTCATGAGGCGTGGCCTGGCCGAGTATGTGAGCAGACGTGTGGCAGAGGAGCTCCTGTAACCCTGTCCTGTAATCCTTCCTGCCCGAGGGAAACATTGCATTTGAGAGGACTTACCAGGTGCCCTGAGGTCTCAGGAGTGCGGGGGAGCAATCGGCGGTGCAGTACGGGATGACCCGGCGAGACAGCAAGCAGAGACAGGCGGCCAGCGCATCGCAGCACGAGGGCCAAAATGGCGCTGCGGCCTCTGAGGCGGGGACCGAGACTCCAAAGCAGCGGGAGAAGCGCATGGAGACGGCGATCCGGCTTTCCAAGTATGCACACGGCGGAGGAGTTGAGGAGCCTGCACCCGATCAGAATGTGCAGTCATTGAAAAGCACGGTAACGGAGGGGGATGTGGAAAGGGCAGCGGGAGAGGCACAGGAGAAGTCAAATCAAAGGAAAATACTGACTCCCAATCCAACTACTCCCCCCAGCAGAGAGGCTCAGGTTACCAGTGATGTTGACACAGTGACAAAGGATGATGAGCCTACTTTAAAAGATGTGCTGCTGGCCATCTCACATAGCAAAGCAGATCTTACTGAACATATAGGGTCTGTGAAAATAGACATATCTCATATACGCCATAATTTGCAGAAAATAAGGGAGCGCCTCACTGCAACAGAAGGCAGAGTGGGGGATTTGGAAGATACTGTGACTCCTATGACTAAAGCACTTAAAACAGCTACTGACTCTATCAACTATTTACTCAACAAAACGGATGATTTTGAAAATCGCCTAAGAAGAAATAACGTGCGTATTGTGGGGGTGCCTGAGAAGGCAGAGGGCAGAGAGGTGGTGGATTTTTTTGAGACATGGCTGCTGCAATCCTTTGGAAAAGATAAATTCTCTAAAATGTTTGCTATTGAGAGGGCACACAGGGTCCCCACCAGACCTCCACCTCCTGGGGCAATGCCACGTACAGTCTTAATTAAAATGCTGCATTTTCGTGATAGAGATAAAATCCTGCAATTGGCGCGGTCGGCTAATGACTTATGTATAGAGGGGGCGAGAGTGTCCTTCTATCCTGACTTCTCTGTGGAGGTTCAAAAAAGACGCGCCCAATTTCAAGATATCAAGCGCAGATTGAGAGCACTTCAAGTACCCTATGCAATGCTATATCCTGCACGGCTGCGAGTCATAGCACTGGGTGAAACTCATTTTTTTGATTCATCAAAGGAGGCTGTAAAATGGCTGGACTTAAAAGAGAGACAAATCCGGACGGGCTGACGCCAATTTTGTTAAGATCCTTGACAGAATATAATATAATAATCCAGGGATTTTGAATCCTAGTGGATAATACTCCTCTGTTGCCTACTGAATTTATATCCATGAATGTTATGATTGTTATTATACATTTATTGATACTGCTCATAACCTGGCTCTCATATATACCTCGGGCAGGCCAATATACTTATATAGTTGTTGAGGTGCTGGTTTCACCTACAATGTATAGGCAGGGTTAAGACACTCTGCCGTTTGAATGTTCTGGGAACGTTGTGTGGGGGGGAAATGAGGGAGTCTGTGATGCAACTCATGTTGCGGCGCCTCGTGTGCTTAAGGCCTACTAGGCTGCATGAGGCTAAACACCAGACTCTACATGTTACGGCTGTTGGTATTCATTTGATTAAGGGGGGGGAGGTTAAATGAGGCAGTGAGGGGGGGTAAAAGAACAGAATTTACTTCGTTTGGTGCAGACTGTGTATTGATACAATACTATAATCTTGATGGTCAGACGCACGAGTGGGTGCGGAAGGATGTATGCGACGGTCCATTTTCAATTGTTGAAGCATGGTCAAGCAGATTAATGTAGTATCCTGGAATGTCAGGGGTATGGGAGATCACGGCAAAAGATTTGCGGCACTTAAATATCTTAAGGAATATCGGGACTCGATAATCTGTCTGCAGGAGACGCATTGCAATATGGAGGCCGCTACAGCACTGAGTAAGCTTTGGAGGGGGCCAGCATATCATTCTATACATAGTACTTACTCTAGGGGGGTTAGTATATTGATTCATCCGAATTTACCATTTGAATGTGAAAGAAGTATTTGTGACAGGGAGGGTAGGTATGTGTGCCTAGTGTGCAGAGTGGCTGGGCTTAGAATTTGCCTAATCGCTCTATATATTCCTCCACCTTTCTCCATACAGACTTTGCGCCAAATATTCCCATGGATAACGGAATTTGCTACCATACCCTTGTTAGTTATCGGGGATTTTAATATGTACCTACATGCTGAGCTTGATAAGTATAGTGGTAATGTGGGGGGAGGGGCTGCTCAAGAGACGTCATTGGCAAGGGTCCTACAGGAAATTAGCTTGGTAGATGTGTGGCGGGCTCGATTCCCAAATGTTAAGCAGTATTCATGTTATTCAGCACCCTATTCCTCTCTGTCCAGAATTGACCTGGCTTTGGGAAATAGTCATCTAGTCCCTTTAGTTACTAAAGTAGAATACTGCACAAGAATGTTATCTGATCATTCCCCATTATTGGTAGTTTTGGGGGTTGATTCTGGCATTGCAAATAAAAGAGTATTGTGGAGATTTAATCCCTACTGGCTGGACGTGTTTGGGGAACAGTTGGATTTAGCAGGTAAATTAGATTATTTCTTTAAAGACAACATAGGCTCTGCTCCTTTAAATATGTTATGGGAAGCCATGAAGGCGTTCTTAAGGGGGATCCTGCTAAGGAGATTTCCGTGGTTAAATCCAGAAACAGGGCTCGTACCCAGGAGTTGCGGAGAGAAGTAGACATACTGGAACAGAGGTATGTTGGGTCCCCAATTATAGAGAATAGGGAACAATGGATACGGGCACAGGATACTCTGAATGATCATATATTGAAACAAGCAGAATATAAACGATTCTTTCTTAAACAACAGTTTTATGTGGAGGGAGAAAGTGCAGGACACTTGCTGGCTACTATAGCCAAGGCCCAGACTGGGGCTCCTATAATTGCAGCTATCAGGGATACTAGGGGTGCGGTAATTACTGACTCAAAAGCTATATTGGAAGAATTTTTTCAGTTTTACAGACAATTATATGCCTCCAAACAGACTAACGAGCAAAGGGACATAGATCTATACCTTCACAATATGCAAATACCATGCTTAACAGATAGCCAAAGAGAACAATTAGATGCACCAATCACCCTGGAAGAGATGCAGGAAGCTTTAAAAGAATTTCAAAATAACAAGGCCCCTGGTGCTGACGGGATCCCTGCGGAAATTTATAAGGAGGCTGGGGGGGTTTTGCTTCCCAGGTTACTGGAAGTCTTTAGGGAAGCAAAGGAGAGGGGGACCTTGCCGACTTCAATGAGGGAGGCTAACATAGTTCTTTTGCTTAAGCCTGGAAAGGATGCCCTAAACCCTGAATCATATGGGCCAATATCCGTACTCTCGGTAGATGTAAAAATTCTAGCTAAGATCCTGGCTACCAGATTGGGGGCGGTTATTACACACCTGATTGCAGAAGACCAGACTGGATTTATACCAGCCAAGTCAACGGCAATTAATTTGCGTCGGCTGTTCCTTAACCTACAAATGCAGCCACACAATGTGGGTGGTAGGGCAGTGCTATCGCTTGATGCCGCTAAGGCTTTTGATAGTGTCGAGTGGGAGTACTTATGGGCTGTTTTGAGAAAGATGGGATTTGGTGCTGAATTTCGAGCCTGGGTGCAACTTCTATATAGCAATCCGGTAGCTCGGATTAGAATTAATGGCAATCTTTCTGGTAACATTGAAATGGGCAGAGGCACGCGTCAAGGCTGCCCGTTGTCCCCCCTACTATTCGCCCTGGCTGTGGAGCCGTTGGCTGTTAAGCTTCGTTCCAGCAGCGATATACAGGGGTTCTGCTACAAAACACTGGAGGAGCGGGTGGCCTTATATGCTGACGACCTTCTGTTGTTTCTGGGTGACACGGAGCAATCTCTGATGGCGGCTATGAATCTAATAACGGAGTTTGGAGATTATTCTGGCTTGCGGATGAATTGGGACAAATCAGTCCTTATGCCAGTTGATGGTTTGTCTCAGAATACGAAGGTAGGGAGTACCAGCTTGAAGGTTGTGCGGGAATTCAAATATCTCGGAGTTAAAGTGACCGCGTCTATCGGAGATTATATTCCTTTAAATTTACTTGGGCTGCTTGCCAGGTTTCAGCAAAAAGCCGATACTTGGAGTAAACTTCCCTTATCAGTGGTAGGTCGAACTAATCTAATTAAAATGGTGTTAATGCCCCAATTATTATATATCCTTCATAATTCACCTGTTTGGATCCCCATGAGAATATTTTATAAGTTTCAGGCATTGTTTCGGGAGCTGATCTGGAAAAAAGGGGTGGCCAGAATTAGTTTGAATACACTTCAAAGGCCCAAAGATCAGGGGGGACTAGCCGCACCTAATCCATGGATATATTTTCTGGCCTCTCAGATTCAACAGCTTGGGTTGGTTCAGGGGAACCTGGATAAACTGATACGCCTACTTTCACACAATCTGCCGATTATCTCCTTTTTAGAAACAGGAACCTCGGGGTGGGATGCTAGGCGACACCTCCTGACCCTAACACTTATGGGGAAAACGTGGCAGAAAATCAAACTGCTGTTGGGAATAAAAGGCTTTACCCCGTTTACCCCGTTGTGGAATAATGCGGGCCTTCCAGAGAAGGATTTGGAATATGGGAAAAATTGGGAATAACTAATGTGGCGCAAATATTAGAAGGGGAAATACTTAAATCGTTCCAACAGATAAAAGACGAATATTGTGTCCCACAAACCAGTTTCTACTTTTACCTCCAACTGAGGCACGCATGGTTTGTACAGCTACGACATATGCAGCGTAAAATCCAGCATCATATACTGTTTAATACGCTACTATGCCATAGAGGTGGAAAGGGAATGATATCCAGAATTTACGGGATACTTATGCAGCAATTTCAGTGGGACAGACCCTTAAATGTCAAGGAGAGATGGGAATGTGACATTGGTACTATATCCTCAGAGGAGTGGGAAGATGTGGTGGAGAGTGTCCCGACATTATCTACATGTGAAGCACATAGACTTTCACAATTGTATTTATTACATAGAGTATATAGAACCCCCAAATTCCTACAGCGCATTGGGGTAAGGAATGACAGTATGTGTCCGTAATGTGGAGAGGAAGGAGCAGATCTTATGCATATGATGTGGGCGTGTAGGAGGATCGCTGTATTTTGGAATGAGTGTGTGCAATATATTAATACTGTGTTTGAGTGTAATTTACCCCTACATCCTAAAGTATGTGTATTAGGTCATGTGGAAATAATAGGATGTGAAGAGGATGAAATAATAGCCTTTAAGAGGACTCTATACCAGGTCAGAAAGCTTATAGCTGCACATTGGCTGGATCCCTCCCCTCTCAGGTTCCAAGAATTCCTGGATAGAATGCGTCTTTTATTAAGATTAGAAGAGGGAGTCTACAAAAAGCGGAAGGCTATACGTAAATTTGACAAAATCTGGGGTAAAGGGAGCATGTTTCATGGTCACTATGTCATGTCTAATTTAAATATCACTTGAGATTGAAATGTTGTGATCTCCCATATTCTGTATAACTAATTGCTGATTGTCGGATGCTATGCTATGTATCCTTGGCTCAATTTATCAATGCCTTAACGGCCAAGCAAGCTATGTGACGGTACACGGTCTGTAATAACAAAATTTGCTCTTGTCATATGGTTCTTGGGGTTGTAATGGGTGGGGGGAAGGGGAATGGGTGGGTTTTGAGAGGCACTACCAGTTTGGTGATGTCTTAATGTTTGTTATTTGTAATGTTGAAAAATATTTTAATAAAAAAAATATCTGATTTTAAAAAAAAAAGAATGCATGGGTCAAAGTGGGCACTGTATAGTCAGTGTCAGTGGTATGGCAGGTAAACAAACGTATTTGCCTTCCACGCTGCCTGTTCCCCATGATGGCTGCCCTTGCACATTCTCCAGTGCATAACTGAAAGGGTGTTATGTGTGTGGTGGTGTTACAAAACTGGTGTGCCCCAGCGTTCCGGAATACGGCTGCAAAGTATATTCAAGAATGTCTAGTTTGTGCAAAACATAACCCTGGTAGACCTATTGAAGTCCCACGGAAATGCACACCAAAATCAGATTACCCATTTCAGAGACTGCAGGTGGACTACATACAGCTACCTAAGGTGGGTAATTATGAATACGCCCTGGTATTCATTGACCTTTTCTCTGGGTTGCCAGAAACTTGGGCGGTGACTATAGCAAACACAAAAACTACTGCTAAAAAATTGAGCAGTGAGGTGGTTTGTATATATGGGGTGCCCGAAACTATAGAAAGTGACAGAGGAACCCACTTTACTGGGGAACTAAGGAAACAAATCACGATCACTCTTGGGATAGAACAAGCTTTCCATGTTCCCTATCTTCCACAAAGTAGTGGGAAGATGGAACGCCTCAATGGTACCTTAAAACTAAATGTCCAAAAGTGCATGGAAGAAACACACTTGTCCTGGGTAGATTGTTTGCCCATAGCATTGTATTCAGTGAGGAACGCCTCCTATGGTTCTCTCACTGAATATGTTCTGGAGTTGCATAAACATTTGACTGTTACTCATAATCATGTTCTTTCCTCTATCCCAGGCCCCAATTGCCTCAGCGGCATTCACACTTTGGTATCAGGAGACTGGGTCGTGGTAAAGAGACATATGAGGAGACCACTGGAGCCCAGATACAGTGAACCATTCGAAGTGCTGTTAACCACTGCCACTTCTGTCAAGCTTCAAGGCAAGGACACTTGGATCCACGCCAGCCATTGTAAAAAGGTCTTGAACCCCAGCAGCAGCAGCAAAGATGATGACCCTGTTTGTTTGGACTATGGTAATAGCAACCCTACTCCTTGCCCTAACGAACTGATAAAGCATCATCACCAAGTCTTACTCCAAGACATGGACTCTAATGACCATCCTAAGAACTGTTGCATATGCACCCATAGTGCAGTATCCTCCAAAACTATGCCTTATTTAGCCATTCCAGTGACTTTGAAAGAAATGTTTTACTTAAGTACCCACACTTTTCCTATTAGACTAAGAACAACAACAACAAAAAAAGAAGGCCTTAGGTTTAACTGTAGCTGCTTGGGTGACTGAGCCATGGTTGTTGTTTAACAGGAGTGGTCCGCCTCTATGTCAGACTGAAATGCCTTGGGCGACCAGTCGTGTCGACCTCTCTTGTTATCCGAACTTTACCTCTTGCAGCTGTATTCAGATAAAATCCAGAGTGTTTCCTTACTCTACAGCTGACTATCAGAGTGTAATGGATCTGCTACCACTACTACACAGTATATGGCGGTTGATGCCACTCTCAATCCTAAGCTTCATTGTGTAAATGTCACCTTGCAAAATCTAATATCAGGTTTTACCTCAAAGGACACTCAGTATCAGGGAAAAATTATGGCATAAGCACTAACTTGTTATCTAAATGGATTGCTAGTCTGTTCAACAACACTGTTGTTGGAGCACCAGAGCGTTTATATATTGTATGTGGACATCAGGCTTACCCAACAATTTCACAGGAGTTTGCACACTAGCTTTTCTGACACTTTCTACTTTTATAGTAAAACACACAAGAGTAGATATTAACCGCTTCCCAACCGCCCACTGTAGATAAACGTCCGCGCTGCCTGGGCTCTGTGCAGCGCGGACGTTTAAAAACGGTGGGTGGTCCCGCAGCGCTCAGGACTCCCAGGGTCTTGCAAGCGCTGCGGGAGCGGTGCAGAGCGATAGCTCTGACAGGGAACATCATCGGGACCTGATTGGATCAGGTCCCAGTGATGTTAACCCTTTGCTGTCTTCTATATGCCGCGATCTATAGTGATCGCGGCATATAGAAGACAGCAGGAGGAGAGGGGGTCGTCCACTTGCCTCTGCGACGGCCCCCTTATACCTTCCAGGACCTCACGTTGCTATGGCAGCTGGAGGTCACATGACCGCCTCCAGATCTGCCATATATGGTGTCCTGTCTGGCTCAGCCTGCAGCTGAAGCCAGGCAGGAGACTGACTGTGAAACAGTCAGGGAGGATCTCATGTAATGTAATACATGTCTAGTACATTACATGAGATCAGTGATCAGAAAAATAAAAATTAATGTCCCATACAGGGACTAAGTAAAAATGTAAAAAAAAGTTTAAAAAAATGTTTTTAAACTGTTAAAAAAAAATTACAAAATAAATAAAAATAAATAAATAAAATATTAAACCGATAAATCCGTATATTTATGCAAAAATAAAAAAAGTACACATATTTGGTATCACCGCGTCCAAAACAACCCGAGCTATAAAACTGTCACACTAATTAACTCCTTCTGTGCACACCGTAATAAAAATAAATAAAACAGGAGCAAAAAACTATGCTTTTTCCTCATATCGCCAAACAAAAAGTGAAAAAAAATGCGATCAAAAAGCAAAATGGAAATAAAAATGGTACCGCTGAAAACGTCATCTTGCTCCGCAAAAAACAAGCCGCCATACAGCTCCATCAGTCGAAAAATAAAAAAGTTATAGCTCTCAGAATAAAGCAATGCAAAAAAAATATTTTTTCTATAAAATGGTTTTATTGTGTAAAAGCGCCAAAACATAAAAAAATATACAGTAAGTGTAGTATCGCTGTAAACGTACTGACCCGAAGAATAACGCTGCCTTATCACTTTTAGCACACGCAGAACGGCATTAAAAAAAAACTCAAAAAACAATTCCTGAATTGTTGGTTTTTGTTAATTTTACCTCCCAAAAAAAGGAATAGAAAGCGATCAAAAAATGTCACGTACCCAAAAATGGTACTAATAAAAATGTCAACTCGTCCCGCAAAAAACAAGCTGTCACATGACTCTGTCGGCCAAAATCTGGAAAAATTATAGCTCTCAAAATATGGCGATGCAAAAACTAGATTTTGCAAAAAAAAGCGTCTTTTAGTGTGTGACAGCTGTCAGTCATAAGAACCCAATATAAATCTGGTATCTCTGTAATCGCACCGACCCGAAGTATAAAGTAATCTAATCAGTTATATCACACTAGGAACGGCGTAAAAAATAAATAAAACCAATTCTTCACCTGCTACTGATTAGTTTATTATGTCTCCCAAAGATCGCAGTAAGGCGCAGAGACTTACATTTATCCTGCGCTCTGCGCTGAGCACTTGCCCCAGAGTTTCCGTGTAAATCTCTGAAATATGTGATTCAGCCGGAACCCATGACGGAAGATTACCTGTAATGAGGCAGATATAGGCACTGTGGATGCCGTCTGGCCTGGGATCCCACGGTGTCATTTGTTTTAGGCGTGCATAAAAGTGCGGTTGGCCACAGTTTTGTGCACTTCTGAAAAAAAGGATACCGCTAAACAGAGGCCAGACGGAGTCCAGAGTAACTCTGCTGCCTCATCACAGTGAATGGATCCCGCAGGGGTTTCATCTGAATTACATCACTTGGAAATTTAGATGGAAACCCCGATGTAAGTGCTCAGCCTAGAGCGCCGGATAAATGTTACGTAAAATGTTCCCAATAAAAGCTTCAACTCAGTCCTCAAAAAAAGCTAGTCCCCA
Source organism: Phyllobates terribilis (assembly GCF_046119375.1). Lineage (NCBI taxonomy): Eukaryota > Metazoa > Chordata > Amphibia > Anura > Dendrobatidae > Phyllobates > Phyllobates terribilis. The sequence continues at coordinate 41,788,410 of NW_027362761.1, read as the reverse complement.
CTCAGGTCCGTCATCTGTTAAAAATATAAGGGACTTCCAAGTTACTGGTAGCAGAAAGGCTCTGGAAAAGCGAAATGGCCCTTGCCCCCCAAAAGAAATTCAGAAAATTTTGTGCTCCCAAATCCAAATGCCTATTCTACAATAATTTGTTCTCCAATTGTCAAATAGCACTCCGTCCCCCCCAGATCTCGCCGTATGGCTGAGCGGTACGATACAGCCACATATGGGGTATTGCCACTTTTAGAAGAAATTGTGTGACACATTTCGGCACCATTTTTACCCATTGCCCTGTGTGAAAATGTAAAATCTGAGGGTAAAACATTTTTTTGTGGTAAAAATATAATTATGCTTTTTTCACTGCCCAATGGTATAAATTTAAAAATTAAAAAATACTCACTACTTCCCTAGATGAATTCCTTGAGAGGTGTAGTTTACAAAATGGGGTCACTTGAGGGGGTTTCTGCTGTTTCGGCATGTCAGCGACTCTTCAAATGTGACATGGTGTCTGCAACCTATCCCAGCCAACATAGCGCTCCTTTCTCTTCTGAACCCTTCCGTACACCAAAGCAGTGGTTTTCCCCCACATATGGGGTATCGGCGTACTCAGGAGAAATTGCACAACAAATTTCATGGTGCAATTTATCCTGTTACCCTTATGATAATGCAAAATTAGGGAATGAAAAACATTTTTTGTGGGAAAAATGTGAACATTTTATTTTTACGGCTCAATATTATAAACTTCTGTGAAGCGGCTGGGGGTGCAAGGTGCTCACCACACATCTAGATAAGTTCCCTAAGGGGTCTAGTTTCCAAAATGGTGTCACTAGTGGGGGTTTCCACTGTTTAGGCACATCAGGGGCTCCCCAAATGCAACATGGCATCCGCTAATTATTCAAACAAATTTTACATTCAAAAAGTCAAATGGCGCTCCTTCCCTTCCAAACCCTGCCGTGCGCCCAAACAGTGGTTTGCCTCCACATATGGGGTATCAGCGTGTTCAGGAGAAATTGCACAACAAATTTAATGGTGCAATTTTTCCTATTACCCTTATGATAATGCAAAATTAAGGGATGAAAAAACGTTTTTGTGGGAAAAATGTGAAAATTTTATTTTTACAGCTCAATATTATAAACTTCTGTGAAGCACCTTGGGGTTCAAGGTGCTCACCATACATCTAGATAAGTTCCCTAAGGGGTCTAGTTTCCAAAATGGTGTCACTTATGGGGGGTTTCCACTGTTTAGGAACATCAGGAGCTCTCCAAACGCAACATGGCGTCTGCTAATTATTCAGGCAAATTTTACATTCAAAAAGTCTAATGGCGCCCCTTCCCTTCCGAACCCTGCAGTGCGCCCAAACAGTGGTTTTCCCTCACATATGGGGTATCAGCGCGCTCAAGAGAAATTGCACAAAAAATTTTGGGGTCCATTTTTTCCTGTTACCCCTGTGAAAATAAAAAAAATTGGGTCTAAAGCAACATTTTTGTGGAAAAAGTTAAATGTTAATTTTTTTCTTCCACATTCCAAAAATTCATGTGAAGCACCTGAAGGGTTAATAAAGTTCTTGAATATGGTTTTGAGCACCTTGAGGGGTGCAGTTTTTAGAATGGTGTCACTTTGGGGTATTTTCTGTCATAAAGACCCCTCAAAGTGACTTCAAATATGATGTGGTCCCTAAAAAAATGTTTTTGTAAATTTTGTTGGAAAAATGAGAAATCGCTGGTCAAATTTTAACCCTTATAGCTCCCTAACAAAAAAAAATTTTGGTTCCAAAATTGTGCTGATGTAAAGTAGACATGTGGGAAATGTTGTTTATTAACTATTTTGTGTGACATATCTCTCTGATTTAAGGGCATGAAAATTCAAAGTTTGAAAATTGCAAAATTTTCAAAATGTTCACCAAATTTCCGATTTTTTCACAAATAAACGCAAGTGATATTGAATAAATTTTACCACTATCATGAAGTACAATATGTCACGAAAAAAACATTCTCAGAATCAGGGGGATCCGTTGAAGCTTTCCACAGTAATTATTTCATAAAGTGACAGTGGTCAGAATTGTAAAAATTGGCCCGGTCATGAAGGCAAAAACAGGCTCTGGTGCGAAGTGGTTAAAGCAATCCCTCTACACACACTGTACAGACGCGCTGCAGACGACAAGCCCAGACCAAATGGTAAACCGCATCTTGCAGTAATGGGGGTGGCTAACAAATTTTTCAGTGTCTTATTCATTTACCCATTCATAATGCAAATGTGGGATAAGTTGGTAGAGGCGACTGATTATCTAGATGATCAGATCTTCCAGATTCTTGACGGTCTCAATACATTTAATATTGTACAGAAACAACTAATTGCAGTTACTAACCAACACACCATAGTGCTAGATTACTTGACTGCTAGAGAGGGCAGGATGTGTCAGATAATAGGCCCTACCTGTTGCCACTACATAGACCCTGCAGGAAATTTCCAGGTAAAGACCAAAATAGAGATAGAGAAATGAGGGATGCGTGGCTCCAAGAACATCATGTCAACAAAGATTCCTGGTGGAGCGAAAATTTCTCATTTCTTAATCCTGTCAATTAGTTCAAGGGTATAGGTGGGTGGCTAATGGGCATCCTACAAGGTATTCTACAAATAGGATTTTTGATATTACTAGTGTATATAGTTGCCAGGATTAGTATATTTGCTATTAAGAGACTATGCAAGAAAACACGCAAGGTTAAGCATCACAGGCCTGCAAAATATAGTACCACTTCTCCTATAAACATATATGATGAGATTTACAAGCGAGATATTTGTCGGTGAACGGGATTTGTCCCCTCCAGGCTTTTATAGCATGGGGAAGTAGCTGATGAATAAATTGTTTTGAAAAATAATAAAAAGGGAGGAGTTGTTATGGTTAATATTTTATATCTGGCTTCATTATTATTTAGATACAATTATATCCTTTTCGATGTCTGTAGTCTCTGTTTAAAACTTGCATCATGGAATGTCTGACTAAGATACTGGTTTCCTGTGAATCCCCTGACAAGAAGGTTTTACGCTGGGCCACGGGAAGTGTGTTATCACTGATAGTCTATTTCGGTTTCCTGTTGAGTTGTATGTAACAATTGTAGTTCCGTTTTGTCTAGCTAATAAATATGGTGAGTCTTAGCTGCCACATAGAAGACTCTACCAGCTGACAACTGCATGTCGCATGTATTTTGTCTCCCTCCCTTCATTGATGAAGTATTTTAATTTAAATTTCACTGGCAATGTGAAGACCCTTTGCTGCCTATTCCAAAGTTCTTACCTAAAAAAGAAGGGTCACCACAACAATATCAATGATAATCTTTATTTAAATAGATATAAAAATATATTAAAGAAAAAAGAGGGGAAATAACATCAACAGATAGTATAAAAACAATAATTACATCCGATGGTGAGAGGTATGCCGTAGGTACTAAATGGAATACATATACATATATACAGTGCCTACAAGTAGTATTCAACCCCCTGCAGATTTAGCTGGTTGACACATGCGGAATTAACTTGGCATTGTGACATTTGTACTGTAGATCAGCCTGGAAGTGGGAAATGCACTGCAGCAAATATTGTTTTTTTTTGTTTTTTTTGTTTTTTTTTTAAAACGTTAAAAGTTAATTCAAAGTGTCATTTATTATTCAACCCCTCAAACCACAAGAATTCTGTTTGGTCCCCCTAAAGTATTAAGAAGTAGTTCAAGCACCAAGAATAATGAGCTTCACATGTGTGGATTAAAGATCTCTTTTGCCAGCCTTTTCTGACTATTTAAGACCCTCCCCAAACTTGTGAACAGCACTCAGACATGGTCAACATGGGAAAGACAAACGAGCATTCCAAGGCCATCAGAGACAAGATCGTGGAGGGTCACAAGGCTGGCAAGGGGTACAAAACCCTTTCCAAGGAGTTGGGCCTACCTGTCTCCACTGTTGGGAGCATCATCCGTAAGTGGAAGGCTTATGGAACTACTGTTAGCCTTCCACGGCCTGGACAGCCTTTGAAAGTGTCCTCCCGTGCCGAGGCCAGGCTTGTCCGAAGAGTCAAGGCCAACTCAAGGACAACAAGGAAGGAGCTCCGGGAAGATCTCATGGCAGTGGGGACATTGGTTTCAGTCAACACCATAAGTAACGTACTCCACCGCAATGGTCTCCATTCCAGACGAGCCCGTAAGGTACCTTTACTTTCAAAGCGTCATGTCAAGGCTCGTCTACAGTTTGCTCATGATCACTTGGAGGACTCTGAGACAGACTGGTTCAAGGTTCTATGGTCTGATGAGACCAAGATCGAGATCTTTGGTGCCAACCACACACGTGACGTTTGGAGACTGGATGGCACTGCATACGACCCCAAGAATACCATCCCTACAGTCAAGCATGGTGGTGGCAGCATCATGCTGTGAGGCTGTTTCTCTGCCAAGGGGCCTGGCCATCTGGTCCGCATCCATGGGAAGATGGATAGCACGGCCTACCTGGAGATTTTGGCCAAGAACCTCCGCTCCTCCATCAAGGATCTTAAGATGGGTCGTAATTTCATCTTCCAACAAGACAACGACCCAAAGCACACAGCCAAGAAAACCAAGGCCTGGTTCAAGAGGGAAAAGTCAAGGTGTTGGAGTGGCCTAGTCAGTCTCCTGACCTTAACCCAATTGAAAACTTGTGGAAGGAGCTCAAGAATAAAGTCCACATGAGACACCCAAAGAACCTAGATAACTTGGAGAAGATCTGCATGGAGGAGTGGGCCAAGATAACTCCACAGACCTGTGCCGGCCTGATCAGGTCTTATAAAAGACGATTATTAGCTGTAATTGCAAACAAGGGTTATTCCACAAAATATTAAACATAGGGGTTGTATAATAATTGACCCACACTTTTATGTTTAAAATTTAATAAAATTCAACTGAGCAACATAACTTTTTGGTTTGTAAGATTTATGCTTCTGTTTATAAAACCTACTCTCGTTTGCAGTTTGAAGGCTCTAACTTATTTGCATCTTATCAAACCAGCTAAATCTGCAGGGGGTTGAATACTACTTGTAGGCACTGTATATATATCTCCTGTCTTATTATATATGAATAAAGTGCATATATTACCATTAAATTATTAAAAGGGTGTATATAAAGTGCATAGTGCTTTGGATAATTGATGGCTAATCCCTAGCAGGTCTGTATATTGTAATAACAGTAAGTGATAAACATATAGATTGAGAATAACATACTAAGCAAGAAAATATATAATAATGCACCCTTATTACATAGACAAGTTAGGCAGATATACATCATGTTCTACTTTTATATATAGGAGATAGATGCAGACCTAACACCAGGAACGTATTCACAACGTACGTTTCACTGGTGGCTTTAACAAGGCCTGTAATCAGGCTGTAAAAACTAAAAATAGGGGCTATATAACACTAGGCTGTACTGCACTCTATTCTCCAATGGTTAGAGGTATGTCATTTAGCAGTAGGTACTAAATACAATAGGTACAGTATACATACAGTACAGACCTAATGTTTGGACACACCTTCTCATTTAAAGATTTTTCTGTATTTTCATGACTATGAAAATTGTACATTCACACTGAAGGCTTTAAAACTATGAATTAACACATGTGGAATTATATACTTAACAAAAAAGTGTGAAACAACTGAAAATGTCTTATATTCTAGGTTCTTCAAAGTAGCCACCTTTTGCTTTGATGACTGCTTTGCACACTCTTGGCATTCTCTTGATGAGCTTCAAGAGGTAGTCACCGGAAATGGTCTTCCATCAATCTTGAAGGAGTTCCCAGAGATGCTTAGCACTTGTTGGCCCTTTAGCCTTCACTCTGCAGTCCAGCTCATCCCAAACCATCTCGATTGGGTTCAGGTCTGGTCACTGTGGAGGCCAGGTCATCTGGCGTAGCACCCCATCACTCTCGTTCTTGGGTAAATAGCCCTTACATAGCCTGGAGGTGTGTTTGGGGTCATTGTCCTGTTGAAAAATAAATGATGGTCCAACTAAACGCAAACCAGATGGAATAGCATGCCACTGCAAGATGCTGTGGTAGCCATGCTGGTTCAGTATGCCTTCAATTTTGAATACATCCCCAACAGTGTCACCAGGAAAGCACCTCCACAGCACCTCACCTCCTCCTCCATGCTTCACGGTGGGAACCAAGCATGTAGAGTCCATCCGTTCACCTTTTCTGCGTCGCACAAAGACACGGTGGTTGGAACCAAAGATCTCAAATTTGGACTCATCAGACCAAAGCACAGATTTCCACTGGTCTAATGTTCATTCCTTGTGTTCTTTACCCCAAACAAGTCTCTTCTGCTTGTTGCCTGTCCTTAGCAGTGGTTTCCTAGCAGCTATTTTACCAATTTTACCATGAAGGCCTGCTGCACAAAGTCTCCTCTTAACAGTTGTTGAAGAGATGTGTCTGCTGCTAGAACTCTGTGTGGCATTGACCTGGTCTCTAATCTGAGCTGCTGTTAACCTGCGATTTCTGAGGCTGGTGACTCGGATAAACTTATCCTCAGAAGCAGAGGTAACTCTTGGTCTTCCTTTCCTGGGGCGGTCCTCATGTGAGCCAGTTTCTTTGTATGCTTGATGGTTTTTGCAACTGCTCTTGGGGATACTTTCAAAGTTCTCCCAATTTTTCGCACTGACTGACCTTCATTTCTTAAAGTAATGATGGCCACTCTTTTTTCTTTACTTAGCTGCTTTTTTCTTGCCATAATACAAATTCTAACAGTCTATTCAGTAGGACTATCAGCTGTGTATCCACCAGACTTCTGCACAACACAACTGATGGTCCCAACCCCATTTATAAGGCAAGAAATCCCACGTATTAAACCTGACAGGGCACACCTGTGAAGTAAAAACCATTTCCGGTGACTATCTCTTGAAGCTCATCAAGAGAATGCCAAGAGTGTGCAAAGCAGTTATCAAAGCAAAAGGTGGCTACTTTGAAGAACCTAGAATATAAGACATATTTTCAGTTGTTTCACACTTTTTTGTTAAGTATATAATTCCACATGTGTTAATTCATAGTTTTGATGGCTTCAGTGTGAATGTACAATTTTCATAGTCATGAAAATACAGAAAAATCTTTAAATGAGAAGATGTGTCCAAACTTTTGGTCTGTGCTGTATATGTACCTCTCCTATTCTATTAGATACGAATAAAGTGCAATTATTACCATGAAATTAATAAAGGGTGTATAATATAAGGGTGCATTATCATATATTTTGTTGCCTAGTATGCTATTCTCAATCTATATGTTAGGTTGAACATAGGGTAAACATATAGGTTGAGAATAGCCTACTAGGCAAGAAAATATCTCAAATAACACATCCTAGATCTGAATGAATGAAATATTCTGATTGAATACTTTGTTCTGTACAAAGTTGAATGTGCTGACAACAAAATCACACAAAAATCATCAATGGAAATCAAATTTATTAACCAATGGATGTTATGATCTGCTACAAGAACTAAGGAATGATAGGAAAACTGTCCCTACAATAGGACTAAGCTGATTCCCTAGGATGCAGTGGACAACCTGTTCCTTGTGAACAGACCCGCATTCGTCCTCAGCTAGTCTGAACGCAGACCTATAGATATAAGGGAGGGGTCCCTAAAAGTACTAAGGACTGGGACAAAATTGGACACCTCCTAGCAGAAGTTGTAGCGGAGCAAAAAGACAAACAAACAAAAATACTTAGAGGTCCAAGGACCAAGCAAACTAAAGAGATAGGTACAAAGCACCTGGCTAGATTAAGAGTCAAAGTAACACTGAAGTCCAGCAAAGCCAGAAGGGCGGAGCTGGAATAAATAGGCTGCAGGTCACGTGACCACAAAATAGAAGATCCTCCAGGCCCAGGCCTATCAGGAAACCTCCTGTGAAACGCTCTGATAAGTCTAGGAGCAAAGACATCATCTGCCCTTACCCAGGAGTTATCCTCAGGATCGAAACCTTTCCAAACGACGAGATACTGCAATCTCCCTCTATGCCTTCTGGAATTCAGGATACGAGAAATTTCATATTCACCGTCTTCCACCACCGGAGGAACTGTGACAGTGGCATCCCTATCCGATACATCAGCTTTTTTCAACAAGGAGACATGAAACACCGGATTAATCTTCCAGGAGGAGGGAACCTCCAACCTAACAGCAGACTGGTTAACCACCTGAAGCACCTTAAATGGTCCCACAAACTTCGGACCCAATTTCTTAGAAGGAATCCTCAACCGCAGATTCTTTGAGGACAACCAAACCATGTCACCAACAGTAAACAAAATCTCTTGACTTTTCCTGTTAAAATACTTCTTAGACTTTTTGTTAGCCTCTTGAAGGTTACAACGTACATCAGTCCAAACTCTCTCCAAATCACCGGAAAAATTCTCCTCCTCCGGCACAGCTGACACCAATTTGGAGAACAAACCAAACGACGGATGTCTCCCAGTACAACAAAAAAACGGAGAACACCCAGCAGAAGAGGATGTATGGTTGTTAAGAGCAAATTCAGCAAGTGGCAGAAACTCAGACCACCCCTCTTGATTGTCTGCCACAAAACAACGCAAAAACTGCTCAACATCCTGGTTCTTTCTTTCTGTCTGTCCATTAGACTCAGGATGATACCCAGATGAAAATGATGAATGGACTCCCAACCTGTCACAAAAGGCACGCCAAAAACGAGCCACAATCTGAGGTCCCCTATCAGAAACAATGTCGGTGGGAACGCCATGGAGTCTGACAATTTCCTTGACAAAAGCCTTAGCGAGGGTCTTAGCGCAGGGTAGTTTAATGAAAGGAACCAAGTGACACATCTTGCTAAAACGGTCCACGACCACCCAGATGACAGTGAAACCCTCGGACACAGGAAGGTCAGTAATAAAATCCATTGCAAGATGCGTCCAAGGTGCAGTAGGAACCTCCAGAGGGCAAAGCAACCCCGCAGCAGGAGCATGTGAAGCCTTTGATCTAGCACACACCGTACATTGACGCACCCATTTAATGATTTCCTTCTGCCACCCAGGCCACCAAAAACTGCGACCTACCAGTCTCTTAGTCTCCGAAATTCCTGGATGACCTGCCATCCGAGACTCATGATACTCCACAAACAACTCTCTCCTAAAGGTTCTAGGTACAAACAACCTCCCATGGGGAGTGTTAGATGGGGCATCCTCCTGGGCTTTCAGAATCCCATCTTCCAAAACGGAGTCCAATGCTGCTATCACAACTCCTTCCTGTAAAATGCTCCCCTCTTCCTCGGTACCAACCATGGGAGAAAAGCTGCGAGATAAAGCATCAGCTTTAACATTCTTAGTACCCGGGATGTAAGTAACAGAAAAATTAAACCGCGAAAAAAACAGTGCCCACCTAGCCTGACGGGCATTCAAGCGCTTGGCAGCATCTAGATAGATCAGATTCTTATGATCAGTGAAAACCTGAATGGGAAATTTAGCACCTTCCAAGAAATGACACCAATGTTCAAATGCAAGTTTGATAGCCAGCAATTCCCGATTACCAACATCGTAATTAAGTTCGGTTTCAGAAAATTTTTTCTAAAAAAAAGCACAGGGATGAACCCCATCCTTGTTCTCCTGAGACAAAACCGCACCGACCCCCACCGAAGAAGCATCAACCTCGACCAAAAAAGGCTTGGTCTCATCAGGCTGCATAAGGATGGGGGCAGAACTGAACCTCTCCTTGAGATACACAAAAGCTTCAATGGCCTCAGAAGTCCACTGGACCGTATTCGCACCTTTCCTGGTGAGATCGGTCAGCGGCTTAACAATTATAGAAAAATTCTTAATGAATTTTCTGTAATAATTGGCGAAACCCAAAAATCTCTGTATCGATTTTAAACCAATAGGCCTAGGCCATTCCTGCACAGCCTGAACCTTCACCGGGTCCATCTCAAAGCCCTCGCTGGAGATAATGTAGCCCAAAAAACTAATTCTCTGCACAGCGAACTCGCATTTCTGCAGCTTAGCAAAAAGTGAATTGTCACTTAATAACTGCAATACCTCACGTACGCTCTGCTAATGAGACTCCAGATCTGGCGAATAAATCAAAATGTCATCCAAATACACCACCACATTCTTACCAATCAAAGGTCTCAGGATGTCATTAATAAGGTTCTGAAAAAACGCTGTTGCATTAGTAAGACCAAAAGGCATAACCAGATTCTCAAAATGACCCACCGGAGTGTTAAAAGCAGTCTTCCATTCATCACCCTCCTTCATTCGCAACAAATTGTATGCCCCCCGGAGATCAATTTTAGAGAACCACTTGGCCCCCACTAACTGGTTAAACAAGTCAAGAATTAACGGCAGTGGGTAGGAATTGTGTACGGTAATTTTATTAATTTCGCGAAAGTCCAGACATGGACGTAAACCGCCGTCTTTTTTTTTTACAAAAAAAAATCCAACAGCCTGTCACGGGTGTGTCGCCACGAAGATCGTCACGATTACACAGCCTGACTTCTCGCAGCTGACTTTTTGGTGCTTTGTGTTTTCGGCAGTGAGGGAGTTAATTCTCTTTCTCTCTGTGCTAGACGAGGTCCAGCCTCGCCCAGCTGCAATCAATGCTGCTGTAGTGAGTCTCCTTCAAATGCCTGCTGGTCTGTTTGGGAAGTGTCGGTGAAAGCATTTCATACAGACTTACAGAGCGGATCGTGGTATTTGGAGTTTCTGAGATAAGTGTATTTGGAGTGTATTTTCCCTTCCTCGCTTTATCATTTATCTCCTTTCCCGTTCGTGTTCCCTCTGTTGTAGTTGTGTAGTCTTTGTATGCAAGGTGGTTTTGGTTTTTCCCTTGTACTGTCTCGTTCGTCTAAGTACTGTGTGTGGGCATATTATTACTTGTCCTCTTTTGTTGTGATCGGGGTCCTTCTCAGGACTAGATTACTTAGGTGCAGGGATCCTCAGGAGGTAGGGGTTACGCTGGCGGCCTGGACCTCTGTACCTTTAACAGTACCTCCAGGTTGAGGGATTAGTCAGGGCCCCAGCTTAGGGTCAGCTTAGGCCCCCTACCTCCAGTATACAGAGACAGTGTGACATTTTCACCGACCCACTTAGTTTTTCTCCAGCTACCATGGATCCAGTAGCCGGTCTAGCTCGGCAGTTGCAGAGTTTGTCCATGGAGCTGGCGGACGTTAGGTCCAAGGTTTTGCATCCTCTGGAGCAAGCCGGACCAGAACCTAAAGTAGCTCTCCCTGACAGGTTCACTGGGGGGCGGGACAAGTTTTTTGTTTTCCGGGAGGCATGCAAATTGTACTTTCGGCTGCGGCCTCGGTCATCGGGGAGTGAAGAACAAAGGGTGGGAATTGTCATCTCGCTCCTACAAGGGGACCCACAATCTTGGGCGTTCTCTCTTCCCCCGGGCTCCCCGGCTCTCCAGTCAGTGGATAGGTTTTTCGCTGCTCTGGGACTCGTATATGATGACCCAGATCGGATCTCTCTTGCTGAGTCTAAGTTACGTAGGATCCAGCAGGGAGATCGTCCGGCGGAGGAATTCTGTTCGGAGTTCCGTAGGTGGGCCACGGACACCCAGTGGAATGACCCGGCTCTTAGGAGCCAGTTTTGTCAAGGTTTATCCGACAAATTACAGGATGTGTTGGCACAGTATGACTCTCCCGCGTCACTGGAAGCCGCTATGGCCCTGGCTATTCGCGTTGACAGACGGCTTCGGGAGAGGTGCGGGATAACTCGACCCCCTGTGATGACTCCACCTCCTACAAGGTCCCCTCATATGGTGGTTCCCCTGGTCAGTCCAGAGGAGCCTATGCAATTAGGATGGACATCATTTCGGGGGAGGGGACCGGTGGTGCGCCATAAGACAGGAAGGTGTTTCTTCTGCGGGAGAAAGGGACATTTTATTGGGGGGTGTCCATCCCGTCCCTTGCAGAGTGAAGAGTCGTCGGAAAACTGTTGATCCCAGGTTGTGTGGTGGACGGCAATCTGGGAGTAGGTATTTCGTCCCTAGGTTCGTCTCAGTTTCTCGTACCGGCGGAGGTGGTGGTGGGTACGAGAACTGAGAGGATATCTGTTCTTCTGGATAGTGGGGCCGGGGCTAATCTGGTTGATGCTCGGTTTGCCCGGGTTCAAGGTATGCGATTGAGTGAGTTGGCTAAACCCATCCCCATATTCTCGATCGATGCCAGGCCTCTCGGTCAGGGAAGTTTTTTGCAAGCTGTGCATGACGTAAAACTTCAAGTGGGGGCGATACATAAAGAACTGTTGTCTTGCTACGTGTTGGAGGGTCTTCCCACTCCTATAGTGTTGGGCCTTCCTTGGTTAACTAAGCATAACCCGGTTATTAATTGGCAAACCAGAGAGATAAGCCAATGGAGTAAATTCTGTAATAAAAACTGCATGAACACGGTCATCGGTGCGGTTACTCCTTGGGTCTTACCTCCATTTCTGGCGGACTTTGAGGATGTATTCTCGGAGAAAGGGTGTCAGGAACTACCTCCTCATCGCGAGTATGACTGTTCTGTAAAACTGCTCCCTGAGGCCAAGTTACCTAAAGCTAGGTTGTATAACCTTTCTGGTCCTGAGAGGCAGGCCATGAAGGATTATATTTCAGAAAGTCTGGCTAAGGGGCATATTAGACCTTCATCTTCACCGGTGGCTGCGGGGTTCTTCTTTGTTAAGAAGAAAGATGGAGGCCTACGCCCTTGCCTGGATTTCCGTGAACTTAATCGGATTACGGTCCGAGATCCGTATCCACTCCCACTTATTCCCGATCTCTTTAATCAGATCGTGGGCGCCAAATGGTTCTCTAAGTTGGATCTCAGGGGGGCGTACAATCTGATTAGGATGAAGGAGGGGGATGAGTGGAAGACGGCGTTTAACACTCCGGAGGGGCATTATGAGAACCTTGTCATGCCATTCGGTCTGACTAATGCCCCGGCGGTGTTCCAACACTTTGTTAATTACATTTTTCGCCGCCTGGTGGGACAGTTTGTTGTCATATATCTGGATGATATCTTAATTTACTCGCCGGATCTGGTGTCTCATCAGGAGCACGTTAGGCAGGTGTTACAGATCTTGCGGGATAATAAACTGTATGCCAAATGGGAAAAGTGTGTGTTCGCCGTACAGGAACTCCAGTTTTTAGGCTTCCTGGTTTCAGCGTCCGGTTTTCGTATGGACCCTGGGAAAGTGCGGGCAGTTCTTGAGTGGGATCGGCCAGAGAATCTTAAGGCACTACAACGTTTCCTGGGGTTTGCTAATTATTACCGGAAGTTCATTCGTAATTTCTCGTCCATGGTTAAGCCTCTCACAGACATGACTAAAAAGGGGACGGATTTTTCTAGGTGGTCTGACAAGGCTTGTCAAGCATTCTCCTGCTTGAAAAAATGTTTTGCCTCGGCACCCATACTCATTCAACCTGATGCGTCACAGCCATTCATTGTAGAGGTAGACGCTTCCGAGGTAGGGGTGGGAGCAGTATTGTCACAAGGTTCGTCCCCTGGTAAGTGGCATCCGTGCGCCTTTTTCTCTAAAAAATTGTCGTCCGCTGAGAGGAATTACGATGTCGGCAATAGGGAACTCTTAGCCATTAAGTTAGCTTTTGAGGAGTGGCGCCATTTTTTGGAGGGGGCAGTCCATCCGGTCACCGTCATCACCGATCACAAGAACCTGCTATATCTGGAGTCCGCGAAACGTCTGAATCCCAGACAAGCTAGGTGGTCATTGTTTTTTACCAGGTTTAATTTTGTCGTTACATATCGTCCTGGGTCAAAAAATGTAAAGGCGGATGCCTTATCTCGTAGTTTCCCTGGGGCCGGGAATACGGACGACCCGATTCCTATCCTTCAGGAGGGGGTGGTGGTTTCGGCAGTATGCTCGGAGCTGGAGGAGGAGGTGTTGGAGGCTCAGGGGGACGCCCCTGTTGGACCTCCGGGGAGACTGTTTGTTCCAGATCAGTTGCGACAAAAGGTGATCGAGGCACACCATAACTCAGTTTTGGCAGGACACCCGGGGAGTAAAGCAACTGTGGATCTTCTCTCGCGTCGGTTTTGGTGGCCTAACTTACATAAGGAGGTGGTAACTTTTGTCGCGTCCTGTGGGGTTTGTGCGCGCTCTAAGACCTCACATACCCGTCCGTCTGGGGCCCTCTTACCTTTGAAGATCCCGGAGCGTCCTTGGACTCATCTGTCTATGGACTTTATTACGGACCTCCCTCCGTCTTCGGGTAAAACGGTCATACTCGTTGTAGTGGACAGGTTCAGCAAGATGGCACATTTTATCGCTCTTCCGGCTCTCCCTAATGCTAAAACTCTTGCGCAGGTGTTCATTGGGGAGATTGTGAGGCTTCACGGGGTACCCTCCGATGTGGTGTCTGATCGGGGGTCTCAGTTTGTGTCCAAGTTCTGGAAGGCGTTTTGTGCACGGCGGGGGATGCATTTGTCATTCTCATCGGCTTTTCACCCTCAGACCAACGGTCAGACGGAACGTATGAACCAGAGCTTGGAGACATATCTCCGGTGTTTTGTGTCAGAGAACCAGGAGGACTGGGCTTCTTTCTTACCTCTGGCAGAGTTTGCTCTCAATAATAGGCGGAGCGAGTCCACTGGTAAGTCCCCGTTTTTTGGGGCATATGGTTTTCACCCCCAGTTTTGTACTTTCAGTAGGGGGGGCTCTTCGGGGGTTCCTGAGGAGGAACGATTTTCCTCATCACTCGCTTCAGTATGGAGATGGGTGCTGAAGAATCTGAATACTATGGGGAACCGATACAAACGTATGGCTGATAGGAGGAGAGTGTCTGGTCCGGACCTAAAAGTGAACGATCGGGTATGGTTGTCTACCAGGAATATTAAACTTAAGGTTCCCTCCTGGAAACTGGGTCCCAGGTTCATCGGGCCGTACAGAATCAGTTCTATTATTAATCCGGTGGCATTCCGTCTTGACCTCCCCCCTACGTTTAAAATTCACAACGTGTTCCACAGATCGTTGCTTAAGAGGTATGTGGTGCCGGTGGTACCGTCACCTTTACCTCCCCCTCCAGTGGTGGTCAATGGTAACTTGGAGTTCCAGGTATCAAGGGTCATCGATTCACGTTTTAATCGCCGGTCCCTTCAGTACCTGGATCATTGGAAAGGGTATGGTCCTGAGGAGAGGATGTGGGTTCCTGCGTCGGATATTAACGCAGACCGATTAGTTCGGGCCTTCCACACGACTCACCCGGATAAACCTGGCCCTGAGGGTCCGGAGGCCCCTCGTAGAAGGGGGGGTACTGTCACGGGTGTGTCGCCACGAAGATCGTCACGATTACACAGCCTGACTTCTCGCAGCTGACTTTTTGGTGCTTTGTGTTTTCGGCAGTGAGGGAGTTAATTCTCTTTCTCTCTGTGCTAGACGAGGTCCAGCCTCGCCCAGCTGCAATCAATGCTGCTGTAGTGAGTCTCCTTCAAATGCCTGCTGGTCTGTTTGGGAAGTGTCGGTGAAAGCATTTCATACAGACTTACAGAGCGGATCGTGGTATTTGGAGTTTCTGAGATAAGTGTATTTGGAGTGTATTTTCCCTTCCTCGCTTTATCATTTATCTCCTTTCCCGTTCGTGTTCCCTCTGTTGTAGTTGTGTAGTCTTTGTATGCAAGGTGGTTTTGGTTTTTCCCTTGTACTGTCTCGTTCGTCTAAGTACTGTGTGTGGGCATATTATTACTTGTCCTCTTTTGTTGTGATCGGGGTCCTTCTCAGGACTAGATTACTTAGGTGCAGGGATCCTCAGGAGGTAGGGGTTACGCTGGCGGCCTGGACCTCTGTACCTTTAACAGTACCTGCAGGTTGAGGGATTAGTCAGGGCCCCAGCTTAGGGTCAGCTTAGGCCCCCTACCTCCAGTATAGAGAGACAGTGTGACACAGCCACAGGTGACTTAGAAGGTCTAATGTGACCAGCAGCCAAGCTCGTCTGTATGTGTTCCTCCAAGGCTTTTCTTTCAGGGATAGTAAGGTTAAATAAGCGACTCTTGGGAAGAGTAGCTCCAGGAACAAACTCAATGGTGCAATCATAGTCCCTATGAGGAGGTAGAATTTGCGACTCCTCCTCTGAAAAAACCTTCCAAAAATCCTGAATAGGTACAGGTAATTCCCCTCTTTCCACAGCAGCAATGCGACCGTTACAACATTTATCATAACACTTAGGACTCCAAGATTTAATCTCATTAGTAGACCAGTCCAGTAAAGGATTGTGCAGTTTTAACCAAGGCAAACCTAACACTACTGGAGAAGGTAAATTATTTAATACCACTAAATCCAAATTCTCTTGGTGAATACCATCAATAGTGAGGGGAAATTCAAAAACCTTGTGAGTAACACATTTCAAAGGAGTGTTATCAACAGCAACCACAGAAATAGGAGATGACAAAGGTTTAGGTTCCAATTTAAGTTTTTCCAAAAATCCCTTATCAATCACATTCAGTGTAGAACCACAATCCACAAAAACCTGAAATTCAATCAACTCCTCCTGCAATGAGGTACTCCCTGAAAGAAATACTCCCTTAGAGTTTAAACAAGCAATACGGGCGCAACTGACCTTTTTTTTTTCTTTGTTTAACAGAAGCTCACAGTTCTTAACAAAATGGTCAGATTTACCACAGTAAAAACACAATCCCTTGGAAAACCTGCGGTCTTTTTCCTGAGAGCGGAGTGGCATCGCCCCAATCTCCATCGGTTCTCCGTCGTCCGAGCAGACCCTCTGATCACTAGGAACTGCCATAGCAGGAGTTTTCTCCTCATTAACCCTGGCACGCAGTCTCCTGTCCACCCGTATAGCTAATTGCATGGCTTCTTGCAAGTTTCCAGGTGCAGGGAAAGCAATCAGCAGATCCTTAACCCTTCCACTTAGACCAGCAAGAAACAAACATTTTAACGCCGAATCATTCCATCTCACTTCAGAAGACCACCTTCGGAAGTGTGTAAAATAATTTTCAACATCCCCTGACCCCTGCTTTAAACGTCTCAGTTGTGTCTCAGCAGAAGAGACTCGATCAGGATCGTCATACAACAAACCCATAGCAGAAAAAAAATCTTCCACTGATCTAAAACACGGATCATTATGTTGGAGAGAAAAGGCCCACCCCTGTGGTTCCTTGCGCAAAAGTGACATGATAAACCCAATGCGCTGTGATTCATTCCCAGAGGACCTGGGTCTCAAACGAAAATATAATAAACAAGCATTTTTAAAGGAAAAAAAATCTTGTTGTTTACCATAAAAAAAATCAGACAGTCCTACCTTCGGTTCAACAAAATGCGCTCCAGGACAGCTACTCACGTGTTGCTGGAGCTCGGCCACTTCAAGAGACAATCCCTGTAGGCGTTAAGCCAATTCCTGAACAGACACCATGCTGATCTTCGGATCTAGTTCCTTAGGATTTTTTCTTTTGATTTTGGGCTGGACTTACTGTTATGATCTGCTACAAGAACTAAGGAAAGATAGGAAAACTGTCCCTACAATAGGACTAAGCTGATTCCCTAGAATGCAGCGGGCAACCTGTTCCTTGTGAACAGACCCACCTTCGTCCTCAGCTAGTCTGAACGCAGACCTATAGATATAAGGGAGGGGTCCCTAAAAGTACTAAGGACTGGGACAAAATTGGACACCTCCTAGCAGAAGTTGTAGTGGAGCAAAAAGACAAACAGACAAAAATACTTAGAGGTCCAAGGACCAAGCAAACTAATGAGATAGGTACAAAGCACCAGGCTAGATTAAGAGTCAAAGTAACACTGAAGTCCAGCAAAGTCAGAAGGGCGGAGCTGGAAAAAATAGGCAGCAGGTCACGTGACCACAAAATAGAAAAAAACTAACAGGAAGGTTCTAACAATGGAGGCCTGGATTTGGAGTCACCCCCAAAATTAAAGTGGAAAAACACACTACAGGCTGATCCAACTTTGATGTAATGTCCTTAAAACAAGTCAAAATGAGTCTCAGTATTGTGTGTGGCCTCCACATTCCTGTATGATCTCCCTACAACGCCTGGGCATGCTCCTGATGAGGTTGTGGATGGTCTCCTGTGGGATCTCCTCCCAGACCTGGACTAAAGCATCCGCCAACTCCTGGACAGTCTGTGGTGCAATGTGACGTTTGTGGATGGACAGAGGCATGATGTCTCAGATGTGCTCAATCGGATTCAGGTCTGGGGAACGAGCGGGCCAGTCCATAGCTTCAATGCCTTCATCTTGCAGGAACTGCTGCCACACTCCAGCCACATGAGGTTTGGCATTGTCCTGCATTAGGAGGAACCCAGGGCCAGCCGCACCAGCATATGGTCTCACAAGGGGTCTGAGAATCTCATCTCAGTACCTAATGGCAGTCAGGCTACCTCTGACGAGGACGTGGAGGGCTGTGCGGCCCTCCAAAGTAATGCCACCCCACACCATTACTGACCCACTGCCAAACCAGTCATGCTGAAGGATGTTGCAAGCAAGATATCATGCTCCACGGTGTCTCCAGACTCTGTCACGTCTGTCACATGTGCTCAGTGTGAACCTGCTTTCATCTGTGAAGAGCACAGAGCGCCAATGGCGACTTTGCCAATCCTGGTGTTCTGTGGAAAATGCCAAGCTTCCTGCACGGTGTTGGGCTGTGAGCACAACCCCCATCTGTGGATGTCGGGCCCTCATACCACCCTCATGGAGTCGGTTTCTAACCGTTTGTGCAGACACATGCACATTTGTGGCCTGCTGAAGGTCATTTTGCAGGGCTCTGGCAGTGCTCCTCCGGTTCCTCCTTGCACAAAGGTGGAGGTAGCGGTCCTGCTGCTGGGTTGTTGCCCTCCTACGGCCCCCTCCACGTCTCCTGGTGTACTGGCCTGTCTCCTGGTAGCGCCTCCAGCCTCTGGACACTACGCTGACAGACACAGCAAACCTTCTTGCCATAGCTCGCATTGATGTGCCATCCTGGATGAGCTGCACTACCTGAGCAACTACTGTGGGTTGTAGAGTGCGTCTCATGCTACCACGAGTGTGAAAGCACAACCAACATTCAAAAGTGACCAAAACATCAGCCAGAAAGCATTGGTACTGAGATGTGGTCTGTGGTCCCCACCTGCAGAACCACTCTTTATTGAGTGTGTCTTGATAATTGCCAATAATTTACATCTATTGTCTATTCCATTTGCACAACAGCATGTGAAATTGATTGTCAATCAGTGTTGCTTCCTAAGTGGACAGTTTGATTTCACAGAAGTTTGATTTACTTGGAGTTATATTCTGTTAAATGTTCCCTTTATTTTTTTGAGCAGTGTATAATAATGCACCCTTATAACATAGCAAAGTTAGGCAGATATATACAAAAGTAGAGCATAATGTATAGGAGATAGATACAGAGTCTGTATTACACACCTCACACCTGGAGCGTATTCCCAATGTACAATTTGCCAGTGGCTTTAACGAGGGCTCTAATCGGGCTGTGAAAACAGAAAATAGGGGCTGTATAACACTAGACTGTACTGCACTCTATTCTCCTCACATACAGAATGCTGATAATGGCGGCGCAACCCATGATCCGGCCTTTATACAGGCTGTCTCATATGCTGCACTGGCCTATTACAGTCATTTTAATACTTCACATGGCTGTGATTGAGCAGGAAGTGCCCACAATCGTAAAGGTTGTTGATTGGCTGCGACGCAACCTCTAAACAAGTTTATTGGGTGCAGCCGATTCACTTGCACTTTACAGAACATGTTCGGGGTGTGTATCGCACACAGCACAGGGTGTCCGGTATGGACCCAGAACATTAGCGTTCTGGCTAATATTCAGGGCTATTAATAACAACTTACAGCTGTATGCTTAGCATTTACTGGCTAGTTTACAGGGGGATCCCACAAAAAATTGACGTAGGGCACTCCTATTAATCCTAACCAGCCAAGGCTAAACAGACAGCTATGAGCTGATATTAATAGCCATTTAAGGGGCCAGGGAAATTTTCCCCCCTCCCAGGCTAAGAATATCAGCCCTTAGCATCCGCTCTTCCCACTTGCCCTGGTGTGGTAGCAAGTGAGGTAATATTTGTGGGGTTGATGTCAGCTTTCTATTGCCACCTAACATGAAGCTCAGGGGTTAGTAAGACGCCCTTATTACTAACCCCATAGTCAGAGTGTAAAAAAAACAACACCCAGTATAAAGTCCTTTAACCGCTTCCCGATCGCCCACTGTACATAAACGTCGGTGCTTGCTGGACTCTGTGCAGCACCGACGTCTATGAACGGTTGGAGGCACGCAGTGCTCAGGACCCCGAGGGTCCTTCAAGCGCTGCGATTCCTGTGCAGAGTGACAGATCTGATAGGTAACATCATCAGGACCTGATTGGATCAGGTCCCAATGATGTGAAACCCTTTGTTATCTTCTAGATGCCGCGATCCATAGCGATTGCGGCATTTAGAAGATACTGATAGGGAGAGGGGGTCGTCCACTCACATTTCCGACGGCCCCTGTGATAAGATCTGGCGTTGTCACGGCAGCTGGAGGTCACATGATGACTTCCAGGTCCGCCATGTACGGTGGCCTGCTAGGCTCAACCAGCAGCTGAGTCTGACAGGAGATCTGACCGTGTAAAATTGTCAAGTCTCGTGCAATGCAATACATATCTATTGCATTTCATGAGACCAGTGATCAGAAAAATAAAAATTCAAGCCCCGCACAGGGACTAAGTAAAAATGTAAAAAAAAGTATAAAAATATTTTCAAACAATTAAAAAAAATAATCACAAAATAAATGAATAAAAAAAAAATCTAACCAATTAATCCGTATATTTATGCAAAAACAAAAAAAGTACATATATTTGGTATCGCCGCGTCCGGAACAACCCAATCTTTAAAACAGTCGCACTAATTAACTCCTTCTGTGCACACCGTAAAAAATAAAAAATAAAAAAAGCAAAAAACAATGCTTTTTCATCATACCGTCAAACAAAAAGTGGAATAAAATGCTATAAAAAAGCCAAATGGAAATAAAAATGGTAATGCTAAAAATGTCATCAGTGGAAAAATAAAAAAGTTATAGCTCTCAGAACAAAGCGATGCAAAAGAATTATTTTTTCTGTAAAATAGTTTTTATTGTGTAAAAGCGCCAAAACATTAAAAAACTATATTAATGTGGTATCGCTGTAATCGTACTGACCCGAAGAATAAAGCTGCTTTATCAATTTTACAAAATGCGGAACGGCATTAAAAAAAACCCTCAAAAAACAAATCCTGAATTGCTGTTTTTTTGTTCATTCTGTCTCCCAAAAAACGGAATAGAAAGCGATCAAAAAATGTTGTGTACCCGTAAATGGTACCAATAAAAATGTCAACTCGTCCCACAAAAAACAAGCCCTAATCTGACTCTGTCGGCCAAAAAATGGAAAAATTATAGCTCTCAAAATATGGCGATGCAAAAACTAGTTTTTGCAAAAAAGCATCTTTTAGTGTGTGACAGCTCCCAATCATAAAAACCCAATATAAATCTGGTATCGCTGTAATCGCACCGAGCCGAAGAATAAAGTCACCGAATCACTTATACCGCAAGAGGAATAGCATAAAAAATAAATAAAACCAATTCCTCACCAGCTGTTGATTTGTTCATTCTGCTTCCAAAAACAAGGCAGTATGGCTCAGCTCTCATTTATCCTGCGCTCCGCGCTGAGTGCTTAGACCGGGGAATCCATGTAGATCTCTGAAGTATGTAATGGATATTCCCCGGTGAATTATTCCCTGTGATGAGGCTGCCTCAGTATAGTGAATAGATCCCTTGGGGGTTTCATCTGAATTACATCACTTGGAGATTTAGATGGAAACCCCGATGTAAGTGCTCAGCATAGAGCGCCGGATAAATGTGATCCAAAACGTTATGTAAAACGTTCCCAATAAAAGCTTCAACTCAATCCACAAAAAAAAGCAAGTCCCCACTCTGGTCCGTCATCTGTTAACGGAAATATAGGGGGCTTCCATTTTACTGGTAGCACAAAGGCTCTGGAAAAGCAAAATGGCCCTTGCCTCCCAAACGAAATTCAGAAAATCCTGTGCTCCCAAATCCAAATGACCCCCTCCCTCCTGAGCCCCACAGAATGCCTAAACAACATTTAGGGTCCACTTTTGGCATTTCTGTAGCGATGAGAGCCTGCCTAATTTATGTCTCCAGAAGCATGAGCTGGCACAACGTACTGGTCACTACAAAGTTATTGTCACCACAGCGTACTGGTCACTCCAACAGCAGTTTGCAATTTTCACTCAGCAACATCCACTGCTTCTTGTTTCTGGAAAACACCCATGGAGTCAAAATCATCACTACACCTGTAGATAAATTCCCAAAGGGGTATAATTTCCAAAATGGGGTCACTTGAGGGAGGATTCTGCTCTTCTAGCACTTAGGGGCTCTGTATATGGAGTCCGCAAACTATTCTACAATAATTTGTTCTCCAAGAGTCAAATAGTGCTCCGTCCCTACGGAATCTCGCCGTATCGTATGGCTGAGCGGTACTGTACAGCCACATATGCGGTATTGCCACGTTCAGAAGAAATTGTGTCACACATTTTGGCACCATTTTTACCCATTGCCTTGTGTGAAAATGTAAAATCTGGGACTAAAACAATTTTTTGGTGATAAAAATATAATTATTCTTTCTTCACCGCCCAATGGTATAAATTTCTGTGAGTCACATGTGGTGTCAATATGATCACTGCACCCCTAGATAAATTCATTGAGAGGTGTAGTTTGTAAAATGCAGTCACTTATGGTGATTTCTGCTGTTCTGGGACCTCAGGGGCTCTCCTAGTGGGTCATGTCACCTGCAAACCACAACAGTAAAATCTGCAATGTAATATGGCAATACTTCCCTTGTGAGATTTGCACTGTGCCTGAAAAGTAGTTTTCGACCATTTATGGGATAACATTTTCTCTCATTACCCTTTTTGAAAATTGCAAACTTGAGGTCAAAGCAACATTTAAGTGTAAAAAAATAGTAATATTTAATTTACTCAGCCCAATGTTATACCAGTAACGTGAGGGTTAAATATACTCCCTACTCACCTAGATGAATTCCTTGAGAGGTGTAGTTTACAAAATGGGGTCACTTGTGGGGATTTCTGCTGTTTTGGCATGTCAGGGACTCTTCAAATGTGACATGGAGTCCGCAACCAATCTCAGCCAAAATAGCGCTCCTTCCTATCCAAGCCCTGCCGTGCGCCAAAGCAGTAGTTTTCCACTACATATGGGGTATCAGCATACTAAGAAAAATTTGCACAACAAATTTTGGCTTCCATTTTCTCCTTTTACCCTTGTGAAAATAAAAAAATTTGGGCTAAAACAACATTTTTGTGGGAAAAATTTGATTTTTTTTATATTAACAGCTCAACACTAAAAAAATTCTATGAAGCCCCTGAGGTTTCAAGGTGCTCACCACACATCTAGATACATTTCTTGAGGTGTCTAGTTTCCAAAATTGGTTCATTTGTGTTGGGTTTCCACTGTTTTGGCACCTCAGGGGCTCTCCAAACGAAACATGGCGTCCACTATCAATTCCAGACAATTTTGCATTCCAAAAGTCAAATGATGCTCCTTCCCTTCTGAGCCCTGCCAGGCACCCAAGCAGTAGTTTTCCACCACATATGGGGTATCGGCATACTCAGGAGAAATCGCACAACAAATTTTATGGTCCACTTTCTCCTGTTACACTTGTGAAAATGAAAAAATTGGGGTAAAAATAATATTTTTGTAGGACAAATGTGTTTTTTAATTTTTGCGGCTCAGCATTATAAAAATCTGTGAAGCCCCAGAAGGTTCAAAGTGCTCACCACACATCTAGATAAATTCCTTAAAGGGTCTATTTTCCAAAATGGGCTCACTTGTGTGGGGGGGGTTTCCACTGTTTAGGCACATCAGGGGCCCTCCAAAAGCTACATGGCATCTGCTATCGATTCCAGACAATTTTGCATTCCAAAATGCAAACGATGATCCTTCCCTTCTGAGCCCTGTCTAGCGCCCAAACAGTAGTTTTCCACCACATATCGGATATCAGCGAACTCAGGAGAAATCGCACAGCACATTTTATGGTGCATTTTCTCCTGTTACCCTTGTGAAAATGAAACATTTGGGGTTAAAGTAACATTTTTGTGGGAAAAGGTAAAATGTTCATTTTTTCCTTCCACATTTCATTAATTCCTGTGAAGCACCTGAAGGGTTAATAAACTTCTTGAGTGTGGTTTGAGCACCTTGAGGGGTGCAATTTTTAGAATGGTGTAATTTTTGGGCATTTTCTGTCATATAGGCCCATCAAAGTCACTTCAAATGTGATGTGTCCGTAAAAAAAATGTAAATTTTGATGGAAAAATAAGAAATTGCTGATCAAATTTTAACCCAACTTCCTAACAAAAAGTTGTTTCAAAAATTGTGCTGATGTAAAGTAGACATGTTGGAAATATTATGTATTAACTATTTTGTGTGCCAACTCTCTGGTTTAAGAGCATAAAAATCTAAAGTTTGGAAATTGCTAATTTTGCGCTAAATTTTCGATATTTTCAGAAATAAACATGAGTTATAGCGAACAAATTTTACCACTATCATGAAGTACAATATGTCACAAAAAACAATCTCAAAATCACTGGGATATATTGAAGTGTTCCAGAGTTATTACCTCATAAAGTGACAGTGGTCAGATTTACAGTGACAGTTTCACGAAGGCGAAAACAGGCTCTGGCGCGAAAGGGTTAATTGAAATAAAGACACGAACACCTTTAGGCTGTGTGCCCACTATGCATTTTTCAAGCGTTTTTGCCGTGGAATTTCTGCAGCGAAAACGCTTAAAAAATGCTTGGTAGTACGTGCCCCATGGTCCCCAATGAGAATCATAGAATCATAGAATGGTAGAGTTGGAAGGGACCTCCAGGGTCATCTGGTCCAACCCCCTGCTCAAAGCAGGATTCACTAAATCATCCCAGACAGATATCTGTCCAGCCTCTGTTTGAAGACGTCCATTGAAGGGGAACTCACCACCTCTCGTGGCAGCCTGTTCCACTCATTAATCACCCTAACTGTCAAAAAGTTTTTTCTAATATCTAATCTGTGTCCCCTCCCATTTAGTTTCATCCCATTTCTTCTAGTCTTTCCTTGTGCAAATGAGAATAAAGATGATCCTTCTACAATGTGACAGCCCTTGAGATATTTGTAGACAGCTATTAAGTCTCCTCTCAGTCTTCATTTTTGCAAGCTAAACATTCCCAAATCCTGTAACCGTTCCTCATAGGACATGGTTTGCAGACTGGTCACCATTCTGGTTGCTCTTCTCTGAACTTGCTCCAGTTTGTCGATGTATTTTTTAAAATGTGGTGCCCAAAATTGAACACAGTATTCTAGATGAGGTCTGACCAAAGAGGAGTAAAGTGCGATAATGACTTCACGTGATCTGGACTGTATGCTTCTATTAATACATCCCAGAATTGTATTTGCCTTTTTTGCTGCTGCATCACACTCTTGACTCATGTTCAGTCTATGATCTATTAGTATACCTAAGTCTTTTTCACATGTACTGTTGCTTAGCTCTATTCCTCCCATTCTGTATATGCTTTTTTCATTTTTATTGCCCAGATGTAGTACTTTGCATTTCTCCCTGTTAAAAACCATTCTGTTAGTTGCTGCCCACTGCTTCAGTTTATTTAGGTCTTTTTGAATCCTCTCTCTCTCTTCTCTAGTATTAGCTATCCCTCCTAGATTTGTGTCATCAGCAAATTTAATCAGTTTACCCTCAATTTCTTCATCTAAATCATTGATAAAGATGTTGAACAATACAGGACCCAGGACAGAGCCCTGTGGTACCCCATTTGAGACATTCATCCAACAGGATGTGAAGCCATTTACGACTACTCTTTGAGTCCGATCACTAAGCAAGTTATGAATCCACCTAACAGTTGCCTTGTCCATTCCATACTTGGTCATTTTTTCAATAAGGATGGTGTGAGATACTTTGTCAAATGCTTGGCTGAAGTCAATATACACTATAGCTACAGCATTTCCCTGATCCACGCAGTCAGTGATTCTGTCATAGAAGGAAATTAAGTTAGTCTGACATGACTTGTTAGTTACAAACCCATGCTGACTCTGGTTAATCACTTCATTCTTATCCAGGTACTTACATACATGTTGTTTAATAATTTGTTCAAAGATCTTTCCTGGTATAGAAGTCAGACTCACCGGCCTATAGTTCCCTGGTTCCACCTTCTTCCCCTTTTTGAAGATAGGAACAACATTTGCTTTTCTCCAGTCTTCTGGGACTTCTCCTGTTCTTCAAGAATTTTCAAAGATTATGGA
Source organism: Phyllobates terribilis (assembly GCF_046119375.1). NCBI lineage: Eukaryota > Metazoa > Chordata > Amphibia > Anura > Dendrobatidae > Phyllobates > Phyllobates terribilis. Next base: position 41,762,114 of record NW_027362761.1, on the reverse strand, counting down.
GAGTGGTTCTAAAATTTCTTCTACGATCTCCTTTAGTACTCTGGGGTGCAATTCATCTGGACCTGGAGACTTGAACTCATTTATGTTAGCTAAATATTTCCTCACAATATTTCTGTTACAGATAACCTGGATTCTTCTATTCCTTTAATAGGACAGTGAAGATCAGTTGATGTTACATTTTCTTTCTGAGAGAAAACAGATGAAAGATAGGAATTAAAAAGTTCGGCCTTCTCAACATCCTTTCTTACCATTTCACCATTTTCATCCTGTAAAAATCCTATAGCATTTTTTACTTTTCCTTTACTTTTGACATACCCCCAAAATCCTTTTTTATTGCTTTTGACATCTCTTGCAAGCCTTAATTCATTGTCAGCTTTATCTAACCTGATACGTGCCCTGCAGGATCTGCAGACTGCATTATAATCTTCTTTAGATATGCTTCCCTCTTTCCATTTGATAAACAGTTCTTTCTTTCTTTTTAGCATGTGTTTAAGTTCTGTGTTCATCCATCCTGGTTTCCTTAAATGCTTCCCATTCTTCCTACTTTTCAGGATTGTTAACGATTGTGCTTTGAGAATGCTTTGCACATGCTGCGGAAATTTATACTGCGGATTATCATTGCGGAAAAATCCGCAGCATGTCCATCATTTTTGTGGAAAAGCGGCGTAATTGCCACCATTGACTTGCATTGAATCGCATAATATCCGCATGACTACATGTGCACATGCGGATATTAAGAAATTCAATGTGCGGATGGTACCCGGCTCTGGAAAAGAGGAGACTCTCATCCAGGTCCGGGTACCATAGTACCTGTAAAAAAATAAGAATCTAAAATAAAAAAAAAACATTATACTCACCTTGTGATCGCCCGCAGTCTTCTCTCCGGTGCGTCCTGGCTCCCCGGTGGCTCGCGATGGTGTAAAAGGACCTTCCATGACGTCATTTAGTCATGTGACAGGTCACGCGACCGCTGACGTCGGCGGTGGCGTGACCTGTCACATGACTAAATGACGTCATGGAAGGTCCTTTTACACCACTACGTGCGGCCCAAGACACCGGATGCACTGGAGGAGACCGGGGGCCATCAGAAGGTGAGTATAATGTTTTTTTAATTATTTTTTACCATTTTTATTCTTTTTTTAACTATTAACTTGGTCACACTATATAAATCCATGCCGGTTGCATGGATTTATATAGTGTGACCAAGTTGTCAAGCACTTTTCCAAATGATGCTAAAATCGCTTGGAAAAGCGCTTGATATCCCACATGCGAAAATATCCATAGTCCCTTCCCAGTCTGAGAATACCAGCCCCCAGCTGTATGCTTCAGCTTGTCAAATAAAAATGTATTTAAATAATTTAAAAAAACGGCGTGGGACTCCTCTATTCTTGATAACCAGCCATGATGAAGCTGACAGCTGGGGGTTGCAGCCCGCAGCTATCAGTTTTGCCCTTGCTAGTTATCAAAAATAGAGGGACCGCACGTCATTTTTTTTTAATTACTATTTTTTAATATTAATTATTTGATGAATATTCCCATCTGATGTGCCTGCTCTCACTGTTATCAGCGACAGCAGGCATAGGTTGATAAGAGTAATACTCTCTCATCAGCTGATGCCTGGGACCAGCGGTCATCTAACTTGAAGGAACTGGAGCAGTTTTGCCTTGATGAATGGGCAAAAGTCCCAGTGGCAAGATGTGGAAAGCTCATAGTGACTTATCAAAAGTTACTTGCAGCTGTAAATGCTGCAAAAGGAGGTTCTACAAAGTACTGACTTTAGGGGGTGAATAGTTATGAACACTGAAGTTTTCAATTATATTGTCCTATTTGTTGTTTGCTTCACAATAAAAAGAAAACCAAATGTTCACAGTTGTACTTTCGCAATCCACTGTATATATTTATTCTATTCTGACGGTCCGGTCTGTGAATTTACTGTACTTGGCTGATGACATGTCGGGTTTCCTTTGAGATGCGTGTGTAAAAATCGGACAGCACACGTTTCTTTCTCGCACTCATTGACTTGAATTGGTGAGTCTCAGCCATTTTACGCAGCTATACGCAGCATGCTGTGATTTTTGCCTCTCTCCGGTAATTAATTATTAGACACGTGATTCCTATATTTTTAAATTTGTATGTATATAAAAGTGATACCATGCGGAATACAGTTATCCTTACCCCTGAGGAAGCAACAACAAGTGTGGCGATACGAGTAGGGTCATTGGTCCTCATTTCATTTTTGTCATGTCTTAGGTTCCACATCTATAGGTTTGTAAGGCTTATTTAGGCCTTGTGTTGGGAACACTCCAAGCAATATACAGGTGCATCAAACTAAATTAGAATATCATCAAAAAGTTAATTTATTTCAGTTCTTCAATACAAAAAGTGAAACTCATATATTATATATAGTCATTCCAAACAGAGTGATTGTTACGGGTCCGGGTGGAGGAACCTCTGTGCCGAGGTGCAAGGAGGGACCCAGAGGGGCGTGACTAAGTATCCACCCGAACCGACCCAGGTCGTACGGCAGCTAACGACACCGTGACCAGGGAGGATCCGGGCTGAGGGACCAGGTGCTACTCTGGGGACGACCTTGTAAGAGAGCAGGTGGCTCCCACGGGTCAGATGGCTGGGACTGACCGGTATGGCGGATGGACACGGCAAGTAGGCGGAAGTCTCTGGTAGCTGACAGGTGGTCACAGTTCGAGAAAGCAGGGCAAGAAGCAGTCTTTAGGTTTACCAGGAAGGTGGTCACAACAAGTGACGGCAGGGTCTCCAGGCAGGCTGGCAGGAAACAGGCGGGTGCTCCCAGGTGAGCGGGCAGACAGACGAGGCAGATAACTGGCAGGTAACTGGTGGGCGCTCCCAGGTGAGCAGTCTGACGGACACAGCAGGTAACAGGCGGGTGCTCCCAGGTGAGCGGTCTGAAAGACGAGGCAGGTAACTGGCAGGTAACTGGTGGGCGCTCCCGGGTGAGCGGGCAGACAGACAAGGCAGATAACTGGCAGGTAACTGGTGGGCGCTCCCAGGTAAGCGGTCTGACGGACACAGCAAGTAACAGGCGGGTGCTCCCAGGTGAGCGGTCTGATAGCCAAGGCAGGTAACAGGCAGGTAACAGGTGAGCGCTCCAGGTGAGCAGGCTGGCAGGCTCGGCAGGTAACGGGCATATAACAGGCTGGCAGGCAGGACGAGGAGTCAGGCTAGCAGCGGGACCTGAGGGCTGAAGCAAAGATCAGACACAGTGCAAACAACTTTGCTCGGGCACCTCCATTTTGGAGGAGGTGCCTTATATATGGGAGGGCCTCCGGCCATTGGCCGGGGACTCCTTAGGACAACGCGCGCGGTCCCTTTAAGAGAGGGGGAGCGCGCGCGCCCTAAGCACAGAGCCCGGGGAGGAGCGCGTGCCGGCAGCAGTGAGGAGGGGAGCGCAGGAGGACGCCGCGCCAGGAGCGGGAAGGTGAGAGGGATGGCGTCTCTGCCTAGCAGTGGGCAGAGACGCCGATGCTACAGTTCCCCCCCCTTTAGGCCCCCCCTTTTTTAGGCCAGAGAGAAATTTCTCAAGAAGAAGCGGGGCGTTGATGTTCTCCCTGGGTTCCCATATTCTCTCCTCAGGACCAAACCCTTTCCAATCCACCAGAAAAAAAGTTCTCCCCCTTACCCTTTTGGTGGCCAGAATACTCTCTACCTCAAAGACGTCCTCAGCAGAAACCGGAGCAGGAGGAGTACCTGGATTGTTGGAAAAAGTGTTAAGGATAACGAGTTTGAGGAGAGATACGTGGAAGGAGTTGGGAATGCGTAGGGTGGCCGGGAGTTTTAATTTGTAGGCTACTGGATTAATTTGCCTGAGGACTTCGAAAGGACCGATGAATCGAGGACCCAACTTGTAGGAGGGTACTTTGAGCCGCCCATGTTTGGAGGAGAGACAAACCTTGTCTCCTGGACGAAATAGAGGCGGATGCAGACGTCTCTTATCAGCATATCTCTTCATCCGCTCGGAAGACAGAAGAAGAGCGGACCTAGTACTCTCTCAAATGGTAGAAAATTCGCTGACAAGAGACTCCGCAGCAGGGTTGTCCACAGAAGCGGAGATGGGAACCGGAATCCGGTGATGTTGGCCACAAACTATAAAGAACGGGGACTTGGAAGAGGATTCGCTGTCATGGTTATTATAAGAGAACTCGGCCCAAGGTAGGAGGTCCACCCAATCGGAATGGTGGGCATTAACAAAGTGCCGGAGGTAGCTGGTAAGGATCTGATTGATCCGCTCCACTTGACCATTGGACTGTGGGTGGTAAGCGGAGGAGAAATCCAGGGTGATGTCCAACAGCTTACATGTGGCTCTCCAGAAGCGTGAGGTGAACTGAACCCCTCGATCCGACACGATGTTGAGGGGTAGGCCATGGAGACGGAAAATGTGGTGGATAAAGTCCTTAGCCAGCTCGGGTGCAGATGGGAGACCAGGCAGGGGAATGAAGTGGGCCATTTTAGAAAAGCGGTCAGCGACCACTCAAGTGACTGTACACCCGGCAGAAACAGGAAGGTCGGTGATAAAGTCCATAGCAATGTGCTGCCATGGAGCAGCGGGTACGGGAAGGGGCAGAAGATGACCGGCTGGTAGATGTCTGGAACTTTGTTGCGGGCACAAGACGAACAGGCCGTGACGAAGTCTACAACATCCTTACGCAGAGTAGGCCACCAGTAATGCCGGGTAATGAGCAGGAAGGTCTTCTTTTGGCTAGCATGGCCAGCTAGTTTAGAAGAATGACCCCAGCGAAGAACCTTCTCACGATCTGGTACAGCTACAAACGTCTTACAGGGTGGAAGACGAGTCAGATCCAAGGGGGCCACATTCATCACCTTGGAGGGGTCGATGATGTGCATAGGGCTTTCCTCTTGATCGGAGGACAGGAAGGATCGTGACAAGGCATCAGCTTTGACATTCTTGTCCGCCGGGCGGAAAAGTCAGATGAAGTCGAAGCGGGCAAAAAACAAAGACCACCGGGCCTGACGCGGATTAAGTCTCTGGGCATTTTGGAGATATGCCAGATTTTTCTGATCCGTGTAGATGATCACCGGGTATAGAGCCCCTTCAAGCAGGTAGCGCAAATCCTCCAGCGCCAATTTGACGGCTAGCAATTCTCGGTCTCCTATGGAGTAGTTGCGCTCAGACGAGGAGAAGATTTTGGAGAAGAAGCCGCAGGTTACCATTCTCCCGGTAGAAGATTTTTGGGTGAGTACCGCTCCGGCTCCGGCTCCGGAGGCATCAACCTCCAGGTAGAATTGTTTATTACAGTCCGGACGGTGCAGGACTGGGGCAGAGGCGAAGGCTTTCTTTAAGGAAAGAAAGGCCTCCTCGGCTTCGGGCGACCATACCTTGGGATTAGCCCCCATACGGGTGAGCGCAGATATGGGAGTAGTCCGGGACGAGAAGTGTGGGATGTAGAGACGATAGTAATTGGCGCAGCCCAGGAATCACTGTATCGCCTTCAACCCCTCCGGACGGGGCCACCTCAGGACAGCAGAGAGCTTCTCGGGATCCATTCGCAAGCCTGTCTGGGAGATAACATAGCCCAAGAATGGGAGGGAGGTCTGGTTGAAGAGGCACTTCTCGTACTTGGCATAGAGGTGGTTCTGCCTGAGCCTAAGCAGAACTGACGAACATCCCTCTGGTGTGTGGGGAGATCTGGAGAGAAGACCAAGATATCATCCAGGTATACCACCACGCAGGAGTACAGGAGATCGCGGAAGATGTCGTTGACCAGTTCTTGAAAGACGGCGGGAGCATTGCAGAGACCGAAGGGCATCACACGGTACTCATAGTGACCCTCCCGGGTATTGAATGCTGTCTTCCACTCGTCTCCTTGATGGATACGAACCAGGTTATATGCTCCCCGAAGATCCAGCTTGGAGAAGATCCTGGCGCCTTTGAGGCGATCAAACAACTCGGAGATGAGAGGCAGGGGGTATTTGTTTTTTACCGTGTTTTGATTGAGTCCTCTATAGTCAATACAGGGACGTAGCGAGCCGTCTTTCTTTTTGACAAAGAAGAATCCGGCTCCAGCCGGGGAGGTAGATTTTCGAATAAATCCCCTAGCCAGATTCTCTTCAATGTATTCAGACATGGCCCGGGTTTCGGCCGCAGACAATGGGTAGATACGCCCACGGGGCGGAGTGGCGCCAGGTACCAGGTCGATCGGGCAATCATATGGCCTATGGGGTGGCAACGTCTCTGCTTCCTTTTTACCGAAGACGTCCGCAAAGGGCCAGTATGGAGCCGGGAGACCGGGTAGATTAGCTGGAGTAGGCGGAGGGCGAGCTGGGCGGACCGGGACCAGGCAGGTCTTATGGCAGTCTGGTCCCCACCGGAGTACTTCACCGGATCGCCAGTTCAATACGGGTTCATGTATCTGTAGCCAGGGTAGACCAAGCAATAGGGAGTGAGAGAGTCCGGACAGCACATGGAATGAGATTTCCTCAGAGTGCAGCATTCCCACCTGCAGGGTTATGGGTTCAGTGACGAGCAGGATGGTCACCGGGAGAAGTCTTCCATCCACGGAGGCGACTGACAATGGTTCAGCCAGGGGCTTGGTGGGAATACGGTATCTCTCTACCAAAGACTGGGAGATGAGGTTTCCAGCAGCTCCAGAATCCAGGTGGGCGAGTTCAAAGTGACGGTTTTCTCCCCAGGCGATAGAGACAGACAAAGTCAGAGACGGAGAGGGCTTACTTTTGTCTAGGACGACCTCTCCGAGCGGTCCTAGACACTGGCGTTTCCCGGCTTTTCCGGGCAGGAACGGATGAAGTGCTCCTTACTGCCACAATAGAAACAGCTTCCCTCGGCTCGGCGTGATTCTTGGCGAGATTTGACCATCTTGGTCTGGTCGATCTGCATAGGTTCAGGCGAGTGCGCCCGGGGAGTGACTGGTTGAGAGGCAGGTCTCAGGGAAGTAGGAGCAAAGCGAGAAAAGTCTTCCTCCCGGGTAGTCTCTTTGGCACGTTCTTGGAACCAGATGTCAATCCGGGTAGCTAGTGACACCCGGTCATCCAGGGTGGTAGGAATGTCCCGGCCAGCTAACTCGTCCTTAATCCGGCCGGAAAGACCCTCCCAGAAATCGGACACCAGGGCATCATTTTCCCAGGCAAGCTCAGAAGCGAGGGTACGGAACCGTATGGCATATTGGCCCACGGTGAGACTCTCTTCGCGGAGACGTAGCAGAGAGGAGGCAGAAGAGGTTTTCCGTCCAGGTTCATCGAAGACTTTCTGGAAGGCAGCGAGGAAAGACGGCAGGTCGGACACCAGGGGGTCCCCTCTCTCCCACAGAGGATTTAGCCATGCCAGGGCCTCCCCAGTGAGATGGGACACGATGAAGGCCACCTTGGCCCGGTCGGAGATGAACTGGTATGCCAATAGCTCAAAGTGCAGGGTGCACTGGTTTATGAAACCCCGAGCTAAAGCGGGTTCGCCGGCAAAGCGTGGAGGTGCCAGAAGCCGAGGTCCATAGCCGGGTGCCATGAAGGGACTGGATTGCGGTACCGCAGGAATAGGCACGGCTGGACCAGAGGTAGACATAGACGAATCACACAATGCGCCTAGACGAGAGTTAACGGACCGTAGATAGGACAGTACCACTTCCTGCTGAGTTCTCTGACGTAAGACTTCCTGGTGCAGATCGGAGATCTGGGGGCCACCGGGTTCCATGGCCCGAGCTAACTGTTACGGGTCCGGGTCCGGGTGGTGGAACCTCTGTGACGAGGTGCAAGGAGGGACCCAGAGGGGCGTGACTAAGTATCCACCCGAACCGACCCTGGTCGTACGGCAGCTAACGACACCGTGACCAGGGAGGATCCGGGCTGAGGGACCAGGTGCTACTCTGGGGACGACCTTGTAAGAGAGCAGGTGGCTCCCACGGGTCAGATGGCGGATGGACACAGAAAGTAGGCGGAAGTATCTGGTAGCTGACAGGTGGTCACAGTTCGAGAAAGCAGGGCAAGAAGCAGTCTTTAGGTTTACCAGGAAGGTGGTCACAGCAAGTGACGGCAGGGTCTCCAGGCAGGCTGGCAGGAAACAGGCGGGTGCTCCCAGGTAAGCGGGCAGACAGAAGAGGCAGATAACTGGCAGGTAACTGGTGGGCGCTCCCAGGTGAGCGGTCTGACGGACACAGCAGGTAACAGGTGGGTGCTCCCAGGTGAGCGGTCTGAAAGACGAGGAAGGTAACTGGCAGGTAACTGGTGGGCGCTCCCAGGTGAGCGGGTAGACAGACGAGGCAGATAACTGGCAGGTAACTGGTGGGCGCTCCCAGGTGAGCGGTCTGACGGACACAGCAGGTAACAGGCGGGTGCTCCCAGGTGAGCGGTCTGATAGCCAAGGCAGGTAACAGGCAGGTAACAGGTGAGCGCTCCAGGTGAGCAGGCTGGCAGGCTCGGCAGGTAACGGGCAGATAACAGGCTGGCAGGCAGGACAAGGAGTCAGGCTAGCAGCGGGACCTGAGGGCTGAAGCAAAGATCAGACACAGTGCAAACAACTTTGCTCGGGCACCTCCATTTTGGAGGAGGTGCCTTATATATGGGAGGTCCTCCGGCCATTGGCCGGGGACTCCTTAGGACGACGCGCGCGGTCCCTTTAAGAGAGGGGGAGCGCGCGCGCCCTAAGCACAGAGCCCGGGGAGGAGCGCGCGCCGGCAGCAGTGAGGAGGGGAGCGCAGGAGGACGCCGCGCCAGGAGCGGGAAGGTGAGAGGGACGGCGTCTCTGCCTAGCTGTGGGCAGAGACGCCGATGCTAGTGATCTATTTCAAGTGTTTATTTCTGTTAATGTTAATGAGTATGGCTTACAGCCAATGAAAACACAAAAGTCATTATCTCAGTAAATTAGAATAATTATCAAAAAACACCAACAAAAGCTTTCTAAGCGTTTAAAAATGTCCCTTAGTCTGTTTCAGTAGGCTCCACAATCATGGGGAAGACTGCTGACTTGACAGATGTCCAGAAGGCAGTCATTGACACACTCCACAAGGAGGGCAAGCGACAAAAGGTCATTGCTAAAGAAGCTGGCTGTTCACAGAGTGCTGTATCCAAGCATATTAATGGAAAGTTGAGTGGAAGGAAAATGTGTGGCAGAAAAAGGTGCACAAGCAACCGGGATAACCGCAGCCTTGAAAGGATTGTTAAGAAAAGGCCATTCAAACATTTGGGGGAGATTCACAAGGAGTAGACTGCTGCTGGAGTCATTGCTTTAAGAGCCACCACACACAGACGTATCAAGGACATGGGCTACAAGTGTTGCATTATTTGTGTCAAGCCACTCATGACCAATAGACAACGGCAGAAGTGTCTTACCTGGGCCAAGGAGAAAAAGACCTGGACTGATGCTCAGTGGTCCAAGGTGTTCTTTTCAGATGAGTAAATTTTGCATTTCATTTCGAAATCAAGGTCCCAGAGTCTGGAAGAAGAGTGGAGAGGCACACAATCCAAGCTGCTTGAGGTCTTGTGAGAAGTTTCCACAATCAGTGATGGTTTGGGGAGCCATGTCATCTGCTGGTATAGGTCCACTGTGTTTTAATAAGACCAAAGTCAGCGCAGCTGTCTATCAGGAAATTTTAGAGCACTTCATGCTTCCCTCAGCCGACAAGCTTTGTGGAGATGGAAATTTCATTCTCCAGCAGGACTTGGCACCTGTCCACACTGCCAAAAGTACCAATACTTGGTTTAAAAACAACAGTATCACTGTGCTTGATTGGCCAGCAAACTCGCCTGACCTTAGCCCCATAGAGAATCTATGGGGTAATGTCAAGAGGAAGATGAGAGACACCAGGCCCAACAATGCAGACGAGCTGAAGGCTGCTACCAAAGCAACCTGGGCTTCCAAAGCACCTCAGCAGTGCCACAGGCTGATTGCCTCCATGCCACGCCACATTGATGCAGTAATTGATGCAAAAGGAGCCCCGACCAAGTATTGCGTGCATTTACTGAACATACATTTCAGTAGGTGAACATTTCTGATTTTAAAAACATTTTTCAAGCTGTTGTTATAAAGTATTCTAATTTACTGAGATAATGACTTATGTTTTCATTGGCTGTAAGCCATAATCATCAACATTAACAGAAATAAACACTTGAAATAGATCACTCTGTTTGTAATGACTCTATATGAGTTTCACTTTTTGTATTGAATAACTGAAATAAATTAACTTTTTGATGATATTCTAATTTAGTGAGATGCACTTGTATTTCAGACTTCTAATATGCATGTTATATATGATTGTGTTTTTCAGCTAGACTATGACCTTGTATTTTGTTATATTGCTTCTCTTTGCGCTATTTGCACATTTGGGTTTATATTATTTATGTGACCCACAGATTATGTGACCTGTGGTGTGTGTTTTTGTTTAGTCACAGCTTGTACTTAATCTTGCATTTTGTATCCTTTCCATATTTGGATACATATTATTAATGTGACCTATTGATATTGTGCATATTTTCCATATATTTGGCAAATGAGGACAGGTCTTATCGCCTTTTGTTGTATCTGCCTACTTGAGAGAAATTGCACAACAAATATTGAGGTTCATTTTCTCCTGTTACCCTTGTAAGTATAAAAAAATGGGGTTAAAGTAACATTTTTGTGAAAAAAAAAGTGAAATGTTATTTTTTTTTAATGTGGTTTTGATTAATTTGAGGGTTGCAGTTTTTAGAAAAGTGTCACTTTTGGGTATTTTCTGTCAAATAAGCCAATTGTTTCAAAAATGATGCTGATGTAAAGTAGACATTTGGGAAATGTTATTTATTAACTACAGTGGATAAAATACGTATTTGAAACACTGTCGATTTTGCAAATTCTCCCACCTACAAAGAATGGGGAGGTCTGTAATTTTTATCGTAGGTACACTTCAACTGTGAGAGTCAAAATTGTAAAAAAAATCCAGAAAATCACATTGTATGATTTTTACATAATTAATTAGCATTTTATTTCATGAAATAAGTATTTAATACAATAAAAAAACTGAATTTAATATTTAGTACAGAAACCTTTGTTTGCAGTTACAGAGGTCAGACATTTCTTGTAGTTCTTGACCAGGTTTGCACACACTGCAGCAGGGATCTTGGCCCACTCCACCAGATCTTTCAGGTTTCGGAGCTGTCGCTGGGCAACATTGAGTTTCAGCTCCCTCCAAAGATTTTCTATTGGGTTCAAGTCTGGAGACTGGCTAGACCACTCCAGGACCTTGAATGCTTCTTATTGAGCCATTCCTTAGTTGCCCTGGCTGTGTGTTTCGAGTCATTTTCATGCTGGAAGACCCAGCCACGACCCATCTTCAATGCTCTTACTGAGGGAAGGAGGTTGTTGGCTAAAATCTTGCGATACGTGACCCCATCCATCCTCCCTTCAATACGGTGCAGTCGTCCTGTCCCCTTTGCAGAAAAGCACCCCCAAAGTATGGTGTTTCCCTCACAATGCTTCACGGTTGGAACGGTGTTCTTGGGGTTGTATTCATTCTTCTACCTCCAAAGACGGCGAGTTGAGTTGATACCAAAAAGTTCTATTTTGGTCTCATCTGACCTTCTCCCATGTCTCCTCTAGATCATCCAGAATGGTCATTGGCTAACTTCAAACAGGCCTGGACATGTGCTGGTGTGAGCAGGGGGCCCTTGCGTGCCCTGCAGGATCCATGATGGCATAGTGTGTTACTAACGGTAATGTTTGAGACTGTGTTCCCAGCTCTCTTTAGGCCATTGACCAGGTCCTCCCATTTAGTTCTGGGCTGATTCTTGACCTTTCTCAGAATCATCCTTACCCCACGAGGTGAGATCTTGCATGTAGCCCCAGGCTGAGGAAGATTGACACTCATCTTGTGTTTCTTCTATTTTCTAATAATTGTGCCAACAGTTGTTGCGTTCTCAACAAGCTGCTTGCATTTTGTCCTGTAGCCTATCCCAGCCTTGTGTAGGTCTACAATTTTGTCCCTGGTGTCCTTAGACAGCTCTTTGGTCTTGGTGGAGAGGTTGAGTGTGTGGACAGGTGTCTTTTATATAGGTAATGAGTTCAAACAGGTGCAATTAATACAGGTAATGAGTGCAGAGTAGGAGGACTTCTTAAACAAAAACTAACAGGTCTGTGAGAGCCAGAATTCTTGCTGGTTGGTAGATGACTAAATACTTATTTCATGCAATAAAATGCAATTTAATTATATAAAAATCAAGCAACTTGTTTTTTTTTTAGTTTCTGTCTCTCACGCTTGAAGTGTACCTATGAGAAAAATGACAGACCTCTCCATTCTTTATAGGTGGGAAAACTTGCAGAATCGGCAGTGTATCAAATACTTATTTCCCCCACTGTATTTTGTGTGATATAACTCTGGTTTAAGGGCATAAAAATTAAAAGTTTGAAATTTATGAAGTTTTTGCCAAATTTCCGATAGTTTCACAATAAAACACAAGTCATATCGAACAAATTTTACCACCATCATGAAGTACAATATGTCATGAAACCAATCTCAGAATCATTGGGATCCGTTGAAGTGTTCCAGTGTTATTACCACATAAAGTGACACAGGTCAGAATTGAAAAAATTGGTCTCATCAGGAAGATGAAAACAGGCTTTGGGATAAAGTTCTGATTCATCAAGACTTTCACTCCAGAATTCTGGTGTTAAAGATTTGAAATGTTGCAAAATTGAGGTGCAAATTGGAGTTGCAGCAAAACTTTGCGACTTTTAGCATTTTCACGCCAATTTCTCCTGTTTCCAAAAAATGGAGCTGGGGCAGGACACTACAGCTCATCTAATTTATGAGGAGCTGTGGCCTTCCCTATGTCAGAAAACTCACTCCAGACCCTGACTGAAATAAAATTTCTGGCGTGGCGACGGCCACTTATCAGACTGCACATTCATGAAGAGGTGTGCACCTCTCCATGACACAGAAGCATCTGACTCCAGCAAGTCTCCTTATCAAGACTGGCCCGAACAATACAGGTATTGATAAATCAAGCCTAAGTGTGTAAATAAAGGCCCCGTCACACTTAGCGACGCTGCAACGATCCCGACAACGATACGACCTGTCAGGGATCGTTGCTGCATCGCTTTGTGGTCGCTGGTGAGCTGTCAAACAGGGAGGCTCACCAACGATCAGGGGAGCAGCGACATCGTGGAAAGAATCTTTCCACGATGTCCTGCTCCTGGTTACGAGCCTGCTGAAGCAGGAGCAGGCTGGTAACCATGGTAAACATCGGGTTACTAGGGGAACACGCGCACCTAGTAACCCGCTGTTTATCATGATTACCACTCTGCTACGGTGAGCGGTTACCGCTCACTTTAGCAGGCTCGTAACCATGATAAACAAAGGGTTACTAGGTGCGCGTGTGCCCCTAGTAACCCGATGTTTATCATGGTTACCAGCCTGATCGCTGCTCCCGCTGGTCACACACAGCGATGTGTGCTGACCAGCGGGAGGGCAACGACCAAAAAATGGTCCAGGACACTTTGCAGCGATCAGCGACCTCACAGCAGGGGCCTGATCGTTGCAAAGTGTCACACATAGCGACATCGCTGGTGAGGTCGCTGTTGCGTCACCAAAACCGTGACACAGCAGCGATCTCGCTATGTGAGACGGGGGCTTAAGACGTTTCATTGTTAAGCTTTTCTAACCACACCTGCAGCCATCTTTGTTGGTCCTGTGAGTACTACCAAAGTCACAAAGGATTGAATAATGATTATTATATTTATATAATATTTTTATTATCATATACATACACACATTAACAACTAACATTTATCTAATGCAAATGGCAATGAACAACAGGAAAGTATACAACTGTAGTGGTTATCACAAAATCTACATATGAGACATTTTACATCAGTTAAAGAAAATCTGTCACCACCTGGGACATTTTTACCTATTAATATGGGCATCTAGGTAGTAGAATGGTTAAACTAGCCTTACCTGTATGCCCATATCTGCGGTCTTGATGTGCAGAAATGGTCTTTTATTTTGTTATGACAAGACAAGAGTTGGAGATTTCTTCCAGGCACCTGACGGCCTGGAGCCTGGAAGAAATCATTAGCATACACAAATAAAATACGATTTCTGCACATCAAGACTGCAGATATGGGCATACAGGTAAGACTAATTTAAACATTTTATTACTTGTATGCCCATATCAATAGATAAAAATGTCCCGGGGGTGACAGATTCCCTTGAACACGCAACAAACAGCAAGGTTAAGTTCCCACATGGAGTTTTTGATGCTGCGTATTTCTCTTGCACAAAAAACACTGCGTCTTACAGCTCCAGCAAATTGGATGGGATTTTTTTTATGCACCTTAAATTGACCTGTGGTACGCTCTTCAAATCCGCAACACGGCAATTTCTCTTGCTAGTAATTTGAGGTTTGTGTGTCGATTTTCCATATAGAATTGCATTAGATGCATAAAATCTGCAGGTAAAAAACGTGTTTCTAGTCAGTTTCTGCAGTGGAAACACTAAACACGCATTAATCAGCACATGGCTACCAGAGTTTTGTCAAAACCAAAGACCAAGAAGTATCAAAAGCTAAGCAGTTTAATTGAATACATGAAATACCACAGTGTCAAAAACACATGGAAAAAAAACCCTCAAGTAATAAAATAGGTGCAGAAATATTGTAGAAAATCTACATGAAAAACTCATCAAATACTCATTGTGGGAATGCAGCCTGAGGAGTGAAGGTAAATGAACTGTTTAACAAAACATAAACTCATATTATAGGTGCTGGTAATGTATCTGCAAACACCTGCTAGGACTCATACATGATTGGAAGGCCTATTTTTTAGGACCCACCACGTGCAAAATACCTGCAGATCATGTACTTGTCCCAGCAGGTATATGTAGATGTGACATCAGTTCCGCCCACATCCTGATAGAAGAGTGGGTGGCACTGGATAGCTGCCTTTATTTTAATTATCATGTCAGTCTTGCCTTATTACATTACAATCTTCAAAAATTAGGCCAAATGACCAGAAGTGTTGCAATTATAATACCATACAAGGCCATAAAGTTCCTCATGCTTTTAAACTTTGCACAGTTCAGCGTCTTTGGTGCCAAGTTCACTTTGCTATTAGAGTTATTTTGATGATTACACACACTGGTGAACATTGTTATTAGCAAAGCAAAAACCAAGAAAGAAATGAACGTTCTTTAGGTATAAGAATAATAAGCTATATAAATGCTTAAATGCTTTCAAGAACAGATTTTTTATTTGACCACCTTAGCTTATTTTCCATCAACATTTGTCAGGAGACGGTTGCGGTCAATCTCGTAATAGTTTACTCAACTCCATTATACTCTTGTATGTATTACATATCTTATCCTCCAGATTTTTAAGCTCTGTTACACATTGAGAAACATTCACATTAATTTGGCTTCCTTCAACCAATTGACCGGTCTCCATGGAATAGCACACAATTGCTGTTCTCCAGAAACAAAACATTTCTCTTAAGTGAGCGAATTCTGACACTGCAGTGGTGAGAAACAGGCCTACGTTGGTTGAGCAGATTTTACATATCAGACGGGTATGAACACAATCTTGCATTTCTGCACTTAAGTGGTAATTAACTTCCTTGCCCACCCTTACAGCTGCAGTAGCTCGTAGGCATGCGATCACGTTCAACTGTTCACAGTATTCAGATGCGTCACGTCCTTCTGCCAAGATGACATTACATTGTTTGCACATGAAAACGGAAGAAGTGTCAACCATAATCATTGCTGGCTCCGCCATGCCTAAAAGATAAAAAACAAATGGTTAGAATGGCTCAAATTGCACTTTCCTACTATTCCCCTTCTCTAGGTAGAACCTATTTTTAACCTATTAATTACCAGGTTTTTATGGTCTTAATCACCAAGCTTCTGTTTTTTCATCATTGCATTCCAAAAGGTATCATTTTTTTTTTGTCTACGTAGCTTTACGAAGGTTTGCTTTTTTGCGGGATAAGTTTAATTTTATCAGAGGCACTCATTTGATGTAGATAAATCTATTACCTAGAAGCTCATCAAGAGAATGCCAAGCGTGTTCAAAGCAGTCATCAAAGCAAAAGGTGGCTACTTTGAAGAACCTAGAATATAAGACATATTTTCAATTGTTTCACACTTTTTTGTTAAGTATATAATTCCACATGTGTTAATTCATAGTTTTGATGCCTTCAGTGTGAATGTACAATTTTCATAGTCATGAAAATACAGAAAAATCTTTAAATGAGAAGGTGTGTCCAAACTTTTGGTCTGTACTGTAGGCATTGCTGCCTGTCAACAGAGCAGAAAAGAAGCCGCCGCTCTGTCGATGTGACATCAGCAGAGGCAGCTGATTCCCCGGCAGGAAGGGTCTGTGACCGCTGTCTGCCGGGGAAGAACAGTGCCGGGCACAACAGGCAGGTAGGTAGCAACTACCTGAATGTTAGTGCTTAGGCACATTATTATTATTTTTTTTTACAAAGTCTTGAATACATCCTTTAACTGTATTCTGTGGCACAATACAGACGATATCAAATTGATAATTTTACTTTTATTTTATTACTTTCCAATAAATTCACTTAAAAATCTTTTTATATTTTACATGTGACAATCTATAGCTTTTATTGGTAACACCTTGTGGTACATAAGATTTTTTGATCACTTTTTAAAAGGATGTATGAAAAGAAAAATAACAACAATTCTGGATTTTTTTGATCTAAAAACACAGTTCACTTGTCAGTACAATTGAGGTTACATTTATTCTGCAAGTCGACACGATAATGTCAATACCAAATTAAGAAACTGTTCCCATGTACACTCCCTGACAGAAGTTATGTTGCTTATCCATGTTATGTAAATAAAAGCTTATAACCTGACGTTAAATTCATCCATTGGTTTTATAAATTACTCTTTTGAAAGCTGATGAAACCCTCCCAAATTTGGTTTAGGTAAAGAAAATAAATTGGCATCAAAGCTGAAATATTGATCATTTAATGAACGCAGAATGGTCAGATTTTGGCAAGACAAAAGTTTTGGCGCCTGGTGATATAATGCACCCAATCCTAGTTTGCATCCTCACTAGTGCTCAGTAAATGATTGGTTAATTAGTGGGTGTGTATAAAAAGAAACCCAGCACCCCAGACCTTCACTTGAACTGCAACTTGAGCTCTGACAACATGCCAAATATCCACCCTGCGACCAAAGCCTTGATTATCAAGAGGCTGAAGACCAGATCCACTGTAGAGGTGGCTGGCATCTTTAATGTTTGGGGTAGGATGAAAGAGGAAGCTTGGAAGACAAAACCAAAGAATCTAGATGAACTCTGGGAGGCATGTAAGACTGCATTCTTTGCTATTCCTGATGACTTCATTAATAAATTGTATGAATCATTGTTGAACCGCATGGATGCAGTCCTTCAAGCTCATGGAAGTCACACAAAATATTAAATATGACTCTAATAGCACCACAACTTCATTCACCAATGTTATGCAACATATATTTGTATTTTAAGATAATTATTTGTTTGAATATCATTACTTTCTGTGGGCGACAAAACTTTTGTCTTGCTAAAATCTGACCATTCTGTGTTCATTAAATGCTCAATATTTCAGCATTAATGCCAATTTATTTTCTTAACCTAAACCAAATTTAGGAGGGTTTCAGCTTTCAAAAGAGTAATTTATGAAACCAATGGATGAATTTAACGTCCGGTTATAAGCTTTCATTTTACATAACATGGATAAGTGACATAACTTCTGTCAGGGAGTGTAGCATAATTGCTGCTTTTCTTCTGATGCAACTTTGTGCAGAATATCTGCAGAATTGAAC
The DNA here is from genome assembly GCF_046119375.1 of Phyllobates terribilis. Taxonomy (NCBI): domain Eukaryota; kingdom Metazoa; phylum Chordata; class Amphibia; order Anura; family Dendrobatidae; genus Phyllobates; species Phyllobates terribilis. The sequence goes on along the minus strand of NW_027362761.1, from coordinate 41,744,316 downwards.
CCCTTCCTGTCGCAGCCAATTTCAGTTGTTTTGAGTTTTTATTTTTTACTCCCCTTCTTCCAAGAGCTATAACTTTATTCGGGAATCGTTCTTACAGTGTATATTTTGTGGTACAAATTATCTGGGAATAGGATTCTTCTCATCAGTATGATTAAGAGTATGCTAAACTTCTCTATTTTTTTTATAGTGGTGAAAAAAACACAAAAAAAATTGATTGCTTTACCACTTTCCGGGACCCATAACGTTTTTATTTTTTTGGTCGATGGGGCTGTGTGAGGGATCATTTTTTTGCGGGGCGAGGTGTTTTTATTGATAGGATTTTGAGATAGATATCATATTATCCTTGCTTCTTACAGAATTTTTGCGGTATTGCGGCAACTAAAAAACCCGGAATTTTGAGTTTCATTTTTTTTGTTTAGCAATCGGGGTAATTATTTTTATATTTTGATACATTGCACTTTTCTGGAAGAGGTAATATCACGTGTACTTTTTAGATAATTTTCTTAGTGGGTAAAAAAGGGGGCAAATTTCATTTATTTTTTTTCATTATTTTCATTTTTAAACTTTTTACTGTACCCACTAGGGGATCTGTACCTGATCTCTTGTGTTTTATACAGTAATACTCCAGTATTTCTGCATATAGCAAATAATCACATCCTCCTTTGAAGACTTGCTACAGGCAGGTTTTCAAGGGAACTTCATAATGACAGGCATGGAGGTCTTCAACAGACCTCCAGCTGTCATAGCAACCCATCGACAGCCTTGTGATAGCATAGAATGATGTGCCCCTGTTAAAGGAACTCTGTCAGCACAGAATGACTGGTCAAATTGAGTCCGGCCGCTCTGTGCTTCACAGTGGGTCTTCGCACCTGCCTGTTTTTCCTCAATCTCCACCCCCCTCTATTTTTATTGAGGGCTCTGGCTTCATAGAGCTAGAGTAGGGTGGAGATTGATGGAAAACAAACACGTGGGAAGGTGAATATAAATGTTTGGCCTTGTTGTGATGGACCGAGCGCCTGGACTTGGTTTGAACAGTCGTTCTGTGCTGCCCGAGTCCAGCTAACAGATTGTCCACTTCAATGTGTAGGGGGCAGATCGATTTGAACCTTGGAATTAAGGCTTTCTTCAAATATCTCGCGTTTCTAAATGTGCCTGTGAATCGCTGTCCGCTCATCCCCATAATGTGACCTCCGGCTGTCTCCGATGTCCGATGATGTCACCTCGACTCCCGGCTGTGCCGTGCGGTGAAACTCCACCCACAACCCAGTCACTCAGGGAGACTGGATCCCGCCTTGGTGATGCCGGGACAGCTTCCAATTCCGGGAGTTGAGGTGACATCACCGGACATCGGAGACAGCCGGGGGTCACGTATTGGGGGATGAGTGGACAGCGAGAGCTCCGCTCACAAGCACATTTGGAAACGCCAAGTATTGGAAGAAAGCCTTCATTCCAGGGTTTAAATTGATCTGCCCCCTACACACTGTAGTGGACAACCTGTGTGACCGTGGCAGGTGGAGCTCAGTGCCAGTCACAGCTGTTAGAGGCCGGTGCTGGCCACTACCTGCCATGAGCCCATACACCTGCTACAGACTTGCATGGTACATGGACGGCAGTAAAGGGTTAAAAGTTTAAACTATCAAAAATGTTTAATTTTTCATACTTTATACCATTTTTTTTTATTAAAACGTGAACATGTTTTTCAACTGTTGAATTTTTTTAACACATTTGCCGCTCTCCATTCCTTGCAGCAATCTGGTAGGGGTCCCAGGTGCTTGTCCCCCACCGATCTAACATTGCTATCTGCCAACCCCTGTGAGACCCTGTCAGGATGGCGGAGACCTGCTGGGCCGCGGGAATCCTCGGTGCTCGGTCTTGCCAGCTTGGCGGGATCTTCCTTCGGCTGCGGCCGGGTCCTCCTCATCTTATCGCCCTGTTTACAAAGAACGACACGTTTAGGAGGCCCTGCTGTTTAGGAGCACACTGACGCGGCCTCATGCTAGCGACTTCCGCCAGAGGTGTGCTCATACATGCTTTCCCGCGCTTTCCACAGTCACACTAACGGCCACCGACCATAGCTACACGAGGGGTGAACGCTATGACCCGACTGCAGTCGCCCATCACATACGCACCTAAGCCACCGTATGCACCGCTGCTACTGAGACGCACGTTATCCGTTCCATAGACGCTAGTTGGCTATTTAGAGGCGTGGAGCTGCTGAAGCTCTCGTCATTATCCAATCAGCAGCGGGTAAGGGGCGGGATATTTGGCCGCTCCACCAATGAGCGCTTGGCGGGCGAGTGTGCCTGCAGGATGCACGTGACATTACGAGGTACAGTCCATGTGTGGTGTCCTGAGCCCGACATGAGAGGGATGGCGGTGAATGATGAGCTGGGCATAGTGTGCAGACGCAGCAGTGCGGGCAGAGGCATCTGTAGTATAGAGCAGGCTGCTGGGACTACCACGTCCATATAGCTGTTTGCTTTGTATCTATTTTCTGTGCAGGGAAAGCAATCTTGTCCTGTGCTATCAGCCATTGCGGGCCAGGCAGACTGTGGATGCATCAACTGTCCCAAATTGCTGGCAATGACAGAGGGTCAGGACCCCAGGGAATGCTCAGTGGTCTGGGGCTGAGGTTGAGGAGGGGGTAGGGTTGGGGCAGACATGTTGGCAGCTGTAACCTTGTAATGTCCTTTAAGGATTTTTTGGGGGAATAACCTCTGCTATTATGAAAACCATTTTATCTTGTATACTTTTGAGGACCCCCATAAACTTACCATTTCTCATCTCTACACGTCAGTTATATTAAAGGGGTTGTCTCCTCTGCGGGACCACTCTGGCAAACAGCTGCCCAGTCAGATACATGAGATCACCAGGACACCGGTATATACAGTGGGGAAAATAGGCATTTGTCAGGCTATGTGCACACGATGCAGAAATGCTCCGGATTTTTTCCTGAGCGTTTCTGCATCTCCCCTGGCAGAAAAAACGCATGCGGATTGTACATGCGTTAGTATACATTCATTTTATTCTTTTTTAATGGTACCTGGGTGTGGAGTAGAGTCTCCTCTACACCCGGGTACCATCTGCACATTAGAACGTGCCAATTACGCAAGTACAGATGCAGTCTTGCGGAATTGGCACGTTCTAATGCAAGTCAATGGCGGCAAAAACGCAGCACTTCCGCAAAATAATTGGTAGTGCTGCATTTTTTTCCGCAATGATAATCCACAGCGGAAATTTCCGCAGCATGTGCACAGCACATGCGGATTATCATTGGGTCACATGGCAGGCCTTCTACCATGCGTTTTTTAAGCGTTTCTGCAGCGTTTTTGCCTCTGCGGAAACGCTTAAAAAACGCATCGTGGGCACACAGCCTTACAATAGAAAAGCAGAACTTAATATTTGGTACAAAAACCTTTAAAATTACAGAGGTCAGACGTTTCCTGTAGTTCTTGACCAAGTTTGCACACACTGCAGCAGGGATTTTGGCCCACTCCTCCATACAGATGTTCTCCAGATCTTTCAGGTTTCAGGGCTGTCGCTGGGCAATATGGAGTTCAGGTCTGGAGACTGGCTAGGCCACTCCAGGACCTTGAAATGCTTCTTACGGAGCCACTCCTTATTTGCCCTGGCTGTGTGTTTTGGATCGTAGTCATGCTGTAAGACCCAGCCACGACTCATCTTCAATGCTCTTACTGAAGGAAGGAGTTTGTTGGCCAAAATCATGAGACACATGATCCCATCCAGCCTCCCTTCAATATGGTGCAGTTGTTCTGCCCCTTTGCAGAAAAGCACCCCCAAAGTATGAAGTTTCCCTGATCATGCTTTATGGTTGTGACGGTGTTCTTGGGGTTGCACTCATCCTTCTTCCTCCAAACACGGCGAGTGGAGTTGATCCATAAAAGTTCTATTTTGGTCTCTTCTGACCACATGACCTTCTGCCATGCCTCCTCTGGATCATCCAGATGGTCATTGGCAAGCTTCATACGGGCCTGGACATGTGCTGGCGTGATTAGAGAGACCTTGTGTGCCCTGCAGGATTTTATTCCATGATGGTGTAGTGAGTTACTAACGGTAATGTTTGATACTGTGGTCCCAGCTCTCTTCAGTTTATTGACCAGGTCCTCCAATACACTGGCGGACACTGACAGAAAAGGTCCCCTGTGCAAGAACAATATATGGGCCCTTTGCAGCCCAAGAGCTCCTAAAAATGCAAAATTTCACCTGCTTTAGCGGTAGAAATGGGCCCCCTTACCTCTTGGGCCCCTGTACGGCCTCACAGGTTGCACCAATGATATGTCCGCCCCTGCTCCAATATAGTTCTGGGCTGACTCCTGACCTTTCACAGAATCATCCTTACCCCACGAGGCGAGATCTTGCATGGAGCCTCAGACCGAGGAAGATTGACAGTGATCTTGTGTTTCTTACATTTTCTAATAATTGTGCCAACAGTTGTTGCCTTCTTACCAAGCTGCTTGCCTATTGTCATGTAGCCCATCCCAGCCTTGTTCAGGTCTACAATTTTGTCCCTGGTGTCCTTAGACGGCTCTTTGGTCTTGGCCATGGTGAAGAGGTTGGAGTGTGATTAACTGAGTGTGTGGACAGTAGGAGGGCTTCTTAAAGAAAAACTAACAGGTCTGTGAGAGCCAGAATTCTTGCTGGTTGGTAGGTGATCAAATATGTATTTCATGAAATAAATTGCAATTTAATTATTTAAAAATCATACAATATGATTTTCTGTTTTTTTTTTTATTTTTAGATTCTCTCTCACAGTTGAAGTGTACATACCATAAAAATTACAGACCTGCAGATTTTTAAAAATTTTACGAAGCCGCACCGATGTCCTCATATTAAAAGTGACACCCCCTCGGAGTGCAGCGCCCTGCTCCAAAAACTGGCATAAGACCAGACCCTTTTATCAGCGACCCCCAATAACATTGTAATGAATTAGAAGCTAGCCCATGTGCACAGTGTTATTCAGTGGTGACTGGTGGCTGACACGTCCTGTTATATGCCCCTCCGGACAGGAATACTGTGCTGCGAAGGGGTGGCACTTCTGACCGGAGGACACTGATGCCGAACACTCCATGTAAAGAAATGGAACTCCAATATATACTGTATATGTAACCTACAAAAAAATTGAGGTTAACATATCTTTAAAAAAGAAAAATAGGACCAGGGTTTGATTTTTGTGATGTACTTCAACAGCTTAAAATCAAAGACCTTTTTTTCAGACACATTTGAAAACCATTATGAATCATTAAAGGGGTTGTTCCCTTTCAGATAATCCCAGTTCTAGGGCACAGTTTGTTCTAAAAAAAAAATTTCTTTGCTTACCTTCCCACCAGTGTTCAGGCTCTGCTGCTGCTCCCAGCGGCTCTTGAGCAGAGCATTCCGTCTACAGGGGCATAGCCGCTGAGCTCACGAATTGGCTGCCACAATATCTATGTGTTGTCAGCGCTGCAGCCAATATCAAGGGTTTTGTTCCAGCCAATGACACGGTGAACATTTCACGGGTAGAGGGAAAAATGGATTCAATGAAATTTCAACAAATTCTTGATGCAAACCTAACACCATCTGTAAAAACTCTGAAGTTGAAAAGAGGTTGGCTTCTACAAATGGATAATGATGATCCTAAACACACGTCAAAATCCACAATAAAATACCTCAAAAGGCACAATTTGAAGGTTTTACAATAGCCCTCATAGTCCTGTGATCTGAACATCATTGAAAATCTGTAGTTAGATCTCAAAATAGCAGTGCATGCAAGACGACCCAGGAATCTCACAGAAATGGAAGAATTTTCCAAGGAAGAATGGATGAAAATCTTTCAAACAAAAATTGAAAGGCTCTTGGCTGGCTACAAAAAGCGTTTACAAGCTGTGATACTTTAAAAAGGGGTGCTACTAGGTACTAACCATGCAGGGTGCCCAAACTTTTGCATCGGCCCGTTTTTGTAATTTTTAAAATGTAAAAGATGAAAATATATATTTTATTTTTTTGTCTAAAATATAAAGGAAATGTGTAATCTTTAACTTTAGGCCCTTTAACCACTTAACAACATCTGACGTACTAATACGCGTCTGTGCCCTGGGACTGAAGAGCCAGACCCGTATTAGTACGTCATGGCGATCGCGCGCACACAGGCTGTGCGGGCGCGATCGCTGCCGGGTGTCAGCTGATTGTCACAGCTGACACCCGATACTATGTGCAGGGAGCGGTCCTGCACCGCTCCCAGCACATTAACCCCCGCGATGCTGCGATCGAAGTCGATCGCAGCATTGCAGGGGCAAGTGGAGGTGATCACAGATACTCACCTCCTCTTCCGGCTTCCAGCGCTGTCTGCAAAGGCTTCCCGGATGTTGCCATGACGACCCGATGTCGTCATGACAACATCCGGGTCACCAGACAGCAGGAAGATTGTTTGGACATGTGCAGTGCATCTCCAAACAATCTTCTCCCTGTCCGGCGCTGACAGCCTGCATGGCACAGGGATGGTGCTGCATTCCTGTGCCATGAGGGCGATCAGAGAAAAAAAAGTGAAAGTCCCAGAGTGGGACAAAGTAATAAACTATATAAGCTTCCAGAAAGTGAAAAAAAAAAAAAAAAATTGCAAAGATATAAAAAAAAAAATATATATATATATAATCCACCAAAAATAAAAATATAATGTACCCATCAATAAATATTATTATAAAAAAAAAACAACAAAAAAAAAAACAATACAAGTACACATATTTGGTATCGCCGCGTCCGGAACAACCTGACCTATAAAACTGTCCCACTAGTTAACCCCTTCAGTGAACACGGTAAAAAAAAAAAAAAAAAAAAAAAAAACAAAGCAAAAAACAATACTTTATCACCATACCGCCAAACAAAAAATGGAATAACATGCGATCAAAAAGACAAATATAAATAAAAATGGTACTGCTGAAAACGTCATCTCGTCTCGCAAAAAACAAGCCGCCATACAGCTCCATCATCCGAAAAATAAAAAAGTTATAGCTCTCAGAATAAAGCGATGCTAAAAAATATTTTTTTCTATAAAATTGCTTTTATTATGTAAAAGTGCAAAACATAGAAAAACTATAGAAATGTGGTACCGCTGTAAACGTACTGACCCGAAGAATAAAGCTACCTTATCAATTTTACCACACGCGGAACAGAATAAAAAAAAACAAAAAAAACAATTCCAGAATTGTTGGTTTTTGTTTATTCTGCCTCCCAAAAATCGGAATAGAAAGCGATCAAAAAATGTCACGTGCCTGAAAATGGCATCAATAATAACGTCAAGTCATCCCGCAAAAAACGAGCCGTCACATGACTGTCTGCCAAAATCTGGAAAAATTATAGCTCTCAAAATATGGCGATGCAAAAACTAGATTTTACAAAAAATGCGTCTTTTAGTGTGTGACAGCTGTCAGTCATAAAAACCCCATATGATTCTGGTATTGCTGTAATCACACCGACCCGAAGAATAAAGTCGTCTAATCACTTATACCGCACAAGGAACGGCGTCAAAAATAAACTCTTGGGTTAGGATTGGGCTAGGGTTAGGGCTGGGTTTGGGGCTAGGGTTGTGCTAGGGTTAGGGTTGTGCTACGGTTAGGGCTGGGGTTGGGGTTAGGGTTGTGATGGGGTTGGGATTTTTTTCAAAAGTAAGAAAAAAAGATGACGATATTACGACTAGTGTTGAGCGCAAGTGCTCGCTACTTGAGTTTGCATCGGGTGCTCTGGTATGCATTGAGTATCGTGGGTATTTGAGTGACATGTTCGAGTCTCTGCCCCATATGCTTCGCGGCCAAAAAAACTTTACGGGGATTGCCTGCCATGCACGAGCGATCCCCGCATGTTTTTTTTTGGGTGTCTAATAACAGTGAAACATGCGGAGCAGGGACTCGAGCATGTCACTCGAGCACCCGCTGTACATGGTGCATACCTGAGTACCCGATGCAAACTCAAGTAGCGAGCACTTGCGCACCAAGACTAATGCCAACTTATTCAATATGATGACCTAATGTAAACAAATTCTGTGTCGTACCTCTGGGTTCAAAATGTTCACTATACACCTTAATAAAATCCTTGGGGGGTATAGTTTCCAAAATCGGGTCACTTGTGGGGGAGCTCCACTGTTTAGGCACATCACAGGCTCTCCAAACGCGACATGGCGTCCGCTAACAAATTGAATGGAAAATCGTCTCAAATTGTTAGCGGACGCCATGTTGCGTTTGGCGAGTCCCTGCGTGCCCAAACATTGGAGCTCCCCCACAAGTGACCCCATTTTGGAAACTAGACCCCCCAAGGCACCTATCTAGATGCATAGTGAGCACTTGGAACCCCCAGGTGCTTCACAAATTGATTCATAAAAATGAAAAAGTGTTTTTTTTTTCACTTTTTCATTTTTATGAATCAATTTGTGAAGCACCTGGGGGTTCCAAGTGCTCACTATGCATCTAGATAGGTGCCTTGGGGGGTCTAGTTTCCAAAATGGGGTCACTTGTAGGGGAGCTCCAATGTTTGGGCACACAGGGACTCTTCAAATGCAACATGGTGTCCGCTAACAAATTGTCGGCTCAAATTGTTAGCGGACACCATGTTGCGTTTGGAGAGCAATCCTTTTTCAGTTTTACGAATCAATTTATGAAGCACCTAGGGGGTTCCAAGTGCTCACTATGCATCTAGATAGGTGCCTTGGGGGATCTAGTTTCCAAAATGGGGTCACTTGTGGGGGAGCTCCAATGTTTGGGCACACAGGGGCTCTCCAAACACAACATGGCGTCCGCTAATTATTCAAGCAAATTTTACAATCAAAAAGTCAAATGGCGCTCCTTCCCTTCCGAGCCCTGCCGTGCGCCCAAACAGTGTTTTTTCCCCAAATATTGGGTATCTGCGTGCCCAGGGGAAATTGCACAACAAATTTTGGGGTCCATTTTTTCTTGTTACCCATGTGAAAATAAAAAAAATTGGGTCTAAAGTAACATTTTTGTGAAAAAAAGTTAAATGTTCATTTTTTTCTTCCACATTCAAAAAATTCCTGTGAAGCACCTGAAGGGTTAATAAAGTTTTTGAATGTGGTTTTGAGCACCTTGAGGGGTGCAGTTTTTAGAATGGTGTCACTTTTGGGTATTTTCTGTCATAAAGACCTCTCAAAGTGACTTCAAATGTGATGTGGTCCCTAAAAAAATGGTTTTGTAAATTTAGTTGGAAAAATGAGAAATTGCTTGTCAACTTTTAACCCTTATAGCTCCCTAACAAAAAAAAATTTTGGTTCCAAAATTGTGCTGATGTAAAGTAGACATGTGGGAAATGTTATTTATTAACTCTTTTGTGTGACATATCTCTCTGATTTAAGGGCATAAAAATTCAAATTTTGAAAATTGCTAAATTTTCAAAATTTTCGTTTTTTTCACAAATAAACGCAAGTGATATCGAAGAAATTTTACAACAATCATGAAGTACAATATGTCACGAAAAAAACATCTCAGAATCAGGGGGATCCGTTGAAGCGTTCCAGAGTAATTACCTCCATAAAGTGACAGTGGTCAGAATTGTAAAAATTGGCCTGGTCATTAACGTGCAAACCACCCTCGGGGCTTAAGGGGTTAAAGATCATTTCATCTTCAACTTGCTTAACTCTTCATAATAACAGTAATTTTGACCAGTGGTGCCCAAACTTACATGCCACTGTATACGGCCTCCACACTGTCCGCTTTAATGAGCATGTACAGTGGCATGTAACAGTTTCGGCACCCCTGGTCAAAATTACTGTTATTACAGCCATCCCAAGTATAATGTTCCCCACAGCCAGTCCCAAGTATAATGTGCCTCATAGCCAGCCCCTCTTGTTTTACCACCATTCATTGGCAAACTAATATAAGAAAAACAACAAAAAGTTATACTCATCTAAACCAGGCTCCCTGTACACTGTGGCCGCCATCTCTTCTATCCTGTACAGCAGTGGGCATTGGATGGAGTTACTGAATCACGCCATCCAATGTTTCCTTCGTGCACCATCTCCACTAGGGCGCAGGCCGGGCGACGCCAACATCAGTTATATTCGCGTCTAATAGACTTGAATGCAGTGAGGGAGCGACGGTTGAGGCGGAGGCAGAAAGAGGGGCGAGCAGTGTCAGTAACTCACTGACACTGCTCACCTCTGTGCATGTGCTCCAGCCATTACTGTGCTGAATGCCTGTGGCCAGAGGAAAGGGCCGGGCGTCCGCAGGTATTCAGCAGTGTAATTTTTTTCTTCCCCAAAGTGCACCCCTCTCAGGGAGGCAGGAGGTAGCACCCTAGGCCAGTACCTGCCCTGCCTACCCCTCATCCCTGGCACTGCAGTTATATACCTCAATATTGAAGTTACAACACGAAGAAGGAAAATTCATGGAAGTATGGAAATCACAGGATAGATAGACATCCTCACCCTTACATGCCTTGGCTTTCTATCAATGAGGTTATTAATGGTTGTCTGAGGAATGTTCTGCCACGCTGAATGCACTTGGGCACAAAAATCATCAAGATCTGCTGCTGGCAGCTCCCTGTACAATTGCCAACCCATGACGCTTCAAATGTGCTTGACGGGAGACAAGTTTGGAGACACTGCAGGCCTGGGTAGCACATTCGGACAACGCAGGCTGCTCACAGTAGCACAAGCTACATACAGCCTGGTGTTGTCATGTTTAAAAACTGTTACGATTTGGATAAGTGGTTATACCACTAGTTCCAAAACCAAATCAATGAAACGCTGAGCTGTTCATGTACCTTACCGTTGAAAAGTTTGGGGTCACCCAGACAATTTTTTGTTTTCCATGAAAACTCATACTTTTATTTATCAAATGAGTTGCAAAATGAATAGAAAATATAGTCCAGACATTGACAATGTTAGAAATAATTATTTTTATTTGAAAGAATAATTTTCTCCTTCAAACTTTGCTTTTGTCAAAGAATGCTCCCTTTGCAGCAATTACAGCATTGCAGACCTTTGGCATTCTAGCTGTTAATTTGCTGAGGTAATGTTGAGAAATTTCACCCCATGGTTCCTGAAGCCCCTCCCACAAGTTGGATTGGCTTGATGGGCACTTTTTGCGTACCATACGGTCAAGCTGCTCCCACAACAGCTCAATAGGGTTGAGATCTGGTGACTGTGGTGGCCACTCCATTACAGATAGAATACCAGCTGCCTGCTTCTTCCCTAAATTGTTCATACATAATTTGGAGTTGTGATTTGGGACATTGTCCTGTTGTAGGATGAAATTGGATCCCATCAAGTGCTGTCCACAGGGTATGGCATGGCGTTGCAAATAGGAGCGATAGCCTTCCTTATTCAAAATCCCATTTACCTTGTACAAATCTCCCACTTTACCAGCACCAAAACAACCCCAGACCATCACATTACCTCCACCATGCTTGATAGATGGCGTCAGGCACTCTTCCAGCATCTTTTCAGTTCTGCGTCTCACAAATGTTCTTCTGTGTGATCCAAACACCTCAAACTTTGATTCGTCTGTCCATAACACATTTTTCCAATCTTCCTCTGTTCTTTTGCCCATATTAATCTTTTCCTTTTATTAGCCAGTCTCAGATATGGCTTTTGCTTTGTCACTTTGCCCTGAAGGCCAGCATCCCGGAGTCGCCTCTTCACTGTAGATGTTGACACTGGCGTTTTGCGTGTACTATTTAATGAGGCTGCCAGTTGAGGAGCTGTGAGGCGTCGATTTCTCAAATTAGAGACTCTAATGTACTTGTCTTGTTGTTCAGTTGTGCAGCAGAGCCTCCCACTTCTCTTTCTACTCTGGTTAGAGCCTGTTTGTGCTCTCCTCTGAAAGGAGTAGTACACACCGTTGTAGGAAATTTTCAATTTCTTGGCAATTTCTCGCATGGAATAGCCTTCATTTCTAAGAACAAGAATAGACTGTCGAGTTTCACATGAAAGTTCTCTTTTTCTGGCCATTTTGAGAGTTTCATAGAACAAACAAATGTAATGCTCCAGATTTTCAACTAGCTCAAAGGAAGGTCAATTTTATACCTTCTCAAATCAGCCAAACTGTTTTCAGCTGGGCTAACATACTTGTGCAAGGGTTTTCTAGGGTTTTGTAAACCTCCATTAGCCTTCTTACACAGTTAGCCAACACAATGTACACTGGAGTGGTGGTTGTTGGAAATGGGCCTTTATACACCTATGTAGATATTGCAATAAAAGCAAGACGTTTGCAGCTAGAATAGTCATTTACCACATTAACAATGTATAGAGTGTATTTCTGATTTATTTAATGTTAGCTTCTGTAAGGCAGCGCTAGTCATCATGCTGGGGGACACTCGCTGCACTGGGTCAATTAAAGCACACCAGCCACGTTTTCCAGTATTTCACAATCCAGCAGTTTTAATACTCTTCATAACTGCTTATAATCGAGTCTAACTTAGTGGCTCGCCGACATATTACACATATAGTGTCCAGGAGCCTTTCAAGTGGCAGACAGGCCCACTTGGCTCCAGTTACAGCCTTCAGCAAAGTCACTTATATCAACTTCCATATAATGCAGTGTTTTACCTTTGCCGGGTTTTAGCTGCTTCAGACTGTGGCTTTACGGCTTCCAAGAGGTGGGTCTCCATCCCTCGTACCTTCAAATGCTACTGGTATGTTTTCACACCAAACATCCAGCCTCTGCCTTCCAGGACTCTTGCCCTCCAAGGCTACTGGGATCGCTTACACATAAGGATCCAGCCTCTGCCTTTCAGGCTTCACCAGGCTTCAATAGGCCTCACACTCTAACGGTGTCCCACACAGGGAACAGGCCTCACGCCTTTCACCCCCTGTCTCAAAACTACCTTGGTTTATATATCCTCTAGTGCACGCATAGGACCTGTGCTGATGTCAGTCATGTGATCAGACCTTCTGTGTGCCCAGGACCTGTGCGATGTCACAGTCATGTGACCAGTTACCTGAGGGGGAGGTACATGGTCAGCCAAAACACACCCTGGACCATTACAGTAATGCCGCAAGCCGCTGCATTACATACCCCCCCCCTCTGTTCAAACTTGTGGGGTTGAACACATAATATACACAATCACCTTTATAACCCACAGTTCACACCGAGAACATGTACTTGACAATTGCGCTGCTCAGCCCCTGGAACATTAGTCATCGACATTAGCCCATTCCTTAGGGACCTACCATTTGTCATTGTCACTGACTTCGTCAAGTCACATTTCCGGGTCGTAACCTTGTCAGACCTCCCCTGCTCCCAGCGGTCAATACAGCAGTGTGACTCACATGCCCTGGTATCTAAGGTCCGTTTCGACTCCGTACTGTCCCGTACTGTATTGGGTCGTTTGTATGGGCCACTCAGACCTGAGTTACTGGAGGTCTCACTACCTCTAAACCCACGCCTACTACTCTCAGCTGTAGCTGTTCTGTTTATTTGAAGGTCCCTTTCTCTGTCTGGTCTCACAATTTCTAGACGGCTGCCATCTTCTGCTGCTCAGACGATGCTGTCTTTCCACTCGCAGTCTAGCGAGATTCAACTGTTCTACCTCTCGCAGGTAGTTCACTCGGTACTCCCATCAGCATGCGTATATATGCAAGACTTTCTTCCGGGAAGTGTGTTATCACTGATAGTCTATTTCGGTTTCCTGTTCAGTTGTATGTAACAATTGTAGTTCCGTTTTGTCTAGCTAATAAATATGGTGAGTCTTAGCTGCCACACAGAAGACTTTACCTGCTGACAACTGCATGTCGCATGTATTTTGTCTCCTTCCCTTCATTGATGAAGTATTTTAATTTGAATCTCACTGGCAATGCGAAGACCCTTTGCTGTCTATTCTAAAGTTCTCCCTAAGAAAGAAGGGTCACCACAACAGTACATGGTGCCGAAACCCGGGATTGTCACAAACGGACCTCCTCTGGATCCGTCAACAAGGATCTCTCTGGGAACCACTGAATAAATCTGTGGTAAGTAACCCCTTGTGTTACTAATAATTCACTTTTACCTAGAGTGCTCCAGGACAGGTGATTGGTGGTCCTAACAAGACAATCATTTTTGAACCCTTGGCAGTGATTGAATTTTTTTTTATGTGCAAAATTTGTTGTCTTATATGTTTCAATGTGTTTTTTAGATGACGATTGAATGACGGTTGAATGATAATTGAATGAAGTGACGAGTAACCAACTTTGCCCAGCGTGTCAGGATTAGGCACCTCCGCAGTTCTCCTGTATATTTCAGGAGTCGGAGGATTGTTTTATGTTTGTTTTGTCTACATCATAAATGTCTGTTATGATATTGTAAACTATGAGGATCCTTGAATGTGGGACTGAATGATTTTTGATTGATCAATAAGGGACTACGATCTCTGCTTGATAAGGGATCCCATTAGATGTGTTCCTTCACATGTGGTGGAGAGGAAAATTGGTCTGTAAGAGGATCAGGGAAGTGTGATTGCCTATAACAGAGGAATCCTTCATGGTAAGGTAGTACTCTGAGGGTATTAAATTCCCCTGTAAATTGATAAGGGCACCCTTAAGAAAGGGGTAACTGAATGCAGTTTTTAGCCCGAATAGAGCAGGGGGATTAATATCAGCGATTGTGCAGTGTGCATTGAGTGACTGACGTATTGTTAAGTCGTTTTTGATGAATCAGAATTATTGTCCTCAGTGTCTGTGTTCTGTTTTGTGTACACTCAAGAGAGGGAAAATCATAGTAGTTGAAGTTCTTGCTCAGCCTGTATATCCAGACCGGGAAACCTATAGTATAAAAATTACCACTTATTGCAGATATAATTGTCACGCAAAGCCTTTACAAGGTGTAGAAGGAAAACATTTGAACTGGGTAGTAAAAACACACCACTACGCCCCCACCTGGGTGACCCTTTTTTTTGTCCCGGAACTAACCCAGTTGATAGAGAAACTGCAGAGGCAGCTACTTAATAATTTCCGATTACCTCAGGAAATGTTATATGATCATGCATAAATAATTGGAATAGTAGTTGGAGCAGTAGGCTTGGTATTGTTATTTGTTTGGTTGTGTGTAAGAATCTCCCTAGCTCACAGGGCTGGAAAATCGGTGTTAATACTTCCTTTAAAGATCCGTCTTTCGAGGCTCAGAGGAGCCTGGAACAGGATCAGATCCGTCTTTCGAGGCTCAGAGGAGACTGGGACAGGATCAAATTTAGAGTCTGAGAGGCTCTAGGTGTGCTGAAGAGAGTTCTACGGTATCTCTGGCACAGTGATTGCAGTCATGGGGACTGGCAACAGTAAGGAATTGACTGACCTAAAGAGCATGGCCCCAGTTCCAGCATGTGAGATAGTGGAGAGACTGAAAGGGAAAGAAGCAGTAGAGGGATGTGAAATAATATTGAGGAAATTTGGTGTGGGAAAGTGGGGCAATCTGGAAGAGAAGGAATGGGAGAAATATATCTGCAATTGGGAAGGATGGTTGAAAGATAAAAACAAACTAGAGCAGGCAAGGATGTGGTTAGAAGTAGCAAAACGTCTCTCAATGAGTGAACATAAATCAGAGGAAACCAGGCATGGAACTGTCTATGTAATCTATGATAGTTTGAAAAATTCTCAGACCCCTGTAGTCTCTGTACCTGATGTAAATTCGGCACCCCCTTCAGCACCCCCGCCTTATGCTGGGTCAATGGGATGGACTTGCAGACATTGTGGTCATCAGAATTCCCCTGGGGTTAATTGTTGCAGGTCCTGTGGGTCTTCACACCCAGGGACAACACTCAGGGTGCCTCTGTTACCTATGAGGACCACTAGTCACGTACAGTTTCAACCTCCTAGGATGGTTGATAATGTTCAGGTACACGATCCCCCCCCAAGTATGGCCAATAGAAACATATCGACCTTGGTCCCCCAGTGAACTTATTGCCCTCACTACCCTGCTCCCAGATCCCCGAAAAATCATTTAACCTTTAGAATTTGCCTCCAGGGTGTTCAGGAGGCATATCGGGCCACATGGCATGATCTAGTTTCTGTCCTTCTGCAATTTCCTTATGGAAATTACTCAGATGCTGCCAGGCCAGGAACCGGCTATTAAAAATACATCAGAGTCGGGTCGGGTGTTTATACAAAGGGTGCAATACCACAGTCCCTTTCCTTGGGCATTGCCTGTCTCCAGGCATTAAGCATCTCAGCCCAGGGAGGATTGAGGCTATACTAAAAATACCCCTTCCAAGATCTACCAAGTCCCTTCGGGCATTCTTGGGCCGGGTCCAGTACTGCCGTCTCTGGATACGAAATGTCTCTAGTATTATGGCTCCATTGTTCAAATGCCTCAAAACTGTGCCTTTCATCATCAATTCTGAGGCTATTGATGCATTTCACACCCTCAAGCTCACTCTTTCTGCCTCACCAGCTCTAGGTATACCAAATTATGACAAGTTTTTTACTTTGCACTGCCATGAACAGGCTGGACATGCGTCTGGTGTGCTTACCCCAAAAACATGGTGGTAGGCAGCGCCCTCCAGGGTATTACTCTGTAACCCTAGATCCAGTCATTATGGGGTCTCCTACGTGTGTTAGAGCTGTGGCAGCTGCTTCAGAACTCGTTAAAAAGACAGAGGACATAGTGTTAGGAAGCCCCCTCACACTTCAAGTTCCTCATGCTGTATTTGAAATACTTCAACAGGCTGAGACCCGCCACCTCTCAGCATCAAGGTTGACAAAATATGAAGTCTCACTCCTTACACCCCCCCCATATAACTATCAAATGCTGTAATGTTCTAAATCCAGCTACACTACTTCCAGTGGATTTAGAAAAGGGAGGAAAGTATCAAGATGGGGAAGAGGGAGGGACCATGAGCCAAGACCTGCCCCTGTTTTTCAAATTAGCAGATGACGAAGCTCAGTTTGATATGGTATATGAACATGATTGTCAGGCATTGATGGAAGCTGAAATAAAGGGTTTGGCAAATATTACGGATGTACCACTCACTAACCCCTCTGCTGAGTATTTTGTAGATCGTTCCAGAGCTTAGACAGTGAACAAGGACGATTCATCACCGGGTATGCAGTAGTCCACAATGGTAAGGCTGTAATACAAGAACCACTCCCCTCCATCTGCTCTGCGCAAGAGGTGTAGCTTAAAGCACTCACTGCAGCGTGTAATCTGGGAAAAGGTAAAGAAATTAATGTATTTTCTGACTCGCAATATGCTTATGGTGTTGCACATGACTTTGGCGCCATTCGGCGAAGCCGTAATTTCTTGACCTCTGTTGGCAAACCTATAAGGAATGCACAAGCGGTAGAGCAGCTGCTCACAGCACTCACCCTTCCCCCGAAGGGCAGCCATAGTCAAAGTGTCAGCACACACTCGGGAACAAACTCCCCTTGCAGTAGGGAATGCCTTGGCCGACCAGGCGGCTAAGGAAGCAGCATGACTACCTCTGACACAGATACTGGCTATAGCAGGTGC
Organism: Phyllobates terribilis; assembly: GCF_046119375.1. Classification (NCBI taxonomy): domain Eukaryota; kingdom Metazoa; phylum Chordata; class Amphibia; order Anura; family Dendrobatidae; genus Phyllobates; species Phyllobates terribilis. Next base: position 41,726,899 of record NW_027362761.1, on the reverse strand, counting down.
GGGAACCCCAGGAGACTCAGTCAGAGAGTGCAGGAAGCCCCCTTTCAAAGTATATTCAAGAATGTCTAGTTTGTGCAAAACATAACCCTGGTAGACCTATTCGAGTCCCACGGAAATGCACACCAAAATCAGATTACCCATTTCAGAGACTGCAGGTGGACTACATACAGCTACCTAAGGTGGGTAATTATGAATACGCCCTGGTATTCATTGACCTTTTCTCTGGGTGGCCAGAAGCTTGGGCGGTGACTATAGCAAACACAAAAACTACTGCTAAAAAATTGATCAGTGAGGTGGTTTGTATATATGGGGTGCTCGAAACTATAGAAAGTGACAGAGGAACCCATTTTACTGGGGAACTAAGGAAACAAATCACGATCACTCTTGGGATAGAACAAGCTTTCCATGTTCCCTATCATCCACAAAGTAGTGGGAAGATGGAACACCTCAATGGTACCTTGAAACTAAATGTCCAAAAGTGCATGGAAGAAACACACTTGTCCTGGGTAGATTGATTGCCCATAGCATTGTATTCAGTGAGGACCGCCTCCTATGGTTCTCTCACTGAATATGTTCTGGAGTTGCATAATCATTTGACTGTTACTCATAATCATGTTCTTTCCTCTATCCCAGGCCCCAATTGCCTCAGCGGCATTCACACTTTGGTATCAGGAGACTGGGTCGTGGTAAAGAGACATATGAGGAGACCACTGGAGCCCAGATACAGTGAACCATTCCAAGTGCTGTTAACCACTGCCACTTCTGTCAAGCTTCAAGGCAAGATCCATGCCAGCCATTGTTAAAAGGTCTTGAACCCCAGCAGCAGCAGCAAAGATGATGACCCTGTTTGTTTGGACTATGGTAATAGCAACCCTACTCCTTGCCCTAACAAACTGATAAAGCATCATCACCAAGTCTTACTCCAAGACATGGACTCTAATGACCGTCCTAAGAACTGTTGCATATGCACCCATCGTCCAGTATCCTCCAAAACTATGCCTTATTTAGCCATTCCAGTGAGTTTGAAAGAAATGTTTTACTTAAGTAACCACACTTTTCCTATTAGACTAAGAACAACAACAACAAAAAAAGAAGGCCTTAGGTTTAACTGTAGCTGCTTGGGTGACTGAGCCATGGTTGTTGTTTAACAGGAGTGGTCCGCCTCTAAGTCAGACTGAAATGCCTTGGGCGACCAGTCGTGTCGACCTCTCTTGTTATCCGAACTTTACCTCTTGCAGCTGTATTCAGATAAAATCCAGAGTGTTTCCTTTCTTTACAGCTGACTATTCAGAGTGTCATGGATCTGCTACCACTACTACGCAGTATATGGCGGTTGATGCCACTCTCAATCCTAAGCTTCATTGTGTAAATGTCACCTTGCAAAATCTAATATCAGGTTTTACCTCAAAGGACACTCAGTATCAGGGAAAAATTATGGCATAAGCACTACCTTGTTATCTAAATGGATTGCTAGTCTGTTCAACAACACTGTTGTTGGAGCACCAGAGCGTTTATATATTGTATGTGGACATCAGGCTTACCCAACAATTTCACAGGAGTTTGCACACTAGCTTTTCTGACACTTTCTACTTTTATAGTAAAACACACAAGAGTAGATATTAAAGCAATCCCTCTACACACACTGTACAGACGCGCTGCAGACGACAAGCCCAGACCAAATGGTAAACCGCATCTTGCAGAAATGGGGGTGGCTAACAAATTTTTCAGTGTCTTATTCATTTACCCATTCATAATGCAAATGTGGGATAAGTTGGTAGAGGCGACTGATTATCTAGATGATCAGATCTTCCAGATTCTTGACGGTCTCAATACATCTAATATTGTACAGAAACAACTAATTGCAGTTACTAACCAACACACCATAGTGCTAGATTACTTGACTGCTAGAGAGGGGTCAGATAATAGGCCCCACCTGTTGCCACTACATACAACCTGCAACAAATTTCCAGGTAAAGACCAAGATAGAGATAGTTAGAGAAATGAGGCATGCGTGGCTCCAAGAACATCATGTCAACAAAGATTCCTGGTGGAGCGAAACTTTCTCATTTCTTAATCCTGTCAATTAGTTCAAGGGTATAGGTGGGTGGCTAATGGGCATCTTACAAGGTATTCTACAAATAGGATTTTTGATATTACTAGTGTATATAGTTGCCAGGATTAGTATATTTGCTATTAAGAGACTATGCAAGAAAACACGCAAGGATAAGCATCACAGGCCTGCAAACTATAGTACCACTTCTCCTATAAACATATATGATGAGATTTACAAGCGAGATATTTGTCGGTGAACGGGATTTGTCCCCTCCAGGCTTTTATAGCATGGGGAAGTAGCTGATGAATAAATTGTTTTGTAAAATAATAAAAAGGGAGGAGTTGTTATGGTTAATATTTTATATCTGGCTTCTTTATTATTTAGATACAATTATATCCTTTTCGATGTCTGTAGTCTCTGTTTAAAACTTGCATCATGGAATGTCTGACTAAGATACTGGTTTCCTGTGAATCCCCTGACAAGAATGTTTTACGCTGGGCCACGGGAAGTGTGTTATCACTGATAGTCTATTTCGGTTTCCTGTTGAGTTGTATGTAACAATTGTAGTTCCGTTTTGTCTAGCTAATAAATATGGTGAGTCTTAGCTGCCACACAGAAGACTCTACCAGCTGACAACTGCATGTCGCATGTATTTTGTCTTCCTCCCTTCATTGATGAAGTATTTTCATTTAAATTTCACTGGCAATGTGAAGACCCTTTGTTGTCTATTCCAAAGTTCTTACCTAAAAAAGAAGGGTCACCACAACAATATCAATGATAATCTTTATTTAAATAGATATAAAAATATATTAAAGAAAAAAGAGGGGAAATAACATCAACAGATAGTATAAAAACAATAATTACATCCGATGGTGAGAGGTATGCAGCAGGTACTAAATGCAATATATATACATATATATATATATATATATATATATCTCCTGTCTTATTATATATGAATAAAGTGCATATATTACCATTAAATTATTAAAAGGGTGTATATAAAGAGCATAGTGCTTTGGATAATTGATGGCTAATCCCTAGCAGGTCTGTATATTGTAATAACAGTAAGTGATAAACATATAGATTGAGAATAACATACTAAGCAAGAAAATATATAATAATGCACCGTTATTACATAGACAAGTTACGCAGATATACATCATGTTCTACTTTTATATATAGGAGATAGATGCAGACCTAACACCAGGAACGTATTCACAACGTACGTTTCACTGGTGGCTTTAACAAGGCCTGTAATCAGGCTGTAAAAACTAAAAATAGGGGCTATATAACACTAGGCTGTACTGCACTCTATTCTCCAATGGTGAGAGGTATGTCATTTAGCAGTAGGTACTAAATACAATAGGTACAGTATACATACAGTACAGACCTAAAGTTTGGACACACCTTCTCATTTAAAGATTTTTCTGTATTTTCATGACTATGAAAATTGTACATTCACACTGAAGGCTTTAAAACTCTGAATTAACACATGTGGAATTATATACTTAACAAAATAGTGTGAAACAACTGAAAATATGTCTTATATTCTAGGTTCTACAAAGTAGCCACCTTTTGCTTTGATGACTGCTTTGCACACTCTTGGCATTCTCTTGATGAGCTTCAAGAGGTAGTCACCGGAAATGGTCTTCCATGAATCTTGAAGGAGTTCCCAGAGATGCTTAGCACTTGTTGGCCCTTTAGCCTTCACTCTGCGGTCCAGCTCATCCCAAACCATCTCGATTGGGTTCAAGTCTGGTCACTGTGGAGGCCAGGTCATCTGGCGTAGCACCCCATCACTCTCCTTCTTGGTCAAATAGCCCTTACATAGCCTGGAGGTGTGTTTGGGGTCATTGTCCTGTTGAAAAATAAATGATGGTCCAACTAAACGCAAACCAGATGGAATAGCATGCCACTGCAAGATGCTGTGGTAGCCATGCTGGTTCAGTATGCCTTCAATTTTGAATACATCCCCAACAGTGTCACCAGCAAAGCACCTCCACAGCACCACACCTCCTCCTCCATGCTTCACGGTGGGAACCTAGCATGTAGAGTCCATTCGTTCACCTTTTCTGCGTCGCACAAAGACACGGTGGTTGGAACCAAAGATCTCAAATTTGAACTCATCAGACCAAAGCACAGATTTCCACTGGTCTAATGTTCATTCCTTGTGTTCTTTAGCCCAAACAAGTCTCTTCTGCTTGTTGCCTGTCCTTAGCAGTAGTTTCCTAGCAGCTATTTTACCAATTTTACCATGAAGGCCTGCTGCACAAAGTCTCCTCTTAACAGTTGTTGAAGAGATGTGTCTGCTGCTAGAACTCTGTGTGGCATTGACCTGGTCTCTAATCTGATCTACTGTTAACCTGCGATTTCTGAGGCTGGTGACTCGGATAAACTTATCCTCAGAAGCAGAGGTAACTCTTGGTCTTCCTTTCCCGGGGCGGTCCTCATGTGAGCCAGTTTCTTTGTATGCTTGATGGTTTTTGCAACTGCACTTGGGGACACTTTCAAAGTTCTCCCAATTTTTCGCACTGACTGACCTTCATTTCTTAAAGTAATGATGGCCACTCTTTTTTCTTTACTTAGCTGCTTTTTTCTTGCCATGATACAAATTCTAACAGTCTATTCAGTAAGACTATCAGCTGTGTATCCACCAGACTTCTGCACAACACAACTGATGGTCCCAACCCCATTTATAAGGCAAGAAATCCCACTTACTAGACCTGACAGGGCACACCTGTGAAGTAAAAACCATTTCCGGTGACTACCTCTTGAAGCTCATCAAGAGAATGCCAAGAGTGTGCAAAGCAGTTGTCAAAGCAAAAAGTGACTACTTTGAAGAACCTAGAATGTAAGACATATTTTCAGTTGTTTCACACTTTTTTGTTAAGTATATAATTCCACATGTGTTAATTCATAGTTTTGATGCCTTCAGTGTGAATGTACAATTTTCATAGTCATGAAAATACCGAAAAATCTTTAAATGAGAAGATGTGTCCAAACTTTTGGTCTGTACTGTATATGTACCTCTCCTATTCTATTATATACGAATAAAGTGCAATTATTACCATGAAATTAATAAAGGGTGTATAATATAAGGGTGCATTATCATATATTTTGTTGCCTAGTATGCTATTCTCAATCTATATGTTAGGTGGAACATAGGGTAAACATATAGGTACATATGGTGGGGTAAACATAGGGTAAACATATAGGTTGAGAATAGCCTACTAGGCAAGAAAATATCTCAAATAACACATCCTAGATCTGAATGAATGAAATATTCTGATTGAATACTTTGTTCTGTACAAAGTTGAATGTGCTGACAACAAAATCACACAAAAATCATCAATGGAAATCAAATTGATTAACCAATGGATGTTATGATCTGCTACAAGAACTAAGGAAAGATAGGAAAACTGTCCCTACAATAGGACTAAGTTGATTCCCTAGGATGCAGCGGGCAACCTGTTGAACAGACCCGCCTTCGTCCTCAGCTAGTCTGAACGCAGACCTATAGATATAAGGGATGGGTCCCTAAAAGTACTAAGGACTGGGACAAAATTGGACACCTCCTAGCAGAAGTTGTAGCGGAGCAAAAAGACAAACAAAAATACTTAGAGGTCCAAGGACCAAGCAAACTAAAGAGATAGGTACAAAGCACCTGGCTAGATTAAGAGTCAAAGTAACACTGAAGTCCAGCAAAGCCAGAAGGGCGGAGCTGGAATAAATAGGCTGCAGGTCATGTGACCACAAAATAGAAAAAAACTAACAGGAGGGTTCAAACAGTGCCCCCTCTTCTATGAGGATCCTCCAGGCCCAGGTCTAATAGGAAACCTCCTGTGAAACGCTCTGATAAGTCTAGGAGCAAAGACATCATCTGCCCTTACCCAGGAGTTATCCTCAGGACCGAAACCTTTCCAAGCGACGAGATACTGCAATCTCCCTCTATGCCTTCTGGAATTCAGGATACGAGAAATTTCATATTCACCGTCTTCCACCACCGGAGGAACTGTGACAGTGGCATCAGCTTTTTTCAACAAGGAAACATGAAACACCGGATTAATCTTCCAGGAGGAGGGAACCTCCAACCTAACAGCAGACTGGTTAACCACCTGAAGCACCTTAAATGGTCCCACAAACTTCGGACCCAATTTCTTAGAAGGAATCCTCAACCGCAGATTCTTTGAGGACAACCAAACCATGTCACCAACAGTAAACAAAACCTCTTGACTTTTCCTGTTAAAATACTTCTTAGACTTTTTGTTAGCCTTTTGAAGGTTACAACGTACATCAGTCCAAACTCTCTCCAAATCACCGGAAAAATTCTCCTCCTCCGGCACAGCTGACACCTATTTGGAGAACGAACCAAATGACGGATGTCTCCCAGTACAACAAAAAAACGGAGAACACCCAGCAGAAGAGGATGTATGGTTGTTAAGAGCAAATTCAGCAAGTGGCAGAAACTCAGACCACCCCTTTTGATTGTCTGCCACAAAACAACGCAAAAACTGCTCAACATCCTGGTTCTTTCTTTCTGTCTGTCCATTAGACTCAGGATGATACCCAGATGAAAATGACAAATGGACTCCCAACCTGTCACAAAAGGCACGCCAAAAACGAGCCACAAACTGAGGTCCCCTATCAGAAACAATGTCGGTGGGAACGCCATGAAGTCTGACAATTTCCTTGACAAAAGCCTTAGCAAGGGTCTTAGTGCAGGGTAGTTTAATGAAAGGAACCAAGTGACACATCTTGCTAAAACGGTCCACGACCACCCAGATGACAGTGAAACCCTCGGACACAGGAAGGTCAGTAATAAAATCCATTGGAAGATGAGTCCAAGGTGCACTAGGAACCTCCAGAGGGCAAAGCAACCCCGCAGCAGGAGCATGTGAAGCCTTTGATCTAGCACACACCGTACACTGACGCACCCATTTAATGATTTCCTTCTGCCACCCAGGCCACCAAAAACTGCGACCTACCAGTCTCTTAGTCTCCGAAATTCCTGGATGACCTGCCATCCGAGACTCATGATACTCCACAAACAACTCTCTCCTAAAGGTTCTAGGTACAAACAACCTCCCATGGGGAGTGTTAGATGGGGCATCCTCCTGGGCTTTCAGAATCCCATCTTCCAAAACGGAGTCCAATGCTGCTATCACAACTCCTTCCTGTAAAATGCTCCCCTCTTCCTCAGTACCAACCATGGGAGAAAAGCTGCGAGATAAAGCATCAGCTTTAACATTCTTAGTACCCGGGATGTAAGTAACAGAAAAATTAAACCGCGAAAAAAACAGTGCCCACCTAGCCTGACGGGCATTCAAGCGCTTGGCAGCATCTAGATAGATCAGATTCTTATGATCAGTGAAAACCTGAATGGGAAATTTAGCACCTTCCAAGAAATGACACCAATGTTCAAATGCGAGTTTGATAGCCAGCAATTCCCGATTACCAACATCGTAATTAAGTTCGGTTTCAGAAAATTTTTTCTAAAAAAAAGCACAGGGATGAACCCCATCCTTGTTCTCCTGAGACAAAACCGCACCGACCCCCCCACCGAAGAAGCATCAACCTCGACCAAAAAAGGCTTGGTCTCATCAGGCTGCATAAGGATAGGGGCAGAACTGAACCTCTCCTTGAGATACACAAAAGCTTCAATGGCCTCAGAAGTCCACTGGACCGTATTCGCACCTTTCCTGGTGAGATCGGTCAGCGGCTTAACAATTCTAGAAAACTTCTTAATGAATTTTCTGTAATAATTGGCGAAACCCAAAAATCTCTGTATCGATTTTAAACCAAGGCCATTCCTGCACAGCCTGAACCTTCACCGGGTCCATCTCAAAGCCCTCGCTGGAGATAATGTAGCCCAAAAAACTAATTCTCTGCACAGCGAACTCGCATTTCTCCAGCTTAGCAAAAAGTGAATTGTCACTTAATAACTGAAATACCTCACGTACGCTCTGCCAATGAGACTCCAGATCTGGCGAATAAATCAAAATGTCATCCAAATACACCACCACATTCTTACCAATCAAAGGTCTCAGGATGTCATTAATAAGGTTCTGAAAAAACGCTGGTGCATTAGTAAGACCAAAAGGCATAACCAGATTCTCAAAATGACCCACCGGAGTGTTAAAAATAGTCTTCCATTCATCACCCTCCTTCATTCGCAACAAATTGTATGCCCCCCGGAGATCAATTTTAGAGAACCACTTGGCCCCCACTAACAGGAATTAACGGCAGTGGGTAGGAATTGCGTACAGTAATTTTATTAATTTCGCGAAAGTCCACACATGGACGTAAACCGCCGTCTTTTTTTTTTTTACAAAAAAAAATCCAACAGCTACAGGTGACTTAGAAGACCAGACAATGTGAACTGAGGTCTAAGATGGCAGACATACAAGAAACAGAGGCATGTTCACACTAGCAAAAAAGAAGCAAGACAAAAATATATCTCATACCCTACCATAATTATATATAAATGTAAAGCAAAGTTGCATAATAAATATAGGGTACTTAGTGAACTATTTTTGATCAAAAAAAGTATACAAGCCGTCCCACCAGCGGCAAGGTGACCCTAAATTGGGACGGTACCTATACTGCCTATATTAAAAACCTTACTGTATATCAAAGTTGAAATAATGCATATAAAAGGGTAGACAAATAGGACCGGGTCCCAACTCCAGACCACCTAGGCCCGTGGTAAGCTACATATATACCAATCAGCTCAACAAAGGGCATGCCACACCCTTAAATTGCACAGAATGCAAACAATTTAGGGTCACCTTGCCGCTGGTGGGACGGCTTGTATACTTTTTTTGATCAAAAATAGTTCACTAAGTACCCTATATTTATTATGCAACTTTGCTTTACATTTATATATAATTATGGTAGGGTATGAGATATATTTTTGTCTTGCTTCTTTTTTGCTAGTGTGAACATGCCTCTGTTTCTTGTATGTCTGCCATCTTAGACCTCAGTTCACATTGTCTGGTTTTTTGACTTGTTTGCATTCTGTGCAATTTAAGGGTGTGGCATGCCCTTTGTTGAGCTGATTGGTATATATGTAGCTTACCACGGGCCTAGGTGGTCTGGAGTTGGGACCCGGTCCTATTTGTCTACCCTTTTATATGCATTATTTCAACTTTGATATACAGTAAGGTTTTTAATATAGGCAGTATAGGTACCGTCCCAATTTAGGGTCACCTTGCCGCTGGTGGGACGGCTTGTATACTTTTTTTGATCAAAAATAGTTCACTAAGTACCCTATATTTATTATGCAACTTTGCTTTACATTTATATATAATTATGGTAGGGTATGAGATATATTTTTGTCTTGCTTCTTTTTTGCTAGTGTGAACATGCCTCTGTTTCTTGTATGTCTGCCATCTTAGACCTCAGTTCACATTGTCTGGTTTTTTGACTTGTTTGCATTCTGTGCAATTTAAGGGTGTGGCATGCCCTTTGTTGAGCTGATTGGTATATATGTAGCTTACCACGGGCCTAGGTGGTCTGGAGTTGGGACCCGGTCCTATTTGTCTACCCTTTTATATGCATTATTTCAACTTTGATATACAGTAAGGTTTTTAATATAGGCAGTATAGGTACCGTCCCAATTTAGGGTCACCTTGCCGCTGGTGGGACGGCTTGTATACTTTTTTTGATCAAAAATAGTTCACTAAGTACCCTATATTTATTATGCAACTTTGCTTTACATTTATATATAATTATGGTAGGGTATGAGATATATTTTTGTCTTGCTTCTTTTTTGCTAGTGTGAACATGCCTCTGTTTCTTGTATGTCTGCCATCTTAGACCTCAGTTCACATTGTCTGGTTTTTTGACTTGTTTGCATTCTGTGCAATTTAAGGGTGTGGCATGCCCTTTGTTGAGCTGATTGGTATATATGTAGCTTACCACGGGCCTAGGTGGTCTGGAGTTGGGACCCGGTCCTATTTGTCTACCCTTTTATATGCATTATTTCAACTTTGATATACAGTAAGGTTTTTAATATAGGCAGTATAGGTACCGTCCCAATTTAGGGTCACCTTGCCGCTGGTGGGACGGCTTGTATACTTTTTTTGATCAAAAATAGTTCACTAAGTACCCTATATTTATTATGCAACTTTGCTTTACATTTATATATAATTATGGTAGGGTATGAGATATATTTTTGTCTTGCTTCTTTTTTGCTAGTGTGAACATGCCTCTGTTTCTTGTATGTCTGCCATCTTAGACCTCAGTTCACATTGTCTGGTTTTTTGACTTGTTTGCATTCTGTGCAATTTAAGGGTGTGGCATGCCCTTTGTTGAGCTGATTGGTATATATGTAGCTTACCACGGGCCTAGGTGGTCTGGAGTTGGGACCCGGTCCTATTTGTCTACCCTTTTATATGCATTATTTCAACTTTGATATACAGTAAGGTTTTTAATATAGGCAGTATAGGTACCGTCCCAATTTAGGGTCACCTTGCCGCTGGTGGGACGGCTTGTATACTTTTTTTGATCAAAAATAGTTCACTAAGTACCCTATATTTATTATGCAACTTTGCTTTACATTTATATATAATTATGGTAGGGTATGAGATATATTTTTGTCTTGCTTCTTTTTTGCTAGTGTGAACATGCCTCTGTTTCTTGTATGTCTGCCATCTTAGACCTCAGTTCACATTGTCTGGTTTTTTGACTTGTTTGCATTCTGTGCAATTTAAGGGTGTGGCATGCCCTTTGTTGAGCTGATTGGTATATATGTAGCTTACCACGGGCCTAGGTGGTCTGGAGTTGGGACCCGGTCCTATTTGTCTACCCTTTTATATGCATTATTTCAACTTTGATATACAGTAAGGTTTTTAATATAGGCAGTATAGGTACCGTCCCAATTTAGGGTCACCTTGCCGCTGGTGGGACGGCTTGTATACTTTTTTTGATCAAAAATAGTTCACTAAGTACCCTATATTTATTATGCAACTTTGCTTTACATTTATATATAATTATGGTAGGGTATGAGATATATTTTTGTCTTGCTTCTTTTTTGCAGGTGACTTAGAAGGTCTAATGTGACCAGCAGCCAAGCTCGTCTATATGTATTCCTCCAAGGCTTTTCTTTCAGGGATAGTAAGATTAAATAAGCGACTCTTGGGAAGAGTAGCTCCAGGAACAAACTCAATGGTGCAATCATAGTCCCTATGAGGAGGTAGAATTTGCGACTCCTCCTCTGAAAAAAACTTCCAAAAATCCTGAATAGGTACAGGTAATTCCCCTCTTTCCACAGCAGCAATGCGACCGTTACAACATTTATCATAACACTTAGGACTCCAAGATTTAATCTCATTAGTAGACCAGTCCAGTAAAGGATTGTGCAGTTTTAACCAAGGCAAACCTAACACTACTGGAGAAGGTAAATTATTTAATACCACTAAATCCAAATTCTCTTGGTGAATACCATTAATAGTGAGGGGAAATTCATAACCTTGTGAGTAACACATTTCAAAGGAGTGTTATCAACAGCAACCACAGAAATAGGAGATGACAAAGGTTTAGGTTCCAATTTAAGTTTTTCCAAAAATCCCTTATCAATCACATTCAGTGTAGAACCACAATCCACAAAAACCTGAAATTCAATCAACTCCTCCTGCAATGAGGTACTCCCTGAAAGAAATACTCCCTTAGAGTTTAAACAAGCAATACGGGCGTAACTGACATTTTTTTTTTCTTTTTTAACAGAAGCTCACAGTTCTTAACAAAATGGTCAGATTTACCACAGTAAAAACACAATCCCTTGGAAAACCTGCGGTCTTTTTCCTGAGAGCGGAGTGGCATCATCCCAATCTCCATCGGTTCTCCGTCTTCCGAGCAGACCCTCTGATCACTAGGAGCTGCCATAGCAGGAGTTTTCTCCTCATTAACCCTGGCACGCAGTCTCCTGTCCACCCGTATAGCTAATTGCATGGCTTCTTGCAAGTTTCCAGGTGCAGGGAAAGCAATCAGCAGATCCTTAACCCTTCCACTTAGACCAGCAAGAAAGAAACATTTTAACGCCGAATCATTCCATCTCACTTCAGAAGACCACCTTCGGAAGTGTGTACAATAATTTTCAACATCCCCTGACCCCTGCTTTTAACGTCTCAGTTGTGTCTCAGCAGAAGAGATTCGATCAGGATCGTCATACAACAACCCCATAGCAGAAAAAAAATCTTCCACTGATCTAAAACACGGATCATTAGGTTGGAGAGAAAAGGCCCACCCCTGTGGTTCCTTGCGTAAAAGTGACATGATAAACCCAATGCGCTGTGATTCATTCCCAGAGGACCTGGGTCTCAAACGAAAATATAATAAACAAGCATTTTTAAAGGAAAAAAAATCTTGTTGTTTACCATAAAAAAAATCAGGCAGTCCTACCTTCGGTTCAACAAAATGCGCTCCAGGACAGCTACTCACGTGTTGCTGGAGCTCGGCCACTTCAAGAGACAATCCCTGTAGGTGTTAAGCCAATTCCTGAACAGACACCATGCTGATCTTTGGATCTAGTTCCTTTAGGATTTTTTCTTTTGATTTTGGGCTGGACTTACTGTTATGATCTGCTACAAGAACTAAGGAAAGATAGGAAAACTGTCCCTACAATAGGACTAAGCTGATTCCCTAGGATGCAGCGGGCAACCTGTTCCTTGTGAACAGACCCGCCTTCGTCCTCAGCAAGTCTGAATGCAGACCTATAGATATAAGGGAGGGGTCCCTAAAAGTACTAAGGACTGGGACAAAATTGGACACCTCCTAGCAGAAGTTGTAGCGGAGCAAAAAGACAAACAGACAAAAATACTTAGAGGTCCAAGGACCAAGCAAACTAAAGAGATAGGTACAAAGCACCTGGCTAGATTAAGAGTCAAAGTAACACTGAAGTCCAGCAAAGCCAGAAGGGCGGAGCTGGAATAAATAGGCAGGTCACGTGACCACAAAATAGAAAAAAACTAACAGGAGGGTTCTAACAATGGAGGCCTGGATTTGGAGTCACCCCCAAAATTAAAGTGGAAAAACACACTACAGGCTGATCCAACTTTGATGTAATGTCCTTAAAACAAGTCAAAATGAGTCTCAGTATTGTGTGTGGCCTCCACGTTCCTGTATGATCTCCCTACAACGCCTGAGCATGCTCCTGATGAGGTTGTGGATGGTCTCCTGTGGGATCTCCTCCCAGACCTGGACTAAAGCATCCGCCAACTCCTGGACAGTCTGTGGTGCAATGTGACGTTTGTGGATGGACCGAGACATGATGTCTCAGATGTGCTCAATCGGATTCAGGTCTGGCGAACGAGCGGGCCAGTCCATAGCTTCAATGCCTTCATCTTGCAGGAACTGCTGCCACACTCCAGCCACATGAGGTTTGGCATTGTCCTGCATTAGGAGGAACCCAGGGCCAGCCGCACCAGCATATGGTCTCACAAGGGGTCTGAGAATCTCATCTCAGTACCTAATGGCAGTCAGGCTACCTCTGACGAGGACATGGAGGGCTGTGCGGCCCTCCAAAGAAATGCCACCCCACACCATTACTGACCCACTGCCAAACCAGTCATGCTGAAGGATGTTGCAAGCAGCATATCACGCTCCACGGTGTCTCCAGACTCTGTCATGTCTGTCACATGTGCTCAGTGTGAACCTGCTTTCATCTGTGAAGAGCACAGGGCGCCAATGGCGACTTTGCCAATCCTGGTGTTCTGTGGAAAATGCCGAGCTTCCTGCACGGTGTTGGGCTGTGAGCACAACCCCCATCTGTGGATGTCGGGCCCTCATACAACCCTCATGGAGTCGGTTTCTAACCGTTTGCGCAGACACATGCACATTTGTGGCCTGCTGGAGGTCATTTTGCAGGGCTCTGGCAGTACTCCTCCGGTTCCTCCTTGCACAAAGGTGGAGGTAGCGGTCCTGCTGCTGGGTTGTTGCCCTCCTACGGCCCCCTCCACGTCTCCTGGTGTACTAACCTGTCTCCTGGTAGCGCCTCCAGCCTCTGGACACTACGCTGACAGACACAGCAAACCTTCTTGCCATAGCTCGCATTGATCTGCCATCCTGGATGAGCTGCACTACCTGAGCAACTACTGTGGGTTGTAGAGTCCGTCTCATGCTACCACGAGTGTGAAAGCACAACCAACATTCAGAAGTGACGAAAACAGCCAGAAAGCATTGGTACTGAGATGTGGTCTGTGGTCCCCATCTGCAGAACCACTCCTTTATTGAGTGTGTCTTGATAATTGCCAATAATGTACATCTATTGTATATTCCATTTGCACAACAGCATGTGAAATTGATTGTCAATCAGTGTTGCTTCCTAAGTGGACAGTTTGATTTCACAGAAGTTTGATTTACTTGGAGTTATATTCTGTTAAGTGTTCCCTTTATTTTTTTGAGCAGTGTATAATAATGCACCCTTATAACATAGCAAAGTTAGGCAGATATATACAAAAGTAGAACATAATGTATAGGAGATAGATACAGAGTCTGTATTACACACCTCACACCTGGAGCGTATTCCCAATGTACAATTTGCCAGTGGCTTTAACGAGGGCTCTAATCGGGCTGTGAAAACAGAAAATAGGGGCTGTATAACACTAGACTGTACTGCACTCTATTCTCCTCACATACAGAATGCTGATAATGGCGGAAAAACCCATGATACGGCCTTTATACAGGCTGTCTCATATGCTGCACTGGCCTATTACCGTCATTTTAATACTTGACATGGCTGTGATTGAGCAGGAAGTGCCCACAGTCGTAAAGGTTGTTGATTGGCTGCGACGCAACCTCTAAACAAGTTTATTGGGTGCAACCGATTCACTTGCACTTTACAGAACATGTTCGGGGTGTGTATCGCACACAGCACAGGGTGTCCGGTATGGACCCAGAACATTAGCGTTCTGGCTAATATTCAGGGCTATTAATAACAACTCACAGCTGTATGCTTAGCATTTACTGGCTAGTTTACAGGGGGACTCCACAAAAAATTGACGTAGGGCGCTCCTATTAATCCTAACCAGCCAAGGCTAAACAGACAGCTATGAGCTGATATTAATAGCCATTTAAGGGGCCAGGGAAATTTTCCCCCCTCCCAGGCTAAGAATATCAGCCCTTAGCCTCCGCTCTTCCCACTTGCCCTGGTGTGGTAGCAAGTGGGGTAATATTTGTGGGGTTGATGTCAGCTTTCTATTGCCAGCTAACATGAAGCTCAGGGGTTAGTAAGACGCCCTTATTACTAACCCCATAGTCAGATTGTAAAAAAAAAAAACACCCAGTATAAAGTCCTTTAACCGCTTCCCGATCGCCCACTGTACATAAACGTCGGTGCTTGCTGGACTCTGTGCAGCACCGACGTCTATGAATGGTTGGAGGCACGCAGCGCTCAGGACCCCTTGGGTCCTTCAAGCGCTGCGATTCCTGTGCAGAGTGACAGATCTGATAGGTAACATCATCAGGACCTGATTGGATCAGGTCCCAATGATGTGAAACCCTTTGTTATCTTCTAGATGCCGCGATCCATAGCGATTGCGGCATTTAGAAGATACTGATAGGGAGAGGGGGTCGTCCACTCACATTTCCGACGGCCCCTGTGATAAGATCTGGCGTTGTCATGGCAGCTGGAGGTCACATGATGACTTCCAGGTCTGCCATGTACGGTGGCCTGCTAGGCTCAACCAGGTCTCGTGCAATGCAATACATGTCTATTGCATTTCATGAGACCAGTGATCAGAAAAATAAAAATTCAAGCCCCACACAGGGACTAAGTAAAAATGTAAAAAAAAGTTTAAAAATATTTTCAAACGATTAAAAAAAATAATCACAAAATAAAAGAATAAAAAAAATATCTAACCAATTAATCCGTATATTTATGCAAAAACAAAAAAAGTACATATATTTGGTATCGCCGCGTCCGGAACAACCCAATCTTTAAAACAGTCGCACTAATTAACTCCTTCTGCGCACACCGTAAAAAATAAAAAAAGCAAAAAACAATGCTTTTTCATCATACCGTCAAACAAAAAGTGGAATAAAATGCTATAAAAAAGCCAAATGGAAATAAAAATGGTAATACTAAAAATGTCATCAGTGGAAAAATAAAAAAGTTATAGCTCTCAGAACAAAGCGATGCAAAAGAATTATTTTTTCTGTAAAATAGTTTTTATTGTGTAAAAGCGCCAAAACATTAAAAAACTATATTAATGTGGTATCGCTGTAATCGTACTGACCCGAAGAATAAAGCTGCTTTATCAATTTTACAAAATGCGGAACGGCATTAAAAAAAACCCTCAAAAAACAAATCCTGAATTGCTGTTTTTTGTTCATTCTGTCTCCCAAAAAACGGAATAGAAAGCGATCAAAAAATGTTGTGTACCCGTAAATGGTACCAATAAAAATGTCAACTCGTCCCACAAAAAACAAGCCCTAATCTGACTCTGTCGGCCAAAAAATGGAAAAATTATAGCTCTCAAAATATGGTGATGCAAAAACTAGTTTTTGCAAAAAAGCATCTTTTAGTGTGTGACAGCTGCCAATCATAAAAACCCAATATAAATCTGGTATCGCTGTAATCGCACCGAGCCGAAGAATAAAGTCACCTAATCACTTATACCGCAAGAGGAATAGCATAAAAAATAAATAAAACCAATTCTTCACCAGCTGTTGATTTGTTCATTCTGCTTCCCAAAACAACGCAGTATGGCTCAGCTCTCATTTATCCTGGGCTCCGCGCTGAGTGCTTTGACCGGGGAATCCATGTAGATCTCTGAAGTATGTGATGGATATTCCCCGGTGAATTATTCCCTGTGATGAGGCTGCCTCAGTATAGTGAAAAGATCCCTCGGGGGTTTCATCTGGATTACATCACTTGGAGATTTAAATGGAAACCTCGATGTAAGTGCTCAGCATAGAGCGCCGGATAAATATGATCTAAAACGTTATGTAAAACGTTCCCAATAAAAGCTTCAACTCAATCCACAAAAAAAAGCAAGTCCCCACTCAGGTCCGTCATCTGTTAACGGAAAAATAGGGGGCTTCCATTTTACTGGTAGCACAAAGGCTCTGGAAAAGCAAAATGGCCCTTGCCTCCGAAAAGAAATTCAGAAAATCCTGTGCTCCCAAATCCAAATGCCCCCCTCCCTTCTGAGCCCCACAGAATGCCTAAACCACATTTAGGGTCCACTTTTGGCATTTCTGTAGCGATGAGAGCCTGCCAAATTTATGTCTCCAGAAGCATGAGCTGGCACAACGTACTGGTCACTACAAAGTTCTTGTCACCACAGCGTACTGGTCACTCCAACAGCAGTTTGCAATTTTCACTCAGCAACATCCACTGCTTCTTGTTTCTGGAAAACACCCATGGAGTCAAAATCATCACTACACCTGTAGATAAATTCCCAAAGGGGTATAATTTCCAAAATGGGGTCACTTGAGGGGGGATTCTGCTCTTCTAGCACTTAGGGGCTCTGTATATGGAGTCCGCAAACTATTCTACAATAATTTGTTCTCCAAGAGTCAAATAGTGCTCCGTCCCTCCGGAATCTCGCCGTATCGTATGGCTGAGCGGTACTGTACAGCCACATATGCGGTATTGCCACGTTCAGAAGAAATTGTGTCACACATTTTGGCACCATTTTTACCCATTGCCTTGTGTGAAAATGTAAAATCTGAGATTAAAACAATTTTTTGGTGATAAAAATATAATTATTTTTCTTCACCGCCCAATGGTATAAATTTCTGTGAGCCACATGTGGTGTCAATATGATCACTGCACCCCTAGATAAATTCATTGAGAGGTGTAGTTTGTAAAATGCAGTCACTTATGGTGATTTCTGCTGTTCTGGGCCCTCAGGGGCTCTCCTAGTGGGTCATGTCACCTGCAAACCACAACAGTAAAATCTGCAATGTAATATGGCAATACTTCCCTTGTGAGCTTTGCACTGTGCCTGAAAAGTAGTTTTCGACCACTTATGGGATAACATTTTCTCTCATTACCCTTTTTGAAAATTGCAAACTTGAGGTCAAAGCAACATTTAAGTGTAAAAAAATAGTAATATTTCATTTACTCAGCCCAATGTTATACCAGTAACGTGAGGGTTAAATATACTCCCTACTCACCTAGATGAATTCCTTGAGAGGTGTAGTTTACAAAATGGGGTCACTTGTGGGGGTTTCTGCTGGTTTGGCATGTCAGGGACTCTTCAAATGTGACATGGAGTCCGCAACCAATCTCAGCCAAAATAGCGCTCCTTCCTATCCAAGCCCTGCCGTGCGCCAAAGCAGTAGTTTTCCACCACATATGGGGTATCGGCATACTCAGAAAATTTTGCACAACAAATTTTGGCTTCCATTTTCTCCTTTTACCCTTGTGAAAATAAAAAAATTTGGGCTAAAACAACATTTTTGTGGGAAAAATTTGATTTTTTTTATATTAACAGCTCAACACTAAAAAAATTCTATGAAGCCCCTGAGGTTTCAAGGTGCTCACCACACATCTAGATACATTTCTTGAGGTGTCTAGTTTCCAAAATTGGTTCATTTGTGTTGGGTTTCCACTGTTTTGGCACCTCAGGGGCTCTCCAAACGAAACATGGCGTCCACTATCAATTCCAGACAATTTTGCATTCCAAAAGTCAAATGATGCTCCTTCCCTTCTGAGCCCTGCCGGGCACCCAAGCAGTAGTTTTCCACCACATATGGGGTATCGGCATACTCAGGAGAAATCGCACAACAAATTTTATGGTCCACTTTCTCCTGTTACACTTGTGAAAATGAAAAAATTGGGGCAAAAATAATATTTTTGTAGGACAAATGTGTTTTTTAATTTTTGCGGCTCAGCATTATAAAAATCTGTGAAGCCCCAGAAGGTTCAAAGTGCTCACCACACATCTAGATAAATTCCTTAAAGAGTCTATTTTCCAAAATGGGCTCACTTGTGGGGGGGGGGGGTTTCCACTGTTTAGGCACATCAGGGGCCCTCCAAAAGCTACATGGCATCTGCTAACGATTCCAGACAATTTTGCATTCCAAAATGCAAACGATGATCCTTCCCTTCTGAGCCCTGTCTAGCGCCCAAACAGTAGTTTTCCACCACATATCGGATATCAGCGAACTCAGGAGAAATCGCACAGCACATTTTATGGTGCATTTTCTCCTGTTACCCTTGTGAAAATGAAACATTTGGGGTTAAAGTAACATTTTTGTGGGAAAAGGTAAAATGTTCATTTTTTCCTTCCACATTTCATTAATTCCTGTGAAACACCTGAAGGGTTAATAAACTTCTTGAGTGTGGTTTGAGCACCTTGAGGGGTGCAGTTTTTAGAATGGCGTAATTTTTGGGCATTTTCTGTCATATAGGCCCATCAAAGTCACTTCAAATGTGATGTGTCCGTAAAAAAAATGTAAATTTTGATGGAAAAATAAGAAATTGCTGATCAAATTTTAACCCAACTTCCTAACAAAAAGTTATGTTTCAAAAATTGTGCTGATGTAAAGTAGACATGTTGGAAATATTATGTATTAACTATTTTGTGTGCCAACTCTCTGGTTTAAGAGCATAAAAATCAAAAGTTTGGAAATTGCTAATTTTGCCCTAAATTTTCGATATTTTCAGAAATAAACATGAGTTATAGCGAACAAATTTTACCACTATCATGAAGTACAATATGTCACAAAAAGCAATCTCAAAATCACTGGGATATATTGAAGTGTTCCAGAGTTATTACCTCATAAAGTGACAGTGGTCAGATTTACAGTGACAGTTTCACGAAGGCGAAAACAGGCTCTGGCGCGAAAGGGTTAATTGAAATAAAGACACGAACACCTTTAGGCTGTGTGCCCACTATGCGTTTTTCAAGCGTTTTTGCCGTGGAATTTCTGCAGCGAAAACGCTTAAAAAATGCTTGGTAGTACGTGCCCCATGGTCCCCAATGAGAATCATAGAATCATAGAATGGTAGAGTTGGAAGGGACCTCCAGGGTCATCTGGTCCAACCCCCTGCTCAAAGCAGGATTCACTAAATCATCCCAGACAGATATCTGTCCAGCCTCTGTTTGAAGACGTCCATTGAAGGGGAACTCACCACCGTGGCAGCCTGTTCCACTCATTGATCACCCTGTTAAAAAGTTTTTTATAATATCTAATCTGTATCCCCTCCCATTTAGTTTCATCCCATTTCTTGTAGTCTTTCCTTGTGCAAATGAGAATAAAGATGATCCTTCTACAATGTGACAGCCCTTGAGATATTTGTAGACAGCTATTAAGTCTCCTCTCAGTCTTCATTTTTGCAAGCTAAACATTCCCAAATCCTGTAACCGTTCCTCATAGGACATGGTTTGCAGACTGGTCACCATTCTGGTTGCTCTTCTCTGAACTTGCTCCAGTTTGTCGATGTATTTTTTAAAATGTGGTGCCCAAAATTGGACACAGTATTCCAGATGAGGTCTGACCAAAGAGGAGTAAAGTGCGATAATGACTTCACGTGATCTGGACTGTATGCTTCTATTAATACATCCCAGAATTGTATTTGCCTTTTTTGCTGCTGCATCACACTCTTGACTCATGTTCAGTCTATGATCTTTTAGTATACCTAAGTCTTTTTCACATGTACTGTTGCTTAGCTCTATTCCTCCCATTCTGTATATGCTTTTTTCATTTTTATTGCCCAGATGTAGTACTTTGCATTTCTCCCTGTTAAAAACCATTCTGTTAGTTGCTGCCCACTGCTTCAGTTTATTTAGGTCTTTTTGAATCCCCTCTCTCTCTTCTCTAGTATTAGCTATCCCTCTTAGCTTTGTGTCATCAGCAAATTTAATCAGTTTACCCTCAATTCCTTCATCTAAATCATTGATAAAGATGTTGAACAATACAGGACCCAGGACAGAGCCCTGTGGTAGCCCATTTGAGACATTCATCCAACTGGATGTGAAGCCATTTACGACTACTCTTTGAGTCCGATCACTAAGCCAGTTATGAATCCACCTAACAGTTGCCTTGTCCATTCCATACTTGGTCATTTTTTCAATAAGGATGGTGTGAGATACTTTGTCAAATGCTTGGCTGAAGCCAAGATACACTATAGCTACAGCATTTCCCTGATCCACCCAGTCAGTGATTCTGTCATAGAATGAAATTAAGTTAGTCTGGCATGACTTGTTAGTTACAAACCCATGCTGACTCTGGTTAATCACTTCATTCTTATCCAGGTACTTACATACATGTTGTTTAATAATTTGTTCAAAGATCTTTCCTGGTATAGAAGTCAGACTCACCGGCCTATAGTTCCCTGGTTCCACCTTCTTCCCCTTTTTGAAGATAGGAACAGCATTTGCTTTTCTCCAGTCTTCTGGGACTTCTCCTGTTCTTCAAGAATTTTCAAAGATTATGGAGAGTGGTTCTAAAATTTCTTCTACGATCTCCTTCAGTACTCTAGGGTGCAATTCATCTGGACCTGGAGACTTGAACTCATTTATGTTAGCTAAATATTTCCTCACAATATTTCTGTTTACAGATAACCTGGATTCTTCTATTCCTTTAATAGAACAGTGAAGATCAGTTGATGTTACATTTTCTTTCTGAGAGAAAACAGATGCAAAATAGGAATTAAAAAGTTCGGCCTTCTCAACATCCTTTCTTACCATTTCACCAGTTTCATCCTGTAAAAATCCTATAGCATTTTTTACTTTTCCTTTACTTTTGACATACCCCCAAAATCCTTTTTTATTGCTTTTGACATCTCTTGCAAGCCTTAATTCATTGTCAGCTTTATCTATCCTGATACGTGTCCTGCAGGATCTGCGGACTGCATTATAATCTTCTTTAGATATGCCTCCCTCTTTCCATTTGATAAACAGTTCTGTAACGGGTCTGGGAGGCGGAACCTCTGAGCAATTTATACAAGGGGGCGGTCCTTGTAAGGAAGCGGGTGGCGACCAGGGAAGACAGGCAGGTAGTCACAGCAGGTGACCGGGACAGTCTCTGGGTAAACGGGCAGGAGGTCACAGCAAGTGACCGGGGCAGTCTCTGGGTGATCGGGCAGGAGGTCACGGCAAGTGACCGGGACAGTCTCTGGGTAAACGGGCAGGAGGTCACGGCACGTGACCGGGACAGTCTCTGGGTAAAGGGTAGGTACGACCTGTGACGGCTGAGCCTCCAGGTAGGCTAGCAGGCAGATGGCAGAAGTGTGCTCCCAGATGAGCAGGCGAGAGTCTCTGGACTGGCAGGTGGTCACAGCACGTGACGGCGGAGCCTCCAGGTAGGCTAACAGGCGGGTAGCAGATGAGCGCTCCCAGGTGAGCGGGCAAGAGTCTCTGGACTGGCAGGTGGTCACAGCACGTGACGGCGGAGCCTCAAGGTAGGCTAGCAGACAGGTAGCAGGTGAGCGCTCCCAGGTGAGCAGGCAAGAGTCTCTGGACTGGCAGGTGGTCACAGTACGTGACGGCGGAGCCTCCAGGTGGGCTAGCAGACAGGTAGCAGGTGAGCGCTCCCAGGTGAGCAGGCAAGAGTCTCTGGACTGGCAGGTGGTCACAGCACGTGACGGCGGAGCCTCCAGGTAGGCTAGCAGACAGGTAGCAGGTGAGCGCTCCCAGGTGAGCGGGCAAGCTGGTCCATAGACAGACTGACAGGTGTTGGAAGGCAGACCGTCGGACCTCAGGCTAGCAAGCAGGTAAGCGGATAACAGGCAGGAATCAGACAGCACACTGGCAGGAAACTGGCAGGTAACTGGAAACGGGACCTGAGGGCTGAAGCAGAGTAGTGAACAGTGCAACAACATTGCTCGGGCACCTCCATTTTGGAGGAGGTGCCTTATATATGGTGAAGTCCTCCGGCCATTGGCCGGGGACTCCTTAGGACGGCGCGCGCGGCCCCTTTAAGAGGAGGGGAGCGCGCGCGCCCTAAGCACCGTGGCCGGGAAGGAGCGCGCGCTGCCAGCAGAGCGGGAGGAGGATGCCGGGCTCGGAGCGGAGAACTGAGGGGAACAGCGTCCCTGCCTAGCAGAGGGCAGGGACGCCGACGCTACAGTACCCCCCCCCTTTAGGCCCCCCCTTTTTTAGGCCAGACAGAAATTTAGCAAGGATGAGAGGGGCATGGATGTTCTCCCGGGGCTCCCACGTTCTCTCTTCAGGACCAAACCCCTTCCAATCTACTAGAAAAAAGGTCTTTCCTCTTACCTTTTTTGTGGCCAGAATGTTCTCTACCTCAAACTCGTTTTCAGCGGAAACCGGAGCAGGAGGCGTACCTGTAGACTTGGAAAAAGAGTTAAGTACCACGGGTTTGAGGAGAGATACATGGAAGGAGTTAGGGATCCGCAAGTTGGCCGGGAGTTTCAATTTATAGGCCACCGGGTTGATCTGACTGATGATCTCCAGAGGACCGATGAACCGAGGCCCTAACTTATTGGAAGGAATCTTGAGCCGGACATACTTGGACGAGAGCCAGACCTTATCCTCTGGACGGAATTGAGGAGGATCCAGACGTTTTTTGTCAGCATGTCTTTTCATACGCTCGGACGACTGAAGGAGTGCGGACCGGGTACTCTCCCACATGGAGGAAAATTTGTTAACAAGAGATTCCGCAGCCGGATTATCCACCGAGGTGGAGACGGGAAATGGGATCCGAGGATGCTGACCGAAGACTACAAAAAACGGGGATTTGGAGGAAGATTCGCTCTCGTGATTGTTGTAAGAGAATTCGGCCCATGGCAGGAGATCCACCCAGTCAGAATGGTGGGCATTAACGAAGTGCCGGAGGTAACTGGTCAGGATCTGATTGATCCGCTCCACTTGACCATTAGACTGTGGGTGGTAAGCGGAGGAGAAGTCCAGGGTGACGTCTAGCAATTTACAAGTGGCTCTCCAGAAACGTGAGGTGAACTGTACCCCACGATCCGACACGATGTGGAGGGGCAGGCCATGAAGACGGAAGATGTGGCGGATAAAGTCTTTAGCCAGCTCGGGTGCAGACGGGAGGCCTGGCAGGGGAACAAAATGAGCCATCTTGGAGAAGCGGTCAGCGACCACCCAAATGACCGTACAACCGGCAGAGACGGGGAGATCAGTTATGAAGTCCATAGCAATATGCTGCCAGGGGGCAGCAGGCACAGGAAGCGGAAGGAGGCGACCGGCTGGCAGGTGTCTCGGGACTTTGTTGCGGGCACAGGACACACAGGCAGAAACAAAGTCTATTACGTCCTTGTGCAGGGTAGGCCACCAGTAGTGCCGGGTAATAAGCTGGAGGGTCTTTTTCTGACCGGCGTGGCCAGCTAGTTTAGACGAATGGCCCCAGTGTAGGATCTTCTCCCGATCAGGTACTGAAACGAACGTCTTACCGGGAGGGAGACGATTTAGACTCACGGGAGCCACCTGCATTACTCTGGCGGGATCGATGATATGTTTAGGTTCTTCCTCGAGATCGGACACCAGAAAGGATCGGGACAAGGCGTCTGATTTGATGTTTTTGTCAGCCGGGCGAAAATGAAGAACAAAATCAAAGCGAGCAAAAAACAAGGACCACCTGGCTTGGCGCGGGTTAAGTCTCTGGGCATGCTGGAGGTAAGCCAAGTTCTTGTGGTCAGTGTAAATTATTACCGGGTGAAGAGCCCCCTCGAGTAGGTAACGCCACTCCTCCAATGCCAGCTTGATGGCCAATAACTCTCGGTCTCCTATGGAATAGTTGCGCTCAGAAGAGGAGAAGAGTTTGGAGAAGAAGCCACAAGTTACCATTCTCCCGGAAGACGATTTTTGGGTAAGTACCGCTCCGGCTCCAGAGGAGGAGGCGTCAACTTCCAGGAAGAACTGCTTGTTGCCGTCCGGGCGATGCAGCACCGGGGCGGAAGAGAAGGCCTGTTTTAAGGAAAGAAAGGCCTCCTCTGCTTCGGGCGGCCACTCTCTGGGATTAGTGCCCTTACGGGTGAGCGCGGAAATTGGGGCAGTCCGGGAAGAGAAGTGCGGTATGAAGAGGCGGTAGTAGTTGGCGAAGCCCAGGAACCGCTGAATAGCCTTCAACCCCTCCGGTCGAGGCCATTTCTCGATGGCAGACAGTTTCTCTGGATCTATTCGGAGGCCGGTCTGAGAAATAATGTAGCCCAAAAACGGAAGCGAGGTCTGCTCAAAGAGGCACTTCTCATATTTAGCGAAGAGGTGATTCTGCCTGAGCCTGAGCAGGACCTGACGAACATCCCTCCGGTGAGTCTGGAGATCCGGAGAGAAGACCAAGATGTCGTCCAGGTACACCACTACGCAGGAGTAGAGAAGGTCCCGGAAGATGTCATTGACCAACTCTTGAAAGACGGCAGGAGCATTACAGAGACCAAAGGGCATTACCAGATATTCATAGTGGCCGTCCCGGGTGTTGAATGCAGTCTTCCATTCATCCCCCTGACGGATACGGACCATGTTGTACGCCCCACGGAGGTCCAGTTTGGTGAAGATTCTAGCCCCCCTCAGACGATCAAATAACTCCGGAATGAGCGGAAGGGGGTACTTATTCTTCACCATGATCTGGTTAAGGCCTCTATAGTCTATACAGGGACGGAGAGAGCCGTCCTTTTTAACGAAAAAGAAGCCTGCTCCCGCCGGGGAGGTAGATTTCCGGATGAATCCCCGGGCCAGATTCTCCTCAATATATTCGGACATCGACCGGGTCTCAGCAGCGGACAATGGGTAAATACGCCCACGGGGAGGCGTAGTACCGGGTAACAGGTCGATAGGACAGTCGTATGGTCTATGAGGGGGCAATGTCTCTGCCTCCTTTTTATTAAAGACATCAGCAAATGACCAATAAGGAATCGGAAGTCCAGGTAGATTAGTTGGGGTAGGAGAAGGACGGACGGGATGAACGGGAACCAAACAAGTCTTATGGCAGTCCTGTCCCCAGCGAAGGACCTCTCCGGTCTGCCAGTCAAGCACGGGTGCATGTTTCTGGAGCCAAGGTAGGCCTAGTAAGAGGGCGTGAGAGAGTCCAGGCAGAACATGAAAAGAGATGCTCTCAGAATGCAGCATTCCCACCTGCAGAGTAATGGATTCGGTGATGAGTTGGATGGGACGTGGTAAGAGGCCCCCATCCACGGCAGCGACAGATAAGGGTACAGCCAGAGGTTTGGTGGGAATGCGGTATTTTCTACCAGGGACTGTGAAATAAGATTCCCGGCTGCTCCAGAGTCAAGTTGGGCTAGTTCGAAATAACGGTTCTCCCCGCAGATAATTGAGACTGACAGCAGCAGAGATGGAGAGGATTTATTCTTGTCTAGGTCGACCTCTCTGAGCGAACCTAGACACAAGCGTTTCCCGACCTCTCCGGGCAGGTACGGATCGGGTGCTCCTTGCTGCCACAGTAGAAGCAGCTCCCCTCGGCACGGCGTAAGTCCTGACGGGTTTTGACCATCTTGGTCTGGTCGACCTGCATAGGCTCAGGAGAGTGTACCTGGGGAGAAACGGAGGGAGTGACGGGTTTCTGGAAAGTAGGAGCTAGACGTGGAAACCTCCTCTCACGGGTGACCTCTTTGGCACGCTCCTGGAACCGTAGGTCAATCCGGGTGGCAAGAGTTATTAAGTCATCGAGAGTGGTAGGAATGTCCCGACCGGCGAGTTCATCTTTAATACGGCCGGACAGGCTCTCCCAGAAGACAGATACCAGAGCGTCGTTATCCCAGGCCAGCTCCGAGGCAAGGGTACGGAACCGTATGGCATATTGGCCCACGGTGAGACTTCCCTGACGGAGGCGTAGCAGAGACGATGCAGATGAGGTCTTCCGTCCGGGTTCGTCGAAGACTTTCCGGAAAGCCGTGAGAAAGGCAGGCAAGTCGGACACCAGGGGGTCTCCTCTCTCACATAGAGGATTCAGCCAAGCCAGTGCCTCCCCCGTGAGATGGGACATGATGAAGGCTACTTTGGCCCGGTCGGAGTTAAACTGGTGGGACAGGAGTTCAAAGTGCAGGGTGCACTGGTTTATGAAGCCCCGAGCCTGAGCGGAGTCGCCTCCGAAGCGAGGAGGTGCAGAAAGCCGGGGTCCGGAGCAGGATACCATAGTATTGGTGGGCAGTGGAGCTGCCGGGTTGCGAGTCATGACACTAGCGGTGGTTGCTGGTGGAGCAGTCAGAGTGTCCAGGCGAGAATTGACATTCCGCAGGTGACTCAGGATGGACTCCTGTTGGGACCTCTGACGGGACAGTTCATGACAAAGGTCCGAGAGCGAGGGAGCTTGGGTGCCACCGGGTTCCATGGCCCGAGCAAACTGTAACGGGTCTGGGAGGCGGAACCTCTGAGCAACTTATACAAGGGGGCAGTCCTTGTAAGGAAGCGGGTGGCGACCAGGGAAGACAGGCAGGTAGTCACAGCAGGTGACCGGGACAGTCTCTGGGTAAACGGGCAGGAGGTCACAGCAAGTGACCGGGGCAGTCTCTGGGTGAACGGGCAGGAGGTCACGGCAAGTGACCGGGACAGTCTCTGGGTAAACGGGCAGGAGGTCACGGCACGTGACCGGGACAGTCTCTGGGTAAACGGGCTGGAGGTCACGGCACGTGACCGGGACAGTCTCTGGGTAAAGGGTAGGTACGACCTGTGACGGCTGAGCCTCCAGGTAGGCTAGCAGGCAGATGGCAGAAGTGTGCTCCCAGATGAGCAGGCGAGAGTCTCTGGACTGGCAGGTGGTCACAGCACGTGACGGCGGAGCCTCCAGGTAGGCTAACAGGCGGGTAGCAGATGAGCGCTCCCAGGTGAGCGGGCAAGAGTCTCTGGACTGGCAGGTGGTTACAGCACGTGACGGCGGAGCCTCCAGGTAGGCTAGCAGACAGGTAGCAGGTGAGCGCTCCCAGGTGAGCAGGTAAGAGTCTCTGGACTGGCAGGTGGTCACAGTACGTGACGGCGGAGCCTCCAGGTGGGCTAGCAGACAGGTAGCAGGTGAGCGCTCCCAGGTGAGCGGGCAAGCTGGTCCATAGACAGACTGACAGGTGTTGGAAGGCAGACCATCGGACCTCAGGCTAGCAAGCAGGTAAGCGGATAACAGGCAAGAATCAGACAGCACACTGGCAGGAAACTGGCAGGTAACTGGAAACGGGACCTGAGGGCTGAAGCAGAGTAGTGAACAGTGCAACAACATTGCTCGGGCACCTCCATTTTGGAGGAGGTGCCTTATATATGGTGAAGTCCTCCGGCCATTGGCCGGGGACTCCTTAGGACGGCGCGCGCGGCCCCTTTAAGAGGGGGGGAGCGCGCACGCGCGCCCTAAGCACCGTGGCCGAGAAGGAGCGCGCGCTGCCAGCAGAGCGGGAGGAGGACGCCGGGCTCGGAGCGGAGAAGTGAGGGGAACAGCGTTCCTGCCTAGCAGAGGGCAGGGACGCCGATGCTACAAGTTCTTTCTTTCTTTTTAGCATGTGTTTAAGTTCTGTGTTCATCCATCCTGGTTTCCTTAAATGCTTCCCATTCTTCCTACTTTTCGGGATTGTTAACGATTGTGCTTTGAGAATGCTTTGCACATGCTGCGGAAATTTACACTGCGGATTATCATTGCGGAAAAATCCGCAGCATGTCCATCATTTTTGTGGAAAAGCGGCGTAATTGCCGCCATTGACTTGCAGTGAATCGCATAATATCTGCATGACTATATGTGCACATGCGGATATTAAGCGATTCAATGTGCGGATGGTACCCGACTCTGGAAAAGAGGAGACTCTCATCCAGGTCCTGGTACCATAGTACCTGTAAAAAAAAAGAATCTAAAATAAAAAAAAAAACATTATACTCACCTTCTGATCACCCGCAGTCTTCTCTCCGGTGCGTCCTGGCTCCCCGGTGGCTTGCGATGGTGTAAAAGGACCTTCCATGACGTCATTTAGTCATGTGACAGATCACGCGACCGCTGACGTCGGCGGTGGCGTGACCTGTCACATGACTAAATGACGTCATGGAAGTTCCTTTTACACCACTACGAGCGGCCCAAGACACCGGATGCACTGGAAGAGACCGGGGGCTATCGGAAGGTGAGTATAATGTTTTTTTAATTATTTTTTACCATTTTTATTCTTTTTTTAGCTATTAACTTGGTCACACTATATAAATCCATGCCGGTTGCATGGATTTATATAGTGTGACCAAGTTGTCAAGCACTTTTCCAAATAATGCTAAAATCGCTTGGAAAAGCGCTTGATAACCCACATGAGAAAATATCCATAGCCCCTTCCCAGTCTGAGAATACCAGCCCCCAGCTGTCTGCTTCAGCTTGTCAAATAAAAATGTATTTAAATAATTTAAAAAAACGGCGTGGGACTCCTCTATTCTTGATAACCAGCCATGATGAAGCTGACAGCTGGGGGTTGCAGTCCGCAGCTATCAGTTTTGCCCTTGCTCGTTATCAAAAATAAAGGGACCGCACGTCATTTTTTTTTTAATTACTATTTTTTAATTTTAATTATTTATTTCTAGCACAGGCGCAGGCTGATGAATATTCCCATCTGATGTGCCTGCTCTCGCTGTTATCAGCGACAGCAGGCATAGGTTGATAAGAGTAATACTCTCTCATCAGCTGATGCCTGGGACCAGCGGTCATCTAACTTGAAGGAACTGGAGCAATTTTGCCTTGATGAATGGGCAAAAGTCCCAGTGGCAAGATGTGGAAAGCTCATGCGTGTGTAAAAATTGGACAGCACACGTTTCTTTCTCGCACCCATTGACTTGAATTGGTGAGTCTCAGCCATTTTACACAGCTATACGCAGCATGCTGTGATTTTTGCCTCTCTCCGGTAATTAATTATTAGACACGTGATTTCTATATTTTTAAATTTGTATGTATATAAAAGTGATACCATGCGGAATACACAGTTATCCTTACCCCTGAGGAAGCAACAACAAGTGTGGCGATACGCGTAGGGTCATTGGTCCTCATTTCATTTTTGTCATGTCTTAGGTTCCACATCTATAGGTTTGTTAGGCTTATTTAGGCCTTGTGTTGGGAACACTCCAAGCAATATACAGGTGCATCAAACTAAATTAGAATATCATCAAAAAGTTAATTTATTTCAGTTCTTCAATACAAAAAGTGAAATTCATATATTATATATAGTCATTACAAACAGAGTGATTGTTACGGGTCCGGGTGGTGGAACCTCTGTGCCGAGGTGCAAGGAGGGACCCAGAGGGGCGTGACTAAGTATCCACCCGAACCGACCCTGGTCGTACGGCAGCTAATGACACCGTGACCAGGGAGGATCCGGGCTGAGGGACCAGGTGCTACTCTGGGGACGACCTTGTAAGAGAGCAGGTGGCTCCCACGGGTCAGATGGCTGGGACTGACCGGTATGGCGGATGGACACGGCAAGTAGGCGGAAGTCTCTGGTAGCTGACAGGTGGTCACAGTTCGAGAAAGCAGGGCAAGAAGCAGTCTTTAGGTTTACCAGGAAGGTGGTCACAGCAAGTGACGGCAAGGTCTCCAGGCAGGCTGGCAGGAAACAGGCGGGTGCTCCCAGGTGAGCGGGCAGACAGACGAGGCAGATAACTGGCAGGTAACTGGTGGGCGCTCCCAGGTGAGCGGTCTGACGGACACAACAGGTAACAGGCGGGTGCTCCCAGGTGAGCGGCCTGACAGATGAGGCAGGTAACTGGTGGGCACTCCCAGGTGAGCGGGCAGACAGACGAGGCAGATAACTGGCAGGTAACTGGTGGGCGCTCCCAGGTGAGCGGTCTGACGGACACAGCAGGTAACAGGCGGGTGCTCCCAGGTGAGCGGTCTGATAGCCAAGGCAGGTGAGCAGGCTGGCAGGCTCGGCAGGTAACGGGCAGATAACAGGCTGGCAGGCAGGACGAGGAGTCAGGCTAGCAGCGGGACCTGAGGGCTGAAGCAAAGATCAGACACAGTGCAAACAACTTTGCTCGGGCACCTCCATTTTGGAGGAGGTGCCTTATATATGGGAGGTCCTCCGGCCATTGGCCGGGGACTCCTTAGGACCACGCGCACGGTTCCTTTAAGAGAGGGGGAGCGCGCGCGCCCTAAGCACAGAGCTCGGGGAGGAGCGCGCGTCGGCAGCAGTGAGGAGGGGAGCGCAGGAGCAAGCCGCGCCAGGAGCGGGAAGGTGAGAGGGACAGCGTCTCTGCCTAGCAGTGGGCAGAGACACCGATGCTACAGTTCCCCCCCCCCCTTTAGGCCCCCTCTTTTTTAGGCCAGAGAGAAATTTCTCAAGAAGAAGTGGGGCGTTGATGTTCTCCCTGGGTTCCCACGTTCTCTCCTCAGGACCAAACCCTTTCCAATCCACCAGAAAAAAGGTTCTCCCCCTTACCCTTTTGGTGGCCAGAATACTCTCTACCTCAAAGACGTCCTCAGCAGAAACCGGAGCAGGAGGAGTACCTGGATTGTTGGAAAAAGTGTTAAGGATAACGAGTTTGAGGAGAGATACGTGGAAGGAGTTGGGAATGCGTAGGGTGGCCGGGAGTTTTAATTTGTAGGCTACTGGATTAATTTGCCTGAGGACTTCGAAAGGACCGATGAATCGAGGAACCAACTTGTAGGAGGGTACTTTGAGCCGCACATGTTTGGAGGAGAGCCAAACCTTGTCTCCTGGACGAAATAGAGGCGGATCCAGACGTCTCTTATCAGCATATCTCTTCATCCGCTCGGAAGACAGAAGAAGAGCGGACCTAGTACTCTCTCAAATGGTAGAAAATTCGCTGACAAGAGACTCCGCAGCAGGGTTGTCCACAGAAGCGGAGACGGGAACCGGAATCCGGGGATGTTGGCCACAAACTATAAAGAACGGGGACTTGGAAGAGGATTCGCTGTCATGGTTATTATAAGAGAACTCGGCCCAAGGTAGGTCCACCCAATCGGAATGGTGGGCATTAACAAAGTGCCGGAGGTAGCCGGTAAGGATCTGATTGATCAGCTCCACTTGACCATTGGACTGTGGGTGGTAAGCGGAGGAGAAATCCAGGGTGATGTCCAACAGCTTACATGTGGCTCTCCAGAAGCGTGAGGTGAACTGAACCCCTTGATCCGACACGATGTGGAGGGGTAGGCCATGGAGACGGAAAATGTGGCGGATAAAGTCCTTAGCCAGCTCGGGTGCAGATGGGAGACCAGGCAGGCGAATGAAGTGGCCCATTTTAGAAAAGCGGTCAGCGACCACCCAAATGAATGTACACCCGGCAGAAACAGGAAGGTCGGTGATAAAGTCCATAGCAATGTGCTGCCATGGAGCAGCGGGTACGGGAAGGGGCAGAAGATGACCGGCTGGTAGATGTCTGGAACTTTGTTGCGGGCACAAGACGAACAGGCCATGACGAAGTCTACAACATCCTTACGCAGAGTAGGCCACCAGTAATGCCGGGTAATGAGCAGGAAGGTCTTCTTTTGACCAGCATGGTTAGCTAGTTTAGAAGAATGACCCCAGCGAAGAACCTTCTCACGATCTGGTACAGCTACAAACGTCTTACCGGGTGGAAGACGAGTCAGATCCAAGGGGGCCACATTCATCACCTTGGAGGGGTCGATGATGTGCATAGGCTCCTCCTCTTGATCGGAGGACAGGAAGGATCGGGACAAGGCATCAGCTTTGACATTCTTGTCCGCCGGGCGGAAATGTAAGATGATGTCGAAGCGGGCAAAAAACAAAGACCACCAGGCCTGACGCGGATTAAGTCTCTGGGTATTTTGGAGATATGCCAGATTTTTGTGATCCGTGTAGATGATCACCGGGTATAGAGCCCCTTCAAGCAGGTAGCGCCACTCCTCCAGCGCCAATTTGATGGCTAGCAATTCTCGGTCTCCTATGGAGTAGTTGCGCTCAGACGAGGAGAAGATTTTGGAGAAGAAGCCGCAGGTTACCATTCTCCCGGTGGAAGATTTTTGGGTGAGTACCGCTCCGGCTCTGGAGGAGGAGGCATCAACCTCCAGGTAGAATTGTTTATTACAGTCCGGATGGTGCAGGACTGGGGCAGAGGCGAAGGCTTTCTTTAAGGAAAGAAAGGCCTCCTCGGCTTCGGGCGACCATACCTTGGGATTAGCCCCCTTACGGGTGAGCGCAGATATGGGAGTAGTCCGGGACGAGAAGTGTGGGATGAAGAGACGATAGTAATTGGCGAAGCCCAGGAATCACTGTATCGCCTTCAACCCCTCCGGACGGGGCCACCTCAGGACAGCAGAGAGCTTCTCGGGATCCATTCGCAAGCCTGTCTGGGAGATAACATAGCCCAAGAATGGGAGGGATGTCTGGTCGAAGAGGCACTTCTCGTACTTGGCATAGAGGTGGTTCTGCCAGAGCCTAAGCAGGACCTGACGAACATCCCTCCGGTGTGTGGGGAGATCTGGAGAGAAGACCAAGATATCATCCAAGTATACCACCACGCAGGAGTACAGGAGATCGCGGAAGATGTCGTTGACCAGTTCTTGAAAGACAGCGGGAGCATTGCAGAGACCGAAGGGCATCACACGGTACTCATAGTGACCGTCCCGGGTATTGAATGCTGTCTTCCACTCGTCTCCTTGACGGATACGAACCAGGTTATATGCTCCCCGAAGATCCAGCTTGGAGAAGTTCCTGGCGCCTTTGAGGCGATCAAACATCTCGGAGATGAGCGGCAGGGGGTATTTGTTTTTTACCGTGTTTTGATTGAGTCCTCTATAGTCAATACAGGGACGTAGTGAGCCGTCTTTCTTTTTGACAAAGAAGAATCCGGCTCCAGCCGGGGAGGTAGATTTTCGAATAAATCCCCTAGCCAGATTCTCTTCAATGTATTCAGACATGGCCCGGGTTTCGGCCGCAGACAATGGGTAGATACGCCCACGGGGCGGAGTGGTGCCAGGTACCAGGTCGATCGGGCAATCATATGGCCTATGGGGTGGCAACGTCTCTGCTTCCTTTTTACCGAAGCCGTCCGCAAAGGGCCAGTATGGAGCCGGGAGACCGGGTAGATTAGCTGGAGTAGGCGGAGGGCGAGCTGGGCGGACCGGGACCAGGCAGGTCTTATGGCAGTCTGGTCCCCACCGGAGTACTTCACTGGATCGCCAGTTCAATACGGGTTCATGTATCTGTAGCCAGGGTAGACCAAGCAATAGGGAGTGAGAGAGTCCGGACAGCACATGGAATGAGATTTCCTCAGAGTGCAGCATTCCCACCTGCAGGGTTATGGGCCCAATGACGAGCAGGATGGTCACCGGGAGAAGTCTTCCATCCACGGAGGCGACTGACAATGGTTCAGCCAGGGGCTTGGTGGGAATACGGTATCTCTCTACCAAAGACTGGGAGATGAGGTTTCCAGCAGCTGCAGAATCCAGGTGGGCGAGTTCAAAGTGACGGTTTTCTCCCCAGGCGATAGAGACAGACAAAGTCAGAGACGGAGAGGGCTTACTTTTGTCTAGGACGACCTCTGCAAGCGGTCCTAGACACTGGCGTTTCCCGGCTTTTCCGGGCAGGAACGGATGAAGTGCTCCTTACTGCCACAATAGAAACAGCTTCCCTCGGCTCGGCGTGATTCTTGGCGAGATTTGACCATCTTGGTCTGGTCGATCTGCATAGGTTCAGGCGAGTGCACCCGGGGAGTGACTGGTTGAGAGGCAGGTCTCAGGGAAGTAGGAGCAAAGCGAGAAATGTCTTCCTCCCGGGTAGTCTCTTTGGCACGTTCTTGGAACCGGATGTCAATCCGGGTAGCTAGTGACACCAGGTCATCCAGGGTGGTAGGAATGTCCCGGCCAGCTAACTCGTCCTTAATCCGGCCGGAAAGACCCTCCCAGCAGACGGACACCAGGGCCTCATTTTCCCAGGCAAGCTCAGAAGCGAGGGTACGGAGCCGTATGGCATATTGGCCCACGGTGAGACTCTCTTGGCGGAGACGTAGCAGAGAGGAGGCAGAAGAGGTTTTCCGTCCAGGTTCATCGAAGACTTTCCGGAAGGCAGCGAGGAAAGACGGCAGGTCTGACACCAGGGGGTCCCCTCTCTCCCACAGAGGATTTAGCCATGCCAGTGCCTCCCCAGTGAGATGGGACATGATGAAGGCCACCTTGGCCCGGTCGGAGATGAACTGGTATGCCAATAGCTCAAAGTGCAGGGTGCACTGGTTTATGAAACCCCGAGCTAAAGCGGGTTCGCCGGCAAAGCATGGAGGTGCCAGAAGCCGAGGTCCATAGCCAGGTGCCATGAAGGGACTGGATTGCGGTACCACAGGAATAGGCACGGCTGGACCAGAGGTAGACATAGACGAATCACACAATGCGCCTAGACGAGAGTTAACGGACCGTAGATAGGACAGTACCACTTCCTGCTGAGTTCTCTGATGTAAGACTTCCTGGTGCAGATCGGAGATCTGGGGGCCACCGGGTTCCATGGCCCGAGCAAACTGTTACGGGTCCGGGTGGTGGAACCTCTGTGCCGAGGTGCAAGGAGGGACCCAGAGGGGCGTGACTAAGTATCCACCCGAACCGACCTTGGTCGTACGGCAGCTAACGACACCGTGACCAGGGAGGATCCGGGCTGAGGGACCAGGTGCTACTCTGGGGACGACCTTGTAAGAGAGCAGGTGGCTCCCACGGGTCAGATGGCTGGGACTGACCGGTATGGCGGATGGACACGGCAAGTAGGCGGAAGTCTCTGGTAGCTGACAGGTGGTCACAGTTCGAGAAAGCAGGGCAAGAAGCAGTCTTTAGGTTTACCAGGAAGGTGGTCACAGCAAGTGACGGCAGGGTCTCCAGGCAGGCTGGCAGGAAACAGGCGGGTGCTCCCAGGTGAGCGGGCAGACAGACAAGGCAGATAACTGGCAGGTAACTGGTGGGCGCTCCCAGGTGAGCGGGCTGACGGACACAGCAGGTAACAGGCGGGTGCTCCCAGGTGAGCGGTCTGATAGCCAAGGCAGGTAACAGGCAGGTAACAGGTGAGCGCTCCAGGTGAGCAGGCTGGCAGGCTCGGCAGGTAACGGGCAGATAACAGGCTGGCAGGCAGGACGAGGAGTCAGGCTAGCAGCGGGACCTGAGGGCTGAAGCAAAGATCAGACACAGTGCAAACAACTTTGCTCGGGCACCTCCATTTTGGAGGAGGTGCCTTATATATGGGAGGTCCTCCGGCCATTGGCCGGGGACTCCTTAGGACGACGCGCGCAGTCCCTTTAAGAGAGGGGGAGCGCGCACGCCCTAAGCACAAAGGAGCGCGCGCCGGCAGCAGTGAGGAGGGGAGCGCAGGAGGACGCCGTGCCAGGAGCGGGAAGGTGAGATGGACGGCGTCTCTGCCTAGCTGTGGGCAGAGACGCCGATGCTACAGTGATCTATTTCAAGTGTTTATTTCTGTTAATGTTAATGAGTATGGCTTACAGCCAATGAAAACACAAAAGTCATTATCTCAGTAAATTAGAATAATTATCAAAAAACACCAACAAAAGCTTCCTAAGCGTTTAAAAATGTCCCTTAGTCTGTTTCAGTAGGCTCCACAATCATGGGGAAGACTGCGGACTTGACAGATGTCCAGAAGGCAGTCATTGACACACTCCACAAGGAGGGTAAGCGACAAAAGGTCATTGCTAAAGAAGCTGGCTGTTCACAGAGTGCTGTATCCAAGCATATTAATGGAAAGTTGAGTGGAAGGAAAATGTGTGGCAGAAAAAGGTGCACAAGCAACCAGGATAACCGCAGCCTTGAAAGGATTGTTAAGAAAAGGCCATTCAAACATTTGGGGGAGATTCACAAGGAGTAGACTGCTGCTGGAGTCATTGCTTTAAGAGCCACCACACACAGACGTATCAAGGACATGGGCTACAAGTGTTGCATTATTTGTGTCAAGCCACTCATGACCAATAGACAACGGCAGAAGTGTCTTACCTGGGCCAAGGAGAAAAAGACCTGGACTGATGCTCAGTGGTCCAAGGTGTTCTTTTCAGATGAGTAAATTTTGCATTTCATTTCGAAATCAAGGTCCCAGAGTCTGGAAGAAGAGTGGAGAGGCACACAATCCAAGCTGCTTGAGGTCTTGTGAGAAGTTTCCACAATCAGTGATGGTTTGGGGAACCATGTCATCTGCTGGTGTAGGTCCACTGTGTTTTAATAAGACCAAAGTCAGAGCAGCCGTCTATCAGGAAATTTTAGAGCACTTCATGCTTCCCTCAGCCGACAAGCTTTGTGGAGATGGAAATTTCATTCTCCAGCAGGACTTGGCACCTGTCCACACTGACAAAAGTACCAATACTTGGTTTAAAAACAACAGTATCACTGTGCTTGATTGGCGCAGGACTTGGCACCTGTCCACACTGACAAAAGTACCAATACTTGGTTTAAAAACAACAGTATCACTGTGCTTGATTGGCCAGCAAACTCGCCTGACCTTAGCCCCATAGAGAATCTATGGGGTAATGTCAAGAGGAAGATGAGAGACACCAGGCCCAACAATGCAGACGAGCTGAAGGCTGCTATCAAAGCAACCTGGGCTTCCAAAGCAGCTGAGCAGTGCCACAGGCTGATCGCCTCCATGCCACGCCGCATTGATGCAGTAATTGATGCAAAAGGAGCCCCGACCAAGTATTGCGTGCATTTACTGAACATACATTTCAGTAGGTGAACATTTGATTTTAAAAACATTTTTCAAGCTGTTGTTATAAAGTATTCTAATTTACTGAGATAATGACTTATGTTTTCATTTGCTGTAATCCATAATCATCAACATTAACAGAAATAAACACTTGAAATAGATCACTCTGTTTGTAATGACTCTATATGAGTTTCACTTTTTGTATTGAATAACTGAAATAAATTAACTTTTTGATGATATTCTAATTTAGTGAGATGCACTTGTACTTCAGACTTCTAATATGCATGTTATATATGATTGTGCTTTTCAGCTAGACTATGACCTTGTATTTTGTTATATTACTTCTCTTTGCGCTATTTGCACATTTGGGTTTATATTATTTATGTGACCCACAGATTATGTGACCTGTGGTGTGTGTTTTTGTTTAGTCACAGCTTGTACTTAATCTTGCATTTTGTATCCTTTCCATATTTGGATACATATTATTAATGCGACCTATTGATATTGTGCATATTTTCCATATATTTGGCAAATGAGGACAGGTCTTATCGCCTTTTGTTTACAGGTTTGGGCCATAGGCCTTTTTACTTGATTTTAACTCATTTTGTGTGTACTGTTCCATTTTTTGTCATTTATCTCATACGAATATAGAATTCTAAGGTGATCCCAAAGCATTTGCATACTTTTTCTTTTTGGTTGCTGACCATTCCATCAAAGTCTGTGCTCAAACACGTCACTCCTTCCCTTCCTATCCCTGCCATGTGCCCAAACAGTAGTTTTCCTCCACATTTGGGGTATCTGCCTACTTGAGAGAAATTGCACAACAAATATTGAGGTTCATTTTCTCCTGTTACCCTTGTAACTATAAAAAAATGGGGTTAAAGTAACATTTTTGTGAAAAAAAAGTGAAATGTTATTTTTTTTTTAATGTGGTTTTGATTAATTTGAGGGTTGCAGTTTTTAGAAAAGTGTCACTTTTGGGTATTTTCTGTCAAATAAGCCAATTGTTTCAAAAATGATGCTGATGTAAAGTAGACATTTGGGAAATGTTATTTATTAACTACAGTGGATAAAATACGTATTTGAAACACTGTCGATTTTGCAAATTCTCCCACCTACAAAGAATGGGGAGGTCTGTAATTTTTATCGTAGGTACACTTCAACTGTGAGAGTCAAAATTGTAAAAAAAATCCAGAAAATCACATTGTATGATTTTTACATAATTAATTAGCATTTTATTTCATGAAATAAGTATTTAATACAATAAAAAAAAACAGAATTTAATATTTAGTACAGAAACCTTTGTTTGCAGTTACAGAGGTCAGACATTTCTTGTAGTTCTTGACCAGGTTTGCACACACTGCAGCAGGGATCTTGGCCCACTCCACCAGATCTTTCAGGTTTCGGGGCTGTCGCAGGGCAACATTGAGTTTCAGCTCCCTCCAAAGATTTTCTATTGGGTTCAAGTCTGGAGACTGGCTAGACCACTCCAGGACCTTGAATGCTTCTTATTGAGCCATTCCTTAGTTGCCCTGGCTGTGTGTTTCGAGTCATTTTCATGCTGGAAGACCTAGCCACGACCCATCTTCAATGCTCTTACTGAGGGAAGGAGGTTGTTGGCTAAAATCTTGCGATACGTGACCCCATCCATCCTCCCTTCAATACGGTGCAGTCGTCCTGTCCCCTTTGCAGAAAAGCACCCCCAAAGTATTGTGTTTCCCTCACAATACTTCACGGTTGGAACGGTGTTCTTGGGGTTGTATTCATCCTTCTTCCTCCAAACACGGCGAGTTGAGTTGATACCAAAAAGTTCTATTTTGGTCTCATCTGACCTTCTCCCATGCCTCCTCTAGATCATCCAGAATGGTCATAGGATAACTTCAAACAGGCCTGGACATGTGCTGGCGTGAGCAGGGGGCCCTTGCGTGCCCTGCAGGATCCATGATGGCATAGTGTGTTACTAACAGTAATGTTTGAGACTGTGGTCCCAGCTCTCTTTAGGCCATTGACCAGGTCCTCCCATTTAGTTCTGGGCTGATTCTTGACCTTTCTCAGAATCATCCTTACCCCACGAGGTGAGATCTTGCATATAGCCCCAGGCTGAGGAAGATTGACACTCATCTTGTGTTTCTTCTATTTTCTAATAATTGTGCCAACAGTTGTTGCGTTCTCAACAAGCTGCTTGCCTTTTGTCCTGTAGCCTATCCCAGCCTTGTGCAGGTCTACAATTTTGTCCCTGGTGTCCTTAGACAGCTCTTTGGTCTTGGTGGAGAGGTTGAGTGTGTGGACAGGTGTCTTTTATATAGGTAACGAGTTCAAACAGGTGCAATTAATACAGGTAATGAGTGCAGAGTAGGAGGGCTTCTTAAAGAAAAACTAACAGGTCTGAGAGACCGAGAATTCTTGTTGGTTGGTAGGTGATTAAATACTTATTTCATGCAATAAAATGCAATTTAATTATGTAAAAATCAAACAACTTGTTTTTTTTTTTTAGTTTCTGTCTCTCACGCTTGAAGTGTACCTATGAGAAAAATGACAGACCTCTCCATTCTTTGTAGGTGGGAAAACTTGCAGAATCGGCAGTGTATCAAATACTTATTTTCCCCACTGTATTTTGTGTGATATAACTCTGGTTTAAGGGCATAAAAATTAAAAGTTTGAAATTTATGAAGTTTTTGCCAAATTTCCGATAGTTTCACAATAAAACACAAGTCATATCGAACAAATTTTACCATCATCATGAAGTACAATATATCATGAAACCAATCTCAGAATCATTGGGATCTGTTGAAGTGTTCCAGTGTTATTACCACATAAAATGACACAGATCAGAATTGAAAAAATTGGCCTCATCAGGAAGGTGAAAACAGGCTTTGGGATAAAGGTCTGATTCATCAAGACTTTCACTCCAGAATTCTGGTGTTAAAGATTTGAAATGTTGCAAAATTGAGGTGCAAATTGGAGTTGCAGCAAAACTTTGCGACTTTTAGCATTTTCACGCCAATTTCTCCTATTTCCAAAAAATGGAGCTGGAGCAGGACACTACAGCTCATCTAATTTATGAGGAGCTGTGGCCTTCCCTATGTCAGAAAACTCACTCAAGACCCTGACTGAAATAAAATTTCTGGCGTGGCGACTGCCACTTATCAGACGCTGCACATTCATGAAGAGGTGTGCACCTCTCCATGAAACAGAAGCATCTGACTCCAGCAAGTCTCCTTATAAAGACTGGCCCGAACAATGCAGGTGTTGATGAATCAAGCCTAAGTGTGTAAATAAAGGCCCCGTCACACTTAGCGACGCTGCAACGATCCCGACAACGATACGACCTGTCAGGGATCGTTGGTGCGTCGCTATGTGGTCGCTGGTGAGCTGTCAAACAGGCAGGCTCACCAACGATCAGGGGAGCAGCGACATCGTGGAAAGAATCTTTCCACGATGTCCTGCTCCTGGTTACGAGCCTGCTGAAGCAGGAGCAGGCTGGTAACCATGGTAAACATCGGGTTACTAGGGGCACACGCGCACCTAGTAACCCGCTGTTTATCATGGTTACCACTCTGCTACGGTGAGCGGTTACCGCTCACTTTAGCAGGCTCGTAACCATGATAAACAAAGGGTTACTAGGTGCGCGTGTGCCCCTAGTAACCCGATGCTTATCATGGTTACCAGCCTGATCGCTGCTCCCGCTGGTCACACACAGCGATGTGTGCTGACCAGCGGGAGGGCAACGACCAAAAAATGGTCCAGGACACTTTGCAGCGATCAGCGACCTCACAGCAGGGGCCTGATCGTTGCAAAGTGTCACACATAGCGACATCGCTGGTGAGGTCGCTGTTGCGTCACCAAAACCGTGACACAGCAGCGATCTCGCTATGTGAGACGGGGGCTTAAGACGTTTCAATGTTAAGCTTTTCTAACCACACCTGCAGCCATCTTTGTTGGTCCTGTGAGTACTACCAAAGTCACAAAGGATTGAATAATGATTATTATATTTATATAATATTTTTATTATCATATACATACACACATTAACAACTAACATTTATCTAATGCAAATGGCAATGAACAACAGGAAAGTATACAACTGTAGTGGTTATCACAAAAACTACATATGAGACATTTTACATCAGTTAAAGAAAATCTGTCACCACCTGGGACATTTTTACCTATTAATATGGGCATCTAGGTAGTAGAATGGTTAAACTAGCCTTACCTGTATGCCCATATGTGCGGTCTTGATGTGCAGAAATGGTCTTTTATTCTGTTATGACAAGACAAGAGTCGGAGATTTCTTCCAGGCACCTCACGGCCCGGAGCCTGGAAGAAATCATTAGCATACACAAATAAAATACGATTTCTGCACATCAAGACTGCAGATATGGGCATACAGGTAAAACTAATTTAAACATTTTATTACTTGTATGCCCATATCAATAGATAAAAATGTCCCGGGGGTGACAGATTCCCTTGAACACGCAACAAACAGCAAGGTTAAGTTCCCACATGGAGTTTTTCATGCTGCGTATTTCTCTTGCACAAAAAACACTGCGTCTTACAGCTCCAGCAAATTGGATGGGATTTTTTTTATGCACCTTAAATTGACCTGTGGTACGCTCTTCAAATCCGCAACACGGCAATTTCTCTTGCTAGTAATTTGAGGTTTGTGTGTCGATTTTCCTTATAGAATTGCATTAGATGCATAAAATCTGCAGGTAAAAAACGTGCTTCTAGTCAGTTTCTGCAGTGTAAACACTAAACACGCATTAATCAGCACATGGCTACCAGAGTTTTGTCAAAACCAAAGACCAAGAAGTATCAAAAGCTAAGCAGTTTAATTTAATACATGAAATACCACAGTGCCAAAAACACATGGAAAAAAACCCTCAAGTAATAAAATAGGTGCAGAAATATTGTAGAAAATCTACATGAAAAACTCATCAAATACTCATTGTGGGAATGCAGCCTGAGGAGTGAAGGTAAATGAACTGTTTAACAAAACATAAACTCATATTATAGGTGCTGGTAATGTATCTGCAAACACCTGCTAGGACTCATACATGATTGGAAGGCCTATTTTTTAGGACCCACCACGTGCAAAATACCTGCAGATCATGTACTTGTCCCAGCAGGTATATGTAGATGTGACATCAGTTCCGCCCACATCCTGATAGAAGAGTGGGTGGCACTGGATAGCTGCCTTTATTTTAATTATCATGTCAGTCTTGCCTTATTACATTACAATCTTCAAAAATTAGGCCAAATGACCAGAAGTGTTGCAATTATAATACCATACAAGGCCATAAAGTTCCTCATGCTTTTAAACTTTGCACAGTTCAGCGTCTTTGGTGCCAAGTTCACTTTGCTATTAGAGTTATTTTGATGATTACACACACTGGTGAACATTGTTATTAGCAAAGCAAAAACCAAGAAAGAAATGAACGTTCTTTAGGTATAAGAACAATAAGCTATATAAATGCTTAAATGCTTTCAAGAACAGATTTTTTATTTGACCACCTTAGCTTATTTTCCATCAACCTTTGTCAGGAGACGGTTGCGGTCAATCTCGTAATAGTTTACTCAACTCCATTATACTCTTGTATATATTATACGTCTCTTCCTCCAGATTTTTAAGCTCTGTTACACATTGAGAAACATTAACATTAATTTGGCTTCCTTCAACCAATTGACCGGTCTCCATGGAATAGCACACAATTGCTGTTCTCCAGAAACAAAACATTTCTCTTAAGTGAGCGAATTCTGACACTGCAGTGGTGAGAAACAGGCCTACGTTGGTTGAGCAGATTTTACATATCAGACGGGTATGAACACAATTTTGCATTTCTGCACTTAAGTGGTAATTAACTTCCTTGCCCACCCTTACAGCTGCAGTAGCTCGTAGGCATGCGATCACGTTCAACTGTTCACAGTATTCAGATGCGTCACGTCCTTCTGCCAAGATGACATTACATTGTTTGCACATGAAAACGGAAGAAGTGTCAACCATAATCATTGCTGGCTCCGCCATGCCTAAAAGAGAAAAAACAAATGGTTAGAATGGCTCAAATTGCACTTTCCTACTATTCCCCTTCTCTAGGTAGAACCTATTTTTAACCTATTAATTACCAGGTTTATTATGGTCTTAATCACCAAGCTTCTGTTTTTTCATCATTGCATTCCAAAAGGTATCATTTTTTTTTGTCTACGTAGCTTTACGAAGGTTTGCTTTTTTGCGGGATAAGTTTAATTTTATCAGAGGCACTCATTTGATGTAGATAAATCTATTACCTAATATTTATTATACCTTTAAGAGGGAAAAAAAAGTCTGCATTTTTTTCCCTCACATTTTCGATTTTATGCTATTCACCAAGCTGCACATACAGTAAGTGTAAGGCTATGTGCCCACGATGCAGAAACGCTTAGGATTTTTCCTGAGCGTTTCTGCATCTCCCTGGCAGAAAAAACGCATGCGGATTGTCCATGCGTTTTCCTGCCAGGGACATGCGGATGTGAAGCGTTCTTCACATGCGGGTGTCAAGCGCTTTCCAAGCGATTTTAGCATCACTTGGAAAGTGCTTGTCAACTTGGTCACACTATATAAATCCATGCAAACGGCATGGATTTCTATAGTGTGACCAAAAGAATGGTAAAAAATAAATACTATACTTACCTTCTGATGGCCCCCGGTGTCCTTATCCGATCTGTCCGGGGTTTCGCGGTGGTCTAAAAGGACCTGCCATGACATAATTTAGTCATATGACGGGTCACACGACCGCTGACGTCAGCGGTCGCGTGCCCCTTCACATGACTAAATGACGTCATGGCAGGTCCTTTTAGACCATCGCGAGCTGCCAGGAAGCCAGGACGGATCGGATAAGGACACCAGGGGCCATCGGAAGGTAAGTATAATGTATATCTTATTCTTTTTTTTACAGGTACTATGGTACCCAGGTCCGGAGGAGAGTCTCTTCTTCTCCAAATCCGGGTACCATCCGCACATTGAACCGCATATCTGCATGTTATCCGCATGTGCACATGTAGTGATGCGGATATTATGCGATTCAATGCAAGTCAATGGCGGCAAAAACGCCGCGATTCCGCAAAATAATTGGTAGTGCTGCGGATTTTTCCGCGATGATAATCCGCAGAGGAAATTTCCACAGCATGTGCACAGCACATGCAGATTATCATTGGGGAACATAGCAGACCTTCTACCAACCGTTTTTTAAGCGTTTCCGCAGCGGAATTGCAGCTGCGGAAATGCTTAAAAAACGCATAGTGCGCACACAGCCTTAAAGGGGAAATCCAGGACTTTGTAAAAAAAAAAAAAAGAAATCAGCCAAGAACAGGCAGGTTGTTACTCTC
Organism: Phyllobates terribilis; assembly: GCF_046119375.1. NCBI lineage: Eukaryota > Metazoa > Chordata > Amphibia > Anura > Dendrobatidae > Phyllobates > Phyllobates terribilis. Next base: position 41,681,993 of record NW_027362761.1, on the reverse strand, counting down.
TACATGCCTGTTGTGTCCGACACTGCTCCTGCCAGAGAATCAGCTGCCTCTGCTGCTGTCATGTCGACTGAGTGGTGGCTTCTTTTCCGTCCTGCTCTGTTGATGGGGTGTGACTGCCGACATCATGCTGACAGCCTGCTCCCCAAGTTAGGCACCGGGGATCTGGCTGTCAGACAGAATGACGTATAGTACAGACCAAAAGTTTGGACACACCTTCTCATTTAAAGATTTTTGTGTATTTTTATGACTGAAAATTGTACATTCACACTGAAGGCATCAAAACTATGAATTAACACATGTGGAATTATATACTTAACAAAAAAGTGTGAAACAACTGAAAATATGTCTTATATTCTAGGTTCTTCAAAGTAGCCACCTTTTGCTTTGATGACTGCTTTGCACACTCTTGGCATTCTCCTGATGAGCTTCAAGAGGTAGTCACCGGAAACGGTTTTCACTTCACAGGTGTGCTCTGTCAGGATTAATAAGTGGGATTTCTTGCCTTATAAATGGGGTTGGGACCATCAGTTGTGTTGTGCAGAAGTCTGGTGGATACACAGCTGATAGTCCTACTGAATAGACAGTTAGAATTTGTATTATGACAAGAAAAAAGCAGCTAAGTAAAGAAAAACGAGTGGCCATCATTATTTTAAGAAATAAAGGTCAGTCAGTGCGAAAAATTGGGAAAACTTTGAAAGTGTCCCCAAGTGTAGTTGCAAAAACCATCAAGCGCTACAAAGAAACTGGCTAACATGAGGACCGCCCCAGGAAAGGAAGACCAAGAGTCACCTCTGCTTCTGAGGATAAGTTTATCCGAGTCACCAGCCTCAGAAATCGCAGGTTAACAGCAGCTCAGATTAGAGACCAGGTCAATGCCACACAGAGTTATAGCAGCAGACACATCTCTTCAACAACTGTTAAGAGGAGACTTTGTGCAGCAGGCCTTCATGGTAAAATAGCACCTAGGAAACCACTGCTAAGGAGAGGCAACAAGCAGAAGAGACTTGTTTGGGCTAAAGAACACAAGGAATGGACATTAGACCAGTGGAAATCTGTGCTTTGGTCTGATGAGTCCAAATTTGAGATTTTTGGTTCCAACCACCGTGTCTTTGTGCGACGCAGAAAAGGTGAACGGATGGACTCTACATGCTTGTTTCCCACCGTGAAGCATGGAGGAGGAGGTGTGATGGTGTGGGGGTGCTTTGCTGGTGACACTGTTGGGGATTTATTCAAAATTGAAGGCATACTGAACCAGCATGGCTACCACAGCATCTTGCAGCGGCATGCTATTCCATCCGGTTTGCATTTAGTTGGACCATCATTAATTTTTCAACAGGACAATGACCCCAAACACACCTCCAGGCTGTGTAAGGGCTATTTGACCAAGAAGGAGAGTGATGGGGTGCTACGCCAGATGACCTGGCCTCCACAGTCACCAGACCTGAACCCAATCGAGATGGTTTGGGGTGAGCTGGACCGCAGAGTGAAGGCAAAAGGGCCAACAAGTGCTAAGCATCTCTGGGAACTCCTTCAAGATTGTTGGAAGACCATTTCCGGTGACTACCTCTTGAAGCTCATCAAGAGAATGCCAAGAGTGTGCAAAGCAGTCATCAAAGCAAAAGGTGGCTACTTTGAAGAACCTAGAATATAAGACATATTTTCAGTTGTTTCACACTTTTTTGTTAAGTATATAATTCCACATGTGTTAATTCATAGTTTTGATGCCTTCAGTGTGAATGTACAATTTTCAGTCATAAAAATACACAAAAATCTTTAAATGAGAAGGTGTGTCCAAACTTTTGGTCTGTACTGTAGGCATTGCTGCCTGTCTACAGAGCAGAAAAGAAGCCGCCGCTCTGTCGATGTGACATCAGCAGAGGCAGCTGATTCCCCGGCAGGAAGGGTCTGTGACCGCTGTGTGTCGGGGAAGAACAGTGTCGGGCACAACAGGCAGGTAGGTAGCAACTACCTGAATGTTAGTGCTTAGGCACATTATTATTATTTTTTTTACAAAGTCTTGAATACATCCTTTAACTGTATTCTGTGGCACAATACAGACGATATCAAATTGATAATTTTACTTTTATTTTATTACTTTCCAATAAATTCACTTAAAAATCTTTTTATATTTTACATGTGACAATCTATAGCTTTTATTGGTAACACCTTGTGGTACATAAGATTTTTTGATCACTTTTTAAAAGGATGTATGAAAAGAAAAATAACAGCAATTCTGGATTTTTTTGATCTAAAAACACAGTTCACTTGTCAGTACAATTGAGGTTACATTTGTTCTGCAAGTCGGCACGATAATGTCAATACCAAATTAAGAAACTGTTCCCATGTACACTCCCTGACAGAAGTTATGTTGCTTATCCATGTTATGTAAATAAAAGCTTATAACCTGACGTTAAATTCATCCATTGGTTTTATAAATTACACAATATTTCAGCATTAATGCCAATTTATTTTCTTTACCTAAACCAAATTTGGGAGGGTTTCATCAGCTTTCAAAAGAGTAATTTATAAAACCAATGGATGAATTTAACGTCAGGTTATAAGCTTTTATTTACATAACATGGATAAGTGACATAACTTCTGTCAGGGAGTGTAGCATAATTGCTGCTTTTCTTCTGATGCAACTTTGTGCAGAATATCTGCGGAATTGAACCCCTTCCTGTCGCAGCCAATTTCAGTTATTTTGCGTTTTTTTTTTTATTCCCCTTCTTCCAAGAGCTATAACTTTATTCGGGAATCGTTCTTACAGTGTATATTTTGTGGTACAAATTATCTGGGAATAGGATTCTTCTCATCAGTATGATTAAGAGTATGCTAAACTTCTCTATTTTTTTTATAGTGGTGAAAAAAACAAAACAGAAAAAAAAATTGATTGCTTTACCACTTTCCGGGACCCATAACGTTTTTATTTTTTTGGTCGATGGGGCTGTGTGAGGGATCATTTTTTTGCGGGGCGAGGTGTTTTTATTGATAGGATTTTGAGATAGATATCATATTTTCCTTGCTTCTTACAGAATTTTTGCGGTATTGCGGCAACTAAAAAACCTGGAATTTTGAGTTTAATTTTTTTTGTTTAGCAATCGGGGTAATTATTTTTATATTTTGATACATTGCACTTTTCTGGAAGAGGTAATATCACGTGTACTTTTTAGATATTTTTTTTAATGGGTAAAAAAGGGGGCAAATTTCATTTATTTATTTTCATTTTTAAACTTTTTACTGTACCCACTAGGGGATCTGTACCTGATCTCTTGTGTTTTATACAGTAATACTCCAGTATTTCTGCATATAGCAAATAATCACATCCTCCTTTGAAGACTTGCTACAGGCAGGTTTTCAAGGGAACTTCATAATGACAGGCATGGAGGTCTTCAACAGACCTCCAGCTGCCATAAGCAACTCATCGACAGCCTTGTGATAGCAAGGGACTGTTAAAGGGACTCTGTCAGCACAGAATGACTGGTCAAATTGAGTCCGGCAGCTCTGTGCTTCACAGTGGGTCTTCGCACCTGCCTGTTTTTCCTCAATCTCCACCCCCCTCTATTTTTATTGAGGGCTCTGGCTTCATAGAGCTAGAGTAGGGTGGAGATTGATGGAAACAAACATGTGGGAAGGTGAATATAAATGTTTAGCTTTGTTGTGATGGACCGAGCGCCTGGACTTGGTTTGAACAGTCGTTCTGTGCGGCCCGTGTCCAGCTAACAGATTGTCCACTTCAATGTGTAGGGGGCAGATCGATCTGAACCTTGAAATTAAGGCTTTCTTCAAATATCTCGCGTTTCTAAATGTGCCTGTGAATCGCTGTCCGCTCATCCCCATAATGTGACCTCCGGCTGTCTCCGATGTCCGATGATGTCACCTCGACTCCCGGCTGTGCCGTGCGGTGAAACTCCACCCACAACCCAGTCACTCAGGGAGACTGGATCCCGCCTTGGTGATGCCGGGACAGCTTCCAATTCCGGGAGTTGAGGTGACATCACCGGACATCGGAGACAGCCGGGGGTCACGTATTGGGGGATGAGTGGACAGCGAGAGCTCCGCTCACAAGCACATTTGGAAACGCCAAGTATTGGAAGAAAGCCTTCATTCCAGGGTTTAAATTGATCTGCCCCCTACACACTGTAGTGGACAACCTGTGTGACCGTGGCAGGTGGAGCTCAGTGCCAGTCACAGCTGTTAGAGGCCGGTGCTGGCCACTACCTGCCATGAGCCCATACACCTGCTACAGACGTGCATGGTACATGGACGGCAGATGTCAGTAAAGGGTTAAAAGCTTAAACTATCAAAAATGTTTAATTTTTTATACCATTTTTTTTATTTTATTAAAACGTGAACATGTTTTTCAACTGTTGAATTTTTTTAACACATTTGCCGCTCTCCATTCCTTGCAGCAATCTGGTAGGGGTCCCAGGTGCTTGTCCCCCACCGATCTAACATTGCTATCTGCCAACCCCTGTGAGACCCTGTCAGGATGGCGGAGACCTGCTGGGCCGCGGGAATCCTCGGTGCTCGGTCTTGCCAGCTTGGCGGGATCTTCCTTCGGCTGCGGCCGGGTCCTCCTCATCTTATCGCCCTGTTTACAAAGAACGACACGTTTAGGAGGCCCTGCTGTTTAGGAGCACACTGACGCGGCCTCATGCTAGCGACTTCCGCCAGAGGTGTGCTCATACATGCTTTCCCGCGCTTTCCACAGTCACACTAACGGCCACCGACCATAGCTACACGAGGGGTGAACGCTATGACCCGACTGCAGTCGCCCATCACATACGCACCTAAGCCACCGTATGCACCGCTGCTACTGAGACGCACGTTATCCGTTCCATAGACGCTAGTTGGCTATTTAGAGGCGTGGAGCTGCTGAAGCTCTCGTCATTATCCAATCAGCAGCGGGTAAGGGGCGGGATATTTGGCCGCTCCACCAATGAGCGCTTGGCGGGCGAGTGTGCCTGCAGGATGCACGTGACATTACGAGGTACAGTCCATGTGTGGTGTCCTGAGCCCGACATGAGAGGGATGGCGGTGAATGATGAGCTGGGCATAGTGTGCAGACGCAGCAGTGCGGGCAGAGGCATCTGTAGTATAGAGCAGGCTGCTGGGACTACCACGTCCATATAGCTGTTTGCTTTGTATCTATTTTCTGTGCAGGGAAAGCAATCTTGTCCTGTGCTATCAGCCATTGCGGGCCAGGCAGACTGTGGATGCATCAACTATCCTAAATTGCTGGCAATGACAGAGGGTCAAGACCCCAGGGAATGCTCAGTGGTCTGGGGCTGAGGTTGAGGAGGGGGTAGGGTTGGGGCAGACATGTTGGCAGCTGTAACCTTGTAATGTCGTTTAAGGATTTTTTGGGGGAATAACCTCTGCTATTATGAAAACCATTTTATCTTGTATACTTTTGAGGACCCCCATAAACTTACCATTTCTCATCTCTACACGTCAGTTATATTAAAGGGGTTGTCTCCTCTGCGGGACCACTCTGGCAAACAGCTGCCCAGTCAGATACATGAGATCACCAGGACACCGGTATATACAGTGGGGAAAATAGGCATTTGTGAGGCTATGTGCACACGATGCAGAAATGCTCCAGATTTTTTCCTGAGCGTTTCTGCATCTCCCTGGCAGAAAAAACGAATGCGGATTGTACATGCAGATTGTACATGCGGATTGTACATGCGTTTTTCTGCCAGGGACATGCGGATGTGAAGCGTTCTTCACATGCATTTCCACATGCGGGTTGTCAAGCGCTTTCTAAACGATTTTAGCATCACTTGGAAAGTGCTTGTCAACTAGGTCACACTATATAAAGCCATGCAAAAGGCATAGATTTATATAGTGTGACCCGAGAGAATTTTCAAAAAGAAATAAATACTTACCCTCCAATGGCCCGCGCTGTATTGCTTCACCGTCCCGGCTGCCGGCAGCGGTAGAGTGAAGGACCTGCTGACGTCAGCGTCGCATGACCCGTCACATGACTCTGACGTCAGCGCAGGTCCTTCATTCCATCGCGAAGTGCCGGGAAGCAAGAAGGAGCGCAGCGCGGGCCGCCAGAAGGTAAGTATACATTTATTTTATTCTTTTTTAATGGTACCTGGGTGTGGAGGAGAGTCTTCTCTTCTCCACACTCGGGTACCATCCGCACATTAGAATGCGCCAATTACGCAAGTACAGATGCAGTCTTGCGGAATTGGCGCGTTCTAATGCAAGTCAATGGCAGCGAAAACGCAGCACTTCCGCAAAATAATTGATAGTGCTGCGTTTTTTTCCGCAATGATAATCCGCAGCGGAAATTTCCACAGCATGTGCATAGCACATGCGGATTATCATTGGGTCACATGGCAGGCCTTCTACCATGCGTTTTTTAAGCGTTTCTGCAGCGTTTTTGCCTCTGCGGAAATGCTTAAAAAACGCATCGTGGGCACACAGCCTTACAATAGAAAAGCAGAACTTAATATTTGGTACGGAAACCTTAAAAATTACAGAGGTCAGACGTTTCCTGTAGTTCTTGACCAAGTTTGCACACACTGCAGCAGGAATTTTGGCCCACTCCTCCATACAGATCTTCTCCAGATCTTTCAGGTTTCAGGGCTGTCGCTGGGCAATATGGAGTTCAGGTCTGGAGACTGGCTAGGCCACTCCAGGACCTTGAAATGCTTCTTACGGAGCCACTCCTTATTTGCCCTGGCTGTGTGTTTTGGATCGTAGTCATGCTGTAAGACCCAGCCACGACTTATCTTCAATGCTCTTACTGAAGGAAGGAGGTTGTTGGCCAAAATCATGAGACACATGATCCCATCCAGCCTCCCTTCAATATGGTGCAGTTGTTCTGTCCCCTTTGCAGAAAAGCACCCCCAAAGTATGAAGTTTCCCTGATCATGCTTTACGGTTGTGACGTTGTTCTTGGGGTTGCACTCATCCTTCTTCCTCCAAACACGGCGAGTGGAGTTGATCCATAAAAGTTCTATTTTGGTCTCTTCTGACCACATGACCTTCTGCCATGCCTCCTCTGGATCATCCAGATGGTCATTGGCAAGCTTCATACGGGCCTGGACATGTGCTGGTGTGATTAGAGAGACCTTGTGTGCCCTGCAGGATTTTAATCCATGATGGTGTAGTGAGTTACTAACGGTAATGTTTGATACTGTGGTCCCAGCTCCCTTCAGATTATTGACCAGGTCCTCCAATACACTGGCGGACACTGACAAAAAAGGGCCCCTGTGCAAGAACAATATATGGGCCCTTTGCAGCCCAAGAGCTCCTAAAAATGCAAAATTTCACCTGCTTTAGAGGTAGAAATGGGCCCCCTTACCTCTTGGGCCCCCGTACGGCCTCACAGGTTGCACCAATGATATGTCCGCCCCTGCTCCAATATAGTTCTGGGCTGACTCCTGACCTTTCTCAGAATCATCCTTACCCCACGAGGCGAGATCTTGCATGGAGCCTCAGACCGAGGAAGATTGACAGTGATCTTGTGTTTCTTACATTTTCTAATAATTGTGCCAACAGTTGTTGCCTTCTTACCAAGCTGCTTGCCTATTGTCATGTAGCCCATCCCAGCCTTGTGCAGGTCTGCAATTTTGTCCCTGGTGTCCTTAGACGGCTCTTTGGTCTTGGCCATGGTGATGAGGTTGGAGTGTGATTAACTGAGTGTGTGGACAGTAGGAGGGCTTCTTAAAGAAAAACTAACAGGTCTGTGAGAGCCAGAAATCTTGCTGGTTGGTAGGTGATGAAATATGTATTTCATGAAATAAATTGCAATTTAATTATTTAAAAATCATACAATATGATTTTCTGTTTTTTTTTTTTTTGAGATTCTCTCACAGTTGAAGTGTACATACCATAAATTTTACGAAGCCGCGCCGATGTCCTCATATTAAAAGTGACACCCCCTCGGAGTGCAGCGCCCTGCTCCAAAAACTGGCATGAGACCAGACCCGTTTATCAGCGACCCCCAATAACACTGTAATGAATTAGAAGCCAGCCCATGTGCACAGTGTTATTCACTGGTGACTGCTGGCTGACACGTCCTGTTATATGCCCCTCCGGACAGGAATACTGTGCTGCGCAGGGGTGGAACTTCTGACCGGAGGACACAGATGCCGAATACTCCATGTAAAGAAATGGAACTCCAATATATACTGTATATGTACCCTACAAAAAAATTGAGGTTAACATATCTTTAAAAAAGAAAAATAGGACCAGGGTTTGATTTTTGTGATGTACTTCAACAACTTAAAATCAAAGACCTTTTTTTCAGACACATTAGAAAACCATTATGAATCATTAAAGGGGTTGTTCCCTTTTAGATAATCCCAGTTCTAGGGCACAGTTTGTTCTAAAAAAAAAAAAATTTCTTTGCTTACCTTCCCTCCAGTGTTCAGGCTCTGCTGCTGCTCCCAGCGGCTCTTGAGCAGAGCATTCCGTCTTCAGGGGCATAGCCGCTGAGCTCACGAATTGGCTGCCACAATATCTATGTGTTGTCAGCGCTGCAGCCAATATCAAGGGTTTTGTTCCAGCCAATGACATGGTGAACATTTCACGGGTAGAGGGAAAAATGGATTCAATGAAATTTCAACAAATTCTTGATGCAAACCTAACACCATCTGTAAAAACGCTGAAGTTGAAAAGAGGTTGGCTTCTACAAATGGATAATGATGATCTTAAACACACGTCAAAATCCACAATAGACTACCTCAAAAGGCGCAATTTGAAGGTTTTACAATAGCCCTCATAGTCCCCTGATCTGAACATCATTGAAAATCTGTAGTTAGATCTCAAAATAGCAGTGCATGCAAGACGACCCAGGATTCTCACAGAAATGGAAGAATTTTCCAAGGAAGAATGGATGAAAATCCCTCAAACAAGAATTGAAAGGCTCTTGGCTGGCAACAAAAAGCGTTTACAAGCTGTGATACTTTAAAAAGGGGTGCTACTAGGTACTAACCATGCAGGGTGCCCAAACTTTTGCATCGGCCCGTTTTTGTAATTTTTAAAATGTAAAAGATGAAAATATATATTTTATTTTTTTGTCTAAAATATAAAGGAAATGTGTCATCTTTAACTTTAGGCCCTTTAAAGATCATTTCATCTTCAACTTGCTTAACTGTTCATAATAACAGTAATTTTGACCAGTGGTGCCCAAACTTACATGCCACTGTATACGGCCTCCACACTGTCCGCTTTAATGAGCATGTACAGTGGCATGTAACAGTTTCGGCACCCCTGGTCAAAATTACTGTTATTACAGCCATCCCCCAGTATAATGTTCCCCACAGCCAGTCCCAAGTATAATGTGCCTCATAGCCAGCCCCTCTTGTTTTACCACCATTCATTGGCAAACTAATATAAGAAAAACAACAAAGTTATACTCATCTAAACCAGGCTCCCTGTACACTGTGGCCGCCATCTCTTCTATCCTGTACAGCAGTGGGCATTGGATGGAGTCACTGAATCACACCATCCAATGTTTCCTTCGTGCACCATCTCCACTAGGGCGCAGGCCGGGCGACGCCAACATCAGTTATATTCGCGTCTAATAGACTTGAATGCAGTGAGGGAGCGACGGTTGAGGCGGAGGCAGAAAGAGGGGCGAGCAGTGTCAGTAACTCACTGACACTGCTCACCTCTGTGCATGTGCTCCAGCCATTACTGTGCTGAATGCCTGTGGCCAGAGGAAAGGGCCGGGCGTCCGCAGGTATTCAGCAGTGTAATTTTTTTCTTCCCCAAAGTGCACCCCTCTCAGGGAGGCAGGAGGTAGCACCCTAGGCCAGTACCTGCCCTGCCTACCCCTCATCCCTGGCCCTGCAGTTATATACCTGAACATTGAAGTTACAACACGAAGAAGAAAAATTCATGGAAGTATGGAAATCACAGGATGGATAGACGATATAGAAATGATAAAAAACAGAAACAAGATTTTCAAAACCTCTCGATTCATTCAGTATTAACATCACATGCAGAAATCCTCACCCTTACACGCCTTGGCTTTCTATCAATGAGGTTATTAATGGTTGTCTGAGGAATGTTCTGCCACGCTGAATGCACTTGGGCACAAAAATCATCAAGATCTGCTGCTGGCAGCTCCCTGTACAATTGCCAACCCATGACGCTTCAAATGTGCTTGACGGGAGACAAGTTTGGAGACACTGCAGGCCGCGATAGCACATTCGGACAACGCAGGCTGCTCACAGTAGCACAAGCTACATACAGCCTGGTGTTGTCATGTTTAAAAACTGTTACGATTTGGATAAGTGGTTATACCACTAGTTCCAAAACCAAATCAATGAAACGCTGAGCTGTTCATGTACATTACCGTTGAAAAGTTTGGGGTCACCCAGACAATTTTTTGTTTTCCATGAAAACTCATACTTTTATTTATCAAATGAGTTGCAAAATGAATAGAAAATATAGTCCAGACATTGACAATGTTAGAAATAATTATTTTTATTTGAAAGAATAATTTTCTCCTTCAAACTTTGCTTTTGTCAAAGAATGCTCACTTTGCAGCATTCCTGAAGCCCCTCCCACAAGTTGGATTGGCTTGATGGTCACTTTTTGCGTACCATACGGTCAAGCTGCTCCCACAACAGCTCAATAGGGTTGAGATCTGGTGACTGCGCTGGCCACTCCATTACAGATAGAATACCAGCTGCCTGCTTCTTCCCTAAATTGTTCATGCATAATTTGGAGTTGTGATTTGGGACATTGTCCTGTTGTAGGATGAAATTGGATCCCATGAAGTGCTGTCTACAGGTTATGGCTTGGCGTTGCAAATAGGAGCGATAGCCTTCCTTATTCAAAATCCCATTTACCTTGTACAAATCTCCCACTTTACCAGCACCAAAACTACCCCAGACCAGCACATTACCTCCAACATGCTTGATAGATGGCGTCAGGCACTCTTCCAGCATCTTTTCAGTTCTGCGTCTCACAAATGTTCTTCTGTGTGATCCAAACACCTCAAACTTTGATTCGTCTGTCCATAACACTTTTTTCCAATCTTCCTCTGTTCTTTTGCCCATATTAATCTTTTCCTTTTATTAGCCAGTCTCAGATATGGCTTTTTCTTTGTCACTTTGCCCTGAAGGCCAGCATCCCGGAGTCACCTCTTCACTGTAGACGGTGACACTGGCGTTTTGCGTGTACTATTTAATGAGGCTGCCAGTTGAGCTGTGAGGCGTCGATTTCTCAAACTAGAGACTCTAATGTACTTGTCTTGTTGTTCAGTTGTGCAGCGGAGCCTCCCACTTCTCTTTCTACTCTGGTTAGAGCCTGTTTGTGCTCTCCTCTGAAAGGAGTAGTACACACCGTTGTAGGAAATTTTCAATTTCTTGGCAATTTCTCGCATGGAATAGCCTTCATTTCTAAGAACAAGAATAGACTGTCGAGTTTCACATGAAAGTTCTCTTTTTCTGGCCATTTTGAGAGTTTCATAGAACAAACAAATGTAATGCTCCAGATTTTCAACTAGCTCAAAGGAAGTTCAATTTTATAGCTTCTCAAATCAGCCAAACTGTTTTCAGCTGGGCTAACATACTTGTGCAAGGGTTTTCTAGGGTTTTCTAAACCTCCATTAGCCTTCTTACACACAGTTAGCAAACACAATGTACCATTAAAACACTGGAGTGGTGGTTGTTGGAAATGGGCCTTTATACACCTATGTAGATATTGCAATAAAAACAAGACGTTTGCAGCTAGAATAGTCATTTACCACATTAACAATGTATAGAGTGTATTTCTGATTTATTTAATGTTAGCTTCTGTAAGGCAGCACTAGTCATCATGCTGGGGGACACTCGCTGCACCGGGTCAATTAAAGCACACCAGCCACGTTTTCCAGTATTTCACAATCCAGCAGTTTATTACTCTTCATAACTGCTTATAACCGAGTCTAACTTAGTGGCTCGCCGACATATTACACATATAGTGTCCAGGAGCCTTTCAAGTGGCAGACAGGCCCACTTGGCTCCAGTTACAGCCTTCAGCAAAGTCACTTATATCAACGTCCATATAATGCAGTGTTTTACCTTTGCCGGGTTTTAGCTGCTTCAGACTTGTTCTGCCACAGCTGTGGCTTTACGGCTTCCCAGATGGGGGTCTCCATCCCTCGTACCTTCAAATGCTACTGGTATGTTTTCACACGAAACATCCAGCCTCTGCCTTCCAGGACTCTTGCCCTCCAAGGCTACTGGGTTCGCTTACACATAAGGATCCAGCATCTGCCTTTCAGGCTTCACCAGGCTTCAATAGGCCTTACACTCTAACGGTGTCCCAAACAGGGAACAGGCCTCACGCCTTTCACCCCCTGTCTCAAAACTACCTGGGTTTATATATCCTCTAGTGCACGCATAGGACCTGTGCTGATGTCACAGTCATGTGATAAGACCTTCTGTGTGCCCTGGACCTGTGCAATGTCACAGTCATGTGACCAGTCACCTGAGGGGGAGGTAAATGGTCAGCCAAAACACACCCTGGATCATTACAGTAATGCCGCAAGCCGCTGCATTACATATCCCCCCCCCTCTGTTAAAACTTGTGGGGTTGAACACCTAATATACACAATCACCTTTATAACCCACAGTTCACAACGAGACCATGTACTTGACAATTGCGCAGCTCAGCCCCTGGAACATTAGTCATCGACATTAGCCCATTCCTTAGGGACCTACCATTTGTCATTGTCACTGACTTCGTCAAGTCACATTTCCGGGTCGTAACCTTGTCAGACCTCCCCCGCTCCCAGCGGTCGGTCGTAACCTTGTCAGACCTCCCCTGCTCCCAGCGGTCAATACAGCAGTGTGACTCATATGCCCTGGTATCTAAGGTCCGTTTCGACTCCGTACTGTCCCGTACTGTATTGGGTCGTTTGTATGGGCCACTCAGACCTGAGTTACTGGAGGTCTCACTACCTCTAAACCCACGCCTACTACTCTCAGCTGTAGCTGTTCTGTTTATTTGAAGGGCCCTTTCTCTGTCTGGTCTCACAATTTCTAGACGGCTGCCATCTTCTGCTGCTCAGACGATGCTGTCTTTCCACTCGCAGTCTAGCGAGATTCAACTGTTCTACCTCTCGAAGGTAGTTCACTCGGTACTCCCATCAGCATGCGTATATATGCAAGACTTTCTTCCGGGAAGTGTGTTATCACTGATAGTCTATTTCGGTTTCCTGTTCAGTTGTATGTAACAATTGTAGTTCCGTTTTGTCTAGCTAATAAATATGGTGAGTCTTAGCTGCCACACAGAAGACTTTACCTGCTGACAACTGCATGTCGCATGTATTTTGTCTCCCTCCCTTCATTGATGAAGTATTTTAATTTGAATCTCACTGGCAATGCGAAGACCCTTTGCTGTCTATTCTAAAGTTCTCCCTAAGAAAGAAGGGTCACCACAACAGTACATGGTGCCGAAATCCGGGATTGTCACAAACGGACCTCCTCTGGATCCGTCAACAAGGATCTCTCTGGGAACCACTGAATAAATCCGCGGTAAGTAGCCCCTTGTGTTACTAATAATTCACTTTTACCTAGAGTGCTCCAGGACGGGTAATTGGTGGTCCTAACAAGACAATCATTTTTGAACCCTTGGCAGTGATTGAATTTTTTTTTATGTGCAAAATTTGTTGTCTTATATGTTTCAATGTGTTTTTTAGATGACGATTGAATGACGGTTGAATGATAATTGAATGAAGTGATGAGTAACCAACTTTGCCCAGCGTGTCAGGATTAGGCACCTCCGCAGTTCTCCTGTATATTTCAGGAGTCGGAGGATTGTTTTATGTTTGTTTTGTCTACATCATAAATGTCTGTTATGATATTGTAAACTATGAGGATCCTTGAATGTGGGACTGAATGATTTTTGATTGATCAATAAGGGACTACGATCTCTGCTTGATAAGGGATCCCATTAGATGTGTTCCTTCACATGTGGTGGAGAGGAAAATTGGTCTGTAAGAGGATCAGGGAAGTGTGATTGCCTATAACAGAGGAATCCTTCACGGTAAGGTAGTACTCTGAGGGTATTAAATTCCCCTGTAAATTGATAAGGGCACCCTTAAGAAAGGGGTAACTGAATGCAGTTTTAGTCCAAATAGAGCAGGGGGATTAATATCAGCGATTGTGCAGTGTGCATTGAGTGACTGACGTATTGTTAAGTCGTTTTTGATGAATCAGAATTATTGTCCTCAGTGTCTGTGTTCTGTTTTGTGTAAGCTCAAGAGAGGGAAAATCAGAGTAGTTGAAGTTCTTGCTCAGCTTGTATATCCTGACCGGGAAACCTATAGTATAAAAATTACCACTTATTGCAGATATAATTGTCACGCAAAGCCTTTACAAGGTGTAGAAGGAAAACATTTGAACTGGGTAGTAAAAACACACCACTACGCCCCCACCTGGGTGACCCTTTTTTTTGTCCCGGAACTAACCCAGTTGATAGAGAAACTGCAGAGGCAGCTACTTAATAATTTCCGATTACCTTAGGAAATGTTATATGATCATGCATAAATAATTGGAATAGTAGTTGGAGCAGTAGGCTTGGTATTGTTATTTGTTTGGTTGTGTGTAACAATCTCCCTAGCTCACAGGGCTGGAAAATCGGTGTTAGTACTTCCTTAAAGATCCGTCTTTCGAGGCTCAGAGGAGACTGGAACAGGATCAGATCCGTCTTTCGAGGCTCAGACGAGACTGGGACAGGATCAAATTTAGAGTCTGAGAGGCTCTAGGTGTGCTGAAGAGAGTTCTACGGTAACTCTGGCACAGTGATTGCAGTCATGGGGACTGGCAACAGTAAGGAATTGACTGACCTAAAGAGCGTGGCCCCAGTTCCAGCATGTGAGATAGTGGAGAGACTGAAAGGGAAAGAAGCAGTAGAGGGATGTGAAATAATATTGAGGAAATTTGGTAAAAACAAACTAGAGCAGGCAAGGATGTGGTTAGAAGTAGCAAAACGTCTCTCAATAAGTGAACATAAATCAGAGGAAACCAGGCATGGAACTGTCTATGTAATCTATGATAGTTTGAAAAATTCTCAGACCCCTGTAGTCTCTGTACCTGATGTAAATTTGGCACCCCCTTCAGCACCCCTGCCTTATGCTGGGTCAATGGGATGGACATTGTGGTCATCAGAATTCCCCTGGGGTTAATTGTTGCAGGTCCTGTGGGTCTTCACACCCAGGGACAACACTCAGGGTGCCTCAGTTCCCTATGAGGACCACTAGTCGCGTACAGTTTCAACCTCCTAGGATGGTTGATAATGTTCAGGTACACGATCCCCCCCAAGTATGGCCAATAGAAACATATCGGCCTTGGTCCCCCAGTGAACTTATTGCCCTCAGTACCCTGCTCCCAGATCCCCGAAAAATCATTTAACATTTAGAATTTGCCTCCAGGGTGTTCAGGAGGCATATCGGGCCACATGGGATGATCTAGTTTCTGTCCTTCTGCAGAAAGGCAGTGACCCCTTACTTATGGAAATTACTCAGATGCTGCCAGGCCAGGAACCGGCTATTAAAAATACATCAGAGTCGGGTCGGGTGTTTATACAAAGGGTGCAATACCACAGTCCCTTTCCTTGGGCATTGCCTGTCTCCAGGCATTAAGCATCTCAGCCCAGGGAGGATTGAGGCTATACTAAAAATACCCCTTCCAAGATCTACCAAGTCCCTTCGGGCATTCTTGGGCCGGGTCCAGTACTGCCGTCTCTGGATACGAAATGCCTGTAGTATTATGGCTCCATTGTTCCAATGCCTCAAAATTGTGCCTTTCACCATCAATTCTGAGGCTATTGATGCATTTCACACCCTCAAGCTCACTCTTTCTGCCTCACCAGCTCTAGGTATACCGAATTATGACAAGTTTTTTACTTTGCACTGCCACGAACAGGCTGGACATGCGTCTGGTGTGCTTACCCCAAAAACATGGTGGTATGCAGCGCCCTCCAGGGTATTACTCTGTAACCCTAGATCCAGTCATTATGGGGTCTCCTACGTGTGTTAGAGCTGTGTTAGAGCTGTGGCATCTGCTTCACAACTCGTTAAAAAGACAGAGGACATAGTGTTAGGAAGCCCCCTCACACTTCAAGTTCCTCATGCTGTATCTGAAATACTTCCACAGGCTCAGACCCGCCACCTCTCAGCATCAAGGTTGACAAAATATGAAGTCTCACTCCTTACACCCCCCCATATAACTATCAAACGCTGTAATGTTCTAAATCCAGCTACACTACTTCCAGTAGATTTAGAAAAGGGAGGAAAGCATCAGGATGGGGAAGAGGGAGGGACCAAGACCTGCCCCTGTTTTCCAAATTAGCAGATGATGAAGCTCAGTTTGATATGGTATATGAACATGATTGTCAGGCATTGATGGAAGCTGAAATAAAGGGTTTGGCAAATATTACGGATGTACCACTCACTAACCCCTCTGCTGAGTATTTTGTAGATCGTTCCAGAGCTTAGACAGTGAACAAGGACGATTCATCACCGGGTATGCAGTAGTCCACAATGGTAAGGCTGTAATACAAGAACCACTCCCCTCCATCTGCTCTGCGCAAGAGGTGTAGCTTAAAGCACTCACTGCAGCGTGTAATCTGGGAAAAGGTAAAGAAATTAATGTATTTTCTGACTCGCAATATGCTTATGGTGTTGCACATGACTTTGGCGCCATTTGGCGAAGCCGTAATTTCTTGACCTCTGTTGGCAAACCTATAAGGAATGCACAAGCGGTAGAGCAGCTGCTCACAGCACTCACCCTTCCCCGAAGGGCAGCCATAGTCAAAGTGTCAGCACACACTCGGGAACAAACTCCCCTTGCAGTAAGGAATGCCTTGCCCCCCCCCACGAGCAGAATGCATGGGTCTAAGTGGGCACTCTATTGTCAGTGTCAGTGGTATGGCAGGTGAACAAACGTATTTGCCTTCCACGCTGCCCTTGCACATTCTCTGGTGCATAACTCAAAGGGTGTTATGTGTGTGGTGGTGTTACAAAACTGGTGTGCCCCAGGGTTCCGGAATACGGCTGCAAAGTATATTCAAGAATGTCTAGTTTGTGCAAAACATAACCCTGGTAGACCTATTCGAGTCCCACGGAAATGCACACCAAAATCAGATTACCCATTTCAGAGACTGCAGGTGAACTACATACAGCTACCTAAGGTGGGTAATTATGAATACGTCCTGGTATTCATTGACCTTTTCTCTGGGTGGCCAGAAACTTGGGCGGTGACTATAGCAAACACAAAAACTACTGCTAAAAAATTGATCAGTGAGGTGGTTTGTATATATGGGGTGCCCGAAACTATAGAAAGTGACAGAGGAACCCATTTTACTGGGGAACTAAGGAAACAAATCACGATCACTCTTGGGATAGAACAAGCTTTCCATGTTCCCTATCATCCACAAAGTAGTGGGAAGATGGAACGCCTCAATGGTACCTTAAAACTAAATGTCCAAAAGTGTATGGAAGAAACACACTTGTCCTGGGTAGATTGTTTGCCCATAGCATTGTATTAAGTGAGGACCGCCTCCTATGGTTCTCTCACTGAATATGTTCTGGAGTTGCATAAACATTTGACTGTTACTCATAATCATGTTCTTTCCTCTATCCCAGGCCCCAATTGCCTCAGCGGCATTCACACTTTGGTATCAGGAGACTGGGTCGTGGTAAAGAGACATGAGGAGACCACTGGAGCCCAGATACAGTGAACCATTCCAAGTGCTGTTAACCACTGCCACTTCTGTCAAGCTTCAAGGCAAGGACACTTGGATCCACGCCAGCCATTGTAAAAAGGTCTTGAACCCCAGCAGCAAAGATGATGACCCTGTTTGTTTGGACTATGGTAATAGCAACCCTACTCCTTGCCCTAACAAACTGATAAAGCATCATCACCAAGTCTTACTCCAAGACATGGACTCTAATGACCGTCCTAAGAACTGTTGGATATGCACCCATAGTGCAGTATCCTCCAAAACTATGCCTTATTTAGCCATTTCAGTGACTTTGAAGGAAATGTTTACTTAAGTACCCACACTTTTCCTATTAGACTAAGAACAACAACAACAAAAAAAGAAGGCCTTAGGTTTAACTGTAGCTGCTTGGGTGACTGAGCCATGGTTGTTGTTTAACAGGAGTGGTCCGCCTCTATGTCAGACTGAAATGCCTTGGGCGACCAGTCGTGTCGACCTCTCTTGTTATCCGAACTTTACCTCTTGCAGCTGTATTCAGATAAAATCCAGAGTGTTTCCTTTCTTTACAGCTGACTATTCAGAGTGTAATGGATCTGCTACCACTACTACACAGTATATGGCGGTTGATGCCACTCTCAATCCTAAGCTTCATTGTGTAAATGTCACCTTGCAAAATCTAATATCCGGTTTTACCTCAAAGGATACTCAGTATCAGGGAAAAATTATGGCATAAGCACTACCTTGTTATCTAAATGGATTGCTAGTCTGTTCAACAACACTGTTGTTGGAGCACCAGAGCGTTTATATATTGTATGTGGACATCAGGCTTACCCAACAATTTCACAGGAGTTTGCACACTAGCTTATCTGACACTTTCTACTTTTATAGTAAAACACACAAGAGTAGATATTAACCGCTTCCCGACCGCCCACTGTAGATAAACGTCCGTGCTGCCTGGGCTCTGTGCAGCGCGGACGTTTAAAAACGGTGGGTGGTCCCGCAGCGCTCAGGTCCCCCAGGGTCTTGCAAGCGCTGCGGGAGCGGTGCAGAGCGATAGCTCTGACAGGGAACATCATTGGGACCTGATTGGATCAGGTCCCAGTGATGTTAACCCTTTGCTGTGTTCTATATGCCGCGATCTATAGTGATCGCGGCATATAGAAGACAGCAGGAGGAGAGGGGGTCGTCCACTTACCTCTCCGACGGCCCCCTTATACCTTCCAGGACCTGACGTTGCTATGGCAGCTGGAGGTCACATGACCGCCTCCAGATCTGCCATATATGGTGTCCTGTCTGGCTCAGCCTGCAGCTGAAGCCAGGCAGGAGACTGACTGTGAAACAGGGAAGATCTCATGTAATGTAATACATGTCTATTACATTACATGAGATCAGTGATCAGAAAAATAAAAATGAATGTCCCATACAGGGACTAAGTAAAAATGTAAAAAAAAATGTTTTAAACTGTTAAAAAAAAATTTACAAAATAAATAAAAATAAATAAATAAAATATTAAACCGATAAATCCGTATATTTATGCAAAAATAAAACAAGTACACATATTTGGTATCACCGCGTCCGAAACATCCCGAGCTATAAAACTGTCACACTAATTAACTCCTGTGCACACCGTAATAAAAATAAATAAAAAACGGAGCAAAAAACTATGCTTTTTCCTCATATCGCCAAACAAAAAGTGGAAAAAAATGCGATCAAAAAGCAAAATGGAAATAAAAATGGTACCGCTGAAAACGTCATCTTGTTCCGCAAAAAAACAAGCCGCCATACAGCTCCATCAGCCGAAAAATAAAAAAGTTATACCTCTCAGAATAAAGCAATGCAAAAAAAATATACGGTAAGTGTAGTATCGCTGTAAACGTACTGACCCGAACAATAACGCTGCCTTATCACACGCAGAACGGCATAAAAAAAAACCTCAAAAAAACAATTCCTGAATTGTTGGTTTTTGTTAATTTTACCTCCCAAAAAACAGAATAGAAAGCGATCAAAAAATGTCACATACCCAAAAATGGTACTAATAAAAATGTCAATTCGTCCCGCAAAAAACAAGCCGTCACATGACTCTGTCGGCCAAAATCTGGAAAAATTATAGCTCTCAAAATATGGCGATGCAAAAACTAGATTTTGCAAAAAAAAGCGTCTTTTAGTGTGTGACAGCTGTCAGTCATAAAAACCCAATATAAATCTGGTATCTCTGTAATCGCACCGACCTGAAGAATAAAGTAATCTAATCAGTTATATCACACTAGGAACGGCGTAAAAAATAAATAAAACCAATTCTTCACCTGCTACTGATTAGTTTATTATGTCTCCCAAAGATCGCAGTAAGGCGCAGAGCCTTACATTTATCCTGCGCTCTGCGCTGAGCTCTTACCCCAGAGTTTCCGTGTAAATCTCTGAAATATGTGATTCAGCCGGAACCCATGACGGAAGATTACCTGTAATGAGGCAGATATAGGCACTGTGGATGCCGTCTGGCCTGGGATCTCACGGTGTCATTTGTTTTAGGCGTGCATAAAAGTGCGGTTGGCCACAGTTTTGTGCACTTCTGAAAAAAAGGACACCACTAAACAGAGGCCAGACGGAGTCCAGAGTAACTCTGCTGCCTCATTATAGTGAATGGATCCCACAGGGGTTTCATCTGAATTACATCACTTGGAAATTTAGATGGAAACCCCGATGTAAGTGCTCAGCCTAGAGCGCCGGATAAATGTTACGTAAAATGTTCCCAATAAAAGCTTCAACTCAGTCCTCAAAAAAAGCTAGTCCCCACTCAGGTCCGTCATCTATTAAAAATATAAGGGACTTCCAAGTTACTGGTAGAAAGGCTCTGGAAAACCGAAATGGCCCTTGCCCCCCAAAAGAAATTCAGAAAATTTTGTGCTCCCAAATCCAAATGCCTATTCTACAATAATTTGTTCTCCAATTGTCAAATAGCACTCCCCCCCCCCAGATCTCGCCGTATGGCTGAGCGGTACGATACAGCCACATATGAGGTATTGCCACTTTTAGAAGAAATTGTGTGACACATTTCGGCACCATTTTTACCCATTGCCCTGTGTGAAAATATAAAATCTGAGGGTAAAACATTTTTTTGTGGTAAAAATATAATTATGCTTTTTTCACTGCCCAATGGTATAAATTAAAAAATACTCACTACTTCCCTAGATGAATTCCTTGAGAGGTGTAGTTTACAAAATGGGGTCACTTGTGGGGGTTTCTGCTGTTTCGGCATGTCAGCGACTCTTCAAATGTGACATGGTGTCTGCAACCTATCCCAGCCAACATAGCGCTCCATTCTCTTCCGAACCCTGCCGTACACCAAAACAGTGGTTTGCCTCCACATATGGGGTATCAGCGTGTTCAGGAGAAATTGCACAACAAATTTCATGGTGCAATTTTTCCTATTACCCTTATGATAATGCAAAATTAAGGGATGAAAAACATTTTTTGTGGGAAAAATGTGAAAATTTTATTTTTACGGCTCAATATTATAAACTTCTGTGAAGCACCTTGGGGTTCAAGGTGCTCACCACACATCTAGATAAGTTCCCTAAGGGGTCTAGTTTCCAAAATGGTGTCACTTATGGGGGGTTTCCACTGTTTAGGAACATCAGGAGCTCTCCAAACGCAACATGGCGTCTGCTAATTATTCAGACAAATTTTACATACCAAAAGTCTAATGGCGCCCCTTCCCTTCCGAACCCTGCAGTGCGCCCAAACAGTGGCTTTCCCTCACATATGGGGTATCAGCGCGCTCAAGAGAAATTGCACAAAAAAATTTGGGGTCCATTTTTTCCTGTTACCCCTGTGAAAATAAAAAAAATTGGGTCTAATGTAAGATTTTTGTGAAAAAAGTTAAATGTTCATTTTTTTCTTCCACATTCCAAAAATTCCTGTGAAGCACCTGAAGGGTTAATAAAGTTCTTGAATGTGGTTTTGAGCACCTTGAGGGATGCAGTTTTTAGAATGGTGTCACTTTTGGGTATTTTCTGTCATAAAGACCCCTCAATGTGACTTCAAATATGATGTGGTCCCTAAAAAAATGTTTTTGTAAATTTTGTTGGAAAAATGAGAAATCGCTGGTCAACTTTTAACCCTTATAGCTCCCTAACAAAAAAAAATGTTGGTTCCAAAATTGTGCTGATGTAAAGTAGACATTTGGGAAATGTTATTTATTAACTATTTTGTGTGACATATCTCTCTGATTTAAGGGCATGAAAATTCAAAGTTTGAAAATTGCAAAATTTTCTACATTTTCGCCAAATTTCCGATTTTTTCACAAATAAACGCAAGTGATATTGAATAAATTTTACCACTATCATGAAGTACAATATGTCACGAAAAAACAATCTCCGAATCAGGGGGATCCGTTGAAGCGTTCCAGAGTAATTACTTCATAAAGTGAGAGTGGTCAGAATTGAAAAAATTGGCCCGGTCACGAAGGCGAAAACAGGCTCTGGTGCGAAGTGGTTAGAGCAATCCCTCTACACACACTGTACAGACGCGCTGCTGACAAGCCCAGACCAAATGGTAAACCGCATCTTGCAGAAATGAGGGTCGCTAACAAATTTTTCTGTGTCTTATTCATTTACCCATTCATAATGCAAATGTGGGATAAGTTGGTAGAGGCGACTGCTTATCTAGATGATCAGATCTTCCAGATTCTTGACGGTCTCAATACATCTAATATTGTACAGAAACAACTAATTGCAGTTACTAACCAACACACCATAGTGCTAGATTACTTGACTGCTAGAGAGGGCGGGATGTGTCAGATAATAGGCCCTACCTGTTGCCACTATATAGACCCTGCAGGAAATTTCCAGGTAAAGACCAAGATAGAGATAGTTAGAGAAATGAGGGATGCGTGGCTCCAAGAACATCATGTCAACAAAGATTCCTGGTGGAGCGAAACTTTCTCATTTCTTAATCCTGTCAATTAGTTCAAGGGTATAGGTGGGTGGCTAATGGGCATCCTACAAGGTATTCTACAAATAGGATTTTTGATATTACTAGTGTATATAGTTGCCAGGATTAGTATATTTGCTATTAAGAGACTATGCAAGAAAACACGCAAGGATAAGCATCACAGGCCTGCAAAATATAGTACCACTTCTCCTATAAACATATATGATGAGATTCACAAGCGAGATATTTGTCGGTGAACGGGATTTGTCCCCTCTAGGCTTTTATAGCATGGGGAAGTAGCTGATGAATAAATTGTTTTGAAAAATAATAAAAAGGGAGGAGTTGTTATGGTTAATATTTTATATCTGGCTTCATTATTATTTAGATACAATTATATCCTTTTCGATGTCTGTAGTCTCTGTTTAAAACTTGCATCATGGAATGTCTGACTAAGATACTGGTTTCCTGTGAATCCCCTGACAAGAAGGTTTTACGCTGGGCCACGGGAAGTGTGTTATCACTGATAGTCTATTTCGGTTTCCTGTTGAGTTGTATGTAACAATTGTAGTTCCTTTTTGTCTAGCTAATAAATATGGTGAGTCTTAGCTGACACACAGAAGACTCTACCAGCTGACAACTGCATGTCGCATGTATTTTGTCTCCCTCCCTTCATTGATGAAGTATTTTAATTTAAATTTCTCTGGCAATGTGAAGACCCTTTGCTGTCTATTCCAAAGTTCTTACCTAAAAAAGAAGGGTCACCACAACAATATCAATGATAATCCTTATTTAAATAGATCTAAAAATATATTAAAGAAAAAAGAGGGGAAAAAACATCAACAGATAGTATAAAAACAATAATTACATCCGATGGTGAGAGGTATGCCGAAGGTACTAAATGGAATACATATATATATATATATATATATATATATATATATATATATATATATATATATCTCCTGTCTTATTATATATGAATAAAGTGCATATATTACCATTAAATTATTAAAAGGGTGTATATAAAGTGCATAGTGCTTTGGATAATTGATGGCTAATCCCTAGCAGGTCTGTATATTGTAATAACAGTAAGTGATAAACATATAGATTGAGAATAACATACTAAGCAAGAAAATATATAATAATGCACCCTTATTACATAGACAGGTTAGGCAGATATACATCATGTTCTACTTTTATATATAGGAGATAGATGCAGACCTAACACCAGGAACGTATTCACAACGTACGTTTCACTGGTGGCTTTAACAAGGCCTGTAATCAGGCTGTAAAAACTAAAAATAGGGGCTATATAACACTAGGCTGTACTGCACTCTATTCTCGAATGGTGAGAGGTATGTCATTTAGCAGTAGGTACTAAATACAATAGGTACAGTATACATACAGTACAGACCTAAAGTTTGGACACATCTTCTCATTTAAAGATTTTTCTGTATTTTCATGACTATCAAAATTGTACATTCACACTGAAGGCATCAAAACTATGAATTAACACATGTGGAATTATATACTTAACAAAAAAGTGTGAAACAACTGAAAATGTCTTATATTCTAGGTTCTTCAAAGTAGCCACCTTTTGCTTTGATGACTGCTTTGCACACTCTTGGCATTCTCTTGATGAGCTTCAAGAGGTAGTCACCGGAAATGGTCTTCCATCAATCTTGAAGGAGTTCCCAGAGATGCTTAGCACTTGTTGGCTCTTTAGCCTTCACTCTGCGGTCCAGCTCATCCCAAACCATCTCGATTGGGTTCAGGTCTGGTCACTGTGGAGGCCAGATCATATGGCGTAGCACCCCATCACTCTCGTTCTTGGGTAAATAGCCCTTACATAGCCTGGAGGTGTGTTTGGGGTCATTGTCCTGTTGAAAACTAAATGATGGTCCAACTAAACGCAAACCAGATGGAATAGCATGCCACTGCAAGATGCTGTGGTAGCCATGCTGGTTCTGTATGCCTTCAATTTTGAATACATCCCCAACAGTGTCACCAGCAAAGCACCTCCACAGCACCACACCTCCTCCTCCATGCTTCACGGTGGGTACCAAGCATGTAGGGTCCATCCGTTCACCTTTTCTGCGTTGCACAAAGACACGATGGTTGGAACCAAAGATCTCAAATTTGGACTCATCAGACCAAAGCACAGATTTCCACTGGTCTAATGTTCACTCCTTGTGTTCTTTAGCCCAAACCAGTCTCTTCTGCTTGTTGCCTGTCCTTAGCAGTGGTTTCCTAGCAGCTATTTTACCAATGTTACCATGAAGGCCTGCTGCACAAAGTCTCCTCTTAACAGTTGTTGAAGAGATGTGTCTGCTGCTAGAACTCTGTGTGGCATTGACCTGGTCTCTAATCTGATCTGCTGTTAACCTGCGATTTCTGAGGCTGGTGACTCGGATAAACTTATCCTCAGAAGCAGAGGTAACTCTTGGTCTTCCTTTCCTGGGGCGGTCCTCATGTGAGCCAGTTTCTTCGTATGCTTGATGGTTTTTGCAACTGCACTTGGGGACACTTTCAAACTTCTCCCAATTTTTCGCACTGACTGACCTTCATTTCTTAAAGTAATGATGGCCACTCTTTTTTCTTTACTTAGCTGCTTTTTTCTTGCCATGATACAAATTCTAACAGTCTATTCAGTAGGACTATCAGCTGTGTATCCACCAGACTTCTGCACAACACAACTGATGGTCCCAACCCCATTTATAAGGCAAGAAATCCCACTTACTAGACCTGACAGGGCACACCTGTGAAGTAAAAACCATTTCCGGTGACTACCTCTTGAAGCTCATCAAGAGAATGCCAAGAGTGTGCAAAGCAGTTGTCAAAGCAAAAAGTGACTACTTTGAAGAACCTAGAATGTAAGACATATTTTCAGTTGTTTCACACTTTTTTGTTAAGTATATAATTCCACATGCGTTAATTCATAGTTTTGATGCCTTCAGTGTGAATGTACAATTTTCATAGTCATGAAAATACAGAAAAATCTTTAAATGAGAAGATGTGTCCAAACTTTTGGTCTGTACTGTATATGTACCTCTCCTATTCTATTAGATACGAATAAAGTGCAATTATTACCATGAAATTAATAAAGGGTGTATAATATAAGGGTGCATTATCATATATTTTGTTGCCTAGTATGCTATTCTCAATCTATATGTTAGGTTGAACATAGGGTAAACATATAGGTACATATGGTGGGGTAAACATAGGGTAAACATATAGGTTGAGAATAGCCTACTAGGCAAAAAATATCTCAAATAACACATCCTAGATCTGAATGAATGAAATATTCTGATTGAATACTTTGTTCTGTACAAAGTTGAATGTGCTGACAACAAAATCACACAAAAATCATCAATGGAAATCAAATTTATTAACCAATGGATGTTATGATCTGCTACAAGAACTAAGGAAAGATAGGAAAACTATCCCTACAATAGGACTAAGCTGATTCCCTAGGATGCAGCGGGCAACCTGTTCCTTGTGAACAGACCCGCCTTCGTCCTCAGCTAGTCTGAACGCAGACCTATAGATATAAGGGAGGGGTCCCTAAAAGTACTAAGGACTGGGACAAAATTGGACACCTCCTAGCAGAAGTTGTAGCGGAGCAAAAAGACAAACAGACAAAAATACTTGAGGTCCAAGGACATCATCTGCCCTTACCCAGGAGTTATCCTCAGGACCGAAAGCTTTCCAAGCGACGAGATACTGCAATCTCCCTCTATGCCTTCTGGAATTCAGGACACGAGAAATTTCATATTCACCGTCTTCCACCACCGGAGGAACTGTGACAGTGGCATCCCTATCCGATACATCAGCTTTTTTCAACAAGGAAACATGAAACACCGGATTAATCCTCCAGGAGGAGGGGACCTCCAACCTAACAGCAGACTGGTTAACCACCTAAAGCACCTTAAATGGTCCCACAAACTTCGGACCCAATTTCTTAGAAGGAATCCTCAACCGCAGATTCTTTGAGGACAACCAAACTATGTCACCAACAGTAAACAAAACCTCTTGACTTTTCCTGTTAAAATACTTCTTAGAATTTTTGTTAGCCTCTTGAAGGTTACAACGTACATCAGTCCAAACTCTCTCCAAATCACCGGAAAAATTCTCCTCCTCCGGCACAGCTGACACCAATTTGGAGAACGAACCAAACGACGGATGTCTCCCAGTACAACAAAAAAACGGAGAACACCCAGCAGAAGAGGATGTATGGTTGTTAAGAGCAAATTCAGCAAGTGGCAGAAACTCAGACCACCCCTCTTGATTGTCTGCCACAAAACAACGCAAAAACTGCTCAACATCCTGGTTCTTTCTTTCTGTCTATCCATTAGACTCAGGATGATACCCAGATGAAAATGATAAATGGACTCCCAACCTGTCACAAAAGGCACACCAAAAACGAGCCACAAACTGAGGTCCCCTATCAGAAACAATGTCGGTGGGAACGCCATGGAGTCTGACAATTTCCTTGACAAAAGCCTTAGCGAGGGTCTTAGCGCAGGGTAGTTTAATGAAAGGAACCAAGTGACACATCCTGCTAAAACGGTCCACGACCACCCAGATGAAACCCTCGGACACAGGAAGGTCAGTAATAAAATCCATTGCAAGATGCGTCCAACGTGCACTAGGAACCTCCAGAGGGCAAAGCAACCCCGCAGCAGGAGCATGTGAAGCCTTTGATCTAGCATACACCGTACATTGACGCACCCATTTAATGATTTCCTTCTGCCACCCAGGCCACCAAAAACTGCGACCTACCAGTCTCTTAGTCTCCGAAATTCCTGGATGACCTGCCATCCGAGACTCATGATACTCCACAAACAACTCTCTCCTAAAGGTTCTAGGTACAAACAACCTCCCATGGGGAGTGTTAGATGGGGCATCCTCCTGGGCTTTCAGAATCCCATCTTCCAAAACGGAGTCCAATGCTGCTATCACAACTCCTTCCTGTAAAATGCTCCCCTCCTCCTCGGTACCAACCATGGGAGAAAAGCTGCGAGATAAAGCATCAGCTTTAACATTCTTAGTACCCGGGATGTAAGTAACAGAAAAATTAAACCGCAAAAAAAACAGTGCCCACCTAGCCTGACGGGCATTCAAGCGCTTGGCAGCATCTAGATAGATCAGATTCTTATGATCAGTGAAAACCTGAATGGGAAATTTAGCACCTTCCAAGAAATGACACCAATGTTCAAATGCGAGTTTGATAGCCAGCAATTCCCGATTACCAACATCGTAATTAAGTTCGGTTTCAGAAATTTTTTTCTAAAAAAAAGCACAGGGATGAACCCCATCCTTGTTCTCCTGAGACAAAACCGCACCAACCCCCACCGAAGAAGCATCAACCTCGACCAAAAAAGGCTTGGTCTCATCAGGCTGCATAAGGATGGGGGCAGAACTGAACCTCTCCTTGAGATACACAAAAGCTTCAATGGCCTCAGTAGTCCACTGGACCGTATTCGCACCTTTCCTGGTGAGGTCGGTCAGCGGCTTAACAATTCTAGAAGAATTCTTAATGAATTTTCTGTAATAATTGGTGAAACCCAAAAATCTCTGTATCGATTTTAAACCAATAGGCCTAGGCCATTCCTGCACAGCCTGAACCTTCACCGGGTCCATCTCAAGGCCCTCGCTGGAGATAATGTAGCTCAAAAAACTAATTCTCTGCACAGCGAACTCGCATTTCTCCAGCTTAGCAAAAAGTGAATTGTCACTTAATAACTGCAATACCTCACGTACGCTCTGCCAATGAGACTCCAGATCTGGCGAATAAATCAAAATGTCATCCAAATACACCACCACATTCTTACAAATCAAAGGTCTCAGGATGTCATTAATAAGGTTCTGAAAAAACCCTGGTGCATTAGTAAGACCAAAAGGCATAACCAGATTCTCAAAATGACCCACCGGAGTGTTAAAAGCAGTCTTCCATTCATCACTCTCCTTCATTCGCAACAAATTATATGCCCCCCAGAGATCAATTTTAGAGAACCACTTGGCCCCCACTAACAGGAATTAACGGCAGTGGGTAGGAATTGCGTACGGTAATTTTATTAATTTTGCGAAAGTCCACACATGGACGTAAACCGCCGTCTTTTTTTTTTACAAAAAAAAAATCCAACAGCTACAGGTGACTTAGAAGGTCTAATGTGACCAGCAGCCAAGCTCGTCTGTATGTGTTCCTCCAAGGCTTTTCTTTCAGGGATAGTAAGGTTAAATAAGCGACTCTTGGGAAGAGTAGCTCCAGGAACAAACTCAATGGTGCAATCATAGTCCCTATGAGGAGGTAGAATTTGCGACTCCTCCTCTGAAAAAACCTTCCAAAAATCCTGAATAGGTACAGGTAATTCCCCTCTTTCCACAGCAGCAATGCGACCGTTACAACATTTATCATAACACTTAGGACTCCAAGATTTAATCTCATTAGTAGACCAGTCCAGTAAAGGATTGTGCAGTTTTAACCAAGGCAAACCTAACACTACTGGAGAAGGTAAATTATTTAATACCACTAAATCCAAATTCTCTTGGTGAATACCATTAATAGTGAGGGGAAATTCAAAAACCTTGTGAGTAACACATTTCAAAGGAGTGTTATCAACAGCAACCACAGAAATAGGAGATGACAAAGGTTTAGGTTCCAATTTAAGTTTTTCCAAAAATCCCTTATCAATCACATTCAGTGTAGAACCACAATCCACAAAAACCTGAAATTCAATCAACTCCTCCTGCAATGAGGTACTCCCTGAAAGAAATACTCCCTTAGAGTTTAAACAAGCAATATGGGCGCAACTGACCTTTTTTTTTTCTTTGTTTAACAGAAGCTCACAGTTCTTAACAAAATGGTCAGATTTACCACAGTAAAAACACAATCCCTTGGAAAACCTGCGGTCTTTTTCCTGAGAGCGGAGTGGCATCGCCCCAATCTCCATCGGTTCTCCGTCGTCCGAGCAGACCCTCTGATCACTAGGAACTGCCATAGCAGGAGTTTTCTCCTCATTAACCCTGGCACGCAGTCTCCTGTCCACCCGTATAGCTAATTGCATGGCTTCTTGCAAGTTTCCAGGTGCAGGGAAAGCAATCAGCAGATCCTTAACCCTTCCACTTAGACCAGCAAGAAACAAACATTTTAACGCCGAATCATTCCATCTCACTTCAGAAGACCACCTTCGGAAGTGTGTACAATAATTTTCAACATCCCCTGACCCCTGCTTTAAACGTCTCAGTTGTGTCTCAGCAGAAGAGACTCGATCAGGATCGTCATACAACAAACCCATAGCAGAAAAAAAATCTTCCACTGATCTAAAACACGGATCATTATGTTGGAGAGAAAAGGCCCACCCCTGTGGTTCCTTGCGCAAAAGTGACATGATAAACCCAATGCGCTGTGATTCATTCCCAGAGGACCTGGGTCTCAAACGAAAATATAATAAACAAGCATTTTTAAAGGAAAAAAAATCTTGTTGTTTACCATAAAAAAAATCAGACAGTCCTACCTTCGGTTCAACAAAATGCGCTCCAGGACAGCTACTCACGTGTTGCTGGAGCTCGGCCACTTCAAGAGACAATCCCTGTAGGCGTTAAGCCAATTCCTGAACAGACACCATGCTGATCTTCGGATCTAGTTCCTTAGGATTTTTTCTTTTGATTTTGGGCTGGACTTACTGTTATGATCTGCTACAAGAACTAAGGAAAGATAGGAAAACTGTCCCTACAATAGGACTAAGCTGATTCCCTAGAATGCAGCGGGCAACCTGTTCCTTGTGAACAGACCCACCTTCGTCCTCAGCTAGTCTGAACGCAGACCTATAGATATAAGGGAGGGGTCCCTAAAAGTACTAAGGACTGGGACAAAATTGGACACCTCCTAGCAGAAGTTGTAGTGGAGCAAAAAGACAAACAGACAAAAATACTTAGAGGTCCAAGGACCAAGCAAACTAATGAGATAGGTACAAAGCACCTGGCTAGATTAAGAGTCAAAGTAACACTGAAGTCCAGCAAAGTCAGAAGTGCGGAGCTGGAAAAAATAGGCAGCAGGTCACGTGACCACAAAATAGAAAAAAACTAACAGGAAGGTTCTAATAATGGAGGCCTGGATTTGGAGTCACCCCCAAAATTAAAGTGGAAAAACACACTACAGGCTGATCCAACTTTGATGTAATGTCCTTAAAACAAGTCAAAATGAGTCTCAGTATTGTGTGTGGCCTCCACATTCCTGTATGATCTCCCTACAACGCCTGGGCATGCTCCTGATGAGGTTGTGGATGGTCTCCTGTGGGATCTCCTCCCAGACCTGGACTAAAGCATCCGCCAACTCCTGGACAGTCTGTGGTGCAATGTGACGTTTGTGGATGGACAGAGGCATGATGTCTCAGATGTGCTCAATCGGATTCAGGTCTGGGGAACGAGCGGGCCAGTCCATAGCTTCAATGCCTTCATCTTGCAGGAACTGCTGCCACACTCCAGCCACATGAGGTTTGGCATTGTCCTGCATTAGGAGGAACCCAGGGCCAGCCGCACCAGCATATGGTCTCACAAGGGGTCTGAGAATCTCATCTCAGTACCTAATGGCAGTCAGGCTACCTCTGACGAGGACGTGGAGGGCTGTGCGGCCCTCCAAAGTAATGCCACCCCACACCATTACTGACCCACTGCCAAACCAGTCATGCTGAAGGATGTTGCAAGCAGGATATCATGCTCCACGGTGTCTCCAGACTCTGTCACGTCTGTCACATGTGCTCAGTGTGAACCTGCTTTCATCTGTGAAGAGCACAGAGCGCCAATGGCGACTTTGCCAATCCTGGTGTTCTGTGGAAAATGCCAAGCTTCCTGCACGGTGTTGGGCTGTGAGCACAACCCCCATCTGTGGATGTCGGGCCCTCATACCACCCTCATGGAGTCGGTTTCTAACCGTTTGTGCAGACACATGCACATTTGTGGCCTGCTGAAGGTCATTTTGCAGGGCTCTGGCAGTGCTCCTCCGGTTCCTCCTTGCACAAAGGTGGAGGTAGCGGTCCTGCTGCTGGGTTGTTGCCCTCCTACGGCCCCCTCCACGTCTCCTGGTGTACTGGCCTGTCTCCTGGTAGCGCCTCCAGCCTCTGGACACTACGCTGACAGACACAGCAAACCTTCTTGCCATAGCTCGCATTGATGTGCCATCCTGGATGAGCTGCACTACCTGAGCAACTACTGTGGGTTGTAGAGTGCGTCTCATGCTACCACGAGTGTGAAAGCACAACCAACATTCAAAAGTGACCAAAACATCAGCCAGAAAGCATTGGTACTGAGATGTGGTCTGTGGTCCCCACCTGCAGAACCACTCTTTATTGAGTGTGTCTTGATAATTGCCAATAATTTACATCTATTGTCTATTCCATTTGCACAACAGCATGTGAAATTGATTGTCAATCAGTGTTGCTTCCTAAGTGGACAGTTTGATTTCACAGAAGTTTGATTTACTTGGAGTTATATTCTGTTAAATGTTCCCTTTATTTTTTTGAGCAGTGTATAATAATGCACCCTTATAACATAGCAAAGTTAGGCAGATATATACAAAAGTAGAGCATAATGTATAGGAGATAGATACAGAGTCTGTATTACACACCTCACACCTGGAGCGTATTCCCAATGTACAATTTGCCAGTGGCTTTAACGAGGGCTCTAATCGGGCTGTGAAAACAGAAAATAGGGGCTGTATAACACTAGACTGTACTGCACTCTATTCTCCTCACATACAGAATGCTGATAATGGCGGCGCAACCCATGATCCGGCCTTTATACAGGCTGTCTCATATGCTGCACTGGCCTATTACAGTCATTTTAATACTTGACATGGCTGTGATTGAGCAGGAAGTGCCCACAATCGTAAAGGTTGTTGATTGGCTGCGACGCAACCTCTAAACAAGTTTATTGGGTGCAGCCGATTCACTTGCACTTTACAGAACATGTTCGGGGTGTGTATCGCACACAGCACAGGGTGTCCGGTATGGACCCAGAACATTAGCGTTCTGGCTAATATTCAGGGCTATTAATAACAACTTACAGCTGTATGCTTAGCATTTACTGGCTAGTTTACAGGGGGACCCCACAAAAAATTGACGTAGGGCACTCCTATTAATCCTAACCAGCCAAGGCTAAACAGACAGCTATGAGCTGATATTAATAGCCATTTAAGGGGCCAGGGAAATTTTCCCCCCTCCCAGGCTAAGAATATCAGCCCTTAGCATCCGCTCTTCCCACTTGCCCTGGTGTGGTAGCAAGTGAGGTAATATTTGTGGGGTTGATGTCAGCTTTCTATTGCCACCTAACATGAAGCTCAGGGGTTAGTAAGACGCCCTTATTACTAACCCCATAGTCAGAGTGTAAAAAAAACAACACCCAGTATAAAGTCCTTTAACCGCTTCCCGATCGCCCACTGTACATAAACGTCGGTGCTTGCTGGACTCTGTGCAGCACCGACGTCTATGAACGGTTGGAGGCACGCAGTGCTCAGGACCCCGAGGGTCCTTCAAGCGCTGCGATTCCTGTGCAGAGTGACAGATCTGATAGGTAACATCATCAGGACCTGATTGGATCAGGTCCCAATGATGTGAAACCCTTTGTTATCTTCTAGATGCCGCGATCCATAGCGATTGCGGCATTTAGAAGATACTGATAGGGAGAGGGGGTCGTCCACTCACATTTCCGACGGCCCCTGTGATAAGATCTGGCGTTGTCACGGCAGCTGGAGGTCACATGATGACTTCCAGGTCCGCCATGTACGGTGGCCTGCTAGGCTCAACCAGCAGCTGAGTCTGACAGGAGATCTGACCGTGTAAAATTGTCAGGTCTCGTGCAATGCAATACATATCTATTGCATTTCATGAGACCAGTGATCAGAAAAATAAAAATTCAAGCCCCGCACAGGGACTAAGTAAAAATGTAAAAAAAAGTATAAAAATATTTTCAAACAATTAAAAAAAATAATCACAAAATAAATGAATAAAAAAAAAATCTAACCAATTAATCCGTATATTTATGCAAAAACAAAAAAAGTACATATATTTGGTATCGCCGCGTCCGGAACAACCCAATCTTTAAAACAGTCGCACTAATTAACTCCTTCTGCGCACACCGTAAAAAATAAAAAATAAAAAAAGCAAAAAACAATGCTTTTTCATCATACCGTCAAACAAAAAGTGGAATAAAATGCTATTAAAAAGCCAAATGGAAATAAAAATGGTAATGCTAAAAATGTCATCAGTGGAAAAATAAAAAAGTTATAGCTCTCAGAACAAAGCGATGCAAAAGAATTATTTTTTCTGTAAAATAGTTTTTATTGTGTAAAAGCGCCAAAACATTAAAAAACTATATTAATGTGGTATCGCTGTAATCGTACTGACCCGAAGAATAAAGCTGCTTTATCAATTTTACAAAATGCGGAACGGCATTAAAAAAAACCCTCAAAAAACAAATCCTGAATTGCTGTTTTTTTGTTCATTCTGTCTCCCAAAAAACGGAATAGAAAGCGATCAAAAAATGTTGTGTACCCGTAAATGGTACCAATAAAAATGTCAACTCGTCCCACAAAAAACAAGCCCTAATCTGACTCTGTCGGCCAAAAAATGGAAAAATTATAGCTCTCAAAATATGGCGATGCAAAAACTAGTTTTTGCAAAAAAGCATCTTTTAGTGTGTGACAGCTCCCAATCATAAAAACCCAATATAAATCTGGTATCGCTGTAATCGCACCGAGCCGAAGAATAAAGTCACCGAATCACTTATACCGCAAGAGGAATAGCATAAAAAATAAATAAAACCAATTCCTCACCAGCTGTTGATTTGTTCATTCTGCTTCCAAAAACAAGGCAGTATGGCTCAGCTCTCATTTATCCTGCGCTCCGCGCTGAGTGCTTAGACCGGGGAATCCATGTAGATCTCTGAAGTATGTAATGGATATTCCCCGGTGAATTATTCCCTGTGATGAGGCTGCCTCAGTATAGTGAATAGATCCCTTGGGGGTTTCATCTGAATTACATCACTTGGAGATTTAGATGGAAACCCCGATGTAAGTGCTCAGCATAGAGCGCCGGATAAATGTGATCCAAAACGTTATGTAAAACGTTCCCAATAAAAGCTTCAACTCAATCCACAAAAAAAAGCAAGTCCCCACTCTGGTCCGTCATCTGTTAACGGAAATATAGGGGGCTTCCATTTTACTGGTAGCACAAAGGCTCTGGAAAAGCAAAATGGCCCTTGCCTCCCAAAAGAAATTCAGAAAATCCTGTGCTCCCAAATCCAAATGACCCCCTCCCTCCTGAGCCCCACAGAATGCCTAAACAACATTTAGGGTCCACTTTTGGCATTTCTGTAGCGATGAGAGCCTGCCTAATTTATGTCTCCAGAAGCATGAGCTGGCACAACGTACTGGTCACTACAAAGTTATTGTCACCACAGCGTACTGGTCACTCCAACAGCAGTTTGCAATTTTCACTCAGCAACATCCACTGCTTCTTGTTTCTGGAAAACACCCATGGAGTCAAAATCATCACTACACCTGTAGATAAATTCCCAAAGGGGTATAATTTCCAAAATGGGGTCACTTGAGGGAGGATTCTGCTCTTCTAGCACTTAGGGGCTCTGTATATGGAGTCCGCAAACTATTCTACAATAATTTGTTCTCCAAGAGTCAAATAGTGCTCCGTCCCTACGGAATCTCGCCGTATCGTATGGCTGAGCGGTACTGTACAGCCACATATGCGGTATTGCCACGTTCAGAAGAAATTGTGTCACACATTTTGGCACCATTTTTACCCATTGCCTTGTGTGAAAATGTAAAATCTGGGACTAAAACAATTTTTTGGTGATAAAAATATAATTATTCTTTCTTCACCGCCCAATGGTATAAATTTCTGTGAGTCACATGTGGTGTCAATATGATCACTGCACCCCTAGATAAATTCATTGAGAGGTGTAGTTTGTAAAATGCAGTCACTTATGGTGATTTCTGCTGTTCTGGGACCTCAGGGGCTCTCCTAGTGGGTCATGTCACCTGCAAACCACAACAGTAAAATCTGCAATGTAATATGGCAATACTTCCCTTGTGAGATTTGCACTGTGCCTGAAAAGTAGTTTTCGACCATTTATGGGATAACATTTTCTCTCATTACCCTTTTTGAAAATTGCAAACTTGAGGTCAAAGCAACATTTAAGTGTAAAAAAATAGTAATATTTAATTTACTCAGCCCAATGTTATACCAGTAACGTGAGGGTTAAATATACTCCCTACTCACCTAGATGAATTCCTTGAGAGGTGTAGTTTACAAAATGGGGTCACTTGTGGGGATTTCTGCTGTTTTGGCATGTCAGGGACTCTTCAAATGTGACATGGAGTCCGCAACCAATCTCAGCCAAAATAGCGCTCCTTCCTATCCAAGCCCTGCCGTGCGCCAAAGCAGTAGTTTTCCACTACATATGGGGTATCAGCATACTAAGAAAAATTTGCACAACAAATTTTGGCTTCCATTTTCTCCTTTTACCGTTGTGAAAATAAAAAAATTTGGGCTAAAACAACATTTTTGTGGGAAAAATTTGATTTTTTTTATATTAACAGCTCAACACTAAAAAAATTCTATGAAGCCCCTGAGGTTTCAAGGTGCTCACCACACATCTAGATACATTTCTTGAGGTGTCTAGTTTCCAAAATTGGTTCATTTGTGTTGGGTTTCCACTGTTTTGGCACCTCAGGGGCTCTCCAAACGAAACATGGCGTCCACTATCAATTCCAGACAATTTTGCATTCCAAAAGTCAAATGATGCTCCTTCCCTTCTGAGCCCTGCCAGGCACCCAAGCAGTAGTTTTCCACCACATATGGGGTATCGGCATACTCAGGAGAAATCGCACAACAAATTTTATGGTCCACTTTCTCCTGTTACACTTGTGAAAATGAAAAAATTGGGGTAAAAATAATATTTTTGTAGGACAAATGTGTTTTTTAATTTTTGCGGCTCAGCATTATAAAAATCTGTGAAGCCCCAGAAGGTTCAAAGTGCTCACCACACATCTAGATAAATTCCTTAAAGGGTCTATTTTCCAAAATGGGCTCACTTGTGTGGGGGGGGGTTTCCACTGTTTAGGCACATCAGGGGCCCTCCAAAAGCTACATGGCATCTGCTATCGATTCCAGACAATTTTGCATTCCAAAATGCAAACGATGATCCTTCCCTTCTGAGCCCTGTCTAGCGCCCAAACAGTAGTTTTCCACCACATATCGGATATCAGCGAACTCAGGAGAAATCGCACAGCACATTTTATGGTGCATTTTCTCCTGTTACCCTTGTGAAAATGAAACATTTGGGGTTAAAGTAACATTTTTGTGGGAAAAGGTAAAATGTTCATTTTTTCCTTCCACATTTCATTAATTCCTGTGAAGCACCTGAAGGGTTAATAAACTTCTTGAGTGTGGTTTGAGCACCTTGAGGGGTGCAATTTTTAGAATGGTGTAATTTTTGGGTATTTTCTGTCATATAGGCCCATCAAAGTCACTTCAAATGTGATGTGTCCGTAAAAAAAATGTAAATTTTGATGGAAAAATAAGAAATTGCTGATCAAATTTTAACCCAACTTCCTAACAAAAAGTTGTTTCAAAAATTGTGCTGATGTAAAGTAGACATGTTGGAAATATTATGTATTAACTATTTTGTGTGCCAACTCTCTGGTTTAAGAGCATAAAAATCTAAAGTTTGGAAATTGCTAATTTTGCGCTAAATTTTCGATATTTTCAGAAATAAACATGAGTTATAGCGAACAAATTTTACCACTATCATGAAGTACAATATGTCACAAAAAACAATCTCAAAATCACTGGGATATATTGAAGTGTTCCAGAGTTATTACCTCATAAAGTGACAGTGGTCAGATTTACAGTGACAGTTTCACGAAGGCGAAAACAGGCTCTGGCGCGAAAGGGTTAATTGAAATAAAGACACGAACACCTTTAGGCTGTGTGCCCACTATGCATTTTTCAAGCGTTTTTGCCGTGGAATTTCTGCAGCGAAAACGCTTAAAAAATGCTTGGTAGTACGTGCCCCATGGTCCCCAATGAGAATCATAGAATCATAGAATGGTAGAGTTGGAAGGGACCTCCAGGGTCATCTGGTCCAACCCCCTGCTCAAAGCAGGATTCACTAAATCATCCCAGACAGATATCTGTCCAGCCTCTGTTTGAAGACGTCCATTGAAGGGGAACTCACCACCTCTCGTGGCAGCCTGTTCCACTCATTAATCACCCTAACTGTCAAAAAGTTTTTTCTAATATCTAATCTGTGTCCCCTCCCATTTAGTTTCATCCCATTTCTTCTAGTCTTTCCTTGTGCAAATGAGAATAAAGATGATCCTTCTACAATGTGACAGCCCTTGACATATTTGTAGACAGCTATTAAGTCTCCTCTCAGTCTTCATTTTTGCAAGCTAAACATTCCCAAATCCTGTAACCGTTCCTCATAGGACATGGTTTGCAGACTGGTCACCATTCTGGTTGCTCTTCTCTGAACTTGCTCCAGTTTGTCGATGTATTTTTTAAAATGTGGTGCCCAAAATTGAACACAGTATTCTAGATGAGGTCTGACCAAAGAGGAGTAAAGTGCGATAATGACTTCACGTGATCTGGACTGTATGCTTCTATTAATACATCCCAGAATTGTATTTGCCTTTTTTGCTGCTGCATCACACTCTTGACTCATGTTCAGTCTATGATCTATTAGTATACCTAAGTCTTTTTCACATGTACTGTTGCTTAGCTCTATTCCTCCCATTCTGTATATGCTTTTTTCATTTTTATTGCCCAGATGTAGTACTTTGCATTTCTCCCTGTTAAAAACCATTCTGTTAGTTGCTGCCCACTGCTTCAGTTTATTTAGGTCTTTTTGAATCCTCTCTCTCTCTTCTCTAGTATTAGCTATCCCTCCTAGATTTGTGTCATCAGCAAATTTAATCAGTTTACCCTCAATTTCTTCATCTAAATCATTGATAAAGATGTTGAACAATACAGGACCCAGGACAGAGCCCTGTGGTACCCCATTTGAGACATTCATCCAACAGGATGTGAAGCCATTTACGACTACTCTTTGAGTCCGATCACTAAGCAAGTTATGAATCCACCTAACAGTTGCCTTGTCCATTCCATACTTGGTCATTTTTTCAATAAGGATGGTGTGAGATACTTTGTCAAATGCTTGGCTGAAGTCAAGATACACTATAGCTACAGCATTTCCCTGATCCACGCAGTCAGTGATTCTGTCATAGAAGGAAATTAAGTTAGTCTGACATGACTTGTTAGTTACAAACCCATGCTGACTCTGGTTAATCACTTCATTCTTATCCAGGTACTTACATACATGTTGTTTAATAATTTGTTCAAAGATCTTTCCTGGTATAGAAGTCAGACTCACCGGCCTATAGTTCCCTGGTTCCACCTTCTTCCCCTTTTTGAAGATAGGAACAACATTTGCTTTTCTCCAGTCTTCTGGGACTTCTCCTGTTCTTCAAGAATTTTCAAAGATTATGGAGAGTGGTTCTAAAATTTCTTCTACGATCTCCTTCAGTACTCTGGGGTGCAATTCATCTGGACCTGGAGACTTGAACTCATTTATGTTAGCTAAATATTTCCTCACAATATTTCTGTTACAGATAACCTGGATTCTTCTATTCCTTTAATAGGACAGTGAAGATCAGTTGATGTTACATTTTCTTTCTGAGAGAAAAAAGATGAAAAATAGGAATTAAAAAGTTCGGCCTTCTCAACATCCTTTCTTACCATTTCACCATTTTCATCCTGTAAAAATCCTATAGCATTTTTTACTTTTCCTTTACTTTTGACATACCCCCAAAATCCTTTTTTATTGCTTTTGACATCTCTTGCAAGCCTTAATTCATTGTCAGCTTTATCTAACCTGATACGTGCCCTGCAGGATCTGCAGACTGCATTATAATCTTCTTTAGATATGCTTCCCTCTTTCCATTTGATAAACAGTTCTTTCTTTCTTTTTAGCATGTGTTTAAGTTCTGTGTTCATCCATCCTGGTTTCCTTAAATGCTTCCCATTCTTCCTACTTTTCAGGATTGTTAGCGATTGTGCTTTGAGAATGCTTTGCACATGCTGCGGAAATTTATACTGCGGATTATCATTGCGGAAAAATCCGCAGCATGTCCATCATTTTTGTGGAAAAGCGGCGTAATTGCCACCATTGACTTGCATTGAATCGAATAATATCCGCATGACTACATGTGCACATGCGGATATTAAGAAATTCAATGTGCGGATGGTACCCGGCTCTGGAAAAGAGGAGACTCTCATCCAGGTCCGGGTACCATAGTACCTGTAAAAAAATAAGAATCTAAAATAAAAAAAAAACATTATACTCACCTTGTGATCGCCCGCAGTCTTCTCTCCGGTGCGTCCTGGCTCCCCGGTGGCTCGCGATGGTGTAAAAGGACCTTCCATGACGTCATTTAGTCATGTGACAGGTCACGCGACCGCTGACGTCGGCGGTGGCGTGACCTGTCACATGACTAAATGACGTCATGGAAGGTCCTTTTACACCACTACGTGCGGCCCAAGACACCGGATGCACTGGAGGAGACCGGGGGCCATCAGAAGGTGAGTATAATGTTTTTTTAATTATTTTTTACCATTTTTATTCTTTTTTTAACTATTAACTTGGTCACACTATATAAATCCATGCCGGTTGCATGGATTTATATAGTGTGACCAAGTTGTCAAGCACTTTTCCAAATGATGCTAAAATCGCTTGGAAAAGCGCTTGATAACCCACATGCGAAAATATCCATAGTCCCTTCCCAGTCTGAGAATACCAGCCCCCAGCTGTATGCTTCAGCTTGTCAAATAAAAATGTATTTAAATAATTTAAAAAAACGGCGTGGGACTCCTCTATTCTTGATAACCAGCCATGATGAAGCTGACAGCTGGGGGTTGCAGCCCGCAGCTATCAGTTTTGCCCTTGCTAGTTATCAAAAATAGAGGGACCGCACGTCATTTTTTTTTAATTACTATTTTTTAATATTAATTATTTGATGAATATTCCCATCTGATGTGCCTGCTCTCACTGTTATCAGCGACAGCAGGCATAGGTTGATAAGAGTAATACTCTCTCATCAGCTGATGCCTGGGACCAGCGGTCATCTAACTTGAAGGAACTGGAGCAGTTTTGCCTTGATGAATGGGCAAAAGTCCCAGTGGCAAGATGTGGAAAGCTCATAGTGACTTATCAAAAGTTACTTGCAGCTGTAAATGCTGCAAAAGGAGGTTCTACAAAGTACTGACTTTAGGGGGTGAATAGTTATGAACACTGAAGTTTTCAATTATATTGTCCTATTTGTTGTTTGCTTCACAATAAAAAGAAAACCAAATGTTCACAGTTGTACTTTCGCAATCCACTGTATATATTTATTCTATTCTGACGGTCCGGTCTGTGAATTTACTGTACTTGGCTGATGACATGTCGGGTTTCCTTTGAGATGCGTGTGTAAAAATCGGACAGCACACGTTTCTTTCTCGCACTCATTGACTTGAATTGGTGAGTCTCAGCCATTTTACGCAGCTATACGCAGCATGCTGTGATTTTTGCCTCTCTCCGGTAATTAATTATTAGACACGTGATTCCTATATTTTTAAATTTGTATGTATATAAAAGTGATACCATGCGGAATACAGTTATCCTTACCCCTGAGGAAGCAACAACAAGTGTGGCGATACGAGTAGGGTCATTGGTCCTCATTTCATTTTTGTCATGTCTTAGGTTCCACATCTATAGGTTTGTAAGGCTTATTTAGGCCTTGTGTTGGGAACACTCCAAGCAATATACAGGTGCATCAAACTAAATTAGAATATCATCAAAAAGTTAATTTATTTCAGTTCTTCAATACAAAAAGTGAAACTCATATATTATATATAGTCATTACAAACAGAGTGATTGTTACGGGTCCGGGTGGAGGAACCTCTGTGCCGAGGTGCAAGGAGGGACCCAGAGGGGCGTGACTAAGTATCCACCCGAACCGACCCAGGTCGTACGGCAGCTAACGACACTGTGACCAGGGAGGATCCGGGCTGAGGGACCAGGTGCTACTCTGGGGACGACCTTGTAAGAGAGCAGGTGGCTCCCACGGGTCAGATGGTTGGGACTGACCGGTATGGCGGATGGACACGGCAAGTAGGCGGAAGTCTCTGGTAGCTGACAGGTGGTCACAGTTCGAGAAAGCAGGGCAAGAAGCAGTCTTTAGGTTTACCAGGAAGGTGGTCACAACAAGTGACGGCAGGGTCTCCAGGCAGGCTGGCAGGAAACAGGCGGGTGCTCCCAGGTGAGCGGGCAGACAGACGAGGCAGATAACTGGCAGGTAACTGGTGGGCGCTCCCAGGTGAGCAGTCTGACGGACACAGCAGGTAACAGGCGGGTGCTCCCAGGTGAGCGGTCTGAAAGACGAGGCAGGTAACTGGCAGGTAACTGGTGGGCGCTCCCGGGTGAGCGGGCAGACAGACAAGGCAGATAACTGGCAGGTAACTGGTGGGCGCTCCCAGGTAAGCGGTCTGACGGACACAGCAAGTAACAGGCGGGTGCTCCCAGGTGAGCGGTCTGATAGCCAAGGCAGGTAACAGGCAGGTAACAGGTGAGCGCTCCAGGTGAGCAGGCTGGCAGGCTCGGCAGGTAACGGGCATATAACAGGCTGGCAGGCAGGACGAGGAGTCAGGCTAGCAGCGGGACCTGAGGGCTGAAGCAAAGATCAGACACAGTGCAAACAACTTTGCTCGGGCACCTCCATTTTGGAGGAGGTGCCTTATATATGGGAGGGCCTCCGGCCATTGGCCGGGGACTCCTTAGGACAACGCGCGCGGTCCCTTTAAGAGAGGGGGAGCGCGCGCGCCCTAAGCACAGAGCCCGGGGAGGAGCGCGTGCCGGCAGCAGTGAGGAGGGGAGCGCAGGAGGACGCCGCGCCAGGAGCGGGAAGGTGAGAGGGATGGCGTCTCTGCCTAGCAGTGGGCAGAGACGCCGATGCTACAGTTCCCCCCCCTTTAGGCCCCCCCTTTTTTAGGCCAGAGAGAAATTTCTCAAGAAGAAGCGGGGCGTTGATGTTCTCCCTGGGTTCCCATATTCTCTCCTCAGGACCAAACCCTTTCCAATCCACCAGAAAAAAAGTTCTCCCCCTTACCCTTTTGGTGGCCAGAATACTCTCTACCTCAAAGACGTCCTCAGCAGAAACCGGAGCAGGAGGAGTACCTGGATTGTTGGAAAAAGTGTTAAGGATAACGAGTTTGAGGAGAGATACGTGGAAGGAGTTGGGAATGCGTAGGGTGGCCGGGAGTTTTAATTTGTAGGCTACTGGATTAATTTGCCTGAGGACTTCGAAAGGACCGATGAATCGAGGACCCAACTTGTAGGAGGGTACTTTGAGCCGCCCATGTTTGGAGGAGAGACAAACCTTGTCTCCTGGACGAAATAGAGGCGGATGCAGACGTCTCTTATCAGCATATCTCTTCATCCGC
The DNA here is from genome assembly GCF_046119375.1 of Phyllobates terribilis. Lineage (NCBI taxonomy): Eukaryota > Metazoa > Chordata > Amphibia > Anura > Dendrobatidae > Phyllobates > Phyllobates terribilis. Next base: position 41,638,821 of record NW_027362761.1, on the reverse strand, counting down.
TCGGAAGACAGAAGAAGAGCGGACCTAGTACTCTCTCAAATGGTAGAAAATTCGCTGACAAGAGACTCCGCAGCAGGGTTGTCCACAGAAGCGGAGATGGGAACCGGAATCCGGTGATGTTGGCCACAAACTATAAAGAACGGGGACTTGGAAGAGGATTCGCTGTCATGGTTATTATAAGAGAACTCGGCCCAAGGTAGGAGGTCCACCCAATCGGAATGGTGGGCATTAACAAAGTGCCGGAGGTAGCTGGTAAGGATCTGATTGATCCGCTCCACTTGACCATTGGACTGTGGGTGGTAAGCGGAGGAGAAATCCAGGGTGATGTCCAACAGCTTACATGTGGCTCTCCAGAAGCGTGAGGTGAACTGAACCCCTCGATCCGACACGATGTTGAGGGGTAGGCCATGGAGACGGAAAATGTGGTGGATAAAGTCCTTAGCCAGCTCGGGTGCAGATGGGAGACCAGGCAGGGGAATGAAGTGGGCCATTTTAGAAAAGCGGTCAGCGACCACTCAAGTGACTGTACACCCGGCAGAAACAGGAAGGTCGGTGATAAAGTCCATAGCAATGTGCTGCCATGGAGCAGCGGGTACGGGAAGGGGCAGAAGATGACCGGCTGGTAGATGTCTGGAACTTTGTTGCGGGCACAAGACGAACAGGCCGTGACGAAGTCTACAACATCCTTACGCAGAGTAGGCCACCAGTAATGCCGGGTAATGAGCAGGAAGGTCTTCTTTTGGCTAGCATGGCCAGCTAGTTTAGAAGAATGACCCCAGCGAAGAACCTTCTCACGATCTGGTACAGCTACAAACGTCTTACAGGGTGGAAGACGAGTCAGATCCAAGGGGGCCACATTCATCACCTTGGAGGGGTCGATGATGTGCATAGGGCTTTCCTCTTGATCGGAGGACAGGAAGGATCGTGACAAGGCATCAGCTTTGACATTCTTGTCCGCCGGGCGGAAAAGTCAGATGAAGTCGAAGCGGGCAAAAAACAAAGACCACCGGGCCTGACGCGGATTAAGTCTCTGGGCATTTTGGAGATATGCCAGATTTTTCTGATCCGTGTAGATGATCACCGGGTATAGAGCCCCTTCAAGCAGGTAGCGCAAATCCTCCAGCGCCAATTTGACGGCTAGCAATTCTCGGTCTCCTATGGAGTAGTTGCGCTCAGACGAGGAGAAGATTTTGGAGAAGAAGCCGCAGGTTACCATTCTCCCGGTAGAAGATTTTTGGGTGAGTACCGCTCCGGCTCCGGCTCCGGAGGCATCAACCTCCAGGTAGAATTGTTTATTACAGTCCGGACGGTGCAGGACTGGGGCAGAGGCGAAGGCTTTCTTTAAGGAAAGAAAGGCCTCCTCGGCTTCGGGCAACCATACCTTGGGATTAGCCCCCATACGGGTGAGCGCAGATATGGGAGTAGTCCGGGACGAGAAGTGTGGGATGTAGAGACGATAGTAATTGGCGCAGCCCAGGAATCACTGTATCGCCTTCAACCCCTCCGGACGGGGCCACCTCAGGACAGCAGAGAGCTTCTCGGGATCCATTCGCAAGCCTGTCTGGGAGATAACATAGCCCAAGAATGGGAGGGAGATCTGGTTGAAGAGGCACTTCTCGTACTTGGCATAGAGGTGGTTCTGCCTGAGCCTAAGCAGAACCTGACGAACATCCCTCTGGTGTGTGGGGAGATCTGGAGAGAAGACCAAGATATCATCCAGGTATACCACCACGCAGGAGTACAGGAGATCGCGGAAGATGTCGTTGACCAGTTCTTGAAAGACGGCGGGAGCATTGCAGAGACCGAAGGGCATCACACGGTACTCATAGTGACCCTCCCGGGTATTGAATGCTGTCTTCCACTCGTCTCCTTGACGGATACGAACCAGGTTATATGCTCCCCGAAGATCCAGCTTGGAGAAGATCCTGGCGCCTTTGAGGCGATCAAACAACTCGGAGATGAGAGGCAGGGGGTATTTGTTTTTTACCGTGTTTTGATTGAGTCCTCTATAGTCAATACAGGGACGTAGCGAGCCGTCTTTCTTTTTGACAAAGAAGAATCCGGCTCCAGCCGGGGAGGTAGATTTTCGAATAAATCCCCTAGCCAGATTCTCTTCAATGTATTCAGACATGGCCCGGGTTTCGGCCGCAGACAATGGGTAGATACGCCCACGGGGCGGAGTGGCGCCAGGTACCAGGTCGATCGGGCAATCATATGGCCTATGGGGTGGCAACGTCTCTGCTTCCTTTTTACCGAAGACGTCCGCAAAGGGCCAGTATGGAGCCGGGAGACCGGGTAGATTAGCTGGAGTAGGCGGAGGGCGAGCTGGGCGGACCGGGACCAGGCAGGTCTTATGGCAGTCTGGTCCCCACCGGAGTACTTCACCGGATCGCCAGTTCAATACGGGTTCATGTATCTGTAGCCAGGGTAGACCAAGCAATAGGGAGTGAGAGAGTCCGGACAGCACATGGAATGAGATTTTCTCAGAGTGCAGCATTCCCACCTGCAGGGTTATGGGTTCAGTGACGAGCAGGATGGTCACCGGGAGAAGTCTTCCATCCACGGAGGCGACTGACAATGGTTCAGCCAGGGGCTTGGTGGGAATACGGTATCTCTCTACCAAAGACTGGGAGATGAGGTTTCCAGCAGCTCCAGAATCCAGGTGGGCGAGTTCAAAGTGACGGTTTTCTCCCCAGGCGATAGAGACAGACAAAGTCAGAGACGGAGAGGGCTTACTTTTGTCTAGGACGACCTCTCCGAGCGGTCCTAGACACTGGCGTTTCCCGGCTTTTCCGGGCAGGAACGGATGAAGTGCTCCTTACTGCCACAATAGAAACAGCTTCCCTCGGCTCGGCGTGATTCTTGGCGAGATTTGACCATCTTGGTCTGGTCGATCTGCATAGGTTCAGGCGAGTGCGCCCGGGGAGTGACTGGTTGAGAGGCAGGTCTCAGGGAAGTAGGAGCAAAGCGAGAAAAGTCTTCCTCCCGGGTAGTCTCTTTGGCACGTTCTTGGAACCAGATGTCAATCCGGGTAGCTAGTGACACCCGGTCATCCAGGGTGGTAGGAATGTCCCGGCCAGCTAACTCGTCCTTAATCCGGCCGGAAAGACCCTCCCAGAAAACGGACACCAGGGCATCATTTTCCCAGGCAAGCTCAGAAGCGAGGGTACGGAACCGTATGGCATATTGGCCCACGGTGAGACTCTCTTCGCGGAGACGTAGCAGAGAGGAGGCAGAAGAGGTTTTCCGTCCAGGTTCATCGAAGACTTTCTGGAAGGCAGCGAGGAAAGACGGCAGGTCGGACACCAGGGGGTCCCCTCTCTCCCACAGAGGATTTAGCCATGCCAGTGCCTCCCCAGTGAGATGGGACACGATGAAGGCCACCTTGGCCCGGTCGGAGATGAACTGGTATGCCAATAGCTCAAAGTGCAGGGTGCACTGGTTTATGAAACCCCGAGCTAAAGCGGGTTCGCCGGCAAAGCGTGGAGGTGCCAGAAGCCGAGGTCCATAGCCGGGTGCCATGAAGGGACTGGATTGCGGTACCGCAGGAATAGGCACGGCTGGACCAGAGGTAGACATAGACGAATCACACAATGCGCCTAGACGAGAGTTAACGGACCGTAGATAGGACAGTACCACTTCCTGCTGAGTTCTCTGACGTAAGACTTCCTGGTGCAGATCGGAGATCTGGGGGCCACCGGGTTCCATGGCCCGAGCTAACTGTTACGGGTCCGGGTCCGGGTGGTGGAACCTCTGTGCCGAGGTGCAAGGAGGGACCCAGAGGGGCGTGACTAAGTATCCACCCGAACCGACCCTGGTCGTACGGCAGCTAACGACACCGTGACCAGGGAGGATCCGGGCTGAGGGACCAGGTGCTACTCTGGGGACGACCTTGTAAGAGAGCAGGTGGCTCCCACGGGTCAGATGGCGGATGGACACAGAAAGTAGGCGGAAGTATCTGGTAGCTGACAGGTGGTCACAGTTCGAGAAAGCAGGGCAAGAAGCAGTCTTTAGGTTTACCAGGAAGGTGGTCACAGCAAGTGACGGCAGGGTCTCCAGGCAGGCTGGCAGGAAACAGGCGGGTGCTCCCAGGTAAGCGGGCAGACAGACGAGGCAGATAACTGGCAGGTAACTGGTGGGCGCTCCCAGGTGAGCGGTCTGACGGACACAGCAGGTAACAGGTGGGTGCTCCCAGGTGAGCGGTCTGAAAGACGAGGCAGGTAACTGGCAGGTAACTGGTGGGCGCTCCCAGGTGAGCGGGTAGACAGACGAGGCAGATAACTGGCAGGTAACTGGTGGGCGCTCCCAGGTGAGCGGTCTGACGGACACAGCAGGTAACAGGCGGGTGCTCCCAGGTGAGCGGTCTGATAGCCAAGGCAGGTAACAGGCAGGTAACAGGTGAGCGCTCCAGGTGAGCAGGCTGGCAGGCTCGGCAGGTAACGGGCAGATAACAGGCTGGCAGGCAGGACAAGGAGTCAGGCTAGCAGCGGGACCTGAGGGCTGAAGCAAAGATCAGACACAGTGCAAACAACTTTGCTCGGGCACCTCCATTTTGGAGGAGGTGCCTTATATATGGGAGGTCCTCCGGCCATTGGCCGGGGACTCCTTAGGATGACGCGCGCGGTCCCTTTAAGAGAGGGGGAGCGCGCGCGCCCTAAGCACAGAGCCCGGGGAGGAGCGCGCGCCGGCAGCAGTGAGGAGGGGAGCGCAGGAGGACGCCGCGCCAGGAGCGGGAAGGTGAGAGGGACGGCGTCTCTGCCTAGCTGTGGGCAGAGACGCCGATGCTAGTGATCTATTTCAAGTGTTTATTTCTGTTAATGTTAATGAGTATGGCTTACAGCCAATGAAAACACAAAAGTCATTATCTCAGTAAATTAGAATAATTATCAAAAAACACCAACAAAAGCTTTCTAAGCGTTTAAAAATGTCCCTTAGTCTGTTTCAGTAGGCTCCACAATCATGGGGAAGACTGCTGACTTGACAGATGTCCAGAAGGCAGTCATTGACACACTCCACAAGGAGGGTAAGCGACAAAAGGTCATTGCTAAAGAAGCTGGCTGTTCACAGAGTGCTGTATCCAAGCATATTAATGGAAAGTTGAGTGGAAGGAAAATGTGTGGCAGAAAAAGGTGCACAAGCAACCGGGATAACCGCAGCCTTGAAAGGATTGTTAAGAAAAGGCCATTCAAACATTTGGGGGAGATTCACAAGGAGTAGACTGCTGCTGGAGTCATTGCTTTAAGAGCCACCACACACAGACGTATCAAGGACATGGGCTACAAGTGTTGCATTATTTGTGTCAAGCCACTCATGACCAATAGACAACGGCAGAAGTGTCTTACCTGGGCCAAGGAGAAAAAGACCTGGACTGATGCTCAGTGGTCCAAGGTGTTCTTTTCAGATGAGTAAATTTTGCATTTCATTTCGAAATCAAGGTCCCAGAGTCTGGAAGAAGAGTGGAGAGGCACACAATCCAAGCTGCTTGAGGTCTTGTGAGAAGTTTCCACAATCAGTGATGGTTTGGGGAGCCATGTCATCTGCTGGTGTAGGTCCACTGTGTTTTAATAAGACCAAAGTCAGCGCAGCTGTCTATCAGGAAATTTTAGAGCACTTCATGCTTCCCTCAGCCGACAAGCTTTGTGGAGATGGAAATTTCATTCTCCAGCAGGACTTGGCACCTGTCCACACTGCCAAAAGTACCAATACTTGGTTTAAAAACAACAGTATCACTGTGCTTGATTGGCCAGCAAACTCGCCTGACCTTAGCTCCATAGAGAATCTATGGGGTAATGTCAAGAGGAAGATGAGAGACACCAGGCCCAACAATGCAGACGAGCTGAAGGCTGCTACCAAAGCAACCTGGGCTTCCAAAGCACCTCAGCAGTGCCACAGGCTGATTGCCTCCATGCCACGCCACATTGATGCAGTAATTGATGCAAAAGGAGCCCCGACCAAGTATTGCGTGCATTTACTGAACATACATTTCAGTAGGTGAACATTTCTGATTTTAAAAACATTTTTCAAGCTGTTGTTATAAAGTATTCTAATTTACTGAGATAATGACTTATGTTTTCATTGGCTGTAAGCCATAATCATCAACATTAACAGAAATAAACACTTGAAATAGATCACTCTGTTTGTAATGACTCTATATGAGTTTCACTTTTTGTATTGAATAACTGAAATAAATTAACTTTTTGATGATATTCTAATTTAGTGAGATGCACTTGTATTTCAGACTTCTAATATGCATGTTATATATGATTGTGTTTTTCAGCTAGACTATGACCTTGTATTTTGTTATATTGCTTCTCTTTGCGCTATTTGCACATTTGGGTTTATATTATTTATGTGACCCACAGATTATGTGACCTGTGGTGTGTGTTTTTGTTTAGTCACAGCTTGTACTTAATCTTGCATTTTGTATCCTTTCCATATTTGGATACATATTATTAATGTGACCTATTGATATTGTGCATATTTTCCATATATTTGGCAAATGAGGACAGGTCTTATCGCCTTTTGTTGTATCTGCCTACTTGAGAGAAATTGCACAACAAATATTGAGGTTCATTTTCTCCTGTTACCCTTGTAAGTATAAAAAAATGGGGTTAAAGTAACATTTTTGTGAAAAAAAAAGTGAAATGTTATTTTTTTTTAATGTGGTTTTGATTAATTTGAGGGTTGCAGTTTTTAGAAAAGTGTCACTTTTGGGTATTTTCTGTCAAATAAGCCAATTGTTTCAAAAATGATGCTGATGTAAAGTAGACATTTGGGAAATGTTATTTATTAACTACAGTGGATAAAATACGTATTTGAAACACTGTCGATTTTGCAAATTCTCCCACCTACAAAGAATGGGGAGGTCTGTAATTTTTATCGTAGGTACACTTCAACTGTGAGAGTCAAAATTGTAAAAAAAATCCAGAAAATCACATTGTATGATTTTTACATAATTAATTAGCATTTTATTTCATGAAATAAGTATTTAATACAATAAAAAAACTGAATTTAATATTTAGTACAGAAACCTTTGTTTGCAGTTACAGAGGTCAGACATTTCTTGTAGTTCTTGACCAGGTTTGCACACACTGCAGCAGGGATCTTGGCCCACTCCACCAGATCTTTCAGGTTTCGGAGCTGTCGCTGGGCAACATTGAGTTTCAGCTCCCTCCAAAGATTTTCTATTGGGTTCAAGTCTGGAGACTGGCTAGACCACTCCAGGACCTTGAATGCTTCTTATTGAGCCATTCCTTAGTTGCCCTGGCTGTGTGTTTCGAGTCATTTTCATGCTGGAAGACCCAGCCACGACCCATCTTCAATGCTCTTACTGAGGGAAGGAGGTTGTTGGCTAAAATCTTGCGATACGTGACCCCATCCATCCTCCCTTCAATACGGTGCAGTCGTCCTGTCCCCTTTGCAGAAAAGCACCCCCAAAGTATGGTGTTTCCCTCACAATGCTTCACGGTTGGAACGGTGTTCTTGGGGTTGTATTCATTCTTCTACCTCCAAAGACGGCGAGTTGAGTTGATACCAAAAAGTTCTATTTTGGTCTCATCTGACCTTCTCCCATGTCTCCTCTAGATCATCCAGAATGGTCATTGGCTAACTTCAAACAGGCCTGGACATGTGCTGGTGTGAGCAGGGGGCCCTTGCATGCCCTGCAGGATCCATGATGGCATAGTGTGTTACTAACGGTAATGTTTGAGACTGTGTTCCCAGCTCTCTTTAGGCCATTGACCAGGTCCTCCCATTTAGTTCTGGGCTGATTCTTGACCTTTCTCAGAATCATCCTTACCCCACGAGGTGAGATCTTGCATGTAGCCCCAGGCTGAGGAAGATTGACACTCATCTTGTGTTTCTTCTATTTTCTAATAATTGTGCCAACAGTTGTTGCGTTCTCAACAAGCTGCTTGCATTTTGTCCTGTAGCCTATCCCAGCCTTGTGCAGGTCTACAATTTTGTCCCTGGTGTCCTTAGACAGCTCTTTGGTCTTGGTGGAGAGGTTGAGTGTGTGGACAGGTGTCTTTTATATAGGTAATGAGTTCAAACAGGTGCAATTAATACAGGTAATGAGTGCAGAGTAGGAGGACTTCTTAAACAAAAACTAACAGGTCTGTGAGAGCCAGAATTCTTGCTGGTTGGTAGATGATTAAATACTTATTTCATGCAATAAAATGCAATTTAATTATATAAAAATCAAGCAACTTGTTTTTTTTTTAGTTTCTGTCTCTCACGCTTGAAGTGTACCTATGAGAAAAATGACAGACCTCTCCATTCTTTATAGGTGGGAAAACTTGCAGAATCGGCAGTGTATCAAATACTTATTTCCCCCACTGTATTTTGTGTGATATAACTCTGGTTTAAGGGCATAAAAATTAAAAGTTTGAAATTTATGAAGTTTTTGCCAAATTTCCGATAGTTTCACAATAAAACACAAGTCATATCGAACAAATTTTACCACCATCATGAAGTACAATATGTCATGAAACCAATCTCAGAATCATTGGGATCCGTTGAAGTGTTCCAGTGTTATTACCACATAAAGTGACACAGGTCAGAATTGAAAAAATTGGTCTCATCAGGAAGATGAAAACAGGCTTTGGGATAAAGTTCTGATTCATCAAGACTTTCACTCCAGAATTCTGGTGTTAAAGATTTGAAATGTTGCAAAATTGAGGTGCAAATTGGAGTTGCAGCAAAACTTTGCGACTTTTAGCATTTTCACGCCAATTTCTCCTGTTTCCAAAAAATGGAGCTGGGGCAGGACACTACAGCTCATCTAATTTATGAGGAGCTGTGGCCTTCCCTATGTCAGAAAACTCACTCCAGACCCTGACTGAAATAAAATTTCTGGCGTGGCGACGGCCACTTATCAGACTGCACATTCATGAAGAGGTGTGCACCTCTCCATGACACAGAAGCATCTGACTCCAGCAAGTCTCCTTATCAAGACTGGCCCGAACAATACAGGTATTGATAAATCAAGCCTAAGTGTGTAAATAAAGGCCCCGTCACACTTAGCGACGCTGCAACGATCCCGACAACGATACGACCTGTCAGGGATCGTTGCTGCATCGCTTTGTGGTCGCTGGTGAGCTGTCAAACAGGGAGGCTCACCAACGATCAGGGGAGCAGCGACATCGTGGAAAGAATCTTTCCACGATGTCCTGCTCCTGGTTACGAGCCTGCTGAAGCAGGAGCAGGCTGGTAACCATGGTAAACATCGGGTTACTAGGGGAACACGCGCACCTAGTAACCCGCTGTTTATCATGATTACCACTCTGCTACGGTGAGCGGTTACCGCTCACTTTAGCAGGCTCGTAACCATGATAAACAAAGGGTTACTAGGTGCGCGTGTGCCCCTAGTAACCCGATGTTTATCATGGTTACCAGCCTGATCGCTGCTCCCGCTGGTCACACACAGCGATGTGTGCTGACCAGCGGGAGGGCAACGACCAAAAAATGGTCCAGGACACTTTGCAGCGATCAGCGACCTCACAGCAGGGGCCTGATCGTTGCAAAGTGTCACACATAGCGACATCGCTGGTGAGGTCGCTGTTGCGTCACCAAAACCGTGACACAGCAGCGATCTCGCTATGTGAGACGGGGGCTTAAGACGTTTCATTGTTAAGCTTTTCTAACCACACCTGCAGCCATCTGTGTTGGTCCTGTGAGTACTACCAAAGTCACAAAGGATTGAATAATGATTATTATATTTATATAATATTTTTATTATCATATACATACACACATTAACAACTAACATTTATCTAATGCAAATGGCAATGAACAACAGGAAAGTATACAACTGTAGTGGTTATCACAAAATCTACATATGAGACATTTTACATCAGTTAAAGAAAATCTGTCACCCCCTGGGACATTTTTACCTATTAATATGGGCATCTAGGTAGTAGAATGGTTAAACTAGCCTTACCTGTATGCCCATATCTGCGGTCTTGATGTGCAGAAATGGTCTTTTATTTTGTTATGACAAGACAAGAGTTGGAGATTTCTTCCAGGCACCTGACGGCCTGGAGCCTGGAAGAAATCATTAGCATACACAAATAAAATACGATTTCTGCACATCAAGACTGCAGATATGGGCATACAGGTAAGACTAATTTAAACATTTTATTACTTGTATGCCCATATCAATAGATAAAAATGTCCCGGGGGTGACAGATTCCCTTAAACACGCAACAAACAGCAAGGTTAAGTTCCCACATGGAGTTTTTGATGCTGCGTATTTCTCTTGCACAAAAAACACTGCGTCTTACAGCTCCAGCAAATTGGATGGGATTTTTTTTATGCACCTTAAATTGACCTGTGGTACGCTCTTCAAATCCGCAACACGGCAATTTCTCTTGCTAGTAATTTGAGGTTTGTGTGTCGATTTTCCATATAGAATTGCATTAGATGCATAAAATCTGCAGGTAAAAAACGTGTTTCTAGTCAGTTTCTGCAGTGGAAACACTAAACACGCATTAATCAGCACATGGCTACCAGAGTTTTGTCAAAACCAAAGACCAAGCAGTATCAAAAGCTAAGCAGTTTAATTGAATACATGAAATACCACAGTGTCAAAAACACATGGAAAAAAAACCCTCAAGTAATAAAATAGGTGCAGAAATATTGTAGAAAATCTACATGAAAAACTCATCAAATACTCATTGTGGGAATGCAGCCTGAGGAGTGAAGGTAAATGAACTGTTTAACAAAACATAAACTCATATTATAGGTGCTGGTAATGTATCTGCAAACACCTGCTAGGACTCATACATGATTGGAAGGCCTATTTTTTAGGACCCACCACGTGCAAAATACCTGCAGATCATGTACTTGTCCCAGCAGGTATATGTAGATGTGACATCAGTTCCGCCCACATCCTGATAGAAGAGTGGGTGGCACTGGACAGCTGCCTTTATTTTAATTATCATGTCAGTCTTGCCTTATTACATTACAATCTTCAAAAATTAGGCCAAATGACCAGAAGTGTTGCAATTATAATACCATACAAGGCCATCAAGTTCCTCATGCTTTTAAACTTTGCACAGTTCAGCGTCTTTGGTGCCAAGTTCACTTTGCTATTAGAGTTATTTTGATGATTACACACACTGGTGAACATTGTTATTAGCAAAGCAAAAACCAAGAAAGAAATGAACGTTCTTTAGGTATAAGAATAATAAGCTATATAAATGCTTAAATGCTTTCAAGAACAGATTTTTTATTTGACCACCTTAGCTTATTTTCCATCAACATTTGTCAGGAGACGGTTGCGGTCAATCTCGTAATAGTTTACTCAACTCCATTATACTCTTGTATGTATTACATATCTTATCCTCCAGATTTTTAAGCTCTGTTACACATTGAGAAACATTCACATTAATTTGGCTTCCTTCAACCAATTGACCGGTCTCCATGGAATAGCACACAATTGCTGTTCTCCAGAAACAAAACATTTCTCTTAAGTGAGCGAATTCTGACACTGCAGTGGTGAGAAACAGGCCTACGTTGGTTGAGCAGATTTTACATATCAGACGGGTATGAACACAATCTTGCATTTCTGCACTTAAGTGGTAATTAACTTCCTTGCCCACCCTTACAGCTGCAGTAGCTCGTAGGCATGCGATCACGTTCAACTGTTCACAGTATTCAGATGCGTCACGTCCTTCTGCCAAGATGACATTACATTGTTTGCACATGAAAACGGAAGAAGTGTCAACCATAATCATTGCTGGCTCCGCCATGCCTAAAAGAGAAAAAACAAATGGTTAGAATGGCTCAAATTGCACTTTCCTACTATTCCCCTTCTCTAGGTAGAACCTATTTTTAACCTATTAATTACCAGGTTTTTATGGTCTTAATCACCAAGCTTCTGTTTTTTCATCATTGCATTCCAAAAGGTATCATTTTTTTTTTGTCTACGTAGCTTTACGAAGGTTTGCTTTTTTGCGGGATAAGTTTAATTTTATCAGAGGCACTCATTTGATGTAGATAAATCTATTACCTAGAAGCTCATCAAGAGAATGCCAAGCGTGTTCAAAGCAGTCATCAAAGCAAAAGGTGGCTACTTTGAAGAACCTAGAATATAAGACATATTTTCAATTGTTTCACACTTTTTTGTTAAGTATATAATTCTACATGTGTTAATTCATAGTTTTGATGCCTTCAGTGTGAATGTACAATTTTCATAGTCATGAAAATACAGAAAAATCTTTAAATGAGAAGGTGTGTCCAAACTTTTGGTCTGTACTGTAGGCAGTGCTGCCTGTCAACAGAGCAGAAAAGAAGCCGCCGCTCTGTCGATGTGACATCAGCAGAGGCAGCTGATTCCCCGGCAGGAAGGGTCTGTGACCGCTGTCTGCCGGGGAAGAACAGTGCCGGGCACAACAGGCAGGTAGGTAGCAACTACCTGAATGTTAGTGCTTAGGCACATTATTATTATTTTTTTTTACAAAGTCTTGAATACATCCTTTAACTGTATTCTGTGGCACAATACAGACGATATCAAATTGATAATTTTACTTTTATTTTATTACTTTCCAATAAATTCACTTAAAAATCTTTTTATATTTTACATGTGACAATCTATAGCTTTTATTGGTAACACCTTGTGGTACATAAGATTTTTTGATCACTTTTTAAAAGGATGTATGAAAAGAAAAATAACAACAATTCTGGATTTTTTTGATCTAAAAACACAGTTCACTTGTCAGTACAATTGAGGTTACATTTATTCTGCAAGTCGACACGATAATGTCAATACCAAATTAAGAAACTGTTCCCATGTACACTCCCTGACAGAAGTTATGTTGCTTATCCATGTTATGTAAATAAAAGCTTATAACCTGACGTTAAATTCATCCATTGGTTTTATAAATTACTCTTTTGAAAGCTGATGAAACCCTCCCAAATTTGGTTTAGGTAAAGAAAATAAATTGGCATCAAAGCTGAAATATTGATCATTTAATGAACGCAGAATGGTCAGATTTTGGCAAGACAAAAGTTTTGGCGCCTGGTGATATAATGCACCCAATCCTAGTTTGCATCCTCACTAGTGCTCAGTAAATGATTGGTTAATTAGTGGGTGTGTATAAAAAGAAACCCAGCACCCCAGACCTTCACTTGAACTGCAACTTGAGCTCTGACAACATGCCAAATATCCACCCTGCGACCAAAGCCTTGATTATCAAGAGGCTGAAGACCAGATCCACTGTAGAGGTGGCTGGCATCTTTAATGTTTGGGGTAGGATGAAAGAGGAAGCTTGGAAGACAAAACCAAAGAATCTAGATGAACTCTGGGAGGCATGTAAGACGGCATTCTCTGCTATTCCTGATGACTTCATTAATAAATTGTATGAATCATTGTTGAACCGCATGGATGCAGTCCTTCAAGCTCATGGAAGTCACACAAAATATTAAATATGACTCTAATAGCACCACAACTTCATTCACCAATGTTATGCCACATATATTTGTATTATAAGATAATTATTTGTTTGAATATCACATTACTTTCTGTGGGCGACAAAACTTTTGTCTTGCTAAAATCTGACCATTCTGTGTTCATTAAATGCTCAATATTTCAGCATTAATGCCAATTTATTTTCTTAACCTAAACCAAATTTAGGAGGGTTTCAGCTTTCAAAAGAGTAATTTATGAAACCAATGGATGAATTTAACGTCCGGTTATAAGCTTTCATTTACATAACATGGATAAGTGACATAACTTCTGTCAGGGAGTGTAGCATAATTGCTGCTTTTCTTCTGATGCAACTTTGTGCAGAATATCTGCAGAATTGAACCCCTTCCTGCCGCAGCCAATTTCAGTTGTTTTGAGTTTTTATTTTTTACTCCCCTTCTTCCAAGAGCTATAACTTTATTCGGGAATCGTTCTTACAGTGTATATTTTGTGGTACAAATTATCTGGGAATAGGATTCTTCTCATCAGTATGATTAAGAGTATGCTAAACTTCTCTATTTTTTTTTATAGTGGTGAAAAACACACAAAAAAAATTGATTGCTTTACCACTTTCCGGGACCCATAACGTTTTTATTTTTTTGGTCGATGGGGCTGTGTGAGGGATCATTTTTTTGCGGGGCGAGGTGTTTTTATTGATAGGATTTTGAGATAGATATCATATTATCCTTGCTTCTTACAGAATTTTTGCGGTATTGCGGCAACTAAAAAACCCGGAATTTTGAGTTTCATTTTTTTTGTTTAGCAATCGGGGTAATTATTTTTATATTTTGATACATTGCACTTTTCTGGAAGAGGTAATATCACGTGTACTTTTTAGATAATTTTCTTAGTGGGTAAAAAAGGGGGCAAATTTCATTTATTTTTTTTCATTATTTTCATTTTTAAACTTTTTACTGTACCCACTAGGGGATCTGTACCTGATCTCTTGTGTTTTATACAGTAATACTCCAGTATTTCTGCATATAGCAAATAATCACATCCTCCTTTGAAGACTTGCTACAGGCAGGTTTTCAAGGGAACTTCATAATGACAGGCATGGAGGTCTTCAACAGACCTCCAGCTGTCATAGCAACCCATCGACAGCCTTGTGATAGCATAGAATGATGTGCCCCTGTTAAAGGAACTCTGTCAGCACAGAATGACTGGTCAAATTGAGTCCGGCCGCTCTGTGCTTCACAGTGGGTCTTCGCACCTGCCTGTTTTTCCTCAATCTCCACCCCCCTCTATTTTTATTGAGGGCTCTGGCTTCATAGAGCTAGAGTAGGGTGGAGATTGATGGAAAACAAACACGTGGGAAGGTGAATATAAATGTTTGGCCTTGTTGTGATGGACCGAGCGCCTGGACTTGGTTTGAACAGTCGTTCTGTGCTGCCCGAGTCCAGCTAACAGATTGTCCACTTCAATGTGTAGGGGGCAGATCGATTTGAACCTTGAAATTAAGGCTTTCTTCAAATATCTTGCGTTTCTAAATGTGCCTGTGAATTGCTGTCCGCTCATCCCCATCATGTGACCCCCGGCTGTCTCCGATGTCACCTCGACTCCCGGCTGTGCCGTGCGGTGAAACTCCACCCACAACCCAGTCACTCAGGGAGACTGGATCCCACCTTGGTGATGCCGGGACAGCTTCCAATTCCGGGAGTTGAGGTGACATCACCGGACATCCGGGGGTCACGTGATGGGGATGAGCGGACAGCAAGAGCTCCGCTCACAAGCACATTTGGAAACGCCAAGTATTGGAAGAAAGCCTTCATTCCAGGGTTTAAATTGATCTGCCCCCTACACACTGTAGTGGACAACCTGTGTGACCGTGGCAGGTGGAGCTCAGTGCCAGTCACAGCTGTTAGAGGCCGGTGCTGGCCACTACCTGCCATGAGCCCATACACCTGCTACAGACGTGCATGGTACATGGACGGCAGATGTCAGTAAAGGGTTAAAAGCTTAAACTATCAAAAATGTTTAATTTTTTATACCATTTTTTTTATTTTATTAAAACGTGAACATGTTTTTCAACTGTTGAATTTTTTTAACACATTTGCCGCTCTCCATTCCTTGCAGCAATCTGGTAGGGGTCCCAGGTGCTTGTCCCCCACCGATCTAACATTGCTATCTGCCAACCCCTGTGAGACCCTGTCAGGATGGCGGAGACCTGCTGGGCCGCGGGAATCCTCGGTGCTCGGTCTTGCCAGCTTGGCGGGATCTTCCTTCGGCTGCGGCCGGGTCCTCCTCATCTTATCGCCCTGTTTACAAAGAACGACACGTTTAGGAGGCCCTGCTGTTTAGGAGCACACTGACGCGGCCTCATGCTAGCGACTTCCGCCAGAGGTGTGCTCATACATGCTTTCCCGCGCTTTCCACAGTCACACTAACGGCCACCGACCATAGCTACACGAGGGGTGAACGCTATGACCCGACTGCAGTCGCCCATCACATACGCACCTAAGCCACCGTATGCACCGCTGCTACTGAGACGCACGTTATCCGTTCCATAGACGCTAGTTGGCTATTTAGAGGCGTGGAGCTGCTGAAGCTCTCGTCATTATCCAATCAGCAGCGGGTAAGGGGCGGGATATTTGGCCGCTCCACCAATGAGCGCTTGGCGGGCGAGTGTGCCTGCAGGATGCACGTGACATTACGAGGTACAGTCCATG
Source organism: Phyllobates terribilis (assembly GCF_046119375.1). Lineage (NCBI taxonomy): Eukaryota > Metazoa > Chordata > Amphibia > Anura > Dendrobatidae > Phyllobates > Phyllobates terribilis. The sequence continues at coordinate 41,622,684 of NW_027362761.1, read as the reverse complement.
TGTGGTGTCCTGAGCCCGACATGAGAGGGATGGCGGTGAATGATGAGCTGGGCATAGTGTGCAGACGCAGCAGTGCGGGCAGAGGCATCTGTAGTATAGAGCAGGCTGCTGGGACTACCACGTCCATATAGCTGTTTGCTTTGTATCTATTTTCTGTGCAGGGAAAGCAATCTTGTCCTGTGCTATCAGCCATTGCGGGCCAGGCAGACTGTGGATGCATCAACTGTCCCAAATTGCTGGCAATGACAGAGGGTCAAGACCCCAGGGAATGCTCAGTGGTCTGGGGCTGAGGTTGAGGAGGGGGTAGGGTTGGGGCAGACATGTTGGCAGCTGTAACCTTGTAATGTCCTTTAAGGATTTTTTGGGGGAATAACCTCTGCTATTATGAAAACCATTTTATCTTGTATACTTTTGAGGACCCCCATAAACTTACCATTTCTCATCTCTACACGTCAGTTATATTAAAGGGGTTGTCTCCTCTGCGGGACCACTCTGGCAAACAGCTGCCCAGTCAGATACATGAGATCACCAGGACACCGGTATATACAGTGGGGAAAATAGGCATTTGTGAGGCTATGTGCACACGATGCAGAAATGCTCCGGATTTTTTCCTGAGCGTTTCTGCATCTCCCCTGGCAGAAAAAACGCATGCGGATTGTACATGCGTTAGTATACATTCATTTTATTCTTTTTTAATGGTACCTGGGTGTGGAGTAGAGTCTCCTCTACACCCGGGTACCATCTGCACATTAGAACGCGCCAATTACGCAAGTACAGATGCAGTCTTGCGGAATTGGCACGTTCTAATGCAAGTCAATGGCGGCGAAAACGCAGCACTTCCGCAAAATAATTGGTAGTGCTGCATTTTTTTCCGCAATGATAATCCACAGCGGAAATTTCCGCAGCATGTGCACAGCACATGCGGATTATCATTGGGTCACATGGCAGGCCTTCTACCATGCGTTTTTTAAGCGTTTCTGCAGCGTTTTTGCCTCTGCGGAAACGCTTAAAAAACGCATCGTGGGCACACAGCCTTACAATAGAAAAGCAGAACTTAATATTTGGTACAAAAACCTTTAAAATTACAGAGGTCAGACGTTTCCTGTAGTTCTTGACCAAGTTTGCACACACTGCAGCAGGGATTTTGGCCCACTCCTCCATACAGATGTTCTTCAGGTTTCAGGGCTGTCGCTGGGCAATATGGAGTTCAGGTCTGGAGACTGGCTAGGCCACTCCAGGACCTTGAAATGCTTCTTACGGAGCCACTCCTTATTTGCCCTGGCTGTGTGTTTTGGATCGTAGTCATGCTGTAAGACCCAGCCACGACTCATCTTCAATGCTCTTACTGAAGGAAGGAGTTTGTTGGCCAAAATCATGAGACACATGATCCCATCCAGCCTCCCTTCAATATGGTGCAGTTGTTCTGCCCCTTTGCAGAAAAGCACCCCCAAAGTATGAAGTTTCCCTGATCATGCTTTACGTTTGTGACGGTGTTCTTGGGGTTGCACTCATCCTTCTTCCTCCAAACACGGCGAGTGGAGTTGATCCATAAAAGTTCTATTTTGGTCTCTTCTGACCACATGACCTTCTCCCATGCCTCCTCTGGATCATCCAGATGGTCATTGGCAAGCTTCATACGGGCCTGGACATGTGCTGGCGTGATTAGAGAGACCTTGTGTGCCCTGCAGGATTTTATTCCATGATGGTGTAGTGAGTTACTAACGGTAATGTTTGATACTGTGGTCCCAGCTCTCTTCAGTTTATTGACCAGGTCCTCCAATACACTGGCGGACACTGACAGAAAAGGTCCCCTGTGCAAGAACAATATATGGGCCCTTTGCAGCCCAAGAGCTCCTAAAAATGCAAAATTTCACCTGCTTTAGCGGTAGAAATGGGCCCCCTTACCTCTTGGGCCCCTGTACGGCCTCACAGGTTGCACCAATGATATGTCCGCCCCTGCTCCAATATAGTTCTGGGCTGACTCCTGACCTTTCACAGAATCATCCTTACCCCACGAGGCGAGATCTTGCATGGAGCCTCAGACCGAGGAAGATTGACAGTGATCTTGTGTTTCTTACATTTTCTAATAATTGTGCCAACAGTTGTTGCCTTCTTACCAAGCTGCTTGCCTATTGTCATGTAGCCCATCCCAGCCTTGTTCAGGTCTACAATTTTGTCCCTGGTGTCCTTAGACGGCTCTTTGGTCTTGGCCATGGTGAAGAGGTTGGAGTGTGATTAACTGAGTGTGTGGACAGTAGGAGGGCTTCTTAAAGAAAAACTAACAGGTCTGTGAGAGCCAGAATTCTTGCTGGTTGGTAGGTGATCAAATATGTATTTCATGAAATAAATTGCAATTTAATTATTTAAAAATCATACAATATGATTTTCTGTTTTTTTTTTTTTATTTTTAGATTCTCACAGTTGAAGTGTACATACCATAAAAATTACAGACCTGCAGATTTTTAAAAATTTTACGAAGCCGCACCGATGTCCTCATATTAAAAGTGACACCCCCTCGGAGTGCAGCGCCCTGCTCCAAAAACTGGCATAAGACCAGACCCTTTTATCAGCGACCCCCAATAACATTGTAATGAATTAGAAGCTAGCCCATGTGCACAGTGTTATTCAGTGGTGACTGGTGGCTGACACGTCCTGTTATATGCCCCTCCGGACAGGAATACTGTGCTGCGAAGGGGTGGCACTTCTGACCGGAGGACACTGATGCCGAACACTCCATGTAAAGAAATGGAACTCCAATATATACTGTATATGTAACCTACAAAAAAATTGAGGTTAACATATCTTTAAAAAAGAAAAATAGGACCAGGGTTTGATTTTTGTGATGTACTTCAACAGCTTAAAATCAAAGACCTTTTTTTCAGACACATTTGAAAACCATTATGAATCATTAAAGGGGTTGTTCCCTTTCAGATAATCCCAGTTCTAGGGCACAGTTTGTTCTAAAAAAAAAATTTCTTTGCTTACCTTCCCACCAGTGTTCAGGCTCTGCTGCTGCTCCCAGCGGCTCTTGAGCAGAGCATTCCGTCTACAGGGGCATAGCCGCTGAGCTCACGAATTGGCTGCCACAATATCTATGTGTTGTCAGCGCTGCAGCCAATATCAAGGGTTTTGTTCCAGCCAATGACACGGTGAACATTTCACGGGTAGAGGGAAAAATGGATTCAATGAAATTTCAACAAATTCTTGATGCAAACCTAACACCATCTGTAAAAACTCTGAAGTTGAAAAGAGGTTGGCTTCTACAAATGGATAATGATGATCCTAAACACACGTCAAAATCCACAATAAAATACCTCAAAAGGCACAATTTGAAGGTTTTACAATAGCCCTCATAGTCCTGTGATCTGAACATCATTGAAAATCTGTAGTTAGATCTCAAAATAGCAGTGCATGCAAGACGACCCAGGAATCTCACAGAAATGGAAGAATTTTCCTAGGAAGAATGGATGAAAATCTTTCAAACAAAAATTGAAAGGCTCTTGGCTGGCAACAAAAAGCGTTTACAAGCTGTGATACTTTAAAAAGGGGTGCTACTAGGTACTAACCATGCAGGGTGCCCAAACTTTTGCATCGGCCCGTTTTTGTAATTTTTAAAATGTAAAAGATGAAAATATATATTTTATTTTTTTGTCTAAAATGTAAAGGAAATGTGTAATCTTTAACTTTAGGCCCTTTAACCACTTAACAACATCTGACGTACTAATACGCGTCTGTGCCCTGGGACTGAAGAGCCAGACCCGTATTAGTACGTCATGGCGATCGCGCGCACACAGGCTGTGCGGGCGCGATCGCTGCCGGGTGTCAGCTGATTGTCACAGCTGACACCCGATACTATGTGCAGGGAGCGGTCCTGCACCGCTCCCAGCACATTAACCCCCGCGATGCTGCGATCGAAGTCGATCGCAGCATTGCAGGGGCAAGTGGAGGTGATCACAGATACTCACCTCCTCTTCCGGCTTCCAGCGCTGTCTGCAAAGGCTTCCCGGATGTTGCCATGACGACCCGATGTCGTCATGACAACATCCGGGTCACCAGACAGCAGGAAGATTGTTTGGACATGTGCAGTGCATCTCCAAACAATCTTCTCCCTGTCCGGCGCTGACAGCCTGCATGGCACAGGGATGGTGCTGCATTCCTGTGCCATGAGGGCGATCAGAGAAAAAAAAGTGAAAGTCCCAGAGTGGGACAAAGTAATAAACTATATAAGCTTCCAGAAAGTGAAAAAAAAAAAAAAAAATTGCAAAGATATAAAAAAAAAAAATATATATATATAATCCACCAAAAATAAAAATATAATGTACCCATCAATAAATATTATTATAAAAAAAAAACAACAAAAAAAAAAACAATACAAGTACACATATTTGGTATCGCCGCGTCCGGAACAACCTGACCTATAAAACTGTCCCACTAGTTAACCCCTTCAGTGAACACGGTAAAAAAAAAAAAAAAAAAAAAAAAACAAAGCAAAAAACAATACTTTATCACCATACCGCCAAACAAAAAATGGAATAACATGCGATCAAAAAGACAAATATAAATAAAAATGGTACTGCTGAAAACGTCATCTCGTCTCGCAAAAAACAAGCCGCCATACAGCTCCATCATCCGAAAAATAAAAAAGTTATAGCTCTCAGAATAAAGCGATGCTAAAAAATATTTTTTTCTATAAAATTGCTTTTATTATGTAAAAGTGCAAAACATAGAAAAACTACAGAAATGTGGTACCGCTGTAAACGTACTGACCCGAAGAATAAAGCTACCTTATCAATTTTACCACACGCGGAACAGAATAAAAAAAAACAAAAAAAACAATTCCAGAATTGTTGGTTTTTGTTTATTCTGCCTCCCAAAAATCGGAATAGAAAGCGATCAAAAAATGTCACGTGCCTGAAAATGGCATCAATAATAACGTCAAGTCATCCCGCAAAAAACGAGCCGTCACATGACTGTCTGCCAAAATCTGGAAAAATTATAGCTCTCAAAATATGGCGATGCAAAAACTAGATTTTACAAAAAATGCGTCTTTTAGTGTGTGACAGCTGTCAGTCATAAAAACCCCATATGATTCTGGTATTGCTGTAATCACACCGACCCGAAGAATAAAGTCGTCTAATCACTTATACCGCACAAGGAACGGCGTCAAAAATAAACTCTTGGGTTAGGATTGGGCTAGGGTTAGGGCTGGGTTTGGGGCTAGGGTTAGGGTTGTGCTACGGTTAGGGCTGGGGTTGGGGTTAGGGTTGGGGTTAGGGTTGTGATGGGGTTGGGATTTTTTTCAAAAGTAAGAAAAAAAGATGACGATATTGCGACTAGTGTTGAGCGCAAGTGCTCGCTACTTGAGTTTGCATCGGGTGCTCTGGTATGCATTGAGTATCGTGGGTATTTGAGTGACATGTTCGAGTCTCTGCCCCATATGCTTCGCGGCCAAAAAAACTTTACGGGGATTGCCTGCCATGCACGAGCGATCCCCGCATGTTTTTTTTTGGGTGTCTAATAACAGTGAAACATGCGGAGCAGGGACTCGAGCATGTCACTCGAGCACACGCTGTACATGGTGCATACCTGAGTACCCGATGCAAACTCAAGTAGCGAGCACTTGCGCACCAAGACTAATGCCAACTTATTCAATATGATGACCTAATGTAAACAAATTCTGTGTCGTACCTCTGGGTTCAAAATGTTCACTATACACCTTAATAAAATCCTTGGGGGTATAGTTTCCAAAATCGGGTCACTTGTGGGGGAGCTCCACTGTTTAGGCACATCACAGGCTCTCCAAACGCGACATGGCGTCCGCTAACAAATTGAATGGAAAATCGTCTCAAATTGTTAGCGGACGCCATGTTGCGTTTGGCGAGTCCCTGCGTGCCCAAACATTGGAGCTCCCCCACAAGTGACCCCATTTTGGAAACTAGACCCCCCAAGGCACCTATCTAGATGCATAGTGAGCACTTGGAACCCCCAGGTGCTTCACAAATTGATTCATAAAAATGAAAAAGTGTTTTTTTTTTCACTTTTTCATTTTTATGAATCAATTTGTGAAGCACCTGGGGGTTCCAAGTGCTCACTATGCATCTAGATAGGTGCCTTGGGGGGTCTAGTTTCCAAAATGGGGTCACTTGTAGGGGAGCTCCAATGTTTGGGCACACAGGGACTCTTCAAATGCAACATGGTGTCCGCTAACAAATTGTCGGCTCAAATTGTTAGCGGACACCATGTTGCGTTTGGAGAGCAATCCTTTTTCAGTTTTACGAATCAATTTATGAAGCACCTAGGGGGTTCCAAGTGCTCACTATGCATCTAGATAGGTGCCTTGGGGGATCTAGTTTCCAAAATGGGGTCACTTGTGGGGGAGCTCCAATGTTTGGGCACACAGGGGCTCTCCAAACACAACATGGCGTCCGCTAATTATTCAAGCAAATTTTACAATCAAAAAGTCAAATGGCGCTCCTTCCCTTCCGAGCCCTGCCGTGCGCCCAAACAGTGTTTTTTCCCCAAATATTGGGTATCTGCGTGCCCAGGGGAAATTGCACAATAAATTTTGGGGTCCATTTTTTCTTGTTACCCATGTGAAAATAAAAAAAATTGGGTCTAAAGTAACATTTTTGTGAAAAAAAGTTAAATGTTCATTTTTTTCTTCCACATTCAAAAAATTCCTGTGAAGCACCTGAAGGGTTAATAAAGTTCTTGAATGTGGTTTTGAGCACCTTGAGGGGTGCAGTTTTTAGAATGGTGTCACTTTTGGGTATTTTCTGTCATAAAGACCTCTCAAAGTGACTTCAAATGTGATGTGGTCCCTAAAAAAATGGTTTTGTAAATTTAGTTGGAAAAATGAGAAATTGCTTGTCAACTTTTAACCCTTATAGCTCCCTAACAAAAAAAAATTTTGGTTCCAAAATTGTGCTGATGTAAAGTAGACATGTGGGAAATGTTATTTATTAACTCTTTTGTGTGACATATCTCTCTGATTTAAGGGCATAAAAATTCAAATTTTGAAAATTGCTAAATTTTCAAAATTTTCGTTTTTTTCACAAATAAACGCAAGTGATATCGAAGAAATTTTACAACAATCATGAAGTACAATATGTCACGAAAAAAACATCTCAGAATCAGGGGGATCCGTTGAAGCGTTCCAGAGTAATTACCTCCATAAAGTGACAGTGGTCAGAATTGTAAAAATTGGCCTGGTCATTAACGTGCAAACCACCCTCGGGGCTTAAGGGGTTAAAGATCATTTCATCTTCAACTTGCTTAACTCTTCATAATAACAGTAATTTTGACCAGTGGTGCCCAAACTTACATGCCACTGTATACGGCCTCCACACTGTCCGCTTTAATGAGCATGTACAGTGGCATGTAACAGTTTCGGCACCCCTGGTCAAAATTACTGTTATTACAGCCATCCCAAGTATAATGTTCCCCACAGCCAGTCCCAAGTATAATGTGCCTCATAGCCAGCCCCTCTTGTTTTACCACCATTCATTGGCAAACTAATATAAGAAAAACAACAAAAAGTTATACTCATCTAAACCAGGCTCCCTGTACACTGTGGCCGCCATCTCTTCTATCCTGTACAGCAGTGGGCATTGGATGGAGTTACTGAATCACGCCATCCAATGTTTCCTTCGTGCACCATCTCCACTAGGGCGCAGGCCGGGCGACGCCAACATCAGTTATATTCGCGTCTAATAGACTTGAATGCAGTGAGGGAGCGACGGTTGAGGCGGAGGCAGAAAGAGGGGCGAGCAGTGTCAGTAACTCACTGACACTGCTCACCTCTGTGCATGTGCTCCAGCCATTACTGTGCTGAATGCCTGTGGCCAGAGGAAAGGGCCGGGCGTCCGCAGGTATTCAGCAGTGTAATTTTTTTCTTCCCCAAAGTGCACCCCTCTCAGGGAGGCAGGAGGTAGCACCCTAGGCCAGTACCTGCCCTGCCTACCCCTCATCCCTGGCACTGCAGTTATATACCTCAATATTGAAGTTACAACACGAAGAAGGAAAATTCATGGAAGTATGGAAATCACAGGATAGATAGACATCCTCACCCTTACATGCCTTGGCTTTCTATCAATGAGGTTATTAATGGTTGTCTGAGGAATGTTCTGCCACGCTGAATGCACTTGGGCACAAAAATCATCAAGATCTGCTGCTGGCAGCTCCCTGTACAATTGCCAACCCATGACGCTTCAAATGTGCTTGACGGGAGACAAGTTTGGAGACACTGCAGGCCTGGGTAGCACATTCGGACAACGCAGGCTGCTCACAGTAGCACAAGCTACATACAGCCTGGTGTTGTCATGTTTAAAAACTGTTACGATTTGGATAAGTGGTTATACCACTAGTTCCAAAACCAAATCAATGAAACGCTGAGCTGTTCATGTACCTTACCGTTGAAAAGTTTGGGGTCACCCAGACAATTTTTTGTTTTCCATGAAAACTCATACTTTTATTTATCAAATGAGTTGCAAAATGAATAGAAAATATAGTCCAGACATTGACAATGTTAGAAATAATTATTTTTATTTGAAAGAATAATTTTCTCCTTCAAACTTTGCTTTTGTCAAAGAATGCTCCATTTGCAGCAATTACAGCATTACAGACCTTTGGCATTCTAGCTGTTAATTTGCTGAGGTAATGTTGAGAAATTTCACCCCATGGTTCCTGAAGCCCCTCCCACAAGTTGGATTGGCTTGATGGGCACTTTTTGCGTACCATACGGTCAAGCTGCTCCCACAACAGCTCAATAGGGTTGAGATCTGGTGACTGTGGTGGCCACTCCATTACAGATAGAATACCAGCTGCCTGCTTCTTCCCTAAATTGTTCATACATAATTTGGAGTTGTGATTTGGGACATTGTCCTGTTGTAGGATGAAATTGGATCCCATCAAGTGCTGTCCACAGGGTATGGCATGGCGTTGCAAATAGGAGCGATAGCCTTCCTTATTCAAAATCCCATTTACCTTGTACAAATCTCCCACTTTACCAGCACCAAAACAACCCCAGACCATCACATTACCTCCACCATGCTTGATAGATGGCGTCAGGCACTCTTCCAGCATCTTTTCAGTTCTGCGTCTCACAAATGTTCTTCTGTGTGATCCAAACACCTCAAACTTTGATTCGTCTGTCCATAACACATTTTTCCAATCTTCCTCTGTTCTTTTGCCCATATTAATCTTTTCCTTTTATTAGCCAGTCTCAGATATGGCTTTTGCTTTGTCACTTTGCCCTGAAGGCCAGCATCCCGGAGTCGCCTCTTCACTGTAGATGTTGACACTGGCGTTTTGCGTGTACTATTTAATGAGGCTGCCAGTTGAGGAGCTGTGAGGCGTCGATTTCTCAAATTAGAGACTCTAATGTACTTGTCTTGTTGTTCAGTTGTGCAGCAGAGCCTCCCACTTCTCTTTCTACTCTGGTTAGAGCCTGTTTGTGCTCTCCTCTGAAAGGAGTAGTACACACCGTTGTAGGAAATTTTCAATTTCTTGGCAATTTCTCGCATGGAATAGCCTTCATTTCTAAGAACAAGAATAGACTGTCGAGTTGCACATGAAAGTTCTCTTTTTCTGGCCATTTTGAGAGTTTCATAGAACAAACAAATGTAATGCTCCAGATTTTCAACTAGCTCAAAGGAAGGTCAATTTTATACCTTCTCAAATCAGCCAAACTGTTTTCAGCTGGGCTAACATACTTGTGCAAGGGTTTTCTAGGGTTTTGTAAACCTCCATTAGCCTTCTTACACAGTTAGCCAACACAATGTACACTGGAGTGGTGGTTGTTGGAAATTGGCCTTTATACACCTATGTAGATATTGCAATAAAAGCAAGACGTTTGCAGCTAGAATAGTCATTTACCACATTAACAATGTATAGAGTGTATTTCTGATTTATTTAATGTTAGCTTCTGTAAGGCAGCGCTAGTCATCATGCTGGGGGACACTCGCTGCACCGGGTCAATTAAAGCACACCAGCCACGTTTTCCAGTATTTCACAATCCAGCAGTTTTAATACTCTTCATAACTGCTTATAATCGAGTCTAACTTAGTGGCTCGCCGACATATTACACATATAGTGTCCAGGAGCCTTTCAAGTGGCAGACAGGCCCACTTGGCTCCAGTTACAGCCTTCAGCAAAGTCACTTATATCAACGTCCATATAATGCAGTGTTTTACCTTTGCCGGGTTTTAGCTGCTTCAGACTGTGGCTTTACGGCTTCCAAGAGGTGGGTCTCCATCCCTCGTACCTTCAAATGCTACTGGTATGTTTTCACAACAAACATCCAGCCTCTGCCTTCCAGGACTCTTGCCCTCCAAGGCTACTGGGATCGCTTACACATAAGGATCCAGCCTCTGCCTTTCAGGCTTCACCAGGCTTCAATAGGCCTCACACTCTAACGGTGTCCCACACAGGGAACAGGCCTCACGCCTTTCACCCCCTGTCTCAAAACTACCTTGGTTTATATATCCTCTAGTGCACGCATAGGACCTGTGCTGATGTCACAGTCATGTGATCAGACCTTCTGTGTGCCCAGGACCTGTGCGATGTCACAGTCATGTGACCAGTTACCTGAGGGGGAGGTACATGGTCAGCCAAAACACACCCTGGACCATTACAGTAATGCCGCAAGCCGCTGCATTACATACCCCCCCCCTCTGTTCAAACTTGTGGGGTTGAACACATAATATACACAATCACCTTTATAACCCACAGTTCACACCGAGACCATGTACTTGACAATTGCGCTGCTCAGCCCCTGGAACATTAGTCATCGACATTAGCCCATTCCTTAGGGACCTACCATTTGTCATTGTCACTGACTTCGTCAAGTCACATTTCCGGGTCGTAACCTTGTCAGACCTCCCCTGCTCCCAGCGGTCAATACAGCAGTGTGACTCACATGCCCTGGTATCTAAGGTCCGTTTCGACTCCGTACTGTCCCGTACTGTATTGGGTCGTTTGTATGGGCCACTCAGACCTGAGTTACTGGAGGTCTCACTACCTCTAAACCCACGCCTACTACTCTCAGCTGTAGCTGTTCTGTTTATTTGAAGGTCCCTTTCTCTGTCTGGTCTCACAATTTCTAGACGGCTGCCATCTTCTGCTGCTCAGACGATGCTGTCTTTCCACTCGCAGTCTAGCGAGATTCAACTGTTCTACCTCTCGCAGGTAGTTCACTCGGTACTCCCATCAGCATGCGTATATATGCAAGACTTTCTTCCGGGAAGTGTGTTATCACTGATAGTCTATTTCGGTTTCCTGTTCAGTTGTATGTAACAATTGTAGTTCCGTTTTGTCTAGCTAATAAATATGGTGAGTCTTAGCTGCCACACAGAAGACTTTACCTGCTGACAACTGCATGTCGCATGTATTTTGTCTCCTTCCCTTCATTGATGAAGTATTTTAATTTGAATCTCACTGGCAATGCGAAGACCCTTTGCTGTCTATTGTAAAGTTCTCCCTAAGAAAGAAGGGTCACCACAACAGTACATGGTGCCGAAACCCGGGATTGTCACAAACGGACCTCCTCTGGATCCGTCAACAAGGATCTCTCTGGGAACCACTGAATAAATCTGTGGTAAGTAACCCCTTGTGTTACTAATAATTCACTTTTACCTAGAGTGCTCCAGGACGGGTGATTGGTGGTCCTAACAAGACAATCATTTTTGAACCCTTGGCAGTGATTGAATTTTTTTTTATGTGCAAAATTTGTTGTCTTATATGTTTCAATGTGTTTTTTAGATGACGATTGAATGACGGTTGAATGATAATTGAATGAAGTGACGAGTAACCAACTTTGCCCAGCGTGTCAGGATTAGGCACCTCCGCAGTTCTCCTGTATATTTCAGGAGTCGGAGGATTGTTTTATGTTTGTTTTGTCTACATCATAAATGTCTGTTATGATATTGTAAACTATGAGGATCCTTGAATGTGGGACTGAATGATTTTTGATTGATCAATAAGGGACTACGATCTCTGCTTGATAAGGGATCCCATTAGATGTGTTCCTTCACATGTGGTGGAGAGGAAAATTGGTCTGTAAGAGGATCAGGGAAGTGTGATTGCCTATAACAGAGGAATCCTTCATGGTAAGGTAGTACTCTGAGGGTATTAAATTCCCCTGTAAATTGATAAGGGCACCCTTAAGAAAGGGGTAACTGAATGCAGTTTTTAGCCCGAATAGAGCAGGGGGATTAATATCAGCGATTGTGCAGTGTGCATTGAGTGACTGACGTATTGTTAAGTCGTTTTTGATGAATCAGAATTATTGTCCTCAGTGTCTGTGTTCTGTTTTGTGTACACTCAAGAGAGGGAAAATCATAGTAGTTGAAGTTCTTGCTCAGCCTGTATATCCAGACCGGGAAACCTATAGTATAAAAATTACCACTTATTGCAGATATAATTGTCACGCAAAGCCTTTACAAGGTGTAGAAGGAAAACATTTGAACTGGGTAGTAAAAACACACCACTACGCCCCCACCTGGGTGACCCTTTTTTTTGTCCCGGAACTAACCCAGTTGATAGAGAAACTGCAGAGGCAGCTACTTAATAATTTCCGATTACCTCAGGAAATGTTATATGATCATGCATAAATAATTGGAATAGTAGTTGGAGCAGTAGGCTTGGTATTGTTATTTGTTTGGTTGTGTGTAAGAATCTCCCTAGCTCACAGGGCTGGAAAATCGGTGTTAATACTTCCTTTAAAGATCCGTCTTTCGAGGCTCAGAGGAGCCTGGAACAGGATCAGATCCGTCTTTCGAGGCTCAGAGGAGACTGGGACAGGATCAAATTTAGAGTCTGAGAGGCTCTAGGTGTGCTGAAGAGAGTTCTACGGTATCTCTGGCACAGTGATTGCAGTCATGGGGACTGGCAACAGTAAGGAATTGACTGACCTAAAGAGCATGGCCCCAGTTCCAGCATGTGAGATAGTGGAGAGACTGAAAGGGAAAGAAGCAGTAGAGGGATGTGAAATAATATTGAGGAAATTTGGTGTGGGAAAGTGGGGCAATCTGGAAGAGAAGGAATGGGAGAAATATATCTGCAATTGGGAAGGATGGTTGAAAGATAAAAACAAACTAGAGCAGGCAAGGATGTGGTTAGAAGTAGCAAAACGTCTCTCAATGAGTGAACATAAATCAGAGGAAACCAGGCATGGAACTGTCTATGTAATCTATGATAGTTTGAAAAATTCTCAGACCCCTGTAGTCTCTGTACCTGATGTAAATTCGGCACCCCCTTCAGCACCCCCGCCTTATGCTGGGTCAATGGGATGGACTTGCAGACATTGTGGTCATCAGAATTCCCCTGGGGTTAATTGTTGCAGGTCCTGTGGGTCTTCACACCCAGGGACAACACTCAGGGTGCCTCTGTTACCTATGAGGACCACTAGTCACGTACAGTTTCAACCTCCTAGGATGGTTGATAATGTTCAGGTACACGATCCCCCCCCAAGTATGGCCAATAGAAACATATCGACCTTGGTCCCCCAGTGAACTTATTGCCCTCACTACCCTGCTCCCAGATCCCCGAAAAATCATTTAACCTTTAGAATTTGCCTCCAGGGTGTTCAGGAGGCATATCGGGCCACATGGCATGATCTAGTTTCTGTCCTTCTGCAATTTCCTTATGGAAATTACTTAGATGCTGCCAGGCCAGGAACCGGCTATTAAAAATACATCAGAGTCGGGTCGGGTGTTTATACAAAGGGTGCAATACCACAGTCCCTTTCCTTGGGCATTGCCTGTCTCCAGGCATTAAGCATCTCAGCCCAGGGAGGATTGAGGCTATACTAAAAATACCCCTTCCAAGATCTACCAAGTCCCTTCGGGCATTCTTGGGCCGGGTCCAGTACTGCCGTCTCTGGATACGAAATGTCTCTAGTATTATGGCTCCATTGTTCAAATGCCTCAAAACTGTGCCTTTCATCATCAATTCTGAGGCTATTGATGCATTTCACACCCTCAAGCTCACTCTTTCTGCCTCACCAGCTCTAGGTATACCAAATTGTGACAAGTTTTTTACTTTGCACTGCCATGAACAGGCTGGACATGCGTCTGGTGTGCTTACCCCAAAAACATGGTGGTAGGCAGCGCCCTCCAGGGTATTACTCTGTAACCCTAGATCCAGTCATTATGGGGTCTCCTACGTGTGTTAGAGCTGTGGCAGCTGCTTCAGAACTCGTTAAAAAGACAGAGGACATAGTGTTAGGAAGCCCCCTCACACTTCAAGTTCCTCATGCTGTATCTGAAATACTTCAACAGGCTGAGACCCGCCACCTCTCAGCATCAAGGTTGACAAAATATGAAGTCTCACTCCTTACACCCCCCCCATATAACTATCAAATGCTGTAATGTTCTAAATCCAGCTACACTACTTCCAGTGGATTTAGAAAAGGGAGGAAAGTATCAAGATGGGGAAGAGGGTGGGACCATGAGCCAAGACCTGCCCCTGTTTTTCAAATTAGCAGATGACGAAGCTCAGTTTGATATGGTATATGAACATGATTGTCAGGCATTGATGGAAGCTGAAATAAAGGGTTTGGCAAATATTACGGATGTACCACTCACTAACCCCTCTGCTGAGTATTTTGTAGATCGTTCCAGAGCTTAGACAGTGAACAAGGACGATTCATCACCGGGTATGCAGTAGTCCACAATGGTAAGGCTGTAATACAAGAACCACTCCCCTCCATCTGCTCTGCGCAAGAGGTGTAGCTTAAAGCACTCACTGCAGCGTGTAATCTGGGAAAAGGTAAAGAAATTAATGTATTTTCTGACTCGCAATATGCTTATGGTGTTGCACATGACTTTGGCGCCATTCGGCGAAGCCGTAATTTCTTGACCTCTGTTGGCAAACCTATAAGGAATGCACAAGCGGTAGAGCAGCTGCTCACAGCACTCACCCTTCCCCCGAAGGGCAGCCATAGTCAAAGTGTCAGCACACACTCGGGAACAAACTCCCCTTGCAGTAGGGAATGCCTTGGCCGACCAGGCGGCTAAGGAAGCAGCATGACTACCTCTGACACAGATACTGGCTATAGCAGGTGCGGGAACCCCAGGAGACTCAGTCAGAGAGTGCAGGACGCCCCCTTTCAAAGTATATTCAAGAATGTCTAGTTTGTGCAAAACATAACCCTGGTAGACCTATTCGAGTCCCACGGAAATGCACACCAAAATCAGATTACCCATTTCAGAGACTGCAGGTGGACTACATACAGCTACCTAAGGTGGGTAATTATGAATACGCCCTGGTATTCATTGACCTTTTCTCTGGGTGGCCAGAAGCTTGGGCGGTGACTATAGCAAACACAAAAACTACTGCTAAAAAATTGATCAGTGAGGTGGTTTGTATATATGGGGTGCCCGAAACTATAGAAAGTGACAGAGGAACCCATTTTACTGGGGAACTAAGGAAACAAATCACGATCACTCTTGGGATAGAACAAGCTTTCCATGTTCCCTATCATCCACAAAGTAGTGGGAAGATGGAACACCTCAATGGTACCTTGAAACTAAATGTCCAAAAGTGCATGGAAGAAACACACTTGTCCTGGGTAGATTGATTGCCCATAGCATTGTATTCAGTGAGGACCGCCTCCTATGGTTCTCTCACTGAATATGTTCTGGAGTTGCATAATCATTTGACTGTTACTCATAATCATGTTCTTTCCTCTATCCCAGGCCCCAATTGCCTCAGCGGCATTCACACTTTGGTATCAGGAGACTGGGTCGTGGTAAAGAGACATATGAGGAGACCACTGGAGCCCAGATACAGTGAACCATTCCAAGTGCTGTTAACCACTGCCACTTCTGTCAAGCTTCAAGGCAAGATCCATGCCAGCCATTGTTAAAAGGTCTTGAACCCCAGCAGCAGCAGCAAAGATGATGACCCTGTTTGTTTGGACTATGGTAATAGCAACCCTACTCCTTGCCCTAACAAACTGATAAAGCATCATCACCAAGTCTTACTCCAAGACATGGACTCTAATGACCGTCCTAAGAACTGTTGCATATGCACCCATCGTCCAGTATCCTCCAAAACTATGCCTTATTTAGCCATTCCAGTGAGTTTGAAAGAAATGTTTTACTTAAGTAACCACACTTTTCCTATTAGACTAAGAACAACAACAACAAAAAAAGAAGGCCTTAGGTTTAACTGTAGCTGCTTGGGTGACTGAGCCATGGTTGTTGTTTAACAGGAGTGGTCCGCCTCTAAGTCAGACTGAAATGCCTTGGGCGACCAGTCGTGTCGACCTCTCTTGTTATCCGAACTTTACCTCTTGCAGCTGTATTCAGATAAAATCCAGAGTGTTTCCTTTCTTTACAGCTGACTATTCAGAGTGTCATGGATCTGCTACCACTACTACGCAGTATATGGCGGTTGATGCCACTCTCAATCCTAAGCTTCATTGTGTAAATGTCACCTTGCAAAATCTAATATCAGGTTTTACCTCAAAGGACACTCAGTATCAGGGAAAAATTATGGCATAAGCACTACCTTGTTATCTAAATGGATTGCTAGTCTGTTCAACAACACTGTTGTTGGAGCACCAGAGCGTTTATATATTGTATGTGGACATCAGGCTTACCCAACAATTTCACAGGAGTTTGCACACTAGCTTTTCTGACACTTTCTACTTTTATAGTAAAACACACAAGAGTAGATATTAAAGCAATCCCTCTACACACACTGTACAGACGCGCTGCAGACGACAAGCCCAGACCAAATGGTAAACCGCATCTTGCAGAAATGGGGGTGGCTAACAAATTTTTCAGTGTCTTATTCATTTACCCATTCATAATGCAAATGTGGGATAAGTTGGTAGAGGCGACTGATTATCTAGATGATCAGATCTTCCAGATTCTTGACGGTCTCAATACATCTAATATTGTACAGAAACAACTAATTGCAGTTACTAACCAACACACCATAGTGCTAGATTACTTGACTGCTAGAGAGGGCGGGATGTGTCAGATAATAGGCCCTACCTGTTGCCACTACATTGACCCTGCAGGAAATTTCCAGGTAAAGACCAAGATAGAGATAGTTAGAGAAATGAGGCATGCGTGGCTCCAAGAACATCATGTCAACAAAGATTCCTGGTGGAGCGAAACTTTCTCATTTCTTAATCCTGTCAATTAGTTCAAGGGTATAGGTGGGTGGCTAATGGGCATCTTACAAGGTATTCTACAAATAGGATTTTTGATATTACTAGTGTATATAGTTGCCAGGATTAGTATATTTGCTATTAAGAGACTATGCAAGAAAACACGCAAGGATAAGCATCACAGGCCTGCAAACTATAGTACCACTTCTCCTATAAACATATATGATGAGATTTACAAGCGAGATATTTGTCGGTGAACGGGATTTGTCCCCTCCAGGCTTTTATAGCATGGGGAAGTAGCTGATGAATAAATTGTTTTGTAAAATAATAAAAAGGGAGGAGTTGTTATGGTTAATATTTTATATCTGGCTTCTTTATTATTTAGATACAATTATATCCTTTTCGATGTCTGTAGTCTCTGTTTAAAACTTGCATCATGGAATGTCTGACTAAGATACTGGTTTCCTGTGAATCCCCTGACAAGAAGGTTTTACGCTGGGTCACGGGAAGTGTGTTATCACTGATAGTCTATTTCGGTTTCCTGTTGAGTTGTATGTAACAATTGTAGTTCCGTTTTGTCTAGCTAATAAATATGGTGAGTCTTAGCTGCCACACAGAAGACTCTACCAGCTGACAACTGCATGTCGCATGTATTTTGTCTTCCTCCCTTCATTGATGAAGTATTTTCATTTAAATTTCACTGGCAATGTGAAGACCCTTTGTTGTCTATTCCAAAGTTCTTACCTAAAAAAGAAGGGTCACCACAACAATATCAATGATAATCTTTATTTAAATAGATATAAAAATATATTAAAGAAAAAAGAGGGGAAATAACATCAACAGATAGTATAAAAACAATAATTACATCCGATGGTAAGAGGTATGCAGCAGGTACTAAATGCAATATATATACATATATATATATATATATATCTCCTGTCTTATTGTATATGAATAAAGTGCATATATTACCATTAAATTATTAAAAGGGTGTATATAAAGAGCATAGTGCTTTGGATAATTGATGGCTAATCCCTAGCAGGTCTGTATATTGTAATAACAGTAAGTGATAAACATATAGATTGAGAATAACATACTAAGCAAGAAAATATATAATAATGCACCGTTATTACATAGACAAGTTACGCAGATATACATCATGTTCTACTTTTATATATAGGAGATAGATGCAGACCTAACACCAGGAACGTATTCACAACGTACGTTTCACTGGTGGCTTTAACAAGGCCTGTAATCAGGCTGTAAAAACTAAAAATAGGGGCTATATAACACTAGGCTGTACTGCACTCTATTCTCCAATGGTGAGAGGTATGTCATTTAGCAGTAGGTACTAAATACAATAGGTACAGTATACATACAGTACAGACCTAAAGTTTGGACACACCTTCTCATTTAAAGATTTTTCTGTATTTTCATGACTATGAAAATTGTACATTCACACTGAAGGCTTTAAAACTCTGAATTAACACATGTGGAATTATATACTTAACAAAATAGTGTGAAACAACTGAAAATATGTCTTATATTCTAGGTTCTACAAAGTAGCCACCTTTTGCTTTGATGACTGCTTTGCACACTCTTGGCATTCTCTTGATGAGCTTCAAGAGGTAGTCACCGGAAATGGTCTTCCATGAATCTTGAAGGAGTTCCCAGAGATGCTTAGCACTTGTTGGCCCTTTAGCCTTCACTCTGCGGTCCAGCTCATCCCAAACCATCTCGATTGGGTTCAAGTCTGGTCACTGTGGAGGCCAGGTCATCTGGCGTAGCACCCCATCACTCTCCTTCTTGGTCAAATAGCCCTTACATAGCCTGGAGGTGTGTTTGGGGTCATTGTCCTGTTGAAAAATAAATGATGGTCCAACTAAACGCAAACCAGATGGAATAGCATGCCACTGCAAGATGCTGTGGTAGCCATGCTGGTTCAGTATGCCTTCAATTTTGAATACATCCCCAACAGTGTCACCAGCAAAGCACCTCCACAGCACCACACCTCCTCCTCCATGCTTCACGGTGGGAACCTAGCATGTAGAGTCCATTCGTTCACCTTTTCTGCGTCGCACAAAGACACGGTGGTTGGAACCAAAGATCTCAAATTTGAACTCATCAGACCAAAGCACAGATTTCCACTGGTCTAATGTTCATTCCTTGTGTTCTTTAGCCCAAACAAGTCTCTTCTGCTTGTTGCCTGTCCTTAGCAGTAGTTTCCTAGCAGCTATTTTACCAATTTTACCATGAAGGCCTGCTGCACAAAGTCTCCTCTTAACAGTTGTTGAAGAGATGTGTCTGCTGCTAGAACTCTGTGTGGCATTGACCTGGTCTCTAATCTGATCTACTGTTAACCTGCGATTTCTGAGGCTGGTGACTCGGATAAACTTATCCTCAGAAGCAGAGGTAACTCTTGGTCTTCCTTTCCCGGGGCGGTCCTCATGTGAGCCAGTTTCTTTGTATGCTTGATGGTTTTTGCAACTGCACTTGGGGACACTTTCAAAGTTCTCCCAATTTTTCGCACTGACTGACCTTCATTTCTTAAAGTAATGATGGCCACTCTTTTTTCTTTACTTAGCTGCTTTTTTCTTGCCATGATACAAATTCTAACAGTCTATTCAGTAAGACTATCAGCTGTGTATCCACCAGACTTCTGCACAACACAACTGATGGTCCCAACCCCATTTATAAGGCAAGAAATCCCACTTACTAGACCTGACAGGGCACACCTGTGAAGTAAAAACCATTTCCGGTGACTACCTCTTGAAGCTCATCAAGAGAATGCCAAGAGTGTGCAAAGCAGTTGTCAAAGCAAAAAGTGACTACTTTGAAGAACCTAGAATGTAAGACATATTTTCAGTTGTTTCACACTTTTTTGTTAAGTATATAATTCCACATGTGTTAATTCATAGTTTTGATGCCTTCAGTGTGAATGTACAGTTTTCATAGTCATGAAAATACCGAAAAATCTTTAAATGAGAAGATGTGTCCAAACTTTTGGTCTGTACTGTATATGTACCTCTCCTATTCTATTATATACGAATAAAGTGCAATTATTACCATGAAATTAATAAAGGGTGTATAATATAAGGGTGCATTATCATATATTTTGTTGCCTAGTATGCTATTCTCAATCTATATGTTAGGTGGAACATAGGGTAAACATATAGGTACATATGGTGGGGTAAACATAGGGTAAACATATAGGTTGAGAATAGCCTACTAGGCAAGAAAATATCTCAAATAACACATCCTAGATCTGAATGAATGAAATATTCTGATTGAATACTTTGTTCTGTACAAAGTTGAATGTGCTGACAACACAATCACACAAAAATCATCAATGGAAATCAAATTGATTAACCAATGGATGTTATGATCTGCTACAAGAACTAAGGAAAGATAGGAAAACTGTCCCTACAATAGGACTAAGTTGATTCCCTAGGATGCAGCGGGCAACCTGTTGAACAGACCCGCCTTCGTCCTCAGCTAGTCTGAACGCAGACCTATAGATATAAGGGATGGGTCCCTAAAAGTGCTAAGGACTGGGACAAAATTGGACACCTCCTAGCAGAAGTTGTAGCGGAGCAAAAAGACAAACAGACAAAAATACTTAGAGGTCCAAGGACCAAGCAAACTAAAGAGATAGGTACAAAGCACCTGGCTAGATTAAGAGTCAAAGTAACACTGAAGTCCAGCAAAGCCAGAAGGGCGGAGCTGGAATAAATAGGCTGCAGGTCATGTGACCACAAAATAGAAAAAAACTAACAGGAGGGTTCAAACAGTGCCCCCTCTTCTATGAGGATCCTCCAGGCCCAGGTCTAATAGGAAACCTCCTGTGAAACGCTCTGATAAGTCTAGGAGCAAAGACATCATCTGCCCTTACCCAGGAGTTATCCTCAGGACCGAAACCTTTCCAAGCGACGAGATACTGCAATCTCCCTCTATGCCTTCTGGAATTCAGGATACGAGAAATTTCATATTCACCGTCTTCCACCACCGGAGGAACTGTGACAGTGGCATCAGCTTTTTTCAACAAGGAAACATGAAACACCGGATTAATCTTCCAGGAGGAGGGAACCTCCAACCTAACAGCAGACTGGTTAACCACCTGAAGCACCTTAAATGGTCCCACAAACTTCGGACCCAATTTCTTAGAAGGAATCCTCAACCGCAGATTCTTTGAGGACAACCAAACCATGTCACCAACAGTAAACAAAACCTCTTGACTTTTCCTGTTAAAATACTTCTTAGACTTTTTGTTAGCCTTTTGAAGGTTACAACGTACATCAGTCCAAACTCTCTCCAAATCACCGGAAAAATTCTCCTCCTCCGGCACAGCTGACACCTATTTGGAGAACGAACCAAATGACGGATGTCTCCCAGTACAACAAAAAAACGGAGAACACCCAGCAGAAGAGGATGTATGGTTGTTAAGAGCAAATTCAGCAAGTGGCAGAAACTCAGACCACCCCTTTTGATTGTCTGCCACAAAACAACGCAAAAACTGCTCAACATCCTGGTTCTTTCTTTCTGTCTGTCCATTAGACTCAGGATGATACCCAGATGAAAATGACAAATGGACTCCCAACCTGTCACAAAAGGCACGCCAAAAACGAGCCACAAACTGAGGTCCCCTATCAGAAACAATGTCGGTGGGAACGCCATGAAGTCTGACAATTTCCTTGACAAAAGCCTTAGCAAGGGTCTTAGCGCAGGGTAGTTTAATGAAAGGAACCAAGTGACACATCTTGCTAAAACGGTCCACGACCACCCAGATGACAGTGAAACCCTCGGACACAGGAAGGTCAGTAATAAAATCCATTGGAAGATGAGTCCAAGGTGCACTAGGAACCTCCAGAGGGCAAAGCAACCCCGCAGCAGGAGCATGTGAAGCCTTTGATCTAGCACACATCGTACACTGACGCACCCATTTAATGATTTCCTTCTGCCACCCAGGCCACCAAAAACTGCGACCTACCAGTCTCTTAGTCTCCGAAATTCCTGGATGACCTGCCATCCGAGACTCATGATACTCCACAAACAACTCTCTCCTAAAGGTTCTAGGTACAAACAACCTCCCATGGGGAGTGTTAGATGGGGCATCCTCCTGGGCTTTCAGAATCCCATCTTCCAAAACGGAGTCCAATGCTGCTATCACAACTCCTTCCTGTAAAATGCTCCCCTTTTCCTCAGTACCAACCATGGGAGAAAAGCTGCGAGATAAAGCATCAGCTTTAACATTCTTAGTACCCGGGATGTAAGTAACAGAAAAATTAAACCGCGAAAAAAACAGTGCCCACCTAGCCTGACGGGCATTCAAGCGCTTGGCAGCATCTAGATAGATCAGATTCTTATGATCAGTGAAAACCTGAATGGGAAATTTAGCACCTTCCAAGAAATGACACCAATGTTCAAATGCGAGTTTGATAGCCAGCAATTCCCGACTACCAACATCGTAATTAAGTTCGGTTTCAGAAAATTTTTTCTAAAAAAAAGCACAGGGATGAACCCCATCCTTGTTCTCCTGAGACAAAACCGCACCGACCCCCCACCGAAGAAGCATCAACCTCGACCAAAAAAGGCTTGGTCTCATCAGGCTGCATAAGGATAGGGGCAGAACTGAACCTCTCCTTGAGATACACAAAAGCTTCAATGGCCTCAGAAGTCCACTGGACCGTATTCGCACCTTTCCTGGTGAGATCGGTCAGCGGCTTAACAATTCTAGAAAACTTCTTAATGAATTTTCTGTAATAATTGGCGAAACCCAAAAATCTCTGTATCGATTTTAAACCAAGGCCATTCCTGCACAGCCTGAACCTTCACCGGGTCCATCTCAAAGCCCTCGCTGGAGATAATGTAGCCCAAAAAACTAATTCTCTGCACAGCGAACTCGCATTTCTCCAGCTTAGCAAAAAGTGAATTGTCACTTAATAACTGAAATACCTCACGTACGCTCTGCCAATGAGACTCCAGATCTGGCGAATAAATCAAAATGTCATCCAAATACACCACCACATTCTTACCAATCAAAGGTCTCAGGATGTCATTAATAAGGTTCTGAAAAAACGCTGGTGCATTAGTAAGACCAAAAGGCATAACCAGATTCTCAAAATGACCCACCGGAGTGTTAAAAATAGTCTTCCATTCATCACCCTCCTTCATTCGCAACAAATTGTATGCCCCCCGGAGATCAATTTTAGAGAACCACTTGGCCCCCACTAACAGGAATTAACGGCAGTGGGTAGGAATTGCGTACAGTAATTTTATTAATTTCGCGAAAGTCCACACATGGACGTAAACCGCCGTCTTTTTTTTTTTTACAAAAAAAAATCCAACAGCTACAGGTGACTTAGAAGACCAGACAATGTGAACTGAGGTCTAAGATGGCAGACATACAAGAAACAGAGGCATGTTCACACTAGCAAAAAAGAAGCAAGACAAAAATATATCTCATACCCTACCATAATTATATATAAATGTAAAGCAAAGTTGCATAATAAATATAGGGTACTTAGTGAACTATTTTTGATCAAAAAAAGTATACAAGCCGTCCCACCAGCGGCAAGGTGACCCTAAATTGGGACGGTACCTATACTGCCTATATTAAAAACCTTACTGTATATCAAAGTTGAAATAATGCATATAAAAGGGTAGACAAATAGGACCGGGTCCCAACTCCAGACCACCTAGGCCCGTGGTAAGCTACATATATACCAATCAGCTCAACAAAGGGCATGCCACACCCTTAAATTGCACAGAATGCAAACAAGTCAAAAAACCAGACAATGTGAACTGAGGTCTAAGATGGCAGACATACAAGAAACAGAGGCATGTTCACACTAGCAAAAAAGAAGCAAGACAAAAATATATCTCATACCCTACCATAATTATATATAAATGTAAAGCAAAGTTGCATAATAAATATAGGGTACTTAGTGAACTATTTTTGATCAAAAAAAGTATACAAGCCGTCCCACCAGCGGCAAGGTGACCCTAAATTGGGACGGTACCTATACTGCCTATATTAAAAACCTTACTGTATATCAAAGTTGAAATAATGCATATAAAAGGGTAGACAAATAGGACCGGGTCCCAACTCCAGACCACCTAGGCCCGTGGTAAGCTACATATATACCAATCAGCTCAACAAAGGGCATGCCACACCCTTAAATTGCACAGAATGCAAACAAGTCAAAAAACCAGACAATGTGAACTGAGGTCTAAGATGGCAGACATACAAGAAACAGAGGCATGTTCACACTAGCAAAAAAGAAGCAAGACAAAAATATATCTCATACCCTACCATAATTATATATAAATGTAAAGCAAAGTTGCATAATAAATATAGGGTACTTAGTGAACTATTTTTGATCAAAAAAAGTATACAAGCCGTCCCACCAGCGGCAAGGTGACCCTAAATTGGGACGGTACCTATACTGCCTATATTAAAAACCTTACTGTATATCAAAGTTGAAATAATGCATATAAAAGGGTAGACAAATAGGACCGGGTCCCAACTCCAGACCACCTAGGCCCGTGGTAAGCTACATATATACCAATCAGCTCAACAAAGGGCATGCCACACCCTTAAATTGCACAGAATGCAAACAAGTCAAAAAACCAGACAATGTGAACTGAGGTCTAAGATGGCAGACATACAAGAAACAGAGGCATGTTCACACTAGCAAAAAAGAAGCAAGACAAAAATATATCTCATACCCTACCATAATTATATATAAATGTAAAGCAAAGTTGCATAATAAATATAGGGTACTTAGTGAACTATTTTTGATCAAAAAAAGTATACAAGCCGTCCCACCAGCGGCAAGGTGACCCTAAATTGGGACGGTACCTATACTGCGTATATTAAAAACCTTACTGTATATCAAAGTTGAAATAATGCATATAAAAGGGTAGACAAATAGGACCGGGTCCCAACTCCAGACCACCTAGGCCCGTGGTAAGCTACATATATACCAATCAGCTCAACAAAGGGCATGCCACACCCTTAAATTGCACAGAATGCAAACAAGTCAAAAAACCAGACAATGTGAACTGAGGTCTAAGATGGCAGACATACAAGAAACAGAGGCATGTTCACACTAGCAAAAAAGAAGCAAGACAAAAATATATCTCATACCCTACCATAATTATATATAAATGTAAAGCAAAGTTGCATAATAAATATAGGGTACTTAGTGAACTATTTTTGATCAAAAAAAGTATACAAGCCGTCCCACCAGCGGCAAGGTGACCCTAAATTGGGACGGTACCTATACTGCCTATATTAAAAACCTTACTGTATATCAAAGTTGAAATAATGCATATAAAAGGGTAGACAAATAGGACCGGGTCCCAACTCCAGACCACCTAGGCCCGTGGTAAGCTACATATATACCAATCAGCTCAACAAAGGGCATGCCACACCCTTAAATTGCACAGAATGCAAACAAGTCAAAAAACCAGACAATGTGAACTGAGGTCTAAGATGGCAGACATACAAGAAACAGAGGCATGTTCACACTAGCAAAAAAGAAGCAAGACAAAAATATATCTCATACCCTACCATAATTATATATAAATGTAAAGCAAAGTTGCATAATAAATATAGGGTACTTAGTGAACTATTTTTGATCAAAAAAAGTATACAAGCCGTCCCACCAGCGGCAAGGTGACCCTAAATTGTTTGCATTCTGTGCAATTTAAGGGTGTGGCATGCCCTTTGTTGAGCTGATTGGTATATATGTAGCTTACCACGGGCCTAGGTGGTCTGGAGTTGGGACCCGGTCCTATTTGTCTACCCTTTTATATGCATTATTTCAACTTTGATATACAGTAAGGTTTTTAATATAGGCAGTATAGGTACCGTCCCAATTTAGGGTCACCTTGCCGCTGGTGGGACGGCTTGTATACTTTTTTTGATCAAAAATAGTTCACTAAGTACCCTATATTTATTATGCAACTTTGCTTTACATTTATATATAATTATGGTAGGGTATGAGATATATTTTTGTCTTGCTTCTTTTTTGCTAGTGTGAACATGCCTCTGTTTCTTGTATGTCTGCCATCTTAGACCTCAGTTCACATTGTCTGGTTTTTTGACTTGTTTGCATTCTGTGCAATTTAAGGGTGTGGCATGCCCTTTGTTGAGCTGATTGGTATATATGTAGCTTACCACGTGCCTAGGTGGTCTGGAGTTGGGACCCGGTCCTATTTGTCTACCCTTTTATATGCATTATTTCAACTTTGATATACAGTAAGGTTTTTAATATAGGCAGTATAGGTACCGTCCCAATTTAGGGTCACCTTGCCGCTGGTGGGACGGCTTGTATACTTTTTTTGATCAAAAATAGTTCACTAAGTACCCTATATTTATTATGCAACTTTGCTTTACATTTATATATAATTATGGTAGGGTATGAGATATATTTTTGTCTTGCTTCTTTTTTGCAGGTGACTTAGAAGGTCTAATGTGACCAGCAGCCAAGCTCGTCTATATGTATTCCTCCAAGGCTTTTCTTTCAGGGATAGTAAGATTAAATAAGCGACTCTTGGGAAGAGTAGCTCCAGGAACAAACTCAATGGTGCAATCATAGTCCCTATGAGGAGGTAGAATTTGCGACTCCTCCTCTGAAAAAAACTTCCAAAAATCCTGAATAGGTACAGGTAATTCCCCTCTTTCCACAGCAGCAATGCGACCGTTACAACATTTATCATAACACTTAGGACTCCAAGATTTAATCTCATTAGTAGACCAGTCCAGTAAAGGATTGTGCAGTTTTAACCAAGGCAAACCTAACACTACTGGAGAAGGTAAATTATTTAATACCACTAAATCCAAATTCTCTTGGTGAATACCATTAATAGTGAGGGGAAATTCATAACCTTGTGAGTAACACATTTCAAAGGAGTGTTATCAACAGCAACCACAGAAATAGGAGATGACAAAGGTTTAGGTTCCAATTTAAGTTTTTCCAAAAATCCCTTATCAATCACATTCAGTGTAGAACCACAATCCACAAAAACCTGAAATTCAATCAACTCCTCCTGCAATGAGGTACTCCCTGAAAGAAATACTCCCTTAGAGTTTAAACAAGCAATACGGGCGTAACTGACATTTTTTTTTTCTTTTTTAACAGAAGCTCACAGTTCTTAACAAAATGGTCAGATTTACCACAGTAAAAACACAATCCCTTGGAAAACCTGCGGTCTTTTTCCTGAGAGCGGAGTGGCATCATCCCAATCTCCATCGGTTCTCCGTCTTCCGAGCAGACCCTCTGATGACTAGGAGCTGCCATAGCAGGAGTTTTCTCCTCATTAACCCTGGCACGCAGTCTCCTGTCCACCCGTATAGCTAATTGCATGGCTTCTTGCAAGTTTCCAGGTGCAGGGAAAGCAATCAGCAGATCCTTAACCCTTCCACTTAGACCAGCAAGAAAGAAACATTTTAACGCCGAATCATTCCATCTCACTTCAGAAGACCACCTTCGGAAGTGTGTACAATAATTTTCAACATCCCCTGACCCCTGCTTTTAACGTCTCAGTTGTGTCTCAGCAGAAGAGATTCGATCAGGATCGTCATACAACAACCCCATAGCAGAAAAAAAATCTTCCACTGATCTAAAACACGGATCATTAGGTTGGAGAGAAAAGGCCCACCCCTGTGGTTCCTTGCGTAAAAGTGACATGATAAACCCAATGCGCTGTGATTCATTCCCAGAGGACCTGGGTCTCAAATGAAAATATAATAAACAAGCATTTTTAAAGGAAAAAAAATCTTGTTGTTTACCATAAAAAAAATCAGGCAGTCCTACCTTCGGTTCAACAAAATGCGCTCCAGGACAGCTACTCACGTGTTGCTGGAGCTCGGCCACTTCAAGAGACAATCCCTGTAGGTGTTAAGCCAATTCCTGAACAGACACCATGCTGATCTTTGGATCTAGTTCCTTTAGGATTTTTTCTTTTGATTTTGGGCTGGACTTACTGTTATGATCTGCTACAAGAACTAAGGAAAGATAGGAAAACTGTCCCTACAATAGGACTAAGCTGATTCCCTAGGATGCAGCGGGCAACCTGTTCCTTGTGAACAGACCCGCCTTCGTCCTCAGCAAGTCTGAATGCAGACCTATAGATATAAGGGAGGGGTCCCTAAAAGTACTAAGGACTGGGACAAAATTGGACACCTCCTAGCAGAAGTTGTAGCGGAGCAAAAAGACAAACAGACAAAAATACTTAGAGGTCCAAGGACCAAGCAAACTAAAGAGATAGGTACAAAGCACCTGGCTAGATTAAGAGTCAAAGTAACACTGAAGTCCAGCAAAGCCAGAAGGGCGGAGCTGGAATAAATAGGCAGTAGGTCACGTGACCACAAAATAGAAAAAAACTAACAGGAGGGTTCTAACAATGGAGGCCTGGATTTGGAGTCACCCCCAAAATTAAAGTGGAAAAACACACTACAGGCTGATCCAACTTTGATGTAATGTCCTTAAAACAAGTCAAAATGAGTCTCAGTATTGTGTGTGGCCTCCACGTTCCTGTATTATCTCCCTACAACGCCTGAGCATGCTCCTGATGAGGTTGTGGATGGTCTCCTGTGGGATCTCCTCCCAGACCTGGACTAAAGCATCCGCCAACTCCTGGACAGTCTGTGGTGCAATGTGACGTTTGTGGATGGACCGAGACATGATGTCTCAGATGTGCTCAATCGGATTCAGGTCTGGCGAACGAGCGGGCCAGTCCATAGCTTCAATGCCTTCATCTTGCAGGAACTGCTGCCACACTCCAGCCACATGAGGTTTGGCATTGTCCTGCATTAGGAGGAACCCAGGGCCAGCCGCACCAGCATATGGTCTCACAAGGGGTCTGAGAATCTCATCTCAGTACCTAATGGCAGTCAGGCTACCTCTGACGAGGACATGGAGGGCTGTGCGGCCCTCCAAAGAAATGCCACCCCACACCATTACTGACCCACTGCCAAACCAGTCATGCTGAAGGATGTTGCAAGCAGCATATCACGCTCCACGGTGTCTCCAGACTCTGTCATGTCTGTCACATGTGCTCAGTGTGAACCTGCTTTCATCTGTGAAGAGCACAGGGCGCCAATGGCGACTTTGCCAATCCTGGTGTTCTGTGGAAAATGCCGAGCTTCCTGCACGGTGTTGGGCTGTGAGCACAACCCCCATCTGTGGATGTCGGGCCCTCATACCACCCTCATGGAGTCGGTTTCTAACCGTTTGCGCAGACACATGCACATTTGTGGCCTGCTGGAGGTCATTTTGCAGGGCTCTGGCAGTACTCCTCCGGTTCCTCCTTGCACAAAGGTGGAGGTAGCGGTCCTGCTGCTGGGTTGTTGCCCTCCTACGGCCCCCTCCACGTCTCCTGGTGTACTAACCTGTCTCCTGGTAGCGCCTCCAGCCTCTGGACACTACGCTGACAGACACAGCAAACCTTCTTGCCATAGCTCGCATTGATCTGCCATCCTGGATGAGCTGCACTACCTGAGCAACTACTGTGGGTTGTAGAGTCCGTCTCATGCTACCACGAGTGTGAAAGCACAACCAACATTCAGAAGTGACGAAAACAGCCAGAAAGCATTGGTACTGAGATGTGGTCTGTGGTCCCCATCTGCAGAACCACTCCTTTATTGAGTGTGTCTTGATAATTGCCAATAATGTACATCTATTGTATATTCCATTTGCACAACAGCATGTGAAATTGATTGTCAATCAGTGTTGCTTCCTAAGTGGACAGTTTGATTTCACAGAAGTTTGATTTACTTGGAGTTATATTCTGTTAAGTGTTCCCTTTATTTTTTTGAGCAGTGTATAATAATGCACCCTTATAACATAGCAAAGTTAGGCAGATATATACAAAAGTAGAACATAATGTATAGGAGATAGATACAGAGTCTGTATTACACACCTCACACCTGGAGCGTATTCCCAATGTACAATTTGCCAGTGGCTTTAACGAGGGCTCTAATCGGGCTGTGAAAACAGAAAATAGGGGCTGTATAACACTAGACTGTACTGCACTCTATTCTCCTCACATACAGAATGCTGATAATGGCGGAAAAACCCATGATCCGGCCTTTATACAGGCTGTCTCATATGCTGCACTGGCCTATTACCGTCATTTTAATACTTGACATGGCTGTGATTGAGCAGGAAGTGCCCACAGTCGTAAAGGTTGTTGATTGGCTGCGACGCAACCTCTAAACAAGTTTATTGGGTGCAACCGATTCACTTGCACTTTACAGAACATGTTCGGGGTGTGTATCGCACACAGCACAGGGTGTCCGGTATGGACCCAGAACATTAGCGTTCTGGCTAATATTCAGGGCTATTAATAACAACTCACAGCTGTATGCTTAGCATTTACTGGCTAGTTTACAGGGGGACTCCACAAAAAATTGACGTAGGGCGCTCCTATTAATCCTAACCAGCCAAGGCTAAACAGACAGCTATGAGCTGATATTAATAGCCATTTAAGGGGCCAGGGAAATTTTCCCCCCTCCCAGGCTAAGAATATCAGCCCTTAGCCTCCGCTCTTCCCACTTGCCCTGGTGTGGTAGCAAGTGGGGTAATATTTGTGGGGTTGATGTCAGCTTTCTATTGCCAGCTAACATGAAGCTCAGGGGTTAGTAAGACGCCCTTATTACTAACCCCATAGTCAGATTGTAAAAAAAAAAAACACCCAGTATAAAGTCCTTTAACCGCTTCCCGATCGCCCACTGTACATAAACGTCGGTGCTTGCTGGACTCTGTGCAGCACCGACGTCTATGAATGGTTGGAGGCACGCAGCGCTCAGGACCCCTTGGGTCCTTCAAGCGCTGCGATTCCTGTGCAGAGTGACAGATCTGATAGGTAACATCATCAGGACCTGATTGGATCAGGTCCCAATGATGTGAAACCCTTTGTTATCTTCTAGATGCCGCGATCCATAGCGATTGCGGCATTTAGAAGATACTGATAGGGAGAGGGGGTCGTCCACTCACATTTCCGACGGCCCCTGTGATAAGATCTGGCGTTGTCATGGCAGCTGGAGGTCACATGATGACTTCCAGGTCTGCCATGTACGGTGGCCTGCTAGGCTCAACCAGGTCTCGTGCAATGCAATACATGTCTATTGCATTTCATGAGACCAGTGATCAGAAAAATAAAAATTCAAGCCCCACACAGGGACTAAGTAAAAATGTAAAAAAAAGTTTAAAAATATTTTCAAACGATTAAAAAAAATAATCACAAAATAAAAGAATAAAAAAAATATCTAACCAATTAATCCGTATATTTATGCAAAAACAAAAAAAGTACATATATTTGGTATCGCCGCGTCCGGAACAACCCAATCTTTAAAACAGTCGCACTAATTAACTCCTTCTGCGCACACCGTAAAAAATAAAAAAAGCAAAAAACAATGCTTTTTCATCATACCGTCAAACAAAAAGTGGAATAAAATGCTATAAAAAAGCCAAATGGAAATAAAAATGGTAATACTAAAAATGTCATCAGTGGAAAAATAAAAAAGTTATAGCTCTCAGAACAAAGCGATGCAAAAGAATTATTTTTTCTGTAAAATAGTTTTTATTGTGTAAAAGCGCCAAAACATTAAAAAACTACATTAATGTGGTATCGCTGTAATCGTACTGACCCGAAGAATAAAGCTGCTTTATCAATTTTACAAAATGCGGAACGGCATTAAAAAAACCCCTCAAAAAACAAATCCTGAATTGCTGTTTTTTGTTCATTCTGTCTCCCAAAAAACGGAATAGAAAGCGATCAAAAAATGTTGTGTACCCGTAAATGGTACCAATAAAAATGTCAACTCGTCCCACAAAAAACAAGCCCTAATCTGACTCTGTCGGCCAAAAAATGGAAAAATTATAGCTCTCAAAATATGGTGATGCAAAAACTAGTTTTTGCAAAAAAGCATCTTTTAGTGTGTGACAGCTGCCAATCATAAAAACCCAATATAAATCTGGTATCGCTGTAATCGCACCGAGCCGAAGAATAAAGTCACCTAATCACTTATACCGCAAGAGGAATAGCATAAAAAATAAATAAAACCAATTCTTCACCAGCTGTTGATTTGTTCATTCTGCTTCCCAAAACAACGCAGTATGGCTCAGCTCTCATTTATCCTGGGCTCCGCGCTGAGTGCTTTGACCGGGGAATCCATGTAGATCTCTGAAGTATGTGATGGATATTCCCCGGTGAATTATTCCCTGTGATGAGGCTGCCTCAGTATAGTGAAAAGATCCCTCGGGGGTTTCATCTGGATTACATCACTTGGAGATTTAAATGGAAACCTCGATGTAAGTGCTCAGCATAGAGCGCCGGATAAATATGATCTAAAACGTTATGTAAAACGTTCCCAATAAAAGCTTCAACTCAATCCACAAAAAAAAGCAAGTCCCCACTCAGGTCCGTCATCTGTTAACGGAAAAATAGGGGGCTTCCATTTTACTGGTAGCACAAAGGCTCTGGAAAAGCAAAATGGCCCTTGCCTCCGAAAAGAAATTCAGAAAATCCTGTGCTCCCAAATCCAAATGCCCCCCTCCCTTCTGAGCCCCACAGAATGCCTAAACCACATTTAGGGTCCACTTTTGGCATTTCTGTAGCGATGAGAGCCTGCCAAATTTATGTCTCCAGAAGCATGAGCTGGCACAACGTACTGGTCACTACAAAGTTCTTGTCACCACAGCGTACTGGTCACTCCAACAGCAGTTTGCAATTTTCACTCAGCAACATCCACTGCTTCTTGTTTCTGGAAAACACCCATGGAGTCATAATCATCACTACACCTGTAGATAAATTCCCAAAGGGGTATAATTTCCAAAATGGGGTCACTTGAGGGGGGATTCTGCTCTTCTAGCACTTAGGGGCTCTGTATATGGAGTCCGCAAACTATTCTACAATAATTTGTTCTCCAAGAGTCAAATAGTGCTCCGTCCCTCCGGAATCTCGCCGTATCGTATGGCTGAGCGGTACTGTACAGCCACATATGCGGTATTGCCACGTTCAGAAGAAATTGTGTCACACATTTTGGCACCATTTTTACCCATTGCCTTGTGTGAAAATGTAAAATCTGAGATTAAAACAATTTTTTGGTGATAAAAATATAATTATTTTTCTTCACCGCCCAATGGTATAAATTTCTGTGAGCCACATGTGGTGTCAATATGATCACTGCACCCCTAGATAAATTCATTGAGAGGTGTAGTTTGTAAAATGCAGTCACTTATGGTGATTTCTGCTGTTCTGGGCCCTCAGGGGCTCTCCTAGTGGGTCATGTCACCTGCAAACCACAACAGTAAAATCTGCAATGTAATATGGCAATACTTCCCTTGTGAGCTTTGCACTGTGCCTGTAAAGTAGTTTTCAACCACTTATGGGATAACATTTTCTCTCATTACCCTTTTTGAAAATTGCAAACTTGAGGTCAAAGCAACATTTAAGTGTAAAAAAATAGTAATATTTCATTTACTCAGCCCAATGTTATACCAGTAACGTGAGGGTTAAATATACTCCCTACTCACCTAGATGAATTCCTTGAGAGGTGTAGTTTACAAAATGGGGTCACTTGTGGGGGTTTCTGCTGGTTTGGCATGTCAGGGACTCTTCAAATGTGACATGGAGTCTGCAACCAATCTCAGCCAAAATAGCGCTCCTTCCTATCCAAGCCCTGCCGTGCGCCAAAGCAGTAGTTTTCCACTACATATGGGGTATCAGCATACTCAGAAAATTTTGCACAACAAATTTTGGCTTCCATTTTCTCCTTTTACCCTTGTGAAAATAAAAAAATTTGGGCTAAAACAACATTTTTGTGGGAAAAATTTGATTTTTTTTTATATTAACAACTCAACACTAAAAAAATTCTATGAAGCCCCTGAGGTTTCAAGGTGCTCACCACACATCTAGATACATTTCTTGAGGTGTCTAGTTTCCAAAATTGGTTCATTTGTGTTGGGTTTCCACTGTTTTGGCACCTCAGGGGCTCTCCAAACGAAACATGGCGTCCACTATCAATTCCAGACAATTTTGCATTCCAAAAGTCAAATGATGCTCCTTCCCTTCTGAGCCCTGCCGGGCACCCAAGCAGTAGTTTTCCACCACATATGGGGTATCGGCATACTCAGGAGAAATCGCACAACAAATTTTATGGTCCACTTTCTCCTGTTACCCTTGTGAAAATGAAACATTTGGGGTTAAAGTAACATTTTTGTGGGAAAAGGTAAAATGTTCATTTTTTCCTTCCACATTTCATTAATTCCTGTGAAACACCTGAAGGGTTAATAAACTTCTTGAGTGTGGTTTGAGCACCTTGAGGGGTGCAGTTTTTAGAATGGCGTAATTTTTGGGCATTTTCTGTCATATAGGCCCATCAAAGTCACTTCAAATGTGATGTGTCCGTAAAAAAAATGTAAATTTTGATGGAAAAATAAGAAATTGCTGATCAAATTTTAACCCAACTTCCTAACAAAAAGTTATGTTTCAAAAATTGTGCTGATGTAAAGTAGACATGTTGGAAATATTATGTATTAACTATTTTGTGTGCCAACTCTCTGGTTTAAGAGCATAAAAATCAAAAGTTTGGAAATTGCTAATTTTGCCCTAAATTTTCGATATTTTCAGAAATAAACATGAGTTATAGCGAACAAATTTTACCACTATCATGAAGTACAATATGTCACAAAAAGCAATCTCAAAATCACTGGGATATATTGAAGTGTTCCAGAGTTATTACCTCATAAAGTGACAGTGGTCAGATTTACAGTGACAGTTTCACGAAGGCGAAAACAGGCTCTGGCGCGAAAGGGTTAATTGAAATAAAGACACGAACACCTTTAGGCTGTGTGCCCACTATGCGTTTTTCAAGCGTTTTTGCCGTGGAATTTCTGCAGCGAAAACGCTTAAAAAATGCTTGGTAGTACGTGCCCCATGGTCCCCAATGAGAATCATAGAATGGTAGAGTTGGAAGGGACCTCCAGGGTCATCTGGTCCAACCCCCTGCTCAAAGCAGGATTCACTAAATCATCCCAGACAGATATCTGTCCAGCCTCTGTTTGAAGACGTCCATTGAAGGGGAACTCACCACCGTGGCAGCCTGTTCCACTCATTGATCACCCTGTTAAAAAGTTTTTTATAATATCTAATCTGTATCCCCTCCCATTTAGTTTCATCCCATTTCTTGTAGTCTTTCCTTGTGCAAATGAGAATAAAGATGATCCTTCTACAATGTGACAGCCCTTGAGATATTTGTAGACAGCTATTAAGTCTCCTCTCAGTCTTCATTTTTGCAAGCTAAACATTCCCAAATCCTGTAACCGTTCCTCATAGGACATGGTTTGCAGACTGGTCACCATTCTGGTTGCTCTTCTCTGAACTTGCTCCAGTTTGTCGATGTATTTTTTAAAATGTGGTGCCCAAAATTGGACACAGTATTCCAGATGAGGTCTGACCAAAGAGGAGTAAAGTGCGATAATGACTTCACGTGATCTGGACTGTATGCTTCTATTAATACATCCCAGAATTGTATTTGCCTTTTTTGCTGCTGCATCACACTCTTGACTCATGTTCAGTCTATGATCTTTTAGTATACCTAAGTCTTTTTCACATGTACTGTTGCTTAGCTCTATTCCTCCCATTCTGTATATGCTTTTTTCATTTTTATTGCCCAGATGTAGTACTTTGCATTTCTCCCTGTTAAAAACCATTCTGTTAGTTGCTGCCCACTGCTTCAGTTTATTTAGGTCTTTTTGAATCCCCTCTCTCTCTTCTCTAGTATTAGCTATCCCTCTTAGCTTTGTGTCATCAGCAAATTTAATCAGTTTACCCTCAATTCCTTCATCTAAATCATTGATAAAGATGTTGAACAATACAGGACCCAGGACAGAGCCCTGTGGTAGCCCATTTGAGACATTCATCCAACTGGATGTGAAGCCATTTACGACTACTCTTTGAGTCCGATCACTAAGCCAGTTATGAATCCACCTAACAGTTGCCTTGTCCATTCCATACTTGGTCATTTTTTCAATAAGGATGGTGTGAGATACTTTGTCAAATGCTTGGCTGAAGCCAAGATACACTATAGCTACAGCATTTCCCTGATCCACCCAGTCAGTGATTCTGTCATAGAATGAAATTAAGTTAGTCTGGCATGACTTGTTAGTTACAAACCCATGCTGACTCTGGTTAATCACTTCATTCTTATCCAGGTACTTACATACATGTTGTTTAATAATTTGTTCAAAGATCTTTCCTGGTATAGAAGTCAGACTCAACGGCCTATAGTTCCCTGGTTCCACCTTCTTCCCCTTTTTGAAGATAGGAACAGCATTTGCTTTTCTCCAGTCTTCTGGGACTTCTCCTGTTCTTCAAGAATTTTCAAAGATTATGGAGAGTGGTTCTAAAATTTCTTCTACGATCTCCTTCAGTACTCTAGGGTGCAATTCATCTGGACCTGGAGACTTGAACTCATTTATGTTAGCTAAATATTTCCTCACAATATTTCTGTTTACAGATAACCTGGATTCTTCTATTCCTTTAATAGGACAGTGAAGATCAGTTGATGTTACATTTTCTTTCTGAGAGAAAACAGATGCAAAATAGGAATTAAAAAGTTCGGCCTTCTCAACATCCTTTCTTACCATTTCACCAGTTTCATCCTGTAAAAATCCTATAGCATTTTTTACTTTTCCTTTACTTTTGACATACCCCCAAAATCCTTTTTTATTGCTTTTGAAATCTCTTGCAAGCCTTAATTCATTGTCAGCTTTATCTATCCTGATACGTGTCCTGCAGGATCTGCGGACTGCATTATAATCTTCTTTAGATATGCCTCCCTCTTTCCATTTGATAAACAGTTCTGTAACGGGTCTGGGAGGCGGAACCTCTGAGCAATTTATACAAGGGGGCGGTCCTTGTAAGGAAGCGGGTGGCGACCAGGGAAGACAGGCAGGTAGTCACAGCAGGTGACCGGGACAGTCTCTGGGTAAACGGGCAGGAGGTCACAGCAAGTGACCGGGGCAGTCTCTGGGTGATCGGGCAGGAGGTCACGGCAAGTGACCGGGACAGTCTCTGGGTAAACGGGCAGGAGGTCACGGCACGTGACCGGGACAGTCTCTGGGTAAAGGGTAGGTACGACCTGTGACGGCTGAGCCTCCAGGTAGGCTAGCAGGCAGATGGCAGAAGTGTGCTCCCAGATGAGCAGGCGAGAGTCTCTGGACTGGCAGGTGGTCACAGCACGTGACGGCGGAGCCTCCAGGTAGGCTAACAGGCGGGTAGCAGATGAGCGCTCCCAGGTGAGCGGGCAAGAGTCTCTGGACTGGCAGGTGGTCACAGCACGTGACGGCGGAGCCTCAAGGTAGGCTAGCAGACAGGTAGCAGGTGAGCGCTCCCAGGTGAGCAGGCAAGAGTCTCTGGACTGGCAGGTGGTCACAGTACGTGACGGCGGAGCGTCCAGGTGGGCTAGCAGACAGGTAGCAGGTGAGCGCTCCCAGGTGAGCAGGCAAGAGTCTCTGGACTGGCAGGTGGTCACAGCACGTGACGGCGGAGCCTCCAGGTAGGCTAGCAGACAGGTAGCAGGTGAGCGCTCCCAGGTGAGCGGGCAAGCTGGTCCATAGACAGACTGACAGGTGTTGGAAGGCAGACCGTCGGACCTCAGGCTAGCAAGCAGGTAAGCGGATAACAGGCAGGAATCAGACAGCACACTGGCAGGAAACTGGCAGGTAACTGGAAACGGGACCTGAGGGCTGAAGCAGAGTAGTGAACAGTGCAACAACATTGCTCGGGCACCTCCATTTTGGAGGAGGTGCCTTATATATGGTGAAGTCCTCCGGCCATTGGCCGGGGACTCCTTAGGACGGCGCGCGCGGCCCCTTTAAGAGGAGGGGAGCGCGCGCGCCCTAAGCACCGTGGCCGGGAAGGAGCGCGCGCTGCCAGCAGAGCGGGAGGAGGATGCCGGGCTCGGAGCGGAGAACTGAGGGGAACAGCGTCCCTGCCTAGCAGAGGGCAGGGACGCCGACGCTACAGTACCCCCCCCCTTTAGGCCCCCCCTTTTTTAGGCCAGACAGAAATTTAGCAAGGATGAGAGGGGCATGGATGTTCTCCCGGGGCTCCCACGTTCTCTCTTCAGGACCAAACCCCTTCCAATCTACTAGAAAAAAGGTCTTTCCTCTTACCCTTTTTGTGGCCAGAATGTTCTCTACCTCAAACTCGTTTTCAGCGGAAACCGGAGCAGGAGGCGTACCTGTAGACTTGGAAAAAGAGTTAAGTACCACGGGTTTGAGGAGAGATACATGGAAGGAGTTAGGGATCCGCAAGTTGGCCGGGAGTTTCAATTTATAGGCCACCGGGTTGATCTGACTGATGATCTCCAGAGGACCGATGAACCGAGGCCCTAACTTATTGGAAGGAATCTTGAGCAGGACATACTTGGACGAGAGCCAGACCTTATCCTCTGGACGGAATTGAGGAGGATCCAGACGTTTTTTGTCAGCATGTCTTTTCATACGCTCGGACGACTGAAGGAGTGCGGACCGGGTACTCTCCCACATGGAGGAAAATTTGTTAACAAGAGATTCCGCAGCCGGATTATCCACCGAGGTGGAGACGGGAAATGGGATCCGAGGATGCTGACCGAAGACTACAAAAAACGGGGATTTGGAGGAAGATTCGCTCTCGTGATTGTTGTAAGAGAATTCGGCCCATGGCAGGAGATCCACCCAGTCAGAATGGTGGGCATTAACGAAGTGCCGGAGGTAACTGGTCAGGATCTGATTGATCCGCTCCACTTGACCATTAGACTGTGGGTGGTAAGCGGAGGAGAAGTCCAGGGTGACGTCTAGCAATTTACAAGTGGCTCTCCAGAAACGTGAGGTGAACTGTACCCCACGATCCGACACGATGTGGAGGGGCAGGCCATGAAGACGGAAGATGTGGCGGATAAAGTCTTTAGCCAGCTCGGGTGCAGACGGGAGGCCTGGCAGGGGAACAAAATGAGCCATCTTGGAGAAGCGGTCAGCGACCACCCAAATGACCGTACAACCGGCAGAGACGGGGAGATCAGTTATGAAGTCCATAGCAATATGCTGCCAGGGGGCAGCAGGCACAGGAAGCGGAAGGAGGCGACCGGCTGGCAGGTGTCTCGGGACTTTGTTGCGGGCACAGGACACACAGGCAGAAACAAAGTCTATTACGTCCTTGTGCAGGGTAGGCCACCAGTAGTGCCGGGTAATAAGCTGGAGGGTCTTTTTCTGACCGGCGTGGCCAGCTAGTTTAGACGAATGGCCCCAGTGTAGGATCTTCTCCCGATCAGGTACTGAAACGAACGTCTTACCGGGAGGGAGACGATTTAGACTCACGGGAGCCACCTGCATTACTCTGGCGGGATCGATGATATGTTTAGGTTCTTCCTCGAGATCGGACACCAGAAAGGATCGGGACAAGGCGTCTGATTTGATGTTTTTGTCAGCCGGGCGAAAATGAAGAACAAAATCAAAGCGAGCAAAAAACAAGGACCACCTGGCTTGGCGCGGGTTAAGTCTCTGGGCATGCTGGAGGTAAGCCAAGTTCTTGTGGTCAGTGTAAATTATTACCGGGTGAAGAGCCCCCTCGAGTAGGTAACGCCACTCCTCCAATGCCAGCTTGATGGCCAATAACTCTCGGTCTCCTATGGAATAGTTGCGCTCAGAAGAGGAGAAGAGTTTGGAGAAGAAGCCACAAGTTACCATTCTCCCGGAAGACGATTTTTGGGTAAGTACCGCTCCGGCTCCAGAGGAGGAGGCGTCAACTTCCAGGAAGAACTGCTTGTTGCCGTCCGGGCGATGCAGCACCGGGGCGGAAGAGAAGGCCTGTTTTAAGGAAAGAAAGGCCTCCTCTGCTTCGGGCGGCCACTCTCTGGGATTAGTGCCCTTACGGGTGAGCGCGGAAATTGGGGCAGTCCGGGAAGAGAAGTGCGGTATGAAGAGGCGGTAGTAGTTGGCGAAGCCCAGGAACCGCTGAATAGCCTTCAACCCCTCCGGTCGAGGCCATTTCTCGATGGCAGACAGTTTCTCTGGATCTATTCGGAGGCCGGTCTGAGAAATAATGTAGCCCAAAAACGGAAGCGAGGTCTGCTCAAAGAGGCACTTCTCATATTTAGCGAAGAGGTGATTCTGCCTGAGCCTGAGCAGGACCTGACGAACATCCCTCCGGTGAGTCTGGAGATCCGGAGAGAAGACCAAGATGTCGTCCAGGTACACCACTACGCAGGAGTAGAGAAGGTCCCGGAAGATGTCATTGACCAACTCTTGAAAGACGGCAGGAGCATTACAGAGACCAAAGGGCATTACCAGATATTCATAGTGGCCGTCCCGGGTGTTGAATGCAGTCTTCCATTCATCCCCCTGACGGATACGGACCAGGTTGTACGCCCCACGGAGGTCCAGTTTGGTGAAGATTCTAGCCCCCCTCAGACGATCAAATAACTCCGGAATGAGCGGAAGGGGGTACTTATTCTTCACCATGATCTGGTTAAGGCCTCTATAGTCTATACAGGGACGGAGAGAGCCGTCCTTCTTTTTAACGAAAAAGAAGCCTGCTCCCGCCGGGGAGGTAGATTTCCGGATGAATCCCCGGGCCAGATTCTCCTCAATATATTCGGACATCGACCGGGTCTCAGCAGCGGACAATGGGTAAATACGCCCACGGGGAGGCGTAGTACCGGGTAACAGGTCGATAGGACAGTCGTATGGTCTATGAGGGGGCAATGTCTCTGCCTCCTTTTTATTAAAGACATCAGCAAATGACCAATAAGGAATCGGAAGTCCAGGTAGATTAGTTGGGGTAGGAGAAGGACGGACGGGATGAACGGGAACCAAACAAGTCTTATGGCAGTCCTGTCCCCAGCGAAGGACCTCTCCGGTCTGCCAGTCAAGCACGGGTGCATGTTTCTGGAGCCAAGGTAGGCCTAGTAAGAGGGCGTGAGAGAGTCCAGGCAGAACATGAAAAGAGATGCTCTCAGAATGCAGCATTCCCACCTGCAGAGTAATGGATTCGGTGATGAGTTGGATGGGACGTGGTAAGAGGCCCCCATCCACGGCAGCGACAGATAAGGGTACAGCCAGAGGTTTGGTGGGAATGCGGTATTTTCTACCAGGGACTGTGAAATAAGATTCCCGGCTGCTCCAGAGTCAAGTTGGGCTAGTTCGAAATAACGGTTCTCCCCGCAGATAATTGAGACTGACAGCAGCAGAGATGGAGAGGATTTATTCTTGTCTAGGTCGACCTCTCTGAGCGAACCTAGACACAAGCGTTTCCCGACCTCTCCGGGCAGGTACGGATCGGGTGCTCCTTGCTGCCACAGTAGAAGCAGCTCCCCTCGGCACGGCGTAAGTCCTGACGGGTTTTGACCATCTTGGTCTGGTCGACCTGCATAGGCTCAGGAGAGTGTACCTGGGGAGAAACGGAGGGAGTGACGGGTTTCTGGAAAGTAGGAGCTAGACGTGGAAACCTCCTCTCACGGGTGACCTCTTTGGCACGCTCCTGGAACCGTAGGTCAATCCGGGTGGCAAGAGTTATTAAGTCATCGAGAGTGGTA
This sequence comes from Phyllobates terribilis, assembly GCF_046119375.1. NCBI lineage: Eukaryota > Metazoa > Chordata > Amphibia > Anura > Dendrobatidae > Phyllobates > Phyllobates terribilis. The sequence continues at coordinate 41,580,970 of NW_027362761.1, read as the reverse complement.
GGAATGTCCCGACCGGCGAGTTCATCTTTAATACGGCCGGACAGGCTCTCCCAGAAGACAGATACCAGAGCGTCGTTATCCCAGGCCAGCTCCGAGGCAAGGGTACGGAACCGTATGGCATATTGGCCCACGGTGAGACTTCCCTGACGGAGGCGTAGCAGAGACGATGCAGATGAGGTCTTCCGTCCGGGTTCGTCGAAGACTTTCCGGAAAGCCGTGAGAAAGGCAGGCAAGTCGGACACCAGGGGGTCTCCTCTCTCACATAGAGGATTCAGCCAAGCCAGTGCCTCCCCCGTGAGATGGGACATGATGAAGGCTACTTTGGCCCGGTCGGAGTTAAACTGGTGGGACAGGAGTTCAAAGTGCAGGGTGCACTGGTTTATGAAGCCCCGAGCCTGAGCGGAGTCGCCTCCGAAGCGAGGAGGTGCAGAAAGCCGGGGTCCGGAGCAGGATACCATAGTATTGGTGGGCAGTGGAGCTGCCGGGTTGCGAGTCATGACACTAGCGGTGGTTGCTGGTGGAGCAGTCAGAGTGTCCAGGCGAGAATTGACATTCCGCAGGTGACTCAGGATGGACTCCTGTTGGGACCTCTGACGGGACAGTTCATGACAAAGGTCCGAGAGCGAGGGAGCTTGGGTGCCACCGGGTTCCATGGCCCGAGCAAACTGTAACGGGTCTGGGAGGCGGAACCTCTGAGCAACTTATACAAGGGGGCAGTCCTTGTAAGGAAGCGGGTGGCGACCAGGGAAGACAGGCAGGTAGTCACAGCAGGTGACCGGGACAGTCTCTGGGTAAACGGGCAGGAGGTCACAGCAAGTGACCGGGGCAGTCTCTGGGTGAACGGGCAGGAGGTCACGGCAAGTGACCGGGACAGTCTCTGGGTAAACGGGCAGGAGGTCACGGCACGTGACCGGGACAGTCTCTGGGTAAACGGGCTGGAGGTCACGGCACGTGACCGGGACAGTCTCTGGGTAAAGGGTAGGTACGACCTGTGACGGCTGAGCCTCCAGGTAGGCTAGCAGGCAGATGGCAGAAGTGTGCTCCCAGATGAGCAGGCGAGAGTCTCTGGACTGGCAGGTGGTCACAGCACGTGACGGCGGAGCCTCCAGGTAGGCTAACAGGCGGGTAGCAGATGAGCGCTCCCAGGTGAGCGGGCAAGAGTCTCTGGACTGGCAGGTGGTCACAGCACGTGACGGCGGAGCCTCCAGGTAGGCTAGCAGACAGGTAGCAGGTGAGCGCTCCCAGGTGAGCAGGTAAGAGTCTCTGGACTGGCAGGTGGTCACAGTACGTGACGGCGGAGCCTCCAGGTGGGCTAGCAGACAGGTAGCAGGTGAGCGCTCCCAGGTGAGCGGGCAAGCTGGTCCATAGACAGACTGACAGGTGTTGGAAGGCAGACCATCGGACCTCAGGCTAGCAAGCAGGTAAGCGGATAACAGGCAAGAATCAGACAGCACACTGGCAGGAAACTGGCAGGTAACTGGCAGGTAACTGGAAACGGGACCTGAGGGCTGAAGCAGAGTAGTGAACAGTGCAACAACATTGCTCGGGCACCTCCATTTTGGAGGAGGTGCCTTATATATGGTGAAGTCCTCCGGCCATTGGCCGGGGACTCCTTAGGACGGCGCGCGCGGCCCCTTTAAGAGGGGGGGAGCGCGCACGCGCGCCCTAAGCACCGTGGCCGAGAAGGAGCGCGCGCTGCCAGCAGAGCGGGAGGAGGACGCCGGGCTCGGAGCGGAGAAGTGAGGGGAACAGCGTTCCTGCCTAGCAGAGGGCAGGGACGCCGATGCTACAAGTTCTTTCTTTCTTTTTAGCATGTGTTTAAGTTCTGTGTTCATCCATCCTGGTTTCCTTAAATGCTTCCCATTCTTCCTACTTTTCGGGATTGTTAACGATTGTGCTTTGAGAATGCTTTGCACATGCTGCGGAAATTTACACTGCGGATAATCATTGCGGAAAAATCCGCAGCATGTCCATCATTTTTGTGGAAAAGCGGCGTAATTGCCGCCATTGACTTGCAGTGAATCGCATAATATCTGCATGACTACATGTGCACATGCGGATATTAAGCGATTCAATGTGCGGATGGTACCCGGCTCTGGAAAAGAGGAGACTCTCATCCAGGTCCTGGTACCATAGTACCTGTAAAAAAAAAGAATCTAAAATAAAAAAAAAAACATTATACTCACCTTCTGATCACCCGCAGTCTTCTCTCCGGTGCGTCCTGGCTCCCCGGTGGCTCGCGATGGTGTAAAAGGACCTTCCATGACGTCATTTAGTCATGTGACAGATCACGCGACCGCTGACGTCGGCGGTGGCGTGACCTGTCACATGACTAAATGACGTCATGGAAGGTCCTTTTACACCACTACGAGCGGCCCAAGACACCCGATGCACTGGAAGAGACCGGGGGCTATCGGAAGGTGAGTATAATGTTTTTTTAATTTTTTTTTTACCATTTTTATTCTTTTTTTAGCTATTAACTTGGTCACACTATATAAATCCATGCCGGTTGCATGGATTTATATAGTGTGACCAAGTTGTCAAGCACTTTTCCAAATAATGCTAAAATCGCTTGGAAAAGCGCTTGATAACCCACATGAGAAAATATCCATAGCCCCTTCCCAGTCTGAGAATACCAGCCCCCAGCTGTCTGCTTCAGCTTGTCAAATAAAAATGTATTTAAATAATTTAAAAAAACGGCGTGGGACTCCTCTATTCTTGATAACCAGCCATGATGAAGCTGACAGCTGGGGGTTGCAGTCCGCAGCTATCAGTTTTGCCCTTGCTAGTTATCAAAAATAAAGGGACCGCACGTCATTTTTTTTTTAATTACTATTTTTTAATTTTAATTATTTATTTCTAGCACAGGCGCAGGCTGATGAATATTCCCATCTGATGTGCCTGCTCTCGCTGTTATCAGCGACAGCAGGCATAGGTTGATAAGAGTAATACTCTCTCATCAGCTGATGCCTGGGACCAGCGGTCATCTAACTTGAAGGAACTGGAGCAATTTTGCCTTGATGAATGGGCAAAAGTCCCAGTGGCAAGATGTGGAAAGCTCATGCGTGTGTAAAAATTGGACAGCACACGTTTCTTTCTCGCACCCATTGACTTGAATTGGTGAGTCTCAGCCATTTTACACAGCTATACGCAGCATGCTGTGATTTTTGCCTCTCTCCGGTAATTAATTATTAGACACGTGATTTCTATATTTTTAAATTTGTATGTATATAAAAGTGATACCATGCGGAATACACAGTTATCCTTACCCCTGAGGAAGCAACAACAAGTGTGGCGATACGCGTAGGGTCATTGGTCCTCATTTCATTTTTGTCATGTCTTAGGTTCCACATCTATAGGTTTGTTAGGCTTATTTAAGCCTTGTGTTGGGAACACTCCAAGCAATATACAGGTGCATCAAACTAAATTAGAATATCATCAAAAAGTTAATTTATTTCAGTTCTTCAATACAAAAAGTGAAACTCATATATTATATATAGTCATTACAAACAGAGTGATTGTTACGGGTCCGGGTGGTGGAACCTCTGTGCCGAGGTGCAAGGAGGGACCCAGAGGGGCGTGACTAAGTATCCACCCGAACCGACCCTGGTCGTACGGCAGCTAATGACACCGTGACCAGGGAGGATCCGGGCTGAGGGACCAGGTGCTACTCTGGGGACGACCTTGTAAGAGAGCAGGTGGCTCCCACGGGTCAGATGGCTGGGACTGACCGGTATGGCGGATGGACACGGCAAGTAGGCGGAAGTCTCTGGTAGCTGACAGGTGGTCACAATTCGAGAAAGCAGGGCAAGAAGCAGTCTTTAGGTTTACCAGGAAGGTGGTCACAGCAAGTGACGGCAAGGTCTCCAGGCAGGCTGGCAGGAAACAGGCGGGTGCTCCCAGGTGAGCGGGCAGACAGACGAGGCAGATAACTGGCAGGTAACTGGTGGGCGCTCCCAGGTGAGCGGTCTGACGGACACAACAGGTAACAGGCGGGTGCTCCCAGGTGAGCGGCCTGACAGATGAGGCAGGTAACTGGTGGGCGCTCCCAGGTGAGCGGGCAGACAGACGAGGCAGATAACTGGCAGGTAACTGGTGGGCGCTCCCAGGTGAGCGGTCTGACGGACACAGCAGGTAACAGGCGGGTGCTCCCAGGTGAGCGGTCTGATAGCCAAGGCAGGTGAGCAGGCTGGCAGGCTCGGCAGGTAACGGGCAGATAACAGGCTGGCAGGCAGGACGAGGAGTCAGGCTAGCAGCGGGACCTGAGGGCTGAAGCAAAGATCAGACACAGTGCAAACAACTTTGCTCGGGCACCTCCATTTTGGAGGAGGTGCCTTATATATGGGAGGTCCTCCGGCCATTGGCCGGGGACTCCTTAGGACCACGCGCACGGTTCCTTTAAGAGAGGGGGAGCGCGCGCGCCCTAAGCACAGAGCTCGGGGAGGAGCGCGCGCCGGCAGCAGTGAGGAGGGGAGCGCAGGAGGAAGCCGCGCCAGGAGCGGGAAGGTGAGAGGGACAGCGTCTCTGCCTAGCAGTGGGCAGAGACACCGATGCTACAGTTCCCCCCCCCCTTTAGGCCCCCTCTTTTTTAGGCCAGAGAGAAATTTCTCAAGAAGAAGTGGGGCGTTGATGTTCTCCCTGGGTTCCCACGTTCTCTCCTCAGGACCAAACCCTTTCCAATCCACCAGAAAAAAGGTTCTCCCCCTTACCCTTTTGGTGGCCAGAATACTCTCTACCTCAAAGACGTCCTCAGCAGAAACCGGAGCAGGAGGAGTACCTGGATTGTTGGAAAAAGTGTTAAGGATAACGAGTTTGAGGAGAGATACGTGGAAGGAGTTGGGAATGCGTAGGGTGGCCGGGAGTTTTAATTTGTAGGCTACTGGATTAATTTGTCTGAGGACTTCGAAAGGACCGATGAATCTAGGAACCAACTTGTAGGAGGGTACTTTGAGCCGCACATGTTTGGAGGAGAGCCAAACCTTGTCTCCTGGACGAAATAGAGGCGGATCCAGACGTCTCTTATCAGCATATCTCTTCATCCGCTCGGAAGACAGAAGAAGAGCGGACCTAGTACTCTCTCAAATGGTAGAAAATTCGCTGACAAGAGACTCCGCAGCAGGGTTGTCCACAGAAGCGGAGACGGGAACCGGAATCCGGGGATGTTGGCCACAAACTATAAAGAACGGGGACTTGGAAGAGGATTCGCTGTCATGGTTATTATAAGAGAACTCGGCCCAAGGTAGGTCCACCCAATCGGAATGGTGGGCATTAACAAAGTGCCGGAGGTAGCCGGTAAGGATCTGATTGATCAGCTCCACTTGACCATTGGACTGTGGGTGGTAAGCGGAGGAGAAATCCAGGGTGATGTCCAACAGCTTACATGTGGCTCTCCAGAAGCGTGAGGTGAACTGAACCCCTTGATCCGACACGATGTGGAGGGGTAGGCCATGGAGACGGAAAATGTGGCGGATAAAGTCCTTAGCCAGCTCGGGTGCAGATGGGAGACCAGGCACGCGAATGAAGTGGCCCATTTTAGAAAAGCGGTCAGCGACCACCCAAATGAATGTACACCCGGCAGAAACAGGAAGGTCGGTGATAAAGTCCATAGCAATGTGCTGCCATGGAGCAGCGGGTACGGGAAGGGGCAGAAGATGACCGGCTGGTAGATGTCTGGAACTTTGTTGCGGGCACAAGACGAACAGGCCATGACGAAGTCTACAACATCCTTACGCAGAGTAGGCCACCAGTAATGCCGGGTAATGAGCAGGAAGGTCTTCTTTTGACCAGCATGGTTAGCTAGTTTAGAAGAATGACCCCAGCGAAGAACCTTCTCACGATCTGGTACAGCTACAAACGTCTTACCGGGTGGAAGACGAGTCAGATCCAAGGGGGCCACATTCATCACCTTGGAGGGGTCGATGATGTGCATAGGCTCCTCCTCTTGATCGGAGGACAGGAAGGATCGGGACAAGGCATCAGCTTTGACATTCTTGTCCGCCGGGCGGAAATGTAAGATGATGTCGAAGCGGGCAAAAAACAAAGACCACCAGGCCTGACGCGGATTAAGTCTCTGGGTATTTTGGAGATATGCCAGATTTTTGTGAGCCGTGTAGATGATCACCGGGTATAGAGCCCCTTCAAGCAGGTAGCGCCACTCCTCCAGCGCCAATTTGATGGCTAGCAATTCTCGGTCTCCTATGGAGTAGTTGCGCTCAGACGAGGAGAAGATTTTGGAGAAGAAGCCGCAGGTTACCATTCTCCCGGTGGAAGATTTTTGGGTGAGTACCGCTCCGGCTCTGGAGGAGGAGGCATCAACCTCCAGGTAGAATTGTTTATTACAGTCCGGATGGTGCAGGACTGGGGCAGAGGCGAAGGCTTTCTTTAAGGAAAGAAAGGCCTCCTCGGCTTCGGGCGACCATACCTTGGGATTAGCCCCCTTACGGGTGAGCGCAGATATGGGAGTAGTCCGGGACGAGAAGTGTGGGATGAAGAGACGATAGTAATTGGCGAAGCCCAGGAATCACTGTATCGCCTTCAACCCCTCCGGACGGGGCCACCTCAGGACAGCAGAGAGCTTCTCGGGATCCATTCGCAAGCCTGTCTGGGAGATAACATAGCCCAAGAATGGGAGGGAGGTCTGGTCGAAGAGGCACTTCTCGTACTTGGCATAGAGGTGGTTCTGCCGGAGCCTAAGCAGGACCTGACGAACATCCCTCCGGTGTGTGGGGAGATCTGGAGAGAAGACCAAGATATCATCCAAGTATACCACCACGCAGGAGTACAGGAGATCGCGGAAGATGTCGTTGACCAGTTCTTGAAAGACAGCGGGAGCATTGCAGAGACCGAAGGGCATCACACGGTACTCATAGTGACCGTCCCGGGTATTGAATGCTGTCTTCCACTCGTCTCCTTGACGGATACGAACCAGGTTATATGCTCCCCGAAGATCCAGCTTGGAGAAGTTCCTGGCGCCTTTGAGGCGATCAAACATCTCGGAGATGAGCGGCAGGGGGTATTTGTTTTTTACCGTGTTTTGATTGAGTCCTCTATAGTCAATACAGGGACGTAGTGAGCCGTCTTTCTTTTTGACAAAGAAGAATCCGGCTCCAGCAGGGGAGGTAGATTTTCGAATAAATCCCCTAGCCAGATTCTCTTCAATGTATTCAGACATGGCCCGGGTTTCGGCCGCAGACAATGGGTAGATACGCCCACGGGGCGGAGTGGTGCCAGGTACCAGGTCGATCGGGCAATCATATGGCCTATGGGGTGGCAACGTCTCTGCTTCCTTTTTACCGAAGACGTCCGCAAAGGGCCAGTATGGAGCCGGGAGACCGGGTAGATTAGCTGGAGTAGGCGGAGGGCGAGCTGGGCGGACCGGGACCAGGCAGGTCTTATGGCAGTCTGGTCCCCACCGGAGTACTTCACTGGATCGCCAGTTCAATACGGGTTCATGTATCTGTAGCCAGGGTAGACCAAGCAATAGGGAGTGAGAGAGTCCGGACAGCACATGGAATGAGATTTCCTCAGAGTGCAGCATTCCCACCTGCAGGGTTATGGGCCCAATGACGAGCAGGATGGTCACCGGGAGAAGTCTTCCATCCACGGAGGCGACTGACAATGGTTCAGCCAGGGGCTTGGTGGGAATACGGTATCTCTCTACCAAAGACTGGGAGATGAGGTTTCCAGCAGCTGCAGAATCCAGGTGGGCGAGTTCAAAGTGACGGTTTTCTCCCCAGGCGATAGAGACAGACAAAGTCAGAGACGGAGAGGGCTTACTTTTGTCTAGGACGACCTCTGCAAGCGGTCCTAGACACTGGCGTTTCCCGGCTTTTCCGGGCAGGAACGGATGAAGTGCTCCTTACTGCCACAATAGAAACAGCTTCCCTCGGCTCGGCGTGATTCTTGGCGAGATTTGACCATCTTGGTCTGGTCGATCTGCATAGGTTCAGGCGAGTGCACCCGGGGAGTGACTGGTTGAGAGGCAGGTCTCAGGGAAGTAGGAGCAAAGCGAGAAATGTCTTCCTCCCGGGTAGTCTCTTTGGCACGTTCTTGGAACCGGATGTCAATCCGGGTAGCTAGTGACACCAGGTCATCCAGGGTGGTAGGAATGTCCCGGCCAGCTAACTCGTCCTTAATCCGGCCGGAAAGACCCTCCCAGCAGACGGACACCAGGGCCTCATTTTCCCAGGCAAGCTCAGAAGCGAGGGTACGGAGCCGTATGGCATATTGGCCCACGGTGAGACTCTCTTGGCGGAGACGTAGCAGAGAGGAGGCAGAAGAGGTTTTCCGTCCAGGTTCATCGAAGACTTTCCGGAAGGCAGCGAGGAAAGACGTCAGGTCTGACACCAGGGGGTCCCCTCTCTCCCACAGAGGATTTAGCCATGCCAGTGCCTCCCCAGTGAGATGGGACATGATGAAGGCCACCTTGGCCCGGTCGGAGATGAACTGGTATGCCAATAGCTCAAAGTGCAGGGTGCACTGGTTTATGAAACCCCGAGCTAAAGCGGGTTCGCCGGCAAAGCATGGAGGTGCCAGAAGCCGAGGTCCATAGCCAGGTGCCATGAAGGGACTGGATTGCGGTACCACAGGAATAGGCACGGCTGGACCAGAGGTAGACATAGACGAATCACACAATGCGCCTAGACGAGAGTTAACGGACCGTAGATAGGACAGTACCACTTCCTGCTGAGTTCTCTGATGTAAGACTTCCTGGTGCAGATCGGAGATCTGGGGGCCACCGGGTTCCATGGCCCGAGCAAACTGTTACGGGTCCGGGTGGTGGAACCTCTGTGCCGAGGTGCAAGGAGGGACCCAGAGGGGCGTGACTAAGTATCCACCCGAACCGACCTTGGTCGTACGGCAGCTAACGACACCGTGACCAGGGAGGATCCGGGCTGAGGGACCAGGTGCTACTCTGGGGACGACCTTGTAAGAGAGCAGGTGGCTCCCACGGGTCAGATGGCTGGGACTGACCGGTATGGCGGATGGACACGGCAAGTAGGCGGAAGTCTCTGGTAGCTGACAGGTGGTCACAGTTCGAGAAAGCAGGGCAAGAAGCAGTCTTTAGGTTTACCAGGAAGGTGGTCACAGCAAGTGACGGCAGGGTCTCCAGGCAGGCTGGCAGGAAACAGGCGGGTGCTCCCAGGTGAGCGGGCAGACAGACAAGGCAGATAACTGGCAGGTAACTGGTGGGCGCTCCCAGGTGAGCGGGCTGACGGACACAGCAGGTAACAGGCGGGTGCTCCCAGGTGAGCGGTCTGATAGCCAAGGCAGGTAACAGGCAGGTAACAGGTGAGCGCTCCAGGTGAGCAGGCTGGCAGGCTCGGCAGGTAACGGGCAGATAACAGGCTGGCAGGCAGGACGAGGAGTCAGGCTAGCAGCGGGACCTGAGGGCTGAAGCAAAGATCAGACACAGTGCAAACAACTTTGCTCGGGCACCTCCATTTTGGAGGAGGTGCCTTATATATGGGAGGTCCTCCGGCCATTGGCCGGGGACTCCTTAGGACGACGCGCGCAGTCCCTTTAAGAGAGGGGGAGCGCGCACGCCCTAAGCACAAAGGAGCGCGCGCCGGCAGCAGTGAGGAGGGGAGCGCAGGAGGACGCCGTGCCAGGAGCGGGAAGGTGAGATGGACGGCGTCTCTGCCTAGCTGTGGGCAGAGACGCCGATGCTACAGTGATCTATTTCAAGTGTTTATTTCTGTTAATGTTAATGAGTATGGCTTACAGCCAATGAAAACACAAAAGTCATTATCTCAGTAAATTAGAATAATTATCAAAAAACACCAACAAAAGCTTCCTAAGCGTTTAAAAATGTCCCTTAGTCTGTTTCAGTAGGCTCCACAATCATGGGGAAGACTGCGGACTTGACAGATGTCCAGAAGGCAGTCATTGACACACTCCACAAGGAGGGTAAGCGACAAAAGGTCATTGCTAAAGAAGCTGGCTGTTCACAGAGTGCTGTATCCAAGCATATTAATGGAAAGTTGAGTGGAAGGAAAATGTGTGGCAGAAAAAGGTGCACAAGCAACCAGGATAACCGCAGCCTTGAAAGGATTGTTAAGAAAAGGCCATTCAAACATTTGGGGGAGATTCACAAGGAGTAGACTGCTGCTGGAGTCATTGCTTTAAGAGCCACCACACACAGACGTATCAAGGACATGGGCTACAAGTGTTGCATTATTTGTGTCAAGCCACTCATGACCAATAGACAACGGCAGAAGTGTCTTACCTGGGCCAAGGAGAAAAAGACCTGGACTGATGCTCAGTGGTCCAAGGTGTTCTTTTCAGATGAGTAAATTTTGCATTTCATTTCGAAATCAAGGTCCCAGAGTCTGGAAGAAGAGTGGAGAGGCACACAATCCAAGCTGCTTGAGGTCTTGTGAGAAGTTTCCACAATCAGTGATGGTTTGGGGAACCATGTCATCTGCTGGTGTAGGTCCACTGTGTTTTAATAAGACCAAAGTCAGAGCAGCCGTCTATCAGGAAATTTTAGAGCACTTCATGCTTCCCTCAGCCGACAAGCTTTGTGGAGATGGAAATTTCATTCTCCAGCAGGACTTGGCACCTGTCCACACTGACAAAAGTACCAATACTTGGTTTAAAAACAACAGTATCACTGTGCTTGATTGGCCAGCAAACTCGCCTGACCTTAGCCCCATAGAGAATCTATGGGGTAATGTCAAGAGGAAGATGAGAGACACCAGGCCCAACAATGCAGACGAGCTGAAGGCTGCTATCAAAGCAACCTGGGCTTCCAAAGCAGCTGAGCAGTGCCACAGGCTGATCGCCTCCATGCCACGCCGCATTGATGCAGTAATTGATGCAAAAGGAGCCCCGACCAAGTATTGCGTGCATTTACTGAACATACATTTCAGTAGGTGAACATTTCTGATTTTAAAAACATTTTTCAAGCTGTTGTTATAAAGTATTCTAATTTACTGAGATAATGACTTATGTTTTCATTTGCTGTAATCCATAATCATCAACATTAACAGAAATAAACACTTGAAATAGATCACTCTGTTTGTAATGACTCTATATGAGTTTCACTTTTTGTATTGAATAACTGAAATAAATTAACTTTTTGATGATATTCTAATTTAGTGAGATGCACTTGTACTTCAGACTTCTAATATGCATGTTATATATGATTGTGCTTTTCAGCTAGACTATGACCTTGTATTTTGTTATATTACTTCTCTTTGCGCTATTTGCACATTTGGGTTTATATTATTTATGTGACCCACAGGTTATGTGACCTGTGGTGTGTGTTTTTGTTTAGTCACAGCTTGTACTTAATCTTGCATTTTGTATCCTTTCCATATTTGGATACATATTATTAATGCGACCTATTGATATTGTGCATATTTTCCATATATTTGGCAAATGAGGACAGGTCTTATCGCCTTTTGTTTACAGGTTTGGGCCATAGGCCTTTTTACTTGATTTTAACTCATTTTGTGTGTACTGTTCCATTTTTTGTCATTTATCTCATACGAATATAGAATTCTAAGGTGATCCCAAAGCATTTGCATACTTTTTCTTTTTGGTTGCTGACCATTCCATCAAAGTCTGTGCTCAAACACGTCACTCCTTCCCTTCCTATCCCTGCCATGTGCCCAAACAGTAGTTTTCCTCCACATTTGGGGTATCTGCCTACTTGAGAGAAATTGCACAACAAATATTGAGGTTCATTTTCTCCTGTTACCCTTGTAACTATAAAAAAATGGGGTTAAAGTAACATTTTTGTGAAAAAAAAGTGAAATGTTATTTTTTTTTTAATGTGGTTTTGATTAATTTGAGGGTTGCAGTTTTTAGAAAAGTGTCACTTTTGGGTATTTTCTGTCAAATAAGCCAATTGTTTCAAAAATGATGCTGATGTAAAGTAGACATTTGGGAAATGTTATTTATTAACTACAGTGGATAAAATACGTATTTGAAACACTGTCGATTTTGCAAATTCTCCCACCTACAAAGAATGGGGAGGTCTGTAATTTTTATCGTAGGTACACTTCAACTGTGAGAGTCAAAATTGTAAAAAAAATCCAGAAAATCACATTGTATGATTTTTACATAATTAATTAGCATTTTATTTCATGAAATAAGTATTTAATACAATAAAAAAAAACAGAATTTAATATTTAGTACAGAAACCTTTGTTTGCAGTTACAGAGGTCAGACATTTCTTGTAGTTCTTGACCAGGTTTGCACACACTGCAGCAGGGATCTTGGCCCACTCCACCAGATCTTTCAGGTTTCGGGGCTGTCGCAGGGCAACATTGAGTTTCAGCTCCCTCCAAAGATTTTCTATTGGGTTCAAGTCTGGAGACTGGCTAGACCACTCCAGGACCTTGAATGCTTCTTATTGAGCCATTCCTTAGTTGCCCTGGCTGTGTGTTTCGAGTCATTTTCATGCTGGAAGACCCAGCCACGACCCATCTTCAATGCTCTTACTGAGGGAAGGAGGTTGTTGGCTAAAATCTTGCGATACGTGACCCCATCCATCCTCCCTTCAATACGGTGCAGTCGTCCTGTCCCCTTTGCAGAAAAGCACCCCCAAAGTATTGTGTTTCCCTCACAATACTTCACGGTTGGAACGGTGTTCTTGGGGTTGTATTCATCCTTCTTCCTCCAAACACGGCGAGTTGAGTTGATACCAAAAAGTTCTATTTTGGTCTCATCTGACCTTCTCCCATGCCTCCTCTAGATCATCCAGAATGGTCATAGGCTAACTTCAAACAGGCCTGGACATGTGCTGGCGTGAGCAGGGGGCCCTTGCGTGCCCTGCAGGATCCATGATGGCATAGTGTGTTACTAACAGTAATGTTTGAGACTGTGGTCCCAGCTCTCTTTAGGCCATTGACCAGGTCCTCCCATTTAGTTCTGGGCTGATTCTTGACCTTTCTCAGAATCATCCTTACCCCACGAGGTGAGATCTTGCATATAGCCCCAGGCTGAGGAAGATTGACACTCATCTTGTGTTTCTTCTATTTTCTAATAATTGTGCCAACAGTTGTTGCGTTCTCAACAAGCTGCTTGCCTTTTGTCCTGTAGCCTATCCCAGCCTTGTGCAGGTCTACAATTTTGTCCCTGGTGTCCTTAGACAGCTCTTTGGTCTTGGTGGAGAGGTTGAGTGTGTGGACAGGTGTCTTTTATATAGGTAACGAGTTCAAACAGGTGCAATTAATACAGGTAATGAGTGCAGAGTAGGAGGGCTTCTTAAAGAAAAACTAACAGGTCTGAGAGACCGAGAATTCTTGTTGGTTGGTAGGTGATTAAATACTTATTTCATGCAATAAAATGCAATTTAATTATGTAAAAATCAAACAACTTGTTTTTTTTTTTTAGTTTCTGTCTCTCACGCTTGAAGTGTACCTATGAGAAAAATGACAGACCTCTCAATTCTTTGTAGGTGGGAAAACTTGCAGAATCGGCAGTGTATCAAATACTTATTTTCCCCACTGTATTTTGTGTGATATAACTCTGGTTTAAGGGCATAAAAATTAAAAGTTTGAAATTTATGAAGTTTTTGCCAAATTTCCGATAGTTTCACAATAAAACACAAGTCATATCGAACAAATTTTACCATCATCATGAAGTACAATATATCATGAAACCAATCTCAGAATCATTGGGATCTGTTGAAGTGTTCCAGTGTTATTACCACATAAAATGACACAGATCAGAATTGAAAAAATTGGCCTCATCAGGAAGGTGAAAACAGGCTTTGGGATAAAGGTCTGATTCATCAAGACTTTCACTCCAGAATTCTGGTGTTAAAGATTTGAAATGTTGCAAAATTGAGGTGCAAATTGGAGTTGCAGCAAAACTTTGCGACTTTTAGCATTTTCACGCCAATTTCTCCTATTTCCAAAAAATGGAGCTGGAGCAGGACACTACAGCTCATCTAATTTATGAGGAGCTGTGGCCTTCCCTATGTCAGAAAACTCACTCAAGACCCTGACTGAAATAAAATTTCTGGCGTGGCGACTGCCACTTATCAGACGCTGCACATTCATGAAGAGGTGTGCACCTCTCCATGAAACAGAAGCATCTGACTCCAGCAAGTCTCCTTATAAAGACTGGCCCGAACAATGCAGGTGTTGATGAATCAAGCCTAAGTGTGTAAATAAAGGCCCCGTCACACTTAGCGACGCTGCAACGATCCCGACAACGATACGACCTGTCAGGGATCGTTGCTGCGTCGCTATGTGGTCGCTGGTGAGCTGTCAAACAGGCAGGCTCACCAACGATCAGGGGAGCAGCGACATCGTGGAAAGAATCTTTCCACGATGTCCTGCTCCTGGTTACGAGCCTGCTGAAGCAGGAGCAGGCTGGTAACCATGGTAAACATCGGGTTACTAGGGGCACACGCGCACCTAGTAACCCGCTGTTTATCATGGTTACCACTCTGCTACGGTGAGCGGTTACCGCTCACTTTAGCAGGCTCGTAACCATGATAAACAAAGGGTTACTAGGTGCGCGTGTGCCCCTAGTAACCCGATGCTTATCATGGTTACCAGCCTGATCGCTGCTCCCGCTGGTCACACACAGCGATGTGTGCTGACCAGCGGGAGGGCAACGACCAAAAAATGGTCCAGGACACTTTGCAGCGATCAGCGACCTCACAGCAGGGGCCTGATCGTTGCAAAGTGTCACACATAGCGACATCGCTGGTGAGGTCGCTGTTGCGTCACCAAAACCGTGACACAGCAGCGATCTCGCTATGTGAGACGGGGGCTTAAGACGTTTCAATGTTAAGCTTTTCTAACCACACCTGCAGCCATCTTTGTTGGTCCTGTGAGTACTACCAAAGTCACAAAGGATTGAATAATGATTATTATATTTATATAATATTTTTATTATCATATACATACACACATTAACAACTAACATTTATCTAATGCAAATGGCAATGAACAACAGGAAAGTATACAACTGTAGTGGTTATCACAAAAACTACATATGAGACATTTTACATCAGTTAAAGAAAATCTGTCACCACCTGGGACATTTTTACCTATTAATATGGGCATCTAGGTAGTAGAATGGTTAAACTAGCCTTACCTGTATGCCCATATGTGCGGTCTTGATGTGCAGAAATGGTCTTTTATTCTGTTATGACAAGACAAGAGTCGGAGATTTCTTCCAGGCACCTCACGGCCCGGAGCCTGGAAGAAATCATTAGCATACACAAATAAAATACGATTTCTGCACATCAAGACTGCAGATATGGGCATACAGGTAAAACTAATTTAAACATTTTATTACTTGTATGCCCATATCAATAGATAAAAATGTCCCGGGGGTGACAGATTCCCTTGAACACGCAACAAACAGCAAGGTTAAGTTCCCACATGGAGTTTTTCATGCTGCGTATTTCTCTTGCACAAAAAACACTGCGTCTTACAGCTCCAGCAAATTGGATGGGATTTTTTTTATGCACCTTAAATTGACCTGTGGTACGCTCTTCAAATCCGCAACACGGCAATTTCTCTTGCTAGTAATTTGAGGTTTGTGTGTCGATTTTCCTTATAGAATTGCATTAGATGCATAAAATCTGCAGGTAAAAAACGTGCTTCTAGTCAGTTTCTGCAGTGTAAACACTAAACACGCATTAATCAGCACATGGCTACCAGAGTTTTGTCAAAACCAAAGACCAAGCAGTATCAAAAGCTAAGCAGTTTAATTTAATACATGAAATACCACAGTGCCAAAAACACATGGAAAAAAACCCTCAAGTAATAAAATAGGTGCAGAAATATTGTAGAAAATCTACATGAAAAACTCATCAAATACTCATTGTGGGAATGCAGCCTGAGGAGTGAAGGTAAATGAACTGTTTAACAAAACATAAACTCATATTATAGGTGCTGGTAATGTATCTGCAAACACCTGCTAGGACTCATACATGATTGGAAGGCCTATTTTTTAGGACCCACCACGTGCAAAATACCTGCAGATCATGTACTTGTCCCAGCAGGTATATGTAGATGTGACATCAGTTCCGCCCACATCCTGATAGAAGAGTGGGTGGCACTGGATAGCTGCCTTTATTTTAATTATCATGTCAGTCTTGCCTTATTACATTACAATCTTCAAAAATTAGGCCAAATGACCAGAAGTGTTGCAATTATAATACCATACAAGGCCATAAAGTTCCTCATGCTTTTAAACTTTGCACAGTTCAGCGTCTTTGGTGCCAAGTTCACTTTGCTATTAGAGTTATTTTGATGATTACACACACTGGTGAACATTGTTATTAGCAAAGCAAAAACCAAGAAAGAAATGAATGTTCTTTAGGTATAAGAACAATAAGCTATATAAATGCTTAAATGCTTTCAAGAACAGATTTTTTATTTGACCACCTTAGCTTATTTTCCATCAACCTTTGTCAGGAGACGGTTGCGGTCAATCTCGTAATAGTTTACTCAACTCCATTATACTCTTGTATATATTATACGTCTCTTCCTCCAGATTTTTAAGCTCTGTTACACATTGAGAAACATTAACATTAATTTGGCTTCCTTCAACCAATTGACCGGTCTCCATGGAATAGCACACAATTGCTGTTCTCCAGAAACAAAACATTTCTCTTAAGTGAGCGAATTCTGACACTGCAGTGGTGAGAAACAGGC
Organism: Phyllobates terribilis; assembly: GCF_046119375.1. NCBI lineage: Eukaryota > Metazoa > Chordata > Amphibia > Anura > Dendrobatidae > Phyllobates > Phyllobates terribilis. Next base: position 41,564,333 of record NW_027362761.1, on the reverse strand, counting down.
CTACGTTGGTTGAGCAGATTTTACATATCAGACGGGTATGAACACAATTTTGCATTTCTGCACTTAAGTGGTAATTAACTTCCTTGCCCACCCTTACAGCTGCAGTAGCTCGTAGGCATGCGATCACGTTCAACTGTTCACAGTATTCAGATGCGTCACGTCCTTCTGCCAAGATGACATTACATTGTTTGCACATGAAAACGGAAGAAGTGTCAACCATAATCATTGCTGGCTGCGCCATGCCTAAAAGAGAAAAAACAAATGGTTAGAATGGCTCAAATTGCACTTTCCTACTATTCCCCTTCTCTAGGTAGAACCTATTTTTAACCTATTAATTACCAGGTTTATTATGGTCTTAATCACCAAGCTTCTGTTTTTTCATCATTGCATTCCAAAAGGTATCATTTTTTTTTGTCTACGTAGCTTTACGAAGGTTTGCTTTTTTGCGGGATAAGTTTAATTTTATCAGAGGCACTCATTTGATGTAGATAAATCTATTACCTAATATTTATTATACCTTTAAGAGGGAAGAAAAAGTCTGCATTTTTTTCCCTCACATTTTCGATTTTATGCTATTCACCAAGCTGCACATACAGTAAGTGTAAGGCTATGTGCCCACGATGCAGAAACGCTTAGGATTTTTCCTGAGCGTTTCTGCATCTCCCTGGCAGAAAAAACGCATGCGGATTGTCCATGCGTTTTCCTGCCAGGGACATGCGGATGTGAAGCGTTCTTCACATGCATTTCCGCATGTGAGTTGTCAAGCGCTTTCCAAGCGATTTTATCATCACTTGGAAAGTGCTTGACAACTTGGTCACACTATATAAATCCATGCAAACGGCATGGATTTCTATAGTGTGACCAAAAGAATGGTAAAAAATAAATACTATACTTACCTTCTGATGGCCCCCGGTGTCCTTATCCGATCTGTCCGGGGTTTCGCGGTGGTCTAAAAGGACCTGCCATGACATAATTTAGTCATATGACGGGTCACACGACCGCTGACGTCAGCGGTCGCGTGCCCCTTCACATGACTAAATGACGTCATGGCAGGTCCTTTTAGACCATCGCGAGCTGCCAGGAAGCCAGGACGGATCGGATAAGGACACCAGGGGCCATCGGAAGGTAAGTATAATGTATATCTTATTCTTTTTTTTACAGGTACTATGGTACCCAGGTCCGGAGGAGAGTCTCTTCTTCTCCAAATCCGGGTACCATCCGCACATTGAACCGCATATCTGCATGTTATCCGCATGTGCACATGTAGTGATGCGGATATTATGCGATTCAATGCAAGTCAATGGCGGCAAAAACGCCGCGATTCCGCAAAATAATTGGTAGTGCTGCGGATTTTTCCGCGATGATAATCCGCAGAGGAAATTTCCACAGCATGTGCACAGCACATGCAGATTATCATTGGGGAACATAGCAGACCTTCTACCAAGCGTTTTTTAAGCGTTTCCGCAGCGGAATTGCAGCTGCGGAAATGCTTAAAAAACGCATAGTGCGCACACAGCCTTAAAGGGGAAATCCAGGACTTTGTAAAAAAAAAAAAAAGAAATCAGCCAAGAACAGGCAGGTTGTTACTCTCTACATGCCTGTTGTGTCCGACACTGCTCCTGCCAGAGAATCAGCTGCCTCTGCTGCTGTCACGTCGACTGAGTGGTGGCTTCTTTTCCGTCCTGCTCTGTTGATGGGGTGTGACTGCCGACATCATGCTGACAGCCTGCTCCCCAAGTTAGGCACCGGGGATCTGGCTGTCAGACAGAATGACGTATAGTACAGACCAAAAGTTTGGACACACCTTCTCATTTAAAGATTTTTGTGTATTTTTATGACTGAAAATTGTACATTCACACTGAAGGCATCAAAACTATGAATTAACACATGTGGAATTATATACTTAACAAAAAAGTGTGAGACAACTGAAAATATGTCTTATATTCTAGGTTCTTCAAAGTAGCCACCTTTTGCTTTGATGACTGCTTTGCACACTCTTGGCATTCTTGTTAAGTATATAATTCCACATGTGTTAATTCATAGTTTTGATGCCTTCAGTGTGAATGTACAATTTTCAGTCATAAAAATACACAAAAATCTTTAAATGAGAAGGTGTGTCCAAACTTTTGGTCTGTACTGTAGGCATTGCTGCCTGTCTACAGAGCAGAAAAGAAGCCGCCGCTCTGTCGATGTGACATCAGCAGAGGCAGCTGATTCCCCGGCAGGAAGGGTCTGTGACCGCTGTGTGTCGGGGAAGAACAGTGTCGGGCACAACAGGCAGGTAGGTAGCAACTACCTGAATGTTAGTGCTTAGGCACATTATTATTATTTTTTTTACAAAGTCTTGAATACATCCTTTAACTGTATTCTGTGGCACAATACAGACGATATCAAATTGATAATTTTACTTTTATTTTATTACTTTCCAATAAATTCACTTAAAAATCTTTTTATATTTTACATGTGACAATCTATAGCTTTTATTGGTAACACCTTGTGGTACATAAGATTTTTTGATCACTTTTTAAAAGGATGTATGAAAAGAAAAATAACAGCAATTCTGGATTTTTTTGATCTAAAAACACAGTTCACTTGTCAGTACAATTGAGGTTACATTTGTTCTGCAAGTCGGCACGATAATGTCAATACCAAATTAAGAAACTGTTCCCATGTACACTCCCTGACAGAAGTTATGTCACTTATCCATGTTATGTAAATAAAAGCTTATAACCTGACGTTAAATTCATCCATTGGTTTTATAAATTACACAATATTTCAGCATTGATGCCAATTTATTTTCTTTACCTAAACCAAATTTGGGAGGGTTTCATCAGCTTTCAAAAGAGTAATTTATAAAACCAATGGATGAATTTAACGTCAGGTTATAAGCTTTCATTTACATAACATGGATAAGTGACATAACTTCTGTCAGGGAGTGTAGCATAATTGCTGCTTTTCTTCTGATGCAACTTTGTGCAGAATATCTGCAGAATTGAACCCCTTCCTGCCGCAGCCAATTTCAGTTATTTTGCGTTTTTTTTTTTATTCCCCTTCTTCCAAGAGCTATAACTTTATTCGGGAATCGTTCTTACAGTGTATATTTTGTGGTACAAATTATCTGGGAATAGGATTCTTCTCATCAGTATGATTAAGAGTATGCTAAACTTCTCTTATTTTTTTTTATAGTGGTGAAAAAAACAAAACAGAAAAAAAAATTGATTGCTTTACCACTTTCCGGGACCCATAACGTTTTTATTTTTTTGGTCGATGGGGCTGTGTGAGGGATCATTTTTTTGCGGGGCGAGGTGTTTTTATTGATAGGATTTTGAGATAGATATCATATTATCCTTGCTTCTTACAGAATTTTTGCGGTATTGCGGCAACTAAAAAACCTGGAATTTTGAGTTTAATTTTTTTTGTTTAGCAATCGGGGTAATTATTTTTATATTTTGATACATTGCACTTTTCTGGAAGAGGTAATATCACGTGTACTTTTTAGATATTTTTTTTTAATGGGTAAAAAAGGGGGCAAATTTCATTTATTTATTTTCATTTTTAAACTTTTTACTGTACCCACTAGGGGATCTGTACCTGATCTCTTGTGTTTTATACAGTAATACTCCAGTATTTCTGCATATAGCAAATAATCACATCCTCCTTTGAAGACTTGCTACAGGCAGGTTTTCAAGGGAACTTCATAATGACAGGCATGGAGGTCTTCAACAGACCTCCAGCTGCCATAAGCAACTCATCGACAGCCTTGTGATAGCAAGGGACTGTTAAAGGGACTCTGTCAGCACAGAATGACTGGTCAAATTGAGTCCGGCCGCTCTGTGCTTCACAGTGGGTCTTCGCACCTGCCTGTTTTTCCTCAATCTCCACCCCCCTCTATTTTTATTGAGGGCTCTGGCTTCATAGAGCTAGAGTAGGGTGGAGATGATGGAAACAAACATGTGGGAAGGTGAATATAAATGTTTAGCCTTGTTGTGATGGACCGAGCGCCTGGACTTGGTTTGAACAGTCGTTCTGTGCGGCCCGTGTCCAGCTAACAGATTGTCCACTTCAATGTGTAGGGGGCAGATCGATTTGAACCTTGGAATTAAGGCTTTCTTCAAATATCTCGCGTTTCTAAATGTGCCTGTGAATCGCTGTCCGCTCATCCCCATAATGTGACCTCCGGCTGTCTCCGATGTCCGATGATGTCACCTCGACTCCCGGCTGTGCCGTGCGGTGAAACTCCACCCACAACCCAGTCACTCAGGGAGACTGGATCCCGCCTTGGTGATGCCGGGACAGCTTCCAATTCCGGGAGTTGAGGTGACATCACCGGACATCGGAGACAGCCGGGGGTCACGTATTGGGGGATGAGTGGACAGCGAGAGCTCCGCTCACAAGCACATTTGGAAACGCCAAGTATTGGAAGAAAGCCTTCATTCCAGGGTTTAAATTGATCTGCCCCCTACACACTGTAGTGGACAACCTGTGTGACCGTGGCAGGTGGAGCTCAGTGCCAGTCACAGCTGTTAGAGGCCGGTGCTGGCCACTACCTGCCATGAGCCCATACACCTGCTACAGACGTGCATGGTACATGGACGGCAGATGTCAGTAAAGGGTTAAAAGCTTAAACTATCAAAAATGTTTAATTTTTTATACCTTTTTTTTTTTTTTTATTAAAACGTGAACATGTTTTTCAACTGTTGAATTTTTTTAACACATTTGCCGCTCTCCATTCCTTGCAGCAATCTGGTAGGGGTCCCAGGTGCTTGTCCCCCACCGATCTAACATTGCTATCTGCCAACCCCTGTGAGACCCTGTCAGGATGGCGGAGACCTGCTGGGCCGCGGGAATCCTCGGTGCTCGGTCTTGCCAGCTTGGCGGGATCTTCCTTCGGCTGCGGCCGGGTCCTCCTCATCTTATCGCCCTGTTTACAAAGAACGACACGTTTAGGAGGCCCTGCTGTTTAGGAGCACACTGACGCGGCCTCATGCTAGCGACTTCCGCCAGAGGTGTGCTCATACATGCTTTCCCGCGCTTTCCACAGTCACACTAACGGCCACCGACCATAGCTACACGAGGGGTGAACGCTATGACCCGACTGCAGTCGCCCATCACATACGCACCTAAGCCACCGTATGCACCGCTGCTACTGAGACGCACGTTATCCGTTCCATAGACGCTAGTTGGCTATTTAGAGGCGTGGAGCTGCTGAAGCTCTCGTCATTATCCAATCAGCAGCGGGTAAGGGGCGGGATATTTGGCCGCTCCACCAATGAGCGCTTGGCGGGCGAGTGTGCCTGCAGGATGCACGTGACATTACGAGGTACAGTCCATGTGTGGTGTCCTGAGCCCGACATGAGAGGGATGGCGGTGAATGATGAGCTGGGCATAGTGTGCAGACGCAGCAGTGCGGGCAGAGGCATCTGTAGTATAGAGCAGGCTGCTGGGACTACCACGTCCATATAGCTGTTTGCTTTGTATCTATTTTCTGTGCAGGGAAAGCAATCTTGTCCTGTGCTATCAGCCATTGCGGGCCAGGCAGACTGTGGATGCATCAACTGTCCCAAATTGCTGGCAATGACAGAGGGTCAGGACCCCAGGGAATGCTCAGTGGTCTGGGGCTGAGGTTGAGGAGGGGGTAGGGTTGGGGCAGACATGTTGGCAGCTGTAACCTTGTAATGTCCTTTAAGGATTTTTTGGGGGAATAACCTCTGCTATTATGAAAACCATTTTATCTTGTATACTTTTGAGGACCCCCATAAACTTACCATTTCTCATCTCTACACGTCAGTTATATTAAAGGGGTTGTCTCCTCTGCGGGACCACTCTGGCAAACAGCTGCCCAGTCAGATACATGAGATCACCAGGACACCGGTATATACAGTGGGGAAAATAGGTATTTGTGAGGCTATGTGCACACGATGCAGAAATGCTCCGGATTTTTTCCTGAGCGTTTCTGCATCTCCCCTGGCAGAAAAAACGCATGCGGATTGTACATGCGGATTGTACATGCGTTTTTCCTGCCAGGGACATGTGGATGTGAAGCGTTCTTCACATGCATTTCCGCATGCGGGTTGTCAAGCGCTTTCCAAGCGATTTTAGCATCACTTGGAAAAGTGCTTGTCAACTAGGTCACACTATATAAATCCATGCAAAAGGCATAGATTTATATAGTGTGACCCGAGAGAATTTTCAAAAAGAAATATATACTTACCCTCCAATGGCCCGCGCTGTATTGCTTCACCGTTCCGGCAGCGGTAGAGTGAAGGACCTGCTGACGTCAGCGTCGCATGACCCGTCACATGACTCTGACGTCAGCGAAGGTCCTTCATTCCATCGCAAAGTGCCGGGAAGCAAGGAGGAGCGCACCGCGGGCCGCCAGAAGGTAAGTATACATTTATTTTATTCTTTTTTAATGGTACCTGGGTGTGGAGTAGAGTCTCCTCTACATCCGGGTACCATCCGCACATTAGAGCGGCCCAATTACGCAAGTACAGATGCAGTCTTGCGGAATTGGCGTTTTCTAATGCAAGTCAATGGCGGTGAAAAGCAGCACTTCCGCAAAATAATTGGTAGTGCTGCGTTTTTTTCCGCAATGATAATCCACAGCGGAAATTTCCGCAGCATGTGCACAGCACATGCGGATTATCATTGGGGGACATGGCAGGCCTTCTACCATGCGTTTTTTAAGCCTTTCTGCAGCGTTTTTGCCACTGCGGAAACGCTTAAAAAAAACGCATCGTGGGCACACAGCCTTACAATAGAAAAGCAGAACTTAATATTTGGTACAGAGGTCAGACGTTTCCTATAGTTCTTGACCAAGTTTGCACACACTGCAGCTGGGATTTTGGCCCATTCCTCTATACAGATCTTCTCCAGATCTTTCAGGTTTCAGGGCTGTCGCTGGGCAATATGGAGTTCAGGTCTGGAGACTGGCTAGGCCACTCCAGGACCTTGAAATGCTTCTTACGGAGCCACTCCTTATTTGCCCTGGCTGTGTGTTTTGGATCGTAGTCATGCTGGAAGACCCAGCCACGACTCATCTTCAATGCTGTTACTGAGGGAAGGAGCTTGTTGGCCAAAATCATGAGACACGTGATCCCATCCAGCCTCCCTTCAATATGGTGCAGTCGTTCTGTCCCCTTTGCAGAAAAGCACCACCAAAGTATGAAGTTTCCCTGATCATGCTTTATGGTTGTGACGGTGTTCTTGGGGTTGCACTCATCCTTCTTCCTCCAAACACGGCGAGTGGAGTTGATCCATAAAAGTTCTATTTTGGTCTCTTCTGACCACATGACCTTCTGCCATGCCTCCTCTGGATCATCCAGATGGTAATTGGCAAGCTTCATACGGCCTGGACATGTACTGGCGTGATTAGAGGGACCTTGTGTGCCCTGCAGGATTTTAATCCATGATGGTGTAGTGAGTTACTAACGGTAATGTTTGATACTGTGGTCCCAGCTCTCTTCAGGTTATTGATCAGGTCCTCCAATACACTGGCGGACACTGACAAAAAAGGGCCCCTGTGCAAGAACAATATATGGGCCCTTTGCAGCCCAAGAGCTCCTAAAAATGCAAAATTTCACCTGCTTTAGAGGTAGAAATGGGCCCCCTTGCCTCTTGGGCCCCTGTGCGGCCATACAGGTTGCACGAATGATATGTCCGCCCCTGTTCCAATATAGTTCTGGGCTGACTCCTGACCTTTTTCAGAATCATCCTTACCCCACGAGGCAAGATCTTGCATGGAGCCTCAGACCGAGGAAGATTGACAGTGATCTTGTGTTTCTTACATTTTCTAATAATTGCGCCAACAGTTGTTGCCTTCTTACCAAGCTGCTTGCCTATTGTCATGTAGCCCATCCCAGTCTTGTGCAGGTCTACAATTTTGTCCCTGGTGTCCTTAGATGGCTCTTTGGTCTTGGCCATGGTGAAGAGGTTGGAGTGTGATTAACTGAGTGTATGGACAGTAGGAGGGCTTCTTAAAGAAAAACTAACAGGTCTGTGAGAGCCAGAATTCTTGGTGGTTGGTAGATGATCAAATATGTATTTCATGAAATAAATTGCAATTTAATTATTTAAAAATCATACAATATGATTTTCTGTTTTTTATTTTTAGATTCTCTCTCACAGTTGAAGTGTACATACCATAAAAATTACAGACCTGCAGATTTTTAAAAATTTTACGAAGCCGCGCCGATGTCCTCATATTAAAAATGACACCCCCTCGGAGTACAGCGCCCTGCTCCAAAAACTGGCATAAGACCAGACCCGTTTATCAGCGACCCCCAATAACACTGTAATGAATTAGAAGCCAGCCCATGTGCACAGTGTTATTCAATGGTGACTGCTGGCTGACACGTCCTGTTATATGCCCCTCCGGACAGGAATACTGTGCTGCGAAGGGGTGGCACTTCTGACCGGAGGACACTGATGCCGAACACTCCATGTAAAGAAATGGAACTCCAATATATACTGTATATGTAACCTACAAAAAAATTGAGGTTAACATATCTTTAAAAAAGAAAAATAGGACCAGGGTTTGATTTTTGTGATGTACTTCAACAACTTAAAATCAAAGACCTTTTTTTCAGACTCATTAGAAAACCATTATGAATCATTAAAGGGGTTGTTCCTTTTCAGAAAATCCCAGTTCTAGGGCACAGTTTGTTCTAAAAAAAAAATTTCTTTGCTTACCTTCCCTCCAGTGTTCAGGCTCTGCTGCTGCTCCCAGCGGCTCTTGAGCAGAGCATTCCGTCTTCAGGGGCATAGCCGCTGAGCTCACGAATTGGCTGCCACAATATCTATGTGTTGTCAGCGCTGCAGCCAATATCAAGGGTTTTGTTCCAGCCAATGACACGGTGAACATTTCACGGGTAGAGGGAAAAATGGATTCAATGAAATTTCAACAAATTCTTGATGCAAACCTAACACCATCTGTAAAAACGCTGAAGTTGAAAAGAGGTTGACTTCTACAAATGGATAATGATGATCCTAAACACACGTCAAAATCCACAATAGACTACCTCAAAAGGCGCAATTTGAAGGTTTTACAATGGCCCTCATAGTCCCCTGATCTGAACATCATTAAAAATCGGTAGCTTGATCTCAAAATAGCAGTGCATGCAAGACGACCCAGGAATCTCACAGAAATGGAAGAATTTTCCAAGGAAGAATGGATGAAAATCCCTCAAACAAGAATTGAAAGACTCTTGGCTGGCTACAAGAAGCTTTTACAAGCTGTGATACTTTAAAAAGGGGTGCTACTAAGTATTAACTATGCAGGGTGCCCAAACTTTTGCATCGGCCCGTTTTTGTAATTTTTAAAGTATAAAAGATGAAAATATAGATTTTATTTTTTTGTCTAAAATATAAAGGAAATGTGTCATCTTTAACTTTAGGCCCTTTAAAGATCATTTCATCTTCAACTTGCTTAACTGTTCATAATAACAGTAATTTTGACCAGTGGTGCCCAAACTTACATGCCACTGTATACGGCCTCCACACTGTCCGCTTTAATGAGCATGTACAGTGGCATGTAACAGTTTCGGCACCCCTGGTCAAAATTACTGTTATTACAGCCATCCCCCAGTATAATGTTCCCCACAGCCAGTCCTAAGTATAATGTGCCTTGTACAAGGACGAGGTTTCCCTCCAAAATATCAGTAATTAATGGGGGAACTCTCCTACTCCTCTATTGAGGTCCGATATTAACTATTAACATCAAACTTGATTATTAATAATATCCACTAACGTTATCTGTGCCTTATACTATATACCAATTGAGACAAAACCGTGTGCTAATAAAAGGTATTTATTACACAAAAGTCTACAGTTAATATACTGCTATTTATCCCACTAACACAGTACACAATAATAATCCCAATTACCTATTTTCCACCCATGTTTCCTAATCACTCATGCGGCCCACCCAACTATACTAACTTTCCCTATATATACAGTATACAGATACAAGGATATCAATATCTGGGGAGTTTAGTACAGGGTATGTAGGGCTAGGAAGTAAAGATTTACAGGGGAAGAGAGATCCTCAGCCATGTGTTGTGTCCATCCTCTCCAAGTGTCCCAAATGTCCAAAAAAGGCCAGCACATGAGTGCTCTGGGGTTTTATGTCCAGCACAGGAAATGATGTATTATTCCCCGCCCACTGGCTAAGGTCTTTGTTCATGTCCAGCCATACTCGCAAAACCTGTTTTAGTACATGGCTGCACATTTTGTTGATCCTGCCCCCAACAGCAGCAAGCAGACTGAAACACATAAGGAGATGGGGGCCAATATATACATGTATACTTATCTGCAAGCATGGCTAGTATGTAGATACATATATACATGTACAACCTAGGACACTTCCCTTTACAAGCCTCATAGCCAGCCCCTCTTGTTTTACCCCCATTCATTGGCAAACTAATATAAGAAAAACAACAAAAAGTTATACTCATCTAAACCAGGCTCCCTGTACACTGTGGCCGCCATCTCTTCTATACTGTACAGTAGTGGGCATCTGAATCACGCCATCCAATGTTCCCTGTGTGCACCATCTCCAATAGGGCGCAGGCCGGGCAATTCCAACATCAGTTATATTCGCGTCTAATAGACTTGAATGCAGTGAGGGAGCGACTTCTGGGGCGGAGGCAGAAAGAGGGGCGAGCAGTGTCAGTAACTCACTGACACTGCTCACCTTTGTGCGTGTCTCGCATGGAATAGCCTTCATTTCTAAGAACAAGAATAGACTGTTGAGTTTCACATGAAATTTCTCTTTTTCTGGCCATTTTGAGAGTTTCATAGAGCAAACAAATGTAATGCTCCAGATTCTCAACTAGCTCAAAGGAAGGTCAAATTTATAGCTTCTCAAATCAGCCAAACCGTTTTCAGCTGGGCTAACATACTTCTGCAAGGGTTTTCTAGGGTTTTCTAAACCTCCATTAGCCTTCTTACACAGTTAGCAAACACAATGTACCATTAAACCACTGCAGTGGTGGTTGTTGGAATGGGCCTCTATACAGCTATGTAGATATTGCAATAAAAACAAGACGTTTGCAGCTAGAATAGTCATTTACCACATTAACAATGTAGAGAGTGTATTTCTGATTTATTTAATGTTAGCTTCATTGAAAAAAAATGTGCTTTTCTTTCAAAAATAATGACATTTCTAAATGACCCCAAACTTTTGAACGGTAGTGTATAGAATAGAAGTTTAGTGGTGTCCGTTGTGATGTGCCCTCGTAAAGGACTCTTCATAGTGTTGCCCACATGGTATTCAGACCAAACTCCAGCTGTCATTACATTCAAGACAAAAGCAAGACATCACTGTAAACGATAAACCTCCATTCCAAAATCCATTGCTCCATTTCAGCCTACGGTCTACATGGAGTGGCCTTCACGAGAGAGCATCTCATCAGTCCTAATCCCAGGATTATGGTGTGGAATGGCATAGTGTGCAGTAACCGGACCCCTCTGGTCTTTATTCCAGGTACTCTAACTGCTCAGCGCTACATTGTTTTGGTTGTGTATCAAGTGTTATGGACATTTCTCCGACGTGTCCCTGGTTTTCAACACGACAACAGCAGACCACATGTTGCTTGTGCTACTGTGAAAAGTGAATAGCAGTGAAGAGGACGTGTACTGATTGCTGATGGTGTGCCATGCTCAGTCACTCCTCCCACAGCCAGTTCTTTGTGTCGTGAATCACTGTTCATATAGCTTTCTGCTCTGCAGTGTGCAGAGGATCACTATGCAGAGACCTGGCTGAGGAGAGACTAAGCTAGCATGCATGTGGAACCAGCATCATTAAAGCGAACCTGTCAGCCGGATTTTGCTAAGTAAACTGCAGACAGTGTCATGTTGGCGCCGACACACTGATTAAAATGATACCTGAGGTGAAGAAATCCGTCTTGTTGTTCTTGTGTAATCTTTATTTGCAGTTTGATGATAATTAGATTCTCGTGCTTCAGGGCTGGACTGTAGGCAGGGTCTTTCCTTGGTGATCCAGGCCAGATCAGTAAGAAAAGATCTGCTCCCAGGCCCACCCCTATCTGTGTCTCTGGCTGTCTATATGATGAGGGACATACTTGTGCTTTGGACCGCCTGTGGGCAGGTCTTTTCTTGCTGATCTGACCTTGAGCACCAGGATAGGACCCTGCCTACAGTCCTGCCCCGGAGCACGGGCATATCATTAACTCAAAACTGCAAACACTGATTACACAAGAACCGCAAGACGGATTTCTTCCCCTCAGGTATCCTATTTATCAGTGCAGCAGCCACAAAATGACACTGCCTTCAGTTTACTTAGCAAAGTCCTGCTGACAGGTTCACTGTGGTCTAGCACCTAAAATGTATTTTCTAACTATCTATCCTTACATCCTAACCACTTTTGTAATTGCCTTTATAAGGCTGTGTGCCCACGATGCGTTTTTTTAAGCGTTTCCGCAGCGGCAAAAACGCTGCAGAAACGCTTAAAAAATGCATGGTAGAAGGCCTGCCATGTCCCCCAATGATAATCCGCATGTGCTGTGCACATGCTGCGGAAATTTCCGCTGCGGAAAAAAACGCAGCACTACCAATTATTTTGCGGAAGTGCTGCGTTTTCGCCGCCATTGACTTGCATTAGAAACCGCCAATTCCGCAAAACTGCATCTGTACTTGCGTAATTGGCGCGTTCTAATGTGCGGATGGTACCCGGGTGTAGAGGAGAGGAGAGTCTCATCCACACCCAGGTACCATTAAAAGAGCTGTTAAAAAAGAATAAAATAAAAAATAAATATATACTTACCTTCTGGCGGCCCGCGCTGTGCTCCTCCTTGCTTCCCGGCACTTCGCGATGGAATGAAGGACCTGCGCTGACGTCAGAGTCATGTGACGGGTCACGCGACGCTGACGTCGGCAGGTCCTTCAGTGTACCGCTGCCGGCAGCCAGGACCGATCAGAGGGTAAGTATATATTTATTTATTTATTTATTTTTTTTACATTCTCTCGGGTCACAGTATATAAATCCATGCCGGTTGCATGGATTTATATAGTGTGACCAAGTTGACAAGCACTTTCCAAGTGATGCTAAAATCGCTTGGAAAGCGCTTGTCAACCCGCATGCGGAAATGCAAGTGAAGAACGCTTCACTTCCACATGTCCCTGGCAGGAAAACGCATGTACAATCCGCATGTACAATCCGCATGCTTTTTTTTTCTGCCAGGGAGATGCAGAAACGCTCAGGAAAAAATCCTAAGCATTTCTGCATCGTGGGCACATAGCCTTACACAAATCCCCTACACTTACACTTTAGCTATCCCTAAATGTGTTTCTTTACTTTACTTCCTTTGACGTCACAGTAGGCTGGGGCTGCATTCACTCCCCACAGTTTCTATCTCCCCTCCTGGAACAGGACATCACAGGGGGCAGCGCTGCAGTTACTCACTAGTTTCTTGCATTGCCACCCCCTCTGAAGATATCCTGGGTGATGGACGCTGTGGTAGATGTGAGTGCAGCATCGGCATTCTGCTTCTATCTCTGCCGCCACGTAGCTTCTAACTGAAAGAAGACATCATCAGGGGGCAGAGATAGAACCAGTGAGTGACACCAGCGCAGCCCCACAGCTTCTAGCACTGCCCTCTAGTTGTGCAAAGCTGGTAGAGACACACCCCAAAGACTTGAAGTAGTAATTGTAGTGAAAGGTGGTCCTACAAAGTATTGACTCCTGTGGGCTTTGTGACAAATGCACGTCACAATGTTCAGATTTATATTTTTAAAATAATTAGAAAACCATGGATCATTTCATTTACACTTCACAAATACTTGCTACTTTATGATGATATTTTGCATAAAAACCCAATAAAATATTTTTAAGTTTGTGGGTGTAACATGAAAAAAGGTGGAAAAGTTCACGGGGTATGAATACTTTTTCAAGACACTGTATGTTCTATGCCTGTTTTTATATTTGCTTCTGCTATTGATTGAAACAACAGTGACCATTTAAATTTAGCTTTCCTTTAAGAATGGACACCCTATTTTGTTTTTTGGAGGTTCCACTTTCTTCACATTGCAAGGTGGCATTATATAGATATTCTCTACAGACAATAATGCATTTTTTTTTTCAGATTAATATTAAAGACCAGTAATGGAGCGAACATTCAGAAGATGTGCAAATACATTCCTTCAAAAGTAAGTGTGCAGGGTAAAACAGTGGGAATCATGAAAATTAAAACAGTAATTCAACTTTTTTTTTACCATATTGTTAAAATAACCTTTTCTTCAACCATATTATGAGGCATAGTAAAAGTATTGTTTTTTTTTTTTTCTAGAACCTTTTTTTAACGTGTAAATCCTTTTGCACCGTAAAAACATGTTGATGCAAAAGTCATTTTTGGGTTACCAGTTACCACATCCATAAAGCCATAACTTTATTATCAACGTATCCATATTGTAGCGCTGTGGCCGGCGCCCCTGCATGGTGTCCCCTTCTCCCTCCATGCAGGGACACCGGCCAGGTTCTCGGGGTGGTCCCTAGCTTGCTCCCTGCTTCCTTCCTGTTCAGAGTCCCGGCAGCATGCTTAGGGCGTGCGCGCGCTCCCCTGCTCTTGAAGGTGAAAGTGAAATGGCCTCAGCTTGTTGCTAAGAGGCATTTAGCATAATGAGTAACACCTTCTGGGAGTCATCTTGTATAAAAGACTCCCTCTCCCTTAGGGAGTCGCCAATCAAAAATTTTAGTCAATAGGTAGTGTGGTGTTCTGCCAGTGCAGTTCTGAGGTCCTCTTGTCCCGGTGCGGCCAGCGTCCTGAACCTGAATCCCTGGTCCCGGTGCGGCCAGCGTCCTGAACCTGAATCCCTGGTCCCGGTGCGGCCAGCGTCCTGAACCTGAATCCCTGGTCCCGGTGCGGCCAGCGTCCTGAACCTGAATCCTTGGTCCCGGTGCGGCCAGTGCCTGATCCAATATCCTAAACCGGTGTGTCTGAACATAGCCCTAATCAGTGTCGGCTAACTTGACCCCCGGGGGTCAGCAGCTGCAGTACCGGGTTCTGCCTAGGAGTGGTACCTGCAGCTCAGTCTGGCTCACTCTATTCTCTGTGTGAGCCGGAAGTCTCTTTTACAAAGAAAACCTATGGATTCTTGTTCTGACGCTCCATAGACTTACATTGTAACAGCCACTCCAGGTCATGCAAAACGCAGTGTGACCTGGAGAGTCTGCAGAGCGGTGACTGTGGCTTTTTTGCAGCAATTCAACCATAAAGACCTGTTTATCACAGTCTCATCTGGAGACTTAATCTTGACATGTGTCTGCTAGTTGATGTATGTACATCATTTATTAGGGCTGTTATTTGAGATGCTGTCAGATTCTGGTTTCTTGGTTTTCCTTTCCTGGGGCAGGCCTCATGAGAGGTAGTTTCATCATAGTGATTGATGGTGTTCATGACTACACTTGAGGATACCTTCAAGGTTCTAGCAAATTTACGGATTGGTGTGACCTTCATGACTTAAAGTAATGATGGAATGTCATTTTTCTTTACTTATTTGAGTGTTTTTTTTGCCATATTCTGGATTAGAATAGTTTTGGAAGAGGACTCCGCACTGTATGGAACTGTGTACCAACACTGCCTCTGCAAAACGCACCTAAGGTGCTCAAACATTTTCTGCACTTGTGATGCCATAAATGAACGACTGGGAAGCCATTAAAGGTGATTAAATGATAAAGCTGTGTAGGAGAATGCAAAGGGGATGAAAAGCTGTCAGGGTACTTTGACGGATCTGGTCTGTTTCATATGTTCATCTTTACTCCTTGTTTAGACAAAGATTTATAGAAAATAGCAGCATAGTGATAATAACAATTAATAAATCAACTTATAAGTAGTGTAGCTGCCAAGTAGTGGACAGTAATGGACAGATCATTACAAAAATCGAGCAAGGGGGAGGGAGAAAAAAAATGATCAAAAAAGTCCAAATTGTATTGAAAAAGTATAAAGTTTATTAAGATATGGCAACAGGCAAGGAAATGTGACACATGTGCAGAGTGTGCATAGGATTCACAGGGCCAGAGTACAAAACAAGAATAAGGTAAGTGGCACATATATAGTAACTCATATCAAAAGCCCACTATAATATATAGTAATGAACCCTTTCACATTGGCTACCATACAAAATGATTGATCTTAGTGTGACCAGTATGTCACGGACAGTAATAAGCCATACATGTGTAGCAATGGGTATAGATGTGACTCATACAAATAAAGAGGTACATTACCAAGTGTGGGTACTCCGGGAACCTCCAGGGGGCGGACTTTGACTTGGCCTTTCTAACACCTTGATACTTTTATTTTTGAACTATTCCATGGTAGATTTTGCTTTATGTTTGGGATCATTGTCTTGTTGGAAGATAAATCTCTGTCCCAGTCTCAGGTCTTTTGCAGACTCCAACAGGTTTTCTTCCAGAATGGTCCTGTATTTGGCTCCGTCCATCTTCCCATCAATTTTAACAATCTTCCCTGTCCCTGCTGAAGAAAAGCAGGCCCAACCATGATGCTGCCACCACCATGTTTGACAGTGGGGATGGTGTTTTGAGGATGATGAGCTGTGTTGCTTTTTTTTTCTCCCTCGCCTTTTACTCCTTGTTTGTATATACAGTGGGGAAAATTAAGTATTTTATACACTGCTGATTTTACAAGTTTTCCCACATACAAAGAATAGAGAGGTCTATAATTTTTGATAGGTAGACTTCAACTGTGTGAGACAGAATCTAAAATTAAAAACTAGAAAATCACAATCACATTGTATGATTCTTAAATAATTAAATTGTTTTTTTGCATGAAATAAGTACCGTATTTTTCAGACTGTAAGACGCATCTAGGTTTTAGAGGAGGAAACTACAAAAAAAATGTAAGCAAAAAATGTGGTCATGATGCACTGTTAAGGGGAGGAGGCCTGCTGCTGACACTGTTATAGGGGTAGTGTCCTCCAATTCTGTTAATATCCCCCATCCTGGTATATATGCCCCCCCTTCCTATTACATGTGGCCTCAATCCCTCATCCTGGAATGCATGGCACCCCGCCATACATACATACAGTACAGACCAAAAGTTTGGACACACCTTCTCATTTAAAGATTTTTCTGTATTTTCATGACTATGAAAATTGTACATTCACACTGAAGGCATCAAAACTATGAATTAACACATGTGGAATTATATACTTAACAAAAAAGTGTGAAACAACTGAAAATATGTCTTATATTCTAGGTTCTTCAAAGTAGCCACCTTTTGCTTTGATGACTGCTTTGCACACTCTTTGCATTCTCTTGATGAGCTTCACCGGAAATGGTTTTCACTTCACAGGTGTGCCCTGTCAGGTTTAATAAGTGGGATTTCTTGCCTTATAAATGGGGTTGGGACCATCAGTTGTGTTGTGCAGAAGTCAGGTGGATACACAGCTGATAGTCCTACTGAATAGACTGTTAGCTGCTTTTTTCTTGCCATAATACAAATTCTAAGTAAAGAAAAACGAGTGGCCATCATTACTTTAAGAAATGAAGGTCAGTCAGTGCGAAAAATTGGGAAAACTTTGAAAGTGTCCTCAAGTGCAGTTGCAGAAACCATCAAGCGCTACAAAGAAACTGGCTCACATGAGGACCGCCCCTGGAATGGAAGACCAAGAGTCACCTCTGCTTCTGAGGATAAGTTTATCCGAGTCACCAGCCTCAGAAATCGCAGGTTAACAGCAGCTCAGATTAGAGACCAGGTCAATGCCACACAGAGTTCTAGCAGCAGACACATCTCTTCAACAACTGTTAAGAGGAGACTTTGTGCAGCCTGCCTTCATGGTAAAATAGCTGTTAGGAAACCACTGCTAAGGACAGGCAACAAGCAGAAGAGACTTGTTTGGGCTAAAGAACACAAGGAATGGACATTAGACCAGTGGAAATCTGTGCTTTGGTCTGATGAGTCCAAATTTGAGATCTTTGGTTCCAACCACCGTGTCTTTGTGCGACGCAGAAAAGGTGAACGGATGGACTCTACATGCCTGGTTCCCACCGTGAAGCATGGAGGAGGAGGTGTGATGGTGTGGGGGTGCTTTGCTGGTGACACTGTTGGGGATTTATTCAAAATTGAAGGCATTCTGAACCAGCATGGCTACCACAGCATCTTGCAGCGGAATGCTATTCCATCCGATTTGCTTTTTAGTTGGACCATCATTTATTTTTCAGGACAATGACCCCAAACACACCTCCAGGCTGTGTAAGGGCTATTTGACTAAGTGGGAGAGTGATGGGGTGTTACGCCAGATGACCTGGCCTCCACAGTCACCAGACCTGAACCCAATCGAGATGGTTTGGGGTGAGCTGGACCACAGAGTGAAGGCAAAAGGGCCAACAAGTGCTAAGCATCTCTGGGAACTCCTTCAAGATTGTTAGAAGACCATTTCCGGTGACTACCTCTTGAAGCTCATCAAGAGAATGCCAAGAGTGTGCAAAGCAGTCATCAAAGCAAAAGGTGGAACCTAGAATATAAGACATATTTTCAGTTGTTTCACTTTCTTAAGTATATAATTTCACATGTGTTAATTCATAGTTTTGATGCCTTCAGTGTGAATGTTCATCTTTCATAGTCATGAAAATACAGAAAAATCTTTAAATGAGAAGGTGTGTCCAAACTTTTGGTCTGTACTGTGTGTATATGAATAACTAAAATATATATATATATACTGCTCAAAAAAATAAAGTGAACACTCAAATAACCCATCCTAGATCTGAATGAATGAAATATTCTCATTGAATACTTTGTTCTATACAAAGTTGAATGTGCTGACTACAAAATCACACAAAAATCCTCAATGGAAATCAAATTTATTAATCAGTGGAGGCCTGGATTTGGAGTCGTCGTCCCCCCCCCCCCCCCCCCCCCCCAAAAAAAAAAATTAAAGGGGAAAAACACACTACAGGCTTGTCCAACTTTGATGTAATGTCCTTAAAACACGTCAAAATGAGGCTCAATATTGTGTGTGGCCTCCACGTGCCTGTATGACCTCCCTACAACGCCTGGGCATGCTCCTGATGAGGTTGCGGATGGTCTCCTGTGGGATCTCCTCCCAGACCTGGACTAAAGCATCCGCCAACTCCTGGATTGTCTGTGGTGCAACGTGACGTTGGTGGATGGAGCGACACATGACGTCCCAGATGTGCTCAATCGGATTCAGGTCTGAGGAACTGGCGGGCCAGTCCATAGATTCAATGCCTTCATCCTGCAGGAACTGCTGACACACTCCAGCAACATGATGTCTGGCATTGTCCTGCATTAGGAGGAACTCGGGCCAACCGCACCAGCATATGGTCTCACAAGGGGTCTGAGGATCTCATCTCGGTACCTAATGGAAGTCAGGCTACCTCTGGTGAGCACATGGAGGGCTGTGCGGCCCTCCAAAGAAATGCCACCCCACACCATTACTGACCCACTGCCAAACCGGTCATGCTGAAAGATGTTGCAGGTAGCAGATCGCTCTCCAGACTCTGTCACATCTGTCACATGTGCTCAGTGTGAACCTGCTTTCAACTGTGAAGAGCACAGGGCGCTAGTGGCGACTTTGCCAATCCTGGTGTTCTGTGGCAAATGCCAAGCGTCCTGCACTGTATTGGGCTGTGAGCACAACCCCCATCTGTGGACGTTGGGCCGTCATACCACGCTCATGGAGTCTGTTTCTAACCGTTTGTGCAGACACATGCACATTTGTGGCCTGCTGGAGGTCATTTTGCAGGGCTGTAGCAGTGTTCCTCCTGTTCCTCCTTGCACAAAGGCGGAGGTAGCGATCCTGCTGCTGGGTTGTTGCCCTCCTACGGCCCCCTCCACGTCTCCTGATATACTGGCCTGTCTCCTGGTAGCGCCTCCAGCCTCTGGACACTACGCTGACCGACACAGCAAACCTTCTTGCCACATCTCGCATTGATGTGCCATCCTGGATGACCTGCACTACCTGAGCAACTTCTGTGGGTTGTAGAGTCCGTCTCATGCTACCATGAGTGTGAAATCACAACCAACATTCAAAAGTCACCAAAACATCAGCCAGAAAGCATTGGTACTGAGATGTGGTCTGTGGTCCCCATCTGCAGAACCACTCCCTTATTGAGTGTGTCTTGATAATTGCCAATAATTTCCATCTATTGTCTATTCCATTTGCACAACAGCATGTGAAATTGATTGTTAATCAGTGTTGCTTCCTAAGTGGACAGTTTGATTTCACTGAAGTTTGATTTACTTGGAGTTATATTCTGTTAAGTGTTCCCTTTATTTTTTTGAGCACATTCGGACTATAAGATTTTTGAGGAAAAAAGTGTGTCCTATTGTCTGAAAAATACAGCGTTTGATCGCCTACCAACCAGCAAGAATTCTGGCTCTCACAAACCTGTTAGTTTTTCTTTAAGAAGCCCTCCTACTCTGCACTCATTGTATTAATTGCACCTGTTTGAACTCTTTACCTGTACAAAAGACACCTGTCCACACACTCAATCAATCACACTCCAACCTCTCCACCATGGCAAAGACCAAAGAGCTGTCTAAGGACACCAGGGACAAAATTGTAGACCTGTACAAGGCTGGGATGGGCTACAGGACAATAGGCAAGCAGCTTGGTGAGAAGGCAACAACTGTTTGCACAATTATTAGAAAATAGAAAAAACACAAGATGACTATCAATCTTCCTCGGTCTTTGGCTCCATGCAATGTCTCGTCTCATGGGGTAAAGATGAATCTGAGAAAGGTCAGGAATCAACCCAGAACCACATAGGAGGACCTGGTCAATGACTGAACAAAGCTGGGACCACAGTCTCAAACATTACCATTAGTAACACACTACGCCGACATGGATTTAAAATCCTGCAGGGCATGCAAGGTCCCCCTGCTCAGGCTAGCACATGTCCAGGCCTGTTTGAAATTTGCCAATCACCATCTGGATGATCCAGAAGAGGCATGGGAGAAGGTCATGTTGTCAGATGAGACCAAACTAGAACTTTTTGGTATCAACTCCACTCGCCGTGTTTGGAAGAAGTAGGAGGAGTACAACCTCAAGAACACCGTCCCAACTGTGAAGCATGGTGGGGGAAACATCATAGTTTGGGGGTGCCTTTCGGCAAAGGGGACAGGATGACTGCACCGTATTGAAGGGAGGATGGATGGGGTCATGTATTGCAAGATTTTGGCCAACAACCTCCTTCCCTCAGTGTGAAGATGTGCGGTTGTGGATTTTAATAATCACCCAGGCAGGTTTAACGATGCAACAATATTTTATTCCTCACATCCATGGTAATACAACAACTCCAGGTAAATGGCCAGAATACAGTTCTCTCAGTCTTCAAGTTCCCAACCTGGGATCAGTAGTTACAAAGTCAGTGGATCAGGTGATCCTCACTGTCTCCCAACTTTTGGTTGGCCCACAGATTTTGTATTTCCAGCATAGTTTGTAGCCAGAGTCCACAATCCTCCAGACAACAGATAAAACGATGCACAGGTATCCAGTAGCAACAGTCCTTTAAAAAAGTTTAAATCCCAACGACATATCCCTGTAGCACATTCATCCGGCCAGTCTTTATTGATCTCCAAGACTCCATATGCCATCGATCCATCCATGCTCCAGGTCCTTAGATTAGATCTTACCACGTCGACATCATTCCACCAAGTCCTCACTAAACATGTGGCTTCATTTCTCCTTCACTGGAATCAGCCCCCTGAATGGGCAGAACTGCTTTGACCCCCCCACCCCAAAGCTAAGTGTGCATTAGTGGAGTTATTTGTCTCAGGTCGAACCCATCACCTAGGTCTGCACGTGAGACTCCCTGTGGTGACGGCTCCGCCGGATATACTTTCAACACTCGCCCAATGGGCCTAGTCACTCTTTCATCAATGGTTAGAGGCTCCTGAGATACTAATGAGATTACTCTAATGCTGGACACTTTACAAGTGAAATTAGTGCACATACTGACGATCAAGCAGAACAATTAAACACCGCAAGAAATCACTAATAAAACACAACAATAAGATCGATGGCACTAGTGCTCCATGGTGGAAAAAGTCTGATAGTCTTTAGAACAAGGCCAGATCCTCACATTTAAAAAGAGCATTGAAGATGGGTCATGGCTAGGTCTTCCAGCATGACAATGACCCAAAACACCTTGCCTTGCACTGATTGAGAGCAGCAAGGAGTAAAAGTTATAGACATACATCACTGTAGTTTAACTTAAGTCAGGGACTTAGGATATCACTGACCTCCAGTTTGCACTGTGACTCAAGTAGCCCACGGGTAGTCATTGACTGCATAATGTGATATAGTAGCACAAAAGTTTAGAGCCCAAAAACCACATAAGGATAATATATATATTTATTATTATTTTGTTTAATTATAATAATAATAACATAGGATATTATTATTATTAACAAGGCCTTACAGTGTTACAATATGTAACTTTCTCAGCCTAGATGATGTTTAAATTGCAAACCTCTCTAAATCTGATGTTTCACATTATAATCTATATAAATTTTATTCTGTACAATCAACGTCCACATTTGATTTCAGAGTTTTCCGCGTTACTGCAGATGTCAGTCAGCAGAGGGAAATATAGGTTTCTGGTATTAATCCCTTTAATGTTCTGTGCTAGAATGAAGAGCTGTGATTATGAAACATGATGCCTCAGTAGAAGGTTAAGGAAATGTCTCTTTCATGGCTTAAGGACATAGATAAGCATTTGAATGTGTCAATTTCTGCAGCAGTAGATTAAACTATTTCCAGCTAAGCTCCAAAGGGGAATGCAAGTGAATTAACCCATGTTCCTCCAGGCAGACTGATTTTTTTTTTTTCATTGTGTTCCTCTTACGTATTCAGTAAATTGAAGGGAATCTGTCACCAGGTTTTTGCCACTTAATCTGATAGCAGCATTATGTAGAGACAAAGACCCTGATTCCAATGAAGTGTCACTGGACTGCTTAATGTAGTTAAAAATCACTGTTTTATCAGCAGGAGATTATCATTAGAGGACTAGTAAATATACTTTCAGTTAGTCAAGCATATTCAAGAGCTCTGTATAACCCTGTCATTAATTGGCAGCTTTTTGTGTATACTGTGCATGGCCAGAAAGTTGCCAATCAATGGTGTAGACTGGGTTATACAGAGCTCTACTAGATCTGCAGCAGAGTAAACAGTGATTTTATCAAAATGTCAGCAAGCAGCTCCGTAAGTGACACATTGCTGGAATCAGGATTTATGTCCCTAAATTATTCTCCTGTAGTATAATCTAAAAGTATGCTAATTTGCCATATTTTGGGTGGATTAGGGGCTATACATGCATCTAATGTGTGCTCCATTAGCTTAATCAGGGGTGGGAAACCATTTTTGTGCTGGGGGCCATTTGGATATTTTTACCATCATTCGCAGGCCCTAAAAAATGTATCAATTTGAAATTTATTAATTATCAATTAACCCTTTTCTGACGAGGGGCATATTAGTACGCCCCATGTCATAACCCCCAGTACGCCCCATGTCATAAGGTGCGCCGGAGCCCGCACCTTTCCGGGCACATGTCAGCTGATCTATACAACTGACATGTCCCCGCAACAGCCGCGGGTGGAATCGTGATCCACCCACGGCTGTTAACTAGTTAAATGTCGCTGTCAATCTCTGACAGCGGCATTTAACTCACGCTTCCGGGAAGCGCGTCATTGGCCCGCCCATCGGCAACCCCGCCACATGATCGCAGGTCACCGATGGGTTGGCATGACGACAACCCAGGGTCTGCAGGAGATTGCTATGAGCGCCACCTAGTGGTCGGCGCTTATAGCAAGTGAGTAATTCTGCTACACAGATGCGATCTGATCATCGCCTTTGTGTAGCAGAGGGGATCAGACAACTGCAGCTTCTAGTCTCCCATAGAGACTATTGAAGCGTATAAAAAAAAAAAAAAGTTTTTAAAAAAATTATAAAAGTTTAAATCACTCCCCTTTCGCCCCATTCAAAATAAAACCGTAAAATAAACACCACACATACACATATTTGGTATCGCCGCGTTCAGAATCGCACAATCTATCGATATAAAATAAGAATTAATCCGATCAGTAAACAGTGAAACAAGAAAAACATTCTAAACACCAGAATTACGTTTTTTTGGTCGCTGCAACATTGCAATTAAATGCAATAACGGGCGATCAAAACATCGTATCTACCCCAAAATGGTATCAATAAAAACGTTAGCTCAGCACACAAAAAATAAGCTTTCACCCGGCCCCAGATTTTTTTTTCACCACTTAAATAAAAAAGAACCTATGCATGTTTGGTGTCTGCAAACTCGTAATGACCTGGAGAACAATAATGGCAGGTCAGTTTTAGCATTCAGTGAATGTCGTGAGAGAAAAAAAACCAAAAAAACAACAACTGTGGAATTGGAATTGTACTTTTTTTTGCAATTTCACCGCACTTGGAATTTTTTTCCCGTTTTCCAGTACACTATATGGTAAAACCAGTGATGTTGTTCAAAACTACAACCTGTCCCACCAAAAATAAGCCCTCACATAGCCATATTGACCGAAAAATAAAAAGTTATTGCTCTGAGAAGAAGGGGAGCAAAAAATGAAAACACAAAACTGGAAAAATGCTTCGGTCAATAACTCACCCCTAATGTGATGGCTGGAGCTGCTTCTCTTTGGTGAGATGCTGGGGGCATATATACACACGTGGTCAAAATTGTTGGTACCCCTCGTTTAATGAAAAAAAAAACACAATGGTCACAGAAATAATTTGAATCTGACAAAAGTAATAAATTAAAAATCTATGAAAATGAGCAAATTAAAGTCAGACATTGCTTTTCTGCTTCCACAGAATTTTTGAAAAAATTAAACTCATGAAATAGGCCTGGAAAGAAATGATGGTACTCTTAACTTAATATTTTGTTGAACACCCTTTTGAGACAATCACTGCAATCAAACAATTCCTGTAACTGTCAATGAGACTTCTGCACCTCTCGACAGGTATTTTGGCCGACTCCTCATGTACAAACTGCTCCAATTATCCCGGGTTTGAAGGTTGCCTTTTCCAGACCTTTCCAAAGATGCTCAATAGGATTTAGGTCAGGGCTCATAGAAGGCCACTTCAGAATAGTCCAATGTTTTCCTATTTGCCATTCTTGGGTGCTTTTAGCTGTGGGTTTTGGGTCATTATCCTGTTGCAAGACCCATGACCTGCGACTGAGACCAAGCTTTCTGACACTGGGCAGCACATTTCTCTCTAGAATCCCTTGATAGTCTTGAGATTTCATTGTACCCTGCACAGATTCAAGACACCCTGTGCCAGATGCAGCAAAGCAGCCCCAGAACATAACAGAGCCTCCTCCATGTTTCACAGTAGAGACAGTGTTGTTTTCTTGATATGCTTCATTTTTCTGTTTGTGAACATAGAGCTGATGTGCCTTGCCAAAAACTTCTATTTTTGTCTCATCTGTCCATAATACATTCTCCCAGAAGCTTTGTGGCTTGTCAACATGTAGTCTGGCACATTCCAGTCTGGCTTTTTTATGATTTTTTTTCAACAATGGTGTTCTCCTTGGTCGTCTCCCATGAAGTCCACTTTGGATCAAACAACTACGGATGGTGCGATCTGACACTGATCTTCCTTGAGCTTGAAGTTCACCTTTAACCCCTTCAGGACCCAGCCTATTTTGACCCTAAAGACCTTGGCATTTTTGTCAATTCTGACCAGTGTCCCTTTACGAAGTAAAAACTCTGGAACACTTCAACGGATCCTAGCGATTCTGAGATTGTTTTTTCGTGACATATTGGGCTTCATGTTAGTATTAAATTTAGGTCGATAATATTTGCGTTTATTTGTGAAAAAATCAAAAATATGGGAAAAATTTTGAAAATTTTGCAATTTTCAAATTTTGAATTTTTATTCTGCTAAACTAGAGAGTGATGTGACACAAAATAGTTAATAAATAACATTTCCCACATGTCTACTTTACATCAGCACAATTTTTGAAAAAAAAAAAATTTTTGGTAGGAAGTTAGAAGGGTTCAAAGTTCATCAGCAAATTTTCTTTTTTCCAGCAAAATTTGCAAAGCCATTTTTTTTAGTGACCACATCACATTTGAAGTCCCTTTGAGGGGTGTACATGACAGAAAACACCCAAAAGTGACACCATTCCAAAAACTGCACCCCTCAAGCTACTCAAAACTACATTCAAGAAGATTATTAACCCTTCAGGTGCATCACAGGAACTAAAGCCACATGGAAGAAAAAAATGAACATTTTTATTTTTCTAACAAAAATTTTCTTTTAGCCTAAATTTTTTAATTTTCACATGGGTAACAGGATAAAATGCATCCTAAAATTTGTTGGTCAATTTCTCCTTAGTACACTGATACCTCATATGTGGTCATAAACCACTGTTTGGGCACACGGCAGGGCTCAGAAGGGAAGGAGCGCCATTTTACTTTTTGAATGGAAAATTAGCTCCAAAAGTCAAATTGCGCTCCTTCTCTTCTGAGCCCTGTCATGTGCCCAAACAGTGGTTTACGACCACATATGAGGTATCAGTGTACTCAGGAGAAATTGACCAATACATTTTAGGATGCATTTTATCCTGTTACCCATGTGAAAATTAAAAAATTTAGGCTAAAAGAAAATTTTTGTGAAAAAAAAAGTACTTTTTTGTTTTCACAGATCATTTTGTGAAGCACCTGGGGGTTCCAAGTGCTCACTATGCATCTAGATAGGTGCCTTGGGGGGTCTAGTTTCCAAAGTGGGGTCACTTGTGGGGGAGCTCCACTGTTTAGGCACATTAGGGGCTCTCCAAACGCAACATGGTGTCCGCTAACAATTTGAGCCGATTTTCCATTCAATTTGTTAGCGGACACCATGTCGCGTTTGGAGAGCCGCTGTGTGGCCAAACATTGGAGCTCCCCCACAAGTGACCCCATTTTGGAAACTAGACCCCCCAAGGCACCTATCTAGATGCACAGTGAGCACTTGGAACCCCCAGGTCATTCACAAATTAATCCGTAAAAATAAAAGTGTTTTTTTTTCCACTTTTTCATTTTTATGAATCAATTTGTGAAGCACCTGGGGGTTCCAAGTGCTCACTATGCATCTAGATAGGTGCCTTGGGGGGTCTAGTTTCCAAAATGGGGTCACTTGTGGGGGAGCTCCAATGTTTGGGCACACAGCGGCTCTCCAAAAGCAACATGGTGTCCGCTAACAAATTGTCGGCTCAAATTGTTAGAAGACACCATGTTGCGTTTGGAGAGCCGCTGTGTGGCCAAACATTGGAGCTCCCCCACAAGTGACCCCATTTTGGAAACTAGACCCCCCAAGGCACCTATCTAGATGCATAGTGAGCACTTGGAACCCCCAGGTCCTTCACAAATTAATCCGTAAAAATAAAAAAGTGTTTTTTTTTCCACTTTTTCATTTTTATGAATCAATTTGTGAAGCACCTGGGGGTTCCAAGTGCTCACTATGCATCTAGATAGGTGCCTTGGGGGGTCTAGTTTCCAAAATGGGGTCACTTGTTGGGGAGCTCCAATGTTTGGGCACACAGGGACTCTCCAAACGCAACATGGTTCCAATTTGTTAGTGGACACCATTGTGTAGTGTATGTCAGGTTGGTGTGCGGTGTGGTATATTGTAGTGTATACACCACACACACACACACACACTACAACACACACACCAACCTGACATAGCCTACTAAGCTGAGTACGCCCTAGACTGGGATGAGTGGGACGGGCGGGACATTTTGTGTGCTGTGTGCGTGTGTAAAAAAAAAAAAAAAAAAAAATCGAAACTTTATTATAGTGTGAGTGTACGTGTGTGTGTGTGTGTGCTTGGTGTAACCTTCTGCAGTCACGTGTGGGGGCTGTCAGGCGTAGGGGGCTGTCAGGCGTAGGGGGGCTGTCAGGCGTAGGGGGGCTGTCAGGTGTACGGGGGCTGTCAGGCGTACGGGGCTGTCAGGCGTAGGGGGGGGGCTGAAGAGATGGAGGAGCCAGCAGCTGCAGCAAGGGGGGTGATCACTGGGGCAGGAGCCGGCAGTAGCAAGGGGGGTGATCACTGGGGCAGGAGCCGGCAGCAGCAAGGGGGGTGATCACTGGGGCAGGAGCCGGCAGCAGCAAGGGGGGTGATCACTGGGTTTGCGGGGGGGGGGGATGATCACTGGGATGGGGGGGTGCACACTGGAGACAGGGGGGATGAACACTGGAGACAGGGGGGGTGAACACTGGGGACAGGGGGGGTGAACACTGGGGGGGTGAACACTGGGGTCAGGGGGGGTGAACACTGGGGACAGGGGGGTGAACACTGGGGACAGGGGGGGTGAACACTGGGGACAGGGGGGGTGAACACTGGGGGAGGGGTGATTATTGGGAGGTGGGGGGTGATATCACTGGGACTGGGGGATGGTGGGTTTGATCACAGGAGCAGGGCATTTACACTGAGCCTGCTGCTGCTGTGATCACAGTCCACCGGCTGTCAGAAGGAGAGCAGCAGCCGGTGGATGAAGACGTGGGAGAGGGAGCAGAGGGAGCGGAGGTCGGGGTGCAGGTATGAAAGTGGAGGGGGGGTCGGGGGTGGAGGGGGGGGCAGGGTGGAGTGGAGGGGGGGGAGCGGGGGCAATACTACCTGATGCAGATCAGCGGCGGCAGCAGGCGATCAGCGGCGGCAGCAGGCGATCCACGGGGGGGCAGCTGCAGAGGGTCCACGGGGGGGCAGCAGCAGAGGGTCCACAGGAGGCAGCAGCAGAGGGTCCACAACGGCCGGCACCCGATCCATGGACGGGCAGTTGCGGCCATCATTAAAAACTCCCTCCACATCTGATTGGGGCTAGTATCCATGTGACGCTAGCCCCCCAATCAGATCTGGGGGGAGGGGGGGACAGAGGTGACACTCCCCCCAGCCAATGGCTGATGCTGTAAGCATCAGGCCATGCCCAGATTTAAATATTACACCAATTTTCATTGGTGAAATATTTAATTCATACCGATTGGCAGTTTCATTAAAAGTGAAAATGAAACAGCCAATCGGAGGGGTCCCAGGCACGGGGGGGTTAATCCACCCCCCGGGGGGTCGACTTCAGGATGTCCAGTTGCAGTAGCAACTGTGACACCTGAGCGACCCCGCTCGCAGGCGCTGCAGGGGGTCTTTCCCTCCATGTCACAGACGCTGTGACATGGGTCGGGAACGAACTGTTTTCCATGTCACAAACGGTGTGACACGGGTCGGGAAGGGGTTAATTTCTTTAGAAGTTATCCTGGGCTCTTTTGTTACCATTTGTATTATCCGTCTCTTTGATTTGTCATGAATTTTCCTCCTGCGGTCACGTCCAGGGAGGTTGGCCACAGTCCCATGGATCATAAATTTCTGAATAATATGTGCAACTGTAGTCACAGGAACATCAAGCTGCTTGGAGATGGTCTTATAACCTTTTACCTTTTAATATGCTTTTCTATCATTTTCTTTCTAATCTGCTGAGACAACTCTTTCCTTTGCTTCCTCTGGTCCATGTTGAGTGTGGTACACACCATGTCACCAAACAGCACAGTGAGTATCTGTAGCCCTATATACAGGCCCACTAACTGATTACAAGATTGTAGACACCTGTGATGCTAATTAGTGGACATAACTTGATTTAACATGTCCCTTTTGTCACTTTATTTTCAGGGGTACCATCATTTCTGTCCAGGCCTATTTCATGAGTTTAATTTTTTTAAGAATTCTGTGGAAGCAGGGCTGAAAAGCAATGACTGACTTTCATTTTTTCATTTTCATAGATTTTTAATCTATTACTTTTGTCAGATTCAAGTTACTTCTGTGACCATTGTGGGTTTTTCTTTCATTAAACGAGGGGTACCAACAATTTTGACCGTGTGTACATCACAAGAGACGCTGGGGGGCATATAGAGATCACAGGAGACACTGGGGGGCATATAGAGATCACAGGAGACGCTGGGGGGCATATAGACATCAAAGGAGACGCTGGGGGGCATATAGACATCACAGGAGATGCTGGGGGCATACAGTCATCACAGAACGGGCTGGTGCTGCCTTTGTCGTTGTTGGTGGGACTGGAGCTCGGAGTTCACGAACTCCAAGGTACGGCAGCATCTTCAGTGCACACACACCACAGCTTTCTGTATTAAACGCTGCGTGCGCCTACTCAGACTCGGGAACAATTAAAGAGCCCCTGGCCGTCAAAACACAACTGCCGGCCCGAACATTGTGGTCCCCAGGAATCTGCCCGGGTGCCACAGAAAAGAACAACGCAGGCCGCAAATGGCCCGTGGGCAGGAGGTTCCCCGCCCCTGGCTTAAATAGTGCTGATACCAACCTTTATACAATCATAAAAATAATAAACCTTTTTTATCTACTTAGACTAATAAATATCTCATTGTAGAAGCATGAAAGGTGGAAAAATTTGAAATACATCTTGGAGTTATCTAATATCCTCCCTGATTTTGTTTTTTAAATGGGTTACCCAGGCTTGTAAAAAAAAATACAGAAAATTACCTAAATGCGCTTGAATTTGCACTAGATGATGTCACCATACCTCAGTAATTAGTTATTTTTAATATACTATCCAGCTCTGTGCAGCACAGTAGTTTTCATGCTGCCAGAGCATGCTACAGAGATTGACTTTTACTTACAATTGCCTGCTTGCCCCTCTGTTCAAGATAGTGCTATATTTACTGTCTTCACATGAAATACAGATCTGCCACTGAGACATCGCTCTGCTGTACTGCTATTTACTGACACCACCCAGCATCTCCTGCCCAGCATGTAAAACAGGATCCGCCTGAGACAGAGAGAAAGCCCAGAGAACAGAGGACCGCAGGATTAAAAAAGCATATGCCTGAGAGATTGGAGAAAAACAAGTATTAAAAGTACAAGACTGCATACAAGCTGGACATATGTGCAAGGAACATGGTCATTTGACTGCTTCGTAGACGTACTGTCTATAGCTGAAATAACTAACAAGTAGTCAATTAGTAATTGATAAATCATGTTACATTCAAAAGACTTGCACACAAAGATCTGAAAACCTATTAAAAAAAAACCCGTTAAGTAGGAGCAAATGAGAGTTCAAGATGATCTGTCACCGGATTCCACAATGCAAACTGCAAACAGAGATCTGTTAGACCTGATGTTGAACTTTCTTTTCAAATCCATGTCAGATTGGATGTTAATGGCTGAAAATGTAAAATTATCATTTTCTGAGTTTAGCTTGAACTGGACTGGCCATCTTAAAATCGGGCAAGAAAGGGATTATATAGTCATCCGATCAAGAATGTTCATAGTAAGTACTCTTGCCACATAATTTGTTATATGCAAAAACGCTATTTACTTGCAGATGTAGGGTTAATATGCAAATAATGGCGTAAAAATGGTGCCAGGCCACCAAAATTTCAGGCAAAACCATCTGGAATTGCTAAACTCTGCCACAAAGCATAAAAAAAAACAAAACACAGGCAACCACATTTAAAATGAATTTAATAAAAGGCGCAAATAGATTAACGATTGGGTACAAACAAAAAAGAGATGCTAAACACACAAAACTAGACATAAAACAGATGCAATGACAATGATGAATTGAGGCCTATTATCTTCACATCAGCCATGTATTTTTCCGTTTTATTATACCATTTTTGATTGTGATTAATATATTTTATTTTCGATTGCAAAAATATCAACTTTGCATGCTGCCAGACTATTGGTTCAACTTAACATGTTGCATTCATTATTGTTTAATATTAACATATGGAATATACTAAATCATACATCCAGTATATACTATTGTTACTTTAAAGTAAAGGATATTAATAATTTACATAATGCAACGTGACAACTACAAGTCTCAGAATGAATGAAAAAAAAAGGAAAGAATATTGTTTTCTGTTAGATTATCACTGACTATCACCACTATTTTATGCATGTTCCTCAATATTCCGATTGTATATTCTGCTCCCAGTACTGCAAAGGTTCATGGTGCATATATCTGCTATGCTACTGCTTAATAAAATATGTAAATTACTGTAATGGAAAGAACCTCAGTAAGACGTATTAGGGAAGGAACAGACAGAAAAGAGAGATACTTGATCCAGATGGATAAATAACGGTGTGTCAGCTGCACCGCTGGAATAAAACAATCTTCCCCAGTGAAGAAGAAGATTTTTTCATTTCAGGGCTGGTCCGGCACCTTTTTCTTTACTGGTGAAGATTGGTTTGTTCCAGTGGCATAGCTCACACACCTTTTATTTATCCATCTGGATCAAGTATCTCCTGGAGGACCTTTACCCAGGCACCGGGCAGCAACAAATGGTATTCACGCTTTCATAGGAGTTGTCTCTCCCAACTCCTCCCGCAGGTGAGCGTAACCACTATACATCAACACTCTCTCCCCATAGAGTATCGCCCTATTTCTGTGTGCTCTGTTCCTACCTAGTTTATCTTCAGAAAAGAGTAAAGCAGAGAAAGTACACTTACTGTTGTGAGTAAAATGTTGATCTGTCCAAAAACCAAGCAATGACCTATTCTCTCACCTTCTATAGTTGTGGTGTGATGGGTACAACTGAACGGATTGTTTTGTCTTTACAGTTCCCCTATGTAATGATCTCCATATGGGAAGTCTGGTTGTTTAATCCACAGTTTCCTTTTGAAGGAAGGATTTTGGAATCCAAAAACAAACAATTGATTATGGCAACATATCAATATAACCTCCATTTATTGGAAAAAAACACTTTTTTTTTCCATTTAGAGGTAAAAACATATAGGAATTGAGGCAGGGGATGTGACCTAAACAACCAATAAATTGGTTCAGCTAAAAAACATTAAATGCATTATGAGCATTAGATTTGTAATAAAATTAATATGTAATTGGCTACAACATTATATCAAGTGTCTGAAGCCAGCAGTGACCTGGTCGTCGCTTATATGCAAACTTAAATTTACATTCAAATGATAAAATACAAGTAAAAGTACTTTTTACATAAAATTAATACTATAAAAAGAAAAGAATGGCCAGTTTGTCCATAAAAAAGCATAATCTTTACAATATATGAAATATATGGATGTTGAGCTGGCTTTAACTTTGCTTGGTAACTACAGTTGGTGCGAATCGATTCCCAGGACACGGTCTATTGGCTACGTCAGTAATCCATGGCAGCTGGACTGGAGCCCTGAGCACTGTCTCTTACCTGATGGCATCCACTTCTCTTCTTACAACTGGCCAGGCACTAGCTAATAAAAGGAATTGTTGCTCTATTACGCATACAGTTATATGAAAAAGTTTGGGCACCCCTATTAATCTTAAGCTTAATGTTTTTTTTAAAAATTGGTGTTTTTGCAACAGCTATTTCAGTTTGATATATGTAATAACTGTTGGACACAGTAATGTTTCTGCCTTGAAATGAGGTTTATTGTACTAACAGAAAATGTGCAATCTGCATTCAAACAAAATTTAACAGGTGCATAAGTATGGGCACCTCACCAGAAAAGTGACATTAATATTTAGTAGATCCTCCTTTTGCAAAAATAACAGCCTCTAGTCGCTTCCTGTAGCTTTTAATGAGTTCCTGAATGAAGGTATTTTTGACCATTTCTCTTTACAAAACAATTCCAGTTCAGTTAAGTTTGATGGTCGCCGAGCATGGACAGCCCTCTTCAAATTATCCCACAGATGTTCAATGATATTCAGGTCTGGGGACAGGATGGCCATTCCAGAACATTGTAATTGTTCCTCTGCATGAATGCCTGAGTAGATTTGGAGCGGTGTTTTGGATCATTGTCTTGCTGAAAGATCCATCCCCTGCGTAACTTCAACTTTGTCACTGATTCTTGAACATTATTGTCAAGAATCTGCTGATACTGAGTGGAATCCATGCGTCCCTCAACTTTAACAAGATTCCCGGTGCCGGCATTGGCCACACAGCCCCAAAGCATGATGGAGCCTCCACCAAATTTTACTGTGGGTAGCAAGTGTTTTTCTTGGAATGCTGTGTTTTTTTTTTTGCCGCCATGCAGAACGCCTTTTTGTATGACCAAACAACTCAATCTTGGTTTCATCAGTCCACAGGACCTTCCAAAAAGAAATTGGCTTCTCCAAATGTGCTTTTGCATACCTCAGCCGACTCTGTTTGTGGCGTGCTTGCAGAAACGGCTTCTTTCGCATCACTCTCCCATACAGCTTCTCCTTGTGCAAAGTGCATTGTATAGTTGACCGATGCACAGTGACACCATCTGCAGCAAGTTGATGCTGCAGCTCTCTGGAGGTGGTCTGAGGATTGTCCTTGACTGATCTCACCATTCTTCTTCTCTGCCTTTCTGATGTTTTTCTTGGCCTGCCACTTCTGGCCTTAACAAGAGCTGTCCCTGTGTTCTTCCATTTCCTTACTATGTTTCTCACAGTGGAAACTGACAGGTTAAATCTCTGAGACAGCTTTTTGTATCCTTCCCCTGAACTACTATGTTGAATAATCTTTGTTTTCAGATCATTTGACAGTTGTTTTGAGGAGCCCATGATGCCACTCTTCAGAGGAGATTCAAACAGGAGAACAACTTGCAAGTGGCCACTTTAAGTAGCTTTTCTCATGATTGCATACACCTGGCTATGAAGTTCGAAGCTCAATGAGGTTACAAAACCAAAAAAAGTGCTTTAGTAAGTCAGTAAAAAGTAGGTAGGAGTATTTAAAACAAGAAAATGATAAGGGTGCCCATACTTATGCACCTGTCAAATTTTGTTTCAATGCAGGTGCTCATTTTCTGTTAGTACAATAAACCTCATTTCAAGGCAGAAACATTACTGTGTCCAACAGTTATTACATATATCAAACTGAAATAGCTGTTGCAAAAACACCAATTTTTATAAAACATTAAGCTTAAGATTAATAGGGGTGCCCAAACTTTTTCATATAACTGTATGTGTCGTCACACCAGGACAACTAGTAAAAAGAAACACAATGAACTAATTTATCAGATCAATAAAACATCACTCAAACATTTTGGTGGCCTGAGTAGCTCTGGCGTTTGGATATATCACAAAGAGATGGGCTAC
Source organism: Phyllobates terribilis (assembly GCF_046119375.1). Classification (NCBI taxonomy): domain Eukaryota; kingdom Metazoa; phylum Chordata; class Amphibia; order Anura; family Dendrobatidae; genus Phyllobates; species Phyllobates terribilis. The sequence continues at coordinate 41,529,277 of NW_027362761.1, read as the reverse complement.
TTGTGTAAAAGTACCACATTGAATGAATGGTCATCGCCATAAGGGCTCACTCATAAGAGCGTATAACACAGCCAAGTGCTATGCGATGTTTTATTGCACAGCACTCAGACCAATGTTATGCTATGGGGCAGCCCAGATCTGATTTTTTTTTTTTCTCATACCGATTCGGCATGAGAAAACAATTGCAGCATGCTGCGAATGTCTGTGAGACTCAGATCACATGCACTCATACAAGTCTATGGGGGCGTGGAAAACCTCGTACTGCACACGGATGTCATCCTACTGCAGTGCGATTTCCACGGACACAGGTAATGAAGGAGATGGAGAACTTATTTTCTCTATCTTCTCCACACCTTTGCTCCGATTCTCTCATGTGAGAGAATTGGAGCACAGTACACTTACACTCGGATCAAACTCTGATTAGAGTTTGATTCGAGAGTATTTGCCTAATCAACCCGATTCTCTCCCATTAGAGAATCGATGGCCGTGTGACCCCCAGCCTAAAACTAAAGTCTGTTTCTTAAAACAAACCCTCTCTTGACACTTTTGAAACATGGGGACTCCTTTTGATAATCTGACAGTAATTTATTTTGAACACGTTCCACAACATGTGGCCAATCGCCACTAAATCATCAATCATAGGAAGCTATTCTGGCTAGTTAAAGAGTAGGCGTCGTTTTAATTTTTATTTCATAAATCAATAGTATGAGTGAAAATAAGCAACTTTGTAGTGCACCTTATCAGAAAAACCTACTTCTTTCTCTGTCAGGACTGATCTTTTATTCTCAATTCACAGGTAAAATCTGTATTCAGTGAAGACAGATTTTCTCATTAGAGAGATGAATACTTCCTATCCACTGTTATAGCAAGTTCAGAGGAGGCACTGGGTGTGGAAGGGAACGAGTGGCTTATAAAGAAGCAGAATTTTCTCATAAAATATATCTTAACGTTTTTATAATCTCCGGTACTACTGATTTACATAAAAAGATTGTTGAAAGTACAGGTTCCATTTTATGAACTTGCCACAGTGCATCATTGTTCTAGTGACAGTGTAAGTACGGTAAATCATGAGAGAAAGGCAACAAATATGTGAAATAGGAAAGTATACCTGTTTTCAAAGGACAGGTATAAGTGAGTGAACACATTTTGTACAGAATTGAAGAATATATGGTGCTGCATGAAGGTACACAAAAAGAATAAAATAGATTCTGAGCTAACTAAAAGCTGTTTTTAATTTGTAGTTCATTGAAGAAGTGGATACATCATTATGTCAGAGATACAATTTTTGCCCTCTCATCTGGTAATGGGAAGTGTGGCGTGGCAGTGATCAGGACAAGTGGCCCTGCTAGTCAAGAGGCCTTACAACTCCTAAGCAAGTGGCAGGCATTGCCTCCTCCAAGACAACTAAAACTGGCATCCATTTTCTGTCCAAAGTCTGGAGAGCTATTGGACAGAGGACTGGTAGTTTGGTTTTCAGGTAAGTTTTCAGTAAAATTACTGATGCAAGCTTTCCTTTTTTACTATCGGGTGTATAGAAAATAAGCTGGTGTTTCTGATTTTTTTTCTTTTGTGAGGGTGTCACTCCCAGAATATAAGCTGGATGTGACATCTATTTGTATCCAGGGTAATAATAATAATTTTTATTTTTATAGAGCCAACATATTCCGCAGCACTTTACAATTTTAGAGGGGACTTGTACAGACAATAAAGACATTACAGAATAGACATAACTCAAATACTAAGAGGAGTGAGGGCCCTGCTCGCAAGCTTACAGTCTATGAGCAAACCAAAAGACCTGAACTGGAATGTAAATTGGTGTGCATGCAGCTTGTAAGAGCATGTTCACACATGGCCACTAAACAGAAAAAAAACAAAGAAATACAATACACAAATACCCTGCAGTAAATAAATAAATCGCAATAGTGCATGAAAATAATAAAGGGTACTTAGTTAACATAATTTTGATCAAAATAAAGCGAAAGCCATCCGACCTCGTCACGGCGACCCTTATGGGACAGTCTTAACTCTAATATTTAAAACCTTACCTTTTGTCAAGTGGCGTACAATCTATGAGGAAATAGGGGAGACAAGGTAAATGGTAAAATGTGCTTATATTGTATGGTCCGGCCATCAATATAATAAATAGGGTATTCACATAACGCTGCAAGAAACGGTCACCAGCCAGTATGTGTACAGTACAGACACAGAGGGCTATGAAGTGCATGGAGGGTGTGTGAACAGATGTTTACGAGGGTCATGATTTTGAAGAAAATTTTGTATAGGCAAAATGGGGATTGTTAGATAAGTGAGGTGAGGCATTAGGCCAGTCTAAAGAAATGCTTTTGTAGGCCATACTTAAAACTGTGGGTGTTGGGAATGAATCGAATTGTCCTGGGTAGTGCATTCCAAAGAATTGGCGCAGCACACGAGAAGTCTTGGAGACAGGAGTGGAAGGTTCGGATTATTGAGGATTTTAGTTTTTCAGTCATTAGCAGAATGGAGGGCACGGGTAGGGTGGTAGACTGAGATGAGGGAAGAGGTGTAGAGTGGTGCAAAACCGTGGTGCGCTTTATGGGTAAGAATGATAAGTTTATATTGGACCCTGTAGCGGATGGGCAAGCAGTGCAGTGACTGGCACGCTGTAGAGGTATCGGTATATCGTTGGAGAGGAATATGGTCCTGCCTGCTGCACTCAGGATAGATTGGAGAGGGGAGAATTTAGTAAGAGGGAGACCGATTAGTAGAGAGTTGCTATAGTCCAGACGAGAATGAATAAGAGCTACAGTATGAGTTTTTGCTGAGTCAAAGATAAGAAAAGGTTCTAGAGATGTTTTTGAGATGTAGGTGACATGAGCGGGCGAGTGATCGGATGTTGGGAGTGAAGGAAAGATGTGAATCAAATATCACACCATCACAGCGGGCATGTTGCTGGGGAGTAATGGTGGAGCCACACGTGGAAATGGCAATATCGGGCATAGGTAGGTTAGTGGAGGAAGGAAACACAAAGAGTTCAGTTTTTGACAGATTTAGTTTTAGATAGAGTGAGGACATATTGTTAGCAACAGCGGAAAGACCATCCCTGGTATTTTGTAGCAATGCAGGGGTGATGTCAGGAAACAATGTGTATAATTGGGTGTCATCAGCATAGGAGATGGTACTGAAATCCGAATCTACTGATGGTTTGTACAATAGGGGCAGTATACAAGGAGAAAAGGAGGGGACCCAGAATGGAACTGTGAGGAACCCTGACAGTAAAAGGAAGAGGAGAGGGAGAGGAGCCAGCAAAAGATACAGTGAAGGAGCGGTCAGAGAGGTAGGAGGAGAACCACGAGAGAACAGTATCCTTGAGCCCAATAGAGCGGAGCATAGTGAGGAGGAGCTGGTGATCCACAGTGTCGAATGCTGCAGAGAGATCCAGGGGAATCCGCAGGGATTAGTGTCTTCATTAGCTTACGTATCAGTACATCTTCTATCCTGCATTTATTTCCTAAAGTCCTTTCTTCCAGCATGTTTTCTCTGGTTTGTGTATGCGATTGAAACAGTTGCCGCACTGCTATGTATATTGATCTAGGTCACATAATCACTTGGACAGCTGAGTGACTGGGTCTAACTAGACGCAAGAGAGATCTGATTATAACAAATGTCTCAACTATAGGAGAAATATGCTTTGCAAAAATATATTAGTAAATCATGTCCCTATGGTATACAGTGAAGACCAAAAGGGTAACAATTCTTTGAACTTTTGACTTTCAGGCTCCATATCCCACCATCCACTACTGCTTTGAACGTGAGACTACCATCATTTTATAGACAATCATCTTGACTATCTCATACATAAATTTGACTTTCAACTATTTAGCTTATGATTAGTTATGCTGATTCTTGTCACTGCATTGTTACGGTTTTGCTCCTAAAGATCTAAATTTAAATTTATTATTTTGTTGGTATTTTGTAAATCCCCCTTTGGCTTTCAACACTGCCTGAATCCTTCTGGGCATGCTCTCGATCAGATTCAAGCATGTCTCGACCAGCATCTGATCCCAGGTCTCTTTTACATGTTCCCAAAGTTGATGCATACTGGTCGACTCACTTGGTTATGTATACAGCTTTTTATTCAATTCTACCCACAAGTGTTCAATGCGGTTGAGGCCTGGGTACTGTGGGGGCCAATCCAGCACCTCTACTTCATTGTCATTGAACCATTTTTTCGCCAATCTTGACGTATGCTTCGGGTCGTTGCCCTGCTGGAACACTGTCGTCCTTTTCATACCCATAATACTCGAGTGTAAAAAGTAATTCATCTTGTAGGATACTCACATGTAACTCAGCATTGAGACCACCATCGATCCTGGTCAAGCATCCTTTGGCTGTGAAACAATCCCATATCATCAGGCTTCCTTCACCAAAATTGACAGTTCATTCAATTTCTCAATTTCCCTTATGTCTTCCAGACCCATTTGCACCCATCAGAGCCTAGTCTATTGACTTTTGTCTTATCGCTCCAAATCACCCGTTTCCAATCTTCTACTGTTCAGTTTTAGTACTTTTTTTACAAACTCGAGTTGACGCTTCTTATGACTATATTGAAGTCGAGGCTTCTTCACTTTTTTTTTGAGCCACCATTCCAGACTTGTGTAACATGCGTTACACAGTGCTTGCATGGATGTCTGTGATTGCACTATTACCAAGCATACGAGTCACCTCCACTACCATGTTTGTCGCACCAGAACTGATAGACCTTGTCATGAGCCGACTTGTTGACTCCGATATTTTTCCTGGATGTCCACCTCTTGGCTTTTGAATGGATGGAAGGCCTTCATTTCATATTCTTCCAACTGTCATGGCACTCACATGATACATTTTGGCAATTTTCTTGGCTGAGAGACCGCTATTGATGAGCTGTATGATGCTGTTTCTCTTTTCTTGGGAAATCTTCATGGCTGCTCCACAATTCAAACCAGTGACCTTTCCCTTGGTAATCAACCTAATAACACACTGAGCTATTAGGGAATGTGAGAATAGGTTGTAATTTGTATAATAAAGGAAGAAAAAGATTTTTCCACCTTCAGGAGTTAGATCGTAACAATACACTGACATGACAAGAATCTGCATAACTAATCATATGCTAAATAGTTGTAAGTCAAATTTATGTATGAGATAGCCAAGATGAAGGTCTATAAAATGATGGTAGTCTCACGTTCAAAGCAATAGTGGAGGGTGAGATATGAAGTCTGAAAGTCAAAAGTTCAAAACATTGTTTTATGCTGGAAGTAGGGGTTGGGTCCACACCTGTCAGGCATTTATGGCATATCTTGCAGATAAGTTGTGAATAAGGCCACGGCCCCACTATCAGTATTTGGTCAGTATTTTTTCTCAGGAGTGGGAGCCAAAACCAGGTGAGGACCAATCGGAGAAGAGGTATAATAGAAACAATCCCCAATTCTGCATTTATCACCCACTCCTGGTTTTGGCTCCCACTCCTGAGAAAAAATACTGACCAAATACTGATTGTGGGGCTGTGGCCTAACTCTTTAACATGATTAAGTTTGGTTACCTCTCCAGATCTCAATATTATATGACCTTTTCTGTGTTTTAGTTATGACATTTTTTTCACCCATGGTTCTACTTCTATATACAGGGCAACACTGACATCTTCAGGTTTCTTTATGGTACTACACTGAGCATATTCACTATACAAGACCTTGTAATAAAGAAGGTTTATTATTTTTACAAGAACACTACAGACCAAAGTTTTGACAACAGATCATGAAATATTTTAATATGATTTTTATTTTCAATTAAAGTGTTCAAGCCCTGATTCATAAAAGCGATTATACCAAAATTCTGGCATAAATCACTTAAAAAAAAAACATAACATTTTTGCACAATATGGAGTTGCACAAAAATTTTGTGACTTTTGGAATTTTCATGTCGGTTTCTGCCAAAATGGGTGGAGCTGGGGTGGAACGAGGGCATGATTCAATATCTCGTCTAATTCATTATGAGCTGTGTTGTTCATAATGCCAGAAATCTTACTCCAGTCCCTGTCTGGAGCAATATTTGTGGCTTGGCGCACACCACTAATCATGCACCTTTGACTTAAAGTGAACCTGTCATCAGGATTGTGCTAAATAAACTACAGGCAGTGTCAGGTTGGCACCGTTAAGCTAAGTGCCCACGATGCAGAAATGCTCCGGATATTTCCTGAGTGTTTCTGCATTTCCCTGGCAGAAAAAAACGCATTCGGATTGTACATGCGGATTTTACATGCGTTTTTCCTGCCAGGGACAAGCGTTTGTGAAGCGTTTTTAGCATGCGATTTCACATGCAGGTTGTCAAGCGCTTTCCAAGCGATTTTAGCATCACTTGGAAAAGTGCTTGACAACTTGGTCACGCTATATAGATCCATGCAAACGGCATGTATTTATATAGTGTGACCAAGTTAGTTAAAAAAAAAAGAATAAAAATGGTAAAAAAAACCCCAAAAAAACCTTATACTCCCCTTCCGATGGCCCCCGGTCTCCTTATCTGATGCGTCCAGTCTCCCCGGTGTCTTGCGGTGGTCTAAAAGGACCTTCCATGACGTCATTTAGTCATGTGACAGGTCACGCGACCGCTGACGTCAGCGGTCGCGTGACCCGTCACATGACTAAATGACTTAATGGCAAGTCCTTTTAGACCATTGCGAGCTGCCGGGAAGCCAGGACGCATCACTAAGGAGACCGGGGGCCATCAGAAGGTGAGTATAATGTATTTTTTGATTTTATTTTTTTTTTTAACAGGTACTATGGTACTTGGGTCTGGAGGAGAGTCTCCTCTTCTCCAGACCTGGGTACCATCCGCACATTGAATTGCTTAATATCCGCATGTAGTCATGCGGATATTAAGCGATTCAATGCAAGTCAATGGTGGCGAAAGCACCGCGATTATGCAAAATAATTGGTAGTGCTGCGGATTTTACAGCACATGCGGATTATCATTGGGGAACATGGCAGACCTTCTACCAAGCGTTTTTTTAAGCGTTTCTGCGGCGGAATTGCCGCTGCGGAAGCGCTTAAAAAACGCATAGTGGGCACACAGCCTTACACTGATTAAAATGATACCTGGGTTAATGAATTCCATCCTGTGGTTCTTGTTTAATCTTTATTTGCAGTTTGGAGATAATTAGATTCTTGTGCTTCGGGGTGGGGATTTATGTGGTGCTCTGGCATTATCTTCATAATTGTGGCTTAAATAACAGGTCACTGATCCTTCAGTGACCTGCCTCCTACTTTAAATACCGCGCTTGCTCAGTTCATATTGTAGTCTTTTTAAAAAAAAAAAATTTACCTCCAGCAAAATGACCTGCTTATTGCTAAAGTTTAAACTAAGTGACATAAATAATGAAATAATATAATCCTGGTCTCACCCTGGCTGTCAGTAATTATAAACGCAAGACTGCTAAAGCAGTGGGGAAATTGTAAACTGTAATCTAGGTTTAAGGATCCCAATTTACCTCTGACACCTTAAGAATAAATAATGGAAAAAGACAAAGTGTAACAACCCAAGACTGTGAAATAAAATACTTACCCAAACACGTTTCTGTATTGTTTGTATTGGAAACCATTCTGAACCCTTTTTGATAATATGTAGCCAGATAACTAAGTTGTTTTGTTTTAAATCACCATAATCCAGTAGCCGCAGACAAAGCCTAGCTACAGCATTACCATCTGGATATTGCCGGTAGGACAACAGTGTATTAATAAAGAATTCAGCTTAACAAAACTGTAGACAGGTTGAAGACAAACACCCTTTCTTTTGACCAGTCCACAAATACCACAAACCACTAGCCACAAAACCAATACAGCTTTAGTAACACCACTTGGGTATCGCAATTAGAAACCAATTTGTTTTTCAATTTTTTTTTTTTAATAATAATACAATTACCGTGTAGGTCAAGTCTTTGGCAAAAGTGGTTTTATCATTAAACTGCTAAAACTGCAAAATTAGATATACAGTACAGACCAAAAGTTTGGACACACCTTCTTCTTCAAAGATTTTTCTGTATTTTCAGGACTATGAAAATTGTACATTCACACTGAAGGCATCAAAACTATGAATTAACACATGTGGAATTATATACTTAACAAAAAAGTGTGAAACAACTGAAAATATGTCTTATATTCTAGGTTCTTCAAAGTAGCCACCTTTTGCTTTGATGACTGCTTTGCACACTCTTGGCATTCTCTTGATGAGCTTCAAGAGGTAGTCACCGGAAATGGTCTTCCAACTATCTTGAAGGAGTTCCCAGAGATGCTTAGCACTTGTTGGCCCTTTTGCCTTCATTCTGCGGTCCAGCTCACCCCAAACCATCTCGATTGGGTTCAGGTCTGGTGACTGTGAAGGCCAGGTCATCTGGCGTAGCACCCCATCACTCTCCTTCTTGGTCAAATAGCTCTTACACAGCCTGGAGGTGTGTTTGGGGTCATTGTCCTGTTGAAAAATAAATGATGGTCCAACTAAATGCAAACCGGATGGAATAGCATGCCGCTGCAAGATGCTGTTGTAGCCATGCTGGTTCAGTATGCCTTCAATTTTGAATAAATCCCCAACAGTGTCACCAGCAAAGCACCCCCACACCATCACACCCCCTCCTCCATGCTTCACGGTGGGAACCAGGCATGTAGAGTCCATCCGTTCACCTTTTCTGCGTCGCACAAAGACACGGTGGTTGGAACCAAAGATCTCAAATTTGGACTCATCAGACCAAAACACAGATTTCCACTGGTCTAATGTCCATTCCTTGTGTTCTTTAGCCCAAACAAGTCTCTTCTGCTTGTTGCCTGTCCTTAGCAGTGGTTTCCTAGCAGCTATTTCACCATGAAGGCCTGCTGCACAAAGTCTCCTCTTAACAGTTGTTGAAGAGATGTGTCTGCTGCTAGAACTCTGTGTGGCATTGACCTGGTCTCTAATCTGAGCTGCTGTTAACCTGCGATTTCTGAGGCTGGTGACTCGGATAAGCTTATCCTCAGAACTTAAGCAGAGGTGACTCTTGGTCTTCCTTTCCTGGTGTGGTCCTCATGTGAGCCAGTTTCTTTGTAGCGCTTGATGGTTTTTGCAACTGCACTTGGGGACACTTTCAAAGTTTGCCCAATTTTTCGCACTGACTGACCTTCATTTCTTAAAGTAATGATGGCCACTCGTTTTTCTTTACTTAGCTGCTTTTTTCTTGCCATAATACAAATTCTAACAGTCTATTCAGTAGGACTATCAGCTGTGTATCCACCTGACTTCTGCACAACACAACTGATGGTCCCAACCCCATTTATAAGGCAAGAAATCCCACTTATTAAACCTGAGAGGGCACACCTGTGAAGTGAAAACCATTTCCAGTGACTACCTCTTGAAGCTCATCAAGAGAATGCCAAGAGTGTGCAAAGCAGTCATCAAAGCAAAAGGTGGCTACTTTGAAGAACCTAGAATATAAGACATATTTTCAGTTGTTTCACACTTTTTTGTTAAATATATAATTCCACATGTGTTAATTCATAGTTTTGATGCCTTCAGTGTGAATGTACAATTTTCATAGTCATGAAAATACAGAAAAATCATTAAATGAGGTGTGTCCAAACTTTTGGTCTGTACTGTACGTCTCCACGCATATGCCCATGTACACAAATAAGTGCAGCGTTAGCCTCCACTACTAGCCTCTAAAACTTCCAACCATCTACAGTGGTGTATAATGGCTCCTGCAAAAGCATCAGCCATCACTCCCCAGAGTCTTAGAAAAGATAACTATTGGTTGATCAACCATCCAGTCTGGTAAGACTGAAACAATTACAGTCATGGGTGAAAGTGTTGGCACCCTTGAAATTTTTCCAGAAAATGAAGCATTTCTCCCAGAATATTATTGCAATTACACATGTTTTGTTATACACATGTTTATTTCCTTTTGTGTGTATTGGAACACAAAAAAACAGAGAAAGAAAGGCAAATTGGACATAATTTCACATGAAACCTCAAAAATGGGCCGGACAAAATTGTTGGCACCCTCAACTTAATATTTGGTTGCACACCCTTTGGAATAAATAACTGCAATCAATTGCTTCCTATGACAATCCACAAGCTTCTTACACCTCTCAACTTTAATTTTGGACCACTCTTCTTTTGCAAACTGCTCCAGGTCTTTCATATTTGAAGGCCTTCTGCCAACAGAAAGCCGGACTCATTGCTGGCCATTTCAGAACTCTCCAGCACTTTGTTTCCATCTATTTCTGGGTGCTTCTTGACGTTTGTTTGGGGTCATTGTCCTGCTGGAAGACTCATGACCTAAGACGCAAACCCAGCTTTCTGACACTGGGCACAACTTTGTGACCCAAAATCCTTTGATAATCATCAGGTTTCATGATGCCTTGCACACAGTCAAGGCACCTAGTGCCAGAGGCAGCAAAACAACATCAAAACATCTTTGAACCTCCACTATATTTGACTGTAGGTACTGTGTTCTTTTCATTGTAGGCCTCATTTTGTTTTCGGTAAACAGTAGAATAATGTGTTTTACCGAAAAGCTCAATCTTGGTCTCATCTGTCCACAAGACACTTTCCCAGAAGAATTTTGGCTTATTCACGTACATTTTGGCAAACTGCAGTCTAGATTTTCTATGTCTCTGTGTCAGCAGTAGGGTCTTCTTGGGTCTCCTGCCAAATGTCGATGGATAGTTTGTGCTGACACTGATGCACCCTTAGCCTGCTGGACTGCTTGAATTTCTTTGGAACTTAATTGGGGCTGCTTATCCACCATCTGGACTATCCTGCATTGCAACCTTTCACCAATTTTTCTCTGCCATCCACGTCCACAGAAATTAGCTACAGTCAAATGGGTTGTAAACTTCTTGATTATGTTGCGCACCATGCGCAAAGGAAGATCAAGATATCTGAAGATGGACTTGTAACCTTGAGATTGTTGATATTTTTCAACAATTTTGGTTCAAGTCCTCAGACAGTTCTCTTCTCCTCTTTCTGTTCTAAATGCTTAGTGTGGCTCACACAGACTCACAATGCAAAGATTGAGTCAACTTCTCTCTTTTTTTTATCTGAAGTTGGGTGTGATTTTCATATTGCCCACACCTGTTACTTGCCATAGGTATGTTTAAAGAGCATCACATGCTTGAAACAAGTTGTTTAGCCACATTATTGGAAAGGTGCCTGTAATTTTGTCTGGCCCATTTTATTTATTTTTTTGTGAAGTTACCGTATTTCCATTTTGCCTTTTTTTCCTATGTTTTTTTGTATTGTCCCAATACACACAAAGGAAATAAACGTGTATAACAAGAGATGTGTAATTGCAATAATATTCTGGGAGAAATAATTAATTTTCTGGAACAATTTCAAGGGTGCCAACACTTTCGGCCATAACTGTATGTAATTGAACCCCTTTTTGTTGCCAAGAACCCGCCACAGCATGCATGCTTGATTAGGAAATCTAAAAAAGAAAAACAAACTAAACCAATTTTTTTGTTTTGTTTAATAATCGCTTGTAGATTCAACAAACCACTAGTTGCAAACCAACCTAGCTATTTTCACAACTGGGTATCTGGGTATTGCAGCCTTTAAAAGTGGCCACCTACAATGTATCATTAAAAATTGTAGCCAGAATCTATTAAGCAAATTTACTTGAAATATAAGTAAGTAAAGCTCTATATCAATAAACTATTTTAGTGAAGGCCTCGTCCCTGGTTTCTCCCCTAGAGAAGCTCATGCATGATAAGCTGTGTTAATGATTATGTTAATATACTGTTTTTTTTTTCATAAAGTTGTGCTCCCAAATTGCAAAATCTGTCACAATTTCTTTTAGCTTTAGTATGGCTATTGCCGATACCAGAGCACCTGAAATCTGCTCCCAATCAGGTGTGGATACCAGTAGAAAGCTGAATAACCTCTCCACCATCTGTACGTTCTGCAGGTAAACTGTGAAAATGGGCAGCGCCTGCGAATGACAAACACAGAGATGATGGTAGAAGCATCACCAATTCCAGCTCTGGGGCCCATATTTACCTGGCCTCTGAGCATCATATTGCTGCACTAACTGCATGTTCCTGTAGCCCTGAAAATAAATAAATCACATGCTGAGTGTATTATTAGGAACATGGCAACTAAGTCCTTGAATTCACAAAAAAATGTGGAGCTGCACCCTAGCCATCCTGCAACATGTCTCTGCTGTAGGGGGATGCACCTGTATCCCTCAGACACATTGGATCATGTCCCCGAAACGGTGCCATAAAATGTAGTGGACATGCACTGTGTTCCAAATTATTATGCAAATAATATTTTCTCAGATTTTCCCAAATTACCTATATGAATTGCAGTCATTGTAATTTTCCAGTCAAATAACTATTAGAATACAATTGAAAGGTTTTTGTACAAACTGCCTATGATAACAGTATATTTTTAAAAAAATAAAAAACTCAAACTGCACTCAAAATGCATGTTCCAAATTATTATGCACAGCAGAGTTTTCAACCTTTTCATTTTAATAAAGAACAAAAAAATGGTCATTTTTGAAATTATAAGCATTAGCAGGTTATTACACACTGAAATCAAACAGTTTTCAACTCAAAACTTTATTCTAGGTGATGTTACATTTGCACATAGGACCCCTTGTTCGAAAGGAGCTTCTGAACTCTCTCGTCCATTGAATTTGTCAGGTTTTGGATGGTTTCTGCTTTAATTGTTTTGCATGAGGACAGAATACCCTCCCAGAGCTGTTGCTTAGATGTGAACTGCCTCCCGCCATCAGAGACACTCCTTTTGATGATGCTCCAGAGGTTCTCAATGAGGTTGAGGTCAGGGGAGCATGGGTGCCACACCATAAGTTTGTCCCCTTTTATGCCCATAGCAGCCAGAGATGCAGATGTGTTATGTGCAGCATGAGATGGGGCATTATCATTCATCAAAATGATCTTGCTGCGGAATGCATGGTGGTTCTTCTTGAACCATGGAAGGAAGTGCTGTTTGAGAAACTCAACATAGATTATGGAGTTCATCTTTACCCCTTCAGGGATCCTAAAAGGGCCGACAATCTCTCTCCCCATGATTCCAGCCCAAAACATTACTCCACCTCCTCCTTGTTAGCGCCGTAGCCGTGTTTGCATGGGGTGTCCATCAACCAGCCATCCTCCACTCCATCCATCTGGACCATCGAGATCATTTCATGCATGATAATGCCCCATCTCATGCTGCACATAACACATCTGCATCTCTGGCTGCTATGGGCATAAAAGGGGACAAACTTATGGTGTGGCACCCATGCTCCCCTGACCTCAATCCCATTGAGAACCTCTGGAGCATCATCAAAAGGAGTGTCTCTGATGGCGGGAGGCAGTTCACATCTAAGCAACAGCTCTGGGAGGGTATTCTGTCCTCATGCAAAACAATTAAAGCAGAAACCATCCAAAACCTGACCAATTCAATGGACGAGAGAGTTCAGAAGCTCCTTTCGAACAAGGGGTCCTATGTGCAAATGTAACATCACCTAGAATAAAGTTTTGAGTTGAAAACTGTTTGATTTCAGTTTGTAATAACCTGCTAAAGCTTATAATTTCAAAAATGACCATTTTTTTGTTCTTTATTAAAATGAAAAGGTTGAAAACTCTGCTGTGCATAATAATTTGGAACATGCATTTTGAGTGCAGTTTGAGTTTTTTATTTTTTTAAAAATATACTGTTATCATAGGCAGTCTGTACAAAAACCTTTCAATTGTACTCTAATAGTTATTTGACTGGAAAATTACAATGACTGCAATTCATATAGGTAATTTGGGAAAATCTGAGAAAATATTATTTGCATAATAATTTGGAACACAATGTATAATAAATCTTACCAGAAGCTCTTGATATGAAGAAAAACACCACAGACAGGCACCAACAATTCAGACTGCTCAATAAATTCAAGGTCACTAATACTAGCCGTCTGGAATTTTACCATTATAATAAATAAACATATATGCCATCAGTAAACCAACCGAATGTAACTAAGTGCAAAATCATATTATCTATAGATCGGGGGCTGAAAGGTTATAGGAGCCAAAACCAGGGTCAACCCATAATAACACAAATGGTGGGTAATACACAGGGAGCTGCTATGAATGATCAACACTGACTGTAGGGAGACCTGTCCTACATGGGAGCATCTAGTAGCTTTTTCAGCCAAACACACAATTTGCACCTATAGAGCTTAAAGGGAACCTGTCACCAATTTTGTCACATGGCGGCTTAAACTATCCCCTTATTTACCGTCTGCGCTGCTTTCCCCAAATCCATATATAACCCCCTGACTCCCCTTGTATGGCCCTGAAAAACCCTTTTTAATTTCTCACGCGCTGTATACTAATTGGGTCCGACCGACCCGATGGGCGTGGCTTTGGACTCTCCACCCTCCACCCCCCACGGCTGCTGCTCGCCGTCCTCGATGTTTCCTGCGTCATCCTCATCGCCGTGAGAGATTTTGCATACTGTGCGGGCAAAACTGAAAAAAACAGAAGTGCGCATGCACATTTGTTTTTCAGCTTTACCCGCGCCTGTGTAGCATGCTTTGCCCAACTGCAAACTGGGCAACGCACAGTGCGCAGGCGCAAGATCTCTTACGGTGATGAGGATGACGCTGAAGATGTCAAGGACGGTGAGCAGCAGCCGGGGAGGAAGGGGTGTAGAGTCCGAAGCCACGCCCATCGGACTGGACGGACCCGATTAGAATACATCGCTGGAGAAATTAAAAAAGGTTTTTCGGGGCCATAAAGGGGAGAGTCAGAGGGTTATATATGAATTTGGGGAAAGCAGTTCATACGCTAAATAAGGGAATAGTTTAAGCTGCTATGTGACAAAATTGGTGACAGGTTCCCTTTAATCACCAACTGTGACCCTACTGATAGCATAGGCCGTAATAGTCAGTGATGGGGGCTGCTGCAGTACCTTGTCTGAGTCAGGATCCAGCCTAGTAATAATGCTCCCGGCTACTCACTACATAGTAATACGTATACTACACAGATCTTGTGTTGCTAAATCTGATAAATGAGCGGTTGCACATAGGAGACCCTGGTACATAATCAAAAGATATCTACATACAAGGCAGGTGGCGCAAGTACTACAGCTACAACAGCTCTCAGCAATAAACCGGAGCCAAGTCCCTCCAGTACACATAATACATGAACAATCTAATATGTATACAGTAATTGTCTTATCCCGTCTGTGTGTCTGTCTGTCTGTCTGTCTGTCCAGGAAATCCCACGTCGCTGATTGGTCAGGCCGCGGCCAATCAGCGACGCGGGATTTCAGAACAAGATGGCGGCTGTTAGCGGCTCACCCTTACACGCTCACCCTCACCCGCTCACCCTCGGACGCTCTCCCTCGGACGCTCTCCCTCGGACGCTCTCCCTCGGACGCTCACCCTCGGACGCTCACTCTGGGACACTCACTCGCTCACCCTCGGACGCCTCACCCTCGGACGCCTCACCCTCGGACGCCTCACCCTCGGACGCCTCACCCTCGGACGCCTCACCCTCGGACGCCTCACCCTCGGACGCTCACTCTCTCACGCTCACACGCTCACGCTCACCCTCGGACGCTCACCCTCTCAGACGCTCACTTTCTCACGCTCCCACGCTCACCCTCACACGCTCACCCTGTGCTAGCCGGTCATCTCCCTCACACGCTCACCCTGTGCTAGCCGGTCATCTCCCTCACACGCTCACCCTGTGCTAGCCGGTCATCTCCCTCACACGCTCACCCTGTGCTAGCCGGTGATCTCCCGGCTGCTCGCAGCAGAAGTACCCCGACCGGCGGCCTCGCTCCCCGGTCCTCCAAAATTCATTAGGGGCCCCGGGGGGATACATTGGGGGGTTATTTTAAAGTAGTGCACAACCCATTTAAACACTGCTTCGCTGATTAGTCGCGCCCGGTCGGACGCATACATATTCTAGAATACCCGATTCGTTAGAATCGGGCCACCATCTAGTCTCATATATACATGGTTAATAAATACAGAACACTGAACAACCAAAATGTCAGCTTTGTGAATATGGTTATATTAAAAATCCTCATCGCATTTGTAATCTTGTTTGTGGGATTGTTCGGGCAAACTAGGGACGGCATGCCGGATCATATACTGTATGTATACATTTATACTGTATATGTGACTGGACACTAAGGGGTCTCTGAAATTACCAGCTTCTAAAAGCTTCAGCATGCTTGGGTAATAATCAGACTGAAGCTCCATATAATCTAATACAGATAACTAGTCTCCACATGCAGCATCCGTATTCAAGCACTGATCACATGGTATCTGAAACCAGAAAGATCATAGATCAGTATACAGCATGTAGGCTATATACATGGAGGGGGACTAATACCCTGCACACAGCAGCATCCGTATTCAAGCACTGATCACATGGTATCTGATACCAGAAAGATCATAGATCAGTATACAGCATGTAGGCTATATACATGGAGGGGGACTAATACCCTGCACACAGCAGCATCCGTATTCAAGCACTGATCACATGGTATCTGATACCAGAAAGATCATAGATCAGTATACAGCATGTAGGCTATATACATGGAGGGGGACTAATACCCTGCACACAGCAGCATCCGTATTCAAGCACTGATCACATGGTATCTGATGCCAGAAAGATCATAGATCAGTATACAGCATGTAGGCTATATACATGGAGGGGGACTAATACCCTGCACACAGCAGCATCCGTATTCAAGCACTGATCACATGGTATCTGATGCCAGAAAGATCATAGATCAGTATACAGCATGTAGGCTATATACATGGAGGGGGACTAATACCCTGCACACAGCAGCATCCGTATTCAAGCACTGATCACATGGTATCTGATACCAGAAAGATCATAGATCAGTATACAGCATGTAGGCTATATACATGGAGGGGGACTAATACCCTGCACACAGCAGCATCCGTATTCAAGCACTGATCACATGGTATCTGATACCAGAAAGATCATAGATCAGTATACAGCATGTAGGCTATATACATGGAGGGGGACTAATACCCTGCACACAGCAGCACCCGTATTCAAGCACTGATCACATGGTATCTGATACCAGAAAGATCATAGATCAGTATACAGCATGTAGGCTATATACATGGAGGGGGACTAATACCCTGCACACAGCAGCATCCGTATTCAAGCACTGATCACATGGTATCTGATGCCAGAAAGATCATAGATCAGTATACAGCATGTAGGCTATATACATGGAGGGGGACTAATACCCTGCACACAGCAGCATCCGTATTCAAGCACTGATCACATGGTATCTGATACCAGAAAGATCATAGATCAGTATACAGCATGTAGGCTATATACATGGAGGGGGACTAATACCCTGCACACAGCAGCATCCGTATTCAAGCACTGATCACATGGTATCTGATACCAGAAAGATCATAGATCAGTATACAGCATGTAGGCTATATACATGGAGGGGGACTAATACCCTGCACACAGCAGCATCCGTATTCAAGCACTGATCACATGGTATCTGATACCAGAAAGATCATAGATCAGTATACAGCATGTAGGCTATATACATGGAGGGGGACTAATACCCTGCACACAGCAGCATCCGTAATCAAGCACTGATCACATGGTATCTGATACCAGAAAGATCATAGATTAGTATACAGCGTGTAGGCTATATACATGGAGGGGGACTAATACCCTGCACACAGCAGCATCCGTATTCAAGCACTGATCACATGGTATCTGATACCAGAAAGATCATAGATTAGTATACAGCGTGTAGGCTATATACATGGAGGGGGACTAATACCCTGCACACAGCAGCATCCGTATTCAAGCACTGATCACATGGTATCTGATACCAGAAAGATCATAGATTAGTATACAGCGTGTAGGCTATATACATGGAGGGGGACTAATACCCTGCACACAGCAGCATCTGTATTCAAGCACTGATCACATGGTATCTGATACCAGAACGATCATAGATCAGTATACAGCATGTAGGCTATATACATGGAGGGGGACTAATACCCTGCACACAGCAGCATCCGTATTCAAGCACTGATCACATGGTATCTGATACCAGAAAGATCATAGATTAGTATACAGCGTGTAGGCTATATACATGGAGGGGGACTAATACCCTGCACACAGCAGCATCCGTATTCAAGCACTGATCACATGGTATCTGATACCAGAAAGATCATAGATCAGTATACAGCATGTAGGCTATATACATGGAGGGGGACTAATACCCTGCACACAGCAGCATCCGTATTCAAGCACTGATCACATGGTATCTGATACCAGAAAGATCATAGATCAGTATACAGCATGTAGGCTATATACATGGAGGGGGACTAATACCCTGCACACAGCAGCATCCGTATTCAAGCACTGATCACATGGTATCTGATACCAGAAAGATCATAGATTAGTATACAGCGTGTAGGCTATATACATGGAGGGGGACTAATACCCTTCACACAGCAGCATCCGTATTCAAGCACTGATCACATGGTATCTGATGCCAGAAAGATCATAGATCAGTATACAGCATGTAGGCTATATACATGGAGGGGGACTAATACCCTGCACACAGCAGCATCCGTATTCAAGCACTGATCACATGGTATCTGATACCAGAAAGATCATAGATTAGTATACAGCGTGTAGGCTATATACATGGAGGGGGACTAATACCCTGCACACAGCAGCATCCGTATTCAAGCACTGATCACATGGTATCTGATACCAGAAAGATCATAGATCAGTATACAGTGTGTAGGCTATATACATGGAGGGGGACTAATACCCTGCACACAGCAGCATCCGTATTCAAGCACTGATCACATGGTATCTGATACCAGAAAGATCATAGATTAGTATACAGCGTGTAGGCTATATACATGGAGGGGGACTAATACCCTGCACACAGCAGCATCCGTATTCAAGCACTGATCACATGGTATCTGATACCAGAAAGATCATAGATTAGTATACAGCGTGTAGGCTATATACATGGAGGGGGACTAATACCCTTCACACAGCAGCATCCGTATTCAAGCACTGATCACATGGTATCTGATACCAGAAAGATCATAGATCAGTATACAGCATGTAGGCTATATACATGGAGGGGGACTAATACCCTGCACACAGCAGCATCTGTATTCAAGCACTGATCACATGGTATCTGATACCAGAAAGATCATAGATTAGTATACAGCATGTAGGCTATATACATGGAGGGGGACTAATACCCTGCACACAGCAGCATCCGTATTCAAGCACTGATCACATGGTATCTGATACCAGAAAGATCATAGATTAGTATACAGCATGTAGGCTATATACATGGAGGGGGACTAATACCCTGCACACAGCAGCATCCGTATTCAAGCACTGATCACATGGTATCTGATACCAGAAAGATCATAGATCAGTATACAGCATGTAGGCTATATACATGGAGGGGGACTAATACCCTGCACACAGCAGCATCCGTATTCAAGCACTGATCACATGGTATCTGATACCAGAAAGATCATAGATTAGTATACAGCGTGTAGGCTATATACATGGAGGGGGACTAATACCCTGCACACAGCAGCATCCGTATTCAAGCACTGATCACATGGTATCTGATACCAGAAAGATCATAGATTAGTATACAGCGTGTAGGCTATATACATGGAGGGGGACTAATACCCTGCACACAGCAGCATCCGTATTCAAGCACTGATCACATGGTATCTGATACCAGAAAGATCATAGATTAGTATACAGCGTGTAGGCTATATACATGGAGGGGGACTAATACCCTGCACACAGCAGCATCTGTATTCAAGCACTGATCACATGGTATCTGATACCAGAAAGATCATAGATCAGTATACAGCGTGTAGGCTATATACATGGAGGGGGACTAATACCCTGCACACAGCAGCATCCGTATTCAAGCACTGATCACATGGTATCTGATACCAGAAAGATCATAGATTAGTATACAGCATGTAGGCTATATACATGGAGGGGGACTAATACCCTGCACACAGCAGCATCCATATTCAAGCACTGATCACATGGTATCTGATACCAGAAAGATCATAGATCAGTATACAGCATGTAGGCTATATACATGGAGGGGGACTAATACCCTGCACACAGCAGCATCCGTATTCAAGCACTGATCACATGGTATCTGATACCAGAAAGATCATAGATCAGTATACAGCATGTAGGCTATATACATGGAGGGGGACTAATACCCTGCACACAGCAGCACCCGTATTCAAGCACTGATCACATGGTATCTGATACCAGAAAGATCATAGATCAGTATACAGCATGTAGGCTATATACATGGAGGGGGACTAATACCCTGCACACAGCAGCATCCGTATTCAAGCACTGATCACATGGTATCTGATGCCAGAAAGATCATAGATCAGTATACAGCATGTAGGCTATATACATGGAGGGGGACTAATACCCTGCACACAGCAGCATCCGTATTCAAGCACTGATCACATGGTATCTGATACCAGAAAGATCATAGATTAGTATACAGCATGTAGGCTATATACATGGAGGGGGACTAATACCCTGCACACAGCAGCATCCGTATTCAAGCACTGATCACATGGTATCTGATACCAGAAAGATCATAGATCAGTATACAGCATGTAGGCTATATACATGGAGGGGGACTAATACCCTGCACACAGCAGCATCCCTAATCAAGCACTGATCACATGGTATCTGATACCAGAAAGATCATAGATTAGTATACAGCGTGTAGGCTATATACATGGAGGGGGACTAATACCCTGCACACAGCAGCATCCGTATTCAAGCACTGATCACATGGTATCTGATACCAGAAAGATCATAGATTAGTATACAGCGTGTAGGCTATATACATGGAGGGGGACTAATACCCTGCACACAGCAGCATCCGTATTCAAGCACTGATCACATGGTATCTGATACCAGAAAGATCATAGATTAGTATACAGCGTGTAGGCTATATACATGGAGGGGGACTAATACCCTGCACACAGCAGCATCCGTATTCAAGCACTGATCACATGGTATCTGATACCAGAAAGATCATAGATTAGTATACAGCGTGTAGGCTATATACATGGAGGGGGACTAATACCCTGCACACAGCAGCATCTGTATTCAAGCACTGATCACATGGTATCTGATACCAGAAAGATCATAGATCAGTATACAGCATGTAGGCTATATACATGGAGGGGGACTAATACCCTGCACACAGCAGCATCCGTATTCAAGCACTGATCACATGGTATCTGATACCAGAAAGATCATAGATTAGTATACAGCATGTAGGCTATATACATGGAGGGGGACTAATACCCTGCACACAGCAGCATCCGTATTCAAGCACTGATCACATGGTATCTGATACCAGAAAGATCATAGATCAGTATACAGCATGTAGGCTATATACATGGAGGGGGACTAATACCCTGCACACAGCAGCATCCGTATTCAAGCACTGATCACATGGTATCTGATACCAGAAAGATCATAGATCAGTATACAGCATGTAGGCTATATACATGGAGGGGGACTAATACCCTGCACACAGCAGCATCCGTATTCAAGCACTGATCACATGGTATCTGATACCAGAAAGATCATAGATTAGTATACAGCGTGTAGGCTATATACATGGAGGGGGACTAATACCCTTCACACAGCAGCATCCGTATTCAAGCACTGATCACATGGTATCTGATACCAGAAAGATCATAGATTAGTATACAGCGTGTAGGCTATATACATGGAGGGGGACTAATACCCTGCACACAGCAGCATCCGTATTCAAGCACTGATCACATGGTATCTGATACCAGAAAGATCATAGATTAGTATACAGCGTGTAGGCTATATACATGGAGGGGGACTAATACCCTGCACACAGCAGCATCCGTATTCAAGCACTGATCACATGGTATCTGATACCAGAAAGATCATAGATCAGTATACAGCATGTAGGCTATATACATGGAGGGGGACTAATACCCTGCACACTGCAGCATCCGTATTCAAGCACTGATCACATGGTATCTGATACCAGAAAGATCATAGATCAGTATACAGCGTGTAGGCTATATACATGGAGGGAGACTAATACCCTGCACACAGCAGCATCCGTATTCAAGCACTGATCACATGGTATCTGATACCAGAAAGATCATAGATCAGTATACAGCGTGTAGGCTATATACATGGAGGGGGACTAATACCCTGCACACAGCAGCATCCGTATTCAAGCACTGATCACATGGTATCTGATACCAGAAAGATCATAGATCAGTATACAGCGTGTAGGCTATATACATGGAGGGGGACTAATACCCTGCACACAGCAGCATCCGTATTCAAGCACTGATCACATGGTATCTGATACCAGAAAGATCATAGATTAGTATACAGCATGTAGGCTATATACATGGAGGGGGACTAATACCCTGCACACAGCAGCATCCGTATTCAAGCACTGATCACATGGTATCTGATACCAGAAAGATCATAGATCAGTATACAGCATGTAGGCTATATACATGGAGGGGGACTAATACCCTGCACACAGCAGCATCCGTAATCAAGCACTGATCACATGGTATCTGATACCAGAAAGATCATAGATTAGTATACAGCGTGTAGGCTATATACATGGAGGGGGACTAATACCCTGCACACAGCAGCATCCGTATTCAAGCACTGATCACATGGTATCTGATACCAGAAAGATCATAGATTAGTATACAGCGTGTAGGCTATATACATGGAGGGGGACTAATACCCTGCACACAGCAGCATCTGTATTCAAGCACTGATCACATGGTATCTGATACCAGAAAGATCATAGATCAGTATACAGCATGTAGGCTATATACATGGAGGGGGACTAATACCCTGCACACAGCAGCATCCGTATTCAAGCACTGATCACATGGTATCTGATACCAGAAAGATCATAGATCAGTATACAGCATGTAGGCTATATACATGGAGGGGGACTAATACCCTGCACACAGCAGCATCCGTATTCAAGCACTGATCACATGGTATCTGATACCAGAAAGATCATAGATTAGTATACAGCATGTAGGCTATATACATGGAGGGGGACTAATACCCTGCACACAGCAGCATCCGTATTCAAGCACTGATCACATGGTATCTGATACCAGAAAGATCATAGATCAGTATACAGCGTGTAGGCTATATACATGGAGGGGGACTAATACCCTGCACACAGCAGCATCCGTAATCAAGCACTGATCACATGGTATCTGATACCAGAAAGATCATAGATTAGTATACAGCGTGTAGGCTATATACATGGAGGGGGACTAATACCCTGCACACAGCAGCATCCGTATTCAAGCACTGATCACATGGTATCTGATACCAGAAAGATCATAGATTAGTATACAGCGTGTAGGCTATATACATGGAGGGGGACTAATACCCTGCACACAGCAGCATCCGTATTCAAGCACTGATCACATGGTATCTGATACCAGAAAGATCATAGATTAGTATACAGCGTGTAGGCTATATACATGGAGGGGGACTAATACCCTGCACACTGCAGCATCTGTATTCAAGCACTGATCACATGGTATCTGATACCAGAAAGATCATAGATCAGTATACAGCATGTAGGCTATATACATGGAGGGGGACTAATACCCTGCACACAGCAGCATCCGTATTCAAGCACTGATCACATGGTATCTGATACCAGAAAGATCATAGATCAGTATACAGCATGTAGGCTATATACATGGAGGGGGACTAATACCCTGCACACAGCAGCATCCGTATTCAAGCACTGATCACATGGTATCTGATACCAGAAAGATCATAGATCAGTATACAGCGTGTAGGCTATATACATGGAGGGGGACTAATACCCTGCACACAGCAGCATCCGTAATCAAGCACTGATCACATGGTATCTGATACCAGAAAGATCATAGATTAGTATACAGCGTGTAGGCTATATACATGGAGGGGGACTAATACCCTGCACACAGCAGCATCCGTATTCAAGCACTGATCACATGGTATCTGATACCAGAAAGATCATAGATCAGTATACAGCATGTAGGCTATATACATGGAGGGGGACTAATACCCTGCACACAGCAGCATCCGTATTCAAGCACTGATCACATGGTATCTGATACCAGAAAGATCATAGATCAGTATACAGCGTGTAGGCTATATACATGGAGGGAGACTAATACCCTGCACACAGCAGCATCCGTATTCAAGCACTGATCACATGGTATCTGATACCAGAAAGATCATAGATTAGTATACAGCATGTAGGCTATATACATGGAGGGGGACTAATACCCTTCACACAGCAGCATCCGTATTCAAGCACTGATCACATGGTATCTGATACCAGAAAGATCATAGATCAGTATACAGCGTGTAGGCTATATACATGGAGGGGGACTAATACCCTGCACACAGCAGCATCCGTATTCAAGCACTGATCACATGGTATCTGATACCAGAAAGATCATAGATTAGTATACAGCATGTAGGCTATATACATGGAGGGGGACTAATACCCTGCACACAGCAGCATCCGTATTCAAGCACTGATCACATGGTATCTGATACCAGAAAGATCATAGATCGGTATGCAGCGTGTAGGCTATATACATGGAGGGGGACTAATACCCTGCACACAGCAGCATCCGTATTCAAGCACTGATCACATGGTATCTGATACCAGAAAGATCATAGATTAGTATACAGCGTGTAGGCTATATACATGGAGGGGGACTAATACCCTGCACACAGCAGCATCCGTAATCAAGCACTGATCACATGGTATCTGATACCAGAAAGATCATAGATTAGTATACAGCGTGTAGGCTATATACATGGAGGGGGACTAATACCCTGCACACAGCAGCATCCGTATTCAAGCACTGATCACATGGTATCTGATACCAGAAAGATCATAGATTAGTATACAGCGTGTAGGCTATATACATGGAGGGGGACTAATACCCTGCACACAGCAGCATCCGTATTCAAGCACTGATCACATGGTATCTGATACCAGAAAGATCATAGATCAGTATACAGCATGTAGGCTATATACATGGAGGGGGACTAATACCCTTCACACAGCAGCATCCGTATTCAAGCACTGATCACATGGTATCTGATACCAGAAAGATCATAGATCAGTATACAGCGTGTAGGCTATATACATGGAGGGGGACTAATACCCTGCACACAGCAGCATCCGTATTCAAGCACTGATCACATGGTATCTGATACCAGAAAGATCATAGATCAGTATACAGCATGTAGGCTATATACATGGAGGGAGACTAGACATGAGGAATAATGAGACCAGTATATTCTCCATACTGGCCCATCATCTATGTGACCTGCCCCTACCCCAGGCTGCTCCTCTCCCACCAGTGTCTGTAATACGTGTCCTCCCTGCTACTCCATCTTAAGCCCAGTAAAATCACATGCCCTTGTTCTGCTCCTCCTGTCACACACTCCCCACAATCACCATCACACCAGGACTATGAGAAGCTGCAGACATCGCATGTGGGGTATAATACCATCACTATATGAGATGTCAGCCATGCCTGCAGTATGCATACAGGGGCAGTGTGGGAGGCTGTTCTATGAGGTAGAAAATGGAAGAGCACATGGTATCTGAGGTAAACCTACAGTGCACTAATACAGAAGTGAATGGTGGAGGAACACACAATGTCTGAGGTAAAACATTCCTCTATATTTCAGGTAGATGAAGTGAAATTGCCCAGTTCTGTGAGGTAATAAACCCTGTATTATACTTCCTGAGGCTGTAGACCTGTTTCTGCCATATCTTCTGGTAGGAGAAAAAGGAAGAGACCATGAGACAGGAAAGTATATTTTTCATTAACTCTTTCCTCCCAAGAGTAATACAAAACCAGGCACAAACTGGACTGCTGTTTGTAAAAGGGGAGACACCCAGCCTAATACACCCAATATAAATATACTGTAGATAATAAAATCTCCAGGATTTCAGGGTCCCCCCTTCCTACAGTCATGTGTCCCCTTCGCCTAGTACTCCGGGGAGTTCATTATATCTGATAATTACTTATGTAAGCAATGCTAGCACATTCTGATTCTTTTTGTATTTTTTTCTTAAAAACTTTCCAATCTTTACAGGACAATAAAATGGTAAATTCTCTGACCAACTTACTGATTTCTTGTTTCAGGTCCTCATAGCTTCACAGGAGAAGACTGCTGTGAATACCATGTGCATGGGGGGCCAGCAGTGGTCAGTGGTGTACTTCAGGCTTTAGGTACGGTTTAGAAATGTTACCTTTAGGCCATGTGCCCACGATGCGGAAATGCTCCGGATTTTTCCTGAGCGTTTCTGCATCTCCCTGGCAGAAAAAACACATGTGGATTGTACATGTGGATTGTACATGCGGATTGTACATGCGGATTGTACATGCGGATTGTACATGCGGATTGTACATGCGGATTGTACATGCGGATTGTACATGTGGATTGTACATGCGGATTGTACATGCGGATTGTACATGCATTTTTCCTGCCAGGGACATGCGGATGTGAAGCGTTCTTCACTTTCATTTCCGCATGCGGGTTGTCAAGCGCTTTCCAGGCGATTTTAGCATCACTTGGAAAGTGCTTGACAACTTGGTCACACTATATAAATCCATGCAACCGGCATGGATTTATATACTGTGACCGAAAGAATGGTAAAAAATAAATATTATACTTACCTTCTGATGGCCCCCGGTGTCTTTATCCGATGCGTCCAGTCTCCCCGAAGTCAGCAGTCGCGTGACCCGCCACATGACTAAATGACATGGAAGGTCCTTTTAGACCACTGCGAGACAACGGGGAGCCAGGACGCATCGGATAAGGACACCGGGGGCCATCAGAAGGTAAGTATAATGTATATTTTTTATTTGAATTCTTTTTTTTTTTTTTTACAGGTACTATGATACCCGGGTCAGGAGGAGAGTCTCCTCTTCTCCAGACCCGGGTACCATCCGCACATTCAATCGCTTAATATCCGCATGTGCACATGTAGTCATGTGGATATTAAGCGATTCAATGCAAGTCAATGGCCACAAAAACGCTGCGATTATGCAAAATAATTGGTAGTGCTGCGGATTTTTCCGCAATGATAATCCGCAGCGGAAATTTCCTCAGCATGTGCACAGCAGGATTATCATTGGGGAACATAGCAGACCTTCTACCAAGCGTTTTTTAAGCTTTTCTGCAGCGGAATTGCCGCTGCAGAAACGCTTAAAAACGCATAGTGGGCACACAGCCTTAGAACAGAATGGTGGCAGGCTGACTATGCTAAGGCTGTAAGGCATTCTCATCACACCTGCTGGTATTAAGCATTGTCTATTAGGGTTCGTACTCCTAAACCCTTCATCAAATCTTAATGTGGATACCCTCAAATGAAAGCTGAAAGTCTGATCTTCAACTGCATCTGAATTGTTTTGTTTAAAATTCATTGTGGTAATGTCTAGAACCAAAATTAGAAAAATGTTGTCTCTGTCCAAATATATATGGACCGAACTGTAAGTGGGTAAAATAAATAAATGGGTGTGAGAAAAAAAATCGGATGCCATACTGAGCCACATTATAGCATTCGATTTTTATGGCTGCATTGCAGTTCTGTAACGCAGAAAACTATAAATGGGTCCTGTAAATGGATTGTATACGCACCGCACATAGGTGACAAGTGAGAAAAAAATTCTTCCCTCTTTTCTGGATGATAATCAGACTCTCTCTCTCTCTTTCTCTTTCTCTTTCTCTTTCTCTTTCTCTCTTTCTCTCTCTTTTTCTCTTTTTCTCTTTTTCTCTTTTTCTCTTTTTCTCTTTTTCTCTTTCTCTCTTTCTTTCTCTCTTTCTCTCTTTCTCTCTTTTTCTCTTTTTCTCTTTCTCTCTTTCTCTCTTTCTCTCTTTCTCTCTTTCTCTCTTTCTCTCTTTCTCTCTTTCTCTCTTTCTCTCTTTCTCTCTTTCTCTCTTTCTCTCTTTCTCTCTTTCTCTCTTTCTCTCTTTCTCTCTTTCTCTCTTTCTCTCTTTCTCTCTTTCTCTCTTTCTCTTTTTTTCTTTCTTTTTCTCTCTCTCTCTTTTTCTCTCTCTTTCTCTCTCTTTCTCTTTTTTTCTCTCTCAGGATTATTGCAAATGTTCCGTCCAGCAGAGCCAGGTGAATTCACCAAAAGGGCTTTCCAGAATGGAAAACTGGATCTGACAGAAGTTGAAGGACTTGGGGATCTTATTCATGCAGAGACTGAGGTTCAGAGAAGGCAGGCCTTGCGTCAGATGTCTGGGGAGCTTGGACAACTATACCAGAGATGGAGCCAACAGCTAATCAGGGTTAGATGAATGCATAACCTATGATAAAATGTGTCATCATAATATTTAAGGAATTATAATTTCATAATATGATGATTCTATGTTGTATAATTTTTATATTTCATATAATTTTTAACCAGATCATTATTAACATGTGTGATTAACCTTATATTTTTAGATTTGTTGTACATTGCTTTTTTTTTTTTACCTTTTTCTAGTTTTGCTTTAAATGACGACTTTAGCGGACGTTTGGTTGCATGCCAGGGCCATCACTCAGAGTCGAAGTGTTTGGGAGTGTTCCATGTAGAGAGCCCAGGAGCTGCACATAAAGGGACAACCTTTAGGGCACTTGACATCACAGTGCAAGGAAGGTTAAAACTTCTTCTGAGATTTTTCATTACAGTCTAATTCTTAGACAGTGCAAGCTTAGACTGGACAGTAGAGATGATGAGAATCGATTTGTAAGACCTGGTCCAGTGGCCATGTCTGTAATCTGTGGCCTTTGGTCAGGAGCCCTGAGAACTGCCTCCAACCTCCCAGCATCCCCAGCTTCTCTCTTGATTAGCCAGCCTGACACGAGATCATTGTTGCAGCATAACACGTGACGTTGCCCCAGGTCGTCTGATCAAAATAAGGGCTGCCGATGCTGGCAGATTTGAGGCGGTTCTTGGAGCTCCTGTCCAATGGATACAGAATACTGGGTCCTGTGAATCGATTCACACCATCACTACTAGACAGTCTAAGAATGCACCCAATTTATCCATATGGCGTATTTTAAGACTAGACTAAGTTTACACTGCCTATTAGCTTTTAGCGCAGTGTTTCTCACATTAAACCATCTCCTTTGCAATAAAGCCATTCCCTTTGTCGGACAAGTCTTAAAAAGTGTTTAAAATTTAACGCAAGACATGAAAGCCATTTTTTTTTGCACTAATTTCACACCAGAATTCAAACGCATTTAGCTGATAAATATGCCCCAATATCTACATTTTCCCTGGTTTGAATACTGGCAGTTATACATATCAATGTAAAAGTTGTTTGGTGATTTTAACTCTCACAATGGAGTAGATCTAAAAATAGTGTAAAAGAAAACTGTCTATGGCAACCAGTCACGGAACAGCTTTGAGTTTTCAAAACCACGCTAAGAAATGAAAGCTGGGCTGTGATTGGTTGCTGTGAGCAACAAAGATAGTTTTTCTTTTACAGATCTTTCATATAGCTAACCCAAGGTCTCTATGATAACATTGCTACTGTTGGAAATCAAAACCAAATTGGGCAAATTTTATCATCAGAATCTTTCTTAAGGCTTTGGGCCTTTAAGTTCAAGTGATAATATTCCCTACCCATCACCATTATTGGGGGACTTATGTCCCTGTTATCCCCTGGTCTGACTACACTAGTCAGTCGAAGTTGAACATATTAATAAATATTTTAGTTTTTGTTTTCTTTAAATGCTGTATTTTTCTAAAGCAATGCTTATATCAACATGATAGTTGTTTCTATATTATTGTTCTGATCATTTCTCATGCACTTTATTTTTGATTTTGTCAGTTTATTAAAAGGCTTCATATGAGAATTGAAACTGCAGCTTTCCTAATCACATGTCAGGACCGCTGTACTCTGAAGAAATATAGCTCGAGATATATCAACTACCAGAAGAGCTGCCGTCATAAGAACACATACCTTAGTCGAGGAGCAGCACTGACATGAGACGGAATAAATCTTTTCACTGACTGAGCACATATACCCAATCTGTTGAGCAACGTAAGTCGGAAGAGGTCCCGTTGTGCTCAGTCAGTGAAAAGATTTATACTGTCTCATGTCAGCGCTGCACCTCGAATGACAGAGGTATGTGTCCTTATGACGGCAGTCTCAACCTCTGGTTATTTACTCTGTCCTGACTAGTACTACCACAGCTGGAATTATGCCCAGGCACCATGTTTATCACATTCTTGGAGAATCCCTTTAATTGCACACTATTTCTAGGTATTTTACAAATATTTTTTTACTTAAATGGGTTATTCACTTTATCTTTTGTATCATTATTATAGGATTTCATTTCATTTAATTTTTCATCGTCCTGTATATGTTACTGCAGCTTTCGTCACAGACTGCACTGCTTTTCTGTCCACAAAATGGCTGCTGATAGGAAAGCATCTATATATATAATCGTCTTATCCCGTCTGTCTGTCTGTCCTGGAAATCCCGCGTCGCTCATTGGTCTGGCAGCGGCCAATCAGCGCCGCGGGATTTCTGAAAAAAGATGGCGGCCGTTAGCGGCTCATCTGGCGGACGGAGGTCAGCGGCGATGCAGCGGGGAGATGAGCGGCGCTAGCAGCACAACTACCCCGACTGGCGCCGCTGACCTCCATGCGGCTAACATCGGAAGATCAGCGGGTTGGCCCGGTGATCTCCCGACAGCAAGTGTGAACGGAGAACCGGTCGGGATGCTTCTGCTGCGAGCAGCCGCTCATCTCCCGGCTTCTCGCAGCAGAAGGAGCCGCACAGGCAGCGCTGCTCCCCGGTCCTCGCTAATACGGAGCCGCACAAGCAGCGCCGCTCCCGGGCCCACACTAATACGACGCTGATGGTTGCGGTGGCCGGCCGCGACCAATCAACGAGATGGGCGGCAAATGTAAACACCGCTCTGCTGATTGGTCGCGACCAATCAGCGATTTTGGCTCCAAATTTAAACACCGCTCTGCTCATTGGTCCCGGCGCCGGCCAGCCGAGACCAATCAGCGAGATTGCCGCCAAATTTAAACAAGCTCTCCGGTCCTCACTAACACAGTTCGCTGATTGGTCTCGGCCGCCAACCGTGACCAATCACCGATATTGCCGCCAAATTTAAACACCGTTTTGCTGATTAGTCGCGGTTGCTGGCTGCGACCAATCAGCGATTTTTGGCGCCAAATTTAAACAACGTTCTGCTGATTGCGCCCGGTTGGCCGCATACAGTCATGGCCAAAAGTTTTGAGAATGACACCAAAATTATATTTTCACATGATCTGCTGGCCTCTGGTTTTTATTAGTGTTTGTCTGATGTTTATATCACATACAGAAATATAATTGCAATCATATTATGAGTACCAATAGGTTATATTGACAGTTAGAATGAGTTAATGCAGCAAGTCAATATTTGCAGTGTTGCCCCTTCTTCTTCAAGACCTCTGTAATTCTCCCTGGCATGCTCTCAATCAACTTTTGGACCAAATCCTGACTGATAGCAGTCCATTCTTGCATAATCAATGCTTGCATTTTGCCAGAATTTGTTGGTTTTTGTTTGTCCACCAGTCTCTTGATGATTGACCACAAGTTCTCAATGGGATTAAGATCTGGGGAGTTTCCAGGCCATGGACCCAAAATCTCTATGTTTTGTTCCATGAGCCATTTAGTTATCAACTTTGCTTTATGGCAAGGTGCTCCATCATGCTGGAAAAGGCATTGTTGGGCGCCAAACTGCTCTTGGACGGTTGGGAGAAGTTACTCTTGGAGGACATTCTGGTACCATTCTTTATTCATGGCTGTGTTTTTAGGCAAGACTGTGACTGAGCTGATTCCCTTGGCTGAGAAGCAACCCCACACATGAATGGTTTCAGGATGCTTTACAGTTGGCATGAGACAAGACTGGTGGTAGCGCTCACCTCTTCTTCTGCGAATAAGCTGTTTTCCAGATGTCCCAAACAATCGAAAAGGGGATTCATCAGAGAAAATGACTTTGCCCCAGTCCTCAGCAGGCCACTCCCTGTACCTTTTGCAGAATATCAGTCGGTCCCTGATGTTTTTTCTGGAGAGAAGTGGCTTCTTTGCTGCCCTCCTTGAAACCAGCCCTTGCTCAAAGAGTCTCCGCCTCACAGTGCGTGCAGAAGCACTCACACCAGCCTGCTGCCATTCCTGAGCAAGCTCGGCACTGCTGGTAGTCCGATCCCGCAGCTGAAACAGTTTTAAGATACGGTCCTGGCGCTTGCTGGTCTTTCTTGGGTGCCCTGGAGCCTTTTTGACAACAATGGAAGCTCTCTCCTTGAAGTTCTTGATGATGCGATAGATTGTTGACTGAGGTGCAATCTTTGTAGCTGCGATACTCTTCCCTGTTAGGCCATTTTTGTGCAGTGCAATGATGGCTGCACGTGTTTCTTTAGAGATAACCATGGTTAACTGAAGAGAAACAATGATACCAAGAACCAGCCTCCTTTTAAAGTGTCCAGTGATGTCATTCTAACTTAATCATGACTGATTGATCGCCAGCCCTGTGCTCATCAACACCCACACCTGTGTTAATGGATCAATCACTAAAACGATGTTAGCTGCTCCTTTTAAGGCAGGACTGCAATGATGTTGAAATGTGCTTTGGGGGTTAAAGTTCATTTTCTGGGCAAATATTGACTTTGCAAGTACAGTAATTGCTGTTAAGCTGATCACTCTTTGACATTCAGGAGTATATGCAAATTGCCATTACAAAAAATGAAGCAGTAAACTTTGGAAAAATTACTATTTGTCTCATTCTCAATACTTTTGGCCATGACTGTACATATTCTAGAATACCCGATGCGTTCGAATCGGGCCACCATCTAGTGTGACCATATCTGTCTATCCTACAATGGAAAAATAGACAGGTCTGGTAACATGCTCCTTCATCTGCAGAGAAAGAACTAACAAGTTCCTGGTTTTGTACAGGTTATCTATACATCATCTGTAAAGATGAGTGAATCCGTACAAGGCTAATTGAAAGAATTCGGATTCTATTGAATACAATTTTTGTTGTTTGCTTTTTTGCGACTTCAACAAAATTATTGCTGGCAGGGGTGAAAGTTTTTTTTTCTTTTTTTTTTTTTCCTTCTACACTCAGCTCGCTGTTAACCTGTCCTGCCGCTGCAACAGGACTGGATTGGCCCACAGGGTAATAGTCGGGCCCCTGTAAAAGAATGGACCCTCCAACCCACTTTTTACAATAGCAGTGCTTTAACACGATTCACTGTTTATAGATAAAGTCAGCATCTAATCATTCATTAAGCATGCTACTCAGTTTATTATCGTGTAGAACCATAAGTAAATTTGTGTGCTAGGATGAGGCTATTTTTCTGGTAGGTTATTGATGATCTATTTGACACTAACCGTAGCTAGTACCTGTAGCTAGCTTAGGCTACGTACCTCTTCACTGTGTGCAACATCCTTTTCCTCGATCTTTACTCTTCACTGTGGCTTTGGGTCCTGAGTAGGCCTGTATGTCACAACACAATTTCGACAGATTCCCTCATCAATAGTCATTAGTCTTCTACTTGTAACTTAATATGCAATGTGGATACATTCAGTTTGCTGGTCTAATACCTGTGTACTTTGTTACTTACCAGGCACTTGCTCACATTGAGGCCTTCATAGATTTTAGTGAGGATGATAATGTGGAGGAAGGAGTTTTATTAGCAGGTAAGAGTTCAAATAACCTAATACAGATGTTGGATTTGCCCTGCTCTCTAAATGTTATGCACAAATATATAAAAAGTGGATATATTTCAAAATGTCACAATTATCAGAAATGCAGCCACTTCAGAATTCTCAACCTTAATTTGTTTTTACAGCTGTCTAAATCAGTCATTAATAATATACTTCAATTTAGACCCTTCTTGCCTTTCGCACTTTGCCAACCTTTTTTACATTGAGAAAACGGTCAAAAAAACAGTCGTGAGACACAATCTGTGCAAAGAAATTATAAAAGCCATATTTAAAAAAAATAACATCACTAGTTATTAAATGGTTATCACTAGTCGGTAGAGGGTTATTCTAGTTATTGTGGGTCAGAGGGAAAGTGTATCTACTATTTATTTTATGCAGTATTCATATTTCGTATAACCATTGTAAAACTTTTAAAATGTTTTAAAAATGTAGATTGACTGTCTCTGTGTGCAGCTCCCTGTACTTGTCCACATAGCGGACGGGTGCAGGTACTCTCTGCTATTTACATGCACTAGTCTGACCTGTAAATCGGACCAGACTACAGCATGCTGCAATATTTTTCACAGCACATAGGCTCACATCTGGCAGTACAGAGGCAAAAATAAGTTAATTTGAACATACCTTAAGACTGAATTATGAAATCCACATATGGTTCTAGCACGGACCATGACTTTTCAGACTGACCATTGGACTCATGGCCTGAACTCTACAGCCTCATAGACATATATATGAGAATGCTAAGTTGGGGATTCGCAGTCTGTCTTTAAATCGTAATTTCAGACCATAATATATGAATGTGTGAATGAGGCCTTAGCCCGAATTCAGCTATTCGTGTTTTACAGTCTGAGCATGGACCGTGATACATAGAGTAACCGTGGGCCTTCCAAACTCAACAGCCTCATAGGCATATATATACCTCCCAACTACGAAAGCTAAGAATGAGGGACACTTAATGCGTCATGTCAATATTTATTTTAGGCTAAGTCAGTACCTTAACTTCACCCTCCTACATGGACCCACACTGAAATATTTCTCCTAGTGAAGCCAGTTAGTGCTGCCACACAGTATGGTACCATTTTCATGGTCTCCACAATGCCCCCCAAACACAGTATGATGTCCACACAGCTCTGCTACATCAACACACACACCTTGAATGTGTCATGCTCCTCGTCAATGCTGATTAGCCATTGGATATTTCCTCCACTGTTCAGTCTATGCAGAAACTGAACATCCTGCCAGGACCTTTATGTCACGTGAGAATGGAATCGACTATGAGAAAAGCACAATACAGAAGTTTTGTTTTTGCTTGTTGGTGTTACGTGACAATCAGGGTTGCCAACTTGATTATTTTTATTTTTTCTGGACAGCTTATCAAAAAATTACAGACAATATTTTTACATACACATTGGAAAACCATAATAAATCATTATGATTATCAGTGGTACAGGTCTAAATCCTATAATTCTGATATGACGACAGCTGCTGCAGTCACTGTAAAATAATAATTATAATCAAAAATATCTGTGTAAGTTTGTTCAGCTATGAAAAAAATCACGGACACCTTAAAATATTTTTACAGACATTGCAAAAAACTGCTCTATTTTTACTGACTGTCCTGGAATTTCTGGATGGTTGGCAACCCTGATTCAAAGCACCAATGGGTCCTGGCATTACTTCCAGTCCCTGCATAGACTTCATGATGTAGGAGGATGTGATGATTCCCTGCTTCACCGTTCTATTCAGCAGCATCTGTGTCCTGAGAAGACAGATACAGCTGAAGTCAGGACATTCCCTTAACCTCCAGCAACAGCAGGACAGCTCCCCAGATTCAGGACAGTTCCGCTGGATCCGAAACGATGGCCAGTCTGTGCTTTGCAGTTTGTGCTCGGACAGTGACACATGGACGTCTGAAGTCTGCCTCCGGGCTCGTGCACACAACCGATTTTCTCGTATGAGTGATATCGGTGATATTCTATGGGGCTGTTCACATGCACGATTTTTTCCTCAGACCGAGTGGTCCGCAGAAAAAATCTGAGACCTGTCCGATTTTGACCCAAGTGATGATATCTGAGTACGGTCCAATTTTCACTGACAGACTGACATTTTAGACTGACAGAATGGAGAAGGTGGAGAAACTTTATAGATTTTTTTCTCTCCATGTCTATGAAAAATTGACACTCTGATCAGAATAATCAGACCTTTCTTCCTGGATGTGGAGAAAACAGTGGTGTGACCCTACCCTTAGGCTGATACTACATTATATCAATACACCCCTATATCCGCCACTGCTGAGGTCCTGATGTTGTGACTAGACTATCCCAACAGGATGCGTCACCGCTCTAGTCAGCCAGTCATTGAGCACTGAGCTCAGCGACTGGCTGACTAGAGCAGTGATGCTTTGACATGACCGATTTAGTCACAACACCGGTTGGGCAGCAGTGGCGGGAAGCTGGATGCTGCTAGCACTCACTAGCTAAGCAGTGGAGACAGCCCGTGTAAATGAACTATGCTCTCCACTCACTGATGTGCTGGCTCCTCCCACTGTCCTGCAATGTCACTTGCATGCAGACAGATCAGGAGGGGGATGAGGTCACCAGACAGGAGGAGGAGGCAGCCTTAACCTTTTCATGGATTGTCCTCCTCCTGCACTTTGTCCTGCTCCTAGTGCAATGTAAAGCAGACAGCTAATGCGCTGATGAAGCAGACAGCCGAGCCCCCCAAGTCATATGTGGCCCGCAAGCTTCAGGTTGGGGATCTCTGCCTTAGTAGGTGAAGCTCTGAGACAGACTATATGCTAGGCATATGCTGCATTTTAAAGGGGGTTCTAAACTTAAAGTGTAACCTTCGTTTTAATTTTTAGTTCAGAAATCAATAGTACACGTGAAAATAAGCAACTTTGTAATCTGTCTTATCACAGACATCTGCTTCTTTCTCTGCCAGAATTGACCAGTCATTATCAAAGTTCTCAATTCTGAGGTAAAATCTGTATTCAGTGAAGACTGACTTTCCCATTACTGAGATAGGAGATGGCAGCTGCTACTGATGAGATTCTATGTAGACAGGAGGAGGGGGAGGAGCTCTGCAAGTAGGAGCTCCTCCCATCTACATCGAATCTCATCAGTAGCAGCTGCCATCTCCTATCTCACTAATGGGAAAGTCTGTCTTCACTGAATACAGATTTTACCTCAGAATTGAGAACTTTGATAATGACTGATTTAATATTGATAGCAGGTTGTACGTAATATTTCACTAGTATGTTTTTGTTTTTTAATCCATTGATAGTAGAATGTACATAATATTTCACTAGTATGTTTTTGTTTTTTAATCCATTGATAGTAGAATGTACATAATATTTCACTAGTATGTTTTTGTTTTTTAATCCATTGATAGTAGAATGTACATAATATTTCACTAGTATGTTTTTGTTTTTTAATCCATTGATAGTAGAATGTACATAATATTTCACTAGTATGTTTTTGTTTTTTAATCCATTGATAGTAGAATGTACATAATATTTCACTAGTATGTTTTTTGGCTAATTTTGTTAAAATAAAAATCTATTAAGGCATCTACAGTTTTTCTTATTTTATTAAAATGTCAGTTGATGAAGTAGTTGGAAAGCTACAAAAAGAACTGGAGGAGCATCTTGGTGACAACCGGCGAGGAGAAAGGTTGAGAGGTGGAGTGCAAGTTGTCCTTACTGGAGCTACTAATGCAGGAAAAAGCAGCCTTCTCAATGAGATTAGTAAGTACTGATCAGTTGGGAAATACATTTTTAAAGAAATCCACGGCAATCATGTATTCATCATAAAATGTAGTCTGAAACTGGTTTTCATTTTTACAATTCACTGTTGTGTAATGTGAGCTTTTCCTTTTTGCCCTTTAATTTAGACTTCACGTTTGGGCTTCAGTGGGGGCAGCAGACGCTTGACTGCATCAGAGAGATTTTGTTAGCTTTTTTCACGTATCTAACGTAGTGTATATTTGTATTCCTCATGACATAACCATGATGGAACATGTTTTCTTAGAACTAAGACTTGCTGTCTTAGTATTGTCCAGATTTATGGTTCTGGCATATGGCCATTCGTAAACCTGGCGTATTTTTACATGGTCTTGTCTAAATGTAGTTGGTTTACTTTGTGCCACAAATTTGTTCCACAATTCTGGTGCATTTTTGGCTCCCAGTGTTGCAGCATAGACTACACTCCTTCTCTGAAACCACACCTTGTCCAACAAGACGCATAAAGTATCTAAAAGACGTGATAAATTTGGTGAAGGTATTGAAGCACTTTTTTTGGCACAAAGGTATGCCTAAATTGTGGCACATTTAGCTTCATACATCTTCCCCTATGTCTTGTTCTGTTCACCTAGCATTCCTCCTGAAGTGCTATATATAAATTGACTATTGGATATTGTCTTCCCTTTGCCAAAAGCAATGGTATTAGCAACTCTAACACTGTCCAGATATTAAAGGAAGTTTACCGAGCTTGTAAACCAGATGATGCCGTCATAGATGAGAAGCATTTACTGTATTTTTCATTCTCCCAGTCGTGTGCTTCACCTTTTGATTTGATGCTGCCAGGACTTACATGCATGCCCCTACACAGGCATCTTGGCTACAAATGGTACATCAGTAAGTGATACATCTTACTACATGTAAAGCATTTGAGCATAAATGTAAAGATTGAAAATCCCTCTAAAGAGATTTTTGAGCATCAGCATTTTGATGTCTATTAAGAGTGGGGGTCCAAATCTTGGCACCATTTTACATCAGCTGTTTGAAGCTCCGTTGCACTAGAACCCTGCAGCGTCTTTCATTGCTTTGTCTACCTGTGTGTCATTAGCTTAGTGGTGGCAGCGTGGGGTGCTGCATGGTCCCATTAAGGTGAAAAGGACACCGCTACAGTACCCTGGACTGTCGCTACTAAGTAAGTTAACAAAATGTTGTAAACATTGAAGTCCCTACCAGACTCGCATCACTGCTGCCCCTTTAAAGTAGCTGATCAATGAGGTTTGCCGGCATACAGGCACCAGCTAGTATTGATGGTTTATCCTATCAATAGGTAATCAATAATCTCTATTTCTTTTACGAGACATCTCCTTAAAAGCCTAAAATACATGCATGAAAATATTGGTTGAGTGTAATAAACTCACTTCAATAGAAATTTCAATGTTCCTTCCAGTATTGTTGCAGCGTTATACATTTCTTTTGAATAGATGATTATTGGTACACTGTGTCCATTTCACTGTACAATGTTCCTATAAGAACATCCCAAGGCTAAAGCTACACATATAAATGTGGCGTCTTATATATTATATTTGTATGTACAGCCATTTGATTAATTGACTATTGTGGTCAATTGCTGTTGCACAAGCTTTCCCTATTGAGCTATTTTACCAGGGGACTCATCATGTGCAATCTGTCATGTGTCCACAAGGTGGCACTGCTGTGTATGGAAATGTACATTCAGACACCAGACTGTAAAGCGTTTATTCACTTCTCGACACAACATATTAATAATGTTATATGATTGCATGTAACAAATATTTCATTAATTTATTTATTTTATTCTACATTCAATTTTCATATAATTTTTTTTCTAGTTTTAATTGAGATTCATATCTAAGTATTTAAAATGGGCATCAGGTGCTAAGATTATATTTGATTCTATGTAAGCTGTTCTGCATAAAAAAAGTCATATGTGAGTTTATCATGTCTGTATTTTCACACTTGTATTTTCCATATCTTTGGGTGCCACTCTTGTTGTGGACTTCCAAATTGGTATATTTTTTTGAGAATTGAAGGAGAACGGCAAATCCTCAAATCTAAATGTTCGTTCTTTATTGAGTATCTATAAAAAATAGAAAAAATGTTAAAATCCACATGGCATGGTCTGAAAATTTGCTGATGTGTTCCTGGCATCTCAGCGCACTTATTCATAGTGAATAATGGTGCTGAGACTCAAGAAACGCATCAGTGAATTTTTAGACCATGCCATGTGGATTTTAACCTTTTTTCTGTTTCTTATGAACAATCAGTAAAGAAGTAACATATTTTATGAGATTTGTGGATGTGCCATGTGTAAGCTGTTATTAGTTCTCTGTTGGTTTTTATCCTTTAAAGGGAATCTGTCACTAGGTTTTTGTCACCTAATCTGAGAGCAGCATAATGTAGGGGCAGAAACCCAGATTCTCATTCCTGGACTGCTTGCTGTAGTTTTAATAAAATCATTATTTTATCAGCAGGAGATTATCATTAGAAGACTAGTAAACCTGCTGCCATGTGGTCCAACCACAGATTTCTGCCTATGGACAGTTTACACAAAAATCTGTCACTCATTGGTGTGGGCAGGGGTATACAGAGCTCAGCATTCAGAGGACTGCTACATCTGCAGCAGAGAAACAGTGATTTTATCAAAACTGCAGGAACCAGTAAAGTAAGTGACATTTCTAGCATCAGGGTCTCTGCCCCTGTATCATTCAAGAGAGGGTAGTTAAAGGGAATCTGGTACCAGGTCACCTCAGATGGGTAACCTGTTGCCAGACTCCCTTTAATTACCCTGTCTTGAAGTCAAGCCCATAGACATGCCACAAACACAGCATCCATGCTTCATTATTAGCTAGATAACATTTAGGAGCCTCATTCATGGAAATACAGAAGAACAAGCTATAGCATTTTTTTTCTGGTAAAAGCTTGCTACCTAAGCCCCACCATGTATTACCCTAGCCTTATCCCAAGCCAATACTGTTCTCTGACTCTCTAGTACTAATGATGTTCTTCAATTGTTCCATATTGTACTTCTCACAACAAAGTGATGTCCTTTATTCTACATGGCAGCACCCATACTATACATACAGTAGTGCCTGAACAGTGGTGAAAAGTACATCATTGCCCTTACACTTGTAACCATCGCGTTGTATTCCACACAAAATGGTCTTTGTCGCATAGCTCTGACAATAAATCAATAATCACGGAAGAGTCTCTTAACAGACTAATTATTGGTGCAGAAGTTCCTAAATGCTCCAAACACAGTATACTAGTAATACATCTGTCTCCTCTAAACTTCACACCTCAGGAATATACATTAGACGTATACTCCTAGAAAAGCTTCTGGCCATATCTATCAAGATCCATTTATCCTACAGAGGCCAAAATTGTATCCTCTTGTTCTCCTTAGGGCTATTATTCCTCAATACATCTTTCTTTTTTGTGGTATAAAATAGCATGGAATTTCATACAAAGGTATGTAGTAAAAACATGTACTGCATGGTTTACCTCTTTCACACTAGGCCTGTACAGAGGAGTACCATATTTTTCGGACTATAACACGCACCGGACCATAAGCTGCACCCAGGTTTTAGACGAGGAAAATAGAAAAAAAATGTAAGCAAAAAATATGGTCATGATGCACTGTTAAGGGGGAGGGGGTCTGCTGCTGACACTGTTATAGGGGTAATGTCCCCCAATTCTGTTAATATCCCCCATCCTGGTATATATGCCCCCCTTCCTATTATATGTGGCCTCCATCCCCATCCTGGTATGCATGGCACCCCTCATCCCCATCCTGGTATGCATGGCACCCCTCATCCCCATCCTGGTATGGGGAAT
This sequence comes from Phyllobates terribilis, assembly GCF_046119375.1. Taxonomy (NCBI): domain Eukaryota; kingdom Metazoa; phylum Chordata; class Amphibia; order Anura; family Dendrobatidae; genus Phyllobates; species Phyllobates terribilis. The sequence continues at coordinate 41,487,754 of NW_027362761.1, read as the reverse complement.
TGGATGTTTCGCCCCCAGCAATTCGCCCTCGGGTACATTTCGCCCCTGCACATTTGGTCCCCAGCATTTGGTCCCCAGGATGTTTTGCCCCCGCACATTTCATCCCCGCACATATCGCCCCCAGTTCGCCCCCGATTGTTCGCCCCGCGAAATGTGCGGGGGCGAACTGCTGGGGGGAAATTGCTGGGGGCGAACTGCTGGGGGTGAAACTTCCTATAACCCCTGGTATGCATGGCACCCCTGATCTCCATCCTGGTATGCATGACACCCCTGATCCCCATCCTGGAATGCATGGCACCCCTCATCCTCATCCTGGTATGCATGGCACCCCTCATCCTCATCCTGGTATGCATGGCACCCCTCACCCCCATCTTGGTATGCATAGCACCCCTGATCTCCATCCTAGTATGCATGGCACCCCTCATCCTGGTATGCATGGCACCCCTCATCCTCATCCTGGTATGCATGGCACCCCTCACCCCCATCTTGGTATGCATAGCACCCCTGATCTCCATCCTAGTATGCATGGCACCCCTCATCCTGGTATGCATGGCACCCCTCCATCCTGGTATGCATGGCACATCCCCGTCCTTTTATGCATGGCACCTCTGATCCCCATCCTGGTATGCATGGCACTCCTGATCTCCATCCTGGTATGCATGGCACCACTCATCCTGGTATGCATGGCACTCCTCATCCTTTTCCTGGTATGCATGGAACCACTCACCTTTCTTCCCTCTGCTCCAGCACTGCTGCCAGCACTAATCTCACTGTGTGAGCCGCGCATGATATCACTGCCATGCGCCCTCACAAGGTGAGATCATCTGCCGAAATAGTCACTGCTCCCTACGCCAGGACTGTGTGCGTGGGGAGCAGTGACTTTATTCTGCTTAATAGCTGACACACAGTGTAGCCTCAGCGCTGCTCCTGATGCTGCCGGGCGATCGCGTGTGCCCGCTATTAAAGACCATGAATATTCACCCCTCTCCACTCCCATGGGCGTGGAGAGGGGGGGGGGAATATTCATGCTCTTTAATAGCGGGCACACATGGATGCCCGGCCGCGGGCTATTAAGAAGAATGAATATTCAGTGCTCCCCACGCCCATTTTGTAAGGAAACATCAGGCTTGGGATTCTGGTACCACACTGTAGTCACCCTTGCTTTTAAATGTACACTAAATATATAATGTGCTGATTTTCATAGTGCAGGACAACAATAGCAACCAATGTATATATTATGCCTTTACATGTTTCTTGTTAACTCTCTGTATTCAGAGAAGTTTACAATCAATGGCTGAACTGCAACCGGCCTAAATTTCCTTATGAGAGGTTAAACAGTCACTGGCCGCGTCAGTTACAGTCTCTGTTCTGTTTCCTTCCCTTAAAGTGTGTCCCATTGTGTAAGTATGTACTCTAAATTTAAGGATGTGACCCTTTTTTAGAGCTATTGAGAATACCTAATGTTTTCAGCCTCCCCTCCTATTTGTAATAGTTGAAAAAGTCAAGTGTCAGAGAATTGATGAGAAATATGTGTACGAGATTGTTTGAGTTCATCATTTTTCTTTTACTGTTTAGCTTTTTGTTGGTGGTGGTGTTGACAGGTCATAACATAGTGATATGGTAAATTACATATATGGGAAATATTATGGTTTATAGACCACTGTCATTTTTCAATGATAGTTTCCATACCATTTACAATGTGAACTTTTTGTGTTCCTGAGATGGAAGTTGAAGAATATTTTGTATGTATGAAATTTTAATCTTTATGGGCCTAATGATTGGTGTTGTAGTCCCAAGGAGACACCTTTTTATTGTTGTAAGGCTGGTGAGAGAGTCATGTAATTATTCATAATATTTTATTTAATATATATTTGTTTGGTTCTTTTGGACACCGCAGTGCTGGGCTTTTTCCATAAATGTAAAGTTAAAGGGTGTGTACAGTAAAGAAAGAAAAGAAAAAAAAAAGCCTTAGAGAATTTTGAGTAATATAATCTCTGTCGAGGACCTTCATTTCTTGGCCAGGCTGAAGAGTGATTACAAAGAGCGTCTTTCACTGTAAAGGATCTGTCCTTTTCACAGACACATTAATATGAATGTGCACTGTGTAAAACTTTATTTCTGCTGTGGTGGCACTGCAGGTTTCCAGCCAGCGCTGAATGGCCGCAGGGATTGTGTGACATAAAAATGTCACACTAGCCCCTGGAGAGTCGGTGCCTACACCTCTGGAACAGGTCTGTCACTGGAGGAGAGGATAAGTGTTGTTATTTTACTGGGGGGAAACAAAGGAATTGGGAGGGGGTTGTTCGAGTAGTAGATGTTGTTGCGAGACCACTGGGAAAAAGGCAAATTATAGCAATTAGCATCAACAATTAGAATACCAATTACGATATCCATTTGTAGTTTGTGTGGAAGTTTTTATGAGGATTGAAAATGTTTTCAACAACAACAAAAGCATCCTTCGTATTGCGTACCTGCTCAGTGGTACTGAAGATGTAGATAATTTTGCCTAGAATTAAAGCAGGGACAAAATCCTTTTACACTTTTCTATTAGTTTAACTAATTCTGTGATGCAAATAAAAACTCTGAATTCTGAGATATAGTCAGGCATCATTTGTGCAGAAGGGCAATAGACATGAACAAGGAACATCTATTTTTTTTTTATTTCTATATACGTATATATATTTTTTTAAAATCAGATAATTTTTGTTAAAGTGTTTTTTTTCCACTTTATTTCTAATTCTATATAAATTTCAGCAATTCCAAGGTATTGTCTTGTGTTTTTGAATGGATAAAGTTGCTAAGTAAATACAAGCAACTTTGCAATTTACCTAAAAATCCACACTGTTCTCAAAAATGGGGGTATTTTTAATCCTATAGTATACAGTTCATTGCCTAGCTTATCGGCCACCCTGCAGTCTCCGTATGGCTAGATACCTAGAAAATGAGTGCATGCTTCTAGCAGGCTTTTTACTGTAGATCCTGCTCACATTGCTCTGAAGCTGGCTGGAACGTCTGATTATAATGATGGCTGGACCATACATGATGAGCACTGTTTACCTATTGTGTCCCCTCTGTTTCCTCATAGATTGTAAGCTTATGAGCAGGGCCCTCACTCTGTATTACTTTATAATGTCTTTATTGTCTGTACATATCCCCTCTCAGTTGTAAAGTGCCACGGAATATGTTGGCGCTACATAAATAAAATTATTATTAGATTATTATTATCCTTCATTTTACCCCATACTTTAAATAATAAGAGTGATTAGGCAACATTCAGGAGATGTACTGTGTGCACCCAGTTCTAGTATATATAATGGAGATCTACTACCTAACATAATGGCATGTTTAACATAAAAAAGACATGTCTGTAGTGTTGACAGCTTCTATTTGTCACTAGCATACAAGTAAGCATTCATACCTTTATTTTTATTTTTTTATTTTAGGCCAGAAACCAACTGCCATAGTTTCTTCCATACCTGGCACAACTCGAGATGTGGTTGAGGCAACCCTGAATATTGGAGGGTATCCTATTATCCTGTGTGACACTGCAGGTCTGCGGGATTCTGAGGATCCTATAGAGAGGGAAGGTGTGAGACGGGCCAGGGCAAGGTGATCAAATCATCCAAGATCCAGTTTTATTCATAATAACAATATAATATCATAGCATTTTATATTTAGAGAAGCCTTCGCCCGTCAGCGCCTGCATCGGGCCCCCTCCCTCCGTCAGCACGAGCAATGATGAGGGAGCGTCAGATGACGCTTCCACCCCCATCATTCTGCCTTGGCGTCTGACGTGTCAAAGCAGCGGGCACAATGACGTCATTACAGCGCACCCGCTGTACTGAGATGTGCAGCACTTCACACCAAACGCCCAGGAGACCGAAGCATCAGGAAGAAGAAGGAGACGTGAGTATTGTATTTACTTCAGTAACTGGTGGCCATTATAGAGTATTGAGGACCATGGGGGGTGTATTATATTGTATGGAGGGCCATGGGGGTTGCATTATATTCTATGGAGGACCATACAGGGGTGCATTATATTCCATGGCGGACCATGGAGAGTGCATTATATTATATGGAGGACCATGGGGAGTGCATTACATTATATGGAGGACCATGGGGAGTGCATTATATTGTATGGAGGACCATATTGAGTGCATTATATTCTATGGAGGACCATATGGAGTGCATTATATTGTATGAGGGACCATATGGAGTGCATTATATTGTATGGAGGACCATGGGGAGTGCATTATATTGTATGGAGGACCATGGGGAGTGCATTACATTTTATGGAAGACCATGGGGAGTGCAGTATACTATATGGAGGATTATGTGGGTCAAATTATACTATGTGGAAGGCTATGTGGGGCCATTATATTTGGAGGGCTATGTGGGGGTCCATTATCTGTATGCAAGCAATTATACAGTGTGAAGGTTTGTGTGGGGTCCATCATATTGTGTGGAAGGCTGTTTGAGGGCCATTATACTATTTGGGGGGCTAGTGCGGGCCATTATACAATGTGGAGCGGTGTGGGGCCATTATATTGTATGTAGACCCATTATACTGCATGAAGGGTTGTGTTGGGGTCATAGATGGGGGATCATACTGTGTTGGGGTCACCATACTTTGTCTTGTGAGTTGAGGGGGGTACAGTAAAGTCATTATACTGTGCATGTGGTGGCTAATGTGGAAGACTTCACCATGGGGGTATCATACTGTGTTTGGGGGACACTTTTGTTGGCATCATACTTTATGTGGGCATTGAAAGAGGAATCTAGGACTACAGCAGGAGGAAAATTACTATGTAAAGGCTGGAAAGTTGGGGGATATGCTCTTCTGTGACCCCGACAATTATTATTATTATTATTTTTTTTTGGGGGGGGGGGGGGGCGTGATTTCTATGCATACCTCTGCTCACCTGACTGCATTGTGTCAATTGTAAAGTTTGGTGGAGGAGAGATAATGCTATGGGGTTGTTTCTCATACATTAATTTAGGCTCTTAATTCTAGTGAAGGGAAAAATGAATTCTTCTGCATTCCCAGACAGTTGTATGCTTCCAGCTTTGTGGGAACAGTTTGGAAAAGGCCATTTTCAGTTCCAGCATAACTGTCCCCAAGTGCACAAAGCAAGGTCCATAAAGGCATGATTGGGTGAGTTTTATATGAAAGAACTTGACTGGCCTGCGATCTGTTATAGCCACAGAGGGGGAGGGAAACTCCATATTAATGTGTGTGAATATGGAGTCCTTACCTCAGCCCCATCGAACACCTTTGAGATGAAAGACGGATTCACACATTCGTGTGATGCACAGACCAGCTTTAGATCTCCTGACCCACACTCAGCAGCCTCATATATGGCTATAAAACTGGAAAGTTCATATCAGGGACCGTGTATTGCAGTCCAAGTGCTGAACACGAAAAACAGATGTGTGAATCTGGCTGAACTAGAATGGAGATTGCAAGCCTGGTCTTCAGCCAACATCCAGACATCATAAATGCTCTTCTGGTTGAATGGCAAAGATTCCCACAGAAAAACTCAAAAATGTTGTAGACAGTCTTCCCAGAAGAGTGGAAGCTGTTATAATTGCAAATGGGGGAACAACTCCATATTAGTCCCCATGGATTTAGAATGGGATGTCAAAAAAGCTCCTGCAGGTGTCTGAATGCATTGTCCATAGAGTGTATAGGTACAATTCTGCTTCTAAAGTTGGCTATACACATTAAAGGTTTTTACGCCCCTTTGCACTTTTTAGGTTGTGATATCATGTGTAACATATAACTTAGTCACTTTGGCTTTTTACTATTCTGACACCAATTAAAAACTTCCTGCTAAGAGTAGAGGATGAACGTCATCAAGGCAAACAACTTAATCAAACTGTGCTTCACCCTTTGCCTTCTGCCAAAAAGTCATTTTCTGTGATGAACTAGGTTCCTGCTAAGTGCCAGGCAGAGACAATAATCCTGCGCAGAGACGCACAGATGCATCCTTTGTACACAGTGTTATTGTGTGAGATTGAAGGTGAAGACTTGTTGCTGGCATGACATTTATGTGTTCACGTAGAAAAACAACTTGTCTTACCCATCTGTTACACCTTCTAGAAGAATAAGGCAGCAATATGTCATTGGGTATTTCTGAGACTGATTGCCAGGGTTGCCAACCATCCAGAAATTCCTGGACAGTCCGAAAAAATTGGTCACTTTTTTGCCCTGTCCTTTAAAAAAAATAAATAAATTGAGAAGTCCATAATTTTTTTTGAGGCTGAAGAAACTTATTTGAATTATTTTGACTCTAATTATCATGATTTGACTGTTCACAGAGAATGCAGATATTGTCTTCATATCAGAGTTATGGGCTGTAAACATTTATCACTTATAATCATAATGTTTTATTATGGTTTTCCAAAGTGTCTGTAACAAATATTGTCTGTCAGTGATTTTGTGATAAACTGTCCAGAACAAATAAATAGTATAGGTAAGTTGGCAACCCTGCTGATGGCTCCTCAGACTTTGTTCATAAAATGGTTTGAGAGCGTCTTTCCTTGATTCTGCTAACCTAAAATCATCTTGTAAAAGCCACATTTACAAAAAAAAAAAAAAAAAAACCTTGCATGATTTACAATTAAGTGTAAATTATAATTATGTAGAATAGTTGCAGGCACAATGATGCTCAGTATATAATGTAACCAAGGTGTTTCCCGTTTCATAAATTTCTGGGCTAAATAACCCTTTTCTCCAAACAAGCAATTCTACTTTAACTAAGAAACATTATTAGTAATTAGGTTTGTCACTGTACTTCATTATCTAATGCCTACTATTTTTTTGTTTAGGGTGGGGGAGGCAGATATTCTTGTAGCAGTGATAGATGTCAGCAGTGGTTTACTATCTCGGGAAGCGCTGCTTGCCCACCTACAGAACCTCTACTCCGGCTTGCAAGGAGATGGACCCAACAATGTTATTGTGGCACTGAACAAAGTAGACCTGCTAAGCCAAGAAAGTATTTTTAACATAGAGAAGCTATGCCAGAAATCTGGACTACCGCCAGTATGTCTTCTGTCTTGCCACACAAAAGAAGGAATCAGCAAGTTCCTGGGAATCCTCAGAGACCGATTGGAAGCAATGTGAGATGCTTATTTTTTAAGTACTTTTCAATGGTGCATTTTATTTTACCTTTTAAGTACAAATAGATAAAATTGATCCATTAGTTAAAAATCAAGACATTACATCAATATAGACATACCCTGAGGAGGCAGAAAACAGCATATGTAGTATGATGCAACATATTTTTAAGGTTAGCTGTACCACCTAAGTAGACTGATGACACTTGGCTTAAATTGAATATTTCACCAGAAAATGACTTATTCTTGAAATCAGGATTTTGTGTTAAATGTATTTTTTTTAAACTTTTTTGGCAATATTTGTTTTCCATTTAAAAATTTGTAATCTTGCAATTTTCACACTGGCCACTAGGGCTTTTTAGACTACACTTTGTTTCAGGAAATCCAAATGTATATTAGCAACAAATGAATCCGATCCTATATTTTGTGTTGAATCCTCTGAGTGTGTATAAAGGTCAATGTGAAGGAAAGATAGTAGGATCTATTGCAGGAATCCCAAACTCGTGGTCCGTGGGAGTCATGTGGCCCCCAAAGCTCCATTGTGTGGTCTTCGGGTACCTGAGACTATCGCGGCCCTGTCCAGGGCCGCCAATTTCAGCGATCCTTTTCAACTGAATGTGCATCCTCTGACGCACATTCAATTGAAATGTATTGCGGCACAGAGACCGACGCTGGCTTTGTTGCAGGAAGAGGACACTGTTTACCGAGGTCAGGTGAGAAGATTTTTTTTTTTGTGTGTGTAAAGAGCGACAGAATGTTGGACATTGTTACATGTACAAGATGGGGACATTACTATATGAAGGGAATTAGGAAGGGGATCATTATTACAGGATGGGGGACTATTATTACAAGATAGGGGACATTATTACAGGATGGGTACCATTACTACAGGACGAGGGATATTATTACAGGACGAAGAACATTATTACATGATTCGGGACATTATGACAAGACAGGGACCGTTATTACATGATTGGGAACATTATTACAGAACAGGGGACATTGTTACTGGATTGGGGACATTGTTACTGGATGGGGGACATTACAGGATTGCGATCATTATTACTGGACAAGGCGACATTATTACAGGATGGGGACATTATTACTGGACAGGGGACATTATCATAGGACAGGGGACACGTTATTACAGGACAAGGGACATGATTACAGGACAAGGGACATGATTACAGGACAAGGGACATTGTTCTAGGATTGGGGAAATTATTATAGGACAGGGAACATTATTACAGGATTGGGGACTTTTTTGCAGGACAAGGGGACATTATTACTGGACTGGGTACATTATTATAGGATTGGGGAAATTATTATAGGATTGGGGAAATTATTACAGGACAAAGGCACATTATTACAGGATTGGGGACATTATTACAGGATTGGGGACATTATTACAGGATGGAGGCCAGAATTACTATATGGGGCTAATTGTAAAACAATAATACTGTATGGGGCCGATTGCGAGACAGAAAAAAGGAAAACATTTTTTTTTTTAAATATTCAAAATAAAGTATGAAAAAATAACTGAAAAATATTTGACCACTAAAAATGCTGTTTTTTTGTAAAAACTGAAGTAAAAAAGAAGGACCTGTGCCATAACCCATTTGATAAACACCATTAAAAAATAAAAAACAGACAAAAAATAAAAAACAATGATGATCAAAAAGTCATATCGAAAAAAAATGGTATCATTGAAAACTTGATCAACTCCCACAAAGAACGCAGCCCTTCCTATTCAAACGTTTTCTATGTCCGGCCCATTTACCCTGCTGAGTTTGAGACCACTGGTCTAGTGTGAATGGTAGGTTGATTTTTTATTTTTTTTTGTCATCAGCCGTGGATAGATTTTACCTGAAATTGTAATCCTGCCTTTGATGATAATGCGCCTTCTGAAAAATTTTCCTGAAAGAACGAACATAGCCCCAGTGGTCAGTGTGAAAATTGCAAGATTATGTATGTTTTTTTTCTTTTACTACAGATTACGAAATGAAAAAAAAAGACAAAACACTTCAGATTTATTTATTTTTTAAATACATGGAACACAAAAACCTGATTTCAACAATAAGTCATTTTTAAAGGCACTCCTTTTGATGAGCGGCATGATTAGGTCTCTTGTCTACTTGACATGCATGTCTGATACAACATTCTATTTGCCTAAATGTCACAGTACAGGACTACACCTACACTTTTTCCAGAAAATAGTGCAGTGTTCATGCATACAGTGCAACACATTACGCAGAAGGTGCTATGAAATTATGCAAAAGAAAAATATCATATACCGTAAATCACCTAGATAATGCTACACTGTGTCCATATAGATCTTGCTACACAGTAAAAATATAATACTGCCTCATGTTTACAGTGTCCAAAAAATTAGTGTTCTACAGTGTACTTATTAACAGTGCAATAACATGCTCAGAAATGCTTTCTTAGTACTATACTGTGCCTTCATCTGTCCTCAAATCTTTCCAGTGTGCAAAAGTGCCCCAATATTTCTAGAAAAAGAACTTCCTTAATACTATACAGTAATTCTATAATGCTGGGGTGGGCAATTAATTTTCCAGAGGGCTCACATGAGACCGTGACTTTAGTGGACTGCCGAACCAATAGGCTGAAATTAATTCTGCTCAGTATTAATATTATCATATTAATTATAATTATTTTATATTAATATTAATTGTATCACTTAATATTGAGCAGAATTATGTATACTGACCTCCCCATACCATAAGAGCCCCCACATAGCCTCCTACAGTTAGGTCCATATATATTTGGACAGAGACAACATTTTTCTAATTTTGGTTCTAGACATTACCACAATGAATTTTAAACAAAACAATTCAGATGCAGTTGAAGTTCAGACTTTCAGCTTTCATTTGAGGGTATCCACATTAAAATTGGATGAAGGGTTTTTGGAGTTTCAGCTCCTTAACCCCTTAAGCCCCGGAGCATTTTCCATTTTTGCATTTTCGTTTTTGCTCCCCTTGTTCCCAGAGCCATAGCGTTTTTATTTTTTGGTCAATATGGCCATGTGAGGGCTTATTTTTTGCGGGACGAGTTGTACTTTTCAACGCCATTACTAGTTTTACCATATCCTGTACGGGAAAACGGGAAAAAAATTCCAAGTGCGGTAAAATTTCAAAAAAAGTGCAATACCACAGTTGTTTTTTATTTATTTTTTTTTTTACCACGTTCACTGAATGCTAAAACTGACCTGCCCTTCTTATTCTACAGGTCATTACGAGTTCATAGACACCAAACATGTATAGGTTCTTTTATATCTAAGTGGTGAAAAAAAATTCCAAAATTTGGTAAAAAAAAAAAAAAAAAAAAAAAAAATAGCGCCATTTTCTAAGACCCGTAGCGTCTCCATTTTTCGTGATCTGGGGCTGGGTGAGGGCTTATTTTTTGCGCGCCGGGCTGACGTTTTTATTGATACCATTTTGGTGTAGATCTGATGTATTGATCGCCCGTTATTGCATTTTATTGCAATTTTGCGGCGACCAAAAAACGTAATTCTGGCGTTTAGAATTTTTTTCTCGTTACGCCGTTTACCGATCGGATTAATTCTTTTTTTATATTGATAGATCGGGCGATTCTGAACGCGGCGATACCAAATATGTGTATGTGGGTTTTTTTTATATATATTTTATTTTGAATGGGGCGAAAGGGGGGTGATTTTAAACTTTTATATTTTTTTTATTTTTTTTAAAACTTTTTTTTTTTACTTTTTGCATGCTTCAATAGTCTCCATAGGAGACTAGAAGCAGCAACTATCCGATCGCCTCTGCTACATACAGGGGACGAGCAGGTCCCCTGCATGCAGCAGAAATGGTCCTGTGCTATGAGCGCCGACCACTAGGTGGCGCTCTTAGCGACAAGATCATGACAACCACAGGCGTCTGCTGCAGACCCTGGGTTGTCATGCACGCCCATCGGCGACCCGCGATCACGTGACGGGGTCGCCGGTGGGCGGGGCTTATGACGCGCTACCCGGAAGCGCGCGTTAAATGCTGCTGTCAGAGATTTACAGCGGCATTTAACATGTTAACAGCCGCGGGTGGATCGCGATTCCACCCGCGGCTGTTGCGGGCACATGTCAGCTGTAAGAATCAGCTGACATGTGCTCCGTTCAGTGAGGGCTCAGCGCAGCAGCCCTCACTGAACGGGCAGTACGCAAATATGCGTACTAATACGTCCCCGGTAAGTAAGGGGTTAAGATGTGCCACCCTGTTTTTAAAGGGACCAAAAGTAATTGGACAGATTAAATAATTGTAAATAAAATGTTCATTTCTAGTACTTGGTTGAAAACCCTTTGTTGGCAATGACTGCCTGAAGTCTTGACCTCATGGACATCACCAGATGCTGTGTTTCCTCCTTTTTGATGCTCTGCCAGGCCTTCACTGCGGTGGTTTTCAGTTGCTGTTTGTTTGTGGGCCTTTCTGTCTGAAGTTTAGTCTTTAACAAGTGAAATGCATGCTCAATTGGGTTGAGATCAGGTGACTGACTTGGCCATTCAAGAATATTCCACTTCTTTGCTTTAATAAACTCCTGGGTTGCTTTGGCTTTATGTTTTGGGTCATTGTCCATCTGTAGTATGAAACGACGACCACTCAGTTTGGCTGCATTTGGCTGGATCTGAGCACACATTATGGCTCTGAATACATCAGAATTCATTCGGCTGCTTCTGTCCTGTGTCACATCATCAATAAACACTAGTGACCCAGTGCCACTAGCAGCCATGCATGCCCAAGCCATCACACTGCCTCCGCTATGTTTTACAGATGATGTGGTATGCTTTGGATCATGAGCTGTACCACGCCTTCGCCATACTTTTCTCTTTCCATCATTCTGGTAGAGGTTGATCTTGGTTTCATCTGTCCAAAGAATGTTCTTCCAGAACTGTGCTGGCTTTTTTAGATGTTTTTTTTAGCAAAGTCCAGTCTAGCCTTTTTATTCTTGATGCTTATGAGTGGCTTGCACCGTGCAGTGAACCCTCTGTATTTACTTTCATGCAGTCTTCTCTTTATGGTAGATTTGGATATTGATAAGCCTACCTCCTGGAGAGTGTTGTTCACTTGGTTGGCTGTTGTGAAGGGGTTTCTCTTCACCATGGAGATTATTCTGTGATCATCCACCACTGTTGTCTTCCGTGGGCGCCCAGGTCTGTTTGCATTGATGAGTTCACCAGTGCTTTCTTTCTTTCTCAGGATGTACCAAACTGTAGATTTTGCCACTCCTAATATTGTAGCAATTTTTCCGATGGTTTTTTTTCTGGTTTTGCTGCTTAAGAATGGCTTGTTTCACCTGCATGGAGAGCTCCTTTGACCGCATGTTTACTTCACAGCAAAACCTTCCAAATGCAAGCACCCCACCTCAAATCAACTCCAGGCCTTTTATCTGCTTAATTGAGAATGACATAACGAAGGGATTGCCCACACCTGTCCATGAAATAGCCTTGGAGTCAATTGTCCAATTACTTTTGGTCCCTTTAAAAACAGGGTGGCACATGTTAAGGAGCTGAAACTCCTAAACCCTTCATCCAATTTTAATGTGGATACCCTCAAATGAAAGCTGAAAGTCTGAACTTCAACTGCATCTGAATTGTTTTGTTTAAAATTCATTGTGGTAATGTCTAGAACCAAAATTAGAAAAATGTTGTCTCTGTCCAAATATATATGGACCTAACTGTATATACAGTATGAGCCTCCACATAGCCTCCCATATACACCTTGAGCCCACATAGCCTCCTATGTACATAAAAATATCCCGTACACATGAGAAAAAAACCAGAACATACTCCCCTTGCTCCAGTTCTCCCGGTGCTCTGCCTCTGCTCCGGTCTCCGATCTGGTGCACTGAGACACTGCAGTGCACAACTGACGCGATGAAATTACATCACTGTGCCTGCTGTTTCACACGCTGATTGGTAGAAGAAGGGGCCTGCAGCTCCTCGTCCACCAATGTATTCACTGCTGTCTGCAATATGAGGATGCAGATAGCGGTGACAGCGCGTGGTGGCGGATGGATGGCGAAGGAGAGCACTATGCTCCTTGTGGGCCACTGTTTCAGACCTTCAGCTGTCAGCGGGCCAGACTGGAACAGCCAGAGGGCTGGATGTGGCTCGTGGGACGCACTTTGCCCATGTCTGTTTCTAACTTGCCTCTCCACACCCACTTGATGCCTCTTCCATGCTTTGTCTGGGTAGTCTTCAGGTGGTGAAAGTCTATTTCTGGAATACAGCCACTCCAATGTTCTTGCAGTCTGCAAGCCTGAAAAGCTTGCAACAAAATGTTTAAAAAAAAATGAGCCAGAGCATATGTTGCTATAGGTGCAATGCATAGGTGTGCATTCACACTGTGGCCACTTAAAAGACAGAACCTAATATAAAGACAAAATGAGCCCAGTAATAAGTAAGAGAATAGTAATAGTTCAAGTATATAACATAGTTGACTGAATTAACGTTATTTTGATCAAAAAAGCATAAAAGCCATCACACCGCGGCAAGGTGTACCCAATTGGGTCAGTACATTGGTTTTATATCTAGTGGGGGAATATCACTCGTGCTAAGCTGTCTAGAGCACCATATGAGAACTACTGTATTTCTGGAGCTACTCTGGTAATTGCATGCCTAGAGAAGTATTAGGGAGAGGGGAAGTGTAAATGTTGTTATGCTTCATTAGGAAGCTGGGTGACATCCTCTATGCTCGCAGTAGTGGCTGCCATTTTTGAAAGTCCACTGTAACTCAGGCACAGCTGTGTGATTAAATACTGCACACATGATAATAACATAACTGACAATAATAATAAACAGGTTATCTTGTTAAAGGGAAATATTCTTTCATTTTTACATACATATTTATTTATATTTTTTTCTTTCAGTTGTGGCGATCCTCTTCAGGGAGCCCCTACAATTACTCAGACGCGCCATAGACATCATCTTACAGCATGTTTAGATGCACTAGGGCGCTACAGTGGGCACAGGCAGCAGGACTTGGTTCTTTCTGCAGAGGAGCTGCGTATTGCTCACAGACAACTTGGTACTATCACAGGTAGGGTGAGTGCAGAGGACATTCTGGATATTATATTCAGTGATTTCTGCATAGGAAAGTGAGTCCATCCATGCCTAATCTTACTTACTATATTGTGCTGTTTTAGGTACACTGTATTTTACTGTTTAAAACATAAATAAATAAATGGAGTGTTTGTCCTTTCTGTGATTTCTATTTCTTGTTGAATATGCTCTGAACACGCAAGGGAAAATGTACCTTTAAGTGAACTGGACAAATTTGCAACACTTTTAAAAAAAGATAAATCAACACGGAGTTGAAAACCTAAAACTGGCCATAACCTGGAGGTTTTAGATGGTTTAAAAGGTTGACTTATGATTCAATAATTATGTTTTCCATCAAAGAGGAGAAGAAGCCTCTGTCAGACGCCTGTGGAGACAACTTATCTTGAGTGAATTGAATCCACATGCCCAATCCTTCTTTCCACCAACATCACCTATCAGGGGGGAGTCACAAGTCCCATATATCGTATTTTTTGGACTATAATGCGCACTGGACTATAAAAGGCATCCAGGTTTAGTTAAAAGAAAACAGAAAAAAATATTTCATAGTAATTTAACTTCCATAATTGATCTAATAAGTAGGAATAGGGCAATGTAACACTTAGGCTGCGTGCCCACGATGCGTTTTTCATGCGTTTCCGCTGCGGAATTTCCGCAGTGGAAAAGCATCAAAAACGCATGGTAATCCGCACCCCATGGTCCCCAATGGCATTCCGCAATGTCAATGCACATGCTGCGGATTTTTCCGCAGCGTTTCTGCAGCGCTCATAAATCCGCAGCATGTTCATTAATTTTGCAGAAGCGCAGCGGAATGGCCGCCATTGACTTGCATTGAGACGCATATAATCCGTGTCTGTACATTTGTACACGCGGATTATATGCGATTCAATGTGCGGATGGTACCCAGTTCTGGAGGAGAGAAGACTCTCATCCAGACCTGGGTACCATTTGTACCTGTAAAAAAAAGAATAAAATAATAAATAAAGTTTATATTCACCTGTCCGGGGGCCCCTGCAGCGCTTCTCCTTCCAGAACCTGAGATGACGTCGCGGTCATGTGACTGCAGGCTGTCTCGCGATGTGCCGGCAACCCGGAAGAAGCCAGGACGAGCGCGACAGCACACGCGGCGGGGCATCGGGGGTAAGTATAGATTTATTATTTTATTTTTATGGTCACACTATATAAATCCATGCCGTTTGCATGGATTTATACAGTGTGACCTAGTTGTCAAGCACTTTCCAAGTGATGCTATCGCCTGGAAAGTGCTTGTCAGTCCGCATGCGGAAACACTTGCGTTAACGCATGTGAATCCGCATGTATTCTGCAGGAAAAACGCATGCACAATCTGCATACGTTTTTTCTGCCAGGGAGATGCAGAAATGCTGCAGAAATTTTGTGCTTCATTTCTGCATCGTGGGCACATAGCCTTAGGGTTTGTGCACACTTTGATATAGGGAAAATATATATTCTTGTACCGCGTTAGCCAGTAGATAGAAAAATATTTAGATTTGAGAGTCCTCAGTGGTTGATACCTTTTAATGGCTAACTGAAAAGATGGTAACAAATTGCAAGCTTTCCAGACTACTCAGGTCTCTTCATCAGGATAGTATACCACAAAATTTGAAGAGTCACATAGTTATACACAATAAGACACACAAAAAATGCAATAGGTAAGACAGGTGATGAAAAGCAGAGTTATTATGGAAGAGATAAACCGTTCTGGCTATAAATATTTTAGCAGTTAATAGATAAGGAGTGTGAAGGTTTTATTGTCCTGTGACTAGGTCCAGTGTGATGATGGCCTCACAAGTCTTAGGGGCACATTCCTTAGTTGATGTAGAATGACATAAATCCATGCGACACATTCATTCCTGCTCTGAAAGTGTTAAAAGTCACCATCAGTTTATATTCTGAGATTCTTCTTTCTCTTTGAGATTTGAAGTTACCTTTTAATACCAGTAATTTCATGTCTTTTATGCTGTGATCAGGGGAACAAAAATGCTTGGCTACAGGCAGATCTATTCTTTTTTCTTTTATTGTGTGGCGATGATGATTCATCCTTGTTCTCAGTTTTTGCCCTGTCTCCC
The DNA here is from genome assembly GCF_046119375.1 of Phyllobates terribilis. NCBI lineage: Eukaryota > Metazoa > Chordata > Amphibia > Anura > Dendrobatidae > Phyllobates > Phyllobates terribilis. Next base: position 41,471,461 of record NW_027362761.1, on the reverse strand, counting down.
CTACATACAGACCCCCAGCTGGACATTTGGTATGTATAATTAAGTACACTACATTAGATGTGATACAGCTGAAAGTACCTGGGATCTTATAGCCCTGATGTGAATCGGGGATCTTTATCTTGTCTGTGGTCATTATAAACGGACAGGTTTTACATTTTTTCTGGCTGCAAGGAAAGGTACCTGTAGCTGGTGGAGATGACAGGGAGCTTCTGACAATGATGCTTCTTAGATTTAGGGGCTGCCTGAAACACAGAAGTGGGGGATCTGGAAATATGGATTGTAATCGGGCATCTTTTTGTAGTAAAGGTTGTAGTTTCTGTGCAGCTCTTCTTAGCGCCTCCAGATTTGGATTGTAGGTGACTACTAGAGGCACCCAGTTGTTTTCTTGTTTGGTTTAGTAATGTAGGAGATGATTCCTTGATATTCTGGTGGCTCTTGTAATCTGGTTCTCAATTGTTCTCGGATGGTAGCCCTGTTTCAAAAAGGTCTTTCTGAGGCCATCAAGGTGTTTGTCTCTATCCATCTGGTTGGAACATATCCGATTGTATCTGATGGCTTGGCTGTAAACAATAGAGTTTTTTATGTGTTTTGGATGGAAACTGTCCCATTTAAGGTATGTAGGACGGTCGATTAGTTTCCGGTACACGGATGTCTCTATTTCATTGTTCTGTAGCTTGATGATGGTGTCCAAAAAAGTTAATTTCAGTACAGGAGTAGTTGAGTGTTAGGTTGATGGTGGGATGAAATCGATTAAAGTGTTCATGAAACGTCTTCAGCTGTTGCTCAGACCCCGTCCAGATGATTAAAATATCGTCCATGAAACGATAGTAGGCCAGAGGCCTGATGGGACATGATGACAAAAAGTCACTTTCAAGCTTGGCCACGAAAAGATTTGCGTACTGTGGAGCCATTTTACTTCCCATCGCTGTACCAGTTTCCTGTAGATACAGTGCCTACAAGTAGTATTCAACCCCCTGCAGATTTAGCTGGTTTGATAAGATGCAAATAAGTTAGAGCCTTCAAACTGCAAACGAGAGTAGGTTTTATGAACAGAAGCATAAATCTTACAAACCAAAAAGTTATGTTGCTCAGTTGAATTTTATTAAATTTTAAACATAAAAGTGTGGGTCAATTATTATACAACCCCTATGTTTAATATTTTGTGGAATAACCCTTGTTTGCAATTACAGCTAATAATCGTCTTTTATAAGACCTGATCAGGCCGGCACAGGTCTGTGGAGTTATCTTGGCCCACTCCTCCATGCAGATCTTCTCCAAGTTATCTAGGTTCTTTGGGTGTCTCATGTGGACTTTATTCTTGAGCTCCTTCCACAAGTTTTCAATTGGGTTAAGGTCAGGAGACTGACTAGGCCACTCCAACACCTTGACTTTTTCCCTCTTGAACCAGGCCTTGGTTTTCTTGGCTGTGTGCTTTGGGTCGTTTTCTTGTTGGAAGATGAAATTACGACCCATCTTAAGATCCTTGATGGAGGAGCGGAGGTTCTTGGCCAAAATCTCCAGGTAGGCCGTGCTATCCATCTTCCCATGGATGCGGACCAGATGGCCAGGCCCCTTGGCTGAGAAACAGCCCCACAGCATGATGCTGCCACCACCATGCTTGACTGTAGGGATGGTATTCTTGGGGTCGTATGCAGTGCCATCCAGTCTCCAAACGTCACGTGTGTGGTTGGCACCAAAGATCTCGATCTTGGTCTCATCAGACCATAGAACCTTGAACCAGTCTGTCTCAGAGTCCTCCAAGTGATCATGAGCAAACTGTAGACGAGCCTTGACATGACGCTTTGAAAGTAAAGGTACCATACAGGCTCGTCTGGAACGGAGACCATTGCGGTGGAGTACGTTACTTATGGTATTGACTGAAACCAATGTCCCCACTGCCATGAGATCTTCCCGGAGCTCCTTCCTTGTTGTCCTTGGGTTAGCCTTGACTCTTCGGACAAGCCTGGCCTCGGCACGGGAGGACACTTTCAAAGGCTGTCCTGGCCATGGAAGGCTAACAGTAGTTCCATAAGCCTTCCACTTACGGATGATGCTGCCAACAGTGGAGACAGGTAGGCCCAACTCCTTGGAAAGGGTTTTGTACCCCTTGCCAGCCTTGTGACCCTCCACGATCTTGTCTCTGATGGCCTTGGAATGCTCCTTTTGTCTTTCCCATGTTGACCATGTCTGAGTGCTGTTCACAAGTTTGGGGAGGGTCTTAAATAGTCAGAAAAGGCTGGCAAAAGAGATCTTTAATCCACACATGTGAAGCTCATTATTCTTGGTGCTTGAACTACTTCTTAATACTTTAGGGGGACCAAACAGAATTCTTGTGGTTTGAGGGGTTGAATAATAAATGACACTCTGAATTAACTTTTTACGTTTTTAAAAAAAAAAAAAAAAAAAAAAATTGCTGCAGTGCATTTCCCACTTCCAGGCTGATCTACAGTACAAATGTCACAATGCCAAGTTAATTCCGCATCTGTCAACCAGCTAAATCTGCAGGGGGTTGAATACTACTTGTAGGCACTGTATATGTTGTTATCAAATTCAAAGTAATTGTGGGTGAGGATGAATTCTGTAAGTTTGACCACAGAATCAGCAACAATTCCTGTATTTTCTATGAAGATTTTGCAGGCATTTAATCCATCCTCGTGTGGGATATTAGAATACAAAGATTCCACATCCATGGTGGCCGGATGGTTCCTTCTGGTAGAGGACCTATTGCTGCTAGTTTATTCAGTAGGTCTGTCATGTCCTGAATGTAGCTGGGTGTACTCTTTACCAGTGGTTTAAGAACACACTCTACCCATCCAGGAACTTGCACACATTGAATATTTGCAGCAGATTTTTCTGCATAAAATTTTAGAGTCTTGTCACGAAAAACTCTGTGTAAAATGCGTGCGTTTTTACTTGCTTTTTTTCTCTCATTCTCTTGAATGGCTGAAAAATGCTGCAAAAATTGCTGAAAGAACTGACATCCTGCAGATTGGGAATAAGCAATGGTTCAAATCTGCAAGGAAAAAATAAGTAGCATGTGCCTGAGATTTGAGAAATTTACTTCACTGTGCTGCTACTGTAAAATGTTATGTTTTTTTTTCACCTTCCTCTCCTTGGTAAAAAACGCATCTTGTGAATAAGCCCTAAATAGCTTTAGAAAAATAGTCAGTTTTGAATTTCATATTGCAATGCATGAATGGAGGCTGAAAAATGAAGTGTAGGGGTTCATGTAACTGCACAAACATTACTTCAGGTCTCTAATGCTTTATATCTAAGTGATTAGGTGACATTTTTGTAGGAAGATTTGGATACGTCTTTCACTGATGCAAAATTACTGTTTACTGTGACTTGAGAAATAATGTACATCAACAGCTGAATCATGTACCAGACAGATGTAGCAGAGTTGAGCTACGTGTCATGAAATGTATATCTTGTGGCACACAGCAGACTACTTATGTACAAGTAACAAAACTGTTCTTCCACTTTCTTTAGCACAGCTCCTACACAGTCCCTACTGTCTATGCTGAAGCCCCCAAAAGTTTAGGCTAAGTGCCAACGATGCAGAAATGCTGCATATTTTTTCCGCTTCTCCCTGGCAGGAAAAATGCATGCGGATTTTACATGCGTTTTTCCCGTCAGGTAGAAGCGTTTGTCAAGCGTTTTTGCATGCATTTCTGCATGCAGGTTATCAAGCGCTTTTCCAAGAGATTTTAGCATCACTTGGAAAAGTGCTTGACAACTTGGTCACACTATATAAATCCATGCAAACGGCATGGATTTATGCATTGTGACCAAGTAATAGTTAAAAAAAAAAAAGAATAAAAATGGTGAAAAATAAAAAATCAAGATTATACTCCCTTTCCGATGGCCCCCGGTCTCCTTCTCCGATGCGTCCGGTCTCCCCGGTGTCTCGCGGTGGTGTGAAGGACCTGCGATGACGTCATTGAGTCATGTGACAGGTCACGCGACCGCTGACGTCAGCGGTCGCGTGACCTGTCACATGACTCAATGACGTCATCGCAGGTCCTTCACACCACCGCGAGCCGCCCAACACACCGCACGCATCGCTGAGGAGTCCGGGGGACATCGGAAGGTACAGTTAGGTCCATATATATTTGGACAGAGACAACATTTTTCTAATTTTGGTTCTAGACATTACCACAATGAATTTTAAACAAAACAATTCAGATGCAGTTGAAGTTCAGAATTTCAGCTTTCATTTGAGGGTATCCACATTAAAATTTGATGAAGGGTTTAGGAGTTTCAGCTCCTTAACATGTGCCACCCTGTTTTTAAAGGGTCCAAAAGTAATTGGACAGATTAAATAATTGTAAATAAAATGTTCATTTCTAGTACTTGGTTGAAAACCCTTTGTTGGCAATGACTGCCTATGTTTTGGGTCATTGTCCATCTGTAGTATGAAACGACGACCAATCAGTTTGGCTGCATTTGGCTGGATCTGAGCATGCATGATAATGCCCCGTCTCATGCTGCACATAACACATCTGCATCTCTGGCTGCTATGGGCATAAAAGGGGACAAAATTATGGTGTGGCACCCATGCTCCCCTGACCTCAATCCCATTGAGAACCTCTGGAGCATCATCAAAAGGAGTGTCTATGATGGCGGGAGGCAGTTCACATCTAAGCAACAGCTCTGGGAGGGTATTCTGTCCTCATGCAAAACAATTGAAGCAGAAACCATCCAAAACCTGACAAATTCAATGGACGAGAGAGTTCAGAAGCTCCTTTCGAACAAGCGGTCCTCTGTGCAAATGTAACATCACCTAGAATAAAGTTTTGAGTTGAAAACTGTTTGATTTCAGTTTGTAATAACCTGCTAATGCTTATAATTTCAAAAATGACCATTTTTTTGTTCTTTATTAAAATGAAAAGGTTGAAAACTCTGCTGTGCATAATAATTTGGAACATGCATTTTGAGTGCAGTTTGAGTTTTTTATTTTTTTTTAAAATATACTGTTATCATAGGCAGTTTGTACAAAAACCTTTCAATTGTACTCTAATAGTTATTTGACTGGAAAATTACAATGACTGCAATTCCTATAGGTAATTTGGGAAAATCTGAGAAAATATTATTTGCATAATAATTTGGAACACAGTGTATAATCTTTATTTTTTATTTTAAATTCTTTTTTTACAGGTACTATGGTACCCAGGTCTGGATGAGAGTCTCCTCTTCTCCAGGCCTGGGTACCATCCGCACATTGAATCGCTTCATATCCGCGTGTGCACATGTAGTCATGCGGATATCAAGCGTTTCAATGCAAGTCAATGGCGGCAATTAAGCTGCGTGTCCGCAAAATTAATGGTCATGCTGTGTATTTTTCCGTAATGATAATCCGCAGCGGAAATTTCCGCAGCATGTGCACAGCAGGATTATCATTGGGGACCATGGGGCATGTTTTACAAAGCGCCTTTTAAGCGTTTTCGCTGCGGAAATTCTGCGGTAAAAAACGCTTGAAAAACGCATAGTGGGCACGCAGCCTCAAAGGGTATTCCAATCTCCAAGTTCCTATCCCAATATGTAATAGATGTAATAATAATATTGACTAATACTTCCAATTAGAAATGTAGTATACTTTTTTTGATTGATTTTGTGTCTCTTTCCTCATGTGCAGGCATTGCATGACCTTAGGTATCCATGGTTACATCCACTGATAAAGTTAGTTAGCTAGTTTCTAGTGGTCGTAACCATGGATACCTAAGGTCCTGCAATGCCTGCACATGAGGAAAGAGACACAAAATCAAAAAAAGTATACTATATTTCTAATTGGCGGTATTTGCTATTAATATTGTCATTACTATTATTATTACACCTACTACATATTGGGATAGGATCTTGGAGATGGGAATACCCCTTTAACCTTACCTTTCAGTTCCATTGACATCAGAGCTTCCATTATGTGGGGCGGAGGAGGAGAGGATAATGGAGGGACATGAGCCAGAAGTTATGTATTTATGAGCTCGGCACTGGAGCAGAGGAGCATCTGGCAGACTGGACAATGTGCTTTCTTTCCTATGCCACACTGAGTAGACAGGTCAGTGTCCGGCATGGAGAGAAAGAATTGCATGGCCATGTATGTATCTTTTAGGACGCATTCAGACATCCGTGCAATAGGTCCAAGATCAGACCGCAATACATAGAATGGTCGGTGGTCTCCCGACCTGAATGGGACAGTTTCATAGAAATATATGGAGCTGTCACGCTCAGGTCGGAAGACCCACGGCCAGTCTGTGTATTGTGGTCCATTATTGGACCAATTTGAACGTATGTCTGAATGGACCCTTGGGGTATGTGCCCACGGTCAGGAGCCACTGCGGGTTTGAAGCTGCATGTCCATTCAGCGTCAAACCCGCAGCGGCCAGATGTTACAGCATAGTGGATGGGATTTCTAAAAATCCCATGTCCGTTATGCATCTCTGGGCACCTGTTGCTCACCCGCGGAAACTGACATGCGGCGCGTCTTTCAGACCCGCAGCACGTCAATTTCTCTTGCGAGTCTGCATGTGGACTTTCCCCATAGACCTAACCTGTATAAGGAAAGCCTGCATGTGAAAAAAAAATGGCGCCGCTCATTTGCATAATGAGGGCGGAAGCCGTGTGGCTATTCCGCAGTGTCGGGGCCGCAGGCGGCTATTCTGCAATGTTTCAGTAATTGGGAGAGGAGCAGCTTTTGTAGAGCTCTCCCTGAACACTGAGGACGTGTTGATGAAGGTCCGACACTGCAGGGTTCGGGCAGGAAGAGCTGCCTTCGGACTATAAAACACAGGCACTTTTCAGCATCTTTTTTATTCTTGCTGAAAGGGGCGTCTTCTAGTCAAAAAAATCCGGTATATGTTAGATGGTCAACCAGTCTGTGGATTCGCCCGACAATAGTCTATTGTGTATATTTTAAAGAGGTCAGCCACTTTCTCTTGTTAGTGCAACTTTCCTCACAAACGGACCAGCACTACTGTCCATAAAATGACTGCTAGGTGGAGAAGCATGTGACCAGACCAGTCTTTTTGCCTCCTCCAATTGTAAACGACCACACATAGGAAAGCAGCTTTTCTATTGGAGGAGGCTGATGGACTGGTCCACTCCATAAGTGGCAATTTTATTGTCAGAACTGCTGATGCGTTTGAGAAAAGGTGCCCTAGCAAGAGAAAGTCGCCAACCCCTTTAACAAAATGGACAGTAAATGAACAAAAATGATATCTAAATCTATTCAATATCTGGTGTTACCACTTGTCTTTAAAACAGCATTGATTCTTCTAGGTATACTTGTACACAGGTTTTGGAGTAACTCCACAGGGAGGTTGTTCTAAACCTCTTGGAGAGCCACAGATCTTTTGCGAATGTAGACTTGTGCATATCATTCTGTCTCTTCATGAAATCCCACACATACTTGATGTTGAGATCAGGGCTCCATTGGGACAATATCATCACTTCTAGGACTCCTTGTTCCTCTTTACAGTTAAGATAGTTCTTAATGACATTGGCTATATGTTTGGGGTCGTTGTCCTGCTGTAGATTAAATTTGGAGGCAATCGAATGCTACAGCTCCATCTTGCAAGGAAGCTCTGTTGTACTTCACTGTTGCCTGAAGACGCTCACTATCGTACCACTCTCCAACCCTTCAGCAAACTAATTGCCTTCTGTTACAGCCATATATTTCACAATTTGACTCATCAGTCCAGAGCACCTGCTGCCAGAGAACCCTAGATCTTGTTTTCATGCATAATTGAGCTGCTTGGCCTTGTTTGCATGCCAAAAGGTGATGCTTTTTGGCCGCAATTCTTCCAATAAAGACTACTTCAGTCAAACTTCACTGAACAGTAGATGGTGCTACTTTTCTTGCCACCTCCAATTTGATGGTATTGCTGGATATATTCCATTTTCGAAGCAAAGTAAGTATGATGTGTGTTTCATCCACTGCAAGTTTCCTCGGCTTACAACTTCATCTACTGTCCTCAACCTTGCCCATTTCTGCTTCCTCAAAAGAGCTTGAAAGGGTCATCTTGAAACCCCCGACTGTTGTGAAATCTTTTCCCGTACAAGACCTTGCTAATGAAGTATAACTACCTTGTGTCTGGTTGCTGTTCTCAGTCTTGCCATGGTGTATGACCGTGAGATGAAATGGTCTTCCACAAATGTTAAATTTGTAGCATAGTTTGGCTGTTTCTCATCCAGTTTTAAGCCTCCTACACAACTGTTTCTGCTTTAGTTACTGACTATGTTTCCACCTACTTATGAAAGTCAATTGAAGAACCACACCCGACGTACGTTTCGCACCTAGCTTCGACAAGGGGTGATGGTAGACTGCATGACCAGGCTATTTACAAATGTGTCAACCAATCAAAGGTCTTTGACGATATAATTAAGTTGATGCACATGTGAAGGGAAAAGAACATCATCTGTAAGGAGGTAGTGATGTCAGACGCCATCCACAGATGGTCCGCCCATTGACCAATAGAATGTACTGAAATACTGCTTTACAAGCAGGACTTCCGAAAAGGTGGCCATGTGACCAATTTCCCACCTACAAAGAATGTAGAGGTCTGTAATTTTTATCGTAGGTACACTTCAACTGTGAGAGACAGAATCTGAAAGAAAATCCAGCAAATTACATTGTATGATTTTTACATAATTTGCATTTTATTGCATGAAATAAATATTTATTTAATACAATAGAAAAACAGAACTTAATATTTGGTACAGAAACCTTTGTTTGCAATTACAGAGGTCAGACGTTTCCTGTAGTTCTTGACCAAGTTTTCACACACTGCAGCAGGGATTTTTGCCTACTCCTCCATACAGATCTTCTCCAGATCTTTCAGGTTTCAGGGCTGTTGCTGGGCAACATTGAGTTTCAGCTCCCTCTTTTGCCAAGTATTTATAGGTCTCGGATACGGCTTTAAAGAAGGCGATTATTTTTTATTATAATTAAATGATTACAGAAAATAGGAAATAGTGTGATATTGCGTACACTTTTGCATAATATAAATCACAAAGGTAAAGTACTTACAGCGCACACTATACAGGAAAAGCTTCACCAAGAGCAACATACATCATCTGTCCGGGAAAGCATCAGCTATGAGAAGCAAAATAGCAAAGACAGAGAAAAGTCCTGGGACGAATCCACACTGCGACGTCAGGGTGTCCCCTTTTAGTCCACACGTTAACAGGCTTCTGTCTTAGATGAAAACTTCACTAGCTTATATCTTGTTTGAAAACAAATGCTTGCGTAACCAAATGTTACACAAATTCTGACAGGCTCTATTTGTTCAGTATATTATCTTTCTTCTGAGTGGCCAGCTCTTCAGATGTCAATTAACACCGAACAAATATATCAAATATATCACCGGAGATGAAACATGCCAAAGGCTCCTGGTACCAGATGTTTTACCATTCTATAAACACAGCATGTTCTCACCAAATATTGCTAAGGAATATAAACCTGCATCGTTCTCACTAAACATTGATAAATTAGCTATGTGGTACTGGGTGATACTATAAACTAAACATTGATAATGGAGCTATGCAGTCCAGGTGTTGGGAAAATTACAGAAAGTACAAAGCTAACAAGCTGAACTGTTACTGTGAAATATCTTAAAGGGTTCTTTAAAAACAGGCTACCAATATGGATTCCTGATGGCCATTAACGTCTTAGCACTACAATCCACCCTTGGCCATCTGGAAGCCATATATCATTTATATACAATACCATATCCCAATGGAATAGCTTCGGCAGATGCAATATTTTGAGTCTTTATAGTTATCATGTCTTCACTAAGGAAGTCCTCTCCAGTACAGTTTATACAAGCATAATATGGGTTGTATATATAATTCTGGATCACATCTCCTTCTTCAATCTCCTCATCTTGAACAAACCCCCCTATCAATTTTGTCCACAGTTGTAGGGGGTGGTAGGGGGTTTAGTATAGCTACCATATAAGTCTCTAGTATATTGGTAGCGGTAGTAGTTTTTTGTCATATTAAAATGGCTCATGTTCATCAATTGTGCCAAGTAACTCCATAGGTTCTGTTTAATTTTCCACAGTGCCACATTTTCTTTGACTGGCACTTCTTCTCTTTGTTGATACAATGGTTGGGTAGTGACAGAGACCAAAAGGACCATGCCTGTAACACCGATCAGCGACCAGCTACATATTTGAATTGGACACTAAAAATATTCTCTGAGATAACACATGTCTGCTGGAACATGTTCCCATTTTTCCTGTCCTGGTTTCATCACTATTAACACATTGTCTGCCCCTCTAGCAATCACCTCTGCAGGCTCTGGGGGACCTTTATCCCCAGCTTGTTTTACCCAAATTTTTGCACCATCATTTAAAGAATGAGTGGAACCAAAACCTTTATCTCTTCTGACAGTTATTACTATGGGGGCTGTTCCCTTGATCACCTTCATTTTCTGGATGGACAAAATCAACAATTGAGCTACCCTATCTCCTTTTTGAATCAACAAATCACTATCTCCGCTATTCAGCAGGAGTACCTTAATTTCACTTTGATAGTCCTAATCTATCACTCCTTTCATCACCTGAATTCCCTTTAAGGCTAAACCTGACCTTGGAGCTATAAAACCAAAATGCTCAGGAGGCATTTGTAATCCTATAGCAGTTCTTTTTGCCTTTACAACTCCTTTCTCTAATCTGATTTCCTCATGGGATGTAGATCTAATCCTGCAGCTTGTGGAGTAGCCCTATAGGGTCCTAGAGCTCCTGGCTCCAATTCCCAATAGAGAACTGTCTGTTCTGTGGTAGAATCTTTTAAGGGCATTATCTGTAAATTGGGGGTAATCATCCTTATTAATGGTGTTTCCTGTTCTCCAATTGGCCTGTTGTTAAGAATATTAAGGGCTTCATTTAAATGTTTTCTCCACCCTTTGTAAGTTCCATCTCTCAATTTCTTTAATTGTTCTTTCAATAACCCATTCATCCGCTCTACCAATCCTGCGGAGGGATAATATGGGATATGAAAGATCCACTCAATGTTATGTTCTGAGCAAAATTCTGCAACCTTCTTGTTCCTGAAGTAACTACCATTGTCACTCTGAATCTGTAACGGAATTCCGTAGTATAATACTATGGTTTTCATTGTTTTAATGGTACTGTTGGCATTGGCCGCTCTACACCAACAAGCCATCATGTACCCTGAGTATGTATCCACAGCCGTGCATACATACATACACCCTCCATCTTGTGGAAGGGGACCAATAAAATCCACCTGCCAAATTTGTCCAGGCAGTTTGCCTCGGGCTATATGGCCCCTAACCACATGAGGAATAGGTCTCTGTTGTAAATGTTGACACACACTGGACATTTCATAATTGTTTCCTTGATTACATCTAACCTGAGGGGCACCCCTCTGGTTTGTGCCCATTCATAAGTAGCTTTTTCTCCAAGATGTCCACATTTCTGATGTGCCCATTGAGCCAATCCAAGTAGCTTTTCAGCTGAATCAGGCTCCTCACTGGCATCAGCAACTGATATTTTGGAATGTTCATCCGCTATTGAATTGAAGAGTCTTTCCAGATTATCTGAAGCACAATGAGCATCAACTTGAAATACAGTCACTTTAATTCTTTGAACAATTGCCTAAATATCTTGCCACAGTTCTTTCCCCCACACATCTTTGCTGTATATTTTCCAATCATTCTAAATCCAAGTTGGTAACCAGGTAGTCAACCCATTCGCCACAGACCTTGAATCTGTATACAAATGACATTCACTCAGTGACTCCTGTCTCAAGACACTGTAGATTGCATAAAGTTCTGCATATTGGCACAGGCACATGTACACCAGCTTCCAACAGTTCCTGAATTGTCTCACTTATCTCCTTATCCCCCCCGGGATTCTGTATTGTTTCATACTGATCACCTTTGAGCTTGGAGGAAGTTCTACAGGAGGCATTTTGATTTTCCCAACCATTACCGGAGCCGCTTCAATATAGGGCTTCACTGACAGCTGGGATGGTCCAGCTGTTACTGCGGGAGGTTCCCCAAATTGATACTTACCATCTGGTAACTGTAATGTCACCCCTTTCAGTATATCAATGCCAATTATATACTCTGGAATAGGGACAATCATCACTTTGTACATTGCAGTAGGCAAATTCCCTATTTTTAATGATACTTTAGTTTGTACTGCTTCTATTTGTTTGCACCCTAATCCTGTGATTATTACTTTCCTTCCTTTAAATTGTTTTGGATTACCATAGATCAAGCTGGCCTCCGCCCTCGTATCCACCAGGGCTTTCACGCATTGCCTATTCTTATTTTGCCAATTAATGACAAAATTTACATGCGGGCGTCTATCCATGTGAAGGGCTCGGCCAAGAAGTCAATAACTCGTGTCTCCCTCTGACTGGGAAACCTCTCTGGGAGAAAAAGTCAACCCCTGTCGCTGTGTTTTGACCTCCTGCAACAGAGATTTTACTTCAGCGTAAAGATCCTCAAACCCCGGTGCTGTGGGTTTCACTGGGGACGAAGAGGCAGTGGGCCTTCTCTCTCTCTCTCTGTGTCCAACTACGCCCACACTGTGGGGATCCAGAATCTTCCACTGTCACCTTTTTATTTTGTGAACTTCCTGATTTTTTTTATGAAGCCCTCGCTTTTGGTATAATTTCAACATTTCATCAGTACCAATCCCATCAATTTCCTCTTTCCTCTTTCAACAAGGCAATAAACATATCCTTGCGCGATATGCGGGAGCCATTGTTATTGTTTTTAGATTCTCTACGCTTCTCTCCGGAAACAAAATTACCACTATTCCTGGGGCCCCAATCTCCCAAATCCCCCAATTGCCGAACTGCCTCTAGGGTGTTGGAGATGGTCTTCCCAGTCTGGTTTACCATTAGTCATCATTATATGTTTATAAGCTGGGGGAGCAGCCCTGATTATGCGATTTCTGACAGACACACTAACAAGGACTGCCATGTAGTCATCATAGGTCCCTGCAGAAATAGCATTTTTCATGACCTCTTCCATCAACCTTTGGGAACAATCTTTTAATGTAAACCATGGCTTCTTATTAGGGGGCCAATCTGCTTCAGATGGATATTTATGCTGTAATTAAATAGCCATGACATCTAGCATACTGCAAGTCGAATGTTGCGACCGAATCCGCAGTGTACGGAACGCTTCCTTCACTACAGGTTCATGACTCAGTTGCACAAACTTGGGACCATCTACTGCATCCACTTGTACTCCATGGGCTCCTATCTCCCACAGTCTTACCACCCAAGTAATCAATGATTCATTGGCTTTTTGAGAAAAACGATCATGAAGATCATTAAGTTCTTGCTGACTATAATCCTCCAACACATCTCTCTGTTGTGCACCTACAGGGATATCTATGATCCGCCTGCGATGTATGGGATGTGCTTTTACTCAGTTAGTAGGGGAATTAACCTCTCTTTTCTCATTAAAGCACTAATCCTTCTGTTCAGAATCAGAATCAGTGGAAACCCACACATCGCCATCCCATTGATCGGGATCCCACTGAACCCCAGCTTTGGCTATGGCCAAAGCGACCTTTTTCTTATTCACTTTACCACGTCTCTTTTTATATTTGTACTGTGCTACTCGTATGGCTGCTTTTTCTGTGACATGTTGCTATCCATCACATTTATCCATAAGCAGCCTGTTCTGGCATTGTGCTACTGTCAGAGCACTCTGCATCTCACACACTTGCTGTTCTAATGCTTGTATTTTTTGCAACAGCTGAATACGCTCTTCATGCTGCTTCCTATAAGCATGTAACAAGATCCAACCTCTTCTGCTCACTGCATTCAACTCCTTGTTCCTTTCAACTTTCACCCTTTGCAAACATGTCACCACATCAGCTGGTTCAGCATCTTTCATACACTTATCCCATGATTCACTTAATCCAACACATTGCGACCACTCATTGGCCAAAACACAGTAGGGAGCCTGCTCCCAGCCTGGAATATCAACAGATATATTTACAACCTCTTTTTTCTTAAAGAGAGACATGTTTTACGCAATTTCACACACTTTTCTGGACTATCGGAATTTGGTCTCAAAATTCCGGATTATCGGAATTTAGCTGAAATTTAAATTTTAAGCATTCTGCGTATCCCACTTCTGATGCCAAATGTTTTACCAAGTATTTAAAGGGCTCGGATACGGCTTTAAAAAAGGCGATTATTTTTTATTATAATTAAATGATTACAGAAAATAGGAAATAGTGTGATATTGCATACACTTTTGCATAATATAAATCACAAAGGTAAAGTACTTACAGTGCACACTATACAGGAAAAGCTTCACCAAGAGCAACATACATCATCTGTCCGGGAAAGCATCAGCTATGAGAAGCAAAATAGCAAAGACAGAGAAAAGTCCTGGGACGAATCCACACTGCGACGTCAGGGTGTCCCCTTTTAGTCCACACGTTAACAGGCTTCTGTCTTAGCTGAAAACTTCACTAGCTTATATCTTGTTTGAAAACAAATGCTTGCGTAACCAAATGTTGCACAAATTCTGACAGGTTCTATTTGTTCAATATATTATCTTTCTTCTGAGTGGCCAGCTCTTCAGATGTCAATTAACACTGAACAAATATATCAAATATATCACCGGAGATGAAACATGCCAAAGGCTCCTAGTACCAGATGTTTTACCATTCTATAAACACAGCATATTCTCACCAAATATTGCTAAGGAATATAAACCTGCATCGTTCTCACTAAACATTGATAAAAGAGCTATGTGGTACTGGGTGATGCTATAAACTAAACATTGATAATGGAGCTATGCAGTCCAGGTGTTGGGAAAATTACAGAAAGTACAAGGCTAACAAGCTGAACTGTTACTGTGAAATATCTTAAAGGGTTCTTTAAAAACAGGCTACCAATATGGATTCCTGATGGCCATTAAAATCTTATCACTACACTCCCTCCAAAAAGTTTCTATTGGGTTCAGGTCTGGAGACGTTCTAGGCCACTCCAGGACCTTGAAATGCTTCTTACGGAATCACTCCTTAGTTGCCCTGGCTGTGTGTTTTGGGTCATTGTCATGCTGGAAGACACAGTCATGACCCATCTTCTCTTACTGAGGGAAGGAAGTTATTGGTTAAAATCTCACGATACATGACCCATCCATCCTCCATTCAATATGGTGCAGTCGTCCTATCCCTCTGGCAGAAAAGCACCCCCAAAGTATTATGTTTCCCCCACCATGCTTCATGGTTGGGATGATGTTCTTGGGGTTGTACTCATCCATCTTCTTCCTCCAAACACGGTGAGTGGAGTTGATACCAAAAAGTCCTATTTTGGTCTCCTCTGACCACATGACCTTTTCCCATGCTTCCTGTGGATCATCCAGATGGTCATTGGTGAGCTTCAAACGGGCCTGGACATGTGTTGGCGTGAGCAGGGGACCTTGTACGCCCTGCAGGATTTTAATCCATGACGGCGTAGTGTGTTGCTAACGGTAATGTTTGAGACTGTGGTCCCCTCTCTCTTCAGGTCATTGACCAGGTCCTCATGTGTAGTTCTGGGCTGATTCCTAACCTTTGTCAGAATCATTCTTTCCTCACAAGGCGAGATCTTGCATGGAGCCCCAGACCGAGGAAGGTTGACAGTCGTCTTGTGTTTCTTCCATTTTCTAATAATTGTGCTAACAGTTGTTGCCTTCTCACCAAGCTGCTTGCCTATTGTCCTGTAGCCCATCCCAGCCTTGTGCAGGTATAGAATTTTGTCCCTGGTGTCCTAGATAGCTCTTTGGTCTTGGCCATGGTGGAGAAGTTGGAGTGTGATTGATTGAGTGTGCAGACAGATGTCTTTTACACAGTTAACAGTTTCAAACAGGTGCAATTCATACAGGTAATGAGTGCAGAGTAGGATGGCTTATTAAACAAAAACTAACATGTATGTGAGATTCAGAATTCTTGCTTGTTGGTAGTGATCAAATACTTATTTCATGCAATAAAATGCTATTTAATTATGTAAAAATCATACAATGTGATTTTCTGGTTTTTATTTTCAGATTCTGCCCCTCACAGGTGAAGTGTACCTACCATACAAATTACAGACCTCTCCATTCTTTGTAGGTGGGAAAACTTGCAAAATCAGCAGTGTCAAATACTTGTTTTCCCCAGTGTGTGTGTGTGTGTGTGTGTGTGTGTGTGTGTGTATATATATATATATGTATGTGTATGTATAGAAAAAAAAAGGGAAAAGAGCAGCACAAGCAAACAACTTGTAAATGGGTGGGTGCCCGTCCTCTTGCTGAGCTAATAAATCATCTATTTTTGGAGTGCTGTTTCTACTATTTTTTCATATATATTTATGTATATATGTGTGTATTAATTATTGTAACAATGTTACTCACTTGGGAGTGATATGAGGTATCACAGGAACTGTTTCTGTTTAAAAGTCTGGCTGGTTTATTTCAGTCCTCATAAACCACATCACAGGAAAACTTAAATACAGCCTTTGTCCGGCACAAAGTGAAACATAAAGTAAACAGTCCATACAATAGTGCGGGTTCGCCCTCTTGGCTTAGCGTCCAGCTTCTTAGACCTTTTGTAAAGCCACACAATCCCAAGAGGTCTACATACCTCCATACACAGAAACAAGTGTCACATAAACAATGTGAATCACACCCAGGGGTGGAGATACAGTGGCTTGCAAAAGTATTCACTCCCCCTGGCATTTTTCCTGTTTTTCTACCTCACGAAATAGAATTTCATTTTTTTTGAGGGTTTGCATCAGTTCTTGTAAAGAACATGCCTACAACTGTGAACATTTGTTTTTCTCTTTATTGTGAAGCAAACAAGAATTATGACAACTGTAAGGTAGCGGTATTGATCATGTTGGAGGGGCACTCACTTCACCGGGTCAATTAAAGCAAGCACACAAGCCACGTTTTCCAGTAAAGTCCAGCAGTTTATTAAACGTCATAAACTGCTTATAACATAGTCCATCTCAGTGGCTCGCAGGAATGTTACACATGTAATGTCCTAGAGCCTGTTCAGTGGCAGCTATGCAAGGCTTCCCAGCCGTGGTCTCGAAGCCACGTGCCTTCCAGGACTACTGGCGTCGCAAACACAGGGATCAGGCCTCTTGCCTCACCAGGCCTCTGTCTAACTGTTTCCAAACCACCGGGATTTATATATCTTTCTGTGCACACAGGACCCGTGATGATGTCACAGTCATGTGATCAGTCACCTGAGGTGAGGTACATGGTCAGCCAGAACACACCCCCTGGACATTTTAGCTATGCAGCAAGGCACTGCATTACACAACATTACTGAAAACTTCGGTGTGCATAACTATTCACCCCTCCAAAGTCAGTACTTTATAGAGCCTCCTTTTTCGGCAATTATAGCTGCAAGTAGCTTTTGATAAGTCTGCTACTGGGATTTTTGTCCATTCCTCAAGGCAAAACTTCTACAGCTCCTTCAAGTTATATGGTAACAGCAATCTTCAAATCTGACCACAGATTCTCAATTGGATTTGACTAGGCCACTCAAAAACATTTACAAGTTTCCCTTTAAATCACTCGAGTGTTGCTTTAGGAGTATGCTTTTAGGTCCTTGTCTTGTTGGAAGGTGAATCTCCGTCCCAGTCTCAAATCACTGGGAAGAATGAACTGGAGTACAAGTTGGTAAGCATGCAAAATAGGAGCATGTTCACACTGACCATCAAACAGACAAAACCCAAGACAGAAACAAAAAAAACAAATACCCCGATGTAAGTAAATAAGTAAAAGCAATAGTGCATATAAATAACATTGGGTAATTAAACACCGATTTTGCAAAAAAAAAGCTTAAAAGCCATCCCACCAACGTCAATTTGTACCCAAATCTATGGCACAAGATAAGGTTTCAATATTAGAGGTTAGGACCATCCCGAATTTGGGTACATCTTGACTTTGGTGGGATGGCTTTTACGCTTTTTTTGATCAAAAACGGTATTTACTAAGTACCCAATGTTATTTATATGCACTATTTTTTTACTTATTTACTTACAGCAGGGTATTTGTTCTTTGTTTCTGTCTTGGGTTTTGTCAAATCACTGACAGACTGAAACAGGTTTTCAAGAATATCCTTGTATTTCGCACCATCCATTTTCTCGACTCAGACCATTTTCCATGTCCCTGCTGCTGATGTTATTCGTGATGAGCTGTCTTGGTTTGGCAGCAGACAGAGCATTTATTTTGGTGGCCAAAAAGTTCAATTTTGGTCTCACCTGACCACAGTACCTTCCTCCATACATTTGTGGAGTCTCCCACATGTCTTTTTGCAAACTCAAAACAAACCTTACAATTTTTGTATGTAAGTAAAGGCTTTTTTTCTGCCGTTCCTGCCATGAAGGCCACCTCTATGAAGTGTTCGGCTTATTGTGATCATATGCTTAGAAACTCCAGTCTCTGCTTGGGAACTCTGCAGTTCCTTCAGGGTTATCTTTGCTGCCTTTCCTATTAATGCCCTCCTTGCACAGTCTGAGAGTTTTTGTGGGTGGCTCTCTCTTGGCAGGTTTGTTGTGGTACCATGTTCTTTCTATTTGAAGATAGTGGATTTGATGGTGCTCTTGGGGATCAACAAAGATTGGGATATTTTTTATAACCCAACCCTGACTTGTACTTCTCAATAACTTTGTCCCTGACTTGTTTGCAGATCTTCTTGGTCTTAATGGTGTTGTTTGGTTAGTCGGGCCTCTTGCTTAATGGTGTTGCAGCCTCTGTGGCCTTTCTGAAAAGGTGTGTCTGTACTGACAGACCATGTGACACTTAGTAAAAGGAAGTCCACTTGTGTGTAATTTAAGCATGTGACTTATGAAGGTAATTGCTTGCACCAGAAATTTTAGGGGCTTCATAGCAAAAGGAGTGAATACATATGCACATGACGACAATTTTTAGTTATTTGATCCCATAAATTTAATTTATGCCTATATTTTTCTCACTTCACCAACTTAGACTATTTAGTGCTGCTACATCAAACACAAATCGGATTGCAAAAATATTTAAACACAGGTTGTAATGTAACAAAATAGGTAAAAAGCCAAGGGGGTGAATACTTTTGCAAGCCACTGTATAGTGAGCAGCCGTCTCACCCTAACTCTTCAGTTGCTCACATTTAGAGTTGGCCCTATTATGGCTGATTTCCTTATTTTATGATGAGTGGGGACTTATTATGCTGGGTTGCTAAGGTCAGAGAGGAAATAGTGAAGCAATTGTTGGTACCAGGTCCCCATTGACAGAGGGTGATGGACATGGCTCATTCACATGTCTTCGGTGGCCATCTGGGTGTCGACAAAACTCAGGAACGCATCACCTATTGGTCCAGATGTCACAGATAAATCCTAAGGTATTATAAGTCTTGTCCCACCTGCCAGGTAACCACCTCTCACTTCCGAAATCTCTCACTAGAAGTCTTGTCCCACCTCTCACTTCCGAAATCCCCTTGTGCCGCTAGCCATCATAGAGGTACTGTTTGAGCGAATTGTCATGGACCTGGTCGGCCCCCTTGATAAGTATGCTCGTGGGCATAAATATATATTGGTTGTCCTCGACTATGCTACGCAGTACCCAGAAACCGTTCCCCTGAGAAACTTCGCCAAAAGTATAGCCCATGAATTGGTCCACATCTTTGCCCAGATAGGACTACCGAGGGAGATCCTGACAAACCAAGGAACACCCTTTATGAGTAAGGTGATGAGGGAACTGTGTAAGTCCTTGCAAATTACACAACTGAAGATGTCAGTTTACCATCCCCAGACAGACGGCTTTGTGGAAAGGTTCAAAAAAACCCTAAAGAAATATCCTTAAGAAGGTCATAGAAAAGGACGGGCAAGACTATTGTAGCGCTGGCGTCTCTGTCTCCTGCCCCTCTCCCCTATCAGAGATGCCGACCGCCTTACTGCCGCTGTCCCCAGCCGGGGTGTCCCGCTCCTCCTTCCTCCATCCACACCAACTCAGCCCAGGGTATGCCCACTGCACACAGATCCTCGAGCACTGTGCTTAGGGCACTCCCATGCGCTCCCTTCCTCTTAAAGGGGCTGCGCGCGCCATCCTACAGTGTCCCTGGCCAATGGCCGGAGGACACTAGCAACGGCACCTCCTCCAACATGGAAGTGCCTGTGCAATGTTGGAAGTTTGTTGTCTAAACACTCTTGTCAGCTCTCAGGTCCCAGTGCACGTATCGCCATTTACCTGCCTATCAGTCATGCCCGCCTGTCTGTTTACTAGCCGTGCCCGCCTGCCTACCAGCCGTGCCCGCCTGCCTGTTTACCAGCCGTGCCCGTCTGCCTGTATACCAGCCGTGCCCGCCTGCCTGTCTACCAATTGTGCCCATCTGTCGTACCAGCCTGCTCCTGCCTTGGGGGTCAGCTGCCATCCACCCAACGTCAGTCCCGGAGTAGCACCTGGTCCACCTTCCTGGTCCCTCCTCGGATCACGGAATCGTCTAGCCACCGTGCATCTGAGGTCGGATTTGGTGAGGTCCCTAGTTACGCACCTCCGGGCTCTCCTCGCACCACGCCATAGGGGTCCCACCACCCTTCCCATTACAACGGTCTCCTCATATCTATTATTCTTTATCCGGGAGGTTCCATAAGCTTCTACTGGATTCCTCAGTTTGAACTCCTGTATGGCTGACATCCACGGCGTCCCCTTCATTTAGCAAAGGAAACCTGGAAAGCCGAGGTCACGCTCCATCGGAGCATCATCTGTAACATGGCCGATTAACCCCCCTTAGTGCTATGTGTACTAGGGCATTACTCCAGGCAGGGCCTTATTTGGCGTTCATGCTGCCCTCGGCACTTTAAGTGGTCACGCCCTTTACTGGTAAATATGATCTAAGAGAATCAGACCAATTTTTTTTAGCAGGTGTCATCCCAGTTGCTTCTGCTTTTTCTCCTCTGTTTTTTTTTCACTGAATAGGTGCTTGCTTCCAAGCCAATGAAAAACGCTTTGGAAGGTCATGTTTTTATTCAAGTTTGTCACTAAGCAACAAATCTGTGAGACACGGATGCAAAATGGAAGAAAGTCAGAAGATTTCCGATCTACATCCGTTTCCCATAAACTTAAATGGCTGAGACTGATCCGCAAATTGGATGAGAACAGGACCTGTTCTGAGTCACAAGGCTCTCACTCTCAGATCCATGATTCTAACAGATGTGTGAATACATCCATTTTCCTCTATTGGACCGAATAATGCTGAAGGGAAAATAAAATCGGACAACACTGACATGTCACACGGATGTGTTTATGTTGCCTGAGGCGACGTTCCCACGATGAGGATTTTGTGAGTTTTTGCATATGTTCTGCAGCATTTCAAACCCCTGTTAGCTAAATTAGGTTACTTGCGTTTTTTTACTTGTGCTTTTATCAAGTTTTTTTTTACGCTCTTTTTGGTGTTTCATGCTTTAAATAAAACAACTTTGTTTTGGATAACTCCTGTTACTTAGCATTGCTATAACTTCATTGATAAAGTAATGTGCGGTTTACATGCACTTTTATTGTGTTTCCACTGCGAAAATGCACTAAAACTGTATATATGTTTTTTTTATATGCAGATTTTTCTCATCTCATTCAAGTCTATGGGTAAAATCTGCAGATAAAATGCATATTTACTGCTAGAGAAATTGACATGTTGCAGATTTCAAAGTTACACCGTAGGTCAGTTTCTGCAATGTAAAAAGCACAGTGGGCATGAGATTTCTATAAGCTCATACACAACAAATACTCACCATTAGGGCTGTGGAGTCGGTAAGCCAAACCTCCGACTCCTCAACTTCCCTGACTTCCGACTCCAACTCCGACTCCACAGCACGTCCTCACTACTGAGCATGTACATCAAGTGCAGCACAGATTCATCTCAACTAAAAGTCTAGACCCTTAGATCAGGAATAGGACAGCCATTTATAGGACATTTCATAACTTTCCCAAATTCTTATGAAAACATTTACAGCACATCCTGCATTGATCTACGTTGCCCAATTTATTATGTATTTTAGGAGTCGGAGTTGGTTCATGTTATACCGACTCCGGTGTCCATTTTGGTGGAGTCGACTTCACGACTCTGTCTCCACAGCCCTGCTCACCATGGAAACTAGCCCAATATGTTTTGATCCCCGTGATAGATGATTGCCAGGGGAGATAAGGATCTGGCAATCCTTTTGTTCTATAAGAGATAGGCCAGCACCACAGATGTCTGAACACGGAAGATCTCGGAGGAGCGAGCACTAGGGCGAGATAGCTGCCAGCTGATTGATTGACTGAACCATCGTTCAGCAAAGTTTTCTAAAGTGTTGTTTGACTGACATACGGTATATGGCCTCATTCAGATGGCTGTATTTTTAGTCTTTGTGTTGTCCATGTAGATTGGACAGCACACTGACCCAATAATGATCTATTATCAAGTCAATGTCATACATCACTAAGCTTAGTACAGTGATCAATTGCAATGTCAGGTGAGCCCCATATACAATTGTATCACATGAACCTACAACTCCCTGTATGTCCTTAACAATAGTAAGGAGATGCTGGGAGTTGCCAGGCATCATCAGACTATGGACAATACAGGAGCCATAGTACTGATTAGACACAGGCAGTAACACTGCAAAAAATTTAAAGGGAACCTGACCGCAGGATTTATTTTTATCAACTAAGGCTGAGCGTTTCTGCATCTCCCTGGCAGAAAAAACGCATGCGGATTGTACATGCGTTTTTCCTGCCAGGGACAAGCGGATGTGAAGCGTTCTTCACATGCATTTTCGCATGCGGGTTGACAAGCGCTTTCCAAGCGATTTTAGCATCACTTGGAAAGTGCTTGACAACTTGGTCACACTATATAAATCCATGTAACCAGCATGGATTTATATAGTGTGACCGTAAAGAATGGTTAAAAATAAAAAAATATATATATACTTACCTTCTGATGGCCCCCGGAGTCTTTATTCGATGCGTCTCGACTTGCCGGCAGCTCGCGGTACACTACACTGAAGGACCTGCCGTCACATGACTAAATGACGTCAGCGCAGGTCCTTCAGTCCACCGTGATCTGCCGGCAAGCCAAGACAATCACACGGGGGCCATCAGAAGGTAAGTATAATATTTATTTTTTATTTTATTCTTTTTTTTACAGGTTCTATGGTACCCGGGTCCGGAGGATCGCCTCCTCTTCTCCAGACCCGGGTACCATCCGTACATTGAAACGCATGTACAGATCCAGTGATGCGGATTCCACGCGTCCAATGCAAGTCAATGTCGGCGAAAACGCAGCGCTACCGCAAAATAATTGGTAGTGCTGCGTTTTTTTCCGCAATGATAATCCGCAGCGTAAATTTCCGCAGCATGTGCACAGCACATGCGGATTATCATTCAGGAACATGGCAGGCCTTCTACCATGTGTTTTTTAAGTGTTTCTGCAGCAAAATTGCCGCTGCGGAAAAGCTTAAAAAACGCATTGTGGACACACAGCCTAATTATAGTGCTGCTTTTGTCATTAAACGCAGATTTCTAGCAAACCCAATGTTAAGGGCTGAGCTACTCAGCACTAAGTGCACGCCAGTCTGACTAGTCAAGTTATTTAAACACAAGATTAAAATGCTGATTTTAAGATTATGCTATCAACTTTCCTATTGGGGTTGCTAGAAATCAGCATTTAATAACAAGTGCAGCACTGCAATTAGTTAATAGGGGTAAATCCTGCTGCCAGGTTCCCTTTAAAGAGCAACTTAACTTTTGATAGATTTTTTTTTTTTTACATGTTTTAGGCTATTTTATTTTGAGCAGATCTAGCAGCTCCTGAGACTCCCCACCAATCACTCATACGACTTCTAAAAGTGTGCAGCTAAGGAGACAGGAGTCTATTACTGTCCACTCTGTGCTGTTTGTGCGTTACTGTCTACTGAGCCGCGCACTTTTAATTCCTCTTTTGATCAATCGGTGGGTGTCTCAGAACCCGGATCCCCACTGATCTGCTCAGAATTAAAGAGCCAAAAACATCTCCCAAAAGATTAGTAATTCTGTAAAAAAAAAATAGAAAAGAAAAACATTGGCACTGCTACCACACTCAAATCCAGGGAAGAAAGGGTCAAACGAAAGGTTTTTGTACCCGATCACCAGCTGTTGCGGTGTTCAGCTTCTGGATAACTTATTTCATAATTGGTAAGTAGTAGATAAGCAGAATAAGGCTATGTGCCCACGTAACGTTTTTGTAGCGTTTTTGCAGCGTATTTACGGCCGCGAAAACGCTTCTAAAACAGTCTGCCATGCAAAGCAATGTGAATTCGGATGTGCTGTACACATGATGCACTAATTTGCGCGCCGAATTCGCATTGCTTTGCAAAACGCAGCATGACCATTTCTACCACGATTACGCTGCAGCTTAATCGCGGTGCGTGTGGTACCTGGGATGAAGACGAGACTACAACTCCTCTTCATCCCGGCTACCACGTAGTGAAAAATAGAAATCTGCCATTACAGGTGAGAGGGAGGAGGACGAGGCCGGGGTGAAGGACTGTGGTGCCGGAGATTGCGGTATGCGGAAGCGCTCAGCACATACCACTATCTCCGGCTCCTTAAGCTACATACCTTGCTCTCCGGCAAGTCAGGAGGAGGAGTGTGCGCCAGAGTTCGTGCCTGCGCATAGCGCGATCTCCGGTGCCATTTTGTTGAAGACAAATTTGCAGTACATAACAGGATGGGGGAGCACATGACAGGATGGGGGCACAGGATGGGGGCAGCACATAATGGGATGGGGGCACAGGATGGGGGCAGCGCATAACGGGATGGGGGCACAGGATGGGGGCAGCACATAACGGGATGGGGGCACAGGATGGGGACAGCACATAACAGGATTGGGAAGCAGGATGGGGGCGCATATAACAGGATTGGGAAGCAAGATGGGGGCGCACATAACGGGATGGGGGCGCACATAACAGGATTGTTGCAGAGGATGGGGGCAGCACATAACAGGATAGGGGCACAAGATAGGGGCAGCACGTAACAGGATGGGGGCACAAGATAGGGGCAGCACGTAACAGGATGGGGGCACAAGATAGGAGCAGCACGTAACAGGATGGGGGCACAAGATAAGGGCAGCACATGACAGGATGGGGGCGCGGGATAGGGGCAGCACAAATATCAGGATGGGCGCAGCACAAATACCAGGATGGGGGCAGCACAATGGGGGCGCACATAACAGGATGGGGGCAGCACATAGCAGGATGGGTGCGCACATAACAGGATTGGGAAGCAAGATGGGGGCAGCAAATAACGGGAAGGGGGTTGCACATAACAGGATGGGGACAGCACATAACAGGATTGGGAAGCAGGACGGGGGTCACACATAACAGATTGGGAGCAGCACATAACGGGATTGGGGAGCAGGATGGGGGGCGCACATAACAGGATGGGGGTGCATATAGCAGGATGGGGCGCAAGATGGGGGCAGCACAAATACCAGGATGGGGCAGCACAAATACCAGGATGGGGGGCACACATAACGGGATAGGGGCAGCACATAACAGGATGGTGGCGCAGGATGGGGGCAGCACATAACAGGATGGGGGGACAAGATAGGGGCAGCACGTAACAGGATGGGGGCACAAGATAGGGGCAGCACGTAACAGGATGGGCGTGCAGGATGGGGGCAGCACATAACAGGATTGGGAAGCAGGATGGGGCGCACATAACGGGATGGGGGCAGCACATAACAGGATGGTTGGGCAGGAGGGGGGCAGCACATAACAGGATGGGGGCACAAGATAGGGGCAGCACGTAACAGGATGGGGGCACAAGATAGAGGCAGCACAAATACCAGGATGGGGGCAGCACATAACGGAATGGGGCAGCACGATGGGGGGCGCACATAACGGGATGGGGGTGCTGGATGGGGGCAGCACATAGCAGGATGGGGACGCACATAACTGGATTAGGAAGCAGGATGGGGGGTGCACATAACAGGATGGGGACAGCACATAACAGGATGGGGAAGCAGGATAGGGGGCACACATAACAGGATGGGGCAGCACATAACGGGATTGGGGAGCAGGATGGGGGGGCGCACATAACAGGATGGGGGTGCACATAAGGGGACGGGGGCCCTGGATGAAGGCAGCACATAGCAGGATGGGGGCGCAAGATGGGGGCAACACAAATACCAGGATGGGGAGCACATAACGGGATGGGGACGCTGGATGGGGGCAGCACATAGCAGGATGGGGGCACACATAACAGGATTGGGAAGCAGGATGGGGGGGCGCACATAACAGGATTGGGAAGCAGGATGGGGGGTGCACATAACGGGATGGGGGCGCACATAACAGGATTGGGAAGTAGGATGGGGGTGCACATAACAAGATTTGGGAGCAGGATGGGGGCAGCACGTAACAGGATGGGGGCGCAAGATTGGGGCACAAGATAGGGGCAGCATGTAACAGGATGGGGCGCAGGATGGGGGCACAAGATAGGGGCAGCATGTAACAGGATGGGGGTGCAGGATGGTAGTAGCACATAACAGGATGGGAACTGCACATAAAAGGATGGGGGCACAGGATGGGGGCAGCACATAACGGGATGGGAGACCATATACCAGTAAAAATGCTTGCCACCCGGGCGTAGAATGGGTTCACTAGCTAGTATACTATAACCACCCAGCATCTCTCATCCATGAACTATGGCCGCCACAACCGTCAAACTTTCACCCCTTATTATATGCCTTCCCCAATACACACTGTACCTGTGTTATGAACTATAACCTCCAAACTGTCCCCATTTTCAGAGCCCCTCCAAACAACATCCCCATACTGTGCTCTCACACGGTCCCTTCATACTGTGTCTTTCCTTTTGTATACCACCTCACATACTGTGCCGTCACTGAACAAAGCTTCACTTCAACAGTCTACAGTAAAAGTTACTTGCATTTTCAGTTCCACCAAGGAGCGCGTACCTTCTCCTGTGTCTTCCCCTCTTTTGCAGCCAGCATCATCCCTATGTATGCCATATTTAGCCTGCACCCCCCATGTACACCACATATAGCCGGCACCCCCCATGTACCCCACATACAGCTTGCACCCAGGGTACCCCACATACAGCTTGCACCCACATGTACCCCACATACAGCTTGCATCCCCGTGTATCCCACATACAGTCTGCACCCCCATGTACCTTACATACAGTCTGCAAACCCATGTACCTTACATACAGCCTGCACCTCTATGTAGCCCACAAACAGCCTGCACCCCCATGTACCCTGTGGCACCCTGCTGTTCACAGGTACCACAGGACCCAAAAGGGTGCATGGATGGACTTCTCCACAAGAGGCCCTCGTTACAAACACCTCCACCCTTCCACCTCATACCACCAGAGGGAGCCCTTTAGGGATATATATATGGAGGGTGGAGTCAGGCAGTTCAGTTTTTAGTCTGAGAGAGTTAGTTGCTCAGACAGTGTGCTGCCACTGAGAGCAGTGAAGACGCAGCACGTCTTCTGCTGTATTGAGGGCCCCGAGTGTGGCCGGACCCAAGGAGGAGAGGAGAGAGGAGTTGAGGGGGCAGAGGAGCATCATAGGCTCACCCCAAGACACGAACCGGACACCGGGTCTGCGCCTACAAGGTCCTTTATACCCAGTAGGGATCGCCGGCATACCAGGAGGACTACAAGTCCCTGGTCGACCTGAAGCTAAACCCTTGACAGGACTAGGAACCACGAAGGCCCTGGCGTCCAGGGATAGTGGTTGCTAGAAAAAGTTCCTACTACCAAGCGACAGGTGAAGGAACAGCATGACACAGAAGCAAGGCCCAGTTGCAGGCTGGCCAGGAGCTTAGAGAGAGGGAGACACGGACCAGGAGGCCTTATACCCGCTCACTGGGGAGAAGTCCTGAAGTGCACCCTTCCTACCGAGTACCCTGGACCGTACCTGACATCCGCACCAGTAAAGGTACTGAAGTGAATCTCCTGTCTCTGTCAGTTACTCCTGCTGCGCCATCTCTCCTGCACTGCAAGCCCCAGCATCACCACCATTTGCACCTACGCTGCCCCAGGGACCCGCTCCGCCTGAGGGGAGCAGAAACATCCCAGCTGCCATCCCATCACCCCCCGGAGGTCTGCAGCAGCGCCGGTAACCATTACCAGAAACCACAGGTGGCGTCACGAGACAAACTGTATACTAAAACCCCTTTTTAAAGAGAGACCCAGAGTACGGGCCCGGGAGCCGACTGCCATGACATCCTAAACAAGGTAAAAGGCCCAGGTACCGAGTCCCCTATATTCCCCCTGGGTGACACAGCTCTCTTTCCTGGCGTCACGAACAGGATTTCGTGCCCGTTGCCACCGGGTACTGTGTGCCGTAATTGAACTGTGTTTGTACTGTGGTGAACATCGCCGCCATTACCATGTCGCCGCGCGGGAAGAAGAGGGGCGTAACCGCGGGAACCAGAGAGGCGTGACTGCTGGAAGCGCGCGAAGCTCAAGCCTCACCTTTATACTCTGAAGCAGCACCAGGAAGTGTCAGGTCCTGGAAGGAGACCGCCGTCTGCGGAGCTGTGGCCTACCCGAAAAAAGAAACAGGAGGTAGGCTACTGTTTACTAGGGGGGCGCAACCATGGCCGACGACCAGCAAGACGCCGGAGCACCGGTTAATGCTCTCGATGCTCAACTCGCGCCCGGCGCTGCTCAGGCCGGAGAGGCCGCCCCACCAGCAGGGGTCGTGACTCCGTTGATACCCATGGCCCTGCCGTATATCCCTGGAGCACAATGGCTTCCCCAGTATGACGGCAAACCAGACACCCTGTCTGGATTCAAAAGGAAAATATGCGGTGTATTGGATATGTACTCAATGACTGGTAAACAGAGAGCCGCTGTTGTGCTGGGACAATTGACTGGTTCCGCAGAGCGGGAAGTTGAAACCTGGCCAGCCGCAGACCAGGAATCAGTATCCATTATCTTTAAGAGACTGCAAACTGTGTTTGAAAACCGCACTGAGACAGATCTCCGGATGAGGTTCTACCACTGTACCCAGAAACCTGAGGACAGTATCCGGAACTATGCCTGGCGCTTACAGGAAGCCTTGCAGGCCCTGAAACAGGTTAGTCTAGCCAGCATACATGGTGAGGACAAAATGCTGACAGAACAGTTCATCCGGGGGTTGAGGTCCCAGGAGGAGAGCAGAACCGTACGGTGGTGGGCCTTAGATCATCCAAATGCCACCTTTTGACCCCCTGAAGGACATGGCTATTAAGGGTCTGCAGCCCCTGGAACCATCAGATACTGCTATCCAGCGTTACCAGGGTGGGGCCACCCCAGTGCCCGCAGCACCCACTGCTCCTTCATTAACGGCTGAAACAAAGATGCAAACAGTGCCCCCTAGCGAGCTGGACAGCCTGCGCTCTGAAGTGCATCAGCTAAGTAAAACCCTGACCACTGTCCTGAGCACCCTGCAGCTACAGACGGAGCCTGAGCCGGAAGGAAGGATCCTACTCGCCGACAGTCCTGAGGATGTCCCCTGGATGAGGAGAAGGAGGACAACGCAACCCCGAAGGAGGACAATGCCACCCCGTGGGAGGACCAACGACCAACGTCGCCCTCCAGGAGAATACATCTGCTACCGTTGCCACACGGCCGGCCACACCGCGCGGAACTGTCCTTTAAACGGGCAAACACTGGGGCCGAGGGCCGACACCCAGGAGTAGACCAACCAGGCCCATCAAGCTGGTACCACCAATTTGTAGGAGGAAGGCCTTTCCTGTCCATCGTGCTGGACGGAATAGCAACACCTGCACTACTGGACACCGGGTCACAGGTAACCATCATACCTGACATCCTCTACAAAAGGTACTGGTCCATAGATAAACTCCACCCACCAGCCCCGAACCTCTCTGTGTATGCCTCTAACGGCCTTCCTCTTAACCTAGTAGGCGTTAAGGACGTGACAGTGAAGGTGGGGAGAGTGGAACTAAAACACCAAGGACTAATTGTCATAGAATCTAACCCTGGTGATACAGACTTGTATATGATACTTGGTACAAATATTGTTGGTAACTGTTTGGGAGAAGTGTTGTTCTTACTTCAACAGATGGCTGACACTGCCAAACCAGGGCAGAGGAAGGTGCTCCAGAAAAAAATTCGAGCCCTCTTGTACTAGCAACAGGTAAAACTAACAGGTGGTGAGATTGGTAATGTACGGGTGACAGACCCGATACCCATTGTGATTCCCCCAATGAGTGAAATGCTGATTTGGTGTAGGGCAGCAATAGGTCTCAAGGGACAGAACTACCAGGCGGTAGTGGAGCCCATTAGCTCCGAGCACAGACCTACACTCCTAACTGCTAGAGGGGTAGTTGATGTACGCAATGGAAGGGTACCTGTACGTCTCCTAAATTGTGGGGAGGAGGAAGTTAAATTGCCACGATACGCCACTGTTGCCAGATTGTATACTGTGAATAATGATGCCATACACACAGTGGAATCCTTGACCCCACCAGATACAGTGGAGGACAATGACTCCGAAGCTCAGCTGGAGGATTGGTGTCAACAGCTCCTTGTTGGAACTGACGCCACTCCTGTCCATCAAAAACACGGTGTCTACATAGTAGTTCAGGAATATGAACGAGTGTTTAGTAAACACCCACTTGATTTTGGAAGGGTTAAAGGGATACAACACCACATACTCAGCGGTAACCATCCACCCATTAAAGAGTGTTACAGACCCATACCACCAGCACATTACCAAAAAGCCAAGGAAATGTTGCATGACATGAAAAAGGCAGGGATAATAAGGGATAGCTGTAGCCCCTGGGCAGCTCCCCTGGTCCTGATCAGGAAAAAGGACAGTAGCATGAGGATATGTGTAGATTATAGACAAATTAATCGAATAACACATAAAGATGCATACCCTTTGCCCCTTATAGAGGAATCCCTGGCTGCACTAAAATCTGCCAATTACTTCTCTACATTGGATCTCACTAGCGGGTACTGGCAAGTCTCTGTTGCTGAGAAAGACCGGAAAAAGACAGCCTTCACCACCCCGATGGGACTGTGCGAATTCAACAGCATGTCGTTTGGACTCTGCAATGCACCCGGAACGTTCCAGAGGTTGATGGAGTGTTGCTTGGGACACTGGAACTTTGAGACAGTGCTGCTGTACCGAGATGACGTTATCGTGTACTCGAGGACGTATGAAGACCATCTGAAGCACCTGACGGAGGTATTTGAAGCATTGTCCCGGTATGGGATGAAACTAAAACCTTCCACGTTCCACCTGCTCAAACTGAAGGTTCAGTACCTGGGACACGTAGTCAGCTCAGAGGGAGTAGCACCAGACCCGGAGAAGGTCACTGCCATCCAGAAGTGGCCTGAACCGAGAAGCATCAAAGAAGTACGGCAATTCCTGGGACTGGTCGGGTCCTACAGGAGGTTCATAAAGGACTATACCAAAAAGGTAGCACCTCTACAAGATCTCCTGGTAGGAGAGTCCAAAAGAGGAAAAAGTCCCCCATTCCAGTGGGGCAAAGAGCAGACTGAGTCCTTTGCATCAATGAAGGAAGTCCTAACTGGTGAAGAAATCCTGACTTACCCCGACTACAGCCAGCCTTTCCTGTTGTATACCGACGCCAGCAACGAGGGACTGGGAGCTGTGTTGTCCCAGAAGCAAAATGGCAGAGAAAAGGTAATTGCGTATGCCAGTAGGAAGCTTCGCCCTACTGAGATGAACCCGGAGAATTACAGTTCCTTCAAGCTGGAGTTCCTGGCCTTGGTCTGGGCTATCA
Organism: Phyllobates terribilis; assembly: GCF_046119375.1. NCBI lineage: Eukaryota > Metazoa > Chordata > Amphibia > Anura > Dendrobatidae > Phyllobates > Phyllobates terribilis. The sequence continues at coordinate 41,439,694 of NW_027362761.1, read as the reverse complement.
CTGAAAGATTCAAGCATTACCTAGCCTCAACTAAGTTCACAGCCTTTACCAACAATAATCCCTTGACACACCTAGAGACAGCCAGGTTGGGAGCCATGGAACAGCGTTGGGTGGCCAGACTGTCGAATTATCAGTTCACAATCAAGTACCGGGCAGGTCACAAGAATGCCAATGCTGATGCCTTGTCAAGAATGCCCCACCAGTCGGACGCCGAAGATGAAGTGGATGATCTCGAAGAAATTGAACTACCTGCTTTCCACAGAAATGAATTGGTCCACGAGCAGCACGCCTCCAGAAGATGTCATGGTAGGACGCCAAACCCTCTACCTCATCACAGCTGGAAGGAGACCCAGGACAGTGACACAGTTGTCAGCCTCATCAAAAGACTGATAACCCAAGAAGGTTCTCACCTGGAGAAGAATGCTCCCCCACAAGCCAAACACCTGTGGAATGAGAGAAGCCGGCTGTTCATCTACAGAGAGAAGCTGTGCAGAAGGTATGTCAACCCCAAGACCCATGAAATGGTGTGGCAGATTGTTGTACCTTGGACCGATATTCAGATGGTGTTAGAGGCCTACCACGACCAAGCAGGTCACTTTGGCTGGAAGGAGCTGGAAACCCTGCTGAAGGACCGGTTCTATTGGGTTGGAATGTGGCGTTCCATAGAAAGGTGGTGCCGGAATTGTGGACCCTGTAGCCTCAGAAGGAAAGACTACGGCTGCCAGAAAGCACCCTTGCAGTCCATCAAAACAACCCAACCCCTGGAGATTGTCGCTCTGGATCACGTCAAACTGTCACCCAGCAGATCAGGCTACTCCTATGTCCTGACCATGGTGGATCACTATTCCTGATTCCTGGTGGTAGCACCTGTCAAGGACCTGACAGCAGAAACTGCAGCCAGAACATTCCAAGCCTACTTCTGCAGACCCCATGGATATCCGGAAAAGGTGCTCACAGATCAAGGTCCTGCTTTCGAAGCTGAGCTATTCAAAGAATTCTGCCACCTGTATGAACACAAGAAGATCCGGACTATGCCATATCATTCGCAAACCAACGGTATGTGCGAGAAAATGAACAACATCGTTATAGACCTGTTGAAAACCCTACCTTTGGAAGAAAGGAACCAGTGGCCAGAAAAGCTACCTGACCTAGTGGACCTGTATAACCACATACCCGTGAGTTCTACTAATTGTATCCCAGCGTGCCTTATTAGAGCAAGACCTGGAAAATTGCCCATGGACCTGGAGCTCGGAGTGGTAGAATCTGCTGCAGATACGTCCACTGAAGACTGGGACACAAGTCGGCAAGAGCAGTACAGGAAGGTACAGGCCTGTGTCGAAGACAGCCTAAACAAGGTGAGGCAAAGACAGGAAGAGCAGTACAATAATCATGCACCAGCAGAACCCTTGGCACCTGGAGAGATAGTGCTGAAGCGGAAAAGAAGAGGTCACAAGCTCGATGACCAGTGGAAAAGAGAGTTCTACACTGTGTTAAACTCCAGATTTGACAACAGTAAAACCTGCCTGATTAGTAAAGATGGAGGTAAAACAACTGCAACAGTCTCAAGAGACCACTTGAAGGTGTGCCCAGGTCTACTGAAGACAACGGAGGAAGAAGTACCTCCTATAGCACCGGAAGAACCCAAGGAAGACGTGCTTCACACAGTTCTTGGAGATTTCCTTGCGGACTGGCCTCAACTTGATGGAGCAGTTATTATACCAGTAATACACTTTTATCAACCACAAGAAGAACCTGTGAGCGCCCTAGAGGAACCTGCTCAGGAACAGGAAGAGTCCCCAGTCAGAGGAGGATCACCCGTTGAAGCAGAGCCTGAAGGCCCAGTAATCAGTGCACTTGCCAGTCCCATAGAGAGATTGAGGCAGTTTTATAATCTACCAGCACGTACACCTGATAGGTTAGCAGAGAGTGCATGCACAGACACCAGTATCACCCCAGTGCTATGAAGGTCCACACGCAGCACCCAAGGCCAAATCCCTGCCAGGTTTAGGGATTAAAATACAAAATGCCTTAAGTGTAAATAGTTACCCAGTTGGGTATTGCCTATTGTTTATTGTGTAAATTGAAATTAATTTGTGCTAGTAGTTACCCGGCAGGGTACAGAGACTTGTAGGCTGAGGACTGTGAGCAGCCAAAACTGTCTTTGTAAATAGTTGCACTCATCAAAAGTGCCCCCTTATTTGACCACAGAACAAAAACCCGTTTGGCGTGGCCGAAGACGTGGTCTAGCACCTGGATCACTTATGCCCTGTAGCCACTCCCAGGGCCTACGTTGAGGGTCCCTCATGTTACTCATTTTTCACTTTCTTCGGACACCGGGTTACGGGACTTACTGTAACTTTATTATTGTTATTGTTATTATAATTATTGTTATTGTTGTAGCCTGTTACAAAATGCTTCAGTCCAAGAGTATTGAATTGTACTAGGGGGGGTGATGTGGCACCCTGCTGTTCACAGGTACCACAGGACCCAAAAGGGTGCATGGATGGACTTCTCCACAAGAGGCCCTCGTTACAAACAAACACCTCCACCTTTCCACCTCATACCACCAGAGGGAGCCCATTAGGGATATATATATGGAGGGTGGAGTCAGGCAGTTCAGTTTTTAGTCTGAGAGAGTTAGTTGCTCAGACAGTGTGCTGCCACTGAGAGCAATGAAGACGCAGCACGTCTTCTGCTGTATTGAGGGCCCCGAGTGTGGCCGGAGGCAAGGAGGAGAGGAGAGAGGAGTTGAGGGGGCAGAGGAGCATCATAGGCTCACCCCAAGACACGAACCGGACACCGGGTCCACGCCTACAGGGACTCTTTATACCCAGTAGGGATCACCGGCATACCAGGAGGACTACAAGTCCCTGGTCGACCTGAAGCTAAACCCTTGACAGGACTAGGAACCATGAAGGCCCCGGCGTCCAGGGATAGTGGTTGCTAGAAAAAGTTCCTACTACCAAGCGACAGGTGAAGGAAAAGCACGACACAGAAGCTAGGCCCAGTTGCAGGCTGGCCAGGAGCTTAGAGAGAGGGAGACACGGACCAGGAGGCCTTATACCCGCTCACTGGGGAGAAGTCCTGAAGTGCACCCTTCCTACCGAGTACCCTGGACCGTACCTGACATCCGCACCAGTAAAGGTACTGAAGTGAATCTCCTGTCTCTGTCAGTTACTCCTGCTGTGCCATCTCTCCTGCACTGCAAGCCCCAGCATCACCACCATTTGCACCTACACTGCCCCGGGGGCCCGCTCTGCCTGTGGGGAGCAGAAACATCCCAGCTGCCATCCCATCACCCCCCGGAGGTCTGCAGCAGCGCCGGTAACCATTACCGGAAACCACAGGTGGCGTCATGAGACATACTGTATACTAAAACCCCTTTTTAAAGAGAGACCCTGAGTACGGGCCCGGGAGCCAACTGCCGTGACATCCTAAGCAAGGTAAAAGGCCCGGGTACCAAGTCCCCTATATTCCCCCTGGGTGACACATACCCCACGTACAGCTTGCACCCTCATGTAACCCACATACAGTCTGCACCACCATGTAACCCACTTACAGTCTGCACCCGCATGTACTCCACATACAATCTTCACCCCATGTACATTACATACAGTCAGTCCCCCAATGTACACCACATAGAGTCTGCACCCCCATGTACCCCACACCCCATGTACACACATGCAGCCTGCACTCCATGTACCTTACATACAGCCTGCACTACCATGTACTTTACATACAGTCTGCACCCCACATGCAGTCTGCACCCCCATGTAGCCCACATACAGTCTGTACCCCACATGTAGCCTGTACCCCATGTGCCCCAAATATAGTCTGCACCCCCATGTACCTTACATATAGTCTGTACACCCATGTAGCCCACATACAGTCTGCACCCCACATATAGTCTGCACCCCCATGTAACCCACGTATAGTCTGCACCCCCATGTAGCCAACATACAGTTTGCACCCCCATGTACCTTACATACAGCCTGCACCTCTATGTACTCCACATACAAACTGCACCGCCATGTAAACCACATACAGTCTGCACCCCCATGTACCTTACATACAGTCAACCCCCCATGTACCCCACATACAGTCTGCACCCACATGTATCTTATGTACAGCCTGCACCACCATGTACCCCACATATAGTCTGGACCCCCATGTACCCCACATAGTCTGTTCCCCCTGTACCCCACATACAGTCTTCACCCCCATGTAACCCACATATAGCCTGCACCCCATGTACCCCACATACAGTCTGCACCCACATGTACTCCACATACAGTCTGCACCCACATGTACCTTACAGTTTACACCCCCCATGTACCCCACATAGACTTCACCCCCATATACTCCACATATAGTCTGTACCCCTATGTACCCCACATACACTCTGCACCCCCATGTACCCCACATACAGCCTGAACCCCTATGTACCCCACATACAGTGTGCACCACCATGTACCTTACATACAGTCTGTGCCCCACATATAGTCTGGACCCACATGTACCCCACATATAGTCTGCACCCCCATGTAGCCCACACAGTCTGCACCCCCATGTACCCCACATATAGTCTGCACCCTCATGTACCTTACATATAGTCTGCACTCCCATGTAGCCCACATACAGTCTGCATCCCACATATAGTATGCACCCCCATAGTATGCACCCCACATATAGTCTGAACCCCCATGCACCCCACATATATTCTGCACCCCCATGTACCTTACATATTATTATTATTTATTATTATAGCGCCATTTATTCCATGGCACTTTACATGTGAAAAAGGGGTATACATGCAAGAACAATTACAATAATCTTGAACACAATGTGACAGCGACTGGTACAGGAGGAGCGAGGACCCTGCCCGCGCGGCTCACAATCTACAAGGGATGGGTGAGGATACAGTAGGTGAGGGTAGAGCTGGTCGTGCAGTGGTGGTTACTGCAGGTTGTAGGCTTGTCGGAAGAGGTGGGTCTTCAGGCTCCTTTTGAAGGTTTCCACGGTCGACGAGGGTCTGATGTGTTGAGGTAGAGAGTTCCAGAGTAGGGGGGAAGCACGGGAGAAATCTTGTATGCGATTGTGGGAGGAGGAGATAAGAGGGGAGTAGAGAAAGAGATCTTGTGAGGATCGGAGGTTGCGTGCGGGTATGTAACGGGAAACTAGGTCAGAGATATATGGAGGAGATAGGTTGTGAATGGCTTTGTATGTCATGGTTAGGGTTTTGAACTGGAGTCTCTGAGCGATGGGGAGCCAGTGAAGAGATTGACAGAGAGAAGAGGCCGGGGAATAGTGGGGGGACAGGTGGATTAGTCGGGCAGCAGAGTTTAGGATGGATTGGAGGGGTGCGAGAGTGTTGGAAGGGAGGCCACAGAGCAGAAGGTTGCAGTAGTCAAGGTGGGAGATGATTATGGCGTGTACTAGTGTTTTTGCAGATTCATGGTTGAGGAATGTGCGGATCCGGGAGATATTTTTGAGTTGGAGTCGGCAGGAAGTGGAAAGGGCTTGGATATGTGGTTTGAAGGAGAGTTCAGAGTCTAGGGTTACCCCAAGGCAGCGAGCTTGAGGGACTGGGGAGGGTGGGCAGCCATTGACGTTGATAGATAGGTCAGTTGGGGGGGTTGAATGAGATGGCGGAAAGATGATGAATTCTGTTTTGTCCATGTTAAGTTTTAGAAATCTAGCAGAGAAGAAGGATGAAATAGCAGACAGACATTGTGGGATTTTGGTTAGTAAGGAGGTGATATCGGGTCCAAAGAGGTAGAACTGTGTGTCATCAGCATAGAAATGATAATGAAAGCCATGAGACTCTCTGAGCTGTCCCAGGCCTAAGGTGTAGATGGAGAAGAGCAGGGGTCCTAGAACTGAACCTTGAGGGACACCGACAGATAGGGTGCAAGATGAGGAGGTGGTGTGTGAGTGTGAGACACTGAGTGTCCTGTCTGTTAGGTATGAGGAGATCCAGGATAGGGCCAAGTCTGTGATGCCGATAGATGAGAGAGTTTGTAGTAAGAGGGAATGGTCCACTGTGTCAAAGGCAGATGACAGGTCTAGGAGGAGGAGGACAGAGTAGTGTTGCTTAGATTTGGCGGTTAATAGGTCGTTGGTGACTTTAGTCAGTGCAGTTTCAGTAGAATGGTGCGGTCGGAAACCAGATTGTAGGCGGTCGAAGAGGGAGCAGGAGGAGAGGTGGGAGGACAACCCAAAATGGACGTGTTGTTCCAGTAGTTTTGAGGCATAGGGGAGAAGTGATATGGGGCGATAGCTAGACAGAGAGGATAGGTTAAGGGAGGGCTTTTTGAGGATGGGTGTGATTGAGGCGTGTTTGAAGCATGAGGGGAAGACACCAGTTGTTAGTGACAGGTTAAAGAGGTGGGCTAGGGGTGGGATGAAGATAGTGGTAAGGTTTGGGATGAGGTGGGACGGGATTGGGTCAAGTTTACAGGTGGTGAGATGTGATTTGGAGAGTAAAGAGGAAAGTTAATCTTCAGAAATGGTGGAGAAGGTGGTTTTGGAGGAAGAGGGTTGAGTAGGTGTGGGGAGGGGCTGTGGGGGCTTTAGGCAAAAGCTTTGTCTGATGGTGTCAATCTTCTGCTTGAAGAATGAGGCAAAGTCTTCGGCTGAAATAAGAGGAGAGGGAGGAGGCACTGGGGGACGGAGGAGAGAATTGAAGGTGTTGAATAGTTGTTTGGGGTTGTGAGACAGGGAGGATATGAGAGATGCAAAGAATGTTTGTTTTGCTGCAGTGAGTGTGGACTGGAAGGTAGTGAGGGACTGTTTGAATGCGACAAAGTGCTCATTGGAGTGGGACCTTTTCCATCTACGCTCAGCAACCCTGGAAGCCCATTGCAGTTCTTTAGTTAGGGTGGTGTGCCAGGGTTGTCTGTTGATTGTGCGAGCCTTGGAATGTGTGAGGGGGGCGACCGAATCGAGAGCTGCAGCTGTTGTGGTGTTGTATAAAGTGGCAGCAACATCTGCATCATGTAAGGAACTAATGTCTGTAAGAGGGAGGAGGGATTCAGAGAGTGAGTGTAGGTCAAGGTGTTTGAGATTTCTGCGAGGGTATGCAAGTTTGTGGAGTGGGGATTATTGCCCTGGAGAGGAGAGGGTAGAGAATGTAAGTAGGTTGTGGTCAGAGAGAGGGAGAGGTGAGTTAGAGAGGTTAGATAGGGAACAGATGCGGATAAAGATGAGGTCCAGTGTGTGGCCGTCTTTGTGGGTGGGTGTGGAAGACCACTGGGTAAGACCAAAGGATGAAGTGAGGGATAGAACCTTAGAGGCAGCTGAGAGGGAAGTGTCAGTGGGGATGTTAAAGTCACCCATGAGGATAGTGGGGATGTCAACGGAGAGGAAATGAAGTAGCCAAGTGGTGAAGTGGTCAAAGAAAGTGGTGGTTGATCCTGGGGGGCGGTAGATGACAGCCAGTTGGAGGTTGGAGGGGGAGTAGATGCGCACGCAGTGCACTTCAAAAGAGGGGAGAGTAATTGAGGGCGGCAGTGGGATATGGGTGAAGGAGCAGTTATCTGAGAGGAGGAAACCTATTCCTCCACCATGCTTGCCGGTGGGGCGGGGGGTATGGGAGAGGTGGAATCTGCCATACAAAAGTGCAGCAGGAGAGGCCGTGTCGGAGGGGGTGAGCCAGGTTTCAGTGATGCCGAGGAAGGAAAGCTTGTTAGTGATGAAGAGGTCGTGAATGTAGGAAAGTTTGTTGCAGACGGAGCGAGCATTCCATAGAGCTCCTGTTAGAGGGACTGGGGAAGCGGGGGCTGGGCGGATGGGTATAAGGTTAGAAGGGTTACGAGAGTTTGGGATAGATCGTGGGTAGGAGGTGGAAGTGATCATAGGGATGTGGTGAAGGAGGGCCGGGATGTGGAGAGATGTCGCCGGCAGTGAGGAGGAGCAGAGAAAGCGTTAGTAGGTGGGAGCTGGAGAGGGCATGACTTGGCTGTCTGTGTTTGGAGACAAAGGATTGTATGTTGAGGAATATCTCTGAGGAGGAGGTGAGATGGGTGGGGAGAATGGAGGGAGAGATGAAGAGTTCCTTACTAGGTGTAGGGTTTAGGGGTGGTTGGAAAAGGTGAAGGATTAAGGGGGTGAGAGTTAAAACAAACACAAACATTGTTTACTGTGACTTAGTATCCAGTTACCTTCAGTTCCCTTCAGGTTCAATTGAGGATTAATTCATGTTTCTCACACTTCAGCAATGGACACTTAAGGTGATGGACACAGACTGCATATATAGTCTGCATCCTCCATGTACCTTACATATAGTCTGCATCCCCCTGTACCTTACAAATAGTCTGCCCCCCACATATAGTCAGCACCCCCATATAGCCCACATACAGTCTATACCCCCATATAGCCCACATATAGTCTGCACCCCCATGTAGCTCACATACAGTTTGCACCTCCATGTACTTTACATACAGCTTGCACCTCTATGTACCGCACATACAGTCTGCACCCCCATGTACCCCACATACAGCCTACACCCCATGTAACCCACATACAGTCTGCACCCATATGTACCTTACATACAGTCTGCACCCCCATGTAGCCCCACATACAGTCTGTACCCCACATATAGTCTGCACCCCCATGTAACCCTCATTTAGTCTGCATCCCATATATAGTCTGCACCCCCATGTACCTTACATATTGTCTGCGCCCCCATTTACCTTTCAAATAGTCTGCACCCCACATATAGTCTGCACCCCCATGTACCCCACATATAGTCTGCACTCCCATGTAGCCCACAGTCTGCACCCCCATGCACCCCACATATAGTCTGCACCTCCATGCACCCCACATATATTCTGCATCCCCATGTCCCTTACATGTAGTATGCATCCCCCATGTACCTTACAAATAGTCTGCACCCCCATATAGCCCACATACTGTCTACACCCCCATGTAGCCCACATATAGTCTGCACCCCCATGTAGCCCACATACAGTCTGCACTCCCATGTACTTTATATACAGCTTGCACCTCTATGTACCACACATACATTCTGTAACCCCATGTACCTCACATACAGCCTGCACCCCATGTAACCCACATACAGTCTGCACCCCTATGTACCTTACATACAGTCTGCACCCCAATGTAGCCCACATACAGTCTGCACCCCACATATAGTATGCACCCCCATGTAGCTCGGATATAGGCTGCATCCCACATATAGTCTGCACCCCCATGTACCTTACAAATAATCTGCACCACACATATAGTCTGCACCCCCATGTAGCCCACATACAGTCTGCACCCCCATCTACCCCAAATATAGTCTGCACCCCCATGTACCCCACATACAGCCTACACCCCATGTAACCCACATACAGTCTGCACCCATATGTACCTTACATACAGTCTGCACCCCCATGTAGCCCCACATACAGTCTGTACCCCACATATAGTCTGCACCCCCATGTAACCCTCATTTAGTCTGCATCCCATATATAGTCTGCACCCCCATGTACCTTACATATTGTCTGCGCCCCCATTTACCTTTCAAATAGTCTGCACCCCACATATAGTCTGCACCCCCATGTACCCCACATATAGTCTGCACTCCCATGTAGCCCACAGTCTGCACCCCCATGCACCCCACATATAGTCTGCACCTCCATGCACCCCACATATATTCTGCATCCCCATGTCCCTTACATGTAGTATGCATCCCCCATGTACCTTACAAATAGTCTGCACCCCCATATAGCCCACATACTGTCTACACCCCCATGTAGCCCACATATAGTCTGCACCCCCATGTAGCCCACATACAGTCTGCACTCCCATGTACTTTACATACAGCTTGCACCTCTATGTACCACACATACATTCTGTAACCCCATGTACCTCACATACAGCCTGCACCCCATGTAACCCACATACAGTCTGCACCCCTATGTACCTTACATACAGTCTGCACCCCAATGTAGCCCACATACAGTCTGCACCCCACATATAGTATGCACCCCCATGTAGCTCGGATATAGGCTGCATCCCACATATAGTCTGCACCCCCATGTACCTTACAAATAATCTGCACCACACATATAGTCTGCACCCCCATGTAGCCCACATACAGTCTGCACCCCCATCTACCCCAAATATAGTCTGCACCCCCATGTAGCCCACATAGTCTGCACCCCCATGCACCCCATATATAGTCTGCACCCCCATGCACCCCACATATAGTCTGCACCTCCATGCACCCCACATATAGTCTGCACCCCCATGTAACCCACATATAGTGTGCACCCTCATGTCCCCAACATATAGTCTGCACCCCCATGTACCCCACATACAGTCTTCACCCTCATGTACTCCACATGCAGTATAGTCTGCAAATCCCCCCATGAACCCCTATTACCTGTGTGTCCCTTTATCTACTGCTTCCTGCCCAGTAAAAAACTTTAAAGAAGTTGTACACTACTTTTTATTACCCCCCCCCAATGTATCCCCTCAGGGCCCCTAAGACTTTTTGTAAATACCTTATGTTGCTGATAATGCCTGTGAGCGGCTCCTATCGGTGACCGCTCACAGGCATCACGTGACCCCGCGCTGACGTCACGACAAGTGAGGCGTGACTCAGCGCTGGGGTCCCCGCGGTGGCTGCCGGGTGTGATGCGGGGGGGTAACCCCACCCACAGCCTGGCATCCACCTGGAACGCGGAAGACAAAGATCCCCGGCTGCTGCCAGCACTTGTCGTGACATCAGCGGATGTCAGCACCGGCTGCGGCCGGGGGTCACGTGATGCCTGTGAGCGGCTAGTGATAGCGCCGCTCACAGGCAGTATCTGCAACGTAAGGTATTTACAAAAAGTCTTAGGGGCCCCGGGGGGATACATGGGGGGGGGGGGGGATATAAAGTAGTGTACAACCCCTTTAAGTTCCTGCAATCTCTAATACAGAATAATGGGCCCCATATATTGCTCCATTAAGAATAATGGACCCCATATATTGCTCCATACAGAATAATTGGCCCTCCATAATGCTCCATACAAAATAATGGACCCCATATAATGTTCCATATAGAATAATGGGCCCCATATAATGCTCCATACCGAATAATGGATCCCATATAATGCTCCATACAGAATAATGGGCCCCACATGGTCCTCCATACAGAATAATGGGCCCCATATAATGCTCCATACAGAATAATGGGCCCCATATAATGCTCCATACAGAATAATTGGCCCTCCATAATGCTCCATACAAAATAATGGACCCCATATAATGTTCCATATAGAATAATGGGCCCCATATAATGCTCCATACAGAATAATTGGCCCTCCATAATGCTCCATACAAAATAATGGACCCCATATAATGTTCCATATAGAATAATGGGCCCCATATAATGCTCCATACAGAATAATGGATCCCATATAATGCTCCATACAGAATAATGGACCCCATATAATGTTCCATAAAGAATGGGACCCATATAATGCTCCATACAGAATGGGCTCCATACTCACCTTTCCTCGCTGGCCGCAGGTCCTGTCTCTTCAGCGTCTTCCGGCTCTCTGCACAGTGACTGCTCAGTACAGAGGGCGCACTGTAGTGACGTCATCGCACCCTCTGCCCTAAGATCTTGGGGTAATTTTGGTCAGCCAGCCACTCCTGGGAAGGTTCACCACTGTTCCATGTTTTTGCCATTTGTGGATAATGGTTCTCAATGTGGTTCGCTGGAGTCCCAAAGCTTTAGAAATGGCTTTATAACCTTTTCCAGACTGATAGATCTCAATTACTTTGTTTCTCATTTGTTCCTGAAGTTGTTTGGATCGCATCATGATGTCTAGCTGTTGAGGATCTTTTGGTCTACTTCACTTTGTCAGGCAGGTCCTATTTAAGTGATTTCTTGATTGAGAACAGGTGTGGCAGTAATCAGGCCTGTGTGTGGCTAGGGAAATTTAACTTAGCTTTACAAAGATGTGATAAACCACAGTTAATTTATGTTTTGGGTGGGGGGAGGGGGGCAATCACTTTTTTCACACAGGGCCCTGTAGGTTTGGATTTCTTTTTCCCTTAATAATAAAGACCTAGATTTAAAAACTGCATTTTGTGTTTACTTGTGTTATCTTTGTCTAATATTTAAATTTTTTTTGTGATCTGAAAATTTAAGTGTGACAAACATGCAAAAGAATAAGAAATCAAGAAGGGGGCAAACACTTTTTTCACACCACTGTATATCTTATGATACTTATGCACATTGGTATCCTGCAATATTGTGACTTCACTTTGTATACCTTATTATACCATTGCATGTCCCCTACTATATAGTACGTTTGTATTAATATACCCTATTAAGCCTATACTGTTATGATCAAAAGTCTGTATCATGTTGTGTAAATAATTTTTAATTGCTCATCAGTCCTGATCATCTTGTGTCTTAATTACATTTTCAGTAAAATATACTTTTTGCCTTTATTCTATTGTGCCTTGCACTCATCCTTTATAGTTTTTTCTTTAGTTTATATGTGCTTTATATGTGAGGGCACTCACTAAGACTGGAAGAGAAAAGGTTTCAGCACCAGCATAGGAAGGGGTTCTTTACGGTAAGAGCAGTGAGAATATGGAATTCACTGAGTGAGGAGACGGTAATGTCGGATTCACTAAACCAGTTCAAGCGAGGACTGGATGCATTTCTAGATACCAGGCAGATTTCAGCATATACTTAAAAATAAAATAAAATAGTAGGTTGATACAGGGATTTATTCTGACTGCTGGTTTCAGAGTCGGGAGGGAATTTTTCCTCAGGTGAAGATTGGCTAAATCATTTGGGGTTTTTGCCCTCCTCTGGATCAACTTTAGCAATTACAGAACTAACAGGTCGAACTTGATGGACGCAAGTCTTTATTCGGCTTTACAAACTATGTTACTATGTTATTGGCCTGTTACCCTATGCTCGCCATACATATGTAGATTTAATGAATTCTGTAAAAGTGGGTCAGTCACCAAATTTCACAATACAAACTACTTATTTTTTTTAAAAACAAACCAGCCGGAGGTGGACTCTGATAATATTGATCTTAATATCTGGGGTACTGACAGATGTAAAGTCACACTAAGGCTAGGGTCACACTATCAGTATTTGGTGAGTATTTTACATCAGTATGTGTAAGCCAAAACCAGGAGTGGAACAGTCAGAGGAAAGGTATAATAGAAACACGTCACCACTTCTGTATTTATCACCCACTCCTGGTTTTGGCTTACACATACTGAGATAAAAAACTCACCAAATACTGAAAGTGTGACTGTAGCAAAACTGTAACTTCAGTACTCAATATTATTAAACTGGTGGGAGCAGAAGTTATCTTTCTCATGCTCATTTCCTCCTTGTATGTGTCTGTATAAAAAGTCATATTATGGGCTACATCAAACTATTTGTTTGCCTCCCTGATAATGATTTTGGCCCGAACAGGAATATGTCATCTGTCCAGCTGATGCGTGCTTTCATTGGAACGTTCCTTTTTATAGCAAACAATAGGAGAATAAATATTTTTATTATGCATGCAAGAGGTTGTCCAAATTCAGCAGGCTCCAGGGAAAAGAAAGGAAGTACTACTTTACACAATGGGTGGTGGATTTAAAAAATAGACTTCCTGGAAAGATGATACATTGGAAAGTGCACACAAAGGCTGTCTGGGGTTAGCAAAATGAAACTTCCAGTATTTTTTTTTTTTTAATTGTGAGATTGATTACAAATCGGGACTAATGTTATTTAAATTCTTAAAGTTTTATACTCTCAGTAGAAATTATTTGTTTTCTAGCTTATAAATTAATTGGCATTTAAAGTTTTTTATTTTACTTGTTTTAATTTAATTTTTGCCATATTCTCATATAAAAATTAAATAATCATACAAGTATGCTAATTAAAGCTCTATAGCCTTGTGATTATACCAAACCATTGCAAGCTTTGTCCTATTTCAATTACAGTTCTGGTAGTGCATATTAAAATCTACTGCCCAGCTGCTAAGAACTTCTCTTGAAGAATGACCTTCCCTTCCCAAGGAGACTTTAGAGAAGCAAAGGTATATACCGTTCACTTTGCTGTCACCACTACTGCAGAACTTCATACCTAAATGTTTTGGTACTTCCTTGAAAACTTAATGAGACTCTTAATATCATGAAAGATTTGTTGTGTTGTTTTTTATGGCAAAGTATGTGTCAGGGATACAATACGATATGATATTATAAAGCACATTTTGGAGGTATAGCATGCTGTATGTTCAAAGGCCACTTTTAAACGTTATTTATTTTTTCAGATCTATGTTAGCCCTCATTCACAAATCAGTATTTTTGATCAGTATTTCATCAGTATTTGTATGCCAAAACCAGAAGTGTCTCCAAAACACACAACAAGTGTCAGTCTTTCAATTGTTCTTTTTCTCTGTAAGTTCTTCTCCCAATTTTGGCATGCAAATCCTGATACAAAACACTGACCCAAAGCTGACGTGTGAGTGAGGCCTTAATATGAGAGGCTCACGTATGTGGTACAGATTCAATTGCTGCTTGTTCTCCTGTTGCATCACATTCCATTGGTTCTTTACTAGATTGTAGACTGTTCACTCCACACGCCGTTGGATTAGCCTTCAAAAATGTTGTAGGCCACAGGCATAATGGTGTACACTTGGTCAACAGCAAAATTCTCTTGCATGTAAATGCTACTTTGTTTTTATTGAAAAAAAAGCCAATATATGGCAAGACGACCTTCTCCTGATCATCCACTGCCACAAAGCTCAATACAACCATGACTTTAACCGTTCAGCCACAAATTGCGATCCTTTATCTGTCGGTTGAGATAACCAGATACAGCCTTGAGGATTTTCTTAAGACTTAACTTTTACTTGTTATAATGAAAAATATTGGCATCAATTGCCATAGACCCGAGAAGCTTAACCCAAAAAAGACCCTGCTAACCTCAGGACAATAAGAGCTATATATAACAGACACAATAAACTCTTATATTCATAAATGTCATATCTGTCATATCTCTTCTAGTGTTGAGCGAGCACTAAAATGCTCGGGTGCTCGAAGCTCGGGCCGAGCTCACCGTGATACTCGGGTGCTCGACCCGAGCAACGAGTCCAATGTTAGTCTATGGGAGACCCGAGCATTTTTGCGGCGGCACCCCCGGCAGTCTGTAGAAAGCCTAAAAAGTGCCCAAAACGATAGTGACAGCGCTCAAATGACATGGGGACAGCATGGGGATTGCCCCAGGAAGCATTTCTGACCCCCAGGTCACTGCTGTCAACAACGTGGTCAGAGGTATTAAGCCACTTTTACGGGCTCACAATAAAACGTTCAAAAACGAAACTGAAAGTGCTTTCCTGTGAAATATGTTAAGGAACTTCCTTTCCAGGGTAAAGACTTGTGTATAAGGTAAAATAAATAACCAAAAACAAAAATACTCCTCCACACCTTGGGCTATGTTCACAAGTAGCATTTTTTATGCGTTTTTGCACTTTTGTATTGCTTTCAACCGTGACAAATGCATTCCCCGGGAAATGTCATTTTAACATTTTACAACCTTATCTGCCCATGTGCTGTGTGACAGATGCATACAGTGCTGAAAATACATGGGAACAGCGTGGGAAAGACCCCTGGAAGCATTTCTGACACCCAGGTCACTGCCTAAAAGTGTGCCCATCAGAAGTGATTCTTGCTGCATCAGACTTGCAAGTCCTTGTCCCAGGGCAGTGTTCAATTGTACCTCTCCATTCCTTGCAATGCAAGCGCAAGTATGCAGCCTGCCACCCACTCACCCCCAGGCTGCAATACCATACTGCTTGCTTGCACTTGAAATGAGGCCTTTTAGGCATGTGGAGGCGGAATCTGGCCACCACGTCATGGCTGCGTCGGCGGCCTGGTATCCATACTCAGTCCCCAGCCGCCTGGTGGCTGGGTGTCCACGCTTGGTCCCCAGCCACCAGGGGGCGGCCGGGTGTCCATACTCGGTCCCCAGCCGCCCCGCGGCCTGGTGTCCACACACGGTCCCCAGCCGCCACTATTTGAAGGACAGCCTAACTACAAACACGTGGACAAGTGAATTTGGCCAGGGATGGTCCATCTGACTGATGCCGTCACACTGGGTTAATATTGTGGAAGCCGGGACACAGTTGGACACTGGGATGCAACACATCCTCCAGACATAGAGGATTGAAGATCCTCGGTCAATCAGGCTTCAACACAAAGTTCAGAAGGTAGACAGCAGCAGTGGTCGGCCTCCTACACAACGAGTAAATTATTCATGATCATGAGGCCATCCATCTCCTTAGCTTTCTGTTCCTTGGAATGCAAGCGCATGTATGTAGTAGCGGCTAGGCCTGAGGTGGTCAGCGTTTTGGCGCATATCCTACCTCCTCCGAGGATTGCTGGATGTTTTCCTGCTACTATCCCAGTTCTATGACTTCCGTTAAAACAAAGCTTCAGGTGATGAATGATGGATGAGGTGGTGGCAAAGGAGAAAGAGCAGGAGGAACAGGGACCATTCACATCAATATCAGGCCAGTCAACCACACATGTCTTGTAGGATATGTTTCTATACCAAAAGGAGCGGTTCGGCTACACAGTTATAGGGCATACAGTGAGTGCAATGACTACCAAAAATTTCGAGGCACTCCAATGCCCCTTGGAAGTGACATGGAGGTCCAGAGGGCCTTAACTAAACCGTTTTTTCCATTTATAGCAACTGGGTCTCCTGTACACTGTTGGCCTAAGCAGAGAATGGAATGCTTTCCAAAAATTATGAGGAACTGCAATGCCCCTTGAAACAGATGTGGATTACAGCGTACTAAAAACCTTCTACCCATTATTGGGGAGTGGGTCTCCCTTAGTGTTTGCCTATGCATTGAAAAGCAAAAGCTGACTAAAATTAGGAGGAAATGCAATGCCTGTTGGAAGAGTCGTGGAGGTTAGAGTTAATTAAAAACAACATTTCAATGCCCCTTGGAAGAGCTGTGGAGTTCAGAGTGGTTGAACAAGACGGTTTTAATGCCACTTGGAAGAGACGTGGAGGTCACAGAAGCTTAACAAGCGGTTTTAATGCCCCTTGGAAGAGACTTGGAGTTCAGAGTGGTTGAACAAGACGGTTTTAATGCCCCTTGGAAGAGACGTGGAGTTCAGAGTGGTTTAACAAGACGCTTTTAATGCCCCTTGGAAGAGACGTGGAGGTCACAGTAGCTTAACAAGACGGTTTTAATGCCCCTAGGTAGAGACGTGGAAGTCACAGTGGAATAAAAAGACAATATCAATGCCCCTTGGAAGAGTGGTGGAGGTCGCAGTAGCTTAACAAGACTATTTTAATGCCCCTTACAAGAGCCATGCAGTATAGCATATTCAAAACATTATTCCCATTATTGGGGAGTGGGTCTCCCATAGTCTTTTCCTATGCCTTCCAAGCAAAAGCTGCCAAAAATTAGGACGGAGGAACTTGCAATGCTGGAAAACAAGAGCCATGCAGTACAGCATATTCAAAACATTATTCCCATTATTGGGGAGTGGGTCTCCCATAGTCTTTGCCTATGCCTTCCAAGCAAAAGCTGCA
Source organism: Phyllobates terribilis (assembly GCF_046119375.1). Taxonomy (NCBI): domain Eukaryota; kingdom Metazoa; phylum Chordata; class Amphibia; order Anura; family Dendrobatidae; genus Phyllobates; species Phyllobates terribilis. Next base: position 41,422,116 of record NW_027362761.1, on the reverse strand, counting down.
AAAAATTAGGATGGAGGAACTTGCAATGCTGGCAAACAAGAGCCATGCAGTACAGCATATTCAAAACATTATTCTCATTATTGGGGAGTGGGTCTCCCATAGTCTTTGCCTATGCCTTCCAAGCAAAGGCTGCCAAAAATTAGGACGGAGGAACTTGCAATGCTGGCAACACGGACCACGGTCACCCTGGTGGTATAGTGGTGGTGGAGGCTGAGGATAAGGAGAAGAGCAAAATACAGCTGAAATGAGGAAGCGTATACCCATGTGTGGGTGTGAAGCGGTGCATGGGAATACACCTCCCGAAATAACGCAGTGGATTTGACTTTGTTACTCTGCTGTCATTTGGTGGTGATGAGAAGTCTGGCCCAATCCAGCCCTTGTTCATTTTGATAAGGGTCAGCTTGTCAGCATTGTCAGTTGACAGGCGAGTGCGCTTATCAGTTATAATTCCCCCAGCGGCACTACAAACACGCTCCGATAACACGCTAGCGGCAGGGCAGGCCAGGACCTCCAAGGCGTATAGAGTGAGTTCATTCCAAGTGTCCAGCTTGGATACCCAATAATTAAAAGGCACAGAGGAATCACAGAGGATGCTGGTACGGTCGGCAAGGTACTCCCTCACCATCTTTTGAAACTTTCCACTCCTTGTGAGAGTACTCCCCGCCTCATGGCCTGTAAGCTGGACGGGTCTCAGAAAACTGTCCCAGAATGTTGACAGTGTTCCCCTGCCTCTGCTGGATTGGAGTTGCATCTCCCTGTACGCCTTGGTTGGTCAACAAACTGTGACCTTTGCTGCTAGCGTGTTCAGATGGGAATTTTTTTAACAGTTCTGCAGCAAGGGCCTTCTGGTACTGCCACATTTTTGTAGACCTCTCCACCTCAGGAATAAGAGAGTGAAAGTTCTCCTTGTAGCGGGGGTCTAAAAGTGTCACCAACCAGTAATGACTGTCACCCAACATTTTGACAACGCGAGGGTCACGGTTAAGGCAGCATAACATAAAGCCAGCCATGCGTGCCAGACTGGTAACGGGCAAGACTTCCGTGTCCTCATCAAGATGACGACTGACCATGCTCTCCTCCTCCTCCTCCTCCTCCCCCCCCCCTGTCCTCAGGCCACCCATGCTGAACCGACGATATGACAGTTGTACAGGTGCTACCGTCTACAGTGCATGATACCAGCTCCTGTTCTTCCTCCTCCTCCTCTTCCTCCTCTCCCTCATTGTCCTACAATGCACGTTGGGATGAGATGATGCTGGGCTGTGTGTAATCACCCGTTACGGCTTCTTGATCCATATCATCATACTCTGGCTGCAATTCCTCCTCTTTAATTCTCTGCAGAGAGCGTTGCAAAAGACAGACAAGTGGGATGCTGATGCTAATGATGGCGTCATCGCCACTCACCATCTTGGTAGACTCCTCAAAGTTTGCCAGGATGGTACATATGTCAGACATCCAGGTCCACTCCTGAGGTCTATGTGTGGAGTCTGACCTGAATATCGACGGCCTTGTTGCAGCTGGTATTCCACAACTGCTCTCTTCTGCTCACAAATCCTTTGCAACATGTGGAGGGTAGAGTTTCAACGTGTGGGGACATCACACACCAGTCGGTGTGCCGGAAGCTGCAAATGCTGCTGCAACACAGCAAGGGCGGCGGAAGCTGTAGCAGACTTCCGAAAATGAGCTGACAGGCGGCGTACTTTGACGAGCAGATCTGGCAACTCGGGGTATGATTTACGAAACCGCTGAACCACGAGGTTAAGCACATGAGCCAGGCATGGTACGTGTGTGATCTCGCCTCGCCTCAGAGCCCCGCCCCCAGGTTACGGCCAATGTCACACACGACCATGCCTGGATGTAGGTTCAGCGGTCTCAGCCACAGATCTGCCTGCTCTTTCACAGCTGTCCACAACTCACAAGCAGTGTGAGGTTTATCACCTAAGCTTATGAGTTTCAGCACAGCCTGTTGCCGCTTGACTGAGGCAGTACTGCAGTGCTTCCAGCTTGTAACTGATGTGATATCTGAGATGGAGGCTGAACATGGGGAGGAGGAGGAGGATGATGCGCAGGAGCTGTACACTGTGGGGGCAACTCTGACTGACATAGGGCCCGCAATCCTCGGTGTGGGGAGGATGTGTTCCGTCCCAAGGTCCGACTGGGTCCTGGCTTCCACTATGTTTACCCAGTGTGCCGTCAGGGAGATGTACCGTCCCTGGCCACAAGCATTTGTCCACGTGTCCGTTGTCAGGTGGACTCTCCCAGTAACTGCGTTGTTGAGGGCACGGCAGATGTTTTGGGACACGTGCTTGTGCAGTGCGGGGATGGCACACCGGGCAAAATAGTGTCGGCTGGGGACCGAGTACCGAAGGACGGCCACTGCCATAAGGTTGTGGAAGGATTCCGTCTCCACCAGCCTAAAAGGTAGCATTTCCAACGCAAGCAGTCGTGAATTGTGAGAATTTAGGACTCTGGCCTGTGGGGCGTTGGCTGCGAATTTGCGCTTTCATTCAAAGGTCTGGGATATGGACAATTGAACGCTGCAGTATGATGTGGACGTGGACGTTGATGCTGTTTCTTGAGAAACTGCCATAACAAGTGAAGACTGAGAGGAGGGGGCATCTTTGCATGCAGTATGGACAGGGGATTGCCTTGCACGCACAACAGGGGGTTCTCTTACACGCACAACAGCGGAAGAAACAGTGGTGACACCCGCTGACACTGGTCGTGGACCCTGGGGTTCGCCCCACAAGTCGGGTGCTTTGCTGACATGTGCCTGTGACTCACCCCCTGGGCCGTGGGGTACTCGGATCCGGGCAACAGGGCAATAATGGGGGTAGTAGTGGCAACCCGGTCCGTGGCTCAGGGTGGTCAGACCAGTGGCAGTCTTCTATATGTTTTGCAATGTCTGACTACGCCACCCGTGGATTGCGGTCAGGGCTAACCGCCGCTGCAGTGCAGACCGCTGGGGCTGATATAAATGTGCAGCACTGAATAGTACAACTCCCCACGGGAGGAGTATGGCCCCAGGGCAGTATATAATGGATGATGGAGGGGATGATTCCGACCGCGATAGCCATGAAACGGAGGCCTCTTAAACAGTTCAGGGTCTTTATTAGAACAGGTGAAACGACCCAAAAACAGGCCCGGCTAGGAGGGGGCCTGGATGTCTGAGAACAAGTGGGAAGCTGGCCCTGTTCAGGGTGAGAGTGTAGGCCTACCGTGCTCTCTGCGCTCTCTCTGGCTATTTCCCTCCTCGTGGTGTAATAGCCCACGTTACTGAGCTCACCATGTCTTCTCGCCCGTATGGCTGGCGACTTGGGTCCCTTTTTACTCTTGGCCTGTAACGGCTTTGCTGGTTCCTTCTGCTGTGGCGGAACCTCCGGGCTTCTTAGGCCAGGGAACATACAATCCCCTGCGGACTGGTTATTTGCTGTAGGACTTGGAATCCTCACAGCCTCAGACACCAAAGTCTGGTAGATTAGTTTCTCTATCTGCCAGGACAGGCTCGCTTCGCCTCTTGTCCCTGGCTCGTGGCTCTCCTACTGCCACACGGCCTCCTAGGCTGCAACACAACTGTCTGTCCCTGCTCTGGGACACCTCTCAATCCAGAGACAGGTTGTCCAGTTCCCCTAACCCTGCCCCCAGCTCCAGCTTTTATAGGGGCAGCCTGCTCCCCCTACTGGCCTGGGACAGGAGGTATTGCATGCTAATGGTCCTTGACCAGAGAACCTCCCCCTTGCTCTCAGACACAGCTTTATTATACATTTGTGGCATCCAGGCCAGGGTGACACATTCCCCCCTAGTAAAATTTAGTACTCCGGGACTAAACAAGAATCAAGTAATATGCATGACCATACAACATTAGTAGACAAACGACGCACAAGTTGAGTTCTTAAGGTCACAGTGTGGTCTGTGACCGGGTATCCATATCACCAACACAACGGGGAGCCTTAACCAGGTGGGGGTCTGTCCTAGCCCCAAGTCCTTTACAGTCTTAGTTCATTTCTTGGTTAGGCTCCGAACGCAGTCCATACAAAGTTCCGGTTATTAAAAGTTCATAACCTTTGAGTCCGTACGGCAACTGTAAGAAACTGAAATACACAATTACTAATCATGCATGTAACTTTGCAAACATTTCAACACTTGGCAAGAGGGTTATTTATAGTTTTAGTGCACCCTATATTCTCCAGCGAGCGGGTATCTGCCCCTTGGTGCTCCTGGTTGATCAGCGTAACCCACTGTCTGGTGGTGGTCTAACCTGGTTTTCTTCACTACCATTTAGGGTACAGTCACTGGCTAGACTTACAGGCAGGGCAGGCAGCTGTCTGCGGGTCCTCTGGCTTACCGCAGGCATGGCAGGCTCACAGTCAGCAGAGGGTTGATTCTCCTGGGCTGCTGGTACAGGCTCTTCTGCCTCTGGGACTGCTTGTTCTTCTTCACTTTCCTGCTCTGGTGTAGGTTGCTGCTGTATGGGTTGCAGGAAATGCAGGACGGGTACCACTATGGCATCGTTTATTCGAGTCCAGGACTGAGGGAACTCCCCAAGAACGGTGCTGATCATTTCTTCGTTGTCCTCTGCGGGTTCAAGGTCGCTTTGATCCTCTTCTGCATTCCGTAGTTGCTCGGGGCACCTTTTTAGGTGGTCTCTGGAGACGGTACTGGTGGTTTCTCCTCCATCCTTAGTGACCACGCATACATTCGGGTTGTCGTGATCAGACTGCAGTACAGTATAGGGTTCCCTTTCCCACTGGTCGTCCAGCTTGTGTAGCCTTCTCTTTCGCTTCAGGACCTGCTCACCAGGTTCTAGGGGACCAGCAGGGGAGTGTTGGTTGAAGAGTCTCTCTTGCCTTTCTCTCACCTGGGCCAGGCTCTTCTCCACACTCTCCTGTACCTTCTTGTACTGCAGTCGCCTTTCCGTATCCCAGTCCGCACGCATCTGGGGAGGTGTCCTCGGGTGTTAGGACTCCCATCTCCAGGTCTATGGGCAGCTTACCTGGTCTGGCTCGCATCAGGTAAGCCGGGGTGCAGTTTGTGGCATTCACCGGGATATGGTTGTATAAGTCTATCAGGTCCGGCAGTTTTTCTGGCCACAGGCTGCGTTCCTCCAGGGGCAACGTCTTCAGGAGATCGATAACTATATTGTTCATTTTCTCACACATCCCGTTGGTTTGTGGGTGGTAAGGCGTTGTCCGAATCTTCTTACAGCCATAGAGGTTGCAGAACTCTTGGAAGATTTCGGCCTCGAACGCTGGACCCTGGTCTGTCAGGACTTGTTCCGGATACCTGTATGGGCGGCAGAAGTATTGCTGGAAAGCTCTGGCCGCCGTTTGAGCTGTCAAGTCTTTTACAGGGACCACCACTAGAAATCGGTAATAGTGGTCCACGATGGTCAGGGCATAAACGTATCCTGACCGGCTTGGAGCCAATTTGACGTGGTCCAGAGCTACCAGCTCAAGAGGCTGCGTGGTGATGATGGGCCTCAAGGGTGTCTTCTGGCTGGTGCGGTCCTTCTTCCTTAGGTTACAAGGGCCACAGTCTCGGCACCACTTCTCTACAGCCCCTCTCATGCTGACCCAGAAGAACCGGCCTCTTATCAGGAACTCCAGTTTCTTCCAGCCGAAGTGCACCGCTCTGTCATGGTAAGCCTCCAGGACCATAGCTGCATCTCGCCTTGGGACCACGACTTGCCAGGTCAGCTCGTGCGTCCGGTGGTTGACGAGTCTTCTGCACAGCTTACCTTCATAGAGGAACAGCTTGCTCTTCTCTTTCCATAGCTGCTTGGCTTCCTCTGGAGCATCCGGATCTAAGCGGGCGTCTTCCTGGGTCAGCAGGTCTTTCACCATGCGGATTGCAGCGTCACTATCTTGGGTCTCGGCCCAGCTGTGGTGAGGTAGGGGATTGATCATAACGGTTGTCAAATCTTCCTCCTTCACGCGGTGGGAGTATTGAGCGGCTCCATACCGGTGAAACGCGGGGAGTTCTACCTCCTCCAGCTCTTCTGGGTCTTCGTCACCTTCAGGTAAGTGAGGCATTCTCAATAGGGCGTCAGCATTGGCATTGGTTTTGCCTACCCGGTACTTGATCACGAAGTCATAATTCGAGAGTCGCGCCATCCACCGCTGTTCTAGGGCACCTAGTCTTGCATTGTCCAGGTGTGTCAACGGGTTGTTGTCCGTGTACACGGTGAACTTTGCGGAGGCCAGGTAATGCTTAAACCGTTCTGTGATGGCACACACCACTGCCAAGAATTCTTGCTTGAAGGAGCTGTAATTCTCCGGGTTCCTTTCAGTGGGCCTCAGCTTCCCGCTGGCATACGCGATCACCCTTTCTTTGCCCTGTTGGTTTTGCAACAGTACGGCTCCCAGCCCCACATTACTGGCGTCTGTGTGGAGAATAAAAGGCTGGCCATAATCGGGGTAGGCCAGGATCTCATCCCCTGTGAGGGCCATCTTCAACTGGTGGAAGGACTCCTCTTCCGGCCTGTCCCACTTGAAGGGTGGCTTTTGGCTTCTGGACTTAGACTGTCCTATCAGGAGGTCCTGCATAGGGGCTGCCATCTTAGTGAACCCGGGGATGAACCTTCGGTAGTAGCCTACCATCCCGAGAAATTGCCTCACTTCTTTGATGTTTGAGGGGCTTGGCCAGCTCTTGATTACTGTGACCTTGTCAGGGTCGGGGGCTACTCCTTCTGCACTTACCACGTGCCCTAGGTACTGGACCTTCGGTTTCAACAGGTGACACTTTGGTTTCACCTTCAGGCCATAGCCTGCCAGGGCTTCGAACACCTCTGCCAGGTGTTTTAGATGGTCCTCGTAGGTCTTCGAATAGACGATCACGTCGTCCAGGTAAAGTAGGACCGTCTCGAAGTTTCGGTGCCCTAGACAGCATTCCATCAGCCTCTGGAAGGTCCCTGGTGCGTTGCAGAGCCCGAAGGGCATACAGTTGAACTCGCTCAGTCCCATCGGGGTGGTGAAGGCGGTCTTCTCCTTGTCAGCCTCTGCCACAGGAACCTGCCAGTACCCGCTAGTATGGTCCAAAGTAGAAAAGAAGTTAGCTGATTTTAGTGCGGCTAAAGACTCCTCTATTCTAGGCAGCAGATATGCGTCTTTATGGGTGATACAGTTGATTTGTCTATAGTCCACGCACATTCTCATGGTGCCGTCTTTCTTTTTTACCAGAACCAAGGGGGATGCCCAGGGGCTACAGCTATCTCTAATGACCCCGGCTTCTTTCATTTCCCTCAGCATGCCCTTTGCGTTCTGATAATGTGCAGGGGGTACAGGTCTGTGCCTCTCCTTTATTGGTGGGTGGGTCCCCGTGGGGATGTGGTGTTCCACTCCCTTTACTCGGCCGAAGTCTAGCGGGTGCTTACTAAAAATTCTCTCGTACTCCTGAACCACCCGGTAGCCTCCTTGTTTTTGGTGCAGGGGAGTGGAGTCAGCACCCACATGGAGTTCCTGGCACCAGTCCTCCTTTTGTTTTTGGGAGCCATTACCCTCCACCTGTCGAGATGGAGGCAGAGGTTCCACGGCCCTGATAGCTTTGTGTTCAATAGCAAACAGTTTGGCAGGCGTAGCGTACCTGGGTAAGTGTACCTCCCTCTCCCCAATGTTGAGAATGCGAACGGGCACCCTCCCATGACGGACATCAACCACCCCCCGGCCTGTCAAAATGGTGGGCCTGCTGTCTGAGTACACGGGTTCTACCATGGCTTGGTAGTCTCTACCTCTCAACCCGATTGCAGTCCGACACCAGATCATCATTTCACTTTTGGGAGGCGTGGAAATGGGGAATGGGTCACTCATTCTTACGCTACCGATCTCACCACCAGACAGTTCTACCTGCTGCCGTCTCATCAGGGCTTTTATCTCTTTGTTGAGGACTCTCTGTTGGCTGGAATTAGTATTCACCGCCACCTGTTGTAGAATTACAATTACCTCTGAAAGACAATTTTCAATCACGTTAGTACCCACAGTTATTTTAGGGTGACTTTCACGACGGTCAATGTCCACAATAATCACTCCCTGTACCGGCAGTTCAACTTTACCAATCTTAATGGTCATCTCCTTGAACCCCATCTGAGGCACGGGCAAGCCATTACTGGCGATGATGCTCAAGTCACTGTCTGGATACCGTGTTATATCAGCATCAGTCCAATACTGCTTAAAAAGTACATAAGGGATAGTAGTTACTTGCGACCTGGTATCCAGCAAGGCGCTCATGGGGATACCGTCCAGCACCACGGGTAAAACCGGGCGCCCCCCAACGTACTTATTACGCCAATTGTAAGGGCCTGGTGATCTTATGCCTGGGGGTTGGCCCTCTGCCCCAGGTTGGACCCGTTTAAATTACAGTACCTGGAAATGTGTCCGGGCTGGTTGCATCAACGGCAAATGGGCTGTCCATCCTCTGCGTAGCGGTCTGTGGGCCTCCCTCGGAACGACGGGATCCTCCTCTGTCGACGCCACGGGACATCCTCCGGACTTGAAGCCAACTCGCTGGGTCTTGACGGGTCCACTTGTAACGCCTGGACGGTCCTGGTCAACGCCGCGACGCTCCTGGTCAGCTCCTGGACTTGGTGGTGCAGATCTTTCGACGGGGCTTGATTCAGGGCCTGTGCATCGGCCCCCACAGAGTCCATAGAGGAGGGCGCTGCCTCCTGGTGATAGGTGATAGCAGGGCGCCGGGGGTTTATAGCGCCACTTGTTGCGGGTTCACGGAGCACCCTTATGGCCCTGTCCTTGAATTGGGCAAAGGTCAGATCAGGGTTCTGAAAGAACATGAGGCGCAGCTGGGTCCTGTGGGCGCTAGACAGCAGACCTTCTATGAACTGTTCTGTTAGTAGCTTATCCGTATCCTGCACACTGCCAGGGTCAGCTTGTTTGATGGCTCTCAAGGCTTCCAGCAAATTTAGGGCATAGTCTCTGATGCTGTCCTGTGCCCGCTGCTTACATCTGTAGAACCGCATTTTAATTTCAGCGGAGGTACGTGTATCAAAGGTACCCCGCAGCCGGGCCAGAATGTCCTTTACAGTTCTTTTCTCCTCAGCGGGCCATGAATTTACCTCCCGCTGGGCTGCGCCAGTTAACTGCCCTGTCAGTATGCTAATCTTCTGTTCCTCTGTCAGGGGGTAAACTTGGAACAAACTGTACAGCCTTTCCTTAAAGTCAGTTAGGGCATGGGGCTCCCCAGAATACTTGGGCAGCCAGGCCGCTCCAGGAATGTAAGGCAGGGAGAATGGCATCACTGCTGCTGCAGCTGCGCTGGTGGAAGTGGGCGCCTCCGTGTCTGACATCTTCCTCCCCCCTAGTTAAGCGTGGCCTACCTTCCGACGATCCTCTTCTGTAGGCTGCGGCTCCGCTGGTGCTGCTCCGGACGAGGACCTTGCGTCGCGTCCTGGTGACGTCAGCGTCGCTTTCTCTCCCTTCCAGGACCTTGCGCAGCGTCGGTGCATAGGGCGGAGCTTCAGGTCTCGCGCGGTTTGGACGTCCACGCCCCTCTTCTTCCCGCGCGGCGTCCTGAAGATGGCGTCCGATGGCGGGAAAACGGCTGAAGATGGCGGTAAGCGGCTGAAAATAGCGGGAAACGGCTCCGGATGGCAGGAAACCCCTTTTTAAGGTACGTGTACAGTCTTTTTCAGGCGCTCAAAACCCGTTTGTGGCGGGTTGGTCACAATCCTGCCGACTACACCAAAGCTGACTCACCCCCTGGGCCATGGGGCACTCGGATCCGGGTAGCAGGGCAATAATGAGGGTGGTAGTGGCAACCCGGTCCGTGGCTCAGGGTGGTCAGACCAGTGGCAGTCTTCTATATGTTTTGCAATGTCCGACTACGCCACCCGTGGATTGCGGTCAGGGCTAACCGCTGCTGCAGTGCAGACAGCTGGGGCTGATATAAATGTGCAGCACTGAATAGTACAACTCCCCACGGGAGGAGTATGGCCCCAGGGCAGTATATAATGGATGATGGAGGGGATGATTCCGACCGCGATAGCCATGAAACGGAGGCCTCTTAAACAGTTCAGGGTCTTTATTAGAACAGGTGAAACGACCCAAAAACAGGCCCGGCTAGGAGGGGGCCTGGATGTCTGAGAACAAGTGGGAAGCTGGCCCTGATCAGGGTGAGGGTGTAGGCCTACCGTGCTCTCTGCGCTCTTTTTGGCTATTTCCCTCCTCGTGGTGTAATAGCCCACGTTACTGAGCTCACCGTGTCTTCTCGCCCGTATGGCTGGCGACTTGGGTCCCTTTTTACTCTTGGCCTGGTACGGCTTTGCTGGTCCCTTCTGCTGTGGCGGAACCTCCGGGCTTCTTAGGCCAGGGAACATACAATCCCCTGCGGACTGGTTATTTGCTGTAGGACTTGGAATCCTCACAGCCTCAGACACCAAAGTCTGGTAGATTAGTTTCTCTATCTGCCAGGACAGGCTCGCTTCGCCTCTTGTCCCTGGCTCGTGGCTCTCCTACTGCCACACGGCCTCCTAGGCTGCAACACAACTGTCTGTCCCTGCTCTGGGACACCTCTCAATCCAGAGACAGGTTGTCCAGTTCCCCTAACCCTGCCCCCAGCTCCAGCTTTTATAGGGGCAGCCTGCTCCCCCTACTGGCCTGGGACAGGAGGTATTGCATGCTAATGGTCCTTGACCAGAGAACCTCCCCCTTGCTCTCAGACACAGCTTTATTATACATTTGTGGCATCCAGGCCAGGGTGACACACCTGATCATGCTGGTGGTGGTCAGGCTGGTAATTTTGTCACCCCTGCTGATGCTGGCATGGCAGGTGGTACAAATGACCTTTTTGGGGTTATCAGCAGAGTCTTTAAAAAAATTCCAGACTCTGGAAGACCTACCGGTTGTACTGGCAACGTCCCTTGTGTTGGTGTTACGGGGAACTGTTGCCCACCTTCTGTGTGCAGCCACCACACTGCTTCTTCCTGCCTGTTGGGGTACTCTGCCTCCCTCCCCCTGTGTGCTGCTGGCCTCGCTCTGCGTGTCCTCCTGCCACGTTGGGTCAGTTACTAGATCATCCATCACCTCCTCCTCTTCCACTTGTGCACCACGATCCTCCTCCTCACTTCGTGGCAATTGTGTCTCGTCATCGTCCACCTCTTGTGACAAATTGCCAGCGTCGACTTCCTCTGGCCGTGGCTGTTCAAATATTTGGGCATTGCTACATGGGATCTCCTCTTCCACCACTTCAAGCGGAGCAGGCGAGGGGCACTTGGACACTCTTCAGAGTGTCCAAGTGTGGAATCAGTTGCTGTCTGACGACACTCGGCATGGTGGTAGGAAGGAGCATCAGGGTGAGGAGGAGTATGCGGTCGAGACTCACGGCTACTAAAACTTGACCGTGTGGAAGACAGACCGGAGGTGGTGGTGCCCAGGTAACTGGAAGTATTATCTGCTATCCAATTAATAACCTGTTCACACTGATCAGTTTGCAATACTGGTGTTGTAGTGTGCTTCCCTAGTAATTCAGTCAAGAAGTGGGAGCGAGAAGATGTGGCTGTTGGTTGTGGCACATTTTCACCTTGGCCATGGCCCCGTCCTCTACACGCACCATCACCAGAACATCCAGCTCCACATCCCTTGCCACGCGCCTTGCCCATTGTAAATGAAGTAAAATAGCTTACACTCACACTATCAATGGAAAAAGGGTAATAAAAAGGAGATTAGAACCGTGGAAGAGGAAAACACAGTTCTATTTCTCTGGCCTACACCAGAATCTTTTAAACAGATATATTTGTTTCTGAACACTGAGCGAGACACTTAGGTTTTTTATTTTTTACGGAAAAAATGCCAAAAGCAGGATAATACAGAGATTTGAACCGTAGAACTGCAAAACCACAGTTATAGTTATGTGGCCTAGACCAGAATCTTTTAAACAGATATATTTGTGTCTGAACAGTCAGGGAGACACTATTACTGTTTTTTTTTACGGAAAAAAATCCAAAAGCTGGATAATACAGAGATTTGAATCGTGGAACTGCAAAACCACAGTTCTAGTTATCTGGCATACACCAGAATCTTTTAAACAGATACTGTATATTTGTGTCTGAACAGTCAGCGAGACACTGTTACTGTTTTTTTTACGGAAAAATGGCCAAAAGCAGTATAATACAGAGATTTGAACCGTGGAACTGCAAAACCCAAGTTCTAGTTATCTGGCCTACACCAGACTCTTTTAAACAGATATATTGGTGTCTGAACAGTCACAGAGACACTCAATTTTTTTTTGGAGGGGGGGGGAATACCAAAAGGTTAATAAGATGCGTATTTGTACAGTCTAACTGAGGAAAAAAAAATAATACAAGATTTAGATGAAAAAAAAAAAGGATTTTTCCTGGCCCCTGAGACCGGGTGATAAGTCTAGCAATTTGACTAGCAGGAGCACACAGGACTGTAATGCACTGTTTGTTGGTATAACCACTGCTTCTCCTATACAGCCTGCCTGCCTCCCTGATATCTGGGATGGATATTAGTCCTGAGAAGGACTGTTTGTTTAATTTGGCCGACTTTAGAGACCCTACACTACCTATTTCGCACTATATATCTCTCCCTAACTCAGCAGCACTGACCCTACACTGTCTGAACCCGGGCGACTGTGTCCAAGATGGCGGCTCCCGGTTTTAAATACTCGAGGTGACGCTGTGCGGCCAGCCAATCACTGTAATGCCCACAAACAACATGGCTGTGGCATTACAGTGACTGGCTGGCAATCCCTGCATGTTCATTGGCTCTGTAAAGAGCGCCAAACATGCAGGGCGGAGACCCGAGCTCCCGCCCGAGTAACCTGGAAATGCTCGGTGGTCGCCGAACATCCCGAGTAGTGAGATGCTCGGGCGAGTATCGAGCAGTGTCGAGCATGCTCGCTCAACACTAATCTCTTCACATGTAATGTCCTGACGGTTAGATAACATACATGATCATAAACAAGTGCTCAAAAATAACAAAGAAGGAAAATGTGTGGATCTCACCCATTTCACTGGTATGCATTTCTCAGGGATAGTCATCCATGTTCATAAGTTCTTTTCCTGGACTATTCTACGCTGTCGTGCCCCGGTAATGGCTCCTGCCTTTCAAGGGCAGTACCCAAGTATACCCTCAACTTAGTCCCATAAAAAACCTCTCGACATGTTTCTTTCTCCTTTCGGGGAAGTCATCAGGGGAGTATGTTAGGCATTTGGGAAGGCACGGGTATTATATAGAAAATAAGTGACTCTGTGCTTAACAAGTGCAAAAATGCTTAAAAACACCAAAAGAGCTTCCTCACAGTGGTAAGTGATCTCTTAGTGGTGCAGGGTGCTGCCACGACTCTTCCCAGCAAAAATAATATTTTTATTAAGCTCTTTTGGCGTTTTTAAGCACTTTTTAAGCACGGAGTCACTTATTTTCTATATAATACCCATGCCTTCCCAAATGGCTCCGGGGCATAAAAGAGACCAGTGCTTCGCCTGCGGCTACCAGCCCCCGCGGCAATACAGCACCCTTTCCCGCAGTCGTCTATGTTTTTTTGGCTTGCACAATGTGTGGCCCATACACCTTTTGTGATGCAAATTGTTTAATGTCTGGTTTCTATTGGGAAACATTCAGATTTGAAGGCACTTTTATGTCTGGATATAAGTCAGTTGGTGGAGCCATCCAAATGTTTAGCATACCTAATTTTATGAGCCAAACTACAGAAAATAGCATGTATCTAGGAAGCAAGATTATATTTCCGTTGTGGAATATCTATCAGTTTCCTTCTCAGAGACATTACTTAGTATTGGAATGCAGACACTGGATGTGCTACATACTTTTCTAGCCATTTTGCTTCATATTGATACCTAAGCGCATAGACTCCTTTTAGTAAATCTGCTTTGTGGCTTCTTTATATGTAATACCAGGAAACTCTTTTGCATTTGTTATGTATAAATCTTTGGCAGTAATAACTGCATTAAAATATAAATCATAATGCTGTGTCTAACGTAATTCGGGTCTTTGGTATATATTTCAAATGTTCTTGCCACATGTTAGCAGGAAATATCTTTTATTTTTTTTCCTTCGGAATATTCTAGCAGATTCCCTACACCTAGTAAATAGTTTGTTGTTATGTCAGATTCTTTAGTTTAAATGTCAGCTTTTCATCTTTATTCCCTGTTTTTTCACACAATTGTGCTATAAAGTTTGTGAAGCCTTTAAAATATCTAAACATTAAAACAAACTAAGATAAAGAAAACCCCATAAACCATGCAAAAATATAACATTTGTATTTATTGATATCATTGTTGAAAACATGAATGTATGGTTATAAAAGGTTCTTGTTAATAATACCATTTATCTGTTAAGTAAGCAGCAGTGATTTAAACCAAACTTTTAGTAATCATTGGTCAATACCATAAATCCATTTGGAAATTTTTCAGTTTTTTTTTTCTATTCCTCCTTTTGACGACTTTATTTTCTTGCATTAACACTCCACTTTAGCAACGACTTTTCCATTGAACTTAGATTGTACTCTTATTTAAAGAGGAACATTTGTTCCAAAGAAATGAGTTAAGGACCTCGTAAAAGTCCCTTCCACTCTTTTCCGCTATTTTGCTGCAAAAGTCCAATAGGTCTCACCAGTGTTTTGAACCATTACGAAGAATTGTTGGTTGTTTCCCCAAACCAGCCAGTGATGTTTTTTTTGAGACCATGATTAAGACTTAAACGTCGAAACGTGTAGGTCCTGATCCTTGTAGTGCACCATATGGACAATTGGTGTGGAGCAATGTTTTAATGGGCACAATAAAAGCTATGTTTTATTTTAAGAAACTAGCCTGATACGCTGGATCATCCTTTCCTTTTTTCTCAAGTGATGTTTTTTTTTTTATGTTCAAAATTGACCACATTGTATTTCCCGTACTCCAAATGGAATTCTTCGTGATCTCCGGATACATTGTATGCCTGCAAGTGATTTTCGTGGGATGACAACTCCTTGGGAAACTAGCAAAGTTGCCTAAACACTTTTCAAGCCTTGTGTCAAATGAAAGTTCCAGTGCTCAAAAACATGCATTGAAGACCAGACTTTGGTGATAAAGACTTAACTTAGTGTAAATAGGACAAAGCAAATAAAATTCATGCCTTATCTGCTCCATTGTGGGAAAATGTAAAGCTACTTTACCATATGTGTAGTGAGGAAGAGATTGAGGAAGGTGCCTGGGAGATAAGGCAAGTAAAATAGGAAGCAGATAAAATTAAGGGCTTTTCTGTGATTTTGATGGTCCATTAATGTCTCACAGCATTTCCTCCCTAGATTTCAAACCCAATATCCTGTCACATGCCGTTGCCAGGAGGATTTCCGAATTCTCAGTTAATGGGATAAAAAAGGGTGTTATTTTCTGAAATCTACTGTACATAAGCTCAGCTATGCAAGAGTAATGTAAACTGTGAATGATTGGTATAACATATATTAAGACCACTTTCACATGATTTGATCAGTATTTTGCATAAGTATTTGTAAGCTAAGATCAGGAGTGGAAGTGAAACACTGAAAAGATACAGATCTTTCCATTATTACATATTTTTTTGCTGTGTAGGTGTCACGGTTCAGTTTTGGGATTCAATCCAGTGACCTGTTGCTTCGTTGTCAGTCCATCTGTCGGTTGAGCTATTGCGCTTTTCGTTCCCTGTCCAAATGATGATTGTTCCTATTGTCTTTATTCTTCCCTCTTGGTTTGCTCTCTTCCAGGTGTTTTCCATTTTCCCATTTTGGTTTGCCCTATCACGTTCTGGATGGGGCTTTAAAATGTATATTATCCCTTCACTGCACTTCCTTGCTGGCTTCAAGGTGGATTTGTGATAAGGAGTTCCTGCCCTTTGGCGAAGGGATTTACACTGCTTGACCTACACTGCTTATATTCTTGCTGTGTGTCTGTGTACTTTCCCAGCACCTTTTCCTTTTACCATTTTAGATTTCTTGGAGGTTATTCTAGTTTCATTTATTGTTTTGGTTCTCCTTATTATTCCCTTTTTCCTCTTTTATGAATGTGGTTTAGGTTTTTCACCCTCGTTCTATGTGTCCACCTGCACACCTTCCTCTCCCCTTGTTGGCAGTGTGTTATGGCTTCCCCTCTGATTCCTCAGGAGGCAGGAGAAACCCCTCCATGGCCTTTTAGGGAGTCAGGTCCTAGGTGGTGTTTTTAATTGTGCAGCTACGGATTGACTAGTCTGTACAGGGACTAGTTAGGTATAGGTGTGGCTTCTCTCTATAGTAAGTCTTCATTACTTCCTTTAACCATGTGTGAGTGTGGTACATGCATAACATTATAGCCAGCCCATTAGTGTGTGCTGGGCAGTCAACATCTATCCAGTGGGCGCCTTGGCCGCACAGCTTCAGGGCTTGTCTTTGGAGGTTGTGGACATTAACATCAATAACAATAATGGCAACTAGCATGTCCCGCTAATCCAAATGTCTCGAGCTGACAGAGAGTTGCAGTGCAACCCATGGTAAAGTTGATAGACTGCTTTGATGGAGATAGAAGTACCTTTTCCATCTTTTCTGCTTCATGTAAAAAATTATACTTTTGCCTCCGTTCTGTCTCTTCTGGGTCCGAAAGCAAACAGGTGGGCATTATTTTGTCTTTGCTCCTTTGCTCCACAGAGATCCATGGGCTTTTCCTTTTTTTGCCTGAAGATTCCCCAGTGTTGTCCTCTGTTGAGGCATTTTTCTCGGCTCTTGGCATCATTTTATGATGACCCTGACAAATTCTCTGTGGCTGAATCCAAGATCAGTAAGTTAGTTCAGGGTGGTCGTAGAGCTGAGGACTAGACGTTGGGCTGTCGAAACTTCTTGGAACTACCCCACTCTTTTTAGTCAGTTCTGTCTGGAACTTCTGGAGAAGATTAAGGACATGCTGGTCTACAGTCCTTGTCCGAAGGCCCTGGAGGAAACTATGACACTTGTGGTTCATTTAGATAGATGTCTGAGACATAGAAATACATGTAAAGGCGTTTCAGTGGCATCTTTTTCACTATTAGTTGAGACTTATGAACCTATGCAACTTGGTGCTTGCAGAAATCCGAGAGGGGGCACAGAACTTGGAGCATCGGCTTGTTTTGGTTTATAATGTGGTCATTCAGGTCACGTCGTGGTTCAATGTTTCAAATATAAAAATTAATTTCTAAAAGAAAGGAAAAAAGAGATTGTCACTTGTTCAGACATCCGGGTTTTTCTTACAGGTATCCCTGGAAATGAAGTCTGCTTTTATTTTTACATCTGCAGTTGTGGATTCAGGTTTTGCCTTGAAACTAATTGATCATGATTTTGCTGTAAACTGTGGTTATGATGTCTCTACTCTCGGCCTTCCCATTCAAGTTTCAGCAATTCATAACGCTCCTCTTTCACAAATTCATGGTACTGTGATGGTCGAGAATGTATGTATGAAAGTTGGAGTGTTGCTTATTGAATCCATTTCATTCATGTTTTTTCCTTCTCTACCTGCAAAGTTATTCTTAGGCTTGCCATGGTGAATTAAGCACAATCCTGTAATAAATTGTGAGATTTAAGCGATCAGGTCATGGGGTGACTCTTGCTTTTACGGATGTCTATCGAGATCTTTGGCTTCCGTGAGGACTTGCCTTCCAGAATTCATTCAGGACTTTTGTGATGTTTTTTCTGAGACTGAGTATTATGTTCTTCCGCCACATAGGTCATATGATTGTGCAATTGACTTCATACCAGGAGCTAAAATGCCTAAAACTCATTTGTTTACCCTTTCTATTCTAAAGAGGGAGGTTTTGAAAGAATATATTAAAAATTGTTTGGCTATGGGTCATATACGGCCATCCAACTATCCAGTCGCCATGGTTCTTTTTTGTTAAGAAAAAAGATGGAGGGTTGCATCCGTGCTTGGATTTTAGAGAGATTAAAAAAATCACGGTTCGTAATCCCTTTTACCAGTGTACCTGACCTTTTTAACCAATTGTTAATTGGTTAGCTGGGCCACCCATAGCAGTTGTTGCTGTTAAGGGTGGCCCAGCTAGTTGTCAGGTTTAAGGAGCAATCACATTTTTTTCACATAGGGCCCTATAGGTTTGGATTTCTTTTTTCCATAATAATAAAGACCTTCATTTAAAAACTGCATTTTGTGTTTACTTGTGTTATCTTTGTCTAATACTTAAATTTGTTTTGTGATCTGAAACATTTAAGTGTGATAAACATGCAAAAGAATAAGAAATCAGGAAGGGGTCAAACAGTTTTTCACACCAATGTATGCATGCAGTGTAGTGTGAATGTATTAATATACTCACCTACTGCCACCTTCTCCAGGATCCAGCGCCATTCTGCTGCTCTTCTCTGTAACGTTACTCCAATTCTGACTAACCAGCTCACTATCCATGATCCGGAAGTGACTTTTACAGTGTAAGTCTAAAGAGCGTCAGAACGAGGCTCCATTGGCTCACATTGTAACAGCCATTTCTGGAAAGCCGGCTAGTCAGAATTGCAGTACCGTCACTGAGAAGCGGAGCAGAGCATCACTGGATTCCAGAGAAACTTGCAGCAGGCGAGTATATTTTTTAATCAAGTAAATTTTTATTCATTTTATAACAGTTGCACATAGTCATGAGTGAGCATACTCGCAAGTACTCGGTACTCGCCCGAGCATCTCAGTACTCGAGATGCTCGGAGCTCGCCGAGTACTTGCGAGATGCTCGGGCGGATGCTTGGGTCCCCTCCCTGCATGTTTGGCGCTTTTTAGAGCGCCAATCAACATGCAGGGATTGCCTGCCACTCATTGTAATGCCGCAGCCATGGTGATGGTGGCATTACAGTGATTGGATGGCCGCACAGCGTCATCAGGTCTATATCAGACCTGGCGCCGCTGTGCTCGTCACAGTCACTCCGGAATCAGGCAAAGTAGGGAGAGGTGCTGCTGAGCTTGGGACAGATTTGATTGTGTATTAGGTAGTGCAGGGAGAAAAACCGTACATTACACATATCCATCTTAACAAACAGTCCTTCTGAGGACTAATCCATCTGCAGAGATATCAGACAGGCAAGGTATATAGGCAGGAAGTGTTTATAGCAGACTGCA
Source organism: Phyllobates terribilis (assembly GCF_046119375.1). Lineage (NCBI taxonomy): Eukaryota > Metazoa > Chordata > Amphibia > Anura > Dendrobatidae > Phyllobates > Phyllobates terribilis. The sequence continues at coordinate 41,403,068 of NW_027362761.1, read as the reverse complement.
GTGCATATAGCGCAAGAGGCTCCATTCCAGTTCTGCCTTATGCTTCTGTTAGATATTTCTATACAAAGGCCCAGGTCTCAGTGGCCAGGAATACTTTTTTTTGGATCTAAATCCTCATTATTTGCTTAAAAAGCAATCCAGATAACACCGTTTTTCTGTGCCATTTGCTTGTTGGCACTACAGAATACAGCCCGGTCCTTTCCATATTACAGCGCTAGAAATCCAGCTATTTAAAACTGTGTTTTCTCCGTCACACGGATCACATATACGTTTTCAGAAAATACTGCCATTTCTGGCCTCCATTAAAAATTTCTTTAAATGTGTCAGTGAAGCAATTCACACCAGTTTGCTGTTCAAACTAACTACCTACAGGCCAGATATTTAAAACTCTGTTTTCTCCTTCACACGGATCACATGTAAGTTCGCTCCAAACTCAGTCATTTGTATTGAGCGTGGAAGATACTGTCCTACATTTAAAATGGGCAAGGCACGTGGCAAGGGACGGGGAACTGGACGTGATGGTGCTGGTGCATGCAGAGGCCGAGGACAAGGCCGTGGGCAAGCTGAAATTGTGCCATAACAAACACCCACATCTTCTCGCCCGACCTTCCTGTCCCAATTCCTAGGGGACCGCAGCACACCACTATTGAACCCAGAGCAGTGTCAAAAGGTTGTTGGTTGGATAGCGGATAATGCTTCCAGTCACTTAGCCACCACCACCACCCTGTCTTCCACATAGTCAAGTCTCAGTAGCCTTGAGTCTGGACCACATATTCCTCACCCTGATCCTCCTTCCTCCCACCATGCCGAGTGCCCGGAGACAACTGATCCCACACTTGGACACTCTGAAAAACTGTTCACTTTTCCATTTATAGATTCAGGCCTCTCGCCCGGTCCACTTGAAGTGGAGCAAGACGAAATCGCATGTAGCGATGCTCACATATTTGAGCAGCCACGGTCACACGAAGGCGATGGTGGGAAAGTGTCACAAGAGGTGGACGATGATTAGACACAATTGCCAGAAAGTCAGGAGGAGGACCAGGGTGCGGAAGTGAAAGACGATGTGGTGGATGATATAGTAACTGACCCAATCTGGCAGGAGAACATGCAGAGCGAGGACAGCAGCACACAGGGGGAGGGAGGCAGAACACCCCAACAGCAGGAAGAAGCAGTGTGGTGGTCGCAGACAGAAGGCAGGCAACCGTTCCCCGTAACACCAACACAAAGGAAGTTGCCAGTACAACTGTTAGGTGCATGGTGCATGCGAAGATGCCTCCTGCACTGCTCCTGTCGTTGCACACTCTCAAGTAGCAGCATCAGGAAGCACGTCCTTGTCCTTGTTCCAGCGCAACATTCAGTTGTCCATACCCCAGTCCGTGGAACGCAAGCGCAAATTCCTTAGCCAACGCCCCACAGGCCACACTACTAAATTCTCACATTTCACGACTGCTTGCGCTCGAAATGTTGCCTTTTAGGCTCGTGGAGACAGAAATATTCCGCAACCTGATGGAGGCGGCCGTCCCTCTGTACTCGGTCCCCAGCTGCCACTATTTCTCCTGATGTGCCGTCCCTGCATTACACAAGCACGTGTCCCAAAACATTAGCCGTGCCCTCAACAACGCAGTTACTGGGAAAGTCCACCTAACCATGGACACGTGGACAAGTGCTTGTGGGCAGGGACGGTACATCTCGCTGACGGCACACTGGGTTAACATGGTGGAAGCCAGCACTCAGTCGGATCTTGGGACGGAACACGTCCTCCCGACGCCAAGGATTGCGGGCCCTAGGTCAATCAGGGTTGCCCCCACGGTCTACAGCTCCTGCACCTCATCCTCCTCAGCCTCCTCCTCCTCTTCAGCCTCCTTCTCTGAAATGACCACATCAGTCACAAGCTGGAATCACTGCAGCACTGCCTCGGCCAAGCAAAAACAGGCTGTGCTGAAGCTAATATGCTTAGGTGACAAACCGCACAATGCTGAAGAGTTGTGGACAGCTCTGAAAGAGCAGTCAGATCTGTGGCTCACACCGTTGAACCTACAGCCAGGCATGGTCGTGTGTGACAATGGCTGGAACCTGGTGGCCGCTCTGAGGCGAGGCGAGCTCACACACGTACCATGCCTGGCCCATGTGCTTAACCTCGTGGTTCAGCGGTTTCTAAAATCCTACCCGGAGCTGCCGGATCTGCTTGTTAAAGTATGCCACCTGTGTGCCCATTTTAGAAAGTCAGCTACAGCTTCCACCGCCCTTGCCGTGTTTCAGCAGCATTTGCAGCTTCCAGCTCACAGACTGGTGTGTGATGTCCCCACGCGTTGGAACTCTACACTGCAGATGTTGGGAAGGGTTTGTGAGCAGAAGAGGGCAGTTGTTGAGTACCAGCATCAACAAGGCTGTCGGTATTCAGTTCAGACTCCACACATAAGACCTCAGGAGTGAACATGGATGTCAGACATATGTACCATCCTCCCAAACTTTGAGGACTCCACCAAGATGGTGAGCGGCGATGACGCCATAATTAGCGTCACCATCCCGCTTCTCTGTCTTCTGAAATTCTCTCTGCTCACAATCAAAGAGGATGCATTGCAGGCGGAGCACGATGAGATGGAGCAAGGAACCATACAGGGTGATTACACACAGTCCAGCCTCATCTCATCCCAATGTGGATTGGGTGACAATGAGGAAGAGGAAGAGGAGGAAGGACAGGAGCTAGTTTCATGCGCTATAGACGGTACTACCTGCACAGCTGTCATACCGTCTGTTCAGCGTGGATGGCCAGAGGACAGAGAGGAGGAGGAGAGCATGGTCAGTCATCCTCTTGGTGAGGACACTGAAGTCTTGCCTGTTAGTAGTCTGGCACGCATGGCTGAGTTTATGTTGCGCTGCCTTTCCCATGACCCTCGCGTTCTCAAAATTTTGGATGCCAGTCATTACTGGTTGGTGACACTTCTAGACCCACGCTACAAGGAGAACTTTATATCTCTTATTCCTGAGGCTTACAGGTCTACAAACATGGGGCTGTGCCAGAAGGCCCTTGTTGCGGAACTATTAAAAAATTCCCATCTGAAAATGCTGGTGGCAGAGGTCACAGTTCGTTGGACAACCAATGAGTACAGGCGAAAGAGACACAACTCCAATCCAGCAGAGGCAGGGGAACACTGTCAAAGTTCTGGGAGAGTTTTCTCAGCCCCTCCCATCGCGCAGGCCCTGAGGCACGGGGTACTATCACAAGGAGTGCGAAGTTTGGGAAGATGCTGAGGGAGTACCTTGCCGACCGTACCAACATCCTCCGTGATTCCTCTGTGCTTATAATTATTGGGTATCCAAGCTGGATACATGGAGTGAACTGGCTCTCTATGCCTTGGAGGTTCTGGCCTGCCCTGCCGCCAGCGTTTTATCAGAGCGGGTTTTTAGTGCCACTTGTGGAATTATAACTGATAAGCGCATCCGCCTGTCAACTGAAAATGCTGACAGGCTGACTCTTATAAAAATGAATAAGGGCTGGATTGGGCCAGACTTCTCAACACCACCGAATGCTAGCAGCTTAACATAAACTCAAACTCAAATCCAGTGTCTTTTCCCATGCACCTTTTCACACCCAGACATGGGTATACGCTTCCTGATTTTGGCTATTTGCTCTTGTCCTCCTCCTTCTCCTCATCCTCCACCACCATATCACCAGGGTGACTGTGGTCCGTGATGCAACACCCACATAATTTTTTTAAAGGGTGTTTATGATGCCCGTAAAAAATTTTTTTTATACAGTATGTTCATGTATACCCCCAGGGGTAAATGTTTGTCAGCCTATACACTTAGTGCATGGGCATTACAAGTATAGGAGGCCTGCTCGTTTCTAATGGGAACATTTTTTTATGAGGCCCTCCTCCACGTCTCTTCCAAGGGGCATTGGAGTGCCTCCCAATTTTTGGCAGCCCTTGCATTCACTGCATAGGCAAACACTATGGGAGACCCACTTCCTAATAATGGGAATATTTTTTTATGAGGCCCTCTACATCTCTTCCAAGGGGTATTGGAGTGCCTCCAAATTTTTGGTAACCCTTGCATTCACTGCATAGGCAAACACAATGGGAGACCTGCTTCCTAATAATGGGAATATTGTTTTCAGGAGGCCCCCCTCTTAGTCTGTTCCAAGGGGTATTGTGGTGCATTCAAATTTTGGGCAGCCCTGGCACTCACTGCATACGCAATAACGGTATAGGAGACCCACTCTTTAGTAATGGGAACAATAAAACATAGTCGGTTGATGGCTCTCTAAGAATAGTGAGAGCCGACTGCTGGCCCTTTAAGAATAGTAAAGGCCGCCTGATGGCCCTATAAAAATAGGCTTTGTGACTCTCAGAGTCCCTCCTTCATAAATGGAACACGATGTGTCTGATGATATCTCACACACCACATGGCCAGATAAGGTTGTAAAATGTTAAAATGACATTTCCTGGTGAATGCATTTGTCACGGTTGAAAGCAATGCAAAAGTGAAAAAACGCATCAAAAGCGCTACGTGTGAACATAGCCCAAGGTGTGGAGGAGCATTTTTGTTTTTGGTTATTTATTTTGCTTTATATACAAGTCATTACCCTGGAAAGGATGTTCCTTAACATATTTCCCAGGAAAATCCATTTTGCTTTTGTTTTTGTATGTTTTATTGTGAGTCCGTAAAAGTGGCGTAAATCCTCTGACAAGGTTGTTGACAGAAGTGACCTGGGAGTCAGAAATGCTTCCATAGGTCTTCCCCATGCTGTCCCCATGTCATTTGAGCACTGTTCCCATCGATTTGGGCAATTTTTAGGCCCTCTGCAGACCGCTGGTGGGAGCCGCCTGAAAAATGCTAGAGTTTCCCATAGACCTACATTGGGCTCGTTGCTCGGGTCGAGCACCCGAGTCTTCCAATGTGCTCGACCCGAGCATCGAGCACCCAAACATTTTAGTGTTCGCTAATCACTAGTTGCACATATACAAATAACATTCTCAACCAATGTGTTTAACCCTCCAACATATGTTATTCAGAATACCATATCGTAGGTATATGTCCACACCAAACAGAATAAATCAGGCTGATCAAGACCAGCCAAGTCGAAAGGCACAGAGACATATGGCATTTGTTAACACAATGTGTAGTGATTCCATAACAACTGGTACACATCTAACAAGACCCTATCGAGGCTGATAATTGGTTGTCTCCAAGCCAGGGACCACATACAGTAGTTTATCAAAATATTTACTTCTATCCCTTTTGAGGTATACCCCTTTTTCTAATGATATAAAGGACTCAACTTGTTTAATAAACTCTCTTCCTGTCAGGGGAGTTTCAGAAATCCAGTTTTTAGCAATCAGTTTTCTAGCCATGTATAGTAATCGAGCTATGGAAAATTTCCCAGTCTCAACAGTACTCAGCTCATCTACATATCCCAGTATGCAGGTGAGAGGGTTACTAGTTAGGCTGAATCTATATAGCCTAAAACTGCTCCCCAATATGTGTGTAAACACGGCATGACCATAACATGTGCAATATCCCTGCTTTCTGTTGGGCGCACCTCGGGCATCCAGAATCAGTTCTAAGACCTATTTTAAACATCATTTTAAGTGATCTGTACACTCTGTGAATGACATAGAGCTTCGAGAGTCGTTTGGGCTCATTAAGCGAAAGATTGGGTATGTATTCCAGCACCGAAGCCCACTCATCATCTGTGATAACACCAATATCCGTCTCCCATTTTCGTTTAACCAACTGAGGGAAGTTCTTAAGGAAGACAAAGAGAAGGTCATTGTAGACACTGGATATTACCACCTTTGTGGCTCCATCTGAGCAAATAGTGTCCAATAGCACATCTCTCTGAGTTTTAACATCTTTCATTTCACATTGGGCTCTATAGGCATGTTTGAGTTGTCAGTATTGGTAGAAGCAACTATCAGGTAGATGGAACTCTTTTTGTAGATAGTCAAAGGATTTAAGCCCCTCATTGCCGATCACCTGGTGAATGTACTGTATACCCATATCCAGTTCTCGAACTCAGTTAATTTGGCAAATTCTGAAAGTAAGTCATTATTCCAAATAGGTGTGTACATTGATAAGTGTATGACCTCTCTTATTTGTTTGACTTTACACCAAACCTTGAAAATGAAGTCAAATGTAGGGTATACTGAGAGACCCCCAAGCCTCTCTGCCTCCAAGCTTTCCACAAGGAGCCCCTGTCCCACAGTGTTTTGAATAATTTTGCAGACCGAATGGCCCGTGTCATTTTCTTTCCATCCCTTCATATGTTGGCATTGAGCCGCCAGGAAATATAACCATGCATTGGGCAGTGTCAGGCCACCGTCGTCTTTTGGTCTCTGCAAAGTTTCTAGTCTTATTCTTGATTCCTCTTTATGCCAGATCAAATCTCTGAAAAGAGTGTTTATCTTATGGAATCTAGATAGCGGGAGCCAAATGGCAGCATTATGTAGAATATATAAAAACTGAGGCATTAACACCATCCTAATAAGATTTAATCTGCCCACCACAGAGAGTTGGAGTTTACACCATGCCTTTATTTTGCACTTAATTTTGTCTAGAAGAGGCAGTAGATTCTGTTTTTCATAATCTCTAAGAGGGGACCGATATTACCAACCCCAAGAACTTGAACTGGGAAACCACCTCTATCTGGGTATGCTGAATGTCTGAACGGTCTACCGGGACATCTAAGGGGAATAGTACAGATTTATCCCAGTTAATAGTCAGACCTGCCAACCGCCCAAACTGTTTAAGTATATCCATTACACTATTCAGGGATCTACCGTAGTCTCCCAGAAATAGCAGAAGGTCGTCCGCATACAATGCAATCTTCTCTTCTATGTTCCCATATTGAAATCCTCTAACTTCAGAAGAATTCCTCACTACTGGCGCTGAAGGTTCTATTGCAATGGCAAACAATAATGGGAACAGAGGGCACCCCTGTCTTGTGCCTCTATATAATCTAAAGCTTTGAGACAGCTCACAGTTTGCTTTGATTTTAGCTCTAGGGGAGGAGTATAGCAGCTGTACCCATAATATAAACGTGGGTCCGAACCCCATTTTTTTCAACACCTCCCAGAGGAAGTTCCACTCTATACTATCGAATGCCTTTGCTGCATCCAACGACAGCACCACTGTATGCCCAATGTTATCTGCTGGGAGCTGCATATTCAAAAAGAGGCAGCGCAAATTAATTGCTGTGAATTTGTTGGCCATAAAGCCCGTTTGGTCTGAATGTATCACTTTAGACATAATTCCTGACAGCCTATTAGCTAGTATTTTAGCCAATATTTTGATATCCACCGTCAATAGAGAAATAGGTCTATACAGTGGGTACGGAAAGTATTCAGACTCCTTTAAATTCTTCACTCTTTGTTTCATTGCAGCCATCTTGTAAATTCTAAAAAGTTAATTTTTTTTCTCATTAAAGTACACTGTGCACCCCAGAAATGTAGAAATTTTTGCAAATTTATTAAAAAAGAAAAACTGAAATATCACATGGTCATAAGTATTCAGACCCTTTGCTCAGTATTGAGTAGAAGCACCCTTTTGAGCTAGTACAGCCATGAGTCTTCTGGGGAATGATGCAACAAGTTTTTCACACCTGGATTTGGGATACTCTGACATTATTCCTTGCAGATCCTCTCCAGTTCCGTCAGGTTGGTTGGTGAACGTTGGTGGACAGCCATTTTCAGGTCTCTCCAGAGATGCTCAATTGGGTTTAGGTCAGGGCCCTGGCTGGGCCAGTCAAGAATGGTCACAGAGTTGTTCTGAAGCCACTCCTTTGTTATTTTAGCTGTGTGCTTAGGGTCATTGTCTTGTTGGAAGGTGAACCTTCAGCCAAGTCTGAAGTCCAGAGCACTCTGGAAGAGGTTTTCATCCAGGATATCTCTGTACTTGGCCGCATTCATGTTTCCTTCAATTGCAACCAGTCATCCTGTCCTTCCAGCTGAAAAACACCCCCATAGCATGATGCTGCCACCACCATGTTTTACTGTTGAGATTGTATTGTGCAGGTGATGAGCAGTGCCTGATTTTGTCCACACATACCGCTTAGAATTATCACAAAAAAGTTCTATCTTCGTCTCATCAGACCAGAGAATCATATTTCTCATAGTCTGGGAGTCCTTCATGTGTTTTTGAGCAAACTCTATGTGGGCTTTCATATGTCTTGCACTGAGGAGAGGCTTCTGTCTGGCCACTCTGCCATAAAGGCCCGACTGGTGGAGGGCTGCAGTGATAGTTGACTTTGTGGAACTTTCTCCCATCTCCCTACTGCATCTCTGGAGCTAAGCCACAGTGATCTTGGGGTTCTTCTTTACCTCTCTCACCAAGGCTCTTCTCCCATGATTGCTCAGTTTGGCTGGACGGCCAGCTCTAGGAAGACTTCTGGTGGTCCCAAACTTCTTCCATTTAAGGATTATGGAGGCCACTGTGCTCTTATGAACCTTGTGTAATGCAGAAATTCTTTTGTAACCTGGCCAGGTCTGTGCCTTGCCACAATTCTGTCTCTGAGCTCCTTTGGGCAGTTCCTTTGAGCTCATGATTCTCATTTGGTCTGACATGCACTGTGAGCTGTGAAGTCTTATATAAACAGGTGTGTGCCTTTCCAAATCAAGTCCTATCAGTTTAATTAAACACAGCTGGACTCCAATGAAGGAGTAGAACCATCTCAAGGAGGATCACAAGGAAATGGACAGCATGAGACTTAAATATGAGTGTCTGAGCAAAAGGGTCTGAATACTTATGACCATGTGATATTTCAGTTTTTCTTTTTTAATAAATTTGCAAAAATTTCTACATTTCTGTTTTTTTTCACTCAAGATGGTGTGCAGAGTGTACTTTAATGAGACAAAAAATGAACTTTTTAGAATTTACCAAATGGCTGCAATGAAACAAAGAGTGAAAAATTTAAAGGGGTCTGAATACTTTCCGTACCCACTCAGGGAGCTGAGGATCTTTCCCTTTTTTAGTAGTGATGGGCGAGCACTAAAATTCTCGGGTGCTCGATGCTGGGGTTGAGAAAATTGGCATGCTCGGGTGCTTGACCTGAGCAACGAACCCAATGTAAGTCTATGGGAAACTCAAGCATTTTTCAGGCGGCTTTCCCCGGCGGTCTGCAGAGTAGAGATGAGCGTTGTTCTACTCGAACTGTTCGCCAATCTCAAATTCGAGCTGTTTTGGGCGGTGTTCGAGCCGTTCGGCGAACACGAACGATTTGAGAAAAATTCGGCTGTTCGAGGTTATGTTCGATAACTGTTCCTGCACCAAAATCATAACTGGATTTTTTCTCAGTAATGATGAAAATTAATGTTAATACGCAGTTTGAGTGTACAGCAGGGTGGGGGGAGGGGCAGGGGATGGATCTCTGCAGGAATAATGAAGATCTCCATTTTTTTTTCTCTTTCCCGCATTTGCAGTGGGGAGGTGCAGTCTGTCAGCCTATCAGCAGCGCACACACGGAGCGAACTGCTGTTTTTCACACAAGCAAGGGCATGTGTCATTGGCAGTGTATGTCACATGTCCTTGCCCTATAAGACCAAGCCATTTTCCCCGTCGCCACCATTTTCTCACTGCTGCAGCTGCGTGTTAGACGGCACCGCTGTTGCTGTGTGCGCTATACCTTGTTAATTTCAAGCCAATTTTCGAACAAATCTACAGATAGCTTGGGAGTAGGGAATAGTTGTGATTGCAGTCCTTTTAAGGACTAGGTTACAGCATTTCCTACGACTTTTATCAGGCAGGTCTGTGCTCTTAAATAGATAGATTGTGGGAGTAAAGACTAATTGTAATTGCAGTCCTTTTCAGGACTAGGTTACATCAGTTCCTATCAGTTTTTGCCAGGCAGGTCTGTGCCAGTGCTGTGCAAGTTTTTTTCACAGCATTTGGCTGAATCTAGCAAAGCTAATCCTTTTTGGCCTATTGCAGAGTGTGTTAGTCAGTGGAGTAGCCTATCTGTGTTGCAAGATATACCACCTGTGTATAGAATACCAATTTTTTTACTGCACCTAGTGAAGTAAAATCTTTTGGGCATAGCATCATTCTATTAGTCCATCTATACTGACCTCCATCAGGTTGCAAATTGAATATAATTTTTTTCTGCATCTAGCTCTGAAAAAATATTTGGGCTTCTAGCAGTGTGTGGGACTTGTTCTATTAGTCCATCTATACTGACCTCCATCAGGTTGCAAACTGAATATAATTTTTTTCTGCATCTAGCTCTGAAAAAATATTTGGCCTTCTAGCAGTGTGTGGGACTTTCTCTATTAGTCCATCTATACTGACCTCCATCAGGTTGCAAATTAAAAATAATTTTTATCTGCATCTAGATCTGAAAAAATATTTGGCCTTCTAGCAGTGTGTGGGACTTTCTCTATTAGTCCATCTATACTGACCTCCATCAGGTTGCAAATTAAAAATAATTTTTATCTGCATCTACCTCTGAAAAAATATTTGGGCTTCTAGCTGTGTGTGGGACTTGTTCTATTAGTCCATCTATACTGACCTCCATCAGGTTGCAAACTGAATATAATTTTTTTCTGCATCTAGCTCTGAAAAAATATTTGGCCTTCTAGCAGTGTGTGGGACTTTCTCTATTAGTCCATCTATACTAACCTCCATCAGGTTGCAAACTGAATATATTTTTTTTCTGCATCTACCTCTGAAAAAATATTGGGCTTCTAGCTGTGTGTGGGACTTGTTCTATTAATCCATCTATACAGACCTCCATCAGGTTGCAAACTGAATATAATTTTTTTCTGCATCTAGCTCTGAAAAAATAGTTGGCCTTCTAGCAGTGTGTGGGACTTTCTCTATTAGTCCATCTATACTGACCTCCATCAGGTTTCAAATTAAAAATAATTTTTATCTGCATCTAGCTCTGAAAAAATATTTGGCCTTCTAGCAGTGTGTGGGACTTTCTCTATTAGTCCATCTATACTGACCTCCATCAGGTTGCAAATTAAAAATAATTTTTATCTGCATCTACCTCTGAAAAAATATTTGGGCTTCTAGCTGTGTGTGGGACTTGTTCTATTAGTCCATCTATACTGACCTCCATCAGGTTGCAAACTGAATATAATTTTTTTCTGCATCTAGCTCTGAAAAAATATTTGGCCTTCTAGTAGTGTGTGGGACTTTCTCTATTAGTCCATCTATACTGACCTCCATCAGGTTGCAAATTAAAAATAATTTTTATCTGCATCTAGCTCTGAAAAAATATTTGGCCTTCTAGCAGTGTGTGGGACTTTCTCTATTAGTCCATCTATACTGACCTCCATCAGGTTGCAAATTAAAAATAATTTTTATCTGCATCTACCTCTGAAAAAATATTTGGGCTTCTAGCTGTGTGTGGGACTTGCTCTATTAGTCCATCTATACTGACCTCCATCAGGTTGCAAATTAAAAATAATTTTTATCTGCATCTAGCTCTGAAAAAATATTTGGCCTTCTAGCAGTGTGTGGGACTTTCTCTATTAGTCCATCTATACTGACCTCCATCAGGTTGCAAATTAAAAATAATTTTTATCTGCATCTACCTCTGAAAAAATATTTGGGCTTCTAGATGTGTGTGGGACTTGTTCTATTAGTCCATCTATACTGACCTCCATCAGGTTGCAAACTGAATATAATTTTTTTCTGCATCTAGCTCTGAAAAAATATTTGGGCTTCTAGCTGTGTGTGGGACTTGTTCTATTAGTCCATCTATACTGACCTCCATCAGGTTGCAAACTGAATATAATTTTTTTCTGCATCTAGCTCTGAAAAAATATTTGGCCTTCTAGTAGTGTGTGGGACTTTCTCTATTAGTCCATCTATACTGACCTCCATCAGGTTGCAAATTAAAAATAATTTTTATCTGCATCTAGCTCTGAAAAAATATTTGGCCTTCTAGCAGTGTGTGGGACTTTCTCTATTAGTCCATCTATACTGACCTCCATCAGGTTGCAAATTAAAAATAATTTTTATCTGCATCTACCTCTGAAAAAATATTTGGGCTTCTAGCTGTGTGTGGGACTTGCTCTATTAGTCCATCTATACTGACCTCCATCAGGTTGCAAATTAAAAATAATTTTTATCTGCATCTAGCTCTGAAAAAATATTTGGCCTTCTAGCAGTGTGTGGGACTTTCTCTATTAGTCCATCTATACTGACCTCCATCAGGTTGCAAATTAAAAATATTTTTTTTTCTGCATCTACCTCTGAAAAAATATTGGGCTTCTAGCTATGTGTGGGACTTGTTCTATTAATCCATCTATACAGACCTCCATCAGGTTGCAAACTGAATATAATTTTTTTCTGCATCTACCTCTGAAAAAATATTTGGGCTTCTAGCTGTGTGTGGGACTTGTTCTATTAGTCCATCTATACTGACCTCCATCAGGTTGCAAACTGAATATAATTTTTTTCTGCATCTAGCTCTGAAAAAATATTTGGCCTTCTAGCAGTGTGTGGGACTTGTTCTATTAGTCCACCTATACTGACCTCCATCAGGTTGCAAATTCAAAATAATTTTTTGTCTGCATCTAGCTCTGAAAAAATATTTGGCCTTCTAGCAGTGTGTGGGACTTTCTCTATTAGTCCATCTATACTGACCTCCATCAGGTTGCAAACTGAATATATTTTTTTTCTGCATCTACCTCTGAAAAAATATTTGGCCTTCTAGCTGTGTGTGGGACTTGTTCTATTAGTCCATCTATACTGACCTCCATCAGGTTGCAAATCGAATATAATTTTTTTCTCCATCTAACCCAGCCAATAGTTTTGGCCTAATACCACAGTTTGGCCACTCAGCTCTGCTCGGTTCCCATCCATTGTTTTTTTGTGCAAACAACTCCAGAGTTGTGAATTAGTTAACCACCAAAATGAGTGGAAAAAGGCCTGCTGCTGGTGGAAAGGGGAATAGGCGTGTTGGGAAGGGGAAAAAAGGTTGTGTCCGTGGGGTAGGTGTTAAAGCAACAGTAACATCTGCAGAAGAAAGACCATCTTCCAGCCAAACTAAAATGTCTACTTCTTTTAGCGGACAATGTGATAAGATCCCTTTCTTACGGCCACGCCAATCGCTACAAATTCCAGATGAGGCACAAAAACAGCAGGTGCTTCAACGGATATCAAGTGCTCCTTTAAGTGGGCTCTCCTCCACATCAACTTCAACATCACAAATACTCCAGTCCTCAAAGGTGTCACCCCAATCGCACTTGCTTCCTCACAGCTCCCAAATCTCCAGCTGCCCGTCTGAGTATGAGGTAGAACAGATGGTTGAGTCTGCAGAGCTGTTTACTCATACTATAGCCTGGGAACCAGAGGTCGACTCCAGCGCTTCTGTGAATCCAGACGAGGAAATGATCTGCACTGATGCCCAGAATCTTTATGAGTCGGATCCAGGACCAGACGCAGAAGGTTCTGACCATAATGTAGACCCTCATTCCCAAACTGTAACTCCTGTTGGTGGAGACAATGAGGAAGACGATGATGAGACACAAATACCTGATTGGAGCGACAACTTTAGTTTTTTCTCAGGGCAGGAACAGGTTGGCTCTGAGGACGACGGGTGTGATAACGCACAGGGTGATGATGATGAGGTTGGAGATCCCACTTACTGTCAACCCACAGTCAGCCAAGAGATGAGGTCAGCAGAGGAGGTGGAGGAAGATGCTAGTGACGACGAGGTCAGGTTGCGCCTTCCTGGACAGAGACGTAGTACTGGAAGCACGTCAACAACTGCATCCTCAAACACAACTCTGCCTCTCACCACAAGTCGTGGTGGCTCTTCAGGTCGCATGGGTGCTAAGCCTTGCATAGCCTGGGCATTTTTTCAGATCGATAAAGATGACCCAACTCGTGTTATCTGTAACATTTGTCAGCAAAAGCTAAGTAGAGGCCAAAAAATACATAGTTTGAGTACTTCATGCATGAACCGGCACATGGACATGAAGCATAAGTTGCAGTGGGAAGCTCAGTGTGCTACAATGCGGCCTAGCCGGCCGGGCCAACCACCGTCTGCCATATCTTGTGCATCCGCGGCCTCTTCATCCTCTGTGACTGGGGGGACAGCAGTCACACCTGTTTTGGGGCGCAGACCTACCACCTCTTTACCCGCAAAAGCCAGCGTGATTGGCAGGTCATCATTTTCTTTGGAGGTGGTAACACCAGCTGGTGTTGAGCGCTGTCCGACATCGATAGCACCACCTTTGGATCAAGGCAACCTAACATGTCCGCCTGCATCTTCCTCACAGACCGGCAGTTTGCCAGGGACACCCTTATCAACCCCGTCTAAGCACAATAGCCAGCCCTCGGTCCCTCAGATGTGGACAAGTAAAAGACCATTTCCTCCTAGCCATGAGAAAGCTAAGAGGTTGAATTTCACCATCTGCAAGCTCTTGGCTACAGAAATGCTGCCTTTCCGCCTGGTGGACACAGAGGATTTTCAGGACCTTATGTCCGTCGCAGTGCCCCAGTACCAGATGCCCAGTCGGCACTACTTCTCAAAGAAAGGTGTGCCTGCGCTCCACCAGCATGTCGCACACAACATCACCGCTTCTTTGAGAAACTCTGTGTGTGACAGGGTGCATTTCACCACAGACACTTGGACGAGTAGGCATGGACAGGGGCGTTACATGTCGCTGACTGGGCACTGGGTAACTATGGTGACAGCAGGACAAGGGGCTGCTGTCCAAGTCTTGCCGTCCCCACGAGTTGTGCGTCAATCCTCTTTATCTCAAAGTTCCTCCACTGCTTCTGCCTCCTCAACCTCCTCTCGGTCCTCCACCTGCACCCAAAGCCTGTCTGGTCATGCCACAAGCTTTCTAACTGCGCAGAAGGGATCCTGCACACCTCCTTACTATGCTGGCAGTAGGGCTCAACGTCATCAGGCGGTTTTTACTTTGAAATGTCTGGGAAATGTGAGTCACACAGCTGAGGAGTTGTGGTCAGCTCTGGAGAACCAATTTCATGAATGGTTGTCTCCACTGGACCTGAAACCAGGGAAGGCCGTGTGCGACAATGCTGCAAACCTGGGTGCGGCCCTTCGCCGGGGCAATGTCACACACGTGCCTTGTATGGCTCACGTGTTGAACCTGGTTGTCCAGCAATTTTTAGCCCACTATCCCAGACTAGATGGCCTTCTGCAGAGGGCACGGTCGCTGTGTGCTCACTTCCGCCGTTTGCATCCCGCAGCTCAGCGACTTACATCTCTACAGAAGTCGTTGGGCCTGCCACTTCACCGGCTAAAATGCGATGTGCCTACCCGGTGGAATTCAACTCTGCACATGTTGCAGCGACTGTGGCAGCACCGACAAGCCCTGGTGCAATACGTTCTGACGTATAGCCTGGGCCAACGAGATCCAGAGGTGGGGCAAATCACGCTGGAGGAGTGGTCTCAGATCAGGGACCTATGCACCCTTCTGCACAGTTTTGAAATGGCGACGAAGATGTTTAGTGCTGACGATGCCATTATCAGCATGACTATTCCGGTGATTTACATGCTGGAGCACATGTTAAACAGAATTCGGAGTCAGGTGGTGGCACAAGAGGAGGTGGAGGAAGTAGAGGAGGAGGAGTTGTATGCGGAAGGGCTAACATCTGCAAGGTCCAGACGGTCGGCAGCACCAAGGCGGCAGGCATGTGAGGGTGGGGGAGATGGTTTTACCAGGGCACATGGTAGCAGCCAAACTAGTGAGGAAGGTGCAGGAGCCCAGGAAGAAGTGGAGGACGAACTGATGGAAGACTCATCAGATGAGGGAGACCTTGATCACATTTCTGTTGTGCGAGGTTGGGGGGAGAGGACAGAGGAAGGAAGCATGATTGTTACCTCGCCACCAACACAACAGGGACTTGGTGCTCCTGGATGCGCAACACACATGAGTGCCTTCTTGCTGCACTACCTGCAACATGACCCTCGAATTGTGAGAATTAGAAATAATCCTGACTACTGGGTTGCCACACTGTTAGATCCCCGGTACAAAAGTAAATTTGCCGAAATTATTCCTGCCATAGAAAGGGATGCACGCATGCAGGAGTATCAGCAGAGACTGTTGCAGAATCTTACATGTGCTTTTCCACAAAACACCAGTGGTGCACGTAGTGAATCTCACAGTTCCAACTTGCCAACCGTGGGACCGTCAAGTGTTCAGCACTCAAACCGTAACAGAACCACAGTATCTGCTGGTAACATCAATTTTGCGGAATCATTTCACCACTTTTTTAGCCCATCCTTTGCAAGGCCACAGGAGACAAGAAGTCTGACACATAGTCAACGCCTAGAGACGATGGTACAGGAGTATCTCCAAGTAAACATTGAAGCCATGACTGTGTCACTGGACCCTTGCTCTTTTTGGGCTTCCAATCTGGATAAATGGCCGGAGCTAGCCACTTACGCCTTGGAGATCTTGTCATGCCCCGCAGCCAGCGTTCTGTCTGAACGTGTGTTCAGCGCTGCTGGTGGTGTGCTGACAGATAAGCGCATGCGGCTCTCCACTGATAATGTAGACAGACTCACGTTCATAAAGATGAACAAATCATGGATCCGAAACGACTTTTCTACCCCTGTGTCATCCTGGGGAGAGTAAAAGCTTGATGATTGGTTAAAATCACCCTACCAACCGTTTTAAGCTTTCAAATTACTAATCATGTTTATCTGTATCTTGGCTGGAAAATAATTTGGGCTTTGTAGCAGTGTGCAGCACTGATCCTATTAGGCCATCTATACTAAGCTCCACCAGATTTAAAATTAATAATAATTTTTAGCTGCATCTAGCCTGGAAAATAATTTTGGGGCTCCGAGATGCGCAAGACACATAAGTGCCTTCTTGCTGCACTACCTGCAACATGACCCTCATATTGTCAGAATTCGAAGTAATCATGACTACTGGGTTGCCACACTCTTAGATCCCCCAAACTTTTCGATCAACCTTTTCATTTTATTAAAGACCAAAAAAATGGTCATTTTTGAAATTATAAGCATTAGCAGGTTATTAGAAACTGAAATCAAACAGTTTTCAACTCAAAACTTTATTCTAGGTGATGTTACATTTTCACATAGGACCCCTTGTTCGAAAGGAGCTTCTGAACTCTCTCGTCCATTGAATTTGTCAGGTTTTGGATGGTTTCTGCTTCAATTGTTTTGCATGAGGACAGAATACCCTCCCAGAGGTGTTGCTTAGATGTGAACTGCCTCCCGCCATCATAGACACTCCTTTTGATGATGCTCCAGAGGTTCTGAATGGGGTAGAGGTCAGGGGAGCATGGGGGTCACACCATAAGTTTGTCCCCTTTTATGCCCATATCAGCCAGAGATGCAGATGTTTTATGTGCAGCATGAGATGGTGCATTATCATGCAAAAAAATGATCTTGCTGTGAAATACACGGTTCTTCTTCTTGAACCATGGCAGGAAGTGCTGTTTGAGAAAATCCACATACATTATGGAGTTCATCTTTAGCGCCTTCAGGGATCCTAAAGGGGCTGACAATCTCTCTCCCCATGATTCCAGCCCAAAACATTACTCCACCTCCTCCTTGTTGGCGCTGTAGCCGTGTTTGCGTGGGGTGTCCATCAACCAGCCATCCTCCACTCCATCCATCTGGACCATCGAGCGCTGCACGGCACTCATCCGTGAACAAAACAGTTTAGAAATCAGTCTTCATGTAATGTTTGGCCCACTGGAGCCGTTTCTGCTTGTGTGAAGTGGATAGAGGAGGTCGACAGGATGGCATATGCACAGCTGCAAACCTCTGAAGGACCCTGCATCTTGTTGTTCGGGGGACGTTGGAGGCACCAGCAGCTTCAAAAACTTGTCTGCTGCTATGACAAGGCTTTTTTGCCGCTGCTCTTTTAACCTGACGTAATTGCCTGTAGGAAAGAGTCCTCAATTTGCCCTTATCAGCACGCACACGTGTGTACTGTGAATCAGCTACATACTTCTTGATTGCCAAGACACTTCATCCTGATCATCGCACAATGTTGATTGTAGTCATGCCTTGACCTAAACACTCCACAATTTGTTGCTTCTCAGCAGCCGACACATCCTTTTTCTTTCCCATTTTGGCAGAAAATGTAGGCTGCTTAATAATGTGAGACAGCCTTCTTAAGTAGTCTTGCCTTTCATTGGACACACCTGCCAAACTAATTAGCACAGGTGTCTGCAATTGCTTACAGTGATATAAAGAGCCCTGACACACATCACCATCAATGAGTTTAACTGACAAACAAACAAATTCTTCCCTTATCACTCCTAAACACTTTTTGCATAATAATTTGGAACACAGTGTACATGTGCTTTTCCACAAAACACCAGTGGTTCACGTAGTGAGTCTTACAGTTCTAACTTGCCAACCGTGGTCTGTATGGAGTTGTTCAATAAAGGGCCCAAAATTAAGATAACATAGATGGGAGAGGTCTCTATGAATAGGAATTCCTAAGTATTTGATACCCTGTGAGGGCCAGGCAAAGGGAAAGTTGGACTGGATGGAATCCTATATGGATTTGGGGAGGGAGACATCGAGGGCCTCAGACTTCGCTGCATTGATTTTAAAATTTGACCATGTAACAAAGTGATCTATTTCAGCCATAACAGCATGGATGGATATATGTGATTGAGTGATATATACTAGGACATCATCAGCAAATAGAGAGCACTTGTACTCGGTGCCTCCCACCTCAATCCACCTAATATTGGGGTTATGGCGAATTGATGAGAGCAGGTGCTCCGTCACTAGGATGTATAAGAGAGGGGACAGAGGACATCCCTGCCTTGTCCCATTGGTGATTGTGAAAGGTGATGAAAATGTTCTGATGCACCCCCTGGGCCTTGGGACACCCGGAGCCGGACCCTTTTTGGTGGATGCTGGTGGTTGTAGTCTTCGTGGCGGCGACCCGGTTCCGTGGCTCAGGGTGGTCAAACCAGTGGCGGAACTATTTATGTGGTTTTGATGTTTAAATGTCCGACTACGCCACCCGTGGATTGCGGTCAGAGTGAACCGCCGCTGCAGGGCAGACCGCTGAGGCTGGTGTTGTGGGTGCAGCAGAGCGTAGCATAACTCCCCACGGGAGGAGTATAGCCTCAGGGCAGTGTATGCTGAGGATGGGGGTGATGGTGCA
Organism: Phyllobates terribilis; assembly: GCF_046119375.1. Taxonomy (NCBI): domain Eukaryota; kingdom Metazoa; phylum Chordata; class Amphibia; order Anura; family Dendrobatidae; genus Phyllobates; species Phyllobates terribilis. Next base: position 41,383,971 of record NW_027362761.1, on the reverse strand, counting down.
GGGCAGCAGCAGTAACGACACGGAGTTAGTGATGCAGTCCAGGGCCTTTACTCACAGTTCTTATTATCCAGACCACGTCTGCAGGTAACGGCTGCCCACGTCGTACTGTGCTCACCAGGTGAGGGGCTCAGACAACTCCCAGATAACTTTGGAGCGCTTCACAGGACCCCCTTTGTGTGTCCTTTGTCTGGCCTTTCTTACCAACCCTTCTGTCCGGCTGCCTCGGGCCTCCTCTTGGTAAACTTGGCGCCAGTTTCCCTGACCCTATGTGGTGCCTTCCTAGCGGGTGTAGCGAGGGGCTGCGCCACATAAAATGTCAGAGCCTCCGGTTTCTAGCTGAGGGTCGTTTCCTGCCTCCACTAGTTTCGGGGACCAGTTTCCCCCTTTGGCCTGACCCCTCCACGCAGGTGGATTCGGGCGTGCGGTGGCGACTCGCCCGTCCGCACCCCTGGGATCCCTTCATTCCTCGTTCCTGGAGCCTTCTCCGCTCCTCTTCCTTCCTTCTCCCTCTTCCAGGCCTGGGCCTCTGTTACTAGGCCCGCCTCCGGAGCAGAGCTCATGCAGAGCCCCTGCTCCCTGCCACTTCTGCTCAGACTTCTCTGCACTGAACTAAGATGGTGCCCACCTTTTATACTCCCTTCTCAATGCACCCAGGAACTGCTTCCTCCCTGCTCCTGCACTACAGGGTTCCCCTTCCTCAGTGTTCCCTCCCCCCACTCCAGCCAGGGACAGGGACTGTCGTGCCCATCTCAGAGGCATATTGGTCGCCCTGCCCCACGGCAATGTGGTGTAATGCATGCAGGTGTCGGGTCCTGATCCACACTCCATCCTTACCGGAGAGTGAGATATCACACCTCTGGGTGAGGTGCAATACCTCTGTAGCAACCGAGCCCTCAGGGTGCTACAGTTCCATTTATCTTCAGCCTAGGTGACGTATTGTGATACAGGGCCGTGATTTTGGCTATAAAAGGGTCCCCTAGACCCCTACCCCAAGCTTTTTAAGAGAATCATATATGGCGTGCCAGGAGACTCTATGGAATGCTTTCTCAGCATCCAACGAGAGTATCTAATTACAAATTTTTAACTGCATCTAGCCCAGGAAATACTTTGTGCCTAGTAGCAGTGTCTGCTAGTCAGCGGATTATCCCGGCTGTTAAGCAAGCTACACCACCTGTAGTTTGGACACTTAATTTTTTCAAAGGAAATGCTTCGGGACCACGGGATACTCAGTGAAGAGCATCAGGAGGCACCCCAAGGCATAGGGGCTGGGACTGGCAGTAGGATGCCTTGCGGTGGACAGCCAAGCTCGATCCTTATAAAAGCTTTTTAACTGCAGCAGCTTTAGTGGACGCTACTGGAGCTGGAATTACGCGGCTGCTGGCATGAGACTTGCCCTCCAATAGATCCTTGTAAATTAATTTAAAGTGTATTCATTCAAATTAGAGAGACAATTTAAATTAAAAAGCTTAGAGCTGCCTCCACCACAGGGGGGCTCGCTCGACCTACCAGCGGACAGGCACCAGTATTGGGAGAGGGGGGCTGGCCGTCAGGGTTCACCGCGGCTCTGGCACAAACCCGGCGACACGGAGGTGGCACGGGCAGGAGCGGACTGAACGTGTCGGCTTCTCACTTTTTGGATTTTAGAAGGGCATGACATGCCTATATTTGTGTCTCCCCCTCCTTTTACTCCTCCACCTCTTTTCTTTTCGCATGACTATATGTACTTGTCACTTTTCCATGTGTTAGTTGTGTCTTCTGAGCAGTTTGTCAGCTTTTGGACACCTTTGAAGGTGTTTTCTATGTGTTTCTATGTGTTTTTGTTTGCCTGCCATTGGTTTTAACGGTGTTCGAAGGTGTTCGACGAACAGTTCGACGAACAGTTCGGCGAACACACGGGTGTTCGACGAACCGAACCGAACTCGAACACTACGGGGGTGGCTCAACACTACTGCAGAGGTCTAAAAATTGCTAAAATCGATGGGAACAGTGCTCAAATAACATGGGAACAGCATGGGGAAGACCCCTGGAAGCATTTCTGACTCCCAGGTCGCTGCTGTCAACAACGTTGCCAAAGGTATTATGCCACTTTTACGGACTCACAATAAAACATACAAAAACAAAACCAAAATGGATTTTCCTGGGAAATATGTTAAGGGACATCCTTTCCAGGGTAATGACTTGTATATAAGGCAAAATAAATAACCAAAAACAAAAATACTCCTCCACACCTTGGGCTATGTTCACACGTAGCGTTTTTGATGTGTTTTTCACTTTTGCGCTGCTTTCAACCGTGACAAATGCATTCACCGGGAAATGTAATTTTAACATTTTACAACGTTATCTGGCCATGTGGTGTGGGAGACATGATCAGACACATCCTATTTCATTTATGAGTGAGGGACTATGAAAGTCACAAAGCCTATTTTTATAGGGCCATCAGGCAGCCTTTACTATTCTTAAAGGGCCAGCAGTCGGCCCTCACTATTCTTAAAGAGCCATCAGCCGGCTATGCTTTGTTGTTCCCATTACTAAAGATTGGGTCTCCTATACTGTTATTGCGTATGCAGTGAGTGGCAGGTCTGCCCAAAATTTGGATGCACCCCAATACCCCTTTGAAAAGACTTAGAGGAGGGCCTCCAGAAAACAAATGTTCCCATTATTAGGAAGTGGGTCTCCCATACTGTTTGCCTATGCAGTGAATGCAAGGGCTGCCAAAAATTTGGACCTACTTTAATGCCCCTTGGAAGAGACGTAGAGGAGTTCCTCCTGAAAAAAAATGTTACCATTATTAGGAAGTGGGTCTCCCATTGTGTTTGCCTATGCAGTGAATGCAAAGGTTGCCAAAAATTTGGAGGCACTCCAATGCCCCTTGGAAGAGACGTGGAGGTCAGAGATCCTCCTGAAAACAATATTCCCATTATTAGGAAGTGGGTCTCCCACTGTGTTTGCCTATGCAGTGAATGCAAGAACTGCCAAAAATTGGGAGGCACTCCAATGCACCTTGGAAAAGACGTGGAGGAGGGCCTCATAAAAAAATGTTCCTATTAGAAAGGAGCGGTCTCCTATACTTGTAATTCCCATGCACTTAGTGTATGGGCTGACAAACATTTACCCCTGGGGGTTATACATGAACATACTGTATACATTTTTTTTTTACGAGCATCATAAACACCCTTTAAAAAAAATTATGTGGGTGTTGCATCACGGACCACGGTCATCCTGGTGATATTGTGGTGGAGGATGAGGATGAGGAGGAGGACAAGAGCAAATAGCCAAAATCATTAAGCGTATACCCATGTGTGAGTGTGAAAAGGTGCATGGGAATACACCTCCCAAAAAAAGACACTGGATTTGAGTTTATGTTACGCTGCTATCATTCTGTGGTGTTGAGAAGTCTGGCCCAATCCAGCCCTTGTTAATTTTTATAAGAGTCAGCCTGTCAGCATTTTCATTTGACAGGCGGATGCACTTATTAGTTATAATTCCACCAGCGGCACTAAAAACCCGCTCTGATAAAACGCTAGCGGCAGGGCAGGCCAAGACCTCCAAGGCATAGAGAGCAAATTCATTCCACGTGTCCAGCTTGGATACCCAATAATTATAAGGCACAGAGGAATCACACAGGACGTTGGTACGTTCGGCAAGGTACTCACTCAGAATCTTCCCAAACTTTGCACTCCTTGTGAGAGTACCCAGCGCCTCAGGGCCTGCGTGATGGGAGGGGCTGAGAAAACTCTCCCAGAACTTTGACAGTGTTCCCCTGCCTCTGCTGGATTGGAGTTGTGTCTCTCTCAGCTGTACTTCTTGGTTGTCCAACGAACTGTGACCTCTGCCGCCAGCGTTTTCAGATGGGAATTTTTTTAATAGTTCTGCAACAACGACCTTCTGGTACTGCCCCTTTTTGTAGACCTGTCTGCCTCAGGAATAAGAAATATAAAGTTGCTCTTGTAGCGTGGGTCTAGAAGTGTCACCAACCAGTAATGACTGTCACCCAAAATTTGAGAACCCGAGGGTCACGGGAAAGGCAGCGTAACATAAACTCAGCCATGCGTGCCAGACTGGTAACAGGCAAGACTTCCGTTTCCTCACCAAGAGGACGACTGACCATGCTCTCCTCCCTGTCCTCAGGCCATCCATGCTGAACAGACGGTATGACAGTTGTGCAGGTAGTACCGTCTATATCGCATGAAACTAGCTCCTGTTCTTCCTACTCCCCCTCTTCCTCATTGTCACCCAATCCACGTTGGGATGAGATGAGGCTGGGCTGTGTGTAATCACCCTGTATGGTTCCTTGCTCCATCTCATCATGCTCTGCCTGCAAAGCATCCTCTTTGATTGTGAGCAGAGAGCGTTTCAGAAGACAGAGAAGCGGGATTGTGACGCTAATTATGGCATCATCGCCGCTCACCATCTTGGTGGAGTCCTCAAAGTTTTAGAGGATGGTACATATGTCTGACATCCATGTCCACTCCTGAGGTCTTATGTGTGGAGTCTGAACTGAATACTGACGGCCTTGTTGATGCTGGTAGTCAACAACTTCCCTCTTCTGCTCACAAATCCTTCCCAACATCTGCAGTGTAGAGTTTCAACGAGTGGGGACATCACACACCAGTCGGTGAGCCGGAAGCTGCAAACGCTGCTGAAGCACGGCAGATGCGGCGGAAGCTGTAGCTGACTCTGTAAAATGGGCAAACAGGCGGCGTACTTTGATAAGCAGATCCGGCAGCTCCGGGTAGCTTTTTTGAAACTGCTGAACCACGAGGTTAAGCACATGGGCCAGGCATGGTACATATGTGAGCTTGCCTCGCCTCAGAGCGGCCACCAGGTTCCGGCCATTGTCACACACGACCATGCCTGGCTGTAGGTTCAGCGGTGTCGGCCACAGATTTACCTGCTCTTTCAGAGCTGCCCACAACTCTTCAGCATTGTGCGGTTTGTCGCCTAAGCATATTAGCTTCAGCACAGCCTGTTGCCGCTTGGCCGAGGCAGTGCTGCAGTGTTTCTAGCTTGTGACTGATGTGGTCATTTCGGAGAAGGAGGCTGAAGAGGAGGAGGAGGCTGAGGAGGATGAGGTGCAGGAGCTGTAGACTGTGGGGGCAACCTTGATTGACCTAGGGCCCGCAATCCTCGGCGTCGGGAGGATATGTTCCGTCCCAAGGTGCGACTGGCTCCAGGCTTCCACTATGTTAACCCAGTGTGCCGTCAGCGAGATGTACTGTCCTTGCCCACAAGCAATTGTCCACGTGTCCGTGGTTAGGTGGACTTTCCCTGTAATTGCATTGTTGAGGGCACGGCTAATGTTGTGGAAAACGTGTAATGTGGGGACGGAGAAATAGTGGCGGCTAGGGACTGAGTACCGAGGGACGGCCGCCGCCATCAGGTTGCGGAAAGTTTCCGTCGCCACGAGCCTAAAAGGCAATATTTCGAGCGCAAGCAGTCGCGAAATTTGGGAATTTAGTAGTGTGGTCTGTGGGGCGTTGGCTGCGTATTTGCGCTTGCATTCCAAGGATTGGGGTATGGACAACTGAATGCTCCGCTGGGACAAGGACGTGCTTGCTGATGGTGCTAGTTGAGAGTGTGCAACGACAGGTGCAGGGCAGGAGGCATCTTCGCATGCACCATGGACAGGGGATTCGCTTGCATGCACAACAGAAGCAGTGGTGTCACCCGCAGACACTGTTCCTGGACCCTGGTGTTCGGCCCACAAAGTCGGGTGCTTTGCTGCTATGTGCCTGATCATGCTGGTGGTGGTCAGGCTGGTCGTTTTGCTATCCCTGCTGATGCTGGCCTGGCTGGTGGTGCAAATGGCCTTTTTGGGGTTATCGACAGAGGCTTTAAAAAACAACCGGACTCGGGAAGACCTAACAGTTGTACTGGCAACGTCCATCGTGTTCATGTTACGGGGAACGGTTGCCCGCCTTCTTTCTATGGCCTCCACACTGCTTCTTCCTGCCTGTTGGGGCGCTCTGCCTCCCACCCCCTGTGTTCTGCAGTCTTCGCTCTGCATGTTCTCCTGCCAGTTTGGGTCAGCTACTATATCATCCACCACCTCGTCTTCCACTTCCACACCCTGGTCCTCCTCCTGACTTTCTGGCAATTGTGTCTCATCATCGTCCACCTCTTGTGACACTTTCCCACTGTCGCCTTCGTATGACCATGGCTACTCAAATATTTGGGCATCGCTACATGCGATCTCCTCTTGCCCCGCTTCAAGTGGTACAAGCGAGAGGCCCGAATCTATAAATGGAAAAGTGAACAGCTCTTCGGAGTGTGCAAGTGTGGGATCAGTTGTCTCTGGGCACTCGGCATGGTGGGAGGAAGGAGGATCAGAGTGAGGAATATGTGGTCCAGACTCACGGCTACGTAGACTTGACCTTGTGGGAGATGGGTTGGTGGTGGTGGTGGCTAAGTGACTGGAAGCATTATCTGCTATCCAACCAATAACCTTTTGACACTGCTCTGTGTTCAATAGTGGTGTTCTGCGGTCCCCTATTAATTGGGATAGGAAGGTCGAGCGAGAAGATTTGGGTGTTTGTTGTGGTACAATTTCAGCTTGCCCACTGCCTCGGCCTCTGCATGCACCATCACTATCACGTCCAGTTCCATGTCCCTTGCCACGTGCCTTGCCCATTTTAAATGGAGGACAATATCTTCCACGCTCACTACAAATGGCTGAATTTGGAGCGAACTTATATGTGATCCGTGTGACGGACAAACCACAGTTTTAAATAGCTGGCCTGTAGATAACTTTTTTTTAACAGCAAACTGGTGTCAATAACTTCACTTACACACTGAAACAAAATTTTAATGGAGGCCAGAAATGGCAATATTTTCAGCGCAATTATATATGATCCGTGTGACGGACAAACCACAGTTTTAAATAGCTGGCCTGTAGGTAACTATTTTAACAGCGCCGACCGCGTGTCAATCACTTCACTGACACACTGCAACAAAATTTAAATGGAGGCCAGAAATTGCAATATTTTCAGCGCAATAATATATAATCCGTGTGATGGATAAACCACAGTTTTAATTAGCTGGCCTGTAGGTAACTATTTTTAACAGCAAACCGGTGTCAATAGCTTCACTGACACACTGCAACAAAATTTCAATGGAGGCCAGAAATGGCAATATTTTCAGCTCTCCCTACACTGTCTGATTCTGGAGTGACTGTGACGAGCATGGCGTCGCCAGGTCTGATACAGACCTGATGACGCTGTGCGGCCAGCCAATCACTGTAATGCCACAACCAACATGGCTGCGGCATTAGAGTATGTGGCAGACAATCCCTGCATGTTGATTTGCGCTCTAAAGAGCGCTAAACATGCAGGGAGGGGACCCAAGCTCCCGCCGAGCAACCCCAGAAATACTCGGCAAGCACCGACCATCTCGAGCAGTGAGATGCTCGGGCGAATGTAGCACCCTGAGGATTCGGCTGCTACAGGGGTATTGCACCTCAACCCAGAGGTGTGATATTCCACTCCCGAGTAGGGAAGGAGTGTGGAACTGAGCTCGGTAGGCTGCATGCACTACACACATCCCATTTCCGGGGAACAGGCCGACGGTACTCCCACTTAGAAATGTGCAGGTACGACCGAGTCTGTTCCTGGCTGGAGTGGGAGGGGGGGTGGTACATCCCAAGTAGTGTAGGGGCAGATAGGGGGAGCAGCCTGGGTAAAGATAGGAGCTCATTGGGTGCTGGTCACCTGAGCTCACACATAGAGGGTATATATAAGGTGGGCACCAACTAAGAACAGGGTCAGATGCAGAGAGTCAGTCAGCTGCAGAGAACAAGTCAGGAGCAGAGGAGAAGAAAGACCTAGAGTGAGAGAGGAGAAAAGAGAGAGACCCAGAGGCACAGAAGAAAAGGACCCAAGAACCCAAATTAAAGCACCGGGTGAGGAGTCGGCATCAGGGTACCGGAACCCAAGCTGGTGGGGGTAAAAACATTCCCCAGCCAGAGACCGGAGGCCGTGGGCAGCATCTGCCACGGCCACCCATCACATCCACCCCGAAGGCACACCACATGAAGGGTCAGGGAACCCAGGGCCAAGGGTGTCCCAACAGAAGGCCCGAGGGAGCTGGACCTAGGTGGATCACTGGTGGGGACGGCCAGAGAACGGGACAGAAAGAGAGCTCAGGGCCACGCTCCGGACTTGTTTGGGGGTTGGCTGGATCCAGGACCTGGTGGACGCAGCACGGCTCGGGTGGTCACTAGCAGCTGGAGTGACCAGTACAACATCTGCAGTAAGTAAACACCCTTAACTGCACAACCCGACTCTGTCTTCACTGCCGTCTGCACTACACCACCACAACCCCCATCCTCTGCACCTGTCCCCTCTGAGGCTATACCCCTCCCGTTGGGGGTTATCCCACCAAGCTGCGCACCCACCATCAGCCTCAGCGGACCCTGCTGCAGCGGCGGCCACAGTGACCGCATCACAACGGGTGGCGTAGTCGACACAAAAGAACTCTTAATAACATCTGTAGGACTGCCACATCACACTGAGTTTGACGCCCTGGGCACGGGCCGGGTCACAGCCACTCGGAAGACTACAACCCCCCATCTGATCCGGTGCCGGGTATTCCCCTCAAAAAGGAATATGTCCCAGGGGGCGCGTCAACTTTGGCGTAGTCGGCAGGATTACGTGCCCGCAACACCCGGGTACTGCGTGCCTGAAGAAAAGTGCAAGTTTACCTCAGAAAGAAGTCTCCCGCCGGTTCCGGAGGGTCCACGCCATCGGACCTCATCACAGGTCGTTTCCCGCCGATTGTCCGCCATTTCCAGCTTGTTCCCGCCATCTGCAGAGTTTCCCGCCACTGGGCGACGCTTCCCGCCAAATCCGAAGATTTCCCGCCTTAGAAGAGCAGCGGACGCCATTATGGGCGTGCCAAAGGAGGGCAGGAGGCCGCCTCCCATCGTGGGCCAGGACAGAAAATGGCGCCAAAAGTGGAAACCGCCCCCACCAACAGAGACTGTGATGCTAGAGGTGTCTGTCAGCGTGAAAGAACCGCCCCTGGAGCTGACAGTCACCCAGTGGCCCCGGGACCGCCCTCGAAGTGGGAGGAGACGAAAGAAAAGAACGAAGATGGGTGCCGCCTGGAGCAGTCTGGAGCGAGCGCACCCGGAGGCAAGAAGTCTGGAGAAGAGTAGCAGAGAAGCTCACCCGGAGATGTCCAGAGAGCAGAGCAGCACCGGCCCGCTGGCCAGGAGCCTGCTGGAAGAAGAGCAGAGCAGCACCGACCCGTTGGTCAGGAGCCTGCTGGACACCACGACCCCACTAGGCCTAGTGGAGGTCCTTGCACAGCTCCCCCGAGACCGGGAGTGTGCACAGACTGCCCTGGAGGGCCTCGCACGGAGGATGGCCCGGGTACAGCGCGAGATATTGGCGGAGTGGAGCCGGGAGATGGCCCAGCAAACCGAGACCCGGAGCACGCCAGCCGAGAAGAGGAAGGAGACCGCCTCTGAGGATGGCGCGGGAGGACCCAAGGCCGGAGACGGCGCTGAGGAGGGAGCCGAACGCATGGAGGCAGGTAAAGGGGACGTCTATACCCCAAGCCGTGACACCGCTTACCTGCCCCAGCTCCCCGTCGCAGAGCCCGAAAGTCCCCCTGCTGTGCCCGAAAACGCCATGTCACCGACGCAGACTAGGCCCCAACCGGAAGCCACCGCCGCGACCCCTGTGACGTCACACGCCTCGACCCCGAGTGTGACCAAGCAGGAAGTACCACCAGCCTGGTCGCAGGGCCTAGAATTCCCGGGCGTCGCATCACCAACAGCGCCCCCTACCTCCGCGGAGCCTCCGGCCTGGTCGCAAGGCCAGGTAGCCCAGGGCGCCGCCGTATTAACGGTGCCCTTCACCTTCCAGGTGCCCCAGGCCTGGCCGCAAGGCCTGGGCAACCCGGGCGCCACCACCACCGCGCCCGCACCCGTAAAATCAAGGGTGCCGCGTCTGGGAGAGGACTTGTTTGCCCAGCACACGTGGCCGGACGGGCAGCCTTTCATCTGGCCCCAGAAGTATTACGAACTGGAGCACCAGAGGAGGGTTGGGGCCATGTGTGCACCCCTGATTCCGGCTCCGAAGCCCGTAATAAGGATCTCGCCCCCGCTAGCGGAAGCGCAGTTTGAGTGGGACCCCACCGGAGAAGATCTAATGGGGTTCACTCAGGAAACCAGGGCAGCTGCAGCGGAGCGTGCTGAGTGCTGCCGCCAACAGCTCGAGGAGTTTGCGAGGGAGCGGAGAGAGAGGCGGGTCCGGGAACAGCAAGCTCAAGTGAGGAGCGCGGAGCAGAAGAGCCGGACCAGGAGGGACCCCCGTGCAGCGCATTGTCCCCGCACCATCGGGACAGTGATAAAGTTTAACCAGCAGCACGGGTGGGGCTTCATTAGAGACAACAACACCCCCGGCGACGTCTTTGTCACGCGCAGAGACGTGGAGTCCCATCTGCCGGAGGGGCACAGAGGTCGTGACCTCTACATCGGGGACGAGGTCACCTTTACCCGGCACAAGTGTGCCAAAGGACCTTACGCCCTCCACGTACACCGCCTGACGGAGGAGGAGTTGCGGTGCGAGGAGGAGGAGCAAGAGGACCCGGACGGGTCTGAAGTTACAACCAGCTACAAGCAAAGAGCAGGAGGAAGACGCCGTTGAGTGCGGCAGAGCAGTAGATGTAAATAGTTACCCGACCGGGTACCAAAGAAACTGTTGCTACATATATATAGTCCCCGTTGGGACCAGCTGAGTGAACTATTTACCCGTTATTCCGTATCCATACCAGGCTGAGGACTGTGAGCAGCCATTCCCTTCCTTTTACCTGGCCGAGGACTGAGAGCGGCCAACTTCCCCTGTAAATAGTTGCGCGTCCTAAAGCGCCCCCTACCGGTTTTATAGGAAAACCAGTTTTCCAGAGAGACTGTCGCACTTTACCCGGTCACACGTTGCACAGTGACCGGAGGAGGAGCCAGAGGCGACGAGAAAGTTTTATATATATAATGTTTTATATATTTTATATGTTTATGAAAAAAAAAAAAAATTTTGTATGTTTTGGTGTTTTTGTCTTTACAGCCCGAGGGCGTGCTGTGATTTACCAGGGGGGAATGTAGCACCCTGAGGATTCGGCTGCTACAGGGGTATTGCACCTCAACCCAGAGGTGTGATATTCCACTCCCGAGTAGGGAAGGAGTGTGGAACTGAGCTCGGTAGGCTGCATGCACTACACACATCCCATTTCCGGGGAACAGGCCGACGGTACTCCCACTTAGAAATGTGCAGGTACGACCGAGTCTGTTCCTGGCTGGAGTGGGAGGGGGGGTGGTACATCCCAAGTAGTGTAGGGGCAGATAGGGGGAGCAGCCTGGGTAAAGATAGGAGCTCATTGGGTGCTGGTCACCTGAGCTCACACATAGAGGGTGTATATAAGGTGGGCACCAACTAAGAACAGGGTCAGATGCAGAGAGTCAGTCAGCTGCAGAGAACAAGTCAGGAGCAGAGGAGAAGAAAGACCTAGAGTGAGAGAGGAGAAAAGAGAGAGACCCAGAGGCACAGAAGAAAAGGACCCAAGAACCCAAATTAAAGCACCGGGTGAGGAGTCGGCATCAGGGTACCGGAACCCAAGCTGGTGGGGGTAAAAACATTCCCCAGCCAGAGACCGGAGGCCGTGGGCAGCATCTGCCACGGCCACCCATCACATCCACCCCGAAGGCACACCACATGAAGGGTCAGGGAACCCAGGGCCAAGGGTGTCCCAACAGAAGGCCCGAGGGAGCTGGACCTAGGTGGATCACTGGTGGGGACGGCCAGAGAACGGGACAGAAAGAGAGCTCAGGGCCACGCTCCGGACTTGTTTGGGGGTTGGCTGGATCCAGGACCTGGTGGACGCAGCACGGCTCGGGTGGTCACTAGCAGCTGGAGTGACCAGTACAACATCTGCAGTAAGTAAACACCCTTAACTGCACAACCCGACTCTGTCTTCACTGCCGTCTGCACTACACCACCACAACCCCCATCCTCTGCACCTGTCCCCTCTGAGGCTATACCCCTCCCGTTGGGGGTTATCCCACCAAGCTGCGCACCCACCATCAGCCTCAGCGGACCCTGCTGCAGCGGCGGCCACAGTGACCGCATCACAACGGGTGGCGTAGTCGACACAAAAGAACTCTTAATAACATCTGTAGGACTGCCACATCACACTGAGTTTGACGCCCTGGGCACGGGCCGGGTCACAGCCACTCGGAAGACTACAACCCCCCATCTGATCCGGTGCCGGGTATTCCCCTCAAAAAGGAATATGTCCCAGGGGGCGCGTCACGAGCACCGAGCAGTAGCAAGCATGCTTGCTCATCACTATTTTTAAGGGATAATTGTAATAATTGCCTCTCTCATGGAAGGTGGTAACGACCTCACTGCAAGGGAGTGGTTGTATAGTTGCAGCAAATTTGGGAGTAATATCTTGTTAATTTAATGCCTTGTAAAATGAAAGCGGAAACTCCAGAATCTCCCCTGTAGACTCTGCCCAACCCCCATTTTAACAGTGAAGCTTGTAACTATGAGACGGATCCCTTTGCGCTGAAGTAACAAGAGATAGTAAATGCCCTACTCTTTCACCTTCTTCAAAAAAGGTGATTCCCTGAAAGGCTTTTTTCCTCACAGCTTTTTGCAATACTGTCCGTGTAGCCAGGGACTGGGCTGCTTTAAGCCTTCTTTGAGCGTTAATTTCAGCCTGCCTGAGTTCCTGAAATATTGCCTGATCTGTTTTTTTAGTTTTCATTTTGTTCCTAGTTATATTTGTAATAAATATCCCTCTCAAGTAAGCCTTCATAGACTCCCAGACCATTGAAGTAGATGCTGTTCCATTATTAATTTTGAAATACTCTTTGAGGTCTACGGCCACTTTTTCTACATTTATGATCTGTAGCCAGAACTGATTTAATTTCCAGAGCCTAGGGGAGTTTAGGCCCAATTTGTGTGAAACCTGAAGAGGACTGTGATCCAAGATAACTCTAGGTAAATATTGAACATCTCCCACCAGGCAACCCATAGCCATATTCCCCAGCGCCAAATCTATGCCTGACAAGAAATTATGTATTGTTGAATAACACGAGTATTGATAGGTATCAGGAAATCTAATTCTTCATAAATATACTAGTGCAACCTCTTTAATGAAGGACCCAAAAGGTGTTATATTCCCTTCTTTTCTAATGGGGTCATGTTTCCCTTTATCCCAATGGGAGTCCAAAATGTTGTTAACATCTCCAATAGTGATGAGAGAGTATGTTCAGTAAACCCTTTCGGCGAGTATGCTCGGGTGAGTACCGAGTATCTTCAGCGTACTCGGTGATATGTTTGAATCATTCCAGTGTGCATGATTTGCGACTGTTTGACAGCTTTAATACATGTGAGGAATGCTAGTTTCTTAAGCATTCCTCACATGTATTCACATGAAGTGTGAATAATTATAGAGACTGCCCTGGAGTATGACGAGAAGATGGAGTGGTAACTCGCCTGCATCCATCTCTTCTTCATATTATAAAGCTTCCCTTGTGTGAGGTGTGTTTCTTGCAAACATACTATGGAGGGATTTTGTGACTGAATATATTGAAAGATCGCTGCTCGTTTTGTCCCATCTGAAAGGCCCCTGACGTTCCAGCTTATAATCTCAATTGTTCCAGACATTATTGCTAGGATCATATATTGTACTTAGGATCTTGTTGTGAAAGCCATTACATTGTGGCTTTTTTACATGCCAGTACCTCAATGACTCATCCTGTCAATGCCCCCCATACAGAACAAATAACCTTCCCTTCCCCCTCCCTAAACAGTGGAGTATTGTTTTCCTCTCTTGCCCAGAGAGTAGGCAAAAATACTTCTAGTGCAATTAGCAGAACAGCAAACAGTAACATCTTTAGAACTCAGGTAAACTTCCTGCCTTTAAATCTATGTCTGCATATGTTTCATTATACAACCCCTGGCAAAAAATATGGAATCACTGGGATCGGAGGATGTTCATTCAGTTGTTTAATGTTGTTGAAAAAAAGCAGATCACAGACATGGTACGAAAGAAGAAAATGGTCCATGACAAGGCTCCAATCTGCAAAGCTGATCTGGCAACAGCAATCAGAGAAAGTTGGAGCCAGATTGAAGAAGAGTACTGTTTGTTACTCATTAAGTCCATGCCTCAGAGACTGCAAGCTGTTATTAAAGCCAGAGGTGGTGCAACAAAATACTAGTGATGTATTGGAGTGTTCTTTTGTGTGTTTGTTTTTCATGATTCCATAATTTTTTCCTCAGAATTGAGTGATTCCATAATTTTTTCCCTCTGTTTGGTCTGAAAAAAATTACCCTTACTGAGTACCACATTTTTAATCTTGATTTATTTTAGTGTTTCTTAAAGCTCTAAAGTTGCCATTTGAAATTACTTTAGTTTTGTGCCATGTCTGTGATCTGCTTTTTTCAACAACATTAAACAACTGAATGAACATCCTCCGAGCCCAGTGATTCCATAATTTTTGCCAGGGGTTGTATAGTACCATACTAACATAAATCAAGTAGTAGGGAGGGAAAAGAAAAACCATTATAATAACTTCAAGTCTGATAACTACCCACATCAGGAGTATCTACTATATAAAATCATAAGCATGAACCCACAGCACTGCTACATCTTCTTCCACCACTCTCAACTATTCAGCAGCTTCAGGTGGCGTTATGACTAGTGTTGAGCGATACCTTCCGATATCGGGAAATATCGGATCGGATTGGATCGGACCGATACCCAAAAAATATCGGATATCGCCGATTCCGATACCGGAAACCAATGCAAGTCAATGGGACACAAATATCGGAATGAAAATAAACCCTTTCTTTCCTTGTATGTTAATTCTACATGAAGGAAAACAACTAAGAATAATGTAGAATGTATTACATGAAAAGCCGGCAATTTAGCAGCGGCATACACCGGTACCCGACAATTTAGAACAGAAAGAATAGAGCATCACACATAGATTAGATACATAGAAACATGTCAGTCACATATATACGAAGTACAGTGATAGTGTTGATTACTGTACTTGTCATTTAGTGTTAAAATAAAGGATTTATTAAAAAAAAAAATTGGCGTGGGGTTCCCCGTAATTTTAGTCTCTAGCGGAGGTTAAGCAGATAGCTGGGGCAGATGTTTGAAGCCTGGGAAGGGGGTAATACCCATGGAGCTTCCCAGGCTACTAATATCAGCCCCCAGCTGAATACCTAGCCTTTACTAACTATTAAAATGGGGGACCCCCCAAAAAATAACGTGGGGTCCCCCCTATTTTAATAGCTAGAAAAGGCTAGGCAGACAGCTGGGGGCTGATATTAATAGCCCAGGAAGGGTGCCATGAATATTGGCCCCCTCCCAGGCTAGAAACACCAGCCGTCAGCCGCCCCAGAAATGGCGCATCCATAGGATGCGCCAATTCTGGCACTTAGCCTCACTCTTCCCACTGCCCTGTAGCGGTGGCAGTGGGGTAATAGGGCTGGGGTTGATGTCAGCTTATAATGCCAGCTGACATCAAGCCCAGGTTAGTAATGGAGAGGCGTCTATAAGACACCCCCATTACTAACCCCATAGTCAAAGTTAAAAAAACCCCACAAGCACCCAGAATAAAGTCCTTTAATTGAAATAAAGACACAATTCTTTATTGTTCTAAATTATACCATACTTACCATCACGCCCATTCCAGCTGAAGCCAATGTCTTCTGCAATAAAAGTAAAATAATAAACCAACATCATCCTTACCTTTCCATGGTTCCCAGGAAAGCTTCAGCTCTGCTGCATTCACATGACAGGCTGGATCGCAGCCGAAAGCTGCCATCCAGCTTTCCATGCCGCAGACACTGAGAAGCACAGGCATGCTTGTGCTCCTCAGCGTCTCGCTGTGACGGCATCCAGATGAGCCGAGTTCATGTCCAATGAACTCAGCTCACCTCATGCACGTCACTGACAGCGTGGGAGAATTCTCCTGCGCTCAGCGCTTGAGCAGGAGAATTCTCCCACGCTGGGATGGCATTGAGATGACTGGCTGAGTGCTGCCATCCAGCTTTTCATCCTTCAGAGACACTGCAGAGCGCAAGCATGCCTGCGCTTCTCAGTGTCTGCGGCATGGCAAGCTGGATGGCAGCTTTCGGCTGCGATCCAGCCTGTCATGTGAATGTAGCAGAGCTGAAGCTTTCCTGGGAACCATGGAAAGGTAAGGATGATGTTGGTTTATTATTTTACTTTTATTGCAGAAGACATTGGCTTCAGCTGGAATGGGCGTGACTGTAAGTATGGTTTAATTTAGAACAATAAAGAATTGTGTGTTTATTTCAATTAAAGGACTTTATTCTGGGTGTTTGTGTTTTTTTTTTTAACTTTGACTATGGGGTTAGTAATGGGGGTGTCTTATAGACGCCTCTCCATTACTAACCTGGGCTTGATGTCAACTGGCATTATAAGCTGACAACAACCCCAGCCCTATTACCCCACTGCCACCACTACAGGGCAGTGGGAAGAGCGAGGCTAAGTGCCAGAATTTGCGCATCCTATGGATGCGCCATTTCTGGGGCGGCTGACGGCTGGTGTTTCTAGCCTGGGAGGGGGCCAATATTCATGGCACCCTTCCTGGGCTATTAATATCAGCCCCCAGCTGTCTGCCTAGCCTTTTCTAGCTATTAAAATAGGGGGGACCCCCACGTTATTTTTTGGGGGGTCCCCCATTTTAATAGCTAGTAAAGGCTAGGTATTCAGCTGGGGGCTGATATTAGTAGCCTGGGAAGCTCCGTGGGTATTACCCCCTTCCCAGGCTTCAAACATCTGCCCCAGCCGTCTGCTTAACCTCCGCTAGAGACTAAAATTACGGGGAACCCCACGCCAATTTTTTTTTAATAAATCCTTTATTTTAACACTAAATGACAAGTACAGTAATCAACACTATCACTGTACTTCTTATACTGTATATGTGACTGACATGTTTCTATGTATCTAATCTATGTGTGATGCTCTATTCTTTCTATTCTAAATTGTCGGGTACCGATGCTGAATTGCCGGCCGGCTTTTTTAAAGTGACGGTGCATGAAAACACTATTATTTTTTTTAAGAAATCCTTTAACACTAAATGACAAGTACAGTAAGCTGAGCGCTGCCATCCAGCTTGTCATCCTTCAGAGACACTGCAGAGCGCAGGCATTATGGGAACTTCCGATTCCGGTATTCGATATTCTAAAAGTATCGGAACTCCGTATCGGAACTCCGATACCGCGAATATCGGTCGATACCCGATATTTCAGTATCGGAATGCTCAACACTAGTTATGACGTATTTGTCTTTCATGCTGATCTAGCCACTTCATGGCCTCTTCTGGACCTGGAAAAAATGGGTTTCTTTCAGAGCAACCAATCGCAGACGAGCCGGATACATCATGGAATATGACATTCCTAGGTTCCTTAGGCGTCTTTTAACTTTCGAGAATTTCATCCTTTGTTTTTGCACCTCAGTGGAATAATCTGGTAATATGGAGATCTTTTGTCCACTAATTGACAGATCAGTCATATACCTGGCATTTCCTATTATAGCGTCTTGATCCCTATAGTGGAGAATTTTTGCCAGCATTGGTCTAGGAGGGTGACCCGGTGGCAGGGGTCTGAAGGGGATCCGGTGGGCTCTCTCCACAGCAAACAGTGCAGACAGGACTTCTGCGCCAAATTTGTTTTTAAGCCAGTTTTCTGTGAATTCAGTGGGAGCATTCCCTTCTGTTTTTTCGGGAATCCCTATTATTCTCAAATTATTCCTTCTCAGACGATTTTCAAGGTCATCTGTTTTAGCAATCAGTTCATTAATACGCTGGACTGACCTCTCCTGGATCCTCTTAACGTTGATAATGTCATCCTCATTTGTGCCCACTCTCTCTTCCACTGCACTTGTCCTTCCTGTTACTGCTTTAAGATCTGCTTTGATATTAGAAATGTCCTCTTTAGGCTATGTGCCCACGATGCAGAAATGCTCTGGATTTTTCCTGAGCGTTTTTGCATCTCCCTGACAGACAAAACGCATGCGGATTTTATATGCGTTTTTCCAGGGAGAAGCGTTTTGTCAAGCGGTCCCCGGTCTCCTCTCTAGTGGCGTCCTCTGTCCTCGGCGTCCAGCGGTGGTGTAAAAGGACCTGCGGTGACGTCATTTAGTCATGTGACAGGTCATGCGACCGCCTACATCAGCGGTCCTTTTACACCACCGCTGGACGCCGAGCACAGAGGATGCCACCGGAGAGGAGACCGGGGGCTGCCGGAAAGGTAAGTATAATAATAGTATAATGTATTTTTTTTATTTTTACCTTTTTAATTATTTTTTTACTAATGGTACACGGGTCGGATGAGAGTCTCCTCCTCTCCAGACCCGGGTACCTTCCGCACATTGAACTGTATAACACCCGCATGCATACATGTATACATGCGGATGTTATGCGGTTCAATGCAAGTCGATTTATGCTGAGATTCTGCAAAAATAATGGTTGTGCTGCTGATTTTTCCGCAATGATAATCCGCAGCGGAAATTTCTGCAGCATGTGCACAGCACATGCGGATTATCATTGGGAAACATGGCAGACATGGCATGTTCCTCCCCTCCTCCTCTGAAAGTTCCTCCTCAGCAGGGTTACTTAGCAAGCTGGCAGCCTGCAGCATATTGGCAGCCTCACTCTCCAAGCGAGCAAACCGCTCCAATTTAGCAGCTACTTCAAGCCTTTTTGCGAGGGCTACATTAGCTTGTGCAGCCTCTGCCTTGGTATCGGCGCCATCTTGATTCTGAGTGCTTACCGTGGCCCCAGGATCTTTCTGCCTTTTTTGGGCCATTCTGCCTGCCCGCGCACTCAGATGGTTGATCCTTAGCCTCCAGAAACTCTCCCCCTTCCTCTTGGTGGGTTAGATAAGTGTTTCAGAGCAAAGGTCAGGATAAAAGCAATACATCTCAGCAGGAGTTCTCTGTGCTGCTTCCTACTTCATGCCGTGCTAGGCTACGCCCTAAGCGAGTATATTAATATACTCACACTACACACCATACATATATTTAATAAAAAAAAAATATTTAGATGAGAGTGGTACTTGAACTAAAATGTCTGTACTAGGACTGGAATTCCCACCATACAGTGACCATAAAATGGTAATATCAGTCCTTAGCCAGTGCTCTGCCGACCATGTATGTGTGTACTGTGCAGGTTCTCACCAGTGACGTTCTTGCTGACTGCTGTCATTCATTTTCCCTTTTTCTTTTTCATTAAGTCAAGACCGTCATGACCTCTTCTTCCACCCATAACTTGTCCCTGCAAAATGTAACACAGAGACATCTTTGGCCTACTGCTTTTCCACCCCTCTGCTCACTAACCACCACCTCTACAAAAAACCATAAAGCACTATAACCAGTGCCTTAGACAGTAATAATGCCATCTGTAACAGTACCCTCCTTTCGTGTCCCACACAATAACAGTGCCCCCTCTGTGCCCCTACACAGTATAATGTTCCCTAGGTACCTCCTCTTAGTAATATTGCTCCTGTGCCTCCTTACAGCATCCTATAGAAATAATGTCCCCATGTGCCTCCTTATAATAATAGACTGCTCAAAAAAATAAAGGGAACACTTAAACAACAGAATATAACTCCAAGTAAATCAAGCTTCTGTGAAATCAAACTGTCCACTTAGGAAGAAACACTGATTGACAATCAATTTCACATGCTGTTGTGCAAATGGAATAGACAATAGATGGAAATTATTGGCAATTATCAAGACACCCTCTATAAAGGAGTTGTTCTGCAGGTGGGGACAACAGACCACATCTCAGTACCAATGCTTTCTGGCTGATGTTTTGGTCACTTTTGAATGTTGGTTGTGCTTTCACACTCGTGGTAGCATGAGACGGACTCTACAACCCACAGAAGTTGCTCAGGTAGTGCAGCTCATCCAGGATGGCACATCGAAGCGAGCTGTGGCAAGAAGGTTTGCTGTGTTTGTCAGCGTAGTGTCCAGAGGCTGGAGGCACTACCAGGAGACAGGCCAGTACACCAGGAGACGTGGAGGGGGCCGTAGGAGGGCAACAACCCAGCAGCAGGACCGCTACCTCCGCCTTTGTGCAAGGAGGAACAGGAGGAGCACTGCCAGAGCCCTGCAAAATTACCTCCAGCAGGCCACAAATGTGCATGTGTCTGCACAACCGGTTAGAAACCGACTCCATGAGGGTGGTATGAGGGCCCGAAGTCCACAGATGGGGGTTGTGCTCACAGCCCAACACCGTGCAGGATGCTTGGCATTTGCCACAGAACACCAGGATTGGCAAAGTCACCACTGGTACCCTGTGCTCTTCACAGTTGAAAGCAGGTTCACACTGAGCACATGTGACAGACGTGACAGAGTCTAAAGATGCCGTGGAGAGCAATCTGCTGCCTGCAATATCCAACAGCATGACCGGTTTTGCAGTGGGTCAGTAATGGTGTGCGGTGGCATTTCTTTGGAGGGCCGCACTGCCCTCCATGTGCTTGCCAGAGGTAGCCTGACTGCCATTAGGTACCGAGATGAGATCCTCAGACCCCTTGTGAGACCATATGCTGGTGCGGTTGGCCCTGGGTTCCTCCTAATGCAGGACAATGCCAGACCTCATGTGGCTGGAGTGTGTCAGCAGTTCCTGCAAGATGAAGGCATTGAAGCTATGGACTTGCCCGCCCGTTCCCCAGACCTGAATCCGATTGAGCACATCTGGGACATCATGTCTCGCTCCATCCACCAATGTCACGTTGCACCATTGACTGTCCAGGAGTTGGCGGATGCTTTAGTCCAGGTCTGGGAGGAGATCCCACAGGAGACCATCCGCAACCTCATCAGGAGCATGCCCAGGCATTGTAGGGAGGTCATACAGGCACGTGGAGGCCGCACACAATACTGAGCCTCATTTTGACTTGTTTTAAGGACATTACATCAAAGTTGGATCAGCCTGTAGTGTGTTTTTCCACTTTAATTTTGGGGGTGACTCCAAATCCAGGCCTCCATTGGTTAATAAATTTGATTTCCATTGATGATTTTTGTGTGATTTTGTTGTCATCATATTCAACTTTGTACAGAACAAAGTATTCAATGAGAATATTTCATTCATTCAGATCTAGGATGTGTTATTTGAGTGTTCCCTTTATTTTTTTGAGCAGTGTAATTTGCCATTTGCCTCCTTATATTAATAATCCCCCTTGACCCCTAATAATAATGACCATGAACCTCCTTATAATAATACAAACTCCCTGGTGCATTGTAATAATAATAATAATGTCTCCTGTGCGCTCCCTATAATGATAATGATTCACTATTGTGCCTCTGTTACATGAAGTTCAAGAGGCTCATTGGGTAAGTTGGATCCTCTAAGCCCAAGGTCTTTGTGGGCACATGTGCCACGGGCATTGGTGCAGCAGGTTGGTGTCACGGGTGTGTCAGATGTGACAGAAAGTCGCCCTGCAGTGGGTTGCAGGAGATTTCTTTGTTTGGCATTACAGATACCTTCTTAGAGCTGTCTCACTCTAGGACTCAGCGGCTACCTCCTACCGGCTAACTGACACCCAGGCCTAGGTGTTTAAATACTTCCCGTTTGCTATAGGGAGGTGCCGGTGATGATCACAAGACCCCTTGTGAAGGTTTGGAGCTTTTGCAGTCTGCTTACTACCTCTCTGGTGCTAAGAGGCCATGTGTGTAATCACTCTGAAGTCGGCTCAAGCTAAGTTACCCTGTGGCTGTCTCCCCTTGCTGTCTTTAGTTGTTAGTGAGGACTGACTAGCGCTCATCCCCCCCTTCCCTAGCCAGGGCCTAGCTCTAGGGAGATACAGGGTTTTAGGTTCCTGATCGGCGATTGGTGAGACACCAATATAGGGACAGTAGGGAAGACAGGGTGAGAATAGATCAGTCTACGAGGTCTCCACCCCCTCTTTCCTTAGTGTCTGGGCTCCCTTCCCCTCATCCCTTCGGGTTGCACTTTATCTTTCCTACACTGTGCGTGACAGTTGGTTAATAGAGAGACTGGAAACCGTAGACAGGTGGAATGCTGGAAACTGCAGGCAGGCAGAGGACATCAGGAAACCTAATCCAAGCAGGTTAAGTGCAGGAAACTACTGGCTGGCAAAGGACATCAGGAAACTGCAGGCAGCCAGAGGATGTAAGGAACCACAAGCAGGCAGAGGACGTCAGGAAACTGGAGGCTAACAGGCTGGAGACATCCAGGGAACCGTAGGCAGGTAGCAGATAACACTTCAGAAAATCAGCAACCAAGGAAGTCGCACACAGCCAGAAAGACATCCTGAAAACTGCGGCAGTAGGAAAAGGCACTAGAAGCTGCTAGTCTACAGGATATGTGATGCAGCCCGCAGCCAGGTTGCTGTGCACACACAAACTGCAAGTCTAGTCTCAGATTCATTATCAAGGCCAGGGAGTGTGTCTTAGAAGCCCTCAAATAGACACAGGCAGCTCATCACATGGAACCACGCAAGGCCACCTGCTATGCCTGACGTGATGCACAAGAAAGGTCAACAGACCGAGGCAGATGGAGCAGAGCCGAAACCAGGGACATGTGTGTAAGAGTCTCCTTATAAAAATCCTCCCCTACTGCAACTCCTTATAATAATGCCCCTTAGCAGGGTTTTCATGCAGGACCTCTTTGCAAAAGTCATATCACGGCACATAGGCGCAGTCACAGAAGGTTATACTTCTAAACTTTTAAGACATGGAGAGGAATATGTGTTGCCAGACTTTCACAGTTATTTCGCCCCTATTGAATGCCGTTAGTGTTTTCGCCCATAATGATACCCCTTCCATGGCCCCCATAGAGTATGATGCCCCCCAAAATTCCCTCATACAGAATGATATTCCCGCATTCTTCCACCTACACAGCATGATGGCCCCACAAACCTCACAATACGATGGTAACTCAAGCCCCTCACACATGATTGCCACCACTGACCCCCACACAGTATAATGTTCACCGTAGCTCCCCACACAGTATGATGGTCCATCCACAGCCCACCATGCAGTATGATGGTTCTCACACAGTCCCCCTCACAGTATAATGGCTGTCCTACAGCCCCCTCATAGTATGATGGTCCTCCCCACAACACTAATACAGTATGATGAATCCCCCCATATAGTCTGATGGTCCTATCACAGCCCTCCCCATAGTATGATGGTCCCCCACAGCCCCAATACAGTATGATGGTCCCCCCGCACAGTATGATGGTCTCCACAGCCCTTCACAATGTATGATGGTTCCCCCACAGGATGATAGGCCAAACACAGTGCCCCACACAGTATGATAGTTTCCCCACACAGTATTTATAGTTCCACCAAAGTATGATGGTCCCCCCCACAGCATGATGGTCTCCACAGTCCTCCACAAAGTATGATGGTTCCACCACAGTCTTCTACACAGTATGATGGTTTTCATAGCCACCCACACTGTATTATGGTTCCCCCACATTGCTCCACACAGTATGATGGTCCCCA
This sequence comes from Phyllobates terribilis, assembly GCF_046119375.1. NCBI lineage: Eukaryota > Metazoa > Chordata > Amphibia > Anura > Dendrobatidae > Phyllobates > Phyllobates terribilis. Next base: position 41,360,448 of record NW_027362761.1, on the reverse strand, counting down.
AACATAGTACTATGGTCCCCCACAGCCATAATACAGTATGATCGTCCCCCCACTGCTCTAATACATTGTGGAGAACCATATAATATTGTGCCACACAGCCCCAATATAGTATGATTGTTCCCCATAGCCTTCCATATAGTATGATGGTCCCTTACAGCCATCATATAGTATGGTGGTCCTCCACTGCCCCAATACAGTATGATGGTCCCCCACAGCCCCTATATGATATGAGGGTCTCCGTTGTGAGGGGTACAGGGTGGTAGTAGTGGCGAGGGACTGCTGTTGTGGTATATGCTCACCCTGACTGCCCACAAATAAAATACATCGTCCGTTTTGTATTGTGATTTGGACATCACCATTACAGTTTCAGCTTCCTCTACTGTCCCTTCCTGTCCTATCCTCAGAGTTAGTTTTCCCTGTACCACAGCTTTCCAGAACACGGTCCTACTCTCCTCAGGTATGTCCCCATCCGGTCTACCCTCTTTGGGAGTAGTGAAGGCTGGCTCCATCAGTCCTTCTACAGGCCTCGGACGTTTAGGGAATTTTCCTCAGAGTTGTCCGCTTTATCGTTTCCCAAGCTGCCACAAACTCTTTTTCCATCATCCGTCTGTATCTCTATTAACCTTCAGCCTCCAGGGCCCTGAACTTCTCCTCAGTTTTCCTCCAGCACATTCTTAAACGTTACCAACAGCTACTACAGCTCTGACTGAACTGACCCCTGACAGGAATAACTGTTTTTCTCCCATATGATCCAAACTCCTCCCCCTTCTTAACAGGGCCAATCACCAACCGTTAGCTATTACTAAATACATTAACTATTTCTATCCTAAACTATTGTGCCCACCAATGCACTGTACTCAATTCCTAATCTAATGCACTATCTACTCCTAACATATACTGACCCTGTAACTAACATAAGACAATAGGTATTTACATATTCATATATAAATACAGAGTAGAACAATACGTACACAAAAGGGAAAGAGGCGCATGACCATACTGGTCACCCGCTTACATTCCTCCCTTCTAAAATATGGTCGTCCCCGACCATTTGGTACTGGTAGAATACCAACATGTGCATTGGCATATATTACTACATTTAGACAGATGCAACAAACAAAAAACACATTTTTTTCTTAGGGTTTAGTGTCCATGTTCACGGGAACAAAGTCTGTTACTTCTTCAACCCGGCACGCATATCGGGCCATCCATTTTTCACATGGGTCCACATGACTCCAGTCCCACAGCTCCGGGGACCCTGACACAGAGTGTCTAAGTTCCTTTTTAAGCATGGGTCTGACTGACCCTGGCCCCCTTGCTCCTGGGGTACATGAAAACGTCCAGAACAGGCCCATTGGCCCACAAATCCTGTTCCAGGTTTGCCGAACACAGGAAGGCTTTCCATGAACACAATGGCCCACTGGCCAGCTTGCATCAGCTCTGACAGTCCTGAAGCAATGACCCGGCACGATCCTCAGGTTGTCCTGACAGTTTCCCCCCTCCCTCCTTTTTGCTGGCTACGGCACCCTTTAAAGCAAGAGTGCTATTCATCAGCTCATGTAGGGAGAGTCCAAGGTAAGAGTAAAAGCAGTTCAAGGAAAGAAAGGGCATAGTCCTCAAAGCAGCTACACACACAGTCTATTTCTGTTACAAAAGGGGTAATTTACCCTGAAGGGGTTTCAGTCACGTAATCCAGCAGGAGCATGTCAACAAGTGCAAAATAACTGCGATGGGGGAAAACACACAAAAGCAAACTTTTTTTCTTTAACTGTCACCATGCTGGCCAGTACCGGACACCTCTGGTCTTTTCTGCAGGGCTCCTGTCCTCAGGGATGCAGAACAATCCCTTGCTTCATTTTCTCAGTGCAACAAGCACAAATGGGCAATACAGGGCAGACCCTTCACGTTTGGCCACCATGCTATATACTGAGGCCGTTATCTCTCTAGTAACTTCAGACCGCTCCATGACTTGCTGCTCCTTTTCTATTATTTTCACCAGCAATGGTGCCAGCCCGCTCTGCTTCAAGCGCACTCCTCTACCACTCTGCCTCATCTGGGGTGGGTATTCTTCCATCTCACCTGCCCACTTCTTAGGAGTTCTCTCCCGTTCTCTATTGACTCGCAGCAATCAGTGGGGTTTCTTTTTCTTCTGTTGCGCCCGCACAGGCCACTGCATAGGCCATACAGATTTTCGCACCATTTTAAGTTTAGAACATCTACGATGGGTGGAGCTATTGCCAGCCTCAGCGCCATCATCCGCCATTTTAGAATTTTTAATGCCCGCCATTTTGGGACTTCTAACGGTCACCGTTTTAATTGTTTCAGGGGTTCCTCCGCTCTCTATATGCGAGAACTCTGCATCCTACCGACTACGCCAATTTTATGAGGGGTACAGGGTGGTATTAGTGGCGAGGGACTGCTGTTGTGGTATATGCTCACCCTGACTGCCCACAAATAAAATATATTGTCCATTTTGTATTGTGATTTGCATGTAGTGCACAGCACTCACAATCCCTTATCCGTCCATCTTCTTTAGGAGTCCAGCAGTTGAAGGCAAGCACTCACGCACTGTCACACACAGTCTCTTTTATATAAAAAACAACTTTACTTAACTCTTGTCGCCATTCAGTTTTAGTCACAGATACAGTCAATTTGGACATCACCATTACAGTTTCAGCTTCCTCTACTGTCCCTACCTGTCCTATCCTCAGAGTTAGTTTTCCCTGTACCACAGCTTTCCAGAACACGGTCATACTCTCCTCAGGCATGTCCCCGTCCGTTCTACCCTCTTTGGGAGTAGTGAAGGCCGGCTCCATCAGTCCTTCTACAGGCCTCAGACGTTTAGGGAATTTTCCTCAGAGTTGTCCTTTTTATCGCTCCCCAAGCTGCCTAACTCTTTTTCCATCATCCGTCTGTATCTCTATTGACCTTCAGCCCCCAGGACCCTGTATAAATACAGAGTAGAACAATACGTACACAAAAGGGAAAGAGGCGCATGACCATACTGGTCACCCTCTTTCATCCCTCACAGCCCCAATACAATATGATGATCCCCTACAGCCCCATATAGTGTGAGAGTCTCCTTCACATCCCCTTTACAGCACCCATGCAGTATGATGGTCCCCCTTGCAGCCACAATATTGTATGATAGCCCCTCACAGTATTATTGGCACCACAGCTCACAAAAAAAACAAAAAAATGTATACTCACCATGCTGCTTCCTGTACTATCATGTATTGCAGTTACGTCATCTCCAGCAAGCCGTGGACTGAAAGTATGTTGCGGCCTGCCAGAGTACAGTGGCTTGTGAAAGTATTCACCCCCTTGGCTTTTTACTTATTTTGTCACATTACAACCTGTGTTTAAATATTTTTGTAATCCGATTTGTGTGCGATGCATCAGCACTAAATAGTGTAAGTTATTGAAGTGATGTGAGAAAAATATAGGTATAAATTAAATTTATGGGATGCTATGAAGCCCCTAAAATTTCTGGTGAAATAAATTGCCTTCAGAAGTCACATGCTTAGAGAAAGGAAGTCCACCTATGTGCAATATAAGTGTCACATGGTCTGTCAGTATATACACACCTTTTCTGAAAGGCCACAGAGGCTGCAACACCATTAAGCAAGAGGCACCACTAACCAAACAACAACATGAAGACTAAGGAGATCTCCAAATAAGTCAGGGATAAAGTTGTTGAGAAATACAAATCAGAGCTGGGTTACAGAAAAAAAGAAAAATCCCAATCTCTGATTATCCCCAGGAGCACCATTAAATCCATTATTATCAAATGGAAAGTACATGGTACCACAACAAACGTGTCAAGAGAAGGCCACCCACCAAAGCTCTCAGCCCGGGCAAGGAGGGCATTAATCAGAGAGGCCGCACAGAGACCAAAGATAACCCTGAAGGAGCTGTAGAGTTCTTAAGCAGACTGGAGTATCTGTCCTTACATCCACAATAAGCCGTACACTCCATAGAGGTGACTTTTATGGAAGAGTGGGCAGAAAAAAAGCGTTTACTTACACACAAAAAATTGTAAGGCTCGTTTTGAGTTTGCCAAAAGACACGTGGGAAATTCCCAAAATGTATAAAGGAAGGTGCTGTGGTCAGATGAGACCAAAATTTTACTTTTTGACCATTGTAAATGCTATGTCTGGCGCCAAACCAACACAGCTCATCACCCCAAGAACACCATCCCCATAGTGAAACATGGTGGTGGCAGCATCATGTTGTGGGGATGTTTTTCGGCAGTAGTGACAGGGAAAATGGTCTGGTTTGGGGGAAAGATGAAAGGTGCGAAATACAGGGATATTCTTGAGCAAAACTTGTTTCAGTGTATCAGTGATTTGAGACTGGGATGGAGGTTCACCAAGACAATGACCCAAATCATACTACTAAAGCAACACTCGAGTGCTATAAGGGGAAAACATGTAAATGTTTTGGAGTGGCCTAGTCAAAGCCCAGACCTTAGTCCAATTGAGAATCTGTGGTGTGAGAGCAGGAGTCATTTCTCTGTCCTGACTTAATATTGATTTTTGTCCATGTACTTTACTGGAAAAGAGAAGCCTGTGATCAGATAAGAAGGTCTTATGAATGTCTTTGTTTCCTAAGCTTGGTGTCTATAGTGTTAACTTAGCCAATTAGAAGTATGTATGCTAATGCCAGCATATATTTAGCGATAAGCTGAGCCAATTATATTGTTTTAAAGTCTAAATACTAATAACCTTTATAAACAGTGACCAAATGATGTAATTAAGGAGTTCTGTTCTGATACTATGAGTGCCAGTGTGGTTCTTTGTACATGTACTTTGATTTTACAATTTAATTTTGAGCCAACACAAAGTCTCAGAATGACCCACAATACGTGGCGACAACAGTGGTCAGACTTGAAGATTACTGTTCAACTGTTTGCCAGAGGAAACCATCTAACTTGAAGGAGCTGGAGCAGTTTTGACTTCAGGAATGGGCAAAATTCCCAGTGGCAAGATGTGGAAAGCTCATAGAGACTTATCCAAAATGACTTGCAGCTGTAATTGCCGCCAAAGGAGGCTTTACAAATTACTGTTTTTATGGGGGTGAATATTAATGCACACTGAAGTTTTCAGTAATTTTTTCCTATTTGTTGTATTCTTCACAATAAAAAGAAAACCAAATATTCACAGTTCTAGGCATGTTCTTTACATGAACTGATGCAAACCCCTAAAAAAACTATGAAATTCCAGGTTGTGAGGTAGCAAAACGCAAAATATGAATACTTTTGCAAGCCACTGTAAGTGATGAAGGATGGAGGCACAGGCTCCGTGCTCTGCCACAGCTGTTTACAGTAACGGAGTCCTGAGTTAACATTGTCGCAATTGATGTGGCCTGCAGCCGGACCGAGCCATCTGGCATTTGCCAGAATTGTCAGATGGCCAGTCTGGTCCTGCCCATGAAGGTAATACCCTTTTAATGTTAATTGCATGTTCTAGGATAAATATTTGGTTTGTCCCACCTCCACAAAAAATCTTGCTTTTGTGTCCTGTAAAGCCAGAGCTATCAGTCAAGGAAGAGGGGCAGAGATAGATGTAAGACAATTAGGGGAGATGCCCAGCCCAAAACTACTTGCCGACGCCAATGACGCACCAAAAAAAAAAACGTTATTGAAAAGACTGATATTACCACCATACGGTGACCATATAGTGGTAGATACCAGTCTTGCCAACCACATCACAGAGATTACAGTACAATTATTTACATATATACAGTATAGTGACTTTCTTTCTAATGGAGTCGTTTACTTTTCTCTTCTTTTCCATTTGGTCCAGACCACCATAACAATTTCTTCTAGTTAGGACTCGGCTGCAGAGATTACAACTAAGACACATCTTGATTCTCACATTTCTAGCACCGTCCTCATCTATTCCCAACCTACACAAACTCATCATCCTGCCTGGTCATCCAGTGTGGAACAGTGACCCCAATACTTCAAATATTTTGTCATTAATATGATTACCTCTCCACAAATTAATGCTAAAAAGACAGTATGCCAGATAGAGGGGGGACTATAAAAATAATAGCATCCCATAGAAAATAGTAAAGCCCCCACTGTGCTACCTGTCAAGTAATAATGGCAGATATGTTCTTTTGAAAGTTTTAATATCCAAAGTGTCCTCTCCAAGTAACAAATACCCTTGAATATCCCCTTTAAGTAACAATGCCCCTCCTTAAAAGTAATAATGCCCCCTCAAAGCCATAATCAAAACTAATAATGCACCCATTTAAAAGAAATAATGTCCTGAGTGCTACCACAGCCCATTGTATACTGTATGATAGTCCCTCAACTCCCTACACACTGTGTGATGGTCCCCACAGCTCCCTATACACTGTATGATGGTCCCCACAGCTCCTTATGCACTGTATGATGGTCCCACAGCTCCCTCTATCCCGTATGATTGCACCCACAGCTCCCTAAAACTGGTATGATGGCCCTACAACTCCCTATATCCTGTATAATGACCCTTGCAGCACCATATATACAGTACTGTATGATGGCCCCCACAGCCCAATATATGCTGTATGATGGTCCCCACAGCTCCCTATATACAGTATGATGGTCCCCACAGCTCCCTATGCGCTGTATGATGATCCCCACAGCTCCGTATACACTGTATGATGGTCACCACAGCTCTCTATGCACTGTATGATAGTCTCCACAGCTCCCTACACACTGTATGATGATCCCCACAGCTCCCTATGCACTGTATGATGGTCCCCACAGCTTCCTATGCATTCTATGATGGTCCCACAACTCCCTATATCCGGTATGATTTCACCCACAGATCCCTATAACTGGTGATGGCCCTACAACTCACGATATCCTGTATAATGGCCCTCGCAGCCCTATATATAGAGTACTGTATTATGGCCCCCACAGCCCAATATATACTGTATGATGGACCCCACAGCTCCCTATATACAGTATGATGGTCCCCTCAGCTCTCTATGCACTGTAAGATGGTCGCCACAGCTCCTACACACTGTATGATGGTCACCACAGCTTCCTATGCACTGTATGATGGTCCCACAGCTCCCTATATCCACTATGATTGCACCCATAGCTCCCTACAACTGGTATGATGGCTCTACAACTCCCTATATCCTGTAAAATGGCCCTTGCAGCCCCATATATACAGTACTGTATGATGGCCCCTGCAGCCCAATATATAATTGTATGTTGGCCCCCACACCACCTTGTACATTATATTATGGCACTCACAGCTCCCTATATACTGTATGATGGTCCGGCAGCTCCCTATATCCGGTATGATTGCACCCTCAGCTCCCTATAACTGGTATGATGGCCCTACATTCTGTATAATAGCCCTCGCAGCCCGATATATACAGTACTTTATGATGTCCCCCACAGCCCAATATAAACTGTATGATGGACCCCACACCACCTTGTTCACTATATTATGACCCCCAGAGCTCCCTATACACTGTATGATGGCCGCACAGCCCCTTTTACACTGTATTATGGCACCCACTCCCCCTTTTATATAATATGATGGCCCCATTGCCCCTTATATATAGCAAGATTACCCCCATAGCCTCTTATAGTATGATGGCACCCACGCCCCCTTATATATAGTATAGTCTCCTTATCAGTACGATTATGGCAATACCAAACTTGTGCAGTTTTTTAAATATTTTTGTTGTGAAAAGGAAAATTGGAAATTGGTAAAATATGCTTATATAATTTTTTTTTGCATTCTGTCACCATTTCCAGAGACCCTTAAAGTTTTCATCTGTTAATGGAGCTGTGTCATTCCATATTTTTTGTGGGGCAAGACTACTTTTATTTTCATACCACTTGGCATAAATATGACATTTTGAGCACTCCTTACTATATTTTTTGCAGCTTTTTGAAGACCAAAACATATTTTTTTTTACATTCACAATCTTTACCTTTCAGGTTAATTAAAGCTCCACTCCAGCATTTTTTTTTCTTTCAGTGCTGGAGTGGTGCTGCTAATGTAAGTTCCCTGCCCCTGTTCTTATACTTACCAGCCGCCGTCTTCAGCTCTTCCCAATGCCGCTCCTGTCCACTATCTTGTGACCTCGACTTCTGACTGACCGGAAGTCAGACGTAATGGTCACAAGCGCTCAATGTAAGTCTATGAGAGTCTCGTTCTGGCCTTGTTCTGCCTCTCATAGACTTACAATGAGTAGTGACCTCCGGATCACCCAGCAAACACTGCAGCGATCCGGCAGGTCACAAACTACTGGAGAGGTGATTTAAGTTTATACATTGATAGATTGGACTTTTGTGGATGTGGCGTTATGTGTATTTTTTTTTCCATTTTGAAATATCTATATTTTTAATAGGGAAATGTTTTTTAAAACTTGTTTTTTTTTTACTTTTTACTGTATTTATTAGCTCTCTTAGGTGACCTGAGCCTGCGTTTGTCTGATCGCTTGTGCTATATACTGTAATACCTCAGTACTGCTGTATAGAGCTCAAGTCTTCTTTGAAGCCCAGACACAGCTGAATTTCAGCAGAGCTCTGTGATGGCAGGAATGAAGGTCTTCAAGAGTCTCCCTGCTGTCATTGCAAATCATTAGAGCCTGGCAATCACGTCGCAGGGCAACCGATAGGCGCACATTGTCCAGTCTTTTTGCTAAAACTCTGCAGTCATTGTATGTGACTGCAGACTTCTGAATCATTTCATCGCATGCAGCACGTTTGAGGATTCTCCGGTGTTGACAGTGAGACTGGGCAGTCATGTTACCAAAAATATTTACTTTCCATACTCTGACCATATTCAGACTAGACATGCGAGGCCTCGCTCAATACACGTGTAGATGGAACGTGGTCAGAAGTATAGAAATCACAAACTTATAGTCACATGACCGCCCACTCTTACCGTCAACACCGGAGAATCAGAAGTCTATAGTCACATAGACTGACTGCAGACTTTTAGCTGGACAACATCTACAACTGGACTGAGCCTGCACTATAATGCAGGCTCAGCCTGTGAGTCTGCTCCATTCACCCGCTCCTGACTTGCACTGTACATGTGCGACGAATGTCGGGAAGGGGTTAAAGTGAGCATGATACCTGATAACTGATTTGAGTGGGTTCTGGTTTTGTGCGGGATAAGTTTGGGGTTTTATTTGTAACTTTTTGGGGTACATAATATTTTTCGATCGCTTCCAGTATAAGGTTGGAATCACAATCTTGTGTTCTACACTGAGCACTTACATCGAGGTTCCCATGTAAATCCCACAAAAATGTAATTCAGACGAAACCCCCAACAAACCATCCACTATAATGAGGCAGATGGAGACACTTTGGGCTCTGTTTGCCTTCTGCTCCGGTGGTATCCATCTTTTTATGCATTCACAGTACTCTGGTCGACTACACTTGTGGGCTAAAAAGACACCTAAAATGATGGGACACCGCTTGAACAAAGACCAGACGGAGTCCAAAGTGACTCCATCTGCCTCATAGGTGAGTGGTTCTGTCAGCAGTTTTGTCTGAATCGCAGTTTTGAATTTACATGGAAACCCCGTTGTGAGCGGTCAGAAGAGAGCGCAGTATAAATCTGAGGCGAGTCTTTTGGGAGGTAGAGTGAACATATAGACACAAATACAAGAATAGTTCTTAATTTTATTTTTACACGATTCAATGTGCGATTACAGCGATACCAGATTTATATGTTTTGCTACTATCATACAATGAAAATGCTTTTTTTTTATAAAAATTTACTATTCTTGTCGCCTTATTCTGAGAGCTGAAATGTTATTTTTTTTGTGCAAACAGAACTGTATGAGGGCTTATTTTTCTCAAATAGTTGAAGTTTTTTGGTACCGTTGTGCATCTGAAAAATCTGAATAAAAAGCGGTCAAAAATTGTTATGCACCCCATAACATTTTTTGATCACTTTTTATCCAGAGTTTTCAGATGCACAATGAATAAAAACCAGCAATTCAATTATTGTTTTTAGCGTTTTTTTTTTTGCACGGATCACCATGCGGTATTAGTAATAAGGCGACTTTATTATTCGGGTCAGTGCAATTTCCAGATTTCTATAGTTTTTTTATGCTTTGCTACTTGTACACACTAACAACAATATTTTACAAAAATGAATTCCATCACCATATTCTGAGAGCTGAAACTTTTTAAATTTTTTTGCTGAATGAGCCATATTAGGGCTTATTTTTTGCTGGACAATTTTGTGTTTTCCTTTATATCATTTTTTTTATATATGACCTTTTGATCACTTTTTCTTCAATTTTTTGTGTGTCAGTATGATGAAAAAATGAAATTTTTGGAGTGTTTTTTTTTTCTTTGTTTAATTAAATTTTTCACCTTATGGAATAAATATTATAACACTTTTATACTTCTGGTCATTTCAGACGCGTCGATACCAATTATTTGTACTTTTTTTTATGTAGATTTATTTTAACACATAGGCTGCGTTTTTAGTGGTGAAACAGCTTTTGTGATTTTTGTGCTTTTTGGGTGGATTTTTTTCAGATTTTATTTAACTGCTTTTTACTTTTTCACATTGTCTCACTGTGAGACATGAATATTTTTACTTTGATCACTGGTCTCATTCACTACAGTACTCGTGTACTGCAATGCCTGAGACCTGTCAATTCTATACTGACTCAGCCTGTTAGAACTGGCTTATAGCTGGGTCTAACAGGCCACCGTACCCAGGGGTCATCAGATGAACTTGGGGTACCATGGCAACGATCAGCACCTGCGATTAAGATCACAGAGGAACGTGATTGACAGCAACATTTAAGGGATTGCCGCATGGTGTCAGCTGTCATATACAGCTGTCACTGTGGGATTTTCACCCATTGGGGGGGGGGCACGTTACACTTGATCATCAGCGCCATGAGAAAGGGTGTCTTAATGACTGCTGTATTAAGACGTATCAGCGGTTGTTAAGCACTGGTGTTTACACATATTACATGTTTTTATGCCCATTACAAGGCACCATAAATACACACACACACTCGCACATAGAAACACACACACATTTACATATAAAAACACACACACACACTCATAAACACACATAAAATATACAAAGTGATATACACATACACACACTCTTAGATACACACACTCATAGATACACACATATACTCACTCATAGACACACACAATGATATACACACATACACTCATAGATACACACACACTCATATACACATATACACACATACACATTCATATACACACACTCATACGCACAATAATATATGCACTCATATACCCACACAATGATATACACACATTCATATATACACACACAAACACTCATATACACACAATGATATACACACACAATGATATGCACTCATATGCACACACATACACACTCATATAAACACACAATGATATACACACTCATATACACACACATACACACTCATATACACACAAAGATATACACACACATACATACTCATGCACACAATGATATACACACTCATACACATTTATATATATATATATATATATATATATATATATATATATATATATATATATATATATATATATATATATATATATATATATATACACACACATTCATATATATACATAAATACACGCACTCTCTCTCACCTCCTATATCAGACTTGACTTGACATTTTTATTGATACAATTTTGAGTAGATTTGGGGTAGATATGATGTTTTGATTGCTTCCTATTGCATTTTTTTCAGGTATTGCGGTGGCTGAAAAAACGAAGTTTGGATGTTTTTGATTTTTTTCTCATTACACCATTTAATAATTGGGTTAATTAATTTTATATTTTGATTAGACTTTTCGAGACGTAAAGATACTACATGTGTGTATTTTTTTAGTTTATCATATTTATTTTGAGGGAAAAGGAGGCTGCTCAAACTTTTTATATTTTTTATCTTTTCCATATTTTTTTAAAAACCATATTTTTGCTAAATATTTTGTAGTATATCCTCAGGGGCTTTGAAAGTGTGATCAATTTATTGCGTGTACTATACATAGCAATATTACAGTTGTGCTGTGTATAGCAAAAATCATGGTCTCCTAGGAACGCCAGGCACAGGTTGGCTTTCATAGGATTACTGTCATGACAGACATGGGTGTCTTCAGCAAACTGCTGGCTGTCATGGTGGGCTGTAAATACCACTGTCACAAGTTAACAGCAGTGATGAGCGAGCATGCTCGCCACTGCTCGGTACTCGCCGAGAATTCTCCCACGCTGGGATGGCATTGAGATGGCAGGCTGGATGGTAGCAGAATGCTGCCATCCAGCATGCCATCCTTCAGAGACACTGCGGAGCGCAGGCAATGTCTCTGAAGGATGACAAGATGGATGGCAGCGTTCTACTACCATCCAGCCTGCCATCTCAATGCCATCCCAGGGTGGGAGAATTCTCCTGCTCAAGCGGTGACGTCATTTGCCGGCACCGCTTGAGCAGGAGAATTCTCCCACGCTGTTAGTGACGTGCATGAGGTGAGCTGAGTTCATTGGACATGAACTCGGCTCATCTGGATGCCGTCACAGCCAGACACTGAGGAGCTTCACTGAGGAGCTTCTCAGTATCTACAGCATGGCAAGCTGGATGGCAGCGTTCTGCTGCGATCCAGCCTGTCATGTCAATGTAGCAGAGCTGAAGCCGTCCTGGGGACCATGGAAAGGTAAGGATGAGGTTGGTTTATTATTTTACTTTTATTGCAGGAGATCGTTGGATTCAGCTGGAATGGGCGATACAGTAAGTAGAGTTTAATTTAGAACATTAAAGTATTGTGTCTTTATTTCAATTAAAGGACTTTATTCTGGGTGTTGGTGTTTTTTTTAACTTTCACTATGGGGTTAGTAATGGGGGTGTCATATAGACGCCTCTCCATTACTAACCTGGGCTTGATGTCAGCTGGCATTATAAGCTGACATCAACCCCAGCCCTATTACCCCACTGCCACCGCTACAGGGCAGTGGGAAGAGCGAGGCTAAGTGCCAGAATTGGCACATCCTATGGATGTGCCATTTCTGGGGCAGCTGACGGCTGGTGTTTCTAGCCTGGGAGGGGGCCAATATTCATGGCACCCTTCCTGGGCTATTAATATCAGCCCCCAGCTGTCTGCCTAGCCTTTGCTAGCTATTAAAATAGGGGGGACCCCATGTCATTTTTTTGGATCCCCCATTTTAATAGCTAGCAAAGGCTAGGTATTCAGCTGGGGGCTGATATTAGTAGCCTGGGAAGCTCCGTGGGTATTACCCCCTTCCCAGGCTACAAACATCTGCCCCAGCTGTCTGCTTAACCTCCGCTAGAGACTAAAATTCCGGGGAACCCCACGCCAATTTTTTTTTTAATAAATCCTTTATTTTAACACTAAATGACAAGTACAGTAACCAACACTGTCACTGTACTTATTATATATGTGACTGACATGTTTCTATCTATCTAATCTATGTGTGATGCTCTATTCTTTCTGTTCTAAATTGTCGGGTACCGGTGTATGCCGCTGATGAATTGCCGGCCGGCTTTTTTAAAGAGACGGGTGCATGAAAATTGGAGGGCACTAGTGTGTTCTGAGTGCCTTGCTATGTTTTTCATGCACCGCTGCTCTCGGTGCCGTGACTGTAATTGCTCCGGGCATGCCTGCATGACTGAAAGTCGGCACCTTTCGGGAGAAATAAAGTTCATTTTCTCCCAAGTCCTACACTTTCAGTATTTCGGCCATGCACTTTCATAATGCTATTAACATGCGGATCTATCGATGTTAATAGTGTTATTGGACCTGACAGGTTCCGTTTAAAGTAAGGAACTACCAAAATTTTATTATGGATTAGCTACAGTTTGTTGAGTCTCAATATACATTATGTAATGTTGGATGTAATAATAGTGACAAAATATGTGAATGAAGCTATTGAGCAGTATGTACCTAGCTTGCCAGTGTCTGCTCTATTCATTACTCAAATACTTGTGATAAACGGAAAAAGAAGTTATTCCAGTAAAAATGTTGACAATAACAATAAATCCCTTCCCCAGTCTTCGAGTATGTATCAGCTTCTATAAAAACTGTTAAGTTTGTGAAAGGGAATGCATTCTGTGTTTTTGCCATCAGATTGTGCCAGATTTTGTTATTCTTATGGATCCAGGCTGACACAGATGGCTAAGTTATCTTTAATAAGGTCCGTCAAGGGTTACTATTATCTTTGACTGGCAATAATAGCGATGCAGACTCTTTTATTGTTGCCATAAAAAAATGACCAGAAAGGCCAATAGACCCCGGAACAAATTTTGGCTGGAAAACAGTTCTGCAAATAAAAGAAATCTTCAGACAAATGGCGCAAACTGAGAAAAGAAGGGGATTAGGATGTACTCAGTTTATTTAATTACAATATGACATCAATTGTGAATAGCAGGTTTTTGTGATTTTCCAGGTTATGATGACTTTTCTACAATTTGAATTACTGTGCATAACATATATCACATAACATTTTGCAAAAAACATTATCATGCTTCCCTCCCCTCTAAAACAAAGCAGCAATATTTTTTTTTCATTATTGAAAATTTCCTGTAACCAATGAATCCCAGAAACAGGTAATACAGGAATCTTCTATTTTATATTAGAAATATTTTGATAAATGTACCATTGTATCCTTATATAAACAATAATAGGATGCTGGCTCCAAATTTATCTAGTTATTGAAAGATAAGATTTTATGTAAACAGTAAGGACTGTTTAGTTTCCTGTTCGCTGGACAAAATGTTCCCATCGCTTTGTAAAATATACTTGGAAAGGTTAATTTAATATGCGCAAGGCGTGCGGTAAGTGACTGGGAGGTGGACGTGCTTCTGATGGTGCTTGCCGAGGCCATGCGACAGGTGAAACTGTGGCTGGCTGCAGCAGCACAACAAACACGCTCATCCACAAGACTTGGCTTCCTGTCCCAAATTTGCAGGGGAGCACGGGACACAACTCTTGAAGCCAGTACAGTGTGAACAGGTGGTCGGTTGGATAGCAGATAATGCTTCCGGCATAATTCTTTTAAGAAATAAGAATACCAGAGACGTTTCAGAAAATCAATGTATAACCTTTTCCACCAACTATAGTAAAAATTATCATCAGGTAATTAATATCATTAAAAAAAAGTCTACCAATTTTATGCACTGATGAGACTTTAAATAAAATCCTTGATGGGGGTTGTCGTTTTATATCTAAGAGAGGATTAACTATTGGAAACAGAGTTTCCCCAAGCGACCATACAAATTTGCAAAATATAACACATATACTTTTTCTACCGGGGCTTGCTCCCCAGAAAAAAGAAAGATATAAGAGTATATTATTGAACCATAAAATCGTTTTTTATTGAAAAAAGAAATTAAAAAAGACATAAAATACAATACAGTGCTTCACAAAAGTGAGCAGGAGGCAAAATGGTTCTGTGTGCACAGGCTGTTAGATACAATTGGAAAAATCCTTAATGAAAAAGACCCTCATGATAGATAGAACTATAGGAAAAACAAGTATATTTCAATGGGTTGTTCCATAATATCAATTTTGAAGCTAACAATAGCTCATAATACAAGAGCAATCCTAGTGGGTGATTCAATCAAAAATTTAAATGTTGTATACACAAGATTGGTATTATGGAACAATCCATTGAAATATACTTGTTTTTCCTATAGTTCTATCTATCATGAGGGTCTTTTTCATTAAGGATTTTTCCAATTGTATCTAACAGCCTGTGCACACAGAACCATTTTGCCTCCTGCTCACTTTTGTGAAGCACTGTATTGTATTTTATGTCTTTTTTAATTTCTTTTTTCAATAAAAAACGATTAAATAATGGTTAAATAATATACTCTTATATCTTTCTTTTTCTGGGGAGCAAGCCCTGGTAGAAAAAGTATATGTGTTATGTCTAAAAATTAGTTTATGACCAAAATTATTATATAGGACTCCATTAGTGGAACGGTGTTGTTAATAAATTTGGAAAATAGTACTAATTCACAAAATTGGCTTTCAATTAAGGGTTCGTATCGGTGTGGCAAAATGAATTGCTGTTTATGTGTTTATATGCTTAATACGGGCAATTTTGTTTCAATGAAATATAAGAAAGACTATTCCATAAAAAGCTTTATAAACTGCAGTAGCACCTATATTGTTTATTCTATTGTCTGTGATAAATGTCAATTGCAGTATGTTGGGTGCACCACAAGGACTCTCAGGAAGCGGATCTCGGAACATATATCTGATCCACAAAACAGCAGTATGTGAAATCTGTCAGGTGCTTCACAACATTTTGCTAATTGCCATGGTGGAGATGTGAGCTCTCTGAGAGTAAATGGAGTAGAACGAGTTTTTTCTTCAAAAAGGGGAGGAGACAGACTTAGGGAATTATGACTTAGGGAAGCGGCATGGATTTTAAAATGAAACAGCCGGAGACCAGATGGTATGAATATAAAGACAGATTTAATGTATATTTATTAAGATTGGATGGATTATTATTAGTGATGAGCGAGCATGTTCGCTACTGCTCGGTGCTCACCCGAGCATCTCACTGCTCGGTGCTCGCCAAGTATTTCCGGGGTTGCTCAGCAGGAGCTCTGGTCTCCTCCCTGCATGTTTGGCACTCTTTAGAGCGCCAATGAACATGCAGGGATTGCCTGCCACTCACTGTAATGCTGCAGCCATGTTGGTTGTGGCATTTCAGTGATTGGCTGGCCGCACAGCGTCATCAGGTCTATATCAGACCTGGCGCCGCCATGCTCGTCACAGTCACTCCGGAATCAGACAGTGTAGGGAGAGCTGCTGCTGCGTCAGGGAGAGATTTGCTTGTTTATTAGGTAGTGTAGGGAGAAAAACTGGACATTACACATATCCATCTTAACAAACAGTCCTTCTGAGGACTAATCCATCTGCAGAGATATCACGCAGGCAGTGTATATAGGCATGCAGGGTATATAGCAGACTGCAGTGCATATAGCACAAGAGGCTCCATTCCAGTTCTGTCTGCTGCTGCTGTTAGATATTTCTAGAAATAGGCCAAGGTCTCAGGGGCCAGGAATCATTTTTTTTTGGATCTTAAGCCTCATTATTTGCTTAAAAAGAACACAGTTTTTCTGCGCCATTTGCTTGTTGGCACTGCAGAATACAGCCAGGTCCTTTCCATATTACAGCGCTAAAAATCCAGCTATTTAAAACTGTGGTTTGTCCGTCACACGGATCACATATAATTGTGCTGTAAATACTGCCATTTCTGGCCTCCATTAAAAAAAATTTCAGTGTGGCAATTGACACCAGTTTGCTGTTCAAATAGTTACCTACAGTCCAGGTATTTAAAACTGTGTTTTCTCCGTCACACAGATCACATGTACGTTTTCCGAAAATACTGCCATTTCTGACCTCCATTAAAAAATTTTCAGTGTGTCTGTTAAGCAATTGACACCAGATTGCTGTTCAAAATAGTTACCTACAGGCCAGATACAGTATATAAAACTGTTTCCTCCGTCACACGGATCACATATACATTTTCAGAAAATACTGCCATTTCTGACCTCCATTAAAAATTAGTTTCAGTGTGTCAGTGATGCAATTGACACCAGTTTGCTATTCAAAATAGTTATCTACAGGCCAGGTGTTACGCACACGCCCGGACTGACTGGCGTGAGCGTGGTTAGTGATCCCACTGGACCATGAACCAAGGAGTGCCTGGAGGGCCGTGACTAAGTATCAACTCGGTCCGACTAAGGTCGCACGGCGGCTAAGTCCACTCCGTGAACCAGGGAGGAACCGAGCAGAGGGACCAGGTGCTACTCCAGGTCAGACCCCGGTCACAGCTGTTGACCCACACCGGGGAATGCAGGACCGGGCAGGTTAGGCTGGCATACAGACAGGTGGGTACTGGCAGGCATGGCTGGTATGCAGACAGGTGGGTACTGGCAGGCACGGCTGGTCTGCAGACAGGTGGGTACTGGCAGGTAGGAACACAGGCAAGATAGGGACCAGTACAGACTGGGATACAGGAAGAGAGCTGCAGGTGCGGTAGACAAGCAGAGCAGAGCAAGAGCCGCAGGTGCGGTAGACAAGCAGAGCAGAGCAAAACCCGCAGG
This sequence comes from Phyllobates terribilis, assembly GCF_046119375.1. Lineage (NCBI taxonomy): Eukaryota > Metazoa > Chordata > Amphibia > Anura > Dendrobatidae > Phyllobates > Phyllobates terribilis. Next base: position 41,342,332 of record NW_027362761.1, on the reverse strand, counting down.
TGCTGTAGACAAGCAGAGCACAGCAAAACCCGCAGGTGCGGTAGACAAGCAGAGCAGAGCAAAACCCGCAGGTGCGGTAGACAAGCAGAGCAGAGCAAAACCCGCAGGTGCGGTAGACAAGCAGAGCAGAGCAAAACCCGCAAGTGCAGTAGACAAGCAGAGCAGAGAAAAACCCGCAGGTGCGGTAGACAAGCAGAGCAGAGCAAAACTCGCAGATGTGGTAGACAAGCAGAGCAGAGCAAAACCCGCAGGTGCGGTAGTCAAGCAGAGCAGAGCAAAACCCGCAGGTGCGGTAGTCAAGCAGAGCAGAGCAAAACCCGCAGGTGCGGTAGACAAGCAGAGCACAGCAAAACCCGCAGTTGCGGTAGACATGCAGAGCAGAGCAAAACCTGCAGGTGCGGTAGACAAGCAGAGCAGAGCAAATACACACAAGGTACTTACAATGAAGTAGCGAGTGGACACTAAACTCACAAACAGAAGTACAGAGACAAAAAGTTGGAGTTAGGTGCAGGTTCAGACACTGCAGGAAAAGGGAAGATACGGACATAGAGGCAAACAAGTAACGGGCTAGGACATTGTTCAGGCAGGAGCTGAACAAGGAACAAGATACAGGAACGAGCCTGGGAACTCAGCCCCCAGGGTGGCGGAAACAGACTAGAAGTCACAGATACAGGTAACTGGCCTCGGTATACAGCCCCCAGGGTGGCAGAGCAGACTAGAAATCACAGATACAGGTAACAGGCCTGGGTATACAGCCCCCAGGGTGGCGGAAACAGACGAGATACAGGACAGGACCTGGCAACTCAGTTGCACAGAACACACTGAAAGAAAGTGTTGCTCAGGCACCTCCTACTGGGTGGAGAGGGTTTAAGTATCCAGTGACTCACAGCAATAGGCTGGGGACGCATTAGGACTGTGCACACAGTAACTATTAGAAACAGGTAGTAACCGCGCCGCCGCCCTAAGCAATCAGACAAGAGACATGCACACAGCAGATACTGAAGCAAAGTGTGCAGCCAGGAATGATAGGTAAGATGGCGGTCCTGCATGGTGGGAGGTGGTAAGCTATGCACGCACGCCGCCAGGGATGTTACACCAGGTATTTAAAACTGTGCTTTGTCCGTCCCACGGATCACATAAGTTCGCTCCATATTGTCCTCCATTTAAAATGGTCAAGGCACGTGGCAAGGGACGGGGAACTGGACGTGATGGTGATGATGGTGGATGCAGAGGCCATGGGCAAGCTGAAATTGTGCCACAACAAACACCCACATCTTCTCGCTCGACCTTCCATTCCCAATTAATAGGGGACCGCAGAACACCACTATTGAACGCAGAGCAGTGTGAAAAGGTTATTGGTTGGATAGCAGATAATGCTTCCAATCACTTAGCCACCACCACCACCACCTTGTCTTCCACACGGTCAAGTCTCAGTAGCTGTGAGTCTGGACCGCATATTCCTCACCCTGAACCTCCTTCCTCCCACCATGCCGAGTGCCCAGAGACAACTGATCCCACACTTGGACACTCAAAAGAGCTGTTCACTTTTCCATTTATAGCTTCGGGCCTCTCGCCCGGTCCACTTGAAGCGGGGCAAGAGGAGATCGCATGTAGCGATGCCCAAATATTTGAGCAGCCACGGTCACATGAAGGTGACTGTGGGAAAGTGTCACAAGAGGTGGACGATGATGAGACACAATTGCCAGAAAGTCAGGAGGAGGACCAGGGTGCGGAAGTAGAAGACGAGGTGGTGGATGATATAGTAACTAAACCAACCTGGTAGGAGGACATGCAGAGCGAGGACAGCAGCACACAGGGGAAGGGAGGTAGAGCACCCCAACAGGCAGAAAAGAAGCAGTGTGGTAGCCGCAGAAAGAAGGCAGGCAACCGTTCCCCGTAACACCAACGGTCTTCCCGAGTCTGGTTGTTTTTTAAAGACTCTGCCAAAAACCCCAAAAAGGCCATTTGCACCACCTGTCAGGTCAGCATCAGCAGGGGTGGCAAAACTAGCGGCCTGACCAACAAGAGCATGATCAGGCACATGGCAGCAAAGCAACCTACTGTGTGGGCAGAACCCCAGGGTCCAGGAACAGTGTCTGCGGGTGGCACCATTTCTTCTTCCGCTGTTGTCCCATGCAAGCCAATCCCCTGTGCATGGTGTATGCGAAGATGCCTCCTTCCCTGCATCTGTCGTTGCACACTCTCAAGTAGCAGCATCAGGAAGCAAGTCCACGTCCTAGTCCCAGCGCAGCGTTCAGTTGTCCATATCCCAGTCCTTGGAACGCAAGCGCAAATCGCAAGTACTCGGTCCCCAGTCGCCACTATTTCTCCCGGTGTGCTCCTGATCCTCATCCTCTTCAACCTCCATTGCCGAAATGACCACATCAGTCACAAGCTGAAAGCACCGCAGCACTGCCTTTGTCAAGCAGTAACAGGCTGTGCTGAAGATAACATGCTTAATGCTTAGGTGACAAACCGTCCAGCGCTGCAGAGTTGTTGAAAGCTGTAACACCGCAGCCTGATCTGTGGCTCTCAATGCTGAACATACGGCCAGGCATGGTCGTGTGTGACAGTGGGCGGAACCTGGTGACGGAGAAATGACAGCCGGAGTAGATACGGTTTCCCTCTATGCCAGTCCTTTCACTGAGCTAAAGAATATGGCTGTGGTGAAATACAACTCCCACTGAGAATCTGTTTCAGATTGAAAAGCATTGTGCCCACCAGAGGATTTGATTCTGAGTGCTCACCTTTCTCCCCTGCTCAAGAGCCTCATAGCAGCTGCAAAGTTAGCGCTATCATGAACTCTCCTGATGTAGAAACCAGGGCACACCAGTGGATTCTCTGGTGAGACCGTCCAACCCTGCTGAGAAGCAGTCCTGACTAAGAAAAGTGTGTGGGAAGGTTCCCCCACACGCTATGGCTGCTTTTCTACTGAGGAGGAAACACACGCAAACACGGGGAGAACATACAAAGTCCTTGCAGATGTTGTCCTTGCTGGGATTTGAACCCAGGATCCCAGCGCTGCAAGGCTTCAGTGCTAGCCACTGATCCAATATGCTGCCGTTCACCCTCTAATATCTAACAGGCTGGAGAAACTTGCACCTACTGCCACTCTATCTTCAGCTCCTTTGTGAGAAAATGTATTTTGGCAGCCACTCAGTCTACCAAATAAAATTCCTGAGAAGGAAATTGGGGATGTCTTCGCTACTGGTACTGGGGGACAGTGCTAAAACCATGGTGTCGTACCATAGTTTACTGGAAATATTCCAGGCTGGTAGGAGGCAAGCAAATTCCCACAGAAAAGTACCAGTAGTAATGTTCAGGGACCCGCGCTTGTAGAAGGCGGAGACAACACCGGGAGAAATAGAGGCGGCTGGGGACCGAGTATAGACACGAGGCATGAGGCATGAGTTTGTGAAAAGCTTCCGCCTCCACGAGCCTAAAAGGCCACATTTCAAGTACAAGCAGCTGCCCAGAAATCTGGCAGTTTAGTATTGCGGCCTGTGGGTGGGTGGCTGGCATTCCAAGTAACAGAAAACTAAGCAGATGGTGGCCTCTATCATCATCATGGCCTCACCTCGGCACTATGAACTCTCCTCAAGGAGAAGCCAGGGCCCACCGGAGGAGTCTCCCGTTTTCTGGTGGGTCTGTCCAACCCTGCTGAGAAGCAGCCCTGGATAAGAAAAGTGTGGGGGAAGGTTCCCGGACACTCTATGGCTGCTTATTTAATGTGGATCGGACGTGCTTATGCATGTTATTTCTCAAACCACATTGCAGATCAGGCCATTGCCCAACTCTGTTGTCATGAAATTAAATGCGCAAAGAAAGATGTTTGTGTCTCAAAGCACCACCGACAAGTGCGAGTTGATGTTGGACGGGCTGCCATTGCTTCTGCAACAAGCTGCATTAGAGGACTTCCTGGGAGAAATGACACCCAGAGAAGATACAGTTTCCCTCTATGCCAGTCCTTTCACCAAGCTAAAGAATATAGCTGTGGTGAAATACAACTCAGCAAAAAAAGCTGGACTGGCTCTGTACCGTCCCTGGCCACATTCACCTGTCCAGGTGTTTGTGGTTAGGCGGTCCTTCCCAGTAAGTGCACTGGGGAGGGCACGGGTAATGTTGTGGGAGCCATGCTTGTGGAAGGCGGAGACGACATTGGGACAAATAGTGGCGGCTGGGGACCGAGTATGGATACACGGTCGCCGCCGCCATAAGACTGTGGACAGCTTCTGCCTCCACAAGCCTAAAAGGCCACATTTCAAGTGCAAGCAGCTGTCAAAAATTTGGCAGTATAGTATTGCAACCTGTGGGTGGGTGGGTGGCTGGCTGTATACTTGCACATGCATTCCAAGGAATGGGGTAGGGACAACTGAACGCTGCACTGGGACAAAGACGTGGATGGTAATTGTTGCAAGTCTGCAACGACAGGTGCATGGTGGGAGGCATCTTCGCATGTGTGGCGCCCCTGAGGGTTCAGTCGCCACAGAGGTACTGCGTCTCACCCAGAGGTGTGGTACCTCACTCTCAGGTAAGGATGGAGTACAGTTCAGGACCCTAACACCTGCATTCACTACACCACATTTCCGGGGGACAGGGCGAGATTGCTCCTACGGGAGAGCACAGTCCCTGGTCCCTGGCTGGAGTGGGGGGGAACCACCTAGAGAGGGGGAACCATGTAGTGGATGGGGTGGAGGAAGTAGATCCTGGGAGCACTTGAGTAGGAGCAGTATAAAATAGAGACACCATCTTAGGTCAGAGTGGAATTCAGAGAGTCCAGTGAGAGGAGGAGAAGTGACAGGAGCAGAGGCTCTGTATGAGCTCTGCTCCAGAGGTGGGCCTAGCATGTGAGGCCCAGGACTGAAGGAGAGAAGAGAGAAGTAGGAGCAGGAAGGCTCCAGGAACCGAAGAGACCCTAGGGGTACGGGCCGTGCAGAAGGCCACCCGTACGCCCGCTGCTACCAGGAGGTAGACGGGTCAGGCCAGATAAAGGGGAACCGGTCCCTCAACTAGCGGAGAAACAGCAAGGCTCAACTAGAAACCGGAGGCTGCAGCACTTTATGTACCGTAAGCCAAAAGTCCACACCAGTCTCACTAAGAAGGTAGCCACATAGGACTCAGGGGACAGAACAGACGTCGCCCGCCAAGGCCCGAGGGTACCGGATAGAAGTGTCACTGAGTGTGAGGTGCAGGGAGAAGGCCAGAGAAAGGACACACAGAAGGGGGTCCTGCTAAATACTCCGGAGTTACCTGGGGGTCGGCTGAACCCCTCACTGAGTGAGCACAGAACGTTACATGGGTCCCTGTAACAAGAACTGCAACAACTGTGAGTAAAGATCTTGGGACTGCATCACACGGACTCTGTGTTCATTACTGACTCCCTGCACTACAACCACCATCATCCACCCACACTGCCCTGAAGCTACACTCTTCCTATGGGGAGTAATAATACCCTTGCTACAATACCACCAGCTTCAGAGGACTGTTCCGCAGCGGCGGCCCCCTTTAGCCGCACTCCACAGGTGGCGTAGTCGGACATTAAAAAAAACCCTATATACAAATAACCCCATGGATTGACCGCCCTGGGTCACGGACCGGGTCACCGCCATGGTGACTACAACCCCCAGCGTCTACCGGCCCGGCTCCGGGTACCCCACGGCCCAGGGGGCGCGTCACATGCGCCAAGGATCACTTAAGATGGGCACACTTTTAGGCTGTGACCTGGGAGTCAGAGATGTTTCCAGAGGTCTTCCCCTTGCTGTTCCCAAATCTTTTCAGCACTGTATGCATGTGTCTGATGATCTGTCACACACCACATGGTCAGATAAGGTTGTAAAATGTTAAAATGACATTTCCCAGTAAATGCATTTGTCTTGGTTGAAAGCAATGCAAAAGTGCAAAAATGCATCAAAAACGCTACGTGTGAACATAGCCCAAGATGTGGAGGAGTATTTTGCTTCCAGGGGTCTTCCCCATGCTGTTCCCATGTAATTTGAGCACTGTTCCCGTCGATTTGGGCAGTTTTTAGGCCCTCTGTAGACTGCCGGGGGGAGCCGCCTGATAAATGCTCGAGTTTCCCATAGACTTACATTGGGCTCGTTGCTCGGGTTTAGCACCCGAGTATTCCAATTTGCTCGACCCGAGAAACGAGTACCCTAGCATTTTAGTGCTTGCTCATCACTAATTATTATATTTATTTTGTAGTTTTTTGCTTTTGGTAAACAGACTTATTACCCTACGTCACTTCCTTTTATCAACACTATTTAAATAACACTAATGGCGCTAACATCATGCATAACTAGGACTAATGACCCAGTGTTCGAAACGAGTCAGTTGCAAGCTTCTGACAATAGCGTTTTTTTATCATGAATTAATTTTTAAACTAATTTTTCAATAAATGTTGTTTTTTAATTGAAAAAACTTTTTTTCCGGATTGGAGGTGCTGTATCCTTCTTTTTTCATTTGGATTTCTATTTTGCTGCTGACACAAGCCTCATTGTCCGTGCACGGCCAGAAAAACCTTCTCAGAAGGACTGGTGAGCTGGTACACTAATTAAATTTGTTTACTTTGCATTGCATGTCAGCAAGTGGTTTCCGTGCTCATCTATGTACATGCATAGACATTTATAATTAAGAAAAGCTTTCAAATGGATTCTCCTCTAACTGAAGATAATGACTTTTATAATATGGATAGCCAAGCCAAATTACGAAAAACAGCTAACATTTTTTCCACAAATAGTAAAGAGGTTTCAGGTGAACAAAGTGACATTCAAGAACCCTTAAAGCAGCTTGAAAAACATATTGACTTAAGATCTTGTGGGATTCTGTGATGTTGCAGAATTATATAGATAAATCTATGATACCCAGGGAGTTGAGAATAAAAATACTTTATTTATGGTGATGATTTTATACGCAAATGGGATTCAATTCTAAGTGAGTGTTCCGTTCAATTAATGACACTTATAATTCAGAATGAAAAAGAAAAAATTGAATCAATTAATCTGGAGATTAAAGAAATTGAAAAAATATTAATACCTCATGTCAACACTAATATATACATTGCAACCAAAACTAAGATTAATGAAAATTTATGCAAACTGGAGGACATGATTACTTCAATTAAACAGAACAAATTCAAGAGGGATATAACAGATTATGAAAATGTGCATATCTATGATTGGCATCAATACCAAGACAAGCCTAAATCGATATTGAGAAATAATTATAGGAAAGGGCATTATAAGAACAGAAATCAACAGAGACGAGTCAGCTTTACTTCTTCTGACTTGGATACCACTGATGGTAATAATGATTCATCGGATTATGAATCAGGATCAATGGATTTTTTTCAATCTAAAAAACCTTTTCCAAAAATCGGGATGGATTCTGTCATACAACTAAAGCAGAGACAATACCAAAAAAAAGAAAAAGAGCAGGTGGGAAACACCGAAAAACAAATGCACAACTATTTCACATGTCAAAAGAAATGAATTATGCAGATTCCAAGGATGACCTAACTATTGTCAATATTTCTGCTACTATTATAAATTAATCACAAATTAATGTTCTCAAAAAAGGATTAAAGTTTGTGCCTACACAGAAGTTTGATTTATTATCCACAATTATGGATGTAAATAAATTTATCAGGCGCCTGACACATTTCATGCAAAATGACAAAGAAGTTCTTCCACCTGAAACTCATTTAAAAAGTGAACATATTAATGAGTATACCGGTCTTACCTTTATGGAACAAGTTTCCTTAATCAATTTACAATCCTTGTCGGAAAATGGACCCAAGTGATTTTCTCTATATGATAGCAATTTTGATGTTAAGGTACCTAACCCTGATTTTACCCTGTACAAGCTCGCTGTATGGCTATGACTGAATTTCAACATACAGTAGAAAGGGAACTTAAGATGTTACATGATAAATCATCATCTATGCGATCCAATTTGAGTATACATGAACAAAACGCTATGAAGGCACTACAAAATAATAAAAACATCGTAATAAATTTTTTTGACAGCGACGGATCAATTGTCATTCTGGATAGAGGAAACTATGAAAGGGAAATTTTGAAAATACTAAATGACACAAAAATTTATCGTAAAATTACTTCTGATCCGACTTCAAAAATACAGGAAAAATTTAAACAACTAAAGGACAGAGGTTTGGAACTTGGATTAATAAACAAAAAGCAAGCAGATTATTTTAATCCTGAAAATCCACAGGTTCCTTTAATACATGCCCTACCTAAAACACACAAAGAAGTGTTTCCTCCTCAATTTAGACCTATAGTATCTGGTATAGGATCTGCGTCAGAAAATCTTGGTAAATGGTTGGATGAAAGGCTGAAGCCTTTGGTTTTAACATCTGCTAGTTATATACAAGATAGTAAGCATGTATTGAACATTATGAATAACATCAAGTCGTGTGAAAATTATGTATGGTTAACTTGTGATGTAACCTCTTTGTATACTTCAGTACCACATGAGCTGGCATATTTATCGGTTTTCGAACAACTCCAGCAATATTCTGATTATTCAGCGGAATTAATTGATTACATTCTACAGGTTATGAGTTTTTTATTAACTCATAACTATTTTTCATTTTTAGGAGTGTTTTACTTGCAATGACAAGGATGTGCGATGGGGGCAAAATTTTCTCCGGCTCTTGCTAACATATTTATGAACTGGTGGGAAGATCGTTATGTTTATAGTGTTTCTAATCCCTTTCTGTCCAGTATTTTTTGGTATGGACGCTTCATAGACGATACACTCATCATCTGGTGTGGCAGTGAAGCATCCATACCGAAATTTATTGGATATATACTGTAAATGACAATGGTTGCAATGTCCATTTTACCTTTCATTTTGATTCCTCTGAAATTAATTTTCTGGATATACATATGAGTGGAAATATTCATACTAAATTGGTAACTTGTTGTCTACATAGAAAAGCTACAGCGGGTAATTTTCTTCTGTATGCAACAAGTTGCCACCCGGGACATATAATTCATAATCTACGTGTAGGTGAATATGTCCATGCTAAACGTTGCTGTTCTCTGGGTGAAGAATATGAAAAAGAATGTGCAAAAATTGATTTGCGTTTTTCTAAAAGGGGTTATTCAAAAAAAATATTAAAGTTAGCAAAAAACAAAGCAGATTCTAAAACTAGACAGGCGTATTTGGCACAAAGAAATAAGAATACCAGAGACGTTTCAGAAAATCAATGTATAACCTTTTCCACCAACTACAGTAAAAATTATCATCAGGTAGTTAATATCATTAAAAAAAATCTACCAATTTTATGCACTGATGAGAAAAATAAATAAAATAAATAATAAATAAATAAAATCCTTGATGGGGGTTGTCGTTTTATAGCTAAGAGAGGATTAACTATTGGAAACAGAGTTTCCCTAAGCGACCATACAAATTTGGAAAATAGTACTGTAGCATCGGAGTCTCTGCCTCCTCCCAGGCAGAGATGCCGTCCCTCTCACCTCCTCTCTCCCCGCGCTCCCCGCTCTCCTTCTCATCCTGCTGTCGGCGCGCGCAGTCCTGTAGCATCGGCGTCTCTGACTCCTGCCAGGCAGAGACGCCGTCCCTCTCACCTCCTCTCTCCCCATGCTCCCCGCTCTCCTTCTCTTCCTGCTGTCGCCGCGCGCAGTCCCCCGGGCACTGTGCTTAGGGCGCGCGAGCGCTCCTCCCCTCTTAAAGGGGCCGCGCGTGCCGTCCTAAGGAGTCCCCGGCCAATAGCCGAGGGTCCTCCCATATATAGGGCACCTACTCCAAAATGGAGGTGCCCGAGCAAAGTTGTTGCACAGTTACTTATCTCTGCTTCAGCCCTCAGGTTACGCTGCTTGCCTGACTCCTCGTCCTGCCTGCCAGCCTGTTATCTGCCCGTTACCTGCCGAGTCTGCCTGCCCGCTCACCTGGAGCGCTCACCTGTTACCTGCCTTGTCTGTCAGTCCGCTCACCTGGGAGCACCCGCCTGTTACCTGCCTGTTACCTGCCTTGTCTGTCAGCCCGCTCACCTGCGAGCACCCGCCTGTTACCTGCCGTGTCCGTCAGCCCGCTCACCTGGGAGCGCTCATCTGTTACCTGCCGTGTCTGTCAGCCCGCTCACCTGGGAGCGCTCGCCTATTACCTGCCTGTTACCAGACTGTCCATCTAGAGACTTCTGCCTGTCACTTGCCGTGACCACCTGACAGCCTACCCGGAGGCTCCCGCCTGTCACCTGCTGTGCCTACCAGTCCATCCTCCAGTACCACTCATCAGCCGGCCTGCTGTGTCATCTGCTATACCGGTCAGTCCCTGCGTTCTGACCCATGGGAGTCACCTGCTCTCTTACAAGGTCGTCCCCAGATTAGCACCTGGTCCCTCTGCTCGGTCCCTCCCTGGTCACGGAGTCGTTAGCCGCCGTACGACCAGGGTCGGTCCGGATTGATACTTAGACACGCCCCTCTGGGTCCCTCCTTGCACCACAGCACAGAGGTTCCACCACCCGGACCCGTAACAGTTTGCTCGGGCCATGGAACCCGGTGGCACCCAAGTGTTATGTTCTGCTACCAAAGCTAAGGAAAGAGAGGAGATCTGTCCCTACTATAAGACTCAGCTGAATCCCTACGATGTAACAGGGAACCTGATCCTGCGATCAGACCTGCTAAAGTCCTAATCTAGTCTGTACGGAGACCTATAGATTTGGGGAGGGAATCCCTACAAGTACTAAGGACTGGGAGGAATATGGGACACCTCCTAACAGAAATAGCAGCAGACAGACGAACAAACAAAATAGATAGAACCTAGAGGTCCGTAGACCAAGCAAACTAACAGAGTTAGATACAGAGCACAGGCTAGCTAGAAAGTAGATATACAATGAAGTCCAGCAAAGCCAGAAGGGCGGAGCAGGATTAAATAGGCCAACAAGGTCATGTGACCAGCAAAGGAAAAAAAACCTAACAGCAAGGTTCTAACAGTACCCCCCCTTCTAAGAGGATCCTCCGGATCCCCTAGGACCAGGCTTATCAGGAAATCTCCTGTGAAACGCTCTGATAAGTCTGGACGCGGAAACATCATCTGACCTCACCCAAGAGTTATCCTCGGGTCCGAAACCTTTCCAGGCCACAAGATACTGCAAACTACCTCTATACCGTCTAGAGTCAAGGATGCGAGAAATTTCATATTCCCCGTCCTCCACCACCGGAGGAACAGAGGCAGAGGCGTCACCATCCGACACAACAGCTTTTTTTAACAGAGAGACATGAAAGACCGGATTAATTCTCCAGGAGGTAGGAACCTCCAACCTAACAGCAGATTGGTTGACAACCTGAAGCACCTTAAAGGGCCCTACAAACTTGGGACCCAATTTCTTAGAAGGAATCCTCAACCGCAGATTCCTAGAGGACAACCAAACCATGTCACCAACAGCGAACAAAACCTCCTGTCGTTTCCTATCAAAGTAGTCTTTAGATTTTCTGTTGGCCTCCTGAAGATTACCACGCACATCCGTCCAAACTCTTTCCAAATCACCGGAAAAATTCTCCTCCTCAGGCACGGCAGATCCCAACTTGGAGAACGACCCAAACGACGGATGTCTCCCAGAACAACAAAAAAAAGGCGAACAACCAGCAGAAGAAGATGTATGATTGTTCAGAGCAAATTCGGCAAGTGGCAGAAACTCAGACCACCCCTCTTGATTGTCTGCCACAAAACAACGCAAGAACTGCTCAACATCCTGGTTTTTCCTTTCTGTCTGGCCATTAGATTCAGGATGATATCCGGACGAAAACGACAAATGAATTCCCAACCTGTCACAAAAGGCACGCCAAAAACGAGCCACGAACTGAGGACCCCTATCAGAAACAATGTCAGTAGGAACGCCATGAAGTCTGACAATTTCCTTGACAAAGGCCTTAGCGAGAGTTTTAGCGCAGGGCAGTTTGACGAAGGGAACCAAGTGACACATCTTGCTAAAACGGTCCACGACCACCCAGATGACAGTAAAACCCTCAGAGGGGGGAAGGTCAGTTATAAAGTCCATAGCCAAATGTGTCCAAGGAGCACTGGGGACCTCCAAAGGACAAAGCAACCCCGCAGCAGGAGTATGTGAGGACTTAGATCTAGCACATATAGTACATTGGCGCACCCACTTAATGACTTCCTTCTGCCATCCAGGCCACCAAAAACTGCGACCCACCAGTCTCTTGGTCTCAGAGATTCCGGGATGACCTGCCAACCGAGATTCGTGACACTCAACAAACAAATCTCTCCTAAAGGTCCCAGGCACAAACAACCTCCCATGAGGAGTGTTAGATGGGGCATTCTCCTGAGCTTTAAGAATCTCATCTTCCAAAACGGAGTCTAAAGCAGCTATCACAACACCTTCTTGTAAAATGTTTTCCTCTTTCTCAGCACCGACTATGGGAGAAAAACTGCGAGACAAGGCATCCGCCTTAACATTCTTAGTACCAGGGATGTAAGTAACGGAGAAATTAAACCGCGAGAAAAACAGTGCCCACCTAGCCTGACGGGCATTCAGGCGCTTGGCAGCGTCAAGATATATCAGATTTTTATGATCCGTAAGAACCTGAACGGGAAATTCCGCACCTTCCAAGAAGTGGCGCCAGTGTTCAAATGCGAGTTTAATAGCCAATAATTCCCGATTACCAATATCGTAATTCAATTCAGTCTCCGAAAATTTTTTTGAAAAAAATGCACAGGGATGTAATCCATCCCCGTTATCCTGAGACAATACTGCGCCAACCCCCACAGAGGAAGCATCAACCTCAACCAAAAACGGCCTAGTAACATCAGGCTGCATAAGGATGGGAGCAGAGGTGAACCTCTCCTTGAGATACACAAAAGCTTCAATGGCCTCAGAAGACCACTGAACCGCATCAGCACCTTTCCTGGTGAGATCAGTCAGAGGTTTGACAATACTAGAAAATTTTTTTATGAATTTTCTATAGTAATTGGCGAAACCCAAAAACCTCTGTATTGATTTCAAACCAATAGGCCTAGGCCATTCCTGCACAGCCTGAACCTTAACCGGATCCATCTCAAAACCTTTGCTGGAGATAATGTAGCCCAAAAAACTAATTCTCTGTACAGCGAACTCACATTTCTCCAGCTTAGCAAAAAGCGAATTGTCCATTAATAACTGTAATACCTCACGCACGCTCCGCCAATGAGACTCCAGATCTGGCGAATAAATCAAAATGTCATCCAAATACACAACCACATTTTTACCGATCAAAGGTCTAAGGATGTCATTAATCAGATTCTGAAAAAATGCAGGAGCATTAGTAAGACCAAAAGGCATAACCAGATTCTCAAAATGACCCACAGGAGTGTTAAAAGCAGTCTTCCATTCATCACCCTCCTTCATGCGCAACAGATTGTATGCCCCCTTAAGGTCAATTTTAGAGAACCACTTGGCCCCCAATAACTGGTTAAACAGATCAGGAATCAATGGCAGTGGGTAAGGATTGCGTACCGTAATTTTGTTAATCTCACGAAAATCCAGACAAGGACGTAAACCGCCGTCCTTTTTTTTTACAAAAAAAAATCCAACCGCCACAGGAGACTTAGAGGGCCTAATGTGACCGGCGGCCAAACTTGTCTGTATGTATTCCTCCAAAGCCTTCCTCTCAGGAATAGTAAGGTTAAATAAACGACTTTTAGGAAGAGTCGCTCCAGGGACAAATTCAATAGAACAATCATAGTCTCTATGGGGAGGCAAAACCTGCGATTCTTTCTCAGAAAAAACTCTCCAAAAATCCTGAATAGGAACAGGCAATTCTCCCCTATCCACAGCTGCAATACGCCCGTTACAACACTTGTCATAACATTTATGGCTCCAGGATTTAATTTCACTGGTAGACCAATCCAGTACAGGATTGTGAAATTTTAACCAGGGCAAACCCAATATTACTGGAGAAGGCAAGTTATTCAACACTACCAAATCCAATTTCTCATGGTGAACACCATTAATAGTGAGAGGAAATTCACTGACCTTGAGAGTAATATTCTTCAAAGGGGAGCCATCCACAGAAACCACAGCAATGGGGGATGATAAAGGTTCAGGTTTTAAATTGAGTTTTTCCACGAATCCCCCATCAATAACATTCAGTGTAGACCCGCAATCAACAAACACCCGAAATTCCATTAATTTTTCCTGAGCAATCGTGGAAGCAGCTAAAAATATACCCTTGGAATTTAAACAGGCAATACGGGCGTGACTGACCATTTTTTTTTCTTTCTTCATACGAAGCTCACAGCCTTTAATCAAATGACCAGATTTTCCACAATAGAAACACAAGCCTTCTGAAAAACGACGGTGTTTTTCTTGAGAGCGAGGTGCCACCGATCCAATCTCCATCGGTTCACCACTGTTAGTACACACATTATCATAACCAGAAACTGACATAGCAGAGGATTTGCTCTCATTAACCCTAGCACGCAGTCTTCTGTCCACCCGTATAGCTAATTGCATAGCCTGTTGCAAATCCTCAGGTGTAGGATAAGCAATTAGCAGGTCTTTAACCTTTTCACTGAGCCCAGCAAGAAATAGACTTTTCAGAGCAGAATCGTTCCACCCTGTTTGAGTGGACCAACGACGAAAATGTGTACAATATTTTTCCATATTACCTGATCCTTGTTTTAAACGTCTCAACTCAGTCTCAGCTGATGCCACACGGTCAGAATCATCATATAATAGTCCTAAAGCAGAAAAAAAACTATCCACTGATCTGAAGCATGTATCACTAGGTTGCAAAGAAAAGGCCCACTCCTGAGGCTCTTTGCGCAAAAGTGACATTATGAACCCTACGCGCTGGGATTCATCCCCAGAGGACTTGGGTCTCAAACGAAAATACAATAAGCAAGCATTTTTAAATGAAAAAAATTCTCGATGTTCACCAAAAAATAAATCCGGCAAACATACTTTAGGCTCCAAGAAATATGCTCCAGGACAGTTACTCACGTGCTGACGGAGCTCGGCCACTTCCAGAGAGAGTCCCTGCAGGTGTTTAGCCAAATCCTGAACCGACACCATGATGGAACAAAAAAAAATCTTTCCTTAGAGAATTTACAGGCTGGACTTACTGTTATGTTCTGCTACCAAAGCTAAGGAAAGAGAGGAGATCTGTCCCTACTATAAGACTCAGCTGAATCCCTACGATGTAACAGGGAACCTGATCCTGCGATCAGACCTGCTAAAGTCCTAATCTAGTCTGTACGGAGACCTATAGATTTGGGGAGGGAATCCCTACAAGTACTAAGGACTGGGAGGAATATGGGACACCTCCTAACAGAAATAGCAGCAGACAGACGAACAAACAAAATAGATAGAACCTAGAGGTCCGTAGACCAAGCAAACTAACAGAGTTAGATACAGAGCACAGGCTAGCTAGAAAGTAGATATACAATGAAGTCCAGCAAAGCCAGAAGGGCGGAGCAGGATTAAATAGGCCAACAAGGTCATGTGACCAGCAAAGGAAAAAAAACCTAACAGCAAGGTTCTAACACCAAGCTCCTTCGCTCTCTGACCTATTCCAGGAGGTTTCCCGTCAGAGATCCCAACAGGAAACCATCCTAAACTACCTGCGGAGTGTTAGCTCTCGCCTGGACACACTGAATGTTCCACCTACGTCTGCCGCGAATCGTACTACTCCCGCTCCGGCAGGGCTGCTGCCCACCAGTGCCATGGCATCCAGCCCCTGTCACCGACTTTCTGCACCTCCTCGTTTCGGAGGCGACCCTGCGCTAGCTGGGGGTTTCATAAATCAGTGCACCCTGCACTTTGAACTTTTGGCACACCAGTTTCCCTCTGATCGTGCCAAGGTGGCCTTCATCATGTCCCACCTCTCTGGAGAAGCACTGGCATGGCTGAGTCCCCTGTGGGAGAGAGGGGATCCCCTGGTGTCCGATCTGTCATCTTTCCTTTTTGCTTTCCGGAAAGTCTTCAAAGAACCTGGACGAAAAACCTCTTCAGCCTCCTCTCTGCTTCGTATCCGCCAAGGGAGTCTCACCGTGGGTCAATATGCCATACGGTTCCGTACCCTCGCTTCTGAGCTCGCCTGGGACAACGAGGCCTTGGTGTCCATCTTCTGGGAGGGCCTTTCCGGTCGGATTAAGGACGAGTTAGCCGGATGGGACATTCCTACCACCCTGGATGACCTGGTGTCGCTAGCTACCTGGATTGATATCCGTTTCCTGGAGCGTGCTAAAGAGACTTCCCGGGAGCGAAGATTTCCTTGTCTGGCCCCTACCTTCCAGAGACCTGTCTCTCAATCAGCCACTTTCAGGGCACGCTCGCCCGAACCTATGCAGCTCGACCAGACCAAGATGGTCGAATCTCGCCAAGAGTCTCGCCGAGCCGAGGGGAGCTGTTTCTACTGTGGCAGTAAGGAGCACTTCATCCGTTCCTGCCCAGTGAGGCCGGGAAACGCCAGTGTCTAGGACCGCTCGGAGAGGTCACCCTAGGCAAAAGTAAATCCTCTCCTTCCCTGATTTTGTCTGTCTCTATCTCCTGGGGAGAGAACCGCTATTTTGAACTTGCACACCTAGATTCCGGAGCTGCTGTTAACCTCATCTCCCAGTCCCTGGTAGAGAGATATCACATCCCCACCAAACCTCTGGCTGAACCATTGGCTGTCGCCGCTGTGGATGGAGGACTTCTTCCGGTATCCATCCTGCTCGTCACTGAGCCTATAACCCTACAGGTGAGAATGCTGCACTCTGAGAAGATCTCCTTCCATGTGCTGTCCGGACTCTCTCACTCCCTATTGCTAGGTCTACCCTGGCTGCAGAGACATGAACCCGTGCTGAATTGGCAATCCGGTGAGGTTCTCCGTTGGGGGCAGGAGTGTCATGGGACCTGCCTGGTCCCTGTCCGCCCTGTCCGCCCTCCACTCACCCCGGTTTATCTCCCCGGTTTACCGGCACCTTACTGGTCCTATGCAGATGTCTTCGATAAAAATGAAGCAGAGACACTGCCACCTCATAGGCCATATGATTGCCCGATCTACCTGGTACCCGGAGCCACTCCACCCCGTGGGCGTATTTACCGGTTGTCATCGGCCGAAACCCGGGTCATGTCGGAGTACATCGAGGAGAATCTGGCTAGGGGATTCATACGGAAATCTACCTCCCCGGCCGGAGCCGGATTCTTCTTTGTCAAAAAGAAGGACGGCTCGCTACGTCCCTGTATAGACTATAGATGACTCAATCAGATCACGGTCAAAAATAAATACCCCCTGCCGCTCATCTCCGAGTTGTTTGACCGCCTTAAGGGCGCTAGGATCTTTTCCAAGCTGGATCTACGTGGGGCGTATAACCTGGTCCGGATCCGTCAAGGAGACGAGTGGAAGACGCCATTCAACACCCGGGACGGTCACTACAAATACCATGTGATGCCCTTCGGCCTCTGCAATGCTCCTGCCATCTTCCAAGAATTGGTCAACGACATCTTCCGTGATCTTCTTTACTCCTGCATGGTGGTGTACCTGGACGATATCTTGGTCTTCTCTCCGGATCTTCCCACACACCGGAGGGATGTTCGTCAGGTCCTGCTTAGGCTCAGGCAGAATCACCTCTATGCTAAATATGAGAAGTGCCTTTTCGAGCAGACCTCTCTTCCATTCCTAGGCTATGTTATCTCCCAGACAGGCTTGCGAATGGATCCCGAGAAACTCTCTGCTGTCCTAAAGTGGCCCCGTCCGGAGGGGTTGAAGGCGATTCAGAGATTCCTGGGCTTCGCCAATTACTATCGTCTCTTCATCCCGCACTTCTCTTCCCGGACAGCTCCCATATCTGCGCTCACCCGTACGTGAGCAAATCCCAAGGTATGGTTGCCCGAAGCTGAGGAGGCCTTCCTTTCCTTAAAGCAAGCCTTCTCCTCTGCCCCAGTACTGCACCGTCCAGACTGCAACAAACAATTCTACCTGGAGGTTGATGCTTCCTCTTCCGGAGCCGCAGCGGTGCTCACTCAAAAGTCTTCATCCGGGAGAATGGTAACCTGCGTTTTTTTCTCCAAACTCTTCTCCTCGTCTGAGCGCAACTACTCCATTGGAGATCGAGAACTGTTAGCGCCACTCTTCCAGCGCCAATTTAACGGCTATCTGCTTGAAGGGGCTCTATACCCGGTGATCATCTATATGGATCACAAAAATCTGGTATATCTCCAAAATGCCCAAAGACTCAATCCGCGTCAGGCCCGGTGGTCTTTGTTCTTTGCCCGCTTCGACTTCATCCTACATTTCCGCCCGGCGGACAAGAATGTCAAAGCCGACGCCTTGTCCCGATCCTTCCTGTCCTCCGATCAAGAGGAGGAGCCTATGCACATCATCGACCGCTCCAAAGTGATGAATGTGGCCCCCTTGGATCTGACTCGTCTTCCACCCGGTAAGACGTTTGTAGCGGTACCAGATCGTGAGAAGGTTCTTCACTGGGGTCATTCATCTAAACTAGCCGGCCATGCTGGCCAAAAGAAGACCTTCCTGCTCATTACTGGTGGCCTACCCTGTGCAAGGATGTGGTAGACTTCGTCTCGGCCTGTTCATCCTGTGCCCGCAACAAAGTTCCCAGACATCTTCCAGCCGGTCGCCTCCTGCCTCTTCCTGTACCTGCTGCCCCGTGGCAGCACATTGCCATGGACTTTATTACTGATCTCCCAGCTTCTGCCGGTTATACAGTCATTTGAGTGGTCGCCGACCGCTTCTCTAAAATGGTCCACTTTGTCCCTCTGCCTGGTCTCCTGTCTACATCTCAGTTGGCCAAGGATTTCTTCCGTCATATCTTCTGTCTCCATGGTCTACCTCTCCACATAGTGTCAGATTGAGGGGTTCAGTTCACCTCACGTTTCTGGAGAGCTACCTGTAAGCTACTGGATGTCACCCTGGATTTCTCCTCTGCCTACCATCCACAGTCCAATGGCCAAGTGGAGCGAATCAACCAAATCCTTACCAGCTACCTCCGGCACTTTGTTAACGCTCACCATACCGACTGGGTGGAGCTCCTACCTTGGGCCGAATTCTCCTACAACAACCATGAGAGAGAATCCACTTCAAAATCCCCATTCTTTGTCGTCTACGGTCAACTTCCTCGGACTCCGTTTCCCATCTCCACCTTGGTGGACAACCCTGCCGTGGAGGCTCTTGTCAGCGAATTCTCCACCATTTGGGAGAATACCAGGTCCGCACTTTTTCAGTCATCCGAGCGGATGAAGAAACATGCTGACAAAAGACGTCTGGAGCCGCCTCAATTCCGCCCGAGAGATAAAGTCTGGCTCTCTTCCAAACATATCCGACTCAAAATACCCTCCTATAAGTTGGGCCCTCGGTTCATCGGTCCATTCGAAATTCTCAAACAGATCAATCCAGTGGCCTACAAGTTAAAACTCCCGGCCACCTTACGGATTCCCAACTCCTTCCATGTATCTCTCCTCAAACCAGTTGTGTTTAACTCTTTTTCCAACAATCCAGGTACTCCTCCTGCTCCGGTTTCCGCTGAGGACATTTTTGAGGCAGAGAACATTCTGGCCACTAAGAGGGTAAGAGGAAAGACGCTTTTTCTTGGGGATTGGAAGGGGTTTGGCCCAGAGGAGAGAACTTGGGAACCCAGGGAGAACATTCATACCCCGCTTCTCCTTGAAAAATTCCTTTCTGGCCAAAAAAGAGGGGGCTTAAAGGGGGGGGGGTACTGTAGCATCGGCGTCTCTGCCTCCTCCCAGGCAGAGATGCCGTCCCTCTCACCTCCTCTCTCCCCGCGCTCCCCGCTCTCCTTCTCATCCTGCTGTCAGCGTGCGCAGTCCTGTAGCATCGGTGTCTCTGCCTCCTGCCAGGCAGAGACGCCGTCCCTCTCACCTCCTCTCTCCCCACTCTCCCCGCTCTCCTTCTCTTCCTGCTGTCACCGCGCGCAGTCCCCCGGGCACTGTGCTTAGGGCGCGCGCGCTCCTCCCCTCTTAAAGGGGCCGCGCACGCCGTCCTAAGGATTCCCCGGCCAATAGCCGAGGGTCCTCCCATATATAGGGCACCTCCTCCAAAATGGAGGTGCCCGAGCAAAGTTGTTGCACAGTTACTTATCTCTGCTTCAGCCCTCAGGTTCCGCTGCTTGCCTGACTCCTCGTCCTGCCTGCCAGCCTGTTATCTGCCCGTTACCTGCCGAGTCTGCCTGCCCGCTCACCTGGAGCGCTCACCTGTTACCTGCCTTGTCTGTCAGTCCGCTCACCTGGGAGCACCCGCCTGTTACCTGCCTGTTACCTGCCTTGTCTGTCAGCCTGCTCACCTGGGAGCACCCGCCAGTTACCTGCCGTGTCCGTCAGCCCGCTCACCTGGGAGCGCTCACCTGTTACCTGCCATGTCTGTCAGCCCGCTCACCTGGGAGCGCTCGCCTGTTACCTGCCTGTTACCAGACTGTCCATCTAGAGACTTCTGCCTGTCACTTGCCGTGACCACCTGACAGCCTACCCGGAGGCTCCCGCCTGTCACCTGCCGTGTCTACCAGTTCCTCTTCCAGCACCACTCGTCAGCCTGCCTGCTGTGTCATCTGCTATACCGGTCAGTCCCTGCCTTCTGACCCGTGGGAGCCACCTGCTCTCTTACAAGGTCGTCCCCAGATTAGCACCTGGTCCCTCTGCTCGGTCCCTCCCTGGTCACGGAGTCGTTAGCCGCCGTACGACCAGGGTCGGTCTGGGTTGATACTTATCCACGCCCCTCTGGGTCGGTCCTTGCACCACAGCACAGAGGTTCCACCACCCGGACCCATAAACAAGTACTAATTCACAAAATTGACTTTCAATTAAGGGTTCGTATCGGTGTGGCAAAAACAATTGCGATTTATGTGTTTATATACTTAATACTGGCAATTTTGTTTCAATGAAAGATAAGAAAGACTATTCCATAAAAAGCTTTATAAACTGCAGTAGCACCTATATGGTTTATTCTATTGTCTGTGATAAATGTCAATTGCAGTATGTTGGGTGCACCACAAGAACTCTCAGGAAGCGGATCTTGGAACATATATCTGATTCACAAAACAGCAGTATGTGAAATCTGTCAGGTGCTTCACAACATTTTGTTACTTGCCATGGTGGAGATGTGAGCTCTCTGAGAGTAAATGGAGTACAACGAGTATTTTCCTCAAAAAGGGGAGGAGACAGACTTAGGGAATTATGACTTAGGGAAGCGGCATGGATTTTAAAATTAAACAGCCGGAGACCAGATGGTATGAATATAAAGACAGATTTAATGTATATTTATTAAGATTGGATGGATTATTATATTTATTTTGTAATTTTTTGCTTTTGGTAAACAGACTTATTTCCCTATGTCACTTCCTTTTTTCAACACTATTTAAATAACGCTAATGGCGCTAACATCATGCATAACTAGGACTAAGAACCCAGTGTTCGAAACGTGTCAGTTACATGCTTCTAACAATAGCGCTTTTTATCATGATAATTTTTCAATAAATGTTGTTTTTTAATTGAAAAAACTTTTTTTTTCCGGATTGGAGGTGCTGGATCCTTCTTTTTTCATTTGGATTTCTATCTTGCTGCTGACACAAGCCTCATGGTCCATGCACGGCCAGAAAAACCTTCTCAGAAGGACTGGTGAGCTGGTAAACTAATTCAATAAGTTTCCCAGCACCACCCTGTCTTCCACACAATCCAATCTCACTAGCCAAGAGTCTGGACCACATAATCCTCATCCTGATCCTCCTTCCTCCCTCAATGGCGACTCCAAGGAGACAAGTGATGCCACACTCAGACACTCCGAGGAGCTCTTTGACGGTTCATTTATTGATTCTGGCCTCTCACCCTACACGTTTCAAGGGGGACATGAGTAGCTCATGTGTAGTGATGCCCAAATATTTCAGCACCCACGGTCAGTAGAAGACGACAAAGGGGAACGGCAATTAGTGTCTCAAGAGGTACATGATGAGACACAGTTGCCAACAAGTGATATTGTTAAATCAACAAGTCAGGAGGACCACTGTCATGACACAGCTGTCGGGTGTCTAGGGACTAGGGTCTCCTACCCTGTCCCTAACACTAGGGGCGCCCTAGCTTGCCCTATTCCCCGGGATACCTCTGAAGGTGAGGATGCCAGGGCCTCCACCCTCACCCTAACTCCTGAGTAAGCCCTCTGTCTGTTCACTCCCCCCACCCAGAGAAGGGGGCACTACTGTGCACCATAGTACACCAACCTGACAAACAGGGTTACACATACAAGGGGTAAAAAATACTCCAGGCACATGAAATATTCACTCACATATAACAGAGGAAAGCACCAGGGTGTGAAGGTAGGGGAATAAACCAAAAATGGAGAAGGATAAGGAATTACCATGCATACAAACCAGACTACAGTCACAAATAATTACTTAAACTCGCCTTCTCATAAGAACTCCTCTCCCTCCGTTAGCCATGCAGCAAAAGCTAGCTCTGACAAGAATTTGTATCAGAGCCCAGATTATAAAGTGAAAATGAGTGGCTAACTGAGCTCAGCAGTGAGCACAGGGAATTCCAACATGGCCGCCTAACCCCTGTTCTGCCAGAAGAAATAAACATACATTTAAAATGATGAAGAAGTTGTTCTTCTCGGAGCTGGAGTAGGAGCCATCTGACGCTGAGGTCTTCTGGCTCCAAACTGTGGCGGTAACCCCGTGACAGGACCCCCTCTTCTACGAGGGACCTCCGGAACCTCAGGAGCCGCATGAAAAGCCTGGACCAGTCTGGCCGCATGAACCTCAGATGCTGTTACCCACATCCTCTCCTCAGGACCATACCCTCTCCAATGTACCAAATACTGAAGCGACCGACGAACAAGATGCAATCTGAAACTCCAAATTACCATTAATAATGACAGGTGATGGAGGTAGAGGTGATGGTACAGAAGATGCAACGTATTTTTTGTGAAGAGAATGATGAAAAACATTATAGATACTAAAGGTAGGTGGTAGAGCAAGGCGAAACCCTAGGGGATTGACGGCTATGATTTTATAAGGACCGATAAACCTGGGACCCAGTTTCCACGACGGAACTTGCTACTTAATGTTCCTAGATGACAGCCACACCAAGTCACCCACACACAGGTCTGGACACACCAAACGTCTCCTATCAGCCACACTCTTATACTTGGATCCCACCTTCCTCAAATCATTAGTAACCCCCTGCCAAATGGTAAAAATAGAAGATGAAAACCATTCCTCCTCCGGTAATCCAGAAGGGCGAGTACCAATAAAAGAACTAAACTGTGGATGGAACCCATATGCCCCGAAAAACAGGTACTTACCAGTCGATTCCTGACAATGATTATTTACAGCGAATTCGGCAAATAAGTAACCCAGTCCTCCTGACTTTCAAATACAAATCACCTGAGGTACGTCTCCAGATTCTGGTTAACGTCTGACCATTAGACTGCGGGTGAAACACGGAAGAAAATGATAACTGGATCCCCAAACGGGTGCGAAATGCCCTCCAAAACTTGGAGACAAACTGCACCCCACGATCACATACAATGTCAGTCGGGATCCCATGTAACCTAATTATTTCCCTGATAAAACTTGTGCCAAGGTTTTGGCATTCGGTAAAGCTGGTAATGCGACAAAATGAGACATTTTACTGAATCTATCAACCACTACAAGGATTACACTATTCCTCGCCGACACGGGAAGATCCGTGATAAAATCGCCTGATAAGTGAGTCCAAGGTTTACTGGGAATCTCCAAGGGTTGGAGAGCCCCCGATGGACGATTATGAGGTGTTTTAGAACGCGCACAAACACTGCTGGTGGCTACATACTCTCGGACATCCTTATGAGCACTTGGCCACCAAAAACGCCGAGTAAGCTGGCTTTATTACCAGGATGTCCGGCCAACACCGAATCGTCATGTTCGCTCAGAACTCTAAGACGGAGATTTACAGGAGCAAACAGTTTACCAAGTGGACAGGCAGCAGGGGCATCCCCCTGAGCGTCAACAACCTGTCTTTCCAGATCGGAGCATCTAAACGCCATAACCACCTCATTTTGAAGAATAGGTACCGGTTAACACTTATCTCCTACCCGAGGAAAGCAAAGGGATAAGGCATCTGCCTTAATGTTTTTGTTCCCCGCCTGTGACAAAGAAGTTAAACCTGGAAAAAAAAAACCAACGCCCATCTAGCTTGACGAGGTGTTAGACGTTTCGCCGATTCCAGGTACACCAGATTCTTATGATCCGTGACTACCATCACAGGGTGGGCCGCCCCCTCCAAAGTTCCCTGTTACCAATGTCATAATTTCTCTCGGCAGGTGACAGAATTTTAGAGAAATAAGCACATGGTTGCCATTTACCAGGAGACCTCCCTGTGACAACACAGCCCCCACTCCCACCTCAGACGCATCAACCTCAATGATAAAAGAGACGTCAGGCTGTATAAGAATCGGCGCAGAAGAAAAACACTTTTTCAACGTATCAAATGCCTCCCTGGCAGGACTGGACCACCTGGAGAAGTCTGTCCCCTTCCTGGTCATATCTGTAAGCGGTTTGGCTACTATCGAAAAATTCT
This sequence comes from Phyllobates terribilis, assembly GCF_046119375.1. NCBI lineage: Eukaryota > Metazoa > Chordata > Amphibia > Anura > Dendrobatidae > Phyllobates > Phyllobates terribilis. The sequence continues at coordinate 41,317,779 of NW_027362761.1, read as the reverse complement.
TTATGAACTTGCGGTAGTAGTTGACGAAACCTAAAAACCTTTGTAACGCCTTCAAATTCTCCAGATGATCCCAATCCAATACCGCCTGGACTTTCGCTGGATCCATGTGAAAACCGGTGGAAGACAACACGTATCCTAGGAATGGGATCGCCTCAACTGAGAACATACACTTCTCAGGTTTAACATATAATTTATTGTCTCAAAGAATATGTAATACCTGCCTTACGTGTACCTGGTGTGACTCAAAGTCAGGAGAATAAATTAGTATGTCATCCAGGTAGGTCACCACAAACCTGCCTATCAGATGGCTAAAGATGTCATTTATAAAGTGTTGAAAGATGGCGGGTGCATTCGTCAACTCAAAAGGAATCGCAAGATTCTCATAGTGACCTTCAGGCATATTAAACACGGTCTTCCACTCATCTCCCTCTTTAATGCATTTGAGATTATATGCCCCCCTGAGGTCCATCTTAGAGAATTTAGCCCCGACAATTTGGTTAAAGAGGTCTTAAATGAGCGGAAGAGGATACGGATCACGGACAGTGATCGCATTTCTTTTTAACAAAGAAAAACCCAGCGGCAACGGAGGAAGAGGAATGTCTGACATGACCCTTAGCCAGGCTTTCCGTAATCCCTCATGGCCTCTCTCTCTGGACCAGATATATTGTCAAGTCTGCTCTTGGGCAGCTTGGCCCCAGGCACGAGATTTATGGCACAATCATAGGAACGATGGGGAAGAAGTTCTTGGCACCCCTGGTCCGATAAAACATCCCCAATATCCGACAGGTAACTAGGCACAGACCGAGTATCCACCCTAGCCAACTGGGTACCCAAGCAGTGTCCTTGGCAATACCCACTCCATTTTACTACCTCCTGAGTAGGCCAATCTACCACTGGACTGTGCAGAGCGAGCCAAGGGAGACCCAGTACCACAGGTGAGGGCAGACCCTCTAGCACATAACAGTCTAACACCTTGGTGTGTATGGCCTCCCCCTGAAGCCGCAAGTCACGTATGGCGTGAGTAAAGTGCCCCTGTCTCAAGGGGGCGGAGTCGATGGCTATTATGGGTATAGGTCTGGACAGGGTATATGGGCTGAGGCCTTGGGCTTGGACAAACCTAGAGTCTATCAAATTAAACCCTGCCCCACAGTCCAGAAAGGCAGACACCTCCACCTTAACTCCCCCCACATGAATTACGACTGGCAGGAAAAACTGTGTCCTATCTACAGAGGTGATAAGTACACCCGGGTTGCTAACCTCCCCGCAACCCGGGCCATCTAGTTTTCTGGCGGTTGCTTACTATGAGGATGGGAAGGACAAGTACCCAAGAAATGGAACTTTTTTCCACAAAAGAAACACACTCCCCCTTACGCCGGACTACCGGCAATTTCCCAGAGGAAGATCTTGCACCCACCTGCATGGGTTCCTCAGGTGACTCCACATTGACCTCCCTGGACCCCCCACACACGGGGCCGACTCCCTATGTCTCTGGCGAAGACAGCGATCAACTCGAATCGTCAGAGACATGACGGTCTCAAGGGAGTCAGGAGTCTCATACAGGGCCAAGGTGTCTTTCACCCTTAACATAAGCCCCTCACAGAACAGACTACATAGTGCGGGGTCATTCCACTTGGTATCCGTGGCCCACCTCCTGAACTCGGAGCAATATTCCTCCGCCGGTCTCCCTGCCGAAATTGGCGCAATGTGACCTTGGCTGAGGAGACGCGATCGGGGTCATCATATATAAGGGCAGAGCCTGAAAAAAACTCTCCACCGTCTGAAGCGATTGTGAGTCAGACGGAAGAGAAAACACCCATGCTTGGGGATCCCCTGAAGGATCGAAATTACTATCCCCACGCGTTGCTCCTCTGTGCCTGAGGAAACCGGATGTAACCTGAAGTACAGTTTACAGGCCTCTCTGAAAACTACAAACTTGTCCCGCCCCCCAGAAAATCTGTCAGGCATCGTGACTTTGAGCTTCACTACGGTTTGACTGAAAGACAAAACTCCCACACCCGCTGTATTAGGGGACTGCAAAACCACCTTGCAACCTCCAGACTGAGCTGCTGCAATTGCCTCGTCAGAGCAGTAATAGGATCCATCATGAATCAGAAGAAACTGTTGAGGTCAGAGCTAATGTCACGACACAGCTGTCGGGTGACCAGGGACCAGGGGCTCCTACCCTGTCCCTAACACTAGGGGATGCCCTAGCTTGCCCTATTCCCCGGGATACCTCTGAAGGTGAGGATGCTGGGGCCTGCACCCTCACCCTAACTCATGAGTAAGCCCTCGGTCTGTTCACTCTACCCACTCAGAGAAGGGGGCACTACTGTGCACCGTAGTACACCAACCCGACAAACAGGGTTACACAGACAGGGGTAAACAGAAAACTCCAGGCACACAAAATATTCACTCACATATAACAGAGGAAAGCACCGGGGTGTGAAGGTAGGGGAATTATCCAAAAATGGAGGATAAGGAATTATCACGCATACAAACCAGACTACAGTCACAAATAATTCCTTCAACTCTCCTTCTCATAAGATCTCCTCTCCCTCCGTTAGCCATGCAGCAAAAGCTAACAGATTATAAAGGGAAAAGGAGTGGCTAACCAAGCTCAGCTGTGAGCACAGGGAATTCCAACATGGCCGCTTAACCCCTGTTCTTCCGGAAGAAATAAACACACAATTAAAATGACGGAGAAGTGTTTCTTCTCGGAGCTGGAGTAGGAGCCATCCGATGCTGAGGTCTTCTGGCTCCAAACTGTCGCGGTAACCCCGTGACAACCAGGGTGCAGAAGTGGAAGACGAGGTGGTGGACAATAAAGTCACTGACCCAACCTGGGAAGGTCCCATGCAGAGCAAGGCCAGCAGCACAGAGGGGGAGGGATCCGCAGCACTGAAGCAGGCAGAAAGAACCAGTCGGGTGGCAAGTGGGAGAAGGCGGGCAACTGTTATCCAGAACACCCACACGTGTGAACTTCCTTGGCCAAGGGATAGGTTTTCCCCAGTCTGACGCTTTTATAAAACAAGTGCAGACGATAAACGAATGGTCATTTGCAACCTGTGCCATACTAAGATCAGCAGGGGCCTGACCACTACCAGCGTGACCACTACTAGCATGCTCAGGCACATGTCATCCAAGCACTCGACTAGGTGGGCCAAACGCCTAAGTACCCAATCAGTGTCTGCGGTTGACACCACTGCCTCCTCCTCTATGCTACTTGCTTGCCAATCCCTTGTCCAGGACGCAGGCGAGGATGCCTCCCGCCCTGCACCTGTCGTTGTACATTCGCAACCACCATCAGCAACCAAGTTCACTTCCTTGTCCCAGTGCAGCGTTCGGCAGTCCCTACCCCAAGCCTTGGAACACAAGCGAAAATACGCAGCCACCCACCCACAGGCCCAAACACTAAATGGCCACATATCCAGAATGCTTTTTCTGGAAATGTTTCTGTTTATGCTTGTAGACACTGAGGCTTTTCGCAGCCTCATGGAGGCAGCCATCCCTTTGTACTCGGTCCCCAGCCGCCACTATTTCTCCTGATGCGCCATCCCCACCTTACACAAGCATGTGTCCCATAACATCACCCATTTCCTGACCAACGCAGTTACTGGAAAGGTCCACTCAACTGCCAACAAGTAGACAAGTGCTTGTGGCCAGGGACGCTACATTTCCCTGACGACACACTGGCTGAACCTTGTGGAGGCCGGGACAGATTTAGACCATGGGACGGCACACATGCTACCGACGCCTAGAATTGTGGGCTCTAGTTCCATTAGGGTTTCCCCCCCTCTTACACCAGTTCCTGCACCCCCTCCTCCTCCTCATCCTCCATCGCTGAATTATTGTCCATATCAGTCAAAAGCTGGAAACACTTTTGCACTGCCTCAGTGAAGCTGCAACAGGCTCTGCTGAAACTCATTTGTTTAGGTGACAAACAGCACAACGCCACAGAGTTGTTGAAAGGTCTAACAGACCAGACAGATCTGTGGCTCTCGATGCTCAACCTACAACCAGGCATGGTCATGTCTGATAATGGCCGTGACCTGGTGGCGGCTCTGAAGCTTGGCAGGCTGACATACTTACCATGTCTGTCAACTTAGTGGTTCATAGTTTTCTGAAAACCTACCCAGATTTGCCTGAGCTACTTGTGAAGGTACGCCGCATGTGCGCCCATTTCCGCAAGTCACCTACAGCTGGCACCAGTCTGGCAGTGCTTCAGCAGCACTTGCAAGTGCCACCTCACCGACTGGTTTGCGACCTGACCACGCAGCAGAGAGACAGTAGATGAATGTCAGCTACAACATGCCCTTCGGTATTCCGGTCAGCCTCCACACATAAGAACCGAAGAGTGCGCAAGGATGTTGGACATCTGTGCGGTTCTCCAAAACTTTGAGGAATCAACCAAGATGGTAAGCGGCAATGATGCCATAATCAGCATAACCATCCCGCTTTTGTGTTTAAAAGGAAAAAAGAAATGTATATCAAATGGAAACAGATATCTAAAAAAGAATATAATGCTGTCTGCAGGGAATGCAGAGCAAGCGTTAGAAGAGCTAAAGCCAGTAATGAGGTGAGGCTTGCAAGGGAGACCAAAAGCAATAAAAAAGGATTTGGGGGGTATGTCAAAAGCAAAAGAAAAGTTAAAGATGCTATAGCATTTTTACAGGATGAAAAGGGTGAAGTGGTCAAAAATGTTGCGAAGGCCAAACTTTTAAATTCCTATTTGCATCTGTGTCCTCTAAGAAAGCAATTGTAACATCAACTAATCTTCACGGTGCTATCGAAGGAATAAAACAATCCACACTATCTTTAAACAGTGAGATGGCAAGGGAACACTTAGCTAATTTAAATGAATTTAAATTTCCTGGTCCAGATGAATTACATCCTAGGGTATTATACTAAAAGATAACAGACGAAATTGCAGAACCACTAGCCAGAATCTTGGAAAAAGCCTGGAGAACAGGAGAAGTCCCAGAAGATTGGAGAAGATTGTCAATATCTTCAAAAAAGGAAAGAAGATAGTGCCCGGAAATTAAAGGCCAGTGAGCCTTACTTCTATACCAGGAAAGATTTTTGAGCAAATTATTAAACAGCATGTATGTAAGTACTTGGATAAGAATACAGTAATTAACCAGAGTCCGCATGGGTTTGTAGCAAACAAGTCATGCCAGACTAATTTCCTTCTATGATAGTATCACTGACTGGGTGGATATAGTATATCTCGACTAGAGAAAAGCATTTAATAAAGTATCTCATACTATCCTTATTGAAAAAATGACCAAGTATGTGATTGACAACACTACGGTTAGGTGGGTTCATAACTGGCTCAGTGATCGTACTCAAAGAGTGGCAATAAATAGTTGCACATCCAATTGGAAGAGTGTTTCAAGTGAGGTACCACAAGGCTCTGTCCTGGCCCCAGGGTTGTTCAACATTTTTATAAATGATCTAGATAAGGGAACTGAAGGTAAATTAATCAAATTTGCAGACGATGCAAAGCTAGGAGGGATAGCTAAGACTAGAGAAGACATAGAAAGGATTCAGAAGGATCTAGATAAGCTTGAACAATGGGCAGTGACTAATAGAATTGCATTTAACAGAGAGAAATGCAAGATTCTACATCTGGGAGGTATTAAGAGAAGCATAGAGTCTAGATCACATGAAGTAATTATCCCCCTCAACTCTTCCTTGGTCAGGCCCCATCTAGAATACTGTGTTAAGTTCTAGGCACCACATTTTAAAAAAGATATTGAAAAACTGGAGCAAGTTCAGAGAACGGCTACCAGGATGGTGAGTGAGACTTAATAGCTGTCTACAAATATCTGAAGGGATGTCACATTGTAGAGGGATCATCCTTATTTTCTTTTGCAAATGGAAACACGAGAAGCAATGGAATGAAACTAAAAGGGAGAAGATACAGATTAGATATTAGAAAATTTTTTTTGACAGTGAGGGTGATCAATGAGTGGAACAGGCTTCCACAAGAGGTGATGAGTAGTGATGAGCTAGCATACTCGCAAGTACTTGGTACTCGCCCGAGCATCACAGTACTCGAGATGCTCAGAGCTCGCCGAGTACTTGCGAGATGCTCGGGCGGATGCTCGGGTCCCCTCCCTGCATGTTTGGCTCTATTTAGAGTGCCAATCAACATGCAGGGATTGGCTGGCCGCACAGCGTCATCAGGTCTATATCAGACCTGGCACCGCTGTGCTCGTCAATCTACTCCGCAATCAGGCAGTGTAGGGAGAGGTGCTGCTGAGCTAGGGAGAGATTTGCTTGTGTATTAGGTAGTGTAGGGAGAAAACAAGTACATTACACATATCCATCTCAACAAACAGTCCTTATGAGGACTAATCCATCTGCAGAGATATCAGGCAGGCAGTGTATATAGGCAGGCAGTGTATATAGCAGACTGCAGTGCATATAGCACAAGAGGCTCCATTCCAGTTCTGCCTTCTGCTACTGTTAGATATATCTAGACAAAGGCCCAGGTCTCAGGGGCCAGGAATAATTATTTTTGGATCTTAATCCTCATTATTTGCTTAAAAAGCAATCCAGAGAACTGCGCCATTTGCTTGTTGGCACAGCAGAATACAGCCAGGCCCTTACCATATTACAGCTCTAAAATCCAGCTATTTAAAACTGTGGTTTGTCCGTCACACAGATCACATATAATTGGGCTGAAAATACTGCCATTTTTGGCCTCCATTAAAATTTTTTTTCAGTGTGTCAGCAAAGTTTTTGACACCGGTTTGCTGTTCAAAATAGTTACCTACAGGCCAGGAATATAAAACTGGGGTTTCCCCGTCACACGGATCACATTTACATTTAATTGCGGTGAAAATACTGCCAATTTTGGCCTCCATTCAAATTTTTTTTCAGTGTGTCAGCAAAGTTTTTGGCACCGGTTTACTGTTCAAAATAGTTACCTACAGGCCAGATATTTAAAACTGTGGTTTATCCATCATACGGATTACATATAACTTTGCTCCAAATTCAGCCATTTGTAGTGAGCGTGGAAGATATTTCTATTGAACCCAGAGCAGTGTCAAAAGGTTGCTGGTTGGATAGCAGATAATGCTTCCACTCACTTAGCCACCACCCTGTCTTCCACACGGTCAAGTCTCAGTAGCCGTGAGTCTGGATCACATATTCCTCACCCTGATGCTCCTTCCTCCCACCATGTCGAGTGCCCGGAGACAACTGATCCCACACTTGGACACTCTGAAGAGCTGTTTACTTTACCATTTATAGATTCAGGCCTCTGGCCCGGTCCACTTGAAGCGGGGCAAGAGGAGATCGCGTGTAGCGATGGCCAAATATTTGAGCAGCCACGGTCACATGAAGGTGACTGTGGGAAAGTATCACAAGAGGTGGACGATGATGAGACACAATTGCCAGAAAGTCAGGAGGAGGACCAGGGTGCAGAAGTGGAAGACGAGGTGGTGGATGATATAGTAACTGACCCAACTTGGCAGGAGGACATGCAGAGCACAGGGGGAGGGAGGCAGAGCACCCCAACAGGCAGGAAGAAGCAGTGTTGTGGCCGCAGATAGAAGGCAGGCAACCGTTCCCCGTAACACCAAAACAAAGGAACTTGCCAGGAACTTGTCAGTGCAACTGTTAGGTCTTCCCGAGTCTGGTTGTTTTTTAAAGACTCTGCCGATAACCCCAAAAAAGGCCATTTGCACCACCTGCCAGGCCAGCATCAGCAGGGGTGGCAAAACTAGCAGCCTGACCACCACCAGCATGATCAGGCACATGGCAGCAAAGCACCCAACTTTGTGGGCCAAACCCCAGGGTCCAGGAACAATGTCTGCGGGTGGCACCATTGCTTCTTCCGCTGTTGTGCATGCAAGCCAAATCCCCTGTCCATGGTGCATGGAAGATGCCTCCTGCTCTGCACCTGTCGTTGCACACTCTCAAGTAGCAGCATCAGGAAGCACGTCCACGTCCTTGTTCCAGCGCAGCGTTCAGTTGTCCATACCCCAGTCCTTGGAACGCAAGCGCAAATTCCTTAGCCAACGCCCCACAGGCCACACTACTAAATTCCCACATTTTACAACTGCTTCGGCTCGAAATTTTGCCTTTTAGGCTCGTGGAGACGGAAGCATTCCGCAACCTGATGGTGGCGGCCGTCCTTCAGTACTCGGTCCCCAGCCTCCACCATTTCTCCCGGTTTGCCGTCACCGCATTACACAAGCACGTATCCCAAAACATTAGCTGTGCCCTTAACAACGCAGTTACTGGGAAAGTCCACCTAACCACGGACACGTGGACAAGTGCTTGTGGGCAGGGATGATACATCTCGCTGATGGCACACTGGGTTAACATATTGGAAGCTGGGACCCAGTCGGACCTTGGGACGGAACACGTCTTCCCGAAGCCAAGGAATGCGGGCCCTAGGTCAATCAGGGTTGCCCCCACGGTCTACAGCTCCTGCACCTCGTCCTCCTCAGCCTCCTCCTTGTCTTCAGCCTCCATCTCCGAAATGACCACATCAGTCAGAAGCTGGAAGCACTGCAGCACTGCCTCAGCCAAGCGGCAACAGGCTGTGCTGAAGCTAATATGCTTAGGTGACAAACCGCACAATGCTGAAGAGTTGTGGACAGCTCTGAAAGAGCAGTCAGATCTGTGGCTCACACCGCTAAACCTACAGCCAGGCATGGTCATGTGTGACAATGGCCGGAACTTGGTGGTGGCTCTGAAGCGAGGCGAGCTCACACACGTACCATGCCTGGCCCATGTGCTTAACCTCATGGTTCAGCGGTTTCTCAAATCCTACCAGGAGCTGCTGGATCTGCTTGTTAAAGTATGCTGCCTGTGTGGCCATTTTAGAAAGTCACCTACAGCTTCCGCCACCCTTGCCGTGTTTCAGCAGCGTTTGCAGCTTCCGGCTCACAGACTGGTGTGTGATGTCCCCACGCGTTGGAACTCTACACTAAAGATGTTGGGAAGGATTTGTGAGGAGAAGAGGGCAGTTGTTGAGTACCAGCATCAAAAAGGCCGTCGGTATACAGTTCAGACTCCACACATAAGGCCTCAGGAGTGGACATGGATGTCAGACATATGTACCATCCTCCAAAACTTTGAGGACTTCTCCAAGATGGTGAGCGGCAATGACGCCATAATTAGCGTCACCATCCCACTTCTCTGTCTTCTGAAATGCTCTCTGCTCACAATCAAAGAGGATGCATTGCAGGCGGAGCACGATGAGATGGAGCAAGGAACCATACAGGGTGATTACACACAGCCCAGCCTCATCTCATCCCAACGTGGATTGGGTGATAATAAGGAAGAGGAGGAAGAGGAGGAAGAACAGGAGCTAGTTTCATGTGCTATAGACGGTACTACCTGCACAGCTGTCATACCGTCTGTTCAGCGTGGATGGCCAGAGGACAGAGAGGAGGAGGAGGAGGAGAGCATGGTCAGTCATCCTCTTGGTGAGGACACGGAAGTCTTGCCTGTTAGCAGTCTGGCACGCATGGCTGAGTTTATGTTACGCTGCCTTTCCCATGAACCTCGCGGTCTCAAAATTTTGGGTGCCAGTCATTACTGGTTGGTGACACTTCTAGACCCACGCTACAAGGAGAACTTTATATCTCTTATTCCTGAGGCGGACAGGTCTACAAAAATGGGGCTGTACCAGAAGGCCCTTGTTGCGGAACTATTAAAAAAATTCCCATCTGAAAACGCTGGCGGCAGAGGTCACAGTTTGTTGGACAACCAAGGACTACAGGCGAGAGAGACACAACTTCAATCCAGCAGAGGCAGGGGAACACTGTCAAAGTTCTGGGAGAATTTTCTCAGCCCCTCCCATCGCACAAGCCCTGAGGCGCGGGGTACTCTCACAAGGAGTGAGAAGTTTGGAAAGATGCTGAGGGAGTACCTAGCCGATTGTACCAATGTCCTCCGTGATTCCTCTGTGCCTTATAATTATTTGTTATCCAAGCTGGATACGTGGAATGAACTGGCTCTCTATGCCTTGGAGGTACTGGTCTGCCCTGCCGCCAGCATTTTATCAGAGAGGGTTTTAGTGCCGCTGGTGGAATTATAACTGATAAGCGCATCCGCCTGTCAGCTGAAATTGCTGACAGGCTGACTCTTATAAAAATGAACAAGGGCTGGATTGGGCCAGACTTCTCAACACCACCGAATGATAGCAGCGTAACATAAACTCAAATCCAGTGTCTTTTTTTGGGAGGTGTATTCCCATACTGTACACCTCTTCACACCCACACATGGGTATACGCTTCCTGATTTTGGCTATTTACTCTTGTCCTCCTCCTTCTCCTCATCCTCATCCTCCACCACCATATCACCAGGGTGACCGTGGTCCGTGATGCAACACCCACATAATTTTTTTAAAGGGTGTTTATGATGCCCGTAAACAAAATTTTTATACAGTATGTTCATGTATACCCCCAGGGGTAAATGTTTATCAGCCCATACACTTAGTGTTTGGGCATTACATGTATAGGAGACCCGCTCCGTTCTAATGGGAACATTTTTTTATGAGGCCCTCCTCCACGTCTCTTCCAAGGGGCATTGGAGTGCCTTCAAATTTTTGGCCACCCTTGCATTCACTGCATGGGCAAACACAATGGGAGACCTACTTCCTAATAATGGGAATATTGTTTTCAGGAGGCCCTCCTCTAAGTCTCTTCAAAGGGGTATTGGGGTGCATCCAAATTTTCAAAGTGTTATTGGGGTGCGTCCAAATTTTGGGCAGCCCTGCCACTCACTGCATATACGCAATAACAGTATAGGAGACCCACTCTTTAGTAATGGGAACAATAAAACATAGCCTGATGATGGCTCTCTAAGATTAGTGAGGGCCGACTGCTGGCCCTTTAAGAATAGTAAAGGCCGCCTGATGGCCCTATAAAAATAGGCTTTGTGACTTTCAGAAACCCTCCTTAATAAATGAAACACGATGTGTCTGATGATATCTCACACACCACATGGCCAGATAAGGTTGTAAAATGTTAAAATGACATTTCCTGGTCAATGCATTTGTCACAGTTGAAAGCAATGCAAAAGTGCATCAAAAACGCTACATGTGACATAGCCCAAGGTGTGCGGGAGCATTTTTGTTTTTGATTATTTATTTTGCTTTATATACAAGTCATTACCCTGGAAAGGATGTTCCTTAAATATTTCGCAGTAAAATCCATTTTGGTTTCGTTTTTGTATGTTTTATTGTGAGTCATTAAAAGTGGCGTAATACCTCTGACAATGTTGTTAATGTTGACAGAATTAACCTGGGAGTCAGAAATGCTTCCAGGGGTCTTCCCCATGCTGTTCCCATGTCATTTGAACACTGTTACCATCGATTTGGGCAATTTTTAGGCCCTCTGCAGACCGCCGGGGGGGAGCCGTCTGAAAAATGCTCGAGTTTCCCATAGATTTACATTGGGCTCGTCGCTCGGGTCGAGCACCCGAGTAGTCCAATGTGCTCGACCCGAGCATTTTAGTGCTCGCCCATCACTAGTGGTGAGTTCTTCTTCAATGGAAGTCTTCAAACAGAGGCTGGACTGACATCTGTCTGAGATGGTCTAGTGAATCCTTTAGTGAATCCATTGAGCAGGGGGTTGGACACGATGACTCTGGAGGTCTCTTCCAACTCTAACATTCTATGATTCTACTCAAACGCTTGCTGCTTAAAGAGGGAGTGTCACGCAAGGTGTGGGAAAGACTTAGTGCAACACAAAGGGAAGAGGGAAAGGGAGCCCAGATTCTAGGGAAAGGGAGAGTGGAGACCTCCTAGGCTGATCTACTATCTGTTAGAACCCTCCTGTTTGTTTTTTCCATATTGCGTTTTGCGGTCACGTGACCATCTGCCTTTATATTCCAGCTCCGCCTTTTGGCTGTGCTGGACTTCAATGTTGTTTGACTGTTTTGCTAGCCAGGTGCTTCTGTGCCTATATCTCTCAGTTCGCTTGGTCCTTTTGGGACCTCTAGTACCCTTTTGTCAGTTTATCTTCTAGTGTTCTACAACAACTTTCTCTGTTCAGGAGGTGTCCCATTTTGTTGCAGTCCTTAGTTCTTTAGGGACCCCTTCCCTTTATTCTGTAGGTCTTCGTTCAGACTAGCCTAGGACTAAGGTGGGTCTGTTCGCTAGGAACAGGCAGCCCGCTACATCGTAGGCATTCAGCTTAGTCTTACGGTAGGGAAAGCTTTCTCCTTCTTTCCTTAGTACTTGTTTTCAGATCATAACACTATCACCCTGTCTCACTAACGTCCCTATATTGGCTCTTCACCAATCACCGCACGCGAACCTTGCCCTGTCTTTCCCTGGCGTTTGGCCCTGGCTAGGGAAGGGAGGGAGATGAGCGCTAGTTGATCCCCACTGACAACTAAAGACAACATGGGGGAACAAAGACCGGAAGATAGCTTAGCTTTTAGTTGACTTCAGAGAGATGAACACCTGTCCTCATAGCTCCAGAGAGGATGAAGTAATGCACTTGCTCCGAGCCTTCACAAAGGGTAATGTGAGTATCGCTGACACCTCCCTCTAGCAGACAGCAGATATGTATGCACCCAGACCAGGGTGTTAATTAGCCAGAGGAAGGTAGCCGCTGGGTCCTAGAGAGACAGTCTCTAAGAAGGTGTCTGCAATGCCAAACGTAGAGATCTCCTGCAACCAACTGCAGGGCGACTGTCTGTCACTTCTGACACACCCGTGACAGATGCTTTGCATTCAGACCAGGTGGAGATGGAGGAAGAAAGTACACAGGGTGATACTACCCAGCCCAGCCTCAACTCATCTTCTCAGCACGTATTGGGTGATCATGATGAGGAGGTTGAGTAGGAGGAGGACAGGAGATGGTTGCCTGCGCCACAGAGGGTACTACCAACATCAGCTCCTTGTATATTTGGCGTGGATGGCCGAAGAGGAGGAGCAGGAGGAGGAAAGGGAGGAGGAGATGGAGAGTCGTGCTCCTGGTGGGGACAGGGAAGTCTTGCCTGTTGGGAGTCTGGCACACATGGCTGACTTTATGTCCTGCTGACTTTCCTATGACCCTCTCATTATACACATTTTGGCCAACACTGATTACTGGTTGTTCACCCTTCTCGACCCACGCTACAAGAAGACTTTCCATCTCTCCTTCCTGCTTTGGAGAGGGCTAGTAAAATGATGCTATACTAGAAGGCCATAGTTGAACAATTAGTCTTAAAATTCCCATCTGACAATGCTGGCGGCAGAGGTCAGAGTTCTTTGGACAACCAAGGATTAGAGACGAGAGAGACACACACCAGGTCTAACAGAGGCAGGGGAACACTGTCAAAGGTCTGGGACAGGTTCAATAAACCCTCCTAGTGCCCAGGCCCTGATGCGCAGGGTACTCTGTTAAGGAGGAAAAGGTTTTGGAAGATGGTGAAGGAGTATCTAGCTGACCCTACCAGTGTTCTCCGTGATTCCTCTGTGCCGTACAACTATTGGGTATCCAAGCTGCACACGTGGCATGAACTATCCCTCTATGCCTTCGAGGTGTTGGCCTGCCCTGCCGCCAGCGTTTTGGCTGAGCAGGTTTTTAGTGCCGCCGGGGGCTATAATTAATTTTTCCAGGGTGTATGATGCCCTACTACATCATTTTTACCAGATGTGTGTATGAGGCCTACCTCTACAATTCTCTTACTTATATATGTATACCCCCAGGGGTAAACGTCTTTCAGCCCTTGCACATAGTGCATACTCTTTACCAGTTTAGGAGTCCCACTCCTTAATAATGGGAAAAAAATGTTTTCTGAGGCCCTCCTATACGTGTCTTCCAGGGGGGTATTGCAATCCCTCCTAATTTTTGGCTGCTAACCTTCAAATCACCTTTAAACTGGACTATTTATAAAATTCCTGACAATATAGAGGACAATTATTCATGAACATCTCTGGATAATACTCTCAGATGCAATTATATGGTAATATCAAAGATTTACTGTCTTTCTGCGATCTACCATTGCTAGACATATCAGTTAATTTCTATATACACTGTGTTCCAAATTATTATGCAAATAATATTTTCTCAGATTTTCCCAAATTACCTATATGAATTGCAGTCATTGTAATTTTCCAGTCAAATAACTATTAGAGTACAATTGAAAGGTTTTTGTACAAACTGCCTATGATAACAGTATATTTTTAAAAAAAATAAAAAACTCAAACTGCACTCAAAATGCATGTTCCAAATTATTGTTGCTTAGATGTGAACTGCCTCCCGCAGTCATAGACACTCCTTTTGATGATGCTTTTTTTTTGATGATTTTTTCCAAATAATACCATTAAATTTGAAGGCATTTATTATCTAACTAATTTAAAATGCACAAGGCGTGTGGTAAGGGGAAGTGGATGTCCTTGCTCATGGTGGTGCACGCAGAGGGCCTGCTGTGGAAGCTGGTCTAGGAGTCCAACTCTTTTTAAAATTGTCAAAAAGTTTTCTGAGGCCCTCCTCTACATCTCTTCCAGGGTGTATTACAATACCTCCTTTAAATGTTTGATAGGCCTTGCACTGAGTGTATAGGCTTTAGCAGTGTAGGAGTCCCATTATTTTTAAAATTATCTCTCTGGACATGAGTCTCTGAGAAAATGGCCACAGACAGTGACTCACCACGCACTTTCTGCATAGATACTCTTCTTCCGGGGACGGTCCACTGATGCGCTGCCAGTCACTCTCTTCAACAGAACTGCTCTGGCTCTCTGCTCTTCACTAATTACAGTGAATGCAGCCTTCTCCATCCCATTGTTGTTTTGGGGTGCTTGTTCAATTTTTAATACAGCAATGGCGGTAAGATCTTCACTTTCCACGTAGTCTTCATTCATCACGTCAACAGCTTTAGTTTCATTCAAGTCAAGTTCTTGCTTTTTCCCATTTTGTTCTATTTCTCGTTGTCTCATGTCAGTATAATCTGATGGAAATGAGTGTTCCTTCTGGTCACATAAATCTGTTCCACAGTTCATAACATGATAGCTTCTTTCCATGAATTCATTCACAAATTCTGTCTCTTTGTACAATCTTTTTAAAATTCTAAAAAAATGTATTCTGAGGCCATCCTCTACGTGTCTTCCAGGGAGTATTGCAGCCCCTCCTTAATTTTTTTTCTAGGCCTTGCACTTAGCGCATAGGCTTTACCAGTGTAGCAGTCCCACTCTTTTTAAAATTCTAACAAAATTTATTCTGAGGCCATCCTCTACATGTTTTCCAGGATGTATTGAAATCCCTCCTTTAAAGTTTTGCTAGGCCTTGCACTTAGTGCATAGGCTTTACCAGTCTAAGAGTCCCACTCCTTAATAATGGGAAAAAAAGGTTTTCTGAGGCCCTCCCCTATGTGTCTTCCAGGGTGTATTGGAGTCTCTCCTTCAAATTTTTGGCAGCCCTTGCACTTAGTTACTTAGTTCATATGCTTTATGAGTCTAAGAGTCCCACTACCAAACAATTTTAACAGAATGTATATGAGGCTCTCCTTTATGTCTAATACAGAGTGTATCAGAGTTCCTCTTTCTTCTAATTTTTGGCAGTTGTTGCATTATCTACATGGGCTTTGTGAGTTTCAGAGTCCCTCCTTCATAAATTAAATAGGATGTGTCTGACCGAGTCCCACACATCACATGCCCAGATTAGGTAGTAAAATGTTAAAATTACATTTACCGGTGAATAGTTTTTAACCATTGAAAGCAATGAGAAAGTGCAAAAATGCTACTGTCACGCAAGGTGTGTGAAAGACTTAGTGCAACACAGAGGGAAGAGGGAAAGGGAGCCCAGACTCTAGGGAAAGGGGGGAGTGGAGACCTCCTAGTCTGGTTTAGTGTCATCCTGTCTCAACTACCGTCCCTATATTGGCTCTTCACCAATTGCTGCACGCGTGCCTTGCCCTGACTTTCTCTGGCGTATGGCTATGGCTAGGGAAGGAAGGAGATGAGCACTAGTCGATCTCCACTAAACTCTATAGACAACAAGGGTAGACAAACAGGGGGGAAATGCTTAGCTTTAGATGACTCCAAACAAATGCGCACATGTCCTCAAGCTCCAGAGAGGACAAAGTACTGCTCTTGCTTAAGCCTCACAAATAGTAATGAATATCGCCGGCACCTCCCTCTCAGACACAACAGGTATTTATACACCCAGGCCAGGGAGCTAATTAGCCAGAGGGAGGTAGCCACTGGGTCATAGAGACAGCCAGCCTCTAAGAAGATGTCTGTAATGCCAAATGTAGAGATCTCCTGCAACCTACTGCAGGGCGACTGTCTGTCACTTCTGACACATCCGTGACAGCTACGTATGAACATAGCCTAAGGGGTAGAGGAGGCATTTTTTTTCTCTTTTTAATTTTGCCTTATATACAAGTTGTTATACAGGACAGAATGTTTTCTTGTAAAATCCATTTTAACTTCGGTTTTGGATGTTTTATTGTCACTCCGTAAAAGTGGCATAATACTCTGACAACATTGTTCCAAGCAGAGACCTGGGAGTCAGAGATGTGTCCAGGCATATTCCCCATGCTGTTCCCATTCCATTTGAGCGTTGATTCTATCCATGTCAGCAATTTTCCTGCCCCCCAGACCTCCTGGGAGGGTCTGTCTGAAAAATGCTCAAGTTTCCCATTGACTTCTATTATACTCATTACTCAAGTCAAGCCCATCTGTGTGACCGACCTGCTCGATTCGAGTAATGAGCACTCAAGCATTTTAGTGCTTGCTCATCACTAGTGCTCAGCTTCTGTTGTGTGAAGTTGGTATAATCTCTCAGTATGAATGGTAGGTGCCACAGGTATCATTTCACAAGCTTCAAAGGTCCAGGGTGCAGGGAAAATAATCATGAATAATATGGAAAACACTAGATATTAGCATGAAAGGTTTTTTTTTGTTTGTTATTAAATAAAGTACACAAATTAGTACAAGTGATTGAAGATTGATCCACGTGTTGGCGGCCTACAATATTTATAGTTCCTAAATAGTGTTGGGCGAGTATGTTCTATTAACCCTTTCACCGAGTACGCTCGGGCCGAGCTCCGAGTATTTATAGCTGCTCGGTGATAAGGTTAAATTGCTCCCGTGTGCATTATTTGCAACTGTTTGACAGCTTTATTACATGTGAGGAATGTCTATTTCTTACACATTCCTCACATGTAATAAAGCTGTCAAACAGTCGCAAATCATGCACACGGGAGCGATTCAACCATATCACCGAGCAGCTGTAAATACTCGAAGCTCGGCCCGAGCATATGTGGCACCCCAGGGATCTGGTTTCCACAGTAACAGCAATGTTATGTCTGAGAGCAGGTGGGAGGTCTCTTGGTCAGGAATCCTGTGCATGCCACACCTCCTGCCCAGTCCTGGGAGGGGAAGAACTTCCCCTATATAAACCTAGGGCTGAGTCAGGGTTAGTGAGTAGAGAAGAAGCAGAGGAAAGAAGCAAATATAGGAACAAAACAACAGGGGCTCTGTGGGAGCAGTGTTACAAGGAGTCAGGGGCTGGCAGCTGCAGAGCTCGCCCTGACTGAGAAGTGATCACCGGACCCGGAGTCCGAGGCTGTGGGGACTAACTCCTATCCAGCAGCAGAAACCGACCGGCAGGGGATTGCAGGTCCTCTGGCCCAGAAACCCGAAGGCCCCGAGTCACCGGCCATACGGGTGAGCACCACACGGTACACTCAGGGACATGGGCTACTTATACCTGCCTCTAGCAAGGTAGCCAGAAGAGTATCGTTAGTTTGGGAGGCCTACAACTCCGCCTGGCCAGGGGAGATCCCATCTGCTCAAGGACTGACCAGGCCCCAATCGCTAGCCAGTACTCCGGGAGGGTCTATCTTTGTGACCAGTAAAGACCCTGAACTACACAGTACCGTCTCCGAGTGGTTCCTGCTACCCCCATCATCCACGTCGGCTGCCCTGAGGCCATACCCCTCCCGTTGGGGGTTATACTATCACGCTGCACAATCCTACCACCGGCCTCAGCGGTCTGCCCTGCAGCAGCAGCTCCCTGGCTGCACTCAACGGGTGGCGTAGTCGTCCAACATCTACCGCTAAAACAGCGCCACTTAGTCTGACTCCCTGGGCACGGACCGGATCACCGCCACGAGACTACAACCCTCAACAGATCCGGCTCCGGGTAAGCTCCCGCGTGCGCAACGCAGCGCGACACAGGCCCAGGGGCGCGTCAACTTTTGGCGTAGTCGGCAGGATTTCGTGCCCGCAACCACCGGGTACTGCGTGCCTGAAAAAGAGACTTTTAAAACTTACCTGTGGTGAAGATTTCCGCCATCCGGCGCCATCTTCAGCCTTCTTCCCGCCATCGGTGAAGATTCCCGCCATCCGGCGCCATCTTCAGCCTTCTTCCCGCCATCCGTGGAGTTTTCCCGCCGTTGGACGCCATCTTGGGGACGCCGCGCGGGAAGAAGAGGGGCGTGGACTCCGAAAACGCGCGAGAACTGAAGCCCCGCCTCACGTCCGGACGTTGCGTAAGGTCCTGGAAGGAGCCCAGCAGACGCCGACGTCACAGGAGCGCGACGGAAGGTCCTCAACCCTGACGATCCACTGCGGAGCCGCGGCCTACGGAAGAGGATCATCGCAAGGTAGGCCACGGTCCACTAGGGGGGAGAAGGATGTCGGATACGGAGGAGAGCTTCACCGCTCCAACCCCCGCCAGCGCCACCGCTGTTGCGGTCATGCCTTTCACCATGCCCTATATCCCGGGAGCAGCCTGGCTACCCCAGTACTCAGGGGAGTCACATACCCTGCAGGACTTTAGAGAAAAACTGGATAGCCTCTTCCAGGTGTACCCCCTCACAGAAGAGCAAAAAGTAAGCATCCTGGTGGCCCAATTAACCGGGGCAGCCCAAAGGGAGGTAAAGTCCTGGCCACCTGGGGGGAGGACTGTCGCAGGGATACTAACCCGGCTGAGGGACACCTTTGATACCCGCACCTCAGCCGAGATCAAGCTTAGATTCTACGGGTGCAAACAGCGGGCACATGAGAGTATAAGGGACTATGCCCTGAACCTACAAGAGGCCCTGAGAGCCATTAAGCAGACCGACCCTGATGGCGTGGGAGACGAGGACAGGCTGTTAACTGAACAATTTATAGAGGGTTTATATTGCAATGCCCACCGAACCCAGTTGCGGGCAATGGCCTTACAGGACCCTCATCTGGGATTTGCACAGTTCAAGGACAGAGCCATCCGGGTGCTCCGAGAACCGGCACCAGGTGGCGTTGTGACCCACAGATGCCCCACTACCACCTACCACCAGGAGGCGGCGCCCTTGTCGGCAGGGCCTGTGGGAGCTGATGCGCAGGCTTTGAACAATGACTCGGCTCCAGACCTGCACCATCAGGTCCAAGAGCTAGCTAAAAGCGTTGCTGCGCTAACCCGAACTGTGCAGTCTTTACAGGTTTCCACTCCAGGGAAGATCCAGCTGGCATCCGGACCGGAGGACATCCCGTGGCGTCGACCAAGGAGGACCCCACCGGCCAGAGGAAGACCCAGCGACCGATACAACGAGGACGGGCAACCCATCTGCCGCCGCTGCAATCAACCCGGACATATGGCAAGGTACTGTCCTTTAAACTGGCACAACCTAGGGTAGAGGGCCAACCCCTAGGAAAAAGATCATCAGGCCCATCGAACTGGCGCGACAAATATGTGGGAGGACGTCCAGTCTTACCAGTGGTACTGGATGGCATTCCTATGAGTGCACTACTGGACACCGGGTCACAGGTCACCACCATCCCGTACGTGCTCTTCAAGCAGTACTGGAATGACTCGGATATTACCCGCTACCCTGACGATGACTTGAGTATCATCGCCAGCAATGGTCAGCCCGTGCCACAGATCGGATTTAAAGAGGTGACCATTAAAATTGGTAGAGTTGAACTGGCAGCACAGGGACTGATCATTGTAGACATTGACAAACACGAGAGTCACCCAAAGATAACTCTAGGAACTAATGTAATTGAAAATTGTCTTGCAGAGGTGATTTTCCTTTTACAGCAGGTTGCCAAGAACGCCAGCTCCGGCGAGCAGCGAGTGCTCCAAAAAGAGATCCGGGCACTGATGCGACGGCAACAGGTGGAACTCTCCGGCGGTGAGATTGGTAGCGTGAGAATGTGTGACCCTTTCCCTATTGCCATGCCCCCAAAAAGTGAAATGATGATTTGGTGCCGGGCAGCTATTGGTCTGAGAGGTAGAGATTACCAGGCAATGGTAGAACCAGTTTACTCAGACAGTAGGCCCACCATCTTGACAGCACGGGGGGTGGTTAATGTACGCCATGGGAGGGTGCCCGTTCGCATAATCAATATCGGGAAGAGGGAAGTGTACCTGCCCCGGTATGCCACGCTAGCCAAATTATATACCATTAACCAAAATTCTATACAATCTGTGGAACCCTTGCCTCCATCTCACCCGGAGGAAGGTAACGGCTCTAAGAAAACAATGGAGGACTGGTGTCAGCAACTATATTTGGGTACTGACTCCACTCCCTCACACCAGAAACAGGGAGTCTATCGGGTGGTTCAAGAGTACGAGAGAGTGTTTAGTAAACACCCGATAGACTTCGGGCGAGTCAGGGGGGTAGAACACCACATCCCCACGGGAGACCATCCTCCCATAAAAGAGAGGTATCGACCCGTACCCCCTGCACACTACCAACACGCCAAGGGGATGCTTAGAGACATGAAGGAGGCTGGGGTGATCAGGGATAGCTGTAGCCCCTGGGCAGCTCCACTAGTCTTAGTCAAAAAGAAAGACAACACCATGAGGATGTGTGTAGATTACCGGAAAATCAACCGTATCACACACAAGGATGCGTACCACTTACCAAGGATAGAGGAGTCTTTGGCTGCTTTAAGATCTGCTAACTTCTTCTCTACCTTGGATCTCACTAGTGGGTACTGGCAGGTTCCTGTAGCAGAGGCGGACCGGGAGAAGACCGCATTCACCACCCCGATGGGACTTAGCGAGTTTACCTGCATGCCGTTCGGACTCTGAAACGCACCAGGAACCTTCCAACGATTAATGGAGTGCTGTCTGGGCCACAGAAACTTCGAAACGGTCCTGTTGTACCTGGACGATGTCATCGTATATTCTAAGACTTATGAGGACCACCTGAAACACCTGGCGGAAGTGTTCGAAGCTCTGGCAAGCTACGGCCTAAAGGTGAAACCCTCCAAGTGTCACCTCCTGAAACCAAAGGTGCAGTACCTGGGACACGTGGTGAGCGCTGACGGAGTGGCTCCCGACCCTGATAAGATCACCGCAATTAAGGAATGGCCAAGTCCCTCCAGTGTAAAGGAAGTGCGTCAGTTCCTCGGGTTGGTAGGCTACTACCGCAGGTTCATCCCCGGTTTCACCAAAAAGGCAGCTCCTATGCAGGACCTCCTGATAGGCCAGTCCCGGAAGGCCAAGAACCAGAAGCCGCCCTTCAGATGGGAGAAGTTGGAAGAAGAGTCCTTCCGCCAGCTGAAGATGGCCCTCACGGGGGATGAAATCCTGGCGTACCCGGATTACAACCAGCCCTTTATCCTCTACACTGACGCAAGTAACATCGGGCTAGGAGCCGTGCTGTCCCAGATCCAGCAGGGGAAAGAACGAGTAATCGCTTACGCCAGCCGAAAACTGCGACCCACCGAGAGAAACCCTGAGAATTACAGCTCATTTAAGCTAGAGTTCCTGGCAGTGGTGTGGGCAGTCACCGAACGCTTTAAGCACTACCTCGCTTCTTCCCGGTTCGTCGTGTACACGGATAACAACCCGTTGACACACCTGGACACGGCAAGACTTGGTGCCCTAGAGCAGAGATGGATGGCCCGCCTGTCCAAATACGAGTTCACCATCAAATACCGGGCAGGATGCTCCAATACCAACGCGGACGCCCTGTCCAGGATGCCAAACCTACCGGACGTAGGAGAAGATCCAGAGGGACTGGAAGAAGTCGAACTCCCCGCGTTTCACCGTCATGGGACTATCCAGTATTCCCATCGGGTAAGGAGTAAGCAAGGCGCTACGCTTAACCCCTTACCTCACTACAACTGGGCGGAAACGCAAGACAGTGACCCTGCCGTCCGGCTGGTGAAGGAGATGCTGACTCGGCCAGAGGCTCGCCTTGACCCAGACGCTCCGGAGGAAGCCAAGCAACTGTGGGCTGAGAAGAGTCGACTGTTCCTTTACAAGGGGAAGTTGTGCCGCAGAATGGTTAACTCCCGGACGCATGAACTAATCTGGCAAGTAGTGGTGCCACGAAGAGACGCAGCCATGGTGATGGAGGCATACCACGACGGGGCTGGACACTTCGGATGGAAGAAGCTGGAGTTCCTGCTGCGCGAGCGGTTCCACTGGGTAGGCATGAGGGGAACCATCGAGAGGTGGTGCAGAGACTGTGGCCCGTGCAACCTAAGAAGGAAGGACCGTGCCAGCCAGAAGACTCCCCTGCAGTCCATCGTCACCCGGCAGCCGTTGGAACTGGTAGCCTTGGATCATGTAAAACTGACCCCAAGCAGAAGTGGCTACGTCTACGCACTAACCATCGTGGATCACTACTCCCGGTTCTTGGTTGTCGTCCCCGTCAAGGACTTAACAGCTCGAACAGCAGCGAGAGCCTTCCAGCAGCATTTCTGCCGTCCACACGGGTACCCGGACCAAGTGTTGACAGACCAGGGACCTGCCTTTGAAGCGGAGGTCTTCCAAGAATTCTGCACTCTGTATGGCTGCCGGAAGATAAGGACGACACCCTATCATCCGCAAACTAATGGACTTTGTGAGAAAATGAACCAGGTGGTAATGGATCTTCTGAAAACGTTGCCCCTGGAAGAACGCGGTCTGTGGCCTGAGAAGCTGCCCAATCTGGTGGACCTATACAACCACATCCCGGTAGGTTCCACCAACTGTACCCCGGCTTACCTAATGAGGGCGAGACCTGGTAAGTTACCTGTTGACCTGGAAATGGGAGTCCTGACACCCGAGGACACTTCACCAGAAGCAGACTGGGACACAGAGAGGCAGCAGCAGTACCGGAGAGTACAGGAGAGCGTGGAGCGAAGTCTCTGTCAGGCTAGGGAAAGACAAGAGAAAACTTACAACCAGTATGCTCCCGCTGTTCCCCTGGTACCCGGAGAGCAGGTCTTGAAGAGAAAAAGACGGCTCCACAAGTTGGACGACCAGTGGGAGAAGGACCCGTACACCGTACTGCCCTCAAGCCACGACAACCCAAAGGTCTGTACCATCAGTAAAGACGGAGGGGAAACCACAACCATTGTATCCCGGGATCACTTGAAGAAGTGTCCCGAACAGCTACGGAACCCTGAAGAGGAACAAGAAGACCCTCGACCCGTAGAGGAAAGGGAAGACATGGTTAGTACTGTGCTCGGAGACTTCCCTCGGTCTTGGACTCAAGTCAATGGCGCAGTTGTGGTACCCGTACTCACCTTCCTCCAACCAGCATCCCAAGCACCTACGGAGCGACAGGTAGAGCTGGAAGAGCAGCCGGTCCAGGAGGCAGAAGACTCCACACAAGCAGAACAGGAGGATCAACCCTCTGCTTATAGTGAGCCTGCCGTACCCCTAGTGAGCCAAAGAGCCGGTAGACAGCTGCCCAGTTTACCCTTGACAGCTCCTACACCCTGTAGTTCAGGGCTAGACAGTCAGCTCCGTAGGTCCACTAGGGCCACTAGAGGCCAGTTACCCGCACGTTGGAGGATTTGAAATGTATAAATTGTTTTATTTGTGGTTACCTGTTTTTCTTGTTACTTGTAAATAATTATGTGTTTCTAGTTATTTTTAGGAGTCCTTGGTGGATTTACCGGGAATCCTTGTACAATTAGTTGGAGCGTAACCCAGGATGGACTAAAAGACTGTTAAGGACTCGGGGCAGGACAGACCCCTACCTGGTTACGTCTCCCTGTTTTGGTGAAATGGACACCTTTGTTTTCTTCAAAGACTGCACCCGGTTGCGGACACGCCGTAACCATCTTTATGTGTTTTTCTGATTGTATTATTATTGTTTTTACCTTGTTATGTTTTTCTAAAATATGTTTAGTCCCGGAGTACTAAATTTCACTAGGGGGGAATGTGGCACCCCAGGGATCTGGTTTCCACAGTAACAGCAATGTTATGTCTGAGAGCAGGTGGGAGGTCTCTTGGTCAGGAATCCTGTGCATGCCACACCTCCTGCCCAGTCCTGGGAGGGGAAGAACTTCCCCTATATAAACCTAGGGCTGAGTCAGGGTTAGTGAGTAGAGAAGAAGCAGAGGAAAGAAGCAAATATAGGAACAAAACAACAGGAGCTCTGTGGGAGCAGTGTTACAAGGAGTCAGGGGCTGGCAGCTGCAGAGCTCGCCCTGACTGAGAAGTGATCACCGGACCCGGAGTCCGAGGCTGTGGGGACTAACTCCTATCCAGCAGCAGAAACCGACCGGCAGGGGATTGCAGGTCCTCTGGCCCAGAAACCCGAAGGCCCAGAGTCACCGGCCATACGGGTGAGCACCACACGGTACACTCAGGGACATGGGCTACTTATACCTGCCTCTAGCAAGGTAGCCAGAAGAGTATCGTTAGTTTGGGAGGCCTACAACTCCGCCTGGCCAGGGGAGATCCCATCTGCTCAAGGACTGACCAGGCCCCAATCGCTAGCCAGTACTCCGGGAGGGTCTATCTTTGTGACCAGTAAAGACCCTGAACTACACAGTACCGTCTCCGAGTGGTTCCTGCTACCCCCATCATCCACGTCGGCTGCCCTGAGGCCATACCCCTCCCGTTGGGGGTTATACTATCACGCTGCACAATCCTACCACCGGCCTCAGCGGTCTGCCCTGCAGCAGCAGCTCCCTGGCTGCACTCAACGGGTGGCGTAGTCGTCCAACATCTACCGCTAAAACAGCGCCACTTAGTCTGACTCCCTGGGCACGGACCGGATCACCGCCACGAGACTACAACCCTCAACAGATCCGGCTCCGGGTAAGCTCCCGCGTGCGCAACGCAGCGCGACACAGGCCCAGGGGCGCGTCACATACTCTGACAGAACATACTCGCTCAACACTATTCCTAAACCAAATTACCAGTCATTTTATTTCTATTGGTAACTAATGGAAATGTACCATTATCATTGTCAGAAAGACTGAGGAAGGTGGCGGTATACATACAGTTCCAAATGCCAATGCCAGGGTGGCAGACACAATATATACATACATAATTTTTCTTAGGATCAGATAACATTCTTAACACACTCAAATCCTTCCTTCCTCTGACAGATAAGCACTTCCAGAGGTGTCTTAGGAGCAGTTTATCTCCTCTCTATATGGTAGCATAGTCTTGTGCGTTTATACAGTTACAGGGACAAATTTAATACTCTGAAATTTTAAAAACTTAGAAAAAGACTATTGGTGCCACATTTCACAGTTGCTCACAATACATGATAAATCTCCGGCATCTTTAGACACTATTGCCTAAGGACTAGTTTAAACTGCCAGATGGCAGGTGTTAAATGACAGCCAATCAGCTTCTTTGTTTGTGTGTTTTTACCAGTGGATGTTTAATTGCCTCTTTAGACAGACAGATCGACCTCACTTTCATTCTATTACCCATCATTCTATGCGGTCATTGTTTGCAACAGCACATGTCCTTTTTACATAGGACGTGCTGCCGAGAACAATGATCTTTAGCCCTTTCCTGACATTTGATGCATATGTAAGTCATGATTGGGTAGGTGTTTATGCAGATTATCTTACAGTTATGTCAGGTGATTATTTCGGCACAAGAGCTGTGCCCTCATGATCACTGCTGGGAGCTCAGCTTAACTGACAGATGAGCCCCTGCAGTAACAGCCTTGGCCAGTGCAGGCACCATACCTGGCTGTCTAACTCTCTAAATGCTGCAGTCAATAGCGATTGTGGCATCCGGTGGACTCTGAAAAGGCTCCTTTTCACCACATCCTCCCTCCCTTCCCACAATGTGATGACTATGAGCTTATGGTTGTAATGACACTTGGAAGTAAAAGAATAGTCTGTGGGTCTGCCAGGTGGCCAGTTAAGCCCTGCCATAAGCAGAGACTCACAGGCATCCTTTAAGTGTAACACTGACATAAGGTTTCCAGGGTATTAGACCACTGAACAAACAATTAAAAGTATAAATGTAAAAGAAAGGTGTAAAAAGAAAAAAGAAACACAAATAAAGAACAAAAAAATGAAAAAATGTTTCGCCAATTACATCACATGTTTAATGTAAAAACAGAAGTCAACAAAAGAAATTACACATGAAGAAATAAAGCTGTTACAAAATTAAAAAAAGGCTGTTTCTTAATTATACTGACACACAAACAGTGGAATAAAACGTGATCATAAAGCCGTAAGTAAATATAAGTGATATCACTGAAAATGTCATCTTGTTCTGCAAATATCCAGCCCTCACATGGTTCTGTTGTCAGAAAAATAAGAAGTTATAGTTCTCCTAATATGGTGATGCAAAATCAAAAGATTTTTTTTTAAATATGGTTTTAGTGTGCAAAAGAAGCAAAACCTAAAAAAAACCTGATATAAATCTGGTATTGATGTAACTGTAATTGTTTTGACCTGTAATTGTTTTGTTCTGAAGAATAAAGCTGTCTCTTTCCTTTACCGAACAAATTAAGTTCTTTTACCCAATTAATGGCGTAAAAAATAAATAACCCCAAATCTTGAATTGCTATTTTTTATTCATTCTGCCTCCCAAAAATGGGTAAATAATTAAAAAAAGTTCCTCAAAATGCTATCAATGACAAGTTCAACTCATCTTGTAAAAACAAGCCCTCATATGGCTCTATTGGTTGTAAAAATAAAAAGTTATAGCTCGCAAAACATGGTGATACAAACATGAGTTTTTGTAAAAAAATAAGCAGGTTTATAAAAATTATATAAATCTGGCATCAATGTAATTCTACTAACCTGAAGAATAAAGTTATCTTCAGATTGGCCCACAGTGTGCCTAATCCCCAGTTAGCATCCACATATTTGTCATTACTGTAGCAGGGAGAGCCCACTTAACAATTTATGGTGTGCGTGCCTCAGGGCTGGACTGGGACAAAAAAAAGGAGCTGTGGCACACAAATCCCACCAGCCCACATACTATAAAACCCATCACCTCAGTGAATTTTGCTTTACTTGGTCATACCCCTCAATACTCTCTTAAAGGAGTTATTTGAAGAGCCATATGTGAATGGTGCAGCGGTGCGCATGATCAACCACCATAAACCAATAGTGGCCTTCCAGAAGTCCAATGTCGCCTCTCCAACAACAGGACAGGAGAAGTGGTACTGTGCAGCGTATATGACGCGCCCCCAGGGCCGTGGGATTTACCTGTCTGTAATCTACACACATTCTCATGCTTCCATCCTTTTTCCTGACTAGGACCAGGGGAGCTGCCCATGGACTACAGCTATCCCTTACTACCCCTGCCTTCTTCATGTCGTGCAACATCTCCTTCGCCTTCTGGTAGTGTGCTGGTGGTATGGGCCTGTAACGTTCCTTGATGGGTGGATGGTAACCTGTGAGTATATGGTGTTGTACCCCTTTAATCCTCCCAAAGTCAAGTGGGTGTTTACTGAATACCTGCTCGTATTCCTGAACCAACCGGTGTACAGTCATGGCCAAAAGTATTGAGAATGACACCAAAATTATATTTTCACATGATCTGCTGGCTTCTGGTTTTTATTAGTGTTTGTCTGATGTTTATATCACATACAGAAATATAATTGCAATCATATTATGAGTACCAATAGGTTATATTGACAGTTAGAATGAGTTAATGCAGCAAGTCAATATTTGCAGTGTTGCCCCTTCTTCTTCAAGACCTCTGTAATTCTCCCTGGCATGCTCTCAATCAACTTTTGGACCAAATCCTGACTGATAGCAGTCCATTCTTGCATAATCAATGCTTGCATTTTGCCAGAATTTGTTGGTTTTTGTTTGTCCACCCGTCTCTTGATGATTGACCACAAGTTCTCAATGAGATTAAGATCTGGGGAGTTTCCAGGTCATGGACCCAAAATCTCTATGTTTTGTTCCATGAGCCATTTAGTTATCACCTTTGCTTTATGGCAAGGTGCTCCATCATGCTGGAAAAGGCATTGTTGGGCGCCAAACTGCTCTTGTACTGTTGGGAGAAGTTGCTCTTGGAGGACATTCTGGTACTATTCTTTATTCATGGCTGTATTTTTAGGCAAGACTGTGAGTGAGCCGATTCGCTTGGCTGAGAAGCAACCCCACACATGAATGGTTTCAGGATGCTTTACAGTTGGCATGAGACAAGACTGGTGGTAGCGCTCACCTCTTCTTCTCCGAATAAGCTGTTTTCCAGATGTCCCAAACAATCGAAAAGGGGATTCATCAGAGAAAATGACTTTGCCCCAGTCCTCAGCAGTCCACTCCCTGTACCTTTTGCAGAATATCAGTTGGTCTCTGATGTTTTTTCTGGAGAGACGTGGCTTCTTTGCTGCCCTCCTTGAAACCAGCCCTTGCTCAAAGAGTCTCCGCCTCACAGTGCGTGCAGAAGCACTCACACCAGCCTGCTGCCATTCCTGAGCAAGCTCGGCACTGCTGGTAGTCCGATCCCGCAGCTGAAACAGTTTTAAGATACGGTCCTGGCGCTTGCTGGTCTTTCTTGGGCGCCCTGGAGCCTTTTTGACAACAATGGAAGCTCTCTCCTTGAAGTTCTTGATGATGCGATAGATTGTTGACTGAGGTGCAATCTTTGTAGCTGCGATACTCTTCCCTATTAGGCCATTTTTGTGCAGTGCAATGATGGCTGCACGTGTTTCTTTAGAGATAACCATGGTTAACTGAAGAGAAACAATGATACCAAGAACCAGCCTCCTTTTAAAGTGTCCAGTGATGTCATTCTTACTTAATCATGACTAATTGATCGCCAGCCCTGTCCTCATCAACACCCACACCTGTGTTAATGGATCAATCACTAAAACGATGTTAGCTGCTCCTTTTAAGGCAGGACTGCAATGATGTTGAAATGTGTTTTGGGGGTTAAAGTTCATTTTCTGGGCAAATATTGACTTTGCAAGTACAGTAATTGCTGTTAAGCTGATCACTCTTTGACATTCAGGAGTATATGCAAATTGCCATTACAAAAAATGAAGCAGTAAACTTTGGAAAAATTACTATTTGTCTCATTCTCAATACTTTTGGCCATGACTGTACACCCTGCTTCTGATGGGCAGGAGTGGTGTCTGTCCCAACATGGAGCTGTTGACACCAATCCTCAACCTGGGTTCCCGGGTCATTATCCTCCACTTCGTCTGGTGAGGCTAAGGACTCCGCCGTGTGTATGGAGTTGTTACTGTGTACAGTTTGGCAACAGTGGCTTAGCGTGGTAATCTAACCTCGTCCTCCCCATAGTTTAGGAGGCGTACGGGCACCCTCCCATTGCATACATCCACTACCCCTCTGGCAGTCAAGAGTGTAGGTCTATGCTACGAGCTAAGGGACTCTACTACCGCCTGGTACCTCAGTCCTTTGAGACCTATTGCTGCTCTACACCAAATCAGCATCTCACTCATCGGGGGAATCACAATGAGTATCGGGTCTGTCACCCGTACATTACCGATTTCACCACCTGTTAGCTTTACCTGTTGCTGGTACATAAGGGCTCGGATCTCTTTCTGGAGCACCCTCCTCTGCCCTGTTCTGGCGGTGTCAGCCATCTGTTGGAGCAAGAACAACACTTCTCCCAAACAGTTACTAACAATATTTGTGCCAAGTACCATGTAACGGGTCTGGGAGGCGGAACCTCTGAGCTACTATACAAGGGGGCGGCCCTTGTAAGGGAGCGGGTGGCAGTCTCTGGATGAACGGACAGGGAGATACGGCAAATGATCAGGGCAGTCTCTGGGTAAAGGGTAGGTACGACCTGTGATGGCAGAGCCTCCGGGTAGGCTAGCAGGCAGATGGTAGATGTGTGCTCCCAGGTGAGCAAGCGAGAGTCTCTGGAATAACAGGTGGTCACGGCACGTGACGGCGGAACCTCCGGGCTGGCAAGCAGGCAGGTAACGGAGAAGCGCTCCCAGGTGAGCGGGCAAGCTGGTCCATAGACAGACTGACCGGAGTTGTAAGGTAGACCGTCGGACCTCAGGAAAGTAGGCAGGTAGCTGATGTGCGCTCCCAGGTGAGCGGACAGGCTGGTCCTTTAGACAGACTGACAGGAGTAGTAAGGCAGACCGTCGGACCTCAGACTGGCAGACAGGTAACAAGTATTCAGGCAGGAATCAGGCAGGTAACTGGCAGGAAACTGGCAGGTAACTGGCAGGTAACTGGCAACGGGACCTGAGGGCTGAAGCACAGGTGAGACACAGGTGCAAACAACATTGCTCGGGCACCTCCATTTTGGAGGAGGTGCCTTATATATGATGAAGTCCTCCGGCCATTGGCCGGGGACTCCTTAGGACGGCGCGCGCGGCCCCTTTAAGAGGAGGGGAGCGCGCGCGCGCGCGCCCTAAGCACAGGGGCCGGGAAGGAGCGCGCGCTGAGAGCAGAGCGGGAGGAAGACGCCGGGAAGGAGCGCGCGCTGACAGCAGAGCGGGGAGAGGACGCCGGGCACGGAGCAGAGCGGTGAGGGGAGCAGCGTCCCTGCCTAGCAGAGGGCAGGGACGCCAGCGCTACAGTACCCCCCCCTTTAGGCCCCCCCTTTTTTAGGCCAGACAGAAATTTAGCTAGGATGAGAGGGGCATGGATGTTCTCCCGGGGCTCCCACGTTCTCTCCTCAGGACCAAACCCCTTCCAATCTACCAGAAAAAAGGTCTTTCCTCTTACCCTTTTGGTGGCAAGAATGTTCTCTACCTCAAACTCGTCCTCAGCAGAAACCGGAGCAGGAGGCGTACCTGTAGACTTGGAAAAAGAGTTAAGTACCACAGGTTTGAGGAGAGATACATGGAAGGAGTTAGGGATCCGTAAGTTGGCCGGGAGTTTCAATTTATAGGCCACCGGGTTGATCTGACTGATGACCTCCAGTGGGCCGATGAACCGAGGCCCTAACTTATAGGAAGGGATCTTGAGTCGGACATATTTGGACGAGAGCCAGACTTTATCCCCAGGACGGAATTGAGGAGGGTCCAGACGTTTTTTGTCAGCGTGTCTTTTCATACGCTCGGAAGACTGAAGGAGTGCGGATCGGGTACTCTCCCAAATGGAGGAAAATTTGCTAACGAGAGATTCCGCAGCCGGGTTGTCCACCGAGGTGGAGACAGGAAAAGGAATCCGAGGATGCTGACCAAAGACTACAAAAAACGGGGATTTGGAGGAGGATTCGCTCTCGTGATTATTGTAAGAGAACTCGGCCCATGGTAGGAGATCCACCCAGTCAGAATGGTGGGCATTAACGAAGTGCCGGAGGTAACTGGTCAGGTTCTGATTGATCCGCTCCACTTGACCATTGGACTGTGGGTGGTAAGCGGAAGAGAAGTCCAGGGTGACGTCTAGTAGTTTACAAGTGGCTCTCCAGAAGCGTGAGGTGAACTGTACCCCACGATCCGACACGATGTGGAGGGGCAGGCCATGAAGACGGAAGATGTGACGAATAAAGTCTCTAGCTAGCTCGGGTGCAGACGGGAGGCCTGGCAGGGGAACGAAATGAGCCATCTTGGAGAAGCGGTCAGCGACCACCCAAATGACCGTACAACCGGCAGAGAGTGGGAGGTCAGTTATGAAGTCCATTGCAATATGCTGCCAGGGGGCAGCAGGTACTGGGAGCGGAAGGAGGCGACCGGCTGGCAGATGTCTCGGAACCTTGTTGCGGGCGCAGGACACACAGGCAGAAACAAAGTCTATTACATCCTTGTGCAGGGTAGGCCACCAGTAGTGCCGGGAAATAAGCTGGAGGGTCTTCTTCTGACCAGCGTGACCAGCCAGTTTAGACGAGTGACCCCAGTGAAGGATCTTCTCCCGATCAGGTACTGATACGAACGTCTTTCCGGGAGGGAGACGATTTAGACTCACGGGAGCCACCTGTATTACTCTGGCGGGATCGATGATGTGTTTCGGATCTTCCTCGAGATCAGATACCAGAAAGGATCGAGACAAGGCGTCCGCCTTGACGTTTTTGTCAGCCGGGCGAAAATGAAGGACAAAATCAAAACGAGCAAAAAACAAGGACCACCGGGCTTGGCGCGGGTTAAGTCTCTGGGCATGCTGGAGGTAAGCCAAGTTCTTGTGGTCAGTGTAAATTATTACCGGGTGAAGAGCCCCCTCAAGCAGGTAACGCCACTCCTCCAATGCCAGTTTGATGGCCAATAACTCTCGATCTCCTATGGAATAATTGCGCTCTGAGGAGGAGAAGAGTTTAGAGAAGAAGCCGCAAGTTACCATTCTCCCGGAAGAAGATTTTTGAGTAAGTACCGCTCCAGCTCCAGAGGAGGAGGCGTCCACTTCCAGGAAGAACTGCTTGTTGCCGTCCGGGCGATGCAGCACCGGGGCGGAAGAGAAGGTCTGTTTTAAGGAAAGAAAGGCTTCTTCTGCTTCGGGCGGCCACTCTTTGGGATTAGTGCCCTTACGGGTGAGCGCGGAAATTGGGGCAGTCCGGGAAGAGAAGTGTGGTATGAAGAGGCGGTAGTAGTTGGCGAAGCCCAGGAACCGCTGAATGGCCTTCAGCCCCTCCGGTCGAGGCCATTTCTCGATGGCAGACAGTTTCTCTGGATCCATTCGTAGGCCGGTCTGAGAAATAATGTAGCCCAAAAACGGAAGCGAGGTCTGCTCAAAGAGGCACTTCTCGTATTTAGCGAAGAGGTGATTCTGCCTGAGCCTGAGCAGAACCTGACGAACGTCCCTCCGGTGAGTCTGGAGATCCGGAGAGAAGACCAAGATGTCGTCCAGGTACACCACTACGCAGGAGTAGAGAAGGTCCCGGAAGATGTCATTGACCAACTCTTGAAAAACGGCAGGAGCGTTACAGAGACCAAAGGGCATTACCAGGTATTCATAGTGGCCGTCCCGGGTGTTGAATGCCGTCTTCCATTCATCCCCTTGACGGATACGAACCAGGTTGTACGCCCCACGGAGGTCTAGTTTGGTGAAGATTCTAGCCACCCTCAGACGATCAAATAATTCTGGAATGAGCGGAAGGGGGTACTTATTCTTCACCGTGATCTGGTTTAGGCCTCTATAGTCTATACAGGGACGGAGAGAGCCGTCCTTCTTTTTGACGAAAAAGAAGCCCGCTCCCGCCGGGGAAGTAGATTTCCGGATGAATCCCCTGGCCAGATTCTCCTCAATATATTCGGACATCGACCGGGTCTCAGCAGCGGATAAAGGATAAATACGCCCACGGGGAGGAGTAGTACCGGGTAACAGGTCGATGGGACAGTCGTATGGTCTATGAGGGGGTAATGTCTCTGCCTCCTTTTTATTAAAGACATCAGCATAAGACCAATAAGGAATTGGAAGTCCAGGTAGATTAGCTGGGGTAGGAGAGGGACGGACGGGATGGACGGGAACCAGGCAGGTCTTATGACAGTCTTGTCCCCAGCGAAGGACTTCTCCGGTTTGCCAGTCAAGCACGGGTGCATGTTTCTGGAGCCAAGGCAGACCTAGCAAGAGGGCGTGAGAGAGTCCAGGCAGAACATGAAAGGAGATACTCTCAGAATGTAGCATTCCCACCTGCAGAGTAATGGATTCGGTGATGAGTTGGATGGGGCGTGGTAAGAGCCCCCCATCCACGGCAGCCACAGACAAAGGTACAGCCAGAGGTTTGGTGGGGATGCGGTATTTCTCTACCAGGGACTGTGAAATAAGATTCCCGGCTGCTCCAGAGTCCAGTTGGGCTAGTTCGAAATAACGGTTCTCCCCATAGACGATTGAAACTGACAACAGCAGGGATGGAGAGGATTTATTCTTGTCTAGGTGGACCTCTCTGAGCAAACCTAGACACAGGCGTTTCCCGACCTCTCCGGGCAGGCACGGATCCGGTGCTCCTTACTGCCACAGTAGAAGCAGGTCCCCTCGGCACGGCGTAAGTCCTGACGGGTCTTGACCATCTTGGTCTGGTCGACCTGCATAGGCTCAGGAGGGTGTACCTGGTTAGAGACAGAAGGAGTGACGGGTTTCTGAAAAGTAGGAGCTAGACGTGGTAACCTCCTCTCACGGGTGACCTCTCTGGCACGCTCCTGGAACCGTAGGTCAATCCGGGTGGCAAGAGTTATTAAGTCATCGAGAGTGGTAGGAATGTCCCGACCGGCAAGTTCATCTTTAATACGGCCGGACAGACCCTCCCAGAAGACGGAAACCAGAGCGTCGTTATCCCAGGCCAGCTCCGAGGCAAGGGTACGGAACCGTATGGCATATTGGCCCACGGTGAGACTCCCCTGACGGAGGCGTAGCAACGATGATGCAGATGAGGTCTTCCGTCCGGGTTCGTCGAAGACTTTCCGGAAAGCCGTGAGAAAAGCAGGCAAGTTGGACACCAGGGGGTCTCCTCTCTCCCATAGAGGATTCAGCCAGGCCAGGGCCTCCCCGGTGAGATGGGACATGATGAAGGCAATCTTGGCCCGGTCGGAGTTAAACTGGTAGGACAAAAGTTCAAAATGCAGGGTGCACTGATTTAAGAAGCCCCGAGCCTGGACGGGGTCGCCTCCGAAGCGAGGAGGTGCAGAAAGCCGGGGTCCGGGGTAGGATACCATAGTATTAGTGGGCAGCGGAGCTGCCGGATTGCAAGATATGGCACTGGCGGAGGTTGTTGGTGGATCAGACAGAGTGTTCAGGCGAGTATTAACATTCCGCAGGTGACCCAGGATGGCCTCTTGTTGGGACCTCTGACGGGACAGTTCAAGACAGAGGTCCGAGAGCGAGGGAGCTTGGGTGCCACCGGGTTCCATGGCCCGAGCAAACTGTAACTGGTCTGGGAGGCGGAACCTCTGAGCTACTATACAAGGGGGCGGCCCTTGTAAGGGAGCGGGTGGCAGTCTCTGGATGAACGGACAGGGAGATACGGCAAATGATCAGGGCAGTCTCTGGGTAAAGGGTAGGTACGACCTGTGATGGCAGAGCCTCCGGGTAGGCTAGCAGGCAGATGGTAGATGTGTGCTCCCAGGTGAGCAAGCGAGAGTCTCTGGAATAACAGGTGGTCACGGCACGTGACGGCGGAACCTCCGGGCTGGCAAGCAGGCAGGTAACGGAGAAGCGCTCCCAGGTGAGCGGGCAAGCTGGTCCATAGACAGACTGACCGGAGTTGTAAGGTAGACCGTCGGACCTCAGGAAAGTAGGCAGGTAGCTGATGTGCGCTCCCAGGTGAGCGGACAGGCTGGTCCTTTAGACAGACTGACAGGAGTAGTAAGGCAGACCGTCGGACCTCAGACTGGCAGACAGGTAACAAGTATTCAGGCAGGAATCAGGCAGGTAACTGGCAGGAAACTGGCAGGTAACTGGCAGGTAACTGGCAACGGGACCTGAGGGCTGAAGCACAGGTGAGACACAGGTGCAAACAACATTGCTCGGGCACCTCCATTTTGGAGGAGGTGCCTTATATATGATGAAGTCCTCCGGCCATTGGCCGGGGACTCCTTAGGACGGCGCGCGCGGCCCCTTTAAGAGGAGGGGAGCGCGCGCGCGCGCGCCCTAAGCACAGGGGCCGGGAAGGAGCGCGCGCTGAGAGCAGAGCGGGAGGAAGACGCCGGGAAGGAGCGCGCGCTGACAGCAGAGCGGGGAGAGGACGCCGGGCACGGAGCAGAGCGGTGAGGGGAGCAGCGTCCCTGCCTAGCAGAGGGCAGGGACGCCAGCGCTACATACCATATACAAGTCTGTATCATCAGGATTAGTCTCTACTACAATTAGTCCTTGGTCCTTCAGTTCCACTCTTCCCCTCTTTACTGCCACATCCTTAACCCCGACTAGGTTAAGGGCAAGGCCATTGGAGGCATACACGGAAAGGTTTGGAGCTGGTGGGTGAAGTTCGTCTATGGACCAGAACCTTTTGTAGAGGACATCAGGCAGGATGGTTACCTGAGATCCTGTGTCCAGCAGGGCAGGTGTCGCAATGCCGTCCAGCATAATGGACAGGAAAGGTCTTCCTCCCACGAACCGGCGGTACCAGTTTGATGGTCCTGGTTGGTCTACTGCTGGGTGTCGGCCCTCGGCCCCAGGGTTTCTTCGTTTAAATGGCAGGTCCGCGTGGTGTGGCCTGCTTTCTGGCAGCGATAGCAGATGAACTCTCCTGGAGGGCAACGTTGGTCGTGGGTCCTCCCACGGGGTGGCATTGTACTCCTACGGGGTGGCGTTGTCCTCCTTCTTCTTCTCATCCAGGGGACATCCTCAGGGCTGTCGGCTACCAGGATCCTTCCTTCCGGCTCAGGCTCCGTCTGTAGCTGCAGGGTGCTCATGACAGTGGCCAGGGTTTTACTTAGCTGGCGCACTTCAGAGCGTAGGCTGTCCAGCTCGCTAGGGGGCACTGTTTCCATCCTTGTTTCGGCCGTTCGTGAAGGAGCAGTGGGTGCTGCAGGCACTGGGGTGGCCCCACCCTGGTAACGCTGGATAGCAGTGTCTGTGGTTTCCAGGGGCTGCAGGCCCTTTATAGCCATGTCCTTAAGGGTGTCGAAGGTAGCATCTGGATGGTCTAGGTCCCACCACCGTACAGTTCTTCTCTCCTCCTGGGACTTCAACCCCCGGATGAATTGTTCCGTCAGCATTTTATTTCCTCATGGATGCTGGCTAGATTAACCTGTTTCAGGGCCCGCAGGGCCTCCTGTAAGCGCCAGGCATAGTCCCGGATACTGTCCTCGGGTTTCTGGACAAACTGGTAGAGCCTCATCCGGAGATCTGTCTCAGTGCGGTTTTCAAACGCTGTTTGCAATCTTTTAAAGATGATGGACACTGATTCTTGGTCTGCGGCTGGCCAGGTTTCAACTTCTCGCTCAGCAGCACCAGTCAATTGTCCTAACACTACAGCGGCTCTCTGCTTGCCAGTCATAGAATACATATCCAGAATGCTGCATATTTTCCTCTTGAATCCGGACAGTGTGTCCGGTTTACCATTATACTGGGGGAACCACTTTGCTCCAGGGATATACGGCAGGGCCATAGGTATCAACGGAGTTACGACTCCTGCCAGTGGAGCAGCCGCTCCGGCCTGTGCGGCGCCGGGCGCAGATTGGGCATCAGGAGCGTTAACCGAGGCTCCGGCGGCTTGCTGGTCGTCGGCCATTGTATGCATGGTACCCCTCATCCCTATCCTGGTATACATGGTACCCCTCATCCCTATCCTGGTATACATGGCCCGTCATCCGAATCCTGGTATGCATGGCATCCCCAGATCCCTATCCTGGTATGCATGGTACCCCTCATCCCTATCCTGGTATGCATGGCACCCCTCATCCCCAATCCTGGTATGCATGGCACCCCTCATCCCCAATCCTGGTATGCATGGCACCCCTCATCCCCAATCCTGGTTTGCATGGCACCCCTCATCCCCAATCCTGGTATGCATGGCACCCCTCATCCCCAATCCTGGTATGCATGGCACTCCTCATTCCAAATCTGGTATGTATGCCACCCCTCATCCCACATCCTGGTATGCATGGGTTCCTCATCCCCAATCTTGGTATGCATGGCACCACATCCCTTATCCTGGTATGTATGGTACCCCATCCCTTATCCTGGTATGCATTGCACCTCATCCTGGTATGCATGGTACCCTGCATCCCTATCCTGGTATGTATGGTACCCCTCATCCTGGTATGCATGGCACCCCATCCCTCATCCTGGTATGCATGGTACCCCACATCCCTATCCTGGTATGTATGGTACCCCTCATCCTGGTATGCATGGCACCCCATCCCTCATCCTGGTATACATGGCACCCCTCATCCCAATTCTGGTATGTATGGCCTCCTCATCCCTCAATCCTGGTATACATGGCACTCCATCCCTCATCCTGGTATGCATGGTACCCCGCATTCCTATCCTGGTATGCATGGTACCCCTCATCCCTATTCTGGTATGCATGGTACCCCTCATCCTGGTATGCATGTCACCCCATCCCTCATCCTGGCATGCATGGCACCCCATCCCTCATCCTGGTATGCATGGTACCCCACATCCCTATTCTGGTATGTATGGTACCCCTCATCCTGGTATACATGGCACCCCTCATCCCAATTCTGGTATGTATGCCATCCCTCATCCCCCAATCCTGGTATGCATGGCACCCAATCTCTCATCCTGGTATGCATGGCTCCCTCATCCCCAATCCTGGTATCTTTGGCCCTCTCATCCCTATCCTGGTATGCATGGCACTCCTCATACCCCAATACTGGCATGCATGGCACCACATATTCCTATTCTGGTATGCATGGTACCCCTCATCCCTATTCTGGTATGCATGGTACCCCTCATCCTGGTATGCATGGCAACCCATCCATGATCCTGATATGCATGGTACCCCGCATTCCTATCCTGGTATGCAGGGTACACCTCATCCCCAATGCTGGTATGCATGGTACCCCTCATCCCCAATCCTAGTATGCATGGCCCCCCTCACCCCTAAATCCTGGTATGCATGGCACCCCTCACCCTCCAATCCTGGTATGCATGGCACCCCTCATCCCCAATCCTGGTATGCATGGCCCCCCTCACCCCTGGTATGTGTGGCCCCCTCATCCTCAATCCTGGTATGTGTGGCCCCCTCACCCCCCAATCCTGGTATGTGTGGCCCACCTCGCCCCCCAATCCTGGTATGTATAAAACCCCTCATCCCTTTCACGCTGCACACATACAAAAAAAGAACACTTATACTCACCTTTTTTCCCTGTGCTCCAGCTCTGCTGTGTCCTGTTCTGCAGGAGGCCGGGGGAGCAGTGCCACGCCGGAGTACGCACAAGCCCATACCTTGCTGTCTGGCACCATTTTGCTGAAGACACACTGCAAATGTGTCTTCAGTAAAATGGCGCCGGATAGAGCTATGCACATGCGCTGATTCCAACACCTTCACTCCTGCCCCGGTCTGTGGCGAGAAGAGAGGTGCCGCGGCAACGCTCCTCCTGGTCAGGTAAGTATGGCGCCGGAGTCGTGGTATGCATTCAGTGCCTATGCATACTGCGATTTCCGGCGCCACACACACTCCTCTTACCTGTAACGGCTCCATGCGTTCTTCTGTCTGGAGCCAGACTGCGCAGGTGTGTCGCGCTTGCACAGTCTATAAAGGCTTCAGACAGAGGGACGCTTGTACGATTATATTATAGATATATATATATATATATATAGATATGTATACTGTATATATACAGTGGTGGCCAAAAGTATTGGCACCCCTGCAATTCTGTCAGATAATACTCAGTTTCTTCCTGAAAATGATTGCAATCACAAATTCTTTGATATTATTATCTTCATTTAATTTGCTTGCAAGGAAAAAACACAAAAGAGAATGAAGCAAAAATCAAATCATTGATCATTTCACACAAAACTCCAAAAAAGGGCCGGACAAAAATATTGGCACCCTCAGCCTAATACTTGGTTGCACAACCATTAGCCAAAATAACTGCAAACAACTGCTTCCGGTAACCATCAATGAGTTTCTTACAATGCTCTGCTGGAATTGTAGACCATTCTTCTTTGGCAAACTGCTCCAGGTCCCTGATATTTGAAGGGTGCCTTCTCCAAACTGCCATTTTGAGATCTCTCCACAGGTGTTCTATGGGATTCAGGTCTGGACTCATTGCTGGCCACCTTAGAAGTCTCCAGTGCTTTCTCTCAAACCATTTTATAGTGCTTTTGGAAGTGTGTTTTGGGTCATTGTCCTGTTGGAAGACCCATGACCTCTGAGGGAGACCCAACTTTCTCACACTGGGCCCTACATTATGCTGCAAAATTTGTTGGTAGTCTTCAGACTTCATAATGCCATGCACACGGTCAAGCAGTCCAGTGCCAGAGGCAGCAAAGCAACCTCAAAACATCAGGGAACCTCCGCCATGTTTGACTGTAGGGACCGTGTTCTTTTCTTTGAATGACTCTTTTTTTTACCTGTACACTCTATGTTGATGCTTTTTGCCAAAAAGCTCTACTTTTGTCTCATCTGACCAGAGAACATTCTTCCAAAACGTTTTAGGCTTTCTCAGGTATGTTTTGGCAAACTCCAGCCTGGCTTTTTTATGTCTCAGGGTAAGAAGTGGGGTCTTCCTGGGTATCCTACCATACAGTCCCTTTTTATTCAGACGCCGACGGATAGTACGGATTGACACTGTTGTACCCTTGGACTGCAGGGCAGCTTGAACTTGTTTGGATGTTAGTCGAGGTCCTTTATCCACCATCCGCACAATCTTGCGTTGAAATCTCTCGTCAATTTTTCTTTTCCGTCCACATCTAGGGAGGTTAGCCACAGTGCCATGGGCTTTAAACTTCTTGATGACACTGCGCACGGAAAACACAGGAGCATTCCGGTCTTTGGAGATGGACTTGTAGCCTTGAGAATTTGTGATTGCAATAATTTTCAGGAAGAAACTGAATATTATCTGACAGAATTGCAGGGGTGCCAATGCTTTTGGTCACCACTGTACACATACACACACAGAATAATAAATTCACTGAGAATTACACCCAATATACAGGACAGGAGAAGTGGTACTGTTCAGTATATATACAGAATAATACAGGCACTGAGAATTACACCCAGCACATAGGACAGGAGAAGTGGTACTGTGCAGTGTACAGTAGCATGTAAAAGTTTGTGCACCACTGGTCAAAATTACTGTTACTGTGAACAGTTAAGCAAGTTTAAGATGAAATGATCTCTAAAAGCCCTAAAGTTAAAGATAACATATTTCCTTTGTATTTTAAGCAAGAATATATATATATACAGTACAGACCAAAAGTTTGGACACACCTTCTCATTTAAAGATTTTTCTGTATTTTCATGACTTTGAAAATTGTACATTCACACTGAAGGCATCAAAACTATGAATAAACTCTTGTGGAATTATATACTTAACAAAAAAGTGTGAAACAACTGA
Source organism: Phyllobates terribilis (assembly GCF_046119375.1). Taxonomy (NCBI): domain Eukaryota; kingdom Metazoa; phylum Chordata; class Amphibia; order Anura; family Dendrobatidae; genus Phyllobates; species Phyllobates terribilis. The sequence goes on along the minus strand of NW_027362761.1, from coordinate 41,276,826 downwards.
AAATATGTCTTATATTCTAGGTTCTTCAAAGTAGCCACCTTTTGCTTTGATGACTGCTTTGCACACTCTTGGCATTCTCTTGATGAGCTTCAAGAGGTAGTCACCGGAAATGGTTTTCACTTCACAGGTGTGCCCTGCCAGGTTTAATAAGTGGGATTTCTTGCCTTATAAATGGGGTTGGGACCATCAGTTGTGTTGTGCAGAAGTCAGGTGGATGCACAGCTGATAGTCCTACTGAATAGACTGTTAGAATTTGTATTATGGGAAGAAAAAAGCAGCTAAGTAAAGAAAAACGAGTGGCCATCATTACTTTAAGAAATGAAGGTCAGTCAGTGCGAAAAATTGGGCAAACTTTGAAAGTGTCCCAAAGTGCAGTTGCAAAAACCATCAAGAACTACAAAGTAACTGGCTCACATGAGGACTGCCCCAGGAAAGGAAGACCAAGAGTCACCTCTGCTTCTGAGGATAAGTTTATCCGAGTCACCAGCCTCAGAAATCATAGGTTAACAGCAGCTCAGTTTAGAGACCAGGTCAATGCAACACAGAGTTCTAGCAGCAGACACATCTCTACAACAACTGTTAAGAGGAGACTTTGTGCAGCAGGCCTTCATGGTAAAATAGCTGCTAGGAAACCACTGCTAAGGACAGGCAACAAGTAGAAGAGACTTGTTTGGGCTAAAGAACACAAGGAATGGACATTAGACCAGTGGAAATCTGTGCTTTGGTCTGATGAGTCCAAATTTGAGATCTTTGGTTCCAACCTCCGTGTCTTTGTGCGACGCAGAAAAGGTGAACGGATGGACTCTACATGCCTGGTTCCCACCGTGAAGCATGGAGGAGGAGGTGTGATGGTGTGGGGGAGCCTTGCTGGTGGCACTGTTGGGGATTTATTCAAAATTGAAGGCTTACTGAACCAGCATGGCTACCACAGCATCTTGCAGCGGCATGCTATTCCATCCTGTTTGCGTTTAGTTGGACCATCATTTATTTTTCAACAGGACAATGACCCCAAACACACCTCCAGGCTGTGTAAGGGCTATTTGACCAAGAAGGAGAGTGATGGAGTGCTACGCCAGATGACCTGGCCTCCACAGTCACCAGACCTGAACCCAATCGAGATGGTTTGGGGTGAGCTGGACCGCAGAGTGAAGGCAAAAGGGCCAACAAGTGCTAAACATCTCTGGGAACTGCTTCAAGATTGTTGGAAGACCATTTCCAGTGACTACCTCTTGAAGCTCATCAAGAGAATGCCAAGAGTGTGCAAAGCAGTCATCAAAGCAAAAGGAGGCTACTTTGAAGAACCTAGAATATAAGACATATTTTCAGTTGTTTCACACTTTTTTGTTAAGTATATAATTCCACATGTGTTAATTCATAGTTTTGATGCCTTCAGTGTGAATATACAATTTTCATAGTCATGAAAATACAGAAAAATCTTTAAATGAGAAGGTGTGTCCAAACTTTTGGTCTGTACTGTATATAATTTCATCTTTTACATTTTAAAAATGTCAAAAACGAATATGAGCTGATGCAAAAGTTTGGGCATCTTGCATGGTTATCACCTAGTAGCACCCCCTTTTGCAAGTATCACAGCTTGTAAACGCTTTTTGCAGCCAGACAAGAGTCTTTCAATTCTTCTTTCAGGGATTTTAATCCATTTTTCCTTGGAAAATTCTTCCAGTTCTGTGAGATTCCTAGGTCGTCTTGCATGCACTGCTATTTTGAGGTCTAGCCACTGTAGGGATTGTACTCACTCAGGTGCAATGAGAGGCAAAAGGGAGGCATGTTTCTTTAAATGTCCATAGCGGTTTATTGGCTTCATAAAACGTGAAAAGAAAAAGGCAAACGAACAGCCTTTAGTCCAGGCAAAAGCAAAAGTAAAACAGTCCTTTTAGCAAGGCCTTTGGTAAAGTGGACCTGTGGGCACACAGGCTGGTAAGCGTCCAGCACACAGCTCAGTCTGGAGACAACACACGGGAAGCCTTCTCCCTCCAAACACAGACCATGTACCAAACAACAGCCTCCATTATATAGGCTGGTAACCACGTCCAGAGGTGAGGTATGTGGGTTGCTGGACCTGTCCAGTCTCTCCTAGCAACCCTTACCCCAGCTCCTAGGTGCAACAATTAGTCCTCTTAGTGCATGCGTGCACTAGAGAAAATACACCGGGCTACATCACAGAGACCAGCCATCTCTGTGATACATACCTCCCATAGACTACACGACCATTAGCCATCTTACATACCTCCCCCTCTGCCTAAAGCCGTGGGGAACCTTCTTCCACTAGACAAGGGATTCTCGAGAGGGCATCAGCATTAACATGTAGCTTCCCTGCTCTAAGTTCTACATGGAAGTTGAAATCCTGTAGGGGTAAAAACCAGCGGGTGACCCTGGCATTTTTCCCTTTGTTTCACTCATCTGAGTGGAGCATGGTCGGATATTAGTCTAAATTTTCGACGTTAGTACCGTAACGTGTCCACCGCCCACTTTATGGCCAAGCATTCCTTCTCTATGACTGAATAATTTCTCTCGCAGGAGGACAGCTTCCTACTCAGGTAGAGAACAGGGTGCTGCTCCCCATGTATCTCCTGGGAAAGGACTGCTCCCAAACCAACAACCAAGGCATCCGTTTGGAGTTTGAACACTTTCTTAAAGTCGGGGGCCACCAGGACCGGTTGCTTACACAGCGCCCCCTTCATTTCTTGAAAGGCCGATTCCACCTCTGCAGTCCACTTGGCCATAGCCAATTTCGTCCCCTTAAGGAGGTCAGTCAGAGGTGCGGCCATCATGGCGAAGTTTGGGATGAACCTCCTGTAGTATCTCATGATCCCCAGGAAGGCTCTAACCTGCTTTTTTGACAGCGGTCTCTGCCAGGTTTGGATTGCCTCCACTTTACTGATTTAGGGTTTGATCTCGCCTCTACCAACCACATAACCCAGGTATTTGGCTTCTTCTTTCCCCATGGCACATTTCTTTGGGTTTATTGAAAACCCCACCTTTCTGAGAGCATCAAACACCACCTGACTTTATCCAGATGACTCTCCCAGTCCGGACTGAAGATAACAATATCGTCCAGGTATGCCACGGCGTATTGCTTATGGGGTGCAAGAATTCGATCCATAACTCTCTGGAAGGTTGCAGGGCCCCCCTGCAGTCCAAACGGCATCCGGACATACTGGAAGCATCCATCCGGAGTAGAAAATACAGTCTTCTCCTTGGCTTCCTGTGCCATGGGGATCTGTCTATATCCCTTCGTCATATCCAAGGTGGTTGTGACTTCGGCTTCCCAGGTTTCATTTACTACATCCAGGAGACCCCGCGGATGTCTGCCATATAGGAGTTTGACTGGCGAGAACCCCGTAGAGGCCTGTGAAACCTCTCGGATAGAGAACAACAGATACGGCAGGAGACAGTTCCAGTCTTTCTCATCTTTTTCTATGGCCTTCCTCAGCATACTCTTCAGAGTTTTGTTGAACCTCCCCACAAGGCCATCTGTCTGAGGATGGTATACTGAAGTCCTCAGTTGAGAAATTTTCAGGACTTTGCATAGCTCTCTCATTAGCTTACTCATAAAGGGAGTTCGCTAGTCAGTCAGGATCTCCTTTGGTAAGCCTGTTTGAGAAAAAACATGGACCAACTTGTGGGCGATACTCTTTGCGGAGGAGTTTCTCAGTGGAATCGCTTCAGGATAGTGTGTGGCATAGTCCAGGATAACCAATATATATTGATGCCCATGAGCAGATTTAACCAGGGGACCGACCAGGTCCATAGCAATTCTCTCCAACGGCACTTCAATAATGGCAATGGCACAAAGGGACTTCAAAAGTGAGAGGTGGGGGTGGTTAACTGACACGTAGGGGAAGACTTGCAGATGTCCCCTCAAGACATGTGAATGGGCCATGTCCAACACCTTCTGTCTATAGGGCCCCGGCACTATTAACTGCTCCACACGCTCCTCCCTTACTTTCGTGACCCGGTACAACAACTCCCCACTCATCATAAAATGGGGAAACCTTGTGTCAGCCCCCGGCTCCTGTGCAACCCCATTTAAGACAGTGACATTATTAAAAGCTTCCTTCAGAGTTAGGTCCCCATGTTGTGCAGACCCAAAATTTTCACTGGTCACCCCTAACTCTGGAATGTCAGGCTCAGGGGACACTACATCCTCATTCCCTGCAAGAACAAAAAAGGGAAACCCGTCTGATTCTGGGTGTGGTGATTCCTCTTCAGGGTTACCTGGTTTCTCAACCGCGCCAGCGAACCCTGAGCCCTTCCCCCACAGACCCCAAAATAAACAAAAGTCCCAGCCTATAATGATAGGGTGCAACAAGTCCTGAATGATGCCGACCTCGTGGGACTCGGTACCGTGGGCTGTTTCAATGTTCATTCTGGCCATCGGATAGTCCTTAGCATCGCCATGAATGCACCGCACACGGACTTTTTTTCCCGTGATCAGTTGGAGAGGAAGAGTAGCCCTCACAAGGGTCACTAGACTCCTGGAGTCTAGCAGCTCCATTACCTGCCGCCCGTTCACTTTCACGGGCTTGTGGCCCCTCGCTGGGTGGGCAGTTCACACTGCAGGCCGGATACGCATAATACGAGCAGCGGCGTCCTATGCTGCAGTCCATCTGCTCGGGGGTCAGGGGACAACAGACAGCAATATAACCTGGGCCATGGTACCTCCAGCAAATAATATCACCCGTAGGGACCTTGGGCAACCCAAGTCTGTATTGGCCTCGGCAGGGAATTCACAATTCGGTCCATTACCACTTGCTCCACCATCTGCGCAGGTGTAGAGGACTCCGGCTGCAGCCATTTTTGGACCAGGTGCAAAAGGTCAAACATTTGGGAGCGAGGAGGTTTTTCCCAGTGATACGCCCAGCGGTGGACCTGCTGTGCCCTGACAGTCATTGTCACCCCCAAGCGCGCCAGAATCTCGGGTGGCGTGCTCAGTCAAAGATATAGAAATAGAAAAAACTGACAGCACTTCCAATACAAGAAACTCCACCCTGATGCCGTAGGTGGTTTTAATTGCAGTAGGATCTTACTTTCACACACATAAGCAGACGGATGTCCCTTAGAGGGGTATTCACATTGGTAGGGTCCTGACTAGTGTTGAGCCACCCCCGTAGTGTTCGAGTTCGGTTCGGTTCGTCGAACACCCGTGTGTTCGCCGAACTGTTCGTCGAACTGTTCGTCGAACACCTTCGAACACCGTTAAAACCAATGGCAGGCAAACAAAAACACATAGAAACACATAGAAAACACCTTCAAAGGTGTCCAAAAGCTGACAAACTGCTCAGAAGACACAACTAACACATGGAAAAGTGACAAGTACATATAGTCATGCGAAAAGAAAAGAGGTGGAGGAGTAAAAGGAGGGGGAGACACAGATATAGGCATGTCATGCCCTTCTAAAATCGAAAAAGTGAGAAGCCGAGACGGCCAGTCCGCTCCTGCCCGTGCCACCTCCGTGTCGCCGGGTTTGTGCCAGAGCCGCGGTGAACCCTGACGGCCAGCCCCCCTCTCCCAATACTGGTGCCTGTCCGCTGGTGGGTCGAGAGAGCCCCCCTGTGGTGGAGGCAGCTCTAAGCTTTTTAATTTAAATTGTCCCTCTAATTTGAATGAATACACTTTAAATCCATTTACAAGGATCTATTGGAGGGCAAGTCTCATGCCAGCAGCCGCGTAATTCCAGCTCCAGTAGCGTCCACTAAAGCTGCTGCAGTTAAAAAGCTTTTATAAGGATCGAGCTCGGCTGTCCACCGCAAGGCATCCTAGTGCCAGTCCCAGCCCCTATGCCTTGGGGTGCCTCCTGATGCTCTTCACTAAGTATCCCGTGGTCCCGAAGCATTTCCTTTGAAAAAATTAAGTGTCCAAACTACAGGTGGTGTAGCTTGCTTAACAGCCGGGATAATCCGCTGACTAGCAGACACTGCTACTAGGCACAAAGTATTTCCTGGGCTAGATGCAGTTAAAAATTTGTAAGTAGATACTCTCGTTGGATGCTGAGAAAGCATTCCATAGAGTCTCCTGGCACGCCATATATGATTCTCTTAAAAAGCTTGGGGTAGGGGTCTAGGGGACCCTTTTATAGCCAAAATCACGGCCCTGTATCACAATACGTCACCTAGGCTGAAGATAAATGGAACTGTAGCACCGAGGGCTCAGTTGCTACAGACGTATTGCACCTCACCCAGAGGTGTGATATCTCACTCTCAGATAAGGATGGAGTGTGGATCAGGACCCGACACCTGCATGCATTACACCACATTGCCGTGGGGCAGGGCGACCAATATGCCCCTGAGATGGGCACGACAGTCCCTGTCCCTGGCTGGAGTGGGGGGAGGGAACACTGAGGAAGGGGAACCCTGCAGTGCAGGAGCAGGGAGGAAGCAGTTCCTGGGTGCATTGAGAAGGGAGTATAAAAGGTGGGCACCATCTTAGTTCAGTGCAGAGAAGTCTGAGCAGAAGTGGCAGGGAGCAGGGGCTCTGCATGAGCTCTGCTCCGGAGGCGGGCCTAGTAATAGAGGCCCAGGCCTGCAAGAGGGAGAAGGAAGGAAGAGGAGCGGAGAAGGCTCCAGGAACGAGGAATGAAGGGATCCCAGGGGTGCGGACGGGCGAGTCGCCACCGCACGCCCGAATCCACCTGCGTGGAGGGGTCAGGCCAAAGGGGGAGACCGGTCCCCGAACTAGTGGAGGCAGGAAACGACCCTCAGCTAGAAACCGGAGGCTTTGACATTTTATGTGGCGCAGCCCCTTGCTCCACCCGCTAGGAAGGCACCACATAGGGTCAGGGAAACTGGCGCCAAGTTTACCAAGAGGAGGCCCGAGGCAGCCGGACAGAAGTGTTGGTAAGAAAGGCCAGACAAAGGACACACAAAGGGGGTCCTGTGAAGCGCTCCAAAGTTATCTGGGAGTTGTCTGAGCCCCTCACCTGGTGAGCACAGTACGACGTGGGCAGCCGTTACCTGCAGACGTGGTCTGGATAATAAGAACTGTGAGTAAAGGCCCTGAACTGCATCACTGACTCCGTGTCGTTACTGCTGCTGCCCTGCACCATCACCCCCATCCTCCGCATACACTGCCCTGAGGCTATACTCCTCCCGTGGGGAGTTATGCTACGCTCTGCTGCACCCACAACACCAGCCTTAGCGGTCTGCCCTGTAGCGGCGGTTCACTCTGACCGCAATCCACGGGTGGCGTAGTCGGACATTTAAACATCAAAACCACATAAATAGTTCCGCCACTGGTTTGACCGCCCTGAGCCACGGAACCGGATCGCCGCCACGAAGACTACAACCACCAGCATCCACCCAAAAGGGTCCGGCTCCGGGTGTCCCAAGGCCCAGGGGGTGCGTCAGAACATTTTCATCACCTTTCACAATCACCAATGGGACAAGGCAGGGATGTCCTCTGTCCCCTCTCTTATACACCCTAGTGACGGAGCACCTGCTCTCATCAATTCTGCAAATTTACTTTTGTACCGGGGATCTAACAGTGTGGCAACCCAGTAGTCAGGATTATTTCTAATTCTCACAATTCGAGGGTCATGTTGCAGGTAGTGCAGCAAGAAGGCACTCATGTATGTTGCGCATCCAGGAGCACCAAGTCCCTGTTGTGTTGGTGGCGAGGTAACAATCATGCTTCCTTCCTCTGTCCTCTCCCCCCAACCTCGCACAACAGAAATGTGATCAAGGTCTCCCTCATCTGATGAGTCTTCCATCAGTTCGTCCTCCACTTCTTCCTGGGCTCCTGCACCTTCCTCACTAGTTTGGCTGCTACCATGCGCCCTGGTAAAATCATCTCCCCCACCCTCACATGCCTGCCGCCCTGGTGCTGCCGACCGTCTGGACCTTGCAGATGTTAGCCCTTCCGCATACAACTCCTCCTCCTCTACTTCCTCCACCTCCTCTTGTGCCACCACCTGACTCCGAATTCTGTTTAACATGTGCTCCAGCATGTAAATCACCGGAATAGTCATGCTGATAATGGCATCGTCAGCACTAAACATCTTCGTCGCCATTTCAAAACTGTGCAGAAGGGTGCATAGGTCCCTGATCTGAGACCACTCCTCCAGCGTGATTTGCCCCACCTCTGAATCTCGTTGGCCCAGGCTATACGTCAGAACGTATTGCACCAGGGCTTGTCGGTGCTGCCACAGTCGCTGCAACATGTGCAGAGTTGAATTCCACCGGGTAGGCACATCGCATTTTAGCCGGTGAAGTGGCAGGCCCAACGACTTCTGTAGAGATGTAAGTCGCTGAGCTGCGGGATGCAAACGGCGGAAGTGAGCACACAGCGACCGTGCCCTCTGCAGAAGGCCATCTAGTCTGGGATAGTGGGCTAAAAATTGCTGGACAACCAGGTTCAACACGTGAGCCATACAAGGCACGTGTGTGACATTGCCCCGGCGAAGGGCCGCACCCAGGTTTGCAGCATTGTCGCACACGGCCTTCCCTGGTTTCAGGTCCAGTGGAGACAACCATTCATGAAATTGGTTCTCCAGAGCTGACCACAACTCCTCAGCTGTGTGACTCACATTTCCCAGACATTTCAATGTAAAAACCGCCTGATGACGTTGAGCCCTACTGCCAGCATAGTAAGGAGGTGTGCAGGATCCCTTCTGCGCAGTTAGAAAGCTTGTGGCATGACCAGACAGGCTTTGGGTGCAGGTGGAAGACCGAGAGGAGGTTGAGGAGGCAGAAGCAGTGGAGGAAAAATGACATAAAGAGGATTGACGCACAACTCGTGGGGACGGCAAGACTTGGACAGCAGCCCCTTGTCCTGCTGTCACCATAGTTACCCAGTGCCCAGTCAGCGACATGTAACGCCCCTGTCCATGCCTACTTGTCCAAGTGTCTGTGGTGAAATGCACCCTGTCACACACAGAGTTTCTCAAAGAAGCGGTGATGTTGTGTGCGACATGCTGGTGGAGCGCAGGCACACCTTTCTTTGAGAAGTAGTGCCGACTGGGCATCTGGTACTGGGGCACTGCGACGGACATAAGGTCTCGAAAATCCTCTGTGTCCACCAGGCGGAAAGGCAGCATTTCTGTAGCCAAGAGCTTGCAGATGGTGAAATTCAACCTCTTAGCTTTCTCATGGCTAGGAGGAAATGGTCTTTTACTTGTCCACATCTGAGGGACCGAGGGCTGGCTATTGTGCTTAGACGGGGTTGATAAGGGTGTCCCCGGCAAACTGCCGGTCTGTGAGGAAGATGCAGGCGGACATGTTAGGTTGCCTTGATCCAAAGGTGGTGCTATCGATGTCGGACAGCGCTCAAGACCAGCTGGTGTTACCACCTCCAAAGAAAATGATGACCTGCCAATCACGCTGGCTGTTGCGGGTAAAGAGGTGGCAGGTCTGCGCCCCAAAACAGGTGTGACTGCTGTCCCCCCAGTCACAGAGGATGAAGAGGCCGCGGATGCACAAGATATGGCAGACGGTGGTTGGCCCGGCCGGCTAGACCGCATTGTAGCACACTGAGCTTCCCACTGCAACTTATGCTTCATGTCCATGTGCCGGTTCATGCATGAAGTACTCAAACTATGTATTTTTTGGCCTCTACTTAGCTTTTGCTGACAAATGTTACAGATAACACGAGTTGGGTCATCTTTATCGATCTGAAAAAATGCCCAGGCTATGCAAGGCTTAGCACCCATGCGACCTGAAGAGCCACCACGACTTGTGGTGAGAGGCAGAGTTGTGTTTGAGGATGCAGTTGTTGACGTGCTTCCAGTACTACGTCTCTGTCCAGGAAGGCGCAACCTGACCTCGTCGTCACTAGCATCTTCCTCCACCTCCTCTGCTGACCTCATCTCTTGGCTGACTGTGGGTTGACAGTAAGTGGGATCTCCGACCTCATCATCATCACCCTGTGCGTTATCACACCCGTCGTCCTCAGAGCCAACCTGTTCCTGCCCTGACAAAAAACTAAAGTTGTCGCTCCAATCAGGTATTTGAGTCTTATCATCGTCTTCCTCATTGTCTCCACCAACAGGAGTTACAGTTTGGGAATGAGGGTCTACATTATGGTCAGAACCTTCTGCGTCTGGTCCTGGATCCGACTCATAAAGATTCTGGGCATCAGTGCAGATCATTTCCTCGTCTGGATTCACAGAAGCGCTGGAGTCGACCTCTGATTCCCAGGCTATAGTATGAGTAAACAGCTCTGCAGACTCAACCATCTGTTCTACCTCATACTCAGACGGGCAGCTGGAGATTTGGGAGCTGTGAGGAAGCAAGTGCGATTTGGGTGACACCTTTGAGGACTGGAGTATTTGTGATGTTGAAGTTGATGTGGAGGAGAGCCCACTTAAAGGAGCACTTGATATCCGTTGAAGCACCTGCTGTTTTTGTGCCTCATCTGGAATTTGTAGCGATTGGCGTGGCCGTAAGAAAGGGATCTTATCACATTGTCCGCTAAAAGAAGTAGACATTTTAGTTTGGCTGGAAGATGGTCTTTCTTCTGCACCTACCCCACGGACACAACCTTTTTTCCCCTTCCCAACACGCCTATTCCCCTTTCCACCAGCAGCAGGCCTTTTTCCACTCATTTTGGTGGTTAACTAATTCACAACTCTGGAGTTGTTTGCACAAAAATACAATGGATGGTAACCGAGCAGAGCTGAGTGGCCAAACTGTGGTATTAGGCCAAAACTATTGGCTGGGTTAGATGCAGAAAAAAATTATTTTTAATTTGCAACCTGATGGAGGTCAGTATAGATGGACTAATAGACCAAGTCCCACACACCGCTAGAAGCCCAAATATTTTTTCAGAGCTAGATGCAGAAAATTTTTTTATTCAATTTGCAACCTGATGGAGGTCAGTATAGATGGACTAATAGACCAAGTCCCACACACTGCTAGAAGCCCAAATATTTTTTCAGAGCTAGATGCAGAAAAAAATTATTTTTAATTTGCAACCTGATGGAGGTCAGTATAGATGGACTAATAGACCAAGTCCCACACACTGCTAGAAGCCCAAATATTTTTTCAGAGCTAGATGCAGAAAAAAAATATTTTTAATTTGCAACCTGATGGAGGTCAGTATAGATGGACTAATAGAACAAGTCCCACACGCTGCTAGAAGCCCAAATATTTTTTCAGAGATAAATGAAGAAAAAAATTATTTTTAATTTGCAACCTGATGGAGGTCAGTATAGATGGACTAATAGACCAAGTCCCACACACTGCTAGAAGCCCAAATATTTTTTCAGAGCTAGATGCAGAAAAAAATTATTTTTAATTTGCAACCTGATGGAGGTCAGTATAGATGGACTAATAGACCAAGTCCCACACACCGCTAGAAGCCCAAATATTTTTTCAGAGCTAGATGCAGAAAAAAATTATATTCAATTTGCAACCTGCTGGAGGTCAGTATAGAAGGACTAATAGAACAAGTCCCACACACTGCTAGAAGCCCAAATATTTTTTCAGAGCTAAATGAAGAAAAAAATTATTTTTAATTTGCAACCTGATGGAGGTCAGTATAGATGGACTAATAGACCAAGTCCCACACACTGCTAGAAGCCCAAATATTTTTTCAGAGCTAGATGCAGAAAAAAATTATATTCAGTTTGCAACCTGATGGAGGTCAGTATAGATGGACTAATAGAATGATGCTATGCCCAAAAGATTTTACTTCACTAGGTGCAGTAAAAAAATTGGTATTCTATACACAGGTGGTATATCTTGCAACACAGATAGGCTACTCCACTGACTAACACACTCTGCAATAGGCCAAAAAGGATTAGCTTTGCTAGATTCAGCCAAATGCTGTGAAAAAAACTTGCACAGCACTGGCACAGACCTGCCTGGCAAAAACTGATAGGAACTGATGTAACCTAGTCCTGAAAAGGACTGCAATTACAATTAGTCTTTACTCCCACAATCTATCTATTTAAGAGCACAGACCTGCCTGATAAAAGTCGTAGGAAATGCTGTAACCTAGTCCTTAAAAGGACTGCAATCACAACTATTCCCTACTCCCAAGCTATCTGTATATTTGTGCGAAAATTGGCTTGAAATTAACAAGGTATAGCGCACACAGCAACAGCGGTGCCGTCTAACACGCAGCTGCAGCAGTGAGAAAATGGTGGCGACGGGGAAAATGGCTTGGTCTTATAGGGCAAGGACATGTGACATACACTGCCAATCACACATGCCCTTGCTTGTGTGAAAAAAAGCACTTCGCTCCGTGTGTGCGCTGCTGATAGGCTGACAGATTGCACCTCCCCACTGCAAATGCGGGAAAGAGAAAAAAAAATGGAGATCTTCATTGTTCCTGCAGAGATCCATCCCCTGCCCCTCCCCCCACCCCGCTGTACACTCAAACTGCGTATTAACATTAATTTTCATCATTACTGAGAAAAAATCCAGTTATGATTTTGGTGCACGAACAGTTATCGAACATAACCTCGAACAGCCGAATTTTTCTCAAATTGTTCGTGTTCGCCGACCGGCTCGAACACCGCCCAAAACAGCTCGAATTTGAGATTGGCGAACAGTTCGAGTAGAACAACGCTCATCTCTAGTCCTGACATCGAGAAACGCCTTATCGCGTCTGTCAGGTACACCTGAATTGGCCAATTTATGCGCTAAGATTTCTCATTGATTTCTATATTCGACAGCAGTAATGCTATTCATATTTCATACTTCATAATTATATACTAAGCGTTACAGAGTGCTACTTTGTTTGTTAATTGTATATGGAGGTAGCTCCCCCTAGTAAGCACCTGTTCACACCTATTTCTTGTATTGGAAGTGCCGTCAGTTTTTTCTACTTGCTGGCTTATGGCAGACTTCACTCAGGACATGCGGTTCTTCTTATAGCAGTCACACGTGTCTGCTGGGAACGCTGCCCGCACGTCTAACACCAATTGTAGGGATTGTACTCACTCAAGCATGATGAGAGGCAAAAAGGAGGCATGTTTCTTTAAATGTCCATAGCGGTTCACTGGCTTCATAAACCGTGAAAATATAAAGGCAAACAAACAGCCTTTAGTCCAGGCAAAAGCAAAAGTAAAACAGTCCTTTTAGCTAGGTCTCTGGTAAAGCAGACCTGTGGGCACACAAGCTGGTAAGAGTCCAGCACACAGCTCAGTCTGGAGACAACACACAGGAGGCCTTCTCCCTCCAAACACAGACCATGTACCAAACAACAGCCTCCATTATATAGGCTGGTAACCACGTCCAGAGGTGAGGTATGTGGGTTGCTGGACCCACCCATTCTCTCCTAGCAACCTGTACCCCGGCTCCCAGGTGCAACAATTAGTCCTTTTAGTGCATGCATGCACTAGAGAAAATACACCGGGCTACATCACAGAGACCAGCCATCTTTGTACATACCTCCCATCGACTACACGACCATTAGCCACCTTACACCACAGATTTTCAATGATGTTCAGATCAGGGGACTGTGAGGAACATTGTAAAACCTTTAGGTAGTCTATTGTGGATTTTGACGTGTGTTTAGGATCATTATCCATTTGCAGAAGCCATCCTCTTTTCAACTTCAGCTTTTTTACAGATGGTGTTATGTTTGCCTTAAGAATTTGTTGAAATTTTATTGAATTTATTTAATGAAGAATAATATAGATACTGAGAATTACAGCCAGTATACAGGACAGTAGAAGTGGTACTGTGCAGCGTGTATATACAAATACTGAGAATTTCACCCAGTATACAGGACAGGACAAGTGGTATTGTGCCGTGTATATATACAGAATAATACAGATACTGAGAATTACAACCATTATACTGCACAGGAGAAATGGTACTGTGCAGTGTGTATATACAGAATAATACAGATTCTGTGCTTACACCTGGTATACAGGACAGGAGAATTGGTACTGTACAGTGTGTATATACAGAATAATACAGACACTGAGAATTACCCAGTATATAGGAGAGGAGTAGTGGTACTGGTCAGTGTATATATACAGAACAATACAGATACTGAGAATTACACCCATATACAGGACAGGAAAAATGGTACTGTGCAGTGTATACATATAGAATACATATACTGTACATCATATAGGATACTCTAGGGAAAGTGTATATACCTCATATAGAACACACTGGGGCCAATGTAGTGTATAATGTATATACTTCACATGGGATACGCTGGGGCTGATGATATACAGTGAAGGAAATAATTATTTGATCCTTTGCTGTTTTTGTAAGTTTGCCCAATATCCCCCAAAAAATCAAAAAATCACATTGTATAAATTAAATACATTTATTGCATTTTGCAGTGAGAAATAAGTATTTGATCCCCTACAAACCATTATGAGTTCTGGCTCCTACAGACCAGTTAGACACGCCTAATCAACTCGTTATCTGCATTAAAGACAGCTGTCTTGCATAGTCACCTGTATAAAAGACTCCTGTCCACAGACTCAATTAATCAGTCAGACTCTAACCTCTACAACATGGGCAAGACCAAAGAGCTTTCTAAGGATGTCAGGGACAAGATCATAGACCTGCACAAAGCTGGAATGGGCTACAAAACCTTAAGTAAGACGCTGGGTGAGAAGGAGACAACTGTTGTTGCAATAGTAAGAAAATGGAAGAAATACAAAATGACTGTCAATCGACATCAGGGCACCATTCAAAATCTCACCTCGTGGGGTATCCTTGATCATGAAGAAGGTGAGAGATCAGCCTAAAACTACATGGGGGGAACTTGTTAATGATCTCAAGACAGCTGGGACCACAGTCACCAATAAAACCATTGGTAACACATTAAGCCTTAAAGGTTTAAAATCCTGCAGTGCCCGCAAGGTCCCCCTGCTCAAGAAGGCACATGTGCAGGCCCATCTGAAGTTTGCCAATGAACACCTGGATGTTTCTGTGAGTTATTGGGAGAAGGTGCTGTGGTCAGATGAGACAAAAATTGAGCTCTTTGGCATTAACTCACCTCGCCGTGTTTGGAGGAAGAGAAATAATGCTGCCTATGACCCAAAGAACACCGTCCCCACTGTCAAGCATGGAGGTGGAAACATTATGCTTTGGGGGTGTTTCTCTGCTAAGGGCACAGGACTACTTCACCTCATCAATAGGATAATGGATTAAGCCATGTACTGTAAAATCCTGAGTGACAACCTCCTTCCCTCTGCCAGAACATTAAAAATGGGTCGTGGCTGGGTCTTCCAGCAAGACAATTACCCAAAATATACAGCCAAGGCAACAAAGGAGTGGCTCTAAAAGAAGCACATTAAGGTCCCGGAGTGGCCTAGCCAGTCTCCAGACCTTAATCCCATAGAAAGCTTATGGAGGGAGTTGAAGCTCTGAGTTGCCAAGCGACAGCCTCAAAATCTGAATGATTTAGAGATGATCTGCAAAGAGGAGTGGACCAAAATTCCTCCTGTCATGTGCTCAACCCTCATCATCAACTACAAAAAAAGTCTGACTGCTGTGCTTGCCAACAAGGGTTTTGCCACCAAGTATTAAGTATTGTTTGCCAGAGGAATCAAATACTTATTTTTCACTGCAAAATGCAAATAAATTTACCTAATTTATACAATGTGATTTTCTTGATTTTTTTGGATATTCTATCTCTCAATGTTAAAATTAACCTACCCTTAAAATTATAGACTGTTCATGTCTTTGTCAGTGGGCAAACTTACAAAAACAGCAAGGGATCAAATAATTATTTCCTTCACTGTATGTCACATAAGATTCACTGGGGTTGGTGTAAATACATTACATGGCCCCATCTTATTAACTCACCCAAAGCCAGGAGCTGGATCAGTGCATTGTGTAACCCGCCCAAAGCCCGCAGGAGACAATTCAAGTATTGGAGCCGTAGTGCAGAGGGTGGTAATGTTATTTTTTTGTGATTTAATGCTATAAACTTTTGTGAATCACCTGTTGGTGCAAAATGGTCACTACAACCTTATATGAATTCCTTGAGGGGATAAGTTTCTAAAATGTGGTTCAGTGTAGGGGGGTTTCTGCTGTTTTGGCACTTCAGGGACTCTTCAGATGCAACATGGCATCAGCAATCTGTTCTAGCCAAAATTGTCTAGCCAAAATTGCGCTTCAATGGTAAAATAGTGCGTCCTTTCCGATTCCTGCCGTATGCCCAAACAGTAGCTTGAAATTGTACAACAGATTGTTAGGTCCATTTTATCCTGTTACTGTTGTGAAAATTAAAAATTTGGGGCTAAAGTCATATTTTCATAGAGAAAAAATTTTTTTTTTGTATTTTCTAACTTCATTTTGCGTTTATGCCTGTGAAGCTGTGAAGCACCTCAAGGGTTAACCAACTTTCTCAATCGCTTTTGAATGCCTTGAGGGGTGCAAGTTTAAAAATAATTTCATCTGACGAATAAGTGTTTTTCTTATTTGTTGGTTATGGGCAGCCTGTTTACACTGACCGATTATCATTATTATTATTATTATTATTATTACTTAGCCAATTATGTCCTTAATGACCGGGCCAAAGTTTACAAGTCTGACCAGTGTCACTTTATGAGGTAATAACTCTGGACGAATCCCACTGATTCTGAGAATGTTTCTCCGTGACATATTGTACTTCATGATAGTGGTAAAATTTCTTCGATAAGACTTGCGTTTACTTGTGAAAAAAAACGAAAATTTGGAGAAAATTTGGAAAATTTTGCCATTTTCAAACTTTGAATTTTCATGCCCTTAAATTAGAGAAATATGTCACACAAAATAGTTAATAAATAACATTTCCCACATGTCTACTTTACATTAGCACAATTTTGGAACCAAAATTTTTTTTTGTTCGGAAGGTATAAGGGTTAAAAGTCGACCAGCAATTTCTCATTTTTCCAACAAAATTTACAAAACCATTTTTTTAGGGACCACATCTCATTTGAAGTGACTTTGAGGGATCTATATGACAGAAAATACCCAAAAGTGACACCATTCTAAAAACTACACCCCTCAGGATGCTCAAAACCACATTCAAGAAGTTTATTAACCCTTCACGTGCTTCACAGGAATTGAAGCAACGTGGAAGGAAAAAATTAACATTTAACTTTTTTTCACAAAATGTTTACTTCAGACACAATTATTTTATTTTCACAAGAGTAACGAGAGAAAATGGACCACAAAATTTGTTGTGCAATTTCTCCTGAACATGGCGACATCCCATATGTGGGGGAAAACCACTGTTTGGGCGCACAGCAGGGTTCGGAAGGGAAGGAGCACCATTTGACTATTTTAATGTCAAATTTGCTTGAATAATTAGCAGACGCCATGTCGTGTTTGGGGAGCCTCTGATATACCTAAACAGTGGAAACCCCCCACAAGTGACACCATTTTGGAAACTAGACCCCTCATGGAACTTATCTAGATGTTAGGTGAACACCTTGAAGCCCCAGGTGCTTCACAGAAGTTTATAACATTGAGCCATAAAAATAAAATGTTCACATTTTTCCCACAAAAATGTTTTTCAGCCCATAATTTTGCATGTTCATAAGGGTAACAGGAGAAACTGCCCATACCATTTGTTGTGCAATTCCTCCTGAGTAAGCTGATACCCCATATGTGAGGAAAAAACACTGTTTGGGTACACGGCAGGTTTCGGAATGGAAGGAGCACCATTTAACTTTTTGAATGTAAAATTTGCTTGAATAATTAGCGGATGCCATATGGTGTTTGGAGAGCCCCTGATTTGCCTAAACAGTGGAAACCCCTCACAAGTGACCCCATTTTGGAAACTAGACCCCTCAGGGAACTTATCTAGATGTGTGGTGAGCACTTTGAACCGCCAGGTGCTTCACAGAAGTTTATAAAGTAGAGCCGTGAAATTAAGAAATCAATTTTTTTCCACAAAAATGTACTTTTAGCTCCAATTTTTTATTTTCACAAGGGTAACAGGAGAAAATGGACCCCAAAATTTGTTGTGCAATTGCTCCTGAGTATGGACATACCCTATATGTAGGGGAAAACTATTGTTTGGGTGCACGGCAGGGCTTGGAAAGGAAGGAGTGACGTTTGGAACGCAGACTTTGATGGAATGGTCTGTGGGCGTCATGTCGCATTTGGAGAGCCCCTGATGTGCCTAAACAGTGGAAAACCCCAACAAGTTACCCCATTTTGGAAATTAAACTCCTCAAGGATTTTATTCAGGGGTATAGTGAGCATTTTGAACCCACAGGTACTACACAGAATTTGATAACATTAGGTCATCATACTGAAAATGTTCATTTTTTTCACGAAAATGTAGTTTTAGCCCCAAATTTGTAATTTTTGCAATGGATAATAGAAGAAAACAGACCCCATAATTTGGTTTGCTATTTCTTCCAAAGTTCCGAATGCAATGATGCCCCATGTGTCAACAGAAATTACTGTTAGGCCACACATCAGGGCTGAGAAGGAAGGAGCACTATTTGGCTTTTGGAGCATAGATTTTGGTAGAATAATTTGTGGGCGACATTTGCGGAGCCCCTAAGGTGCCAGAACTGCAAAAAAAAAACAAAAGTGACCCTATTGTAGAAATTACACATCTCAATGATTTTCATCTACTGCTGCAGTGACTATTGTGTAACATCCATGCCAGGCTTTATTCTGGAGAATTCCAAATATGCCAGTTTAGTGCCCATACATTGTGCCCCCATAAAGTGTAGTGCCCCCATACATTTCTCCTTGTGACACACACCCCATAAATGAAGTGCTCTCCCCGCTACAATAATGGCAAATATGTGGCCGCTTACTGCGGTTTAGGCACAGTGGAGCTCAGAAGGAGGGGGCATTTGGATTTGGGAGCGCAGAATTCACTGGATTTTATTTGAGGGGGATGGAGCCATGTTGCTTTTCCAGAGTCTTTGTTCTACCAGTAACGTGGGACCCCCTATAGTGCCAGTGACAGATGATGCAACTGAGAGGGGGCTGGTTTTGTGTGGGATAAATTAGGGGTTTTATTGGTAACATTTTGGGGTACATAATTTTTGATTGATTCCAGAATAAGACTGGATCACCAGTCTGCGCTGGAGTTTCCGTGTTAATCCCACAAAAATGCGATTCAGACGAAACCCTCAACGGAACCACCCACCACAAAGAGGCAGAAGGAGATGTCTGCTTCGGTGCTCTTCATCTTTTTAGGCGCGCACAGATCTGTAGTCATCCACACTTGTGCGCTAAAAAAAAAGCCTAAAAGGATGGGACTCCGCCGGAACAGAGACCAGTCCAAAGGGACTCCATCAGCCTCATAAGTGAGTGGCTCCATCTGGGTTTTTTGTCTGAATTGCGGTTTTGGTGAATTTACATGGAAACCCCAACGTAAGCGAGAATGAACAAAAAACAGCAATTTAGTTATTGTTTTTAATTTTTATTTTTTGCGCCGTTCGACCTGCGGTAAAAGTGATAAGACCAATTTGTTCGTCGGGTTGGTACGATTACAGCGATACCAGATTTATATATTTTTTTTAATGCTTTAATATTTTTACAGACTAAAAACAGTATTTTACAAAAAAGAATTTGATTTTGCATTATTACATTCTGCAACGAGAGCTGTAACTTTTTAATTTTTTTTGCCGAATGAGCCATATTATGGCTTGTTTTTTGCAGGACGGTTTGGCGTTTTTATTTATGTATTTATTTATTTCATACGACTTTTTGATCGCTTTTATTCACTTTTTTGTAAGTCAGTATGATGAAAAAGCATCATTTTTGGCTTGTTTTTTATTTTTTATTTTTTACGGCATTCGACAAACGGAGTAAATAACGTGACAGTTTTATAGAGCGGGTCATTCCAGATGCGACAATATCAATTATGTGTACCTTTTTTTGTATTATCACAAACGCTGCGTTTTGAGCGGCGAAACGGATTTTAGTGATTTGTGTGCACTTTTTGTGTATCTTTTTTTTACCTTTTTCTACATTTTATTAAACTGTTTTTACTTCTTCACCAAGTCCCACTGTGGGACATGTGTGATTGTCACTTTGATTGCTGATCTCATACACTGCAGTACCTCTGTACTGCAGTGCATGAGATCTGTCAGTGAGTCATGTCTGACTCACTGACTCTGCCTCTGAGACCCAGCTTATTGCTGGATCTCACAGGCCATCATACCCTGGGATCATCTCATGATCTCAGGGTACCATGGTAACCATCGGGACCAGCGATTCTCATCGCGGGGGTCCGATGGTTACTAAGGGGGTCTTGCGACTCCCTGGTAAGCACTTAAACACTGCTGTCACGATTGACAGCGGTATTTAAGGGGTTAATCGGCCCCGATCGTCATAGAAACCGGCCGGGGCTGATACTGTAGGGTGTCAGCTGTCACACACAGCTGACACATGCAGGAATCGCTGCCGCCGGGCGGCTCTATTCACTTATTCCACAGCAACGCATTTTAACGGCGCTGTGGAATAAGTACCCTTAATGACTGCAGTAAAAATACGTTACAGCGGTCGTTAAGGGGTTAATGAGTACTTCTAGTAACAATATAAATAATCTTATAGTAAGCAACACATTATGCCATATCTTGGCTGGTTTACTTCAGACCACTTTTCTGACAAACTACACCCCCTTCTCTTACAAGGTACAGAAATTGTTTAAAATACTGAGCGGAAACACACAGCACATGATTACCATTGTGGAAAAAAATGCAGCATGTCCATTGTTCGGGCGTTTCCGCGCCCATTGACTTGAATTGAACCTCAGCAAATCTGCATGTATAATATTTATACCTGCGGATTTGCTGCGTTTCAATTAAAGCCAATACCTGTGAATTTGCGTTGCAAACGCGGTGCGGGTGGTACCCGGGTCGGGAGAGGAGGACTACTACTCCTCTCATCTGACCACCACTCCTCCTGATAACAGGGAGAGCGGGTCGGATGGGGGGGAGCAGTAGTCTGCTTTGCCAAGCCGGCATGACCGCGGTAGTAAAAAAAAGAATAAAAAAAGTTAAAGTAAAAAAAATATATATACTCACCTGTCCGGCACCCCCCGGTGTCCTCCTCGTCCCCGACGATGTTCTCCTCCCGGCGGTACACTGCGGGGCACGCTTGCTCCCAGCAGTGTACTACACTGTCAGGACCTGCGGTCACATGAGCAATCAGCTGATCGCTCACGTGACCTCACCGTTGGAACATTCTGAAGAATATTTCCATGGTGGTGAGCCCACCGGGGCTGATCAGCTGATCTTCAGCTGATGAACACCAGTGACCTCCTGCAGCAGCATGTATACTGACAGGTAGGATTTTACACCCCTGTGAGTGTACATTGCTGTCTTCTACAACAGTGACATCAGTGATTGCTGAAGTCACTGCTGTAGAAGTGACACGGATCGCCGAGGGACAATCGTTTGCGTAATTGTGGACTGCGTCGTGACGGCAGACAGGTGAGGGATATGGTTGTTTGTTTTTTTACTTTATTTTTTCAGACGATCGAGGTCTTCGTGGACAGAGTACAATAAAATTTTTTTTTAAAACCGTGTGTTTTTTATTTCATTAAAATACTTTATTCTGGCCGTGTCTTTTATGGAAAAGGCGGCAATAACTTTACTACGTAGTTAGTAATGGGGGCGTCTTATAGACGCCCTCCATTACTAACCTGGGCTTCACGTCAGCCGCCAATACAAGGCAGATGTGAACCTCAACCCCATTACCCCACTCGCAACTGCTACAGGGCAGTGGGAAGAGCAGAGGCTAAATGCCAGATTTGGCGCATCTTATGGATGCGCCATTTCTGGGACTGCTGAGGGGTAATATAGGGGGCTAGTATTCATAACCCCTTCCCTGGCTATTAATATCAGCCTGCAGCTGTCTGTTTAGCCTTTTCTGGTTAGATTTTATAGGGGGATCCTACGTCAATTTTTTTCTGGGGTCCCCCTGTAAATCTAGCCAGTAAAGGCTAAGTAAACAGCTGTGGGCAGATATTAATAGCCAGGGAACATTTTTGGCTAATGACCCCTTCCCCGGCTACTAATATCAGCCCCCAGCAGTCGGCTTTCCCTTTGCTGGTTATAAAAATGACGCAGGAGCCCAGACCATTTTTTTTTATTTTAGGCTCTGTGCACACGATCCGGACATAGCAGTGCTTTGGACGCATATTTTTTGCTGCGCCCAAAACGTTGCATTCTATTGAATGCAGGTAAACCATGCGTATATACCACATTCAATGCATTCTAGTGGTCAAATTTCTGTTGCAGAGACTAGCGACTCCGCAAGAGAATTTGACATACTGCGGTCCTGAAAGACGCGCCGCATGTCAGTGTCCTCGGGTGATCCGCAGCCTCTGATGCACGCATAGTGGACATGGGATTTCTAGAGATCCCATCCACGATGCTGTACCATTTGGAAGCTGTGGGTTTGACGCTGCATAAACACGCAGCGTCAAACCTCCAGTGGCTTCTGATCGTGGCGACGTACCCAAACTCATCCGCAGCATGTCAATTTCTGTACTGGACACACTAGTCTCCGCTACAGATTTTGACGGATTGAAGTGTCATTATATGCGGTGGATTCCCATGTACAGTGGGTACGGAAAGTATTCAGACCCGTTTACATTTTTCACTCTTTGTTTCATTGCAGCCATTTGGTAAATTCTAAAAAGTTATTTTTTTCTCATTAAAGTACACTCTGCACCCCATCTTGATTGAAAAAAAAAACAGAAACGTAGAAATTTTTGCAAATTTATTAAAAAAGAAAATATCTGTTTAATTAAACTGATAGGACTTGATTTGGAAACACACCCCTGTCTATATAAGACCTCACAGCTCACAGTGCATGTCAGACCAAATAAGAATCATGAGCTCAAAGGAACTGCCCAAGGAGCTCAGAGACAGAATTGTGGCAAGGCACAGATCTGGCCAAGGGTACAAAAGAATTTATGCTTTACTCAAGGTTTCTAAGAGCACAGTGGCCTCCATAATCCTTAAAGAGAAGAAGTTTTGGACCACCAGAAGTCTTCCTAGACCCGGCCATCCAAACTGAGCAATCGTGGGAGAAGAGCCTTGG
Source organism: Phyllobates terribilis (assembly GCF_046119375.1). Taxonomy (NCBI): domain Eukaryota; kingdom Metazoa; phylum Chordata; class Amphibia; order Anura; family Dendrobatidae; genus Phyllobates; species Phyllobates terribilis. Next base: position 41,253,877 of record NW_027362761.1, on the reverse strand, counting down.
TGAGAGAGGTAAAGAAGAACCTCAAGATCACTGTGGCTGAGCTCCAGAGATGCAGTAGGGAGATGGGCGATAGTTCCACAAAGTCAACTATCACTGCAGCCCTCCACCAGTCGGGCCTTTATGGCAGAGTGGCCCGATGGAAGCCTCTTGCCAGTGCAAGACATATGAAAGCCCACATAGAGTTTGCTCAAAAACACATGAAGGACTCCCAGACTATGAGAAATAAGATTCTCTGGTCTGATGAGACAAAGATAGAACTTTTTGGTGATAATTCTAAGCAGTATGTGTGGAGAAAAGCAGGCACTGCTCATCACCTGCCCAATACAATCCCAACAGTGAAACATGGTGCTGTCAGCATCATGCTGTGGGGGTGTTTTTCAGCTGCAGGGACAGGACGACTGGTTGCAATTGAAGGAAACATGAATGCGGTTAAGTACATAGATATCCTGGATTAAAATCTCTTCCAGAGTGCTCTGGACTTCAGACTTGGCCAAAGGTTCACCTTCCAACAAGACAATGACCCTAAGCACACAGCTAAAATAACAAAGGAGTGGCTTCAGAACAACTCTGTGACCATTCTTGAGTGGCCCAGCCAGAGCCCTGACCTAAACCCAATTGAGCATCTCTGGAGAGACCTTAAAATGGCTGTCCACCAACGTTCACCATCCAACCTGACGGAACTGGAGAGGATTGGCAAGGAAGAATGGCAGAGGATCCCCAAATCCAGGTGTGAAGAACTTGTTGCATCATTCCCAAGAAGACTCATGGCTGTACTAGCTCAAAAGGGTGCTTCTACTCAATATTGAGCGAAGGGTCTGAATACTTATGACCATGTGACATTTCAGTTTTTCTTTTTCAATAAATTAGCAAAAATTTCTACATTTCTGTTTTTTTTTCAGTCATGATGGGGCGCAGAGTGTACTTTAATGAGGAAAAAAATGAACTGTTTAGAATTTACCAAATGGCTGCAATGAAACAAAGAGTGAAAAATTTAAAGGGGTCTGAATACTTTCTGTACCCACTGTACCGACAACAAAAGTGCGGCATTAGAACACCGCGTTTTGGATGCAGCAAAAATATGCTGCGTCCAAAGCGTTGCTGAGTGCTAATCGGGGGGACATAGTGGCTAACGAAACAGCTGTGAGCTGTTAATAATGGCCAGGGACCATGTTTGCAAATGGTACCTTCCTAGGCTAAAAATAGCAGCTCACAGCTGACGAATAAATTACATGAATGGAAATGCTAATGAGATTGGGCGAATGGGATTAGCTGGCACCTAGCTTTTTTGTTTGGTGATGACAAGGTGTCAATCAGACCATTTCATCACCAAACCTAATTAAAGTAAAGTAAAGTAAAGATGTAAATAAACACACAGACAAAGAGCAAACACTTTATTTGAAAAACAACAGACACATTCTTTAATCATTTAAATTAACCAATATACTCACTCCAGTTCTGATGGTAATCCAAGGGTTTAAGCAATGTCCCACCAAATAACTTTACTTAGCTCAAAAAAGCATTCATTGATGTACAAAAATGCTTCAAAAACCGCATAAAAAAGCGTCAAAAACGTGTCAAAACCACTTGTTTTTTCCGCAGCATTTTTCGTGCCAAAGAGATGCAGAAATGATCAGGAAATTTCTGCTTCAAATCCTGACCGTGCGCACATAGCCTCAAGCATGTACGGCAGGGTTTTTTTTGACAAAAATAGTGCCAAAATTCAATAAATGAGAGGGAAAACGCGCGGTGGATGCTGGGCTGCGACAAGCAGTGAAACCCCGCCCACAGCCCATCAATCAGGGGGGAGCCGGCTGCAGCCGGGTCATGTGATGCCTGGTGAGCGGTCAGCAATAGCGCCGCTCACAGGGAAGAATCACAACACAAGATACTTACGAAAAATCTTATTTCCACCTTTTAAATCGATGGGGGCATTCTCTATAGTAGTGGACAATCTCTTTAACTGCTGATCCTACCCTGTGGTAGTCGCATCTCATAACCCACTGTGACTTTCACACTATGTCTTCCATTTAGTGGCAAAAGGTAGTAGTCTAAGGGTTAGTGATGAGCGAATATGTTCGAAATCTGATCTCAAATGTTAAGTTCGACACGAATGTGGCACATTCGGATTCGTGATCGGAAAGGCGAGCAAAATTTGTTAAATTTGGAAAAATCTGTAACGTTTGGCAAATTTATGTGGTCACGTGATTGCGGGGCAACTACTGCGTTTTTTACAGTTTTGCTACCATAGTGCTTGCGTATCATGAGCGGGGAGATGTGGCAGATGAGTGGGGGAGGGGTTCTGGTGACAGCTCAGAACAGGTCAGATCAGAGGCGCGCTGTTTTTTTTTTTTTTCCTTCCTGTAGGCGGTAACTTTAAGTCAGGAAAGCACGGCTAGCCAACCAGAGCGCAGGAACCATCCACAGTGTCCCAGACGCAAGGGCTTCTGCAATTGGCTGCTGAAAAAACGTCCTCTCCGTATAAAAACCGGCCATGTTCCGTCAGCGCCATTTTATGCATGTCACTTGTGTTAGATGCTGCTCCTGCACCCAGCTCCTGTGTAATGAGAGATATTAGCTAGATAGATGGGCGCTTCTGTGGCAGTCAGATAGTGTAGATAAGTCCTGTGCTGTGTACCTGTTCAATCGACCTTGCAGCCCTTTTTTTGTGCAATTACTGACATTCTCACAGAAAGAGCAGGGTCTATGACTCAGAACAGTGTTGTGCATCAGTTGTACTGTGCTCCATGCAGACCTTCAATCTATTTCTGCACTTGCTAATGTAATAAAGCAAGCAAGCCCTTGTAGGCCACTTTGTGATTTTGTCGGGTTGAAATTCAGCTATCTGCAGAGCTTGTCAGTGCAGAGCTTCTGAGTGCAGAGCACAAAAACCTTTCTTTTTCATTTGCTAATATGATAGTGCAAGCTGTGTTAGCCCAGTTTGTCATTTTTTTAGTGGATGAACTTCAGCTTTATGCACAGTAAAACAGATATTTTTTTGCTGTTGCTATCCACTGTCCAACAAAGATTTTTTTGTGTCACAGACGTGTTACACTCTGCTATAAGCCTCCTAGTGCTTTTAGTGGCGGTGAAATTCAACTGTTTTCAGAGTAAAAAAATATATATTTTCTGTTGCTAGCCACAGTCCACCAAAGATTTTTTTGTGTCGCAGACGTGTTACCCTCTGCTATGAGCCACCTAGTGGTTTTAGTGGCTTTGAAACTCAACTGTTTTCAGAGTAAAAAAATAGATTTTTTTGTTGCTAGCCACAGTCCACCAAAGATTTTTTTTGTGTCGCAGACGTGTCACAGTCTGCTATAAACCACCTAGTGCTTTTTGTGGCGGTGAAATTCAGCTGTTTTCAGAGTAAAAAAATAGATATTTTCTGTTGCTAGCCACAGTCCACCAAAGAATTTTTGTGTCACAGACGTGTTACACTCTGCTATAAGCCGCCTAGTGCTTTTAGTGGCGGTGAAATTCGGCTGTATTTAGAGCTTGTGCAGAGTCAAAAAATCTATTTTTTTACTGTTGCTAATGTTATACAGCAGCCTAGATCTGAGTTTGAAATAGTTTGGAGAATATCTCCTATGTTATACAGGCGTCATCCACAGTCAAAAAATACTTTATTCGATTCCTAACGTTATATAGCAGGGACATCTCAGTTTGAAATAGTTTGGAGAATATCTCCTATGTTATACAGTCCTCATCCACAGTAAAAAAATACTTTAGTTCCTAACGTTATACAGCAGGGACATCTCAGTTTGAAATAGTTTGGAGAATATCTCCCATGTTATACTGGCCTCATCCACAGTAAAAAAAATACTTTGTTTGGTTCATAACGTTATACAGCAGGGACATCTCAGTTTGAAATACTTTGGAGAATATCTCCTATGTTATACAGGCGTCATCTCCAGTAAAAAAACACTTTGTACTGTTTTTAACACTATACAGCAGGAACATCTCAGTTTGAAATAGTTTGGAGGAAATCTACTATGTTATTTAGGCGTCATCCACAGTAAAAAATATACTTTGTTTGGTTAGTAACGTTATACAGCAAGCCATATCTTACCTTGTCATTTAGTGCCGCTGAAATTCAGGTGTGTGCAGATCTGTTGCAGATGAAAAAATCTATATTTGTTTTGCTAAAAGCTTGCTTCTACTACAGTATCTGAGCAACATGAGTGGGAAAAAGAGAGGTCGTGGTGGAAGGGGGAATAGGCTTGGTGTTCAAGGTATAATTGGGGTAGGTGGTAATGTTAGTGAAAGCACTAGTGAACCAACACCGTCATGTCCTATCCAAAGACAACTGACAACTTCTGTTACTGGACGGGCTACTCCATTCCCTTTCTTTGGCAGCTGCACAGCGATTCGCCTTGTTGATAAGGGCCAGAAAGAGCAGGTGCTCCAGTGGATGGCAAATGCTACTTCAAGTAGCTTCTCCTCTTCTTCCTCCACCTCAACATCACACACAGTACAGTCCACAGAGGTGGCATCCCAATTACCCTTGCTTCCCCCCATGTCACTGACGCGCCCCCTGGGCCTGTGTTGTGCAGGGAATACCCGGAGCTGGATCGCTGGGGGTCGTAGTCTCCGTGGCGCTGACCCGGTCCGTGCCCAGGGTGGTCAATTCAGTGGCAGTCTTAGTGTAATAACAAGTGTCCGACTACGCCACCCGTGGATTGCGGTCAGTGAGGACCGCCGCTGCGCTGCAGACCGCTGAGGCTGATGCTGTATGCGCAGCCAAGTATGGGATAACTCCCCACGGGAGAAGTATTGCCTCAGGGCAGCTAATGTGGATGATGAGAGTGATGGAGTGAGCGTCCCAGTACTGATGGTGCGGCGATGAAACACAGAGACGTGTGGTTGCAGTTTCCAATGCTTTACTCACAGTTTTTTACTGGTCCTAGTCACCTCGGTACCGGCGGTGACTGCCCAAGCCGTGCTGCGTCCACCAGGCAAGGGGCTCGACCAACTCCCAGGCAATTCCAGAGCGTGGCACAGGGCTCCCTTCTCTTCCTTTCTCTGGCCGTCCCCACCAGTGACCCACCTTTGTCCAGCTTCCTCGGGCCTTCTCTTGGCGAAACTTATCTCCGGTTTCCCTGACCCTATGTGGTATGCCTTCCTGGTGGATGTAGTGAGGGGTCGCACCAAGTTGTGGTCACAACCTCCGGTCTTTGGCTGAGGAATTTATTGCCTCCACCAATTTGGGTTCCGGTACCCTGTTCTGCCAACCCGTCACCCGCAATCTCCTGGGCCTATGGGGTTCCTTCTGTCCTCGTGTCTCTGGGCCTTTCTCCGTGTTCCTGTTCCTTTCTTACTTTCCTTTCTGTTTCTGTTCCTTCCTTCTGGCTCCGGCCTTCACCCTAGGCCTGCGTCGTGGAGCTGGGCCCAGACTGAGCCACAGCTCCCTGTCAGCCCTCTCTGGCTGAACTCCTTCTCTCACTGAACTGAACCTTGTCCTAAGATGGTGCCCACCTTGACCTGTCCCTCGGAAATGGGGTGTGTGTGGTGCATGCAGCTACTGAGTCCTGGTCCACACTCCATCCTTACCCGGGAGTGGAATATCACACCTCTGGTTTGAGGTGCAATACCCCTGTAGCAGCCGAGCCCTCGGGGTGCTACATCACAACTGTCCAAGCACCCAACTGACTGTAGCGAACCACAGATGAGCCTGTGTTATGATCTGCAACATAAACTTAGGAAAGAATGGGAAAAGCTGTCCCTACAGTAAGACTAAGCTGAATCCCTATGATGTAGCGGGCAGCCTGTTCCTTGTGAACAGACCCGCCTTCGTCCTCGGCTAGTCTGAACGGAGACCTATAGAATAAAGGGAGGGGTCCCTAAAAGAACTAAGGACTGGGACAAAAATGGGACGCCTCCTAACAGAAGTTGTTGCAGAGCAAAAATACAAACTGACAAAAAGTACTAGAGGTCCCAGAGGACCAAGCAAACTAGACAGAGATATGCTCCGAAGCACCTGGCTAGAGACACAGGCAAAAAACACTGAAGTCCAGCAAAGCCAGAAGGGCGGAGCTGGAATATATAGGCAGCTGGTCACGTGACCGCAAAACACAAGATAGCAAAAACTAACAGGAGGGTTCTAACAGTACCCCCTCTTCTATGAGGATCCTCCAGATCCTCCAGGCCCAGGCCTATCAGGAAACCTCCTGTGGAAAGCTTTAACAAGCCTAGAAGCAGAGACATCATCCGTCCTTACCCAGGAGTTGTCTTCGGGACCGAAACCCTTCCAGGAGACAAGATACTGTAATATCCCTCTATGCCATCTTGAATTCAAAATTTCATATTCACCATCTTCCACCACAGGAGGAACTGTGACAGTGGCGTCCCTATTAGAAACGTCAGCCTTTTTCAACAAGGAAACATGAAACACAGAATTAATCTTCCAGGAAGTAGGGACATCCAACCTGACAGCAGATGGGTTAACAACCTGAAGCACTTTAAATGGACCCACAAACTTAGGACCCAGTTTTTTAGAGGGAATCCTCAACTGCAAGTTCTTCGAGGACAACCAAACCATGTCACCCACAGTAAACAAAACCTCTTTACGTTTCCTGTCAAAATACTTCTTGGACTTCTTGTTAGCCTCTTGCAGGTTACAACGTACATTAGTCCAAACTCTCTCCAAATCACCGGAAAAATTCTCCTCCTCCGGCACCGCCGACCTCAATTTGGAGAACGAACCAAAAGACGGATGTCTCCCAGTGTAATAAAAAAAAGGAGAACACCCAGCAGAGGAGGATGTATGATTGTTAAGAGCAAATTCTGCGAGAGGCAGAAACTCAGACCACACCTCTTGATTGTCCGCCACAAAACAACGCAAAAACTGTTCAACATCCTGGTTCTTTCTTTCAGTCTGTCCATTAGACTCAGGATGATAACCAGACGAAAATGACAAATGAACTCCCAACCTGTCACAAAAAGCACGCCAAAAGCGAGCGACAAACTGAGGTCCTCTATCAGAAACAATATCCGTGGGAACGCCATGGAGCTTGACAATCTCCTTAACAAACGCCTTAGCGAGTGTCTTGGCGCAGGGCAACTTAATGAATGGAACCAAATGACACATCTTACTAAAACGGTCTACGACCACCCAGATGACAGTAAAACCCTCAGACACAGGAAGATCAGTAATAAAATCCATAGAGAGATGCGTCCAAGGTGCACTAGGAACCTCCAGAGGGCAAAGCAAGAGTATGTGAAGCCTTTGACCTAGCACACACAGTACACTGATGCACCCACTTGATGACTTCTTTCTGCCATCTAGGCCACCAAAAACTGCGACTGATAAGTCTCTTGGTCTCCGAAACTCCTGGATGACCTGCCAACCGAGACTCATGACACTTCACAAACAAATCTCTCTTAAAGGCTCTAGGCACGAACAACCTCCCATGGGGAGTGTTAGATGGAGCATCATCTTGAGCATTCAGAATCCCATTCTTCAAATCGGAGTCCAATGCTGCCACCACAACTCTTTTCTGCAAAATGCTCTCCTCCTCCTCGGCACCGACCGTAGGAGAGAATCTGCGAGATAAAGCATCAGCTTTAACATTCTTAGTACCAGGGATATAGGTAACAGAAAAATGAAACCGAGAAAAAAAAAGTGCCCACCTAGCTTGACGGGCATTCAAGCGTTTGGCAGCATCCAGATAGATCAAATTCTTATGATCTATGAAAACCTGAATAGGAAATCTAGCACCTTCCAAAAAATGACGCCAGTGTTCAAATGCAAGTTTAATAGCCAGCAACTCCCGATTTCCAACATCATAATTCAATTCGGTTTCCGAAAAGAAGGCACAAGGATGTACTCCACCCTTGTTCTCCTGAGACAAAACTGCTCCGACCCCACCGATGAAGCATCGACCTCGACCAAAAAAGGTTTGGTCTCATCAGGCTGTATAAGGATAGGGGCAGAACTGAATCACTCTTTGAGATACTCAAACGCTTCAATGGCTTCAGTATTCCACTGGGTTGTATTCGCACCTTTCCTGGTGAGATCGGTTAGAGGTTTAACAATTACAGAAAAATTCTTAATGAATTTCCTGTAATAATTGGCAAAACCCAAAAACCTCTGTATAGATTTCAAACCAATAGGCCTAGGCCATTCCTGCACAGCCTGAACCTTCACCGGGTCCATCTCAAAGCCCTCGCTGGAGACAATGTAGCCCAAAAACTAATTTTCTGCACAGCGAACTCACATTTCTCCAGCTTAGCAAAGAGTGCATTATCACTCAATAACTGCAAAACTTCACGTACACTCTGCCAATGGGACTCTAAATCTGGTGAATAAATCAAAATGTCATCCAAATACACAACCACATTCTTACCAATCAAAGGTCTCAGGATGTCATTAATAAGGTTCTGAAAAAATGCAGGTGTATTGGTAAGACCAAAGGGCATCACCAGATTCTCAAAATGACCTACCGGAGTGTTAAAAGCAGTTTTCCATTCATCACCCTCCTTCACTCGTAATAAATTGTATGCCCCTCGGAGATCAATTTTTGAGAACCACTTGGCCCCCACTAACAAGTCAGGAATTAACGGCAATGGGTAGGAATTGCGTACAGTAATCTTATTAAATTCACGAAAATCCAGACATGGACTTAAATTCCCGTCCTTTTTTTTAACAAAGAAGAATCCGACTGCCACAGGCGACTTAGAAGGTCTAATGTGACCAGCAGCCAGACTAGTCTCTATGTACTCCTCCAAGGCCTTTCTTTCAGGGATAGTAAGATTAAACAAGCGACTGTTGGGAAGAGTAGCACCTGGAAAAAACTCAATGGCGCAATCATAATCCCTATGAGGAGGTAAAACTTGCGACTCCTCCGAAAAAACCCTCCAAAAATCTTGAATAGGTACTGGTGATTCCACTTTTTCCACAGCCGCAATGCGACCATTACAACATTTATCATAGCACTTCGGACTCCAAGACTTAATCACATTAGTAGACCAGTCCAACAAAGGATTGTGCAGTTTTAACCAAGGCAATCCTAGAACAACTGGAGAGGGCAAATTATCCAAAACAACCAAGTCGAAAATTTCTTGGTGAACACTATTGATAGTGGGAGGAAATGCAGCAGTTTTGTGAGTAATACATTTCAAAGGAGTGTTATCAATTGCAACCACAGAAATAGGAGATGACAAAGGTTTGGATTTCAATTTAAGTTTTTCCAAAAACCCTTTATCAATCACATTAAGTGTTGAACCACAATCCACAAATACCTGAAATTCAATCAAATCTCCCTGCAGAGTAGTACACCCAGAAAGGAACACTCCTGCAGAGCGTAAACAAGCTATACGGGCGTAACTGACCTTTTTTTTTTTCTTTACTTAAACGACGCTCACAATACTTAATCAAATGATCAGCTTTACCACAATAAAGACACAAACCTTCGGCGAATCTCCGATCTCTTTCTTGAGAGCGGAGTGACATCGCCCCAACCTCCATTGGTTCTCCGCTGTCAGAGCAGATTTTCTGGAAACTAGGACCTGAAGTTACAGGAGTTTTTACATCATTGACCCTGGACCTTATTCTCCTGTCCACACAAACAGCTAATTGCATAGCTTCCTGGAGAGTCTCAGGTGCAGGGAATGCAATTAGCAAATCCTTAACCCTTTCACTCAGACCAGCAAGAAATAAACTTTTCAGCGCCGAATCATTCTACTTAACTTCTGAAGCCCATCTCCTAAAGTGTGTGCAATAAATTTCAACATCATCTGACCCCTGATTCAAACGTCTAAGTTCTGATTCGATCAGGATCGTCATATAATAGCCCCATAGCAGAAAAAAATTGCTCAACAGAACTTAAACACGGATCATTAGGTTGGAGAGAAAAGGCCCACCCTTGTGGTTCTTTGTGCAAAAGTGACATAATAAAACCAATGCGCTGTGATTCATTCCCAGAGGACCTCGGTCTCAAATGAAAATATAACAAACAAGCATTTTTAAAGGAAAAAAAATCTTGCTGTTTACGATAAAAAATATCAGGCAGTCCTACCTTCGGTTCCGCAAAATGCGCTCCAGGACAGCTACTCACGTGTTGCTGAAGCTCGGCCACCTCCAGAGACAATCCCTGCAGGCGTTGAGCCAACTCCTGGACGGAAACCATATTGATCCCCGAATTTATTTCCTTTTAGTTTTTTTTTTGGGCTGGACTTACTGTTATGATCTGCAACATAAACTAAGGAAAGAATGGGAAAAGCTGTCCCTACAGTAAGACTAAGCTGAATCCCTATGATGTAGCGGGCAGCCTGTTCCTTGTGAACAGACCCGCCTTCGTCCTCGGCTAGTCTGAACGGAGACCTATAGAATAAAGGGAGGGGTCCCTGAAAGAACTAAGGACTGGGAAAAAAATGGGACACCTCCTAATAGAAGTTGTTGCAGAGCAAAAAGACAAACTGACAAAAAGTACTAGAGGTCCCAGAGGACCAAGCAAACTAGACAGAGATATGCACCGAAGCACCTGGCTAGAGACACAGGCAATAAACACTGAAGTCCAGCAAAGCCAGAAGGGCGGAGCTGGAATATATAGGCAGCTGGTCACGTGACCGCAAAACACAAGATAGCAAAAACTAACAGGAGCGTTCTGACACCTGTAGAACTGTTCACCCATTCTATACTATGGGCATCAGATGTGTACTCCAAACATTCACAGAGTCAAGAAGAGGAGGAAAGCCTCTGCACCGATGCCCAAATTTTTTTTACGCTAGATTCGGGGCAGGACAGAGTAGGATCCGAGCAGATTCCTGATGTTAGAACTCACCTGTTAGTTTTTTTCTAGTTTGCTGGTCACATGACCATTTTTGCCTATTTAATCCGGCTCCGCCCTCCTGGCCTTGCTGGACTTCATTGTATTTTCTACTCTTGAGCTAGCTTGGTACTCTGTTACCTTTCTCTGTTAGTTTTGCTAGGTCTTCTGATCTCTATGTTCTATGTTGTGTGTTTGTCTTTACTGCTACAATTTCTGCTAGGAGGTGTCCAACTTTATCCCAGTCCCTAGTTCTTGTAGGGATCCCTCCCTTGCATCTATAGGTCTTCGTACAGACTAGCCGAGGACTTTAGCGGGTCTGATCGCAGGATCAGTTTCCCTGTTACATCGTAGGGATCCAGTTTAGTTCTATTGTAGGGACCGATCTCCTGTCTTTCCTTAGTGCTTGTAGCAGATCATAACAGTAAGTCCAGCCCAAAAAATTTCTCTAAGGAAAGACCTCCAGTTTCCATCATGGTCTCAGTTCAAGATTTGGCTCAACTCTTGCAGGGACTCTCTCTGGAGGTGGCCGAGCTCCAACAACACGTGAGTAGCTGCCCTGGAGCACATTGTGTAGAGCCAAAGGTACGTCTGCCTGATCTATTTTTTGGTGAACAACAAGATTTTTTTTATTTTAAAAATGCTTGTTTATTGTATTTTCGTTTAAGACCCGGATCCTCTGGTGATGAATCACAGCGCATAGGGTTCATAATGTCACTTTTGCGCAAGGATCCTCAGGGATGGGCTTTTTCTCTCCAACCTAGTGATCCGTGCTTTAGATCAGTGGATAGTTTTTTTTTCTGCTTTGGGTTTGTTGTATGATGATCCTGATCGTGTCTCATCTGCTGAGTCTGAATTGAGACGTTTGAGGCAGGGATCAGGTAATGTGGAAAAATATTGTTCTCACTTCCGTCGGTGGTCTGCCCAGGTGGGGTGGAACGATTCAGCTTTGAAAAGTTTGTTTCTTGCGGGGCTAGGTGAAAGGGTTAAAGATTTGCTGATTGCTTATCCCACACCTGGAAACTTGCAGGAGGCTATGCAATTAGCTATACGGGTGGACAGGAGACTGCGTGCAAGGGTTAATGAGAGTAAATCCTCTGCCATGTCAGCTCCAAGTCTTGAGAGGGTCTGTGCTGACAAAGGAGAGCCGATGGAGATTGGGGCGATGACACCCCGCTCTCAGGAAAAAGACCGCAGGCTTTCTGAAGGTTTGTGCTTCTATTGCGGAAATTCTGGTCATTTTATTAAGAACTGTGTGCTTCATATGAACAAAGAAAAAAAAAAGGTCAGTTATGCCCGTATTGCCTGTTTAAATTCTAAGGGGGTATTCCTATCTGCTACTACCGCTGCTCAGGAAGAATTAATTGAATTTCGGGTATTTGTGGATTGTGGTTCTACTCTGAATGGGATTGATGGGGGATTCTTGGAAAAACTTACATTAAAACCTAAACCTTTGTCATCTCCTATTGCTGTGGTTTCTGTTGATGGCTCTCCCTTGAAGAGTGTTACTCACAAGGTCTGTGAGTTTCCCCTCACTATTAATGGTGTTCATCAAGAGAATTTGGATTTGGTAGTATTGAATAATTTGCCTTCTCCAGTAATATTGGGGTTGCCCAGGTTAAAATTGCATAATCCTGTACTGGATTGGTCTACCAATGAAATTAAGTCCTGGAGCCCTAAATGTTATGACAAGTGTTGTAACGGACGTATTGCTGCGGTGGAAAAAGGGGAATTACCTGTACCTATTCAGGATTTTTGGAGAGTTTTTTCTGAGGAGGAGTCACAAATTTTGCCTCCCCATAGAGACTATGATTGTACCATTGAATTTGTCCCTGGAGCGACTCTTCCTAAAAGTCATTTATTTAATCTTACTATTCCTGAGAGAAAGGCTTTGGAGGAATACATGCAGACAAGCTTGGCCACCGGTCACATTAGGCCTTCCAAGTCTCCTGTGGCTGTTGGATTTTTTTTTGTTAAAAAAAAGATGGCGGTTTACGTCCTTGTCTGGACTTTCGTGAGATTAATAAAATTACTGTACGCAATCCTTACCCACTGCCATTGATTCCTGATTTGTTTAACCAGTTAGTGGGGGCCAAGTGGTTCTCTAAAATTGATCTCCGGGGGGCATACAATTTGTTGCGCATGAAGGAGGGTGATGAATGGAAGACTGCTTTTAACACTCTTGTGGGTCATTTTGAGAATCTGGTTATGCCTTTTGGTCTCACCAATGCTCCAGCATTTTTTCAGAATCTTATTAATGACATCCTTAGACCTTTGATCGGCAAAAATGTGGTTGTGTATTTGGATGACATTCTGACTTATTCGCCTGATCTGGAGTCTCATTGGCGGAGCGTACGTGAGGTTTTACAGTTATTAATGGACAATTCGCTTTTTGCTAAGCTAGAGAAATGTGAGTTCGCTGTACAGAGAATTAGTTTTTTGGGTTACATTATCTCCAGTGAAGGTTTTGAGATGGACCCGGTTAAAGTTCAAGCTGTGCAGGAATGGCCTAGGCCTATTGGTTTGAAATCGATACAGAAGTTTTTGGGTTTCGCCAATTATTACAGAAAATTCATAACAAAATTTTCTATTATTGTCAAACCGCTGACCGATCTCACTAGGAAAGGTGCTAATGCGGTTCAGTGGACTTCTGAGGCCATTGAAGCTTTTGTGTTTCTAAAGGAGAGGTTCACCTCTGCCCCCATCCTTATGCAGCCTGATGTGACTAAGCCGTTTTTGGTTGAGGTTGATGCTTCTTCTGTGGGGGTTGGTGCGGTGTTGTCTCAGGAATGCAAGGATGGAGTACATCCCTGTGCCTTTTTTTCAAAAAATGTTTCTGAGACTGAACTTAATTACGATATTGGTAATTGGGAATTGCTGGCTATTAAACTCACATTTGAACACTGGCGTCATCTCTTGGAAGGTGCTGAATTTCCCATTCAGGTTTTCACTGATCATAAAAATCTGATCTATCTTGATGCTGCCAAGCGCTTGAATGCCCGTCAGGCTAGGTGGGCACTTTTTTTCTCGCGGTTTAATTTTTCCGTTACTTACATCCCGGGTACCAAGAATGTTAAAGCGGATGCTTTGTCTCGCAGCTTTTCTCCCATGGTCAGTGCTGAGGAGGAGGAGGAGAGCATTTTACAAGAAGGTATTGTGATTGCTGCTTTGGACTCCGTTTTGGAGGATGAGATTCTTAAAGCTCAGGAGAATGCCCCATCTAACACTCCCCATGGGAGGTTGTTTGTGCCTAAGACCTTTAGGAGAGATTTGTTTATTGAGTGTCATGAGTCTCGGTTGGCAGGCCATCCAGGAATTTCTGAGACCAAGAGACTTGTGGGTCGCAGTTTTTGGTGGCCTGGATGGCAGAAGGAAGTCATTAAGTGGGTGCGTCAATGTACTGTGTGTGCTAGGTCTAAGTCTTCGCATGCTCCTGCATCGGGGTTGCTTTGCCCTCTGGAGGTTCCTAGTGCACCTTGGACACATCTGGCTATGGACTTTATTACTGACCTTCCCCCCTCTGAAGGTTTCACGGTCATCTGGGTGGTCGTGGACCGTTTTAGCAAGATGTGTCACTTGGTTCCCTTCATCAAACTGCCTTGCGCTAAGACACTCGCTAAGGCCTTTGTCAAGGAAATTGTCAGACTACATGGCGTTCCTACTGACATTGTTTCTGATAGGGGACCTCAGTTCGTGGCTCGTTTTTGGCGTGCCTTTTGTGACAGGTTGGGAGTTCATTTGTCGTTTTCATCCGGATATCATCCTGAGTCTAATGGCCAGACAGAAAGAAAGAACCAGGATGTTGAGCAGTTCTTGCGTTGCTTTGTGGCAGACAATCAAGAGGGGTGGTCTGAGTTTCTGCCACTTGCTGAATTTGCTCTTAACAACCATACATCCTCTTCTGCTGGGTGTTCGCCTTTTTTTTGTTGTTCTGGGAGACATCCGTCTTTTGGGTCATTCTCCAAATTGGTATCGGCTGTGCCTGAGGAGGAGAGTTTTTCCGGTGATTTGGAGAGAGTTTGGACGGATGTGCGTGATAATCTTCAGGAGGCTAACAAAAAATCTAAGAGGTACTTTGATAGGAAACGGCAAGAGGTTTCGTTTGCTATTGGTGACATGATTTGGTTGTCCTCTAAGAATCTGCGATTGAGGATTCCTTCGAAAAAATTGGGTCCCAAGTTTGTAGGGCCCTTTAAGGTGCTTCAGATAGTTAACCAATCTGCTGTTAGGTTGGAGGTTCCTACCTCCTGGAAGATTAATCCGGTGTTTCATGTTGGTGACGCCTCTGCCACTGTTCCTCCGGTGGTGGAGGACGGGGAATATGAAATTTCCCGCATCCTAAATTCTAGATGGTATAGAGGGAGTTTGCAGTATCTCGTCGCTTGGAAGGGTTTCGGACCCGAGGATAACTCATGGGTGAGGGCGGATGATGTTTCTGCTTCCAGACTTGTCAGAGCGTTTCACAGGAGGTTTCCTGATAAGCCCGGTCCTAGGGGATCCGGAGGATCCTCTTAGAAGAGGGGGTACTGTTAGAACTCACCTGTTAGTTTTTTTCTAGTTTGCTGGTCACATGACCATTTTTGCCTATTTAATCCGGCTCCGCCCTCCTGGCCTTGCTGGACTTCATTGTATTTTCTACTCTTGAGCTAGCTTGGTACTCTGTTACCTTTCTCTGTTAGTTTTGCTAGGTCTTCTGACCTCTATGTTCTATGTTGTGTGTTTGTCTTTACTGCTACAATTTCTGCTAGGAGGTGTCCAACTTTATCCCAGTCCCTAGTTCTTGTAGGGATCCCTCCCTTGCATCTATAGGTCTTCGTACAGACTAGCCGAGGACTTTAGCGGGTCTGATCGCAGGATCAGTTTCCCTGTTACATCGTAGGGATCCAGTTTAGTTCTATTGTAGGGACAGATCTCCTGTCTTTCCTTAGTGCTTGTAGCAGATCATAACACCTGACTCTCATCACCAGACATTAACCACTGGGGAGGGAGGTGATCCTGATAAGACTCAGATACCTGAGGCTCATGCGGACTGTACTGTGCTGTCAAGGCAACAAGAGGAAAAGGGTCACTCTGAGGGCGAGAAATGGGATAGCATATTGGATGATAAGGTTGGTGTGAACCCACCTACTTGGTGTGAACCCAAAGTCACGCAGCCGAGTAGGTCATCTGAGGAGGTGGAGGAGGAAGACGAGGAGGTTACCTTCTGCCCAATGGTGCAGACACGGAGTGATACAAGCACGAGGAGCACTGCATTCTTAGCCACAACTGTCGCTGTGGCCACCAGCGGTCGCGGGTCTGCAGCTCGCAGGGGTGGCAAGGGTTGCCTAGCCTAGGCCTTTTTGAGACCACAAAGGATGAGCCAACTCACGTTATCTGCAAACTTTGCAAGAAAAAACTCAGTAGAGGGGAAAAGTGCAATAATTTGACTACTACATGCATGAACCTTCGCAGAGAGAGCCCGTCAACTATAACGGAAGCGGACATGCCTGCTATGTTTGTTTCACCGAGCCCACCACACGTTTCTCAATCCACCGTAACATCTGCACCTGCACCTCACTCACAGTCCAGCAGTTTGTCCGTTTCACCGTACTCCGTCCTCTCTCAGCACCGTAGCCAGCCCTCGGTCCCGCAGTTGTGGTAACGTAAAAGATTGTTTCATCCTACTCATAGCAAAGCTAAGAGGTTGAACTCCACCATCTCAAATCTTTTGGCCACGGAAATGCTGCCTTTCCGCCGGTAGATACAGACGGTTTCCAAAAGATGATGGCCGTCGCAGTCCCCCAGTACCAGTTGCCCAGTCGCCATTACTTCTCTAACAAAGCTGTGCCTGCGCTACACCAGCATGTCACAGACAACATCACCCGCTCCTTGACTTAATCTATATCTGCCAGGGTGCATTTCACCACAGACACCTGGACGAGTAAGCATGGCCAAGGGCGTTACATCTCGCTGACTGGGCACTGGGTGACTCTGGTGGCAGTGGGGACAGACGGGGAAGGGGCTGCTCCAAAAATCTTGGAATCCCCAAGGCTTGCAGAACAAACCTCTGTATTTCACACTTCCTCCACTGCTTCTGCGTCCTCCACCTCCTCTAGGGCCTCCACCTGCACCCTCAACCTCTGCCTTAATGAAACACGCGTTCCAACAGTGCAGAGCGAATCCACACCACCTCCGTACTGCGCAGCCAGGGCTCACCGCAATCAGGCAGTCTTTAAATTAATATGCCTTGGAGATCGCAGTCATACAGCTGAAGAGTTGTGGACAGCTCTCCAGGCTCAGTTTCAGCAATGGTTATCTCTGCTGAACCTGGGGCCAGGGAAGGCCGTGAGTGATATCGGTGCGAACCTGTTGGCGGCCCTGCGCCGAGGTGAACTCACACACATGCCTTGCATGGCTCACGTCCTCAGCCTGGTGGTACAGTGATTTCTCTGCCACTATCCCGGCCTGGATGAGCTGATTCAGAAAGTACGGAAGCTGTGTACTCACTTCCGCCGTTCGCATCCCTCATGTCATCGACTTGCATCGATACAGAGGTCTTTCTCCATGCCAGTTAACTGGTTGATATGTTGACGCACAAGTTGCAGCGACTGTGTCAGCAGCAACGAGCTCTGACGCAGTATGTCATGTCGTATAGCCTAAGCCAACGCAGTACGGACGTGGGGCATATCACGTTTACGGAGTGGGAACAGATTAAGGACCTCTGCAGCCTTCGGCACAGTTTTGAAATGGCTACTAAACTGGTTAGTGCTGACAATGCCATCATCAGCATCACTATTCCAATCATCTACATGCTGGAGAAGACTTTGAATAGCATGTGGCAGGAGGTGGTTGTCCCAGAAGATGCGGGATAAGAATGTCTCAAAGTTCCAGACTGTCGTTACACAGGCGGATGTCAAGTGACGGTGGCTTCCTGGGAACGACGGGGTTTGGTGATATCAGACATACTGTTAGTGAAGGTGCAAGAGCCGAGGAACAAATGGAGGAGGAAGAGGTGATGGGCGAGCAACAGTCAGAAGACGAAGAGGATAATCATTCCCTCTCTGTTGAACATGGTTGGCAGGAGAGGACGGAGGAAACATGCATCAGTGTTATGCAGCCAACAATAGAGTCTGGCTTTGGACCACCTGGAAAAGCCCGACATATGAGTGCCTTCTTGCTGCACTTTCTGCAACATGATCCCCGTATAGTTAGGATTTGAAATAATGCTGACTACTAGGTTGCCACGCTGTTAGATCCATGTTATAAGAGTAAATTTTGCCAGATGCTTCCCGCCCTGGAAAGGGACATGCTAATGTTGGAGTATCAAAACAAGCTTTTGAGCAACCTTAATAGAGCTTTTCCCGAAGATAGGGTGAGGTACACAGTGTGCATCGCAGTTGTAGTCTTTCAACCTCCAGCACGTCAGTTTGTCAACGCCAAAACATAACCAACAGCAGCAGAGAAAGTTGCAGAAGCAATTTCTGTGAGTTCTTTCACACATTTTTTAGACCAACCCGTGCACTAGCACAACAGAGTACAAGTCTGACACGTGGAGAACGACTGGAGAGGATGGCGGAGGACTATCTAGAGCTCAATATGAATACCATCAGTGAGGATTTTGACATTTTGGTCTTGAAAAATGGATGAATGGCCTGAGCTCGCCTGTCACTCCTTGGAGGTTTTATGATGCCCAGCAGCCAGCATTCTCTCAGAACGTGTATTCAGCGCTGCTGGTGGTGTCCTGATGGATAAGAGCACCCGGCTGTCCCATGAAAATGTTGACCGCCTCACTTTCATCAAGATGACCAAGTCATGGATCTCAAAGGACTTTTTCACCCCAATTGCAGACTGTACAGAGTAGGCGATGTTGTAGTTTTTAGTGTGCTGCATTGATCTTGCGGAATTGCTGTCTGTGATATGCCTTGTGTGCCTGCTCTTGCTTCGGCTGCAGGTTTTAGGCCCTAATTTTTGGAAATGTGGGGAATCCTGATTGGGTCTCCATTAGTGATGAGCAAACGCGCTCGCCACTCCTTGGTACTCGCCCGAGCATCACTGTGCTCGATGAGCTCAGCGCTCGACGAGTACCAAGCTCTGGCGGGAACTTGGGTCCTCTCCCTGCATGTTTATATGTGTATGTATATATATATATATATATATATATATATATATATATATATACAGTGCCTTGTGAAAGTATTTGGCCCCCTTGAACTTTTCTACCTTTTGCCACATTTCTGGCTTCAAACATAAAGATATAAAATTCTATTTTTTTGGGGAAGAATCAACAACAAGTGGGACTAGTGTTGAGCATTTCGATACTGAAATATCGGGTATCGACCAATATTCGCAGTATCGGAGTTCCAATACTGAGTTCCGATACTTTTAGAATATCGAATACCGGAATCGGAAGTTCCCATAATGCCTGCGCTCTGCAGTGTCTCTGAAGGATGACAAGCTGGATGGCGACGCTCAGCTTACTGTACTTGTCATTTAGTGTTAAAGGATTTATTAAAAAAAATAATAGTGTTTTCATGCACCGTCTCTTTAAAAAAGCCGGCCGGCAATTCAGCATGGGTACCCGACAATTTAGAATAGAAAGAATAGAGCATCACACATAGATTAGATACATAGAAACATGTCAGTCACATATATAATAAGTACATTGATAGTGTTGATTACTGTACTTGTCATTTAGTGTTAAAATAAAGGATTTATAAAAAAAAAAATTGGCGTGGGGTTCCCCGTAATTTTAGTCTCTAGCGGAGGTTAAGCAGATGGCTGGGGCAGTTGTTTGAAGCCTGGGAAGGGGGTAATACCCACGGAGCTTCCCAGGCTACTAATATCAGCCCCCACCTGAATACCTAGCCTTTACTAGCTATTAAAATGGGGGACCCCCAAAAAAATGACGTGGGGTCTCCCCTATTTTAATAGCTAGCAAAGGCTAGGCAGACAGCTGGGGGCTGATATTAATAGCCCAGGAAGGGTGCCATGAATATTGGCCCCCTCCCAGGCTATAAACACCAGCCATCAGCCGCCCCAGAAATGGCGCATCCATAGGATGTTTTTTTTTAACTTTGACTATGGGGTTAGTAATGGGGGTGTCTTCTAGACGCCTCTCCATTACTAACCTGGGCTTGATGTCAGCTGGCAATATAAGCTGACATCAACCCCAACCCTATTACCCCACTGTCACTGCTACAGGGCAGTGGGAAGAGCGAGGCTAAGTGCCAGAATTGGCGCATCCTATGGATGCACCATTTCTGGGGCGGCTGATGGCTGGTGTTTCTAGCCTGGGAGGGGGCCAATATTCATGGCACCCTTCCTGGGCTGTTAATATCAGCCCCCAGCTGTCTGCCTAGCCTTTGCTAGCTATTAAAATAGGGGGGATCCCACATCATTTTTTTGGGGGTCCCCCATTTTAATAGCTAGTAAAGGCTAGGTATTCAGCTGGGGGCTGATATTAGTAGCCTGGGAAGCTCCGTGGGTATTACCCCCTTCCCAGGCTTCAAACATCTGCCCCAGCCGTCTGCTGAACCTCCGCTAGAGACTAAAATTACGGGGAACCCCACGTCAATTTTTTTTTTTTATAAATCTTTTATTTTAACACTAAATGACAAGTACAGTAATCAACACTATCACTGTACTTATTATATATGATAGAAACATGTCAGTCACATATATAAGAAGTACAGTGACAGTGTTGCTTACTGTACTTGTCATTTAGTGTTAAAGGATTTATTAAAAAAAATAATAGTGTTTTCATGCACCGTCTCTTTAAAAAAGCCGGCTGGCAATTCAGCATCAGTACCCGACAATTTAGAACAGAAAGAAAAGAGCATCACACATAGATTAGATAGATAGAAACATGTCAGTCACATATATATCTAATCTATGTGTGATGCTCTATTCTTTCTGTTCTAAATTGTCGGATACCGGTGTATGCCGCTGCTGAATTGCCGACTTTTCATGTAATACATTCTACATTATTCTTAGTTGTTTTCCTTCATGTAGAATTAACCTACAAGGAAAGAAAGGGTTTATTTTCATTCCGATATTTGTGTCCTATTGACTTGCATTGGTTTCCGGTATCGAAATCGGCGATATCCGATATTTTTTGGGTATCGGTCCGATCCAATCCGATCCGATATTTCCCGATATCGGAAGGTATCGCTCAACACTAAGTGGGACACAATCGTGAAGTGGAATGAAATTTATTGGATATTTGAAACTTTTTTAACAAATTAAAAACTGAAAAGTGGGGCGTGCAATATTATTCGGCCCCTTTACTTTCAGTGCAGCAAACTCACTCCAGAAGTTCAGTGAGGATCTCTGAATGATCCAATGTTGTCCTAAATGACTTGTAATGATTAATAGAATCCACCTGTGTGTAATCAAGTCTCCGTATAAATGCACCTGCTCTGTGATAGTCTCAGGGTTCTGTTTCAACTGCAGAGAGCATCATGAAGACCAAGGAACACACCAGGCCGGTCCGAGATACTGTTGTGGCGAAGTTTAAAGCTGGATTTGGATACAAAAAGATTTCCCAAGTTTTAAACATCTCAAGGAGCACTGTGCAAGCGATCATATTGAAATGGAAGGAGTATCAGACCATTGCAAATCTACCAAGACCCGGTCGTCCCTCTAAACTTTCATCTCGAGCAAGGAGAAGACTGATCAGAGATTCAGCCAAAAGGCCCATGATCACTCTGGATGAACTGCAGAGATCTACAGCTGAGGTGGGAGAGTCTGTCCATAGGACAACAATCAGTCGTACACTGCACAAATCTGGCCTTTATGGAAGAGTGGCAAGAAGAAAGCCATTTCTCAAAGATATCCATAAAAAGTCTTGTTTGAAGTTTGCCACAAGCCACCTGGGAGACACACCAAACATGTGGAATAAGGTGCTCTGGTCAGATGAAACCAAAATCAAACTTTTTGGCCACAATGCAAAACGATATGTTTGGCGCAAAAGCAACACAGCTCATCACCCTCAAAACACCATCCCCACTGTCAAACATGGTGGTGGCAGCATCATGGTTTGGGCCTGCTTTTCTTCAGCAGGGACAGGAAAGATGGTTAAAATTGATGGGAAGATGGACGGAGCCAAATACAGGACCATTCTGGAAGAAAACTTGTTGGAGTCTGCAAAATACCTGAGACTGGGACGGATATTTATCTTCCAACAAGACAATGATCCCAAATATAAAGCAAAATCTACAATGGAATGGTTCAAAAATAAACGTATCCAGGTGTTAGAATGGCCAAGTCAAAGTCCAGACCTGAATCCAATTGAGAATCTGTGGAAAGAGCTGAAAACTGCTGTTCGCAAATGCTCTCCATCCAACCTTAATGAGCTCGAGCTGTTTTGCAAGGAAGAATGGTCAAGAATTTCAGCCTCTCGATGTGCAAGACTGATAGACATACCCCAAGTGACTTGCAGCTGTAATCGCAGCAAAAGGTGGCGCTACAAAGTATTAACTCAAAGGGGCCGAATAATATTGCACGCCCCACTTTTCAGTTTTTAATTTTTTTAAAAAGTTTAAAATATCCAATAAATTTTGTTCCACTTCACGATTGTGTCCCACTTGTTGTTGATTCTTCCCAAAAAAATTAGAATTTTATATCTTTATGTTTGAAGCCAAAAATGTGGCAAAAGGTAGAAAAGTTCAAGGGGGCCAAATAGTTTCACAAGGCACTGTATATTTATATATATATATATATATATATATATATATATATATATATATATATATATATATATATATATATATATACACTGCTCAAAAAAATAAAGGGAACATTTAAACAACAGAATATAACTCCAAGTATATCAAACTTCTGTGAAATCAAACTGTCCACTTAGGAAGCAACACTGATTGACAATCAATTTCACATGCTGTTGTGCAAATGGAATAGACAATAGATGGAAATTATTGGCAATTATCAAGACACACTCAATAAAGGAGTGGGTCTGCAAGTGGGGACAACAGACCACATCTCAGTACCAATGCTTTCTGGCTGATGTTTTGGTCACTTTTGAATGTTGGTTGTGCTTTCACACTCGTGGTAGCATGAGACGGACTCTACAACCCACAGAAGTTGCTCAGGTAGTGCAGCTCATCCAGGATGGCACATCAATGCGAGCTGTGGCAAGAAGGTTTGCTGTGTCTGTCAGTGTAGTGTCCAGAGGCTGGAGGCGCTACCAGGAGACAGGCCAGTACACAAGGAGACGTGGAGGGGGTCGTAGGAGGGCAACAACCCAGCAGCAGGACCGCTACCTCTGGCTTTGTGCAAGGAGGAACAGGAGGAGCACTGCCAGAGCCCTGCAAAATGACCTCCAGCAGGCCACAAATGTGCATGTGTCTGCACAAACGGTTAGAAACCGACTCCATGAGGGTGGTATGAGGGCCCGACGTGCACAGATGGGGGTTGTGCTCACAGTCCAACACCATGCAGGGCGCCTGGCATTTGTCAAAGAACACCAGGATTGGCAAAGTCGCCACTGGCGCCCTGTGCTCTTCACAGATGAAAGCAGATTCACACTGAGCACATGTGACAGACGTGACAGAGTCTGGAGATGTCGTGGAGAGCGATCTGCTGCCTGCAACATCCTTCAGCATGACCGGTTTGGCAATTGGTCAGTAATGGTGTGGGGTGGCATTTCTTTGGAGGGCCACACAGCCCCTAATGTGCTCGCCAGAGGTAGCCTGACTGCCATTAGGTACCGAGATGAGTTCCTCAGACCCCTTATGAGACCATATGCTGGTGCGGTTGGCCCTGGGTTCCTCCTAATGCAGGACAATGCCAGACCTCATGTGGCTGGAGTGTGTCAGCAGTTCCTGCAAGATGAAGGCATTGAAGCTATGGACTGGCCCGCCCGTTCCCCAGACCTGAATCCGATTGAGCACATCTGGGACATGATGTCTCGCTCCATCCACCAACGTCACGTTGCACCACAGACTGTCCAGGAGTTGGCGGATGATTTAGTCCAGGTCTGGGAGGAGATCCCACAGGAGACCATCCGCAACCTCATCAGGAGCATGCTCAGGCATTGTAGGGAGGTCTTACAGGCACGTGGAGGCCACACACAATACTGAGCCTCATTTTGACTTGTTTTAAGAACATTACATCAAAGTTGGATCAGCCTGTAGTGTGTTTTTCCACTTTAATTTTGGGGGTGACTCCAAATCCAGGCCTCCATTGGTTAATAAATTTGATTTCCATTGATGATTTTTGTGTGATTTTGTTGTCAGCACATTCAACTTTGTACAGAACAAAGTATTCAATGAGAATATTTCATTCATTCAGATCTAGGATGTGTTATTTGAGTGTTCCCTTTATTTTTTTGAGCAGTGTATATGTATATATGTATATATATATATCAGAGCTAGGCAGGCAGGCAGTGTATGTGGCAGACTGCAGTGTATAATACAGCACAAGAGGGTCCATTGAACATCTGTCTGCTGTTGTAATAATTACAGATATTTCTAGACAGCCCCAGATATCAGGCGCCAGGGAAAAAAAAATTTTGATCTTAATCCGGGCTATTTGCTTAAAAAGCAATTTAGAAAAAGCAACACCATTTTTCTGCTCTATTTGCTTATTCTCACTGTAGAATAAATCCAGATCTGTTCCATATTTCAGCGATAAAAATCCAGAAATTTAAACTGAACGTGGAAAATATTGGCCTCCTTTTCCATTCTGATGCAGTGTGTCGGTCAAGCTATTCACACTAGGTGTCTGTGAAGAATAGTATTAGCAAATAACAGGCGTGCTATTTAAAACCGTGGTTCTCTGTCAGACATAACACCTATAAGTGTTCCAAAATCAGACATTTCTTCCATTTTCATTCCGTTGCAGTGTCGGTCAAGCTATTTACACTAGGTGTCTGTGAAGGATAGTATTAGCAAATTACAGGCCTGCTATTTAAAGCCGTGGTTCTCTGTCAGACATAACACCTATAAGAGTGTTCCAAAATCAGACATTTCTTCCATTTTCATTCCGTTGCAGTGTGTCGGTCAAGCTATTCACACTAGGTGTTTGTGAAGGATAGTAGTAGCAAATTACCGGCCTGCTATTTAAACCCGTGGTTCTCTGTCAGAC
Source organism: Phyllobates terribilis (assembly GCF_046119375.1). Lineage (NCBI taxonomy): Eukaryota > Metazoa > Chordata > Amphibia > Anura > Dendrobatidae > Phyllobates > Phyllobates terribilis. Next base: position 41,229,032 of record NW_027362761.1, on the reverse strand, counting down.
ATAACACCTATAAGAGTGTTCCAAAATCAGACATTTCTTCCATTTTCATTCCGTTGCAGTGTGTCGGTGAAGCTATTTACACTAGGTCTCCATGTATAATAATATTAGTAAATTACAGGCCTACAATTTAAAGTCGTGGTTCTCTGTCAGACATATCACCGAAAAGACTTCTAAAATCATACATTTCTTCCATTTTCATTCCGTTGCAGTGTGTCAGTGACGCTATTCACACTAGGTCTCCGTGTACAATAATATTAGTAATTTACAGGCCTGCAATTTAAAGCCATGGTTCTCTGTCAGACATATCACATATAACTGCGTTCCAAAATTAGCCATTTCTTGTGAACGTGGAAAAAATTGTCATCCATTTAAAATGGGCAAAGTGCGTAGCAAAGGACGGGGAAGTGGACATGATGGTGATGGTACATGCAGAGGTCGAGGATGTGGCCATGGGCAAGTTGAAATTGTGCCACAACAAACACCCACATCTTCTCGCTCAACCTTCCTGTCCCAATTACTAGGGGACCGCAGAGCACCACTATTGAACACAGAGCAGTGTGAAAAGGTTATTGGTTGGATAGCAGATAATGCTTCCAGTCACTTGGCCACCACCACCTCCACCCTGTCTTCCACACAGTCAAGTCTCAGTAGCCGTGAGTCTGGACTGCATATTTCTCACCCTGATTCTCCTTCCTCCCACCATGCCGAGTGCTCGGAGACAACTGATCGCACACTTGGACACTCAGAAGAGCTGTTCACTTTTCCATTTATAGATTCGGGCCTCTCACCCGGCCAGCTTCAAGCGAGTCAAGAGGAGAACATGTGTAGCGATGCCCAAATATTGGGGTAGCCACAGTCACACAAAGGCGACGGTGGTAAAGTGCAATTACTGAGGTAGATGATGATGATGAGACACAATTGCCAGAAAGTCAGGAGGAGGACCAGGGTGCGGAAGTGGAAGATGAGGTGGTGGATGATATAGTAACTGATAGTAACTGATCCAACCTGGCAGGGGTACACACAGAGCAAGGACAGCAGCACACAGGGGGAGGGAGGCGTAGCAGCACAACAGGCAGGAAGAAGCAGTGTGGTGGCCGCAGACACAAGGCGGGAAAGCATTCCTCGTAACGCCAACACAACGGAAGTTGCCAGTACAACTGTTAGGTCTTCCCGAGTCTGGTTATTTTTTAAAGACTCTGCAGATAACCCCAAAAGGCCATTTGCACCACCTGCCAGACCAGCATCAGCAGGGGTAGCAAAACTACCAGCCTGACCGCCACCAGCATGATCAGGCACATGGCAGCAAAGCACCCGACTAAGCGGGCCAAACCCCAGGGTCCAGGAACAGTGTTTGCGGGTGACACCACTGCTTCTGCCGCTGTTGTGCGTGCACGCCAATCCCCTGTCCATGGCGCATGCCAAGATGCCTCCCGCCCTGCACATGTCGTTGCACACTCTCAAGTAGCACCATCAGCAAGCACATCCATGGTCAAGTGCTTGTGAGCAGGGACAGTACATCTCGCTGAAGGCACACTGGGTTAATATGGTGAAAGCCGGGGCCCAGTCGGACCTTGGGACGGGACATGTCCTCCCAACGCCCTGGGTCAATCAGGGTTGGGCCCACATTCTACAGCTCCTGCACCTCCTCCTCCTCTTCAGTATCCATCTCCGAAAAGACCACATCAGTCGCAAGCTGGAAGCACTGCAGCACTGCTTCGGCCAAGCGGCAACAGGCTGTGCTGAAGCTAATATGCTTAGGTGACAAACCTCACAATGCTGAAGAGTTGTGGACAGCTCTGAAAGAGCAGGCAGATCTGTGGCTGACACTGATTACCCTACAGCCAGTCATGGTCGTGGGTGACAATGACGGGAATCTGGTGGTGGCTCTGAGGCGAGCTCACATACGTACCATACCTGGCCCATGTGCTTAACCTCATGCTTCAGCGGTTTCTCAAATCCTACCTGGATCTACTGGATTTGCTTGTCAAAGTACGCTGCCTGTGTGCTCATCTTAGAAAGTCAGCTACAGTTTCCGCCGCACTTGCCGTGCTTCAGCAGCATTTGCAGCTTCCAGCTCACCGACTGATCTGCGATGTCCCCACACATTGGAACTCTACATTGCAGATGTTGGGAAGGATTTGTGAGCAGAATAGCGCAGTTGTTGACTACCAGCATCAACAAGGCCGTTGGTATTCAGGTCAGACTCCACACATAAAACCACAGGAGTGGACATGAATGTCAGACTTCTGTACCATCCTCCAAAACTTTGAGGACTCCACCAAGATGGTGAGCGGCATAATTTGCATCACCATCCCGCTTCTCTGTTTTTTGAAATTCTCTCTGCTCTCAATTAAAGAGGATGCATTGCAGGCGGCGCACGATGAGATGGAGCAAGAAACCATACAGGGTGATTACACACAGCCCAGCCTCATCTCATCCCAACGTGGATTGGGTGACAATGAGGAAGAGGAGGAGGAAGAACAGGAGCTAGTTTCTTGCGCTATAGACCGTACTACCTGCACAACTGTCATACCATCTGTTCAGCGTGGATGGCCTGAGGACAGGGAGGAGGAGGAGGAGGATGAGGAGAAAAGTATGGTCAGTCATCCTCTTGGTGAGGACACAGAAGTCTTGCCTCTTTGCAGTCTGGAACACATGGCTGAGTTTATGTTACGCTGCCTTTCCCGTGGCCCTCGCGTTGTCCAAATTTTGAGTGACAGTCATTACTGGTTGGTGACGCTTCTGACCCACGCTGCAGGGAGAACTTTCTGTGTCTTATTCCTTTGTAGGACAGACCTAATAAAATGGTGCAGTACCAGACGGCCCTTGTTGCGGAATTATTTAAAAATTTCCCATCTGCCGTCGCTGGCGGCAGAGGTCAGAGTTCGTTGGACAACCAAGGAGTACAGGCGAGAGAGACACAAATGCAATACAGCAGAGGCAGGGAAACACTGTTAAAGTTCTGGGACAGTTTGGTCAGACCCTCCCATCCCACAGGCCCTGAGGTGAGGGGTACTCTCACAAGGAGTGAAAAGTTTCGGAAGATGGTGAGGGAGTACCTTGCCGACCGTACCAACGTCCTCCGTGATTCCTCTGTGCCTTTTAATTATAGGGTATCCAAGCTGGACACATGGCATGAACTGGCTCTCTAAGCCTTGGAGGTCCTGGCCTGCCCTGTCGCTAGCGTTTTGTCAGAGCCGATTTTTAGTGCCGCCGGTGGAATTATAACTGATAGGCACATCCACCTGTCAACTGAAAATGCTGACAGGCTGACTCTTATAAAAATGAACAAGGGCTGGATTGGGCCAGACTTCTCAACACCACCGATTGATAGCAGCGTAACATAAACTCAAATCCAGCGTCTTTTTTTGGGGAGGTCTAACTCTATTCCCATGCACCTCTGTCTTCACACCCAGACATGGGTATACACTTCCTGATTTTGTCTATTTGCTCTTGTCCTCCTCCTTCTCCGCATCCCCATCCTCCACCACCATATCACTACCATATGTACCATATCAACATATATATGTCTCTTGCAAGGGGCATTGGAGTTCCTCCAAATTTTTGGCAGCCGTTGTTTTACTGCATAGGCAAACAGTATGGGAGACACACTTCCTAATAATGGGAACATTGTTTTCAGGAGGTCCTCCGACCTCTACGTCTCATGCAAGGGGCATTGGAGTTCCTCCAAATTTTTGGCAGCCGTTGCTTCACTGCATAGGGCAAACAATATAGGAGACACACTTCCTAATAATGGGAACATTGTTTTCAGGAGGCCCTCCGACATCTATGTCTCTTGCAAGTGGCATTGGAGTTCCTCAACATTTTTAGCAGCCTTTGCTTCACTGCATAGGCAAACAGTATGGGAGACACACTTCTTAATAATGGGAACATTGTTTTGCTTCACTGCATAGAGCAAACAGTATGGGAGACACACTTCCTAATAATGGGAACATTGTTTTCAGGAGGCCCTCCGACATCTACGTCTCTAGCAAGGGGCATTTGAGTTCCTCCAAATATTTGGCAGCCGTTGCTTCACTGCATAGGCAAACAATATGGGAGGCACACTTCCTAATAATGGGAACATTGTTTTCAGCAGTCCCTCCGACCTTTACGTCTGATGTGTCTGATGATGTGTCACACACCACATGGCCTGATAAGGTTGTAAAATGTTAAAATTACATTTCCCGATGAATGCATTTGTCTTAAAAATAACGTAAAAAAAAAAAATAATTAAAGCACAGTGGGATATTTGTTTAGTATAAAAACCAGACTTGCCAATGTAACCTTAATGTAATCACTTGTTCAGCTCCTGCACCTCCTCCTCCAGTTCGGCCTCCATCTCAGAAATGACCACATCAGTCACAAGCTGAAAGCACTGCAGCACTGCCTTGGCCAAGCGGCAACAGGCTGTGCTGAAGATAACATGCTTAATGCTTAGGTGACAAACCCACCATTGCAGAGTTGTTGAAAGCTGTAACACAGCAGCCTGATCTGTGGCTCTCACCGCTGAACTTACAGCCAGGCATGGTCGTGTGTGACAATGGGCAGAACCTGGCAACGGAGAAATGACAGCAGGAGTAGATACGGTTTCCCTCTATGCCAGTTCTTTCACCGAGTTAAAGAATATGGCTGTGGTAAAATACAACTCCCAGTGAGAAGCAGTTTCAAACTGAAAAACATTGGGCCCACCAGAGTATTTGATTCTGAGTGCTTACCTTCCTCCCCTGCTCAAGAGCCCCATAGCTGCTGCAAAGTTTGCGCTATCATGAACTCTCCTGATGGAGAAGCCAGGGCCCACCTCAGGATTCTCTGGTGGGACAGTCCAACCCTGCCGAGAAGCAGCCCTGCCCTGGCTAAGAAAAGTGTGTGGGAAGGTTCCCGGACACTCTATGGCTCCTTTTTTACTAAGGTGGAAACCCACGCAAACACGGGGAGAACATACAAAATCCTTGCAGATGTTGTCCCTGCTGGGATTTGAACCCAGGATCCCAGTGCTGCAAGGCTTCAGTGCTAACCACTGAGCCAATGTGCTGCCGTTCACCCTCTGATATCTAGCAGGCTGGAGAAACTTGCACCTACTGCCACTCTATCTTCAGCTCCTTTGTGAGAAACTAATTTATTTGGGTAGCCACTCAGTCTACCAAATAGAATTCCAGAGAAGGAAATTGGGGATAGCTTTGCTACTGGTACTGGGGCCAGTGCTAATACCATGGCGTCGTACCATAGTTCACTGGAAATATTACAGGCTGGTAGGAGGAAAGCAGATTACCACAGAAAAGTACCAGCAGTAATGTTCAGGGACCCTTGATTGTGGAAGGCGGAGACAATACCGGGAGAAATAGTGGCGGCTGGGGACCGAGTATGGACACCCGGCCGCCTCCGCCTCCATGAGGTTGTGAAAAGCTTCCGCCTCCACGAGCCTAAAAGGCCACATTTCAAGTGCAAGCAGCTGCCCAGAAATCTGGCAGTTTACTATTGTGGCCTGTGGGTGGGTGGGTGGCTGGCTGCATACTTGCACTTGCATTCCAAATAACAGAAAACTAAGCAAATGGTGGCCTCTATCATCATCATGGCCTGACCTTGGCACTGTGAACTCTCCTGAAGGAGAAGCCCGGGCCCACCGGAGGATTCTCCGGTTCTCTGGTGGGCTTGTCCAACCCTGCCGAGAAGCAGCCCTGGCTAAGAAAAGTGTGTGGGAAGGTTCCTTGACACTCTATGGCTGCTTTTTTTTAATGTGGATTGGACGTGCTTAATTGCATGCTATTTCTGAAACTGCATTGCAGATCAGGCCATTGCCCAACTCTGTAGTCATGAAATTAAATGCGCAAAGAAAGATGTTTGTGTGTCGAAGCACCACCGACAAGTGTGAGCTGATGTTGGACGGGCTGCCATTGCTTATGCGACAAGCTGCATTAGAGGACTTCCTGGGAGAATGGGACCGAGTATGGACACCCGGCCTTCGCCATAAGGTTGTGGACAGCTTCCGCCTCCACGAGCCTAAAAGGCAACATTTCAAGTGCAAGCAGCTGTCAAAAATTTGGCAGTATAGTATTGCAGCCTGTGGGTGGGTGGCTGGCTGCATATTTGCGCCTGCATTCCAAGGAATGGGGTAGGGACAACTGAACGCTACGCTGGGACAAGGACGTGGAAGGTGATTGTTGCAAGTCTGCAATGATAGAGGCATCTTTGCATGCACCAAGGATCACTTGTGATGGGCACACTTTTAAGCAGTGACCTGGGAGTCAGAGATGCTTCCAGGGGTCTTTCCTATGCTGTTCCCATGTCTTTTCAGGACTGTATGCATGTGTCTGATGATGTGACACACACCACATGGCCAGATTAGGTTGTAAAATGTTAAAATGACATTTCCCAGTGAATGCATTTGTCTTGGTTGAAAGCAATGCAAAAGTGCAAAAACGCATCAAAAACGCTACATGTGAACATAGACCAAGATGTGGAGGAGCATTTTTGTTTTTGGTTATTTATTTTGCCTTATATACAAGTCATTACCCTGGAAAGGATGTTCCTTAACATTTTTCCCAGGAAAATCCATTTGGTTTTGTTTTTGCATGTTTTATTGTGAGTCTGTAAAAGTGGCGTGATACCTCTGACAACATTGTTGACAGCAGTGACCTGGGCATCCAAAATGCTTCCAGGGGTCTTCCCCATGCTGATCCCATGTCATTTGAGCACTGTTCCTATCGATTTGGGCAATTTTTAGGCCCTCTGAAGACCGCCGGGGGGAGCCGCCAGAAAAATGCTCGAGTTTCCCATAGACTTACATTGGGCTCGTTACTTGGTCCGAGCACTCGGGCATTCCAATTTTCTCGACCCGAATAACGGGTACCCGAGCATTTTAGTGCTCACTCATCACTAGTCTCCATCTATTGGGCTGGCTGTAGTGGAAGAGATGTCGGTCCCCATTATATTACTTATACTCTGGTGAAATTGATGCCACTTTGGTGGTTTTAGGCTTAATTGTTTTCAAATGGGAATGGGATGCTACTTTGTTGGTGTCTGCCAGTAATTTTTGGAAATGTGGGGAATCCTGATTAGGTCTCCATCTATTGGGTTGGCTGTAGTGGAAGAGGTGTCGGTCCCCATTTATACTACTTATACTCTAGTGAAATTGATGCCACTTTGGTGGTTTTAGGCTCAATTGTTTTCAAATGGGAACAGTCCTGATTGGGTCTCCATCTACTGTGTTGGCTGTAGGATAAGAGGTGTCGATCCTAATTGTTCAATTTCTACTGTACTGAAATTTATGCCACTTCAGTGGTATTAGGCCCTAATTTAGGGAAATGTGACCCTGATTGGGTCTACATGTGCTGGGTTGGCTGCAGTGGAAGAGGTTTTGGTCTCCTTTACAATAGTTATACTCTAGTGAAAATAAGTTTTTGGTGCAGATATTGATCTTCACACAGACTACATCTCAGGTTAAAATTTTTTAGGGCAGATATTCTTCTCCACACAGAGGGGAAAAAAAAAGTTGCGTCCGAGCAGCTTCCTGATCCTCGACTGTACTGTGCTGTCAGGGCAAGAAGAATAGGAGGGTGACTCTGAGGGCGAGGAATGGGATATCACATTGGATGATGATGAGGTTGCACATCCAACTTGGTGTGAGGCCAGAGCCACGCAGCTGAGTAGCTCATATGAGGAGGTGGAGGAGGAGGTTACGTTACGTTTTATGGCGCAGAAACGGAGTGATGCAAGCACGAGGAGCACTACATCCTTAACCACAACCGTTGCAGTGACCAGCAGCGGTCGCTGGTCTGTAGCTCGCAGGGGCAGCAAAGGTTGCCTAGCCTGGGCATTTTAAAAGACCGCAAAGGATGAGCCAACTCACGTTATCTGAAAACTTTACGATAAAAAACTCAGTAGAGGGAAAAAGTGCAATAATTTGACTACTACATGCATGAAACTTCACATGCGCAATCAACATGTGTTACTCTGGCAATCTCACTGCGATAAAATGCGGACCAGCGGACCTTGAGCCATCAGCTGCCCCATCAACCGCATCCACTGCTTCCTCCTCCTCCTCTGTTACCATGCCAAGTATTGGCACGCAGGTCTCCCACTGTAGAACCTCTGCTCCTCTACCTGCTCCAGTCAGGCTGAGTGCTAGCCCATCAGCTGTAACGGAAGCGGACATGCATGCTGTGTTTGTTTCACCGAGCACACCACACGTTTCTCAATCCACCGTAACTTGTCCCCCTGCACCTTACTCACAGTCCAGCAGTTTGTCCGTTTCACCATACTTCACCCTCTCTCAACACCACAGCCAGCCCTCGGTTCCGCATTTTTGGTCACGTAAAAAATTGTTTCCTTCCACACATGACAAAGCTAAGAGGTGGAAATCCACCATCTCCAATCTGTTGGTGACGGAAATGGTGGTGTTAGGCCCTAATTTTTTGATTTGTGAACACTCCTGTATGGCCTTTTTTTCACTGAGGAGGTAACCGGAGAACCTGAAGGAAACCTCCACAAACACGGGGAGAACATACAAACTACTTGCAGATGTTGTCTTCTATCATCATAAATGAGTTAGCTCGTTGTCTAGGAAGCTTGCAAGGTGTCACGGGTTTATTGTGACAGAGAGGAGCCAGAAGACCGCAGTGTCTGATTCCTCCCACCCCTGCAGTCATTAAAAAGAAGCCTTATGCCTTCATATTAATCAGTGCATGGGTTAATCTGCTCAGTTGTGAGCTCCTGGAAGCTTAACGTGATTTAGGCTCTCAACGGATTCATCCCGTGCATCTCCCCTACTTTGATAACGCTGTACCCCAACACATCAGACTCTCGACTACCGTGGAAACCTTGAAAGGAAGCTGAAGACCCACTTCTTGTGACAAATCTGCGGTAAACCTCGCTCCAGCATACCGTTGCATGACTTGCTGTACCCTCACCTACTGTATCCTCACCCATCCCTTGTAGATTGTGCGCCCTGATGGGCAGGGTCCACTCTCCTCTTGTACTAGTCGGTGACCCCTTTTGACATGTAGCGTGCCACGGAATAAATGCCACTGTAATAGTAATAATAATTATAGTACTTGTACTCTAGGTCAATTGATGGCACTTTCCAGGTGTCTACCCCTAATTTGATGTGTTTTGGCAGCTTTTGGGCCGGTTTTAAGGTGTTGCGTATGCATTTTTTTGTCCCCCCGTTGAATCCTATGGCATTCGGTAACGTTCGGCGATCATTCGACTAATAAATCGGCGAATATCGCAAATTCGGCGATCATAATCCAAATCGCATATTGAAACATTAGCTCATCTCTACTAAGGGTTCATTTACATGGACCGACTGTCGACTGTCGCCACAATGCGACTGCTCATTGGCAAACCTTAGAACAAAGTAAACAATGCGTACTATGACAGATTGCTTAGTAAACATAGGCTGCCATCGTTCTCGACAGTACTGGGTAAACAGGACAGTGCAAGCTTTGCTCACCCATTAAGATATGCCACCGAGAACGATGATCTTTTGCACTGCACAAAAGATCATCTCAACAGAAGAATGAGCGTTTTGCTCGTTCATCGGGTGATCGGCAAGCATTTTTAAGAATTAATGTTCATGATTGTCCTTCAGTGTAAATAAGAGGAAGAAGAACCACCGAATGTCCAGTTCAATATTTCCAAAAACATGAACCAATATTTATATAAAAGACCTTTATTGAGAGAATTGGTCAAAGTGGTGCTACAAACACATGAAAAGCCGCCATACCAAATTTTGCACATGCAACATTGCTGAAAATAAATAGCACAATAAATATACAAATAATTGTGATAGATATAACAATTTGCAAACCCACAGAAGATTGTTACATATATGTATATGAAAGGTATGCCAGAGATAAATATTATCCTAAACATAAAACAAGGATGTGTATGTGAAAAGTGAGGACCATTACCATTGTTCAAGAAAAAGTCATTGCAGAGTGCAAATTGCTGGGATATATATAATCGCAGGGTAACTGCACAAACTGGAGAAAAAGAAGATCATAAGGTTGATGGAGATAATGCCAAGTGCAAATTGCTGTAATGTAATGTTGTAAAGTGCTCGGCAAGGGGCAGAGACCATCAAACTGACATACGTAGTTGGTGGGATGCAAAGAGAAGGAATGCGCGGCAGACCCCGACGCACGTTTCGGACTGGGGCGTCCTTCGTCAGGGGATGTGTTGGTCTTTGAGACCGACCGAGGTTAAAAAGAAAGATGTGGCCAATCAGCCATTGCCGTGTGTCCAGGCATAAACCGGAAGTGTCCCATATGTAATTACTATGAGCGGGCAAGCACTTGCCTTATCCAGCATGCAATGTAACATAAGGTCCTGTGTCATGGTTCGCTCGATGTAACTGCGCATGCGCCGTCAGGAGGCACTAGGACCTGCGGGCACCCGCATCATGTGACCCGCCGCGTCAGGTCATATGACCCGAACCGACAGGACACATAGAGATGCGGGACCAGCAGGAACCGGGAGCACAGACAGAGCAGGCTCATCGAACGGAGCAGAGTCAGTACCCGGTATATAAAAAAAGAGAGAGGGGCCAGGATCAAAGGATCACATAGTCCATTCCGCTACATAATATCCAGTTGTAGTGGATTAATATAACATACATGAAATCCCATTCACTAGATATAATGAAATATGAAAAAGTATGTAAATAGCAATAGAAACGAACACTGTGCTGACAAAAACAAGTATATGTAAGTGATTATGTATAAATTAGATGTAATTGAAACAACAACTGCATGTGTGAGAAGGAGTGATAAGACATGAAAAAAGTGTAAAAAAATAATATAAAATAAAAATAATAATGAAAATGATATAAAAAAAATAATATATAATAATGAAATAATAATAAAAGACACATGATATGAATATGATGAGTGCAACCTGTGATGTCAAACTGGACATTTACCTAAAGGAGTGTGTAAATTGACAATGTAAAAAACAGAGTGCGAACAAAAGCTATATGTACAGTGCCTACAAGTAGTATTCAACCCCCTGCAGATTTAGCTGGTTGACACATGCGGAATTAACTTGGCATTGTGACATTTGTACTGTAGATCAGCCTGGAAGTGGGAAATGCACTGCAGCAAATTTTTTTTTTTTTTTTTTTTAAAAACGTTAAAAGTTAATTCAGAGTGTCATTTATTATTCAACTCCTCAAACCACAAGAATTCTGTTTGGTCCCCCAAAAGTATTAAGAAGTAGTTCAGGCACCAAGAATAATGAGCTTTACATGTGTGGATTAAAGATCTCTTTTGCCAGCCTTTTCTGACTATTTAAGACCCTCCCCAAACTTGTGAACAGCACTCAGACATGGTCAACATGGGAAAGACAAAGGAGCATTCCAAGGCCATCAGAGACAAGATCGTGGAGGGTCACAAGGCTGGCAAGGGGTACAAAACCCTTTCCAAGGAGTTGGGCCTACCTGTCTCCACTGTTGGGAGCATCATCCGTAAGTGGAAGGCTTATGGAACCACTGTTAGCCTTCCACGGCCAGGACAGCCTTTGAAAGTGTCCTCCCGTGCCGAGGCCAGGCTTGTCCGAAGAGTCAAGGCTAACCCAAGGACAACAAGGAAGGAGCTCCGGGAAGATCTCATGGCAGTGGGGACATTGGTTTCAGTCAATACCATAAGTAACGTACTCCACCGCAATGGTCTCCGTTCCAGACGAGCCCGTAAGGTACCGTTACTTTCAAAGCGTCATGTCAAGGCTCGTCTACAGTTTGCTCATGATCACTTGGAGGACTCTGAGACAGACTGGTTCAAGGTTCTATGGTCTGATGAGACCAAGATCGAGATCTTTGGTGCCAACCACACACGTGACGTTTGGAGACTGGATGGCACTGCATTCGACCCCAAGAATACCATCCCTACAGTCAAGCATGGTGGTGGCAGCATCATGCTGTGGGGCTGTTTCTCTGCCAAGGGGCCTGGCCATCTGGTCCGCATCCATGGGAAGATGGATAGCACGGCCTACCTGGAGATTTTGGCCAAGAACCTCCGCTCCTCCATCAAGGATCTTAAGATGGGTCGTAATTTCATCTTCCAACAAGACAACGACCCAAATCACACAGCCAAGAAAACCAAGGCCTGGTTCAAGAGGGAAAAAGTCAAGGTGTTGGAGTGGCCTAGTCAGTCTCCTGACCTTAACCCAATTGAAAACTTGTGGAAGGAGCTCAAGAATAAAGTCCACATGAGACACCCAAAGAACCTAGATAACTTGGAGAAGATCTGCATGGAGGAGTGGGCCAAGATAACTCCACAGACCTGTGCCGGCCTGATCAGGTCTTATAAAAGACGATTATTAGCTGTAATTGCAAACAAGGGTTATTCCACAAAATATTAAACATAGGGGTTGTATAATAATTGACCCACACTTTTATGTTTAAAATTTAATAAAATTCAACTGAGCAACATAACTTTTTGGTTTGTAAGATTTATATGCTTCTGTTCATAAAACCTACTCTCGTTTGCAGTTTGAAGGCTCTAACTTATTTGCATCTTATCAAACCAGCTAAATCTGCAGGGGGTTGAATACTACTTGTAGGCACTGTATAAGTGATAAGTGTGTAATAATTGTACGATATGGTAAGTGTCCCATGTGAATGACAACAAGGGGGGGTGTGTGCACATACACACACATACATGCACACACACATATGCATACACACACACACACATGCACACACAAACACGCACACACAGCGCGCGTCTACATGTGCACGCACATACATGTACACGTAAAAATAATAGTAATATGTAACATGTGAAGTGATTATAGTGTGTGCAGCTGATGATGTCCTTTTAGACAACCACAAATATAATGTGTGATGTTGAATTGATGCTGACAGTTTTAAAACAATAAATAAATATTAATTATAAAACTAAATATAACTGTTATAAATAATTACTATAAAAACTGACAAGCACCAGAGTGATGAGCATGTGGGTGTAGTGAACCAAATAAAAATAAGGTGATTAAAAAGTGATGTGAAAAATAAGTGTGCAACATCATATCAAATCAATATTACATATAGTGAAAACAATTATAACACAATAGGACTCAGTCTTTAATGATGTATCAAGGGACGTCCAAATTCAGAAGCCACTTCAGTGTGGATGAAGGTGTTTCACGGGCAATGAAGCTTAGAAAGGCTGACACCAAGACATACTAAAAAATGAAACAAATAAAGGAATATTAATTAATATAAAACTGCAATAAAACAACCTAAAACCAATTAAAATGGTTCAAAGACCAAGAGACAGTTTACAGGAAAGGAACAAAGCTTATATTTTCGTTGAGGCCCAGTGGATATACAGTTTTTAATGTCCAAATCCACCTAGTTTCCAATTTTGCCAAGGGTTTGCTGATTTTTTTTTTTATGATTTTACCGCCCCTGATACTATGTGGGATGTGGTCTATTCCAATAGCTCGTAAAAGCGAAGCGTTACAATTATGGTGTTGTTTAAAATGCCTTGGTAATGTTTTCAATGTAGACATGTCATTAACGTCTTTTGTCGCTTCAATTCCTAGTACATGTTCGCGAATACGAACTTTTAATTGACGGGTAGTCAATCCCACATAGATTAATGGGCAGGGGCAGGTAACATAATAAATCACTGCAGATGTAGTGCAGGTGATGGAATGTTGTATTTGATAGGTTAATGTTCCATCAGAACTTTGGAAATCGCGGGCACGTCCAATATTAGGACATGCAACACATTTCCCACATGGTTTGCAACCTTTTGGTGGCTTGGAATGGGACAAAAAGGTATTACCTTCATTAGTATAATGGCTTTTCACCAAGCAATCATGAAGATTGCGGAACCTCCTAAAGGTAATGCTGGGTCTAGGGTCAAGGTATTTAGCAAGAACTGGGTCAGATAAGAGAATTGGCCATGATTTGCACAAAAAATGACGCATTAGATTGGTTTGGCCGTGATATTGCGTAATAAATCTGACTCGATTATCAACCGATGATGATTTTTTAGAATATAGAGCCATATGTCTCAAGGTGTGTCTGGCTCTGTTATATGCCCGTTTAATAGAGTGACGACTGTATCCACGTTCCAAGAACCTATTTTTCAAATCTACTGCTTGTCTCTCAAAATCAACATCGTTGGAACATATACGGCGCAGCCTTAAAAATTGACCTATTGGTATAGATCGAATCATGGCTGGTGGATGAGATGAGGAAGCCAATAAAAGAGAATTCACTGATGTTGATTTGCGGAATAAATCCGTCTGTAAGCAATTCAATTGGTCTATGCTGATTTTAACATCCAAAAATTCAATGGATTGTTTGTCAAAATGATATGTAAGGTGAATGTTGTATGGATTCTCATTTAGGGTATTTATGAAGTCATGTAATTCATGATCAGACCCCTGCCAGATCAAAAATATATCATCTATGTACCGCGTCCAGAAGAGAACGCTTTCCATAGATGAATATCGATCAGACAGGAAGAGGTCCCTCTCCCACAGCCCCAGGAACAAGTTGGCATAGGATGGGGCGAACGACGCTCCCATCGCAGTTCCCTGGAGCTGCAGATAGAACGACCCCTTAAACAAAAAGAAATTGTGAGACAACGTAAACTGTAATAGTTGTATAATGAAATTACTCATTGTGGAAGAAATGGTCGAAGTACGTAAAAAATATTGGATAGCCTGTACACCGTCAGTATGTCGAATGTTGGTATACAAAGCCTCCACGTCACATGTCACCAGAAGAATGTTACTACCCACATGAAGGCCATCTACCTTCTTTAAAAATTCGCTGGTATCCTTAGTGAACGATGGAAGTAATTCAACCAAGGGTTGTAGCTTAGCATCAATGAATTTATTGACATTTTCGAGGTAGTTACCACACCCCAATATGATTGGTCGGCCTGGTGGTACTTGGCTATTATTATGGATTTTTGGAAGGAGTTACAGGGTGGGAATGGATGGCTCGCCAACCTTTAATGCCTGATGCAACTCATTAGAAATGATTGCATCATTTTTGGCTTCAAGCAGGAGTTCCGACAATTCATTTTGAAATTTAGCCATAGGATTGAATGTCATCTTCCTATATGTGTTGGAGTCACTCAATTGCCGGAAAGCTTCTGCTTCATACATGGTTTTGGGCCAAACCACCACATTCCCACCCTTATCTGCCGGTTTAAAGACGATATCATTAAGATCACGTAACCGAAGCAGACTTTGTCTTTCCAACCTAGTTAAGTTATCAAATGACGGGTATCGAGGAATGTTGACAAAATCTTGGCTCACCATCTTAACAAAAATGTCAATAGTAGGGAAAGTAGACAGCGGTGGGAATTTTTGGGACCGAGGTTTTATTGACATGTAGCGTGCCACAGAATAAATGCCGCTGTAATAGTAATAATTATAGTACTTGTACTCTAGGTCAATTGATGGCACACAATTTGATGTGTTTTGGCAGCTTTTGGGCCGGTTTTAAGGTGTTGCGTATGCATTTTTTTGTCCCCCCATTGAATCCTATGGCATTCAGTAACGTTCGGCGATCATTCGACTAATAAATCGGCGAATATCGCAAATTCGGCGATCATAATCCAAATCGAATATTGAAACATTAGCTCATTTCTACTAAGGGTTCATTTACATGGACCGACTGTCGACTGTCGCCACAATGCGACTGCTCATTGGTAAACCTTAGAACAAAGTAAACAATGCGTACTATGACAGATTGCTTAGTGAACATAGGCTGCCATCGTTCTCGACAGTACTGGGTAAACAGGACAGTGCAAGCCTTGCTCACCCATTAAGATATGCCACCGAGAACAATGATCTTTTGCACTGCACAAAAGATCATCTCAACAGAAGAATGAGCGTTTTGCTCGTTCATCGGGTGATCGGCAAGCATTTTTAAGAATTAATGTTCATGATTGTCTTTCAGTGTAAATGCAGCTTTGGACCATGTGGCCTATGTGACTGAAGTGGGTGGGCACCAGTGACAATACTTACCTGTGTCTGCCTGCCTACACGTGTTGTGAGCAGAGGAAGAGCCATGGAGGATTGAAGACTTTTTTTCCACCACTATCATGTTATTCACCCTTATGTGTGCCTATAGCTTTCCAGTTAGGGAACTTATCACTCCCTTCAAACCTTATTGGCATCTCTTCTATGATTGCTTAATTTCCTGTGTATTGATTTCTGTGTTTTTTTAGCTACTCATCTTAGTTTTGTCTATTCTTCTTTGCATTCTCTGCCTTGTTCTGACTGTCCACAAGAACAAGTATAGCAGAATATAAGGTACTAGCTATTGAACCCGTTCTACGCCCGGGTGGCAAGCATTTTTATTGGTATATGGTCTCCCATGCTGGTATGTGCTGCCCCCCTACTGGTATTTGTGCTGCCCCCATCCTGTCCCCACCGTCCTATCCTGGTATGCATGGCACCCCTCATCCTCATCCTGGTATGCATGGCACCCCTCATCCCTATCCTGTAATGCATGGCACCCTTCACCCCCAATCCTGGAATGCATGGCACCCCTCACCCCCAATCCTCATATGCATGGAACCCCTCACCCCCAATCCTGGTATGCATGGCACCCCTCACCCCCAATCCTGGTATGCATGGCACCCCTCACCCCCAATGCTGGTTTACATGGCACCCCTCAACCCCAATCCTGGTATGCATGGCACCCCTCAACCACAATCCTGGAAGGCATGGCAACCCTCATCCCCAATCCTGGTATGCATGGCACCATCATCCCCAATCCTGGTATGCATGGCTCCCTCACCCCCATCCTGAAATGCATGGCACCCCTTATCCCCAATCCTGGTATGCATGGCTCCCTCATCCCCAATACTGGTATGCATGGCTCCCTCATCCCCAATCCTGGTATGCATGGCTCCCTCATCCCCAATCCTGGTATGTATGGCACCCCTCATCCCCAATCCTGGTATGCAAGGCACCCCTCATCCCCAATCCTGTTATGCATGGCACCCCTCGTCCCCAATCCTGTTATGCATGGCACCCCTCATCCCCAATCCTGGTATACATAGCACCCCTCGTCCCCAATCCTGGTATGCATGGCACCCCTCGTCCCCAATCCTGGTATGCATGGCTCCCTCATCCCCAATCCTTGTATGCATAGCTCCCTCATCCCCAATCCTGGTATGCATGGCACCCCTCATTCCCAATCCTGGTATGTATGGCTCCATCATCCCCAATCCTGCTATGCATGGCTCCCTCACCCCCATCCTGGTATTCATGGCACTCCTCATCCCTATCCCCTGGTATGCATGGCACTCCTCATCCCTATCCTGGTATGCATGGGCCCCTCATCCCCAATCCTGGTATACATGGTACCCCTCATCCCTATCCTGGTATTTATGGTACCCCTCATCCTGGTATGCATGGCACCCCATCCCTCATCCTGGTATGCATGGTACCCCTCATCCCTATTCTGGTATGTATGGTACCCCTCATCCTGGTATGCATGGCACCCCTCATCCCAATCCTGGTATACATGGTCCCCTCACCCCGCAATCCTAGTATGCATGGTCCCCTCACCCCCCAATCCTGGTATGCATGGTCCCCTCACCCCACAATCCTGGTATGTGTGGTACCCCTCCATCCTGGTATGCGTGATCCCCTCACCCCACAATCCTGGTATGCTTAGTATCCCTCATCCCCACAATCCTGGTATGTGTGGCCCCCTTACCCCCCAATCCTGGTATGTATGGCACCCCTCATCCCTTTCATGCTGCACACACATACAAAAAAATAAACACTTAGGCTGTGTGCCCACGATGCATTTTTTAAGCGTTTCCGCAGCGGCAAAAACGCTGCGGAAACGCTTAAAAAACGCATGGTAGAAGGCCTGCCATGTTCCCCAATGATAATCCGCATGTGCTGTGCACATGCTGCGGAGGTTTCCGCTGCAGGTTATCATTGTGGAAAAAAACGCAGCACTACCAATTATTTTGCGGAAGTGCTGCATTTTCGCCGCCATTGACTTGCATTAGAACGCATGGATTACGCATCACTGTATATGTAGATGCGCATTCCATGCGTTCTAATGTGCGGCTGGTACCTAGGTCTAGAGAAGAGGAGACTCTCCTCCGGACCTGGGTACCATTGAAAACTGTAAAAAAAAGAATAAAATAAAAAATAAATATACAGTATACTTACCTTCCGGCGGCCCGCGGTGCGCTCCTCCTCGCATGTCGGCAGTTCGCGATGGACTGAAGAACCTGCGCTGATGTCATAGTCATGTAACGGGTCACGCGACGCTGACGTCGGCAGGTCCTTCAGTGTACCGCTGCCGGCAGCCCGGACGGTGAAGCAAGACTGCGGGGGCCATCAGAATTAATTAATTAATTTATTTATTTTTTATTATGTTACATTCTCTCGGGTCACACTATATAAATCCATGCCGTTTGCATAGATTTATATAGTGTGACCAAGTTGACAAGCTCTTTCGAAGTGATGCTAAAATCGCTTGGAAAGCGCTTGTCAACCCGCATGCGGAAATGCAAGTGAAGAACGCTTCACATCTGCATGTCCCTGGCGGGAAAACGCATGTACAATCCGCATGTACAATCCGCATGTACAATCCGCATGCGTTTTTTTTCTGCCAGGGAGACGCAGAAACGCTCAAGAAAAAATCCTGAGCATTTCTGCATCGTGGGCACATAGCCTTATACCTTTCTTCCCTGTGCTCCAGCGCTGCTGCGTCCTGTTCTGCCAGAGGCCAGGAGAGGAGTGTGGCACCCATACAGTGCTGTGCGGCGCCATTTTGCTGAAGACACACTGCAAATTCACTTGATTTGGGCCAAGCTGGATCAGCAGGATGGGGCCCAAAGTATAGGCTATCCATTTAACAAAAATGGAAAGCCACTTAAATCATCACCAACAGGATGTTGAAAAGTCAATTTATCTTTTGAACTTGGTTTTTAAAATCTAAATGATCCAATGATTTTATGATGTATACTTTGTGCGCCCCTAAATTTCTGTTTGCAGTTGTGTTTAGGGGTTTGGTTGTAATTCCTTTTTGCATTTGTGGTAAGTCAACAACATGTTAAGTCCTTGTTTTATAATTTACAATTTTTGTAAAAATATATATAGAAATGTAACACTATATCATCACATTATTTTATATGGACTACATTTTAATCTAGTGCTGTTACATTTTTACATAATGGAGGTAAATGTTGATGGCATGGAAAATGCACATACATTATTTGACTTTTTTTGGCTTCCTCTGTCACCCCATTGGCGGGGTAGTAATGGGTATCAGAGGTTAACAAGTATTGCAGTGTATTTATTATACCAGTGATTATGTGTGCATGGTGAAGATCGTGAGTGGGGTTGAAAAAAAAAAAAAAAAGTTTAATAACATTGTAACATGTTTTAAAGATAAACAGGAAAAAAATGTTTCACCAATTTACCAGTTTATCATCTAAACAGCTTTCACAGCATATCACCTTTTTTTCCCATATGACCTTGCTCCCACCCTTTTGGCTGCCTTTATTTCAGGCCTTTCCGAGACATTAAATCATGACCACAATCACGAGTGACAGCAATAACTTGAACATTTACTTTTCATATCCGCAAAAGCAAAGAAATATTTACAAAAAGAACAATGTACGTGCGTTCATGTCGCCTGCTAAGAAAACAACAGCAGCACACGGAGGCCAACAGCAGGGTTTCCTGTAATAATGAGTGTATTAATCACAGCTAATAGATTCTAAGAAATATCCAGGAAAGTTCTTGGCAGCAGAGGGGAGCACGATTTCACAGAAAACGGTGCTCTAGGTTAGATCTTCAATTAAGCAGGTTCCTTCAGAGTAAGCTAATGCTTTTGGAGTTTTCTTGCGATATTGCAGATAAACTAAACTCAGCTATGGTGTGTCTATAGTACTTTATACAGAAGGACATCATTACATGTGCAATTTACTGATAAGACCTTAGTGCAGCTTTTAATGCATTTTCTTTAATCCAAAACCAGAATAAATCAAAAAACATAAATGGAAAAATACAAGTTGTTTGTCTTGGTTTCTGCTTAAAGGATATGGACACTATTACTTTACTTAAATACATGTATTTTGGACTAAAATAATTTTTGCTATTTTGTTTTCATGAAAGTTTGCACTGTTTGGCTTTTTGTTATCCTATGTCCCTTCATATTGCAGGCTGCTTAATTAATTAACTAATTAATTAATTAAGAACACTTAGAGAGCTCCCTTCACAGGAGAGTTTGTAACTTTTATCGAGGGTCGGACTAGGGCCCACTGGTAACAATGCCTCTGGGAGCCCACAGTTCAGCTATGTGCAAATATTACATTGTTCTCATTCACAAATGTACCACTCTCCTAAATAATTATAAACTAGGTAGTTTGTTACAGGGGTTATCCGGGACTTTGCTTATTTTTTATATGTGTCTAAGAACTTACAGGCAGGTAGTTGCTGACTACCTGCCAGTTCTGATTGTTGCTGATCTCCAACGGCTCATTTGACCTCATGTCAACAGAGCAGCTCTACCTCTTCTGGTCTGCTCTTTCAACAGGGGGTCATTGTCAACGTCATACTGCTTGACAGCCAGTTCCCTGCATTGGGGAGCCGGCTGTCAGTCATCATAATGTTGGCAGTAACGCCCCATTGACAGAGCGTAGCGGAAGAGAAGGAGCTGCTCTGTCGACGTGACGTAACTGGAATCCACAGACTTGCCAGCAGGGGCAGTCTGTGATCTCTCTGAGACGACAGAGATCGGTGCCTTGCAGAACAGGCAGGTAATTAGCAACTGTAAGTGCCTGCAAGTTCTTAGTCCTATAGGGAAAATAAGCAAAGTCCCATAAACCATTTTAAATGAATGATGTCATGTTGCTTTGGTCTCTCTGTAGTGAATCAAATACAGTGGCATGTAAAAGTTTGGGCACCCCTGGTCAAAATTACTGTCACTGTGAACAGTTAAGCAAGTTGAAGATGAATTGATCTCTAAAAGGCCTAAAGTTAAATATAACACATTTCCCTTGAATTTAGGCAAAAAATATATATATTGTCTTTTTTTTTCATTTCAAGAATTACAAAAAGGAAAATTGGTCAATGCAAAAGTTTGGGCACCCTTGGAGATTTGTGTGCTCAGATAACTTTGACCAAGGTTTCAGACCTTAATTAGCCTGTTAGGGTTATGGCTTGTTCACTATCATCATTAGGAAAGGTCAGGTGATGCAAATTTCCCAGCTTTATCAAAACCCAGTCTCCTCTAACCTTGTGCCAAAAACAGCAGTCATGAGTTCTTCTAAGCAGCTGTCTAGTACTCGTAAAATGAAAATGTTGGAGACCCACAAAGCAGGAGAAGGCTATAAGAAGATAGCAAAGCGTTTTCAATTTGCCCTTTCCTCAGTTAGAAATGTAATTAAAAAGTGGCAGTTACCAGGAACAGTGGAGGTCAAGATAAGGTCTAGAAGACCAAGCAAAATTTCAGTGAGAGCTGCTCGTAGTATTGCTAGAGAGGCAAATCAGACCCCCGTATGACTGCAAAAGACATTCAGAAAGATTTAGCAGACTCTGGAGTCATGGTACATTGTTCTACTGTTGAGAGACACCTGCACAAATATGGCCTTCATGGGAAAGTCATCAGAAGAAAACCTCTCCTGCGTCCTCACCATAAAATTCAGCATCAGAAGTATGCAAGAGAACATCTAAACTAGCCTGATGCATTTTGGAAACAAATCCTGTGGACTGATGAGGTTAAAATAGAACTCTTTGGCCACAATCATCAAAGGAAAGAACATTTCATCATTAAGCATGGGGGTGGATCAATCATGCTTTGGGGTTGTGTTGCAGCCAATGGCACGGGGAACACTTCGCGGGTAGAGGGAAGAATGGATTTAAATTAAATTTCAACAAATTCTCGATGCAAACATTACATCAGCTGTAAAAAAGCTGAAGTTGAAAAGAGGATGGCTTCTATAAATGGATAATCATCCTTAACGCACGTCAAAATCTACAATAGACGACCTCAAAAGGCGTAAACCGAAGGTTTTACAATGGCCCTCACAGTCCCCTTATCTGAACATCATTGAAAATCTGTGGCTAGACCTCAGAATAGCAGAGCATGCAAGACGCCCCAGGAATCTCACAGAACTGGAAGAATTCTCCAAGGAAAAATAGATGAAAATCTCTCAAACAAGAATTGAAAGACTCTTGTCTGACTACAAAAAGCATTTACAAGCTGTGATACTTGTAAAAGGGGGCGCTACTAGGTTATAACCATGCAGGGAGCCCAAACTTTTGCATTGGCCCATTTCCATTTTGTAATTTTTAAAATGTAAAAAAATGAAAAAATATATATTCTTTTTGCCTAAAATACAAAGGAAATGTGTCATCTTTAACTTTAAGCCCTTTAGAGATCATTTCATCTTCAACTTGCTTAACTGTTCATAATAACAGTAATTTTGACCAGGGGTGCCCAAACTTTTACATGCCACTTTATATTGGGCCAACCACTGCTCATATAAAGGAGTGGGGGGCACACTTCTGCACTGGTGCCCAGTGAGAAATTCACTTGTTCCCCTGTGGGCTAGTCCAAGCCTGTTATTATCTTTCTTTTTCTGAGCTTTTCTCAACTGATTAATGATCTCAAAGTTCAGCTCAGCTTTCATATAAGTCTGCTGCCAAATAGTGCAGCACAGAACATATAACAGGTAAATTGTGCAAAATGTTTAATACAATCCAATGTGAATTTGTTTAGCCCAAAATACATGCAGTTAAGTATAAAAAATTCCCCAAAGGTATCCATATTATTTATATTAATCTTTGCAACAAATGTGTCAAATCCACATTATCTGTGCAAACGTCCAATATTATCGGCATATACTTGGTCATAAAATTAGTTCAAAGTAAAAGCAATGGTTTAGTGTTATCACCTATTACCAATATCAGCAATAACCTTTCTGTCAATCTGTTCAAATTCTAATTAGTATCTTTATCTGTTTCTTTGATTTATTTACGTTTTCACACCATAACCTGTAGCTATTTCCTTTCTGTTGGAATTGAACTTTTTAATGTGCTTTGGTAGATACTGGCAATTCTGCTTGGGTATTTTACAAAACTGATGACAACCAGTGCTGGATATAGTCTATATCAGTTTTGACAACAGCAACTTCAAGAATTTCATGATCAATATTAATTCAACACAGTGGTAGCTATGAAATCCATACGTGACCCACCCAAATATATCGGAAAAACACTGAAAAAAAAACCTTTAACAATATATTCTGCAGTAAAAATCTACATAAAATGTTGAATTTCTTGCTACTACCTTTCTGTGCCTATATAGTACAAGTATATTGCATTTTATCTTCCATATTCATAGATTAATTCCTGTTACTACAGAGTAGTGCACTGTGTGAGGTGAAATAAGAGATACACATTTCTAGAATAGTAAAAGAGTGATTCTCTACTCTCACTTGTGTCAAGGTTTCCATCTCTTACACCACCATGCTGCATTACCGGATCTATTGTACAACACATACTACTGGCATCTGACAGACCCCATATGAGCTTATGTACAATGGGGTCCATCAATTACCACCAAGTTATTTGTCGTTTGGAAGAGAAAAGAATGGCACTACATGGAGCACTATTTTCCCTGGCAAATAGGGGATTTGCTCCAGAGCGCTAATGCAGATTGATATGGCGCCCCCACATTTGACTAATGTCGGTCGAACATGTCAGTCGAACCGATATCAACACTGTATAGGTGCTCCTTGTGCAGGAGATGTCGATTGGGCATGTCCGATTTTGGACTGCCTATCGCTTTTGTTCTTCCAGAAATAAGCTGCGACAGAGATGTCTGTTGGTCACTTTGTCATAGAGGACACAGGGGCTCTCAGCCGAACGAGTGTTCATGTGTATGGGAGAGATGACCGAGATGTCTGGCCAAACGATGCCATTTAATGTGCATGGGCAGCTTTAAGCTGTAAGAAAAATGTGAGCAAACTGACAGAAGAAGGTAAATCTGATTTGTTGTTATTTAGTAGATACAACTGCTCTAAAGGGAATCTGTCAGCAGGTTTTCGCTATGTAATCTGAGAGAACAGTGATGTAAGAGCTGAGACCCTGATACCAGCAGTGTGTCATTTACTAGGCTTTGTGTTTTTGTTTAAATAAAATCAGTATTTTATCAGCAGGAGATTATCACTATAGGACAAACTGCCTCATGCCGCCAAGTCCAACCATGCCCCCAGTATTGGTTTTCAGCATTTTGAAAGTTGCTAAACAGCAGTGTGGGCGGGATACACAGCGCTGAACCTTCCGACCTCTGCTAGACCTGCAGCAGAGATATCTATTATTCTAACACAACTACTGCACCCAGTAAACTAAGTGATACATAACTGGAATCAGAGTCTCTGCTCCTACATCATTCTGCAGGAGCAAAAATCTGCTGACACATTCACTTTAATAAACTCAATACATATTCCATTGTACTATTTCTCAGGGCATCTGGTAATGATAATGAATTGAGATCTGCTTTGCTGAGCTCATAGTCTAGGAAAGACAAGTCATCTATGATATTTTATATACAACATTCTATACAAAATATAATCATCTTCAATGATGAATTAGTAAAATACAGAGTAATGGGGATATATGCATTGACAACATTCTGTGGTTTACTAAAACAATAAACATATTAATGGAAAGATATTTATATGACTTTTAACTCTTAAACAATACAATGCAACACAATTTTATGTAACTTTTTTTTCCTGGGTTGAAGAATTTTATTCTACATGACGAATGTTACTGTGTGGTTACTGATAAATGAAGCAAAACATAACACTCGACTTCTGCAATTATAAAAACTGCTAGCGCAGGTTGTAAGCATCTTCTTTTCTGTGAACAGAACACCTTTCTTTGTATCTTTTAAACATCTGCATAAAAAAAAGAAAAAGTCAACTATTAATGCAGTGCCATTTTATTTATAATACTAGCGACTGACATATTTATAGTGGTGGATTCATCTATCGTGTTGGATTTATCTTGTGTTGCTATTTGTTTTTTTGACCTTGAGAATGGCGCTGGTCCAGCACCGAAACGCGTTGGTACTAATAAAAACCTAATCTGAAGCTCCAAAGCTCCTCATTTCCCACAGCCCACCTAACGTGATTTTTCTCCATTTGGTAAATTTTGTGTTACTAAAGACTTTAATTCACGATTTCCTTTTGAGTGTAGAACAGCATTAAATTCCACAGAAGTGAACACAGATAATTCTCTAGATTCTTGTTTATAACATTATTTCCATATATCCGATATACACTGTAAACACTAGGGCTAAATCCTCCTTTACTGTTGGTATGTGTTTGGTCACAACATGTTGGGGTTCTGAAGCCCCAATTTTATTGAAAAATTTTTATTGCTATTTTTAACTGGCAGTCAATGGCAGACTATTCAGGTTTGGCTCGACCAGTTCAAGTACTCCCAGTTACTATAAAAACTGAATCTATCCCTAGCATTTTTTGTGTGTGTAATTAATCTAAATTCTACTCACATTTTATTAACTACTCACTTTTGTTAACTTCATAATGACATTTTTAAACCGCTCTGTAAACTGTATCATACATATGATATACTTACCTAGATTTAATGTCTTGAAAATACGCCAGGCATGCGTCCCCCAGTCTAAGTTAAAAAGAAAATAAAGAGAATAGTACATTTATTAATTCAATTTATATTAATAAGTTCGTTGAGATATGTAAACTTCAAAATCCTGATTAGTTTTTTTTTCTCTAAATCTGTATAGAAATCTTAAAAAAAATTAAATATATTTCACCTTTTGGGAAGCAAAAATAGGGTATAACAATATGTAGTTAAAGGAAACGGTTTGTTGTGGTGGAGTTCTCTGAATAAACTGTTATAATGATGTCAGTGAGCTAGTCAAATTAGCCTTGGGAGTGAGGAAAGTCAAGAAGAACCAATCCTCAAATAAAGCGGTCACGCCTGCCCATCAGATTCATCATAAGTTACACCACTCTAGTGGCGCAACTTACTCCACAAATGTACTCCAGCCCACCGGCTGACGTATATTTCTGGTGACGGCGTACGCTGGGTACTAGACGCACCTCATTCACTTAATGAATCAGGTCAGTGTACTTCAGCGACTGCTTGATTTAGACTGGCGTTTGTTATACCAGTTGTAATGCATCGCCACCAATCTGTTTATCTTAATTTTGCGCCACAAAGGGACAAATATATGCTTTGATTTATTAAAGATTTACCTCCAAAACATATTGTGTCAGAGTTCTTAAAGGGGTTATCAGGGACTATATTTTTTTTTACATCTTACATGCAGATAGTTACTAACTACCTGCCTGTTGTGCCCGGCGATGATCTCCATGAAGCAGCAGAATAGCTGCGATTGCTCTGAGCTGGCGCTGGGCAGAACACACAGGCAGCTAGCAACTACCTGCCTGTCAGTTCGTAGCCCTGTGAATAGTAAAAAAAAGTCCTGGATAACCCCTTTAAGTTTAATCCCACATGTATGTTCAATGATCCGCATATGACATCAATATCAGATTGGTGGGGATCAGACTTTCAGCACCCAGGGTGCTCAGTTATTTTAAGGGGGTATTAGTGATCGCGCAACTGCTAAAGCTGGTCCATTTTTACATTAAAGGGAAGCTGTCAGCACAGAATGACTGTTCAAACCAAGTACAAGCACTCTGTGCACCAAGGCAGGGCCAATCATTTTAATCACCTTCCCACTCGCTTGTTTTCCCTCTATCTGTACCCCCCTCATCTTTGATTGACAGCTCTGGCTTCATAGAGCCAGAGAAGGGCAGAGATACATGGAAAACAAGCAGGTGGGAAGGTGCACTTAAATAATTGCCCCGCCATGGTGCACCGAGCGCCTGTACTTGGTTTGAACAGTCATTCTGGGCTGACAAGGTCCCTTTAAGCAATCAAAGTGGCCATTTAGATAGGCGGATAATCGGGAAATTAATGTTTGTCACCAATTAGCCTATCTAAACAGGCTAGAAAAACATTTGGTCCTTGGGTGCAATGATTTTTAAACTGACTTAAAAATTACCTGTGTAGATAGGAGATGGGATGCTGGTAACACGGTATTCTATGTGCACAAAACGACTGTATTAACAAACGTTCTGTGTGCACAGAAGTGTTGTCGATCATTAAATGGCCATTAAAAGACCGCCAATTAGTTTGCCATGATCAAACCATGTTGTCCTGGCATGACTGCATGTTATACCTGTCTACTTAAAAGAAAGCTATCAGCAGAAAATAACTCATTGATTAAATCAAGTTTTTGTGTTTAATGTAATTTTTTTTTAAATTTTGCCAATTGTTTTTCTTTACATGGTTCACACTGGCCACAGGGGCCTTTTTAGACTCATACTTCCTTTTGTTTCAGGAAACAACACAATGTTCATAGCCACAATGGTCAGATCCTGACCCTATCTTTTGTATTGAGGTGTCCAATGAGAACATAAAGAGAGGTGAGCAGAGTCAGCTGTGACTTCACCTACTGTAATTGGTGAATCCTTTATCAGCTGTGTCATTGTAATCCTGTCTCTACTTATTAGAAAATTCCTTTAAACTCTCCCTGAAAGGCATTAGAGTCTAAAAAAAGCCCCAGTGGCCAGCATAAAAATTAAAAAAAAAATAAAACTTGTAATCTAGCAATAAGAAAAAAAAATAGTCAACATTTCTAAAAAGTACATGCAATACAAAAACTTTGATTTAAAAACAGTAGGTCATTTTCTGATCATAGCTACCTTTTAATAGCAGCTTGGTTTTGCGATATTATCTCATAGGAGGGAATAGAATAATTCCGCAATACCCTGAACCACCACTGCTAAATAGATGACTTACAACTAGAAATAATGGTGTAAACCACTGTCTCTGACTGACCAGCTGGGATTTGGCGTTCAGCAGTCCCATCAATCAGTTGTTTGTAGTGACAGCGCTTTTGCTGTTCACGCCGTTACCACCCACATAAGGTGCCACCCACCTGTATCCTACGACAGTTCTCCAGTTCTTCTTCCTTTTTCATATATTTTGAGTAAGACTTTGAAAGTTCTTCCTTTTTATCAAACAGCTGCTTTCCCAGTTCTCCCCTTTCTTTGGACAGATTACTGTTCTCTGCAATTACAGCCATCTTTTCTTGGCTGCATTTCTGAAAGTTATCGGTCAGTCGGTCTTTGTCCGTCTTCAGCTGACTGTTCTCAAACATGACATTGTTCACATCTTGCTTCATCCTGCTTATGGTTTGGTCTATATTATTTTTAATTTCACCATCAATGTTCCAGCATTTTGAATAATGCATAGGTTCATTGGAGCTGATAATGCTAGAAAAACGATTTCTCATACGGTCTAGTTCATTGTCAAACCTCTGATTTATATTTGTACAAACAGCCTGTAAGATTTTTGCCTGGCTTTGCAGGTCCTTCCTCTCATTTTGAAACTTCTCCTTCTCAGAGGTGGCCTGAAAGAGTTTGATTGTAAGTGTGGCATTTGTCTGGTCGCAGTTCTCTTTTAACCGGTCATAGTCCCTCTGAAGAATTAATTGTCCATGCTTTAATTGAAGTGTTTCAACTGCCCACAAAAAAAAAAAAAAATTAGATAGGAGCACATGTACTGTAACAACTCAAGAACGAATAATAATATTATTTCCACAGTTATCATCACCTGGCCATTGGTGTTCCCCAAGTTTACCATGCACTGTTACTATTTTAGTAGGAATTCCAGTATAACAACTTACCATATGTACCTTCCGATGACCCCCGGTCTTCCGGTCTTTTCTCCGCTGCGTCCAGTCTCTTGTACGGCTCGAGATGGTCTAAAAGGACCTGCGGTGACGCCGGCGGTTGCGTGACCTGTCACATGACTAAATGACGTCATGGACGGTCCTTTGAGACCATCACGAGCTGTACAAGAGACCGGACGCATCGGAGAAAAGACCGGGGGCCATCAGAAGGTGAGTATAATGTTTATTTTTTATTTTTTACCATTTTTATTCTTTTTTTAACTATTACTAGTCATGTAACGGGTCACGCGACGCTGACGTCGGCATGTCCTTCAGTGTACCGCTGCCGGCAGCCCGGACGGTGAAGCAAGACTGCGGGGGCCATCAGAATTTATTTATTTATTTATTTATTTTTTATTATGTTACATTCTCTCGGGTCACACTATATAAATCCATGCCGGTTGCATGGATTTATATAGTGTGACCAAGTTGTCAAGCACTTTTCCAAGTGATGCTAAAATCGCTTGGAAAAGCGCTTGATAGCCCGCATGCAGAAATGCATGTGTAGCGCCCCGAGGGTTCGGCCGCTACAGGGGTATTGCACCTCAGACCAGGTAAGGATGGAGTATGGACCAGGGCTCAGTTAGCTGCATACAGTACACACACCCCATTTCCGAGGGACAGCTCAACGGTGCTCCCACTAGACAGAAGTGCAGGCACGACCGACTATGTCCCTGTCTGGAGTGGGGAGGGGGGTGGAACACCCAGTGCTGTAGGGGCAGATAGGGGTTGGTTCCTGAGCATAGGAAGGAGCCCATTGGTTGCTGGTCACCTGGGCTCATGGTCAGAGGGAGGTATAAAAGGTGGGCACCATCTTAGATCTAGGTTCTGTCCAGAGAGGAGAAGACAGGGAGTAGAGGCTCCATAGGAGCTCTACTCCAGGAGGGCCTAGTGAGAGGCCGAGGAGGAGGTGAAGGGGAGCTGTGGT
This sequence comes from Phyllobates terribilis, assembly GCF_046119375.1. NCBI lineage: Eukaryota > Metazoa > Chordata > Amphibia > Anura > Dendrobatidae > Phyllobates > Phyllobates terribilis. Next base: position 41,199,291 of record NW_027362761.1, on the reverse strand, counting down.
GCCACCTGAGCCCAGCTCCACGAGAAGGGAGGATAAGAAGGAACAGGAAAGACGGAGGAGAGACAGAGAAACCGAAGGGCTCAGGAACAAGAAGGTGGAAGGGACCCTAAGAACCCACGAGAATCCAGGGTGAAGGGTCAGGCAGATTAAGGGTACTGGATCCCAAGTTGGTGGAGGAGAAACTACCCTCAGCCAAAGACCGGACGTCGTGATCATTTATTGGTGCGACACCTCATCAAACCTGCTAGGAAGGCACCATATAGGACAGCAGAGGACGGGGCCCACGTTTAACCGCACAAGTCCGCGGCAGCTGGACAAAAGTGGGTCACTGGTGAGGCAGGCCAGAGAAAGGACAAAAGGGGGTCCTGAGCCATACTCCTGAATTGCCTGGGAGTTGACCGAGCCCCACACCTGGTGGACGCAGCACGGCTTGGGCGGTCACTACGTGTACAGAAGTGACCCGGAGTACCTGAACTGTGAGTAAAAGACATTGGACTGCAGTACGTTGTCTGTGTGCTCTTTCGCTCCTCCAGCACTAACGGTACTGGGACTCTCACCACCATCACTCCCACCATTCACCACACTGCCCTGGGGCCGCACTCTTCCCGTGGGGAGTCACACCATCCTAGTTGCATCCATCATCGGCCCCAGCAGTCTGCCCTGCAGCGGCGGTTCCTAATAACCGCAATCCACGGGTGGCATAGTTGGACATTATCTGAAACATCTAAAAGACTGCCACTGGTCTGACCACCCTGAGCCTCGGAACCGGGTTGCCACTACTACTCCCATCGTTCCCCTACTGCCCGAATCCGAGTGCCCCATGGCCCAGGGGGTGAGTCAGCTTTGGCGTAGTCGGCAGGATTTCGTGCCTGCTAACAACGGGTACTGCGCGCCTGAAAAGAGACTGTTTCATTGTACTAAAGATGGCGCCCGCCCCAGAAGAACGAGCGCCATAATGTGCACGCCAAAAGACCACAGGAGGCCGCCTCCCATCGTGGGCCGGGTCCCAGAATGGCGCCAAAGAGGAAGCCCGCCCCCAACAACCATGTCCGTCAGCGTGGGGGGGCTGCCCCTGAGAGTGATTGTCAGCAAAATGCCCCAGGACCACCCTGTTATGTTCTGCTACCAGAGCTAAGGAAAGAGAGGAGATCTGTCCCTACGATAGAACTCAGCTGAATCCCTACGATGTAACAGGGAACCTGATCCTGCGATCAGACCTGCTAAAGTCCTAAGCTAGTCTGTACGGAGACCTATAGATGTGGGGAAGGAATCCCTACAAGTACTAAGGACTGGGAGGAAAATGGGACACCTCCTAACAGAAATAGTAGCAGACAGACGAACAAACAAAATATATAGAACATAGAGGTCCGTAGACCAAGCAAACTAACAGAGTTAGATACAGAGCACAGGCTAGCTAGAAAGTAGTTATACAATGAAGTCCAGCAAAGCCAGAAGGGCGGAGCAGGAATAAATAGTCCAACAAGGTCATGTGACCAGCAAAGGAAAAAACCTAAGAGCAAGGTTCTAACAGTACCCCCCCTTCTAAGAGGATCCTCCGGATCCCCTAGGACCAGGCTTATCAGGAAATCTCCTGTGAAACGCTCTGATAAGTCTGGACGCGGAAACATCATCCGACCTCACCCAAGAGTTATCCTCGGGTCCGAAACCTTTCCAGGCCACAAGATACTGCAAACTACCTCTATACCGTCTAGAGTTAAGGATGCGAGAAATTTCATATTCCCCGTCCTACACCACCGGAGGAACAGAGGCAGAGGCGTCACAATCCGATACAACCGCTTTTTTCAACAGAGAGACATGAAATACCGGATTAATTCTCCAGGAGGTAGGAACCTCCAACCTAACAGCAGATTGGTTGACAACCTGAAGCACATTAAAGGGCCCTACAAACTTGGGACCCAATTTCTTAGAAGGAATCCTCAACCGCAGATTCCTAGAGGACAACCAAACCATGTCACCAACAGCGAACAAAACCTCCTGTCGTTTCCTATCAAAGTAGTCTTTAGATTTTCTGTTGGCCTCCTGAAGATTACAACGCACATCCGTCCAAACTCTCTCTAAATCACCGGAAAAATTCTCCTCCTCAGGCACGGCAGATCCCAACTTGGAGAACGACCCAAACGACGGATGTCTCCCAGAACAACAAAAAAAAGGCGAACAACCAGCAGAAGAAGATGTATGGTTGTTAAGAGCAAATTCAGCAAGTGGCAGAAACTCAGACCACCCCTCTTGATTGTCTGCCACAAAACAACGCAAGAACTGCTCAACATCCTGGTTTTTCCTTTCTGTCTGGCCATTAGATTCAGGATGATATCCGGACGAGAACGACAAATGAACTCCCAACCTGTCACAAAAGGCACGCCAAAAACGAGCCACGAACTGAGGACCCCTATCAGAAACAATGTCAGTAGGAACGCCATGAAGTCTGACAATTTCCTTGACAAAGGCCTTAGCGAGAGTTTTAGCGCAGGGCAGTTTGATGAAGGGAACCAAGTGACACATCTTGCTAAAACGGTCCACGACCACCCAGATGACAGTAAAACCCTCAGAGGGGGGAAGGTCAGTTATAAAGTCCATAGCCAAATGTGTCCAAGGAGCACTGGGAACCTCCAATGCACAAAGCAACCCCGCAGCAGGAGTATGTGAGGACTTAGATCTAGCACATATAGTACATTGACGCACCCACTTAATGACTTCCTTCTGCCATCCAGGCCACCAAAAACTGCGACCCACCAGTCTCTTGGTCTCAGAGATTCCGGGATGACCTGCCAACTGAGATTCGTGACACTCAACAAACAAATCTCTCCTAAAGGTCCCAGGCACAAACAACCTCCCATGAGGAGTGTTAGATGGGGCATTCTCCTGTGCTTTAAGAATCTCATCTTCCAAAACGGAGTCTAAAGCAGCTATCACAACACCTTCTTGTAAAATGTTCTCCTCTTTCTCAGCACCGACTATGGGAGAAAAACTGCGAGACAAGGCATCCGCCTTAACATTCTTAGTACCAGGGATGTAAGTAACGGAGAAATTAAACCGCGAGAAAAACAGTGCCCACCTAGCCTGACGGGCATTCAGGCGCTTGGCAGCATCAAGATATATCAGATTTTTATGATCCGTAAGAACCTGAACGGGAAATTCCGCACCTTCCAAGAAGTGGCGCCAGTGTTCAAATGCGAGTTTAATAGCCAATAATTCCCGATTACCAATATCGTAATTCAGTTCAGTCTCCGAAAATTTTTTGGAAAAAAAGGCACAGGGATGTAATCCATCCCCGTTATCCTGAGACAATACTGCGCCAACCCCCACAGAGGAAGCATCAACCTCAACCAAAAACGGCTTAGTCACATCAGGCTGCATAAGGATGGGAGCAGAGGTGAACCTCTCCTTGAGATACACAAAAGCTTCAATGGCCTCAGAAGACCACTGAACCGCATCAGCACCTTTCCTGGTGAGATCGGTCAGAGGTTTGACAATACTAGAAACATTTTTTATGAATTTTCTGTAATAATTGGCGAAACCTAAAAACCTCTGTATCGATTTCAAACCAATAGGCCTAGGCCATTCCTGTACAGCTTGAACTTTAACCGGGTCCATCTCAAAACCTTCGCTGGAGATAATGTAACCCAAAAAACTAATTCTCTGTACAGCGAACTCACATTTCTCCAGCTTAGCAAAAAGCGAATTGTCCATTAATAACTGTAATACCTCACGTACGCTCCGCCAATGAGACTCCAGATCCGGCGAATAAATCAAAATGTCATCCAAATACACAACCACATTTTTGCCGATCAAAGGTCTAAGGATGTCATTAATAAGATTCTGAAAAAATGCAGGAGCATTAGTAAGACCAAAAGGCATAACCAGATTCTCAAAATGACCCACAGGAGTGTTAAAAGCAGTCTTCCATTCGTCACCCTCCTTCATGCGCAACAGATTGTATGCCCCCTTAAGGTCAATTTTAGAGAACCACTTGGCCCCCATTAACTGGTTAAACAGATCAGGAATCAATGGCAGTGGGTAAGGATTGCGTACAGTAATTTTGTTAATCTCACAAAAATCCAGACAAGGACGTAAACCGCCGCCCTTTTTTTTTACAAAAAAAAATCCAACCGCCACAGGAGACGTAGAGGGCCTAATGTGACCGGCGGCCAAACTTGTCTGTATGTATTCCTCCAAAGCCTTCCTCTCAGGAATAGTAAGGTTAAATAAACGACTTTTAGGAAGAGTCGCTCCAGGGACAAATTCAATAGAACAATCATAGTCTCTATGGGGAGGCAAAACCTGCAATTCCTTCTCAGAAAAAACTCTCCAAAAATCCTGAATAGGAACAGGCAATTCTCCCCTATCCAAAGCTGCAATACGCCCGTTACAACACTTGTCATAACATTTATGGCTCCAGGATTTAATTTCACTGGTAGACCAATCCAGTACAGGATTGTGAAATTTTAACCAGGGCAATCCCAATATTAAAGGAGAAGGCAAGTTATTCAAAACTACCAAATCCAATTTCTCATGGTGAACACCATTAATAGTGAGAGGAAATTCACAGACCTTGAGAGTAATATTCTTCAAAGGGGAACCATCCACAGAAACCACAGCAATGGGGGATGATAAAGGTTCGGGTTTTAAATTGAGTCTTTCCAAGAATCCCCCATCAATTACATTCAGAGTAGACCCGCAATCAACAAACACCCGAAATTCCATTAATTTTTCTTGAGCAATCGTGGAAGCAGCTAAAAATATACCCTTGGAATTTAAACAGGCAATACGGGCATGACTGACCATTTTTTTTTCTTTCTTCATACGAAGCTCACAGCCTTTAATCAAATGACCAGATTTTCCGCAATAGAAACACAAGCCTTCAGAAAATCGACGGTCTTTTTCTTGAGAGCGAGGTGCCACCGATCCAATCTCCATCGGTTCACCACTGTTAGTACACACATTCTCATAACCAGAAACTGACATAGCAGAGGATTTGCTCTCATTAACCCTTGCACGCAGTCTCCTATCCACCCGTATAGCTAATTGCATAGCCTGTTGCAAATCTTCAGGTGTAGGATAAGCAATTAGCAGGTCTTTAACCCTTTCATTGAGCCCAGCAAGAAATAGACTTTTCAGAGCAGAATCGTTCCACCCTGTTTGAGTAGACCAACGACGGAAATGAGTACAATATTTTTCCACATTACCTGATCCCTGTCTCAAACGTCTCAACTCAGTCTCAGCTGATGCAACACGGTCAGGATCATCATATAATAGCCCCAAAGCAGAAAAAAAACTATCCACTGATCTGAAGCATGTATCACTAGGTTGCAAAGAAAAGGCCCACTCCTGAGGCTCTTTGCGCAAAAGTGACATTATGAACCCTATGCGCTGGGATTCATCCCCAGAGGACTTGGGTCTCAAACGAAAATACAATAAGCAAGCATTTTTAAATGAAAAAAATTCTCGGTGTTCACCAAAAAATAAATCCGGCAAACATACCTTAGGCTCCAAGAAATGTGCTCCAGGACAGTTACTCACGTGCTGATGGAGCTCGGCCACCTCCAGAGAGAGTCCCTGCAGGCGTTTAGCCAAATCCAGAACCGACACCATGATGGAACAGAAAAATCTTTCCTTAGAGAATTTGCAGGCTGGACTTACTGTTATGTTCTGCTACCAGAGCTAAGGAAAGAGATTAGATCTGTCCCTACGATAGAACTCAGCTGAATCCCTACGATGTAACAGGGAACCTGATCCTGCGATCAGACCTGCTAAAGTCCTAAGCTAGTCTGTACGGAGACCTATAGATGTGGGGAAGGAATCCCTACAAGTACTAAGGACTGGGAGGAAAATGGGACACCTCCTAACAGAAATAGTAGCAGACAGACGAACAAACAAAATATATAGAACATAGAGGTCCGTAGACCAAGCAAACTAACAGAGTTAGATACAGAGCACAGGCTAGCTAGAAAGTAGTTATACAATGAAGTCCAGCAAAGCCAGAAGGGCGGAGCAGGATTAAATAGGCCAACAAGGTCATGTGACCAGCAAAGGAAAAAACCTAAGAGCAAGGTTCTAACACACCCCACATGGGGGTGGAAAGAGAAGAAAACTGCGGGGCAGGGGGTGGTCTGGATCAGTCTGGCCAGGCCGCACCCGGAGATGGAGAAAGGAACCAGCTCCAGCACTTTGGCAAGGGGCCTGCTGCAAGCCACACCACCATGCAGCCTCACAGAGCTGCTAGCCCATCTCCCCAAGGAGGACCCCGAGTATGCGCGGGCAGCGCTGGAGGAGCTGGACCGGAGGATGGTCCGGGCGCAGCAGGACGTGATAGCCGGGTGGAAAGAAGAAGTGGCTCGGCAGGCTGTGACCCTGCAGCAGGAGGTGCCGTCGACGTCCAGGAGCACACCAGCCACCGAGGGCAGTGAAAACAGAGCGGAGGCCGAGGACGACGCCGCGGAGGAGGCCGCGACAGCAGAGGCAGGTAACGGAGACGCCCCTACCCCGAACCCTGGGGCCGCCGACCTGCCCTTGCACCCTGTTGCGGAGCCCAATGTACCTGGACCCGCCGTCGACACCGTGCCTCCACCGCCACCAACCAGTCCCCAGGCCGTCGACGCTGCCAGTGAGCCCCGCTCCACGCCGTGCCCTCTGACCCCGGGCGTGCTCAGTAAACCACCACCGCAGGCCCGGCCGCAAGGCCTAGCGCCCCTGGGCGCCGCAACCCCGACGGATCCCCCTGCACCGTCTGTACCACCCCTGGGAGCAACTAGGAAGCGACCAGCGCGGGCCTGGTCGCAAGGCCACGTGCCCCCGGGCGCCGCCAACCCGCTCGCGCCCCCTGCCTCTGCAGTACCACCACTGGGTGCAGATCTCTTCACCCAACACACCAGTCCGGATGGGCTTCCTTTCATCTGGCCCCCCGAGTATGTGAACCCCCGCTTTCGGAGGAGCCCGCCCGCGGAGGTTGAAGTACCATCTGAGCCCCTCATCCCTGCTCCGGCGCCTCAGGAAACCCCCCAGCTACCGTTGGAGGACGCCCAGTTTGAATGGGACCCCACTGGGGGGGACCTAATGGGGTTCACGAAGGAAACGCGGGCAGACGCAGCCGAACGGCGGGAAGCCTGCCGCCAACAGCTGGAAATGTTTGAGAGGGAGCAGCGAGAATGGCGCGTGAAGCAAGAGAAGCTGCAGGTCCAGAGCGCAGAACAGACAATGAAGGCCCGGCGAGATCCCCGAACTGCCCGCAGTCCCCGAGTCACCGGGACTGTTGTGAAGTTCCAGATGGAGCGCGGCTGGGGTTTCATCCGGGACCCTGAGACCATCAGCGATGTGTTCGTAACGAGGAGAGATGTGAAGAGCCACCTGCCGGAAGGTCATCGAGGGCGATATCTATTTCCAGGGGATGTGGTGTCTTACACCCGGCACCAAGGCGTGAAGGGATGGTACGCCCTCCACGTCCACAGAGTAGTAGAGGAGGAGGAACAGCACTACTCGGACGCTGAGTACCAAGAGGACCCGGATGGGCCTGAAGATGACGAGGAGGAGCAAGGCGCATATGGAGGACGACGATAGAGAGTAAGGAGAAGCGCCAATGTAAATAGTTACCCGTCAGGATACAGAGAACTGTGTGGGACTGTTTCAAATAAAGTGTGGTCCCCGTTGGGACTGATATAGGACTGTGTGAGAGTTATCCCCTACATCCCCTAGCAGGCTGAGGACTGTGAGCAGCCATTTCCCTTCCCAAAACTGGCCGAGGACTGAGAGCGGCCACCCCTTGTATATAGTTGCGCTTCTTAAAGCGCCCCCTACTGGTTTTATAAAAAGACTGCAACGTCTACCTCAAGACAAGTTTACTGGACTGTTGCACCTTTAAGAAGAAAGAACACCTGGTCGCAAGTTGCACCGCGGCCATGACCCAAGAATCTAAGAATGTGCTTTACTTAAAAATGTTTGACATAAGAAAGTTTTACATGCTGCTAGGTGATAATGCAAGAGTTTTATAAGGTGTTTTATACAAAAGAGTTCCGGAAGTCTTGAAAATGCTTTTATAATGTCTAGTGAAAAAGAAGAGTGTGTCCCATAAAGGGAATTGAATAATGTCGTCCGTTTCTGATGTAAAAAGTTGTGAAAAAGTTTGCATGTCCTGTAATTAACTGTTTTTGCTCTTTTCCAGCCCGAGGACGTGCTGTGCTTTACCAGGGGGGAATGTAGCGCCCCGAGGGTTCGACCGCTACAGGGGTATTGCACCTCAGACCAGAGGTGTGATATTCCACTCCCAGGTAAGGATGGAGTATGGACCAGGGCTCAGTTAGCTGCATACAGCACACACACCCCATTTCCGAGGGACAGCTCAACTATGTCCCTGTCTGGAGTGGGGAGGGGGGTGGAACACCCAGAGCCGTAGGGGGAGATAGGGGTTGGTTCCTGAGCATAGGAAGGAGCCCATTGGTTGCTGGTCACTTGGGCTCATGGTCAGAGGGAGGTATAAAAGGTGGGCACCATCTTAGATCTAGGTTCTGTCCAGAGAGGAGAAGACAGGGAGTAGAGGCTCCATAGGAGCTCTACTCCAGGAGGGCCTAGTGAGAGGCCGAGGAGGAGGTGAAGGGGAGCTGTGGTGCCACCTGAGCCCAGCTCCACGAGAAGGGAGGATAAGAAGGAACAGGAAAGACGGAGGAGAGACAGAGAAACCGAAGGGCTCAGGAACAAGAAGGTGGAAGGGACCCTAAGAACCCACGAGAATCCAGGGTGAAGGGTCAGGCAGATTAAGGGTACCGGATCCCAAGTTGGTGGAGGAGAAACTACCCTCAGCCAAAGACCGGACGTCGTGATCATTTATTGGTGCGACACCTCATCAAACCTGCTAGGAAGGCACCATATAGGACAGCAGAGGACGGGGCCCACGTTTAACCGCACAAGTCCGCGGCAGCTGGACAAAAGTGGGTCACTGGTGAGGCAGGCCAGAGAAAGGACAAAAGGGGGTCCTGAGCCATACTCCTGAATTGCCTGGGAGTTGACCGAGCCCCACACCTGGTGGACGCAGCATGACTTGGGCGGTCACTACGTGTACAGAAGTGACCCGGAGTACCTGAACTGTGAGTAAAAGACATTGGACTGCAGTACGTTGTCTGTGTGCTCTTTCGCTCCTCCAGCACTAACGGTACTGGGACTCTCACCACCATCACTCCCACCATTCACCACACTGCCCTGGGGCCGCACTCTTCCCGTGGGGAGTCACACCATCCTAGCTGCATCCATCATCGGCCCCAGCGGTCTGCCCTGCAGCGGTGGTTCCTAATAACCGCAATCCACGGGTGGCGTAGTCGGACAATATCTGAAACATCTAAAAGACTGCCACTGGTCTGACCACCCTGAGCTTCGGAACCGGGTTGCCACTACTACTCCCATCGTTCCCCTACTGCCCAGATCCGAGTGCCCCACGGCCCAGGGGGCGAGTCACATGTGAAGAACGCTTGACAAATGCTTCTACCTGGCAGGAAAAACGCATGTACAATCCACATGCATTTTTCCTGCCAGGGAGATGCGGAAAAAATCTGCAGCATTTCTGCATCGTGGGCACTTAGCCTTACAGTTAGGAAGCTAGAGTCTAAAATAATCCCAGTGGCAAAATTTCAAGATTAATAATTTTGTTTTGTTTGTTTTTTAATAAAGATCTTGATATGAAAAAAAAAACAATGCTAGTTTTTTATTTTTAAAATACAAATAACACAAGAATCTAAATTGAATCCCTTAAGGACACAACCAATTTTCATTTTTGTGCTTTTATTTTTTCCTCTCATATTTCAAAGAGTCTAGATAACTTTTGTCCATGAACAGATGCATGAGGGTTGATGATACTCTCACTCCATACACAGCAGTCATGTGATTGCTGTGTATAGGGAGAGAACAGGAGCTGGTGGGTCATAGGAGACCAAGACAGATCTGCTATGCTGCCAGCAGACTGCATTTCCCTTGTAACCAGTCCTTGCTACAAGGGAAATAAGAAAAAAAAAGATTTCAATACTTAAATGCCCTCCAAAATGTTATCACGTTACGGGGGCACAATGTGTAAAATATATATTACAGGTAAAAAAATAAATAAAAAAAACGTCATTGTCACACCAAATAATTGTTATTAGCACCGCCATGATATTCCACAAACAGTTTTCTTCTTTCAGGCATTATCTCCTTGTGATGGGATCATTTAGTACAGGGGTGTCAAACTCAAACACACAGAAGGCCAAAATGAAAAACTTGGACAAAGTCGCGGGCCAACCAGTATACAGTATAATGGGCCCCACATAGTCCTCCATACAGAATAATGGCCCCACATAGTCCTCCATACAGAATAATGGCCCCACATAGTCCCCCATACAGAATAATGGGCCCCACATAGTCCTCCATACAGAATAATGGCCCCACATAGTCCTCCATACAGAATAATGGGCCCCACATAGTCCTCCATACAGAATAATGGCCCCACATAGTCCTCCATACAGAATAATGGGCCCTACATAGTCCTCCATACAGAATAATTGACCCCACATAGTGCTCCATACAGAATAATGGGCCTCACGTAGTCCTCCACACAGGGTAATGGCCTCATATAGTCCTCCATACAGAATAATAGGCCCCACATAGTCCTCCGTACAGTATAATGGACCCCACATAGTGCTCCATACAGAATAATGGCCCCACATAGTCCTCCATATAGAATAATGGGCCCCACATAGTCCTCCATACAGAATAATGGCCCAACATAGTCCTCCATACAGAATAATGGCCCCACATAGTCCTCCATACAGAATAAAGGGCCCCACATAGTCCTCCATACAGAATAATGGGCCCTATATAGTCCTCCATACAGAATGAGGGGTGCCATGCATACCAGGACAGGGATTAGGGGTGCCATGCATACCAGGATAGGGATTAGGGGTGCCATGCATACCAGGACAGGGATGAGGGGTGTCATGCATACCAGGATAGGGATTAGGGGTGCCATGCATACCAGGATAGGGATTAGGGGTGCCATGCATACCAGGACAGGGATGGGGGTGTCATTCATACCAGGACAGGGATTAGGGGTGCCATGCATACCAGGATAGGGATTAGGGGTGCCATGCATACCAAGACAGGGATGAGGGGTGCCATGCATACCAGGACAGGGATGATGGGGTACCATGCATATCAGGATAGGTATGAGGGGTGCCATGCATACCAGGATAAGGATGGGGACCACATATAAAAGGAAGGGGGCGGCATATATACCAGGATGGGTGATATTGTCAGAATTGAGGGACATTACCCCTATACCAGTGTCAGCAGAAGACCCCCTCCCCCTTAAAAGTGCATCATGACCACATTTTTTGCTTACATTTTTATTTTTTTATTTTCCTCCTCTAAAACCTAGGTGCGTCTTATGGTCCGGTGCGTCTTATAGTCCGAAAAATACGGTAGTTCAAGACTGGACCATTTACCCTTGTTCTTGACCAGGCACATTTTAGATTTTGTTTTCTTCATACATAGGATTTTAAGAGCTATAAAAAAAATTCTCTCAGATTTTCAAGAATTTTTTTTCATGTTACATGGGGCTTCATTTTTAGGTCATTGTCATATTTTCTTCTTTTTTTTTGTTTGCTGACAGGTGATACTGGTAGATAAATAAAGGAAATAAGTGTTTGTTTTTCTCACTTTTAATTACCGTATTTTTTTTATGACCACTAAAATTTAAAAATGTGTTCATCATTCTGTAACAAACATATTTTATTTATTTATAAATGTAATTTAATCATGTTTGACAAATAAAAGTTTAACGAATGGAAGTGCTTGCATGAATCTGAATTGGGGGCATTCGGTCTATATATCAAAGTCTGGTGTTTAAGCAGTTTTCTGCCCTAAAATAGTATTGTTTGTACTTTTTGATGCTTTCTTTCTGTCATAGTGATGCATGTGAAAATGAAAACATGTGAAAACATTATTAAATGTTTGCATTTCCTCCCAACCTGCATAACAGCATGATGGTTATGGAAGTACAAATTCCCAATATATTTGAATTTTGGATTAAATTTTTTCCCTTTTCTTTAACCATCTCTGATGCTAAGCACTTCCATTCATTAAACTTGTATTTGTCCAACCTAATTAAATTTAATTTAATTTAGCATAGATTAAATTTACAGTTGCGGTTTCTCTTTGGGTGGGGAGACTCTGGCACTCATTATACAATCATGACAGTATTCATCTACCACTGCTTAATCTTATATTGAAGATATGGAGAGATAATAACACCTATTATATTACTATAACAGCAGGTTTACATTTTGTTTAGTGTCTATTTATTATTGCTAAATTATCGATATATGAATTGATATTTTTCTATACTATGCTTTTTGTACTGTAATTATTTTGTTCTGCTTCAGATTGAGCGATTATCTGATTCACTTGTCATAGCTTCGTTCCATACCCTCCATATATATGTGCTAATAGCCTCTACCATCTATTGGATTACATTATATTGTTATGCCCCCCCCCCCCCTCCTTTTGTGTCTCTATTTCTATCCTTATATCATTAAGAATTCTCCAACCTTTTTTCACCTTCTAGTTTGATTTTATTGTGTATTTTTGGTATAATCATGTTTAATAAAGTATTAGATTTGATTTATCGTTCCTGCTATATCCCCTTGTTTATTTTTTTTCTCAGTTCTATATGTCATTTTGGGAGATGCCTTATGGAGAGGAACTTTCTTTCGTGTTCTAAATTTACAGATGCTTAGGTAACAAAAATATGACTGATAGAAAAGACACACTAGGAGCATTAAAGGGTTATTCTCATGATTGTTGTTCAGGATCACACTGCTTCCCAGCCTCTCGGCTTCCTGATGGCTGGGGTGCGGTGCGCTCCTGCTCTTGCATTTTTTGCGTCATTGGCCTGAACTGTACGTACTTTGATGCTGCAAGCAGATGTCTTTGCAGCAATGAAGGAGCATAGTAGCACTGACCTCCAGCGCCAGTGGGCTCCAGCTATCCTGGCTAGTCTGTGCAGCGCTTACTAGCTCTATTGCAAAGAGACAGCAGCAGTGCCTGTGACTTCGGTAACTATTGCAGCCAATTCAATTTCTTTCTTAAACACTGTGATATTTCAGAGAAAACATATTTTAAAGAGTCAGCCGGGGAATACAGGGACGAGACTAGTCCCGCATTGTCCCTATCCGGGTTCTCCCGGCACCACTCCAGTTGATTGACACGTCTTGTCGATCCATTTCAGAAAAATATATACCTGGCTGCAGTCGTGCCAGGATCTGATTCATACTGCCCAAGGTTGGGCAACATAACTCAACTGACAGGTTCCCTGTTGAGAATAACCCTTTATTTGCTGAAATATACAAAAATATATACCGTATATAAAATTTCCACTTATACAAAGATGTCTATTTAATCTGAAACAATTACTTACTTATGTAGGTTGTGTTACATCGGTCTAGTGCACTTTGGTAAACTTTACAGACTTCTGGAAATAGGGGCTAAAAAGAAAAATATCTTGTGAATGTTAATATTTATTGATAAGCATTATTTTTTTAAATAATGGAAAAAAATGACTAGTAACATTTAGTGATATTTTTACAAATGGGATTTTCAGTTTTATTCTATAATTAGAATGATCTACCTTACAAACATAAGCATAAAATTATAAGGGTTGGTTGGTCTAGAATGACAAGTCACTCTGTGTGACTGCAGACTTGTGAATCCTCCCAGCGCACGCATTGCGCGCTGCGAGGGTTTGCCAGTGTCAGGGCTGTGAACAATGGTCAAGTAAGGAAAATGTATATCCCCGGTCAGAACCCGTCTAGTGGGTGTGCTGGGAGTATTCACAATTCTGCAGTCACACAGTGTATTGAGCGAGCCTGCACCCAGTAGACGGGTTTGGCTCGGAGTATACATATCACATACTCGACCGTCATTCCTGGCTCAGACACCGGTGAATCCTCGCAGCACACAGTGTGGGCGCTGGGAGGATTCACAAGTCTGCAGTCACACAGACTTGTCATTGTCTACTGGACAACCACTTTAAAGCGCACCTGTCAACAGGATTGTGCTTAGAAAACCACATACACTGTCAGGTGGGCGCCGTTATACTGAGTAAACTGATACACTGCCTTTGTAATTTTACAAGCAGTATTTAAAATAGTAGGCAGGTCACTGAAAGCACAGTGACCTGTCAGAAGGCAGAGATAGAAATACATGAATACATAAACAGAGCACCAGAGCACGAGCATATCATTATGTCAGAAATGAAAGTAAAGATTATAAAAGAACCACTGGACAGATTTCATCAACAAAGGTATCATTTTACTCAGTGTAACGGCGCCCACCTGACAATGTATGTGGTTTACTAAGCACAATCCTTCTGACAGGTGTGCTTTAAGCATCAAACCTATCAGAGGAGAAAAGAAGAGTTTGCATTTAAATAAGTTGTCCAGTGAAAGCAAATTATCATTTTTTCAATAGAATAGGTGATAACTTGCTGATTGGAAGATATGTCACTATTGGGACCCTCACCAATCAGTAGAACAGGTATTATCCCTGATGAGAATATTTATCTCCTTTACAAGATGGCACAAAAGGCTGGATACCTGCCAACTAAATTCATTCTCTATGGGCTGCCAGGGAAAGTTGAGCACAGTGCTTTGCATGCCCATAGGGAATAAATGGAGTGCATGTCAAGCATGCGCCATGGCACTCCATTCTAACATTAATAAAAGTTCTAGGTTCTGCTGTTCAGTCTTGGTCCCTGATTCCCCCTCCCCCACCGAACTAATTTGCTTTACCTGGACAAGCTCACAAAGCCCATGCAATTGTTTTAATTCCTAACTATCGGTGCAAATGCAAAGTAATAATTTCATATGTAAGGTAAGCTCAAAATTGAAACTTATGGTTTTTATTTTATACTTTTTTTTCTGGTTCATGATGACTATCATAATGTAATCAATAAAATAATATATATAAAATCACTAGGCGCTCCTATCTTAGAGTGCAATTGCTGCACAATATCACATTAGTCAACAAAAATGTGCATAAATGTGTAAAACTAACAAAAAATTTAGTAATTACTATCGACACATATGGATTACATATATAAATAATGCAGCACTTTGTACCGATCTTTCCAAGGTTTTGTACTGAATAATGGTTTAATAGTCTTCAATAAAGCTGTCAGTCAGGGCCAAGGCATGGTTACAGGAGCCACTTTGTATTCTCAGAGCAGTGACTGAACCGGCGCCCCGACCCCATGACTGAAGCTTAACCGGCTGAGCGTGAGAATAAAGTTAACTTCCTCCCTGCTGTATTCGGCTGTGTGCAGGCGCTGGGCAGCATAATAATGCTATTAACTTGCAAATTAACTGCATATCTGCAGGTTAATAGCATTATTTCTGTTGACAGGCTTCCTTTAACATAGCACCAAAACGTACCAATAAAAATGCTCGCCACCTGGGCGTAGAACAGGTTCAATAGCTAGTCCTGGTATATGCTCCCCCCAGCCTGGTATATGCTCCCCCAGCCTGGTCCCCCATCCTATTATATGCTTCCCCCTCCTGGTCCTCCATCCTTTTATATGCTCCCCCAGCCTGGTATATGCTCCCCCAGCCTGATATATGCTCCCCCATCCTGGTCCCCCATCCTATTATATGCTCCCCATCCTGGTATATGCTCCCCCACCCTGGTCCCCCATTCTATTATATGCTCCCCCAGCCTGGTATATACTCCCCCAGCCTGGTATATGCACCCTCATCCTGGTCCCCCATCCTATTATATGCTCCCCCATGCTGGTCCTCCATCCTATTATATGCTCCCCCAACCTGGTATATGCTCCCTCATCCTGGTCCCCCATCCTATTATATGCTCCCCCATCCTGGTCTTCAATCCTATCATATACTCCCCCAGGCTGGTCCCCCATCCTATTATATGCTCCTTCATCCTGGTCCTCCATCCTATTATATGCTCCCCCATCCTATTATATGCACCCCCATCCTATTACATGCTCCCCCAGCCTGGTATATGCTCCCCCAGCCTGGTATATGCTCCCCCAGCCTTGTCCCCCATCCTATTATATGCTCCCCCATCCTGGTCCTCCATCCTATTATATGCTCCCCAGCCTGGTATATGCTTCCCATCCTGCCTGCTCTGCTGTTGTTCAATACATACATACAAAAAAACAACAATAAACACTCCTACTCATCTTTCCCCTGCTCCCCTGCAGCGCCTCGTTAAATATTTAAATAACACGGCGCCTGAGTCAGCGCATGCACATACCATGATCTCTGGCACCATTTTGTTGAACACACTGTGTATAGTGTCTTCAATAAAATGGACCTGGAGATCGCGATATGCGCCCACGCTGACTCCAGTGCCATTTTATTGAAGTATTCTACTACGTCAACATAGCAGTGTACACGAGCCGGTACTGCTATGTTGATGTTGCATTCAAATACTTCAATAAAATGGCGCAGTAGTCAGCGTGTGCACATACTGCGATCTCCAGTGCCATTTTATTGAAGATCCTATACACAGTGTCTTCAATAAAATGGCGCTATAGTGCGGTGTGCGCATGCGCTGACTCCGGTGCACACTCCGCAGGCACCGAGGCTTTGGACAGAAGAACACATCTACAGTTATATTATAGATTGGAAGCGTGTCCCGTCCCGAGACGCTCTTTAGACACTGAAGTAGGGTTCAAGCTTCCTTCTTGAGTCCTGTTTTGTGTGACGCTGCAAACGATAGAAAAGTGCATGGACCAACTCAAGATCCTATGCGTTACAGAAAATACATTTTCGTTCGTCAGGGACGCTTCTGAATATCCTAATAAACACACACCGAATGGGAGTAATCTCTATCCAAACTCTGGATCTATTTGTGGATTATGCATTTACCTTGGACTTATACATACCAAAACAGAATTCTTGTGACTATTAAACTATTACTCAGTACGAAACTTTATATGTATATACACATATATATATACTGTATATCTAATCCATATGCACCGATATTAATTACCAGACTGTTTGTTAGCATTTTTGACTATCATAATGTGACTCTAGTGACTCTAATACTACTGTAAATGCTAACTGATGTACTATTAGCATGTTGGCAAAGATGATACATACAATATAGATTAACTAACAAGCCATGTACCGGTAATTAAAAATGTGCACATAATACAACGTGTTATAATTGTTTCTGTCCAATTGTTTTTCATTGAACGATTGTCAAGAAATTGACTTTGAGCACATACCAAACAAGTACGCAAGTCATCAATGAGAGACTGGTGGTCACAGCATTGACTTCAAATGTAAAAATGGAAATGGACATATACTCTACATGTAGGTTATAGAAGGCCAACAGTGATAGCATGCCACAAATGTGAGGTCACCAGTCTATTGGGAGTTAGGACTTATTCAGTAGAAATATTCAATATGGGCATAACACTTATGATGACCTAATGTTGAAAAATTCAAAGGGTGATAATTGTGCATTTGTGTAGTGTGGATGCTAGTATGAAATGTCACGACAGAATAGGTAATCATCCAATATTGTTATGTAATGGTATATTTATAATTCAGCTCAATTTGAGGAATAAATCAGATTTTCTTTATACCATTTATGCTGTTCCTGGTCTGATACAGCATATTGTTGTTAGTTTGAATTCAATTTGTTAAAGCTTTATTGCTATAAAGCACTGTTGGATCCACATATGATAGTGATAGTCTATAGTGATGAGCGAGCATACTCGCAAGTACTCGGTACTAGCCCGAGCATCTGAGTACTCGAGATGCTTGGAACTCCCGAGTACTTGCGAGATGCTCGGGTCCCCTCCCTGCATGTTTGGCCCTCTTTATAGCACTAATCAACATGCAGGGATTGCCTGCCACTCATTGTAATGCTGCAGCCATGTTGGTTGTGGCATTACAGTGATTGGCTGACCGCACAGCGTCATCAGGTCTATATCAGACCTGCCGCCGCTGTACTCGTCAGTCTACTCCGCAATCAGGCAGTGTAGGGAGAGGTGCTGCTGAGCTAGGGAGAGATTTGGTTGTGTATTAGGTAGTGTAGGGAGAAAACAAGTACATTACACATATCCATCTCAACAAACAGTCCTTCTGAGGACTAATCCATCTGCAGAGATATCAGGCAGGCAATGTATATAGGCAGGCAGGCAGTGTATATAGCAGACTGCAGTGCATATAGCACAAGAGGCTCCATTCCAGTTCTGCCTTCTGCTGCTGTTAGATATTTCTAGACAAAGGTCCAGGTCTCGGGGGGCCAGGAATAATTCTTTTGGGATCTTAATACTCATTATTTGCTTAAAAAGCAATCCAGAGAACACAGTTTTTCTGCGCCATTTGCTTGTTGGCACTGCAGAATACAGCTAGGCCCTTTCCATATTACAGCGCTAAAAATCCAGCTATTTAAAACTGTGGTTTGTCCGTTACACGGATCACATATAAGTGGGCTGAAAATACTGCCATTTCTGGCCTCCATTCAAATTTTTTTTCAGTGTGTCAGCAAAGTTTTTGACACCGGTTTGCTGTTCAAAATAGTTATCTACAGGCCAGGTATTTAGATCTGTGGTTTCTCCGTCACACGGATCACATATATTTGCGCTGAAAATACTGCCATTTTTGGCCTTCATTCAAATTTTTTTTCAGTGTGTCAGCAAAGTTTTTGGCACCAGTTTGCTGTTCAAAATAGTTACCTACAGGCCAGGTATTTAAAACTGTGGTTTGTCCGTCACACGGATTACATGTACGTTTTCTTAAAATTCTGCCATTTGTAGTGAGCGTGGAAGATATTGTCCTCCATTTAAAATGGGCAAGGCGCGTGGCAAAGGACGGGGAACTGGACGTGATGGTGATGGTGCATGCAGAGGCCGATGCTGAAGTCGTGGGCATGCTGAAATTGTGCCACAACAAACACCCATATCTTCTCGCCCGACTTTCCTGTCCCAATTCCTAGGGGACCGCAGCACACCACGATTGAACCCAGAGCAGTGTCAAAAGGTTGTTGGTTGGATAGCGGATAATGCTTCCAGTCACTTAGTCACCACCACCATGTCTTCCACACGGTCAAATCTCAGTAGCTGCGAGTCTGGACTGCATATTCCTTACCCTGATCCTCCTTCCTCTCACCATGCCGAGTGCCTGGAGACAACTGATCCCACACTTGGACACTCTGAAGAGCTGTTCACTTTTCCATTTATAGATTCGGGCCTCTGGCCCGGTCCACTTGAAGCGGGGCAAGAGGAGATCGCATACAGTGATGCCCAAATATTTCAGCAGCCACGGTCACACGAAGGAGACTGTGGGAATGTGTCACAAGAGGTGGACGATGATGAGACACAATTGCCAGAAAGTCAGCGGAAGTGGAAGACGAGGTGGTGGATGATATAGTAACTGACCCAACCTGGCAGGAGGACATGCAGAGCGAGGACAGCAGCACACAGGAGGAGGGAGGCAGGAAGAAGCAATGTGATGGCCTCAGACAGAAGGTAGGCAACCGTTCCCCGTAAAACCAACACAAAGGAAGTTGTCAGTACAACTGTTAGATCTTCCCGAGTCTGGTTGTTTTTTAAAGACTCTGCCGATAACCCCAAAAAGGCCATTTGCACCACCTGCCAGGCCTGCATCAGCAGGGGTGGCAAAGCTAGCAGCCTGACCACCACCAGCATGATAAGGCACATGGCAGCAAAGCACCCGACTTTGTGGGCCAAACCCCAGGGTCCAGGAACAGTGTCTGCGGGTGGCACCATTGCTTCTTCCGTTGTTGTGCATGCAAGCCAATCCCCTGTCCATAGTGCATGCGAAGATGCCTCCTGTCCTGCACCTGTCGTTGCACACTCTCAAGTAGCAGCATCAGGAAGCACGTTCATGTCCTTGTCCCAGCGCAGCGTTCAGTTGTCCATACCCCAGTCCTTGGAACGCAAGCGCAAATACGCAGCCAACGCCCCACAGGCCACACTACTAAATTTCCACATTTCATGACTGCTTGCGCTCAAAATGTTTTTAGGCTCATGGAGACGGAAGCATTCCGCAACCTGATGGTGGCGGCCGTCCCTTGGTACTCGGTCCCCAGCTGCTACTATTTCTCCCGGTGTGCCGTCCCCGCATTACACAAGCACGTGTCCAAAAACATTAGCCGTGCCCTCAACAACGCAGTTACCGGGAGAGTCCACCTAACCACAGACACGTGGACCAGTGCTTGTGGGCAGGGACGGTACATCTCGCTGACGGCTTTCTGGGTTAACATAGTGGAAGCCGGGACCCAGTCGGACCTTCGGACGGAACACGTCCTCCTGACACAAAGGATTGCGGGCCCTAGGTCAATCAAGGTTGCCCCCACAGTCTACAGCTCCTGCATCTCAGCCTCCTTCTCCTCCTCTTCAGCCTCCATCTCCAAAATGACAACATCAGTCGCAAGTTGGAAGCACTGCAGCACCTTCCCTTCCAAGGGGCAACAGGCTGTGCTGAAGCTAATATGCTTAGGTGATAAACCGCACAATGCTGAAGAGTAGTGTTGAGCCACCCCCGTAGTGTTCGAGTTCGGTTCGGTTCGTCGAACACCCGTGTGTTCGCCAAACTGTTCGTCGAACTGTTCGTCGAACACCTTCGAACACCGTTAAAACCAATGGCAGGCAAACAAAAACACATAGAAACACATAGAAAACACCTTCAAAGGTGTCCAAAAGCTGACAAACTGCTCAGAAGACACAACTAACACATGGAAAAGTGACAAGTACATATAGTCATGCGAAAAGAAAAGAGGTGGAGGAGTAAAAGGAGGGGGAGACACAGATATAGGCATGTCATGCCCTTCTAAAATCCAAAAAGTGAGAAGCCGACACGGCCAGTCCGTTCCTGCCCGTGCCACCTCTGTGTCGCCGGGTTTGTGCCAGAGCCGCGGTGGACCCTGACGGCCAGCCCCCCTATCCCAATACTGGTGCCTGTCCGCCGGTGGGTCGAGGCCCCCCACGGTGGGGAGGGAGTAACATCTGCAGAAGAAAGACCATCTTCCAGCCAAACTAAGATGTCGACTTCTTTTCGTGGACAATGTGATACGATCCCATTCTTACGGACACGCCCATCGCTACAAATTCTAAATGAGGCACAAAAACAGCAGGTGCTTCAACGGATATCAAGTGCTCCTTCAAGTGGGCTTTCCATCACCTCAATTTCAACATCACAAATACTCCAGTCCTCAGAGGTGTCACCCCAATCGCACTTGCTTCCTCACAGCTCCCAAGTCTCCAGCTGCCCGTCTGAGTATGGGGTAGCACAGATGGTTGAGTCTGCACAGTTGTTTACTCATACTATAGCCTGGGAAACAGAGGTCTGCTCCAGAGCTTCTGTTAATCCAGATGAGGAAATGATCTGATCTGATGCCCAGAATCTTTATAAGTCGGATGCAGGACCAGATGAAGAAGGTTCTGAGCATAATGTAGACCCTTGTTCCCAAACTGTAACTCCTGTTGGTGGAGACAATGATGAAGACGATGATGAGACTCAAATACCTGATTGGAGCGACAACTTGACTTTTCGGTCAGGGCAGGAAGAGGTTGGCTCTGAGGACGACGGGTGTGATAACACACAGGGTGATGATGACGAGGTTGGAGATCCCACTTACTGTCAACCCACAGTCAGCCAGTCGATGAGGTCAGCAGAGGAGGTAGAGGAGGATGTGACTAGCCCTGGGGATGGGGATGACTCGGTACCCGGGCATTTGCCTGGCCTTGGGGATGTCGCGGTGGTCGGCTCCCTGGCCCGTACCCTGGGGTCTCTCTTTAAAAGGGTGGATAATTGTTAATTTTATAAGAGTTCATGACGCCACCTGTGGTATCTGTTGACAAGCACCAGCGCTGCAGCAGTCCACTGAGGCCGGTGATAAGGCAGCTCGATGGTATAGCTCCCCACAGGTGGACCTAGGTCTCAGAGCAGCGTATGCAGGGGGAATTCAGGACAGGCGAGACCCAGCTGGGTCAGAGCAAGAACGGGAACGGACACGGTAGTCACTTCAGTACCTTTTACTGGTGGAAATTCAGGCACATCCCGGAGCACTGTAGGGTAAAGGGTGCATATCAGGATCCTCCCCAATGAGCGGGTGTAGGGCCTCCTGTTTCTTGCCTCTGCGTAGTAAGTTTCTGACCTGCCTGGAGCTAGGCCTAACTTTGTCTCTGTCCTGCGCTGGCTGACCTTGTGGTAGGGCCTTCTCTTGGAGTTCACGCTCCCAGTATGCGGGGCCTAAGCGTCTCCTGGCTCTGTTACATATCAGCACCTTAGCGATCCTGGGACTTGTAGTTCTCCAGGGATTCCGGTTATGCCTTACTGGGTCATAGAGATACCGGTAAGCTCGGATCCTGTGTCCGGTAAATGCTTCGGGGTGAGCTGGTTAAGCTCCTCTGCCCCTTATGTACTAACTCGCCACTCGCCTTCGGCCTACTCGGGCCCTCACTAGGCTATACACACTAACGGCAGCTTGCCGCGCTTCACTAATCTTACGGCACCGGCACACCTTAAGCTCTATCTGGGCTCCCTGAATCTAGCAAGCAGGAGCCTCGTGCTCCACTGCTGAACTATTAACTGCGTTCTCTAGACTAGACTGAGCTCCACTGCAGACTGACCTCTCTTAGGCTTCTCTACTGCAGGAACTCTTCAGAGGAACTGAACTGCCTAGCTCCACCTTCCCTATTTATATCCCTAACGGGCTCCCTCTGCTGGTCTGAGGTGGAAGGTGAAGATGTGTGAATGTTTATGGGGCCCTCTTGTGGAGGATTCCATCAATGCACTCTTCTAGGATCTGTGATACCAAGCGCAGCGGGGCATCACAGATGCTATTGACGACGAGGTTAGGTTGCGCCTTCCTGAACAGAGACGGAGTACTGGAAGCACGTCAACAACTGCATCCTCAACCACAACTCTGCCTCTGACCACAAGTCGTAGTGGCTCTTCAGGTCACATGGGCTCTAAGCCTTGCATAGCCTGGGCATTTATTCAGATCGATAAGGATGACCCAACTCGTGTTATCTGTAATATTTGTCAGCAAAAGCTAAGTAGAGGCCAAAAAATCCATAGTTTGAGTACTTCATGCATGTACCGTCACATGGATATGAAGCATAAGTTGCAGTGGGAAGCTCACTGTGCTACAATGCGGCCTAGCCGGCTGGGCCAACCACCGTCTGCCCCATCTTGTGCATCCGCAGCCTCTTCATCCTCTGTGACTGGGGGGACAGCAGTCACACATGTTTTTGGACGCAGACCTGCCACCTCTTTGCCCGCAACAGCCAGTGTGATTGGCAGGTCGTCAGTTCATTGGGAAGTGGAAACACCTGCTAGTGTTGAGCGCTCTCCGACATCGAGAGCACCACCTTTGGATCAAGGCAACCTAACATGTCCGCCTGCATCTTCCTCACAGACCGGCAGTTTGCCGGGGACACCCTACTCAACACCGTCTAAGCACAACAGCCAGCCCTCGGTCCCTCAGATGTGGAAAAGTAAAAGACCATTTCCTCCTAGCCATGAGAAAGCTAAGAGGTTGAATTTCACCATCTGCAAGCTGTTGGCTACAGAAATGCTGCCTTTCCACCTGGAGGACACAGAGGATTTTCAAGACCTTATGTCTGTCACAGTGCCCCAGTACCAGATGCCCAGTCGGCACTACTTCTTAAAGAAAGGTGTGCCTGCGCTCCACTAGCATGTCGCACACAACATCACCGCTTCTTTGAGAAACTCTGTGTGTGACAGGGTGCACTTCACCACAGACACTTGGACGAGAAGGCATGGACAGGGGCGTTACATGTCGCTGACTGGGCACTGGGTAACTATGGTGACAGCAGGACAAGGGGCTGCTGTCCAAGTCTTACCGTCCCCACGAGTTGTGCGTCAATCCTCTTTATCTCGAAGTTCCTCCACTGCTTCTGCCTCCTCAACCTCCTCTTGGTCCTCCACCTGCACCCAAAGCCTGTCTGGTAATGCCACCTGCTTTCTAACTGCGCAGAAGGAATCCTGCACACCTCCTTACTATGCTGGCAGCAGGGCTCAACGGCATCATTGTTTACTTTGAAATGTCTGGGAAATGTGAGTCACACAGCTGAGGAGTTGTGGTCAGCTCTGGAGACCCAGTTTCATGAAAGGTTGTCTCCACTGGACCTGCAACCAGGGAAGGCCATGTGCGACAATGCTGCAAACCTGGGTGCGGCACTTCGCCGGGGCAATGTCACACACGTGCCTTGTATGGCTCACGTGTTGAACCTGGTTGTCCAGCAATTTTTAGCCCACTATCCCGGACTAGATGGCCTTCTGCAGAGGGCACGGTCGCTGTGTGCTCACTTCCGCCGTTCGCATCCCGCAATTCAACGACTTACATCTCTACAGAAGTCGTTGGGCCTGCCAGTTCACCGGCTGAAATGCGATGTGCCGACACGGTGGAATTCAACTCTGCACATGTTGCAGCGACTGTGGCAGCACCGACAAGCCCTGGTGCAATACGTTCTGACGTATAGCCTGGGCCAACGAGATCCAGAGGTGGGGCAAATCACGCTGCAGGAGTGGTCTCAGATCAGGGACCTATGAAGTTGACGCGCCCCCTGGGCCATGGGGTACCCTGAGCCGGGCCGGTAGACGCTGGGGGTTGTAGTCACTGTGGCGGTGACCCAGTCCGTGACCCAGGGCGGTCAATCCAAGGGTAATTTGTATATATGGATTTTATAATGTCTGACTACGCCACCTGTGGAGTGCGGCCAAAGGGGCCGTCGCTGCGGAACAGTCCTCTGAAGCTGGTGGTTTTGCAGCAACGGTATTATTACTCACCACAGGAAGAGTGTAGCTTCAGGACAGTGTGGGTGGATGATGGTGGTTGTAGTGCAGGGAGTCAGTAATGAACACAGAGTCCGTGTGATGCCGTCTCAAGATATTACTCACAGTTGTTGTAGTCCAGATTACAGGTACCAGAGCAATCTCCCCCGTCGTGCTGTGCATACTCAGTGAGGGGCTCAGTCCACCCCGAGATAGCTCCGGAGTACTTAGCAGGACCCCCTTCTGTGTGTCCTTTCTCTGGCCTTCTCCCTGCACCTCACACCCAGTGACACTTCTATCCGGTATCCTCGGGCCTTGGCGGGTGACGTGTGTTCCGTCCCCTGGGTCCTATGTGGCTACCTTCTTAGTGAGACTGGTGTGGACTTTGGCTTGCAGTACATGAAATGCAGCAGCCTCCGGTTTCTAGTTGAGCCTTGCTGTTTCTCTGCTAGTTGAGGGACCGGTTCCCCTTATCTGGCCTGACCCCTCTACCTCCTGGTAGCAGCGGGAGTACGGGTGGCCTTCTGCATGGCCCGTAGCCGTAGGGTCCCTTCGGTTCCTGGAGCCTTCCAGCTCCCACTCCTCTCTTCTCTCCTTCAGTCCTGGGCCTCCCAGGCTAGGCCCGCCTCCGGAGCAGAGCTCATGCCTAGTCTCTGCTCCTGTCACTCTTCCTCCTCTGTCTGGCTTGCTCTTTCTAAGATGGCTTCCTATTTATACTCTCCTTGTCATGTGCTCCCCTAAGCTGCTCCCCTAAGCACCCACTACATAGGACCCTCAAACCAGCTAGGGACCTGGGACTGTGCTCTCCCTTAGGAGCAATCTCGCCCTACCCCCACTGCGGGTATGTGTTGGATGCAGGAGTCAGGGTCCCGAGCCATACGCCTTCCTTACCTGAGGGTGAGAAACCACACCTCTGGGTGAGATGCAGTAACTCTGTGGCGACTGAACCCTCAGGGGCGCCACACACCCTTCTGCACAGTTTTGAAATGGCAACAAAGATGTTTAGTGCTGACGACTATGCCATTATCAGCATGACTATTCCGGTGATTTACATGCTGGAGCACACATTAAACAGAATTCAGAGTCAGGTGGTGGGACAAGAGGAGGTGGAGGAAGTAGAGGAGGAGTCGTATGCGGAAGGGATAACATCTCCAAGGTCCAGACGGTTGGCAGCACCAAGGCGGCAGGCATGGGAGGGTGGGGGAGAGGGATTAACCAGGGCGCATGGTAGCAGCCAAACTGTTGAGGAAGGTGCAGGAGCCGAGGAAGAAGTGGAGGACGAACTGGCGATGGGCATGGAAGACTCATCAGATGAGGGAGACCTTGATCACATTTCTGTTGTGCGAGGTTGGAGGGAGAAGGCAGAGGAAGGAAGCATGATTCTTACCTCGCTACCAACACAACAAGGACTTGGTACTTCTGGATGCGCAAGACACATGAGTGCCTTCTTGCTGCACTACCTGCAACATGACCCCCGGATTGTCAGAATTCAAAGTAATCCCGACTACTGGGTTGCCACACTCTTAGATCCCCGGTACAAAAGTATATTTGCCGAAATAATTCCTGCCATAAAAAGGTATTGACGAATGCAGGAGTATCTGCAGACGCTGTTGCAGAATCTTACATGTGCTTTTCCACAAAACACCAGTGGTGCACGTAGTGAATCTCACAGTTCTAACTTGCCAACGGTGGGACTGTCGAGTCTTCATCACTCAAACAGTAACAGTAACACAGTATCTGCTGGTAACAGCAATTTTGTGGAATCGTTTCACCACTTTTTTAGACCATCCTTTGCAAGGCCACAGGAGACAAGAAGTCTGACACATAGTCAATGCCTAGAGAGGATGGTACAGGAGAATCTCCAAGTGAACATCGAAGCCATGACTGTGTCACTGGACCCTTGCTCATTTTGGTATTCCAATCTGGAATAATCGCCGGAGCTCGCCACTCACGCCTTGGAGATCTTGTCATGCCATGCAGCCAGCGTTCTCTCTGAACGTGTGTTCAGCGCTGCTGGTGGTGTGCTGACAGATAAGCGCACGCGGCTGTCCACTGAGAATGTAGACAGACTCACGTTCATAAAGATGAACAAATCATGGATTCGCAAGGACATTTCTACCCCTGTGTCATCCTTGGGAGACTAAAAGCTTGGGGATTTGGTAAAATCACCTCACCAACCGTTTTAAGCAACAGTGGGGCAATTGATGCCACTTAACCCTAGAACGCATGACCATAAAAATCTACACTTTCACATACCTGGGGCCCTTTAGGCCCGTGTGCAAATAACATGGAATAACTCAAACTCAAATGACAAACAACTATATACATGAAGAATACCTAGAGTTTCAAAATTCTAACTAAAGTAATCTTGCAGAAAATAGAAAACAATTAACTGGGCGGGCCTGCAAGGCCACAGGTATGCGTTCTAGGGTTAAGTGGTGTCTGTGCCACAATTTTGGGAGTCCCCTTGCTGTGTCTTACGTGACGTTGGCATCGTCAATTCCAGGTGGGTTGGGTCGCACCCCCCCCCTTTTAACTGTAAGAAACTACATACACTATGGCTTGGGGTAACACAGATGGTTGAGTCTGAAGAGCTGTTTACTCAGAGGTCTGCTCCAAATCTTCAGTGTCTGCTAGTCAGCGTAGAATTTTTAACTGCATCTAGCCTAGGCAATACTTTGGGCGTAGTAGCCCAGCTGCGAAGCAAGCTGCACCGCCTGTGTATCTAATAAGAATTTTTAAAAGAATCTAGCCTAGCCAGACTGTGGGGACCCCCAACCAAACCCAGACGCTCAGCCCCCCTACCGCCCCCCTTTCATGAACAATACAATAATGTAACTCTTACAACTGGATGGGTGAGGAACGGTCACAGCTTTATTAACTCTTTATACTCATTCCATTAGAAAGGCATTTTATTTCTAAAATAATTCAGCTTGTTGCAGCATGCCCTGGGTCCCCACTCCGGCAAGTTGGCCAACAAGTGTAACTCTCCAACATGTCCTTTCTATTTCCAGGCCACGGAGGATCCAGCGTACTCGTATGCAGGACTCTGACCCCCACCCATCACTCTTAACGCTTGTTCCACTCCGTCCTGGAGTCCTGACAGGAATATGTCCTGTCAAATATCTATTAAGTGAACACTGTCGGGCCGTATGAGGCCTGCTTTATCTCCTTCCAGTTGTCGGTGTCGTATCACTACACCGCCTCTGTCTCTTCTAAATTTTGCCATCCGAATATTTATTACCCGCCTTGTCCATTCGATGGCCGTGATGTCTCGCGCACCTTGCCATACCGCTATCGGCACAATCTCTGACCATACTATAGCTAATTTTGTGAAAAATTCTCTGAAGCGCTCAGTGTCTAGTTTCATTATTGCCATTAGTTATGCGCTCTTGTGATGACCTAGGTTGTTTCCCCTGGCCTGTATAACTAAGATGACCGGACCTCTTGCCTCTCTCCCTACCTTGATTACCTCCATTAGTACCTGTGGCCATAGCAGGCCTCTAATACCTCTCCAGTTGAAATATGTGTTATGAAACTCTAATTTCCTCCCACCTGGGCGGACTTTCGCCCTTTTTTGTGCCAAATATATATACGAGTGGCCTATCACTCACACTGTTGGCTTAGCGTCACCTGTAAAAGAAACAAACCACGTTAGGATAACAAGTCCGGTCTTATGTATCTCGCCAAACACGTGGATTGCCATCTCCCTATCCTCTGAACTTCCGTTTCTGACAGTCCTGCTCTTGCTGCTTCCGTGGCCGCACCTATGCGGAATGAGTGTGTCTCGTAATCTTTGGGGTGGTTCCCTGCCGATGTTATGCATTTATTAAATATAGCTTGGAACAGGTATCTTGATAATGGCGTTCCATCAATGTGTGATAGGAAGAAATTACTTTGTGATCTGATGGTTAGATATGTTTTTACTATTGTTACCCGACTCAGTGTACCGTTTGTGGGTTGTAGAAGTACCCAAGTACCCCTGCCCGCTGGAACCGTTTTCGATTGGTGTATGCGTAGACGTATTGCATTATTGGCTATGACTACGTCCTGGTGTAATAAGCCTCCACTGGTGGTAATTTTGGATTGAGGGACTAATTCGCTTATACATAGCGCCCCGAAGAAGGCGATCACAAATGCAGTAGACATTAGTGTTGCTTCAAATTGTGAGTGTCATGTTAATGGTGTTAGGGATATGATGTGAGAAATCAGTTTTAGTGACACGGGACGGGACGTCTACATTCCTGACTTGGCTGACCCCTTTTCCACCCTTTTATGGATTGCCTGATGATGAATCTTTGTCACATCTCCCCAATTCAGTAGTTGGAAGTGAAATGCTACTCCGGTCAGACACCGCTGCGCTGACGCTCCTGATATGCCCCTCATCATTAGCTGGTGGAGAAATTCTATGGTGACTTGTGATCTGGCTTGTTCACATTGGTCAACCCGTCTGCCTGCTACTAGTCGTGTCCACTCTTCCCATGCCTTACCGTATGCTTGCCACGTTGACGGGGCAACTAACGCTCTGATTAATGGCATCAACTATTCGCCACTAGATCCCATAGGGAGGGTGGGCAACTGTTGCCCGATGGGTGGGCGTTGTGGAAGAGCTCTGTGAAAATCTGCCAATTGAATTGTTATAAAGCGTTAGCAGCAGCTTTATACCCCTCAGCATAGTGGCTAGCGCGGACCCATACATTGTGTTTTAGGCACAGGAATGCTAGCCTGCGTAGTAGGCCTAGCACTGGGAGAGACGATGATGCCATCTTATTAATGCAGTGCGCTAGGCTGGTGTTTTGTGTTATGAAGCGTATATTTTTGTTAGCCAGGCGCGCGCCCCATATTTCTATTGCTACCACTATTGGGAAAAATTATTTTCAGGGCTAGATGCAGCTAAAAATTATTATTAATTTCAAAGCTGGTGGAGCTTGGTATAGATGGCCTAATACAATGAGTCCCACACACTGCTAGAAGCCCAAATATTTTTTCAGAGCTAGATGCAGATAAAAATTATTTTTAATTTGCAACCTGATGGAGGTCAGTATAGATGGACTAATAGACCAAGTCCCACACACTGCTAGAAGCCCAAATATTTTTTCAGAGCTAGATGCAGATAAAAATTATTTTTAATTTGCAACCTGATGGAGGTCAGTATAGATGAACTAATAGACCCAGTCCCACACACTGCTAGAAGCCCAAATATTTTTTCAGAGCTAGATGCAGAAAAAAATTATATTCAATTTGCAGCCAGATGGAGGTCAGTATAGATGGACTAATAGAACAAGTCCCACTCACTGCTAGAAGCCCAAATATTTTTTCAGAGCTAGATGCAGAAAAAAATGATATTCAATTTGCAACCTGATGGAGGTCAGTATAGATGGACTAAAAGACCAAGTCCCACACACTGCTAGAAGCCCAAATACTTTTTCAGAGCTAGATGCAGATAAAAATTATTTTTAATTTGCAACCTGATGGAGATCAGTATAGATGGACAAATAGACCAAGTCCCACACATTGCTAGAAGCCCAAATATTTTTTCAGAGCTAGATGCAGATAAAAATTATTTTTAATTTGCAACCTGATGGAGGTCAGTGTAGATGGACTAATAGACCAAGTCCCACACACTGCTAGAAGCCCAAATATTTTTTCAGAAGTAGATGCAGAAAAAAATTATATTCAATTTGCAACCTGATGGAGGTCAGTATAGATGGACTAATAGAACAAGTCCCACACACTGCTAGAAGCCCAAATTTTTTTTCTGAGGTAGATGCAGAAAAAAATGATATTCAGTTTGCAACCTGATGGAGGTCAGTATAGATGGACTAATAGAACAAGTCCCACACACAGCTAGAAGCCCAAATATTTTTTCAGAGCTAGATGCAGATAAAAATTATTTTTAATTTGCAACCTGATGGAGATCAGTATAGATGGACTAATAGACCAAGTCCCACACACTGCTAGAAGCCCAAACATTTTTTCAGAAGTAGATGCAGAAAAAAATGATATTCAATTTGCAACCTGATGGAGGTCAGTATAGATGGACTAATAGAACAAGTCCCACACACTGCTAGAAGGCCAAATATTTTTTCAGAGCTAGATGCAGATAAAAATTATTTTTAATTTGCAACCTGATGGAGATCAGTATAGATGGACTAATAGACCAAGTCCCACACACTGCTAGAAGCCCAAACATTTTTTCAGAAGTAGATGCAGAAAAAAATGATATTCAATTTGCAACCTGATGGAGGTCAGTATAGATGGACTAATAGAACAAGTCCCACACACTGCTAGAAGGCCAAATATTTTTTCAGAGGTAGATGCAGATAAAAATTATTTTTAATTTGCAGAATGATGGAGGTCAGTATAGATGGACTAATAGAGAAAGTCCCACACACTGCTAGAAGCCCAAATATTTTTCAGAGCTAGATGCAGACAAAAAATTATTTTTAATTTGCAACCTGATGGAGGTCAGTATAGATGGACTAATAGAGAAAGTCCCACACACTGCTAGAAGGCCAAATATTTTTTCAGAGCTAGATGCAGATATAAATTATTTTTAATTTGCAACCTGATGGAGGTCAGTGTAGATGGACTAATAGAGAAAGTCCCACACACTGCTAGAAGGCCAAATATTTTTTCAGAGCTAGATGCAGAAAAAAATTATATTCAGTTTGCATCCTGATGGAGGTCAGTATAGATGGACTAATAGAACAAGTCCCACACACAGCTAGAAGCCCAAATATTTTTTCAGAGCTAGATGGAGATAAAAATTATTTTTAATTTGCAACCTGATGGAGATCAGTATAGATGGACTAATAGACCAAGTCCCACACACTGCTAGAAGCCCAAACATTTTTTCAGAAGTAGATGCAGAAAAAAATGATATTCAATTTGCAACCTGATGGAGGTCAGTATAGATGGACTAATAGAACAAGTCCCACACACTGCTAGAAGACCAAATATTTTTTCAGAGGTAGATGCAGATAAAAATTATTTTTAATTTGCAGCCTGATGGAGGTCAGTATAGATGGACTAATAGAGAAAGTCCCACACACTGCTAGAAGGCCAAATATTTTTTCAGAGCTAGATGCAGACAAAAAATTATTTTTAATTTGCAACCTGATGGAGGTCAGTATAGATGGACTAATAGAGAAAGTCCCACACACTGCTAGAAGGCCAAATATTTTTCAGAGCTAGATGCAGATATAAATTATTTTTAATTTGCAACCTGATGGAGGTCAGTATAGATGGACTAATAGAGAAAGTCCCACACACTGCTAGAAGGCCAAATATTTTTTCAGAGCTAGATGCAGAAAAAAATTATATTCAGTTTGCAACCTGATGGAGGTCAGTATAGATGGAATAATAGAACAAGTCCCACACACAGCTAGAAGGCCAAATATTTTTTCAGAGGTAGATGCAGATAAAAAATATTTTTAATTTGCAGCCTGATGGAGGTCAGTATAGATGGACTAATAGAGAAAGTCCCACACACTGCTAGAAGGGCAAATATTTTTTCAGAGCTAGATGCAGACAAAAAATTATTTTGAATTTGCAACGTGATGGAGGTCAGTATATATGGACTAATAGAACAAGTCCCACACACTGCTAGAAGGCCAAATATTTTTTCAGAGCTAGATGCAGAAAAAAATTATATTCAGTTTGCAACCTGATGGAGGTCAGTATAGATGGACTAATAGAACAAGTCCCACACACTGCTAGAAGCCCAAATATTTTTTCAGAGCTAGATGCAGAAAAAAATTATATTCAATTTACAACCTGATGGAGGTCAGTATAGATGGACTAATAGAATGATGCTATGCCCAAAAGATTTTACTTCACTAGGTGCAGTAAAAAAATTGGTATTCTATACACAGGTGGTATGTCTTGCAACACAAATAGGCTACTCCACTGACTAACACACTCTGCAATAGGCCAAAAAGGATTAGCTTTGCTAGATTCAGCCAAATGCTGTGAAAAAAACTTGCACAGCACTGGCACAGACCTGCCTGGCAAAAACTGATAGGAACTGATGTAACCTAGTCCTGAAAAGGACTGCAATTACAATTAGTCTTTACTCCCACAATCTATCTATTTAAGAGCACAGACCTGCCTGATAAAAGTCATAGGAAATGCTGTAATCTAGTCCTTAAAAGGACTGCAATCACAACTATTCCCTACTCCCAAGCTATCTGTAGATTTGTGCGAAAATTGGCTTGAAATTAACAAGGTATAGCGCACACAGCAACAGCGGTGCCGTCTAACACGCAGCTGCAGCAGTGAGAAAATGGTGGCGACAGGGAAAATGGCTGGGTCTTATAGGGCAAGGACATGTGACATAAACTGCCAATGACACATGCCCTTGCTTGTGTGAAAAAAAGCACTTCGCTCCGTGTGTGCGCTGCTGATAGGCTGACAGATTGCACCTCCCCACTGTAAATGCGGGAAAGAGAAAAAAAAATGGAGTTCTTCATTATTCCTGCAGAGATCCATCCCCTGCCCCTCCCCCCACCCCGCTGTACACTCAAACTGCGTATTAACATTAATTTTCATCATTACTGAGAAAAAATCCAGTTATGATTTTGGTGCACGAACAGTTATCGAACATAACCTCGAACAGCCGAATTTTTCTCAAATCGTTCGTGTTCGCCGAACGGCTCGAACACCGCCCAAAACAGCTCGAATTTGAGATTGGCGAACAGTTCGAGTAGAACAACGCTCATCTCTACTGAAGAGTTGTGGACAGCTCTGAAAAAGCAGGCAGATCTGTTGCTCACACCGCTGAACCTACAGCCAGGCATGGTCGTGTGTGACAGTGGCCGGAACCTGGTGGCGGCTCTGAGGAGAGGCTTGCTCACACACGTACCATGCCTGGCCCATGTGCTTAACCTCGTGGTTCAGAGGTTTCTCAAATCCTACCCGGAGCTGCCGGATCTGCTTGTTAAAGTACGCCGCCTGTGTGCCCAATTTAGAAAGTCACCTACAGCTTCCGCCGCCCTTGCCGTGTTTCAGCAGCATTTGCAGCTTCCGGCTCACAGACTGGTGTGTGATGTCCCCACGCGTTGGAACTCTACACTGCAGATGTTGGGAAGGATTTGTGAGAAGAAGAGTGCAGTTGTTGAGTACCAGGATCAACAAGGCCTTTGGTATTGAGGTCAGACTCCACACATAAGACCTCAGGAGTGGACATGGATGTCAGACATATGTACCGTCCTCCAAAACTTTGAGGACTCCACCAAGATGGTGAGTGGCGATGACACCATAATTAGCATCACCATCCTGCTTCTCTGTCTTCTGAAATGCTCTCTGCTCACAATCAAAGAGGATGCATTGCAGGCGGAGCACGATGAGATGGAGCAAGCAACCATACAGGGTGATTACACACAGCCCAGCCTCATCTCATCCCAAAGTGGATTGGGTGACAATGAGGAAGAGGAGGAGGAGGAGGAAGAACAGGAGCTAGTTTCATGCGCTATAGATGGTACTACCTGCACAACTGTCATACCGTCTGTCCAGCGTGGATAGCCACAGGACAGAGAGGAGGAGAAGGAGGAGAGCATGGTCAGTCATCCTCTTGGTGAGGACACGGAAGTCTTGCCTGTTAGCAGTCTGGCACGCATGGCTGAGTTTAAGTTACGCTGCCTTTCCCATGACCCTCGAGTTCTCAAAATTTTGGGTGACAGTCATTACTGGTTGGTGACACTTCTAGACCCACGCTACAAGGAGAACTTTATATCTCTTTTTCCTGAGGAGGACAGGTCTACAAAAATGGGGCAGTACCAGAAGGCCCTTGTTGCGGACAACCAAGGAGTACAGGTGAGAGAGACACAACTTCAATCCAGCAGAGGCAGGGGAACACTGTCAAAGTTCTGGGAGAATTTTCTCAGCCCCTCCCATCGCACAGGCCCTGAGGCACGGGATACTCTCACAAGGAGTGCAAAGTTTGCAAAGATGCTGAGGGAGTACCTTGCCGACCGTACCAACGTCCTCCATGATTCCTCTGTTTCTTATAATTATTGGGTATCCAAGCAGGATACGTGGAATTAACTGGCTCTCTACGCCTTGGAGGTCCTGGCCTGCCCTGCCGCCAGTGTATTATCAGAGCGGGTTTTTAGTGCTGCTGGTGGAATTATAACTGATAAGAGCATCTGTCTTTCAACTGAAAATGCTGACAGGCTGACTCTTATAAAAATGAACAAGGGCTGAATTGGGCCAGACTTCTCAACACCACCGAATGCTACCAGCGTAACATAAACTCTAATCCAGTGTCTTTTCTTGGGAGGTGTATTGCCATGCACGTTTTCATACCCAGACATGGGTATACGCTTCCTGATTTTGGCTATTTGCTCTTGTCCTCCTCCTTCTCCTCATCCTCCACCACCATATCACCAGGGTGACCGTGGTCCATGATGCAACACCCACATAATTTTTTTAAAGGGTGTTTATGATGCCTGTAACATTTTTTTTATACAGTATGTTCATGTATACATACCCCCCAGGGGTAAATGTTTGTCAGCCCATACATTTAGGGCTCCAAATTTTTTGCAACCCTTGCATTCACTGCATAGGCAAACACAATAGGAGACCTACTTCCTAATAATGGGAACATTGTTTTCAGGAGGCCCTCCTCTAAGTCTCTTCCAAGGGGTTATTGGGGTGCGTCCAAATTTTCAAAGTGGTATTGGGGTGCGTCCAATTTTGGGCAGCCCTGCCACTCACTACATATGCAATAACAGTATAGAAAATTCACTCTTTAGTAATAGGAACAATAAAACATAGCCGGCTGATGGCTCTCTAAGAATAGTGAGGGCCGACTGCTGGCCCTTTAAGAATAGTAAAGACCGCCTGATGGCCCTATAAAAATAGGCTTTGTGACTTTCAAAGTCCCTCCTTCATAAATGAAACACAATGTGTCTGATGATATCTCACACACCACATGGCCAGATAAGGTTGTAAAATGTTAAAATGACATTTCCTGGTGAATGCATTTGTCACCGTTGAAAGCAATGCAAAAGTGAAAAAACGCATCAAAAACACTACGTGGGAACATAGCCCAAGGTGTGGAGGAGAATTTTTGTTTTTGGTTATTTATTTTGCTTTATATATAAGTCATTACCCTGGAAAGGATGTTCCTTAACATATTTCCCAGGAAAATCCATTTTGATTTGGTTTTTTATGTTTCATTGTGAGTCCGTAAAAGTGGCGTAATACCTCTGACAATGTCTTTGACAGAAGTGACCTGAGAGTCAGAAATGCTTCCAGGGGTCTTCCCCATGCTGTTCCCATGTCATTTGAGCACTGTTCCCATCGATTTGGGCAATTTTTAGGCCCTCTACAGACCGCCGGGGGGAGCCGCCTGAAAAATTCTCGAGTTTCCCATAGACTTACATTGGGCTCGTTGCTCGGGTCGAGCACCCGAGTATTCCAATGTGCTCGACCCGAGCATCGAGCACCCGAGCATTTTAGAGCTCGCCCATCACTAATAGTCTATTCTTAAAGGGGTTGTGCAGTCTTGTGATGAAAGTCTGCCATCACTCTATGCGACTGTAGGCTACTTCATCCTTACAGCATGTGCACAACACACTGTCAAGATTCATCAAGGTTGCCAACTAGAGGGAGTGCAAGTATGCAAGTTGCATACTTCTAGTCACATTCCTACTAGACGTGCTCGGCCACGCTTGGTTCAACCTCATTGAGCAAGGACAAGCACGTCTCTTTAGCATGTCACCACATGTATGTAAATTGCATACTTGCAGTCTCATGAACACACTCTCTCAACAGCAACAACAGAGAATCCTGACAGTGTACGGTGCACGTGCTCTAGGGATTCAGAAGCCTGCAGTCACATAGAGTGACTGTGGACTTTCATTAGAGGCCTGGACAACCCCTGTAAACATTAGGGAACAGGTTTTACTCTTTCCTATAAAAGTATTCTTAAGGCTTATCCTGGGATGTCCAACCAAAATGTCTAAAATTTATAATTTTTAGCAATGTTTGCCTTGAGGTATATTGCTTTCTCATAAAATAGGTATATTTTACTGAATTATAGGGGTTTTTCACGGCATTGATATTGTTGACCTATCCTTATGAACGGTCATCAATTTCAGATTTAAGGTGGTGTGACACCTGGCACCCCCACCAATCAACTGTTATTAGTGCTTGCAGTAAATAGTGAACATCATCGCTCCTTAATACTGTTTATTGGCCACTGCTGGTTACCGCAGATCAGATCCTATTTGATAGCTAATCAATGAGGTTCCAGTCCGACATCTGGCACCCAAACTGATCTGATATTGATGACCAATTATAACATTTATTCATCAATATCGTTGTAGTGAAAAATGCAGAGACTTTAAACTGATGACACAAGTCTATGAGTTTCAAATATCTAATAAATAATTTATCCTCTATGTATCCAATTTCTGAACCAAAATGCTGAATTACAATTCCTTACTAAAACCTGATAGTAATTGTTTGGTATTATGTTACAAATATGCGACCAAAAAAAGGAGAAAAACTTGGTGGAAATCAAAATTTTCAAGATGGTGCTACCAGTAGCTTAGCTACGGGGGGGCAGAGGGTGCGGCCGCCCTGGGCCCCATGCTCTATAGGGGCCCACCCAGAGGTACGCTACGTTTAACTGTATTAGCGTGTGCCAATACAGTTAAACTCTGCAGCAGAGCAGGGAGACACAATCTCCCTGCACTGCCACTATGGGGCCCATGAGTTGGGCCCCCCCCGCAAGTTCAACTGTATCAGCATCTACTGATACAGTTGAAAGCGATGGAGAAGGGAGCATCAGCTGAAGCTTCCTCCCCCATCAATCTTCCGCGGCGTCTGATGTCTCAGCGCGATTACGTCACTAAGTGGCATCCTCTACGCTGAGATGTGCGATGCTCACATCACAAGCTGTGGCCGCGAATGAGGAGGAGAGGTGAGTATTGTATTTTATTTTTTTTAGAACAATTGTGGTGGCCATTAAACTGTATTGAGGACTATGGGGGTGCATAATACTATAAGTGGGTGCAATTATACTATAGGGTGTGCATTGTACTGAACGAGGGTGCATTGTACTGAACAGGGGTGCATAATAATATAGGTGGTGCATAATACTGAATGGGGGTGCATTATACTGAATGGGGGTGCATTATACTATATGGGGTGCATTGTACTGAACGGGAGTGCATTGTACTGAACGGGCTATGGGGTGCATTATGCTGTATGGGCTATGGGGTGCATTATGCTGTATGGGCTATAGGGTGCATTATGCTGTATGGAGGACTATGCATGGGCTTTAAACTATATGCAAGCAATTGTACAGTATGAAGGTTTGTGTGGGGTCCACTATGCTGTGTGTAGAGGTGGTGGGCCATTATATGGTATGTAGGCCCATTATACTGCATGGAGGGCTGTGTGGGGGTCTCAGTTATGGGATCATACTGTGTTGGGGTCACTATACTTTTCCGGGGCAGTTGAGGGGTGGGGTACAGTAGGGCCATATACTTTATGAATGCAATGAAAGGGTAATCTAAGACTCCAGTACGAGTACATGCAGTAATAGGGACACATGTTTCAGCAGCGGATCAGTATTGGGGTATCAGCAGGATAAGGTGTTTGTGCAGGTTGGGGATAATAGTGCCTAAAATGTGAGAAGTCATATGTGTCTTTGCTGTAATCTTTGCAGCTGAGTCCTGGCTGGAAGAAGTTGCCATGTCAGTCTGGGCCAGATGGAAAAGACGGGAAAAGTGAATAACTCCACCAGAAAGATCGTCATCTGTAAGTCACCATCAATAACTGTACTGTGATCTCTTACATGTTCTGCAGGACTAGTATCTACCACTACAGGGTGGGCCATTTATATGGATACACCTAAATTAAATGGGAATGGTTGGTGATATCAACTTCCTGTTTGTGGCACATTAGTATATGGGAGGGGGAAAACTAATCCCCCCCCC
Organism: Phyllobates terribilis; assembly: GCF_046119375.1. Taxonomy (NCBI): domain Eukaryota; kingdom Metazoa; phylum Chordata; class Amphibia; order Anura; family Dendrobatidae; genus Phyllobates; species Phyllobates terribilis. Next base: position 41,160,503 of record NW_027362761.1, on the reverse strand, counting down.
CCCCCCGACCCAAACCCCTAGCTACGCCTCTGGGTGCTACAGATCTAGTTAGAGAAAAGAAAACCAGTAGTAAACAAAAGAAGATGGCAATGAACCTGAAGCACAAGGATCCTAGCAAAGATCCCTTTGTATAATCATCAATGAGATAGTTAATAACTACCGTATATAATTTTTTTAATCCTTGTTTAAATACACGTGATTTAGCAGTTGTAATGCTGTTAATATACTTATTATGTCACTTAACATTTGCTGAGGCTCAGTCACCAGTGGCAGCTAAACAGAAGACTTTAGAAAATACAGAGTGTGTTGTATATACTCTGGCGCAAAGTGATAGTGACCATATATTCTTAATTCCCTTACTGCTTTGCTGATTTTTAAAGGGAACTTTTCACGTCTGAAAACGCTATTAACCTGCAGACATGGTGTTAATTTTCAGGTTCATAGCGTTCTAAAGCTGCCCGGCTGCTGCACTGAAAACCTGGCTACAGGGATGAAATTAGCTTTATTCCTCCTGGTAGCCTCTGGCTTTCAGTCGTAGGGGCGGGGCTAGCACGGCTTGAGTCACTGCTCAGTACATAGTGAGTGACGCCTGTAACCACACCCTGACACTGACTGACAGCCAGCTCTGCACTGATGCACTGCTGCGCCAGCTGTCGGTCAGTGCCAGGCACGTGGTTACAGCCGCTGCCCACTATGTACGGAGAGGTCACTTGAGCAGCTCCGTCCTCTATGACTGAATCCATGAGGCTGCCAGGAGGCATACAGTTCATTTCCTCCGGTTAGCGGGTCTTTCAATGCAGCGGCTGGCAGCTTTAGAGCATTATTAACCTGCAGATTAACACAATATCTGAAGGTTAATAGCATTTTGGGGCGTGACAGGTTCCCTTTAAGTTCTTATTGTATAATTTTTCTAAGCAAACTAACCTAACTTTACTAGTTGTAAAGTCATAAAAGTTTTGATGTGTTTTGTATATTGACTCATTTAACTTAAACTAATTCAATAGAACAAGAATGGAGTCATATACCAAGAAAAAAAATGACATTTTGTTTTCTTTTTGCCTTGATGTTTTATGTCTACCTTAGGCTCTGTTTACACTACCATCCTTCTATAATACATTGAGCTTTAGGTTCTTTCAGGGACTGTAGTTTGTGCTATTTTTGTTGTGAAAACAGTTGGTGGATCAATGCGATCCGTCATGATTTGTTGAGATCTGTTTTAGCTGTTGATCTATCTATCTTAGCTGTTATGGCTATGTTAAGAACAGAATTCTTAGTGTATAATCAAAAGGCAGATTTATTGCAGGCATTTCTGACACTGTCAATTCACCTTCAAAGGGTTTCAAATATCCATGTTCTTCCCACAGACACAAACCTATTCATATGATTGAAGCAATTTACAGTGGAGGAAATTTCTGCAACAAATTTGCCGTGTGTGATCAGAAATGAAGAAACATATTTTCACATAGGAGCACAAGTCTAAAATGTCAAGTCAACAAGCCTGGGTTTTTTAAATGTTGTCAACAATGCCCATAAAATAGTACTGGACATTACGGCAACAGAAAAGCACTTGACAGTACAGGGAAACATATAGACATACTGAAGATATCTGCAGCCCTTTTTTTGTCGTCCTGCAGAAACATCCCCAATATTGATTAAATTAGGGCTTCATATCAAAGGTTTGATATTAATAAGAACCTTTTGTGAATTAACACACAATCCCTACAGTATCCATGCTAGTACATATGAGAAAACCTAGAAAAATAAGTAAGCTTGTTTATATATTTTATCAATATCTTTACTAGTTTTTGATGGAGAATTTGGCCGAGATATTGATTTTATATATAAAATATGAATTTTATATATAGCTAAATTTCAATGATAATATCAATGTGTATCAAGGCACAAGATACATGGGTTGTACTTACAAAAATATATATGTTGCATTATTAGCTGTACTTATCAAAATAGTTCTGTTAGATACACTTTTTTTGATTAGTTTATTTTTGTCCAAAATTATTCACTTACACAAGTGAAAGTGTAAGTAAATAGTTTTACAGTCAACATTTGATTGAGCATCAATGATAATTACCACGTCTTAAATAGACCAAAATTGTTAGTACTCACCAAGGGTATCATAGGTCTTACAACTGAGGTTCTGTTTTGTAGTTGCTTTAGTGCTATAGTTAACATGTTTGAGCAGTTTAGATTTTCCTTCTCCATGCTCGTAAGTTTGCCTTTCAACAGAGAGAAATTGCCGTTCAACCAGTTGTAATCGAGGGTCAGGTTTTTATAGCGATTCTCTACACTCGTCAGGCGCACTTCTGTGCCAACATGGGCATTTCCATACAACATGAAAAGAACCAGACCAAGGATAATGAGGAACTGGATAATGGATAAGAAAAAGAAGAAATATTTGGTATAATACCAGCAGCCTCTGTGCTTAGACTTGAGGGTATCCTTGGACTCCAATCCAAACTTGGCCATTGCATAGCTTGGGTCCATGGCTGGTTCTCAGCTAATGTCTCTCTTTGGCTACTGATAGCAATCAGTAAGCTGTGATCCTTCCTCACAGGAGACTCTGTAAATTTGGCATCTTTACACTTCATCTAGAAGGGGGTTGTAGGACAGGGCGGGGTCAGTCACAATAAGTTTTTGGACATACTGTTTATATTAGTTTTTTTAAGTTCCCAAGTCTGGCTCCTTCCTGCTGCTCAGGATGCATCCAGCTTCCTCAAATTTGTCATAACAGTAAGACCTGTGAAAAGACCTGGATTTAATGAATGGCACTCAAGCAAGCAATGTGGTACCAACTGTAGCATAACCTATGGTTTTAATAATCCAGAATGTGTGCCTTGTATATTAACAGATTGTACAGTGGCATTCCTTTCTGAGATTCCAGAAAGTTTGATGATTATGGACTGTATTGTAGTACAGGGCTACCATTAATCCCCTAAAAGCAAAGTTTCTAGACTATTGGATAAAATAGCAACAAAGACAAACACAAAAGTATTTAAATCCTCAGATACAGATACCTTCTGTTGTGAGTTTTGCCTGTGAGTGGCGCTATCGCTGACCGCTCACCAGGCATCACATGACCTGGCTGCAGCCGGCTTTGACATCCACTGATGTCAGGTCAAGTTTCGGCTGCAGTCGGGCGTGACCCAGTGACGCGTTCCCCGCTGATTGATGGGCTGTGGGCGGGGTTTCTGATTTTGACAGCTGACACCCAGTGCCAGGAGTGGTTCCTGCACCGTTCCCAGCACTTTAACCCCCTAAAAGCTGCAATTGCAGCATTTAGCGAGCAGGCAGAGGGACAGAAGCCTATTTGCTCTTGGATCTGAGACCCTGCGACGTCATCGTGGGGTCCTGATTGTTGCGATGGTGACCCAATGTCATCATGATGACATCCAGGTCGCCAGGCACTAGCAAGGTAGTTAGATCATGCGCAGTGCATGATCTAACTAACTTGTGTCTGCAGGGCTAACAGCTATAAGGCATAGCAGTGATCTTGCATTACTATGCCTTGTAACTGCGATCAGACTGCAGAAAGTGAAAGTCCCATAGTGGAACAAAGTAAAAAAGTAAAAAAAAGTATATACGTGTGTGTGTATATACCCTGCTCAAAAAAATAAAGGTAACACTTAAACAGAATATAACTCCAAGAAAATCAAACTTCTGTGAAATCAAACTGTCCACTTAGGAAGCAACACTGATTGACAATCAATTTCACATGCTGTTGTGCAAATAGAATAGACAATAGATGGAAATTATTGGCAATTATCAAGACACCCTCAATAAAGGAGTGGTTCTGCAGGTGGGGACCACAGATCACATCTCAGTACCATTGCTTTCTGGCTGATGTTTTGGTCACTTTTGAATGTTGATTGTGCTTTCACACTCGTGGTAGCATGAGACGGACTTTACAACCCACAGAAGTTGCTCAGGTAGTGCAGCTCATCAAGGATGGCACATCAATGCGAGCTGTGGCAAGAAAGTTTGCTGTGTCTGTCAGCGTAGTGTCCAGATGCTGGAGGCGCTACCAGGAGACAGGCCAGTACACCAGGAGACATGGAGGGGGCCGTAGGAGGGCAACAACCCAGCAGCAGGACCACTACCTCCGCAGTTGGGTAAGGAGGAACAGGAGGAGCACTGCCAGAGCCCTGCACAATGACCTCCAGCAGGCTACAAATGTGCATGTGTCTGCACAAACAGTTAGAAATCGATTCCATGAGGTTAGTATGAGAGCCCGACGTCCACAGATGGGGGTTGTGCTCACAGCCCAACACCGTGCAGGACACTTGGCATTTGCCACAGAACACCAGGATTGGCAAAGTCGCCACTGGTGCCCTGTGCTCTTCACAGATGAAAGCAGGTTCACACTGAGCACATGTGACAGACGTGACAGCATGACCGGTTTGGCAGTGGGTCAGTAATGGTGTGGGGTGGCATTCTTTGGAGGGCCACACAGCCCTCCATGTGCTCGCCAGAGGTAGCCTGACTGCCATTAGGTACCGAGATGGGATCCTCAGACCCCTTGTGAGACCATATGCTGGTGCGGTTGGCCCTGGGTTCCTCCTAATGCAGGACAATGCCAGACCTCATGTGGCTGGAGTGTGTCAGCAGTTCCTGCAAGATGAAGGCATTGAAGCTAAGGACTGGCCCGCCCGTTCCCCAGACCTGAATCCGATTGAGCACATCTGGGACATCATTTCCCGCTCCATCCACCAACGTCACATTACACCACAGACTGTCCAGGAGTTGGTGGATGCTTTAGTCCAGGTCTGGGAGGAGATCCCACAGGAGACCATCCGCAACCTCATCAGGAGCATGCCCAGGCGTTGTAGGGGGGTCATACAACCACGTGGAGGCCACACACAATACTGAGCCTCATTTTGACTTGTTTTAAGGACATTACATCAAAGTTGGATCAGCCTGTAGTGTGTTTTTCCACTTTAATTTTGGGGGTAACTCCAAATCCAGGCCTCCATTGGTTAATAAATTTGATTTCCATTGATGATTTTTGTGTTATTTTGTTGTCAGCACATTCAACTTTTTACAGAACAAAGTATTCAATGAGAATATTTCATTCATTCAGATCTAGGATGTGTTATTTGAGTGTTCCCTTTATTTTTTTGAGCAGTGTATATATATATATATATATATATATATATATATATATATATATATATATATATATATATATATATATATATATATATATATATATACAGTACAGACCAAAAGTTTGGACACACCATCTCATTTAAAGATTTTTCTGTATTTTCATGACTATGAAAATTGTACATTCACACTGAAGGCATCAAAACTATGAATCAACACATGTGGAATTATATACTTTACAAAAAAGTGTGAAACAACTGAAAATATGTCTTATATTCTAGGTTCTTCAAAGTAGCCACCTTTTGCTTTGATGACTGCTTTGCACACTCTTGGCATTCTCTTGATGAGCTTCAAGATGTAGTCACCGGAAATGGTCTTCCAACTATCTTGAAGGAGTTCCCAGAGATGCTTAGCACTTGTTGGCCCTATTGCCTTCACTCTGCGGTCCAGCTCACCCCAAACCATCTCGATTGGGTTCAGGTCTGGTGACTGTGGAGGCCAGGTCATCTGGCGTAGCACGCCATCACTCTCCTTCTTGGTAGCCATGCTGGTTCAGTATGCCTTCAATTTTGAATAAATCCCCAACAGTGTCACCAGCAAAGCACCCCCACACCATCACACCTCCTCCTCCATGCTTCACGGTGGGAACCAGGCATGTAGAGTTCATCCGTTCACCTTTTCTGCGTCGCACAAAGACACGGTGGTTGGAACCAAAGATCTCAAATTTGGACTCATCAGACCAAAGCACAGATTTCCACTGGTCTAATGTCCATTCCTTGTGTTCTTTAGCCCAAACAAGTCTCTTCTGCTTGTTGCCTGTCCTTAGCAGTGGTTTCCTAGCAGCTATTTTACCATGAAGGCCTGCTGCACAAAGTCTCCTCTTAACAGTTGTTGTAGAGATGTGTCTGCTGCTAGAACTCTGTGTGGCATTGACCTGGTCTCTAATCTGAGCTGCTGTTAACCTGCGATTTCTGAGGCTGGTAACTCGGATAAACTTATCCTCAGAAGCAGAGGTGACTCTTGGTCTTCCTTTCCTGGGGCTGTCCTCACGTGAGCCAGTTTCTTTGTAGCGCTTGATGGTTTTTGCAACTGCACTTGGAGACGCTTTCAAAGTTTGCCCAATTTTTCAGACTGACTGACCTTCATTTCTTAAAGTAATGATGGCCACTTGTTTTTCTTTACTTAGCTGCTTTTTTCTTGCCATAATACAAATTCTAACAGTCTATTCAGTAGGACTATCAGCTGTGTATCCACCTGACTTCTGCACAACACAACTGATGGTCCCAACCCCATTTATAAGGCAAGAAATCCCACTTATTAGACCTGACAGGGCACACCTGTGAAGTGAAAACCATTTCCGGTGACTACCTCTTGATGCTCATCAAGAGAATGCCAAGAGTGTGCAAAGCAGTCATCAAAGCAAAAGGTGGCTACTTTGAAGAACCTAGAATATAAGACATATTTTCAGTTGTTTCACACCTTTTTGTTAAGTATATAATTCCACATGTGTTAATTCATAGTTTTGATGCCTTCAGTGTGAATGTACAATTTTCATAGTCATGAAAATACAGAAAAATCTTTAAAGGAGAAGGTGTGTCCAAACTTTTGGTCTGTACTGTATATATATATTGTACCCACAAATAAACATTATTATGAATAAATCCCCCCAAAAAACAATAAAAGTACACATATTCGGTATCGCCGCATCCAGAACGACCTTATCTATAAAAATGTCCCACGAGTTAACCCCTTCAGTGAACACCATAAAAATAATAAATAAAAAACGAGGCAAAAGACTATGCTTTATCATCATACTGCCGAACAAAAAGTGGAATAATACGCGATTAAAAAGACAAATATAAATAAAAATGGTATTGCTGAAAATATCATCTTGTCCCGTAAAAAACAAGCCACCGTACAGCTCTGTCCGCGGAAAAATTAAAAAAGTTATAGCTCTCAGAATAAAGCGATGCAAAAATAATTATGTTTTCTACAAAATAGTTTTCATTGTGTAAAAGCACCAAAACATAAAAAAGATATGTGTGGCATTGCTGTAATTGCACTGACACGAGCAGTAAAGCTACTTTATCAATTTTACGATATTCGGGGCGGCATAAAAAAAATCCTCATAAAACAATACCTGAGTTGTTGGTTTTTGTTTATTCTGCCTCCCAAAAATCGAAATAGAAAGCGATCAAAAATGTCATGTGCCCAAAAATGGTACCAAAAAAAAGTCAACGAGTCCCGCAAAAAACAAGTCCTCACATCACTCTGTCGGCAAAAATGTGGAAAAATTATAACTCTCAAAATATGGTAATGCAAAAACTAGGTTTTGCAAAATAAAAGTGCCTTTTAGTGTGTGACACCAGCCAAGCATAAAATCCCAATATAAATCTATCTCTGTAATTGCAAGTCCTCACTCAGGTTTGACATCTATAAACGGAAATATAGGGGGCTTCCATGTTACTGTAGCACAAAGGCTCTGGAAAAGCGACATGGCCCTTGCCCCCCAAAAGAAAATCAGCAAATTCTGTGCTCCCTTCTGAGCTCCAGTGTGCCTAAACCACAGTTAGCGTTCACATGTTTGCCATTTCTGTAGTGATGAGAGCCTGCCTAATTTACGGGTGCATGTCTCCAGAAGCACGAGCTGGGCATAACGTACCGGTCGCTACAATGGCAGTTTGCAATTTTCACTCAGCAACAGCCACTGCTGCTTGTTTCTGGAAAACACGCTCACGAGAAATTGCACAACACATTTTGTGGTCCATTTTTTCCTGGTACTCTTGCAAAAATAAAAAAATTTGGGGCTAAAGTAAAATTTTTGTGAAAAAAAGTTAAATGTTAATTTTTTTCTTCCACATGCCAAAAATTCCTGAGAAGCAGCTGAAAGGTTAATAAACTTATTGAATGTGGTTTTGAGCACCTTGAGGGGTGCAGTTTTTAGAAATTTGTCACTTTGGGGGTATTTTTTTGTCATATAGACCCCTCAAAGTCACTTCAAATGTGATGTGGTCCCTAAAAAAATGGTTTTGTAAATTTTGTTGGAAAAATGAGAAATCGCTGGTCAACTTTTAACCCTTATAACTTCCTAACAAAAAAATGTTGTTTCAAAAATTGTGCTGATGTAAAGTAGACATGTGGGAAATGTTATTTATTAACTCTTTTGTGTGACATATCTCTCTGATTTAAGGGCATAAGAATTCAAAGTTTGAAAATTGCAACCATTTTTAAAATTTTCGCCAAATTTCTGTTTTTTTCACAATTAAATGCAAGTGATATCGAAGAAATTTTATCACATTCATGAAGTACAATATGTCACGAAAAAACAATCTCAGAATCAGGGGGATCCGTTGAAGCGTTCCAGAGCTATAACAATTCTGATCACTGTCACTTTATCGAGGCATATTTGGCCTGGTCATTAATGTGCAAACAGCTTTGGGAGGTAAAGGGGTTAAATCTCACCATTTACTGATTGTGGGAAAGTAGCCTAAATTGGGAGTAATGCATGTAAAAGTCCTCCAGGGAAAAAGTACTCTAAGAACAGTGACACCCAATCAAACAAATTCATAAAACAATAAATCACATGCTTTCCAAGATAAATGATGTAATTAGTTATTAAAAATGTATTGTACTATGTATTATGATTGGCTTACGTCTATGTCTTATTTGTCATACCTGCCCATACTGTGATAAAGGCGGTACCAAAGGTTTGGCCGCCAGAGAGAGACTTCAACTTACACATTGTGTGTCAGTGAATTTTGTTTCTCTGGCCGGCCGATAACTTACTCTTTTAATTTGGAATCCACGGACAACAGGCTGTATGGGGCTTTATAAAAATACCATTTCTGGAGCCCACCGTATTTCTGCAGCAACAATAGTCACTCGGCTTTTACAGGCTGAACAATAATCGCACAAATGACTAATGACCTGTTTCATAATCTGAAAAGGCGTGTTCCCTCATTAGACAAATTCGGGAGATAAAGGGTCTGGAGTTGATTTCAAGAGTTGAATTTGCATTTGAAAGGTATTTATGAGAACTCTCAATATGCAGTTCAAAGAGGTATCAGTTTAGGTGAAGGAAAAAATCATATAGACAAGCACCTCCTAAACAATAGGAAATAATTGTAAAGGCGCATACTGCTGTGAATGCATTGCTATAGAACTCAATCAAACAGAAACGTCCTCACTCGGAGCATGAAAACATTGAATATACCAATTTTGAACTACTATATAGCCTTTAGTTATAAAATTAGAGCACAGTTTGATCATATTGTGTGAGCCCATCTGGCAGTTTTAAGGCCTTGTCTGCTCTATCCAGGGCTGTTTTTAAATAGAGCTGGCTCCTATTGACCCCTAGATTATATTGAGGCCCAGGAGAGCTAAGTTTGTTAAGGCAAGTTCCTTTGTCGCTGGTAGACGGGACAAACTATTTGATCAATTTGTGTGCTAAATATGGATAGTTTATGACTATAGTCTATGCAGCAGGATTACTTCACAGTACAGATAGATAAGGGACAAAACATATCACAAAAGCAACCTTATAGCTTCTAAAGGTAAAGTAATAGAGTATATTTAATGGCTAAGTCAGGCTGCAGTAAAAGCATAGCAAAGTATTATTCAGAGTCCGAACAGGGCTATGGCAGGATTAATTACCCAGGGATTTTATTATTAATCCAATATTCTATAATACTAAGGAAAGACTCATGAAAGGAACAATATCTAATGATATCATTGCAGGCTATGGACATGTTCTGGGGCATTGTTTTTCTCAAATGCATGAATGTTGGTATAAAAATAATTTTTGCAGTAGAGTTTCATTAATATGTTCTCAATATTTCATTTTTACAAGCTCTTTGTTTCCCTGCTCATCACTGACTGTAGAATTGCTGCTGAGATAACTGAGACTAAATATGATGGCGAACTTGTAACTTTTATCTCTCATCTGCTTTATGACCACACCAAAATTTAGCTCAACATAGATGTGGTCTGTGTCATAAATCAGCACCAATTTCCTCAGAAGAAGTAATATCAGCCATAAAATCCGCCAAGTCATCCAGCACCCCTGGACCCCATGGATTTAGTGTTTATTTCTGGTAAAGAAATTATAATTCCCCCATTTACCCTGTTTTTAAAATCATTTAGACTGTTAAATTAGCATAAAAATATATTTCTGCTTCATAATATACAGTATATGACCACAAAAACATACTTTTTGTATAAGTCTGCTGAGAAACACTGATAGGAAGAAATGTGCCTACATAAACCAGTTCACACCTAGATAAACCAGTTGACACCCATCCATTTCAAGCTGCAGTGCTATTTGTGGTGAGGCTCACGGAGGTGCGCCTCTTAATGAATTAGCATATTAGTGCGGGCAAGAGAGAAAGCCCAAACCTAGAGTATATTTAAATCATATCAAATCTTTATTATTAGGTATTAAGATACAACAAATTCATAAGATACAAAACCTAGTGCTGCTAAGAAGATGTGGGAATCTATGATAAATTATATATATACACTCCAAAATTGACAATATATAGAAAAAATGTATGAGCCTCTGATATGAAAAATATCAACAATAAAGATTTGGCAATAAATAATGAAATAAATAAATACATTTGGCAACTAATAAATGATAAATACATAAACAACAATCACCTTTTGTATATCAATGACTACATGGAGATATAAAGTGACAAGTGCAAATAATCTTACCTATAAGGTTAAGTAAGGCTACCAATGAATATATATGTGGAACAGTGTTGCTGTATAGCGCCTCACTGAAGCATGGCAGAATGGTAGCAATCAAGCATATGTAAAGAATTGTCACCTAGTGTGATGCCATCAATCTATACGTGAATTTAGTATTTGCCAGTATGGTATAGCATAGAGGACATTTATGTAAGGACGGAGTACTAAAGAAAATGAAAGTACTTACATGAGTTATATGGAGGTTACATAGTATTTCCACTGATAGTATTCACACTTGCACTTTTCATTTTTTTTATGTCATGGGTTTCAACCCCATTAAAATGCATAATAATAATTTTGTTTATGACTTGTACATCTTTTTGCTGGCATACTCACTTATATTCCTTATGGTGCAAATATGCACAATGTTTTCCCTCACATATTCACTGTTCTTACTTGTAATGTGGTGTATAATACCCCTTATACCACTTCATTCACATTTATTTTGCACCTTTTTTTCACTTCCCCAATGTATTATTTTCTATGGTTATTTTACACACAACTTTATTCATATCTCATTATTTTATTAATAATTAACACACATCCAAATATATATACACATCAAAACTTATATCACAACTAATCTAAAACAATGTGCTTGGTTATACTGTTACCTGATATTACTTGGATCATGAACGCATAAATAGATTAATTAATAATGAACAATAGTATATATTAATAATTTGTTAATAATATATAATAGTAAACACAGCGTTTATTATTTCATGCACAATAACTTATCCTCAGTCATACGTGACTTACATTCTCCAAATACATACACTTTAATAAACTACCCAAGCTCTCATAATTGGCCTCTCACACAATACAGATGACAGATAACATACAGTTGTGCTCAAAAGTTTACATACCCGGCAGAATTTTTGCTTTCTTGGCCTTGTTTCAGAGAATATGAATGATAACAAAAAAAAATTTTTCTTCACTCATGGTCATTGATTGACTGAAGCCATTTATTGTCAAACTACTGTGTTTTCTCTTTTTAAATCTTAATGACAACCAAAAACATTCAAATGACCCTGATCAGAAGTTCACATACCCTGGTGATTTTGGCCTGATAACATGCACAGAATTTGACACAAATGGGTTTGAATGGCTACTAAAGGTAACATCCTCACCTGTGACCTGTTTGCTTGTAATCAGTGTGTGTGCATAAAAGCTGAGTGAGTTTCTGGGATCCAGACAGACTCTTGCATCTTTCATCCAGCCACTGACGTTTCTGGATTGTGAGTCATGGGGAAAGCAAAAGAATTGTCAACTGATCTACGGGAAAATGTAGTTGAACTGTGTAACACATGAAAGGGATACAAAAAAATATCCAGGGAATTGATAATGCCAGTCAGCAGCGTTCAAACTGTGATTAACAATGGGAAAATTAGGGGCTCTGTAAAAACCAAACCAAACTTCGGCCACAACTGCCAGGAAAATTGTTTGGGATGCAAAGAAAAACCCACAAATAACATCAGCTGAAATTCAGGAGTCTCTGGAAACTAGCGGTGTGGCTGTTTCAAGATGCACAATAAGGAGGCACTTGAAGAAAAATGCGCTACATGGTCGAGTTGCCAGAAGAAAGCCATTACTGCACAAATGCCACAAAGTATTGGACCATCATTTATTTTTCAACAGGACAATGACCCCAAACACACCTCCAGGCTGTGTAAGGGCTATTTGACCAAGAAGGAGAGAGATGGGGTGCTACGCCAGATGACCTGGCCTCCACAGTCACCAGACCTGAACCAAATCGAGATGGTTTGGGGTGAGCTGGACCGCATAGTGAAGGCAAAAGGGCCAACAAGTGCTAAGTATCTCTGGGAACTCCTTCAAGATTGTTGGAAGACCATTTCCAGTGACTACCTCTTGAAGCTCATCAAGAGAATGCCAAGAGTGTGTAAAGCAGTCATCAAAGCAAAAGGTGGCTACTTTGAAGAACCTAGAATATAAGACATATTTTCAGTTGTTTCACACTTTTTTGTTGAGTATATAATTCCACATGTGTTAATTCATAGTTTTTATGCCTTCAGTGTGAATGTACAATTTTCATAGTCATGAAAATACAGAAAAATTTTCAAATGAGAAGGTGCGTCCAAATTTTTTGTCTGTACTGTAGGTGAGAAAACACCTGAGAATTGTTTTGGCCTTTTTTTGTGAATCTGGATCTGGATTCTATAGGGGATGCATATGTGGCACCCCAGGAGTCCGGTTGCCACAGTGGCATTGCCTCCCTCACAAGGGGGTGATGCCATGCCTGGAAGCAAGGAGGGGTCCCCTAATCAGGTTTTGCTAGCATGCAACACTTCCTGGCTCCAGACCAGCAAGGGGAGCTCCTCCCCTTAGCAACTGGGATCTGGAGGCGGGGTTAGTTAGTGTGAGGAGAACAGACAGGAGTTGAAGTCAGGACGTCGACGAGGAAAGACCTAGGGAGTGGAGCTGCACTGCAGTTCACCCCAGAGGGAAGCGCAGAAGAACCGGACACCGGAGTCCGAGGTAGTGGGGCACCGAAAGCCAGCAGCAGAAACCAGAGGGCAGGAGACCGCAAGTCTCCTTGCCCCATCAGAAGCCCGGAGGCTCAGCAGCACGATAGGGCCCAGCACCGCCACGTGGGAGCGACACTCCAGGAAGGCCCGAGCTGCCTGCCATACGGGTGAGCACAAAGACGTTTTACTCAGGGACGAGGGCCGCAGCATAGCTATACGCAGCAGGGCCAAAGAGGTAGCGCAAAGGGAAGTCCTACAACTCCACCTGGCTAGGTAGATCCCCCAACTTGCTTCCAGGCCACCCGGACCTCTACTACCAGCTAGTACCCATGCCCCGGTCTGCCTAACCACCGCAAGTAAAGATAAGAGGAAATCGTCATTAAGTTGTGGACTGATTATTAACTGCGCCATCCTCTGCACTACACTGCACAGCAACATCTATAAAATCACTACTTCCTGCCCTGGAGCTGAGCTCTGCCTGTGGAGAGCTGATCCAACTCTGCTGCACTAACAATGGCTCCAGAGATTCTGCACCACAGCGGTGGCTCCATGTAGCCGCATACCACAGGCGGCGTCACGAACTGTATATAAAAACTATAAATCCCCTGTAAATATCTCCTTTTATTGACCGCCCTGGGTCACGGACCGGGTCACCGCCACTGTGACATCTCCCCTGCACCGACCGGCCCGGCACAGAGTACTCCACGGCCCAGGGGGTGCGTCAACTTGGCGTCGCAAACAGGATTCACGAAGCACGGTAGAACCGCGTCCTGTGTGCCATAGACTGTACTGAACTGTGTTATCACGTCATTTGCCGTCAGCCGAGGGGACGCAGGAGGCCCCGATCCGGAACCGCCGGGTAAGAGATCCTTCCGCCTGCAGAGCAGCATACTGGTACATCAGCAGACGCCCAGGACCTGACTGAGGTTCACTAGGGGGGAGGAGGATGCCCAACCTAGGAGAGGATTTGGCTGCGGCCGTCACCACTGTAATGCCGTTATCGATGCCGTATATACTAGGGGCGGCGTGGTTGCCCCAGTACTCAGGGGAGTCGCACATCCTGAACGACTATGAGGAGAGACTGCGCAGTTTGTTTAAAGTGTACCCCATGTCTGAGGAGCAAAATTCAGCATCCTCATAGGCAGCTAATCGGTGCAGCCCAGAGAGAGGCGAAGTCCTGGCCGGGCAGGGACAAAGGCACTGTAAAAGAAATACTGGCCCGGTTGAAGGATACCTTTGACACCCGCACCGCAGCAAACGGGTGCAAACAAAGGGTGCAGGACAGTGTACGGGACTATGCTCTAAACCTGCAGGAGGCGCTGCGGGCCATTAAACAGGTGGATCCCGACAGTGTGCGAGACGAGGACAGATTGCTAACTGAGCAGTTTATTGAGGGGCTCCTGTCTAACGCTCACCGGACACAGCTGCGCATCATGGCTCTGCAAAACCCTGATTTGGACTTTGCGCAATTTAAAGACCGAGTCATCCGGGTGCTGCGAGAACCAACCCCAGGCGGCACTGCATCCCTCCGGCGTCCAGCTATCACATACCACTAGGAGGTGGCGTCCTTTCCCCCAGCACCTGTGGAGGCTGACGTGCAGACTCTAGACAATGACCCGTCTGCAGACCTACACCTTCAGGTCCAGGAACAGACCAAAAGTATGGCTACACTAACTAAAACCGTGCAGGCCATGCAAGTGTCGCTAAAGGAAAAGATCCAGCTGGCTTCCAGTCCAGATGACGTCCCGTGGCGACAACAGAGTAGAATTCCACCAACCAGAGGTAGGATCAGCGATCGCTATGACCAGGACGGACAACCCATCTGCTGCCGCTGTCAAAAGGCGGGGCACTACGCAAGATTCTGTAATTTAAACGAGCAATCCCTGGGGCAGAGGGCCAACCCCCAGGAGTAAGACGACCAGGCCCACAAAGCTGGCGAGACAAGTACGTGGGAGGACGGCCGGTCCTACCTGTCGTGCGTGATGGCATCCCGATGAACGCACTGCTGGACACTGGGTCCCAGGTGACAACGATGCCATATATCCTTTATAAACAATACTGGACTGATTCAGACATTACCCGCCGTCCAGATGAACATCTTAGTATCTATGCCAGCAATGGTCAGCCCTTGCCTCAGGTGGGGTATAAAGAGGTGACCATAAAAGTTGGCCAAGTAGAACTGCCATCACAAGAAATGATTATTGTTGATATTGATCGCCGAGAAAGTCATCCTATGATAACTATAGGCACCAATGTGACAGAGAATTGTCTTGGAGAAATTATTCTTTTGTTGCAGCAGGTCGCAGAGACTACCAGTTCCAGTCAGCAGCGAGTTCTGCAGAAGGAGATCAGAGCCCTGATGAAAAGACAACAGGTAGAGCTGTCTGGTAGAGAAGTTGGCAGTGTCAGGATGAGTGATCCATTCCCCATTGCAATGCCCCCTAGGAGTGAAGTATTAATATGGTGTCGGGCAGCAATAGGTCTCAGGGGTCAAGATTATCAGGCCCTGGTAGAACCCGTGTACTCTGATAGTAGGCCCACCATCTTGACAGCCAGGGGGTAGTCGATAACCGCAAGGGGAGAGTACCGATACGCATCCTGAATTGTGGGGAGAAAGAGGTCCATTTACCCCGGTTTGCTACCCTTGCTAAGCTGTTCACTGTCAGTAACAATGCAATAAAGGCAGTGGAACCTTTGCCTCCATCCAAACCGGCGGAGGATAACGGCTCCAAGGGGCAGATGGAGGATTGGTGTCAGAAGCTACAAGTAGGCACTGACTCCACCCCTTTGCACCAAAAGCATGGAGTATACCGGGTGGTCCAAGAATATGAGCGAGTCTTTAGCAAACACCCACTAGACTTTGGGCAGGTAACAGGGGTCCAACATCATATCCCCACGGGAGATCATCCGCCCATTAAAGAGAGGTACCGGCCTGTACCCCCAGCTCACTATCAATGTGCCAAAGGAATGTTACGGGAGATGAAGGAGGCTGGGGTGATCAGAGATAGTTGTAGCCCCTGGGCAGCTCCAATAGTTCTCGTTAGAAAGAAAGATGGTACAATGAGGATGTGTGTTGATCACAGGCAGATTAACCGCATTACACATAAGGTCGCCTACCCATTACCCAGAATTGAGGAATCATTAGCAGCATTGAGATCAGCTAACTATTTCTCCACTTTGGATCTCACCAGTGGGTACTGGCAGGTTCCTGTGGCAGAGGAGGACAGAGAAAAGACCACGTTAACAACACCAATGGGCCTCAGCGAGTTCAACTGCATGCTATTCGGGCTCTGCAACGCCCTAGGAACCTTCCAGCGATTAATGGAGTGTTGCCTAGGACGCAAAAACTTTGAAACCGTCCTGCTGTACCTAGATGATGTAATTGTCTACTCAAAGACATATGAAGACCACCTGGAGCACCTGGCCGAGGTGTTCGAAGCCCTATCTGGTTATGGCCTGAAAGTAAAGTCGTCCAAGTGCCACCTGTTGAAGCCCAAGGTTCAGTACCTAGGTCATGTGGTAAGCGCCGAAGGTGTAGCACCAGACCCTGAAAAAGTCACTGTGATCAAGGACTGGCCAAAACCCTCCACTATCAAGGAAGTGCGGCAGTTCCTCAGGCTGGTAGGCTACTACAGGAGATTTATCAAGGGTTTCACAAAGATAGTGGCACCTATGCAGGACCTCTTAGCGGGCCAGTCCAAGAAGGCCAAGAACCCGAAACCTCCGTTCAAATGGGGTAAACCAGAAGACGAATCTTTCACTCAACTGAAAATGGCTCTTACTGGAGACAAAGTCCTGGCCTACCCCGACTATGGCCAACCCTTTATACTTCATACGGATGCCAGCAACGTGGGATTGGGAGCGGTGCTGTCCCAGGTACAGCAGGGCAGAGAGAGAGTGATTGCCTACGCCAGCAGGAAGTTCCGTCCTACGGAAAGGAACCCCGACAACTATAGTTCCTTCAAGTTGGAGTTTTTAGCCATAGTCTGGGCTGTAACAGAGCGCTTCAAACACTACCTCGCCTCCTCCAGATTTACAGTCTTCACTGACAACAACCCGCTGACGCACCTGGAGACTGCGAAGCTTGGTGTCCTAGAGCAACGATGGGTGGCCCGACTGTCTAACTACGAGTTTACCATCAAGTATCGGGCGGGGCATAAAAACACTAATGCTGATACGCTGTCCAGGATGCCCAACTTGCCAGATGGGGGAGAAGACCCGGAAGATCTGGAGGAGATAGAGCTACCCGCTTTCCATCGTCACGGGGTGACCCAGTGCTCCCACTGTGTGAGGGACAAGCGCTTCTCCAGCAGAGAGGCCACGTTCAACCCATTGCTCCATCATGGATGGGCAGAGATGCAGGATAGCGACCCAGCTGTCCGCCTGGTAAAGGAGTTGCTGACACAAGATGACTCGCACCCTGATCCAGATACTCCACAGGAGACCCAACAGTTGTGGAAGGAGAAGGGCAAACTGTTCATCTACGAGGGAAAGCTGTGTCGAAGAAGTATCAACTCCCGGACACACGAACTGGTCTGGCAGGTGGTAGTCCCGAGGCGGGATGCGACAATGGTCTTAGAAGCGTACCACGATGGAGCAGGACACTTCGGGTGGAAGAAGTTGGAAGTCCTGCTACGTGAGCGATTCTACTGGGTTGGCATGAGGAAAGCAATCGAGATGGTGTCGAGAATGTGGTCCATGCAACCTGAGACGGAAAGACCGCGATAGCCAGAGGGCTCCCCTGCAGCCCATAGTCACCAAACAACCACTTGAACTGGTAGCCTTAGACCACGTGAAGCTAGCCCCAAGCCGGTCAGGCTATGTCTATGCTCTCACCATAGTAGACCACTACTCCAGGTTCTTGGTAGTAGTGCCAGTGAAAGATCAGACGGCAGCCAAAGCATTTCAAAAACACTTTTGTCGTCCGCACAGTTACCCTGAACGAGTGCTTACCGACCAAGGTCCAGCCTTTGAAGCAGAGGTGTTCCAGGAATTCTGTAACTTGTACGGCTGCAAGAAAATCAGGACGACGCCGTATCATCCCCAGACCAATGGGTTGTGCGAGAAGATGAACCAGGTGGTGATAGACCTGTTGAAGACGTTGCCCCTTGAAGAATGTAGCCTGTGGCCAGAGAAGTTACCAGATTTGGTGGACCTATATAACCACATCCCGTTGAACTCCACCAACTGTACACCCGCTTACCTGATGAGAGCAAGACCTGGTAAGCTACCCATCGACTTAGACATGGGAGTCTTAACATCAGAGACGACATCACCAGATGCAGATTGGGATACCGAGCGGCAGCAACAATACCGCAAGGTGCAAGAATGTGTGGAGAGAAGTTTGTCCCAGGCGAGACAGAAGCAGGAGAAAACTTACAATCAGTACGCACCTGCAGTTCCCTTGTCACCTGGAGAACAAGTACTCAAAAGGAAGAGACGAGTCCACAAATTAGATGACCAGTGGGAGGTTGAGCCATACACCGTCCTACCCTCAAATTACGATAACACCAAAGTGTGCCTCATCAGTAAAGATGGAGGGGAAACTTCAGTGGCAGTCTCAAGAGACCACTTGAAGATATGTCCTGAACAGTTGAAACACAGAGAAGAAGACCAAGACAGCACTCAGCCCACAGAAGAGGTGGAAGAAACGGTCCAGACAGTCCTTGGAGCATTTCCCCGGTCTTGAACGCAGGTGAACAGAGCAATTGTGGTACCGGTCCTGACCTTTCTCCAAGCGGCCTCACCGGAAGCTGCAGAGGCTTCAGAACATCTGGAAGACCAATTGGCCTCAGAGACAGATGCTTCATCAGCAGCAGATCAGGAGAATCTACCCTCTGCTAGCAGTGAACCTGTCGTACCCAGGGTGAGCCAAAGAATTCGTAGGAGATTACCCAGCCTACTGGTGTTACCTCAGACTACCTGTAGTGTAGTTCACACTAAACCCACCACACCAGGGGTAGGTACCAGGGTAGGTCAGTGACAACAAATGTACTACGTAGATTGACCCAGAGTACTAAAGGTCAGCTCCCTGCCCGCTGGAGTAACTAAAGTGTAAGAGAATTAAAGAGTATGTTATAAATAGTAGTAATCATTAAATAATGCTAGAAATATATATTTGTTAAATTTATGGACAATTGGACCACAGGACTAGGTGTAGTCAGGACAATGTTGGATATAGTTACTGATTGGCCTAGAAAATAAACCGCAGGCGTGGCTGAAGACCAGGCCCACCGAAAGAGTGCCCTGAAGCCACGCCCAGGGACGATACACAAAGTGGGTTGATGCGGTTCCCACCAGCCAAATTGCAGTTACCCGGATTGCGGGGCAGAGACTAAGCGCCGCAGTGATTGCTGTACGTTTTTGTTGGGTTTTTTGTAATTTTTAATTTTGTAAACTGTTTGTAATGTGAATTGCTATTGTTGATTGTTAATTTTAAAAAAAAGGTATCCTCAGTCCGGGAGTACTGAAGTTAACTAGAGGGGAATGTGGCACCCCAGGAGTAAGGTTGCCACAGTGGCATTGCCTCCCTCACAAGGGGGTGATGCCATGCCTGGAAGCAAGGAGGGGTCCCCTAATCAGATTTTGCTAGCATGCAACACTTCCTGGCTCCAGACCAGCAAGGGGAGCTCCTCCCCTTAGCAACTGGGATCTGGAGGCAGGGTTAGTTAGTGTGAGGAGAACAGACAGGAGTTGAAGTCAGGACGTCGATGAGGAAAGACCTAGGGAGTGGAGCTGCACGGCAGTTCACCCCAGAGGGAAGTGCAGAAGAACCGGACACCGGAGTCCGAGGTTGTGGGGCACCGAAAGCCCAGCAGCAGAAACCGGAGGGCAGGAGACCGCAGGTCTCCTAGCCCAATCAGATGCCGGGAGGCTCAGCAGCACGATAGGGCCCAGCACCGCCACGTGGGAGCGACACTCCAGGAAGGCCCGAGCTGCCTGCCATACAGGTGAGCACAAAGACGTTTTACTCAGGGACGAGGGCCGCAGCATACCTATACGCAGCAGGGCCAAAAAGGTAGCGCAAAGGGAAGGCCTACAACTCCACCTGGCTAGGTGGATCCCCCAACTTGCTTCCAGGCCGCCCGGACCTCTACTACCAGCTAGTACCCGTGCCCCGGTCTGCCTAACCACCGCAAGTAAAGATAAGAGGAAACCGCCATTAAGTTGTGGACTGATTATTAACTGCGCCATCCTCTGCACTACACCGCACAGCAACATCCATAAAATCACTACTTCCTGCCCTGGAGCTGAGCTCTGCCTGTGGAGAGCTGAACCAACTCTGCTGCACTAACAACGGCTCCGGAGGTTCTGCACCACAGCGGCGGCTCCATGGAGCAGCATACCACAGGTGGCATCACGAACTGTATATAAAAACTATAAATCCCCTGTAAATATCTCCTTTTATTGACCGCCCTGAGTCACGGACCGGGTCACTGCCACTGTAACATCTCCCCTGCACTGACCGGCCCGGCACAGAGTACTCCACGGCCCAGGAGGCGCGTGAACTTGGCGTCACAAACAGGATTCACGAAGCACAGGACCTGGCTGAGGTTCACTAGGGGGGAGGAGGATGCCCAACCGAGGAGAGGATTCAGCCGTGGCCGTCACCACTGTAATGCCGTTATCGATGCCGTATATACCCGAGTACCCCACGGCCCAGGGGGGCGCGTCACATGCAGAGTTTATGGGGTCCAAACGTGGTTGCAATATCACGAACAATTTCGTCAAAGGAAAGCTATTAGACCAGCCTTTAGGTGGGACCAGAAAGACATAGGCCTGTGGTTGAGAGTAATGGCTCCAGTTAGGTTTGCACCTTTGTGGCGCCCCTGCGGGTCCAGTTGCCACAGAGGTACTGCATCTCAGCCAGATGTGTGGTACCCCACTCTCAGGTAAGGAGGAAGTACTACCTGGGACCCACACACTCACATCCAACACCACACCACTCCATTAGGGAAGGGCAAGATTGCTCCTGAGGGAGAGCACAGACCCGGTCCTTGTCTGGAGGGGGGGAACTAGGTAGAGGAGGTGGGTGGAGGAAGGAGTTTAGGGGAGCACTGAAAGAAGGACTGAAGGTAGAGGGGACCACGTAGAGTGACAGTTGGTGACGTGGGTCACATGACAGAGAGTATATAAGGAAAGGTAGAAAGATCTAGAAGGGTCCTAGCTCCGGGGTCCTAGGAGCAGGAGCGCAGTGAGTGAAGACCGTGGAAGAGAGTGTTGGTCAGTCAGAGGAGTTGGTGACAGGAGTCTTTCACAGGGAGTGAAGAGAGATGACCGGAGCAGTGAGAAAGGCTCCAGAGTGAGAGAAAGGATCTTAGGGGCACGGGAAGTGCGGACTGCGGAGTCCACCCGTGCACCCGAGTTCACGACAACCGTGAAGACATCAGGTCGCAGTAGAGGACCGGCCCCAGACTAGTGGAGGACTGCAAGACTCAGCTAGCAAACCAGAGGCTGCGGTATCTCTAAGTGCCGTAGCCAAAAAACACACACATTCGCTGAAAAGGTGGCTATATAGGACCAAGGGGACAAAGAGGACGTCGCCCGACAAGGCCCGGGGCCACTGGCTCGGGACACTGTGTGTGAGGCGCAGGGCAGGAGGGCAAGAGTCAGCGCAGAGAGACGACCCGGAAAGGTACACAAGAAGGGGATCCCGATCAAGTGCACCCAAGTGATCTGAGAGTTGGCTGGATCACTTCCCCGGAGGACACAGGACTCGGTGGGCTGTTATAACCTGGCTAGCCGTTGTAATCTGGAACACCGTAAAAACAGTGAGTAAACACTTGAAGATTGCACCCCGCTGTGTCCTTGACTTAATTGCTGCGTCACCTGCCTTGCACTACAACACCAAAATCAAAGTTCATCTCTTTAACTGCCCTGGGGCCTACCTCTACCCGTGGAGAGCCGAACCATCTCTGCTGCGTCACCAACGGCCCCAGTGGATCTGAACAGCAGCGCCGGCCACCTATAGTCACATACTACGGGTGGCGTCACGAAACTTTATCCCCAAAACTTTATTCCCCTCTTTTCTTTACTTATTGACTGCCCTGGGCCACGGACCGGGTAACACCACCGTGACTACCCCAAAAAGAACTGACCGGCACGGCTATCGAGTACCCCACGGCCCCAGGGGGTGCATCACATTCCTTTCAGGGCGGCGCCGGAATATTAAATGGGAGGTGCAGGGGGCACTAATCAAGCAGGACAATCTGGGGGCCAGAAGCCGGGTGTATGCTGGCAATTTAATGAAAGCCAGTGTAAATTTGGAACTGGCTGTAAATTCAAACATGTTTGCTCATACTGTAATGGGTTTTTGCATGGGGCTGGGAAATGTTTTAGAAAGGCAAAATGAAAAGCTCCTCCCTTTAATTCCCAAGGTAGTGACTCCAGTGAAGCTGCACAAGTTGCTTCCCTTTCTAAATAGGTTCCCCGATAGGGTTAAGGCAGATCTGTTAGCGTCCTGTTTTGAAGAAGGGTTTCGGATCCCTTCTCCGCTTTTTAAAGTGCCTTGTAATAGTAAGAATTTGCACTCTGCCCATCGGCACCTGCAGGTAGTTTCAGATAAGCTGACAAGTAGTAGGGTTGGGTCGGATGCCTGGGCCTTTTGTCAATTTATCTTTTCCGGATTTGGTTGCTTCCCCATTTGGGAATTGTGCCTAAGAAAAGAACGCAACAAGTTTTGCCTAATTCACCACCTTTCCTATCCAAGCGGTAGGTCGGTTAATGATAGCATTGCACATGAGTTGTGTTCAATGGTGTATACTTCGTTTGATGAAGTGGCTTGCTTGGTTAGGAAATTTGGAAAAGGGGCGCTCATGGCAAAAACTGATATTGAAGCGGCCATCAGATTGCTACCAGTTCACCCAGATAGCGTTTGGTTTCTGGGCTGTTTTTGGGAAGGGGCATACTTCGTAGATTGGTGTTTGCCTATGGGTTTTTCCCTTTCTTGTTCTGTGTTTGAGGCGTTCTGTAGTTTTTTGGAGTGGGTGGTTCGGGACGCGTTCATTATTTGGATGATTTTTTGTGTTTTGGCCCAAGGGATTCCCCGTTGTGTGAATCCACGTTGCGTAACATGGAAAGGGTTGAATGGGTTGCAAAGCTTTTTGGAGTCCCGGTTTTGTTTGAGTTGTTAGAATGTCTGGGTAGGGAGTTAAAGGGGATTTGTCATTCTGAATATGAGGTGAGTCTATTTCAATTGGCTTATTCCCTGGCATTTTTTGGGGCATTAAGGGTTAGCGAGTTGGTGCCTCCTTCTAAGAAAAAAGCTGGAGGACTTTTAGCCAGGGATGTGGTGTCTACAGGGAGATTCTTGGAATTTTGGTTAAGACGTTCAAAGACTGTTCAGATGGGTAAGGGGAGAAACATATGTTTGGGGGCAGTGCAAGGGTCCGTTATGTGTCCCCTAAGGACTTTTGAATGTTTTAAGGGTGTACGTCACAGCTGGGATGGCCCGTTGTTGTGCCATGAGGATGGTGCGTTTTTGTCGAAATATCAATTTACTGAAGTTTTTAGGAGATGTTTAGGTGGTCTGGGTTTAGATCCCTTTAGTTTTGCTCCACAGTCTTTCCGTATAGGGGCTGCTACTGAAGCTGTGGTTTGCAGTTTGGGTCCAGAAATTGTGAAGAAAATAGGTAGATGGGAATCGCAGTGTTTCTTGTCATATGTTAGGCCTGATGCATTAGTCTCAGTTTAAGTGAGTGATTAATTTTGTTTTATTTTGGCTAACCTATTGTTTTTATACATTTGGTTTGGATTTTGGGCAATTCCTACATCCATTGGGGTGCCGTTCGGGCGGCAGATCGGTTTTCCGAGAGACAAGGCGGTTGTCCGATGGCTCGGTTTTCGTGGTATGGGGTGGGACAGGTTTTTACGTGAAGTCCATAATTTTGTTTCATTGGATTGCGCCCCAGATATATTGTGTTTACACATAGGGGGTAATGATTTGGGGGTTCGTCCGTATAGGGAATTAGAGATATGAAGCATGATTTTCTTCATCTTTGGACATCATTTGCAGGAATAGTGACGGTTTGGTCGGAGATTGTCCCGTGAAAAAAATGGCGGAATGCACGGTCGGTGGAAAAAAATAAATAAAGCCCGGAGAAAGGTGAACCGGGTGATTTCAAATTTTGTGTCCCAAAATGGAGAGGCAGCGGTAAGGCACTTTGTTCTGGAAGATGGTACCGGAATTTTTGGGCTAGCAGATGGAGTACATTTGAATGCCGTTGGTATGGATTTATGGTTCTTAGCTCTACAAGGGGGCATCGAACAAGCAATGTTTTTGAAGGAAAGGGAAGTCTCAAGTATTTTAGGTTTTAAATACTCATGGTGGCGTGTATCAGAGTCCTTGAAGTTGGTTTTAAATTAGTACAGAGGAGTCATCAGGACATAGATCCCTCTGTGATAACTTGGTTTTGGGTCTTGTGATTTGTGGGGCTTATGGCAAAGGAATGTCATGTCCCTGGTTTGGCGGTTATCCGTTAATGAACCCTTTGGGTTTTGGTGCTCCTGAGCCTGTGGGTAGTGGCTGGGAGCAAGTGTGGTTGGTTAATTTTGGGGTCACCAGATTTTGTAGCTTCAAGGACCTTGGCACGTTTAAAAAATATTTTCATGTTGTAATGTTTATAATAAAAGGCCGCTGTGGCCAATATTATCCAACCTTTGAAGTCTATAGTTTTTTTTATGGGTTTGATAAGGTTGGTAATGGGAAAAAGGGATTTATTAGGAAAAAGAATAATGGGAGGAGAATCACCAATTGCCACCCCAAGTGGAGGTATAGTGGGGTGGCAATCCTGAAGAAGTTCCGAACGTAAGTACGATAGTAGGAGAGGAATCCTAATATCTGCCTCAACTCCCTGACGGTAGAGGGACGCTTGTCTTTTAAGGCCAGTACCGGAGCGATTTCTGCTGGGTCCATGGTATATCCTTCTCCGGACACAATTTTCCCTAGAAATCGGACTTGTCTTTTGAACAGTTCACACTTCTTTGGGGTCAATATAACTCCGTGTTGTTGATACCTTTGTAATATGGTCCTCAGGTGTTCAACATGCTCCCGGAAGGTTTTGCTGTGTACCACATTGTTATCCAAGTATGGCTGGCAGATATCGTCCCTCAATCCTTCTAAGCATGTCTCCATGCTCCTCTGAAATTCTTCTGGAGCTGAACTGAGCCCAAACGGTATGCGGATCCACTCATATAATCCCCATGGTGTGATGAATGCTGTCAAGGGTCTACTGGATTATTAGACAAACCCTTGGTGGTATGCCTTACTCTGATCGAGGACAGAGAACCAGGTGCTTCCTGATAGGCTATGCAGCATATCTTGAATCTCTGGTATCGGGTGCCGATCAGGTACTGACTTTCCGGCAATCACAACAGAGTCTCAACGTACAGTCCTTCTTCCTAACATAGACAATAGGAGAGGAATAAGACAACTTCAACTTTTGGACCCAAACTCTGTTGATGAGATCTTGTAAATATTCTTTCACTTCATGATGTAATGGTTTTGGCACAGACATGTAACTCCTGGTAACTGGGGTCGTGTCTTTCAAATTGATTTTCAAATGCAACGACGGGATACAGCCTATATCAGATTCATCTTTGGAGAACGCATGACACTTTTCTCTCAGCATCTGTTTTGTTACCGCTAGATCTTCAGCACACAAGTGTTCCAGGGGTACTGGGGAATCCCGGGACCCCGAGGTGGGTTGTGCAATTTCCTCCCCTGGGCAACTCCTGTTCCTTGGTGGGGAGACT
Organism: Phyllobates terribilis; assembly: GCF_046119375.1. NCBI lineage: Eukaryota > Metazoa > Chordata > Amphibia > Anura > Dendrobatidae > Phyllobates > Phyllobates terribilis. Next base: position 41,134,389 of record NW_027362761.1, on the reverse strand, counting down.
GAATTCACTCTAGACCCCTGGGCTGGTCTCACACTGGCGGGATATACCATTTTAACGGTTTCGATGTGACCTAACACAGTCTTTGGATCCAGTCTAATTTTGTGTTTCGTAGTATTCATCACCGGTACTGTCACTCAAGCAAACCCACCAGTAGGAATCGTAAGCACAGTCTCACCTTGAACTAGACCTTCCGGAAGTTCTGAGGAGTCTTTTGGCGCGAACAGTCTTTTCTGAACTTTTCTTCCCCGTTCTACCCGGACTCCACCCCGCACCCCCACCACTTGATTTGCAGGGATGATGGTTGGGCGCAAGCCTACCTTGACTTCTTTTAGTTTCATAGTATTCTGTGCTTTCTTTACTCTATGAATCACGTTTTCCACCACAGCGTTGGGTATGGCGAGCGATGTGGCGATTGCATCCACCACCAGCGCCCCTGCCTTGTGTTTCGTGATGACCTCACTGATTACATTATCACCCAGGATAGGATCCTCTGCCACGTTCTGATCACTGGTCACGAGAAAAGGTAGCAAAAGCTCACTGATGTTGCTGTTCTTTGTGGCCCTCAGTTAGAAAGTCACTTCCACCCAGTTTATGAAAGGGATTTCGGTCTGGTTGATGGCTTTGCCGTGGAGTTCCACTGGTCCCAAGAGTTCTTTTAGTGACCGAAGGCAAGTGTGTAGCAGGTAGCGCCTTCTCCATTCTTCATTCTTCATTTAAAAGGCTCGCTTGGGCTCCTGTGTCCCTCAGTGCTTTTACTAGGAGTCTGTCTAGCTGGCACTGTATAAAGCACTTTTCACCGATTAGGCTGATGAGGCTATCTTTACTGACCGAGGAATCCTCCTCCCTGGAGTACATCATTTCACCTCCGCACTGGGCATTAAGTAACTGATGCTCCTGTCTCCCTTGCAGCTGTTATAGACGGGAACACACTTGAGGATAGTACTGATGCAGCCGTTTTACCTCATGCGCCGTTCTGGGATTTAAACCAAACGACCCTGACCATTGGCATTCCTTGGCATAATGTCCTTCCTCAACACATCTTAGTGTACACACACCGTACTCTAATTTGCTGAGTGGCACGCTTCACAAGCTGGGTATCTTCTGTTTTGGAACCCACTCCTGGGTCTGAGGGATACCGGTTCTGGCCTGGAACAAATTAACTTTTTCACCTCAATCAACTCAGCTCGCAGTTCTCCTATTACTTCCTCCCAGTCAGCGCTAGTGGTCCTTTCTTTTGTTAGTGATTTAAGGTTCCCTTTCTGAGGTGTCACTGGAGGGTCTCTATGATGATCTTCGGACTGGCCATGGGGGGTCTCCAACTTCAGCTGACTCATTTTGGTGATTTTAGGAGCGGAGCCTTTCTTTAAGTTATGTTCGCTCTCTGACTCCGAACTAGCGGCCTCATTAATTTTTTCGATTAGGACTTTGTCCAAAATACCAGGATCTTCTAGGTACTGTTTCAGCTGCAACTTGATATCTTTGCTGATTAACCCCGTTCCCAATGATCTCAAGAACTTCTTCTGGACTAGTCTATCATCAAACTTCTCCTCCGCTTCTACATCTCTGGATGCAAACAACAGTCTATCCTTCAGTTCAATTGCTGTGAACAAGAAACTTTGGGGTGATTCATTATTTTTTTGTGAGAGTTTAATGAGTCGGTGGAACAATTCTGAAGTACTCTCTTCTTTATAGTGCCCTTTTAAAATCATCTTCAGCTCTTGCAAAGTCAATTGACTCTTCATTTCTAGCATACTACAGAGGTTCAGTCCTGGACTGATCACTTTCACCACTCCTTCAATGATCTCATCTGGCTGGTAGCCTTTCTGTAAACCTGCATCGATCTGGTGCAACAAGTTCCTATAAGACAGTCCCTGCTTCTGTTCACACTTTCCAATCTGTCCCAGGATCTTGAATTCTTTCCTTATGGTGATTTGTGGTGTTAGAGAGGACTGTCTTCCTGATTTATCTAACCCAAGCAGGTTAAAGTTTCTGTCTGAGTCTGTCACCCGTTCAGAGGTTTTCGTCGATTCCTGCAGGGCTGTTGTCAGGGCTTTGAATTGTTCTTTCAATTCCTGTAGTTCTGTCTGTGGACGGAGATTCCCGCTTTTGGTAACTGGAATGCTCCAACTTCAAAAACCAGGGGAGGAGTCCTGAGGAGATAATTTGCATATTCCCACTGCATTTTGGGGTAAGTGAAGAGTCTCCGCGAGCTCAAAGAACACTGGATTTTGGCTGTTGGAGCTGAAAAGAGGACATCGGTAAACCAGGGGAGGAGTCCTGAGGAGATAATTTGCATATTCCCACTGCATTTTGGGGTAAGTGAAGAGTCTCCGCGAGCTCAAAGAACACTGGATTTTGGCTGTTGGAGCTGAAAAGAGGACATCGGTAAACCAGGGGAGGAGTCCTGAGGAGATAATTTGCATATTCCCACTGCATTTTGGGGTAAGTGAAGAGTCTCCGCGAGCTCAAAGAACACTGGATTTTGGCTGTTGGAGCTGAAAAGAGGACATCGGTAAACCAGGGGAGGAGTCCTGAGGAGATAATTTGCATATTCCCACTGCATTTTGGGGTAAGTGAAGAGTCTCCGCGAGCTCAAAGAACACTGGATTTTGGCTGTTGGAGCTGAAAAGAGGACATCGGTAAACCGCGCGCGTTTTGAAGCTTTTTTTTAAGCTTTTTTCACTGTTTTCAGAACATTAACAATAAGAACATGGAAGAGTCCAGGAGCCATTTGGTGAGCTGCATATCCTGCTACATGTTCACAGACTTGCCAGTGGAAAAGCCAAACTTCACATGCCAGAAATGCAAGCTTGTGTCCCTGTTGGAGGAAAAGTTGCGAAATCTAGAAGAGAGGTTAACTACCTTGAAAATCATTAAGGAAGGTGAAGAGTTCTTAGACAGAGCAGAATTATCTCTTCATGATTCAGAAAGAGAAGAAATTAGAACTGCACCTGACGAAACAGAGGAATGGAAGCATGTGACCCACCGAAGCAGGAGGATCGAGAGGCAGTCAGCACCCATACTGCTCAGGAACCAGTACCAGGCTCTCTCGCAGGAGCACCATGAAGAAATACAGCAAGATAAGACTTTGCCAGCAATGAATAACCTTGTAAGCCCTCAGAATCCTAGTGGATGGAGAAAGAAGAATGTTGTGAAGAAAAAACGGAGAGTGGTGGTCATGGGGGATTCCCTGTTAAGAGGAACAGAGGCCGCTATCTGCAGACAAGACATAACCTCAAGAGAAATGTGCTGTCTTCCAGGAGCAAAAATTAAAGATGTGTCTGACAGGATATCAAGACTCTTCAGACCTACAGATCACTACCCATTCCTGCTAATACATGTGGGGACAAATGACACCGCAAGAAAGGACCTGGAAACCATCTGCAGTGACTTTGAAGACTTAGGCAAGAAAGTGAAAGAATTGGGAGCGCAGGTGGTCTTCTCATCCATCCTCCCAGTGGATGGCCATGGAACAATGAGGTGGAATAAGATTCTACAGGTGAACAACTGGCTACGTCGATGGTGCCGTCAACAAGGATTTGGATTTCTGGATCACGGAATGAATTACCTATACGATGGACTACTTGCTAGAGATGGGGTGCACCTTACGAAGACTGGAAAACATGTATTTGGAAGTCGCCTTGCTACACTCATCAGAAGAGCTTTAAACTAGAACAATGTGGGAAGGGAAGCAAAAGGCCAGAAAAAGCCATACAGCTGACAAATACTATTGAGATCTCTGCTACTGGAAGTGGAAAGGAAGAACAAAGACAAAACAATTTAAATAATAAAAATATGGGAGGAAGAGAAACCAATCACAAACTAAAATGTTTTTATACAAATGCACAAAGCATGGGCAACAAACAAGGAGAATTGGAACTACTAATGCAGGAAAAGGAATATGATGTCATTGGAATCACTGAAACTTGGTGGGACGGTACACATGATTGGAATAAAAGGCTAAAAGGATACAACTTATTTGCAAGAAACAGACTTGATAAACGAGGAGGAGGTGTTGCATTGTATGTTAGAAAAGCGTATATCTGCACAGAGATGGAAGCTTCAGAGACTGGGAGTTCTGTGGAAACTGTTTGGGTAAGAATACAAGGAGAGAACAACGGAAAGGACACCATTGTAGGCATTTACTACAGGCCACCTGGGCAAGCTGAAGATATGGATGAACTCTTTATGTATCAAATGACCAAGTTCTCCAAAAAATATGACGTAGTGGTCATGGGAGATTTCAACTATCCAGACATTTGTTGGGAATCTCTCTCAAGTAAAACTAACAGATCAAGCAAATTCTTATCCTCTCTTGCTGACAACTTTATCTTCCAAAAGGTAGGGGAGAAAACAAGGGGATCTGCTACTTTGGATCTAATCCTTATAAACAGGGAGGAAATGGTTGAGGAGGTAAAGGTGGCTGGGACCCTAGGAGGCAGCGATCATGCTATTATAGAATTTTGGATAACTAGAGGAGGAAGACATGTGAAGACTCAAACTTCAAGGTTAGATTTTAGAAAGGCAGATTTTAAGAGACTCAGAAAGAGAATAGGAGGGATCCAATGGCTGGATGTCCTTAAGGACAAAAATGTCCAGGAAGGATGGGAAATTTTTAAAAATGAGATTCTCAAAGCACAATCGTTAACAATCCCGAAAAGTAGGAAGAATGGGAAGCATTTAAGGAAACCAGGATGGATGAACACAGAACTTAAACACATGCTAAAAAGAAAGAAAGAAATGTTTATTAAATGGAAAGAGGGAGGCATATCTAAAGAAGATTATAATGCAGTCTGCAGATCCTGTAGGGCACGTATCAGGTTAGCTAAAGCTGACAATGAATTAAGGCTTGCAAGAGATGTCAAAAGCAATAAAAAAGGATTTTGGGGGTATGTCAAAAGTAAAAGAAAAGTCAAAGATGCTATAGGATTTTTACAGGATGAAAATGGAGAAATGGTAAGAGAGGATGTTGAGAAGGCCGAACTTTTTAATTCCTATTTTGCATCTGTTTTCTCTCAGAAAGAAAATGTAACATCAACTGATCTTCACTGTCCTTTTAAAGGAATAGAGGAATCCAAGTTATCTGTAAACAGAAAGATTGTGAGGGAATATTTAGCTAACATAAATGAGTTCAAGTCACCAGGTCCAGATGAATTACACCCCAGAGTACTGAAGGAGATCGTAGAAGAAATTTTAGAACCACTCTCCATAATCTTTGAAAATTCTTGGAGAACAGGAGAAGTCCCAGAAGACTGGAGAAGAGCAAATGTTGTTCCTATCTTCAAAAAGGGGAAGAAGGTGGACCCAGGGAACTATAGGCCGGTGAGTCTGACTTCTATACCAGGAAAGATCTTTGAACAAATTATTAAACAACATGTATGTAAGTACATGGATAAGAATGAAGTGATTAACCAGAGTCAGCATGGGTTTGTAACTAACAAGTCATGTCAGACTAACTTAATTTCCTTCTATGACAGAATCACTGACTGGGTGGATCAGGGAAATGCTGTAGATATAGTATATCTTGACTTCAGCAAAGCATTTGACAAAGTATCTCACATCATCCTTATTGAAAAAATGACCAAGTATGCAATGGACCAGGCAACTGTTAGGTGGATTCATAACTGGCTTAGTGATCGGACTCAAAGGGTGGTTGTAAATGGCTTCACATCCAGCTGGATGAATGTCTCAAGTGGGGTACCACAGGGCTCTGTCCTGGGACCTGTATTGTTCAACATCTTTATCAATGATTTAGATGAAGGAATTGAGGGTAAACTGATTAAATTTGCTGATGACACAAAGCTAGGAGGGATAGCTAATACTAGAGAAGAGAGAGAGAGGATTCAAAAAGACCTAAATAAACTGGAGCAGTGGGCAGCAACCAACAGAATGGTTTTTAACAGGGAAAAATGCAAAGTACTACATCTGGGCAATAAAAATGAAAAAAGCATATACAGAATGGGAGGAATAGAGCTAAGCAACAGTACATGTGAAAAAGACTTAGGTATACTAATAGATCATAGACTGAACATGAGTCAACAGTGTGATGCAGCAGCAAAAAAGGCAAATACAATTCTGGGATGTATTAACAGAAGCATACAGTCTAGATCACGTGAAGTCATTATCGGTCTTTACTCCTCTTTGGTCAGACCTCATCTGGAATACTGTGTACAGTTTTGGGCACCACATTTTAAAAAAGACATAGACAAACTGGAGCAAGTTCAGAGAAGAGCGACCAGAATGGTGACTGGTCTGCAAACCATGTCCTATGAGGAACGGTTGCAGGATTTGGGAATGTTTAGCTTGCAAAAAAGAAGACTGAGAGGAGACTTAATAGCTGTCTACAAATATGTCAAGGGCTGTCACATTGTAGAAGGATCATCTTTATTCTCATTTGCACAAGGAAAGACTAGAAGCAATGGGATGAAACTAAATGGGAGGAGACACAGATTAGATATTAGAAAAAACTTTTTGACAGTTAGGGTGATTAATGAGTGGAACAGGCTGCCACGAGAGGTGGTGAGTTCCCCTTCAATGGACGTCTTCAAACAGAGGCTGGACAGACATCTGTCTGAGATGATCTAGTGAAACCTGCTTGGAGCAGGGGGTTGGACCAGATGACCCAGGAGGTTCCTTCCAACTCTACCATTCTATGATTCTATGATTCTATGATTAGAAACTGTGTTAGTTCCTGGAGGAATGTCCCCATGATGTCTTCAGCGTCTTTCTCCCCCAGCTTATCAATTTTTGCATTAATGACAGCTAACAGTTGCCTGCAGTTTTGTGCTTTGGAAATCTGTTCTACTGATGTGGCGCCCTGCTGCACACAGGTGCCACAGAACCCAGTAGGGTGCATGGACGGACTTCTCCACAAGAGGCCCTCATTACATACAAACACCTCCAACCTTCCACCTCACACCACCAAAGGGAGCCCGTTAGGGATATATATATGGAGAGTGGAGCCAGGCAGTCAGTGAGAAGTTAGTGTGCTGGCACTTAGACCAGTGAAGACGCTTAGCTTAGGCGAGCCCAGGCATACAGCACGAGTTGAGTTCTGAGGGCCCCGAGTGTGGCCGACGGCAAGAAGGAGAGGAGAGAGGAGTTGAGGGGGCAGAGGAGCATCATAGGCTCACCCCGATATACAAACCGGACACCGGGTCTGCGCCTACCGGGTCCCTTTATACCCAGTACGGATCACCGTATACCTGGAGGACTACAAGTCCCAGGTTGACCAACGCCCCACCAGCAGGGGTCGTGACTCCGTTGATACCCATGGCCCTGCCGTATATCCCTGGAGCAAAATGGCTTCCCCAGTATGATGGCAAACCAGACACTTTGTCTGGGTTCAAGAGAAAAATATGTGGTGTACTGGACATGTATTCTATGACTGGTAAGCAGAGAGCCGCTGTTGTGCTGGGACAATTGACTGGTGCCGCAGAGCGGGAAGTTGAAACCTGGCAAGCCGCAGACCAGGAATCAGTATCCACTATCTTTAAGAGACTGCAAACTGTGTTTGAAAACCGCACTGAGACAGATCTCCGGATGAGGTTCTACCACTGTGTCCAGAAACCTGAGGACAGTATCCGGGACTACGCCTAGCGCTTACAGGAAGCCCTGCGGGCCCTGAAACAGATTAGTCCAGCCAGCATACAACATGAGAATAAAATGCTGATGGAACAGTTCATCCGGGGGTTGAGGTCCCAGGAGGAGAGCAGAACTGTATGGTGGTGGGCTTTAGATCATCCAGACGCCACCTTTGACACCCTGAAGGACATGGCTATTAAGGGTCTACAGCGCCTGGAAACAACAGTGACTACTATCCAGGGTGGGGCCACCCCAGTGGCCGCAGCACCCACTGCTCCTTCATTGACGGCTGAAACAAAGACGCAAACAGTGCCCCCTAGCGAGCTGGACAGCCCGCGCTCTGAAGTGCGCCAGCTAAGTAAAACCCTGGCCACTGTCCTGAGCACCCTGCAGCTACAGACGGAGCCCGAGCCGGAAGGAAGGATCCTACTCGCCGATAGCCCTGAGGATGTTCCCTGGATGAAGAGAAGAAGGAGGACAATGCCACCCCGTGGGAGGACCAACGACCAACGTCGCCCTCCAGGAGACTTCATCTGCTACCGCTGCCACAAGGCAGGCCACACAGCGCGGAACTGTCCTTTAAACGGGCAAAACCTGGGGCCGAGGGCCGACACCCAGGAGTAAATCAACCAGGCCCATCAAGCTGGTACCATCGGTTTGTAGAAGGAAGGCCTTTCCTGTCCATTGTGCTGGACGGTATAGCCACACCTGCATTACTGGACACCGGCTCACAGGTAACCATCATACCTGATGTCCTCTACAAAAGGTACTGGTCCGTAGATGAACTCCAGCCGCCAGCCCCGAACCTCTCTGTGTATGCCTCTAACGGCCTTCCTCTTAACCTAGTAGGGGTTAAGGACGTGACAGTGAAGTTGGGGAGAGCGGAACTAAAGGACCAAGGACTGATTGTAATGGAATCTAACCCTGGTGATACAGACTTGTATATGATACTTGGCACAAATATTGTTGGTAACTGTTTGGGAGAAGTGTTGTTTTTACTCCAACAGATTCCTGACACTGCCAAACCAGGGCAGAGGAAGGTGCTCCAGAGAGAGATTCGAGCCCTCCTGTACCAGCAACAGGTAAAGCTAACAGGTGGTGAGATTGGTAATGTACGGGTGACAGACCCAATACCCATTGTGATTCCCCCAATGAGTGAGATGCTGAAATGGTGTAGGGCAGCAATAGGTCTCAAGGGACAGAACTACCAGGCGGTAGTGGAGCCCATTAGCTCAGAGCACAGACCTACACTCTTAACTGCTAGAGGGGTAGTTGATGTACGCAGTGGGAGGGTACCCATACGTCTCCTAAATTGTGGGGAGGAGGAAGTTAAATTACCAAGATACGCCACTATTGCCAGATTGTATACTGTGAATGATGACGCCATACACACAGTAGAGTCTTTAACCTCATCAGACACAGTGGAGGGTAATGACTCAGAAACCCAGGTGGGGGATTGGTGTCAACAGCTCCATGTTGGGACTGACGCCACTCCTGTCCATCAAAACAAGGGGTACACAGGGTGGTCCAGGAATACGAACAGGTATTCAGCAAACACCCACTTGATTTTGGGAGGATTAAAGGGGTACAACACCATATACCCACAGGTGACCATCCACCCATCAAAGAACGTTACAGGCCCATACCACCAGCACACTACCAGAAAGCGAAGGAGATGTTGCATGACATGAAGAAAGCAGGGGTAATAAGAGATAGCTGTAGTTCCTGGGCAGCTCCCCTGGTCCTGGTCAGGAAAAAGGATGGAAGCATGAGGATGTGTGTAGATTACAGACAGGTAAATCGCATAACACATAAAGATGCGTACCCTTTGTCCCATATAGAGGAATCCCTGGCTGCACTAAAGTCTGCAAATTACTTCTCTACCCTTGACCTCACTAGTGGGTACTGGCAAGTAGCAGTTGCTGAGGAGGATCGGGAGAAAACGGCCTTCACTACCCCGATGGGACTCTGCGAGTTCAACAGTATGCCGTTCGGACTCTGCAACGCCCCTGGAACGTTACAGAGATTGATGGAGTGCTGTTTGGGACACCGTAACTTTGAGACCGTGCAGCTATACCTGGATGACGTGATAGTGTACTCCAAGACGTATGAGGACCATTTGAAGCACCTGGCGGAAGTATTTGAGCTGTTGTCCTGGTACGGGATGAAATTGAAGCCTTCCAAGTGCCACCTGCTCAAACAGAAGGTTCAGTTCCTGGGGCACATCGTCAGTCCGGAAGGAGTAGCACCAGACCCGGAGAAGGTCACTGCCATCCAGAAATAGCCGGAACCGAAGAATCTCAAGGAGGTACGTCAGTTCCTGGGACTGGTTGGGTATTACCGGAGATTTGTAAAGGACTACACCAAGAAGGCAGCACCTTTGCAAAATCTCCTGGTAGGACAGTCCAACAGAGGCAAAAAACCCCACTTCCAGTGTGGTAAAGAGCAGGCTGAGTCCTTTGCAGTGATGAAAGAGATCCTGACTGGCGAAGAAATCCTGGCCTACCCTGACTACAGCCAACCTTTCCTGCTGTACACTGATGCCAGCAACGAGGGACTAGGAGCTGTGTTAAGTCAGAAGCAGTATGGCAAAGAGAAGGTGATTGCCTATGCCAGCAGGAAGCTTCGTCCTACCGAGAGAAATCCAGAAAACTATAGCTCCTTCAAGTTGGAGTTCCTGGCCTTGGTCTGGGCCATCACTGAACGATTCAAGCACTACCTAGCCTCCACTAAGTTCACTGACAACAACCCCTTGACACATCTGGAGACAGCCAAGTTGGGAGCCATGGAACAGCGTTGGATGGCCCGACTGTCAAACTATCAGTTCACCATCAAGTACCGGGCAGGCCACAAGAACGCCAACGCCGATGCCCTATCCAGAATACCTCACCAGTCGGACACTGAAGAAGAAGTGGATGACCTGGAGGAGGTTGAGCTACCTGCCTTCCACAGAAATGGGATGGTCCACGAGCAGCGCACCTCCAGGAGGTATCGTGGTAAGACACTAAACCATTTACCTCATCACAGTTGGAAGGAGACCCAGGACAGCGACCCGGTTGTCAGCCGTATCAAAGAACTGATAACCCAGGAAGGTTCATCCCTGGAGAAGGACGCTCCTCCACAAGCCAAGCAACTGTGGAATGAGAGAAGCCGGCTGTTCATCTATAGAAAGAAGCTGTGCCAAAGGTATGTCAACCCTAGGACCGATGAGATGGTATGGCAGATTGTAGTGCCCAGGACAGACATCCAGATGGTGTTGGAAGCCTACCACGATCAAGCAGGGCACTTTGGCTGGAAGAAGCTGGAAACCCTCCTGAGGAGTCGGTTTTATTGGGTTGGAATGCGGAGTTCCATAGAGACGTGGTGCCGGGATTGTGGACCCTGTAGTCTCAGAAGAAAAAAGACTTCAACAGCCAGAAAGCACCCTTGCAGTCCATCAAGACAACCCAGCCCCTGGAGATCATCGCTCTGGATCACGTCAAGCTGTCACCCAGCAGGTTAGGCTACTCCTATGCCCTGACCATGGTGGATCACTACTCCCGGTTCCTGGTGGTAGCCCCCGTCAAGGATCTGACGGCAGAAACTGCAGCAAGGACGTTTCAAGCATACTTCTGCAGGCCCCATGGATACCCGGATAAGGTGCTGACGGATCAAGGCCCTGCCTTTGAAGCCGAGCTGTTCAAAGAGTTTTGCCATCTGTATGGGTGTAAGAAGTTTCGGACCACGCTGTACCACCCTCAAACCAATAGTCTATGTGAAAAGATGAACAATATCGTCATAGACCTGCTGAAGACCTTACCTCTAGAAGAAAGGAATCAGTGGCCAGACAAACTACCTGACCTGGTAGATCTGTACAATCAAATACCTGTGAGTTCCACCAATTGTACTCCAGCGTACCTCATGAGAGCAAGACCCGGAAAGTTGCCCATGGACCTGGAGCTTGGAGTGGAAGAGCCAGAAGCAGATATGTCCACTGAAGACTGGGATACGACTCGACAGGAGCAGTACAAGAGAGTGCAGGCCTGTGTTGAAGACAGTCTAAATAGGGTGAGAGATAAGCAGGAAGCACAGTACAACAAGAGTGCACCCGCAGAACCCTTAACACCTGGAGAAGTTGTGCTGAAACGAAAGAGAAGAAACCACAAGCTTGACGACCAGTGGGAAAGAGAGCCTTACACTGTGTTGGATTCCAGGTTTGACAATAGAAAAACCTGTCTAATCAGTAAAGATGGAGGAAAAACATCTGCAACAGTCTCAAGAGACCACTTGAAGTTGTGCCCAGGTCTATTGAAGCCACGGGAAGAAGTGCCTCTTATAGTGACTGAAGAACCCAAAGAAGATGTACTCCATACTGTCTTAGAAGATTTCCCGGCAGATTGGCCTCAACTGGATGGAGCCGTAATAATACCTGTGATGCACTTCTACCAACAGCCAGAAGACCCTCCACTGCAAGTAGGACCTGTAAGTGCCCCAGAAGAGCCTTCTCAGGAAGAATCCCCGGAAGAAGGATCACCGGTAGAACCAGAGCCAGAAGGCCCAGTAAACAGTGTACTTGCCAGTCCCATCGAGAGGTTAAGACAGTTCTACAATTTGCCCAGACGTAGATCTGACAGGATAGCAGACAGTGCAAACACAGACATCAACAACACCCCAGTACTACGTAGGTCAACACGCAGTACAAAAGGCCAGATTCCTGCCAGGTATAAGAATAAGTTAGAAATACCTGCAGTGTAAATAGTTACCCAGTTGGGCATTGCCGACTGTCCAATTCACATAATTAATAATGACAATATATGTGCATTTAGTTACCCGTCAGGGTACAGAGACTTGTAGGCTGAGGACTGTGAGCAGCCAAAAACTGTCCTGTAAATAGTTGCACTAGTCAAAAGTGCCCCTTTAGTTGACCACAAAACAAAAACCCGTTTGGCGTGGCCAAAGAAGTGGTCCAGCACCTGGATCACTTATGCTCTGTAGCCACGCCCAGGGCCTACGTTGAGGGTTTTCAAGCGGGTCCCTCATGTTCTTTCATCGGTGAAATGGACACCAGGTTACGGGACTTACTGTAACTTTATTAATGTTATTATACTTATTGTTATTATTATACTTGTAATTATTATTGTTATAACCTGTTTAAAAAAAAAAAAAAAAAATGCTTCAGTCCAGGAGTACTGAATTGTACTAGGGGGGAATGTGGCGCCCTGCTGCGCACAGGTGCCACAGAACCCAGTAGGGTGCATGGACGGACTTCTCCACAAGAGGCCCTCATTACATACAAACACCTCCACCCTTCCACCTCACACCACCAGAGGGAGCCCGTTAGGGATATATATATGGAGGGTGGAGCCAGGCAGTCAGTGAGAAGTTAGTGTGCTGGCACTTAGACCAGTGAAGACGCAGCACGCTGGCTGCTGTGCTTAGGCGAGCCAAGGCCTACAGCATGAGTTGAGTTCTGAGGGCCCCGAGTGTGGCCGACGGCAAGAAAGAGAGGAGAGAGGAGTTGAGGGGGCAGAGGAGCATCATAGGCTCACCCCGATATACAAACCGGACACCGGGTCCGCGCCTACCTGGTCCCTTTATACCCAGTAGGGATCACCGTATACCTGGAGGACTACAAGTCCCAGGTCGACCAACGCTGACTACCGTACCAGGGCTAGGAGTCACGGAGGCCCCAGCGACCAGGGAGAGTGATCTCCAAGAGAGGGCCCTACCACCAGGTCAGCAGGTGCAAGAGAGAGAGACAGTAATTAAGCCAGGCCTAGCTCCAGGCAGGTCAGAAGCTTAGCAAGTGAAAGCAACGGATCAGGAGGCCCTATACCCACTCACTGGGGAGAGTCCGGAAGTGCACCCTTCGTACCGAGTACCCTGGACCATACCTGCATCCACACCAGTAAAGGTACCGAAGCGAACCCCCGTGTGAGTGTCTGTCATTTCTCCCTGAACTGTCCTGGCCGTCTCTCACCTGCACCACCATCCATTTCCCCACTCTGCCCTGAGGCCCGCTCCACCTGTGGGGAGCCGTTCCATCATAAGCTGCCCTAACATCTGCCTCAGAGGACTGTTGCAGCGCTGGTAGACCTTACCAGGCACCACAGGTGGCGTCACGAACTATTCCAAAATCCAAAACCCCTTTCTTTTTGTTGACCGCCCTGGGCCATGGACCGTGCCAGCCACAGTGATATCCCCCACCAGCATCCACAGGCCCAGCTACCGAGTACCCCACGGCTCTGGGGGCGAGTCACTGACATCTTTATATGTTCTGCTACTGTTCTCAATTCTTCACAGGTTAACTGAAGAAGCAGCTCACTAATTCTGTCCATTTGTATTTCCACATCCATTGCTGCTAGTGAGTTTTTCTTTAGGACTAATCACCTTTAACTGGTGTAGCAGAGTTGAGTTGAGGTGCTGTGCTCCTGTGTCTTTCCAGACACTTTTCCTCTTCTCCCTCTACACGCTAATTCCCGCTTAGGAGTCCCCGTACAGGCTACCAATGTTACACGCTCGCCGCCTAAGTTCAGATAGGGGTGAGACGGGTGAATTCTTTGGAATCCGGGGGGAACCGTTACTCAGGACGACCATAGGCTGCAGCTTCTCTCAGGAACATGACAGATTCAATTGCTGACCAGACACATCTGACAAGAGGCTTCTTAAACAGTTGAACAGTGGAGTTTAATATGAAGCACGGCCAGTGCAATTCAAGAATATTACATCAACAGGTTTCATAACAGCACAGCTTCAGCATCTTCTTTAAGGCACAGTACTCATGGTCTCTTACAGTAGCATAATTCAGCACAGATTAGATCTCTTTGCAGTACACTTCTATGCATACACAACCACAGGCTTTTCCTTCACAAGGAGTCTATAGTACACAGCTTTCTTTACCCTGCATGGAGATGGAGGGGGGAGGGTTTGATGAGGGAGATGATCTCTGTGACACAATTCCTTCCAGTCCTTATCTTCATGCCCAATAATACTCTGCACTGTTAGTTCAGGGAGTTTATCTGACCTGTGTTTAGCTGAATCTGAATCCTGTGCAGTTGCTTTCTGTCAGATACAGATAACACACCACCTTTCTCTTTCGGCTTCAGCCACACTAGAATAAACAACTTTCCCACAATCCCCCTGGTGCTCTGCTAAAACACTCCCCTTCTCCTGTGACTGTGTTCACCCCTCTAGTTGCTGAATGCTTCTGGAGCACAACACTTCCTGTCTCCTGTGCTTCTGTTACTTCTAATAGTTGCTGAATGCTTTTAAAGAAACAGCACTACTTCTGCATGTCACAAATGGTAACGACTCTCTAGGCGCTGCCGGTATCACCCACCATTCATCTTCGTCCTCAGTAGGCCTCCTTGCTGCTGGGTTCTTCTGCTTTTTCAGAGGTTGGGGCAATCTCTTCCGTCAGACACACAGGGACGAAGCATGTTACGGTGTAGTACTCTTCCTGGTGCCTCCACTTCCCCCTCTGGTTGAACCTTATACACCAGATTCTCAGGGTGTAACCTTCTGGTGACCCTGTGGGGAGTTGTCTCCCACCTGTACTTCAACTTGCCCCTAGGGCGTATTGCTCATACCAGTACTCTGTCTCCAGGTTGTAGTGGTGCCTCCTGCACCAGGGTCACGTCTGGATAGCTCATCTTTTGGAATTTTTGTTAGAAAAGTCGTCTTAGCGTCTGCAGCCGATGTCGATATTGGTCATCCTGATGATATCCTTCTCTGGGTCCAGTTCCAGCTTTGTTATTTCACGGTCAGTACAACCAAACAGCAACATGTAGGGCATGCACCCGCTTGCGGTTTGAGCTCGATTGCTGTACACCCACACCAACTCTGCAACAAGCACAGGCCACCTCATTTTCCAATCATCTTCCAGCATCCTCAGCATTTGTAGCAATGTCCTGTTGAATCATTTTCAGGGCCCATTTTCCTGAGGGTGATAGGGCATTGTTCTAGACTTCTCAATGCCGTGGAGTAGATGTAGTTCCTCCATGACTTTCCCCTGGAAGCAGGCCCCTTGATCCGAGTTGATCCTCTTTAGGCACTGTGAAGACCCGGGTCTTTCGTGGGCGTAATGCTACTCAGACAATACAGGGTAAGGGTAAAACAGTGTGGTCATACTTTATTGAACCACAAAACGGACAATAAACAGATAGAACAGTCCCAGCAAATACACAAGATGGTACAACATTACACAGTCCTCACCCTTCTGCTCGCCCACCTGGGATAGAACAGCTTTGACTTTGGGACTTCCAGGGCCAACTACTTCAACCAGTGGCCCCCCGCTTCTGGCGAGCCCCCACAGAGAAAAGGTAGCGGCAAGCTTAGGAAGCTAGCAGTCCATCGAGGTACAAGGCCAGGAGACCCGAGGGTCCCACCATGGCCACTCCGAGAGTTTCCATGAGGCCAGATGATTGGCTGGTCCCAATCTGGCTTCTTCGAATATCTCCATGGGTTCCAGGTGACCGAAGGGTCCCACCTGGCAACCCCAAACAAAATATCCACTTCATCATCCCAACCTGGTCTCCCCAAATGTATCCATAGGCTCTCTGATGATAAATGGAGCAGATCCATATCTTTTCAGTCAGGGCTATATACCCTTAGGCTAGAATCATGTAGAATCCAAATCTACTTCTCTTTAGGTAAAGCTATGCTACCAATCTGATGGTGTGAAGAGAGTCTATTCTTTTATTCTCCTTGTAAAGTGTTTCTGATTCTTCTTGTTTCTCTTTCCAGCAGGATAGAAAAACCCTTTTTACATTTACATATGTAGCTAAGGTCATCAGTCACACGTTGGTGGAAAAGGGAAGCGCTCAGGTCTCATTGTTTGAGCATTTAATGAATTTGTGTAGTTTTTCCTCCAGTCTTGTTAGTCAACAAGCCACAGGGTCCACACAAAGCTTAATCAACATATTTAGCAAACATTCATTGTTCACAGACCCAAGAGGAGACAACAATCAGGGTTATACATATAATCGTATGTCCTTCTTGACCACCCACAGAAATACACGTACATTTACAAGTCAACACAAACCCAAAAGTGTATTTGTCTTGGATTAACAAATCTAATCATCTGGTTGATTAAGATTATAAGCTGTATCGTCACAGGCACCCATACACTCGGATGAAGTCTCAGCACATAGCTTGGGCTGCTGACTCGGCTGTCTGGACCCGGGTCGCGGTGACGACTGCAAAATTTGTGAAATGGTCGGTCATCACCAGGCAATAATCACAGCCATTATGGGATGGTGCAATCATGAGGTAGTCCAGCATTAACACAGACATCCTTATTACTTGTGTGGGTGCCCTCTGTACTGGCGGCTTAGCCAATTTACACTGCCGACACTTCTGACAAACTTCTTCCACCACCCGACTTAGTTGCGACCAATAAACAAGCCGCTACAGCCATTGGAAGGTCCTCTCTGTTCAGAAGTGAGCGCCCCTCTCATGGACCTCACACTTGCACCATACCTTCTGGGATCACCACTTGCCACGTAGTTCCAAACTCTCTGGGCAACTGTATCCACCAGTATAACAGGCCATTCTTTATACAGAGCTGCTCCCATTGTCCTAGCATCTGTAAAGGCGCTGATGGATAAAACTGCTCTCTCCTCCCCGCTGGGCTTCTGGCTTAAGGTCACAAACTTTCATAGCTATTACAGTTCTGGGTCCTTCTGCTGCAGCTGTGCCCATTCATATCTCTTGGGCGTCCCAGCACTCGATTTGGTAGGTGTACTTCTTCTGATCCTTGAGAAGCTACAAGAGCTGCCACAAAGCATTTGAAAATCGTGGGTCTCATCTTCCAACTCTTTGACTACATCCTGGGCTGGTCAGTCATGAGTCACTCTGCATAGTGCGTTCGCGTGGGTGTTTTTGGCCTTCGCTCAATAGGCTATCTTGTACCGATACTTGGACATCCTTGCCACCCAACATTGTTCCAATGCTCCCAGTTTTGCATTTTCTAAAAGGCCAAGTGGGTTGTTGTCAATCCGCACATTAACTTTACAGTCATGGTCCAAACCAAAGCCCAAAAAATTCTAGTTTAAATGAGCTATAGCTCTCAGGATTTCTCTCTGTATCCCGTAGGATCTATTAGCATAGGTAATCACCTGTTCCTGTCCTTCTTTGATCTGGGCCAGCACTGCCCCTAGTCCGTAGAGACTTCCATACATTTATAGCACAAAGGGTTGAGAGAAGTCAGCATAATCCAGGATAGGGGCATTCATCAATGCAAGCTTCAGTGCCTGAAAGGTCTCTTCTTGTCTTGGCCCCCACTCGATCGGCCGATTCTTGGAACCTCTCGACGTTCCCCTTAGTTGCTCATTTAGTGGTGCTGCAGTCTTTGCAAAATCCTTGATAAATCTTCTATAGTATCCTGACAGGCCCAGGAATGCCCTTAACTCTCTCAGCGTCGTAGGTGTAGGCCACTTCTGTACGGAAGCTACTTTCTCCTTTGTCAAGCACACACCTTCACTATAGACCGTATGCCCCAAGTACTCAATTTCCTTTTGGAACAGATGATACTTCTGGGGCTTTATCTTCAGTCCATGCTTCTGAAGCTGCTCCAGCACCTGCCCGAGTCTACCAAGATGCTCCTCAAACATAGTGGAGTATATGATGACGTCATCCAGGGATATTAGCATTGCCTCAAAATTCAGGTCTCCAAGACATCTCTCCATGAACCACTGGTACGTCCCTGGGGCATTAGTTAACCCGAAGTGCATTCTATTGCCACCGATAATCCACACAGAACCTCAGAGTCCCATCCTTCTTCCGGACCAAAACTATGGGCGCAGCCCAGGGGCTCTGGCTTTCTCATATCACCCCGTTCTGCAACATGCAGCCTAACAGATCCTTCACTTTCTGATACATCTGGGGCAGGATTTGACAATATCTTTCCTGCACAGGGGCCAGATTTACAGTAGGAATCTCATGCTGGATAGCCTCTGTACACCCAAAGTCGTCGTCGTGATGAGCGAACACTTCCTGATATCGCCCCAACAGGTCTTCCACTTGTCCCACTTGTCTGGGGTAAAAAAACAAGTCTACTTCCATCTGCTCCAGTATATCATGGCCGTCTCTTACTTTGTACACCTTCTTCCTGTCCATGGACACCGACAAGTTCCACAGATCTCCATTTACAGGGGTTAAGTTCACGGTATCTGATCTGGCGAGATCCTCCTGCATCACATAGACTCGCACTACTTCCATCGTGAGAGTCAGCTGTAGGCTTGTCCCGCTGAAATTAATGCATCTCACCAACACACGTCCCTGCAGTACAGTCGCCAGGGTGCGGGTGGCCAGCAGCCCCGGCACTACTTCCCCCATTCCCTGGGGTTAAATTTGCACCCCACTCCTTCCAAGGGTGCCCGGGCCCGAACTGGCATAGTGAGCACTGTATGACCATGTGGTAAAGTCAGGGCAGAAGTAGGAGGTACCACCACTTTTCCCAGGGGTTTAGAGATGCCTGACAACCTCTGGATTTGACTAGCCCAAATCAGCTGTTGGAATACCCTTCCACTTGGGAGGTGTCGTGTCGTCCGCCTCCATTTGCTCCCCTGACGGCTGTTCACCAGAAATTGTCCTACTTCCTCAGGACATTCATCCCCAAAGTCACGATGGGTCCACCCCCAACGGGGCCTTTTGCCAGAATGATCCCCTTCTTTTCTAGGTTTCGCTTGCAGACCCGTATCTCCATCCATACCACTCCAACTACTAGGATGGGTAGCTGGTTGGCTGCCATTAGTTGAAGAATCGGGCACCTCTTGGATTGGGCGACATTTGGAAAGTGCTGACAGAAATATACTTCTGGCATTGTGATCACCTGGGACCCGGTATCCATTAAGCAATGAATCCTCTGTCCATTTAACTCAGCCCACATAGTGGGACTCTCAGAAACAATGTCGACGGAGTCTTCAGTCATCCGTCTGGTTGGATCTAGCCCTGCTGTGTGCTCCTTGACAGAGGGGCACGTTAGTTTAATGGCCAGTCTCTGCTAACTGTCTCCCTTGGGGCAACTCCTTGAAATGTGTCCCATTCCTCCACAAGTCCCACATTCAAGGCCTGTACCACTGTTCTCTAGAAGGGGGATACCCCTTCTCTAGTCGTTTCTCATACAGGATTTGGTTCCGGAGTAGCTGCAGGGGTTTTTCTTATGCTCCTTAGCTCTCCTCTGATTTCTCGCATTTCCTGCTGTAATTTACAGGCCCAGTCTGGTTCTGCATTGGGTGCCTTCGAGGCGGTTACTTCCTGGCTTCAGACCATAACAGACACCGTCAGAGTCTCTTGTTCCTGGACTCTGGCTTCTACTCTGACTTTGTGGAAGCTCATGTTGGGTTTGTAGAGCAGACGTTCCTTCAGGTTTTGTTTCAAGTAAGTATCTCTGAGGCTAGCAACCAGTTGGTCTCTTAATACTTCATCCATGTAACCTAGTCCTCTATACTCACCCTCAGTTTTCATAGTAATGTGGGCTGTTACTTCCTGCAGAGCGTTCACATATTGGGTTACCGTCTCTCCCTCTCTCTGGACCCGACGGAACAGGCGAATGCGCAAATTACCTAAGTCGGTCATGCATGTCCTCCAGAATCTTGATCACCAGACCGTCCGTCAGGCCTCTCCATCCAAAGTCAGCAGGTCTATCTCCGCCTGTAAGGCAAGTGTCATAGGGTGCACAAGTAACTACTGGCGCTGGTCACAGACTTCTACTGGAATGGAGCATGGATCTTCCTCACAGCTCAGGCCTTCTCCGGCATCTGACCGCTCTCAGACCCTTCTGTGGTAATGGTGGCTGTAAGCCCACCTAGCAGCCACACAATCTGTCCTGGTACAGGTTTTGGCACCAACCCCCTCTTCTCGGCCCGGCCAGACCTTTTATAATTAGCAACTGCGACACAGGTGTCACCTGACCTGGTGTTGTCTTTAAACTCTTGCTCTCGGAAAATAGGTTCCCACTATTCAGTTCCTACTACTGTAATTCTTCCATTACTTTCACTTTCGCCTTTGACCATCAGATGGCAGTGTTTGCTTGCAGTTACTTAGCTAGGCATCAATTATACTCATCTCTCTTGCTCACTTTCTTACAGAACCACAGACACGAAAATGGCAATATTGGGTAAAGTTAGTAGAGGGAGGAAAAACAAGGAGTTCAGTTTTTGACAGATATAGTTTTAGATAGATGGAGGAAGTGATGTTAGAAACAGCAGAATGACAATCACTGGTATTTTGTAGTAATGCAGGGGTGATGTCAGAAGATGATGTGTATAATTGGGTGTCATCAGCATAGAGATAGTACTGAAAACTAAATCTACTGATGGTTTGTCCAATAGCGGCACCGTATAAAGAGAAAAGGAGGGGACCGAGAACTGAACCCTGTGGAACCCCAACAGTAAGGGGAAGGGGAGAGGAAGAGGAGCCAGCAAAAGATACAGTGAAGGAGTGGTCAGCGAAGTAGGAGGAGAACCAAGAGAGAGCTGTATCCTTGAACCCTATAAAGTGAAGCATAGTTGAATGCTACAGAGAGAGGATGATCAGCAAGGAGTTTGACCATTAGAGATATTTTTATTAGTGAGATCAATAACATTCCTGCCATTTCCCTGTTTTTGTCTCTGTCCTTTCACCTACCTCTTCCACTTACAGCCTCATATTTAATCCCTGCTAACTCTCCTTATCTCACTCTCCTGCTATCCAGGTGTCAATTTCCCTACTGTCTTATTCTCCCTATCATCTTTTCTCCATTACTATCTAGTGTTTTATCTCTGCTTAGCACCTGGAGTAACATAGGATGGAAGAGCAGTGAGTTTTATCAGCCATACTCACTTGTCTCTGTCCTCTTTAAGTAGTGAGCGCTTCTGTCTTAAAGGATGGTTGTATTTTCTGTCTGAGTGCGATCCGACAAAACATCAGATCGCACTTGTACCAATGTTAGGCTACGGGGATGCGCACATGTCTGATTAACGGGGAGTGCATTTTCAAACTTAGATATAGAATCATTTACTGTTTGTGGACCATTTACACAATACAAGGGACAAATATTCATCCCTTCCGTCCTATATTCTATGTGTCAGACTCAAGGATAGTCATGGAAACAAATAGAGCTTAACTATAATGGGAGCCATTTGGTTTCAATTAAGCTGTCCAGTCTTATGGCGGATACCCTAATGAAAACTAAATAGACCTCATTATAGATAAAGGAATCTATATGATGTTTTTTGCGTCCATCATGCGACAAATACAGCTGTATAAAACTGATGGTGGTTCAAGGGCCTATTCATGTGGTGATTGTTATTCTGGTGCTATATTTATGTAATTCTGATGGCTTTGGTCATGTATTCATGTACTGATTATCATTTTGGTGAAACTGAAACTAAAATCATCATCAGTACATAAATAAAACACCAGAGCCATCAATAGTACATGAATATAGCACCAGAACCATCATCAGTAAATAAATACGTACCCAGAACCCCCATCCATACATGAGTACGTCATCAGAACCACCATCAGTATGTGACTACATCACCAGAACTACCATCAGTATATGAATACGTCACCAGAACCACCATCAGAACACTACTACATCATCAGAACTACCATCAGTGCATAAATACGTCACCAGAACCACCATCAGAACATGAATACGTAACAAGAACCATCAGTACATGAATGCGACCATACAGGAACCACAGTACTTGTAAGACGTAGTCAGTATCACAAATAAACACTTACATCCAGGTACCTTATAGGTGACATTTTCTCTGATAGGACTCTTCTCTTTCTTCTTGTCTCCATCTTGTCTAAATACCATAATGACTATAAGTTTTCACATCCACAGCTCGTCTCTGCAGAGTTCCCTCTTGTCCTCTTCTGCAGCACATCCCAACAAGGTGCCCTTAAAATAAGAGTGTTATTAAAATTCCCTCTGCATAAAAATATCTGTCCATACTATGCCCTAAATAAGTCTCCTATGGTATATGGCCTCCACACTGTCTTTCCTTATGAGCTATAACCACTACACTGTCTGCTTTAATGAGCTATAACAGCCACACCATCCGCCCTTATGAACAATGGCCCATAGGCTGTCCGCTATCCACTGTTTTCCCTTACACGCTCGGTATCTCCACACTGTCCTGCGCCATGCTAACCACTATCCATATTGTGCCCCCATTTCACACTGATCATTCTCCATATTCATTCTGTGCCCCCTCTTCACACTATGCCCTCATGCTGCCCACCACGCTACCCTCTCCAAACTGTACCCGCTCCTCAAAGTCCCCCTAAACACAATATGATGATCACCACAGACGCTTATACAGTCACCACAGACACTTATACAGTCACCACAGACGCTTATACTCCCCGCATATATTATATTATGCTGCCCAGCACCCCATACAGTATTATGCCCCCACAGTCCTTCATACAGTATAATGGTCTCCACAGCCCTTTATGTTCAGTATAATGACCCCCACAACAGCTCACACAGTATGATATTCACCACAGCCCCCTATCCAGTATGGTCACCACAGCCACCAGTATAATGTTCACCACAGACCCTCGTATACTATGATGTCCCCCAGACACCTTTGTGTGTTGTCCCCCACAGCCTCTCTTGTGTTGTCCCCCACAGACCCTCGTGTTGTCCCCCACAGCCCCTCGTGTGTTCTCCCCAACAGGCCCTCGATTGATGTCCCTCTCAGCTCCATGTTTGATGTCCCCCACAGCCCCATATTTAATGCTCACCACAGCCCCATGTTTGATGTCCCCACAGCCCTAAGTTTGATGTCTACCACAGCTCCACATTTGATGTTCCCCTCAACCCCATGGTTGATTTTCACCACAGCCTATCCCTCAGCCCTGTGAGAATATCTTTTTCTAGTGTTATAGAACTGGCGATTTGGTTAGAACTTCCTCTCCTTATTGAAGGTACTATATGTGACACACATATTTAGGGTGAACATTAGATGATATCAGTCTGACATCATACACATTTCTAGAGGCACTAGTCAAGGGTGCCCCTTATCGTGATTCTGTTTTTATTGGGTATGGATACTCTGAATTTAGGTGTTGCGCAAATATAAAAGTGTTAAACAACATTAGTGAACAAAAATATGTGTTATTTGATGATGATGATGATGATGATGCATTGGACATAATTCCAAACCCCTGTATGTATAGAGGCTTCATATATGTATGGGGTTTCAGAATTCAACACATGTAGATAAGGTGGAGCTTTTTATAATAGCTGCTAAAATATTATCATGGGTGGCAGTGGGGATAATTATCTATTCACTGATGAAATGACGTCAGGAGTCAGGAAATGTACTTCTTTCAGTGCAGTGTCAATGGAGATACATTTAGTGCATTTTTCTTTCATATTCATAAAAACAGCACAACCTGAAGCATTGGTAGAGTCTGCACTGCTATCTCTCGTCACAGTAAGGCTATGTGTAGCAAATGTCACTGCTTTACATTCAATACTAACTGGGTTTCCAGTGCACAGTAGTGGTGCGTTACTTCCATCTAGTGGATAATTCTGCTAATTCTTGTGTAACTCTGGGCTACATACAGGATGGGAGGACGTGTATACCTCTAATAAAGAATACTGGTACATCCCATGCAATGAAACGGCATATGTACACAGAAAGCACAAGACAAGTTAGTCAGTGAAGAAAGATGTGCACAATATTATTTAAATATATGCAGCACATAATTATGTATATATATATTTTTTACTATTTATTTTACTAACTTATATAGCGCCATTAATTCCGCAGCGCTTTACAGACATCATCATCACTGTCCCCAATGGGGCTCACAATCTAAATTCCCTATCAGTATGTCTTTGGAGTGTGGGAGGACACCAGAATATCCAGAGGAAACCCACAAAAAAACAAACTCTCTATATTTGTTATATGTAAATAGTTACAGTGGTGTGAAAAATTGTTTGCCCCCTTCCTGATTTCTTATTCTTTTGCATGGTTGCCACACTTCAATGTTTCAGGTCACAAAACAAATTTAAATATTAGACAAAGATAATACAAGTAACACAAAATGCAGTTTTTAAATGTAGGTCTTTATTATTAAGGGAAAAAGAAATCGAAACCTACAGGCCCCTGTGTAAAAAAGTGGTAGCCCACCCCCCCTCTTTAAAACATAAATTAGCTGTGGTTTATCACATCTTTGGGAAGCTGACTTCAATTTCCCTAACCACACACAGGCCTGGTTACTGCCACACCTGTTCTTAATCAAGAAATCACTTAAATAGGACCTACCTGACAAAGTGAAGTATACCTAAAGATCCTCAAAAGCTAGAAATCATGTTGCGATCAAAGAAATTCAGGAACAAATGAGAAACAAAGTAATTGAGATCTATCAGTCTGGAAAAGGTTATAGAGCCATTTCTAAAGCTTTGGCACTCCAGCAAACCACAATGCGAGCCATTATCCACAAATGGTGAAAATGTGGAACAGTGGTGAATCTTCCCAAGAGTGGCCAGCTGCCCAAAATTACCCCAAGAGCGCAGCGACGTCTCATCCAAGAGCTCAAAAAACACCCCACCACAATATCCAAAGAACTGCAGGCCTCACTTGCCTCAGTTAACGTCAGTGTTCATGACTCCACCATAGCAAAGAGAGTGGGTAAAAAAGTTCCAAGATAAAAACCACTGCTGAGCAAAAAAAACAAAGGCTCATCTCAGTTTTGCCAGAAAATATCTTGATGATCGCCAAGACTTTTGGGAGAATACTCTGTGGACTGACAAAACAAAAGGTGAACTTTTTGGAAGGTGTATGTCCCATTACATCTGGCGAAGAAGGAACACAGCATTTCAAAAGAGGAACATCATACTAACAGTAAAATAATGGTGGTCGAAATGTGATAGTCTGAGCCTGTTTTGCTGCTTAAGGACCTGGAAGACTTACTGTGGTAAATGGAACCATGAATTCTGCTGTCTACCAAAAAATCCTGAAGGAGAATGTCCGGCCATCTGTTCGTAACCTCAAGCTGAAGCGCACTTGGGTTATGCAGCAGGACAATGATTCAAAACATACCAGCAAATCCACCTCTGAATGGCTTAAGAAAAGCAAAATTAACCTGGTCTTCACTAGAGCCTCTGATGGTCAGAATAGGCTTGGGCCGTTATGGTAGCAACCAGGTACAACTCTGGTGCAGCAGCTGAACAGCGGGTGAAAGGTACAAGTACAAAGCACAGAAAGCAAAGACAGAGATGTGCTCAGACAGTCTGAGGTTGGGGTGGGCTGCATTGGTTCAAAATATAAAGCCGGGGTCAGAAGCGGGGAGATCAGACAAAATGAGAAAACAAGCTGGGTCAAAAACAGGAGAGACGAAGCAATAATGCACCTTGACAGAGAACTAAAAACAAACTGCAACTAAAACCTAAGCTCAGGCAAGGTGTGGAGGGAGGAGCTGGCTAATATATCCACTGCTGGCAGGGGATAGGCCAAGGAAGCAAAACTCTGCAGGACACAATGGTTTTAATGGTATGACACCATAGCTTCCAACCGTCCGTATTCTGCGGGACTGTCCCGATTTCAGGACTCAGTCCCACGCCCCGTCATGGCTCAGCTGTTCTCCCGTGTTCTATTTATACGCACCTCTCCGATGTCGCTCCGTAGCTCCTCCTCCTCGGGGGGCTGGGCCGCTCACTGGGCAGTGAAAAAATTAAATTATATTACACTCACCTCTTCTTTCTCCTGTGATCACATCTGCTGGGTCTCAAACTGGGAATGTGAGAGTGTGCAGAGGCTGTAGCTCTAAGCACTGAGCTACAGCTCTCAATGGTAAACATAGGAGGATTTAGTTAAGTTGACTCTACAGTGCAGGCAATGCATTGTAGAGTTAAGAAGCACAGACAGTACAGAAGCAGAGTATACATCTTGTAACATCCCTGGCGGTGTGCTTGCATAGTGCACCATATCCCACTATGCAAGGCCGCAATCTTACCTGTCTGTCCAGTCTGCTATTCCTGCTCCAGTTCATGCTGTGTGCATGTCCCTTGACTGACTGCTTAGGGCGGTGGCCCGGTTACTTCCTGATTCTTATAGCTGCTGTGGGCTCACCCCTAATGTGTCTCCAGCCTATTGCTGTGAGTCACTGGATATTTAAACCCCCTCCACGCAGTAGGAGGTGCCTGAGAAACTCTTACCTTCAGAGGGCTCCTTGCCTCTGTTGTGCCAGGTCCCATTCTGTTTCTTGCCTGTCCGCCAACCTGGGTGCTGTATTCCCAGACCTGTCTGAACTATCTCTTAGCCTGTTTGTCCGCCTTTCTTGGGGCTGTAAACCCAGACTTGCTCCTGTATCTTGTTGCAGTGTCAGTTTCTATCTGAACACTCTCCTAGCCTGTTTGTCTCTGTGTCCGTACCTTCCCTTTTCCTGCAGTCTCTGAACCTGCACCTACTCCTACCTGTTGTCTCTGTACTTCTGTTGTGAATTTAGAGTCCACTCGCTACTTCACTGTAAGTACCTTGTGTGTATCTGGTTCTGCTTTTCCCTTCCAGTCTGTTCAGTGTGAACAGAGCCCTGTCCTCTCTGCTTTGCCTTGTTCACCACTCCGGCGGTTCCTTCCTGCTCTGCCTCGCTCACTGCTCCGGCGGTTCCTTCCTGCTCTGCCTTGCTCACCGCTCTGGCGGTTCCTTCCTGCTCTGCCTTGCACACCGCTCCGGCAGTTCCATCCTACTCTGCCTTGCTCACTGCTCCGGAGGTTTCGCTCTGCTCTGCCTTGCTCACCGCTTCGGCAGTTCCTCTCTGCTCTGCCTTGCTCACCGCTCCGGTGGTTCCTCTCTGCTCTGCCTTGCTCACTGCTCCGGCGGTTCCTCTCTGCTCTGCCTTGCTCACCGCTCCGGCGGTTCCTCTCTGCTCTGCCTTGCTCACCGCTCCAGCGGTTCCTCTCTGCTCTGCCTTGCTCACCGCTCCGGCGGTTCCTCTCTGCTCTGCCTTGCTCACCGCTCCGGCGGTTCCTCTCTGCTCTGCCTTGCTCACCGCTCTGGTGGTTGCTCTCTACTCTGCCTTGCTCACCGCTCCAGCAGTTCCTCTCTGCTCTGCTTGTCTACCGCATCTGCGGTTCTGTTCCTGAATCCCAGTCTGTACTGGACCCTATCCAGCCTGCGCTCCAACCTGCTAGTGCCTCCCTATCTGCCTGTTACCTGCCGTGCCTGCCAGCCCGCTCACCTGGAAGCACCTGCCTGTTACCTGCCTGTTACCCGCTTGTTACCTGCCGTGCCTACCCGGAGGCTGCTGCCGTCACTTGCCATGACCGCCTGCCAGCCCGCTCACCTGATAGCACTTGCCTGTTACCTGCCTCTTACCTGCCATGCCTGCCAATACCCACCTGTCCGTATGCCAGCCTAACCTGCTTGTTCCTGCATTCCCCGGTGTGGGTCAACAGCTGTCACCGGGGTCTGACCTGGAGTAGCACCTGGTCCCTCTGCTCAGTTCCTCCTTGGTTCACGGAGTCGTTAGCCACCGTGCGACCAGGCACTCCTCGGTTCATGGTACAGTGGGATCACTAATCACGCTCACGCCAGTCAGACCAGGCGTGAGCGTAACACTTTGCTCAGGCCATGGTTCCCATTGAGCCCCACGGCCCTTCGCCCTCAGAGACTTTTGAATCCGTGTCCGGCAATTATGTGCATCAAGAATTTTTTTTTTCGCAAGCTGAGGTCCAGGCGATTTACGCACCAGCCCAAATGGAGCTATCAGCACCCGTTCCTGCGGATCTGCCACGGTACTATGGGGATCCAAAACAAAGCCGTGCGTTTGTATGGCAATGCCTGCTGCAGTTCCGGTTCTATGCTCACTATTTTCCTACCGATCGGGTTAAAGTGGGATTTATGATGTCCTACCTAGAGGGTGATGCTTTGGAATGGATCACCCCCCTATGGGAAGCAAGGGATCCTATCGTCTCTGACCTGCAGGCCTTCCTGGTGGCCTTTCTAATGGTCTTCGATGACCCTAATCCTGAAGCCTCTGCTAAAGCTTCCCTTCCCAATATCCCGGAGCAGCCCCGATGGGTAATGTGTGTGGGTAGCTCACCAGTTCTCCAGCCTGAAGAGACTGCTGCTCACCCAGAATCCACACAGGATGACTACGCTCCACAGAATACTTCTCTTCCCAACCTCAAGAGGCAGTCCAGACGTGCAAGGCGTAGAGGCAAACCATCACGCCAGGTTCTGTCCTCCCAAAGACCTCCTGTTCCCCAGCCTGTAAAAGCAGCTACCCGCACTGAATCCATGAAGGGTGACCATGTTCGTTAGGCGAAGCAGAGGCCGGAACTCAGTCACAAAATCGGATTGCGGTCCCGCTGCGGTTGTTTGGGACCCCCTGACGGTCTTTGTCCGGAGAAGGTTGGAGAATTCCAAGACATTAGGCCCGTAGGAGAGGCTGCCCTTGGCCTTAGTGTTTCCTCTCTACAGATGACCATGACTGTCTCCGTGGCAAGTAAAAGCCTCGGATTAACCGGAAGTTTCGGGCTTAAAGCCTTGAAGAGTCAGTGTTTGATTCCCGTCTGAAAACTCCAGAAGCTGGTTTGGGCATTGTCAGCGGAAGGACGAGCCCTACTCAGAAACAGTCAAAATATGTCTGTACAAATTAAGCTCCAGGTTGGAGCATTACACATGAAGAAGCTTACATTCCAGGTGCTGACTGGTTTACCCACAAGTTGTCCAGAGCCGAGAGATCTAGTGCCCGCTCAGGTCTGGAGACCCTGTATGGTGTATCCTGGGGGACTGCTAATGTACAAGGGGTGTCCAGTCCCCATATCTTCAGGACAGTCAGCAATTTCTTCTTCTTCACCAGATCTGCTAGTCGCTGACTCACTGTGCGCTGAAGTCTCCGAAGGAAGAGAAGCGGAGGCGTTGTCCCCACACAGTCTCGACGATTGTACCAATGATCTGGCTTCAGGTACCGTCCCACCTTACAGACAAGTCATCTCTGAAACCAGTCTGAAGATGGTCCTAAAGCAAGGACCCTCCGTCTCTAATAAATCTGGTCCTACGTCCATCAAGGCAGTAATTACCCCGAGTCTCTGCACCCCTCCAACCAGGCGGAGGACCTCCAGTTGTCTCCTGAATTCCCCGGGGTGCTACCTGTTAAACGGAGAGAGACTTTCCTACACCCGGTACCTGGTACACCGCCCACTTCATCCAGTAAGCTTGGCAAAATGTACTTTGAAGCAGTGATTACCCCCGAGTCTCTGCATCCCTCCAACCAGGCGGAGGACCTCCAGTTGTTTCCTGAATTTCCCGGGATGCTACCTGATAAACCGAGAGAGACTTTCCTACACCCGGTACCTGGTACGCCGCCCACTGCATCCAGTAAGCTTAGCAAAGTAAATGTCAAGGCGGTGGTTACCTCTGAATCTCTGCACCCCTCCAACCAGGTGGAGGACCTCCAGTTGTCTCCTGAATCCACCAGGGTGCTACCTGATAACAAATGGAGAGAGACTTTTCTGTGTGCTGTTCCTGGTACTTCACCCACTTCATCTGTTGCTGAGGATGGCTCGATGAGAGGAAGCATCCTAGTCACCAAGATGATGAGACCAGTTTCGATTCCTCTAATGGACAGAAGAGGTAATCCTCTTGAAGAGAAGGATTGGCCTCCAAATTCTCTACAGATGACCCTTGCAGGCTTGAAGAAGAGGGGGCGTAGGGGGGGGTACTGTAACATCCCTGGCGGCGTGCTTGCATAGTGCACCACCTCCCACTATGTAAGGCCGCAATCTTACCTGTCTGTCCAGTCTGCTATTCCTGCTCCAGTTCATGCTGTGTGCATGTCCCTTGACTGACTGCTTATGGCGGCGACTCGGTTACTTCCTGATTCTTATAGCTGCTGTGGGCGCACCCCTAATGCGTCTCCAGCCTATTGCTGTGAATCACTGGATATTTGAACCCCCTCCACCCAGTAGGAGGTGCCTGAGCAACTCTTACCGTCAGAGGGCTCCTTGCCTCTGTTGTGCCAGGTCCCATTCTGTTTCTTGCCTGTCCGCCAACCTGGGGGCTGTATTCCCAGACCTGTCTGAACTATCTCTTAGCCTGTTTGTCTGCCTCTTCGGGGGCCATACACCCAGACTTGCTCCTGTATCTTGTTGCAGTGTCAGTTCCTGTCTGAACACTCTCCTAACCTGCTTGTCTCTGTGTCCGTACCTTCCCTTTTCCTGCAGTCCATGAACCTGCACCTACTCCTACTCGTTGTCTCTGTACTTCTGTTGTGAGTTTAGAGTCCACTCGCTACTTCACTGTAAGTACCTTGTTTGTATCTGGTTCTGCTTTTCCCTACCAGTCTGTTTAGTGTGAACAGAGCCCTGTCCTCTCTGCTTTGCCTTGTTCACCACTCCGGCGGTTCCTTCCTGCTCTGCCTTGCTCACCGCTCCGGCGGTTCCTTCCTGCTCTGCCTTGCTCACCGCTCCGGCGGTTCCTTCCTGCTCTGCCTTGCTCACCGCTCCGGCGGTTCCTCTCTGCTCTGCCTTGCTCACCGCTCCGGCAGTTCCTCTCTGCTCTGCCTTGCTCACCGCTCCGGCAGTTCCTCTCTGCTCTGCCTTGCTCACCGCTCCGGCAGTTCCTCTCTGCTCTGCCTTGCTCACCGTTCCGGCGGTTCCTCTCTGCTCTGCCTTGCTCACCGCTCTGGCGGTTCCTCTCTGCTCTGCCTTGCTCACCGCTCCGGCGGTTCCTCTCTGCTCTGCCTTGCCCACCGCTCCGGCGGTTCCTCTCTGCTCTGCCTTGCTCACCGTTCCGGCGGTTCCTCTCTGCTCTGCCTTGCTCACCGCTCCGGCGGTTCCTCTCCACTCTGCCTTGTTTACCGCTCCGGCGGTTCCTCTCCGCTCTGCCTTACTCATCGCTACGGCGGTTCCTCTCCGCTCTGCCTTGCTCACCGCTCCGGCGGTTCCTCTCTGCTCTGCCTTGCTCACCACTCCGGCGGTTCCTCTCTGCTCTGCCTTGCTCACCGCTCCGGCAGTTCCTCTCTGCTCTGCCGTGCTCACCGCTCCGGCGGTTCCTCTCTGCTCTGCCTTGCTCACCGTTCCGGCGGTTCCTCTCTGCTCTGCCTTGCTCACCGCTCTGGCAGTTCCTCTCTGCTCTGCCTTGCTCACCGCTCCGGCGGTTCCTCTCTGCTCTGCCTTGCCCACCGCTCCGGTGGTTCCTCTCTGCTCTGCTTGTCTACCGCATCTGCGTTTCTGTTTCTGAATCCCAGTCTGTACTGGACCCTATCCAGCCTGCGCTCCAACCTGCTAGTGCCTCCCTATCTGCTTGTTACATGCCGTGCCTGCCAGCCCGCTCACCTGGGAGCATCTGCCTGTTACCTGACTGTTACCCGCTTGTTACCTGCTGTGCCTACCCAGAGGCTCCTGCCGTCACTTGCCGTGACCACCTACCAGCCCGCTCACCTGGGAGCACTTGCCTGTTACCTGCCTGTTACCTGCCAATACCCACCTGTCCGTATGCCAGCCTAACCTGCTTGTTCCTGCATTCCCCGGTATGGGTCAACAGCTATGACCGGGGTCTGACCTGGAGTAGCACCTGGTCCCTCTGCTCGGTTCCTCCTTGGTTCACGGAGTCGTTAGCCGCCGTGCGACCTTGGTCGGATCGGGTAGATACATACAGTGCCTACAAGTAGTATTCAACCCCCTGCAGATTTAGCTGGTTGACACATGCGGAATTAACTTGGCATTGTGACATTTGTACTGTAGATCAGCCTGGAAGTGGGAAATGCACTGCAGCAATTTTTTTTTTTTTTTTTTTTAAAACGTTAAAAGTTAATTCAG
Source organism: Phyllobates terribilis (assembly GCF_046119375.1). Classification (NCBI taxonomy): domain Eukaryota; kingdom Metazoa; phylum Chordata; class Amphibia; order Anura; family Dendrobatidae; genus Phyllobates; species Phyllobates terribilis. Next base: position 41,102,048 of record NW_027362761.1, on the reverse strand, counting down.
AGTGTCATTTATTATTCAACCCCTCAAACCACAAGAATTCTGTTTGGTCCCCCTAAAGTATTAAGAAGTAGTTCAGGCACCAAGAATAATGAGCTTCACATGTGTGGATTAAAGATCTCTTTTGCCAGCCTTTTCTGACTATTTAAGACCCTCCCCAAACTTGTGAACAGCACTCAGACATGGTCAACATGGGAAAGACAAAGGAGCATTCCAAGGCCATCAGAGACAAGATCGTGGAGGGTCACAAGGCTGGCAAGGGGTACAAAACCCTTTCCAAGGAGTTGGGCCTACCTGTCTCCACTGTTGGGAGCATCATCCGTAAGTGGAAGGCTTATGGAACTACTGTTAGCCTTCCACGGCCTGGACAGCCATTGAAAGTGTCCTCCCGTGCCGAGGCCAGGCTTGTCCGAAGAGTCAAGGCTAACCCAAGGACAACAAGGAAGGAGCTCCGGGAAGATCTCATGGCAGTGGGGACATTGGTTTCAGTCAATACCATAAGTAACGTACTCCACCGCAATGGTCTCCGTTCCAGACGAGCCTGTATGGTACCTTTACTTTCAAAGCGTCATGTCAAGGCTCGTCTACAGTTTGCTCATGATCACTTGGAGGACTCTGAGACAGACTGGTTCAAGGTTCTATGGTCTGATGAGACCAAGATCGAGATCTTTGGTGCCAACCACACACGTGACGTTTGGAGACTGGATGGCACTGCATACGACCCCAAGAATACCATCCCTACAGTCAAGCATGGTGGTGGCAGCATCATGCTGTGGGGCTGTTTCTCAGCCAAGGGGCCTGGCCATCTGGTCCACATCCATGGGAAGATGGATAGCACGGCCTACCTGGAGATTTTGGCCAAGAACCTCCACTCCTCCATCAAGGATCTTAAGATGGGTCGTAATTTCATCTTCCAACAAGACAACGACCCAAAGCACACAGCCAAGAAAACCAAGGCCTGGTTCAAGAGGGAAAAAGTCAAGGTGTTGGAGTGGCCTAGTCAGTCTCCTGACCTTAACCCAATTGAAAACTTGTGGAAGGAGCTCAAGAATAAAGTCCACATGAGACACCCAAAGAACCTAGATAACTTGGAGAAGATCTGCATGGAGGAGTGGGCCAAGATAACTCCACAGACCTGTGCCGGCCTGATCAGGTCTTATAAAAGACGATTATTAGCTGTAATTGCAAACAAGGGTTATTCCACAAAATATTAAACATAGGCGTTGTATAATAATTGACCCACACTTTTATGTTTAAAAATTAATAAAATTCAACTGAGCAACATAACTTTTTGGTTTGTAAGATTTATGCTTCTGTTCATAAAACCTACTCTCGTTTGCAGTTTGAAGGCTCTAACTTATTTGCATCTTATCAAACCAGCTAAATCTGCAGGGGGTTGAATACTACTTGTAGGCACTGTAGTTACGCCCCTCCAGGCACTTCTCGGTTCATGGTACAGTGGGATCACTAATCACGCTCACGCCAGTCAGTCCGGGCGTGAGCGTAACACATCTCCATAGAAATACATTGTGTATAGCAATGTATTTTTATGGTGCCTGTATACTGAGCTGAAGAAAAAGATTTTTTGATCCTATAAATAAAAGTAGTAAATTTGTGAACAGTTACAAAAATAATTTTTTTTTTCTGTGACTGCCCCCAGCTCTAGTGAAACCATTGCTAGAATTCTGTCTACTTGACCTGTACTGCAGGCTTTGACTATAGGCTTATTGATACTGATCTAAATACACTGCTAGGTACTATATATGGAATTTTATTTTACAGGGAGAATAAGAGATTTTTTCAGCCTACAAAATTGCTAAAAAATAATAAAGAAAAACATTTAATAATGAAAAAAATATTGTCATTTTTAATGTGTTTTGTAAAAAATAATGAACATTACAAATCAGCAAATAACATGGACTTATTTGGTGTCCCTGTAATCATAACGACCTGCAGAACACAGCGATCAGATTATTTACGGGGATCGGTAAATGGCGGAGAAAAAATGGCGTGATTGATATTATTTATTTATTAAACCCATAAAAAATGTAATAAAACTGTAATGCTGAGGCCATGTTCACATGTAGCGTAAATGCTGTGTTCTTTTTGCTGCAGGTGTTCGCACCACATGACGCAGTAACAATATTCTCTGATTATTATGTGTTTGCTGCGTTACTTTTATGCGTTTTCCCGCTTATTTGATGCAATTTTGGGGAAGATCTGAAGCAGAGTTTTTAACTCTTTTTAATAGTACAGAAAAGCTTTGATTCTGCGCTTAAAAATGCAGCGGCATTTTTTTTCTCCATGCGTTTTTTTCAGACGAAGGTTATAGAGAAAAAATGCACCAAAACCGCAGAGTAGTGATGAGCGAGCGTGTATTGTTAACCCTTTTCGGTGCGCACGCTCAGATGTTCACAGAGTATTTTCGGCATGTTTGGCATCTATGTTTGACTCTCCACGGCTGCATGTGTCAGCTGTGACACATGCAGGATGCAGTGACACATGCAGCCGTGGCGGCACTAACATAAATGCCACGCGTGCTTGCCGAAAGGGTTAACAACACATGCTCTCTTATCACTACCAATTAAGTAAATCTGGTGATGTGCATCTCTGTAATGAGGAGGGGTGTTGACTAATGACATCAACACCCTATATAAGGTGTGCTTAATTATTAGGCAACTTCCTTTCCTTTGGCAAAATGGGTCAGAAGAGAGATTTGACGGGCTCTGAAAAGTCCAAAATTGTGAGATGTCTTGCAGAGGGATGCAGCAGTCTTGAAATTTCCAAACTTTTGAAGTGTGATCACCAAACAATCAAGCGTTTCATGGCAAATAGCCAACAGGGTCGCAAGAAGCCCATGAATTGAAGAAAATCAAGCGTGAAGCTGCCAAGATGCCATTCGCCACCAGTTTTGCCATATTTCAGAGGTGCAATGTTACTGGAGTATCAAAAAGTACAAGGTGTACGATACTCAGGGGCATGGCCAAGGTAAGGAAGGCTGAAAAACGACCACCTTTGAACAAGAAACATAATATAAACCGTCAAGAATGGGCCAAGAAATATCTTAAGACTGATTTTTCAAAGGTTTTATGGACTGATGAAATGAGAGTGACTCTTGATGAGCCAGATGGATGGGCCAGAGGCTGAATCAGTAAAGGGCAGAGAGCTCCACTCCGACTCAGACGCCAGCAAGGTGGAGGTGGGGTACTGGTATGGACTGGTATCATCAAAGATGAACTTGTGGGACCTTTTCAGGTTGAGGATGGAGTGAAGCTCAACTCCCAGACCTACTGCCAGTTTCTGGAAGACAAGTTCTTCAAGCAGTGGTACAGGAAGAAGTCGGTATCGTTCAAGAAAAACATGATTTTCATGCAGGACAATGCTCCATCACATGCATCCAACTACTCCACAGAGTGGCTGGCCAGTAAAGGTCTAAAAGAAGTAAAAATAATGACATGGCCCCCTTGTTCACCTGCTCTGAACCCCATAGAGAACGTGTGGTCCATCATAAAATGTGAGATCTACAAGGAGGGAAAACAGTACACCTCTCGGAACAGTGTCTGAGAGGCTGTGGTGGATGCTGAACGTAATGTTGATCGAAAACAGATCAAGCAACTGACAGAATCTATGGATGGAAGGCTGTTGAGTGTCATCATAAAGAAAGGTGGCTATATAGATCACTAATTTTTTTGGTTTTTGTTTTTGCATGTCAGAAATGTTTATTTCTAAATTTTGTGCATTGATATTGGTTTACCTGGTGAAAATAAACAAGTGAGATGGGATTATATTTGGTTTTTATTAAGTTGCCTAATATTTCTGCACAGTAATAGTTACCTGCACAAACAGATATCCTCCTAAAATAGCCAAATCTAAAAAAAAAACCACTCCAACTTCCAAAAATATTAAGCTTGGATATTTATGAGTCTTTTGGGTTGATTGAGAACATAGTTGTTGATCAATAATAAAAATAATCCTCTAAAATACAACTTGCCTAATAATTCTGCACACAGTGTATATTGGGTGTATTGATTTGCTCATATCTTGATATTATCTTAGCTTGGCTAATGCCCTTTGTTCATGTCCATTATAGAGTACTAGATGGTGGCCCGATTCTAACGCATCGGGTATTCTAGAATATGTATGCGGCCGACAGGGTGCAATCAGCAGAGCGGTGTTTAAATTTGGCGCCAATATCGCTGATTGGTCGCAGCCGGCGGCTGCATCGCCGCTGACTTCCGTGCGGCAGATGAGCCGCTAACGGCCGCCATCTTGTTCGGAAATTTAAATTAGTTTTTTGCACTTTGTTTTTCAATAACGCATTTTCTATTTATATCTGTGTGCACCAATTTCTGCGCAGCTTTTTCTCTCCCTTCCTTATTGTACTGTTTTTGTGCAGTAGGTTGCACCCCTTTTTTAGTATATCTAATGGTGCCTACTATTCTTTGTTTTCATGTTATTGAAAAGAAGGGCAGCTATGTAGGTCACTGATATTTTTTTTGAAATGTCAGCAATGTATTTTTGTATATTTTGACTTGTTTTGTTATTATTCTCACTTTAACATCTGAAAATAAACAATTGAGATGGGAAAATGTAAGTTTTTTGTTTAGTTGCATAATAATTCTGCACACTAAGTTTAAGTGCACACTGTGCATTTTTGATGCATTTTGTGACGTTTTCTCAGCGCGGAAATGTTTCAAAAACACTATGTAATCTGTCTGCCAGTTTACCGCATTCAATACATTCTAGTGGTCAAATTTATGTTGCGGAGACTAGTGACTCCGCAAAAGAATTTGACATGCTGCGGTACTGAAAGACACGCCGCATGTCGGTGTCTGTGGGTGATCCGCAACCTCAGATGCACGCATAGTGGACATGGGATTTCTAGAAATCCTATCCACTATGCTGTAACATCTGGGTGCTGCGGGTTTGACGCTCAATAAATTCACAGCTTCAAACCAGCAGTGGCTCCAGATCGTGTTCACTTACCCAAACTCACCCGCAGTATGTCAATTTCTGTAATGGAGACGCCAGTCTCCGCTGCAGATTTTGACCGATTGAAGTGTCATTATATGCTTTGGGTCCGCAAGTATTGACAAAAAAAAGTGCAGCATTGAAATACAGCTTTTTGGAAGCACCAAAAATATGCTGCGTCCAAAGCGCTGCTGAGTGCTGATCGGGGGGATGTAACAGCTAACAAAACAGCTGTGAGCTGTTATTAAAGCCAGGGAAAATGTTTGCCTAATGGAACCTTTGTAGGCTAAAAATAGCAGCTCTCAGCTGCCCCAGAAATTACATGAATGAAAATGCTAATGAAGATTGGGTGTATGTGATTAGCTGACACCTTGCCCTTTTGTGTGGTGATGACAAGGTGTGATCATTACTACATCTAATTAAAGTAAAGCAAAGAGTTAAATAAACACACAGTCACAGAGTAAACACTTTATTTGAAATATAACATACACATTCTTTAATCATTTAAATTAACCAATATACTCACCCCAGATCTGACAGTAATCCAAGGTTTAAAGCAATGTCCCACATTTATTTTTTCAAATAACTTTATTTAGCCCCAAAAAGCATTCATTGATTAAAAAAAGACTTTAAAAAATGCATTAAAAAACTAATCAAAAACGCGTCAAAATTGCGGCAAAATGCACGCTTTTTTCCACAGCGTTCTTCCTGCCAAGAGATGCAGAAACGTTGCAGAAATTTCTGCAATCAAATACTGAACGTGGGCACATAGCCTAACAGTTACCCAATAATTATGCACACAGATATTCGCCAAAAAAACCCAAAACCTCACTTTTAGGGCTTTCTTCAATATTCCGGTTTCATGCTTATTAACCTTTTGTGTTGACTGACAGCACTGCAGTTATTCAATAATAAAATTAGTGGAAAACATTCAAGACAGTTGATAAACTTCCCAGGATTGGACTTCCCAGCAAATTCACCCCTGGAATAGGCACAATAGGCAAGTTATGGCTTGGCTAACGGTACACAGCATAATGATATACAGCATAAAAATAGATATAACATGTGCATAAATATTACCTTTATATAGTCACTTAGCAACTTAGGTAACCGGGTGGTATTTCAACTGCAACAGGGTGAATGGTAACCCATAGCAACAGTAAAATAATACCACAATTTCTCACAGTACAGAGCAGAGCAGTGGGGTCCTTGTGGCATAAGTCCTTCAATTTCTATATGCACTTGGCCTTATTAAAGATGGCTGTGTGTGCATATGCCTCTTTCCTGGGGAAGAGATGGTATCCGGATAAATTAGTGCCAGAAACCAACAGTCAGCTTCAGAGGTTTTTGTGGAATCAAAGCCTTAACAGGTCAGAGCAGCTTTAGTGACAAAAGGCGGCCTTTTTTGTTGTGGGAGGCACCCCACTAGTTCATGTTGTTATGGATTTAGATACTAGAGAGGCAGTCTGGCGAGATCAGGTATCAGGTGTTTTTGGTTGTAACGGAATCAATCTGGCAAGTGGAACTGAGTTAGATGATGGATTTCAAAAGTTGTCTTTGGAAATCATGAATTTACATAAGTCTTTAACAAAAATATGGTGGAACATTAGGGTTTTGGAGGAGTATAAAAGGCTTGCACTAATTCCTCGTAGTTTGACAGTTCAAATATTCCATGCACGGGAGGTTGATATGGACTTTAAATTGTTTTGGAAAAAAAGCTTGCAAAATGTTCAACAATAATTATTGATATGCTAATTGAGCATAATCAGTCAGTTTTGGGGATATTGAGAGAGGACATTAAAATCAAGGAAGCCAAATTGGGTACGTTTGACCAACAAAATCTGGTTGTACCATTTAAGGAACAGCTTAAGGTGACGATTGATAAATTTGAAAAAGAAATCATCAGAGGAAAGAAAATTAAATTCCAAAGGGATAAGACCGACTTTGAGAACCAGCGAGTCTATAAATGGACCCATCAAGGGAATAGGAGAATTATCAAATTGATAATAGCAAAGTCAATTCTGAGGCATGCGCATCGGCATTGAATGATTTTTTTATCCTCAGACATCAGCGATCAACAAAACGTTCCAGGAGCGGTAGATGAAAATCCCCAAAATACCAGAAAGAGAGATAGATGGTTCAGGGACTGGTCCCCCTCACACAAGAGGAATAAAAGACGAAACAACAGGAAACGCTAAGACAAGACCTGATTCAGGACTCTAACTCCGCATCTGGTGAGTTACAAATTGTGAATCTTTCCTCTTATGTCCTCTCAACTGCTGAGAGTACCCTTTTGTCAAAAGGACTTTCTTTTTCACCAATTAATTTGTTGAACAAATTTGAACTCACCAAGGATTTATATATTTTCTGCAGGCAATTAACATTTAAATTATTGTACCATCAGCCATTGTGTTTGCCTATGCAGTGAATGCAAGGGTTTCTAAAAATTTGGAGGCACTCCAATGCCCCTTGGAAGAGACGTGGAGGTCAGAGGGCCTCCTGAAAACAATGTTCCCATTATTAGGAAGTGGGTCTCCCATTGTGTTTGCCTATACAGTGAATGCAAGGGTTGCCAAAAATTTGGAGGCACTCCAATGCCCCTTGGAAGAGATGTGGAGGTCAGAGGGCCTCCTGAAAACAATGTTCCCACTATTAGGAAGTGGGTCTCCCATAGTGTTGGCCTATGCAGTGAATACGAGGGAAGGGCAAACGCCCAAGAAAGGAGAACGGAGTCAAAAATTATACAAAATACAAATACTAAGGTATTATATGTGTAAAAGGCGCTTATCAGGCTAACTACTACCAATGGCAGCGATAATTGTGGACAGGGAACCACTAATGTCCGTAGTAGATACACTACAATAAAATAACTGTTCTATAGTAAAAATCGCGCTATCGGTAGTGAAAAAGAGATCAGGAGAAGAGTACTATTATTTTATAAAAATAAGATTTATTTGTTTGGATGCTAGCAATAAAAACTTAATAAAATACAGGATTTAATACAGGATTTAAAAGACGAGTGTAGACAACAATATTTCGATTGGGGTAAAAGAACTAATGGTATACAAGGTGTAATAAATAGTAAAATCCAGCGGTTAATCTGGTGTGGTAAAATGCCTGTGGTGGCTTGGTACCTGGAAAGAAGAGGAGTTTGGTTAGGGCTATTGTTCTCTAGTAATGAATATGCTTAGCTGGCTGTGGATCTGTTACTCACCAGGTATCAGAGTGGGTAAAGTGCAGGTGTGCACTAGGGCTGTGGTCCGTCAGGATTCTTAGAGTGGGGCGTGGTCCTGAACGCTTTGTTATGCTCCTGGAGATTTAATGATATGGGGTTAGTGCTGTTAGCTCTGGGTAGGTAGATAGTGGGGTTAGCGACTTACCCACGGAGGAGCTGTTCTGCTTTTGGAGATTGCTTGTTAGCACTCCCTCAGTGGGGGGTGCAGCAGGAGGCTCTGGATTGTATCTGACTTTATTGCAGAGATGTGACAGGGGGGCTTTTTGGTTGCCGGTAGGCGTAGTAACGCTTGAGGATACTCAATGTCCTGTATATAGATATGGAGGAAGGGTTAGGAACTGAGGAATACAGGAATAGTCCACAGTGTGGTAAACCTAGATGTTTACCTGTGCGTGATTATCAGTAATCCAGGGGTGCAACAGGAGGCTCTGGATTGTATCTGTCTCTGAGCAGAGATGTAGTAGGAGGCTACTGGTTGCCGGGTGATAGGGGGCGTTGTGGCACTCAAGGATAATTGATGTCCTGTATATAGATGGGGAGGGAGAGTTAGGAGCTGAGGTATACAAACAATAAGCCACAATATAAGTAAGCCCGGTTAATTACCTTGTTTAGGGTCCAGGTGTGAAATGGTCAGTCACCTTCTTTATCTGTGGCTGAAGGCCTAAATCAAGGGAAGGTGTTCAGGAGGTTCTGCAAGAGGGTTCAGCCTAGTGGTAGGTGCAGCAGGAGGCTCTGGCTGAGTAATTTACTGGCTAAGTAGCAGTGGGTCTTGTCCCTGGACGCTGAGGTGCAGCAGGGGACCGGCTGCAAATGTGGCAGGAGGCCTGGTCTGGATAAGTATATTCAAGTAGGTGGAAGGCTTTGGTGGCAGGCTGTGTAGTAGATATCCGGGCAAGGTCTATGGTTGTGGAGTCCGGTTTTCAGGCACGGTCCCTACTCGTGTGGAGTCAGGCAGGCCGCGTTCCTGGAATCCTGTCGGTAATAAAGAGGTGAGTATGTGTGGTTTTGGTCCTTGTGGTGGCGTGTGTCATAAGCGGTGGGGGCCGTGGCCCAGAGTACTTACGGTCCGTAGTCCTGCGGAGATGTCAAGGAGTTGTGGGGCCCGGGGCGAGAGCGGGGTCCCGGCCGGTGACCGCCGCTACTCGCGGGCTTCCGGGTAAGTGGAGCAGGAGAGGAGGGGCGGAGAAGGTGAGGGGGCGCGTTCTATTGGAAGCGCGCGAGAGGCAGAGAGACGAGCTGACACGTGGTGTGCAGCGTGTATTGAGGACGGATGCCTGTGGGCGCCTTCTCTGCTGGGTCAGTCAATTCCAACGCGTTTCGACAGCTGACGGCTGTCTTCATCAGGGATAGTCTGGCCCAGTAGGTGGAGTCCTTTATATACCTGTCTATAATGACGTCATGGCAACGGTCCGCTGTTGGTGGCGTTGTCATGGTAACTATCAGTCGTTGAAAGCAAATAGCTCAATTTCGCTGTTAAGACCCCATGGTCTCAAGGTGTTTAATTTAAAAATCCACTCGCTTTCTTTTCTTGACATATGTTTGATAAAATCACCCTGTCTCCAATGTTTGTGAACTGTTTGTATGCCTATCACTTTAATTCCTTTGATGGATCCTTTATGTTTGTCCGCAAAATGCTTTGACAGGGGGTGGCCCATGTATTTATTTTTAATATTCCTCAGATGTTCATTAATTCTAGTGCCCATTGCTCTTTTAGTCCGGCCTATATACATTTTTTCGCAAGGGCACATTAGTCCATAGATAACCCCCGTAGTGGTACATGTGACAAAGTCTGTGATGGGATATGACTCTTTGCGGTAATTGACAGTGTGTGATTTGGCTGGTTTCAGGGTTTTGCATATTTTGCATTTTTGGCATGGAAAGAACCCTGTAATTTTTTGTTGAAAAGGTGTGACTGGTTTTTTTGTGATGATATTATTTTTTACGGTGGGGGCTATGAGTGATCCTAGGTTCCGTGCTTTCCTGAATATGAGCCTGGGCCTATTGGGTATTTGATCGCCAATGATTTTGTCGTCCTTTAGTGTATGCCAGTGTTTTTCCACAATTTTTTTTAAAAATGTGCGTATTGGCGGAGTAAGGGGTGATGATGGGCATGATTATATTGGGATTGGGATTGGTTCGTGTTGGTTTTGTGGTGTTTGTATCAGTTAAGAGGTTTTGTCTTGGTATTGCAGCTATTTTTTCTTTAGTATTTTTAAGAAACTGAGCATTATATCCTTTTTCCGTGAGTGAATCTGCCTCATTGTTGAAGTCTTCCTGTTTGGAGCAGTTCCTATGGAGGCGCAGGTATTGGCTGCGGGGGACATTAAGTAGCCAGTTTGGAAGATGGCAACTGTCTAGCGGAATATAGCCATTGGCATCAGTGGGTTTGTGGTATGTACGAGTCTGAATGGAATTGTTTTCGATATAAATATTGAGATCTAGAAAGTTGATTGCAGTGGAGCTAGTGGTAGATGTGAATTCTAAAAAGAATTCATTTTTGTTTAGTTCCTGTATAAATAGATCCAGGGAGGGTTTGTCGCCTGACCAGATGAATAATATGTCATCAATGAATCTCCGCCATAGGACAAGGTTCGCATGTAGTTTGCCTCCAGGATGAATGACTAGGGATTCCCACCTGCCAACATAGAGGTTGGCATAGCTGGGTGCGAACCTAGTGCCCATGGCGGTGCCCCACTGCTGGGAGTAGTAGTCCCCCTCGTAGAGAAAGTAATTATGTGTTAAGATGAAGGACATGCAGTCTATAATGAATGTACTTTGTTCTGAAGGCATTATTTGTTCGAGAAAATGGAGGGAGGCTTCACATCCTTTGGTATGTTGGATGTTTGTGTATAGTGACGTTATATCCATGGTTCCTAGGATATAGTGGTTATCCCATGGGGTGTTGTTGAGTATGCGGATAGCATGTTTGCTATCTTTTAAGTGGGATGGGAGTGTTGGAACCAACTCCTGTAGATGGTGATCTACTAGTCTGGAGAGATTTGATGTCAGGCATTGAATACCGGAGATGATGGGTCTTCCTGGAGGGTTATTAATGTTTTTATGGATTTTTGGTAAGTGGTAAAAGGCGGCTAGTCTGGGGTGTTGAATATTAACATAATCAAATTCATTTTTATTGATGTAACCATTTTGGAGTCCTTTTAAGGTTAGGTTCCGTAGTTCCTTTTGGTAATGGTTGGTTGGATTAGAGGGGAGGATCTGATAGGTTCTAGAGTCGCCCAAGAGTCTAAGTGATTCCTTGTGATAGTATTCTTGATCCAGAATAACTATGCCACCTCCTTTGTCAGCTGGTCGGATTATTATTTCATTATTTATTTGTAATTGTTTCATGGCGCGAACTTCTAGTTTGGTGAGGTTATTCTTGTATTTGGTGCATTGTTTGTTATTGATTCTGCGGATATCGTCTGTAACGTTTTTTTCAAAGGTATTGAAGGCCTCTGAATACTCTTGAAGAGGGTGGAAGTTAGATTTGTTTTTAAGTATAGTGTGTCTGAATTTTAGTGATTCCTCTGAGCAGAGTGTCTCTGGGGCGTGTTCCTTCTTCATATAGTATTTCTTTATAGCCAGTTGTCGCATGAATTTTTTTATACCTATATACGCTTGGAATTTGTCGAGTTGTGTTGCTGGGGCATATTTTAGGCCTTTATTAAGGACTGCAGTTTCATTCTGTGTCAGTTGATATTTGCTTAGATTATAGATGGACTTGTGTCCATTTATTTCTTTGGGTTTATTCTTTTTCTTTTGGGTGAGTTTCCCTCCCCTAGTGCCTCTTTTGCGTTTTTTCTTGTGGCCATCCGAAAAAAATCCACCTTGCTGTTATGTTTGCGTATCAATGGTTGTAAGATGGTGGTAGAAGTTGGGATGGGGGTTGCTGTTAGGGGGAGGGTTTTATCTGGTTGTAATGATGGTGTTTCTGGGGGTGGAGTGGTTGGATTAGGTGTCTCTACAGTAGTAGTAAGTAAGGGTGAGAATCTATTATGCGTGCTAAGCGGGGTAGGTTGGTCTAGTGGATTAAGATCAGTATGGTTTGGGCCTGGTTCATTATGATTTGGTGGAGAATCTGTTTCGGATGTGGGGTAAATGGAAATTTGATCAATAGAAATAAGTGAATTGTTTGGGCTACCAACCACTTCATCCAAGGTTTCGAAGAAGTTTAGTGGTTCTTTACTGGGGAGGTGGGTGGTGAGAGGTACTGCATCTCTACCAAATTTGGCTCGTTTCTTTTCGACTATATCTTGCTCTTTCTGGTTGATTCTATTTTTAATACTATTGGTTAGGTTTAGAATATCAGGATGATTTTGGTGTGGTTTTATTTCATTGAATAGTGAATTAATTTTAGTTTTATTTTCCATGAGCTGTTTTTTTCTTTTGTTAATTATAAATCGGACAGTTTGTTTGGAGAATTCATGGAACATGGAGTTCCATTCTTCCAAGGTGGTTGGGTCTCCTATGTCGCCTGATAGGGCTTTGGTCACTACCAGGCCTGATGGTATGATATTGAAGGCCAGGTAGTGTTCGAGGGTGGCGACTTCCCATAAGTCCCTCATCTCTTTTAGTAATAGTTGCTCTAATGTTCTAAGCGATTTTTTTATTTGTAGGATGGTTTCTGGGTTAGTGTTTGCAGGTTTTTTTTGGGTTTTATTAAAAAAGAATTGTATATTTTCTATTCTTTCTTTCCTGTCATACCACAGGTCTCCCATTGTGTTGATTTCTTAATTTAGGCCTAGCAGCCTTTTGGTGGTTCTAAAAATAGTAAGGTATTATATGTGTAAAAGGCGCTTATCAGGCTAACTACTACCAATGGCAGCGATAATTGTGGACAGGGAACCACTAATGTCCGTAGTAGATACACTACAATAAAATAACTGTTCTATAGTAAAAATCGCGCTATCGGTAGTGAAAAAGAGATCAGGAGAAGAGTACTATTATTTTATAAAAATAAGATTTATTTGTTTGGATGCTAGCAATAAAAACTTAATAAAATACAGGATTTAATACAGGATTTAAAAGACGAGTGTAGACAACAATATTTCGATTGGGGTAAAAGAACTAATGGTATACAAGGTGTAATAAATAGTAAAATCCAGCGGTTAATCTGGTGTGGTAAAATGCCTGTGGTGGCTTGGTACCTGGAAAGAAGAGGAGTTTGGTTAGGGCTATTGTTCTCTAGTAATGAATATGCTTAGCTGGCTGTGGATCTGTTACTCACCAGGTATCAGAGTGGGTAAAGTGCAGGTGTGCACTAGGGCTGTGGTCCGTCAGGATTCTTAGAGTGGGGCGTGGTCCTGAACGCTTTGTTATGCTCCTGGAGATTTAATGATATGGGGTTAGTGCTGTTAGCTCTGGGTAGGTAGATAGTGGGGTTAGCGACTTACCCACGGAGGAGCTGTTCTGCTTTTGGAGATTGCTTGTTAGCACTCCCTCAGTGGGGGGTGCAGCAGGAGGCTCTGGATTGTATCTCACTTTGTTGCAGAGATGTGACAGGGGGGCTTTTTGATTGCCAGTAGGCGTAGTAACGCTTGAGGATACTCAATGTCCTGTATATAGATATGGAGGAAGGGTTAGGAACTGAGGAATACAGGAATAGTCCACAGTGTGGTAAACCTAGATGTTTACCTGTGCGTGATTATCAGTAATCCAGGGGTGCAACAGGAGGCTCTGGATTGTATCTGTCTCTGAGCAGAGATGTAGTAGGAGGCTACTGGTTGCCGGGTGATAGGGGGCGTTGTGGCACTCAAGGATAATTGATGTCCTGTATATAGATGGGGAGGGAGAGTTAGGAGCTGAGGTATACAAACAATAAGCCACAATATAAGTAAGCCCGGTTAATTACCTTGTTTAGGGTCCAGGTGTGAAATGGTCAGTCACCTTCTTTATCTGTGGCTGAAGGCCTAAATCAAGGGAAGGTGTTCAGGAGGTTCTGCAAGAGGGTTCAGCCTAGTGGTAGGTGCAGCAGGAGGCTCTGGCTGAGTAATTTACTGGCTAAGTAGCAGTGGGTCTTGTCCCTGGACGCTGAGGTGCAGCAGGGGACCGGCTGCAAATGTGGCAGGAGGCCTGGTCTGGATAAGTATATTCAAGTAGGTGGAAGGCTTTGGTGGCAGGCTGTGTAGTAGATATCCGGGCAAGGTCTATGGTTGTGGAGTCCGGTTTTCAGGCACGGTCCCTACTCGTGTGGAGTCAGGCAGGCCGCGTTCCTGGAATCCTGTCGGTAATAAAGAGGTGAGTATGTGTGGTTTTGGTCCTTGTGGTGGCGTGTGTCATAAGCGGTGGGGGCCGTGGCCCAGAGTACTTACGGTCCGTAGTCCTGCGGAGATGTCAAGGAGTTGTGGGGCCCGGGGCGAGAGCGGGGTCCCGGCCGGTGACCGCCGCTACTCGCGGGCTTCCGGGTAAGTGGAGCAGGAGAGGAGGGGCGGAGAAGGTGAGGGGGCGCGTTCTATTGGAAGCGCGCGAGAGGCAGAGAGACGAGCTGACACGTGGTGTGCAGCGTGTATTGAGGACGGATGCCTGTGGGCGCCTTCTCTGCTGGGTCAGTCAATTCCAACGCGTTTCGACAGCTGACGGCTGTCTTCATCAGGGATAGTCTGGCCCAGTAGGTGGAGTCCTTTATATACCTGTCTATAATGACGTCATGGCAACGGTCCGCTGTTGGTGGCGTTGTCATGGTAACTATCAGTCGTTGAAAGCAAATAGCTCAATTTCGCTGTTAAGACCCCATGGTCTCAAGGTGTTTAATTTAAAAATCCACTCGCTTTCTTTTCTTGACATATGTTTGATAAAATCACCCTGTCTCCAATGTTTGTGAACTGTTTGTATGCCTATCACTTTAATTCCTTTGATGGATCCTTTATGTTTGTCCGCAAAATGCTTTGACAGGGGGTGGCCCATGTATTTATTTTTAATATTCCTCAGATGTTCATTAATTCTAGTGCCCATTGCTCTTTTAGTCCGGCCTATATACATTTTTTCGCAAGGGCACATTAGTCCATAGATAACCCCCGTAGTGGTACATGTGACAAAGTCTGTGATGGGATATGACTCTTTGCGGTAATTGACAGTGTGTGATTTGGCTGGTTTCAGGGTTTTTGCATATTTTGCATTTTTGGCATGGAAAGAACCCTGTAACAAAAAATTACAGGGTTCTTTCCATGCCAAAAATGCATGTCACATGTACCACTACGGGGGTTATCTATGGACTAATGTGCCCTTGCGAAAAAATGTATATAGGCCGGACTAAAAGAGCAATGGGCACTAGAATTAATGAACATCTGAGGAATATTAAAAATAAATACATGGGCCACCCCCTGTCAAAGCATTTTGCGGACAAACATAAAGGATCCATCAAAGGAATTAAAGTGATAGGCATACAAACAGTTCACAAACATTGGAGACAGGGTGATTTTATCAAACATATGTCAAGAAAAGAAAGCGAGTGGATTTTTAAATTAAACACCTTGAGACCATGGGGTCTTAACAGCGAAATTGAGCTATTTGCTTTCAACGACTGATAGTTACCATGACAACGCCACCAACAGCGGACCGTTGCCATGACGTCATTATAGACAGGTATATAAAGGACTCCACCTACTGGGCCAGACTATCCCTGATGAAGACAGCCGTCAGCTGTCGAAACGCGTTGGAATTGACTGACCCAGCAGAGAAGGCGCCCACAGGCATCCGTCCTCAATACACGCTGCACACCACGTGTCAGCTCGTCTCTCTGCCTCTCGCGCGCTTCCAATAGAACGCGCCCCCTCACCTTCTCCGCCCCTCCTCTCCTGCTCCACTTACCCGGAAGCCCGCGAGTAGCGGCGGTCACCGGCCGGGACCCCGCTCTCGCCCCGGGCCCCACAACTCCTTGACATCTCCGCAGGACTACGGACCGTAAGTACTCTGGGCCACGGCCCCCACCGCTTATGACACACGCCACCACAAGGACCAAAACCACACATACTCACCTCTTTATTACCGACAGGATTCCAGGAACGCGGCCTGCCTGACTCCACACGAGTAGGGACCGTGCCTGAAAACCGGACTCCACAACCATAGACCTTGCCCGGATATCTACTACACAGCCTGCCACCAAAGCCTTCCACCTACTTGAATATACTTATCCAGACCAGGCCTCCTGCCACATTTGCAGCCGGTCCCCTGCTGCACCTCAGCGTCCAGGGACAAGACCCACTGCTACTTAGCCAGTAAATTACTCAGCCAGAGCCTCCTGCTGCACCTACCACTAGGCTGAACCCTCTTGCAGAACCTCCTGAACACCTTCCCTTGATTTAGGCCTTCAGCCACAGATAAAGAAGGTGACTGACCATTTCACACCTGGACCCTAAACAAGGTAATTAACCGGGCTTACTTATATTGTGGCTTATTGTTTGTATACCTCAGCTCCTAACTCTCCCTCCCCATCTATATACAGGACATCAATTATCCTTGAGTGCCACAACGCCCCCTATCACCCGGCAACCAGTAGCCTCCTACTACATCTCTGCTCAGAGACAGATACAATCCAGAGCCTCCTGTTGCACCCCTGGATTACTGATAATCACGCACAGGTAAACATCTAGGTTTACCACACTGTGGACTATTCCTGTATTCCTCAGTTCCTAACCCTTCCTCCATATCTATATACAGGACATTGAGTATCCTCAAGCGTTACTACGCCTACTGGCAATCAAAAAGCCCCCCTGTCACATCTCTGCAACAAAGTGAGATACAATCCAGAGCCTCCTGCTGCACCCCCCACTGAGGGAGTGCTAACAAGCAATCTCCAAAAGCAGAACAGCTCCTCCGTGGGTAAGTCGCTAACCCCACTATCTACCTACCCAGAGCTAACAGCACTAACCCCATATCATTAAATCTCCAGGAGCATAACAAAGCGTTCAGGACCACGCCCCACTCTAAGAATCCTGACGGACCACAGCCCTAGTGCACACCTGCACTTTACCCACTCTGATACCTGGTGAGTAACAGATCCACAGCCAGCTAAGCATATTCATTACTAGAGAACAATAGCCCTAACCAAACTCCTCTTCTTTCCAGGTACCAAGCCACCACAGGCATTTTACCACACCAGATTAACCGCTGGATTTTACTATTTATTACACCTTGTATACCATTAGTTCTTTTACCCCAATCGAAATATTGTTGTCTACACTCGTCTTTTAAATCCTGTATTAAATCCTGTATTTTATTAAGTTTTTATTGCTAGCATCCAAACAAATAAATCTTATTTTTATAAAATAATAGTACTCTTCTCCTGATCTCTTTTTCACTACCGATAGCGCGATTTTTACTATAGAACAGTTATTTTATTGTAGTGTATCTACTACGGACATTAGTGGTTCCCTGTCCACAATTATCGCTGCCATTGGTAGTAGTTAGCCTGATAAGCGCCTTTTACACATATAATACCTTACTATTTTTAGAACCACCAAAAGGCTGCTAGGCCTAAATTAAGAAATCAACACAATGGGAGACCTGTGGTATGACAGGAAAGAAAGAATAGAAAATATACAATTCTTTTTTAATAAAACCCAAAAAAAACCTGCAAACACTAACCCAGAAACCATCCTACAAATAAAAAAATCGCTTAGAACATTAGAGCAACTATTACTAAAAGAGATGAGGGACTTATGGGAAGTCGCCACCCTCGAACACTACCTGGCCTTCAATATCATACCATCAGGCCTGGTAGTGACCAAAGCCCTATCAGGCGACATAGGAGACCCAACCACCTTGGAAGAATGGAACTCCATGTTCCATGAATTCTCCAAACAAACTGTCCGATTTATAATTAACAAAAGAAAAAAACAGCTCATGGAAAATAAAACTAAAATTAATTCACTATTCAATGAAATAAAACCACACCAAAATCATCCTGATATTCTAAACCTAACCAATAGTATTAAAAATAGAATCAACCAGAAAGAGCAAGATATAGTCGAAAAGAAACGAGCCAAATTTGGTAGAGATGCAGTACCTCTCACCACCCACCTCCCCAGTAAAGAACCACTAAACTTCTTCGAAACCTTGGATGAAGTGGTTGGTAGCCCAAACAATTCACTTATTTCTATTGATCAAATTTCCATTTACCCCACATCCGAAACAGATTCTCCACCAAATCATAATGAACCAGGCCCAAACCATACTGATCTTAATCCACTAGACCAACCTACCCCGCTTAGCACGCATAATAGATTCTCACCCTTACTTACTACTACTGTAGAGACACCTAATCCAACCACTCCACCCCCAGAAACACCATCATTACAACCAGATAAAACCCTCCCCCTAACAGCAACCCCCATCCCAACTTCTACCACCATCTTACAACCATTGATACGCAAACATAACAGCAAGGTGGATTTTTTTCGGATGGCCACAAGAAAAAACGCAAAAGAGGCACTAGGGGAGGGAAACTCACCCAAAAGAAAAAGAATAAACCCAAAGAAATAAATG
Organism: Phyllobates terribilis; assembly: GCF_046119375.1. Taxonomy (NCBI): domain Eukaryota; kingdom Metazoa; phylum Chordata; class Amphibia; order Anura; family Dendrobatidae; genus Phyllobates; species Phyllobates terribilis. The sequence continues at coordinate 41,083,363 of NW_027362761.1, read as the reverse complement.
GACACAAGTCCATCTATAATCTAAGCAAATATCAACTGACACAGAATGAAACTGCAGTCCTTAATAAAGGCCTAAAATATGCCCCAGCAACACAACTCGACAAATTCCAAGCGTATATAGGTATAAAAAAATTCATGCGACAACTGGCTATAAAGAAATACTATATGAAGAAGGAACACGCCCCAGAGACACTCTGCTCAGAGGAATCACTAAAATTCAGACACACTATACTTAAAAACAAATCTAACTTCCACCCTCTTCAAGAGTATTCAGAGGCCTTCAATACCTTTGAAAAAAACGTTACAGACGATATCCGCAGAATCAATAACAAACAATGCACCAAATACAAGAATAACCTCACCAAACTAGAAGTTCGCGCCATGAAACAATTACAAATAAATAATGAAATAATAATCCGACCAGCTGACAAAGGAGGTGGCATAGTTATTCTGGATCAAGAATACTATCACAAGGAATCACTTAGACTCTTGGGCGACTCTAGAACCTATCAGATCCTCCCCTCTAATCCAACCAACCATTACCAAAAGGAACTACGGAACCTAACCTTAAAAGGACTCCAAAATGGTTACATCAATAAAAATGAATTTGATTATGTTAATATTCAACACCCCAGACTAGCCGCCTTTTACCACTTACCAAAAATCCATAAAAACATTAATAACCCTCCAGGAAGACCCATCATCTCCGGTATTCAATGCCTGACATCAAATCTCTCCAGACTAGTAGATCACCATCTACAGGAGTTGGTTCCAACACTCCCATCCCACTTAAAAGATAGCAAACATGCTATCCGCATACTCAACAACACCCCATGGGATAACCACTATATCCTAGGAACCATGGATATAACGTCACTATACACAAACATCCAACATACCAAAGGATGTGAAGCCTCCCTCCATTTTCTCGAACAAATAATGCCTTCAGAACAAAGTACATTCATTATAGACTGCATGTCCTTCATCTTAACACATAATTACTTTCTCTACGAGGGGGACTACTACTCCCAGCAGTGGGGCACCGCCATGGGCACTAGGTTCGCACCCAGCTATGCCAACCTCTATGTTGGCAGGTGGGAATCCCTAGTCATTCATCCTGGAGGCAAACTACATGCGAACCTTGTCCTATGGCGGAGATTCATTGATGACATATTATTCATCTGGTCAGGCGACAAACCCTCCCTGGATCTATTTATACAGGAACTAAACAAAAATGAATTCTTTTTAGAATTCACATCTACCACTAGCTCCACTGCAATCAACTTTCTAGATCTCAATATTTATATCGAAAACAATTCCATTCAGACTCGTACATACCACAAACCCACTGATGCCAATGGCTATATTCCGCTAGACAGTTGCCATCTTCCAAACTGGCTACTTAATGTCCCCCGCAGCCAATACCTGCGCCTCCATAGGAACTGCTCCAAACAGGAAGACTTCAACAATGAGGCAGATTCACTCACGGAAAAAGGATATAATGCTCAGTTTCTTAAAAATACTAAAGAAAAAATAGCTGCAATACCAAGACAAAACCTCTTAACTGATACAAACACCACAAAACCAACACGAACCAATCCCAATCCCAATATAATCATGCCCATCATCACCCCTTACTCCGCCAATACGCACATTTTTAAAAAAATTGTGGAAAAACACTGGCATACACTAAAGGACGACAAAATCATTGGCGATCAAATACCCAATAGGCCCAGGCTCATATTCAGGAAAGCACGGAACCTAGGATCACTCATAGCCCCCACCGTAAAAAATAATATCATCACAAAAAAACCAGTCACACCTTTTCAACAAAAAATTACAGGGTTCTTTCCATGCCAAAAATGCAAAATATGCAAAACCCTGAAACCAGCCAAATCACACACTGTCAATTACCGCAAAGAGTCATATCCCATCACAGACTTTGTCACATGTACCACTACGGGGGTTATCTATGGACTAATGTGCCCTTGCGAAAAAATGTATATAGGCCGGACTAAAAGAGCAATGGGCACTAGAATTAATGAACATCTGAGGAATATTAAAAATAAATACATGGGCCACCCCCTGTCAAAGCATTTTGCGGACAAACATAAAGGATCCATCAAAGGAATTAAAGTGATAGGCATACAAACAGTTCACAAACATTGGAGACAGGGTGATTTTATCAAACATATGTCAAGAAAAGAAAGCGAGTGGATTTTTAAATTAAACACCTTGAGACCATGGGGTCTTAACAGCGAAATTGAGCTATTTGCTTTCAACGACTGATAGTTACCATGACAACGCCACCAACAGCGGACCGTTGCCATGACGTCATTATAGACAGGTATATAAAGGACTCCACCTACTGGGCCAGACTATCCCTGATGAAGACAGCCGTCAGCTGTCGAAACGCGTTGGAATTGACTGACCCAGCAGAGAAGGCGCCCACAGGCATCCGTCCTCAATACACGCTGCACACCACGTGTCAGCTCGTCTCTCTGCCTCTCGCGCGCTTCCAATAGAACGCGCCCCCTCACCTTCTCCGCCCCTCCTCTCCTGCTCCACTTACCCGGAAGCCCGCGAGTAGCGGCGGTCACCGGCCGGGACCCCGCTCTCGCCCCGGGCCCCACAACTCCTTGACATCTCCGCAGGACTACGGACCGTAAGTACTCTGGGCCACGGCCCCCACCGCTTATGACACACGCCACCACAAGGACCAAAACCACACATACTCACCTCTTTATTACCGACAGGATTCCAGGAACGCGGCCTGCCTGACTCCACACGAGTAGGGACCGTGCCTGAAAACCGGACTCCACAACCATAGACCTTGCCCGGATATCTACTACACAGCCTGCCACCAAAGCCTTCCACCTACTTGAATATACTTATCCAGACCAGGCCTCCTGCCACATTTGCAGCCGGTCCCCTGCTGCACCTCAGCGTCCAGGGACAAGACCCACTGCTACTTAGCCAGTAAATTACTCAGCCAGAGCCTCCTGCTGCACCTACCACTAGGCTGAACCCTCTTGCAGAACCTCCTGAACACCTTCCCTTGATTTAGGCCTTCAGCCACAGATAAAGAAGGTGACTGACCATTTCACACCTGGACCCTAAACAAGGTAATTAACCGGGCTTACTTATATTGTGGCTTATTGTTTGTATACCTCAGCTCCTAACTCTCCCTCCCCATCTATATACAGGACATCAATTATCCTTGAGTGCCACAACGCCCCCTATCACCCGGCAACCAGTAGCCTCCTACTACATCTCTGCTCAGAGACAGATACAATCCAGAGCCTCCTGTTGCACCCCTGGATTACTGATAATCACGCACAGGTAAACATCTAGGTTTACCACACTGTGGACTATTCCTGTATTCCTCAGTTCCTAACCCTTCCTCCATATCTATATACAGGACATTGAGTATCCTCAAGCGTTACTACGCCTACTGGCAATCAAAAAGCCCCCCTGTCACATCTCTGCAACAAAGTGAGATACAATCCAGAGCCTCCTGCTGCACCCCCCACTGAGGGAGTGCTAACAAGCAATCTCCAAAAGCAGAACAGCTCCTCCGTGGGTAAGTCGCTAACCCCACTATCTACCTACCCAGAGCTAACAGCACTAACCCCATATCATTAAATCTCCAGGAGCATAACAAAGCGTTCAGGACCACGCCCCACTCTAAGAATCCTGACGGACCACAGCCCTAGTGCACACCTGCACTTTACCCACTCTGATACCTGGTGAGTAACAGATCCACAGCCAGCTAAGCATATTCATTACTAGAGAACAATAGCCCTAACCAAACTCCTCTTCTTTCCAGGTACCAAGCCACCACAGGCATTTTACCACACCAGATTAACCGCTGGATTTTACTATTTATTACACCTTGTATACCATTAGTTCTTTTACCCCAATCGAAATATTGTTGTCTACACTCATCTTTTAAATCCTGTATTAAATCCTGTATTTTATTAAGTTTTTATTGCTAGCATCCAAACAAATAAATCTTATTTTTATAAAATAATAGTACTCTTCTCCTGATCTCTTTTTCACTACCGATAGCGCGATTTTTACTATAGAACAAAAATACAAATACTTTATTAATAAAATGACATCTCAGGTGAAATGGTGAAGAGAGTGCATATACACACATCCATGCGGGAAACACCGCGGCAAGCAACACTAGGCCACTTTAGATAACAATACATGAGGAAAGCCACTCCAATCATCAAACCAATACACAGGGGAAGCTCTCATCTCAAAACTTAATGGTACGCGGTCGCAGTAACATAGAAACCTCAATATCAATACTAAGGGAATATTCATATAATAATAAGTGTGTTACCTGAGGTAGCTCACGACCACGCAAATGTGCCCACGTGCCACTGCCATGCCCCGACTCGCGTTTCGGCCAAACAGCCTTTGTCAAGGGGTGTGTAGCTACAAGGACCTGACAGGTATATCAAGAGAAATTGCACCAATAAGACCTGAAAAAGCAAGTCATGTGACGAATCAGCTGACAAAACAGATCATGTGATGGATCAGCTGCCAAAGCAGGTAATGAAATGAATCAGCCGACCAGAGAAATGGGTCTCCCATAGTGTTGGCCTATGCAGTGAATGTAAGGGCTGCCAAAAATTGGGAGGCACTCCAATGCCTCTTGGAAGAGACGTAGAGGGCCTCATGAAAACAATGTTCCCATTATTAGGAAGTGGGTCTCCCATTGTGTTTGCCTATGCAGTGAATGCAAGGGTTGCCAAAAATTTTGAGGCACTCCAATGCCCCTTGGAAGAGATGTAGAGGGCCTCATGAAAACAATGTTCCCATTATTAGGAAGTGGGTCTCCCATTGTGTTTGTCTATGCAGTGAATGCAAAGGTTTTCCAAAAATTTGGAGGCACTCCAATGCCCCTTGGAAGAGACATGGAGGTCAGAGGGCCTCCTGAAAGCAATGCTCCCATTATTAGGAAGTGGGTCTTCCATAGTGTTGGCCTATGCAGTGAATGCAAGGGCTGCCAAAAATTGGGAGGCACTCCAATGCACCTTGGAAAAGACGGGGAGGAGGGCCTCATAAAAAAATGTTCCCATTAGAAAGGAGCGGGTCTCCTATACTTGTAATGCCCATGCACTAAGTGTATGAGCTAAAAAACAATTACCTCTGGGGGCTATACATGAACACACTGTATAAAAATTTTTTTTACGGGCATCATAAAGAGCCTTTAAAAAAATTATGTGGGTGTTGCATCACGGACCACGGTCACCCTGGTGATATGGTGGTGGAGTAGGAGGATGAGGAGAAGGAGGAGGACAAGAGCAAATAGCCCAAATCAGGAAGCATATACCCATGTGTGGGTGTGAAAACGTGCATGGGAATACACCTTCAAAAAAAGACAATGGATTTGAGTTTATGTTACGCTGCTATCATTCGGTGGTGTTGAGAAGTATGGCTCAATCCAGCCCTTGTTCATTTTTATAAGAGTCAGCCTATCAGCATTTTCAGTTGACAGGCGGATGCGCTTATCAGTTATAATTCCACCAGCGGCACTAAAACCCGCTCAGATAAAATGCTAGCGGCAGGGCAGGCCAGGATCTCCAAGGAGTAGAGAGCCAGTTCATTCCACGTGTCCAGCTTGGATACCCAATAATTATACGGCACAGAAGAATCACAGAGGACATTGGTACGGTCGGCAAGGTACTCCGTCAGCATCTTCCCAAACTTTGCACTCCTTGTGAGAGTACCCCGCGCCTCAGAGCCTGTGCGATGGGAGGGGCTGAGAAAACGCTCCCAGAACTTTGACAGTGTTCCCCTGCCTCTGTTGGGTTGGAGTTGTGGCTCTCTCGGCTGTACTCCTTAGTTGTCCAACGAACTGTGACCTGTGCCGCCAGCGTTTTCAGATGGGAATTTTTTTAATAGTTCCGCAACAAGGGCCTTCTGGTACTGCCCCATTTTTTTAGACCCGTCCACCTCAGGAATAAGACATATAAAGTTCTCCATGTAGCGTGGGTCTAGAAGTGTCACCAACCAGTAATAACTGTCACCCAAAATTTTGAGAATGCAACGGTCACGAAAAAGGCAGCGTAACACAGCAGTCTGGCACGCATGGCTGAGTTTAACAGGCAAGACTTCTGTATCCTCACCAAGAGGATGAGTAACCATGTTCTCCTCCTCCTCCTCCCTGTCCTCAGGCCATCCACGCTGAACAAACGGTATGACAGTTGTGCAGGTAGTACCGTCTATAGCGCATGAAACTAGCTCCTGTTCTTCCTCCTCCTCCCCCTCTTCCTCATTGTCACCCAATCCACATTTGGATGAGATGAGACTGGGCTGTGTGTAATCACCCTGTATGGTTCCTTGCTCCATCTCATCATGCTCCACCTGCAATGCATCCTCTTTGATTGTGAACACAGAGCGTTTCAGAAGACAGAGAAGCGGGATGGTGATGCTAATTATGGCGTCATCGCCGCTCACAATCTTGGTAGAGTCCGCAAAGTTTTGGAGGATGGCACAGATGTCTGACATCCATGTCCACTCCTGAGGTCTTATGTGTGGAGTCTGAACTGAATACCGACGGCCTTGTTGATGCTGATAGTCAACAACTGCCTTCTTCTGCTCACAAATCTTTCCCAACATCTGAAGTGTAGAATTCCAACACGTGGGTACATCACACACCAGTCGGTGAGCCGGAAGCTGCAAATGCTGCTTAAGCAAGGCAAGGGCGGCGGAAGCTGTAGTTCACTTTCTAAAATGGGCCCACAGGCGGCGTACTTTGACAAGCAGGTCCGGCAGCTCTGGGTAGCTTTTGAGAAACCGCTGAACCACGAGGTTAAGCACATTGGCCAGGCATGGTACATGTGTGAGCTCGCCTCGCCTCAGAGCCGCCACCAGGTTACGGCCATTGTCACACATGACCATGCCTGGCTGTATGTTCAGTGGTGTCAGCCACAGATCTGGACAGCTCTGAAAGATGTCCACAACTCTTCAGCATTGTGCGGTTTGTCACCTAAGCATATTAGCTTCAGCACAGCCTGTTGCTGCTTGGACAAGGCAGTGCTGCAGTGCTTCCAGCTTGTGACTGATGTGGTCATTTCGGAGATGGAGGCTGAAGAGGAGGAGGAGGCTGAGGAGGATGAGGTGCAGGAGCTGTAAACTGTGGGGGTAACCCTGATTGACCTAGGGCCCGCAATCCTTGGCGTCGGGAGTAGTGTTGAGCCACCCCCGTAGTGTTCGAGTTCGGTTCGGTTCGTCAAACACCCGTGTGTTCGCCGAACTGTTCGTCGAACTGTTCGTCGAACACCTTCGAACACCGTTAAAACCAATGGCAGGCAAACAAAAACACATAGAAACACATAGAAAACACCTTCAAAGGTGTCCAAAAGCTGACAAACTGCTCAGAAGACACAACTAACACATGGAAAAGTGACAAGTACATATAGTCATGCGAAAAGAAAAGAGGTGGAGGAGTAAAAGGAGGGGGAGACACAGATATAGGTATGTCATGCCCTTCTAAAATCCAAAAAGTGAGAAGCCGACACGTTCAGTCCGCTCCTGCCCGTGCCACCTCCGTGTCGCCGGGTTTGTGCCAGAGCCGCGGTGAACCCTGACGGCCAGCCCCCCTCTCCCAATACTGGTGCCTGTCCGCTGGTGGGTCGAGCGAGCCCCCCTGTGGTGGAGGCAGCTCTAAGCTTTTTAATTTAAATTGTCTCTCTAATTTGAATAAATACACTTTAAATCCATTTACAAGGATCTATTGGAGGGCAAGTCTCATGCCAGCAGCCGCGTAATTCCAGCTCCAGTAGCGTCCACTAAAGCTGCTGCAGTTAAAAAGCTTTTATAAGGATCGAGCTCGGCTGTCCACCGCAAGGCATCCTACTGCCAGTCCGAGCCCCTATGCCTTGGGATGCCTCCTGATGCTCTTCACTGAGTATCCCGTGGTCCCGAAGCATTTCCTTTGAAAAAATGAAGTGTCCAAACTACAGGTGGTGTAGCTTGCTTAATAGCCGGGATAATCCGCTGACTAGCAGACACTGCTACTAGGCACAAAGTATTTCCTGGGCTAGATGCAGTTAAAAATTTGTAATTAGATACTCTCGTTGGATGCTGAGAAAGCATTCCATAGAGTCTCCTGGCACGCCATATATGATTCTCTTAAAAAGCTTGGGGTAGGGGTCTAGGGGACCCTTTTATAGCCAAAATCACGGCCCTGTATCGCAATACGTCACCTAGGCTGAAGATAAATGGAACTGTAGCACCCTGAGGGCTCGGTTGCTACAGAGGTATTGCACCTCACCCAGAGGTGTGATATCTCACTCTCAGGTAAGGATGTAGTGTGGATCAGGACCTGACACCTGCATGCATTACACCACATTGCCGTGGGGCAGGGCGACCAATATGCCCCTGAGATGGGCACGACAGTCCCTGTCCCTGGCTGGAGTGGGGGGAGGGAACACTGAGGAAGGGGAACCCTGTAGTGCAGGAGCAGGGAGGAAGCAGTTCCTGGGTGCATTGAGAAGGGAGTATAAAAGGTGGGCACCATCTTAGTTCAGTGCAGAGAAGTCTGAGCAGAAGTGGCAGGGAGCAGGGGCTCTGCATGAGCTCTGCTCCGGAGGCGGGCCTAGTAACAGAGGCCCAGGCCTGGAAGAGGGAGAAGGAAGGAAGAGGAGCGGAGAAGGCTCCAGGAACGAGGAACGAAGGGATCTCAGGGGTGCGGACGGGCGAGTCGCCACCGCACGCCCGAATCCACCTGCGTGGAGGGGTCAGGCCAAAGGGGGAGACCGGTCCCCGAAACTAGTGGAGGCAGGAAACGACCCTCAGCTAGAAACAGGAGGCTGTTACATTTTATGTGGTGCAGCCCCTCGCTACACCCGCTAGGAAGGCACCACATAGGGTCAGGGAAACTGGCGCCAAGTTTACCAAGAGGAGGCCCGAGGCAGCCGGACAGAAGGGTTGGTAAGAAAGGCCAGACAAAGGACACACAAAGGGGGTCCTGTGAAGCACTCCAAAGTTATCTGGGAGTTGTCTGAGCCCCTCACCTGGTGAGCACAGTACGACGTGGGCAGCCGTTACCTGCAGACGTGGTCTGGATAATAAGAACTGTGAGTAAAGGCCCTGGACTGCATCACTGACTCCGTGTCGTTACTGCTGCTGCCCTGCACCATCACCCCCATCCTCCGCATACACTGCCCTGAGGCTATACTCCTCCCATGGGGAGTTATGCTACGCTCTGCTGCACCCACAACACCAGCCTCAGCGGTCTGCCCTGGAGCGGCGGTTCACTCTGACCACAATCCACGGGTGGCGTAGTCGGACATTTAAACATCAAAACCACATAAATAGTTCCGCCACTGGTTTGACCGCCCTGAGCCACGGAACCGGGTTGCCGCCACGGAGACTACAACCACCAGCATCCACCAAAAAGGGTCCGGCTCCGGGTGTCCCAAGGCCCAGGGGGCGCGTCAGAACATTTTCATCACCTTTCACAATCACCAATGGGACAAGGCAGGGATGTTCTCTGTCCCCTCTCTTATACATCCTAGTGACGGAGCACCTGCTCTCATCAATTCGCCATAACCCCAATATTAGGTGGATTGAGGTGGGAGGCACCGAGTACAAGTGCTCTCTATTTGCTGATGATGTCCTAGTATATATCACTCAATCACATATATCCATCCATGCTGTTATGGCTGAAATAGATCACTTTGTTACATGGTCAAATTTTAAAATCAATTCAGCGAAGTCTGAGGCCCTTGATGTCTCCCTCCCCAAATCCATATAGGATTCCATCCAGTCCAACTTTCCCTTTGCCTGGCCCTCACAGGGTATCAAATACTTAGGAATTCCTATTCATAGAGACCTCTCCCATCTATGTTATCTTAATTTTGGGCCCTTTATTGAACAACTCCATACAGACCACGGTTGGCAAGTTAGAACTGTAAGATTCACTACGTGAACCACTGGTGTTTTGTGGAAAAGCACATGTACACTGTGTTCCAAATTATTATGCAAAAAGTGTTTAGGAGTGATAAGGGAAGAATTTGTTTGTTTGTCAGTTAAACTCATTGATGGTGATGTGTGTCAGGGCTCTTTATATCACTGTAAGCAATTGCAGACACCTGTGCTAATTAGTTTGGCAGGTGTGTCCAATGAAAGGCAAGACTACTTAAGAAGGCTGTCTCACATTATTAAGCAGCCTACATTTTCTGCCAAAATGGGAAAGGAAAAGGATGTGTCGGCTGCTGAGAAGCAACAAATTGTGGAGTGTTTAGGTCAAGGCATGACTACAATCAACATTGTGCGATGATCAGTGACGCGCCCCTGGGCCTGTGTCGCGCTGCGGTGCGCACGCGGGAGCTTACCCGGAGCCGGATCCGTGGAGGGTTGTAATCTCGTGGCGGTGACCCGGTCCGTGCCCAGGGAGTCAAACTAGACGGCAGTCTATTAGTAGTAAATAGTTGATGACTACGCCACCCGTTGAGTGCAGCCAGGAAGCTGCTGCTGCAGGGCAGACCGCTGAGGCCGGTGGTAGGATTGTGCAGCGTGATAGTATAACCCCCAACGGGAGGGGTATGGCCTCAGGGCAGCCGACGTAGATGATGGGGGTAGCAGGAACCACTCAGAGACGGTACGGTGTAGTTCAGGGTCTTTACTGGTAACAACGACAGACCCTCCCGGAGTACTTGCTAGCAAACGGGGCCTGGTCAGTCTTTGAGCAGATGGGATCTCCCCTGGCCAGGCGTAGTTGTAAGCCTCCCAAACTGACTGTACTCTTCTGGCTACCTTGCTAGAAGCTGATGTAAGTAGCCCACGTCCCTGAGTGTACCGTGTGGTGCTCACCCGTATGGCCGGTGACTCGGGGCCTTCTAATGGCTTCCGCTCCACGATGGCGGTGCTGGTCCCACGCGTGTGACCGTGCCTTCGGGCTTCTGGGCCAGAGGACCTGAAATCCCCTGCCCGACGGATTCTGCTGCTGGGTAGGAGTTAGTCCCCACAGCCTCGGACTCCGGGTCCGGTAAAGAATCTTCTTAGTCAGGGCGAGCTCTGTAGCTGCCAGCCCCTGACTCCTTGTAACTCTGCTGTTTCCTATGCTGCTTCTCTTCTCCACTCTCCTTGTCTGACTCACCCTGCCTCAGCCCCGGGTTTATACAGGGGAAGTTCTTCCCCTCCCCAGACTGGGCAGGAGGTGTGGCATGCACAGGATCCCTGACCAAAGGACCTCCCACCTGCTCTCAGACATAATATCTCTATCACTGTGGCAACCAGACCCCTGGGGTGTCACATTCCCCCCTAGTGAAATTTAGTACTCCGGGACTAAACACATTTAGAAAAACATAACAAAGTATAACAATAATAATACTATAAGAAAAACACATAAGATGGTTACGGCGTGTCCGCAATCGGATGCAGTCTTTGAAGAAAAGCAAAGGTGTCCATTTCACCAACACAGGGAGACGTAACCAGGTAGGGGTCTGTCCTACCCCGAGTCCTTAACAGTCTCTAGTCCATCCTGGGTTACGCTCCAACTATATACAAGGATTCCCGGTAAATCCACCAAGGTTTCCTAAAAATAACTAGAAACACAAAATTATACACAAGCAACAAGACACAGAAAAACATAAATAAAACAATTTATACACTTTAAATTCTCCAGCGTGCGGGTAACTGGCCTCTAGTGGCCCTAGTGGACCTACGGAGCTGACTGTCTGGCCCTGAACTACAGGGTGTAGGAGCTGTCAAGGGTAAACTGGGCAGCTGTCTACCGGCTCTTTGTCTCACTAGGGGTACGGCAGGCTCACTATAAGCAGAGGGTTGATTCTCCTGTTCTGCTTGTGTGGAGTCTTCTGCCTCCTGGACCGGCTGTTCTTCCAGCTCTACCCGTTGCTCCGTAGGTTCTTGGGATGATGGTTGGAGGAAGGTGAGTACGGGTACCACAACTGCACCATTGACTTGAGTCCAAGACTGAGGAAAGTCCCCGAGCACGGTACTAACCATATCTTCCCTTTCTTCCGCGGGTCGATGGTCTTCTTGTTCCTCTTCAGGGTTCCTCAGTTGTTCGGGACACTTCTTCAGGTGGTCCCGGGATACAATGGCTGTGGTTTCCCCTCCGTCTTTACTGATGGTACAGACCTTCGGGTTCTCGTGGCTTGAGGGCAGTACGGTGTACGGGTCCTTCTCCCACTGGTCGTCCAACTTGTGGAGCCGTCTCTTCCTCTTCAAGACCTGCTCTCCGGGTACCAGGGGAACAGCGGGAGCATACTGGTTGTAAGTTTTCTCTTGTCTTTCCCTAGCCTGACAGAGACTTCGCTCCACGCTCTCCTGTACTCTCCGGTACTGCTGCTGCCTCTCTGTGTCCCAGTCTGTTTCTGGTGAAGTGTCCTCGGGGGTCAGGACTCCCATTTCCAGGTCAACAGGTAACTTACCAAGTCTTGCCCTCATTAGGTAAGCCGGGGTACAGTTGGTGGAACCTACCGGGATGTGGTTGTATAGGTCCACCAGATCGGGCAACTTTTCAGGCCACAGACTGCGTTCTTCCAGGGGCAACGTTTTTAGAAGATCCATTACCACCTGGTTCATTTTTTCACAAAGTCCATTAGTCTGCGGATGGTAGGGTGTCGTCCTTATCTTCCGGCAGCCATATAGATTGCAGAATTCCTGAAAGACCTCCGCTTCAAAGGCAGGTCCCTGGTCCGTCAGCACCTGGTCCGGGTACCCGTGTGGACGGCAGAAGTGCTGCTGGAAGGCTCTAGCTGCTGTTTGAGCCGTTAAGTCCTTGACGGGGACGACAACCAAGAACCGGGAGTAATGATCCACGATGGTTAACGCGTAGACGTAGCCACTTCTGCTTGGGGTCAGTTTTACATGATCCAAGGCTACCAGTTCCAATGGTTGCTGGGTGACGATGGACTGCAGGGGAGTCTTCTGGCTGGCTCGGTCCTTCCTTCTCAGGTTGCACGGGCCACAATCTCTGCACCACTTCTCGATGGTTCCCCTCATGCCTACCCAGTGGAACCGCTCGCGCAGCAGGAACTCCAGCTTTTTCCACCCAAAGTGTCCAGCTCCGTCGTGGTATGCCTCCATCACCATGGCTGCGTCTCTTCGTGGCACCACTACTTGCCAGAGTAATTCATGCGTCCGGGAGTTAACCATTCTGCGGCACAACTTCCCTTTGTAAAGGAACAGTCGACTCTTCTCTGCCCATAGTTGTTTGGCTTCCTCCGGAGCGTCTGGTTCAAGGCGAGCCTCCGGCCGAGTCAGCATCTCCTTCACCAGTCGGACGGCAGGGTCGCTGTCTTGCGTTTCCGCCCAGTTGTAGTGGGGTAAGGGGTTCAACGTAGCAGCCTGCTTACTCCTTACCCGGTGGGAATACTGAATAGTCCCATGACGGTGGAACGCAGGGAGTTCAACTTCTTCCAGTCCCTCCGGATCTTCTCCTCCGTCCGGCAGGTTGGGCATCCTGGACAGGGCGTCCGCGTTGGTATTGGAGCGTCCTGCCCGGTATTTAATTGTGAACTCGTAGTTGGACAGACGGGCCATCCACCTCTGCTCCAGGGCACCGAGTCTTGCCGTGTCCAGGTGTGTCAGCGGGTTGTTATCCGTGTACACGGTGAACCGGGAAGAAGCGAGGTAATGCTTAAAGCGCTCAGTGATTGCCCATACTACGGCCAGGAACTCTAACTTAAATGAGCTGTAATTCTCGGGGTTCCTTTCGGTGGGTCGCAGTTTTCGGCTGGCGTAGGCGATTACTCGTTCCTTCCCCTGCTGGATCTGGGACAGTACGGCTCCTAGCCCGATGTTACTGGCGTCGGTGTAGAGGATAAAGGGCTGGCTATAATCCGGGTACGCCAGGATTTCGTCCCCCGTGAGGGCCATCTTCAGCTGGCGGAAGGACTCTTCTTCCAGCTCTTCCCATTTGAAGGGCGGCTTCTGGTTCTTGGCCTTCCGGGACTGGCCTATCAGGAGGTCCTGCATAGGTGCTGCCTTTTTGGTGAAACCGGGAATAAACCTTCGGTAGTAGCCTACCAACCCGAGGAACTGCCGCACTTCTTTTACGCTGGAGGGGCTTGGCCATCCCTTAATTGCGGTGATCTTATCGGGGTCGGGAGCCACTCCGTCAGCGCTCACCACGTGTCCCAGGTACTGCACCTTTGGTTTCAGGAGGTGACACTTGGAGGGTTTCACCTTTAGGCCGTAACTCGCCAGAGCCTCGAACACTTCCGCCAGGTGTTTCAGGTGGTCCTCATACGTCTTGGAATATACGATGACATCGTCCAGGTACAACAGGACCGTCTCGAAGTTTCTGTGGCCCAGACAACACTCCATTAGGCGTTGGAAGGTTCCTGGTGCGTTGCAGAGTCCGAACAGCATGCAGGTGAACTCGCTAAGTCCCATCGGGGTGGTGAATGCGGTCTTCTCCCGGTCCGCCTCTGCTACAGGAACCTGCCAGTACCCGCTAGTGAGATCCAAGGTAGAGAAGAAGTTAGCAGATCTTAAAGCAGCCAATGACTCCTCTATCCTTGGTAAGGGGTACGCATCCTTGTGTGTGATACGGTTGATTTTCCGGTAATCTACACACATCCTCATGGTGTTGTCTTTCTTTTTGACTAAAACTAATGGGGCTGCCCAGGGGCTACAACTATCCCGGATTACCCCAGCCTCCTTCATATCTCTAAGCATCCCCTTGGCGTGTTGGTAATGTGCAGGGGGTACGGGTCGATACCTCTCTTTTATGGGAGGATGATCTCCCGTGGGGATGCGATGTTCTACCCCCTTGACTCGCCCGAAGTCTAACGGGTGTTTACTAAACACTCTCTCATACTCTTGAACCACCCGATAGACTCCTTGTTTCTGATGTGAGGGAGTGGAGTCAGTACCCAAATGTAGTTGCTGACACCAGTCCTCCATGTCTTTCTTAGAGCCGTTACCTTCCTCCGGGTGAGATGGAGGCAAGGGTTCCACAGATTGTATAGAATTTTGATTAGTGATATATAATTTGGCTAGCGTGGCATACCGGGGCAGGTACACTTCCCTCTCCCCGATATTTATTATGCGAACGGGCACCCTCCCATGGCGTACATTGACGACCCCCCGTGCTGTCAAAATGGTGGGCCTACTGTCTGAGTAAACTGGTTCTACCATTGCCTGGTAATCTCTACCTCTCAGACCAATAGCTGCCCGACACCAAATCATCATTTCACTTTTTGGGGGCATGGCAATAGGAAAAGGGTCACACATTCTTACGCTACCAATCTCACCGCCGGAGAGTTCCACTTGTTGCCGTTGCATCAGTGCCCGGATCTCTTTCTGGAGCACCCGCTGCTCGCCGGAGCTGGCATTCTTGGCAACCTGCTGTAAAAGGAAAATCACCTCTGCAAGACAATTTTCAATTACATTAGTTCCTAGAGTTATTTTTGGGTGACTCTCATGTTTATCAATATCTACAATGATCAGTCCCTGTGCGGCCAGTTCGACTCTACCAATTTTGATGGTCACCTCTTTAAATCCGATCTGTGGCACGGGCTGACCATTGCTGGCGATGATACTCAAGTCGTCGTCGGGGTAGCGGGTAATATCCGAGTCATTCCAGTACTGCTTGAAGAGCACGTACGGGATGGTGGTGACCTGTGACCCGGTGTCCAGTAGGGCACTCATGGGAATGCCATCCAGTACCACAGGCAAGACTGGACGTCCTCCCACATATCTGTCGCGCCAGTTCGATGGGCCTGGTGATCTTTTTCCTGGGGGTTGGCCCTCTACCCCAGGTTGTGCCCGTTTAAAGAACAGTACCTTTCCATATGTCCGGGTTGATTGCAGCGGCGGCAGATGGGTCGTCCGTCCTCACTGTATCGGTCACTGGGTCTTCCTCTGGCCGGTGGGGTCCTCCTTGGTCGACGCCACGGGATGTCCTCCGGTCCGGATGCCAGCTGGATCTTCCCTGGGGTGGAAACCTGTAAAGACTGCACAGTTCGGGTTAGCGCAGCAACGCTCTTAGCTAGCTCTTGGACCTGATGGTGTAGGTCTGGAGCCGGGTCATTGTCCAAAGCCTGCGCATCAGCTCCCACAGGCCCTGCTGACAAGGGCGCCGCCTCCTGGTAGTAAGTGGTAGTGGGGCGTCTGTGGGTCACAACGCCACCTGGTGCCGGTTCTCGGAGCACCCGGATGGCTCTGTCCTTGAACTGTGCAAAGTCCAGATGGGGATCCTGTAAGGCCATTGCCCGCAACTGGGTTCGGTGGGCATTGCAATATAAACCCTCTATAAATTGTTCAGTCAACAGCCTGTCCTCGTTTCCCACCCCATCAGGGTCGGTCTGCTTTATGGCCCTCAGGGCCTCTTGTAGGTTTAGTGCATAGTCCCTTATACTCTCATGCGCTCGCTGCTTGCACCCGTAGAATCTAAGCTTAATCTCGGCTGAGGTGCGGGTATCAAAGGTGTCCTTCAGCCGGGTTAGTATCCCTGCGACAGTCTTCCTCCCAGGTGGCCAGGATTTTACTTCCCTTTTGGCTGCCCCGGTTAGTTGGGCCACCAGGATGCTCACTTTTTGCTCTTCTGTGAGGGGGTACACCTGGAAGAGGCTATCCAGCTTTTCTCTAAAGTCATGCAGGGTATGTGACTCCCCTGAGTACTGGGGTAGCCAAGCTGCTCCCGGGATATAGGGCATGGTGAAGGGCATAACTGCAGCAGCGGTAGCGCTGGCGGGGGTTGAGGCAGTGAAGCTCTCCTCCGTATCCGACATCTTCCTCCCCCCTAGTGGACCGTGGCCTACCTTGCGATGATCCTCTTCCGTAGGCCGCGGCTCCGCAGTGGATCGTCAGGGTTGAGGACCTTCCGTCGCGCTCCTGTGACGTCGGCGTCTGCTGGGCTCCTTCCAGGACCTTACGCAACGTCCGGACGTGAGGCGGGGCTTCAGTTCTCGCGCGCTTTCGGAGTCCACGCCCCTCTTCTTCCCGCGCGGCGTCCTCAAGATGGCGTCCAATGGCGGGAAAACTCCACGGATGGCGGGAAGAAGGTCGAAGATGGCGCCGGATGGCGGGAAAACTTCGCGGATGGCGGGAAGAAGGTAGAAGATGGCGCCGGATGGCGGGAAACCTTCACCACTGGTAAGTTTGAACAGTCTTTGCTTTTCGGGCACGCAGTACCCGGTGGTTGCGGGCACGAAATCCTGCCGACTACGCCAAAGTTGACGCGCCCCTGGGCCTGTGTCGCGCTGCGGTGCGCACGCGGGAGCTTACCCGGAGCCGGATCCGTGGAGGGTTGTAATCTCGTGGCGGTGACCCGGTCCGTGCCCAGGGAGTCAAACTAGACGGCAGTCTATTAGTAGTAAATAGTTGATGACTACGCCACCCGTTGAGTGCAGCCAGGAAGCTGCTGCTGCAGGGCAGACCGCTGAGGCCGGTGGTAGGATTGTGCAGCGTGATAGTATAACCCCCAACGGGAGGGGTATGGCCTCAGGGCAGCCGACGTAGATGATGGGGGTAGCAGGAACCACTCAGAGACGGTACGGTGTAGTTCAGGGTCTTTACTGGTAACAACGACAGACCCTCCCGGAGTACTTGCTAGCAAACGGGGCCTGGTCAGTCTTTGAGCAGATGGGATCTCCCCTGGCCAGGCGTAGTTGTAAGCCTCCCAAACTGACTGTACTCTTCTGGCTACCTTGCTAGAAGCTGATGTAAGTAGCCCACGTCCCTGAGTGTACCGTGTGGTGCTCACCCGTATGGCCGGTGACTCGGGGCCTTCTAATGGCTTCCGCTCCACGATGGCGGTGCTGGTCCCACGCGTGTGACCGTGCCTTCGGGCTTCTGGGCCAGAGGACCTGAAATCCCCTGCCCGACGGATTCTGCTGCTGGGTAGGAGTTAGTCCCCACAGCCTCGGACTCCGGGTCCGGTAAAGAATCTTCTTAGTCAGGGCGAGCTCTGTAGCTGCCAGCCCCTGACTCCTTGTAACTCTGCTGTTTCCTATGCTGCTTCTCTTCTCCACTCTCCTTGTCTGACTCACCCTGCCTCAGCCCCGGGTTTATACAGGGGAAGTTCTTCCCCTCCCCAGACTGGGCAGGAGGTGTGGCATGCACAGGATCCCTGACCAAAGGACCTCCCACCTGCTCTCAGACATAATATCTCTATCACTGTGGCAACCAGACCCCTGGGGTGTCACAATCAGGATGAAGTGTCTTGGCAATCAAGAAGTATGTAGCTGATTCACAGTACACACGTGTGCGTGCTGATAAGGGCAAATTGAGGACTCTTTCCTACAGGCAATTACGTCAGGTTGAAAGAGCAGCGGCAAAAAAGCCTTGTCATAGCAGCAGACAAGTTTTTGAAGCTGCTTGTGCCTCTAACGTCCCCCGAACAACAAGATGCAGGGTCCTTCAGAGGTTT
This sequence comes from Phyllobates terribilis, assembly GCF_046119375.1. NCBI lineage: Eukaryota > Metazoa > Chordata > Amphibia > Anura > Dendrobatidae > Phyllobates > Phyllobates terribilis. The sequence goes on along the minus strand of NW_027362761.1, from coordinate 41,064,991 downwards.
GCAGCTGTGCATACGCCATCCTGTCGACCTCCTCTATCCACTTCACACAAGCAGAAACGGCTCCAGTGGGCCAAACATTAAATGAAGACTGATTTCAAAACTGTTTTGTTCACGGATGAGTGCCGTGCAGCGCTCGATGGTCCAGATGGATGGAGTGGAGGATGGCTGGTTGATGGACACCCCACGCAAACACGGCTACACCGCCAACAAGGAGGAGGTGGAGTAATGTTTTGGGCTGGAATCATGGGGAGAGAGATTGTCGGCCCCTTTAGGATCCCTGAAGGCGCTAAAGATGAACTCCATAATGTATGTGGATTTTCTCAAACAGCACTTCCTGCCATGGTTCAAGAAGAAGAACCGTGTATTTCACAGCAAGATCATTTTTCTGCATGATACTGCACCATCTCATGCTGCACATAAAACATCTGCATCTCTGGCTGATATGGGCATAAAAGGGGACAAACTTATGGTGTGACCCCCATGCTCCCCTGACCTCTACCCCATTCAGAACCTTTGGAGCATCATTAAAAGGAGTGTCTATGATGGCGGGAGGCAGTTCACATCTAAGCAACAGCTCTGGGAGGGTATTCTGTCCTCATGCAAAACAATTGAAGCAGAAACCATCCAAAACCTGACAAATTCAATGGACGAGAGAGTTCAGAAGCTCCTTTCAAACAAGGGGTCCTATGTGAAAATGTAACATCACCTAGAATAAAGTTTTGAGTTGAAAACTGTTTGATTTCAGTTTCTAACAACCTGCTAATGCTTATAATTTCAAAAATGACCATTTTTTTGGTCTTTATTAAAATGAAAAGGTTGATCGAAAAGTTTGGGGGATCTAAGAGTGTGGCAACCCAGAAGTCATGATTACTTCGAATTCTGACAATATGAGGGTCATGCTGCAGGTAGTGCAGCAAGAAGGCACTCATGTGTGTTGCGCATCCAGGAGCACCAAGTCCCTGTTGTGTTGGTGGCGAGGTAACAATCATGCTTCCTTCCTCTGTCCTCTCCCCCCAACCTCGCACAACAGAAATGTGATCAAGGTCTCCCTCATCTGATGAGTCTTCCATCAGTTCGTCCTCCACTTCTTCCTGGGCTCCTGCACCTTCCTCACTAGTTTGGCTGCTACCATGCGCCCTGGTAAAACCATCTCCCCCACCCTCACATGCCTGCCGCCTTGGTGCTGCCGACCGTCTGGACCTTGCAGATGTTAGCCCTTCCGCATACAACTCCTCCTCCTCTACTTCCTCCACCTCCTCTTGTGCCACCACCTGACTCCGAATTCTGTTTAACATGTGCTCCAGCATGTAAATCACCGGAATAGTCATGCTGATAATGGCATCGTCAGCACTAAACATCTTCGTCGCCATTTCAAAACTGTGCAGAAGGGTGCATAGGTCCCTGATCTGAGACCACTCCTCCAGCGTGATTTGCCCCACCTCTGGATCTCGTTGGCCCAGGCTATACGTCAGAACATATTGCACCAGGGCTTGTCGGTGCTGCCACAGTCGCTGCAACATGTGCAGAGTTGAATTCCAACGGGTAGGCACATCGCATTTTAGCCGGTGAAGTGGCAGGCCCAACGACTTCTGTAGAGATGTAAGTCGCTGAGCTGCGGGATGCGAACAGCGAAAGTGAGCACACAGCGACCGTGCCCTCTGCAGAAGGCCATCTAATCTGGGATAGTGGGCTAAAAATTGCTGGACAACCAGGTTCAACACGTGAGCCATACAAGGCACGTGTGTGACATTGCCCCGGCGAAGGGCCGCACCCAGGTTTGCAGCATTGTCGCACACGGCCTTCCCTGGTTTCAGGTCCAGTGGAGACAACCATTCATGAAATTGGTTCTCCAGAGCTGACCACAACTCCTCAGCTGTGTGACTCACATTTCCCAGACATTTCAATGTAAAAACCGCCTGATGACGTTGAGCCCTACTGCCAGCATAGTAAGGAGGTGTGCAGGATCCCTTCTGCGCAGTTAGAAAGCTTGTGGCATGATCAGACAGGCTTTGGGTGCAGGTGGAAGACCGAGAGGAGGTTGAGGAGGCAGAAGCAGTGGAGGAACTTTGACATAAAGAGGATTGACGCACATCTCGTGGGGACGGCAAGACTTGGACAGCAGCCCCTTGTCCTGCTGTCACCATAGTTACCCAGTGCCCAGTCAGCGACATGTAACGCCCCTGTCCATGCCTACTCGTCCAAGTGTCTGTGGTGAAATGCACCCTGTCACACACAGAGTTTCTCAAAGAAGCGGTGATGTTGTGTGCGACATGCTGGTGGAGCGCAGGCACACCTTTCTTTGAGAAGTAGTGCCGACTGGGCATCTGGTACTGGGGCACTGCGACGGACATAAGGTCTCGAAAATCCTCTGTGTCCACCAGGCGGAAAGGCAGCATTTCTGTAGCCAAGAACTTGCAGATGGTGAAATTCAACCTCTTAGCTTTCTCATGGCTAGGAGGAAATGGTCTTTTACTTGTCCACATCTGAGGGACCGAGGGCTGGCTATTGTGCTTAGACGGGGTTGATAAGGGTGTCCCCGGCAAACTGCCGGTCTGTGAGGAAGATGCAGGCGGACATGTTAGGTTGTCTTGATCCAAAGGTGGTGCTATCGATGTCGGACAGCGCTCAACACCAGCTGGTGTTACCACCTCCAAAGTAAATGATGACCTGCCAATCACGCTGGCTGTTGCGGGTAAAGAGGTGGCAGGTCTGCGCCCCAAAACAGGTGTGACTGCTGTCCCCCCAGTCACAGAGGATGAAGAGGCCGCGGATGCACAAGATATGGCAGACGGTGGTTGGCCCGGCCGGCTAGGCCGCATTGTAGCACACTGAGCTTCCCACTGCAACTTATGCTTCATGTCCATGTGCCGGTTCATGCATGAAGTACTCAAACTATGTATTTTTTGGCCTCTACTTAGCTTTTGCTGACAAATGTTACAGATAACACGAGTTGGGTCATCTTTATCGATCTGAAAAAATGCCCAGGCTATGCAAGGCTTAGCACCCATGCGACCTGAAGAGCCAACACGACTTGTGGTGAGAGGCAGAGTTGTGTTTGAGGATGCAGTTGTTGACGTGCTTCCAGTACTACGTCTCTCTCCAGGAAGGCGCAACCTGACCTCGTCGTCACTAGCATCTTCCTCCACCTCCTCTGCTGACCTCATCTCTTGGCTGACTGTGGGTTGACAGTAAGTGGGATCTCCAACATCATCATCATCACCCTGTGCGTTATCACACCCGTCGTCCTCAGAGCCAACCTGTTCCTGCCCTGACAAAAAACTAAAGTTGTCGCTCCAATCAGGTATTTGAGTCTTATCATCGTCTTCCTCATTGTCTCCACCAACAGGAGTTACAGTTTGGGAATGAGGGTCTACATTATGGTCAGAACCTTCTGCGTCTGGTCCTGGATCCGACTCATAAAGATTCTGGGCATCAGTGCAGATCATTTCCTCGTCTGGATTCACAGAAGCGCTGGAGTCGACCTCTGATTCCCAGGCTATAGTATGAGTAAACAGCTCTGCAGACTCAACCATCTGTTCTATCTCATACTCAGACGGGCAGCTGGAGATTTGGGAGCTGTGAGGAAGCAAGTGCGATTGGGGTGACACCTTTGAGGACTGGAGTATTTGTGATGTTGAAGTTGATGTGGAGGAGAGCCCACTTAAAGGAGCACTTGATATCCGTTGAAGCACCTGCTGTTTTTGTGCCTCATCTGGAATTTGTAGCGATTGGCGTGGCCGTAAGAAAGGGATCTTATCACATTGTCCGCTAAAAGAAGTAGACATTTTAGTTTGGCTGGAAGATGGTCTTTCTTCTGCAGATGTTACTGTTGCTTTAACACCTACCCCACGGACACAACCTTTTTTCCCCTTCCCAACACGCCTATTCCCCTTTCCACCAGCAGCAGGCCTTTTTCCACTCATTTTGGTGGTTAACTAATTAACAACTCTGGAGTTGTTTGCACAAAAAACAATGGATGGGAACCGAGCAGAGCTGAGTGGCCAAACTGTGGTATTAGGCCAAAACTATTGGCTGGGTTAGATGCAGAAAAAAATTATATTCAATTTGCAACCTGATGGAGGTCAGTATAGATGGACTAATAGAGAAAGTCCCACACACTGCTAGAAGGCCAAATATTTTTTCAGAGCTAGATGCAGAAAAAAATATATTCAGTTTGCAACCTGATGGAGGTCAGTATAGATGGACTAATACAACAAGTCCCACACACAGCTAGAAGCCCAATATTTTTTCAGAGGTAGATGCAGAAAAAAATATATTCAGTTTGCAACCTGATGGAGGTCTGTATAGATGGATTAATAGAACAAGTCCCACACACAGCTAGAAGCCCAATATTTTTTCAGAGGTAGATGCAGAAAAAAATATATTCAGTTTGCAACCTGATGGAGGTCAGTATAGATGGACTAATACAACAAGTCCCACACACAGCTAGAAGCCCAATATTTTTTCAGAGGTAGATGCAGAAAAAAATATATTCAGTTTGCAACCTGATGGAGGTCTGTATAGATGGATTAATAGAACAAGTCCCACACACAGCTAGAAGCCCAATATTTTTTCAGAGGTAGATGCAGAAAAAAATATATTCAGTTTGCAACCTGATGGAGGTCTGTATAGATGGATTAATAGAACAAGTCCCACACACAGCTAGAAGCCCAATATTTTTTCAGAGGTAGATGCAGAAAAAAATATATTCAGTTTGCAACCTGATGGAGGTCTGTATAGATGGATTAATAGAACAAGTCCCACACACAGCTAGAAGCCCAATATTTTTTCAGAGATAGATGCAGAAAAAAATATATTCAGTTTGCAACCTGATGGAGGTCTGTATAGATGGATTAATAGAACAAGTCCCACACACAGCTAGAAGCCCAATATTTTTTCAGAGGTAGATGAACAAAAAAAATATATGCAGTTTGCAACCTGATGGAGGTCAGTATAGATGCACTAATACAACAAGTCCCACACACAGCTAGAAGCCCAATATTTTTTCAGAGCTAGATGCAGAAAAAAATTATATTCAATTTGCAACCTGATGGAGGTCAGTATAGATGGACTAATAGAATGATGCTATGCCCAAAAGATTTTACTTCACTAGGTGCAGTAAAAAAATTGGTATTCTATACACGGGTGGTATATCTTGCAACACAGATAGGCTACTCCACTGACTAACACACTCTGCAATAGGCCAAAAAGGATTAGCTTTGCTAGATTCAGCCAAATGCTGTGAAGAAAACTTGCACAGCACTGGCACAGACCTGCCTGACAAAAACTGATAGGAACTGATGTAACCTAGTCCTGAAAAGGACTCCAATTACAATTAGTCTTTACTCCCACAATCTATCTATTTAAGAGCACAGACCTGCCTGATAAAAGTCGTAGGAAATGCTGTAACCTAGTCCTTAAAAGGACTGCAATCACAACTATTCCCTACTCCCAAGCTATCTGTAGATTTGTGCGAAAATTGGCTTGAAATTAACAAGGTATAGCGCACACAGCAACAGCGGTGCCGTCTAACACGCAGCTGCAGCAGTGAGAAAATGGTGGCGACGGGGAAAATGGCTTGGTCTTATAGGGCAAGGACATGTGACATACACTGCCAATGACACATGCCCTTGCTTGTGTGAAAAAAAGCACTTCGCTCCGTGTGTGCGCTGCTGTTAGGCTGACAGATTGCACCTCCCCACTGTAAATGCGGGAAAGAGGAAAAAAAATGGAGATCTTCATTGTTCCTGCAGAGATCCATCCCCTGCCCCTCCCCCCACCCCGCTGTACACTCAAACTGCGTATTAACATTAATTTTCATCATTACTGAGAAAAAATCCAGTTATGATTTTGGTGCACGAACAGTTATCGCACATAACCTCGAACAGCCGAATTTTTCTCAAATTGTTCGTGTTCGCCGAACAGCTCGAACACCCCCCAAAACAGCTCGAATTTGAGATTGGCGAACAATTCGAGTAGAACAACGCTCATCTCTAGTCGGGAGGACGTGTTCCGTCCCAAGTTCCCGGCTTCCACTACACTGTGTGCAGAATTATTAGGCAAGTTGTATTTTAGAGGATTATTTTTATTATTGATCAACAACTATGTTCTCAATCAACCCAAAAGACTCAAATATCCAAGCTTAATATTTTTGGAAGTTTGAGTGTTTTTTTTTTTAGATTTGGCTATCTTAGGAGGATATCTGTTTGTGCAGGTAACTATTACTGTGCAGAATTGTTAGGCAACTTAATAAAAAACCAAATATGATCCCATCTCACTTGTTTATTTTCACCAGGTAAACCAATATAAGTGCACAAAATTTAGAAATAAACATTTCTGACATGCAAAAACAAAAAAAAATTAGTGATCAATATAGCCACTTTTCTTTATGATGACACTCAACAGCCTTCCATCCATAGATTGTCAGTTGCTTGATCTGTTTTCGATCAACTTTGCGAGCAGCAGCCACCACAGCCTCCCAGACACTGTTCCGAGAGGTGTACTGTTTTACCTCCCTGTAGATCTCACATTTTATGATGGACCACAGGTTCTCTATGGGGTTCAGATCAGGTGAACAAGGGGGCCATGTCATTATTTGTTCTTCTTTTAGACCTTTACTGGCCAGCCACGCTGTGGAGTAGTTGGATGCATGTGATGGAGCATTGTCCTGCATGAAAATCATGTTTTTCTTGAACGATACCGACTTCTTCCTGTACCACTGCTTGAAGAAGTTGTCTTCCAGAAACTGGCAGTCGGTCTGGGAGTTGAGCTTCACTCCATCCTCAACCTGAAAAGGTCCCACAAGTTCATCTTTGATGATACCAGTCCATACCAGTACCCCACCTCCACCTTGCTGGCGTCTGAGTCGGAGTGGAGCTCTTTGCCCTTTACTGATCCAGCCTCTGGCCCATCCATCTGGCCCATCAAGAGTCACTCTCATTTCATCAGTCCATAAAACCTTTGAAAAATCAGTCTTAAGATATTTCTTGGCCCATTCTTGACGTTTATCTTATGCTTCTTGTTCAAAGGTGGTCGTTTTTTAGCCTTCATTACCTTGGCCATGTCCCTGAGCATCGCACACCTTGTGCTTTTTGATACTCCAGTAACGTTGCAGCTCTTAAATATGGCAAAACTGGTGGCGAATGGCATCTTGGCAGCTTCACGCTTGATTTTCCTCAATTCATGGGCAGTTATTTTGCGCCTTCTTTGGCCAACACGCTTCTTACGACCCTGTTGGCTATTTGCCATGAAACGCTTGATTGTTCGGTGACCACGCTTTAAACGTTTGGAAATTTCAAGACTGCTGCATCCCTCTGCAAGACATCTCACAATTTTGGACTTTTCAGAGCCCGTCAAATCTTTCTTCTGACCCATTTTGCCAAAGGAAAGGAAGTTGCCTAATAATTAAGCACACCTTATATAGGGTGTTGATGTCATTAGTCAACACCCCTCCTCATTACAGAGATGCACATCACCAGATTTACTTAATTGGTAGTTGGCTCCCAAGCCTATGCAGCTTGGAGTAGGACAACATGTATAAAAAGTATCATGTGATCAAAATACTCATTTGCCTAATAATTCTGCATACAGTGTATGTTAACCCAGTGTGCCGTCAGTTAGATGTACCGTCCCTGCCCACAAGCACTTGTCCACGTGTCCGTGGTTAGGTGGCTTTTCTCTGTAACTGCATTGTTGAAGGCACTGCTAATGTGTTGGGACACGTGCTTGTGTAATGCGGGGGCGGCACATCGGGAGAAATAGTGGCGGCTGGGGACCGAGTACCGAGGGAAGGCCGCCGCCATCAGGTTGCGGAAAGCTTCCATGTCTACAAGCCTAAATGGCAACATTTCGAGTGCAAGCAGTCGCAAAATGGGGGAATTTAGTAGTGTGGCCTGTGGGGCGTTGGCTGCGTATTTGTGTTTGCGTTCCAAGGACTGGGGTATGGACAACTGAACGCTGCGCTGGGACAAGGACGTGCTTGCTGATGGTGCTAGTTGAGAATGTGCAATGACAGGTGCAGGGCAGGAGGCATCTTCGCATACACTATGGACAGGGGATTGGCTTGCACGCACAACAGCGGAAGAAGCAGTGGTGTCACCTGCAGACACTGTTCCTGGATCCTGGGGTTCGGCCCACAAAGTTGGGTGCATTGCTGCCATGTGCTACCATGTGCCTGATCATACTAGTGGTGGTCAGGCTGGTAGTTTTGCTACCTCTGCTGATGCTCGCCTGGCAGGTGGTGCAAATGGCCTTTTTGGGGTTATCGGCAGAGTCTTTAAAAAACAACCAGACTCGGGAAGACCTAACAGTTGTACTGGCAACATCCATCGTGTTGGTGTTACGGGGAACGGTTGCCTGCCTTCTGTCTGTGGCCACCACACTGCTTCTTCCTGCCTGTTGGGGTGCTCTGCCTCCCTCCCCGTGTGCTGCTGTCCTCGCTCTGCATGTCCTCCTGCCAAGTTGGGTCAGTTACTATATCATCCACCACCTCGTCTTCCACTTCCGCACCCTGGTCCTCCTCCTGACTTTCTGGCAATTGTCTCATCATCGTCCACCTCTTGTGACACTTTCCCACCGTCACCTTCGTATGACCGTGGCTGCTCAAATATTTGGGCATTGCTACATGCGATCTCCTCTTGCCTCGCTTCAAGTGGACCAGGCGAGAAGCCCGAATCTATAAATGGAAAAGTGAACAGCTCTTTTGAGTGTCCAAGTGTGGGATCAGTTGTCTCTGGGCACTCAGCATGGTGGGAGGAAGGAGGATCAGGGTGAGGAATATGCGGTCCAGACTCACGGCTACTGAGACTTGACCGTGTGGTGTTGGTGGCTAAGTGACTGGAAGCATTATCTGCTATCCAACCAATAACCTTTTCACACTGCTCTGTGTTCAATAGTGGTGTTCTGTGCTCTGCTAGTAATTGGGACAGGAAGGTCAAGCGAGAAGATGTCGGTGTTTCCCACAATTTCAGCTTGCCCACGGCCTCGGCCTCTGCATGCACCATCACCATCACGTCCAGTTCCCCATCCCTTGCCGCGTGCCTTGCCCATTTTAAATGGAGGACAATATCTTCCACGCTCACTACAAATGGCTGAATTTGGAGCTAACTTATATGTGATCCGTGTGCCTGACAAACCACAGTTTTAAATAGCTGAGCTGTAGGTAACTATTTTTAACAGCAAACTGGTGTCAATAACTTCACTGACACACTGAAACAAAATTTTAATGGAGGCCAGAAATGGCAATATTTTCAGCACAACTATTTTTGATCCATGTGACGGACAAACCACAGTTTTAAATAGCTGGCCTGTAGGTAACTATTTTGAGCTGCAAACTTGTGTCAATAACTTCACTGACACACTGAAACAAAATATTAATGGAGGCCAGAAATGGCAATATTTTCAGCGCAATTATATGTGATCCATGTGATGGACAAACCACAGTTTTAAATAGCTGGATTTTTAGCGCTGTAATATGGAAAGGACCTGGCTGTATTCTGCAGTGCCAACAAGCAAATTGCGCAGATAAACGGTGTTCTCTGGATTGCTTTTTAAGCAAATAATCAGGATTAAGATAAAAAAAAATATTCCTGGCCCCTGATACCTGGGCCTATTTCTTCAAATATCTGTAAAAGCACCAGCAGACAGAACTGGAATGGACCCTCTTGCTATGTGCACTGCAGTCTGCTTGCCTGCCTAGCACTGATATCTCTGCAGCTGGATTAGTCCTCAGAAGGACTGTTAGTTGAGATGGATATGTGTCTCTAATTTAGTCTGGTATACCTACACTAACTACAACCCCTTGCAAAAATTATGGAGGATGTTCATTCGGTTGTTTAATGTTGTTGAAAAAAAGCAGATCACAGACATGGCACTAACTAAAGTCATTTCAAATGGCAACTTTATGGCTTTAAGAAACACTAAAAGAAATCAAGAAAAAAAATGTGGTACTCAGTAAGGGTAATTTTTTTCAGACCAAGCAGAGGGAAAAATTATGGAATCACTCAATTCTGAGGAAAAAATTATGGAATCATGAAAAACAAACACACAAAAGAATGCTCCAATACATCACTAGTATTTTGTTGCACCACCTCTGGCTTTAATAACAGCTTGCAGTCTCTGAGGCATGGACTTAATGAGTGACAAACAGTACTCATCAATCTGGCTCCAACTTTCTCTGATTGCTGTTGCCAGATCAGCTTTGCAGGTTGGAGCCTTGTCATGGACCATTTTCTTCAACTTCCACCAAAGATTTTCAATTGGATTGAAATCCAGACTATTTGCAGGCCATGACATTGACCTTATGTGTCTTCTTTCAAGGAATGGTTTCACAGTTTTTGCTCTATGTCAGGATGCATTATCATCTTGAAAAATTATATCATCATCCCCAAACATCCTTTCAATTGATGGGATAAGAAAACTGTCCAAAATATCAATGTAAACTTGGGCATTTATTGTAGATGTAATGACAGCCATATCCCCAGCGCCTTTACCTGACATGTAGCCCCATATCATCAATGACTGTGGAAATTTGCATGTTCTCTTCATGCAGTCATCTTTATAAATCTCATTGGAATGGCACCAAACAAATGTTCCAGCATCATCACCTTGCCCAATGCAGATGTAATGACGGGATGTCCAAGAGAGATCCAGTGAGTCACGAGCTGAGACAGAGACAGAAATAAACAACACTTTCTTTACTAAAACAGGGATAAGACTAAAATTCAGTATTGCATGAATCAGCCTCAGGTTCTACCTTGGATACTGTCTCTACTAAATACACACAATCAGCAAAAGCTGAAATCAATGTGCCAATCTCAAGGTTTCCAGATTATGTGAATTATTCTAGGGATCTGGAACAATTTTACCTAAACACAGTGTCAGTCTAGTGAGGGCGGTCTATGGGGACCCCCTGAGATGGCACACTGAGTACAATCCTATCACTATTAACAATAACAATGCATGAAACTATACCAATTGCTCTTATATCCCTATTACAAGGATACTGGGGATCTTAAAGTTACGGTACCATTAATCTCAGAAGTAGTCTATCACAGGCCTGTGAATCGCGGTGGCTGCAGCTAGTCCCGGAAAACATTGGCACCAAAACAAAACAACGTTCACAAAATCAGCAAAGGTTCCTTGTCTTGTCGGCCGATGCCGAGCCCACACGCTGGGGACTTTAGTCCTGTAGCCTTGTTGCAGCTCAGTTCTCACAGACTTCCTGTCTCGCCTCTCACAAAGCAGACACTCTCAGAACGCACAGGGTCTCCAGCTCTGCCCCTGCTCTGAGCTCAGCTCGGCAAAAGTCACAGGGTCCTAATGCTCTCCTGCTGCTATCACAGTTCACACTCTCACATGCCATCCCACTAGAGGTTGGCGTCCTCGACACACCTCCCCACTCAAAGTCATCTTGTGCATAGCGCTCTGGAGGTAAACCCGCCGTAGCTCAAGTAGTTCTCCTGGGACCCACCCCAACAGGCTCGGCTCCCGAGGGGGAAGAAAAATCTTTTCAACGGGAGCCAATGAGGCTGCTCCCTCCTGAGGTGTGGCGCCCTGTGCCACATCATACTGATCAGGCAACTGTCCTGATTCCCCATTCTCTGAAAGACATACCACATTCTCCATACTCTCTCCACACGGGGACAAATTGATCGCAGGGGACAAGTAAGCAGGCGCGGAGGCAGACCCACCATCAAATTCAAGAGCATTAGGGATGCCCAACCCTCGGGACATGGCCTGTGGTTCCGTGGAAACGGGGATGGCATCTTTAAACCAGCACCGTTGGAGCATGCTACGATGAAGATTACGGGTTGGTCCCCCTGTCCCCACCGGCTCTACCTCGTAGACTGGAATCTCAGGGCTCACCCATTTTTTTACTAGGTACCGAGTCGCCTCCCACCATTCACTCAGCTTTCTGAACAGTCGTTTGATTCTCACCAACACTCTATCCCCCAGGGAGAAAGGCTCGGTTTGCACGAGACGCGTGTCCTTATGGGATACCTGACTGAGTCAATCACCCACCACCTGATACACCACCCTCAATCGTCGCCGGTGTTCCCGAACCCATTCTGATGCGGTCCGAGGGGGATTGGAGGAGGGATCTGGCATGCTCAAATCCTCAATGTCCTGCCCTGGCCTCCCGAACATCAACATGTGTGGTGAGTAGCCAGTAGTGCTGTGCACTCTATTATTGTAGGCCCACATCAATTCAGGGAGATACTCAGACCAGCGTACCTGTTGTTAACCCTCTAACGTCCTCAACATCTGCAACAGAGTCCAATTAAAGCGCTCACAAGCTCCTTTACCTTGGGGATGGTAAGGTGTCATTCTCGACTGTGCGACACCATACAGCTGGTACAGCTCCTTCATCAATGCCCCCTGAAAACATGCCCCCTGATCCGAGTGTATTCTTTGCGGACACCCAAACACCTGGATGAAATGTCGACACACGGCTTCAGCCGCCGACTCTGCCGTCTGATCTCTTGTCGGCACTGCTACAGCATACTTGGTGAAGTGGTCTGTCATTACCAAGCAATAGGAATACCCAGACGTTGAGTATCCTATCAAGACATAGTCAATCATGAGCAGCTCTAAAGGAGCGGAAGTCTTAATAGATTGCGTGGGCGCCCGCTGCTCAGGGCTCTTATTGAGCCCACAGACCTGACACTGCCGACACGCCTCTGTCACCATCTCCACCAATTCAGGACAATAGAGGACTCGCTGTAACTACTGGAGTGTCTTTTCACTCCCAAAGTGGGCCCCCTTCTCATGCACCTCGCGAGCGACCACCGGACCCATCCCCATAGGGATTACTAGCTGGTACCGGTGCTGCAGCTCAGATGGCAGGTACACCTTACGGTACAAGAGGCCCTGTTCCACACACAACTTATCCCACTGTCGCAGTAGTTTCATTCCTTCCACGGACAGCTGGGCCTTTTCCTCTGCACGCGGCCAGACCCCTTTTTGTACCCAATTGCACTCTAGTGCAATGTCAGGGCAATCGTTCTGGTCCTTCGCCCAATCAGAGGGTGTTTTTCCCAGAACACACGGCATCCCTGACGCCACCCCACTTGAATGTACCACACTTCAGAAGATAGGTACCTGCCCCAAGTCAGGGGGTTCAGTGTCCTCAAGCTGGTCATCAACATTTTCCCCTGAGGACCCAAGGGGCACCCTTGAGCGCGCATCCGCATTTCCGTTTTCCCGCCCAGTGCGAAACTTAATTCGATAGTTAAACTTAGCAAGGCGAACGACCCACCGCTGCTCCAACGCTCCCAGCTTTGCGTTTTCTAGGTGAGCCAGAGGGTTATTATCAGTCATGACTAGTACCTCAGCTCCCGTTAAATACTCGGCAAAGCGTTCTGTCATCGCCCACACCAGGGCCAGTAGCTCTAGGCGAAACGAGCTGTAGTTAGCTGGGTTGCGTTCAGTGTCTCTTAAAGACCTGCTGCCATAGGCGATTACTCCCTCCTGACCATCCTGCACTTGTGCTAGTACTGCCCCCAGCCCATGCAGACTGCCATCTGTGTATAACAGGAAAGGGAATCAAACCGGGCATATGCTAACAACGGAGCACTCGTTAGGGCGGCCTTCACCTCCTCAAATGCCTTTTGCTGCTGCGGTCCCCAAGGGATGGGGCGATTTGGGGGGCCTTGTGCCATCCCTCTTAAGAGCTCATTCAGGGGACTCACTACTTGTGAAAACTTAGGAACAAATCGCCAATAGTACCCGCTAAACCTAAGAAGGCCCGAACCTCTCGCAGGGTACGGGGGGGGCCACTCCGGCACAGCCATGACCTTACTGGTCGCGGGCAAAACCGCGTCCGGAGTCACCACGTGACCTAAATACTCAATCTGACTCTGTAACAATTGGCACTTCTTTGGTTTTATTTTTAGGCCATAACAACTGAGCCGCCGGAGAACTTGACGTAACTTCTCAAGATGGTCTTCAAATGAGGTCCCAAACACCACAATGTCATCTAGGTATATCAGGACTGATTCAAAATTCAGATCGCCTAAGCAATGTTCCATCAGGCGTTGAAAAGCTCCCGGGGCGCTAGTGAGCCCGAAGGGCATCCGGTTGAATTCATAGAGCCTCATTGGTAGAACAAACGCCGTCTTGGCCCGATCTTTTTCGGATATTGGTACCTGCCAATAGCCACTTGCTAAATCCAACGTCGAGAAATATTTGGCCCGACCCAATGCCGACAGAGACTCTTCTATGCGAGGTAATGGATATGCGTCCCTCACCGTGTGAGCATTCAATTTGCGATAGTCCACACAAAACCGAAGGGTCCCATCCTTCTTCCGCACCAAAACCACAGGGGCCACCCAGGGGCTTTGGCTCTCTCTGATCACTTGGTTGTCAAGCATACTGGCCACCATGCACTTCACCTCTTGATAGAGCATTGGGGGAATTTGACGATAACGTTCCCTAATAGGAGGAGTATCCCCCGTGGGAATCTCATGCTCAATCGTCCGGGAACAGCCAAAATCCTCCGCATGTCGCGAAAAGGTCTCTTGATGTTCCCATAAGACCTTATCCAGCTGCTCCAATTGCACGGGGGTCAGTTCCTCCCGATCCGATCCCATCTGGTCCTTGATCACACGACCATTCCATTCTTCGGTAGGAGGTTCGGTCCGGCCTACTTCGACTGTGAATTTCCATGAAGACTGTTCATCTGGGCGAAGTTCGAACACTGTCTTGTCAGGCACCTTCCCTGCTGGCACGAACAGTTCAGCCAGAATGGTCCCAGCAGGAATTGTAACAACCTCATCTAAAACGTTGATACATCTGACTGGCACCCGTCCATTCTTCACAATCGCCAGAGACCGGGCCACATGCGCCTTGGCGAATGAGGACTTCTCTGGGGCTGGCTCGATGAGTACTTCAAGCCCATTTAGTCTCTGCGCAGTTCCCACCGGTAGCATTAAGAGTTCTTCATGCCGGGGCGCTAGCGAGATCGTGGTTCGCAATGGCACTCGGACCAGGCTCATACGACCCCCAGGGACCGCACTCTTCAGGAGATCACAACTCATCACTAGACGGTGTAAAATTCTCTGGGTGGGTCGATGGTGGGTAGCACGCGCCCAGTATCGGGGTCCCTCACTGGCATACATCTGATGATTTAAATCTCGCAGAACGTTCATTCCGAGCGTCACCTCCATCCCTCTTCTAGGAGGGTGGTCCACCAGCACTATCCCATTCTGACCAGCTCTTGACCAAACATTTTCAGTTGCATCCACACAATCCCCTTCACCGTCAGTTGGCCATTGTTAGCGACTGTAAGCCTTATCACTCGGCCGTCCTCGGGAACCACGAGTTGACTGAAGTGCCTCTCGTACACCTCTAAGGGCATTATGGTACATTCGGATCCTGTGTCAACCAAGCATCTCATCTTCCGCCCTTCAAACTCTACTTCCAGCACTGGACTGCATGCGAACAAATCTTGTTCTTCCCATCGAGGGCTTTGTGGGGCGTGGGCCACTGCTGCTCGCCCTCTCATGGCAGCGGCTGGGAGTTTAACGCCGGCGAAGGAGGCTCCGGGGCTGCAGACATCCAGCAGTACCGGGAGATGTGTCCCCGACGCCCACACCTCCAGCAGGTGACTGCTCCTCGTGGACGAGAACTTGGATCATTCGAGGAGGGCGACCTGGCAGACTGTGGAACCACCATTCCAGAGGACGGGGCGGGTGGCCCTTCCGTAGGAGTAGGGACCGGCCCAGCTCTGAGTTTAGACACCTCCAGCTTTAGCTCCTTCAGTTCGACACACAGAGCCTGTGCAACGTTTACCAGTCCTCCCCCTCCTGAAACTGGCGCCGGAACTCCCTCCAGCTGTGCACTGTCAACTGCCCCCTCGGCCACCAGAGTAGACTCCTCCTCCCTTTCCACCGCGGCCCGATAAATCTGCCAGAAGGATAATTCCGGGGTAGCTCGGGACATCTCCATCAGTTTGTCTTGAAGGAGTCTATTGGCTAACCCCGTTATGAATTGATCCCGGATCAAGCGGTCTACCTCTCCGAATGCCCCCATGGCCCCTGGGTCTAGTCGCTGCACCTCATTCAACGTTTCCTGTAAAGTGTTCGAGTACTGCATCAAAGTCTCACATTCCCTTGGGGCCGATTGAAAAACGAGGAACGAAGCTGGGCCACACGAGCCCGGCCTCCTGAACTCCCTTCTAACAGCTTTAAGATTTTCTCTAATGTGCTCCTCTCTGACTCTGGACGTACCATCACCATCCGCCTAGCGTCGCCCTCTAGTGCATTTAATACCAACTTTGCTCGTAATGCGGGGGCCAGATTACACATCTGCAGAAAACTCCGGACCCTCTCAGCCCAATCCTGCAACGGCATGTTACACCCGTTGTATTTCGGCATGTGCTGCAGTAAAGCTCCTACCGGCACATATCTTCCCACAGTCGTCGCGGCTGCCAGGGGTTCCGCTACCAGCGGGGAGGCTGCTGGTGCGGCAGAGTCATTTCTTCCCTCGCCTCCGTCCATGACAAGCACTGGATCCTGCCGACTAATCCAAAAATGTAATGACCGGAGGTCCGAGAGAGACCCAGTGAGTCACGAACTGAGACAGAGACAGAAATAAACAACACTTTCTTTAGTAAAACAGGGATATGACTAAAATTCAGTATTGCATGAATCAGCCTCAGGTTCTACCTTGGATACTGTCTCTACTAAATACACACAATCAGCAAAAACTGAAATCAATGTGCCAATCTCAAGGTTTCCAGCTTATGTGAATTATTCTAGGGATCTGGAACAATTTTACCTAAACACAGTGTCAGTCTAGTGAGGGCGGTCTATGGGGACCCCCTGAGATGGCACACTGAGTACAATACTATCACTATTAACAATAACAATGCATGAAACTATACCAATTGCTCTTATATCCCTATTACAAGGATACCCAGTTACGGTACCATTAATCTCAGATGTAGTCTATCACAGGCCCGTGAATCGCGGTGGCTGCAGCTAGTCCCGGAAAACTTTGGCACCAAAACAAAAACAACGTTCACAAAATCAGCAAAGGTTCCTTGTCCCCATACGCCGGGGACTTTAGTCCTGTAGCCTCAGGTTAAGGTCTGGGAAGATCTCTTCACAAGGCTTGTCAATATCCTCTCAATGGGAATGGCACCGGGTCCCTTCTTTCCTCTCGCAGTCACTCACTCTTTTCCAGACCACCGACCACGTGCTCCGTCACAGAAATGGATTCCTCAGTCTCTTCCCTTCTCCCTCGACACTTGGCTCCTTCAGCACAAAGTCTCTAGTCCACTCAGCATGGACTTCCACAAAACTCCACAGAGCCACACAGCTTTCCCCAGCTCAGCACTTGTTCTTAAGCAGGGACAGGGGTTAACAAACTCCACAGGGAAGCGTGTAGAGACAGCGTCTTGTTGCAGCTCAGTTCTCACTGACTTCCTGTCTCGCCTCTCACACAGCAGACACTCTCAGAACGCACAGGGTCTCCAGCTCTGCCCCTGCTCTGAGCTCAGCCCGGCAAAAGTCACAGGGTCCTAATGCTCTCCTGCTGCTATCACAGTTCACACTCTCACACAGATTCGCGATTCATCACTGAATATGACTTTCATCCAGTCATCCACAGTCTACGAATGCTTTTCCTTAGCCCATTGTAACCTTGTTTTTTTCTGTTTAGGTGTTAATGATGGCTTTTGTTTAGCTTTTCTGTATCCAAATTCCATTTCCTTTAGGCGGTTTCTTACAGTTCAGTCACAGACATTGACTCCAGTTTCTTCCCATTCGTTCCTCATTTGTTTTGTTGTGCATTTCCTGTTTTGGAGACATATTGCTTTAAGTTTCCGGTCTTGACTCATTGATGTCTTCCTTGGTCTACCAGTATGTTTGCCTTTAACAACCTTTCCATGTTGTTTGTATTTGGTCCAGATTTTAGACACAGCTGACTGTGAACAGCCAACATCTTTTGCAACATGATGATTTACCTTCTTTTAAGAGTTTGATAATCCTCTCCTTTGTTTCAATTGACATCTCTCGTGTTGGAGCCATGATTCATGTCAGTCCACTTGGTGCAACAGCTCTCCAAGGTGTGATCACTCCTTTTTAGATGCAGACTAACGAGCAGATCTAATTTGATGCAGGTGTTAGTTTTGGAAATAAAAATTTACAGGATGATTCCATGATTTTTTCCTCAGAATTGAGTGATTCCATAATTTTTTCCCTCTGCTAGGTCTGAAAAAAATTACCCCTACTGAGTACCACATTTTTTTTCTTGATTTCTTTTAGTGTTTCTTAAAGTCATAAAGTTGCCATTTGAAATGACTTTAGTTTTGTGCCATGTCTGTGATCTGCTTTTTTTCAACAACATTAAACAACTGAATGAACATCCTCCAAGCCCGGTGATTCCATAATTTTTGCCAGGGGTTGTAGAAAAAAGCAAGTCTCTCCCTAGCTCAGCAGAAGCTCTCCCTACACTGTCTGATTCCGGAGTGACTGTGACAAGCATGGCAGCGCCAGGTCTGATATAGACCTGATGACACTGTGCGGCCAGCCAATCACTGTAATGCCACAACTGACATGGCTGCAGCATTACAGTGAGTGGCAGACAATCCCTGCATGTTGATTGGAGCTCTAATGAGCGCCAAACATGCAGGGAGGGGACTCGAGCTCCTGCCGAGCAACCCCAGAAATACTCGGCGAGCGCCGAACAACTCAAGCAGTGAGATGCTCAGGCGAGCACCGAGCATGCTCGCTCATCACTAACAAAATCAATGGAGGGACATTTATAAGATCTTCGATAAAAGCTTGATAAAAGCTGGGGTGTCTTACTTAGCGAGCCTAGGCTCTCGCCGTTTATTTCTTCTAAACTGAAAATAATAGCAAAAAGAGCCAAGAACTTGAAGGATCACTTGACAAGTAGCTACTTCAGACGGGCCACTCGCAGGTTAAACATGGGTAATAGGATTATTAGTTCCTTTCCCTGCGGTGGCTGTTCTGTCTGTCCCCACATTATTGCCGATAATGGTATTTTCCTTCCCAATTCCTCTATAGAGGTACGGTCACAGGCATATTTCAATTGCCTTTCCCACAATATTGTCTATGCCTTAACATGTGGATGTCTGAAGCTTTATTTGGGTCAGACTACCCAGGAGCTAAGATGCAGAGTACAACAGCATCTTTCCAGCATAGCGGCTGCAAAAAAAGATAATTCAAAAGGTAAGAAGTTCTCATCATTGGCTGCGCATTTTCTTGAAATTTTCTTGATTTATGGGCATTGAAGTGGTCCAAACTAATATAAGGGGGGGGGGGGGTAGTGTTACGGGTTCATTGTTGTTGTGTGAATCCAAATGGATTTTTAATTTAAAAAGTTTAGCACCCTTGGGATTGAATGAAGAATTACTCTATACTGGCTTCTATAAGCAAATCTAAACATGTTTCTGTTTTATCACTGTTTAACTTCACTACCGTATATACACGAGTATAAGCCGAGTTTTTCAGCACATTTTTTGTGCTGAAAAAGCCCCCCTCAGCTTATACTCGGGTATATACTCGATTATATAGAAATTCCGTTGGTTAATAGTGGGGGTTGCAGTGGCGAAGGCGCGAGGCACACGCAGCAGCCGCTACTGCAGCTACCACGTGTGCCCGCTGCTAAAGGGAAATTAATATTCCCTCTTCTCCATGGGCTTGGAGATGAATGCATATTCATTCTCTTTAGTAGTGGGCACCGAGGAGTGCTGAGACGCAGCTCCTGCTGACAGTGCCCGCTACTAAAGAGAATGCATATTCACTATTCTCCGCGCACATAGTCCCGGCGTGGAGAGAAGTGAATGTGGCGCCCCTGAGGGTTCGACCGCCACAGGGATGCTGCACTTCTCTAATGGAGTGTAGTGTCCCTCCTCTGAGGTAAGAACAGTGCGATGGTCAGGACCCTTCCTTCACATCCAACACCACACTTCTCCCACCAGAGGGGGCTAGAATGCACTAGGTGCTGCCCTCCTGGTTACTGGGAGACTGGGGAACCAAGAGTTAGGGGAACCATTTAGTGGGTGAGGGTGGAGGACTCACATTTTAGTGACACTTTAAATTTCATATTTAATAAAAAATACATTTTGGTTCTGGGTCTTTTGTATTGTGATCTCCCTCCCTGAGCGCGGATCCTGTGTGGGCCTGCAGAGGACAGAGACACGGCCCTCGTACCTTAGCCTTGGGGTCGAGGGGCAGGTTGCAGATAATGAATGTCTCAACCCAGTCAAAGACCATGACCAAGAAGACCCAGAGCTTTAGAGTGTAGCTCCACCGCAAATGGGTCCCGGGGAGGATGCAGACGGAGCGGTATACACCACCTGTCCTCACCTACCTGATCTATTCAGAGGGATTCCAGCTGCAAGAGGGGTACCGGCCCCCGACACCTGATCTCGCTACTCTATGTCCCGGTCAGGAAAGCCCGGTAGGCCCTGAGGATCCCACTGGGTAACGGAAGGAATGGCGCTGCCACCCGTACCCTTTTTCTGAGTGAAGTTCAGTGGGAGACCCGGCCTATCTACACACACACAGACAGGAAAGGACCCGGTCTGAAGTCAAGGAACACTCTGGTGCAGGGTCCTGATTTAACACTGGACTTACTTGGAGGTTGTCGGACCCCCTCGTCTCTGGTGACCGCAGAACCCCGCGAGGAGCAGGGAGTCGCCTTCCTACTGCCATCTCTTTCGTGAGTAAGGCCTTGGAAGTTCACCCCTATGGCCTCCGGACTCGTTTTTCTGCACTACACCGCACTACGCAGCACCAGTCCTCCTGGACTACTACCCCCTCCTTCCTGTCCTTCTGCCCTGAGGCCCTGCTCCGCCTGTGGGAAGTAGTAACAACGACGGCTGCCATAACACCATGCCTCAGTGGACTGCAGCAGCGCTGGTGGCCTTCACCAGGTGCCACAGGTGGCGTAGTCGTAATCAGCCACTCAACCCGGATAAGCCCATACCATCCTTTTTTCAATGTAACAGCCCTGGGCACGGAGCGGGTCCAGGCCACGGCTGCACCCCATCTCTCCATCACAGGACCCGACTCCGAGTCCCCCATCTCCCAGGGTAAAGGGCTTACAGAAGGCTTTGAGGCGTCACATGAATATGCAAGCAGCTCACAGCAGCGTCTAAGTGCGCATGGCAGTGACGTCATGCGCTGCTCAGATGCTGACATGAGCTGCTGGCAGACAGAACGCAGCGCTGGAGCAGAGGCGAGGAAGGAAAGAGAGTATAAGTGTTTATTTTTTTATGTGTGCAGTGATGAGGCCAGGATAGGAGATGAGGAGGCCATGCATACCACGATTTGGTGATAAGGGGGCCATGCATACCAGGATTGGGGGATGAGGATGCCTTGCATACCAGGATTGGGGAAAGAGGGGGCCATGCATACCAGGATTGGGGGATGAGGGGGCCATGCATACCAGGATTGGAGTATGAGGGGGCCATGCATACCAGGATTTGGGGATGAGGGGGCCATGCATACCAGGATTTGGTGATAAGGGGGCCATGCATACCAGGATTGGGGGATGAGGATGCCTTGCATACCAGGATTGGGGGATGAGGGGGCCATGCATACCAGGATTGGGGGATGAGGGGGCCATGCATACCAGGATTGGGGGATGAGGGGGCCATGCATACCAGGATTTGGGGATGAGGGGGCCATGCATACCAGGATTGGGATAAGAGTGCCATGCATACCAGGATTGGGGGATGAAGAGGCCATGCATACCAGGATTGGGGAATGAGGGTGCCATACATACCAGGATTGGTGGATGAGGGGGCCATGCATACCAGGATTGGGAGATGATGGGGGCCATACATACCAGGATTGGGGATTGGACTTTTTTATTTCACTTTTGGGCCTTTTGGTCCTCTTATTATTCTTTTTGATTATTGTTAGCACACTATTGGTTGATTGTAATTGCAACATTCTATATTTGGATAATAGGCACCGGATACATCCTTAAACCCCTATGGCCTAATTGAAATTGATCAGAGTATTCCCTTAAACCCTCAAAATAATACAATTTCATATAAAATCTTATGATGACTTATAATGACATAACTTTTTATCTTAATATATTGGCAAAGTTTTTTCCCCGCAGGACAATCATGTTTGATCAAACATCATTTGTGGTTGGGCACTTATTTGTGCCAGTACCACAAATGCAAAAATACTTACCACTGTTTGCCTTTCTTTATCAACGAAACTTCACACGTACTTGTGACTCCATTGCATCTAGATAAATTGGTAACTTATTTGAATAAGTTTAAAATATGATAATAGGTTCATATTTTAGTGATATGTGTGTATTATGTTTCCATTGATGTGTATGGATGCTCAAATTTATTGGCAAATATGTGGGCTGCGCATGCACTGTGTTAAATAGATGGCGGCCTTTATTATATATTGTCTCAATCTTATTTTTTTAGCCCAAATCTAAGGATTGACACTTATGTGTAATAACTTGGGACATGCCATATGAGTTTATTTGTACGCTGGTGCTGATATTTGACATAGAGTAACACAAGCGCAGTAAAGTACGAAATTGCGTTATATGCCCTGTGGGATTCATTTTCTTCTTATGGTCTTTGTCCACTTTGTGCTCTACATTTGCGCAGAGCAGGGGAGTTGTGACTGCCAAAAAGATCTACTTATGCTTCATACACCTGATGGGACTTCTTTCTTCTGACCCTCGACTCATCCTTGAGCGGCGCCTGCGCAGTATACTTTTGTGGGCAGTGTGTGGTGGATATTACCCTCACATGAGACTCCGGTTGTGACTTCCATTTCTCACATGGCCGACACATGGAGACTCGTTATTGGTCACATAATTGTGTGTGACTTACGAGTCCCTGCGTGCCGTGATTGTGCTATATATGTCTCTACAAGAGCTGCAG
The DNA here is from genome assembly GCF_046119375.1 of Phyllobates terribilis. Lineage (NCBI taxonomy): Eukaryota > Metazoa > Chordata > Amphibia > Anura > Dendrobatidae > Phyllobates > Phyllobates terribilis. The sequence continues at coordinate 41,042,088 of NW_027362761.1, read as the reverse complement.
AGTACATATCATTCTCTGCGGTCATAATTGTGACTTCCGGTTTCTGTATAGCCGACGCGTGCGCAAAGATGCCCAAGATAAGTCACCTGGATGCATGTGACTTCCGGTTTTATATAGGGCGATTCACTTATGATTTATGGTAAGTTAAACACGTTCTGACTCGCCATGTGCCAGCTGATATATACACTGCTCAAAAAAATAAAGGGAACACTTAAACAACAGAATATAACTCCAAGTAAATCAAACTTCTGTGAAATCAAACTGTCCACTTAGGAAGCAACACTGATTAACAATCAAGTTCACATGCTGTTGTGCAAATGGAATAGACAATAGATGGAAATTATTGGCAATAATCAAGACACCCTCAATAAAGGAGTGGTTCTGCAGGTGGGGACCACAGACCACATCTCAGTACCATTGCTTTCTGGCTGATGTTTTGGTCACTTTTGAATGTTAGTTGTGCTTTCACACTCGTGGTAGCATGAGGCTGTGTGCCCACGTAGCGTTTTTCAAGCGTATATGCTGCGGAATTTCCGCAGCGTAAACGCTTCAAAAACTCTTGGTAATCCGCCCCCCCCATGGTCCTCAATGACAAGCCGCACTGTCAATGCCCACGCTGCTGATTTTTCCGCAGCGTTTATGCTGGGCTCAAAAATCTGCAGCATGTTCATTAATTTTGCGGAAGCGCTGCGTTTTCGCCACCATTGACTTGCATTGGGCCGCTTCAAATCCGCAAATATGTAAAAATACTTGCGGAATTGAAGCGCATTTGCTGCGGTCTTGTATCACAGAACCGCAGCAAATAGGAAGTGACCTCACAATTGGGCGTTCCAGCCATCCCATGAGTATCCCATAATCCAGGAAGACGAGAATCCCATAGCATTCCCGTCCATCAGGATCATGGCTGCTCATGTCGGCTGGTACAAGCGTATGAATATGAACGTTGGGTTAATGATTAGTGTGGTAAGTAGTGTCTGTATGTGTCTGTGTGGGGTGTATGTGGGGTCTGTGTCTGCGGGTGTCAGCAGGCAGACATAGGCCGATGTGAGACTACTACTCCCATCGGCGTATGTCTGTCCCCAGTCAAACTAGTGCCAGCAGGAGCAGCTCGATGGGAGCAGTAGTTCCCATCAGCCTGCTCCTGCTGTAAAATGTGCCCCAAAATTAAATTATAGCCTTCTTATGTTTTAGCCTCCATATATTATTGACCCTATTTATTATTTTTTTGTCCCCCCCTCCCCTTTTTTGGGGGGGGGGAGTGCCATCATATTCCCTTTTTAGATATATATAGATATATATTTTTTATTGCCCTTTTTTTATTGTCCCTTTTTTTTTATTTTTTTTCATTGGTGGCCAGTGGTTACCTATAAAAAAATAACTTAATACATTACCTGTCCCCGCCGATCGCCACCTAAAATAAAATTTAAAATAAAAAAAATACACCTATACTCACCTAGACACCTAATTCCCCGAAGCCATCGATCTCCTGTATTAAAATATTAAATAATAAACCACAAACTTATCCTTACCCCTCCGTAGCAGTCCAAATCGAGTGTCCCACGAAGATCTCCAGTTTAGAGCAGCCACATAAAATGTGACCGCTCTAAACCACTGCCGCCGCTACAATGCCAAGCGAGTTCGCCGGAGTTCAGTCAGCGCAGCTCCAGTGAGCTCCTTTCCGGCCCCGCTGACCGTGAGAAATTCCCACGGTACAGCAGGGCCGTAAAGTAGGTCACCAGAGCTGCGCTGACTGAATGCACTCCAGTGACCTCAGTCAGGGGCTCACGCTGCCGGGAGCGGACGTGTTCCCCGCAGTGTGAGCATACAGCAGCCATGACAGCTGTCACATCTCCAGATGTGACAGCTGTGCATGGGAGATTAGCTCAGGAACGTGGACAGGTAATTATTTTTTTTAGTAAATTAAGAATTGATTAAACTTGTGTCATTTATTTCAATTAAAATATTTTTTTCTGGGTCTAGTGTGTTTTTTTTTAAACTCTTTGTAGGTTAGTAATGGGGGTGTCTTATAGACGCCCCTCATTACTAACCTGGGCTTCATGGCAGCTGGCGCTGACATGAACCCCACCACTATTACCCCCCCCGCCACCTCACCAGGGCAGCGTGGAAGAGCGAGGCTAAGCGCCAGATTTGGCGCACAAATATGATGCGCCAAACCTGGGGCGGCTGAGTGCTGATATTATAGCCTGGGAGGGGGCCTACAACCATGGCCCCTTTCTTGGCTATTAATTTATAGGGGAACCCCATGTTTTTTTTTTGTGGTGGTCCCCCTGTACAATGGCCAGTAAAGGCTAAGCTAACTGCTGCTGCCTGGTATTAATAGCAAGGGAAGGGTCCATGGTTATTGGCTACTTCCCAGACTATAACATCAGCCCTCAACCGTCTGCTTTCCCTCTGCTAGTTATTAAAACTATGCGGGAGCCCACATTTTTTTTTTTTTTTTAATAATTTATTGAACTGAAAGATTATTGGACAGCGTATGTAGGTTCATTCACTGAAAGCTCCTGCATACGCTGTAAGGTTAATTTCTCACGTCCACATATCCACGTTACTACAGATATGTGTGACCGAGCATGCTTTGCAATGGGTCTGTGTGTGGGTCTCCGGTATGTGTGAAAAATGGCATCAACACTCGTCCCGGAGATTGATGTGTGAAAGAACCGTACAATATAGGTGAGGGGTTGATGTTGGTGTGTGTGCGTAGATATCTCCATATGTTTTGCGTGTGTGTGTTTTGTTTTTTTTTAAATAATTTTTTTTTAATCTTTTATTCCACCATTTTTTTTAAGAAAAAATATTCACAGACGTTATGTTATTCACTCTAGATTGAAAAATATCCCGAATTATGGGACAGAGCTAGTGATCTATACAAAGACAAGCATAAGAAAAAGGACGCCTGGGCCTCTGTGTTGAGGGAAATCTATCCCCAGTGGGTCAATGCGGAACCTGATGCCCAAGAGGAAATTAGTAAGTTTTGATTTTCACATTTATTTTTATATCTATTTCTAATTGCATGTTTGTTGTTAAAGCAGTTCATAAATTGTTTTTGTTTTGTTATTGCAGTGTCTGATATAAAAAATCGGTGGAGATTGGTCACCGACCGGCTGGTGAAGTATCACCAGTCGGTGAAAAGTGGCTCATCGCCAAGAAAACGGAAGGTTCCTTTTGCGGACGAGCTTGCCTTCATGCTAAGCAGCATGAGTTTGCGGAGGTAATTTCCCTATAAATATTAATTGAAATGTTTACAAAAATGTTGTATTTACATTGTTTTTTACCTTTTATTTTATACAGAACTGAAAGCAACATCAGGGCCCCAACACCACAAGAGGACACAACCACTGATCACGTAGAGGAGGAATCCGAGGACTTTTTTCAGCTTTCCTCACCGGATCCATCTGCTTGTGAGTCTTCTTCAACATCTGGTTGTCCCGCACGTTCTTGTTCAAATCCAGCGGACGTCGGGACGGGTTTGGGGACTGCTGCTCCTGCTCCAAGCGCTGCTGGTAGCTCTACTGGTGATGTGTCGAGGCCCACTGGGAGGGGGTCTGCTTCTGCTCATTCCGTGGCATCGAGAAGGGCGGCCAAAAAAAAGTCCAAAAGCCACGAGGGTGTGACTAGTGTGCTTGAAGCCCTCACTAATCGCACCCTCAGTCTTGTGGACAGGACATCACAGGAAGATGACCTGGATAAATTTGGTTTATCCATAGCTGGCCGCATCAGATCCATGCCACGAGATAAGCAGAACATGTACATGACTGCAGCAAACGCTCTGGTCATGGCGATTGATGGGGCATCAGTTATGCCCTCGCCGCCAGCCGTACTTCATGGGATATTTAATTTGTTCAATCCCAGTGGGCCTTCACCACCACCAGCAGCTGCAACCCAGCGTTTTGGGCAGGTTGCAGCATACCGGCCTGAAGATATGCAAGCAAGTTATGCTCGCCAAAAGGCCCATGGTGGATCATCAGTTCTCAGAGGACCATCCCCCAACTCCAGTTTTTCGCAAGAACTGTTTCCTGGGTACGGCTTCGAACAAGAACTTCATAACTTTTAGTTCAATCATTTTACCCCTCCCTGTCATCATTTTTGGACCATAGCAAATACAGACAGCACCTGTAGGTCGTTAGATACACAATTTTTTAGAGAATCAGATAATGAGTTAACAAACACCTTTTCTTATGGTCACCTATACCATGCTTCAAGCGTAGGGGACTGTAAGAAAAGGTGTTTAGTTTTATATAATTAAACAACCTACAGGTGCTGCCCGTATTTTATGGCCCTAAACTGATTACAGGACAGGTCTGCCGTACACAATGTGTCATTTATTCCCAAGTTATGGGCAATGTTTGTCAGATTAAATTTTCTATAAGTTTGTTGTTTTTTATTTATAAAAAAGTTAAAGTTATTCTATATTATGTATTAAAAAAAAATTAGTTAAACTATGTGTTCATTTTACTTTTCAAGTGTATATGTGGTTGGATTGGGTTTAAATGAAAAAGTGGTACCCTGATCTGCACTCACCATAGCGCAGGTCACAGGAACTCTAAATTTTTAAATTTATTCAACTACTCTACGTGTGTGGTCGGCTGTATACAGTCGTTTTTAAATTAGAAATATACTTTGATATTTTTGTCCACAACTAAGTTTTGGATAAATACTACTCTCAACACTGTTCTTTGCTAGTTCTGCTCTTAGCCCAAGCAAATAACAATGGTGAGGGATGACTTTAGCAGACAGTACTTGGGAAGAGCGCTCTAGGTAGTAACGCCAATTTCCAGGCACTGATACTTGTGGGTTGTTCACTTTTGCGTTGACGTATGGTCCTAAAACAATACGTAGAAAGTGACAATTCAAAAAATATTGGAGACAAATTAAAATTTAAACAAAATTTATTTATTTTTTATAAACACTTTTTTGTACATTTTTATGAAAAAAAAAAAGGCAGGAAGTTCTTCTTTTATTGTTCTTCAGATCTTCTCTGCTGGTCAGGCTGCTCAACACCAGCACAGGAGTATTGCCAGTGCACGGCACCTTCAGGACTCATGAAGTAGTCAGCGAAGGTTTCTCGCACCCTGGCACCAGAGTTGGATGGCCTTCCCTGACCGGAGTTGACAACTGGAATTAATTCAGATAGCTGTGACTCCTCATCTTGCTCAGTGCTGTATTCACAAGCATAGTTGTGGAGTACACAGCATGCCTTAATTACAGTGTCAACGGTCTCCGTATCCAACTGGATGGCAGTGTGAAAGATCCTCCACTGACTGCACATGATTCCGAAGGTGCATTCCACATATCTGCGTGCACGACTCAGCCGATAATTAAGAATCCTCCACCGGTCATCCAGTGCCCTTCGTGGGTATGGGCGCAGCAGGTTGGTCTGTAAGGGAAATACCTCATCCGATACCATCACAAAAGGAACTGGATGTGTGGAACCCGGCAAAGGTCTTGGGGCTGGGAGCGTTCCCCCATCTTGAAGAATTTGCAGCCCAATCTGTGATGATCTAAACACCCGAGAATCCCCTGTACTGCCATAAGCACCAACGTCAATGGCAACAAATTTGAAATGTGCATCAGCCACCGCCATCAGGACCACAGAAAAATACTTCTTATAATTAAAGAAGCGTGATCCTGATCGTGGTGGCTGCTGAACTCTCACATGTTTGCCATCAACAGCACCAATGCAGTTGGGGAAATTGGCCACAGTTTGAAAGCCTGCTGCCAAGTCTCCTCGGTTGGGGAAAGCATCACAATGGGCCGCAACTTCTGCCAGATGACGCTACATGTGCACCTCACAATTCTGGAAATGGTGGATTTACCAACCCTAAATTGGAGGTGCAGTGATGTATAACTCTCTCCTGTGGCCAAAAACCTGAAAAGGAAAAATATATAATTAGAAAAGCCAGAAAAAAGAAGTACAAGCAAACAGTAATTCTCCATTATTAATTACGCTGTAAAACAAATTACGGACTTTATTACAAAATACTATTCCAGCAATGGGCGCGTTTTTATTTTTAATTTTTTTGGGGGGGTTTGGGCACACATTTAGTAGTTGTTTTGTCATCTTTTGTTTGCTCTTGAGTTCACACATATCAATTCTATTCTGTTTTCCTTTTGTGTCTGTGTTTGCCTATGATGTTTGCTCTACAGTTAACACATCAGTGACCTTTTCAATCTGATCTCTGTGCATGGTGATCTCATGGTCAAGCCAAAAATAGGTACACAAAGACAGACACAGGGGAGCCATCACCACAGGGTGGCTAACAAAACCAGGTACACCAGCCATCACACAGGGTGGCTAAACAAAACCAGGTACATATATATAAACATTCAACTTACCGCAAGGTGATGAGCAGCCTTTCCTCAGCAGAGATGGCCCTTCGCATTATTGTGTCTTTGTAGTCCAGGTCAGGAGAAATAAGAGACGGACTCTACAACCCACAGAAGTTGCTCAGGTAGTGAAGCTCATCCAGGATTGCACATCAATGCGAGCTGTGGCAAGAAGGTTTGCTGTATCTGTCAGCATAGTGTCCAGAGGCTGGAGGCGCTACCAGGAGACAGGCCAGTACACAAGGAGACGTGGAGATGGTCGTAGGAGGGAAACAACCAGCAGCAGGACCGCTACCTCCGGCTTTGTGTAAGGAGGAACAGGAGGAGCACTGCCAGAGCCCTGCAAAATGACCTCCAGCAGGCCACAAATGTGCATGTGTCTGCACAAACGGTTAGAAACTAACTGCATGAGGGTGGTAAGAGTGCCCGACGTCCAAGGATGGGGATTGTGCTCCCAGTCCAACACCGTGCAGGGCGCCTGGCATTTGCCAAAGAACACCAGGATTGGCAAAGTCGCCACTGGCGCTCTATGCTCTTCACAGATGAAAGCAGGTTCACACTGAGCACATGTGACAGACGTGACAGAGTCTGGAGATGTCATGGAGAGCGATCTGCTGCCTGCAACATCCTTCAGCATGACCGGTTTGGCAATGGGTCAGTAATGGTGTGGGGTGGCATTTCTTTGGAGGGCAGCACAGCCCTCCATGTGCTCGCCAGAGGTAGCCTGACTGCGATTAGGTACCGAGATGAGTTCCTCAGACCCCTTGTGAGACCATATGCTGGTTGCGTGACTCTGGGATCACACCAAGTAGGATCTTCAACCTCGTCATCATCCAATGTGATACCCCATTCATCACCCTCAGAGTGACCCCTCTCCTCTTGTTGCCCTGACAGCACAGTACAGTCCACATGAGCCTCAGGTATCTGAGTCTCATCGGGATCACCTCCCTCCCCTGTGGTTACCGTCTGGTGACGAAGGTCAGGAACCTGCTCGGACCCTACTTCGTCCTGCCCTGAATTCAAGCTAAAAAAATGTTGGGCAATGGTGCAGATGCTTTCCTTCCTTGATTCTGTGACTGTTTGGAGTACAATTCTGATGCCCATGGTGTAGAAAGGGTGAAGAGTTCTACAGACTCACCCATCTGTGTTTCGCTACAGTCAGTTGAGCAGTTGTGACGCGGGGAAAAGCATGGTTAATTGGGGTGCCACCTCTGTGGACTGTACTGCGTATGATGTTGAGATGGAGGAAGAAGAGGAGAGGGCACTGGAAGCAGAGCTTGCCATCTACTGGAGCACCTGCTCTTTCTGGGCCTTATCAACAAGGCGTATCGCTGTGTGGCTGCCAAAGGAAGGGAGTGCAGTAGGCTGTCCATTAACATAAGTTGTCAGTTGTCTTTGGATAGGACCTGTTTGTGTTGGTTCACTAGTGCTTTCACTAACATTACCACGTACACCTTGAACACCAAGCCCATTCCCCCTTCCACCACACCTTCTCTTTTTCCCACTCATGTTTGTCAGATACAGTGGTAGGAGCATGCAATTAACTAAAGAAAAATACGTTTTTTTCCTGTGCAATAGCTCAGCACACACCTGAATCTCAGCGACACTAAATGACAAGGTAAGATATGGCCTGCCCTATAACGTTACTAACAGACAAAATAAATTTGTTAGTGTGCATGAGGCCGATAAAACCTACGAGATGTTCTCCAAACAATTTCAAACTGAAATGTCCCCTGCTGTATTACTTTAGGAACAGAAGAAAATTTTTTTTGAATGTGGTTGAGGCCAGTATGACAGAATATACAGTACAGACCAAAAGTTTGGACACACGTTCTCATTTAAAGATTTTCTGTATTTTCATGACTATGAAAATTGTACATTCACAATGAAGGCATCAAAACTAGGAATTAACACATGTGGAATTATATACTTAACAAAAAAGTGTGAAACAACTGAAAATATGTCTTATATTCTAGGTTCTTCAAAGTAGCCACCTTTTGCTTTGATGACTGCTTTGCACACTCTTGGCATTCTCTTGATGAGCTTCAAGAGGTAGTCACCAGAAATGGTCTTCCAACAGTCTTGAAGGAGTTCCCAGAGATGCTTAGCACTTGTTTGCCCTTTTGCCTTCACTCTGCGGTCCAGCTCACCCCAAACCATCTCGATTGGGTTCAGGTCTGGTGACTGTGGAGGCCAGGTCATCTGGCGTAGCACCCCATCACTCTCCTTCTTGGTCAAATAGTGCTTACACAGCCTGGAGGTGTGTTTGGGCTCATTGTCCTGTTGAAAAATAAATGATGGTCCAACTAAACGCAAACCGGATGGAATAGCATGCCGCTGCAAGATGCTGTGGTAGCCATGCTGGTTCAGCATGCCTTCAATTTTGAATAAATCCCCAACAGTGTCACCAGCAAAGCACCCCCACACCATCACACCTCCTCCTCCATGCTTCACGGTGGGACCTAGGCATGTAGAGTCCATCCGTTCAGCTTTTCTGCATCGCACATAGACACGGTGGTTGAAGCCAAAGATCTCAATTTTGGACTCATCAGACCAAAGCACAGATTTCCACTGGTCTAATGTCCATTCCTTGTGTTCTTTAGCCCAAACAAGTTTCTTCTGCTTGTTGCCTGTCCTTAGCAGTGGTTTCCTAGCTGCTATTTTACCATGAAGGCCTGCTGCACAAAGTCTCCTCTTAACAGTTGTTGAAGAGATGTGTCTTCTGCTAGAACTCTGTGTGGCATTGACCTGGTCTCTAATCTGAGCTGCTGTTAACTAGTGTTGAGCCACCCCCGTAGTGTTCGAGTTCGGTTCGGTTCGTCGAACACCCGTGTGTTCGCCGAACTGTTCGTCGAACTGTTCGTCGAACACCTTCGAACACCGTTAAAACCAATGGCAGGCAAACAAAAACACATAGAAACACATAGAAAACACCTTCAAAGGTGTCCAAAAGCTGACAAACTGCTCAGAAGACACAACTAACACATGGAAAAGTGACAAGTACATATAGTCATGCGAAAAGAAAAGAGGTGGAGGAGTAAAAGGAGGGGGAGACACAGATATAGGCATGTCATGCCCTTCTAAAATCCAAAAAGTGAGAAGCCGAGACGGCCAGTCCGCTCCTGCCCGTGCCACCTCCGTGTCGCCGGGTTTGTGCCAGAGCCGCGGTGAACCCTGACGGCCAGCCCCCCTCTCCCAATACTGGTGCCTGTCCGCTGGTGGGTCGAGAGAGCCCCCCTGTGGTGGAGGCAGCTCTAAGCTTTTTAATTTAAATTGTCCCTCTAATTTGAATGAATACACTTTAAATCCATTTACAAGGATCTATTGGAGGGCAAGTCTCATGCCAGCAGCCGCGTAATTCCAGCTCCAGTAGCGTCCACTAAAGCTGCTGCAGTTAAAAAGCTTTTATAAGGATCGAGCTCGGCTGTCCACCGCAAGGCATCCTAGTGCCAGTCCCAGCCCCTATGCCTTGGGGTGCCTCCTGATGCTCTTCACTAAGTATCCCGTGGTCCCGAAGCATTTCCTTTGAAAAAATTAAGTGTCAAAACTACAGGTGGTGTAGCTTGCTTAACAGCCGGGATAATCCGCTGACTAGCAGACACTGCTACTAGGCACAAAGTATTTCCTGGGCTAGATGCAGTTAAAAATTTGTAAGTAGATACTCTCGTTGGATGCTGAGAAAGCATTCCATAGAGTCTCCTGGCACGCCATATATGATTCTCTTAAAAAGCTTGGGGTAGGGGTCTAGGGGACCCTTTTATAGCCAAAATCACGGCCCTGTATCACAATACGTCACCTAGGCTGAAGATAAATGGAACTGTAGCACCGAGGGCTCGGTTGCTACAGACGTATTGCACCTCACCCAGAGGTGTGATATCTCACTCTCAGATAAGGATGGAGTGTGGATCAGGACCCGACACCTGCATGCATTACACCACATTGCCGTGGGGCAGGGCGACCAATATGCCCCTGAGATGGGCACGACAGTCCCTGTCCCTGGCTGGAGTGGGGGGAGGGAACACTGAGGAAGGGGAACCCTGCAGTGCAGGAGCAGGGAGGAAGCAGTTCCTGGGTGCATTGAGAAGGGAGTATAAAAGGTGGGCACCATCTTAGTTCAGTGCAGAGAAGTCTAAGCAGAAGTGGCAGGGAGCAGGGGCTCTGCATGAGCTCTGCTCCGGAGGCGGGCCTAGTAACAGAGGCCCAGGCCTGCAAGAGGGAGAAGGAAGGAAGAGGAGCGGAGAAGGCTCCAGGAACGAGGAATGAAGGGATCCCAGGGGTGCGGACGGGCGAGTCGCCACCGCACGCCCGAATCCACCTGCGTGGAGGGGTCAGGCCAAAGGGGGAGACCGGTCCCCGAACTAGTGGAGGCAGGAAACGACCCTCAGCTAGAAACCGGAGGCTCTGACATTTTATGTGGCGCAGCCCCTTGCTCCACCCACTAGGAAGGCACCACATAGGGTCAGGGAAACTGGCGCCAAGTTTACCAAGAGGAGGCCCGAGGCAGCCGGACAGAAGTGTTGGTAAGAAAGGCCAGACAAAGGACACACAAAGGGGGTCCTGTGAAGCGCTCCAAAGTTATCTGGGAGTTGTCTGAGCCCCTCACCTGGTGAGCACAGTACGACGTGGGCAGCCGTTACCTGCAGACGTGGTCTGGATAATAAGAACTGTGAGTAAAGGCCCTGAACTGCATCACTGACTCCGTGTCGTTACTGCTGCTGCCCTGCACCATCACCCCCATCCTCCGCATACACTGCCCTGAGGCTATACTCCTCCCGTGGGGAGTTATGCTACGCTCTGCTGCACCCACAACACCAGCCTTAGCGGTCTGCCCTGTAGCGGCGGTTCACTCTGACCGCAATCCACGGGTGGCGTAGTCGGACATTTAAACATCAAAACCACATAAATAGTTCCGCCACTGGTTTGACCGCCCTGAGCCACGGAACCGGATCGCCGCCACGAAGACTACAACCACCAGCATCCACCAAAAAGGGTCCGGCTCCGGGTGTCCCAAGGCCCAGGGGGCGCGTCAGAACATTTTCATCACCTTTCACAATCACCAATGGGACAAGGCAGGGATGTCCTCTGTCCCCTCTCTTATACATCCTAGTGACGGAGCACCTGCTCTCATCAATTCGCCATAACCCCAATATTAGGTGGATTGAGGTGGGAGGCACCGAGTACAAGTGCTCTCTATTTGCTGATGATGTCCTAGTATATATCACTCAATCACATATATCCATCCCTGCTGTTATGGCTGAAATAGATCACTTTGTTACATGGTAAAATTTAAAATCAATGCAGCGAAGTCTGAGGCCCTCGATGTCTCCCTCCCTAAATCCATATAGGATTCCATCCAGTCCAACTTTCCCTTTGCCTGGCCCTCACAGGGTATCAAATACTTAGGAATTCCTATTCATAGAGACCTCTCCCATCTATGTTATCTTAATTTTGGGCCCTTTATTGAACAATTCCATACAGACCACGGTTGGCAAGTTAGAACTGTAAGATTCACTACGTGAACCACTGGTGTTTTGTGGAAAAGCACATGTACACCGCGTTCCAAATTATTATGCAAAAAGTGTTTAGGAGTGATAAGGGAAGAATTTGTTTGTTTGTCAGTTAAACTCATTGATGGTGATGTGTGTCAGGGCTCTTTATATCACTGTAAGCAATTGCAGACACCTGTGCTAATTAGTTTGGCAGGTGTGTCCAATGAAAGGCAAGACTACTTAAGAAGGCTCTCTCACATTATTAAGCAGCCTACATTTTCTGCCAAAATGGGAAAGAAAAAGGATGTGTCGGCTGCTGAGAAGCAACAAATTGTGGAGTGTTTAGGTCAAGGCATGACTACAATCAACATTGTGCGATGATCAGGATGAAGTGTCTTGGCAATCAAGAAGTATGTAGCTGATTCACAGTACACACGTGTGCGTGCTGATAAGGGCAAATTGAGGACTCTTTCCTACAGGCAATTACGTCAGGTTGAAAGAGCAGCGGCAAAAAAGCCTTGTCATAGCAGCAGACAAGTTTTTGAAGCTGCTTGTGCCTCCAACGTCCCCCGAACAACAAGATGCAGGGTCCTTCAGAGGTTTGCAGCTGTGCATACGCCATCCTGTCGACCTCCTCTATCCACTTCACACAAGCAGAAACGGCTCCAGTGGGCCAAACATTACATGAAGACTGATTTCAAAACTGTTTTGTGTTAGAACCTTGCTGTTAGGTTTTTTTTCCTTTGCTGGTCACATGACCTTGTTGGCCTATTTAATCCTGCTCCGCCCTTCTGGCTTTGCTGGACTTCTTTGTATATCTACTTTCTAGCTAGCCTGTGCTCTGTATTTAACTCTGTTAGTTTGCTTGGTCTACGGACCTCTATGTTCTATCTATTTTGTTTGTTCGTCTGTCTGCTACTATTTCTGTTAGGAGGTGTCCCATATTCCTCCCAGTCCTTAGTACTTGTAGGGATTCCCTCCCCACATCTATAGGTCTCCGTACAGACTAGATTAGGACTTTAGCAGGTCTGATCGCAGGATCAGGTTCCCTGTTACATCGTAGGGATTCAGCTGAGTCCTATAGTAGGGACAGATCTCCTCTCTTTCCTTAGCTTTGGTAGCAGAACATAACAGTAAGTCCAGCCTGCAAATTCTCTAAGGAAAGATTTTTTTTTTTTTGTTCCATCATGGTGTCGGTTCAGGATTTGGCTAAACACCTGCAGGGACTCTCTCTGGAAGTGGCCGAGCTCCGTCAGCACGTGAGTAACTGTCCTGGAGCATATTTCTTGGAGCCTAAGGTATGTTTGCCGGATTTATTTTTTGGTGAACATCGAGAATTTTTTTCATTTAAAAATGCTTGCTTATTGTATTTTCGTTTGAGACCCAAGTCCTCTGGGGATGAATCCCAGCGCGTAGGGTTCATAATGTCACTTTTGCGCAAAGAGCCTCAGGAGTGGGCCTTTTCTTTGCAACCTAGTGATACATGCTTCAGATCAGTGGATAGTTTTTTTTCTGCTTTAGGACTATTATATGATGATCCTGACCGTGTGGCATCAGCTGAGACTGAGTTGAGACGTTTAAAACAAGGATCAGGTAATGTCGAAAAATATTGTACTCATTTTCGTCGTTGGTCCACTCAAACAGGGTGGAACGATTCTGCTCTGAAAAGTCTATTTCTTGCTGGGCTCAGTGAAAGGGTTAAAGACCTGCTAATTGCTTATCCTACACCTGAGGATTTGCAACAGGCTATGCAATTAGCTATACGGGTGGATAGAAGACTGCGTGCTAGGGTTAATGAGAGCAAATCCTCTGCTATGTCAGTTTCTGGTTATGATAATGTGTGTACTAACAGTGGTGAACCGATGGAGATTGGATCGGTGGCACCTCGCTCTCAAGAAAAAGACCGTCGTTTTTCGGAAGGCTTGTGTTTCTATTGCGGAAAATCTGGTCATTTGATTAAAGGCTGTGAGCTTCGTATGAAGAAAGAAAAAAAAATGGTCAGTCACGCCCGTATTGCCTGTTTAAATTCCAAGGGTGTATTTTTAGCTGCTTCCACGATTGCTCAGGAAAAATTAATGGAATTTCGGGTGTTTGTTGATTGCGGGTCTACACTAAATGTAATTGATGGGGGATTCGTGGAAAAACTCAATTTAAAACCTGAACCTTTATCATCCCCCATTGCTGTGGTTTCTGTGGATGGCTCCCCTTTGAAGAATATTACTCTCAAGGTCAGTGAATTTCCTCTCACTATTAATGGTGTTCACCATGAGAAATTGGATTTGGTAGTGTTGAATAACTTGCCTTCTCCAGTAATATTGGGTTTGCCCTGGTTAAAATTTCACAATCCTGTACTGGATTGGTCTACCAGTGAAATTAAATCCTGGAGCCATAAATGTTATGACAAGTGTTGTAACGGGCGTATTGCAGCTTTGGATAGGGGAGAATTGCCTGTTCCTATTCAGGATTTTTGGAGAGTTTTTTCTGAGAAGGAATCGCAGGTTTTGCCTCCCCATAGAGACTATGATTGTTCTATTGAATTTGTCCCTGGAGCGACTCTTCCTAAAAGTCGTTTATTTAACCTTACTATTCCTGAGAGGAAGGCTTTGGAGGAATACATACAGACAAGTTTGGCCGCCGGTCACATTAGGCCCTCTAAGTCTCCTGTGGCGGTTGGATTTTTTTTTGTAAAAAAAAAAGGACGGCGGTTTACGTCCTTGTCTGGATTTTCGTGAGATTAACAAAATTACGGTACGCAATCCTTACCCACTGCCATTGATTCCTGATCTGTTTAACCAGTTATTGGGGGCCAAGTGGTTCTCTAAAATTGACCTTAAGGGGGCATACAATCTGTTGCGCATGAAGGAGGGTGATGAATGGAAGACTGCTTTTAACACTCCTGTGGGTCATTTTGAGAATCTGGTTATGCCTTTTGGTCTTACTAATGCTCCTGCATTTTTTCAGAATCTGATTAATGACATCCTTAGACCTTTGATCGGTAAAAATGTGGTTGTGTATTTGGATGACATTTTGATTTATTCGCCAGATCTGGAGTCTCATTGGCGGAGCGTGCGTGAGGTATTACAGTTATTAATGGACAATTCGCTTTTTGCTAAGCTGGAGAAATGTGAGTTCGCTGTACAGAGAATTAGTTTTTTGGGCTACATTATCTCCAGCAAAGGTTTTGAGATGGATCCGGTTAAGGTTCAGGCTGTGCAGGAATGGCCTAGGCCTATTGGTTTGAAATCGATACAGAGGTTTTTGGGTTTCGCCAATTACTACAGAAAATTCATAAAAAATTTTTCTAGTATTGTCAAACCTCTGACTGATCTCACCAGGAAAGGTGCTGATGCAGTTCAGTGGTCTTCTGAGGCCATTGAAGCTTTTGTGTATCTCAAGGAGAGGTTCACCTCTGCTCCCATCCTTATGCAGCCTGATGTTACTAGGCCGTTTTTGGTTGAGGTTGATGCTTCCTCTGTGGGGGTTGGCGCAGTATTGTCTCAGGATAACGGGGATGGATTACATCCCTGTGCCTTTTTTTCAAAAAAATTTTCGGAGACTGAACTGAATTACGATATTGGTAATCGGGAATTATTGGCTATTAAACTCGCATTTGAACACTGGCGCCACTTCTTGGAAGGTGCGGAATTTCCCGTTCAGGTTCTTACGGATCATAAAAATCTGATATATCTTGATGCTGCCAAGCGCCTGAATGCCCGTCAGGCTAGGTGGGCACTGTTTTTCTCGCGGTTTAATTTCTCCGTTACTTACATCCCTGGTACTAAGAATGTTAAGGCGGATGCCTTGTCTCGCAGTTTTTCTCCCATAGTCGGTGCTGAGAAAGAGGAAAACATTTTACAAGAAGGTGTTGTGATAGCTGCTTTAGACTCCGTTTTGGAAGATGAGATTCTTAAAGCTCAGGAGAATGCCCCATCTAACACTCCTCATGGGAGGTTGTTTGTGCCTGGGACCTTTAGGAGAGATTTGTTTGTTGAGTGTCACGAATCTCGGTTGGCAGGTCATCCCGGAATCTCTGAGACTAAGAGACTGGTGGGTCGCAGTTTTTGGTGGCCTGGATGGCAGAAGGAAGTCATTAAGTGGGTGCGCCAATGTACTATATGTGCTAGATCTAAGTCCTCACATACTCCTGCTGCGGGGTTGCTTTGTCCTTTGGAGGTCCCCAGTGCTCCTTGGACACATTTGGCTATGGACTTTATAACTGACCTTCCCCCCTCTGAGGGTTTTACTGTCATCTGGGTGGTCGTGGACCGTTTTAGCAAGATGTGTCACTTGGTTCCCTTCGTCAAACTGCCCTGCGCTAAAACTCTCGCTAAGGCCTTTGTCAAGGAAATTGTCAGACTTCATGGCGTTCCTACTGACATTGTTTCTGATAGGGGTCCTCAGTTCGTGGCTCGTTTTTGGCGTGCCTTTTGTGACAGGTTGGGAATTCATTTGTCGTTTTCGTCCGGATATCATCCTGAATCTAATGGCCAGACAGAAAGGAAAAACCAGGATGTTGAGCAGTTCTTGCGTTGTTTTGTGGCAGACAATCAAGAGGGGTGGTCTGAGTTTCTGCCACTTGCCGAATTTGCTCTGAACAATCATACATCTTCTTCTGCTGGTTGTTCGCCTTTTTTTTGTTGTTCTGGGAGACATCCGTCGTTTGGGTCGTTCTCCAAGTTGGGATCTGCCGTGCCTGAGGAGGAGAATTTTTCCGGTGATTTGGAAAGAGTTTGGACGGATGTGCGTGGTAATCTTCAGGAGGCCAACAGAAAATCTAAAGACTACTTTGATAGGAAACGACAGGAGGTTTTGTTCGCTGTTGGTGACATGGTTTGGTTGTCCTCTAGGAATCTGCGGTTGAGGATTCCTTCTAAGAAATTGGGTCCCAAGTTTGTAGGGCCCTTTAAGGTGCTTCAGGTTGTCAACCAATCTGCTGTTAGGTTGGAGGTTCCTACCTCCTGGAGAATTAATCCGGTCTTTCATGTCTCTCTGTTAAAAAAAGCTGTTGTGTCGGATGGTGACGCCTCTGCCTCTGTTCCTCCGGTGGTGGAGGACGGGGAATATGAAATTTCTCGCATCCTTGACTCTAGACGGTATAGAGGTAGTTTGCAGTATCTTGTGGCCTGGAAAGGTTTCGGACCCGAGGATAACTCTTGGGTGAGGTCAGATGATGTTTCCGCGTCCAGACTTATCAGAGCGTTTCACAGGAGATTTCCTGATAAGCCTGGTCCTAGGGGATCCGGAGGATCCTCTTAGAAGGGGGGGTACTGTTAGAACCTTGCTGTTAGGTTTTTTTTCCTTTGCTGGTCACATGACCTTGTTGGCCTATTTAATCCTGCTCCGCCCTTCTGGCTTTGCTGGACTTCTTTGTATATCTACTTTCTAGCTAGCCTGTGCTCTGTATTTAACTCTGTTAGTTTGCTTGGTCTACGGACCTCTATGTTCTATCTATTTTGTTTGTTCGTCTGTCTGCTACTATTTCTGTTAGGAGGTGTCCCATATTCCTCCCAGTCCTTAGTACTTGTAGGGATTCCCTCCCCACATCTATAGGTCTCCGTACAGACTAGATTAGGACTTTAGCAGGTCTGATCGCAGGATCAGGTTCCCTGTTACATCGTAGGGATTCAGCTGAGTCCTATAGTAGGGACAGATCTCCTCTCTTTCCTTAGCTTTGGTAGCAGAACATAACATTTTGTTCACGGATGAGTGCCGTGCAGCGCTCGATGGTCCAGATGAATGGAGTGGAGGATGGCTGGTTGATGGACACCCCACGCAAACACGGCTACAGCGCCAACAAGGAGGAGGTGGAGTAATGTTTTGGGCTGGAATCATGGGGAGAGAGATTGTCGGCCCCTTTAGGATCCCTGAAGGCGCTAAAGATGAACTCCATAATGTATGTGGATTTTCTCAAACAGCACTTCCTGCCATGGTTCAAGAAGAAGAACCGTGTATTTCACAGCAAGATCATTTTTCTGCATGATAATGCACCATCTCATGCTGCACATAAAACATCTGCATCTCTGGCTGATATGGGCATAAAAGGGGACAAACTTATGGTGTGACCCCCATGCTCCCCTGACCTCTACCCCATTCAGAACCTTTGGAGCATCATTAAAAGGAGTGTCTATGATGGCGGGAGGCAGTTCACATCTAAGCAACAGCTCTGGGAGGGTATTCTGTCCTCATGCAAAACAATTGAAGCAGAAACCATCCAAAACCTGACAAATTCAATGGACGAGAGAGTTCAGAAGCTCCTTTCGAACAAGGGGTCCTATGTGAAAATGTAACATCACCTAGAATAAAGTTTTGAGTTGAAAACTGTTTGATTTCAGTTTCTAACAACCTGCTAATGCTTATAATTTCAAAAATGACCATTTTTTTGGTCTTTATTAAAATGAAAAGGTTGATCGAAAAGTTTGGGGGATCTAAGAGTGTGGCAACCCAGTAGTCATGATTACTTCGAATTCTGACAATATGAGGGTCATGCTGCAGGTAGTGCAGCAAGAAGGCACTTATGTGTCTTGCGCATCTCGGAGCCCCAAAATTATTTTCCGGGCTAGATGCAGCTAAAAATTATTTTTAATTTTAAATCTGGTGAAGCTTATTATAGATGGCCTAATAGGATCAGGGCTGCACACTGCTACAAAGCCCAAATTATTATCCAGTCAAGATACAGATAAACATGATTAGTAATTTGAAAGCTTAAAACGGTTGGTAGGGTGATTTTAACCAATCATCAAGCTTTTACTCTCCCCAGGATGACACAGGGGTAGAAAAGTCGTTTCGGATCCATGATTTGTTCATCTTTATGAACGTGAGTCTGTCTACATTATCAGTGGAGAGCCGCGTGCGCTTATCTGTCAGCACACCACCAGCAGCGCTGAACACACGTTCAGACAGAACGCTGGCTGCGGGGCATGACAAGATCTCCAAGGCGTAAGTGGCTAGCTCCGGCCATTTATCCAGATTGGAAGCCCAAAAAGAGCAAGGGTCCAGTGACACAGTCGTGGCTTCAATGTTTACTTGGAGATACTCCTGTACCATCGTCTCTAGGCGTTGACTATGTGTCAGACTTCTTGTCTCCTTGCAAAGGATGGGCTAAAAAAGTGGTGAAATGATTCCGCAAAATTGATGTTACCAGCAGATACTGTGGTTCTGTTACGGTTTGAGTGCTGAACACTTGACGGTCCCACGGTTGGCAAGTTGGAACTGTGAGATTCACAACGTGCACCACTGGTATTTTGTGGAAAAGCACATGTAAGATTCTGCAACAGTCTCTGCTGATACTCCTGCATGCGTGCATCCCTTTCTATGGCAGGAATAATTTCTGCAAATTTACTTTTGTACCGGGGATCTAACAGTGTGGCAACCCAGTAGTCAGGATTATTTCTAATTCTCACAATTCGAGGGTCATGTTGCAGGTAGTGCAGCAAGAAGGCACTCATGTGTGTTGCGCATCCAGGAGCACCAAGTCCCTGTTGTGTTGGTGGCGAGGTAACAATCATGCTTCCTTCCTCTGTCCTCTCCCCCCAACCTCGCACAACAGAAATGTGATCAAGGTCTCCCTCATCTGATGAGTCTTCCATCAGTTCGTCCTCCACTTCTTCCTGGGCTCCTGCACCTTCCTCACTAGTTTGGCTGCTACCATGCGCCCTGGTAAAATCATCTCCCCCACCCTCACATGCCTGCCGCCCTGGTGCTGCCGACCGTCTGGACCTTGCAGATGTTAGCCCTTCCGCATACAACTCCTCCTCCTCTACTTCCTCCACCTCCTCTTGTGCCACCACCTGACTCCGAATTCTGTTTAACATGTGCTCCAGCATGTAAATCACCGGAATAGTCATGCTGATAATGGCATCGTCAGCACTAAACATCTTCGTCGCCATTTCAAAACTGTGCAGAAGGGTGCATAGGTCCCTGATCTGAGACCACTCCTCCAGCGTGATTTGCCCCACCTCTGAATCTCGTTGGCCCAGGCTATACGTCAGAACGTATTGCACCAGGGCTTGTCGGTGCTGCCACAGTCGCTGCAACATGTGCAGAGTTGAATTCCACCGGGTAGGCACATCGCATTTTAGCCGGTGAAGTGGCAGGCCCAACGACTTCTGTAGAGATGTAAGTCGCTGAGCTGCGGGATGCGAACGGCGGAAGTGAGCACACAGCGACCGTGCCCTCTGCAGAAGGCCATCTAGTCTGGGATAGTGGGCTAAAAATTGCTGGACAACCAGGTTCAACACGTGAGCCATACAAGGCACGTGTGTGACATTGCCCCGGCGAAGGGCCGCACCCAGGTTTGCAGCATTGTCGCACACGGCCTTCCCTGGTTTCAGGTCCAGTGGAGACAACCATTCATGAAATTGGTTCTCCAGAGCTGACCACAACTCCTCAGCTGTGTGACTCACATTTCCCAGACATTTCAATGTAAAAACCGCCTGATGACGTTGAGCCCTACTGCCAGCATAGTAAGGAGGTGTGCAGGATCCCTTCTGCGCAGTTAGAAAGCTTGTGGCATGACCAGACAGGCTTTGGGTGCAGGTGGAAGACCAAGAGGAGGTTGAGGAGGCAGAAGCAGTGGAGGAAAAATGACATAAAGAGGATTGACGCACAACTCGTGGGGACGGCAAGACTTGGACAGCAGCCCCTTGTCCTGCTGTCACCATAGTTACCCAGTGCCCAGTCAGCGACATGTAACGCCCCTGTCCATGCCTACTCGTCCAAGTGTCTGTGGTGAAATGCACCCTGTCACACACAGAGTTTCTCAAAGAAGCGGTGATGTTGTGTGCGACATGCTGGTGGAGCGCAGGCACACCTTTCTTTGAGAAGTAGTGCCGACTGGGCATCTGGTACTGGGGCACTGCGACGGACATAAGGTCTCGAAAATCCTCTGTGTCCACCAGGCGGAAAGGCAGCATTTCTGTAGCCAAGAGCTTGCAGATGGTGAAATTCAACCTCTTAGCTTTCTCATGGCTAGGAGGAAATGGTCTTTTACTTGTCCACATCTGAGGGACCGAGGGCTGGCTATTGTGCTTAGACGGGGTTGATAAGGGTGTCCCCGGCAAACTGCCGGTCTGTGAGGAAGATGCAGGCGGACATGTTAGGTTGCCTTGATCCAAAGGTGGTGCTATCGATGTCGGACAGCGCTCAAGACCAGCTGGTGTTACCACCTCCAAAGAAAATGATGACCTGCCAATCACGCTGGCTGTTGCGGGTAAAGAGGTGGCAGGTCTGCGCCCCAAAACAGGTGTGACTGCTGTCCCCCCAGTCACAGAGGATGAAGAGGCCGCGGATGCACAAGATATGGCAGACGGTGGTTGGCCCGGCCGGCTAGACCGCATTGTAGCACACTGAGCTTCCCACTGCAACTTATGCTTCATGTCCATGTGCCGGTTCATGCATGAAGTACTCAAACTATGTATTTTTTGGCCTCTACTTAGCTTTTGCTGACAAATGTTACAGATAACACGAGTTGGGTCATCTTTATCGATCTGAAAAAATGCCCAGGCTATGCAAGGCTTAGCACCCATGCGACCTGAAGAGCCACCACGACTTGTGGTGAGAGGCAGAGTTGTGTTTGAGGATGCAGTTGTTGACGTGCTTCCAGTACTACGTCTCTGTCCAGGAAGGCACAACCTGACCTCATCGTCACTAGCATCTTCCTCCACCTCCTCTGCTGACCTCATCTCTTGGCTGACTGTGGGTTGACAGTAAGTGGGATCTCCGACCTCATCATCATCACCCTGTGCGTTATCACACCCGTCGTCCTCAGAGCCAACCTGTTCCTGCCCTGACAAAAAACTAAAGTTGTCGCTCCAATCAGGTATTTGAGTCTTATCATCGTCTTCCTCATTGTCTCCACCAACAGGAGTTACAGTTTGGGAATGAGGGTCTACATTATGGTCAGAACCTTCTGCGTCTGGTCCTGGATCCGACTCATAAAGATTCTGGGCATCAGTGCAGATCATTTCCTCGTCTGGATTCACAGAAGCGCTGGAGTCGACCTCTGATTCCCAGGCTATAGTATGAGTAAACAGCTCTGCAGACTCAACCATCTGTTCTACCTCATACTCAGATGGGCAGCTGGAGATTTGGGAGCTGTGAGGAAGCAAGTGCGATTTGGGTGACACCTTTGAGGACTGGAGTATTTGTGATGTTGAAGTTGATGTGGAGGAGAGCCCACTTAAAGGAGCACTTGATATCCGTTGAAGCACCTGCTGTTTTTGTGCCTCATCTGGAATTTGTAGCGATTGGCGTGGCCGTAAGAAAGGGATCTTATCACATTGTCCGCTAAAAGAAGTAGACATTTTAGTTTGGCTGGAAGATGGTCTTTCTTCTGCACCTACCCCACGGACACAACCTTTTTTCCCCTTCCCAACACGCCTATTCCCCTTTCCACCAGCAGCAGGCCTTTTTCCACTCATTTTGGTGGTTAACTAATTCACAACTCCTTTGCACAAAAAAACAATGGATGGTAACCGAGCAGAGCTGAGTGGCCAAACTGTGGTATTAGGCCAAAACTATTGGCTGGGTTAGATGCAGAAAAAAATTATTTTTAATTTGCAACCTGATGGAGGTCAGTATAGATGGACTAATAGACCAAGTTCCACACACCGCTAGAAGCCCAAATATTTTTTCAGAGCTAGATGCAGAAAAAAATTATATTCAATTTGCAACCTGCTGGACGTCAGTATAGAAGGACTAATAGAACAAGTCCCACACACTGCTAGAAGCCCAAATATTTTTTCAGAGCTAAATGAAGAAAAAAATTATTTTTAATTTGCAACCTGATGGAGGTCAGTATAGATGGACTAATAGACCAAGTCCCACACACTGCTAGAAGCCCAAATATTTTTTCAGAGCTAGATGCAGAAAAAAATTATTTTTAATTTGCAACCTGATGGAGGTCAGTATAGATGGACTAATAGACCAAGTCCCACACACCGCTAGAAGCCCAAATATTTTTTCAGAGCTAGATGCAGAAAATTTTTTTATTCAATTTGCAACCTGATGGAGGTCAGTATAGATGGACTAATAGACCAAGTCCCACACACTGCTAGAAGCCCAAATATTTTTTCAGAGCTAGATGCAGAAAAAAATTATTTTTAATTTGCAACCTGATGGAGGTCAGTATAGATGGACTAATAGACCAAGTCCCACACACTGCTAGAAGCCCAAATATTTTTTCAGAGCTAGATGCAGAAAAAAATTATTTTTAATTTGCAACCTGATGGAGGTCAGTATAGATGGACTAATAGAACAAGTCCCACACGCTGCTTGAAGCCCAAATATTTTTTCAGAGATAAATGAAGAAAAAAATTATTTTTAATTTGCAACCTGATGGAGGTCAGTATAGATGGACTAATAGACCAAGTCCCACACACTGCTAGAAGCCCAAATATTTTTTCAGAGCTAGATGCAGAAAAAAATTATTTTTAATTTGCAACCTGATGGAGGTCAGTATAGATGGACTAATTGACCAAGTCCCACACACCGCTAGAAGCCCAAATATTTTTTCAGAGCTAGATGCAGAAAAAAATTATATTCAATTTGCAACCTGCTGGAGGTCAGTATAGAAGGACTAATAGAACAAGTCCCACACACTGCTAGAAGCCCAAATATTTTTTCAGAGCTAAATGAAGAAAAAAATTATTTTTAATTTGCAACCTGATGGAGGTCAGTATAGATGGACTAATAGACCAAGTCCCACACACTGCTAGAAGCCCAAATATTTTTTCAGAGCTAGATGCAGAAAAAAATTATATTCAGTTTGCAACCTGATGGAGGTCAGTATAGATGGACTAATAGAATGATGCTATGCCCAAAAGATTTTACTTCACTAGGTGCAGTAAAAAAATTGGTATTCTATACACAGGTGGTATATCTTGCAACACAGATAGGCTACTCCACTGACTAACACACTCTGCAATAGGCCAAAAAGGATTAGCTTTGCTAGATTCAGCCAAATGCTGTGAAAAAAACTTGCACAGCACTGGCACAGACCTGCCTGGCAAAAACTGATAGGAACTGATGTAACCTAGTCCTGAAAAGGACTCCAATTACAATTAGTCTTTACTCCCACAATCTATCTATTTAAGAGCACAGACCTGCCTGATAAAAGTCGTAGGAAATGCTGTAACCTAGTCCTTAAAAGGACTGCAATCACAACTATTCCCTACTCCCAAGCTATCTGTATATTTGTGCGAAAATTGGCTTGAAATTAACAAGGTATAGCGCACACAGCAACAGCGGTGCCGTCTAACACGCAGCTGCAGCAGTGAGAAAATGGTGGCGACGGGGAAAATGGCTTGGTCTTATAGGGCAAGGACATGTGACATACACTGCCAATCACACATGCCCTTGCTTGTGTGAAAAAAAGCACTTCGCTCCGTGTGTGCACTGCTGATAGGCTGACAGATTGCACCTCCCCACTGCAAATGCGGGAAAGAGAAAAAAAAATGGAGATCTTCATTGTTCCTGCAGAGATCCATCCCTTGCCCCTCCCCCCGCCCCGCTGTACACTCAAACTGCGTATTAACATTAATTTTCATCATTACTGAGAAAAAATCCAGTTATGATTTTGGTGCACGAACAGTTATCGAACATAACCTCGAACAGCCGAATTTTTCTCAAATTGTTCGTGTTCGCCGACCGGCTCGAACACCGCCCAAAACAGCTCGAATTTGAGATTGGCGAACAGTTCGAGTAGAACAACGCTCTTCTCTACTCAGGGCCTGTGCGATGGGAGGGTCTGAGAAAACTGTCCCAGAACTTTGACAGTGTGCCCCTGCTTCTGCTGCATTGCATTTGTGTCTCTCTTGCCTGTACTCCTTGGTTGTCCAAAGAACTGTGACCTCTGCCGCCAGCGTTTTTTGATGGGAATTTTTTAAATAATTCCCCAACAAGGGCCTTCTCGTTCTGCCCCATTTTATTAGACCTGTCCTGCATGGGAATAAGCGACAGAAAGTTCTCCTTTTAGCATGGGTCTAGAAGTGTCACCAACCAGTAATGACTGTCACTCAAAATTTGGAAAACACGAGGGTCACTGGAAAGACAGCGTAACAAAAAATCAGCCATGTGAGAGCATTTCAGAAGACAGAGAAGCGGGATGGTGACGTTAATTATGGCGTCATCGGCGCTCACCATCTTAGTGGACTCCTCCTCTCCTGAGGTCTAATGTGTGGAGTCTGAACTGAATACCGACGGCCGTGTTGATGCTAGTAGTCAACAACTGCCGTCTTCTGCTCACAAATCCTTCCCAACATCTGCAATGTAGAGTTCCAACGCGTGGGGATGTGTCACCCTGACCTGGATGCCACAAGTGTAATTAAAGCTGTGTCTGAGAGCAAGGGGGAGGTTCTCTGGTCAGGGGAACATTAGCATGCAATGCCTCCTGTCTCAGGCCAGTAGGGGGAGCAGGCTGCCCCTATAAAAGCTGGTGCTGGGGGCAGGGTTAGAGAGAACCCAGATGACCTGTCTCAGGACTGAGACGTGTCTCAGCAGAGCAGGGACAGACAGTTGCACTGCACCTAAGAGGAAGTGTGGCAGTAGGAGAGCCACAAGCCAGAGACAAGAGGCGAAGAGAGCCTGTCTTGGCAGAGAAAAGACTTAATTTTACCAGACTTTGGTGTCTGAGGCTTCCACATCCCCCAGCAGAGAACCAGTCCGCAAGGGACTGTACATTCCTTGGCCTAAGAAGCCTGGAGGCCCTGCCACAACCAAAGGGACCAGTAAAGCCATACAAGGCTGGGAGCAGAAAGGAACCCACGTCGCAGGCCATACAGGCGAGAATACACGGAAAGCTCGGAAACGTGGGCTGTTACTCTATAAGGAGGGGATAGCCAGAAGGAGCGCAGAAAGCACGGTAGGCCTACACCCTCACCCTGACCAGGGCCAATTTCCCCGTTGCTCTCAGACATCCAGGTCCCCTCCTAGCTGGGACTGTTTATGGGTCAGTTTACCTGTTTCAGTAAAGACCCTGGACTGCAACCTATTGTCTGTGTGCTCCTTCGCGCCTCCAGCACTACCGGTACTGGGACTCTCACCACCATCACTCCCACCATCCACTACACTGCCCTGGGGCCGCACTCTTCCCGTGGGGAGTCACACCATCCCAGCTGCACATATCATCAGCCCCAGCGGTCTGCCTTGCAGCGGCGGTTCCTAATGACCGCAAATCCACAGGTGGCGTAGTCGGACATAATCAACAACACGTAACAGACTACCATTGGCCTGACCACCCTGAGCCACGGAACCGGGTTGCCACTACTACTCCCATCGTTCCCCCTATTGCCCGGATCCGAGTGCCCCACGGCCCAGGGGGCGAGTCAGGGACATCGCACACCAGTCGGTGAGCTGGAAGCTGATAACGCTGCTGAAGCACAGCAAGGGTGGCGGAAGCTGTAGCTGACTTTCTAAAATGGGCACACACGCGGCGTACTTTGACAAGCAGATGCGACATATCTGGGTAGGTTTTGAGAAACTGCTAAACCACAAGGTAAAGCACATGGGCCAGGCATGGTACGTGTGTGAGCTCGCCTCACTTCAGAGCCGCCACCAGGTTCCGGCCATTGTCACACATGACCATGCCTGGTTGTAGGTTCATCAGTGTCAGCCACAGATCTGCCTACTCTTTCTGAGCTGTCCACAAATCTTCAGCATTGTGCGGTTTGTCACCTAAGCATATTAGCTTCAACACAGCCTGTTACCGCTTGGCTGAGGCAGTGCTGCAGTGTTTCCAGCTTGTAATTTCAGAGATGGAGGCTGAAGAGAAGGAGGAGGTGCAGGAGTCCCAGCTTCCAATATATTAACCCAGTGTGCCGTCAGCGAGATGTACCACCCATGCCCACAAGCACTTGTCCATGTGTCCATGGTTAGGTAGACTTTCCCAGTAACTGCGTTGTTGAGGGCACAGCTAATGTTGTGGGACACGGCTCGTGTAATGCAGATAGGGAGAAATAGTGGCGTCTTGGAACCGAGTACCGAGGGATGGCCGCTGCCATCAGGTTGTGGAACGCTTCTGTCTCCATGAGCCTAAAAGGCAACATTTCGAGCGCAAGCAGTCACGAAATGTGTGAATTTAGCAGTGTGGCCTGTGGGGCATTGGCTGCGTATTTGCGCTTGCATTCCAAGGACTGCGCTGGGACAAGGATGTGGACGTGCTTGCTGATGGTGCTAGTTGAGAGTGTGCAACGACACATGCAGGGCGGGAGGCATCTTCGCATGCGCCATGGGCAGGGGATTGGCGTGCAAGCACAACAGAGGAAGAATCAGTGGTGTCACCCACAGACGCTGTTTCTGGACCCTGGAGTTCGGCCCACTTAGTCGGGTGCTTTGCTGCCATGTGCCTGATCATGCTGGTGGTTGTCAGGTTGCTAGTTTTGCTACCCCTGCTGATGCTGACCTGGTAGGTGGTGCAAATGGCCTATTTGGGGTTATCTGCAGAGTCTTTAAAAAGCAACCAGACTCGGGAAGATCAAACAGTTGCACTGGCAACTTCCGTCATGTTGGCATTATGGGGAACACTTTCTCACCTTGTGTCTGTGGCCACCACACTGCTTCTCCCTGCCTGTTGTGGTGCTACGCCTCCCTCCCCCTGTGTGCTGCTGTCCTTGCTCTGCATGTCCCACGGCCAAGTTAGGTCAGTCATTATATCATCCACCAAATCGTCTTCCACTTCAGATCCCTGGTCCTCCTCCTGACTTTCTGGCAATTGTGTCTCATCATCATCCACCTCTTGCAACAGTAATTGCACTTTCCCACCGTTGCCTTCGTGTGACCGTGGCTGCTCAAATATTTGGACATCGCTACATGCGTTCTTCTCTTGACTTGCTTTAACCTGGCTGGGCGAGAGGCCCGAATCTACAAATGGAAAAGTGAACAGCTCTTCTGAGTGTCTAAGTGTGGGATCAGTTGTCTCCGGGCACTCGGCATGGTGGGAGGAAGGAGGATTAGGGTGAGGAATATGCGGTCCAGACTCACGGCTATTGAGACTTGACCATGTGGAAGACAGGGTGGTAGTGGTGGTGGCAAAGTGACTCGAAGCATTATCTGCTTTCCAACCAACAACCTTTTGACATTGCTCTGAGTGGTGTGCTGCGGTCCCCTAGCAATTGGGACAGGAAGTTCAGGCGAAAAGATGTGAGTATTTGTTTTGGCACAATTTCAGCTTGCCTCACGGCCCCAATCTCTGCATGCACCATCACCATCACGTTCACTTCCCCGTCCCTTACCACGCATTTTGCCCATTTTAAATGAAGGACAGTATTTTCCATGTTCACTAGAAATAGCTGATTTTGGAACGCAGTTATATGTGATACGTCTGACAGAGAACCACGGTTTTAAATAGCAGGCCTGTAATTTATTAATACTATTCTTCACAGAGACCTAGTGTGAATAGCTTGACTGACACACACTGCAATGAAATTGAAGGCAGAAATGGCTGATTTTGGAACACTGTTATATGTGAGATATGTCTGACAGAGAACCACGGTTTTAAATAGCAGGTCTGTAATTTAGTAATACTATTCTTCACAGAGACCTTGTGTTAATAACTTGACCGACACACTGCAACAAAATGGAAGGCAGTAATTGGTGATTTTGGAACACAGTTATATATGTGATACGTCTAACAGAGAACCATGGTTTTAAATAGCAGGCTTCTAATTTATTAATACTATTCTTCACAGAGACCTAGTGTGAATAGCTTGACTGACACACTGCAACAAAATGGAAGGCAGAAATAGCTGATTTTGGAACACAGTTATATGTGAGATACATCTGACAGAGAACTACCGTTTTAAATAGCAGACCTATAGTTTAGTAATACTATTCTTCTCAGAGACTTAGTGTGAATAGCTTGACCGACACACTGCAACAAAATGAAAATGTAAGCCGATATTTTCCCCGTTCAGTTCAAATTTCTGGATTTTTATCGCTGTAATATGGAAAACATCTGGTATATTCTGCAGTGCTAACAAGCAAATGGAGCAGAAAAAATGTGTACTCTGGATTTCTTTTTAAGCAAATAATCAGGATTAAGATAAAAAAAAATTGTCCCTGGCCCCTGATATATGGGGCTATGTCTACAAATATCTGTAAGAACAGCAGCAGCAGGAACGTGCTATGGACCCTTATGCACTATATGCACTGCAGTCTGCCACATACACTGCCTGCCTGTCTAACTCCTGCTATCACCTTCACCACTGAAAATATGCATCTGGATTAGTCCTCAGAAGGACTGTTAGTTCAGATGGATATATAGATATATGTTGTGGAGTACCTATACTAACTCTAAACAAGCAAATTTCTCCCTGACTCAGTAGCAGCTCTCCCTACTCTGCCTGATTCCAGGGTAGACTGTGACGAGCATAGCGGCGCCAGGTCTTATATAGACCTGATGATGCTGTGCGGCCAGCCAATCACTGTACTGCCACACAACCAACAGGGCTATGTAATTACAGTGCGTGGCAAGCAATCCCTGCATGTTCATTGACTCTCTAAAGAGCACCAAACATGCAGGGTGGGGACCCAAGTTCCCACCCGAGCAACCCGGAAATACTCGCCGAGCTTGTAGAGCAACGTGATGCTCGGGTGAGTACCGAGCAGTGGCGAGCACATTCGCTCATCACTAGTGGTAATATCTGATCTGGTCATGGTGTGGTGGTGTTTTTTCCGTGTATGTGGTATTATGCAGTTGCTATGTGGGAGTTATATGTGGTAATTATATGTGGTTTGGTCATGGTGTGGTAGTATTTGTTCCTTGTATGTGCTATTGTTCAGTCACTATGTGGTGGTAATGTGATCTGGTCATGGTGTGATGGTATTTGTTTTTTGTATGTGGTATTATTTGGTCACTATGTGGCGGTAATATGTGGTCTGGTCATGGTGTGGCAGTATTTGTCCCCTATATGTGGTATTGTTCAGTCACTATGTGGTGGTAATATGTGATCAAGGCATTGTGTGGCAGTATTTATTCCTTGTATGTGGTATTATTCAGTCACTATGTGGTGGTAATATGTGGTCTGGTCATGACGTGGTGGTATTTGTCCCTTGCATGTGGTAGTATTCTGTCACTATGTGGTGGTAATATGTGGTCTGGTCATGACGTGTCCGTATTTGTCCCTTGTATGTGGTATTATTTAGTTGCTATGTGGTGGTTATATGTGATCTGGTCATGGTGTGGCAGTATTTTTTCCTTATATGTGGTATTATTCAGTTACTATATGGTGGTAATTGTAACATCCCTGGTGGCATGCTCACATGGTTTACCACCTCCCACCATGCAAGACCGCGCATCTTACCTATCAATCCAGGCTTCACACTTTGCTCCAGTACCTGCTGTGTCTCTTGTCTGATTGCTTAGGGCGGCGGCGCGGCTACTGCCTGATTCTTATAGTTACTGTGTGCGCACTCCTAATGCCTCCCCAGCCTATTGCTGTGAGTCACTGGATACTTAAACGCCCTCCACCCAGTAGGGGGTGCCTGAGCAACATTTTCATTCAGTGTGTTCTGTGCAACTGAGTTGCCAGGTCCTGTCCTGTATCTTGTCTGTTTCCGCCACCCTGGGGGCTGCATACCCAGGCCTGTTACCTGTATCTGTGACTTCTAGTCTGTTCCGCCACCCTGGGGGCTGAGTTCCCAGGCTCATTTCTGTATCTTGTTCCTGTCTGAACTGTGTCCTAGCCGTTACTTGTTTGTCTCTATGTCCGTATCTCCCCTTTTCCTGCAGCTAACTCCAACTCATTGTCTCTGAACTTCTGTTTGTGAGTTTTGTGTACACTCACTACTTCATTTTAAGTACCTTGTGTGTATCTGGTTCTGCTTGTTCACCGCACCTGCTGTTTCGCTCTGCTCTGCTTGTTAACCGCTCCTGCTGTTTTGCTCTGCTCTGCTTGTTCACCGCACCTGCGGTTTTGCTCTGCTCTGCTTGTCTACCGCACCTGCGGGTTTTGCTCTGCTCTACTTGTCTACCGCACCTGAGGGTTTTGCTCTGCTCTGCTTGTCTGCCGCATCTGCGGGTTTTGCTCTGCTTGTCTACCGCATCTGTGGGTTTGCTCTGCTCTGCTTGTCTTCCGCATCTGCGGGTTTTGCTCTGCTCTGCTTGTCTACCGCACCTGCGGGTTTTGCTCTGCTCTGCTTGTCTACCGCACCTGCGGGTTTTGCTCTGCTCTGCTTGTCTACTGCACCGGCGGGTTTTGCTCTGCTCTGCTTGTCTACCGCATCAGCGGGTTTTGCTCTGCTCTGCTTGTCTACCATATCTGCGAATTTTGCTCTGCTCTGCTTGTCTACCGCATCTGCGGGTTTTGCTCTGCTCTGCTTGTCTACCGCACCTGTGGGTTTTGCTCTGCTTGTCTACCGCACCTGCGGGTTTTGCTCTGCTTGTCTACCGCATCTGCAGGTTTTGCTCTGCTCTGCTTGTCTACCGCACCTGCGGGTTTTGCTCTGCTTGTCTACCGCACCTGCGGGTTTTGCTCTTCTCTGCTTGTCTACCGCACCTGTGGATTTTGCTCTGCTCTGCTTGTCAACCGCACCTGCGGGTTTTGCTCTGCTCTGCTTGTCTACCGCACCTGCGGGTTTTGCTCTGCTCTGCTTGTCTACCGCACCTGCTGTTTCGCTCTGCTCTGCTTGTCTTCCGCACCTGCGGGTTTTGCTCTGCTCTGCTTGTCTACCGCACCTGCGGGTTTTGCTCTGCTCTGCTCTGCTTGTCTACCGCACCTGCGGCTCCATTCCTGTATCCCAGTCTGTACTGGTCCCTATCCTGCCTGCATTCCTATCTGCCAGTACCCGCCTGTCTGCATGCCAGCTGTGCCTGCCAGTGCCCACCTGTCTGCATACCAGCCGTGCCTGCCAGTACGCACCTGTCTATATGCCAGTCTAATTTTCCTGTTCCTGCATTCCCCGGTGTGGGTCAACAGCTGTGACCGGTGTCTGACCTGGAGTAGCACCTGGACCTTCTGCTCGGTTCCTCCCTGGTTCACAGAGTCGACTGAGCCGCCGTGTGACCTTGGTCGGACCGGGTTGATACTTAGTCACGCCCCTCCAGGCACTCCTCGGTTCATGGTCCAGTGGGATCACTAATCATGCTCACGCCAGTCAGTCCGGGCGTGTGCGTAACAGTAATATGTGGTTTGGTCATGGTATAGTGGTATTTGTACCTTGTATGTGGTATTATTCAGTCATTATGTGGTGGTA
Source organism: Phyllobates terribilis (assembly GCF_046119375.1). Taxonomy (NCBI): domain Eukaryota; kingdom Metazoa; phylum Chordata; class Amphibia; order Anura; family Dendrobatidae; genus Phyllobates; species Phyllobates terribilis. The sequence continues at coordinate 41,010,067 of NW_027362761.1, read as the reverse complement.
ATGTGATCTGGTCATGGTGTGATGGTATTTGTCCCTTGTATGTGGTATTATTCAGTTGCTATGTGGTGGTGATATGTGGTCTGGTCATGGTGTGGTAGTAATTGTCTCCTGTATGTGGTATTGTGCAGTCACTATGTGGTGGTAATATGTGGTCCGGCCATGGTGTGGCGGTATTTGTCCCTTGTATGTGGCAGTATTTGGTCACTATGTGGTGGTAAGATGTGGTGTGATAATATGTGTTTGATATGGTGTTTGATGGGAATTGTTAATGCGTGATTGGTGAAGACGTGATGCTCAAGTAGAGTTTTTTTCAAGAATGGGTGGTGGGACTGTGGAAGATTCAAGGGGTAGAGGCGGAGCTGGGGTGGAGCCTGGGTTGAGTCTCAAGGGGGCCTGAAAATTTTGCCAGTATGGGGCCCTGAAATTCCTGGTGGAAGCCCTAGGTACAACCCTGAATTCAATGATGTGCCATATGTCCAGCTGTGTGGTGTTGATTATTTAGACTGAAGCTTTAATTACCTTGTGACTAAAATTGCTGTGACTATCAGGCATGCGGGCAATCATCCGGCTCGGGCCCCTTCTGTGGTAAGCACCTCACTGTCTATGGACACTGTATGTAGAGAGCCTGGTGGGGCGGGGGAAGCTTTCTCAGCTCTGCTTCATTCTTAATCTAAAAAGTTTGATTGTTTCAGAAAGGCTGCACCCAGTAAACTAAGTGATACATCATTGGATTCAAGGTCTCTTTGCCTACATCAGGCTGTTCTCAGATGAGGTAGCAAAAACATGTTGACAGATTACCTTTAAACAAAGGAGACATGAAAATGAACTTTCCAGACACTGGGCCCCCTCCCCCTCCCAGCTGCATTGGCTGCACAGACAGTATATCTGCCCCTGACATTACCTGCTCCAGAGCCAAGTGCAGAACAAAGAGATTTTGCCACAGAGCATCTTTCAGCTGCACGTTTCCTGTGCTGTGTATCGCCAAGGTCAACACCCTCCTCTTCTTTTGACATCACCTCCTTGACAACCATGTCTGGTTCTCAGGTCTTGTCCACCACAGAATCATCATTATCATCATAATCATAATTATCGTCATCACCGATTTGAGTGACAGTTGCCTCTGTTTGGTAAATGGCATGAGCTCCTCGCTCCCCCATTCCCACTTTGAGATTTGTCTTAGCTCAGAGTACTACTACCACTCATAAATAATCCAATATACAAAGCTGACTCTATTAAAAATCAAAAAACATATTTCTTTATTGAATATACGCAAAACATCATAAAAACATTAATCAGATAAATTATAGAGAGGTTTCACATTTTACATCAATGAATGAACTCCCCTCTGTACTTTTTCAACTCATTTTAGAGCTTTTTGAGTAGCGATATGATAAATATAAAAGGAGGACAGAGAAATAGAACTCATTCAGTACCATCTGTGCATTGAATATATTGTTGCTTACCGGAGCTATACACTGAAACCTCTCCATATTTTATCCGATTAATGTTTTTAAAATGTTTTGTGCATATTGTGACAGAGTCACTGGTTGTATGTGCGAGGGGAGGTATGTGTCACTAAGGCTGCTAGCCTGTGTTAACTTAACCTACAACTTTTCTCCAGCATATTATAAGTTGGGGGTTAATTCATCTAAAAAGGGTGTGGTTTTGCGTGAATGGCATAGAGATGGGTGGGAAGTCATTCACCCTACCTCCCATCAGGGTGTGGCTGAGCTAGGTTAAATGCTCAGTCACTATTTTTTTTCTGTTGTTGTGTATGGCTGGAGACGCAAGGTCTCCAGACTGGAAAGCTATAGCTCAGGAGGAGCTGATGGCTGTGCTACAACCTATGTGGGTGAACCCCACACTCCTTTGGACTGTGCGATCATTTATCTTTTGTTTTCCGTTATGCCAGGAAGGCAGGGTTTATTTTGTTGAATCTGCAGAGTTTTATGCCGTACAATAAACCTGCAGAGGTAACTGTGTCCTGGGTCTGCTTCTGGAAGCAGCCGAGTGAGTCGTCTTGCCACAATATTCAATAAAGAAATACTTTGTTTGATGTATTCCCATCTCCAAGATCCTATCCCAATATGTAGTAGGTGTAATAATAATAATAATAGCAAATACTTCCAATTATAAATGTAGTACAGTTTTTCTGATTCGAAAAATGGTTACAACCACTAGCAACAAGCTAACTGTCACTATATCAGTGGTCGTAACCATGGATACCCTCCTGCAATGCCTGCACATGAGGAAAGAGACATGGCAAATCAGAAAAAAACTATACTACATTTCTAATTGGAGGTATTTGCTAATATTATAATTATTACAACTACTACATATTGGGATAGATTCTTGGAGATGGGAATACCCCTTTAATGAAAAATAGTCTGCTCTGTATATCTGGTTATTCATGATTTCTATTGAATTACATACAGGGCCAGATAGGTTCACTACTACTACCACTACCAATTTCTCTACCACCACAGCTTGCAGAGCCAGTAATACAGCTTGTTGTTACAAATGGGTCCTCCACCTTCTCTGGCACCGTCTTCCGTATACAAAGGCTGACTCTTCAGCTCTATCAATAAATCAACTGGAAGAAGTTGTTTTGGTGCAGTATGCTCCTTAGCCCCCCCCCCCCCCCCGGGTGCTGTGGATTAGGGGACTAATGGGCAGAACAGAAACAAGTGTCATTGATGGAATGGAAATTCCTTTCTCTGACTCCTCAGCAGTGTGTGAAATGGTGCTAGTAATTTTTTATTCTTGGTCGATCCATGTGAATCGAATCACAAACTGCTCGAATCCGCAGGGACTTGTAAATTTCAAGAAATTCAATAGGAAGTCCATTCTCCATGGTTTAATTCTGATCATCTTTACCTAAAACGTAATATTCCACACTGATGGTGTTGCTCAAAGACTTTCTTATTGCAATGCTATGGAGACTGCCGCTGAGCATGTGTCAGATTTTAGCAGCAGGAACATAGAGGAGGACAGTGAAAATGACTCGCCCCCTGGGCCGTGGGGCACTCTGAATCGGACTTCAGGGCAATGCTGGGAGTAGTAGTGGCAACCCGGTTCCGTGGCTCAGGGTGGTCAGACCAGTGGTAGTCTGCTATGTGCTGTAGTTAATGTCCGACTACGCCACCCGTGGATTGCGGTCAGGGCTAACCGCCGCTGCAGTGCAGACCGCTGGGGCTGATATAAATGTGCAGCACTGAATAGTTCAACTCCCCACGGGAGGAGTATGGCCCCAGGGCAGAATATATAATGGATGATGGAGGGGATGATTCCGACCGCGATAGCCAGGAAACGGAGGCCTCTTAAACAGTTCAGGGTCTTTATTAGAACAGGTAATATGACCCAGAAACAGGCCCGGCTAGGAGGGGGGCCTGGATGTCTGAGAGCAAGTGGGAGGCTGGCCCTGGTCAGGGTGAGGGTGTAGGCCTACCGTGCTCTCTGTGCTCCTTCTGGCTATTTCCCTCCTTGTAGTGTAACAGCCCACGTTCCCGAGCTCACCGTGTCCTCTCGCCCGTATGGCTTGCAACTTGGGTCCCTTTCTACTCCCGGCCTGCTACGGCTTTGCTGGTCCCTTCTGCTGTGGCGGAGCCTCCGGGCTTCTTAGGCCAAGGAACATACAGTCCCCTGCGGACTGGTTATCTGCTGTAGGACGTGGAATCCTCGCAGCCTCAGACACCAAAGTCTGGTAGATTAGTCTCTTCGTCTGCCAGGACAGGCGCACTTTGCCTCTTGTCCCTGGCTCGTGGCTCTCCTACTGCCACACGTCCTCTTAGGCTGCAACACAACTGTCTGTCCCTGCTCTGGGACACTTCTCTATCCAGAGACAGGTTGTCCAGTTCTCCCTAACCCAGCCCCCAGCTCCAGCTTTTATAGGGGCAGCCTGCTTCCCCTACTGGCCTGGGACAGGAGGTGCTGCATGCTAATGGTCCTTGACTAGAGGACCTCCCCCTTGCTCTCAGACACAGCTTTATTATATTTGTGGCATCCAAGCCAGGATGACACAAAAAGAATTTGTTAATCACACCTGGTGGGCAAAGATAGAGTTTACAGCATGAATACACTTGGACTCATAATATGCTGAGCAAATTCAGAAAGGATAATAGAGTTATTCTGGAAAGTATCTGTATACTAAGTACACCATCATCATCAGAGCTAAGTGATCTATTACATAATGGATGGTGATTATGTTGTTAGATTTGTTGACACATCCTCTTTGATAATAGTTCTTCACAATCACAAGTTTTATTAGGAACTCAAAGATTACACATTGCTTTATTTTTTTTTTAGCCATTAGCAGCTTCAAAGCTATGTTCTTTAAGAAGCTGCAGTTCTTTGGGCAATTCTATCTTTGCTTACAGTTTGCGACAGGAATTTACCACCTCATTCTGCTCCTACTGTCAGCCAGAGAATGCATTTGCATATCCTGGTTGGTAATCCGTTGGCCAATGTGCTGTGTGACCAGGACAAGCAATTACCATTATTTCCAAGGAATGGAAAAAAATGTTTAAAAATCAGAAGCAAATTGAATTTTATTCCTATGTGTCGTTTACCTTGAAGATAGAATTGTAGCTAGTTTTCTGTGTGTATATCATCACTTTGTCTTTAGACATGACACAGGACCTTGAATTCTTCCAAGGTTTCTGAAATCCCTAATGAAAGATCAGGTTTCCTGCTTAGTACAGACATCCATATGGAGTAGACATATGGGCCATCCATCTGTCTACAATGTAACCCTACAAAACAATAGGGACTTTATTAGACAGGGTGTACAGAGAAATTTGGTACTAATCATTCCAGCATTTGAATCCTACGTTGTTCCCATGCGAATCCCACAAGTGCTTTGTTACATGTAAACTGACATTTCTTTTGCCACCTTTGGTTTCACAGTATAAGCACATTTCAACAATCTGTCAGTTAAACAGTAACTATCATATCAAAACTCAATTAAAGCCCATCTATGTAAACCTTCACACATATTCATTTTTGTGTGAAATTAATTTGCTATGTGATTCCATTCTGTGCAGTCTGAGATTGACAGAACAAGCATGCCTACTGCTATGTGTGTCCCATGTTGTGTGTATATGTGCTTATTTAAAGTTTATGTTAATGTGTTTTAGTTTATGTCAGAACTCAGCTCTATGATTTAAGCAGGGACGTCCATGAAAACATGAGGTCCAATAGCAAAAGTCCTACCAAAGTCCCCTCCCCCCCAAAATAATATTCAGTGGCATATACAGGGCCACAGCACATAGGTGCAGTCACAGAAGGGCATACTTCAAAACTTTTAGAGACAGTAAAAGGGACATGTATTATGACATATACGCAGTAATTGTGCCTCTATAGAAGTCCTTTACTTTTCTCATCTATTATAATACCGTTAAATCACCCCCATAGAGTATTATACTCCCCAAAATGCCCTTACACATACAGTATGAAACCTCCACAGTGAATTCCTTCAAACAATTTGCCTCCACAGTACTCCCCATATGCACAGTATAATGAACCCACAGTGCCCCCAGCAAAGTATGATGTCCCCACAATGATTCCCAGCACAATATAATACCTCCCACAGCTTTCAACATACAATATGATGCCCAAACACCCCCCCTACACAGAATGAACGACCCTACAGCGTATGATGAACCCCAGAATCCCCACACACAATGTAATGTACCCTATAGCCCCCACACTATATGATGGCCTCTACTGAAGCCCATTAGTGTTCTCACTCACTCTAATACCCTTTTCTTGGGCCCCCATAGAGTATCATACACCTCCAAAATGCTCCCTCACAAAGTATGAAACCTTCACAGTGAATTTCTCCACAAAATTTGCCCCATAGTACTCCCCACATGAATAATATAATGACCACAAATTCCCCAAGTAAAATATGTACAGTATGCTCACAATGTCTCCCAAAACAGTATAATCCCTCCACAGCGCCCACAGAGTATGATGAATGATGGCCTCCACATACAAAAGGATGTCTCCTACATCCCCCACACAATATTATGGCCGCCACAGTCTCCACACACAGTATGATTGTCTCCAGAGCCCTTCACACACAGTATGTTCCCACAGCTCCCCACAGGTACTGACTGACATTCAAAATAAATCTCATTTAGCATCGTTCCCTCGATGCGCTGCTCTAGTCTGTGAGGACTGAAGCTCTGCACAGCAGGTGCTATCTAGTGATGTCATTACACCTGCTGCACCAAGAATAAGATTCATGAGCTGAATAGGGAGCAACAGCTGCCCGTTCCACCATTGTACTTAACTGTATCTGCATCCTAAGGATACAGATTGAGACGCTGGGTGGTCTGCCGCTGTTAGCTGCATGCCACTTGTGTGTAAGTACTTTATATAGTATTGCCTGTAACAAAAAAGTCTATGAAAAATGTTGCATAGAAGTAGGGCTGAAGTGTTCAAAGGTATCGCGGCTAGAGATGGGAGAATCGATTCACAGGGCTCCATACCTCCTAACATTCTCGGCTATTCTTTTGATTAAGTTGGCATGAAGTCGTGTGCGTCACTCTGCAATGTTCACGTCGCAGCAGCCCAGATACTCAAAAGAAGACGCAGGAATGCTGGTAGGTAAGGAGAGTGGCAGGCCTCCTGTCCAGCCGTCTCGGATTGCTGACCTGACTGATGGACCGTAATCCTGCAAATTGATTCTCCCATGTCTAAGTATAGCAGAATTTAATCTTTATTCATTTATTTGTGGAAATATGGGAATTATCTTTTAGGCTGAGGTCTTAGTTACAGTGTATCAGCTGCTGTGAACTGTTCTTTAAACAGCGTCAGAGGCCTCCTTGTGTTTGCTGCATTTACCTGAATGCAGAGCCCAAGATGCCAAATAGGAGGAAAGAGAGAATATTATAACCATCCCATATCTCAAATTACTGTGCTGTTTATAGTTGTAATTATAGAATATAACCCATGGTAATTATAGAGAATGGGCACCCATGGTTACTTATTAATCCACAGGCTTTGGGTATGCTAAGACCGATGTGATAATTCTATAGGAAATAGTAAAGTGCATACATTTATTTTATGTGCCCCTAAATAAATTTGCCACATTTTAATTAATGTTTTTTGGAACAAGATGCTGTACTTAAAGTAATATTCTCAAGTTTGAATGTTATTCCCTATCCATCAGATAGGGAATAACTTTGCTATCTCTAGGGGTCTGACTACTTGGGCCCCCAGCAATCCCATGTGAATGGAGTGGTGGACGATCATGCTTACTGCTGTTCCATTCACTCTCCCTAGGGTGCCAAAGATTGCTCGACTGGTCTTTGGCACTTAAATTACATTGAATGGAGTGGCAGTGCACATAATTGACCACTGCTCCATTCACACAGGGCTCTGGTTCTCAAAAACGCTGGAGGCCCCAGCCGTTGGACCCCCAGAGATCAAGAATAATTTTCAAACTTGAGAATATCCCTTTAAGTAAATGTTACACATAGTTTTCAGCAGAATCTAATATGTACAGGATCCTCTCAAATGAAATCCAGTATGACCAATCCTTACTTGCCATTGGAAATGAGTTACTGTCACAAGTAGTTGGCAGAAGGAACATTACAAATAAACATGCACACTGAGCCAAACAAATCTAATGTAGACTAAAAGCATCGGTATGACGTACAAGTGATCTCTAACCTTTACAAGTTTAATTAACTTGCCTTATATAAAACAGGCCTGATCGCCCCATACTATAGTAATATTTTCCTTTGTAACTAAATGAGCTCAGTAAGCTGTTGTTCACATACAGGGTGCAGTTTTTCCTCTAGAAATCATTATTTTACTGCTACTTTCTTTTCCATTGTAAGCCAAAACAAGCATTTTTCCACACTGACACTTACATTTTCAGTCTAACATCAAAGCATTTGCTAGAAGTGAAGTAAACGTACAATGAACCGCAAAGCAATGAAGTGTGAAGTATTTCCGTGGTAAAGCATCTAGTGTTAGCCAGTTAATTCTTCCAAAACAAATTCAGCTATTTTACTAAGTACAATGGAATACAATGCTGCTTTCTTCTGTGTACATTACCAAAGGATAAAAACATATGGCGAAATGTTACATAAAGTTGGTTAGCCATTTTATTATATTCAATCTGATTTTATTAAAGTGTTTTACAAACAGAATAACATCATTTCTTATTAAGCATTTGGTATTGAAATACTTAAACAATTGTGCATATATACATACAGTATATAATATGAAGATAACCATAAAGCCTTCACACAGCTGGAATAAGCTTTTTTAAGAGTGAGGTTAATCAGTCGAAGGCATGTAATCTTAAAATAAATGCAAAGTAGAGAGAAAAGATGAGAGAGAAGAAAGAGGTAAAAATAAAAAATAGAGGGAAAAAATTAAAAAGGAGGGAAAGGAAGTGGGGGTTATGGGAAAGGGGGTCCCTAAAATCTCCTACATGTTGTTACATATTGTCCTATGTTCGTCTATGAGTTAACGGAACAAACTTTGTAAGTCAGCTGAATCTTGAAATAAAATCCACACGTTCCAAATTCTCTGAAACTTATCATTGGTATCGTTATGGTCTGTTGATAATTCCTCCATTCTACATATGTTAACCATTTCTTTATACCAATCCATTATAGTTAGGGGGGTCACCGTCCTTGCAGCAATTAGGCAAAATCTAAGGATATCTTTCTTTTGAGATCCTATTGAAGAAGGCAGTATCGATAGCAGGGCTATTTGTGGTGATTTCTCTATTCTATTTCCTGTAATCCATTGATAATTATTAGTGTTGAGCGACCATGCTCGACACTGCTCGGTACTCGCCCGATCATCTCACGGCTCGGGATGTTCGGCGAGCACCGAGCATTTCCGGGTTACTCGGGCGGGAGCTCGGGTCTCCGCCCTGCACATTTGGCGCTCTTTACAGAGCCAATGAACATGCAGAGATTGCCAGTCAGTCACTGGAATGCCACAGCCATGTTGTTTGTGGGCATTACAGTGATTGGCTGGCCGCACAGTGTCACGTTGAGTATTTAAAACCGGGCGCAGCCATCTTGGACACAGTCGCTCCGGATCAGACTGTGTAGTGAGAGTGCTGCTGAGTTAGGGAGAGATATATAGTGCAAAATAGGTAGTGTAGGGTCTCTAAAGCCTGCCAAATCAAACAAATAGTCCTTCTCAGGACTAATATCCATTCCAGATATCAGGCAGGCAGGCAGGCTGTATAGGAGACGCAGTGGTTATACCAGCAAACGCTGAATTACAGTCCTGTGTGCTCCTGTTGGTCAAATTGCTAGACTTATCCCCCGGTCTCAGGGGCCAGGAAAAATCCTTTTTTTTTTTTTTCATCTAAATCCTGTATTTTTTTTTCCCTCAGTCAGACTGTACAAATACGCGTCTTATTAACCTTTTGGTATTCCCCCCCCCCTCCAAAAAAAACAAATTGAGTGTGTCTGTGACTGTTCAGACACCAATATATCTGTTTAAAAGAGTCTGGTTTTGCAGTTCCACAGGTCAAATCTCTGTATTATCCTGCTTTTGGCATTTTTTGCCGTAAAAAAAAACTGTAATAGTGTCTCGCTGACTGTTCAGACACCAATATATCTGTTTAAAAGAGTCTGGTGTAGGCCAGAGAAATAGAACTGTGGTTTTCCTCTTCCACGTTTCTAATCTCCTTTTTATTACCCTTTTTCCACTGATAGTGCGAGTGTAAGCTATTTTACTTCATTTACAATGGGCAAGGCGCGTGGCAAGGGACGTGGAACTGGACGTTCTGGTGATGGTGCGTGTAGAGGACGGGGCCGTGGCAAAGGTGAGAATGTGCCACAACCAACAGCCACATCTTCTCGCTCCCACTTCTTGACTGAATTACTAGGGAAGCACACTACAACACCAGTATTGCGAACTGATCAGTGTGAACAGGTTATTAATTGGATAGCAGATAATACTTCCAGTTACCTGGGCACCACCACCTCCGGTCTCTCTTCCACACGGTCAAGTTTTAGTAGCCGTGAGTCTCGACCGCATACTCCTCCTCACCCTGATGCTCCTTCCTCCCACCATGCCGAGTGTCGTCAGACAGCAACAGATCCCACACTTGGACACTCTGAAGAGCTGTTCACTGGTCCATTTCCAGATTTGTGCCCCTCGCCTGCTCCGCTTGTAGTGGTGGAAGAGGAGATCCCATGTAGCGATGACCAAATAATTGAACAGCCACGGCCACAGGAAGCTAACGCTGGCAATTTGTCACAAGAGGAGGACGATGACGAGGCACAATTGCCAGGAAGTGAGGAGGAGGTTCGTGGTGCGCAAGTGGAAGAGGAGGAGGTGGTGGATGATCTAGTAACTGACCCAACGTGGCAGGAGGACATGCAGAGCGAGGCCAGCAGCACACAGGGGGAGGGATGCAGAGTACCCCAACAGGCAGGAAGAAGCAGTGTGGTGGCCGCACACAGAAGGTGGGCAACAGTTCCCCATAACACCAACACTAGGGACGTTGCCAGTACAACCTGTAGGTCTTCCAGAGTCTGGAATTTTTTTTAAGACTCTGCTGATAACCCCAAAATGGCCATTTGTACCACCTGCCATGTCAGCATCAGCAGGGGTGACAAAACTACCAGCCTGACCACCACCAGCATGATCAGGCACATGTCAGCAAAGCACCCGACTTTGTCGGGCGAACCCCAGGGTCCACGACCAGTGTCAGCGGGTGTCACCACTGCTTCTTCCGCTGTTGTGCATGTAATAGAACCCCATGTTGTGCGTGCAAGGCAATCCCCTGTCCATACTGCATGCAAAGATGCCCCCTCCTTTCAGTCTTCACTTGTTATGGCAGTTTCTAAAGAAACAACATCAACGTCCACGTCCACGTCCCACCGCAGCGTTCAATTGTCCATATCCCAGAGCTTTGAACGAAAGCGCAAATTCGCAGCCAACGCCCCACAGGCCACAGTCCTAAATTCGCACATTTCACGACTGCTTGCGTTGGAAATGCTGCCTTTTAGGCTGGTGGAGACAGAATCCTTCAGCAACCTTATGGCGGTGGCAGTCCCTCGGTACTCGGTCCCCAGCCGACACTATTTTGCCCAGTGTGCCATCCTCGCACTACACAAGCACATGTCCCAAAACATCTGCCGTGACCTCAACAATGCAGTTTCTGGGAGAGTCCACCTGACAACGGACACGTGGACAAGTGCTTGTGGCCAGGGACAGTACATCTCCCTGACGGCACACTGGGTAAACATAGTGGAAGCCGGGACCCAGTCGGACCTTGGGACGGAATACATCCTCCCCACACCGAGGATTGCAGGCCCTATGTCAGTCAGAGTTGCCCCCACAGTGTACAGCTACTGCGCATCATCCTCCTCCTCCTCCTCATGTTCAGCCTCCATCTCAGATATCACCACATCAGTTACAAGCTGGAAGCACTGCAGTACTGCCTCAGCCAAGCGGCAACAGGCTGTGCTGAAACTCATAAGCTTAGGTGATAAACCTCACACTGCTTGTGAGTTGTGGACAGCTGTGAAAGAGCAGGCAGATCTGTGGCTGAAACCGCTGAACCTACATCCAGGCATGGTCGTGTGTGACAATGGCCGTAACCTTGTGGCGGCTCTGAGGTGAGACGAGATCACACACGTACCATGTCTGGCTCATGTGCTTAACCTCATGGTTCAGCGGTTTCTTAAATTGTACCCCGAGTTGCCAGATCTGCTCGTCAAAGTACGCTGCCTGTCAGCTCATTTTCGCAAGTCGGCTACAGCTTCCGCCGCCCTTGCTGTGTTGCAGCAGCTTTTGCAGCTTCCGGCACTCTGACTGGTGTGTGATGTCCCCACACTTGGAACTCTACCCTCCACATGTTGCAAAGGATTTGTGAGCAGAAGAGAGCAGTTGTGGAGTACCAGCTGCAACAAGGCCATTGATATTCAGGTCAGACTCCACACATAAGACCTCAGGAGTGGACCTGGATGTCTGACATATGTACCATCCTGACAAACTTTGAGGAGTCCACCAAGATGGTGAGTGGCGATGATGCTGTCATTAGCGTCAGCATCCCACTTGTCTGTCTTTTGCAACGCTCTCTGCAGAGAATTAAAGAGGAGGCATTGCAGCCAGAGTATGATGAGATGGATCAAGAAGCCATAGCAGGCGATTACACACTGCCCAGCCTCATCTCATCCCAACATGCATTGGGGGATAATGAGGGAGAGGAGGAGGAGGAGGAAGAACAGGAGCTAGTATCATGCACTGTAGTCGGTAGTACCTGTACAACTGTCATACCGTCGGTTCAGCATGGGTGGCCTGAGGACAGGGGGGAGGAGGAGGAGGAGGAGAGCATGGTCAGTCGTCATCTTGGTGAGGACACGAAAGTCTTGCCCGTTACCAGTCTGGCACGGATGGCTGACTTTATGTTACGCTGCCTTAACCGTGACCCACACGTTGTCAAAATGTTGGGTGACAGTCATTACTGGTTGGTGACACTTTTAGACCCCCGCTACAAGGAGAACTTTCACTCTCTTATTCCTGAGGTGGAGAGGTCTACAAAAATGGGGCAGTACCAGAAGGCCCTTGCTGCAGAACTGTTAAAAAAAATTCCCATCTGAACACGCTAGCGGCAGAGGTCACAGTTCATTGCCCAACCAAGGCGTACAGGCGAGAGAGACGCAACTCCAATCCAGCAGAGGCAGGGGAACACTGTCAACGTTCTGGGACAGTTTTCTGAGACCCACCCAGCTTACAGGCCCTGAGGCGTGGGGTACTCTCACAAGGAGTGGAAAGTTTCAAAAGATGGTGAGGGAGTTCCTTGCCGACCGTACCAGCGTCCTCCGTGATTCCTCTGTGCCTTTTAATTATTTTGTATCCAAGCTGGACACTTGGAATGAACTCGCTCTGTAAGCCTTGGAGGTCCTGGCCTGCCCTGCCGCTAGCGTGTTATCGGGGCGTGTTTTTAGTGCCGCTGGGGGAATTTTAACAGATAAGCGCACTCGCCTGTTAACTGACAATGCTGACAAGCTGACCCTTATCAAAATGAACAAGGGCTGGATTGGGCCAGACTTCTTATCACCACCAAATGACAGCAGAGTAACATAAAGTCAAATCCACTGTGTTATTTCGGGAGGTGTATTCCCATGCACCGCTTCACACCCACACATGGGTATAAGCTTCCTCATTTCGGCTGTATTTTGCCCTCTCCTTATCCTCAGCCTCCACCACCACTATACCACCAGGGTGACCTTGGTCCGTGTTGCCAGCATTGCAAGTTCCTCCATCCTAATTTTTGGCAGCTTTTGCTTGGAATGCATAGGCAAAGACTATGGGAGATCCACTCACCAATAATGGGAATAATGTTTTTAAGATGCTGTACTGCATGGCTCTACTAAGGCGCATTTAAACCGTCTTCTTAAGCTACTGCAACCTCCACGTCTCTTCCAAGGGTCATTAAAACAGTCTTGTTAAGCTACTGCGACCTCGACCACTTTTCCCGGGAGCATTAAAACCGTCTTGTTAAGCTACTGCGACCTCCACCATTCTTCCAAGGGGCATTAAAACAGTCTTGTTAAGCTACTGCAACCTCCACGTCTCTTCCAAGGGGCTTTAAAACCATCTTGTTAAGCTACTGCAACCTCCACGTCTCTTCCAAGGGGCATTAAAACCATCTTGTTAAGCTACTGCGACCTCCACGTCTCTTCCAAGGGGCATTAAAACCGTCTTGTTAAGCTACTGCAACCTCCACGTCTCTTCCAAAGGGCATTAAAACAGTCTTCTTAAGCTACTGCGACCTCCATGTCTCTTCCAAGGGGCATGAAAACCATCTTGTTAAGCTACTGCGACCTCCACCACTTCTCCCAGGGGCATTGATATTGTCTTTTTATTCCACTGTGACCTCCACCATTCTTCCCAGGGGCATTAAAACTGTCTTGTTAAGCTACTGCAACCTCCACGTCTCTTCCAAGGGGCATTATAACCGTCTTGTTAAGCTACTGCGTCCTCCACCACTTTCCCCAGGGGCATTAAAACCTTCTTGTTAAGCTACTGCGACCTCCACCACTCTTCCAAGGGGCATTAAAACCATCTTGTTAAGCTACTGCGATCTCCACCACTTTTCTAAGGTGCATTGATATTGTCTTTTTATTCCACTGCAACCTCCACCATTCTTCCAACGGGCATTGCATTTCCTCCTAATTTTAGTCAGCTTTTGCTTTTCAATGCATAGGCGAACACTAAGGAAGACCCACTCCCCAATAATGGATAGAAGGTTTTTAGTATGCTGTAATCCACGTCTGTTTCAGGGCGCATTGCAGTTCCTCATAATTTTTGGAAAGCCTTCCATTCACTGCTTAGGCCAACAGTGCACAGGAGACCCAGTTGCTATAAATGGAAAAAACGGTTTAGTTAAGGCCCTCTGACCTCCATGTCACTTCCAAGGAGCATTGGAGTGCCTCGAAATTTTTGTTAGGCCTTGCACTCACTGCATGCCCTTTAACTGTGTAGCCAAACCGCTCCTTTTGGTACAGAAACATATCCTACAAGACATGTGTGGTTGACTGGCCTGATATTGATGTGAATGGTCCCTGTTCCTCCTGCTCTTTTTCCTTTGCCACCACCTCATCCATCATTCATCACCCGAAGCTTTGTTTTAACGGGAGTCATAGAATTGGGATAGTAGCAGGAAAACATCCAGCAATCCTCGGAGGAGGTAGGATATACGCCAAAACGCTGACCACCTCAGGCCTAGCCGCTACTACATACATGCGCTTGCATTCCAAGAAAACAAAGCAGATGCTAACTTCTATCATCATCATCATGCTCCTCACCTTGGCACTCTCAACTCCCCTGATGGAGAAGCCAGGGCCCACCAGAGGAGTCTGGTTCTCTGGTGGGCTCGTCCAATGCTGCCCAAAAGCAGGCCAGGCTAAGAAAAGTGTGGGGGAAGTTTCAAGGAGAAATAGGGGCGGCTGGTGACCATGTGTGGACACCCGGCCGCGGGGCGGCTGGGGACCGAGTATGGACACCCGGCCACCCCCTGGCGGCTGGGGACCGAGCATGGACACCCGGCCGCCGGGCGGCTGGGGACTGAGTATGGATACCTCGCTGCCGAAGCAGCCATGAGGTAGTGGCCAGCTTCGACCTCCTCCAAACTAAAAGGCCCCATTTCAAGTGCAAGCAAGCTAGCAGTACGGTATTGCAGCCTGGGGGTGGGTGGGTGGCAGGCTGCATATTTGCGCTTGCATTGCAAGGAATGGGGGAGGTACAATTAAACACTGCCCTGGGACAATGACGTGCACGGGGATAGTTGCAAGTCTGCATCTTCTGATGCGGCAAGGATCACTTCTGATGGGCACACTTTTAGGCAGTGACCTGGGTGTCAGAGATGCTTCCTGGGGTCTTCCCCATGCTGCTCCCATGTCTTTTCCGCACTGTATGAATGTGTCACACAGCACATGGCCAGATAAGATTGTAAAATGTTAAAATGACATTTCCCGGTGAATGCATTTGTCACGGTTGAAAGCAATACAATAGTGCAAAAACGCATAAAAAATGCTACTTGTGAACATAGCCCAAGGTGTGGTGGAGTATTTTTGTTTTTGGTTATTTATTTTACCTTATACACAAGTCTTTACCCTGGAAAGGAAGTTCCTTAACATATTTCACAGGAAAACAGTTTCAGTTTTGTTTTTGAACATTTTATTGTGAGCCCATAAAAGTGGCTTAATACCTCTGACCACGTTGTTGACAGCAGTGACCTGGGGGTCAGAAATGCTTCCTGGGGCGATGCCCATGCTGTCTCCATGTCTTTTGAGCACCTTCACTATCGTTTTGGGCACTTTTTAGGCTTTCTACAGACTGCCGGGGGTGCCGCCGCAAAAATGCTCGGGACTCCCATAGACTAACATTGGGCTCGTTGCTCGGGTCAAGCACCCGAGTAACACGGTGAGCTCGGCCCGAGCTTTGAGCACCCGAGCATTTTAGTGCTCGCTCAACACTAGTGGTTATTAATTTTACAGCAAAAAAAGCGAAGTTAAAACATGACCATTACTACAACGGTTAAAATACAATAACCACCCAAAACATGATATATATCCTATCCTGAGAGGTATGAGGAACCACAGATAGGACGACCCATGCTACAGGACGGGTGAGACTTTTCCAATTTTCTCTCTTTTTTAAAAAGATTGGTTTACATTGCATTGCGCTTTATTATTCACTTGAAAAGAGCTGAATATTAGCTCTATTGTTAAGTTATTGTGCAATATCTAGATTATTATTGAATCTTGCCCAGCCTTCTGAACTAGCTGACTATGGTCACTGTGTGTACTACACAGGGACAAGGGCATTTTGTTGTTTTGTTTTATCTTGTGTGTTTTGGGTGGTTATTGTATTTTAACCATTGTAGTAAAGGTTATGCTTTAACTTCACTTTTTTTGCTGCAAAATTACTGACTAACTAGCGAATCAGGTCTTGGGACTGTTTTTTTGTCTGTGAAGTTGTTTTTGCTTATACATATCTGTTTTACCCTCACTCTGTGTTGTCTAAGTAGTATTATGCCCACTGGAGACCCTCCTGTCTTCACAGGCTGGATCTGAAATAACAAGCACTTTTCACCTATTGTGTCCCCATCAATTTGCTTGTAGATTGTAACTTTGCGAGCAGGGACCTCATTCCTTCTGTAACTGTTTAACCGTCTTACCTTGTACTGAATTTATTGTCTATATGTTTATATGTCTCCGCTTAATTTTAAAGAGCTATGGAATATGTTGGCGCTATATAAATAAAATTATTATTATCCTTATTATTTTTATTATTATTAAATATACACTGTGTGCAGAATTATTAGGCAAGTTGTATTCTAGAGGATTATTTTTATTATTGATCAACAACTATGTTCTCAATCAACCCAAAAGACTCATAAATATCCAAGCTTAATATTTTTGGAAGTTGGGGTGGTTTTTTTTTAGATTTGGCTATCTTAGGAGGATATCTGTTTGTGCAGGTAACTATTACTGTGCAGAATTATTAGGCAACTTAATAAAAACCAAATATAATCCCATCTGACTTGTTTATTTTCACCAGGTAAACCAATATCAGTGCACAAAATTTAGAAATAAACATTTCTGACATGCAAAAACAAAAACCAAAAAAATTAGTGATGAATATAGCCACCTTTCTTTATGATGACACTCAACAGCCTTCAATGCATAGATTCTGTCAGTTGCTTGATCTGTTTTCGATCAACATTGCGTGCAGCAGCCACCACAGCCTCCCAGACACTGTTCCGAGAGGTGTACTGTTTTCCCTTCCTGTAGATCTCACATTTTATGATGGACCACACGTTCTCTATGGGATTCAGATCAGGTGAACAAG
Source organism: Phyllobates terribilis (assembly GCF_046119375.1). Lineage (NCBI taxonomy): Eukaryota > Metazoa > Chordata > Amphibia > Anura > Dendrobatidae > Phyllobates > Phyllobates terribilis. The sequence continues at coordinate 40,992,709 of NW_027362761.1, read as the reverse complement.
GGGGCCATGTCATTATTTTTTCTTCTTTTAGACCTTTACTGGCCAGCCACGCTGTGGAGTATTTGGATGCATGTGATGGAGCATTGTCCTGCATGAAAATCATGTTTTTCTTGAACGATACCGACTTCTTCCTTTACCACTGCTTGAAGAAGTTGTCTTCCAGAAACTGGCAGTAGGTCTGGGAGTTGAGCTTCACTCCATCCTCAACCCGAAAAGGTCCCACAAGTTCATCTTTGATGATACCAGCCCATACCAGTACCCCACCTCCACCTTGCTGGTGTCTGAGTCGGAGTGGAGCTCTCTGCCCTTTACAGATCCAGTCTCTGGCCCATCCATCAGGCCCATCAAGAGTCACTCTCATTTCATCAATCCATAAAACCTTTGAAAAATCAGTCTTAAGATATTTCTTGGCCCATTCTTGACGTTTTATCTTATGTTTCTTGTTCAAAGGTGGTCATTTTTCAGCCATCCTTACCTTGGCCATGTACCTGAGTATCGCACACCTTGTGCTTTTTGATACTCCAGTAACGTTGCAGCTCTGAAATATGGCAAAACTGGTGGCGAATGGCATCTTGGCAGCTTCACTCTTGATTTTCCACAATTCATGGGCAGTTATTTTGCGCCTTTTTTGGCCAACACGCTTCTTGCGACCCTGTTGGCTATTTGCCATGAAACGCTTGATTGTTCGGTGATCACGCTTCAAAAGTTTGGAAATTTCAAGACTGCTGCATCCCTCTGCAAGACATCTCACAATTTTGGACTTTTCAGAGCCCGTCAAATCCTTTTTCTGACCCATTTTGCCAAAGGAAAGGAAGTTGCGTAATAATTAAGCACACCTTTTATGGGGTGTTGATGTCATTAGTCAACACCCTCCTCAATACAGAGATGCACATCATCAGATTTACTTAATTGGTAGTTGGTTCTCAAGCCTATGCAGCTTAGAGTAGGACAACATGTATAAAAAGTATCATGTGATCAAAATACTCATTTGCCTAATAATTCTGCACACAGACATGATATCAGAGTATATGCATAATATAGACCAAGTGAGCACGCTACAGACCCTTCACACCAATCCAAAGCGCGTTTCACTTCCACTTCGAAAGGGAGTGTTATGGAGGGGTATTGGCTGGTTAATATAGTGTGAATACAGCTGCCGCAAATAGGTAATCAGGGGAAACGTCGCCTTATTGGGTGCTGCCGCGTGGGCATGGGCATGGCATCTGTTGTACGCCGGCAGCAAGATGTGTATCAATGAAGTGCAACAATGTCGCCATTCATGATGTGGACCAGCTAGCCAGTCAGGAGCCAAGCTCAGTGCATGTGCAGGGTGGCGCACAATGATCCCCGCAGCCATCTTTAAAATGGGAAAAAGAGTTAGTGAAGGTAATTAGTGATAATATAGCTTTAGATCACTATGCACAAAGGGGCACAGCCATCTTTAATTGGAAGGGGAATTGGCAGAATAATTAAAAAAAAAATATATGTTGAAAATGTGTAGAGAAAATGGTGATATTGTGAATAAAGAAAAATATGAATGTAAATGATCTAATGATGGTGAAAAAACCTATTAAATGAGAAATAAAGGAAAAAAAGTTTCTATGTGTGTATGTATATATGTGTAAATGTGTGTACATAAATAAAAATACAAATAAAGTTGAAAACAAAATAATGAAATAAAAAAATGTGTGAGTGAATGCTGAAAGAAAAAGATTATTCTCCCTAAAGGGAACAATTTCTTGTTGTATAAAAGTATATACAAATATAATAATAAATGTGAGTATGTGTAAAAAAATGTTTATTTTTCTTTTTCCTTTCCTTTTCTTTTTTTTCTTTTTGTAAAATTATTATATACATGCACACTTATACATACATATAAAAACATATTTTTGTGTTGTATTCTATGTCCTAGAAAAAATCTAAAAAGAAAATAATTTTATTATTATTGATAACACACAATCTAGACAACTAAAAAACTCACATTTTTGTAAATATTTTATTATATCATTTCATGGGACAACTCTGTACATATGACACTTTGATATAATGTAAAGTAATCAGTGTACAGCTTGTATAACAGTGTACATTTGGTGTGCCCTCTAACTAACTCAACACACAGCCATTAATGTCTAAACCACTGGCAACAAAATGAGTACACCCCTAAGTGAAAATGGCCAAATTGTGCCCCTAGTGTCAATATTTTGTGTGGCCACCATTCTTTTCATGCACTGTCTTAACTATCTTGGGCATGGAGTTCACTAGAGCTTCCCGGTTGCCACTGGAATCCTCTTCCACTCCTCCATGACGACATCACTGAGCTGATGCATGTTAGAGACCTTGCCCTCCACCTTCTATTTGAGGATGCCCCACAGTTGCCCAATAGGTTTTATGTCTGGAGACATGTGTAGCACCCTGAGGATTCGGCTGCTACAGGGGTATTGCACCTCAACCCAGAGGTGTGATATTCCACTCCCGGGCAAGGATGGAGTGTGGAACTGAGCTCGGTAGGCTGCATGCACTACATACATCCCATTTCCGAGGAACAGGCCGACGGTACTCCCACTTAGAAATGTGCAGGTACGACCGAGTCTGTTCCTGGCTGGAGTGGGAGGGGGGTGGTACATCCCAAGTAGTGTAGGGGCAGATAGGGGGAGCAGCCTGGGTAAAGATAGGAGCTCATTGGGTGCTGGTCACCTGAGCTCACACATAGAGGGTGTATATAAGGTGGGCACCAACTAAGAACAGGGTCAGTCTGCTGTAGAGGAGGAGTGAGTCAGCCTTTTGCAAAGAGTCAGTTGCAGAGAGAAAGTCAGCGAGCGGAGGAGAAGAGAGACCCAGAGTGAGAGAGGAGAAAGAGAGACCCAGAGGGGGAAACAGAAGAAAAGAACTCCAAGAACCCAACTTAAATCCCCGGGTGAAGAGTCGGCACAGGGTACCGGAACCCAAGCTGGTGGGGGCAAAAACACTCCCCAGCCAGAGACCGGAGACCGTGGGCAGCGTTTGTCACGGTCACCCACCACATCCACCACGAAGGCATACCACGAGGAGGGTCAGGGAGCCCAAGGCCAAGGGTCTCCCAACAGAAGGCCCGAGGGAGCTGGACCTGGGTGGATCAATAGTGGGGACGGCCAGAGAAAGGACAGAAGGAGAGCTCAGGGTCACGCTCCGGACTTATTTGGGGGTTGGCTGGATCCAGAACCTGGTGGACGCAGCACGGCTCGGGAGGTCACTCGAAGCTGGAGTGACCAGAACATCAGCAGTGAGTAAACATCCTAAACTGCATAACCCGACTCTGTCTCTGATTGCCGTCTACACTGCATCGCCACAACCCCCATCCTCTGCACCTGATCCCCCTGAGGCTATACCCCACCCGTTGGGGGTTATATCACCAAAGCTGCACCTACACCACCAGCCTCAGCGGACCCTGCTGCAGCGGCGGCCACAGTGACCGCAACACAACGGGTGGCGTAGTCGACATTAAGAACTTAGTAACATCTGTAGGACTGCCACATACAACTGAGTTTGACACCCTGGGCACGGACCGGGTCACAGCCACTCGGAAGACTACAACTCCCATCTGATCCGGCTCCGGATATTCCCCCTAAAGAATATGGCCCAGGGGGCGCGTCAACTTTGGCGTAGTCGGCAGGATTACGTGCCCACAACAACCGGGTACTGCGTGTCTGAAGAAAAGAATGAGTTTACCTCAAAAAGAAGTCTCCTGCCGGTTCCGGAGGGTCCCCGCCATCGGACCCCATCACGAGTCGATTCCAGCCGGTTGTCCGCCATTAACCGCGTTTTCCCGCCATCTGCAGAGTTTCCCGCCACTGGGAAGCGATTCCCGCCATTTCCAAAGGTTTCCCGCCTTGGAAGAGCGGACGCCATTATGGGCGTGCCAGAGGGTGGCGAGAGGCCACCTCCCATCGTGGGCCAGGACCGAAAATGGCGCCAAAAATGGAAACCGCCCCCACCAACAGAGACTGTGATGCTAGAGGTGTCTGTCAGCGTGAAAGAACTGCCCCTGGAGCTGACAGTCACCAAGTGGCCCCGGGACCGCCCTCGAGGTGGGAGGAGACGAAAGGAGAGAACAAAGATGGGTGCCGCCTGGAGCAGTCTAGAGCGAGCGCACCCGGAGGCAAGAAGCCTGGAGAAGAGTATCGGAGGAGCTTACCCGGAGATGGCGAGAAAGCAGAGCAGCACCGGCCCGTTGGCCAGGAGCCTGCTAGAAACCGAGGAGGGAGAGCAGAGCAGCACCGGCCCGCTGGCCAGGAGCCTGCTGGAGACGACTGTAGGAGAGCAGAGCAGCACCGACCCGTTGGTCAGGAGCCTGCTGGGAACAACGACCCCACTAGGACTAGTGGAGGTCCTAGCACAGCTCCCCCGAGACCGGGAGTGTGCACAGACCGCTCTGGAGGGCCTCGCAAGGAGGATGGCCCGGGTGCAGCGAGAGACGTTGGCGGAGTGGAGCCGTGAGATGGCCCAGCAGACCGAGACCTGTCAGCGGAGCACGCCACCCGAGACGAGGAGACAGACCGCCTCTGAGGATGGCGCGGGAGGACTGAAGGCCGGAGACGGCGCCGAGAAGGGAGCCGAACGAGTGGAGGCAGGTAAAGGGGACGTCTATACCCCAGACCGGGAAACCGCGTGCCTGCCCCAGCTCCCCGTCGCAGAGCCCGAAGTCTATCCTGCCGTGCCCGTCGCTGCAACGTCACCGCCGCAGACTAGGCCTCAAACGGGAGCCGTGACCCCTGTGACGTCACACGCCTCGACCCCGAGCGTGACCAAGCAGGAAGTACCACCAGCCTGGTCGCAAGGCCTAGTACCCCCGGGCGCCGCAATACCAACAGCGCCCCCTACCTCCGCGGAGCCCCCGGCCTGGTCGCAGGGCCAAGTAGCCCAGGGCGCCGCCGTCCTTACGGTGCCCTTCACCTTCCAGATACCCCAGGCCTGGCCGCAAGGCCCGGGCAACCCGGGCGCCACCACCACCGCGCCCATAAGACCAAGAGTGCCGCATCTGGGAGAGGACCTGTATGCCCAGCATACGTGCCCGGATGGGCAGCCATTTATATGGCCACCGGAGTTCCACCATCCCCGACTCCGGAGAGAGAGACCCCTGGATGAACCCCTGATCCCGGCTCCAAAGCCCGTAAAGAGGATCTCGCCCCCGCTAGCGGAAGCACAGTTTGAGTGGGACCCCACCGGAGAAGATCTTATGGGGTTCACTCAAGAGACTCGGGCAGCTGCAGCGGAGCGTGCTGAGTGCTGCCGCCAACAGCTCGAGGACTTCGAGAGGGAGCGGAGAGAGAGGCGGGTCCGGGAACAGCTAGCTCAAGTAAAGAGCGCGGAACAGAAGAGCCGGGCCAGGAGAGACCCCCGTGCAGCGCATAGTCCCCGCACCACCGGGACTGTGATAAAGTTTAACCTGCAGCATGGGTGGGGCTTCATCCGAGACCACCACACCCTAGGCGACGTCTTCGTAACCAGGAGAGACGTTGAGTCCCACCTACCGGAGGGACACAGAGGTCGTGACCTTTACATCGGGGACGAGGTCACCTTCACCCGGCACAAGTGTGCCAAAGGTCCCTACGCCCTCCATGTGCATCGCCTGACGGAGGAAGAGCTGCGGTGTGAGGAGGAAGAACAAGAGGACCCGGACGGGTCTGAAATTAGAGCCAAAGGTAACCAAAAAGCAAGAGCAGGAGGACGCCGTCGCTAAGGACAGCGAAGCAGAAGCTGTAGATAGTTGCCCGTCGGGGCACAGTAAACTGAAACCGTGAACTGAAACTGAAACTGTTGCTGTTGCTAATATAGTCCCCGTTGGGACCAGAGAATTGAACTGTTTACCCGTATTTCCCTTAATCCCACTGGCCGAGGACTGAGAGCGGCCATATCCCTGTAAATAGTTGCGCGTCCTAAAGCGCCCCCTACCGGTTTTATAGGAAAACCATTTTTCCAAAGACTGTCGCACTTTACCCGGTCACACATTGCACAGTGACCGGAGGAGGAGCCAGAGACGACGAGAATGTTTAATGCTGCTAATTTATATAATGTTTTATATGTTTTATATGTTTGATATGTTTATGAAAAATTTTGTATGTGATGTGATGTTTTTGTCTTACAGCCCGAGGACGTGCTGTGATTTACCAGGGGGGAATGTAGCACCCTGAGGATTCGGCTGCTACAGGGGTATTGCACCTCAACCCAGAGGTGTGATATTCCACTCCCGGGCAAGGATGGAGTGTGGAACTGAGCTCGGTAGGCTGCATGCACTACATACATCCCATTTCCGAGGAACAGGCCGACGGTACTCCCACTTAGAAATGTGCAGGTACGACCGAGTCTGTTCCTGGCTGGAGTGGGAGGGGGGTGGTACATCCCAAGTAGTGTAGGGGCAGATAGGGGGAGCAGCCTGGGTAAAGATAGGAGCTCATTGGGTGCTGGTCACCTGAGCTCACACATAGAGGGTGTATATAAGGTGGGCACCAACTAAGAACAGGGTCAGTCTGCTGTAGAGGAGGAGTGAGTCAGCCTTTTGCAAAGAGTCAGTTGCAGAGAGAAAGTCAGCGAGCGGAGGAGAAGAGAGACCCAGAGTGAGAGATGAGAAAGAGAGACCCAGAGGGGGAAACAGAAGAAAAGAACTCCAAGAACCCAACTTAAATCCCCGGGTGAAGAGTCGGCACAGGGTACCGGAACCCAAGCTGGTGGGGGCAAAAACACTCCCCAGCCAGAGACCGGAGACCGTGGGCAGCGTTTGTCACGGTCACCCACCACATCCACCACGAAGGCATACCACGAGGAGGGTCAGGGAGCCCAAGGCCAAGGGTCTCCCAACAGAAGGCCCGAGGGAGCTGGACCTGGGTGGATCAATAGTGGGGACGGCCAGAGAAAGGACAGAAGGAGAGCTCAGGGTCACGCTCCGGACTTATTTGGGGGTTGGCTGGATCCAGAACCTGGTGGACGCAGCACGGCTCGGGAGGTCACTCGAAGCTGGAGTGACCAGAACATCAGCAGTGAGTAAACATCCTAAACTGCATAACCCGACTCTGTCTCTGATTGCCGTCTACACTGCATCGCCACAACCCCCATCCTCTGCACCTGATCCCCCTGAGGCTATACCCCACCCGTTGGGGGTTATATCACCAAAGCTGCACCTACACCACCAGCCTCAGCGGACCCTGCTGCAGCGGCGGCCACAGTGACCGCAACACAACGGGTGGCGTAGTCGACATTAAGAACTTAGTAACATCTGTAGGACTGCCACATACAACTGAGTTTGACACCCTGGGCACGGACCGGGTCACAGCCACTCGGAAGACTACAACTCCCATCTGATCCGGCTCCGGATATTCCCCCTAAAGAATATGGCCCAGGGGGCGCGTCACATGCTTGGCCAGTCCAGCACCTTTACCCTCAGTTTCATTAGCAAGGCAGTGGTTGATTTGGAAGTGTGTTTGGGGTCGTTATCATGTTGGAATGATGGAACTGTGGCCCAGTTTCTGAAGGGAGGGGACCATGCTCTGCTTCAGTATGTCACAGTATACAGTTAGGTCCATATATATTTGGACAGAGACAACATTTTTCTAATTTTGCTTCTAGACATTACCACAATGAATTTTAAACAAAACAATTCAGATGCAGTTGAAGTTCAGACTTTCAGCTTTCATTTGAGGGTATCCACATTAAAATTGGATGAAGGGTTTAGGAGTTTCAGCTCCTTAACATGTGCCACCCTGCCAAGAGCTATAACTTTTTTTGTATTCGTATAGCTGTATGACAGCTTGTTTATTTTTTTGCGGGACAAGTTGTAGTTTTGAATGACACCATTCATTTTACCATTCAATGTTGAATTGGGGAAAAAATGCAGCTCCGCCATGTTCTTTTGTTATTTTATTTTTACGGCATAAAAAGTAACTGTCGTTTTCATTTTTAACATAGATGAGACATAGAGCATTAATACTGTTTTCTCCTTACTGGATACACTCACTACTACATGTAGCAGAAGGTGCCCACAAGAGATACAGGGGATAATGGTGACTTCTCATTAGTCAGTGGAGTTCTTCTTTAATGTCTATTTTTACTTTCTAGGTGACAAAGGAGACCTGCACCATGATCCGTGCTCAGCAGCATGCGGTAAGCAAATCAGAATTCAAATATGTTCTTCACATGTAACATTTCACATCCGGCCCCAGAAACCATTGGGATCCATTAATAAGGCCAAGGTTATGAGAGTCAGACTCTGCGTCATTAGGGGTTCTATAACTTTTCTTATGTGACCGGAGATTTATATGAGGTCACATGTTTCATGGATTGGAGAATTGTTGCTGTCTTACTTGTAATTTAAAGTGTCATCTCCCATCGTGTTTGTTCCCTATTCCAGGAATATAAAAGAACAGATCTTTGTATTGTCCATTATATAGTGATATGACGTCATGCATCATTTTTCCAGACTAAATACCCCTCTTTTTAATAGCCATATTTGGTTCCTCATTCCGCCCATTCCATGTATTTGGTTTCTACTTCTGAACACATTCCAGCTCTGGTTACGTGATCACTTATGTTCTCTCTCTTTTTAGTGCATGGCACCGTCCCTCCAAAAACTTCTGAGGATACAGTCATTAAGATTGTTATAGCTGCTGCCATTCTCTTTGTCCTTGCAATAATCATTGTTGCCATTGGTGTCATCTATTGGTAAGTATAGTAAGATGATTTATGGGCTACACATGAGTTTGTAGAGGAAATGTCACATCTTCAGGTTACTCCAGTAATGGGAATATTTTAATGTAGACTTCTTGTGGCTCACACATGTCACCCAAAGGTTTGTGCCCTGTGGGTAACTGATGGATATAATTTATACTTTGTAGGGTCTCAGGTAGGCATTAGGTATCGTTAACACAGTCAATGTGGTTTGGTCCAATCAGTGCAGTTTTATTGCTTTCATAAAACTCCAATGATTCAAAACCAAAAACAGCCTCTTCTGGGCATAAATGTATCATAGCAAATAAACAGTTCATTTAGCAGGGTACATATTTTAGAGCAGGCTCACCCAAACCCAAACAGATTATCCGTTCTCCCAGAGAAAAGTTCATACACAGAAGAGGCACGATCCCACGAATCTTGATATCCCCTTCAGCCCCAACTCTGGTCACAGTTCACACTGAAAAGGCTGTAGCTTCAACACGGTTCTCTGCAACTCCAGCACACAGACTACTCAGCTTTCCAAGCTGACCCATGCAGTCTTCATTCAGAGAGATCTCAACACGTCTCTCTCTCAGCTATAGGTCACATTTTGGCTGACTCAGCTCCAGCACACTCAACGCTGCTTCATCCAGCAGACTGACACACCTAGTGAACACAGGCCATGGTTTTAGTAAAACATGCTAGGCTAACCCTGTCCTTAATTTGTGATTTACAATGTGACTTTTATTTTTGCAATTTTATAGCTATCTGAAAAAGAAGCCAATGAAAGATGATGAAAGCCAATATTGCGCCGATGATTTTAAAGAGAGCAACACCAAACTAAATGGTAACTATAGCTTGACAAATCTGACATTAAAGAAGCACTCCAGCTAAATATGTATTGTGTAATCCAGCTAAATATGTATTGTGTAATCCCTTCTAGATATATCAGTGGTGTAGGGTACAAGTGATAAAATACTTACCATTTGCCATCTTTTCTGGTTTCCAGCGCAATTCTGGTTGTCTTCTGAACCATACGACCGCTATTCAGCTTTGTCAGTCACACAGCGTCTTATGTGTGGCGTGGTAACGATTTTCCCAATGTAAGCCTATGAGACTCAGAGCGAGGTTCCATATACTTACATAGAGACAGCAACTTCCAGTCCACACAAAAGAAAGACAGTCCGATTTACAGTCACATGATTCAGCAGAGGACTGGAGCTGTGCTGCAAACCGGAGAAGACAGCGATCAGTGTTTTACCATATACACTACACTACTGATTTGTGCAGAAGTGATTAGCAATAATAATTTAGCTCAGAGTGCTTCTTTGATATTGGCAGTTATTGTCGGCTTTTATATTACATGGAAGCAGTGTGCATTGTGAAGTCTGTTACTTACACCGAGGACCTTCCGATTTGTCTTCTTCAATGTATGAACTGTATTTAATAGAAAAACAACATTATAGAAAAAACTTATCTTGTTAGAAAATGATCCCTAGACAGAGTAGAAACATAATGGAAGCTGTTATTTTAGAAATGTTGATTTCAATGTTCTGTGTTCTAGGAAAACATGAGGACTACATAGCAATCACAATTGATGATTTTCCTCATGGATCCAGGAATGAACAGATAGACGTCCTCTCAGGACCCCCTGATGTAATAACCAATATCAGCCCAGATGAGGATGAGGTCACCTCCTCTAACAGTAAGTTCTCAGGGTTTTTACGAAATATATTTAACAGAAAAACAAACATATAAATAAAAAAAATGATCTCCTATAGGAACTTGTCAGTGAATGAACCTTTAATATACTGGTAGCTAGAGAGGCTCAGCCCCTCTATTATCATAGCTCAATGTACCATTCTAGAGGTTTTAATAACATATATACTGATAATTAGTGTTGAGCCACCCCCGTAGTGTTCGAGTTCGGTTCGGTTCGTCGAACACCCGTGTGTTCGTCGAACTGTTTGTCGAACACCTTCGAACACCGTTAAAACCAATGGCAGGCAAACAAAAACACATAGAAACACATAGAAAACACCTTCAAAGGTGTCCAAAAGCAGACAAACTGCTCAGAAGACACAACTAACACATGGAAAAGTGACAAGTACATATAGTCATGAGAAAAGAAAAGAGGTGGAGGAGTAAAAGGAGGGGGAGACACAGATATAGGCATGTCATGCCCTTCTAAAATCCAAAAAGTGAGAAGCCGACACGTTCAGTCCGCTCCTGCCCGTGCCACCTCCGTGTCGCCGGGTTTGTGCCAGAGCCGCGGTGAACCCTGACGGCCAGCCCCCCTCTCCCAATACTGGTGCCTGTCCGCTGGTGGGTCGAGCGAGCCCCCCTGTGGTGGAGGCAGCTCTAAGCTTTTTAATTTAAATTGTCTCTCTAATTTGAATGAATACACTTTAAATCCATTTACAAGGATCTATTGGAGGGCAAGTCTCATGCCAGCAGCCGCGTAATTCCAGCTCCAGTAGCGTCCACTAAAGCTGCTGCAGTTAAAAAGCTTTTATAAGGATCGAGCTCGGCTGTCCACCGCAAGGCATCCTACTGCCAGTCCCAGCCCCTATGCCTTGGGGTGCCTCCTGATGCTCTTCACTGAGTATCCCGTGGTCCCGAAGCATTTCCTTTGAAAAAATTAAGTGTCCAAACTACAGGTGGTGTAGCTTGCTTAACAGCCGGGATAATCCGCTGACTAGCAGACACTGCTACTAGGCACAAAGTATTTCCTGGGCTAGATGCAGTTAAAAATTTGTAATTAGATACTCTCGTTGGATGCTGAGAAAGCATTCCATAGAGTCTCCTGGCACGCCATATATGATTCTCTTAAAAAGCTTGGGGTAGGGGTCTAGGGGACCCTTTTATAGCCAAAATCACGGCCCTGTATCGCAATACGTCACCTAGGCTGAAGATAAATGGAACTGTAGCACCCTGAGGGCTCGGTTGCTACAGAGGTATTGCACCTCACCCAGAGGTGTGATATCTCACTCTCAGGTAAGGATGGAGTGTGGATCAGGACCCGACACCTGCATGCATTACACCACATTGCCGTGGGGCAGGGCGACCAATATGCCCCTGAGATGGGCACGACAGTCCCTGTCCCTGGCTGGAGTGGGGGGAGGGAACACTGAGGAAGGGGAACCCTGTAGTGCAGGAGCAGGGAGGAAGCAGTTCCTGGGTGCATTGAGAAGGGAGTATAAAAGGTGGGCACCATCTTAGTTCAGTGCAGAGAAGTCTGAGCAGAAGTGGCAGGGAGCAGGGGCTCTGCATGAGCTCTGCTCCGGAGGCGGGACTAGTAACAGAGGCCCAGGCCTGGAAGAGGGAGAAGGAAGGAAGAGGAGCGGAGAAGGCTCCAGGAACGAGGAACGAAGGGATCCCAGGGGTGCGGACGGGGGAGTCGCCACCGCACGCCCGAATCCACCTGCATGGAGGGGTCAGGCCAAAGGGGGAGACCGGTCCCCGAAACTAGTGGAGGCAGGAAACGACCCTCAGCTAGAAACCGGAGGCTGTGACATTTTATGTGGCGCAGCCCCTCGCTACACCCGCTAGGAGGGCAGCACATAGGGTCAGGGAAACTGGCGCCAAGTTTACCAAGAGGAGGCCCGAGGCAGCCGGACAGAAGGGTTGGTAAGAAAGGCCAGACAAAGGACACACAAAGGGGGTCCTGTGAAGCGCTCCAAAGTTATCTGGGAGTTGTCTGAGCCCCTCACCTGGTGAGCACAGTACGACGTGGGCAACCGTTACCTGCAGACGTGGTCTGGATAATAAGAACTGTGAGTAAAGGCCCTGGACTGCATCACTGACTCCGTGTCGTTACTGCTGCTGCCCTGCACCATCACCCCCATCCTCCGCATACACTGCCCTGAGGCTATACTCCTCCCGTGGGGAGTTATGCTACGCTCTGCTGCACCCACAACACCAGCATCAGCGATCTGCCCTGCAGCGGCGGTTCACTCTGACCGCAATCCACGGGTGGCGTAGTCGGACATTTAAACATCAAAACCACATAAATAGTTCCGCCACTGGTTTGACCACCCTGAGCCACGGAACCGGGTCGCCGCCACGAAGACTACAACCACCAGCATCCACCAAAAAGGGTCCGGCTCCGGGTGTCCCAAGGCCCAGGGGGTGCATCAGAACATTTTCATCACCTTTCACAATCACCAATGGGACAAGGCAGGGATGTCCTCTGTCCCCTCTCTTATATATCCTAGTGACGGAGCACCTGCTCTCATCAATTCGCCATAACCCCAATATTAGGTGGATTGAGGTGGGAGGCACCGAGTACAAGTGCTCTCTATTTGCTGATGATGTACTAGTATATATCACTCAATCACATATATCCATCCATGCTGTTATGGCTGAAATAGATCACTTTGTTACATGGTCAAATTTTAAAATCAATGCAGCGAAGTCTGAGGCCCTCGATGTCTCCCTCCCCAAGTCCATATAGGATTCCATCCAGTCCAACTTTCCCTTTGCCTGGCCCTCACAGGGTATCAAATACTTAGGAATTCCTATTCATAGAGACCTCTCCCATCTATGTTATCTTAATTTTGGGCCCTTTATTGAACAACTCCATACAGACCACGGTTGGCAAGTTAGAACTGTAAGATTCACTACGTGAACCACTGGTGTTTTGTGGAAAAGCACATGTACACTGTGTTCCAAATTATTATGCAAAAAGTGTTTAGGAGTGATAAGGGAAGAATTTGTTTGTTTGTCAGTTAAACTCATTGATGGTGATGTGTGTCAGGGCTCTTTATATCACTGTAAGCAATTGTAGACACCTGTGCTAATTAGTTTGGCAGGTGTGTCCAATGAAAGGCAAGACTACTTAAGAAGGCTGTCTCACATTATTAAGCAGCCTACATTTTCTGCCAAAATGGGAAAGAAAAAGGATGTGTCGGCTGCTGAGAAGCAACAAATTGTGGAGTGTTTAGGTCAAGGCATGACTACAATCAACATTGTGCGATGATCAGGATGAAGTGTCTTGGCAATCAAGAAGTATGTAGCTGATTCACAGTACACACGTGTGCGTGCTGATAAGGGCAAATTGAGGACTCTTTCCTACAGGCAATTACGTCAGGTTAAAAGAGCAGCGGCAAAAAAGCCTTGTCATAGCAGCAGACAAGTTTTTGAAGCTGCTGGTGCCTCCAACGTCCCCCGAACAACAAGATGCAGGGTCCTTCAGAGGTTTGCAGCTGTGCATATGCCATCCTGTCGACCTCCTCTATCCACTTCACACAAGCAGAAACGGCTCCAGTGGGCCAAACATTACATGAAGACTGATTTCAAAACTGTTTTGTTCATGGATGAGTGCCGTGCAGCGCTCGATGGTCCAGATGGATGGAGTGGAGGATGGCTGGTTGATGGACACCCCACGCAAACACGGCTACAGCGCCAACAAGGAGGAGGTGGAGTAATGTTTTGGGCTGGAATCATGGGGAGAGAGATTGTCGGCCCCTTTAGGATCCCTGAAGGCGCTAAAGATGAACTCCATAATGTATGTGGATTTTCTCAAACAGCACTTCCTGCCATGGTTCAAGAAGAAGAACCATGTATTTCACAGCAAGATCATTTTTTTGCATGATAATGCACCATCTCATGCTGCACATAAAACATCTGCATCTCTGGCTGATATGGGCATAAAAGGGGACAAACTTATGGTGTGACACCCATGCTCCCCTGACCTCTACCCCATTCAGAACCTCTGGAGCATCATCAAAAGGAGTGTCTATGATGGCGGGAGGCAGTTTACATCTAAGCAACAGCTCTGGGAGGGTATTCTGTCCTCATGCAAACCAATTGAAGCAGAAACCATCCAAAACCTGACAAATTCAATGGACGAGAGAGTTCAGAAGCTCCTTTCGAACAAGGGGTCCTATGTGAAAATGTAACATCACCTAGAATAAAGTTTTGAGTTGAAAACTGTTTGATTTCAGTTTCTAATAACCTGCTAATGCTTATAATTTCAAAAATGACCGTTTTTTTGGTCTTTATTAAAATGAAAAGGTTGATCGAAAAGTTTGGGGGATCTAAGAGTGTGGCAACCCAGTAGTCATGATTAGTGTTGAGCGATACCTTCCGATATCGGGAAATATCGGATCGGATTGGATCGGACCGATACCGAAAAAGTATCGGATATCGCCGATTCCGATACCGGAAACCAATGCAAGTCAATGGGACATAAATATCGGAATTAAAATAAACCCTTTCTTTCCTTGTAGGTTATTTCTACATGAAGGAAAACAACTAAGAATAATGTAGAATGTATTGGGGGAGGTGGGGGAGACAATAAAGGCATAGAGGTTTAGCCCAGTCAAATGGAATAGCAGGAATTACTATTTTTTTATTATGTTCTGAGTTACGGAAATATTAACTATGTTAAGTATTTTTATATTTTGTCAGATATTTATGTTTCACTACTTCCATGCTCTTCACCTTCTTTTTTACTTCTCCCACACTTTCTCCTTCATCATCCTCAACATCTTTTTCATCCACTTCTTCTTCACCTTCTTCTTCTTCACCTTCTTCGTATTATTCTTTTTTTTACATTCTTCATATTCTACTTCTTCATCTTCTTCATATTCTTCTTCTTCATCATATTCTTATTTGTGACAGGCATTCCTGTAGTTGTTATCTATAAAAGGTTGGACATTACACCTTTCGTTCTGCCCGTCACAAAAGATTTACAACAGGATTTGTCCGCGTTCAGTTTGGCCTGCAGCAGCAGGTCTTTTCCAGGGGCACCACGAGGAGGAACGGACTCACCCCCATACACTGCTTAGTCATCTTCTGCTTATAATTTAGATATTATCTTTTGCTCTGATTTTTAGTCTTATGCTTAATGTTCTTCCGCTTTTTGTTCTGCAGCTTCTTGTATTTCTGCTTCTTGGTTTTCTGTCTCTTGTTCTTCTGTATCTTGGTGCTTGTCTTCTCTTCTTTGTCTTCTTGGTCAACTTCTTCAGGGTCATCTTCTTGGTCTTCTTCGGGGTGGTCTTCAGGGTCGTCGTCTTCGGGGGTCCTCGTCTTCGGGGTCCTCGTCTTCTTCGGGTTGGTCTTCTGGGTCCTCGTCTTCGGGGTCCTCGTCTTCTTCGGGGTGGTCTTCAGGGTCCTCGTCTTCTTCGGGGTGGTCTTCAGGGTCCTCGTCTTCAGGGTCATTGTCTTCGGGGTCCTCGTCTTCTTAGGGTTGGTCTTCAGGGTCCTCGTCTTCAGGGTCCTCGTCAGGGAGATCCAGAGTGATTACCAAGAACCATTTCAAAAAGCTTGAACTTGGAAATGTAGCAGAAGGTACAAGAAAGCTGAGGAACTACCGAGGACCAGCTGACGGTACTGGAACCCGGATGGGTAGCAGAAGGTACAAGAGCCAATGGAACTACCGAGGACCAGCTGATGTTACTGGAACTCGGTTACTAAGCAGGAGGTACCTGTGCCAGAAAGCACTACCAAGGACCAGCAGACGTTGGTGGAACTTGGATACCGAGAAGGAGGCACCTAATCCAAAGGCACTGCCGAGAACCAGCTGACGGTACTGGAACCCGGATGGGTAGCAGAAGGTACCCATGTAAAAAAAAGTTCAAGGCCGCGAGCCGGCCGCAGTTACCAAAACCCACAGTCCTACAGGGGGTGCTTGTCCTATTGGCACTATGGAACCAGCCTTCATTGCCAGATCCCGCAGCCCACATAGGAGTCACCTAAACTGCAGGCACCATAGAGTCGGCTAACCCGACCGCAACACGACAGGACAACGCATTGGAGGCAAAGTGACGTTGACACTACCCGGAAACAGCTGGCGTGCTGGAACCAGGCTGGGCAGGAGGGAGTACCCGTGCCAAAGACACTGCCGAGAACCAGCTGACGGTACTGGAACCCGGATGGGTAGCAGAAGATACAAGAGCAAATGGAACTACCGAGGACCAGCTGACGGTACTGGAACCCGGATGGGTAGCAGAAGGTACAAGAGCCAATGGAACTGCCGAGAACCAGCTGGCGGTGCTGGAGCCCAGGCTAAATACTAAAAACAGAGGAGCCAGAGGTGTATTTGGAGGAGGTTTTAAATCCGTAGTACAGTGGATGTGGACAAAGCAGGAGAATTTGCCGGACACACAGCTGGGGATCAGCTGACGTTACTGAACCCCAATAACACTGGAGCAAGCGTTGACTGTGCAGACGGCACTTCTGAGCAGCAACTAGCGGTATTGGAGCCCAGGGTAAATACTAAAAACGGAGGAGCCAGAGGTGTAATTGGAGCAAGTTTTAAATAAGTAGCACAGTGAATATGGACAGAGCAGGAGAAATTGCCGTGAACACAGCAGGGGAACAGCTGACGTTACCGAACCCCAATAACACCGCAGCAAGTGTTGACTGTGCAGACGGCACTTCCGAGCGCCAACTGGCGGTGCTGGAGCCCAGGGATAAGAATGAAAACAGAGGAGCCAGAGGTGTAATTGGAGCAACTTTAAAATGTGTAGTACAGTGGATGTGGACAAAGCAGGAGAAATTGCCGTCCGTACAGCAGGGGAACAGCTGACGTTACCGAACCCCAATAACACGGCAGCAAGTGTTGACTGTGCAGACGGCACTTCTGAGCAGCAACTAGCGGTATTGGAGCCCAGGGTAAATACTAAAAACGGAGGAGCCAGAGGTGTAATTGGAGCAAGTTTTAAATAAGTAGCACAGTGAATATGGACAGAGCAGGAGAAATTGCCGTGAACACAGCAGGGGAACAGCTGACGTTACCGAACCCCAATAACACGGCAGCAAGTGTTGACTGTGCAGACGGCACTTCCGAGCGCCAACTGGCGGTGCTGGAGCCCAGGGATAAGAATGAAAACAGAGGAGCCAGAGGTGTATTTGGAGGAGGTTTTAAATCAGTAGTACAGTGGATGTGGACAGAGCAGGAGAAATTGCCGTCCGCACAGCAGGGGAACAGCTGACGTTACTGAACCCCAATAACACGGCAGCAAGTGTTGACTGTGCAGACGGCACTTCCGAGCGCCAACTGGCGGTGCTGGAGCCCAGGGATAAGAATGAAAACAGAGGAGCCAGAGGTGTAATTGGAGCAACTTTAAAATGTGTAGTACAGTGGATGTGGACAAAGCAGGAGAAATTGCCGTCCGTACAGCAGGGGAACAGCTGACGTTACCGAACCCCAATAACACGGCAGCAAGTGTTGACTGTGCAGACGGCACTTCTGAGCAGCAACTAGCGGTATTGGAGCCCAGGGTAAATACTAAAAACGGAGGAGCCAGAGGTGTAATTGGAGCAAGTTTTAAATAAGTAGCACAGTGAATATGGACAGAGCAGGAGAAATTGCCGTGAACACAGCAGGGGAACAGCTGACGTTACCGAACCCCAATAACACCGCAGCAAGTGTTGACTGTGCAGACGGCACTTCCGAGCGCCAACTGGCGGTGCTGGAGCCCAGGGATAAGAATGAAAACAGAGGAGCCAGAGGTGTAATTGGAGCAACTTTAAAATGTGTAGTACAGTGGATGTGGACAAAGCAGGAGAAATTGCCGTCCGCACAGCAGGGGAACAGCTGACATTACTGAACCCCAATAACACGGCAGCAAGTGTTGACTGTGCAGACGGCACTTCCGAGCGCCAACTGGCGGTGTTGGAGCTCAGGGATAATACTGAAAACAGAGGAGCCAGAGGTGTAATTGGAGCAACTTTAAAATCTGTAGTAGTGAGAATGTGGACAGAGCAGGAGAAATTGCCGTCCGCACAGCAGGGGAACAGCTGACGTTACTGAACCCCAATAACATGGTAGCAAGTGTTGACTGTGCAGACGGCACTTCCGAGCGCCAACTGGCGGTGTTGGAGCTCAGGGATAATACTGAAAACAGAGGAGCCAGAGGTGTAATTGGAGCAACTTTAAAATCTGTAGTAGTGAGAATGTGGACAGAGCAGGAGAAATTGCCGTCCGCACAGCAGGGGAACAGCTGACGTTACTGAACCCCAATAACATGGTAGCAAGTGTTGACTGTGCAGACGGCACTTCCGAGCGCCAACTGGCGGTGTTGGAGCTCAGGGATAATACTGAAAACAGAGGAGCCAGAGGTGTAATTGGAGCAACTTTAAAATCTGTAGTAGTGAGAATGTGGACAGAGCAGGAGAAATTGCCGTCCGCACAGCAGGGGAACAGCTGACGTTACTGAACCCCAATAACATGGTAGCAAGTGTTGACTGTGCAGACGGCACTTCCGAGCGCCAACTGGCGGTGTTGGAGCTCAGGGATTACAGTTCAGGTGGTAGAAACATGAACAGAACAGGAGACCTGGATACTGTTGCCAACCAATTATTTATTCTGGAAGAGGACTGGCAAATTCATGAGAGATCCAGGCCTTGTTCATTTTGAGAAAAGTAAGCCGGTCAACGTTATCGGAGGATAGTCGCATGCGACGGTCTGTTAGTACACCACCTGCGGCACTAAAGACGCGTTCCGATAATACACTAGCAGCAGGGCAAGCTAGCACCTCCAGTGCATACTGACTAAGCTCTGGCCATGTATCCAGCTTACAGACCCAAAACTTGAAGGGAGAAGAGCCGTCTGGGAGTACACTAAGAGGGCAAGACATGTAGTCTGTCACCATCTGACGGAAACGTTGCCTCCTGCTGACTGGAGCCGTCTGTGATGGTGTAGACATTTGTGGCGGCGGGGACACAAAACTTTGCCACATTTCGGCCATACTGGTCTTGCCCTGTGCTGAGGCGCTGCTTCTGCTCCCTCTTTGTGCAGAGCTTCCTCCACTGCCTCGACGCACTGAGCTGCTTTGTAAAGCACTAGCAGCACTGCGCTCGGTTGGAATGGAGAACATGATGGAATGCACCAGTGCGTCTTGGTACTCCCGCATTTTACGCTCCCGGTTCAACGGTGTTATGAGGCTTTGTAAGTTGTCCCGGTAGCGAGGATCTAGGAGGGTGGACACCCAATTTATCAGCCGTGTTGAGAATGTGGGCGATGCGGCGGTCGTTTCTCAGGCACTGCAGCATGAAATCAACCATGTGCTGCAGACTGCCAACTGGCCAAGAAACGCTGTCCCCTGCTTGAGGCGTGATCTCTGCCTGCTCTGCATCACCCCACCCTCGCTCTAGATACTGACTACTAGAGCATTGTGTACCTCCCTCCTCTGGACAGATGTCTTCCTCATCCATTGACTCCTCCTCATCCTCCTCACAAAGTGCCCCCTGCCTAGGCCTTTGTGAGGAACCACGTTGCGCAGACTGTAGAGAAGCAGATGGCATTTGTGACTCCTCATCCTCCACCTCTTCCAAAACCTCGTCCCTTAGTGCTTGCAGTGTTTTTTCAAGCAGGCAGATAAGGGGGATAGTCATGCTGACTAGTGCATCATCTGCACTCGCCATCCGCGTGGAATAATCGAAGGCACGCAAAACGTGGCAAATGTCCTTCATAGAGGCCCACTCAGTGGTGGTGAAGTGTGAACGGCGCGCACTGCGACTTGTTTGCGCCTGCTGCAGCTGGTACTCCATTACTGCTGCCTGCTGCTCACACAACCTCTCCAACATATGTAACGTTGAATTCCACCTGGTGGGTAGGTCACATATGATGCGATGTTCCGGAAGACATAATCGGCGCTGCAGAGCTGCAATGCGTGATCTTGCATTGCTGGAACGCCGCAAGTGAGCGCACTCTATGTGGACCTTGTGAAGCAGTGCATCAAGATCCGGATAGTCCCTCAAAAAACTCTGCACGACCAAGTTGAGCACATGTGCCAGACATGGGATGTGAGTGAGGTTGCCTAGGCCCGGAGCTGCCACCAGATTTCGGCAATTGTCACACACTACCATGCCTGGCTGGAGATTCGCTGGCACAAACCACACGTCACTCTGCTGCTTGATGGCATTCCAGAGCTCCTGCGCTGTGTGGCTTCGATTCCCCAAAGAAATTAATTTTAATACGGCCTGTTGATGTTTGGCCACGGCTGTGCTCATATCGGTCATCATAACAGGTAACCGTTCACGGGTCGATGTGGAGGTAGACCGTGACGGCTCCTGCAGCGCTGATTCAGAGGAACTGGAGTATGAGGAGGAGTCAATGTGTACAGACTGGATTCCTGCAATCCTTGGAGTTGGCAGAACACGTACAGCGCCACTCTCAAGATCTGTACCCGGCTCCACAACATTTACCCAATGGGCAGTGAGGGAAAGGTATCGTCCCTGTCCATGCTTACTGGTCCACGCATCAGTGGTCAGGTGGACCTTGCTACTGACGGCGTTTTGTAGCGCATGTTTAATTTTTCCCTCCACATGATGTTGCAGGGCAGGGACGGCTTGCCTGCTGAAATAAAAGCGGCTGGGCACGTTGTATTGTGGGACTGCCAATGCCATAAAGTTACGGAATGTGTCAGTCTCCACCAGCCTGAATGATAGCATTTCAAGGGCCAGTAGTTTAGCAATGCCAGCATTCAGAGCCTGTGCTCGGGGGTGGTTTGCCGAGTATGGGCGCCTTTTCTCCCATGCCTGTGCTAACGATGGCTGTAGACTGGCCTGGGAGTGTGAGGATGACTGGGAAAGTGGTGCTGTGGGTGGAATTACACTGTGTCTCTGTACAACAGTGCCAGAGATTCTTCCATGGCGATCCTGTGAGGAAGCCGAACCAGCTGTGTGTGAGCTGGAGGAAGAGGCTACAACACGAGCTGAAGAGGTGGTAGGTAGCGCTGTAGGTTGGCCTAGGTCTTCAGTGTGTTTGTGTAACTCCACCACGTGCTTGGTCCGCACATGTTTCCACATATTTGTGGTATTGAGGTTGCTGACACTTTTCCCTCTTTTCACCTTCTGATTACACAGCTTGCATTTGACAAAGCAAATGTCATCTACAACTGTGTCAAAAAAGGACCAGGCACTGCAAGTCTTGGGAGCGCCCGCTTTGGATTTTGGAAGAGCCATGCTCCTAATGGGTGCCGAAGTGGAGGCTACAGGCAACCAAGTCTGCCCCCTCCCTCTCCCTCCTTTTTGGGCCGTTCGGGGAATCTCTTCCTCAGAGCTGCTCCCACCACCTTCCTGTCCCTCACGCCATGATGGGTCAAGGACCTCATCATCTACACCACCCTCTTCAAACAACTGCTTCTCCTGGGTAGTCTCGACAGCACAGTACGCACCAGAAAGTGGCACCTGAGTCTCATCATCAGATGCGTACTGAGGTGTGCTGCTGACCATAGGCACTGGCCCACCCGCCTCTTCAGATTCAGAGAGACAAAACGGTTGCGCATCACTGCATACTACCTCTTCTTCAAATTCTCGAATTCTGCTTGGCTGGCCCCCTCTTTCCAAGCCAAGAGATTCAGACTGCCTGGGCAATTTGGCAGGTGGTGAAGAGACAGATGGGTGCTCTTCAGTGCTCAGGACCTGAGAGGATCTGGAACTAATTGAAGTCGATGCGTTAGCTGCCATCCATCCGACAACGGCTTCAATTTGGTCCTCGCGCAGCAGTGGGGTACGGCTAGCTCCTACAAAGCTGCGCATAAAGGACTGTTCCCTGGTAAAACTGGGGGATGCTGAGTCACTGGTGCCCGCAGCAGGCACAGAATCCCCACGTCCTCTCCCTGCAGGCACAGAATCCTCACGTCCTCTCCCTGCAGAAACTCCACGCCCACGCCCACGCCCACGACCACATGCCTTACTCCCTGCCTTCTTCATCTTGGTAGACTGATAAAGATAGGCAGAAAAGTACTAAGGGCTTAGTGTGCTTATTCCTGAACAGCTGCTAACAGGTATAAGAAACACTAATTTTATAAAGTGTGGACTAGACTTTAATATGAGCTAATGTGGCCTACACAACTGTAAAGTGGAGTGTTTGGTGAACTTTATTTAGGTTTTTTTTTGTCACAAAAAGACACTGGATGTGCCTAAAGATGTAATAACGATAGTATCACAAACTTTTTGTAGCTATTACAATGTAGGAAGGTAACCTACAATGCAATAGATGAGGCTGCAAAAAATAGGCTAATACTAATCTGGCTGGGGCTGCAGGGCCCAATGCTGCAGAAAGGCTCCTCTATCTACTCCTATATAGTGTGTTTGGAATCAATTTAGCTGAATACGGATGGAACCACCACACTAATAGGAGATATCAGGAAAAATTATGAATTGGCAATAAAGGACAATGTATGAGGCAGTGACACACACTGAGTGCACTACAACCAGACGGGGTTGAAGCACACACTACAGGGTGAGCTGCACTCACACACCAGACCTTGCAGACAGCGGTGAACAGTACAGATGCAGAGCACTGTGCACTAGCGCTGCAAGACCAAAAAAATTTCTCTATCTACTCCTATATAGTGTGTTTGGAACCAATTTAGCTGAATACGGATGGAACCACCACACTAATAGGAGATATCAGGAAAAATTATGAATTGGCAAAAAAGGACAATGTATGAGGCAGTGACACACACTGAGTGCACTACAACCAGACTTGGCTGAAGCACACACTACAGGGTGAGCTGCACTCACACACACAGACCTTGCAGACAGCGGTGAACAGCACAGAGAACTGAGCACTAGCACTGCAAGGCACAGTGATTTAGAAAGTAGCTTGGGTAAAGCAGTATAGAGCAAATAGGTAGCTAAAACTGTCCCTCAGAACAACAGCGTCCTATCCCTAACTGAATTCACAGCAGAGTGAGCTCAAAATGGCGGCGGTGGCTTTTATAGTGCATCATGACATCATTTCAGCAGCCAATCACAGCCATGCCATTAGTTAAGATGCCTACATGCCTAACAGGATGTGCCCACACTTCTTAGGATCCTCATTGGCTGAATAAAATGAAAATGTCTCATTGCATTATGGGAACTTCCGATTCCGGTATACGATATTGCAAAAGTATCGGAATTAAGTATCGGAATTCCGATACCGCGAATATCGGCCGATACCCGATATTTCAGTATCGGAATGCTCAACACTAGTCATGATTACTTCGAATTCTGACAATATGAGGGTCATGTTGCAGGTAGTGCAGCAAGAAGGCACTTATGTGTCTTGCGCATCTCGGAGCCCCAAAATTATTTTCCGGGCTAGATGCAGCTAAAAATTATTATTAATTTTAAATCTGGTGGAGCTTAGTATAGATGGGCTAATAGGATCAGTGCTGCACACTGCTACAAAGCCCAAATTATTTTCCAGTCAAGATACAGATAAACATGATTAGTAATTTGAAAGCTTAAAACGGTTGGTAGGGTGATTTTAACCAATCATCAAGCTTTTACTCTCCCCAGGATGACACAGGGGTAGAAAAGTCGTTTCGGATCCATGATTTGTTCATCTTTATGAACGTGAGTCTGTCTACATTATCAGTGGAGAGCCGCGTGTGCTTATCTGTCAGCATACCACCAGCAGCGCTGAACACACGTTCAGACAGAACGCTGGCTGCGGGGCATGACAAGATCTCCAAGGCGTAAGTGGCTAGCTCCGGTCATTTAACCAGATTGGAAGCCCAAAAAGAGCAAGGGTCCAGTGACACAGTCATGGCTTCAATGTTTACTTGGAGATACTCCTGTACCATCGTCTCTAGGCGTTGACTATGTGTCAGACTTCTTGTCTCCTGTGGCCTTGCAAAGGATGGGCTAAAAAAGTGGTGAAATGATTCCGCAAAATTGATGTTACCAGCAGATACTGTGGTTCTGTTACGGTTTGAGTGCTGAACACTTGACGGTCCCACGGTTGGCAAGTTGGAACTGTGAGATTCACTACATGCACCACTGGTGTTTTGTGGAAAAGCACATGTAAGATTCTGCAACAGTCTCTGCTGATACTCCTGCATGCGTGCATCCCTTTCTATGGCAGGAATAATTTCTGCAAATTTACTTTTGTACCGGGGATCTAACAGTGTGGCAACCCAGTAGTCAGGATTATTTCTAATTCTCACAATTCGAGGGTCATGTTGCAGGTAGTGCAGCAAGAAGGCACTCATGTGTGTTGCGCATCCAGGAGCACCAAGTCCCTGTTGTGTTGGTGGCGAGGTAACAATCATGCTTCCTTCCTCTGTCCTCTCCCCCCAACCTCGCACAACAGAAATGTGATCAAGGTCTCCCTCATCTGATGAGTCTTCCATCAGTTCGTCCTCCACTTCTTCCTGGGCTCCTGCACCTTCCTCACTAGTTTGGCTGCTACCATGCGCCCTGGTAAAACCATCTCCCCCACCCTCACATGCCTGCCGCCTTGGTGCTGCCGACCGTCTGGACCTTGCAGATGTTAGCCCTTCCGCATACAACTCCTCCTCCTCTACTTCCTCCACCTCCTCTTGTGCCACCACCTGACTCCGAATTCTGTTTAACATGTGCTCCAGCATGTAAATCACCGGAATAGTCATGCTGATAATGGCATCGTCAGCACTAAACATCTTCGTCGCCATTTCAAAACTGTGCAGAAGGGTGCATAGGTCCCTGATCTGAGACCACTCCTCCAGCGTGATTTGCCCCACCTCCGGATCTCGTTGGCCCAGGCTATACATCAGAACGTATTGCACCAGGGCTTGTCGGTGCTGCCACAGTCGCTGCAACATGTGCAGAGTTGAATTCCACCGGGTAGGCACATCGCATTTTAGCCGGTGAAGTGGCAGGCCCAACGACTTCTGTAGAGATGTAAGTCGCTGAGCTGCGGGATGCGAACGGCGGAAGTGAGCACACAGCGACCGTGTCCTCTGCAGAAGGCCATCTAGTCTGGGATAGTGGGCTAAAAATTGCTGGACAACCAGGTTCAACACGTGAGCCATACAAGGCACGTGTGTGACATTGCCCCGGCGAAGGGCCGCACCCAGGTTTGCAGCATTGTCGCACACGGCCTTCCCTGGTTTCAGGTCCAGTGGAGACAACCATTCATGAAATTGGTTCTCCAGAGCTGACCACAACTCCTCAGCTGTGTGACTCACATTTCCCAGACATTTCAAAGTAAAAACCGCCTGATGACGTTGAGCCCTACTGCCAGCATAGTAAGGAGGTGTGCAGGATCCCTTCTGCGCAGTTAGAAAGCTTGTGGCATGACCAGACAGGCTTTGGGTGCAGGTGGAAGACCGAGAGGAGGTTGAGGAGGCAGAATCAGTGGAGGAACTTTGACATAAAGAGGATTGACGCACAACTCGTGGGGACGGCAAGACTTGGACAGCAGCCCTTTGTCCTGCTGTCACCATAGTTACCCAGTGCCCAGTCAGTGACATGTAACGCCCCTGTCCATGCCTACTCGTCCAAGTGTCTGTGGTGAAATGCACCCTGTCACACACAGAGTTTCTCAAAGAAGCGGTGATGTTGTGTGCGACATGCTGGTGGAGCGCAGGCACACCTTTCTTTGAGAAGTAGTGCCGACTGGGCATCTGGTACTGGGGCACTGCGACGGACATAAGGTCTCGAAAATCCTCTGTGTCCACCAGGCGGAAAGGCAGCATTTCTGTAGCCAAGAGCTTGCAGATGGTGAAATTCAACCTCTTAGCTTTCTCATGGCTAGGAGGAAATGGTCTTTTACTTGTCCACATCTGAGGGACCGAGGGCTGGCTATTGTGCTTAGACGGGGTTGATAAGGGTGTCCCCGGCAAACTGCCGGTCTGTGAGGAAGATGCAGGCGGACATGTTAGGTTGCCTTGATCCAAAGGTGGTGCTATCGATGTCGGACAGCGCTCAACACCAGCTGGTGTTACCACCTCCAAAGAAAATGATGACCTGCCAATCACGCTGGCTGTTGCGGGTAAAGAGGTGGCAGGTCTGCGCCCCAAAACAGGTGTGACTGCTGTCCCCCCAGTCACAGAGGATGAAGAGGCCGCGGATGCACAAGATATGGCGGACGGTGGTTGGCCCGGCCGGCTAGGCCGCATTGTAGCACACTGAGCTTCCCACTGCAACTTATGCTTCATGTCCATGTGCCGGTTCATGCATGAAGTACTCAAACTATGTATTTTTTGGCCTCTACTTAGCTTTTGCTGACAAATGTTACAGATAACACGAGTTGGGTCATCTTTATCGATCTGAAAAAATGCCCAGGCTATGCAAGGCTTAGCACCCATGCGACCTGAAGAGCCACCACGACTTGTGGTGAGAGGCAGAGCTGTGTTTGAGGATGCAGTTGTTGACGTGCTTCCAGTACTACGTCTCTGTCCAGGAAGGGGCAACCTGACCTCGTCGTCACTAGCATCTTCCTCCACCTCCTCTGCTGACCTCATCTCTTGGCTGACTGTGGGTTGACAGTAAGTGGGATCTCCAACCTCATCTTTGTCGGGGTCGTAGCGACATTCCACTCGTCCTCCAGTCACTCCAAATTAAGGCTATGAGCATGGGTCAACCATTCAAAGAATGAGTCAGACAACAAGCTGGTTCAAACTCAGAGCATGCTCAGAAGGCTACTGGTAAGCCACGATCTCAGCAATGTTCCTCCTTTATTTCCGCATGCACAAACTTAAATACACTACATAATGGGGAGGGGAAAGGGGTTGTTCGGGGCGGGGTAAGCCATAAATGTCTAGTATCCGGCCACTCCTGATTGGTCCATGTCTCCTTAACTCAGTCTCTGGGAAGACAACCGTCAGTTGATGATTCGGTTTCATTTCTCTGAAACAGGTGCTGGCTGATACCGGCGCCATCTTAGCATAAATTTCGATCTAAGTAACACGTAGCAAGGAAAGCTTATTGTTATAAGACACAAAATGGTGGTTAGTACATAAGCAAAGCGTATAAAAGTATAAAAGTATAAAAGTAGAGAAAATATATATTCTTTTTTACCCTGACATTCTCCCCTAAACACTAAGCTTTCCCTTGCTTCGGGGCCTTTGAGACTGTCCATGTGTGGGGAGAGGGGAGGTGGATTTCTTCACCCAATTATCTTAGAAGCTGCCCCCTTATGGGACGCCCCCAAACAATTGAGCCCTACCCTAAATAACACATGGAGTTCTCCCAACTGACCCTAAACTAAATCTCTCAATTGGACTCTGTCATGGGGGTCTGGTCAGGCTTGTTCAAAGGAGTGTATTTCTCCATATCTTCCTTACTGGTATCATCATGTAACAGAGATGTGGTTTCTTGATTCAAAAAGGTCCCGGAGGTTGGAACAGCATTGTTTATAGCTTTCCTGTATAAGGGGACTATACAGCATAGGACCACCAGGCCCAATACTAGTAGACCTCCCATTACTAGACAAGCTTGTTGGAGGAATCCCTTGAGCCCTCCCAACCAACCTGAGAAGAAGGAGGTATCTACCCCCGCATTCGCCTTCACTTCCTCTGCCAGACTTGTTATCATTTGAAGAGCTATCATGGTTTTCCCATTCACTCCAGAGTTCTGGGGAATGTATGTGCAACATTCTTCCCCTATCATCCCACATACTCCACCTTTCTCAGCAAGAATCATATCTATTGCCAATCTATTTTGAAGAGTCATCCTCGTATTGGGCCCTAGTTCCTCAACTATGCCCTGGAAGGCATCTCTGCTGTAATTTATAAATCTCTGTTCAGTGTAATAGACATAGTTTATCCAATCTACATTCCTATTGATCTGTATAGCCGGGATGAGTGAGAGAAATCCAGCAACTACTTGATTCTGGGCCTTGTACTCATCTGGGACCCCCCTAGGGACTCCTATAGAGTCTATATAGACCTTCGGGTCTTCTGCATAGCTCATATGCAGCTGTTCCAGACTTCTCTTTTTCCTGGTCAGTTCAGGAGTTGTTTCCGGGTTCCAGGGCAGGATTCTGAATTGCATGGCTAATTTTACTAGGGTGCACTGTCCGGTCCAGGTGGTGGGAAGCCTGGGTCTGAGTCGTCCATCCCCACAGAGCCAATAACTATCCTATATATATCTAGAATGATTGCTTAGTAGATCAGTGTCCACAGTCTCGTTAGTCTGACAGAAACCGTCTTTGAAAATTCCTAAAGAACGACCGGTAGACTTGTCAGGGGAGTAGCATGTATAATTATCTTTGGTTATTGTTACTTCACCTGGGGTCCGAATTTTTGCCTTGGAGCTAACCAGGGGAATGTATTCAGGACAAGAGCTGTCGTCTAATTTATTTTTCAGCAACTTTAATAAGCAGAGGGTACTATTATGGTCAGCTGGGAAAGCATGGGTGTACAGATGAGTATTGGCGGCTGCACAGGCCACGCAACTTACGGATATGTTCTGGGCTCTAACATTGTACCGTACCCATTCTAACCATAGATTTTTACGGGGATTTACCTGGGTTTCTATGGAGAAAGCTTCTTCCCACCCAAGCCCTGGGATGGGAATGACCTCGTTTAAAATTTTTTGCAGCATAACACCTTCGCTAGATTGACTTGTGTTCAAAGGGGCTGGTGTAGGTTTTGTTTGTATATCTTTTAGCTCTATTATTCCTTGCCTAGGGTTTATAGCACCATTGTAGCTACTCAAAACATATTTCCCCAAATCTCCTGTTTGAGGGTTCTCCAAATTCAGATATAAAGGGAAGCAGTCTTTTTCCCATGAACATTTTGGTCTACGTGCCCACTGTACCTTATCTATAAATCCAGTGCTCAGGGTCATTTGGGTTAATAGAGATCTCCCTTCTCGGTCCTTCCTGTTTACAGCTTCCTTTGGTTTGTATCCCCAGTCAGTATCTCCCGTATTCCACCCCACATCTGACCAATAATAGCAATTTTCGTTTCCTGGACGGGTTACACAGAGATAAAACGTTCCTCGGGCACAAGCATTATACCAGTACCATGTCATTCCTGCACAATCCACTATGTCACAGTAATCAAATCGATACGTCTGAATTTTTGCGTGAGTATCTACCCAAAATGTGGTAGCTGTCCACCCTGGGACAGACAGTAAGCATATGGAAAGGATATAGAAGAAGGTAGTCATCTTTTATAGGCTCGTTTTGTCTCTCTTGCAGTGGGAGGCGTGAATCCAGGTGCTCTTGCCCTCAAGCTTCAGAGCTGTAGGAGTAGTCAGGATCACAGTGTAGGGGCCCTCAAATCTGGGTTGGAGACAGTCTTTCCGGACAAACTTCTTTACGTACACCAGGTCGCCTGGGGTGAAATCATGTACCGCATCACCTGTGGATTCTGGGAGAGAAGCAGATACTGTAGAGCGGGTGTTAGTCAATTCTTTAGACAGAGCAATCACAAATTTTACTACTCTATCATGTGTTTCAGACAACTCTTGGGGCCTAATTTCTCCTATTTTAGGTGGGGTCCCAAACAAAATTTCATAGGGAGTTAGACCATGTTTAGCTTGTGGGGTGTGTCTGATATGATACAATACTATAGGGAGTAGGTCGGGCCAGGGGAGGGGATGATCTTGGGTCATTTTCAAGAGCTGGGTCTTGAGTGTGGAATTCATCCTTTCCACTTTGCCTGAACTGGCAGGATGGTATGGAGTGTGGAGGCCCAAATCTGTTCCCAACATGTTCCAAAGTTCTTTGTAGATATTTGCTGTGAAAGCTGGTCCTTGATCCGATTCTATGACTTGGGGAACTCCAAATCTGCAGGCAATTTCAGTGATCAGTTTCTTGGCTGTGACTTTAGCAGTCATGTTGACAACCGGGTAGGCCTCGGGCCAGGCTGAGAACATATCCACGGCTACCAAAACGTACTCATATTTTCCTGCTTTAGGCATTTGGATATGGTCGACTTGTATTCTCTGCCAAGGGTAGTCTGGTTTAGCCAGGTGTTGGAGAGGGACCCGTGCCGTACACGTTGGGTTGCAGGTAGCGCAGACAGAGCAGGATTTTGAGTATGCAGTCACAGTGGAAGAGATTCCGGGTGCAAAATACAGTTTCTTGATACATGCCAAGGCTTGATTCTTTCCTCTGTGTGTAGGCCCGTGAGCCCATGCTGCCACGGCTGAGTACATGCGCCTGGGCAAGCAAGGTTTTCCGTCCACTTGATAAAGAGTTGAGTCGACCTTTAAATCTTTGCGACCTGCCAGCACGGCTCCCGCCGCTTTCCATTGCTTGATTTCTTCAGTGGGGGTCTTCCTTTGTTCTTTACACAATTTTTCTTCAGGCATCCTGACCCCCCTGGATTCCACTCGTGTCTCCGCTGGACTTGTATGGTCTTCCGCCGGCTGTTCTTTGGCTCTTGCTCTAGTGAGCGCCACAGCTACGGTTTGCAGGGTCTCCCCCATCTCTTCTTCCTTTTCCTGCCACATTGATGACACATTCTCCACTGCTGCAGTCTTGGCTGCTTGGTCAGCTAGGTGGTTGCCCCTGGCTTCCCTGGAATCTAGTCTTCCATGAGCCTTGACCTTGATAACAGCAACCTGAATGGGTAATTCCAGGGCCTTCATTAGGGCCTTAATCCATGAGGCATGCTTCACTGGTGTACCTGCAGCTGTGATGAATCCTCTAGACTTCCACAAGAGTCCAAAATCATTGCAAATTCCATGTCCATACCTAGAATCGGTATATATGTTTGCCGTTGTTCCAGCTGCCAGGTGGCAGGCTTCTGTGAGAGCTACAAGTTCAGCTTCTTATGCAGACATGTATGGTGGTAGAGCTTCAGCCTTGAGGACTGTTAGGTCTGTTGTGACAGCATATCCCGTGTGGAACTTCCCTTGAGGGTCTGCGAAACGGGATCCATCAGTCCATAGGTGCAAGGCAGGGTGTGCGAGCGGATGTGCCACCATATTCTCTGGAGCAGAAGTCTCTTCATGCAAAATTTTTATACAATCATGAGGTTCCACCAATGGACCTTCACCCTGTTCGTCTTCCCCCCTAGAAGGTGGAAGCAAAGTGGCAGGGTTGATAGTCAGACATCTGGTAAATGTTATATTGGAGGGCAACGATAGGGAACACTGCAGCCGCAGGTGTCTTTGGTTGGTTAGATGTTTCGGAGAGGTTTGTTGCAGAACAGCCGAGAGATCATGGCCAGCCTGTATAACTAGATCATGTCCAAGGACGATATCAGCTGACTTGTCAAGGAGGATGTGAGCAGCGTGGACCGCCTTAAGGCACGTGGGGGCAGTTCGGGCGAATTTACTTTTGTACCGGGGATCTAACAGTGTGGCAACCCAGTAGTCAGGATTATTTCTAATTCTCACAATTCGAGGGTCATGTTGCAGGTAGTGCAGCAAGAAGGCACTCATGTGTGTTGCGCATCCAGGAGCACCAAGTCCCTGTTGTGTTGGTGGCGAGGTAACAATCATGCTTCCTTCCTCTGTCCTCTCCCCCCAACCTCGCACAACAGAAATGTGATCAAGGTCTCCCTCATCTGATGAGTCTTCCATCAGTTCGTCCTCCACTTCTTCCTGGGCTCCTGCACCTTCCTCACTAGTTTGGCTGCTACCATGCGCCCTGGTAAAACCATCTCCCCCACCCTCACATGCCTGCCGCCTTGGTGCTGCCGACCGTCTGGACCTTGCAGATGTTAGCCCTTCCGCATACAACTCCTCCTCCTCTACTTCCTCCACCTCCTCTTGTGCCACCACCTGACTCCGAATTCTGTTTAACATGTGCTCCAGCATGTAAATCACCGGAATAGTCATGCTGATAATGGCATCGTCAGCACTAAACATCTTCGTCGCCATTTCAAAACTGTGCAGAAGGGTGCATAGGTCCCTGATCTGAGACCACTCCTCCAGCGTGATTTGCCCCACCTCCGGATCTCGTTGGCCCAGGCTATACATCAGAACGTATTGCACCAGGGCTTGTCGGTGCTGCCACAGTCGCTGCAACATGTGCAGAGTTGAATTCCACCGGGTAGGCACATCGCATTTTAGCCGGTGAAGTGGCAGGCCCAACGACTTCTGTAGAGATGTAAGTCGCTGAGCTGCGGGATGCGAACGGCGGAAGTGAGCACACAGCGACCGTGTCCTCTGCAGAAGGCCATCTAGTCTGGGATAGTGGGCTAAAAATTGCTGGACAACCAGGTTCAACACGTGAGCCATACAAGGCACGTGTGTGACATTGCCCCGGCGAAGGGCCGCACCCAGGTTTGCAGCATTGTCGCACACGGCCTTCCCTGGTTTCAGGTCCAGTGGAGACAACCATTCATGAAATTGGTTCTCCAGAGCTGACCACAACTCCTCAGCTGTGTGACTCACATTTCCCAGACATTTCAAAGTAAAAACCGCCTGATGACGTTGAGCCCTACTGCCAGCATAGTAAGGAGGTGTGCAGGATCCCTTCTGCGCAGTTAGAAAGCTTGTGGCATGACCAGACAGGCTTTGGGTGCAGGTGGAAGACCGAGAGGAGGTTGAGGAGGCAGAATCAGTGGAGGAACTTTGACATAAAGAGGATTGACGCACAACTCGTGGGGACGGCAAGACTTGGACAGCAGCCCTTTGTCCTGCTGTCACCATAGTTACCCAGTGCCCAGTCAGTGACATGTAACGCCCCTGTCCATGCCTACTCGTCCAAGTGTCTGTGGTGAAATGCACCCTGTCACACACAGAGTTTCTCAAAGAAGCGGTGATGTTGTGTGCGACATGCTGGTGGAGCGCAGGCACACCTTTCTTTGAGAAGTAGTGCCGACTGGGCATCTGGTACTGGGGCACTGCGACGGACATAAGGTCTCGAAAATCCTCTGTGTCCACCAGGCGGAAAGGCAGCATTTCTGTAGCCAAGAGCTTGCAGATGGTGAAATTCAACCTCTTAGCTTTCTCATGGCTAGGAGGAAATGGTCTTTTACTTGTCCACATCTGAGGGACCGAGGGCTGGCTATTGTGCTTAGACGGGGTTGATAAGGGTGTCCCCGGCAAACTGCCGGTCTGTGAGGAAGATGCAGGCGGACATGTTAGGTTGCCTTGATCCAAAGGTGGTGCTATCGATGTCGGACAGCGCTCAACACCAGCTGGTGTTACCACCTCCAAAGAAAATGATGACCTGCCAATCACGCTGGCTGTTGCGGGTAAAGAGGTGGCAGGTCTGCGCCCCAAAACAGGTGTGACTGCTGTCCCCCCAGTCACAGAGGATGAAGAGGCCGCGGATGCACAAGATATGGCGGACGGTGGTTGGCCCGGCCGGCTAGGCCGCATTGTAGCACACTGAGCTTCCCACTGCAACTTATGCTTCATGTCCATGTGCCGGTTCATGCATGAAGTACTCAAACTATGTATTTTTTGGCCTCTACTTAGCTTTTGCTGACAAATGTTACAGATAACACGAGTTGGGTCATCTTTATCGATCTGAAAAAATGCCCAGGCTATGCAAGGCTTAGCACCCATGCGACCTGAAGAGCCACCACGACTTGTGGTGAGAGGCAGAGCTGTGTTTGAGGATGCAGTTGTTGACGTGCTTCCAGTACTACGTCTCTGTCCAGGAAGGGGCAACCTGACCTCGTCGTCACTAGCATCTTCCTCCACCTCCTCTGCTGACCTCATCTCTTGGCTGACTGTGGGTTGACAGTAAGTGGGATCTCCAACCTCATCTTTGTCGGGGTCGTAGCGACATTCCACTCGTCCTCCAGTCACTCCAAATTAAGGCTATGAGCATGGGTCAACCATTCAAAGAATGAGTCAGACAACAAGCTGGTTCAAACTCAGAGCATGCTCAGAAGGCTACTGGTAAGCCACGATCTCAGCAATGTTCCTCCTTTATTTCCGCATGCACAAACTTAAATACACTACATAATGGGGAGGGGAAAGGGGTTGTTCGGGGCGGGGTAAGCCATAAATGTCTAGTATCCGGCCACTCCTGATTGGTCCATGTCTCCTTAACTCAGTCTCTGGGAAGACAACCGTCAGTTGATGATTCGGTTTCATTTCTCTGAAACAGGTGCTGGCTGATACCGGCGCCATCTTAGCATAAATTTCGATCTAAGTAACACGTAGCAAGGAAAGCTTATTGTTATAAGACACAAAATGGTGGTTAGTACATAAGCAAAGCGTATAAAAGTATAAAAGTATAAAAGTAGAGAAAATATATATTCTTTTTTACCCTGACATTCTCCCCTAAACACTAAGCTTTCCCTTGCTTCGGGGCCTTTGAGACTGTCCATGTGTGGGGAGAGGGGAGGTGGATTTCTTCACCCAATTATCTTAGAAGCTGCCCCCTTATGGGACGCCCCCAAACAATTGAGCCCTACCCTAAATAACACATGGAGTTCTCCCAACTGACCCTAAACTAAATCTCTCAATTGGACTCTGTCATGGGGGTCTGGTCAGGCTTGTTCAAAGGAGTGTATTTCTCCATATCTTCCTTACTGGTATCATCATGTAACAGAGATGTGGTTTCTTGATTCAAAAAGGTCCCGGAGGTTGGAACAGCATTGTTTATAGCTTTCCTGTATAAGGGGACTATACAGCATAGGACCACCAGGCCCAATACTAGTAGACCTCCCATTACTAGACAAGCTTGTTGGAGGAATCCCTTGAGCCCTCCCAACCAACCTGAGAAGAAGGAGGTATCTACCCCCGCATTCGCCTTCACTTCCTCTGCCAGACTTGTTATCATTTGAAGAGCTATCATGGTTTTCCCATTCACTCCAGAGTTCTGGGGAATGTATGTGCAACATTCTTCCCCTATCATCCCACATACTCCACCTTTCTCAGCAAGAATCATATCTATTGCCAATCTATTTTGAAGAGTCATCCTCGTATTGGGCCCTAGTTCCTCAACTATGCCCTGGAAGGCATCTCTGCTGTAATTTATAAATCTCTGTTCAGTGTAATAGACATAGTTTATCCAATCTACATTCCTATTGATCTGTATAGCCGGGATGAGTGAGAGAAATCCAGCAACTACTTGATTCTGGGCCTTGTACTCATCTGGGACCCCCCTAGGGACTCCTATAGAGTCTATATAGACCTTCGGGTCTTCTGCATAGCTCATATGCAGCTGTTCCAGACTTCTCTTTTTCCTGGTCAGTTCAGGAGTTGTTTCCGGGTTCCAGGGCAGGATTCTGAATTGCATGGCTAATTTTACTAGGGTGCACTGTCCGGTCCAGGTGGTGGGAAGCCTGGGTCTGAGTCGTCCATCCCCACAGAGCCAATAACTATCCTATATATATCTAGAATGATTGCTTAGTAGATCAGTGTCCACAGTCTCGTTAGTCTGACAGAAACCGTCTTTGAAAATTCCTAAAGAACGACCGGTAGACTTGTCAGGGGAGTAGCATGTATAATTATCTTTGGTTATTGTTACTTCACCTGGGGTCCGAATTTTTGCCTTGGAGCTAACCAGGGGAATGTATTCAGGACAAGAGCTGTCGTCTAATTTATTTTTCAGCAACTTTA
This sequence comes from Phyllobates terribilis, assembly GCF_046119375.1. Classification (NCBI taxonomy): domain Eukaryota; kingdom Metazoa; phylum Chordata; class Amphibia; order Anura; family Dendrobatidae; genus Phyllobates; species Phyllobates terribilis. The sequence continues at coordinate 40,956,889 of NW_027362761.1, read as the reverse complement.
ATAAGCAGAGGGTACTATTATGGTCAGCTGGGAAAGCATGGGTGTACAGATGAGTATTGGCGGCTGCACAGGCCACGCAACTTACGGATATGTTCTGGGCTCTAACATTGTACCGTACCCATTCTAACCATAGATTTTTACGGGGATTTACCTGGGTTTCTATGGAGAAAGCTTCTTCCCACCCAAGCCCTGGGATGGGAATGACCTCGTTTAAAATTTTTTGCAGCATAACACCTTCGCTAGATTGACTTGTGTTCAAAGGGGCTGGTGTAGGTTTTGTTTGTATATCTTTTAGCTCTATTATTCCTTGCCTAGGGTTTATAGCACCATTGTAGCTACTCAAAACATATTTCCCCAAATCTCCTGTTTGAGGGTTCTCCAAATTCAGATATAAAGGGAAGCAGTCTTTTTCCCATGAACATTTTGGTCTACGTGGCCACTGTACCTTATCTATAAATCCAGTGCTCAGGGTCATTTGGGTTAATAGAGATCTCCCTTCTCGGTCCTTCCTGTTTACAGCTTCCTTTGGTTTGTATCCCCAGTCAGTATCTCCCGTATTCCACCCCACATCTGACCAATAATAGCAATTTTCGTTTCCTGGACGGGTTACACAGAGATAAAACGTTCCTCGGGCACAAGCATTATACCAGTACCATGTCATTCCTGCACAATCCACTATGTCACAGTAATCAAATCGATACGTCTGAATTTTTGCGTGAGTATCTACCCAAAATGTGGTAGCTGTCCACCCTGGGACAGACAGTAAGCATATGGAAAGGATATAGAAGAAGGTAGTCATCTTTTATAGGCTCGTTTTGTCTCTCTTGCAGTGGGAGGCGTGAATCCAGGTGCTCTTGCCCTCAAGCTTCAGAGCTGTAGGAGTAGTCAGGATCACAGTGTAGGGGCCCTCAAATCTGGGTTGGAGACAGTCTTTCCGGACAAACTTCTTTACGTACACCAGGTCGCCTGGGGTGAAATCATGTACCGCATCACCTGTGGATTCTGGGAGAGAAGCAGATACTGTAGAGCGGGTGTTAGTCAATTCTTTAGACAGAGCAATCACAAATTTTACTACTCTATCATGTGTTTCAGACAACTCTTGGGGCCTAATTTCTCCTATTTTAGGTGGGGTCCCAAACAAAATTTCATAGGGAGTTAGACCATGTTTAGCTTGTGGGGTGTGTCTGATATGATACAATACTATAGGGAGTAGGTCGGGCCAGGGGAGGGGATGATCTTGGGTCATTTTCAAGAGCTGGGTCTTGAGTGTGGAATTCATCCTTTCCACTTTGCCTGAACTGGCAGGATGGTATGGAGTGTGGAGGCCCAAATCTGTTCCCAACATGTTCCAAAGTTCTTTGTAGATATTTGCTGTGAAAGCTGGTCCTTGATCCGATTCTATGACTTGGGGAACTCCAAATCTGCAGGCAATTTCAGTGATCAGTTTCTTGGCTGTGACTTTAGCAGTCATGTTGACAACCGGGTAGGCCTCGGGCCAGGCTGAGAACATATCCACGGCTACCAAAACGTACTCATATTTTCCTGCTTTAGGCATTTGGATATGGTCGACTTGTATTCTCTGCCAAGGGTAGTCTGGTTTAGCCAGGTGTTGGAGAGGGACCCGTGCCGTACACGTTGGGTTGCAGGTAGCGCAGACAGAGCAGGATTTTGAGTATGCAGTCACAGTGGAAGAGATTCCGGGTGCAAAATACAGTTTCTTGATACATGCCAAGGCTTGATTCTTTCCTCTGTGTGTAGGCCCGTGAGCCCATGCTGCCACGGCTGAGTACATGCGCCTGGGCAAGCAAGGTTTTCCGTCCACTTGATAAAGAGTTGAGTCGACCTTTAAATCTTTGCGACCTGCCAGCACGGCTCCCGCCGCTTTCCATTGCTTGATTTCTTCAGTGGGGGTCTTCCTTTGTTCTTTACACAATTTTTCTTCAGGCATCCTGACCCCCCTGGATTCCACTCGTGTCTCCGCTGGACTTGTATGGTCTTCCGCCGGCTGTTCTTTGGCTCTTGCTCTAGTGAGCGCCACAGCTACGGTTTGCAGGGTCTCCCCCATCTCTTCTTCCTTTTCCTGCCACATTGATGACACATTCTCCACTGCTGCAGTCTTGGCTGCTTGGTCAGCTAGGTGGTTGCCCCTGGCTTCCCTGGAATCTAGTCTTCCATGAGCCTTGACCTTGATAACAGCAACCTGAATGGGTAATTCCAGGGCCTTCATTAGGGCCTTAATCCATGAGGCATGCTTCACTGGTGTACCTGCAGCTGTGATGAATCCTCTAGACTTCCACAAGAGTCCAAAATCATTGCAAATTCCATGTCCATACCTAGAATCGGTATATATGTTTGCCGTTGTTCCAGCTGCCAGGTGGCAGGCTTCTGTGAGAGCTACAAGTTCAGCTTCTTATGCAGACATGTATGGTGGTAGAGCTTCAGCCTTGAGGACTGTTAGGTCTGTTGTGACAGCATATCCCGTGTGGAACTTCCCTTGAGGGTCTGCGAAACGGGATCCATCAGTCCATAGGTGCAAGGCAGGGTGTGCGAGCGGATGTGCCACCATATTCTCTGGAGCAGAAGTCTCTTCATGCAAAATTTTTATACAATCATGAGGTTCCACCAATGGACCTTCACCCTGTTCGTCTTCCCCCCTAGAAGGTGGAAGCAAAGTGGCAGGGTTGATAGTCAGACATCTGGTAAATGTTATATTGGAGGGCAACGATAGGGAACACTGCAGCCGCAGGTGTCTTTGGTTGGTTAGATGTTTCGGAGAGGTTTGTTGCAGAACAGCCGAGAGATCATGGCCAGCCTGTATAACTAGATCATGTCCAAGGACGATATCAGCTGACTTGTCAAGGAGGATGTGAGCAGCGTGGACCGCCTTAAGGCACGTGGGGGCAGTTCGGGCGACAGGGTCCAGGCGGGCTGAGTAGTAGCCTAAAGGCCGATACTTATGATCATAGCGTTGTGCTAGAACTGCAGAGGCATGACCTTCCGATTCAGAGACAAAGAGGTGAAATGGCTGAGTATAGTCTGGTAAGCCCAAGGCCGGGGCAGAGACAACAGCCTGTTTAAGGCTGTCAAAACATAGTCTGCGTTGGTGAGAGACACGTGGATCTTCAGCATGAAACCAGACGGAGCCTTCGTCCTTAAGACAGTCATACAGGGGTTGCATAAGCTTTGAGGCATCCGGGATCCATTGCCTGTAAGTGATGAGGCCAAGGAAAGTCTGCATAGCGGAGTAGGTGGTTGGGAAGGTGATATCCATGATGGCTTGTTTTCTTTCTTCAGTCAGATGTCTAGCACCTTGTGATATACAATGTCCGAGGAAAATGACCTTGGGCAGACACCATTGGACTTTGCCTTTCGAGACTTTACAGTTAGCTGAGTGAAGAAACCAGAGAAGGGATGCTGACATCTCTGGCAAATTTTCTTCAGTGCCGCAGAGTAAAAGATCATCCACATATTGTAGAAGAGTGACCTGAGGGTTCTCTTGAACCCATGGCTCCAGAATAGACTTCATAGAATGAATGAATTGGTTAGGAGAGTTCTGGGCTCCTTGAAAGGTAAAGGCAAAAAGAAACCACGAATCTTCATGCAAGGGTATACTGAAGAAGGCGTTGGCCAGATCTAACACCGTAAACAAGGTGGCCGTTGGAGGCACCTGAGACAAGAGGGTGTTTGGGTTGGGTACCACTGGAGTTTCTAAAATGGTAGCTGCATTGACGGCTCTGAGATCCTGAACCAACCGGTATCTTGGAGGCTCTCCCGGAGCGGTTTTCTTTTTTACAGGAAAGAGGGGTGTATTGCATGGAGATACACACCTGACAAGGACTCCTGACTCCAGGAGGGAAGCGATTTGGATACCCAAGCTTTGTTCTTGTGCCGCCTTGAGGGGGTATTGTGGCAACCGTGGGTACCTGTGTCCAGGCTTGAGGTGTACTTGGACCGGGGGAACCTGCAGGAGGCCAACGTCCTCTGGCCCGCTGGACCACAGAGAGTGAGGGAACTGTGAGGTATCAAGAAGAGTGTGAGGTTGTATGGTCATCATCATGAGAGGGAAGGCTTTGAGAACGCAGCTGTCTTCAGTCCCTTGTTCGGAATGAGGGTCACGCAGAAGAAGCTCCATGCCATGGTTTCCGAAGGTAATAGTTGCCTTCATCCGCTCTAAGAGATCGGCTCCCAACAAATTAACGGGGCAAGTTTCTGAGACCAAGAATCTTGTGAGTACTCCAGTGAATGGTCCTGCAGACACAGGGACTGTGAGTGGAGAGGAAATATGTTGGCCTTCCACCCCAACACAGGTGAGGGTATCCGGTGATAGGGATACCGAGGGAGGGAGCTGTGTGGAAGAAATGACAGATGTGGCCGTCCCAGTGTCCACCAGGAACTTCAATGGTTGATGGTCCACCTGTAAAGTGACAGTCCCACAGGCGGCCGTGGGGTGCGTAGCCGGGAAAGTGGACACTGGTTGACCGGGCCGTCATTGGCGTGGGTGAGATGGTTCACGGGAAGGTCCATGGTTGTGTGGACCGTCATGAAACGAGCGGTCATGGTACTGTCTGCGGGTTGGACAGTCTCTGAGAATGTGATTAGGGCTACCACATTCCCAACACAGTATGCGTCCTTCAGAATCACGAGATTGTCTCTTGTCTCTAGGTGGCCCCCTGTCATTTCTTCTGTCTTGTTTTCTATATGTGGGAGGAGTATCATCACCTGTGCCTTTAACCATTACCCACTTGATTCCATGTTGGTTGCCAGGGGGTGGGTAGCTTTCTTGAGCTTGATATACCATGACAGGAGCGGCTTTCTTCTTTGGCTTAGTATCCTTTTCCATTTTTAGCATGGCTTTTTGGAAAGCTTTGACAATGTCCACCGCGTCGTTAAAAGAAGAAGAACGGATCTCGGGGCGTACCCTCAGAACCTCATCTCTGAGGGCGTCTTGTAGGCCATCTACTAGGGCCTGAACCAACAGGGCGGCCTGCGTCTTGACGTGAGGACTGTATCCGAGATCCTCAAAATGCATGCTGAGTCTTGCAGCATATCCTTCCACAGATTCATCAGGGTCTTGTTGAACATCTTGTACAGACCCAGCTTGATCTGACAAGCGATCCTGAGCCCAGGCTTTTAACTGTTTCATGTATTCTAGGCCGGATTCATACGTACTAAGGGATCCTGCTTTTGTGGAATCCATGGCCTTTGCGATAGTAGGCAAGAAATATTCCTTGGCCTTCACAGATGTAATACCTGCCAAATCAGCCCAGGTTGCACCATAAATGGCTCTGGTTGTGTCCAAGCATCTAGCATACTGCATGGGAGATTTATCGGGATCAGGAAGCTTTGAGACCAGAGTGTCTACTTGTACTGGGGTAAAGGGTTGATATTTGATCATCCCTAAAGGTCCAGGAACTTGTTGAGGACCGGGCAGCGTCGCGTGTTCCTTGGTGGTGTTTGGGGTGGCTGCTAGGGAGGATTCTTCAGGCAACAGAACCGCATTAGGTATCGGTGTCGGGGAGGAGGTTGCCACTAGTAGCTTAAGGGCCAAAGGCATAGCAGCATGAACTGCTGGACTACGGACACATACAATGCGTATTGAGTCCAATCCATGGGGGAGGGTCTCCATGCCTTCCTTGAGGGCTAGTACGTGTTCCTCCATGCACGGCCCGAGTGCGTAGCCGAAAATTCCAGAAGATATAAGTGGTATCGCTAAAGTGCGTCTGGGCATATCCTGATGACTCAATTTTCCTGCGTGGAGGAGTACTGAACGGATGGTAGATGCGAGAGTGGAACGTGACTCTTCAGGGTTCTGGGGGTCATAAATAGGACCCACTGCATGTATGATGACATCAGCGGGCAGTCTACCCGCACGGGTGACTAAGGTCTGGCCTTTTGAAAGCTCTCCGTTTTCGGCTAAGTGAGCCTGGCATTCTGCAGCCAGAGTGGAACCAGCAGCAAGGGCAATTTTATGAGCCAATCCTCCAACATGGCTCATACGGGTGTTTGCAGGGTTGACTATGGCCCCCACCCGATGTGTAAGGATGTCACCATAGCCTATTGACAGAGTGACGGGGCGTCCTGATGGGTCTACTAGGTTCCGGGAGCGGCAGGAGTCCCAGACTTCTGAGGGGCTGGGGGGTGGTGCTCTTTCAGCAGTTGCTTGGAGCAAGGGCCGGAGTATGGGTAATGAATGTGGGGTGGAGGATGCCATAGGAGACGTATGGGGTAAAGGGGGGGGGCGCTGGAGTATCTTGAGCCTATCCCTCATCTGGCTCCGTATCGTCTTGAGTAACAGTATGTTGGCGGAGCGAGAGCAGTCTGGCCTGAAATTCTGGGGAGTTGAGGAGGATATCCCCAGAGTTATGGGCGACCCCCATGGGGAACAGAGGGAGCGCCTCTGCATCGTGGACTGGAGCAGAGGGTATCACATTAGTTTCAGATGGGTGCTCTGGGACTGCGGGCTTTTCCACCCGTGCTGGCGGCTGGTAATAAGCACCTGACGGATCTAGTAATGGATATAGGCCGGATTGGGGTTTCCCGGGCCTCCCACAACAAGTAAAAGGTGTAGTAAGATGGCCGTTGGAGGGAGGAGTTGGAGTGGGGGTGGGATTGTTCTTGGGGGCAGGGAAAGGTGTAGTAAGATGGCCGTTGGAGGGAGGAGTTGGAGTGGGGGTGGGATTGTTCTTGGAGACAGGCTGGGCATCGTGCCATGGGCGGCCCGCCCCACAGACACAGCAGAACTTCGCCTAGGGCGGGTTTTGCTCTTCGCACATACGACACGTCCATCCTTCCGATGATTTGGCGTCGGCGCCATTATAGGGTGGTGGCTGAGGGCTCGGTGTAGTGACAGGCATCAACGGGGTTACGGCCAATTTAGGGTCACATAACAAATCACATTCTGCAGCTTTCATGTATCCGAACAAAGGCTCGGCATTCTCTGTTCCCCCTGCACCATCTACTTCTTTCCAGCCCTCAACCTTTAAATCATTTGCTACTCTAAAATGTGCCTGAGCCTGGTGCAGGAGTCCTTCGTCACTTAACTTCCCCTTATTTTGTATAACGTATTCTTTCCATACTGAAGGCTGAAGTCTGCCCGTACTGGGTAAGCTTATCATTTTATACAGATTCCTAACATTCTTAACAGCCTTCTTGCCTTCCCGTGACTCTACTAGCTGGATGACTCCCACTGCACCATCCGGCAACTTGTGAGATCTTTCAGATTTGAACATACGCAACATTTTCTTATAGAATGCAATGATCTGTTGCGACTCAGATCACTGGTGCAGTCCACAGGTCACCACCCGTCAGTGTAGAGCACACCTCAATACACTGGTGAGATAGAGAGACACCTCAATCTATCCCCTTCCCTAACCTTGAATGGCGACTTTACAGTGCGACTCACCACGGCACCCTGACTACAGGTCGCCACCCGTCAGTGTAGAGCACACCTCAATACACTGGTGAGATAGAGAGACACCTCAATCTATCCCCTTCCCTAACCTTGACTTTACAGCAGTCTCTGTGGTAGACGAAGAGCACTCCTCAATTCGTCACAGATTCTTTCTCCCTTACACTTCAATTCAGGGATGGCTTGGAATCGACTATCAGTCACGGGAGGCAACTATCTAAGAAAAGTACAGTGACCGGGGGAGGAGGAGGTGGTGTGCACACGAGCACGCGCAGGCATGCGACGTCACTCGGTCTCACAGTTGCTGGTTCAGGACGTGGCGCGGGACGCCTGAGGTCTCACCACTCGACCGGTCACCCACCCAGATCCAAACTGACAACCCCACAGGAACCGCTGCGGCTGACACACAGGCAAGTGAAACATATAAAATATATCTCGACTTACCGTGTTCGATGGAGGTTGATCAGGCCTCAGATTCAGCCGCCGCGGTCACCACCAGGGAAGTCAACAATATGGGTCCGGGAGGGCGGCGTACCGCTAGCCACGCCCCACGTTGGGCGCCATTTGTCGGGGTCGTAGCGACATTCCACTCGTCCTCCAGTCACTCCAAATTAAGGCTATGAGCATGGGTCAACCATTCAAAGAATGAGTCAGACAACAAGCTGGTTCAAACTCAGAGCATGATCAGAATGCTACTGGTAAGCCACGATCTCAGCAATGTTCCTCCTTTATTTCCGCATGCACAAACTTAAATACACTACATAATGGGGAGGGGAAAGGGGTTGTTCGGGGCGGGGTAAGCCATAAATGGATTGTTCGGGGCGGGGTAAGCCATAAATGTCTAGTATCCGGCCACTCCTGATTGGTCCATGTCTCCTTAACTCAGTCTCTGGGCAGACAACCGTCAGTTGATGATTCGGTTTCATTTCTCTGAAACAGGTGCTGACTGATACCGGCGCCATCTTAGCATAAATTTCGATCTAAGTAACACGTAGCAAGGAAAGCTTATTGTTATAAGACACAAAATGGTGGTTAGTACATAAGCAAAGCATATAAAAGTATAAAAGTATAAAAGTAGAGAAAATATATATTCTTTTTTACCCTGACATCATCATCACCCTGTGCGTTATCACACCCGTCGTCCTCAGAGCCAACCTGTTCCTGCCCTGACAAAAAACTAAAGTTGTCGCTCCAATCAGGTATTTGAGTCTCATCATCGTCTTCCTCATTGTCTCCACCAACAGTAGTTACAGTTTGGGAATGAGGGTCTACATTATGGTCAGAACCTTCTGCATCTGGTCCTGGATCCGATTCATAAAGATTCTGGGCATCAGTGCAGATCATTTCCTCGTCTGGATTCACAGAAGCGCTGGAGTCGACCTCTGATTCCCAGGCTATAGTATGAGTAAACAGCTCTGCAGACTCAACCATCTGCTCTACCTCATACTCAGACGGGCAGCTGGAGATTTGGAAGCTGTGAGGAAGCAAGTGCGATTGGGGTGACACCTTTGAGGACGAGGACTGGAGTATTTGTGATGTTGAAGTTGATGTGGAGGAGAGCCCACTTAAAGGAGCACTTGATATCCGTTGAAGCACCTGCTGTTTTTGTGCCTCATCTGGAATTTGTAGCGATTGGCGTGGCCATAAGAAAGGGATCTTATCACATTGTCCGCTAAAAGAAGTAGACATTTTAGTTTGGCTGGAAGATGGTCTTTCTTCTGCAGATGTTACTGTTGCTTTAACACCTACCCCACGGACACAACCTTTTTTCCCCTTCCCAACACGCCTATTCCCCTTTCCACCAGCAGCAGGCCTTTTTCCACTCATTTTGGTGGTTAACTAATTCACAACTCTGGAGTTGTTTGCACAAAAAAACAATGGATGGGAACCGAGCAGAGCTGAGTGGCCAAACTGTGGTATTAGGCCAAAACTATTGGCTGGGTTAGATGCAGAAAAAAATTATATTCAATTTGCAACCTGATGGAGGTCAGTATAGATGGACTAATAGAGAAAGTCCCACACACTGCTAGAAGCCCAAATATTTTTTCAGAGGTAGATGCAGAAAAAAAATATATTCAGTTTGCAACCTGATGGAGGTCAGTATAGATGGACTAATAGAGAAAGTCCCACACACTGCTAGAAGGCCAAATATTTTTTCAGAGCTAGATGCAGACAAAAAATTATTTTTAATTTGCAACCTGATGGAGGTCAGTATAGATGGACTAATAGAGAAAGTCCCACACACTACTAGAAGGTCAAATATTTTTTCAGAGCTGGATGCAGATAAAAATTATTTTTAATTTGCAACCTGATGGAGGTCAGTATAGATGGACTAATAGAGAAAGTCCCACACACTGCTAGAAGGCCAAATATTTTTTCAGAGCTGGATGCAGATAAAAATTTTCAGTTTGCAACCTGATGGAGGTCAGTATAGATGGACTAATAGAACAAGTCCCACACACAGCTAGAAGCCCAAATATTTTTTCAGAGGTAGATGCAGAAAAAAATTATATTCAGTTTGCAACCTGATGGAGGTCTGTATAGATGGATTAATAGAACAAGTCCCACATGCAGCTAGAAGCCCAATATTTTTTCAGAGGTAGATGCAGAAAAAAAATATATTCAGTTTGCAACCTGATGGAGGTCAGTATAGATGGACTAATAGAACAAGTCCCACACACTGCTAGAAGCCCAAATATTTTTTCAGAGGTAGATGCAGAAAAAAATTATATTCAGTTTGCAACCTGATGGAGGTCTGTATAGATGGATTAATAGAACAAGTCCCACACACAGCTAGAAGCCCAATATTTTTTCAGAGGTAGATGCAGAAAAAAAATATATTCAGTTTGCAACCTGATGGAGGTCAGTATAGATGGACTAATAGAGAAAGTCCCACACACTGCTAGAAGGCCAAATATTTTTTCAGAGGTAGATGCAGAAAAAAATTATATTCAGTTTGCAACCTGATGGAGGTCAGTATAGATGGACTAATAGAACAAGTCCCACACACTGCTAGAAGCCCAAATAGTTTTTCAGAGCTAGATGGAGAAAAAAATTATATTCAATTTGCAACCTGATGGAGGTCAGTATAGATGGACTAATAGAATGATGCTATGCCCAAAAGATTTTACTTCACTAGGTGCAGTAAAAAAATTGGTATTCTATACACAGGTGGTATATCTTGCAACACAGATAGGCTACTCCACTGACTAACACACTCTGCAATAGGCCAAAAAGGATTAGCTTTGCTAGATTCAGCCAAATGCTGTGAAAAAAGCTTGCACAGCACTGGCACAGACCTGCCTGGCAAAAACTGATAGGAACTGATGTAACCTAGTCCTGAAAAGGACTGCAATTACAATTAGTCTTTACTCCCACAATCTATCTATTTAAGAGCACAGACCTGCCTGATAAAAGTCGTAGGAAATGCTGTAACCTAGTCCTTAAAAGGACTGCAATCACAACTATTCCCTACTCCCAAGCTATCTGTAGATTTGTGCGAAAATTGGCTTGAAATTAACAAGGTATAGCGCACACAGCAACAGCGGTGCCGTCTAACACGCAGCTGCAGCAGTGAGAAAATGGTGGCGACGGGGAAAATGGCTTGGTCTTATAGGGCAAGGACATGTGACATACACTGCCAATGACACATGCCCTTGCTTGTGTGAAAAAAAGCACTTCGCTCCGTGTGTGCGCTGCTGATAGGCTGACAGATTGCACCTCCCCACTGTAAATGCGGGAAAGAGAAAAAAAAATGGAGATCTTCATTATTCCTGCAGAGATCCATCCCCTGCCCCTCCCCCCACCCCACTGTACACTCAAACTGCGTATTAACATTAATTTTCATCATTACTGAGAAAAAATCCAGTTATGATTTTGGTGCACGAACAGTTATCGAACATAACCTCGAACAGCCGAATTTTTCTCAAATCGTTCGTGTTCGCCGAACGGCTCGAACACCGCCCAAAACAGCTCGAATTTGAGATTGGCGAACAGTTCGAGTAGAACAACGCTCATCTCTACTGATAATCTCCAATAATTTTTTTCCATTACAGATCAGGAGGTCAAAACAACTATTACAAATGAGGATGTTCCTCGTGGACCTGTGGCTGAAAAGGGAGACGTCCTCAAAGATACCAAAATCACCATGGCTCACCCCACTGACCCCACCAGCAGCCTTGATGGGAATGTGGTCATCCCTTCTGACGATAAGTTTCAGAACAATTATAAGAAATATATTTAAAGAGTAATAAAACTATTTTTTTAAATAATATAACAGTAAAGTCTAAGATAATAAATCTACTAATATATAGCCTGAGAGTCAGCACGTCTGTAGAAAACATACTTTGCAGAGCCGGCCAGTGAATACAAGGAGAGACTTGACAAACCTTGGTGCTGCCCCCAGCGGGCATTTCCCCATATCGCTATAGTTGACTGACAGGTCTCTCCTATATCTTAATTAGGGTAGACCTGTCAATGAAGTGCAGCGGCGCAAGGAGAAGCCGGCTGGGAGCAGCATCGGACCAGTAAGAACTCTCACTTTAGTCCCCGGGTGACTCTTCAAACTATGCTTTCTCTGAAACGCTGGAGCATTGCTCTGAAGATTGGGTCCCTCTTTTCTCAGTCTAATGTACTATACAGAAGTTATAATAACCTGTAAATGTTAATCATTTTAATCATATAGAAGCTTGCATTTTATTAAATCTTTTTTCAATACTTTATGTTTCAGGAGAATTTGACATCTTCTGTACTTCTAGAGACATTATAATGCCGCATAAGGCCGGTATAGTGGAGATGAAAGAGTCCGAGATTAAGCCGGACTTAAATGATTACAAACAGACACCTCCATCTATTCTAAAAGGAAGTCAAATGAAAAATAAAAACAAAGGGAAAACAGTTTATTTTGAAGAATCGGATAATCGATATGTTTACTCATATGATTCCGAGTCCTCACAACCTGGATGTCAAATAAGATATTTCCGAAACGAACAAGGCTGGAAAAAAAAGTGAGTGTTTTTCATATCTCAGCTCAAATATTAGCACAAGATCATCTTTCATTTCTTTCAAAAGGACTTAGGGGCCCAATTTCTCAAATCTTTTACACCAGTATTCTGATGTAAAAAACTGAACCGTCACAAAATTTTGCCGAAACTACAGGCTGCGCTAAAATATTGTGACTTCTGGCATTCTCACTCCATTTTTGCCCAGTTCCGACAATGTGCCGGAGCTTGGGCAGGATGGGTGGCGTGGCAACCACCACTTGTCAAATTCATGTTAACCGGCGGTGTTTGTTGAGCCACAAAACCCGCTCAACAGAAGTGCACACCAGTAGTCCGACACTCCTGATTCATGAATCGGCGTATACATCTTCAAGAATCAGGAGCGTCTGACTTCAGTGCGCCTCCTCATCAAGACCAGCACGAAGAAATTATTTTGAGAGTATTGTCTGAAAAAAATGTGGAATAATTATTGGTGGGTAACCCAATGACGCCAATATTTCATTCACTTCCTAAAATTCTGAAGTCTTTTTTCCACCTTCCATGTACTCCATTGTGGTGGGAATAGGTTCATTCATTAAAAGACTGAAGTCTTGGGTGAGGAAATATTACAGCCACTAATGCGAGAGATTTCAGGGTATTTAAGGTGCAGTATAGATGTTCTGCAAATATTGTCTGTTGCTAAATGGTTGATGTGCAATGTGCAATGTTACATCGCTGTATTCCAGCAGACCACAGGATTTAATTATTGCTGCCCTGTCTCATTATTTGGATGATTACAGTGAATATTAAGTGCATTATCTACTTCATCCTATTTTTTTTCTGTTCAATAGTGATTTTTTTCTTACAAACTATTGGGTGGATATGCCATAAATGGATGAGATGGGAATTTAAAGCTAGGAATTAGTTTTGTATAAAAGTCTATATTTTCTATAGAGTAGCCCTGAGATCTGATCTATAGGATACAAACTGTCATTTATAGCAAACTGGATTCTGCAATAGGCCCCGGGTGTTGTAATATTAACTAGATTCTGCTAAGGGGATGTTGTGTTAAAAAAAATGTATATTATTTGTTTCTTATATGTAATATTTTGTTGCTCCATGTTTAGTCATAATTCTTTATTGTTTCTGCAGAAAAATCGAGAAAGAAGGCTCGCTGAGTTCCAACAATGGATAGGGAATCCAGCAGGAGGCAACGACTCCACTATATGGTGGCCGCCATGTGAGGATCAAACAACTTGTGATTAAGCAAAAAGACAGATTCCGGGCTCGGTCTCTGCTCTCACCCAAGAATATGACACTTACCGGACTTTCCACAGTCAGACGTGTTCACGGATAAGTGACTTACCTGTTGCATGAAGAGGCAGATTCCGGGCTCGGTTTCTGCTCTCACCCATGGATATGACACTTACTGGACTTTCCGCAGTCAGATGTGTTCACGGACATGTGACTTACCTGCTGCATGAAGAGGCAGATTCCGGGCTCGGTCTCTGCTCTCACCCAAGATTATGAGACTTACTGGACTTTCCGCAGTCAGACATGTTCACGGACAAGTGACTTACCTGCTGCATGAAGAGACAGATTCCGGGCTCGGTCTCTGCTCTCACCCTTTAATATGACATTTGCCAGACTTTTAGCAGCCAAGTGTACTCATGACACAAGTGAGGTACCTGCTGTAATAAGAGGCAGATTCCGGGCTCGGACTCTGCTCTCACCAATCCACAGCCCAAGGGAAGAGCAGTCCTTTAACCATGGTTCCCTAGAGGTTTCCTCCTTTGGGGTTTTTTCCTCTCTTGAGTGCTAAAGGATGAGTTTTTGTGAGTCCTTCAACTCACGATGTGGCCAATCAACATCATCATCATCAAGGCCACATTTAAGACTATTGTCCTGACTTCTAATGGAAACTTCCACACTATCCAACTTGAATAAAGTTAGTAAAGAAGTCAGCATATATCATGTGTATCTGAGTCTCCTTATGGAACTTTACAATACAGCAAAATATACATAGCACTGGACTACTTTGTATAGTCATTACCATCACACATGGGTGATTATAAACCCGCTTTCTTGCACACGTTAACTAGGGTACAAGTGGTGTTGTGCTTAAGAACAATATATCCCCTTCTCAACATGAAATCTACATGTATGTCACATGTCTAATGCGGTTCTATGGAAAGAGTTATGAAGCATAGCCCAATTCATATATAGTAGGTGCTAGCTGCTTTATACAGCTGGCACCTGCTTCTAACAACCTGACTTGAATTGCCTCTATTTAACCACTTAGATGCGGTGTCAAAGATCAGACCCTGAGAAGGTCACGCAGAGCCACTCGCTGTGATCTTTGGTCGAACAGCTCTCTGCTGCCCCCTATCATCTGGGCAATTACACGACTGTCCGACGATTAATGGAGGAGGCCGCAGGCTGATTGCACTAATAGGCCAGTTATCCGGAAACTAACAGTGAGCGTATTGTATATACATCTCCAATGCCAATGTACAGAATATATGTATATACCTCCGTACCGTCAAGGCTATCTTAACGATAACCCCAGTACTACTCGCTCGCCACCACCCTCGTGTTTTATACAGGCTGAATGGAGGCCTGGTTTCTGGTAGCGTATGGCTTTGAGGCGTGGTTTACAGAGCAAAAGGAACAGAATTATAACATTTTAAGCTTGGTACATTTATAATTGAACTTTCATGGTCATTTGGGTGGCTGATTTTGGTGGAGCACTTTTCCTTCCCTTTTTTTTGTCCTCTTTTATAATGGACTGTTTTTATTGGTCCAATAATTAGAGATGCACTTGGCACTTTAGTCATAATCTATAATTTAGTATAATCTATATTTATTATTCTTCGCTTTAATAAGCACATAGTGTACACACTTCTTCCAGTCATTTATTCCTCACTGTCTTATTGGATCGCCTTGAACATATTTTGTTCAGGAGTGGTAGAGTTGTTTAGAGTCCTTTCACAATATTGAATAGTATAATTTGCACTTGTTTTTCTATTGAGTTGGGACCTGCATACATTTGGAAAGTCCTTTTCCATACAATCTGGTCCACTTTCAGGGTTTAGATCTTCCAGGGATTTCTCTATCACTTGCACAATTTTTTTTCCTTACATGGGTATTTATTTAATTATTCATTATTATTTCTTTACAACAATGGTTTCTTAGCATTGTTAATTATATTTCTATATATTCTTTTTATGTTTATTTATTCCTTTGTTCTCATTTACTGTATTATTATTATTTTTTTTTTGCATCATTATGTCTTATTATTTATTATTATATTTATTTTCATCTTCTTTTTCTTTAGCCTATCAGGTGTTATCATCTTAATAATTAGATATTTATTATTCTTCATTTGGGGTTATATAGAATAGATATTACATATGAGGTTTTATAGCATCGAGTCCCCTTATGGGGGTTATAGGGTATTTTTCATTTATTTATTTATTTCCGACCGTTGAATTAATGAGCTTAATCCTGCTTTGTATCCTGAATGTTTTCCCGGTAGACAATGGCATCATCACCTTTACCACGCCTTTATCGTATTACCTTGGTCCTGGATCCGCTTCCATCCCTCGTTAGCTCATGGCTTTACTCATGACAGAGCGCATGCTCAGTATCCGGTCCTCCTTTGACTTCCGGACATGCTATACCAGGTTACCACAGTGCGTTCCACTGCATGTCACCCTGCACTACTCCGGAACTCCCTTTAGTTTTGGGAGGCGGAGTCCCTGCGGTATGCGCTGCGGAGACATTAAGTGAAACCACACATGCCACCTGTGCACAATACCTTTATATTGGTTAATGGGCATATTTATACATCACATGACTCCCTTCCCCTGGTGTGACACGCTCCCTGAAGAAGCGATCAGCGAAACGGCATCCATCAGGTGTGGGGAGATACACAGCTTTCCTATTGTTCTCCAATTGACTGCATTACCAGGTAATACCTTCTGATTAATAGGATAGATAGTGATGCCTATACATGGTACTCATGAATTAGAACCTAGGATCAGCTCTAATAAAGCATAAAGGGTTGGTGGCATTTATATTAATGCACTTGCATGTTACTTTGATTGCAGCCTTTCCACTTTGTCTGATCCTCACGTATTGGTACACTGATTACATTGGACATTAATAGACCTTTTACTTTAGTTGTCCTTGCCTTTATATTGGGATTATTTATGCTTTTAAACCTATTTTTATCTGTGTTTCTTTACCTTTTAGGGCTATTTACTGCTGTGTCTCATTTCCCCAGGTTTTTTAGGGTTTTGCCCTGTCTTTTAATATTTTCCATTTTTTATAAAAATCTATCTAAAATCCTACAAGAGAGAGTTTTATCTCAGAAATACCAAAATAATATGGTCAAACAAGCCCTAACAAGCTCACGAAATTGTGACCAGCAATCACTGCTAGTGAAAAAAGTCAAACCAGAAAGTGGAAATAAGTATAATTTCAGCTTTGTCACTCAATTTAACTCCTACCATATGGAGATACGCCAAATTTTCCTTCAACACTGGCATATACTCCAAAACGATCCTATTCTAGGAAAAACTCTGCCAAATAAGCCTGCTATAACTTTTCGCAGGGCACAAACGGTAAAAAGTATATTGGCTCCAAGCTGCCTTCGAATGAATGGTGCTCCCATGACACCGTTATACACAAATGCAGTGAATGGCTTTTTCAAATGCATGTCAAATGGTTGTCTGTGTTACCCATCCATTAATCAAAGCACTAATAATTTTGTCTACCTCTACTAGGGAGAACTTCATAATTAATCAACACTTAACGTGTTGTACTGATTATGTGATATATGTAATAACGTGCGGCTGCACTAAACAATGTGTGGTCAAAACCATTCAACTACTTCATAAAAGAATTAACTCACATAGATATAACATCAAAAGAGGTTTTCTAAAACATGGCTTATCAAGGCACTGTTCCATTAAATGCAATAGGGACTATAAACAACTGAGGATCAGCCCTATTGAACACATCCCTTGTAACATACCCAACCGCGTCCAGAATCTAAACAGTAAGGAGATCTACTGGATGTACAGAACACACTGAAACCTCACAGATTAAATGAGGTCTCAGAAGCTTTTCTATAGATCATCATTAGTGATGAGCGAGCACTAAAATGCTCGGGTACTCGTTGCTCGGGTCGAGCAAATTTGAATTGTCGCGCCCCTGCAGGTTCAGTCGCCAGAGAGGTACTGCATCTCACCCAGAGGTGTGGTATCTCACTCTCAGGTAAGGAAGGAGTACTGCCCGGGACCCTAACACCTGTATCCAACACTACACTACTCTAGACCAGCAGGAGGGGCAAGATGCATTGCTCTCCTGCTGAGCCCTGTCCCTGGCTGGAGTGGGGGAAACCAAAGTAGGGGGAACCATGTAGTGGGTGTGGGTTGTGGAAGAAGTTCAGGGGAGCTCAGTAAGAAGTGATTTAAAAACGGATGGAACCATCTAGAAGGGTCCAGTCAGAGAAGAAGTGAGAGAGAGTCAGAGGAAGAGTTGGGAGCCGGAGCTCTGCAGGAGCTCTGCTCACGGAAGCGCGGGCCTGAGTGAGGAGGCCCAGGAGAAGGAGAGGAGGAAGGAATGGGAGCAGAGAGAAGGCTCTAGGAGTGAAGAAAGGATCCCAGGGGTATGGGCAGAGCTGGAGGCCACCCGTACGTCCGAATCTACCAGGAGGTGGAGGGATCGGATCGCAGAGGGGACCGGCCCCTAACTAGTGAGAATTGCAATATTCAACTAGGTAACCAGAGGGTGCAGCATTTCAGGTTCTGCAGCCAAAAGCCACATCTATTTCACCGAAAAGGTGGCCATAGAGGACCCAGGGGACAGAGAAGACGTCGCCCGACAAGGTCCGCGGTCACTGGATTGGGACACTGGGTGTGAGGTGCAGGGAGACGGCCAGAAGGAACACACAGAAGGTGGTCCCGTTATGTACTCCGGAGGTACCTGAGGGTTGGCTGAACCCCTCCCTGAGTAAGCACAGGACGACGTGGGAAGTTATGATCTGCAGTTGTAACCAGGAGGAAAGTGAGAGCTGTGAGTAAATCCGGAAGACTGCACCCCACTGTCTCTGTGAATTATTACTGCTGCGCCATCACCCCCTGCACTACACTGCACCACGAGTGCTACCTCAAGATCTGCAACATCTACACTGCCCTGGAGCTAAGCTCTGCCTGTGGAGAGCTGAACCAACTCTGCTGCATTAACAACAGGTCCAGAGGACCTGCTCCACAGCGGCGGCTCCCTTTAGCCGCATACCACAGGTGGCGTAACGAACTAGGGGGGGGCCCCTAGGTGTGGCCGACAGCAAGCCACCATGGAACCTCCCCCGAAAGGGGAGAGGAGAGAAGAAACCTGGGAGACAGGGAGGAGTCTCCAGCAGTCTAGACAGACTGCCCCCGGCAGTCAGCATGGAGAGGAGTCAGGAGCAAGCTCCCGTCCGTGGCCTGCAGCATGCCGAGATGCCTCTCACCCTGGAGGAGGCGATCTCCGAATTATCCCTGGAGGATACAGAGTTCCTCCATGCCGAAGGAGCAGGTAAGTGAAGTATCCCTGTCCCGGGCGCTGAGAGTGCTGACCTGCTCCTGGGCCCCCTGGTGGAGCCTCTGATCCCGGGCGCCTGCTCCACTGACCTGCTCCTAGGCCCCCTACCAGAGTCATCTGCCCCTGCACCCGAGTCGGTGTACAGAAGCCCTGTCTATGACTGGTCCGCCAAGTTCGAGGACCAACAGAGACTCCCTCTGACGCCCACACCTGCACCCCCGGTTGCCTGCCAAGGAGGAGAGGAGTTTCAGTGGGACAACCGGGAGGGGGACCTCATGGGGTTCCCGTGGGAGACCCAGACCCAGGCTCTCAGGAGAGAGGAGGACTGCAGGTGAGAGCTCCTGCAGTTAGAGAACGAGCGGTACAACCGGCAGGTGCGTTGGGAGCAGATGGAGGCCCGGAACATGGCGGCCCAAGACAAGATCTGCCACATCCAGTCCCCGTCTGGAGGGGATAGTGGTGAAGTTCGACCTGGAAGCCGGGTGGGGCTTCGTCAGAGAGCCGCAGATGGACCGGGACGTCTTTTTGAATAGGCGGGATGTCGAACCCCTTCTTCAACAGGACATCCCGGCAGAGACCTCAACCCTGGTGACTGTGTCACCTTTACCCAACACAAGGGAGAGCGCGGGTGGTATGCCCTCCTGGTGTACAGAGTGGTCGCGTCAGAATACTTGGGTGCTCGACCCGAGCAACGAGCCCAATGTAAGCCTATGGGAAACTCGAGCATTTTTCAGGCGGCTCCCCCCGGCCGTCTGCAGGGGGCCTAACAATTGCCCAAATCGATGGGAACAGTGCTCAAATGATATGGGAACAGAATGGGGAAGACCCCTGGAAGCATCTCTGACTCCCAGATCACTGCTGTCAGCAACGTGGTCAGAGTATTACGCCACTTTTACGGACTCACAATAAAACATACAAAAACGAAACCATAATGGATTTTCCTGGGAAATATGTTAAGGAACATCCTTTCCAGGGTAATGACTTGTATATAAGGCAAAAAAAAAAACTAAAAACAAATATACTCCTCCAAACCTTGGGCTATGTTCACACGTAGCGTTTTTGATGCGTTTTTGCACTTTTGCATTGCTTTCAACCAAGACAAATGCATTCACCAGGAAATGTCATTTTAACATTTTACAACCTTATCTGGTCATGTGGTGTGTGACACATCATCAGACGCATGCATACAGTGCTGAAAAGACATGGGAACAGCATGGGGAAGACCTCTGGAAGCGTCTCTGACTCCCAGGTCACTGTCTAAAAGTGTGCCCATCATAAGTGATCCCTGGCGCATGCGAAGATGCCTCCCGCCATGCACCTGTTGCAGACTTGCAACAATCACCGTCCACGTCCTTCTCCCACTTCATCGTTCAGTTGTCCCTACCCCATTCCTTGGAATGCAAGCGCAAGTATGCAGGCAGCCACCCACTCACCCATAGGCTGCAATACTATACTGCCAAATTTTTGACAGCTGCTTGCACTTGAAATGTGGCCTTTTCGGCTCGTGGAGGCGGAAGCTTTTCATAACCTCATGCCGGCAGCGGCCGGGTGTCCATACTCGGTCGCCAGCCGGCACTATATTTCCCGGTATCGCCTACGCCTTTACAAGCACGGGTCCCACAACATTACCTGTGCCCTCCCCAGTGCACTTACTGGGAAGGACCGCCTAACCACAAACACGTGGACAGGTGAATGTGGCCAGGTACGGTACGGAGCCAGTCCACAACTTTTTTTGCTGAGAGTTGTATTTAGCCCGGTGAAAGGACTGGCATAGAGGGAAACCGTATCTACCCTGCATGTCATTTCTCCCAGGAAGTCCTCTAAAGCTGCTTGCACTTGCAATGTGGCCTGAACATTACTGCTGGTACTTTTCTGTGGGAATTTGCTTGCCTCCTACCAGCCTGGAAAATTTCCAGCAAACTATGGTACAACGCCATGATATTAGCACTGCCCCCAGTACCAGTAGCGAAGCCATCCCCAATTTCCTTCTCAGGAATTTTATTTGGTTGACTGAGTGGCTGCCCAAATACATTTTCTCACAAAGGAGCTGTAGATAGAGTGGCAACGGCAGTGTAACGGGTTTGGGAGGCGGAACCTCTGAGCTACTATACAAGGGGGCAGTCCTTGTAAGGGAGCGGGTGGCGACCAGGGAAGACGGGCAGGAGGTCACAGCAGGTGACCGGGACAGTCTCTGAGTGAACGGGCTGGAGGTCACGGCAAGTGACCGGGGCAGTCTCTGGATGAACGGGCTGATGGTCACGGCAAGTGACCGGGGCAGTCTCTGAATGAACGGGCAGATGGTCACGGCAAGTGACCGGGGCAGTCTCTGGATGAACGGGCAGATGGTCATGGCAAGTGACCGGGGCAGTCTCTGGATGAACGGGCAGATGGTCACGGCAAGTGACCGGGGCAGTCTCTAGGTAAAGGGTTGGTACGACCTGTGGCGGCTGATGATAGACGTGAGCTCCCAGGTGAGCAGGCGAGAGTCTCTGGAAGAACGGGTGGTCACAGCATGTGACGGCGGAGCCTCCAGGAAGACCAACAGACAGGCGGCAGATGAGCGCTCCCAGGTGAGCGGGCAGAAGACTCTGGACAGGCGGGTGGTCACAGCACGTGATGGCAGAGCCTCCAGGTAGGCTAGCAGACAGGCAGCAGATGAGCGCTCCCAGGTGAGCGAGCAGGAGTCACTGGACAGGCAGGTGGTCACAGCACGTGACGGCGGAGCCTCCAGGTAGACTAGCAGGCAGGTAGCAGGTGTGTGCTCCCAGGTGAGCGGGCAAGCTGGTCCATAGACAGACTGACAGGAGTTGGAAGGCAGACCGTCGGACCTCGGGCAAGCAGGCAGGTGGCTGATGTGCGCTCCCAGGTGAGCGGGCAGACTGGTCCTTAGACAGACTGACAGGAGTAGTAAGGCAGACCGTCGGACCTCAGACTAGCAGGCAGGTAGCAGATAATCAGGCAGGAATCTGGCAGGTAACTGGCAGGTAACTGGCAACGGGACCTGAGGGCTGAAGCAGAGTAGTGAACAGTGCAACAACATTGCTCGGGCACCTCCATTTTGGAGGAGGTGCCTTATATATGGTGAAGTCCTCCGGCCATTGGCCGGGGACTCCTTAGGACGGCGCGCGCGGCCCCTTTAAGAGGGAGGGAGAGCGCGCGCGCCCTAAGCACAGTGGACGGGAAGGAGCGCGCGCTGCCAGCAGAGCGGGAGGAGGACGCCGGGCACGGAGCAGGGAGGTGAGGGGAACAGCGTCCCTGCCTAGCAGAGGGCAGGGACGCCGGCGCTACAGTACCCCCCCCTTTAGGTCCCCCCTTTTTTAGGCCAGAC
The DNA here is from genome assembly GCF_046119375.1 of Phyllobates terribilis. Lineage (NCBI taxonomy): Eukaryota > Metazoa > Chordata > Amphibia > Anura > Dendrobatidae > Phyllobates > Phyllobates terribilis. The sequence continues at coordinate 40,934,583 of NW_027362761.1, read as the reverse complement.
AGAAATTTAGCTAGGATAAGAGGGGCATGGATGTTCTCCCGGGGCTCCCACGTTCTCTCCTCAGGACCAAACCCCCTCCAATCTACTAGAAAAAAGGTCTTTCCTCTTACCCTTTTGGTGGCAAGAATGTTCTCTACCTCAAACTCGTCCTCAGCAGAAACCGGAGCAGGAGGCGTACCTGTAGACTTGGAAAAAGAGTTAAGTACCACAGGTTTGAGGAGAGATACATGGAAGGAGTTAGGGATCCGTAAGTTGGCCGGGAGTTTTAATTTATAGGCCACCGGGTTGATCTGACTGATGACCTCCAGAGGACCGATGAACCGAGGCCCTAACTTGTAAGAAGGTATCTTGAGTTGGACATATTTAGACGAGAGCCAGACTTTATCTCCAGGACGAAATTGTGGAGGATCCAGGCGTTTTTTGTCAGCGTGTCTTTTCATCCGTTCGGACGACTGGAGGAGTGCGGATCGGGTACTCTCCCAAATGGAGGAAAATTTGCTAACGAGAGATTCCGCAGCCGGGTTGTCCACAGAGGTGGAGACAGGAAAAGGAATCCGAGGATGCTGACCGAAGACTACAAAAAACGGGGATTTGGAGGAGGATTCGCTCTCGTGATTGTTATAGGAGAACTCGGCCCATGGTAGGAGATCCACCCAATCAGAATGATGGGCATTAACGAAGTGCCGGAGGTAACTGGTCAGGTTCTGATTGATCCGCTCCACTTGACCATTAGACTGTGGGTGGTAAGCGGAAGAGAAGTCCAGGGTGACGTCTAGCAGTTTACAAGTGGCTCTCCAGAAACGTGAGGTGAACTGTACCCCACGATCCGACACGATGTGGAGGGGCAGGCCATGAAGACGGAAGATGTGGCGGATAAAGTCTTTAGCCAGCTCGGGTGCAGACGGGAGACCAGGCAGGGGAATAAAGTGAGCCATCTTGGAAAAGCGGTCAGCGACCACCCAAATGACCGTACAACCGGCAGAGACGGGGAGATCAGTTATGAAGTCCATAGCAATATGCTGCCAGGGGGCAGCAGGCACAGGAAGCAGAAGAAGGCGACCGGCTGGCAGGTGTCTCGGGACTTTGTTGCGGGCGCAGGACACACAGGCAGAAACAAAGTCTATTACGCCCTTGTGCAGGGTAGGCCACCAGTAGTGCCGGGCAATAAGCTGGAGGGTCTTTTTCTGACCGGCGTGGCCAGCTAGTTTAGACGAGTGACCCCAGTGTAGGATCTTCTCCCGATCAGGTACTGATACGAACGTCTTACCGGGAGGGAGACGATTTAGGCTCACGGGAGCCACCTGCATTACTCTGGCGGGATCGATGATATGTTTAGGTTCTTCCTCGAGATCGGACACCAGAAAGGATCGGGACAAGGCATCTGCTTTGACGTTTTTGTCAGCCGGGCGAAAATGAAGAACAAAATCAAAGCGAGCAAAAAACAAGGACCACCGGGCTTGGCGCGGGTTAAGTCTCTGGGCATGCTGGAGGTAAGCCAAGTTCTTGTGGTCAGTGTAAATTATTACCGGGTGAAGAGCCCCCTCGAGTAGGTAACGCCACTCCTCCAATGCCAGTTTGATGGCCAATAACTCTCGGTCTCCTATGGAATAGTTGCGCTCAGAAGAGGAGAAGAGTTTGGAGAAGAAGCCACAAGTTACCATTCTCCCGGAAGATGATTTTTGAGTAAGTACCGCTCCGGCTCCAGAGGAGGAGGCGTCAACTTCCAGGAAGAACTGCTTGTTGCCGTCCGGGCGATGCAGCACCGGGGCGGAAGAGAAGGCCTGTTTTAGGGAAAGAAAGGCCTCCTCTGCTTCGGGCGGCCACTCTTTGGGATTAGTACCCTTACGGGTGAGCGCGGAAATTGGGGCAGTCCGGGAAGAGAAGTGTGGTATGAAGAGGCGGTAGTAGTTGGCGAAGCCCAGGAATCGCTGAATGGACTTCAACCCCTCCGGTCGAGGCCATTTCTCGATGGCAGACAGTTTCTCTGGATCCATTCGTAGGCCGGTCTGAGAAATAATGTAGCCCAAAAACGGAAGCGAGGTCTGCTCAAAGAGGCACTTCTCGTATTTAGCGAAGAGGTGATTCTGCCTGAGCCTGAGCAGGACCTGACGAACGTCCCTCCGGTGAGTCTGGAGATCCGGAGAGAAGACCAAGATGTCGTCCAGGTACACCACTACGCAGGAGTAGAGAAGGTCCCGGAAGATGTCATTGACCAACTCTTGAAAGACGGCAGGAGCGTTACAGAGACAAAAGGGCATTACCAGATATTCATAGTGGCCGTCCCGGGTATTGAATGCCGTCTTCCATTCATCCCCCTGACGGATACGAACCAGGTTGTACGCCCCACGGAGGTCCAGTTTGGTGAAGATTCTAGCCCCCCTCAGACGATCAAATAACTCCGGAATGAGCGGAAGGGGGGTACTTATTCTTCACCGTGATCTGGTTAAGGCCTCTATAGTCTATACAGGGACGGAGAGAGCCGTCCTTCTTTTTGACGAAAAAGAAGCCTGCTCCCGCCGGGGAGGTAGATTTCCGGATGAATCCCCTGGCCAGATTCTCCTCAATATATTCAGACATCGACCGGGTCTCAGCAGCGGATAAAGGATAAATACGCCCACGGGGAGGAGTAGTACCAGGTAACAGGTCGATAGGGCAGTCGTATGGTCTATGAGGAGGTAGTGTCTCTGCTTCCTTTTTATTAAAGACATCAGCATAAGACCAATAAGGAATCGGAAGTCCAGGTAGATTAGCTGGGGTAGGAGAAGGATGGACGGGATGGACGTGAACCAGACAGGTCTTATGGCAGTCCTGTCCCCAGCGAAGGACTTCTCCGGTCTGCCAGTCAAGCACGGGTGCATGTCTCTGGAGCCAAGGTAGGCCTAGCAAGAGGGCGTGAGAGAGTCCAGGCAGAACATGAAAGGAGATACTTTCAGAATGCAGCATTCCCACCTGCAGAGTAATGGATTCGGTGATGAGTTGGATGGGGCGTGGTAAGAGGCCCCCATCCACGGCAGCAACAGACAAGGGTACAGCCAGAGGTTTGGTGGGGATGTGGTATTTCTCTACCAGTGACTGTGAAATAAGATTCCCGGCTGCTCCAGAGTCAAGTTGGGCTAGTTCGAAATAACGGTTCTCCCCGCAGACGATTGAGACTGACAGCAGCAGAGATGGAGAGGATTTATTCTTGTCTAGGTTGACCTCTCTGAGCGAACCTAGACACAGGCGTTTCCCGACCTCTCCGGGCAGGCACGGATCCGGTGCTCCTTACTGCCACAGTAGAAGCAGCTCCCTTCGGCACGGCGTAAGTCCTGACGGGTTTTGACCATCTTGGTCTGGTCAACCTGCATAGACTCAGGAGAGTGTACCTGGGTAGAGACGGAGGGAGTGACGGGTTTCTGAAAAGTAGGAGCTAGACATGGTAACCTCCTCTCACGGGTGACCTCTTTGGCACGCTCCTGGAACCGTAGGTCAATCCGGGTGGCAAGAGTTATTAGGTCATCGAGAGTGGCAGGAATGTCCCGACCGGCAAGTTCATCTTTAATACGGCCGGACAGACCCTCCCAGAAGACGGATACCAGAGCGTCGTTATCCCAGGCATATTGGCCCACGGTGAGACTTCCCTGACGGAGGCGTAGCAGTGATGATGCGGATGAGGTCTTCCGTCCGGGTTCGTCGAAGACTTTCCGGAAAGCCGTGAGAAAAGCAGGCAAGTTGGACACCAGGGGGTCTCCTCTCTCCCATAGAGGATTTAGCCAGGCCAGGGCCTCCCCGGTGAGATGGGACATGATGAATGCAATTTTGGCCCGGTCGGAGTTAAACTGGTGGGACAATAGTTCAAAGTGCATGGTGCACTGATTTATGAAGCCCCGAGCCTGGGCGGAGTCGCCTCCGAAGCGAAGAGGTGCAGAAAGCCGGGGTCCGGGGTAGGATACCATGGTATTAGTGGGCAGCGGAGCTGCCGGATTGCGAGACATGGCACTGGCGGAGGTTGCTGGTGGAGCAGTCAGAGTGTCCAGGCGAGTATTGACATTCCGCAGGTGACCCAGGATGGACTCCTGTTGGGACCTTTGACGGGACAGTTCATGACACAGGTCCGAGAGCGAGGGAGCTTGGGTGCCACCGGGTTCCATGGCCCGAGCAAACTGTAACGGGTCTGGGAGGCGGAACCTCTGAGCTACTATACAAGGGGGCAGTCCTTGTAAGGGAGCGGGTGGCGACCAGGGAAGACGGGCAGGAGGTCACAGCAGGTGACCGGGACAGTCTCTGAGTGAACGGGCTGGAGGTCACGGCAAGTGACCGGGGCAGTCTCTGGATGAACGGGCCGATGGTCACGGCAAGTGACCGGGGCAGTCTCTGAATGAACGGGCAGATGGTCACGGCAAGTGACCGGGGCAGTCTCTGAATGAACGGGCAAATGGTCACGGCAAGTGACCGGGGCAGTCTCTGGATGAACGGGCAGATGGTCACGGCAAGTGACCGGGGCAGTCTCTAGGTAAAGGGTTGGTACGACCTGTGGCGGCTGATGATAGACGTGAGCTCCCAGGTGAGCAGGCGAGAGTCTCTGGAAGAACGGGTGGTCACAGCATGTGACGGCGGAGCCTCCAGGAAGACCAACAGACAGGCGGCAGATGAGCGCTCCCAGGTGAGCGGGCAGAAGACTCTGGACAGGCGGGTGGTCACAGCACGTGACGGCAGAGCCTCCAGGTAGGCTAGCAGACAGGCAGCAGATGAGCGCTCCCAGGTGAGCGAGCAGGAGTCACTGGACAGGCAGGTGGTCACAGCACGTGACGGCGGAGCCTCCAAGTAGACTAGCAGGCAGGTAGCAGGTGTGTGCTCCCAGGTGAGCGGGCAAGCTGGTCCATAGACAGACTGACAGGAGTTGGAAGGCAGACCGTCGGACCTCGGGCAAGCAGGCAGGTGGCTGATGTGCGCTCCCAGGTGAGCGGGCAGACTGGTCCTTAGACAGACTGACAGGAGTAGTAAGGCAGAACGTCGGACCTCAGACTAGCAGGCAGGTAGCAGATAATCAGGCAGGAATCTGGCAGGTAACTGGCAGGTAACTGGCAACGGGACCTGAGGGCTGAAGCAGAGTAGTGAACAGTGCAACAACATTGCTCGGGCACCTCCATTTTGGAGGAGGTGCCTTATATATGGTGAAGTCCTCCGGCCATTGGCCGGGGACTCCTTAGGACGGCGCGCGCGGCCCCTTTAAGAGGGAGGGAGAGCGCGCGCGCGCTAAGCACAGTGGACGGGAAGGAGCGCGCGCTGCCAGCAGAGCGGGAGGAGGACGCCGGGCACGGAGCAGGGAGGTGAGGGGAACAGCGTCCCTGCCTAGCAGAGGGCAGGGACGCCGGCGCTTCAGGCAGCACATTGGATCAGTGGTTAGTCTTGCAACGCTAGGATCCTGGGTTCAAATCCCAGCAAGGACAACATCTGCAAGGACTTTGTATGTTCTCGCCGTGTTTGTGTGTGTTTCCTCCTCAGTAAAAATAGAGTATTCGGGAACCTTCCCACGCACTTTTCTTAGCAAGGACTGCTTCTCGGCAGGGTTGAACGGTCCCACCAGAGGATTCTCTGGTGTGCCTTGGCTTCTACCTCAGGAGAGTTCATGATAGCGCTAACTTTGCAGCTGCTATGGGGCTCTTGAGCGGGGGAGAACGGTTAGCCCTCAGAATCAAATCCTCTGGTGGGCACAATGTTTTTCAATCTGAAACAGCTTCTCAGTGGGAGTTATATTTCACCACAGCCATATTCTTTAGCTCGGTGAAAGGACTGGCATAGAGGGAAACCGTATCTACCCCGGCTGTCATTTCTCCGTCACCATGTTTCCGCTTGGCCAAGGCGGTGCTGCAGTACTGTCAGCTTGTGACTGATGTGGTCATTTCGGAGATGGAGGAGGAGGTGCATGAGCTGAACAATGTGATTACATTGAGGATAAATTGGTGACGCTGTTTTTTATACTAAAGAAAGATCTTATTGTCTTGCTTTTTTTACGTTATTTTTTAAGAAAAATGCATTCACCAGGAAATGTCATTTTAACATTTTACAACCTTATCTGGCAATGTGGTGTGTGACACCTCATCAGACACATCCTGTTTTATTTATGATGGAGGGACTCTGAAAGTCTTAAGCCTATTTTTATAGGGCTATCAGACGGCCCTTACTATTCTTAAAAGGCCAGCAGTCGGCCCTCGCTATTGTTAGAGAGCCATCAGCCGGCTATGCTTTGTTGTTCCCATTATTAACAAGTGGGTCTCCTATACTGTTATTGCGTATCCAGTGACTGCAAGGGCTGCCAAAAATTTGGACGCAACCCAATACCCCTTTGAAGAGACATAGAGGAGGATCTAAGTAAAAAAAATGTTCCCATTGTAAAGGAGCGGGTGGTAATCCTCATGCTGTGACTGCAAGGGCTGTCAAAATTTGGGAAAAACCCCACTAAGAATTTAAAGACACATGGAGCAGGGCCCCAGTAACGACAAATTCAATTTAGAAAGGAGAGAGTCTGCTATACGGTGATAGGGTATGCAGTGAATCCAACGGCTGACCAATTTTAGGAAAAACCCCACTAAGAATTTATAGACTCACGGAGCAGGGCCACAGTAACAAGGTAGGACATGTTCCGATTAGAAAGGAGAGACTCTGCTATACAGTTATAGGGTGAGTCCAACCGCTGACCAATTTTAGGAAAAGCCCCACTAAGAATTTAAAGACACATAAAGCAGGGCCACAGTAACAAGTACGACATGTTCCCATTAGAAAGGAGAGAGTCTGCTATACTGTTATAGGGTATGCAGTGAGTCTAACGGTTGACCAATTTTAGGAAAAAACCCACTAAGAAATTAAAGACACATAAAGCAGGGCCACAGTAGCAAGGTACGACACGTTCTCATTAGAAAGGAGAGGGTCTGCTATACAGTTATTGGGTATACAGTGAGTCCAACGGCTGTCCAATTTTAGGAAAAACCCCACTAACAATTTAAAGACAGAGAGAGCAGGGCCACAGTAACAAGTACGAGATGTTCCCATTAGAAAGGAGAGGGTCTGCTATACAGTTATAGTGTATGCAGTGAGTCCAACGACTGACCAATTTTAGGAAAAACCCCACTAAGAATTTAAAGACACATAGAGCAGGGCCACAGTAATGACAAATTCCCATTAGAAAGGAGAGAGTCTCCCATAGTGTTGGCCTATGCAGTGAATGCAAGGGCTGCCAAAAATTTGGAGGCACTTCAATGACCCTTGGAAGAGACATGGAGGAGGGCCTCATAAAAAAATGTTCCCATTAGAAAGGAGCGGGAATCCTATACTTGTAATGCCCATGCACTTAGTGTAGGCTGACAAACGTTTACCCCTGGGGGTATACATGAACATACTGTATAAAAAAAAATTTTTACGAGCATCATAAACACCCTTTAAAAAAATTATGTGGGTGTTGCATCACAGACCACGGTCACCCTGGTGATATGGTGGTGGAGGATGAGGACAAGAGCAAATAGCTAAAATCAGGAAGCGTATACCCATGTGTGAATGTGAAAAGGTGCATGGGAATACACCTCCCAAGAAAAGACACTGGATTTGAGTTTATGCTACGCTGATATCATTCGGTGGTGTTGAGAAGTCTGGCCCAATCCAGCCCTTGTTCATTTTTATAAGAGTCAGCCTGTCAGCATTTTCAGTTGACAGGCGGATGCTCTTATCAGTTATAATTCCACCAGCGGCACTAAAAACCCGCTCTGATAAAACGCTGGTGGCAGGGCAGGCCAGAAACTCCAAGGCATAGAGAGCCAGTTCATTCCACGTATCCAGCTTGGATACCCAATAATTATAAAGCACAGCAGAATCACGGAGGACGTTGGTATGATCGGCAAGGTACTCCCTCATCATCTTCCTAAACTTTGCACTCCTTGCGAGAGTGCCCCGCGCCTCAGGGCCTGTGCGATGGGAGGGTCTGAGAAAACTCTCCCTGAACTTTGACAGTGTTCCCCTGCCTCTGCTGGATTGAAGTTCTATCTCTCTCGCTGTACTCCTTGGTTGTCCAACGAAGTGTGCCCTCTGCCGCCAGTGTTTTCAGATGGGAATTTCTTTAACAGTTCCTCAACAAGGGCCTTCTGGTACAGCCCCATGTTTTCAGACCAATCTACCTCAGGAATAAGAGATAAAAAGTTCTCCTTGTAGCGTGGGTCTAGAAGTGTCACCAACCAGTAATGACTGTCACCCAAAATTTTGAGAATGCGAGGGTCATGGGAAAGGCAGCATAACATAAACTCAGCCATGCGTGCCAGACTACTAACAGGCAAGACTTCCGTGTCCTCACCAAGAGGATGACTGACCATGCTCTCCTCCTCCTCCTCTCTATCCTCTGGCCATCCACGCTGAAAAGACGGTATGACAGCTGTGCAGGTTGTACCATCTATAGTGCATGAAACTAGCTCCTGTCCTTCCTCCTCCTCCTCCTCTTCCTCATTGTCACCCAATCCACGTTGGGATGAGATGAGGCTTGGCTGTGTGTAATCACCCTGTATGGTTCCTTGCTCCATCTCATCGTGCTCCACCTGCAATGCATCTTCTTTGATTGTGAGCAGAGAAAGTTTCAGAAGACAGAGAAGGATGGTGACGCTAATTATGGCATCATCGCCACTCACCATCTTGGTGGAGTCCTCAAAGTTTTGGAGGATGGTACATATGTCTGACATCCACGTCCACTCCTGAGGTTTTATGTGTGGAGTCTGAACTGAATACCGACGGCCTTGTTGACGCTGGTAATCAACAACTGCCCTCTTTTGCTCACAAATCCTTCCCAACATCTGCAGTGTAGAGTTCCAACACGTGGGGGCATCACATACCAGTCTGTGAGCCGACAGCTGCAAACGCTGCTGAAGCACGGCAAGGTCGGCGGAAGCTGTAGCTGACTTTCTAAAATGGGCACACAGGCGGCGTACTTTAACAAGCAGATCCGGCAGCTCCGGGTAGGATTTGAGAAACCGCTGAACCACATTTTGGTTAAGCACATGGGTCAGGCATGGTACGTGTTTGAGCTCACCTCGCCTCAGAGCCGCCACCAGGTTCAGTCGATTGTCACACATGACCATGCCTGTCTGTAGATTCAGCAGTGTGAGCCACAGATCTGCCTGCTCTTTCAGAGCTGTCCACAGCTCTTCAGCATTGTGCGGTTTTTCAGCTAAGCATATTAGCTTCAGCACAGCCTGTTGCCGCTTGGCCGAGGCAGTGCTGCAGTGCTTCCAGCTTGTGACTGATGTGGTCATTTCGGAGATGGAGGCTGAAGAGGAAGGGGAGGCTGAGGAGGATGAGGTGCAGGAGCTGTAGACCGTGGGGGCAACCTTGATAGACCTAGGGCCCGCAATCCTTGGCGTCGGGAGGACGTGTTCCGTCCCAAGTTTCTACTGGGTCCCGGCTTCCACTATGTTAACCCAGTGTGCCGTCAGCGAGATGTACCGTCCCTGCCCACAAGCAATTGTCCACGTGTCCGTGGTTAGGTGGACTTTACCGGTAACTGCGTTGTTGAGAGCACGGCTAAAGTTTTGGGACATGTGCTTGTGTAATGCGGGGATGGCACACCGGGAGAAAGAGTGGCGGCTCGGGACCGAGTACCGACGGACGGCCGCCGCCATCAGGTTGCGGAATGCTTCCGTCTCCACGAGCCTAAAAGGCAACATTTCGAACGCAAGCAGTCCTGAAATGTGAAAATTTAGTAGTGTGGCCTGTGGGGCGTTGACTGTATATTTGCGCTTGCATTCCAGCGACTGGGGTAAGGACAACTGAACGCTGCGCTGGGACAAGGACATGGACGTGCTTCCTGATGCTGCTACTTGAGAGTGTGCAACGACAGGTGCAGGGCAGGAGGTGCAGGGCAGGAGGCATCTTCGCGTGCATCATGGACAGGGGATTGGCTTGCATGCACAACAGCGGAAGAAGCAATGGTGCCACCCACAGACACTGTTCCTGCACCCTGGGGTTCAGCCCACAAAGTTGGGTGCTTTGCTGCCATGTGCCTGATCATGCTGCTGGTGGTCAGGCTGGTCGTTTTGCCACCCCTGCTGATGCTGGCCTGGCAGGTGGTGCAAATGGCCTATTTGGGGTTATCGGCAGAGTCTTTAAAAAACAACCAGACTTGTCAAGACCTAACAGTTGTACTGGCAACTTCCTTCATGTTGGTGTTACGGGGAACAGTTGCCTGCCTTCTGTCTGCAGCCATCACACTGCTTCTTCCTGCCTGTTGTGGTGCTCTGCCTCCCTCCCCCTGTGTGCTGCTGTCCTCGCTCTGCATGTCCTCCTGCCAGGTTGGGTCAGTTACTATATCATCCACCACCTCGTCTTCCACTTCCGCACCCTAGTCCTCCTCCTGACTTTCTGGCAATTGTGTCTCATCATCGTCCACCTCTTGTGACACTTTCCCACCGTAGCCTTCGTGTGAACGTGGCTGCTCAAATATTTGGGCATAGCTACACGCGATCGCCTCTTGCCCTGCTACAAGTGGACAGGGAGAGTGGCCCGAATCTATAAATGGAATAGTGAACAGCTCTTCAGAGTGTCCAAGTGTGGGATCAGTTGTCTCTGGGTACTCGGCATGGTGGGAGGAAGGAGGATCAGGGTGAGGAATATGCGGTCCAGACTCACAGCTACTGAGACTTGACGGTGTGGAAGACAGGGTGGTGGTGGTGGTGGCTAAGTGACTGGAAGCATTATCCGCTATCCAACCAACAACCTTTTGACACTGCTCTGGGTTCAATAGTGGTGTGCTGTGGTCCCCTAGAAATTGGGACAGGAAGGTCAGGCGAGAAGATGTGGGTGTTTGTTGTGGCACAATTTCGGCTTGCCCGTGGCCTTGTCCTTGGCCTCTGCATGCACCATTACCATCACCTCCAGTTCCCCGTCTCTTGCCATGTGCCTTGCCCATTTTAAATGGAGGACAGTATCTTCCACGCTCACTACAAATGACTGAGTTTGGAGCGAGCTTATATGTGATCCGTGTGATGGAGAAAACAGAGTTTTAAATACCTGGCCTGTAGGTAAGTAGTTTGAACAGCAAGCTGCGGTGAATTGCTTCAATGACACACTAAAGGAAATTTTTAACGGAGGCTAGAAATGGCAGTATTTTCTGACAACGTATATGTGATCCGTGTGACGTAGAAAACAGGGTTTTACATACCTGGCCTGTAGGTAAGTAGTTTGAACAGCAAACTGCGGTGAATTGCTTCAATGACACACTAAAGGAAATATTTTCTGACAATGTATATGTGATCCGTTTGACGGAGAAAACACGGTTTTAAATAGCTGGATTTCTAGCGCTCTAATATGGAAAGGACCTGGCTGTATTCTGCAGTGCCAACAAGCAAATGGCGCAGAAAAAATGGTGTTCTCTGGATTGCTTTTAAAGCAATTAATGAGGATTAAGATCCAAAGAAAAGTATTCATGGCCCCTGAGACCTGGGCCTTTGTATAGAAATATCTAACAGCATTATGTAGCGTCGGCGTCCCTGCCTCCTGCTAGGCAGGGACGCCGTTTCCCTCACCCCTCCGCTCCGTGCCCGGCGGCTTCCTCCCGCTCTGCTGGCAGCGCGTGCTGCTTCCCGGCCTCTGTGCTTAGGGCGCGCGCGCGCTCCCCCTCTCTTAAAGGGGCCTCACGCGCCGTCCTAAGGAGTCCCCGGCCAATGGCCGGAGGACCTCACCATATATAAGGCACCTCCTCCAAAATGGAGGTGCCCGAGCAATGTTGTTGCAAAGCCTTTCAACTCTGCTTCAGCCCTCAGGTCCCGTTACCAGATACCTGCCAGTTACCTGCCAGATCTCTGCTTGATACCTACCTGATTCCTGTCTATCTGCTTGCACTCCTGTGGTCCGACAGTCTGCCTACCAACACCTGTCAGTTTGTCTATGGATCTGCCTGCCCGCTCACCTGGGAGCGCTCACCTGCTACCTGCTTGCTAGCCTACCTGGAGGCTCAGCCGTCACTTGCCGTGACCACCTGCCTGTCCAGAGACTCTTGCCCGCTCACCTGGGAGCGCTCACCTGCTACCTGCCTGCTAGCCTACCTGGAGGCTCTGCCGTCACTTGCCGTGACCACCTGCCAGTCCAAAGACTCTTGCCCGCTCACCTGGGAGCGCTCACCTGCTACCTGCCTGCTAGCCTACCTGGAGGCTCTGCCGTCACTTGCCGTGACCACCTGCCTGTCCAGAGACTCTTGCCCGCTCACCTGGGAGTGCTCACCTGCTACCTGCCTGCTAGCCTACCTGGAGGCTCTGCTGTCACTTGCCGTGACCATCTGCCTGTCTAGAGACTCTTATCCTGCTGTCACTTGTTGTGACCACCTGCCTGTCTAGAGACTCTTACCCTGCTGTCACTTGCCGTGACCATCCGCCTGTCAAGAGACTGTCCCCGTCACTTGCCGTGACCTCCTGCCCTTCTACCCAGAGCCTGTCCCTGTCACTTGCTGTGACTAACTGCCCGCCTTCCCTGGGAGCCACCCGCTTCCTTACAAGGACTTCCCCTTTGTATAGTTGCTCAGAGGTTCCACCTCCCAGACCCGTTACACATTATTAATATAGGAGAAAAGATGAGGGACATACAGGTAACAGTAAAATATATATAAGTTTATTAAATAATTGCTTGTTCACGATAAATATCGCATAGTAAACAGAAGCTTAAATAACACACAATAAATACATACATAGACAGAATCACAGCTTGGATGATCAGGTGTATATGGTCAGGAGTGTCCAGCGTATCTAAAAAAAAAACCCTCACATCTCTATATCATACACAATTGAAAAAAATAATAGAACAGAGATGGGGGGAGGGAAGAGAAGGAAAAGGCAAAACATGCACCAACAAAATAAGTCAGGGGCTGTAGTAATGAACAGTCTAAGACATAGTGTCTACTTGAAATAGCAAGCGCCCATAGAGACAATGAAAGGTGCTTTACCTAGAGTATGAGGTAACGCTGGAAATAAGAAGAGTTCCATGGAAGGAGATGCCTCGACGCGCGTTTCGCCCTCTTCTTGTTTCCAGCGTTACCCCATACTCTAGGTAAAGCACCTTTCATTGACCGGAATCTGCCTCTTCTTACGTCAGGTACCTCACTTGTGTCATGAGTACACTTGGCTGCTAAAAGTCTGGCAAATGTCATATTAAAGGGTGAGAGCAGAGACCGAGCCCGGAATCTGTCTCTTCATGCAGCAGGTAAGTCACTTATCCGTGAACACATCTGACTGCGGAAAGTCCAGTAAGTGTCATATCCATGGGTGAGAGCAGAAACCGAGCCCGGAATCCCCTTAGCAGAATCTAGTTAATATTACAACACCCGGGGCCTATTGCAGAATCCAGTTTGCTATAAATGACAGTTTGTATCCTATAGATCAGATCTCGGGGCTACTCTATAGAAAATATAGACTTTTATACAAAACTAATTCCTAGCTTTAAATTCCCATCTCATCCATTTATGGCATATCCACCCATAGGCGGATTATAATGAGGGCAATCCGGGCGACCGCCCGGGGCCCCGAGCCTGCAGGGGGACCGCGGCTCCGGGCGGGGTGTCTAATGCCGGGGATTGCCCTCATTATATGTGCGGGCCGCCGCGGCACATACCGGTAGCAGTGGCCGGAGGGGGGGGGCCCGGACCGCTCCCCCAGCAGCGGCCGCCGCTACTTCTTCATCGGCCGGGCCAGCACTGCAGCAGTTAACTTCCCTGTGCTGGCCCGGCCGCGTCACTGCTAGGAGACAAGGCCCTGTGTGCGGCCGTGTCTCCTAGCTCTGACGTCACGCAGTGCGCCCCGGCCTGCACTGCTGCAGCGAAGAAGAGAGAGAGCAGGCAGGAGGAATGGAGTCGGGGGATGGTGACTGTGTGTGTGTGGGTGTGGGCAGGTGTGTGTGTCTGTGCGAGCAGGTGTGTGTCTGCGTGGGCAGGTGTGTGTGTGTGTCTGTGTGGGCAGGTGTGTGTGGGGGGGGCAGGTGTGTGTGTGTGTGGGCAGGTGTGTGTGTGGGCAGGTGTGTGTGTGTGTGGGCAGGTGTGTGTGTGTGTGTGGGCAGGTGTGTGTGTGTGTGTGTGTGGGCAGGTGTGTGTGTGTGTGTGTGGGCAGGTGTGTGTGTGTGTGTGTGTGGGCAGGTTTGTGTGTGTGTGGCCAGGTGTGTGTGTGTGGCCAGGTGTGTGTGTGGCCAGGTGTGTGTGTGTGGGGGCAGGTGTGTGTGTGGGCAGGTGTGTGTGTGTGTCTGTGTAGGCAGGTGTGTGTGTGGGGGCAGGTGTGTGTGTGTGTGGGGGCAGGTGTGTGTGTGTGTGGGGGCAGGTGTGTGTGTGTGTGGGGGCAGGTGTGTGTGTGGGCAGGTGTGTGTGTGGGCAGGTGTGTGTGTGTGTGTGGGCAGGTGTGTGTGTGTGTGGGCAGGTGTGTGTGTGTGTGTGGGCAGGTGTGTGTGTGTGGGCAGGTGTGTGTGTGTGTGGGCAGGTGTGTGTGGGCAGGTGTGTGTGTGTGGGCAGGTGTGTGTGTGTGTGTGGGCAAGTGTGTGTGTGGGCAGGTGTGTGTGTGTGTATATATGTGTGTGTGTGTGTGTGGGCAGGTGTGTGTGTGTGGGCAGGTGTGTGTGTGTATGTATGTGTGTGGGCAGGTAAGAAAGTCTTGCCCTGTTGAACACTACACCTGACTTGAGGCCACCACCTCTTGGTTGTCCAATGTTTTTGCTTCTCTAGGGCTCTTCTCAGATATTCATTATACCAGCTCCCCAGAATACCAAAGCTAGGGTGGGTGACCGCGAGCCCTGGTGGTGGTCATAACTGCGGCCACCCAGGGGCAATACTCCATAACAACAATCCCCTGAGGTGGTGTAGGATGTAAGGACCTATTCACACTACATTCAGCGCTGCATTCAGGTCTTTACACAAGGCTTACAACTGAATCCCTGAAATTCAGGATTGTGCTGTCTGAAATGAGACATCTGAAAGCCGAGCAAATGGAGCCTAAAGATTCAGACTTTAGCCTCGGTTTGCCTTTGTTCAAATCAATGGCTATGTCAAGGCACATCTGAATGGCATTTTTCAGGGATTTAGATAGAAGCCTGGAAAGAGGAGATGAATGCATTGCAAAATTCAGTGTGAATAGGCCCTTATATCTGGAGTCTTGATATTGATGCCACATGCATTTTACTTGTTTTTAACTTAAAAAAAAATACACACACACAAATTATACACACACACACACACACTATACATACACACACACTATACATACACACACACAGATGTGTGTGTGGGCATGTGTGTGTGGGCAGGTGTGTGTGTGTATGCGCATGTGTGTGTGTGCGCATGTGTGTGTGTGTGGGTGATGTCTGTTTGTGTGTGTGTGTGTGTGTGTGTGTGTGGGCAGATGTCATTGTTTGATGTCTGTTTGTATGTATTTTTGTGTTTCAAATGTGTTTATGCGTGTCTGTATATGTTTGTATGTGTGCATGACTGCATGCGGCCTCCTGCTCAGTATAGGTGGCGCCGTGCGCCCCCCCGCTGTGTATAGATGGCTACGTGCGGCCCCCCGCTGTGTATAGACGGCGCCGTGCGCCCCCCGCTGTGTATAGATGGCTATGTGCGCCCCCCGCTGTGTATAGATGGCTATGTGCGCCCCCCGCTGTGTATAGATGGCTACGTGCTGCCCCCCGCTGTGTATAGATGGCTACGTGCTGCCCCCCGCTGTGTATAGACGGCGCCGTGCGGCCCCCCGCTGTGTATAGACGGCGCCGTGTGGCCCCCCGCTGTGTATAGACGGCTACGTGCGCCCCCCGCTGTGTATAGATGGCTACGTGCGGCCCCCCGCTGAGTATAGATGTCGCCGTGCGGCCTCCTGCTGTGTATAGATGGCTACGTGCGACCTCCCGCTGAGTATAGATGGTGCTGTGCGGCCTCCTGCTGTGTATAGATGGCTACGTGCGACCTCCCGCTGAGTATAGATGGCGCTGTGCGGCCTCCTGCTGTCTCTGGGGGGAGCGCCGTGCGGCATCTATACTCAGCAGGAGGCCACACATAGCCATCTATACACGTATACTCAGCAGGAGGCCGCACGTAGCCATCTATACACGTATACTCAGCAGGAGGCCGCACGTAGCCATCTATACGGTGCCATCTATACACAGCGGTAGGCCTCACGGCGCCATCTATACACAGCGGGAGGCCGCACGGCGCCATCTATACACAGCGGGAGTCTCAGTGCTTTGCAAGAGCAGTCAATAAATTCTGCTTGACTAATTCTGAGCACCATAAAGTCAGCTTGCTGAATTCTATCTCATTTACTGTCATTCGAGACGATGCCTTTGCTGGTCTCTTTCACCTTGAATACCTGTAAGTGCTCCACTTAATGTCATATTTTTGATTCTGTTCTTCTTCATCTTTTGGCATGTGCAATTTTATGAGCAAGTATTCATATGAATTTATGACCTACTTAACCCTTCGAGGACCTTAAATTTTATTCAATCAATTTTTTTTCCAGTTTAAAACTATGGGACATATATGTGCCTTGGTCCTCAAAGGGTTTTTAAAGGGGCTGCAAACATAAATATGAAAAAAATAATTCAATTAGTGCTTTTTGTGTTCATTTAATTTTTATTTGAAGTCCATTTTTTTTTATATACCTTGAAATTAAGCCCTACCCCATGGAATGAAGCCCTACCTACATGACATCTGAGAGCTACATGGATCCCGCTTGTGAGGTGCCTGTCCGTCACTACTATTCAGTTTTAGGGTCCACTCACTAAGCCATATATTCTCTCATGCAAGAGAATAGGGCCAATTATGCTAATGACACTCGGCTCAAACTCTGTCAGAGCTTCAACTGAGTGTGATCCGATTCTCTTGCAGCACAGATATGGAGAAGATGGAGAACTTAATTTCTCCATCTTCTCCATAGTCTCTGTGAGTGTTCATCGGACTGCACTTGGATGACATCCGAGTGAAGTCCAATGTTTTACGTGCACCCATAGACTTGTATGGGTGCACATGGTCCGAATATCGAATGAGATTATTTTCTCATGCCGATAATCGCAGATCTGCACTGTCCCATAGTATAACATAGGGCCGAGTCCTATCCGATAAAACATCACATAGCATTCGGCCGTGTTATACGACAGTGTGAGCGAGCCCTTAGAGTCAAGGAATATTTACATGCAGATGATGATATTACTCTCCAAGTGTATATTTTTTTAGGCGAGTTCATAGTAAATGCTTTGCCTTTTTGACATGTGATCAACTAAAGAACAAGAAAGATTTAGGACCTCCCCTATAGAGAAACGGAAAATAGTTTGGAGGACTTGCATGTCCTTTTTTATTTATTATGAGAAAATCATAAAAGATCCCGTTTATTAACCATGCTGTGATTTTCTTCTGAGGGAGAGGGAGAGGGAGAGAGCTGCCCTATTCAGAGTCTGTAAAAAGACCTGCTGACAAAAGTGTTAAAGATACAGTCTAATGTGAATTAACAATGAAAAAAAGTTAATTTCACAAATGGCTTGTATTTTTTTTAATACAAACTTTTTTGTCTTTACAGCTCCTTTAAAGGGAATCTGTCATCAGGTTTTTGCCACCTAATCTGAGAGCAGCATAATGTAGGGTTAGAGGCACGGATTCCAGTAATGTGTCACTTACTGGGCTGCTTAGTGTTGTTTTGATAAAATCATTGATTTGTCAGAAGGTAATTATCACTAGATGACTAGTAAGTTCTGTAGGACCCCACCCCCATCACTGATCAGTAGATTTCTGTGTACACTGAGCATGGGCAGAAAGCTGCCAATCAGTGGTGTGGGTGGGGCTATACAGAGCGCAGCATTCAGAGAGCTGCTAGATCTGTAGCAGATAAAACGGTGATTTTCTCAAAATGACAACAAGCAGCTGAAAAAGTGACACATCGCTGGAATCAGGGTATCTGCCCCTATATTGTGCTGCTCTCAGATGAGGCAGCACAATTAATATTGTGCCAAATTAATTTCCCGTGAACTATCACATGATCTATCACAGGGGATCATGTGACATGTCACGTGATAAATCAGGTGGGGGGGGGGGCGCACCTTCTAAACTGCCCGGGGCCCTTGCTACTCTTAATCCACCCCTCTATCCACCCAATAGTTTGTAAGAAAAAAATCACCATCTCCACTATACCGGCCTTATGCGGCATTATAATGTCTCTAGAAGTACAGAAGATGTCAAATTCTCCTGAAACATAAAGTATTGAAAATAGATTTAATAAAATGCAACCTTCTGTATGATTAAAATGATTAACATTTACAGGTTATTATAACTTCTATATAGTACATTAGACTGAGAAAAGAGGGACCCAATCTTCAGAGCAATGCTCCAGCGTTTCAGAGAAAGCATAGTTTGAAGAGTCACCCGGGGACTAAAGTGAGAGTCCTTACTGGTCCGACGCTGCTCCCAGCCGGCTTCTCCTTGCGCCGCTGCACTTCATTGACAGGTCTACCCTAATTAAGATATAGGAGAGACCTGTCAGTCAACTACAGCGATATGGGGAAATGCCAGCTGGGGGCAGCACCAAGGTTTGTCAAGTCTCTCCTTGTATTCACTGGCCGGCTCTGCAAAGTATGTTTTCTACAGACGTGCTGACTCTCAGGCTATATATTAGTAGATTTATTATCTTGGACTTTACTGTTATATTATTTAAAAAAATAGTTTTATTGCTCTTTAAATATATTTCTTATAATAGTTCTGAAACTTACCGTCAGAAGGGATGACCACATTCCCATCAAGGCTGCTGGTGGGGTGAGCCATGGTGATTTTGGTGTCTTTGAGGACGTCTCCCTTTTCAGCCACAGGTCCACGAGGAACATCCTCATTTGTAATAGTTGTTTTGGCCTCCTGATCTGTAATGGAAAAAAATTATTGGAGATTATCAGTATATATGTTATTAAAACCTCTAGAATGGTACATTGAGCTATGATAATAGAGGGGCTGAGCCTCTTTGGCTACCAGTATATTAACGGTTCATTCACTGACAAGTTCCTATAGAAGACCATTTTTTAATTTATATGTTAGTTTGTTTTTCTGTTAAATATATTTCGTAAAAACCCTGAGAACTTACTGTTAGAGGAGGTGACCTCATCCTCATCTGGGCTGATATTGGTTATTACATCAGGGGGTCCTGAGAGGACGTCTATCTGTTCATTCCTGGATCCATGAGGAAAATCATCAATTGTGATTGCTATGTAGTCCTCATGTTTTCCTAGAACACAGAACATTGAAATCAACATTTCTAAAATAACAGCTTCCATTATGTTTCTACTCTGTCTAGGGATCATTTTCTAACAAGATAAGTTTTTTCTATAATGTTGTTTTTCTATTAAATACAGTTCATACATTGAAGAAGACAAATCGGAAGGTCCTCGGTGTAAGTAACAGACTTCACAATGCAGACTGCTTCCATGTAATATAAAAGCCGACAATAACTGCCAATATCAAAGAAGCGTAGAAGTGTAGCTCCACCGCAAATGGATCCCAGGGAGGATGCAGACGGAGCGGTATATGCCACCTGTCCTCGCTATTCTGATCTATTCAGAGGGATTCCGGCTGAAAGAGGGGTACCGGCCCCCGATACCTGACCTTGCTACTCCACGTCCTGGTCAGGAAAGTCCGGTAGGCCCTGAGGATCCCACCAGGTAACGGAAGGAGCGGAGCTGCCACTCGTACCCTGTTTCTGAGAGAAGTTCAGAGGGAGACCCGGCCTATCTACACACACACAGACAGGAAAGGACCCGGTCTGAAGTCTAGGAACACTCCATTGCGGGGTCTTGATTAAACACTGGACTTACTAGGAGGTTGTCGGACCCTCGTTACTGGTGACCGCAGAACTCCGCGAGGAGCAGGGAGACACCTTCCTACTGCAATCTCCATCGTGAGTAAAAACCCTGGAAGTTAACCCCTATGGCCTCCGGACTCTTTATTCTGCACTACACCGCAGTACGCTGCACCAGAACTGCTAGACTACTACCCCCTGCTCTCACCAATCCACAGCCCAAGGGAAGAGCAGTCCTTTAACCATGGTTCCCTTGAGGTTTCCTCCATTGGGGTTTTTTCCTCTCTTGAGTGCTAAAGGATGAGTTTTCGTGAGTCCTTCAACTCACGATGTGGCCAATCAACATCATCATCGTCAAGGCCACATTTAAGACTATTGTCCTGACTTCTAATGAAAACTTCCACACTATCCAACTTGAATAAAGTTAGTAAAGAAGTCAGCATATATCATGTGTATCTGAGTCTCCTTATGGAACTTTACAATACAGCAAAATATACATAGCACTGGACTACTTTGTATAGTCATTACCATCACACATGGGTGATTATAAACCCGCTTTCTTGCACACGTTAACTAGGGTACAAGTGGTGTTGTGCTTAAGAACAATATATCCCCTTCTCAACATGCCATCTACATATATGTCACATGTCTAATGCGGTTCTATGGAAAGAGTTATGAAGCATAGCCCAATTCATATATAGTAGGTGCTAGCTGCTTTATACAGCTGGCACCTGCTTCTAACAACCTGACTTGAATTGCCTCTATTTAACCACTTAGATGCGGTGTCAAAGATCAGACCCTGAGAAGGTCACGCAGAACCACTCGCTGTGATCTTTGGTCGAACAGCTCTCTGCTGCAACCTATCATCTGGGCAATTACACGACTGTCCGACGATTAATGGCGGAGGCCGCAGGCAGATTGCACTAATAGGCCAGTTATCCGGAAACTAACAGTGAGCGTATTGTATATACATCTCCAATGCCAATGTACAGAATATATGTATATACCTCCGTACCGTCACTGCTATCTTAACGATAACCCCAGTACTACTCGCTCGCCACCACCAGTCGTGTTTTATACAGGCTGACTGGAGGCCTGGTTTCTGGTAGCGTATGGCTTTGAGGCGTGGTTTACAGAGCAAAAGGGACAGAATTATAACATTTTATATTTAATCGAAAATGAGGGAGTGTTTATGAAAAATATATAACATATTTAACAAAGGGGACAAAACAATACAGCATATACAGTTACATGAAATAAAAGGTATAAACAAAAGAACTTACTACGCCATTCGCCACTCACAGAGTTGAGTCAACTTAGCCGAAGGAGAGCGTTTCGCTTGGGGATGTTTAGGAAACAGGCTTCATGAATACACAATGTGTGTAACTTTTTTACAGGAACCCACATCATAATTCAGCTTAATCTTTTATTAGCACCTGAGTTACACCCACATGCCCCCCGGTTATGATCTCACGTGGGCCGGGTTGTGTTTTGTTCTCAGTCCTTCAGGATTTTATGGAATTCTCAACTTATGTGATAACTCCCCTCCAGATAATCAAAGAAGTTAGTGGTCCCCACCATATTTTTTATTGGGATTTTACCATTACCCAGAGACCAAACATGACATTGCTGCTGTCAGAGATTTGCCCATTATTGATTTGTGGCCTATAGGCAGGGGTTACAGTTAGGAAAAAATATGCATCTACTTCCCCTATTAGCCCTGAAGTTGAAAAGTTATGTCCCATCAGTATCGAATGGATAAAAACTTCCATATTCTACATTTTCTTTCGGAGACATCAACTCTATTGCAGGTGCAATATTTTCCTTACAGGGACATTGCCCCTAAAAGGACAATGTATTTCCTGGGGACTAAAGGATTCCTGCCTTAATTATCTGTCCAATCTATAACTCTTTGTCTATGCTCAATAGACATCCTCCTTAGTACTGCCAGGGTCTTTTGTTCTAAAAGGAGCTTTTGCATGTTAATTAAGATAGTTCACTCTCCTAACTAATTTACTATATGTTAAACTGTGTAATTCAACTACTAAAAGAGATTTGTGAGTTGCAAGCCCTTTTTGCTACTGCACCAGAGAGAGGAGAGGAGGGAGGGGTTGGGAATGAATGCACCTTATATTAGTCTGACTCTGACTGTCACCTATTTTAACTCCTTCAATTTCGTGTGGCGTAAAGATTTTAATATTTTCTATGACAAGCTGTTTTAAGTAGTTTGATGCGGGAGTTAAGTATGTGTGTTTTCATTTAAGTTGCCCTTCGGCCCAGCACATGGAGCTAATGGGTCACCATGGCATTTAGGGTCCCACTGAAGGTAATGTAACTACCATCTTTGTATCTCATGTTCAAAATGTAAAAAAATGGAAGTGTGTGGTCTGTATCTGCGCTGCCAACTGATGAAGTGACGTCAAATGCCAGAGATAATGTAAAAAAAGGTTTCTTTTATTTTTCTATGCAATTCAAAGTGTAACCCACTCCTTCTTCAGGAACAAAACCATATGCATATATAGGGTTCACAAAGGTTTATATCGAGGAGCATTTTAAAAAAGAACGCCAAGAGAAACACATGATAATGTGTCAAAGTTCATAGGTTAGACACATGATGCGGTTCAAGTGAAGGAACAGGGCATCATGGTGACTCAGTGGTTATCACTGCAGCCTTGCAGCGCTGGGGTCCTGGGTTCAAATCCCATCTGCAAGGAGTTTGTATGTTCTCCCCATGTTTGCGTGGGTTTCCTCCCACACTCCAAAGACATACTGATAGGGAATGGGAACAGTGCTGATAATGTCTGTAAATTGTCTGAATTGTAAATCGCTGCGGAATATGTTGACGCTATAATAATAAAAAGTCTATTATTATTAAGGAAAAAAATGTGTAAGGAGATATATACAGTTGAAACCAGAAGTCTACATACACTATATAAAAAGACACATATGCATGTTTTTCTAAATATCTGACATGAAATCTGAATAAACCTTTCCCGTTTTAGGTCAATTAGGATTACTATGATTTTTAATATTTGCCAAATGCCAGAATAATGAGAGAGAGAATGCTTTAAGGCATTTTAATTGGATTAAGCACATGGCACTTTATGCTTGGTACATTTATAATTGAACTTTCATGGTCATTTGGTGGCTGATTTTGGTGGAGCACGTTTCCTTCCCTTCTTTTTGCCCTCTTTTATAATGGACTGTTTTTATTGGTCCAATAATTAGAGATGCACTTGGCACTTTAGTCATAATCTATAATTTAGTATAATCTATATTTATTATTCTTCGCTTTAATAAGCACATAGTGTACACACTTCTTCCAGTCATTTATTGTCACGCTGTCTCTGTATACTGGAGGTAGGGGGCCTAAGCTGACCCTAAGCTGGGGCCCTGACTAATCCCTCAACCTGGAGGTACTGTTAAAGGTACAGAGGTCCAGGCCGCCAGCGTAACCCCTACCTCCTGAGGATCCCTGCACCTAAGTAATCTAGTCCTGAGAAGGACCCCGATCACAACAAAAGAGGACAAGTAATAATATGCCCACACACAGTACTTAGACGAACGAGACAGTACAAGGGAAAAACCAAAACCACCTTGCATACAAAAACTACACAACTACAACAGAGGGAACACCAACGGGAAAGGAGATAAATGATAAAGCGAGGAAGGGAAAAAACACTCCAAATACACTTATCTCAGAAACTCCAAATACCACGATCCGCTCTGTTAGTCTGTATGAAATGCTTTCACCGACACTTCCCAAACAGACCAGCAGGCATTTGAAGGAGTCTCACTACAGCAACATTGATTGCAGCTGGGCGAGGCTGGACCTCGTCTAGCACAGAGAGAGAGAGAATTAACTCCCTCACTGCCGAAAACACAAAGCACCAAAAAGTCAGCTGCGAGAAGTCAGGCTGTGTAATCGTGACGATCTTCGTGGCGACACACCTGTGACAGTACCCCCCCTTCTACGAGGGGCCTCCGGACCCTCAGGGCCAGGTTTATCTGGGTGAGTCGTGTGGAAGGCCAGAACTAATCGGTCTGCGTTAATATCCGACGCAGGAACCCACATCCTCTCCTCAGGACCATACCCTTTCCAATGAACCAGGTACTGAAGGGACCGGCGATTAAAACGTGAATCGATGACCCTTGATACCTGGAACTCCAAGTTACCATTGACCACCACTGGAGGGGGAGGTAAAGGTGACGGTACCACCGGCGCCACATACCTCTTAAGCAACGATCTGTGGAACACGTTGTGAATTTTAAACGTAGGGGGGAGGTCAAGACGGAATGCCACCGGATTAATAATAGAACTGATTCTGTACGGCCCGATGAACCTGGGACCCAGTTTCCAGGAGGGAACCTTAAGTTTACTATTCCTGGTAGACAACCATACCCGATCGTTCACACTTAGGTCCGGACCAGACACTCTCCTCCTATCAGCCATACGTTTGTATCGGTTCCCCATAGTATTCAGATTCTTCAGCACCCCTCTCCATACTGAAGCGAGTGATGAGGAAAATCGTTCCTCCTCAGGAACCCCCGAAGAGCCCCCCCTACTGAAAGTACAAAACTGGGGGTGAAAACCATATGCCCCAAAAAACGGGGACTTACCAGTGGACTCGCTCCGCCTATTATTAAGAGCAAACTCTGCCAGAGGTAAGAAAGAAGCCCAGTCCTCCTGGTTCTCTGACACAAAACACCGGAGATATGTCTCCAAGCTCTGGTTCATACGTTCCGTCTGACCATTGGTCTGAGGGTGAAAAGCCGATGAGAATGACAAATGCATCCCCCGCCGTGCACAAAACGCCTTCCAGAACTTGGACACAAACTGAGACCCCCGATCAGACACCACATCGGAGGGTACCCCGTGAAGCCTCACAATCTCCCCAATGAACACCTGCGCAAGAGTTTTAGCATTAGGGAGAGCCGGAAGAGCGATAAAATGTGCCATCTTGCTGAACCTGTCCACTACAACGAGTATGACCGTTTTACCCGAAGACGGAGGGAGGTCCGTAATAAAGTCCATAGACAGATGAGTCCAAGGACGCTCCGGGATCTTCAAAGGTAAGAGGGCCCCAGACGGACGGGTATGTGAGGTCTTAGAGCGCGCACAAACCCCACAGGATGCGACAAAAGTTACCACCTCCTTATGTAAGTTAGGCCACCAAAACCGACGCGAGAGGAGATCCACAGTTGCTTTACTCCCCGGGTGTCCTGCCAAAACTGAGTTATGGTGTGCCTCGATCACCTTTTGTCGCAACTGATCTGGAACAAACAGTCTCCCCGGAGGTCCAACAGGGGCGTCCCCCTGAGCCTCCAATACCTCCTCCTCCAGCTCAGAGCATACTGCCGAAACCACCACCCCCTCCTGAAGGATAGGAATCGGGTCGTCCGTATTCCCGGCCCCAGGGAAACTACGAGATAAGGCATCCGCCTTTACATTTTTTGACCCAGGACGATATGTAACGACAAAATTAAACCTGGTAAAAAACAATGACCACCTAGCTTGTCTGGGATTCAGACGTTTCGCGGACTCCAGATATAGCAGGTTCTTGTGATCGGTGATGACGGTGACCGGATGGACTGCCCCCTCCAAAAAATGGCGCCACTCCTCAAAAGCTAACTTAATGGCCAAGAGTTCCCTATTGCCGACATCGTAATTCCTCTCAGCGGACGACAATTTTTTAGAGAAAAAGGCGCACGGATGCCACTTACCAGGGGACGAACCCTGTGACAATACTGCTCCCACCCCTACCTCGGAAGCGTCTACCTCTACAATGAATGGCTGTGACGCATCAGGTTGAATGAGTATGGGTGCCGAGGCAAAACATTTTTTCAAGGAGGAGAATGCTTGACAAGCCTTGTCAGACCACCTAGAAAAATCCGTCCCCTTTTTAGTCATGTCTGTGAGAGGCTTAACCATGGACGAGAAATTACGAATGAACTTCCGGTAATAATTAGCAAACCCCAGGAAACGTTGTAGTGCCTTAAGATTCTCTGGCCGATCCCACTCAAGAACTGCCCGCACTTTCCCAGGGTCCATACGAAAACCGGACGCTGAAACCAGGAAGCCTAAAAACTGGAGTTCCTGTACGGCGAACACACACTTTTCCCATTTGGCATACAGTTTATTATCCCGCAAGATCTGTAACACCTGCCTAACGTGCTCCTGATGAGACACCAGATCCGGCGAGTAAATTAAGATATCATCCAGATATATGACAACAAACTGTCCCACCAGGCGGCGAAAAATGTCATTAACAAAGTGTTGGAACACCGCCGGGGCATTAGTCAGACCGAATGGCATGACAAGGTTCTCATAATGCCCCTCCGGAGTGTTAAACGCCGTCTTCCACTCATCCCCCTCCTTCATCCTAATCAGATTGTACGCCCCCCTGAGATCCAACTTAGAGAACCATTTGGCGCCCACGATCTGATTAAAGAGATCGGGAATAAGTGGGAGTGGATACGGATCTCGGACCGTAATCCGATTAAGTTCACGGAAATCCAGGCAAGGGCGTAGGCCTCCATCTTTCTTCTTAACAAAGAAGAACCCCGCAGCCACCGGTGAAGATGAAGGTCTAATATGCCCCTTAGCCAGACTTTCTGAAATATAATCCTTCATGGCCTGCCTCTCAGGACCAGAAAGGTTATACAACCTAGCTTTAGGTAACTTGGCCTCAGGGAGCAGTTTTACAGAACAGTCATACTCGCGATGAGGAGGTAGTTCCTGACACCCTTTCTCCGAGAATACATCCTCAAAGTCCGCCAGAAATGGAGGTAAGACCCAAGGAGTAACCGCACCGATGACCATGTTCATGCAGTTTTTATTACAGAATTTACTCCATTGGCTTATCTCTCTGGTTTGCCAATTAATAACCGGGTTATGCTTAGTTAACCAAGGAAGGCCCAACACTATAGGAGTGGGAAGACCCTCCAACACGTAGCAAGACAACAGTTCTTTATGTATCGCCCCCACTTGAAGTTTTACGTCATGCACAGCTTGCAAAAAACTTCCCTGACCGAGAGGCCTGGCATCGATCGAGAATATGGGGATGGGTTTAGCCAACTCACTCAATCGCATACCTTGAACCCGGGCAAACCGAGCATCAACCAGATTAGCCCCGGCCCCACTATCCAGAAGAACAGATATCCTCTCAGTTCTCATACCCACCACCACCTCCGCCGGTACGAGAAACTGAGACGAACCTAGGGACGAAATACCTACTCCCAGATTGCCGTCCACCACACAACCTGGGATCAACAGTTTTCCGACGACTCTTCACTCTGCAAGGGACGGGATGGACACCCCCCAATAAAATGTCCCTTTCTCCCGCAGAAGAAACACCTTCCTGTCTTATGGCGCACCACCGGTCCCCTCCCCCGAAATGATGTCCCTCCTAATTGCATAGGCTCCTCTGGACTGACCAGGGGAACCACCATATGAGGGGACCTTGTAGGAGGTGGAGTCATCACAGGGGGTCGAGTTATCCCGCACCTCTCCCGAAGCCGTCTGTCAACGCGAGTAGCCAGGGCCATAGCGGCTTCCAGTGACGCGGGAGAGTCATACTGTGCCAACACATCCTGTAATTTGTCGGATAAACCTTGACAAAACTGGCTCCTAAGAGCCGGGTCATTCCACTGGGTGTCCGTGGCCCACCTACGGAACTCCGAACAGAATTCCTCCGCCGGACGATCTCCCTGCTGGATCCTACGTAACTTAGACTCAGCAAGGGAGATCCGATCTGGGTCATCATATACGAGTCCCAGAGCAGCGAAAAACCTATCCACTGACTGGAGAGCCGGGGAGCCCGGGGGAAGAGAGAACGCCCAAGATTGTGGGTCCCCTTGTAGGAGCGAGATGACAATTCCCACCCTTTGTTCTTCACTCCCCGATGACTGAGGCCGCAGCCGAAAGTACAATTTGCATGCCTCCCGGAAAACAAAAAACTTGTCCCGCCCCCCAGTGAACCTGTCAGGGAGAGCTACTTTAGGTTCTGGTCCGGCTTGCTCCTGAGGATGCAAAACCTTGGACCTAACGTCCGCCAGCTCCATGGACAAACTCTGCAACTGCCGAGCTAGACCGGCTACTGGATCCATGGTAGCTGGAGAAAAACTAAGTGGGTCGGTGAAAATGTCACGCTGTCTCTGTATACTGGAGGTAGGGGGCCTAAGCTGACCCTAAGCTGGGGCCCTGACTAATCCCTCAACCTGGAGGTACTGTTAAAGGTACAGAGGTCCAGGCCGCCAGCGTAACCCCTACCTCCTGAGGATCCCTGTACCTAAGTAATCTAGTCCTGAGAAGGACCCCGATCACAACAAAAGGGGACAAGTAATAATATGCCCAAACACAGTACTTAGACGAACGAGACAGTACAAGGGAAAAACCAAAACCACCTTGCATACAAAAACTACACAACTACAACAGAGGGAACACCAACGGGAAAGGAGATAAATGATAAAGCGAGGAAGGGAAAAAACACTCCAAATACACTTATCTCAGAAACTCCAAATACCACGATCCGCTCTGTTAGTCTGTATGAAATGCTTTCACCGACACTTCCCAAACAGACCAGCAGGCATTTGAAGGAGTCTCACTACAGCAACATTGATTGCAGCTGGGCGAGGCTGGACCTCGTCTAGCACAGAGAGAGAGAGAATTAACTCCCTCACTGCCGAAAACACAAAGCACCAAAAAGTCAGCTGCGAGAAGTCAGGCTGTGTAATCGTGACGATCTTCGTGGCGACACACCCGTGACATTTATTCCTCACTGTCTTATTGGATCGCCTTGAACATATTTTGTTCAGGAGTGGTAGAGTTGTTTAGAGTCCTTTCACAATATTGAATAGTATAATTTGCACTTGTTTTTCTATTGAGTTGGGACCTGCATACATTTGGTAAGTCCTTTTCCATACAATCTGGTCCACTTTCAGGGTTTAGATCTTCCAGGGATTTCTCTATCACTTGCACAATTTTTTTTTCCTTACATGGGTATTTATTTAATTATTCATTATTATTTCTTTACAACAATGGTTTCTTAGCATTGTTAATTATATTTCTATATATTCTTTTTATGTTTGTTTATTCCTTTGTTATCATTTACTGTATTATTATTTTTTTTTTTGCATCATTATGTCTTATTATTTATTATTATATTTATTTTCATCTTCTTTTTCTTTAACCTATCAGGTGTTATTATCTTAATAATTAGATATTATTTATTATTCTTCATTTGGGGTTATATAGAATAGATATTACATATGAGGTTTTATAGCATCGAGTCCCCTTATGGGGGTTATAGGGTATTTTTCATTCATTTATTTATTTATTTATTTATTTCCGACCGTTGAATTAATGAGCTTAATCCTGCTTTGTATCCTGAATGTTTTCCCGGTAGACAATGGCATCATCACCTTTACCACGCCTTTATCGTATTACCTTGGTCCTGGATCCGCTTCTGACGCGCCCCTGGGCCTGTGTCGCGCTGCGTTGCGCACGCGGGAGCTTACCCGGAGCCGGATCTCTTGAGGGTTGTAGTCTCGTGGCGGTGACCCGGTCCGTGCCCAGGGAGTCAAACTGAGCGGCGATGTAACAGCGGTAGATGTAGGACGACTACGCCACCCGTTGAATGCAGCTATGGAGCTGCCGCTGCAGGACAGTCCGCTGAGGCCGGTGGATGGATGGTGCAGCGTAGATGGTATAACCCCCAACGGGAGGGGTATGGCCTCAGGGCAGCAGATGTGGATGATGGGGGTAGCAGGAACCACTCAGAGACGGTGCGGTGTAATTCAGGGTCTTTACTGGTAACAACGATAGACCCTCCCGGAGTACTTGCTAGTGAACGGGGCCTGGTCAGTCCTTGAGCAGATGGGATCTCCCCTGGCCAGGCGGAGTTGTAGGCCTCCCAAACTGACTGTACTCTTCTGGCTACCTTGCTAGAAGCGGATATAAGTAGCCCACGTCCCTGAGTGTACCGTGTGGTGCTCATCCGTATGGCCGGTGACTCGGGGCCTTCTAATGGCTTCCGCTCCACGATGGCGGTGCTGGTCCCACGCGTGTGACCGTGCCTTCGGGTTTCTGGGCCTGAGGACCTGAAATCCCCTGCCGGTCGGCTTCTGCTGCTGGGTAAGAGTTAGTCCCCGCAGCCTCGGACGCCGGGTCCGGTAAGAAATCTTCTCAGTCAGGGCGAGCTCTGCAGCTGCCAGCCCCTGACTCGTAGTAGTATTGCTTCTGCTGTTTCTTGTCTCTACTCTCCTTGACTGACTAACCCTGCCTCAGCCCAGGGTTTATACAGGGGAAGTTCTTCCCCTCCCAAGACTGGGCAGGAGGTCTGGCATGCACAGGATCCCTGACCAAAGGACCTCCCACCTGCTCTCAGACATAACATTACATTACTGTGGAAAACCAGACCCCTGGGGTGCCACATTCCCCCCTAGTGAAATTTAGTACTCCGGGACTAAACATATTTTAGAAAAAACATAACAAGATATAACAACAATAATAGTACAATAAGAAGAAACACATAAAGGTGGTCACGGCATGTCCGTAACCGGGTGTAGTCTTTGAAGAAAGCAAGGTGTCCATTTCACCAAAACAGGGAGACGTAACCAGGTAGGGGTCTGTCCTACCCCGAGTCCTTAACAGTCTCTAGTCCATCCTGGGTTACGCTCCAACTATATACAAGGATTCCCGGTAATCCACCAAGGATTCCTAAAAGTAACTGGAAACACAAAATTATACACAAGCAACAATACACAGGTAAACATAAATAAAACAATTTATACACTTCAAATCCTCCAACGTGCAGGTAACTGGCCTCTAGTGGCCCTAGTGGACCTACGGAGCTGACTGTCTAGCCCTGAACTACAGGGTGTAGGAGCTGTCAAGGGTAACCTGGGCAGCTGTCTACCGGCTCTTTGGCTCACTAGGGATATGGCAGGCTCACTGCAAGCAGAGGGTTGATCCTCCTGGTCTGCTGGTGTGGGGTCTTCTGCCTCCTGGACCGGCTGTTCTTCCAGCTCTACCTGTTGCTCCGTAGGTGCTTGGGATGCTGGTTGGAGGAAGGTGAGTACGGGTACCACAACTGCACCATTAACTTGAGTCCAAGACCAAGGGAAGTCCCCGAGCACAGTACTAACCATATCTTCCCTTTCCTCTATGGGTCGATGGTCTTCTTGTTCCTCTTCAGGGTTCCTCAGTTGTTCGGGACACTTTTTCAGGTGGTCCCGGGATACAATGGCTGTGGTTTCCCCTCCGTCTTTACTGATGGTACAAACCTTCGGGTTCTCGTGGCTTGAGGGCAGTACGGTGTACGGGTCCTTCTCCCACTGGTCGTCCAACTTGTGGAGCCGTCTCTTCCTCTTCAAGACCTGCTCTCCGGGTACCAGGGGAACAGCGGGAGCATACTGGTTGTAAGTTTTCTCTTGTCTTTCCCTAGCCTGACAGAGACTTCGCTCCACGCTCTCCTGTACTCTCCGGTACTGCTGCTGCCTCTCTGTGTCCCAGTCTGTTTCTGGTGAAGTGTCCTCGGGGGTCAGGACTCCCATTTCCAGGTCAACAGGTAACTTACCAGGTCTTGCCCTCATTAGGTAAGCCGGGGTACAGTTGGTGGAACCTACCGGGATGTGGTTGTATAGGTCCACCAGATCGGGCAACTTTTCAGGCCACAGACTGCGTTCTTCCAGGGGCAACGTTTTTAGAAGATCCATTACCACCTGGTTCATTTTTTCACAAAGTCCATTAGTCTGCGGATGGTAGGGTGTCGTCCTTATCTTCCGGCAGCCATACAGATTGCAGAATTCCTGAAAGACCTCCGCTTCAAAGGCAGGTCCCTGGTCCGTCAGCACTTGGTCCGGGTACCCGTGTGGACGGCAGAAGTGCTGCTGGAAGGCTCTAGCTGCTGTTTGAGCCGTTAAGTCCTTGACGGGGACGACAACCAAGAACCGGGAGTAATGATCCACGATGGTTAACGCGTAGACGTAGCCACTTCTGCTTGGGGTCAGTTTTACATGATCCAAGGCTACCAGTTCCAACGGTTGCCGGGTGACGATGGACTGCAGGGGAGTCTTCTGGCTGGCTCGGTCCTTCCTTCTCAGGTTGCACGGGCCACAATCTCTGCACCACTTCTCGATGGTTCCCCTCATGCCTACCCAGTGGAACCGCTCGCGCAGCAGGAACTCCAGCTTTTTCCACCCAAAGTGTCCAGCTCCGTCGTGGTATGCCTCCATCACCATGGCTGCGTCTCTTCGTGGCACCACTACTTGCCAGAGTAATTCATGCGTCCGGGAGTTAACCATTCTGCGGCACAACTTCCCTTTGTAAAGGAACAGTCGACTCTTCTCTGCCCATAGTTGTTTGGCTTCCTCCGGAGCGTCTGGTTCAAGGCGAGCCTCCGGCCGAGTCAGCATCTCCTTCACCAGTCGGACGGCAGGGTCGCTGTCTTGCGTTTCCGCCCAGTTGTAGTGGGGTAAGGGGTTCAACGTAGCAGCCTGCTTACTCCTTACCCGGTGGGAATACTGAATAGTCCCATGACGGTGGAACGCAGGGAGTTCAACTTCTTCCAGTCCCTCCGGATCTTCTCCTCCGTCCGGCAGGTTGGGCATCCTGGACAGGGCGTCCGCGTTGGTATTGGAGCGTCCTGCCCGGTATTTAATTGTGAACTCGTAGTTGGACAGACGGGCCATCCACCTCTGCTCCAGGGCACCGAGTCTTGCCGTGTCCAGGTGTGTCAGCGGGTTGTTATCCGTGTACACGGTGAACCGGGAAGAAGCGAGGTAATGCTTAAAGCGCTCAGTGATTGCCCATACTACGGCCAGGAACTCTAACTTAAATGAGCTGTAATTCTCGGGGTTCCTTTCGGTGGGTCGCAGTTTTCGGCTGGCGTAGGCGATTACTCGTTCCTTCCCCTGCTGGATCTGGGACAGTACGGCTCCTAGCCCGATGTTACTGGCGTCGGTGTAGAGGATAAAGGGCTGGCTATAATCCGGGTACGCCAGGATTTCGTCCCCCGTGAGGGCCATCTTCAGCTGGCGGAAGGACTCTTCTTCCAGCTCTTCCCATTTGAAGGGCGGCTTCTGGTTCTTGGCCTTCCGGGACTGGCCTATCAGGAGGTCCTGCATAGGTGCTGCCTTTTTGGTGAAACCGGGAATAAACCTTCGGTAGTAGCCTACCAACCCGAGGAACTGCCGCACTTCTTTTACGCTGGAGGGGCTTGGCCATCCCTTAATTGCGGTGATCTTATCAGGGTCGGGAGCCACTCCGTCAGCGCTCACCACGTGTCCCAGGTACTGCACCTTTGGTTTCAGGAGGTGACACTTGGAGGGTTTCACCTTTAGGCCGTAACTCGCCAGAGCCTCGAACACTTCCGCCAGGTGTTTCAGGTGGTCCTCATACGTCTTGGAATATACGATGACATCGTCCAGGTACAACAGGACCGTCTCGAAGTTTCTGTGGCCCAGACAACACTCCATTAGGCGTTGGAAGGTTCCTGGTGCGTTGCAGAGTCCGAACGGCATGCAGGTGAACTCGCTAAGTCCCATCGGGGTGGTGAATGCGGTCTTCTCCCGGTCCGCCTCTGCTACAGGAACCTGCCAGTACCCGCTAGTGAGATCCAAGGTAGAGAAGAAGTTAGCAGATCTTAAAGCAGCCAATGACTCCTCTATCCTTGGTAAGGGGTACGCATCCTTGTGTGTGATACGGTTGATTTTCCGGTAATCTACACACATCCTCATGGTGTTGTCTTTCTTTTTGACTAAAACTAATGGGGCTGCCCAGGGGCTACAACTATCCCGGATTACCCCAGCCTCCTTCATATCTCTAAGCATCCCCTTGGCGTGTTGGTAATGTGCAGGGGGTACGGGTCGATACCTCTCTTTTATGGGAGGATGATCTCCCGTGGGGATGCGATGTTCTACCCCCTTGACTCGCCCGAAGTCTAACGGGTGTTTACTAAACACTCTCTCATACTCTTGAACCACCCGATAGACTCCTTGTTTCTGATGTGAGGGAGTGGAGTCAGTACCCAAATGTAGTTGCTGACACCAGTCCTCCATGTCTTTCTTAGAGCCGTTACCTTCCTCCGGGTGAGATGGAGGCAAGGGTTCCACAGATTGTATAGAACTTTGATTAGTGGTATATAATTTGGCTAGCGTGGCATACCGGGGCAGGTACACTTCCCTCTCCCCGATATTTATTATGCGAATGGGCACCCTCCCATGGCGTACATTGACCACCCCCCGTGCTGTCAAAATGGTGGGCCTACTGTCTGAGTAAACTGGTTCTACCATTGCCTGGTAATCTCTACCTCTCAGACCAATAGCTGCCCGGCACCAAATCATCATTTCACTTTTTGGGGGCATGGCAATAGGAAAAGGGTCACACATTCTTACGCTACCAATCTCACCGCCGGAGAGTTCCACTTGTTGCCGTTGCATCAGTGCCCGGATCTCTTTCTGGAGCACCCGCTGCTCGCCGGAGCATTCTTGGCAACCTGCTGTAAAAGGAAAATCACCTCTGCAAGACAATTTTCAATTACATTAGTTCCTAGAGTTATTTTTGGGTGACTCTCATGTTTATCGATATCTACAATGATCAGTCCCTGTGCGGCCAGTTCGACTCTACCAATTTTGATGGTCACCTCTTTAAATCCGATCTGTGGCACGGGCTGACCATTGCTGGCGATGATACTCAAGTCGTCGTCGGGGTAGCGGGTAATATCCGAGTCATTCCAGTACTGCTTGAAGAGCACGTACGGGATGGTGGTGACCTGTGACCCGGTGTCCAGTAGGGCACTCATGGGAATGCCATCCAGTACCACAGGCAAGACTGGACGTCCTCCCACATATCTGTCGCGCCAGTTCGATGGGCCTGGTGATCTTTTTCCTGGGGGTTGGCCCTCTACCCCAGGTTGTGCCCGTTTAAAGAACAGTACCTTGCCATATGTCCGGGTTGATTGCAGCGGCGGCAGATGGGTCGTCCGTCCTCACTGTATCGGTCACTGGGTCTTCCTCTGGCCGGTGGGGTCCTCCTTGGTCGACGCCACGGGATGTCCTCCGGTCCGGATGCCAGCTGGATCTTCCCTGGGGTGGAAACCTGTAAAGACTGCACAGTTCGGGTTAGCGCAGCAACGCTCTTAGCTAGCTCTTGGACCTGATGGTGTAGGTCTGGAGCCGGGTCATTGTCCAAAGCCTGCGCATCAGCTCCCACAGGCCCTGCTGACAAGGGCGCCGCCTCCTGGTAGTAAGTGGTAGTGGGGCGTCTGTGGGTCACAACGCCACCTGGTGCCGGTTCTCGGAGCACCCGGATGGCTCTGTCCTTGAACTGTGCAAAGTCCAGATGGGGATCCTGTAAGGCCATTGCCCGCAACTGGGTTCGGTGGGCATTGCAATATAAACCCTCTATAAATTGTTCAGTCAACAGCCTGTCCTCGTTTCCCACCCCATCAGGGTCGGTCTGCTTTATGGCCCTCAGGGCCTCTTGTAGGTTTAGTGCATAGTCCCTTATACTCTCATGCGCTCGCTGCTTGCACCCGTAGAATCTAAGCTTAATCTCGGCTGAGGTGCGGGTATCAAAGGTGTCCTTCAGCCGGGTTAGTATCCCTGCGACAGTCTTCCTCCCAGGTGGCCAGGATTTTACTTCCCTTTTGGCTGCCCCGGTTAGTTGGGCCACCAGGATGCTCACTTTTTGCTCTTCTGTGAGGGGGTACACCTGGAAGAGGCTATCCAGCTTTTCTCTAAAGTCATGCAGGGTATGTGACTCCCCTGAGTACTGGGGTAGCCAAGCTGCTCCCGGGATATAGGGCATGGTGAAGGGCATAACTGCAGCAGCGGTAGCGCTGGCGGGGGTTGAGGCAGTGAAGCTCTCCTCCGTATCCGACATCTTCCTCCCCCCTAGTGGACCGTGGCCTACCTTGCGATGATCCTGTTCCGTAGGCCGCGGCTCCGCAGTGGATCGTCAGGGTTGAGGACCTTCCGTCGCGCTCCTGTGACGTCGGCGTCTGCTGGGCTCCTTCCAGGACCTTACGCAACGTCCGGACGTGAGGCGGGGCTTCAGTTCTCGCGCGCTTTCGGAGTCCACGCCCCTCTTCTTCCCGCGCGGCGTCCTCAAGATGGCGTCCAATGGCGGGAAAACTCCACGGATGGCGGGAAGAAGGCAGAAGATGGCTCCGGATGGCGGGAAACTTCACCGATGGCGGGAAGAAGGCTGAAGATGGCGCCGGATGGCGGGAATCTTCACCACAGGTAAGTTTGAAAAGTCTCTTTTTCAGGCACGCAGTACCCGGTGGTTGCGGGCACGAAATCCTGCCGACTACGCCAAAGTTGACGCGCCCCTGGGCCTGTGTCGCGCTGCGTTGCGCACGCGGGAGCTTACCCGGAGCCGGATCTCTTGAGGGTTGTAGTCTCGTGGCGGTGACCCGGTCCGTGCCCAGGGAGTCAAACTGAGCGGCGATGTAACAGCGGTAGATGTAGGACGACTACGCCACCCGTTGAATGCAGCTATGGAGCTGCCGCTGCAGGACAGTCCGCTGAGGCCGGTGGATGGATGGTGCAGCGTAGATGGTATAACCCCCAACGGGAGGGGTATGGCCTCAGGGCAGCAGATGTGGATGATGGGGGTAGCAGGAACCACTCAGAGACGGTGCGGTGTAATTCAGGGTCTTTACTGGTAACAACGATAGACCCTCCCGGAGTACTTGCTAGTGAACGGGGCCTGGTCAGTCCTTGAGCAGATGGGATCTCCCCTGGCCAGGCGGAGTTGTAGGCCTCCCAAACTGACTGTACTCTTCTGGCTACCTTGCTAGAAGCGGATATAAGTAGCCCACGTCCCTGAGTGTACCGTGTGGT
Organism: Phyllobates terribilis; assembly: GCF_046119375.1. Lineage (NCBI taxonomy): Eukaryota > Metazoa > Chordata > Amphibia > Anura > Dendrobatidae > Phyllobates > Phyllobates terribilis. The sequence continues at coordinate 40,897,939 of NW_027362761.1, read as the reverse complement.
GCTCACCCTTATGGCCGGTGACTCGGGGCCTTCTAATGGCTTCCGCTCCACGATGGCGGTGCTGGTCCCACGCGTGTGACCGTGCCTTCGGGTTTCTGGGCCTGAGGACCTGAAATCCCCTGCCGGTCGGCTTCTGCTGCTGGGTAAGAGTTAGTCCCCGCAGCCTCGGACGCCGGGTCCGGTAAGAAATCTTCTCAGTCAGGGCGAGCTCTGCAGCTGCCAGCCCCTGACTCGTAGTAGTATTGCTTCTGCTGTTTCTTGTCTCTACTCTCCTTGACTGACTAACCCTGCCTCGGCCCAGGGTTTATACAGGGGAAGTTCTTCCCCTCCCAAGACTGGGCAGGAGGTCTGGCATGCACAGGATCCCTGACCAAAGGACCTCCCACCTGCTCTCAGACATAACATTACATTACTGTGGAAAACCAGACCCCTGGGGTGCCACACTTCCATCCCTCGTTAGCTCATGGCTTTACTCATGACAGAGCGCATGCTCAGGATCCGGTCCTCCTTTGACTTCCTGACATGCTATACCAGGTGACCGCAGTGCGTTCCACTGCATGTCACCCTGCATTACTCCAGAACTCCCTTTAGTTTTGGGAGGCGGTTTCCCTGCGGTATGCGCTGCGGAGACATTAAGTGAAACCACACATGCCACCTGTGCGCAATACCTTTATATTGGTTAATGGGCATATTTATACATCACATGACTCCCTTCCCCTGGTGTGACACGCTCCCTGAAGAAGCGATCAGCGAAACGGCATCCATCAGGTGTGGGGAGATACACAGCTTTCCTATTGTTCTCCAATTGACTGCATTACCAGGTAATACCTTCTGATTAATAGGATAGATAGTGATGCCTATACATGGTACTCATGAATTAGAACCTAGGATTAGCTCTAATAAAGCCTAAAGGGTTGGTGGCATTTATATTAATGCACTTGCATGTTACTTTGATTGCAGCCTTTCCACTTTGTCTGATCCTCACGTATTGGTACACTGATTACATTGGACATTAATAGACCTTTTACTTTAGTTGTCCTTGCCTTTATATTGGGATTATTTATGCTTTCAAACCTATTTTTATCTGTGTTTCTTTACCTTTTAGGGCTATTTACTGCTGTGTCTCATTTCCCCAGTTTTTTTAGGGTTTTGCCCTGTCTTTTAATATTTTCCATTTTTTATAAAAATCTATCTAAAATCCTACAAGAGAGATTTTTATCTCAGAAATACCCCAAGAATATGGTCAAACAAGCCCTAACAAGCTCACGAAATTCTGACCTGCAATCACTGCTAGTGAAAAAAGTCAAACCAGAAAGTGGAAATAAGTATAATTTCAGCTTTGTCACTCAATTTAACTCCTACCATATGGAGATACGCCAAATTTTCCTTCAACACTGGCATATACTCCAAAACGATCCTATTCTAGGAAAAACTCTGCCAAATAAGCCTGCTATAACTTTTCGCAGCGCACAAACGGTAAAAAATATATTGGCTCCGAGCTGCCTTCGAATGAATGGTGCTCCCATGACACCGCCATCCAAAAATGCAGTGAATGGCTTTTTCAAATGCATGTCAAATGGTTGTCTATGTTATCCATCCATTAATCACAGCACTAATAATTTTGTCTACCTCTACTAGGGAGAACTTCATAATTAATCAACACTTAACGTGTTGTATTGATTATGTGATATATGTAATAACGTGCGGCTGCACTAAACAATATGTGGTCAAAACCATTCAACCACTTCATAAAAGAATTAACTCACATAGATATAACATCAAAAGAGGTTTTCTAAAAAATGGCTTATCAAGGCACTGTTCCATTAAATACAATAGGGACTATAAACAACTGAGGATCAGCCCTATTGAACACATCCCTTGTAACATACCCAACCGCGTCCAGAATCTAAACAGTAAGGAGATCTACTGGATGTACAGAACACACTGAAACCTCACAGATTAAATGAGGTCTCAGAAGCTTTTCTATAGATCATCATTAGTGATGAGCGAGGACTAAAATGCTCGGGTACTCGTTGCTCGGGTCGAGCAAATTGGAATTGTGGCGCCCCTGCAGGTTCAGTCGCCAGAGAGGTACTGCATCTCACCCAGAGGTGTAGTATCTCACTCTCAGGTAAGGAAGGAGTACTGCCCGGGACCCTAACACCTGCATCCAACACTACACTACTCTAGACCAGCAGGAGGGGCAAGATGCATTGCTCTCCTGCTGAGCCCTGTCCCTGGCTGGAGTGGGGGGAACCAAAGTAGGGGGAACCATGTAGTGGGTGTGGGTGGTGGAAGAAGTTCAGGGGAGCTCAGTAAGAAGTGATTTAAAAACGGATGGAACCATCTAGAAGGGTCCAGTCAGAGAAGAAGTGAGAGAGAGTCAGAGGAAGAGTTGGGAGCCGGAGCTCTGCAGGAGCTCTGCTCACGGAAGCGCGGGCCTGAGTGAGCAGGCCCAGGAGAAGGAGAGGAGGAAGGAATGGGAGCAGAGAGAAGGCTCTAGGAGTGAAGAAAGGATCCCAGGGGTACGGGCAGAGCTGGAGGCCACCCATACGTCCGAATCTACCAGGCGGTGGAGGGATCGGATCGCAGAGGGGACCGGCCCCTAACTAGTGAGAATTGCAATATTCAACTAGGTAACCAGAGGGTGCAGCATTTCAGGTTCTGCAGCCAAAAGCCACATCTATTTCACCGAAAAGGTGGCCATAGAGGACCCAGGGGACAGAGAAGACGTCGCCCGACAAGGTCCGCGGTCACTGGATTGGGACACTGGGTGTGAGGTGCAGGGAGACGGCCAGAAGGAACACACAGAAGGTGGTCCCGTTATGTACTCAAGAGGTACCTGAGGGTTGGCTGAACCCCTCCCTGAGTAAGCACAGGACGACGTGGGAAGTTATGATCTGCAGTTGTAACCAGGAGGAAAGTGAGAACTGTGAGTAAATCCGGAAGACTGCACCCCACTGTCTCTGTGAATTATTACTGCTGCGCCATCACCCCCTGCACTACACTGCACCACAAGTGCTACCTCAAGATCTACAACATCTACACTGCCCTGGAGCTAAGCTCTGCCTGTGGAGAGCTGAACCAACTCTGCTGCATTAACAATAGCTCCAGAGGACCTGCTCCGCAGCGGCGGCTCCCTTTAGCCGCATACCACAGGTGGCGTAACGAACTGTATTATTGACCGTCCTGGGTCACGGACCGGGTCACCGCCACTATCTCCCCTAGCAACGACCGGTCCGGCACCGAGTACCCCACGGCCCATTGGGCGCGTCATCTTTGGTGTCACGAACAGAATATGAACCCACCCGTTATCACCAGGTATTGTGCGCCTAGAGACTGTGTTCTATACTGAATGTGGCGCTCGTCCCAGAAGAACGTGTGCCATTATGTGCGAGACCAAAGACAACAAGAAACCACCTCCCATCGTGGGCCGGGTTCTAGAATGGCGCCAAAAGCGGGGCCCGCCCCGAGCAGCAGTGGCCATGTATGTAGATGTGTCCATCAAGATGGGGGGGCCGCCCCTAGGTGTGGCCGACAGCAAGCCACCATGGAACCTCCCCCGAAAGGGGAGAGGAGAGAAGAAACCTGGGAGACAGGGAGGAGTCTCCAGCAGTCTAGACAGACTGCCCCCGGCAGTCAGCATGGAGAGGAGTCAGGAGCAAGCTCCCGTCCGTGGCCTGCAGCATGCCGAGATGCCTCTCACCCTGGAGGAGGCGATCTCTGAATTATCCCTGGAGGATACAGAGCTCCTCCATGCCGAAGGAGCAGGTAAGTGAAGTATCCCTGTCCCGGGCGCTGAGAGTGCTGACCTGCTCCTGGGCCCCCTGGTGGAGCCTCTGATCCCGGGCGCCTGCTCCACCGACTTGCTCCTAGGCCCCCTACCAGAGTCATCTGCCCCTGCACCCGAGTGGGTGTACAGAAGCCTCGTCTATGACTGGTCCGCCAAGTTCGAGGACCAACAGGGACTCCCTCTGATGCCCACACCTGCACCCCCGGTTGCCGGCCAAGGAGGAGAGGAGTTTCGGTGGGACAACCGGGAGGGGGATCTCATGGGGTTCCCGTGGGAGACCCAGACCCTGGCCCTCAGGAGAGAGGAGCACTGCAGGCGGGAGCTCCTGCAGTTAGAGAAGGAGCGGTACAACCGGCAGGTGCGTTGGGAGCAGATGGAGGCCCGGAACATGGCGGCCAAAACCCGGGCCCGCAAGACATGATCTGCCACATCCAGTCCCCGTCTGGAGGGGATAGTGGTGAAGTTCGACCTGGAAGCCGGGTGGGGCTTCGTCAGAGAGCCGCAGATGGACCGGGACGTCTTTTTGAATAGGCGGGATGTCGAACCCCTTCTTCAACAGGACATCCCGGCAGAGACCTCTACCCTGGTGACTGTGTCACCTTTACCCGACACAAGGGAGAGCGCGGGTGGTATGCCCTCCAGGTGTACAGAGTGGTCGCGTCAGAATACTCGGGTGCTCGACCCGAGCAACGAGCCCAATGTAAGCCTATGGGAAACTCGAGCATTTTTCAGGCGGCTCCCACCGGCCGTCTGCAGGGGGCCTAACAATTGCCCAAATCGATGGGAACAGTGCTCAAATGATATGGGAACAGAATGGGGAAGACCCCTGGAAGCATCTCTGACTCCCAGATCACTGCTGTCAGCAACGTGGTCAGAGTATTACGCCACTTTTACGGACTCACAATAAAACATACAAAAACGAAACCAAAATGGATTTTCCTGGGAAATATGTTAAGGAACATCCTTTCCAGGGTAATGACTTGTATATAAGGCAAAAAAAACAAAAAAAACAAATATACTCCTCCACACCTTGGGCTATGTTCACACATAGCGTTTTTGATGTCTTTTTGCACTTTTGCATTGCTTTCAACCAAGACAAATGCATTCACCAGGAAATGTCATTTTAACATTTTACAACCTTATCTGGTCATGTTGTGTGTGACACATCATCAGACACATGCATACAGTGCTGAAAAGACATGGGAACAGCATGGGGAAGACCTCTGGAAGCATCTCTGACTCCCAGGTCACAGTCTAAAAGTGTGCCCATCATAAGTGATCCTTGGAGCATGCGAAGATGCCTCCCGCCATGCACCTGTCGTTGCAGACTTGCAACAATCACCGTCCACGTCCTTCTCCCACTGCAGCGTTCAGTTGTCCCTACCCCATTCCTTGGAATGCAAGCGCAAGTATGCAGGCAGCCACCCACTCATCCACAGGCTGCAATACTATACTGTCAAATTTTTGACAGCTGCTTGCACTTGAAATGTGGCCTTTTCGGCTCATGGAGGCGGAAGCTTTTCATAACCTCATGCCGGCAGCGGCCTGGTGTCCATACTCGGTCCCCAGCCGCCACTATATTTCCCGGTATCGCCTCCGCCTTTACAAGCATGGGTCCCACAACATTACCCGTGCCCTCCCCAGTGCACTTACTGGGAAGAACCGCCTAACCACAAACACGTGGACAGGTGAATGTGGCCAGGGACGGTACGGAGCCAGTCCACAACTTTTTTTGCTGAGAGTTGTATTTAGCCCGGTGAAAGGACTGGCATAGAGGGAAACCGTATCTACCCTGCGTGTCATTTCTCCCAGGAAGTCCTCTAAAGCTGCTTGCACTTGAAATGTGGCCTGAACATTACTGCTGGTACTTTTCTGTGGGAATTTGCTTGCCTCCTACCAGCCTGGAAAATTTCCAGCAAACTATGGTACAACGCCATGATATTAGCACTGCCCCCAGTACCAGTAGCGAAGCCATCCCCAATTTCCTTCTCAGGAATTTTATTTGGTAGACTGAGTGGCTGCCCAAATACATTTTCTCACAAAGGAGCTGTAGATAGAGTGGCAGTATGTGCAAGTTTCTCCAGCCTGTTAGATATTAAAGGGTGAACGGCAGCACATTGGATCAGTGGTTAGCCTTGCAACGCTGGGATCCTGGGTTCAAATCCCAGCAAGGACAACATCTGCAAGGACTTTGTATGTTCTCCCCGTGTTTGTGTGTGTTTCCTCCTCAGTAAAAATTGAGTATCCGGGACCTTCCCACGCACTTTTCTTAGCAAGGACTGCTTCTCGGCAGGGTTGAACAGTCCCACCAGAGGATTCTCTGGTGTGCCTTGGCTTCTACCTCAGGAGAGTTCATGATAGCGCTAACTTTTCAGCTGCTATGGGGCTCTTGAGCGGGGGAGAAAGATTAGCCCTCAGAATCAAATCCTCTGGTGGGCACAATGTTTTTCAATCTGAAACAGCTTCTCAGTGGGAGTTGTATTTCACCACAGCCATATTCTTTAGCTCGGTGAAAGGACAGGCATAGAGGGAAACCGTATCTACCCCGGCTTTCATTTCTTCGTCACCAGGTTTCAGCTTGGCCAAGGCGGTGCTGCAGTACTGTCAGCTTGTGACTGATGTGGTCATTTTGGAAATGGAGGAGGAGGTACATGAGCTGAACAATGTGATTACATTGAGGATAAATTGGTGATGCTGTTTTTTATACTAAAGAAAGATCTTATTGTCTTGCTTTTTTTACGTTATTTTTTAAGACAAATGCAATCACCGGGAAATGTCATTTTAACATTTTACAACCTTATCTGGCAATGTGGTGTGTGACACCTCATCAGACACATCCTGTTTTATTTATGATGGAGGGACTCTGAAAGTCTTAAGCCTAATTTTATAGGGCTATCAGATGGCCCTTACTATTCTTAAAAGGCCAGCAGTCGGCCCTCGCTATTGTTAGAGAGCCATCAGCCGGCTATGCTTTGTTGTTCCCATTATTAACAAGTGGGTCTCCTATACTGTTATTGCGTATCCAGTGACTGCAAGGGCTGCCAAAAATTTGGACGCAACCCAATACCCCTTTGAAGAGACATAGAGGAGGATCTCAGTAAAAAAAATGTTCTCATTAAAAAGGAGCGGGTGGTAATCCCCATGCTGTGACTGCAAGGGCTGCCAAAATTTGGGAAAAACCCCACTAAGAATTTAAAGACACATAGAGCAGGGCCCCAGTAACGACAAATTCCATTTAGAAAGGAGAGAGTCTGCTATACGGTGATAGGGTATGCAGTGAATCCAACGGCTGACCAATTTTAGGAAAAACCCCAGTAAGAATTTATAGACCAGGGCCACGGTAACAAGGTACGACATGTTCCCATTAGAAAGGAGAGACTCTGCTATACAGTTATAGGGTGAGTCCAACCGCTGACGAATTTTAGGAAAAACCCCACTAAGAATTTAAAGACACATAAAGCAGGGCCACAGTAACAAGTACAACATGTTCCCATTAGAAAGGAAAGAGTCTGCTATACAGTTATAAGGTATGCAGTGAGTCTAACGGTTGACCAATTTAAGGAAAAACCCCACTAAGAAATTAAAGACACATAAAGCAGGGCCACAGTAGCAAGGTACGACATGTTCTCATTAGAAAGGAGAGGGTCTGCTATACAGTTATTGGGTATACAGTGAGTCCAATGGCTGTCTAATTTTAGGAAAAACCCCACTAACAATTTAAAGACACATAGAGCAGGGCCACAGTAACAAGTACGAGATGTTCCCATTAGAAAGGAGAGGGTCTGCTATACAGTTTTAGTGTATGCAGTGAGTCCAATGGCTGACCAATTTTAGGAAAAAAAACACTAAGGAATTATAGACACATGGAGCAGGGCCACAATAACAAGGTACGACATGTTCCCATTAGAAAGAGAGGGTCTGCTGTACAGTTATAGGGTATGCAGTGAGTCCAACGACTGACCAATTTTAGGAAAAACCCCACTAAGAATTTAAAGACACATAGAGCAGGGCCACAGTAATGACAAATTCCCATTAGAAAGGAGAGAGTCTCCCATAGTGTTGGCCTATGCAGTGAATGCAAGGGCTGCCAAAAATTTGGAGGCACTTCAATGACCCTTGGAAGAGACGTGGAGGAGGGCCTCCTAAAAAAATGTTCCCATTAGAAAGGAGCGGGAATCCTATACTTGTAATGCCCATGCACTTAGTGTAGGCTGACAAACATTTACCCCTGGGGGTATACATGAACATACTGTATAAAAAAAAATTTTTACGAGCATCATAAACACCCTTTAAAAAAATTATGTGGGTGTTGCATCACAGACCACGGTCACCCTGGTGATATGGTGGTGGAGGATGAGGAGGACAAGAGCAAATAGCTATAATCAGGAAGCGTATACCCATGTGTGGAAGTGAAAAGGTGCATGGGAATACACCTCCCAAGAAAAGACACTGGATTTGAATTTATGCTACGCTGCTATCATTCGGTGGTGTTGAAAAGTCTGGCCCAATCCAGCCCTTGTTCATTTTTATAAGAGTCAGCCTGTCAGCATTTTCAGTTGACAGGTGGATGCTCTTATCAGTTATAATTCCACCAGCGGCACTAAAAACCCGCTCTGATAAAACGCTGGTGGCAGGGCAGGCCAGAAACTCCAAGGCATAGAGAGCCAGTTCATTCCACGTATCCAGCTTGGATACCCAATAATTATAAAGCACAGCGGAATCACGGAGGACGTTGATATGATCGGCAAGGTACTCCCTCAGCATCTTCCCAAACTTTGCACTCCTTGCGAGAGTACCCCGCACCTCAGGGCCTGTGCGATGGGAGGGTCTGAGAAAACTCTCCCAGAACTTTGACAGTGTTCCCCTGCCTCTGCTGGATTGAAGTTCTGTCTCTCTCGCTGTACTCCTTGGTTGTCCAACGAAGTGTGCCCTCTGCCACCAGTGTTTTCAGATGGGAATTTCTTTAACAGTTCCTCAATAAGAGCCTTCTGGTACAGCCCCATGTTTTTAGACCTGTCCGCCTCAGGAATAAGAGATAGAAAGTTCTCCTTGTAGCGTGGGTCTAGAAGTGTCACCAACCAGTAATGACTGTCACCCAAAATTTTGAGAATGCGAGGGTCATGGGAAAGGCAGCATAACATAAACTCAGCCATGCGTGCCAGACTACTAACAGGCAAGACTTCCGTGTCCTCACCAAGAGGATGACTGACCATGCTCTCCTCCTCCTCCTCCTCTCTGTCCTCTGGCCATCCATGCTGAAAAGACGGTATGACAGCTGTGCAGGTTGTACCATCCATAGTGCATGAAACTACCTCCTGTCCTTCCTCCTCCTCCTCCTCTTCCTCATTGTCACCCAATCCACGTTGGGATGAGATGAGGCTTGAAATAAGAAGAGTTCTGTGGAAGGAGATGCCTCGACGCGCGTTTTGCCCTGTTCTTATTTCCAGCGTTACCTCATACTCTAGGTAAAGCACCTTTCATTGTCTCTATGGGCGCTTGCTATTTCAAGTAGACACTATGTCTTAGACTGTTCATTACTACAGCCCCTGACTTATTTTGATGGTGCATGTTTTGCCTTTTCCTTCTCTTCCCTCCCCCCATCTCTGTTCTATTATTTTTTTCAAATGTGTATGATATAGAGATGTGAGGGTTTTTTTTTGAGATACGCTGGACACTCCTGACCATATACACCTGATCATCCAAGCTGTGATTCTGTCTACGTATGTATTTATTGTGTGTTATTTAAGCGTCTGTTTACTATGCGATATTTATCGTGAACAAGCAATTATTTAATAAACTTATATATATTTTGCTGTTACCTGTATGTCCCTCATCTTTTCTCCTATATTAATTATGTATTTGGGGCTGGTATGTACATGCTGATGCTGGCATAGTTCTGGCTCGTCAGCAAAAAAACCCTTGGTTTGCTTTTTGCATTTATAGGGCTGACATGTTTATGCTAAATATCTAACAGCAGCAGAAGGCAGAATTTGAATGGAGCCTCTTGTGCTATATGCACTGCAGTCTGCTATATACCCTGCCTGCCTGCCTATATACACTGCCTGCCTGATATCTCTGCAGATGGATTAAGTCCTCAGAAGGACTGTTTGTTAAGATGGATATGTGTAATACACTACCTAATACACAAGCAAATCTGTCCCTGACACAGCAGCACCTCTCCCTGCACAAGCAAATGGTGCAGAAAAACAGTGTTCTTGTGTGACCCACTGTGGTGTAAGCCCTACCCTGGGAGATGGGGACTCGGAGCCGGGTCCTATGTTGTCGATGGTGTGCAGCTGTGGCCCAGACCCGCTCCGTGCCCAGGGCCGTCACACTAAAAAAAATGGATGGTACGGGCTTATCCGGGTTGAGTGGCTGATCTCGACTACGCCACCTGTGGCACCTGGTGAAGGCCACCAGTGCTGCTGCAGTCCGCTGAAGCCTGGTGTTATCGCAGCCATCGTTACTACTCCCCACAGGCGGAGCAGGGCCTCAGGGCAGAGAGACAGGATGGAGGGGGTAGTAGTCTAGGAGTTCTGGTGCTGCGTAGTGCGGTGTAGTGCAGAATAAAGAGTCCGGAGGCCATAGGGGTTAACTTCCAGGGTTTTTACTCACTATTGAGATTGCAGTAGTAAGGTGTCTCCCTGCTCCTCGCGGAGTTCTGCGGTCACCAGCAACGAGGGTCCGACAACCTCCGAGTAAGTCCAGTGTTTAATCAAGACTCCGCAACAGAGTGTTCCTAGACTTCAGACCGGGTCCTTTCCTGTCTGTGTGTGTGTAGATAGGCCGGGTCTCCCTCTGAACTTCTCTCAGAAACAGGGTACGAGTGGCAGCTCCGCTCCTTCCGTTACCCGGTGGGATCCTCAGGGCCTACCGGACTTTCCTGACCAGGACATGGAGTAGCAAGGTCAGGTATTGGGGGCCGGTACCCCTCTTGCAGTCGGAATCCCTCTGAATAGATCAGAATAGCGAGGACAGGTGGCGTATACCGCTCCGTCTGCATCCTCCCTGGGATCCATTTGCGGTGGAGCTACACTCCTAAGCTCCGGGCCTTCTTGGTCATGGTTCTTGACCGGGTTGAGACATACATTATCTGCAACCTGCCCCTCGACCCAAGGCCAAGGTACGAGGGCTGTGTCTCCATCCACTGCAGGTCCACACAGGATCCACGTTCAGGGTGGGAGATCACAGTAGAAGAACAGTCAAAGAACCAATGCAAAGGACAGACCATGAACCAAGATGGCTGTGTATTAAATATGAAATATTAAGTGTCACTAAAATGTGAGTCCTCCACCCTCACCCACTAAATGGTTCCCCTATCTCTTGGTTCCTCTATCTCCAAACTCCAGTAGGGCAGCACCTGGTGCATACTAGCCCCCTCTGGTGGGAGAAGTGTGGTGTTGGATGCGGAGGTTGGGTCCTGACTATCACACTGTTCTTACCTCAGAGGAGGAATACTACACTCCATTAAAGAAGTGCAGCATCCCTGTGGCGATCGAACCCTCAGGGGCGCCACATTCTCTGCATTGCTTTTTAAGCAAATAATGAGGATTAAGATCCAAAGAAAAGTCCAGGATTTGGCTTAACGCCTGCAGGGATTGTCTCTGTAGGTAGCCAAGTTCCAGCAACACATGAAAAGCTGTTCTGAAGCGCATATTGTGGAACCCAAGGTAGGACTGCCTGATGTTTTTTATGGTAGACAGCAAGATTTTTTTTCCTTTAAAAATACTTGTTTGTTATATTTTCGTTTGAGACCAAGATCCTCTGGGAATAAATCACAGCACATTGGTTTTATTATGTCACTTTTGCGCAAAGAACCACAGGGGTGGGCCTTTTCTCTCCAACCTAATGATCCATGTTTAAGGTCTGTAGAAGAATTTTTTTCTGCTATGGGGCTATTATATGACGATCCTGATCGAATCTCATCTGCTGAGGCAGAACTCAGGCATTTGAATCATGGGTCAGGTGATGTTGAAAATTATTGCACACACTTCAGAAGATGGGCCTCAGAAGTTAAATGGAATGATCCAGTTCTGAAATTTCTATTTCTTGCTGGTCTGAGTGAAAAGATTAAGAATTTGCTAACTGCATTCCCCGCACCTGAGACGCTGCAGGATGCCATGCAATTAGCTGTTCGTGTGGATAGGAGACTGAGATTTAGACAGAATGAGGTAAAGACTCCTGTAATTCCAGGTCCTAGTCCCCAGAAAATTTGCTCTGACAGCGGAGAACCGATGGAGGTTAGGGCGAAGTCGCTCCCCTCTCAGGAAGGAGACCGGAGGTTCGCCTAGGGATTGTGTCTTTATTGTGGTAAAGCTGACCATTTGATTAAGAATTGTGAGCTTCGTTTAAGTAAAGAAAAGAAAGGCCAGTTATGCCCGTATAGCTTGTTTACGCTATGCAGGAGTATTTCTTTCTGGGAGTACCACTTTGCAGGAAAATTTGATTGCATTTCAGGTATTTGTGGATTGTGGTTTTTGGAAAACCTTAAATTGAAATCCAAACCTTTCTCATCACTTATTTCTGTGATCGCAATTGATAACACTCCCTTGAAATGTATTACTCACAAGGTTGCTGCATTTCCCCTCACTATCAATGGAGTTCACCAAGAAATTTTGGACTTGGTTGTATTAGATAATTTACCCTCTCCATTCGTTCTTGGATTGCCTGGGGTAAAACTGCACAATCCTTTGCTGGACTGGTCTACTAATGTGATTAAGTCTTGGAGTCCGAAGTACTATGATAAATGTTGTAATGGTCACATTGCGGCTGTGGAAAAAGGGGAATTACCTGTACCTATTCAAGATTTTTGGAGGGTTTTTTCAGAGGAGGAGTCGCAATTTTTACCTCCTCATAGGGACTATGATTACGCCATTCAGTTTGTTCCTGGAGCTACTCTTCCCTGGAGTCGCTTGTTTAATCTGACTATCCCTGAAAGAAAGGCCTTGGAGGAGTACATACAGACTAGCCTGGCTGCTGGTCACATTAGACCTTCTAAGTCGCCTGTGGCACTTGGATTTTTCTTTGTTAAAAAAAAGGACCGGGATTTACGTCCATGTCTGGATTTTCGTGAAATTAATAAGATTACCGTACGCAATTCCTACCCATTGCCATTAATTCCTGACTTGTTTAACCAGTTGGTGGGGGCCAAGTGGTTCTCTAATATTGATCTCCGAAGGGCATACAATTTGTTACGAGTGAAGGAGGGTGATGAATGGAAAACTGCTTTTAACACTCCGGTAGGTCATTTTGAGAATCTGGTGATGCCTTTTGGTCTTACCAATGCACCTGCATTTTTTCAGAACCTTATTAATGACATCCTGAGACCTTTGATTGGTAAGAATGTGGTTGTGTATTTGGATGACATTTTGATTTATTCACCAGATTTAGAGTCCCATTGGCAGAGTGTACGTGAAGTTTTGCAGTTATTGAGTAATAATTCACTCTTTGCTAAGCTGGAGAAATGTGAGTTCGCTGTGCAGAAAATTCGTTTTTTGGGCTACATTGTCTCCAGTAAGGGCTTTGAGATGGACCCGGTGAAGGTTCAGGCTGTGCAGGAATGGCCTAGGCCTATTGGTTTGAAATCTATATAGAGATTTTTGGGTTTTGCCAATTATTACAGGAAATTCATTAAGAATTTTTCTGTAATTGTTAAGCCTCTGACCGATCTCACCAGGAAAGGTGCGAATGCGGCCCAGTGGACTACAGAGGCCATTGAAGCGTTTGAGTATCTCAAAGAGAGGTTCACTTCTGCTCCTATCCTTATGCAGCCTGATGAGACCAAGCCTTTCTTGGTCGAGGTCGATGCTTCATCGGTGGGGGTCGGGGCAGTTTTGTCTTAGGAGAACAAGGATGGAGTACATCCTTGTGCCTTCTTTTCGAAAAAAAATTCGGAAACCGAACTGAATTATGATGTTGGAAATCGGGAGTTGCTGGCTATTGACTCGCGATTGAACATTGGCGTCATTTTTTGGAAGGCGCTAGATTTCCTATTCAGGTTTTCACAGATCATAAGAATTTGATCTATCTGGATGCTGCCAAGCGCTTGAATGCCTGTCAAGCTAGGTGGGCACTTTTTTTTTCTCGGTTTCATTTTTCTGTTACCTATATCCCTGGTACTAAGAATGTTAAAGCCGATGCTTTATCTCGCAGCTTCTCTCCTACGGTCAGTGCCGAGGAGGAGAGCATTTTACAGAAAGGAGTTGTGGTGGCGGCATTGGACTCCGTTTTGGAGAATGGGATTCTGAAAGCTCAAGATGATGCTCCATCTAACACTCCCCATGGGAGGTTGTTCATGCCTAGAGCCTTTAGGAGAGATTTGTTTGTGGAGTGTTATGAGTGTCGGTTGGCAGGTCATCCAGGAATTTCGGAAACTAAGAGACTTATCCGTCGCAGTTTTTGGTGGCCTGGATGGCAGAAGGAAGTCATCAAGTGGGTGAGTCAGTGTACTGTGTGTGCTAGGTCAAAGGCTTCACATACTCCTGCTGTGGGGTTACTTTGCCCTCTGGAGGTTCCTAGTGCGCCTTGGACGCATCTCACCATGGATTTTATTACTGATCTTCCTGTGTCCGAGGGTTTTACTGTCATCTGGATGGTCGTGGACCATTTTAGTAAGATGTGTCATTTGGTTCCATTCATTAAGTTGCCTGTGCCAAGACACTCGCTAAGGCATTTGTTAAGGAGATTGTCAAGCTCCATGGCGTTCCCACGGATATTGTTTCTGATAGAGGACCTCAGTTTGTGGCTCGCTTTTGGCGCTCTTTCTGTGACAGGTTGGGAGTCCATTTGTCATTTTCATCTGGGTATCATCCTGAGTCTAATGGACAGACTGAAAGAAAGAACCAGGATGTTGAACAGTTTTTGCGTTGTTTTGTGGCAGACAATCAAGAGGTGTGGTCTGAGTTTCTGCCTCTTGCAGAATTTGCTCTTAACAATCATACATCCTCCTCTGCTGGGTGTTCTCCTTTTTTTTGTTGTACTGGGAGACATCCGTCTTTTGGTTCGTTCTCCAAATTGGGGTCGTCGGTGCCGGAGGAGGAGAATTTTTCCGGTGATTTGGAGAGAGTTTGGACTAATGTACGTTGCAACCTGCAAGAGGCTAACAAGAAGTCTTAAGAAGTATTTTGACAGGAAACGTAAGGAGGTTTTGTTTACTGTGGGTGACATGGTTTGGTTGTCCTCAAAGAACCTGCGGTTGAGGATTCCCTCTAAAAAACTGGGTCCTAAGTTTGTGGGACCATTTAAAGTGCTTCAGGTTGTTAACCCGTCTGCTGTTAGGTTGGATGTCCCTACTTCCTGGAAGATTAATCCTGTGTTTCATGTTTCCTTGTTGAAAAAGGCTGATGTATCTGATAGGGACGCCACTGTCATAGTTCCTCCTGTTGTGGAAGACGGCGAATATGAAATTTCGCGTATCTTGAATTCTAGATGGCATAGAGGGAGATTACAGTATCTTGTCTCCTGGAAGGGTTTCGGTCCCAAAGACAACTCCTGGGTAAGGACAGATGATGTCTCTGCTCCTAGGCTTGCTAAAGCTTTCCACAAGAGGTTTCCAGATAGGCCTGGGCCTGGAGGATCAGAGGATCCTCATAAAAGAGGGGGTACTGTTAGAACTCTCCTGTTTGTTTTTTCCATCTTGTGTTTTGCGGTCATGTGACCATCTGCCTTTATTTTCCAGCTCCGCCCTTTTGGCTGTGCTGGACTTCAGTGCTGGACTTCAGTGTCTGACTGTTTCTCTAGCCAGGTGCTACTGTGCCTTTCTCTGTCAGTTTGTTTTGTCCTTCTGGGACCTCTAGTACTTTTTTGTCTATTTTTCTTTTTGTGTTGTGCAACAACTTCTCTGTTTAGGAGGTGTCCCATTTTTGTCCTTAGTTCTTTTAGGGACCCCACCCCTTATGCTATAGGTCTTCGTTCAGACTAGCCGAGGACTGGACGGGTCTGTTCGCTAGGAACAGGCAGCCCACTACATCATAGGGATTCAGCTTAGTTTTATTGTAGGGAAAGTTTTCCCTTATCTTTCCTTAGTACTTGTTGCAGATCATAACAGAGAGGACCCGAGTTCCCACCCGAGCAACCCGGAAATACTCGGCGAGCGCCGAGCATCTCGAGCAGTGAGATGCTCGGGTGAGCACCGAGCAGTAGTGAGCATGCTCGCTCATCACTATTTATTAACCCTTCAGGTGCTTCACAGGAACTGAAGCAATGTGGAAGGAAAAGATGAACATTTAACTTTTTTTCACAAAAATTTTACTTTAGATCAAATTTTTTTATTCTCACAAGGGTATCAGGATAAAGAGGGGCCCCCAAATTTGTTGTGCAATTTCTCCTGAGTACACCAATACCCCATATATGGGGGAATATCACTGTTTAAGTGCATGGCAGGGCTTGGAAGGGAAGGAGCACCGTTTGACTTTTTGAGCGCAAAATTGGCTGAAATCGACAGCGGACAGCATGTTGCGTTTGGAGAGCCCCTGATATGCCTAAACAGTGGAAACATATCACAAGTGACCCCATTTTGGAAACTAGACCCTTCAAGGAACGTATTTAGATGTGTGGTGAACACCTTGAACCCCGAGGTGCTTCACAGAAATGTATTACGTAGAGCCATGAAAATAAAAATTCTATTTTTTTCCACAAAAATGATCTTTTAGCCCCAATTTTTTTATTTTCACAAGGGTAACAAGAGAAAATGGATGGCGAAAATTATTGTGCAGTTTCTACTGAATCTACTGAATACAGTAGAACACAGTTCTACAATTGTGCAGCTTTTTTTGGAAACATTTTTCTCTCCTGATGAAGCTACCTGGTAGTGGCGATATGCATGGGGTTGGGGTCCTTCTATACCTCTAGTGTGTATTTACCTATACACTTTACTTATGGCTATTACCTACACTCTTTTATGACAGGAGCTTTCATAGCTATTTTGGGTGAATTGTGCCTACAGCATAAATAACTCTATTAATGTGAGTACCATTGTGATGTCCCCCCCTATTTCTAACATTAATAGGGTGTACTATGCTATATTATATCTAAGAGTGTGTAAGCTATATTTATTGGTGACCCTGTTTGTTGATGTTTAGCCAATACAACATTGTGTTGTGGCTTGTTGTCATTTTTAAGCTTTGTGCTTTTTAACTGTTTTTAATTTTGGAATGTTTGTCTATTTATTTGTATAATAAAATGATATGAATTTATGTACTCTTGTGATCCCTGTCTATACATACTTCTTTTCTTGTTATAATACTAAGAACATTTTCCATAACATTTGGGATCACATTTATCCTGTGCTCTACGCTGAGCACTTACTTTGGGGTTTCCATCTAAATCTCTGAATGACGTGATTCAGATGAAATCCCCAAGGGATCCATTCACTATAATGAAGCAACAAAGTTACTCTGGACTCCGTCTGGCCTCTGTTCAGCGTTGTCCCTCTTTTCAGAGGTTCACAAAACTGTGGCTGACTGCGCGCTTTTACCCACGCCTAAAAGGATGGACACTGCCGAATCACAGACCAGAAGGCGTCCACGGCGCCTCCATCTGCCCCATTACAGGGAATCTTCCACCGGAGTTTCAGCCTGAATCACGTATTTCAGAGATTTACACGGAAACCCCGGTGGAAGCGCAGAGCGCAGGATAAATGTGACCCAAACCGTACTGCGATCCTTGGGAGGCAGAATGAACAAATAAGCAGCAGGTGAAGAATTGGTTTTATTTATTTTTTACGCCGTTCCTCATGCGGTGTAAGTGATTAGGCGACTTTACTCTTCGGGTCGGTGCGATTACAGCGATACCAGATTTATATCTGGGTTTTATGTTTGGCAGCTGTCACACACTAAAAGACGCTTTTTTTTTGCAAAAGATAGTTTTTGCATCGCCATATTTTGAGAGCTATAATTTTTCCATATTTCAGCCAACAGAGTCATGTGAGGACTTGTTTTTTGCGGGACAAGTTGACATTTTTATTGGTACCATTATCGGGCATGTGACATTTTTTGATCGCTTTCTATTCTGATTTTTGGGAGGCAGAATGTACAAAAACCAGCAATTCAGGATTTTTTTTTTATATTGTTACTTGTGTGGTAAAATTGATAAGGCAGTGTTATTCTTTGGGTCAGTACGATTATAGCGATACCTAATTCATGTCACTTTTTTATGTTTTTGCGCTTTCGTGACGCCCTGCTGTGCATGTAGCCACAGATCCTGGAGGGGTGCATTTCAGGTTTTCTTCACAAGAGGCCCTCAGAGCATACACACACCTTCACCTTCCACCTCAGACCACCAGAGGGAGCCTGATAGGGATATAAATAGGGAAGGTGGAGTGATTCAGCAGTTTTTTTCTGCTCAGACACAGAAGGAGAGAGTCTGTGAGTAAGTTCTCCTCAGGAAGTTAGTGGAGACCGAACAGTCTGGAGTCCACAGCCAGTTCCTGCAGAGTGAGACACAGAGAAACAGATCAGTCTGCAGTGGAACTCAGTCAGACTCAAGCAGCTCGAGTTAAGTGAGCTAGGAGCGTTGGTGAACAGCAGAAGAGGCAGCCACCTAACTGCCAGTGTGTATAGCCTAGTGAGGGCCCTAGTAGGCCGAAGGCTAGAGGAGTGAGTAGCATTGGGGGCAGAGGAGCCTTACCAGCTCACCCCAGAAACCATATACCGGACACTGTGTCCGAGTCTGCAGGGATTCTTTACACCCAGCAGAAGACAACCAGAACCCCTGGCGAACTACAGGTCCCAGGAATACCAAACGCTGACTGTTATACCAGGGTCAGGAGTTACTGAAGCCCCATATACCAGGGAGTGTGTACTCCAACAGAAGGCCCTACCACAGGATCAGCCGGTGCAGAACAGAGACTAAGTTAGGCCTAGCTCCAGGCAGGCCAGAGACTAACACTAAGCAGCGAAGAAACAGAAGGCCCTACACCTGCTCACTGGGGAGAGTCCTGCAGTGCACCCCTCACCCTACAGCGCTCCGGACGGTACCTGCATTTCCACCAGTAAAAGGTACAGTAGCAAACCGTTTGTGTGTCCCCTGTTCTTCCTTGGACTCGGCTGGGTCACCGCCATATCGTGCACCTCGTCAAATATCACTGCCCTGAGGCCCCGCTTCACTTGTGGGGAGCGATTCCATCTAAGTTGCCACAACACCCGCCTCAGTGGACTGCCGCAGCGCTGGTGATCCTCACCAGACACCACAGGTGGCGTCACGAACTTTGACATTTTATTTTCCCCTTTTTTTAAGAGAGACCCCAGGGTACGGGCCCGGGAGCTGACCACCGCGACATCCCCCAAGACCATGCATTAAGGCCCGGGCGCCAAGTAGTCCCCATCCCCTGGGCGCCACATCTCTCTAACTGGCGTCACGAACAGGATTGCGTGCCCACGGCAACGGAAGGAGTTGTGCCCATTGCCACCGGTACTGTGCGCCTTAAAAGACTGTAAAACTCAGTGGTGAAACTTTTCCCGCCATTTTCTGGAGTTTCCCGCCACTGGCCGCCAACTTTCCGGTCGCCGCGCGGGAAGAAGAGGGGCGTAACCGCTGGAAGCGCGCGAAGTCGAGGACACGCCCCACGCACTGACACAGCGTCAGGTCCTGGCAGGAGGCCCCAGCGAACGCTCTGACGTGGAACGTAAGCGACGCAAGGTCCTACCAGAAGACCATCACCTGCGGAACTGCGGCCTACAGAAGGAAGGTAGGCCACGGTTCACTAAGGGGGCACCAAGATGTTGCAGTAACAACCCGACGTCGCGGCCCAGGCTGACAGCCCCGATGATGCACCCGCGGCCGCCGCCGCGCAAGACGGAACAGCCGCTCCATCACCAGGGCCTGTAACCCCTATCGTACCATTGACTTTACCATACATGCCTGGAGCAAAGTGGCTCCCCCAGTACAGCGGCAAGCCAGACACCCACTCTGGATTCAAGCGCAAAATATGCAGCATACTGGACATGTACTCTATGACGGGCAAACAAAGAGCTGCAGTAGTAGTGGGACAATTGACTGGCGCTGCGTAGAGAGAAGTAGAGACTTGGTCGGCCGCAGACCAGGAATCAGTGTCCGCAATTTTCAAAAAGTTACAGACTGCCTTTGAGGACCGCACTGAAGCAGACCTCCGGATGAGGTTCTACCAATGCTCTCAGAAACCGGAGGACAGCGTTCGGGACTATGCCTGCCGTTTACAAGGGGCCCTGCGAGCTCTAAAACAGGTTAGTCCAATTGGCATAACTAATGAGAGTAAAATGCTAAAAGAACAATTTGTCCGGGGGCTGAGGTCCCAAGCGGAGAGCAGGACTGTGCGTTGGTGGTCATTGGATCATCCAGATGCTACCTTTGACACCCTTAAGGATATGGCTATAAAGGGACTGCAACCCCTGGAGATGGCAGATACTGCAATCCAACGTTACCAGGGTGGGGCCACTCCAACGCCAGCAGCACCCACTTTTTCCCCTCTGGCTGCTGAAGCCAAAGTGCAGGCAGCGCCCCCTACTGAGCTGGACTGTCTGCGCTCAGAAGTGCACCAGCTGACCAAAAACCTGGCCACTGTGATGAGTGCCCTGCAGCTACGGACGGAGCCATAGACGGAGGGAAAGATCCTGCTAGCCGACTGCCCTGAGGATGTCCCCTGGATGAACCGGAGGAGAAGGAGGACGTCGCCACCCCGGAGGAGGACATCGCCACCCCGAAGGAGGACAACGCCGCCCCCAGGAAGGACCAACAACCAGCACCATCCTCACCAAGAGTTTGTCTGCCACCGCTGCCAGAAGGCAGGTCACACAGTACCCCAGTGTCCTTTAAACAAGCAAACCCTGGGTCCGAGGGCCAACACCCAGGAATAGACTCAGCAGGCCCCTCAGACTGGCACCGCAGGTTCGCGGGAGGAAGACCTTTCCTATCCATCATATTGGACGGCATTGCGATACCGGCCCTGCTGGACACCGGATCCCAGGGAACAATCATACCTGATATCCTCTATAGCAAATACTGGTCCATGGACAGTCTCCAACCCCCAAACCCAGACTTTTCAGTATATGCCTCTAACGGCCTCCCTCTTGACCTACTTGGGGTTAAGAATGTAGCAGTAAAAGTGGGGAGAGTGGAGTTAAAGGACCAGGGACTCATTGTAGTGAAGACTGTCAATGAGGAAAATGGACTGAATGTGGTACTAGGCACTAACATTGTTGGTAACTGTTTGGAGGAGGTTGTGTTTTTACTCCAACAGCTCGCTGACGTTGCCAGACCAGGGCAGAAGAGAGCGATCCAGAAGGAGATCCGAGCCCTGATGTACCAGCAGTAAGTGAAGCTGACCGGTGGTGAGATTGGTAGCGTGCGGGTAACAGACCCGATACCCATTGTGATTCCCCCAATGAGTGAAATGCTTATCTGGTGTAGAGCAGCAATAGGTCTTAAAGGACAGAGCTACCAGGCGGTAGTAGAACCCCTTAGCTCAGAGCACAGACCTACACTCTTAACTGCCAGGGGGGTAGTAGATGTACGCAATGGGAGGGTGCCCGTCCGTCTTCTTAACTATGGGGAAGACGAGGTCAGATTACCACGTTATGCCACTGTTGCCAAACTTTACACTGTAAATAATAACTCTATTCATACGGCGGAGTCCTTAACCTCCCCAGACCAAGTGGAGGATAATGACCCTACAACACAGGTGGAGGATTGGTGTCAACAGCTCCACGTTGGGACAGACACCACTCCTGCCCACCAGAAACAGGGAGTACACCGGGTGGTTCAGGTATACGCGCAGGTATTCAGCAAACACCCACTTGACTTTGGGAGGATTAAGGGGGTACAACATCACATCCCCACAGGCAACCATTCCCCCATCAAGGAACGGTACAGGCCTATACCTCCAGCACACTACCAGAAAGCCAAGGAGATGTTGCATGACATGAAGAAGGCAGGGGTAGTAAGGGATAGTTGTAGTCCCTGGGCAGCTCCCCTAGTTCTAGTCAGGAAAAAGGATGGAAGCATGAGAATGTGTGTAGCTTACAGACAAGTAAATCGCATTACACATAAAGATACATACCCTTTACCCCATATTGAGGAATCCCTGGCTGCCTTAAAGTCTGCAAATTACTTTTCCACCCTTGACCTCACTAGTGGGTACTGGCAAGTAGATGTGGCTGAGGAGGATCGGGAGAAGATGGCCTTCACCACCCCGATGGGACTCTGCGAGTTCAACAGTATGCCGTTTGGACTCTGCAATGCCCCCGGAACGTTCCAGAGATTGATGGAGTGCTGCCTGGGACACCGCAACTTCGAGACTGTGTTACTATACCTGGATGACGTGATTGTGTACTCCAAGACGTATGAGGACCACT
Source organism: Phyllobates terribilis (assembly GCF_046119375.1). Taxonomy (NCBI): domain Eukaryota; kingdom Metazoa; phylum Chordata; class Amphibia; order Anura; family Dendrobatidae; genus Phyllobates; species Phyllobates terribilis. Next base: position 40,875,820 of record NW_027362761.1, on the reverse strand, counting down.
TGAAGCACCTGGCGGAGGTATTTGAGTCACTGTCCCAGTATGGGATGAAGTTGAAGCCCTCCAAGTGCCACCTGCTCAAGAGAAAGGTACAGTACCTGGGGCACATTGTCAGTCCAGAGGGAGTAGCACCAGACCCGGAGAAGGTCACTGCCATCCAGAAATGGCCAGAGCCGAAGAACCTCAAGGAGGTGCGTCAGTTCCTGGGACTGATAGGATACTACCTGAGGTTTGTAAAAGATTACACCAAGAGAGCAGCGCCTCTGCAAGACCTCCTGGTAGGACAGTCCCCCAAGGGCAGAAATCCCCCGTTCCACTGGGGTAAAGAACAGGCTGAATCATTTCAAGAAATGAAGGAGATCCTGACAGGTGATGAGATCCTAGCCTACCCTGACTACAGCCAACCGTTCCTGCTGTATTCTGATGCCAGCAATGAAGGATTGGGAGCTGTCCTAAGTCAGAAGCAGAATGGCCAGGAGAAAGTCATCGCGTATGCAAGCAGGAAGCTTCGCCCGACCGAGAGGAACCCAGAGAACTATAGCAGCTTCAAGTTGGAGTTCCTGGCCTTGGTCTGGGCCATCACAGAAAGGTTCAAGCACTACCTAGCCTCCAGCAAGTTCACTGCCTACACTGACAATAACCCCTTAACTCATCTTCAAACAGCCAAGCTGGGAGCCATGGAACAACGATGGATGGCTCGGCTGTCAAACTACCAATTCACAATTAAGTACCGGGCGGGCCGCAAGAACGCCAACGCCGATGCTCTGTCCAGGATGCCTCACCAGTCAGACACAGAGGAAGAAGTGGATGACCTGGAGGAGATTGAGCTACCTGCCTTCCACCGGAATGGGATGATCCACGAGCTATGAGCCTCCAGGAGGCAACGTGGTAAGATGTTAAACCACAGCCTCACCACAGCTGGAAGGAGACCCAGGATAGTGACCCGGTTGTCAGCTGTATCAAGGAGCTGATAACCCAAGAAGGTTCCTCCCTGGAGAAGGATGCGTCTCTTCAAGCAAAGCAGCTGTGGAACGAGAGGAGCCGGCTGTTTATCTACCGTGAGAAGTTGTGCCGGAGGTACGTCAATCCCAAGACCCACGAGATGGTATGGCAGATAGTGGTCCCTAAGACCGACATCCAGATGGTGTTGGAGGCCTACCACGATCAAGCGGGGCACTTTGGCTGGAAAAAGCTAGAGACCCTGTTGAAGTGTCGATTCTACTGGGTGGGAATGCGCAGCTCCATTGAGAGGTGGTGCAGAGACTGTGGACCCTGTAGCCTCAGAAGAAAACACTACAGCAGCCAGAAGGCACCCCTGAAACCCATCAAGACGACTCGTCCCCTGGAAATCGTGGCCCTGGACCATGTCAAGTTGTCACCCAGCCGGTCAGGTTATACCTATGCCCTGACCATGGTGGATCACTACTCCAAGTTCCTGGTGGTCACCCCTGTCAAAGACCTGACAGCAGAGACAGCAGCGAAGACGTTCCAAGCGTACTTCTGCAGACCCCATTGATACCCTGAGCAGGTACTGACTGACCAAGGCCCGGCCTTTGAGGCTGAATTGTTCAAAGAGTTCTGCCATCTGTACGGGTGTAAAAAGATCAGGACTACACCGTACCACCACCAAACTAACGGTCTCTGTGAAAAGATGAACAACATCATCATCGACCTGCTGAAGACCATACCACTTGAGGAGAGAAACCAGTGGCCAGACCTACTACCTGACCTAGTGGATCTGTATAATCACATACCAGTAAGTTCCACCAATTGCACTCCGGCATATCTAATGCGGGCAAGACCAGGAAAGTTGCCCATGGACCTGGAGCTTGGTGTTGTAGAACCTGAAGCTGATGTGACCACTGAAGACTGGGACACGACCAGACAGGAGCAGTACAGGAGAGTACAATCCTGTGTCGAAGACAGTCTCACTCGGGTGAGGGATAAACAAGAAGCACAATACAACAGAAGTGCACCAGCAGAACCCTTCACACCAGGAGAAATGGTATTGAAAAGGAAGCGGAGGAACCACAAGCTTGATGACCAGTGGGAGAGAGAACCCTACACTGTGTTGAATTCAAGGTTTGACAACAGGAAGACGTGTCTGATCAGCAAAGATGGAGGAAGAACAACTGCAACAGTATCTAGGGACCACCTGAAGTTGTGTCCAGATCTGCTAAAACCCCAAGAAGAAGTGCCTCTCATTTTCCCGGAGGAACCTGATGAAGCAGTAATACATACTGATTTAGGAGACTTCCCGTCAGATTGGCCTCAAATCGGAGGAGCAGTCATAATTCCAGTGCTCCAATTCTTCCAACAGCCAGAAGACCCTCCACAGCAAGTTGAACCTGTAAGTGCTGCAGAAGAGCCTAGTGCCGCAGAAGAGCCTGCTCAAGAAGGATCCCCTGCAGAAGCGGAGCAGGAAGGCGCAGCCAATGGTGAACTTGCCAGCCCAGTAGCAAGGTTAAGGCAGTTTTTCAATACCATCACTAGTAGAACAAACAGGGTAGCTGAGAGAAACACTGACACTACACAGACCACCGCACTGCGCAGATCTACACGTAGCACGAAAGGTCAACTCCCTGTCAGGTACACTAAGTAAAATAGTTAAACCTCGACAGATGTAGATAGTTACCCCTGGGGTATTATATTGTATTGTATAATACTGTATATTATTGCATTATCCTGCGTATGTATTGCTATGTATTTATTGCCTTTACATGCCTTTAACTTATATTTTGCCCCTCTAATGGACAATCCAAGTGAAACGGACACTTTACTTATTTGCTTCCCATTACCCGCTTGGGTATCTAAGAACTCTGCGGCTGAGGACTATGTGCAGCCCAAAGACTTTATTTGTAAATATTTGCACTCCCTGAGTGCCCCTTTGAGCTACCTCTCAGGAAGAGACTTGGACTTTCTGGTTGCTCATTGCCTACTGTTTACTGAACTATATATGCATATTTATCCATGTTCTGGTTATGCAACGTTCAAGTGTCCTAACCTCCCATAAAGGGAAGCTTGTTATTGTTGTTGTTACAAAATGTGCTTCAGCCCGGGAGTGCTGAGTTCAACTAAGGGGGAATGTGACGCCCTGCTGTGCATGGAGCCACAGATCCTGGAGGGGTGCATTTCAGGTTTTCTCCACAAGAGGCCCTCAGAGCATACACACACCTCCACCTTCCACCTCAGACCACCAGAGGGAGCCTGATAGGGATATAAATAGGGAAGGTGGAGTGATTCAGCAGTTTTTTCTGCTCAGACACAGAAGGAGAGAGTCTGTGAGTAAGTTCTCCTCAGGAAGTTAGTGGAGACCGAACAGTCTGGAGTCCACAGCCAGTTCCTGCAGAGTGAGACACAGAGAAACAGATCAGTCTGCAATGGAGCTCAGTCAGACTCAAGCAGCTCGAGTTAAGTGAGCTAGGAGCGTTGGTGACGCTCAGAGAACAGCAAAAGAGGCAGCCACCTAACTGCCAGTGTGTATAGCCTAGTGAGGGCCCTAGTAGGCCGAAGGCTAGAGAAGTAAGTAGCATTGGGGGCAGACGAGCCTTACCAGCTCACCCCAGAAACCATATACCGGACACTGTGTCTGAGTCTGCAGGGATTCTTTATACCCAGCAGAAGACAACCAGAACCCCTGGCGAACTACAGTTCCCAGGAATACCAAACGCTGACTGTTATACCAGGGTCAGGAGTTACTGAAGCCCCATATACCAGGGAGTGTGTACTCCAACAGAAGGCCCTACCACAGGATCAGCCAGTGCAGAACAGAGACTAAGTTAGGCCTAGCTCCAGGCAGGCCAGAGATTAACACTAAGTGGCGAAGAAACAGGAGGCCCTACACCTGCTCACTGGGGAGAGTCCTGCAGTGCACCCCTCACCCTACAGCTCTCCGGACGGTACCTGCATTTCCACCAGTAAAAGGTACAGAAGCAAACCGTGTGTGTGTCCCCCGTTCTTCCTTGGACCCAGCTGGGTCACCGCCATATCGTGCACCTCGTCAAATATCACTGCCCTGAGGCCCCGCTCCACCTATGGGGAGCGATTCCATCTAAGCTGCCACAACACCCGCCTCAGTGGACTGCCGTAGCGCTGGTGATCCTCACCAGACACCACAGGTGGCGTCACGAACTTTGACATTTTATTTTCCCCTTTTTTTAAGAGAGACCCCAGGGTACGGGCCCGGGTGCCGACCACCGCGACATCCCCCAAGACCAGGCATTAAGGCCCGGGCGCCGAGTAGTCCCCATCCCCTGGGCGCCACACTTTTACATAATTATTTTTTCTATAAAAGTTTTTATTATCTTTGCATCGCTGTATTCCGAGAGCTGTAACTTTTTAATTTTTCGGCTGATGGAGCTGAATGGTGGCCTGATTTTCATGGGACAAGATAGCGTGTTCAGTGGTACCATTTTTATTTACATTCGTCTTTTTTATCATGTTTTAGTCCACTTTTTTCCAGCAGTATGACGAAAAAGCATAGTTTCCCATGTTTGTTTGTTTTTTTACGCCGTTCACTGAAGGGGTTAACTAGTGTAACGTGTTTATAGATCGGGTTGTTCTAGACGCGGTGATACCATAAAAATGTGTATTTATTAGTGTAATATTTTTTTTTATTTTTAACAATTTTTTTTTTACATTTTTTTTTACTTTTTTTAAACTTTTTTACTTAGTCCCACTATGGGACTTTCACTTTTTTTTACTTTTTCTACAGGTATAATGCATTGCTGTGCACTAGATTGCAGTGCATTATACCTGTGCTGAATACTTCTGAGACCATGCTGTGAGCATGGTCTCAGAAGCTTTCCGTAGCTTGGTGACCTGGTGGTCATCATGACGACGCCCGGTCACCATGGCAATGGTCGGGCCCCCGCAATGACGCCGATCTGAAGGCAGAGGGAACTCCCATCCTTCTTCCTGCCTCCTGAATGTTGCAATCACAGCATTTAGGGGATTAACAGCCAGGGGCAGCGCTGACACCGCTCCTGGCTGTTTCGTGCAGGAGTTCGGCCACTGGCAGCGCTGAGCTCCTGCTCTGATCGGGCAGGAGATGCTGATATTTCAGCATCTCCTGCGCGATCTTGCTGTGATCGATCAGTTAGATTGACTGACACATCACAGCGATCTGGGTGTGGGGACCGCCGGCATGGGTCCCTGCACCTCTTCCTATACTGATCATCTGTCTATGACAGCTGTCAGCACAGAACTGTCACTGTGTGTTTACACGCAGTGACAGTTTAAATGCATGGCAGGGATAACCCGTCCTGGTGCGCGAACTCCCACCCAGCCATGACAGGTTATCCCCGTCATTGAACGTAATGGGGTTAATTATCCAGACGTCTATTTTCAGTAGGTCAGGACACTTTGTCATATTGTCTGAATGTTGACACTTGAGTTGATTTTTGTTATAACTTATTGTCTGTTATCTCTGGAGGACAAGGATGACAGTGTCATGAAAAATGGATGTTTGATTACCATTGTATAAGTTCATGTGGCTTGTTGAACTGCACAGCAATGGAGAACAAAGTATGCAAATTGATTAACTGCTCAAACAAAAGAGATGAGCCCCTGCCACCTCCCTCCTGACCTGTGGATGATGACCTGAGCCACATACTGTATGTGGGTATAAAAAGTGATTTCTATCGTTCTATCGTTCTGGAAGAGGAATCAGAGTGACTTGCCAGACCAACAGCTAGGGCAACATGGCTTCATCAAAGAGGGACATACAGATGCTACTCTAATTCGAGCAATTAACAGCACCTGTAACTTACCTGTGGCACCTAACAGGTGTTGGCAATAACTAAATCACACTTGCAGCCAGTTAACATGGTTGACTCAACCTCTGTCCTGTGTCCTTGTGTGTACCACATTGAGCATGGAGAAAAGAAAGAAGACCAAAGAACTGTCTGAGGACTTGAGAAACCAAATTGTGAGGAAGCATGAGCAATCTCAAGGCTACAAGTCCATCTCCAAAGACCTGAATGTTCCTGTGTCTTCTGTGCGCAGTGTCATCAAGAAGTTTAAAGCCCATGGCACTGTGGCTAACCTCCCTAGATGTGGACGGAAAAGAAAAATTGACGAGAGATTTCAACGGAAGATTGTGCGGATGGTGGATAAAGAACCTCGACTAACATCCAAACAAGTTCAAGCTGCCCTGCAGTCCAAGGGTACAACAGTGTCAACCCGTACTATCCATCGGCGTCTGAATAAAAAGGGACTGTATGGTAGGATACCCAGGGAGACCCCACTTCTTACCCCGAGACATAAAAAAGCCAGGCTGGAGTTTACCAAAACTTACCTGAGAAAGCCTAAAACGTTTTGGAAGAATGTTCTCTGGTCAGGTGAGACAAAAGTAGAGCTTTTTGGGAAAAAGCATCAACATAGAGTGTACAGGAAAAAAAAAGAGGCATTCAAAGAAAAGAACACGGTCCCTACAGTCAAACATGGCGGAGGATCCCTGATGTTTTGGGGTTGCTTTGCTGCCTCTGGCACTGGACTGCTTGACCGTGTGCATGGCATTATGAAGTCTGAAGACTACCAACAAATTTTGCAGCATAATGTAGGGCCCAGTGTGAGAAAGCTGGGTCTCCCTCAGAGGTCATGGGTCTTCCAGCAGGACAATAACCCAAAACACACTTCCAAAAGCACTATAAAATGGTTTGAAGGAAAGCACTGGAGACTTCTATGGTGGCCAGCAATGAGTCCAGACCTGAATCCCATAGAACACCTGTGGAGAGATCTCAAAATGGCAGTTTGGAGAAGGCACCCTTCAAATATCAGGGACCTGGAGCAGTTTGCCAAAGAAGAATGGTCTACAATTCCAGCAGAGCATTGTAAGAAACTCATTGATGGTTACCGGAAGCGGTTGTTCGCAGTTATTTTGGCTAAAGGTTGTGCAACCAAGTATTAGGCTGAGGGTGCCAATACTTTTGTCGGGCCCATTTTTGGAGTTTTGTGTGAAATGATCAATGAATTGATTTTTGCTTCATTCTCTTTTGTGTTTTTTCCTTGCAAGCAAATTAAATGAAGATAATAATAACAAAGAATTTGTGATTGCAATCATTTTCAGGAAGAAACTGAGTATTATCTGACAGAATTTGCAGGGGTGCCAATACTTTTGGCCACCACTGTAGATTTGGATTCTACAGGATGACAGCTTAAAGGACCACGGCCCTGGATGGAGGAATACAGATCTGCTCCTTTGACTATCACAGAACCCATGGATACATTTGGAGAAGCCTAGTTGGGACCCTCTGGTCACCGGGTCCCAAGGAGATGTTTGGGGTAGCCAGGTTGGGACCTTCCGGTCACCTGAAACCCAAGCATACACTCGGAGAAGCCAGGTTGGGACCCTCCAATCAACTGGTTTTATGGATACATTTGGAGAAGCCAAGTTGGGACAATCAGGTCTCCTGGCCATGTACCTCAATGGACTGTCAGCTTCCTAAGCTTGTTGTTACCTCCTCTCTGTGGGTGCCTGCTGTAGTGCGGTGGTGTTCACACTGTGCGGTAATGAGGCAGTGACCCAAGGAAAGATCAACTTAAATGTCTTTATTTGCAAAAATTCATAACTTAAATGCAAATGGTGTCCTCTGGATCGCAGCCGGGTGCTCCAAACAGTCCGTATAAACTGGTTGCCATGGGCGACGGCCGTGCCGTCTTGCTCTGAGGTTCATCTGTTGCTTTGCCTTCTCAGGCCTGTGTTATGCCTTCACACAAGCTTGCCATGCACCAAGCCTCCTGCTTTGCAGCTTGCAAACAAACCACTGACACACCCAAACCTTTGCTGCAGGTTTTTAAATGAAAACTGTGGACATGAGCCACATGCAAGACCCGGGCTGGAGGGAGTGGACCACCCCACTGCCATCCTGTAGACCACTCCAAGAATAAAACCCCTTCCCGGGTTTTACTAAATCTGCCTTGGTCAAATAGCTTGACCAAGTCCAAACTTACTTTTATTCTGCACTGCAACCACAGCTGTGCCTGTGATTGCAATGCACTCCAGCGGGTTCAATATGCTTCTATGCGCATTCTGGGGGATACATAATGTCCCTCGCATATAATTCCCCTCACTGCCTCACATACCCCCCCGTTCAAACTTGTGGTGGGGTTGAACACTTGTCACCATACAGGGTGCCCGTGATAGGGCATGCTCATTTCCCACGACTTCCCAGCCCGCTGTTCCATTGAAAAACTAAAGTTTTGTAGGGACAGGAACCATTTGGTGACCCAAGGATTCCTCTCCTTTGCAATGCTCATCCAGACGTGGGGCGAATGGTCCGTTACCAAACGAAACTGTCTCCCAGGCAAATAATAGCATAGGGACTCCAAGGCCCAATTAATAGCCGAGCACTCCTTCTCCACTACGCTATAATTTTTTTCTGCTGGAGTAAGTTTCCTGCTCAAGTAGGTGACCGGATGTTCCTCTCCGTTCACCTCTTGCGACAGTACCGGTCCTAGGACTAGCTCAGAGGCATCCGTTTGCATGATGAAGCCTTTCTTGAAGTTGGGGCTGGTGAGGACAGGCTGTCCACACATTGCTGGCTTCATGGACTGGAACGCTTCCTCCTTTTGAGGGTTCCACCGAACCTGTAGTACCGGCGTCTCTGCCTCCTGACAGGCAGAGACGCCGTGCCTCTTACCGCCGCACTCCCCGCCTGGCGTCCTCTGGCGCTCCTGCTTCTGCTGCTGCCGGCGCGCGCAGCTTCCCTGGCACTGTGCTTAGGGCGTGCGCTCTCCCTCCCTCTTAAAGGGACCGCGCGCGCCGCCCTAAGGAGTTCCCGGCCAATGTCCGTAGGATCTCTCGTATAAAAGGCACCTCCTCCAAAATGGAGGTGCCCGTGCAAGGTTGTAGCTTTATGTGTTAAACTCTGCTTCAGCCCTCAGGTCCCGCTGACTACCAGGCCAGCCCGCCAGCCTGAGTACCAGTCCAGCCCGCCAGCCTGACTACCAGTCCAGCCCGCCAGCCTGACTACCAGTCCTGTCCGCCAGCCTGACTACCAGTCCTGTCCGCCAGCCTGACTACCAGTCTGGTTCGCCAGCCTGACTACTAGTCTGGTCCGCCAGCCTGACTACCAGTCCTGTCCGCCAGCTTGTCTACTCTCCAGCCCGACAGTCTGTGCAAAGTCCAGTCCGCCAGTCTGTCTATGGGCCCCCAGCTTGTTACCTGCCGTGTCTGCCAGTCCGTCTACCCGGATCACCCGTCAGCCTGCCTCCCGTGCTGATCTGCTGTACTGGTCAGTCCCTGCCTTCTGACCCGTGGGAGTCACCTGCTCTCATACAAGGTCGGTCCCAGAGCAGCACCTGGTCCCTCTGCTCGGTTCTTCCCTGGTCACGAAGTCGATTGAGCCTCCGTACCACCTTGGTCGGTCTGAGTTGATACCTAGTTACGCCCCTCTGGTCCCTCCTTGCACCGCAGCACAAAGGTTCCACCACCCGGATCCGTAACAGAACCTTAACCGACTTCTTACCCTTTAACAGATCGTTCAGGGCACTGTTCTCCCAGCAAAGTTAGGTATAAATCATCGGTAGTACCTGGCGATGCCAAGGAACTGTTATGTTCTGCTACCAGAGCTAAGGAAAGAGAGGAAATCTGTCCCTACGATAGAACTCAGCTGAATCCCTACGATGTAACAGGGAACCTGATCCTGCGATCAGACCTGCTAAAGTCCTAAGCTAGTCTGTACGGAGACCTATAGATGTGGGGAAGGAATCCCTACAAGTACTACGGACTGGGAGGAAAATGGGACACCTCCTAACAGAAATAGTAGCAGACAGACAAACAAACAAAATATATAGAACACTGAGGTCCGTAGACCAAGCAAACTAACAGAGTTAGATACAGAGCACAGGCTAGCTAGAAAGTAGTTATACAATGAAGTCCAGCAAAGCCAGAAGGGCGGAGCAGGATTAAATAGGCCAACGAGGTCATGTGACCAGCAAAGGAAAAAACCTAAGAGCAAGGTTCTAACAGTACCCCACCTTCTAAGAGGATCCTCCGGATCCCCTAGGACCAGGCTTATCAGGAAATCTCCTGTGAAACGCTCTGATAAGTCTGGACGCGGAAACATCATCTGACCTCACCCAAGAGTTATCCTCGGGTCCGAAACCTTTCCAGGCCACCAGATACTGCAAACTACCTCTATACCGTCTAGAGTTAAGGATGCGAGAAATTTCATATTCCCCGTCCTCCACCACCGGAGGAACAGAGGCAGAGGCGTCACCATCCGATACAACAGCTTTTTTTAACAGAGAGACATGAAATACCGGATTAATTCTCCAGGAGGTAGGAACCTCCAACCTAACAGCAGATTGGTTGACAACCTGAAGCACCTTAAAGGGCCCTACAAACTTGGAACCCAATTTCTTAGAAGGAATCCTCAACCGCAGATTCCTAGAGGACAACCAAACCATGTCACCAACAGCGAACAAAACCTCCTGTCGTTTCCTATCAAAGTAGTCTTTAGATTTTCTGTTGGCCTCCTGAAGATTACCATGCACATCCGTCCAAACTCTCTCCAAATCACCGGAAAAATTCTCCTCCTCAGGCACGGCAGATCCCAACTTGGAGAACGACCCAAACGACGGATGTCTCCCAGAACAACAAAAAAAAGGCGAACAACCAGCAGAAGAAGATGTATGATTGTTCAGAGCAAATTCAGCAAGTGGCAGAAACTCAGACCACCCCTCTTGATTGTCTGCCACAAAACAACGCAAGAACTGCTCAACATCCTGGTTTTTCCTTTCTGTCTGGCCATTAGATTCAGGATGATATCCGGACGAGAACGACAGATGAACTCCCAACCTGTCACAAAAGGCACGCCAAAAACGAGCCACGAACTGAGGACCCCTATCAGAAACAATGTCAGTAGGAACGCCATGAAGTCTGACAATTTCCTTGACAAAGGCCTTAGCGAGAGTTTTAGCGCAGGGCAGTTTGACGAAGGGAACCAAGTGACACATCTTGCTAAAACGGTCCACGACCACCCAGATGACAGTAAAACCCTCAGAGGGGGGAAGGTCAGTTATAAAGTCCATAGCCAAATGTGTCCAAGGAGCACTGGGAACCTCCAAAGGACAAAGCAACCCCGCAGCAGGAGTATGTGAGGACTTAGATCTAGCACATATAGTACATTGACGCACCCACTTAATGACTTCCTTCTGCCATCCAGGCCACCAAAAACTGCGACCCACCAGTCTCTTGGTCTCAGAGATTCCGGGATGACCTGCCAACCGAGATTCGTGACACTCAACAAACAAATCTCTCCTAAAGGTCCCAGGCACAAACAACCTCCCATGAGGAGTGTTAGATGGGGCATTCTCCTGTGCTTTAAGAATCTCATCTTCCAAAACGGAGTCCAAAGCAGCTATCACAACACCTTCTTGTAAAATGTTCTCCTCTTTCTCAGCACCGACTATGGGAGAAAAACTGCGAGACAAGGCATCCGCCTTAACATTCTTAGTACCAGGGATGTAAGTAATGGAGAAATTAAACCGCGAGAAAAACAGTGCCCACCTAGCCTGACGGGCATTCAGGCGCTTGGCAGCATCAAGATATATCAGATTTTTATGATCCGTAAGAACCTGAACGGGAAATTCCGCACCTTCCAAGAAGTGGCGCCAGTGTTCAAATGCGAGTTTAATAGCCAATAATTCCCGATTACCAATATCGTAATTCAGTTCAGTCTCCGAAAATTTTTTTGAAAAAAAGGCACAGGGATGTAATCCATCCCCGTTATCCTGAGACAATACTGCGCCAACCCCCACAGAGGAAGCATCAACCTCAACCAAAAACGGCTTAGTCACATCAGGCTGCATAAGGATGGGAGCAGAGGTGAACCTCTCCTTGAGATACACAAAAGCTTCAATGGCCTCAGAAGACCACTGAACCGCATCAGCACCTTTCCTGGTGAGATCGGTCAGAGGTTTGACAATACTAGAAAATTTTTTTATGAATTTTCTGTAATAATTGGCGAAACCTAAAAACCTCTGTATCGATTTCAAACCAATAGGCCTAGGCCATTCCTGTACAGCTTGAACTTTAACCGGGTCCATCTCAAAACCTTCGCTGGAGATAATGTAACCCAAAAAACTAATTCTCTGTACAGCGAACTCACATTTCTCCAGCTTAGCAAAAAGCGAATTGTCCATTAACAATTGTAATACCTCACGTACGCTCCGCCAATGAGACTCCAGATCCGGCGAATAAATCAAAATGTCATCCAAATACACAACCACATTTTTGCCGATCAAAGGTCTAAGGATGTCATTAATAAGATTCTGAAAAAATGCAGGAGCATTAGTAAGACCAAAAGGCATAACCAGATTCTCAAAATGACCCACAGGAGTGTTAAAAGCAGTCTTCCATTCGTCACCCTCCTTCATGCGCAACAGATTGTATGCCCCCTTAAGGTCAATTTTAGAGAACCACTTGGCCCCCATTAACTGGCTAAACAGATCAGGAATCAATGGCAGTGGGTAAGGATTGCGTACAGTAATTTTGTTAATCTCACGAAAATCCAGACAAGGACGTAAACCGCCGTCCTTTTTTTTTACAAAAAAAAATCCAACCGCCACAGGAGACTTAGAGGGCCTAATGTGACCGGCGGCCAAACTTGTCTGTATGTATTCATCCAAAGCCTTCCTCTCAGGAATAGTAAGGTTAAATAAACGACTTTTAGGAAGAGTCGCTCCAGGGACAAATTCAATAGAACAATCATAGTCTCTATGGGGAGGCAAAACCTGCGATTCCTTCTCAGAAAAAACTCTCCAAAAATCCTGAATAGGAACAGGCAATTCTCCCCTATCCAAAGCTGCAATACGCCCGTTACAACACTTGTCATAACATTTATGGCTCCAGGATTTAATTTCATTGGTAGACCAATCCAGTACAGGATTGTGAAATTTTAACCAGGGCAATCCCAATATTACTGGAGAAGGCAAGTTATTCAAAACTACCAAATCCAATTTCTCATGGTGAACACCATTAATAGTGAGAGGAAATTCACAGACCTTGAGAGTAATATTCTTCAAAGGGGAACCATCCACAGAAACCACAGCAATGGGGGATGATAAAGGTTCGGGTTTTAAATTGAGTCTTTCCAAGAATCCCCCATCAATTACATTCAGAGTAGATCCACAATCAACAAACACCCGAAATTCCATTAATTTTTCCTGAGCAATCGTGGAAGCAGCTAAAAATACACCCTTGGAATTTAAACAGGCAATACGGGCATGACTGACCATTTTTTTTTCTTTCTTCATACGAAGCTCACAGCCTTTAATCAAATGACCAGATTTTCCGCAATAGAAACACAAGCCTTCAGAAAATCGACGGTCTTTTTCTTGAGAGTGAGGTGCCACCGATCCAATCTCCATCGATTCACCACTGTTAGTACACACATTCTCATAACCAGAAACTGACATAGCAGAGGATTTGCTCTCATTAACCCTTGCACGCAGTCTCCTATCCACCCGTATAGCTAATTGCATAGCCTGTTGCAAATCTTCAGGTGTAGGATAAGCAATTAGCAGGTCTTTAACCCTTTCATTGAGCCCAGCAAGAAATAGACTTTTCAGAGCAGAATCGTTCCACCCTGTTTGAGTAGACCAACGACGGAAATGAGTACAATATTTTTCCACATTACCTGATCCCCGTCTCAAACGTCTTAACTCAGTCTCAGCTGATGCGACACGGTCAGGATCATCATATAATAGTCCCAAAGCAGAAAAAAAACTATCCACTGATCTGAAGCATGTATCACTAGGTTGCAAAGAAAAGGCCCACTCCTGAGGCTCTTTGCGCAAAAGTAACATTATGAACCCTATGCGCTGGGATTCATCCCCAGAGGACTTGGGTCTCAAACGAAAATACAATAAGCAAGCATTTTTAAATGAAAAAAATTCTCGGTGTTCACCAAAAAATAAATCCGGCAAACATACCTTAGGCTCCAAGAAATGTGCTCCAGGACAGTTACTCACGTGCTGACGGAGCTCGGCCACCTCCAGAGAGAGTCCCTGCAGGCGATGAGCCAAATCCTGAACCGACACCATGATGGAACAGAAAAATCTTTCCTTAGAGAATTTGCAGGCTGAACTTACTGTTATGTTCTGCTACCAGAGCTAAGGAAAGAGAGGAAATCTGTCCCTACGATAGAACTCAGCTGAATCCCTACGATGTAACAGGGAACCTGATCCTGCGATCAGACCTGCTAAAGTCCTAAGCTAGTCTGTACGGAGACCTATAGATGTGGGGAAGGAATCCCTACAAGTACTACGGACTGGGAGGAAAATGGGACACCTCCTAACAGAAATAGTAGCAGACAGACAAACAAACAAAATATATAGAACACTGAGGTCCGTAGACCAAGCAAACTAACAGAGTTAGATACAGAGCACAGGCTAGCTAGAAAGTAGTTATACAATGAAGTCCAGCAAAGCCAGAAGGGCGGAGCAGGATTAAATAGGCCAACGAGGTCATGTGACCAGCAAAGGAAAAAACCTAAGAGCAAGGTTCTAACAGGAACGCTCTCACTTGTTTAGTAGTCACAGGCTTGGGCCAGTTTTGAATGGCCTTGATCTTGTTTATTTGGGGTTTGATAACCCCACCTCCAATCACATACCCCAAGTACCGGGCTTCCTCGAGACCTATTGCACATTTTTTTGGGTTCGCTGTCAGGCCCGCTACTCTGAGCGAAACCACTACTGCTTGCACCTGGGACAAGTGGGTCTGCCAATCAGTACTAAAGATGATAATATCATCCAAATAAATTCTGGTGGGGCTCCAAAACTATGTCCATCAGCTTCTGGAATGTAGCCATGGCCTCATGTAACCCAAAAGGCAAGACGACATAGTGATTTGCCGATTTTGTCAGAGGCACCTGCCAGTAACCCTTGGTCAGATCGAGCGTGGTGAATTACTGGACCTGCTCAAGTCTCTCAATCAGCTCATCCACCCGGGGCATTGGATAAAGGTTAAATTTTGACACCACATTCAATTTTCGTAAGTCATTACAGAATCGTAACGATCCGTCCGGCTTCGGAATCAGCACAATGTGGCTAGCCCACTCACTTCGGGATTGCTCGATTACTCCTAGTTTGAGCATTTGTTTTACTTCCGCTGCAATGGCTTGCCTCTGGGCTTCTGGTACACGGTACGGTTTCATTCGCACCCTCACCTGAGGCTCGATGACAATGTAATGTTGGATGACAGAGGTGCGGCCGTGCTGTTCGGAGAATACGTCCTTATTCTGCTGCACTAATTTCTGAGCCTCCCGCCGCTGCTGCTTAGTGAGGGCATCACTTATCTTTACCTTTCCTCCGGCCTCGTCCCTGGCCGATGACAAGGGTTCCCAGACGGTACGACCGGAGTCGCATCCACAATCAAACATTCTCGGTATTTCCAGGCTTTTAGCAGGTTCAGGTGATACAGTTGTTCTGGTTTTCTCTTTCCGGGTTGCTACACTCTGTAATTTAGCTCCCCAACCTTCTCCCGGATTTCATAAGGCCCTTGCAACTTGGCCAAGAGCTTACTCTCTGCAGTGGGCACTAATACCAATACCCGATCCCCTTCTTTAAAAGACCTGACTGTGGCCCATTTATTATACGTGCGACTCTGCGCTGCCTGGGCATCCATTAGATGCTATTTTACTATAGGCATGACCACTGCGATCGGATCGGATCGATCCTGCATATTTGCCACGTGCTCAGTTACACTCTTATGCGGAGTCGGCTCCTGTTCCCACGTCTCTTTGGCTACGTCCAGCATCTCCCTAGGATGCCTGCCATAGAATAGCTCAAAGGGTAAGAACCCCATGGATGTCTGTGGTACCTCGCAGACAGCTAACATCAAATAGGGCAGTAACAAGTCCCAATCCTTGGAAACCACCTTTTTAAACATGGACTTGAAGGATTTTATTGAACCGTTCGACTTGAATCGTTCGACTAAACCGTCAGTCTGTGGGTGGTACACCGATGTGCGCAACTGTTTTATTTTCAGCAGCTTACACAGTTCCTTCGTCACCTTGGACATAAAAGGAGTAACCTGATCTGTAAGGATCTCCTTAGGCAGCCCAAGGCGACAGAACATGGCAAACAGCTCCTGTGCAATAAGTTTAGCCAAGGTGTGGCGCAGCGGAATGGCCTCTGGGCATAATCGATGACCACAAATATGTGTTGGTGGCCACGTGCTGACTTTACAATGGGCCCCACCAAATCCATCACAATCCATTCAAAAGTTACCTCTATAACCGGCAGAGGTACCAATGGGCTACGGAAGCTTGCGGTGGGTTTGGTCAGCTGACATTCTGGGCAAGATTCACAATACCTTTGTACTTCAGCGTAAATCTCAGGCCAAAAGAACCATTGCAAGATGCGCTCTTGCGTCTTTTTAACCCCTAGATGCCCCCTAGCAGGTGTGTGTGGGCCATCTCGAGTACCGCCTGACGGCGTGACTCAGGTGCTACTAGTTGTTGCACGACCTCGTCCTGGATCTTGTCAACCCTATAGAGTAAATCTTGGTTGACCGCCATGCGTGGAAAAGCTGTCTCTGCACACGGTTGCTGAGCCACCCCATTTACTTCTATTACCCTTTCCCATGCCTAGGTCAGGGTAGGATCCTGTAGCTGAGCTGTCCCAAACGCTCCCCGGGACACTTCCAGCTCTGGGATCAATGGGGTCTCCTTGACCTCTCTTGCCAATACCTCTAGGGGAAATCTATCGGGTTCAGACTCTGTCCCTAGGTTGGCGACCCCTACAGGCAGGTATCCCTGACTCGGGATCTTCGCGTTCCGGACACATCTTTATTGCTCTCCCTCAATGACCAAAACTGTGGTAGATCTCTTCCCAGCACAGACCCGTAAGGAAGAGTCTTTACCACTCCCACCACATGTTTAACCTCTCCACACAGAGTGGAATAGGTAACCTCCACCGCCGGATACTTGCGGTGGAGGTTAACCCAGAGATCAATAACCCATGGACGAGAGTGACTGTTAGATTCTATGTTGTTTTACTATCGGCCATCTTGTTGTGGTTTGCTGGCTTCTAGTCTTTTCCTCTGGTGCTGGGTGTCTTGGTCACGTGATCTCTTCACTCTTTATTACTCAGCACCTGTCTCCCATTCCCCGCTGGACATTAGTGTTGTTATGCTTGTTCTCTGGCTTAGTAACCTTGTGCTAGTTCTTTGTGCTTAGGACAATTGATATCCAGGGACTTCTTGTTCCACCAGTTTTGTTCCCTTTAATCTTCGTTTCTGCAACTAACTTTTCTGTTAGGAGGTCTCCTGATTTTGCTCCCAGTCCTTAGATCTTTTAGGGACCCCTTTCCCCTTCCTTCAGGTCTTCTTTTGAGTTCAGTGCAGGAGTGTTGGTGGGGCTATTCACAAGGAATAGAGCACCCACCCCAGCGTAGGGTTTAAGCTGAGTCTCAGTGCAGGGAAAGCTTTTCCCCCCTATTCCTTATTTCTTAGTTTCAGTACATAACAGTCACTAGACTCCCTGAGTCCAAGAGGCTCGATGTCCATTGATGCGCACCTGGCACAGATGGGGCTCACGTGTTGAACCTACGGGGTCCGCGGTGTAGACGGTCCTAGCATACATAGACGACCTGCAGTTGTACCTGCAGTACATGGGTTCAACAGTCAGGGGACAGTTGGCAGCAACATGTCCTAGCGCTTGTCATCACCAGCATCTAATAGCGGTGGCACCACTAGTCCTGGAGGCCGATTTAGGGGAAGCTGGACTCCTGACACCCTCACTCTGGGGTACCCCCTCAGTGCGTCAGTGTGGGCTTGGTTCCAACTGTCCCCAGCAGAGGGACATGACCCCTTTCCAAGCTCCTGGGCTTGCAGGGGCCAACGGGTTACTCGCAGTGGGGTTGAGTCCCGTACAAAGTACTGGGTGACTGTATACCGCTCGATCAGGCTATCCACCTGGTCTAGGTTACCCGGGTCCCCTTGCCCCACCCAACGCTGTATGGCTGCTGGCAGAGTTTGCACCAGCCGGTCCACCACCACCCTTTCTACCCTTTGGGCTCAAGGTCTCAGGCTGGAGCCACTTTTTTACCAACTGTAACAAGTCATATGCCTGAGACCTAGCGGGTCGGGACTCTGCAAAGGACCACTGGTACACGCGTTGTGCCCACACATATGTGTTAACCCCCAGTCGGGCAAGGATCTCACCTTTCAGCTTCCCGTAGTTCAAGGCATCCTCCTGGATGAGGTCAAAGTACGCCTTCTAGGCATCTCCCATCAGGAACGGGGCAACAACCTCAGCCCACTGAGCAATTGGCAAGCTCTCTCACTCCGCTGTGCATTCAAACACGGTGAGGAAAGCTTCCATGTCGTTCTCAGGACTTATCTTCCTCAGTTCTGACCTGACTTTGTCCTGGGCCGCAGAATGGATCGGGGCTGTGGGCTTCTCTCGCAGGGCCACAATCTGCTGCAAAATCAGTTTGTTCATTTTCTGCTGCTGTTGATACAGTAGCTGCTGCTGCTCATTGTGCTGTTGTTACAGCTGCTGCTGCTACTGCTGCTGGATAAGTACCAATTGCTTTAGTAGCTTCTCCATGGTATCAGCCGGCCGGAGCTGTAGCTTTGCAGGCTTCTTCACGGACATGCAGCTTTTTGTGGTATGCCTCAGTTCACACTGCCCACGTTCTCCACCATATTGTAGAGCGGTGGTGTTCACACTGTGCGGTAATGAGGCAGTGGCCAAAGGAAAGTTCAACTTAAATGTCTTTATTTGCAAAAACTCACAACTTAAATGCAAATGGTGTCCTACGGACACCCAAACTTTTGCTGCAGGTTTTTAAATGAAAACTGTGGACATGAGCCATATGCAAGACCTTGGCTGGAGGGAGTGGATCGCCCCACTGTCATCCTGTAGTCCACTCCAAGAATAAAAGCTCATATCAGTTTGTCACCAAGGGGGAATATAGGGGACTCGGTACCCGGGCCTTTTACCTTGTTTAGGAGGTCACATCAGTCGGCTCCTGGGCCCGTACTCTGGGTCTCTCTTTAAAAGGGGGTTTTAGTGTACAGTTTGTCTCGTGACGCCACCTGTATTTTCCGGTAATGGTTACCGGCACTGCTGGAGACCTCCGGGGGTGATAGGATGGCAGCTGGGATGTTCCTGCTCCACACAGGTGGAGCGGGCCCCCGGGGCAGTGTAGGTGCAGATGGTGGTGATGCTGGGGCTTGTAGTGCAGGAGAGATGGCGCAGCAGGAGTAACTGACAGAGACAGGGGATTCACTTCAGTACCTTTACTGGTGCGGATGTCAGGTACGGTCCAGGGTACTCGGTAGGAAGGGTGCACTTCAGGACTTCTCCCCAGTGAGCGGGTATAAGGCCTCCTGGTCCATGTCTCCCTGTCTCTAAGCTCCTGGCCAGCCTGCAACTGGGCCTAGCTTCTGTGTAGGTAGTAGGACCTTTTTCTGGCAACCACTATCCCTGGACGCCGGGGCCTTCGTGGTTCCTAGTCCTGTCAAGGGTTTAGCTTCAGGTCAACCACTGTGGAAACCTTCAAAAGGAACCTGAAGACCCACCTCTTCCGACAAGCCTACATCCTGCAGTAAACACCACTGCACGACCAGCTCTACCCTCACCTAATGTATCCTAACCCATCCCTTGTAGACTGTGAGCCCTCGCGGGCAGGGTCCTCGCTCCTCCTGTACCAGTCGCTGACTCGTTTTGTTAAGATTATGTAAATGCTTTTGTTATGTATATCCCTATCACATGTAAAGCGCAATGGAATAAATGGCGCTATAACAATAAATAATAATAATAACCAGGGACTTGTAGTCCTCCTGGTATGCCGGTGATCCCTACTGGGTATAAAGGTGGTATGAGGTGGAAGGGTGGAGGTGTTTGTTTGTAGTGAGGGCATCTTGTGGAGAAGTCCATCCATGCACCCTTTTGGGTCCTGTGGTACCTGTAAACAGCAGGGTGCCACATCCCCCCATAGTACAATTCAGTACTCCTGGACTGAAGCATTTTGTAACAGGTTACAACAATAATTATAATAATAATAACAATAATAAAGTTACACTAAGTCCATAACCCAGTGTCCATATCACTGAAGATGCATAAAAATGAGTAACATGAGGGACCCGCCTGAAAACCCTCAACGTAGGCCCTGGGCGTGGCTACAGGGCATAAGTGATCCAGGTGTTGGACCACGTCTTCGGCCACGCCAAACGGGTTTTTGTTCAGTGGTCAAGTAAGGGGGTCACTTTTGATGAGTGCAACTATTTACAAGGACAGTTTTTTGGCTGCTCACAGTCCTCAGCCTACAAGTCTCTGTACCCTGACGGGTAACTACAGGCACACATTAATTTCAGTTTATACAATAAACAATAGGCAATACCCAACTGGGTAACTATTTATACTTTAGGCATTTTGCATTTTAATCCCTAAACCTGGCAGGGATTGGCCTTGTGTGCTGCGTGTGGATCTTCGTAGCACTGGGGTGGTACTGGTGTTTGTGCATACACTCTCTGCTAACCTATCAGGTGTACGTGCTGGTGGATTATAAAACTGCCTCAATCTCTCTAAGGGACTGGCAAGTGCACTGATTACTGGGCCTTCAGGCTCTGCTTCAATGGGTGATCCTCCTCTGACTGGGGACTCTTCCTGCTCCTGAGCAGGTTCCTCTAGGGCGCCCACAGGTTCTTCTTGTGGTTGATAGAAGTGTATTACTGGTATAATAACTGCTCCATCAAGTTGAGGCCAGTCCGCAGGGAAATCTCCTAGAACTGTGTGAAGCACATCTTCCTTGGGTTCTTCCAGTGCTATAGGAGGTACTTCTTTCTCCGTTGTTTTCAGTAGACCTGGGCACACCTTCAAGTGGTCTCTTGAGACTGTTGCGGTTGTCTTACCTCCATCCTTACTAATCAGGCAGGTTTTACTGTTATCAAATCTGGAGTTTAGCACAGTGTAGGGCTCTCTTTCCCACTGGTCATCGAGCTTGTGACCTCTTCTTTTCCGCTTAAGCACTACAGTGCCGGCAAAAAAAATCTTTACATTTGTGCAGTAAAAAAAAAAACTTTACGTGTAAAATCCGCATCATGATTTCACTTCTTAAAAGTGCACACAATGAAGGAGATAATAAAAAACTATATAATAGCAAAACTGGCTTAGTAAAATGTAAATATCAATACTAATTCATTAAAATACTAATTGTAATGAAATATCCGCAATAAAACACTTGAACGTTAAGATTTTGTGGTTTCGTTGAATTTGTAAAGATTTTTTTTGCCGGCACTGTATCTCTCCAGGTGCCAAGGGTTCTGCTGGTGCATGTTTGTTATACTGCTCTTCCTGTCTTTCCCTCACCTTGTTTAGACTGCCTTCGACACAGGCCTGTACCTTCCTGTACTGCTCTTGCCGACTTGTGTCCCAGTCTTCAGTGGACGTATCTGCAGCAGGTCCTACCACTCCGAGCTCCAGGTCCATGGGCAATTTTCCAGGTCTTGCTCTCATGAGGTACGCTGGGGTACAATTAGTAGAACTCACAGGTATGTGGTTATACAGGTCCACTAGGTCAGGTAGCTTTTCTGGCCACTGGTTCCTTTCTTCCAAGGGTAGGGTTTTCAACAGGTCTATAACGATGTTGTTCATTTTCTCGCACATACCGTTGGTCTGCGGATGATACGGTGAATTCTGGATCTTTTTGCATCCATACAGGTTGCAGAATTCCTTGAATAGCACAGCTTCGAAAGCAGGGCCTTGATCAGTGAGCACCTTTTCCGGATATCCATGGGGTCTGCAGAAGTAGGCTTGGAACGTTCTTGCTGCTGTTTCTGCTGTCAGGTCCTTGACAGGGGCTACCACCAGGAACCGGGAATAGTGATCCACCATGGTCAGGGCATAGGAGTAGCCTGATCTGCTGGGTGACAGTTTGACATGATCCAGAGCGACAATCTCCAGGTGTTGGGTTGTTTTGATGGACTGCAAGGGTGCTTTCTGGCTGCCGTAGTCTTTCCTTCTGAGGCTACAGGGTCCACAATTCCGGCACCACCTTTCTATGGAACTCCGCATTCCAACCCAATAGAACCGGTCCTTCAGCAGGGTTTCCAGCTTCTTCCAGCCAAAGTGACCTGCTTGGTCGTGGTAGGCCTCTAACACCATCTAGATATCTGTCCTGGGTACAACAATCTGCCACACCATTTCATGGGTCTTGGGGTTGACATACCTTCTGCACAGCTTCTCTCTGTAGATGAACAGCCAGCTTCTCTCATACCACAGGTGTTTGGCTTGTGGAGGAGCATCCTTCTCCAGGTGAGAACCTTCTTGGGTTATCAGTCTTTTGATGAGGCTGACAACCGGGTCACTGTCCTGGGTCACCTTCCAGCTGTGATGAGGTAGAGGGTTTAGCGTCCTACCATGACATCTTCTGGAGGCGTGCTGCTCATGGACCATTCCATTTCTGTGGAAAGCAGGTAGTTCAATATCTTCGAGATCATCCACTTCATCCTCGGTGTCTGACTGGTGGGGCATTCTTGACAAGGCATCAGCATTGGTATTCTTGTGACCTGCCCAGTACTTTATTGTGAACTGATAATTCGACAGTCTGGTCACCCAACGCTGTTCCATGGCTCCCAACCTGGCTGTCTCCAGGTGTGTCAAGGGATTATTGTCGGTAAAGGCTGTGAATTTAGTTGAGGCTAGATAATGCTTGAATCTTTGAGTGATAGCCCAGACCAAGGCCAGGAACTCCAGCTTGAAGGAACTGTAATTCTCCGGGTTCCTCTCAGTAGGGCGAAGCTTCCTACTGGCATAAGCAATTACCTTTTCTCTGCCATTTTGCTTCTGGGACAACAGAGCTCCCAGTCCCTTGTTGCTGGCGTCGGTGTACAACAGGAAAGGCTGGCTGTAGTCAGGGTAAGCCAGGATTTCTTCACCGGTTAGGACTTCCTTCATTGATGCAAAGGACTCAGTCTGCTCCTTATCCCACTGGAATGGGGGACTTTTACCTCTCTTGGACTGTCCTACCAGGAGATCTTGTAAAGGTGATGCCTTTTTGGTGTAATCCTTTATGAACCTCCTGTAGTACCCGACCAGTCTCAGAAACTGACGTACTTCCTTGATGTTTTTCGGTTCAGGCCACTTCTGGATGGCAGTGACCTTCTCCGGGTCTGGTGTTACTCCCTCCGACCTGTCCCAGGTACTGAACATTCTGTTTGAGCAGGTGGCACTTGGAAGGTTTTAGTTTCATTCAACACCGGGATAATGCTTCAAATACCTCCGCCAGGTGCTTCAGATGGTCTTCATACGTCCTCGAGTACACCATAACGTCATCCAGGTACAGCAGCACTGTCTCAAAGTTCCGGTGTCCTAAGCAACACTCCATCAGCCTCTGGAACGTTCCGGGGCGTTGCAGAGCCCAAACGGCATACTGTTGAACTCGCATAATCCCATCGGAGTGGTGAAGGCTGTCTTCTCCCGGTGTTCCTCAGCAACAGACACTTGCCAGTACCCACTAGTGAGATCCAATGTGGAGAAGTAATTGGCAGATTTTAGTGCAGCCAGTGATTCTTCTATACGGGGCAAAGGGTATGCATCTTTATTAGTGTTGAGCGAGTATGTTCTGTTAACCTTTTCGCCGAGTACGCTCGGGCCGAGCTCCGAGTATTTACAGCTGCTCGGTGATATGGTTGAATCGCTCCCGTGTGCATGATTTGCAACTGTTTGACAGTTTTATTACATGGGAGGAATGTCTATTTCTTACACATTTCTCACATGTAATAAAGCTGCCAAACAGTTGCAAATCATGCAAACGGGAGCGATTCAAGCAGATCACCGAGCAGCTATAAATACTCGGAGCTCGGCCCGAGTGTACTCGGACAGAACATACTCGCTCAACACTAATCTTTATGTGTTATTCGATTAATTTGTCTATAATCTACACACATCCTCATGCTACCGTCCTTCTTTCTGACCAGGACCAGGGGAGTTGCCCAGGGGCTACAGCTATTCCTTACTACCCCTGCCTTTTTCATGTCATGCAACATTTCTTTGGCTTTTTGGTAATGTGCTGGTGGTACGGGTTTGTAACGCTCCTTAATGGGTGGATGGTTCCAAAATCAAGTGGGTGTTTACTAAACACCTGTTCATATTCCTGAACAACTCTGTAAACACCGTGTTTCTGATGGACAGGAGTGGCGTCAGTCCCAACATGGAGCTGTTGACACCATTCCTCCAGCTGAGCTTTGGAGTCATTGTCCTCCACTGTATCCGGTGGGGTCAAGGATTCCACTGTGTGTATGGCATCATTATTCACAGTATACAATCTGGCAACAGTGGCGTATCTTGGCAATTTAACTTCCTCCTCCCCACAATTTAGGAGACGTACAGGTACCCTTCCATTGCGTACATCAACTACATCAGCTGCCCTACACCAAATCAGCATTTCACTCATTGGGGGAATCACAATGGGTATCGGGTCTGTCACCCGTACATTACCAATCTCACCACCTGTTAGCTTTACCTGTTGCTGGTACAGCAGGGCTCGCATTTCTTTCTGGAGCACTTTCCTCTGCCCTGGTTTGGCAGTGTCAGCAATCTGTTGGAGTAAAAACAACACTTCTCCCAAACAGTTACCAACAATATTTGTACCAAGTATCATATACGGATTGGTATCACCAGGGTTAGATTCTATGACAATTAGTCCTTGGTCCTTTAGTTCCACTCTCCCCACCTTCACTGTCACATCCATAACCCCTACTAGGTTAAGAGGAAGGCCGTTAGAGGCATACACAGAGAGGTTCGGGGCTGGCGGGTGGAATTTATCTTTGGACCAGTACCTTTTGTAGAGGACATCAGGTATGATGGTTACCTGTGAGCCGGTGTCCAGTAATGCTGGTGTTGCTATGCCGTCCAGCACGATGGACAGGAAAGGCCTTCCTCCTACAAACCGGTCATACCAGCTGGATGGGCCTGGTTGATCTACTCCTGGGTGTTGGCCCTTGGCCCCAGGGTTTGCCCGTTTAAAGGACAGTTCCGCGCGGTGTGGCCTGCCTTGTGGCAATGGTAGCAGATGAAGTCTCCTGGAAGGCGACGTTTGTCGTTGGTCCTCCCACGGGGTGGCGATGTCCTCCTACGGGGTGGCGTTGTCCTTCTTCTTCTCCTCATCCAGAGGACATCCTCAGGACTGTCGGCGAGTAGGATCCTTCCCTCCGGCTCGGGCTCCGCCTGTAGCTGCAGGGCACTCAGGACAGTGGTCAGGGTTTTACTTAGCTCACGCACTTCAGAGCGCAGGCTGTCCAGCTTGCTAGGGGGCACTGTTTGCATCTTTGTTTCAGCCCATAGGCGTACCCAGGATCAAAACTAGGGGGGGAGCAAGAAAAAAAATCAAATACTCACCTCACGTCTCACCTGCTGCCGCTGCTCCGGACTCCTCAGGGTCGCCGGCCTCATCCCGCTCTGTGCTGTGACTGCTCAGGAGAGAGCGCGGTGTAAAGACATCACCGCGCCCTCTGACCTGAGACGTCACAGTGCAGCAGCTGCGGAGGATGCAGGACCTGCTGCAGAGGCACGGGGAGAGGTAAGTATTGTGCCGGGTGCCGGGGCCCTGAGCAAGCGGGGGGGAGTGGGCGCTGATGGTGAGGGGCTGGACTAACCTGTTTCAGGGCCCGCAGGGTTTCCTGTAAGCGCCATGCGTAGTCCCGGATACTGTCCTCAGGTTTCTGGGTACAGTGGTAGAACCTCATCCGGAGATCTGTCTCAGTGCGGTTTTCAAACACAGTTTGCAGTCTCTTAAAGATAATGGATACTGATTCCTGGTCTGCGGCTGGCCAGGTTTCAACTTCCCGCTCTGTGACACCAGTCAATTGTCCCAGCACAACAGCGGCCCTCTGTTTACCAGTCATTGAATACATGTCCAATACACCGCATATCTTTCTCTTGAATCCAGACAGGGTGTCTGGCTTGCCATCATACTGGGGAAGCCATTTTGCTCCGGGGATGTACGGCAGGGCCATGGGCATGACGGGAATCGCGACCCCTGCTGGTGGGGCGGCTGTACCGGCCTGAGCAGCGTCGGGCGCAAGTTGAGCATCAGGAGCATTAATCGGTGCTCCGGCGTTTTGCTGGTCGTCGGCCATGGTTGCGCCCCCTTAGTGAACCGTAGCCTACCTCCTTTACTTTAATCGGGTAGGCCGCAGCTCCGCAGACGACGGTCTCCTTCCAGGACCTGACGCTTCCTGGTGCTGCGTCAGAGCGTGAGGCGGGGCTTGAGCTTCGCGTGCTTCCAATGGTCACGACTCTCTGGTTCCCGCGGTTACGCCCCTCTTCTTCCCGCACGGCGGCGCAGTAATGGCGGCGATGTTCACCACAGTAAAAACACAGTTCAAATACGGCACACAGTACCCGGTGGCAACGGGCACGAAATCCTGTTCGTGACACCAGGAAAGAGAGATGTGTCACCCAGGGGGAATATAGGGGACTCGGTACCTGAATCGGTTCATGAATTTCATGAAATAATTTTAAAAAAATTGACGTGGGGCTTCGCCCTATTTTTGTGTCCAGCCAGGTACAGCAGGCAGGAACGGGCTGCCCCCAACCACCAGCTGCCTATTTGTACCTGGCTGGACACAACAATACACTGTGTGCAGAATTATTAGGCAAGTTGTATTTTAGAGGATTATTTTTATTATTGATCAACAACTATGTTCTCAATCAACCCAAAAGACTCAAATATCCAAGCTTAATATTTTTGGAAGTTGGAGTGGGCTTTTTTTTCGATTTGGCTATATTAGGAGGATATCTGTTTGTGCAGGTAACTATTACTGTGCAGAATTATTAGGCAACTTAATAAAAACCAAATATAATCCCATCTCACTTGTTTATTCTCACCAGGTAAACCAATATCAGTGCACAAAATTTAGAAATAAACATTTCTGACATGCAAAAACAAAAACCAAAAAGATTAGTGATCAATATAGCCACCTTTATTTATGATGACACTCAACAGCCTTCCATCCATAGATTCTGTCAGTTGCTTGATCTGTTTTCAATCAACATTGCATGCAGCAGCCACCACAGCCTCCCAGACACTGTTCCGAGAGGTGTACTGTTTTCCCTCCCTGTGGATCTCACATTTTATGATGGACCACAGGTTCTTTATGGGGTTCAGATCAGGTGAACAAGGGGGCCATGTCATTATTTTTTCTTCTTTTAGAAGTTTACTGGCCAGCTACGCTGTGGAGTAGTTGGATACATGTGATGGAGCATTGTCCTGCATGAAAATCATGTTTTTCTTGAACGATACCAACTTCTTCCTGTACCACTGCTTGAAGAAGTTGTCTTTCAGAAACTGGCAGTAGGTCTAGGAGTTAAGCTTCACTCCATCCTCAACACGAAAAGGTCCCACAAGTTCATCTTTGATTATACCAGTCCATACCAGTACCCCACCTCCACCTTGCTGATGTCTGAGTCGGAGTGGAGCTCTCTGCCCTTTACTGATCCAGCCCATCTATCTGGCCCATCAAGAGTCACTCTCATTTCATCAGTCCATAAAACCTTTGAAAAATCAGTCTTAAGATATTTCTTGTCCCATTCTTGACGTTTTATCTTGTTTCTTATTCAAAAGTGGTCGTTTTCAGGCTTCCTTACCTTGGCCATGTCCCTGAGTATCGCACACCTTGTGCTTTTTGATACTCCAGTAACGTTGCAGCTCTGAAATATGACAAAACTGGTGGCGAATGGCATCTTGGCAGCTTCACGCTTGATTTTCTTCAATTCATGGGCAGTTATTTTGCGCCTTTTTTGGCCAGCACGCTTCTTGCGACCCTGTTGTCTATTTGCCATGAAACGCTTGATTGTTCGGTGATCACGCTTCAAAAGTTTGGAAATTTCAAGACTGCTGCATCCCTCTGCAAGACATCTCACAATTTTGAACTTTTCAGAGCCCGTCAAATCTCTCTTCTGACCCATTTTGCCAAAGGATAGGAAGTTGCCTAATAATTAAGCACACCTTATATAGGGTGTTGATGTCATTAGTCAACACCCCCCCTCATTACAGAGATGCACATCACCAGATTTACTTAATTGGTAGTTGGTTCTCAAACCTATGCAGCTTGGAGTAGGACAACATGTATAAAAAATATCATGTGATCAAAATACTCATTTGCCTAATAATTCTGCACGCGGTGTATAGGGAAGCCCTTTTTTTTATTATTTCATGAATTTCATGAAATAATAAAAAAAAAAAAATACATGGGGCTTCGCCCTATTTTTGTGTCCAGCCAGGTACAACTAGGCAGCTGGGGGCTGGAATCTGCAGCGCGGGGAGGCCCAAGCTTTCTGCCCCCCCCCCCTGCTGCAAATTGCAGTCCGCAGCCACCCCAGAAAATGACACGTTCATAGAAGCGCCATCTTCTGGCGCTGTACCCAACTCATCCAGGGCCCTGGTGCGGTGGCTCACTGGGTAATAAAGGGGTTAGGACCAGCTTGGTATTATCAGCTGGCCCTAAGCCCAAAATTCATGGGGTCACGCCAATATTAGACATGACCGCCATGAATTTCTAGTAAAGTATTTAAAAAAACACAAACACCCAGAATAAAGTCCTTTAATTGAAATAAACACACAATTTTTTAATGTTCTATATTAAACCATACTTACCATCACGCCCATTCCAGCTGAAGCCAATGTCTTCTGAAATAAAAGTAAAATAATGTAGCAACCTCATCCTTACCTTTCCATGGTTCCCAGGACAGCTTCAGCTCTGCTACATTCACATGACAGGCTGGATCGCAGCCGAAAGCTGCCATCCAGCTTGCCATGCCGCAGACACTGAGAAGCGCAGGCATGCTTGCGCTCCTCAGTGTCTGGCTGTGACGGCATCCAGATGAGCCGATTTCATGTCCAATGAACTCAGCTCACCTCATGCACATCACTGACAGCGTGGGAGAATTCTCCTGCGCTCAGCGCTTGAGCAGGAGAGTTCTCCCACGCTGGGATGGCATTGAGATGACAGGCTGGATCGCAGCTGAGCGCTGCCATCCAGCATGCCATCCTTCATAGACTCTGCAGAGCGCAGGCATGCTTGCGCTCTGCAGCGTGAATATAGCAGAGCTGGAGCCGTCCTGGGAACCATGGAAAGGTAAGGATGAGGTTGCTTTATTATTTTACTTTTATTGCAGAAGACATTGACTTCAGCTGGAATGGGCGTGATAGTAAGTATGGTTTAATTTAAAACATTAAAGAATTGTGTGTTTATTTCAATTAAAGGACTTTATTCTGGGTGTTTGTGGTTTTTTTTAACTTTGACTATGGGGTTAGTAATGGGGGTGTCTTATAGAAGCCTCTCTATTACTAACCTGGGCTTGATGTCAGCTGTCATTATAAGCTGACATCAACGCCAGCCCTATTACCTCACTGCCACCGCTACAGGGCAGTGGGAAGAGCGAGGCTAAGTGCCAGAATTGGCGCGTCCTGTGGATGCGCCATTTCTGGGGTGGCAGACGGCTGGTGTTTCTAGCCTGGGAGATGTCCAATATTCATGGCACCCTTCCTGGGTTATTAATATCAGCCCCCAGCTGTCTGCCTAGCCTTTTCTAGCTATTAAAATAGGGGGGACCCCACGTCCTTTTTTTGGGGCGTCCCCCATTTTAATAGCTGGTATACGCTAGGTATTCAGCTGGGGGCTGATATTAGTAGCCTGGGAAGCTCCGTGGGTATTACCCCTTCCCAGGCTTCAAACATCTGCCCCAGCCATCTGTTTAACCTCCGCTAGAGACTAAAATTACGGGGAACTCTACGCCAATTTTTTTTTAATAAATCCTTTATTTTAACACTAAATGACAAGTTCAGTAACCAACACTATCACTGTACTTATTATATATGTGACTGACATGTTTCTGTCTATCTAATCTATGTGTGATGCTCTATTCTTTCTGTTCTAAATTGTCGGGTACCAATACATGCCGCTGATGAATTGTCGGCCGGATTTTTTAAAGATGAAGTTTTTTTGCGCATAATTTGGCCAATTTATGTGTGCCCATCAACCACGACAAGGTCACCTTCGTATGATGGGAAACTACGCTACGCTACCACTGGATATGCCACTCTTGAACTGTAAGCCTGTATGAACAATATGTCTCTGCTTAGGCTTTTAACCTACAATGTATGGGCTGGTAGAGCTAGTTAAAACCACCTGTGACTGAATGGGAGGGACACATGGTCAGAAAAAAGGCTGTCAAACTTCTAATAGGCACACATAAATTGGCCAAATTCTGCGCAAAAAAAACTTCATTTTTCAAAGTGACATTAGTCTATATACAATATTTCTTATATATTCATGTATGGAGTGCCGAAGTTCTTTTTGCAATTGAGATTACTTTTTTCTTCAGAGCACCCGAATAGACCATTGAGCGACCCCTCTCTTTTTTCTATTAATCATTTTTGGGATCCCGCTCCTGGAACATTGCAGCAGGTACGTGTTCACACTATTAGAAGTTTGACAGCCTTTTTCTGACCATGTGTCCCTCCCATTCAGTCACAGGTGGTTTTAACTAGCTCTACCAGCCCATACATTGTAGGTTAAAAGCCTAAGCAGAGACATATTGTTCATACAGGCTTACAGTCCAAGAGTGGCATATCCAGTGGTAGCGTAGCGTAGTTTCCCATCATACGAAGGTGACCTTGTCGTGGTTGATGGACACACATAAATTGGCCAAATTATGCGCAAAAAAGCTTCATTTTTCAAAGAGACATTAGTCTATATACAATATTTCTTATATATTCATGTATGGAGTGCCGAAGTTCTTTTTGCAATTGAGATTACTTTTTTCTTCAGAGCACCCGAATAGACCAGTGAGCGACCCCTCTCTTTTTTCTATTAATCATTTTTGGGATCCCGCTCCTGGAACATTGCAGCAGGTACGTGTTCACACTATTAGAAGTTTGACAGCCTTTTTTCTGACCATGTGTCCCTCCCATTCAGTCACAGGTGGTTTTAACTAGCTCTACCAGCCCATACATTGTTGGTTAAAAGCCTAAGCAGAGACATGTTGTTCATACAGGCTTACAGTCCAAGAGTGGCATATCCAGTGGTAGCATAGCGTAGTTTCCCATCATACGAAGGTGACCTTGTCGTGGTTGATGGGCACACATAAATTGGCCAAATTATGCGCAAAAAAACTTCATTTTTCAAAGTGACATTAGTCTATATACAATATTTCTTATATATTCATGTATGGAGTGCCGAAGTTCTTTTTGCAATTGAGATTACTTTTTTCTTCAGAGCACCCGAATAGACCAGTGAGCGACCCCTCTCTTTTTTCTATTAATCATTTTTGGGATCCCGCTCCTGGAACATTGCAGCAGGTACGTGTTCACATAATTAGAAGTTTGACAGCCTTTTTTCTGACCATATGTCCCTCCCATTCAGTCACAGGTGGTTTTAACTAGCTCTACCAGCCCATACATTGTAGGTTAAAAGCCTAAGCAGAGACATGTTGTTCATGACGCGCCCCCTGGGCCTGTGCTGTGCAAGGGGATACCCGGAGCCGGATCGCTGGGGGTTGTAGTAATCCATGGCGGTGACCCGGTCCGTGCCCAGGGCGGTCAAACCCGTGGCAGTCTGAGTGTGATAACAATGTCCGACTACACCACCCGTGGATTGCGGTCAGTGGGGACCGCCGCTGCGCTGCAGACCGCTGAGGCTGATGTAGTTTGCGCAGCCGAGTATGGAATAACTCCCCACGGGAGAAGTATTGCCTCAGGGCAGCTAGTGTGGATGATGGGAGTGATGGTGTGAGCGTCCCAGTAGTAATGGTGCTGGTGCGGCGATGAAACACAGAGACGTGTGGTGCAGTTCAGGGTCTTTACTGATGGTATAAAGCAGACCCTCCTGGGAGTACTGGTTAGCAGTAGGGGCCTGGTCAGTCTGTAAGCAAGTAGGATCTCCCCTGGCCAGGTGGAGTTGTAGGACTCCCCGACTATCTGCACTCTTTCCTGGCTACCTTGCTCTATGCGGGTAGAAGTAGCCCACGTCCCTGAGTATACCGTGGGGTGCTCACCCGTATGGCCGGTGACTTGGGGCCTTCCGTTAGCCTCCGCTTCACAATGGCGGTGCTGGTCCCTTGCTTGTGACCGTGCCTCCGGGCTTCTATGGCCAGAGGACATGGAATCCCCTGCCAGTTGGATTCTGCTGCTGGACCTGGATGTCCCCACAGCCTCGAACTCCGTGTCCGGGTTTAGTGTCTTCAACCAGGGCGAACTATGCTCAGCTCCAGCCCCTGGTATTCAGCTAATGTTCCTACAGAGCTCCTAGATCTTCCTTTCCCTGTGTCTGCTGTCCTCCAGACCAGACTGCGTCTCTGTCTGGGACGTCACTCACTAATCCCGCCCCAGACCCAGTTTATAAGGGCAGATTCCTCCCCTCCCAGGTCTGGGTGGGCCGTGTTGCATGCTTAGGGCTCCTGACCAGAGAAAACTCCCACTTGCTCTCAGACATAATATTTCTATTACTGTGGCAACCAGACCCCTGGGGTGCCACATTCCCCCCTAGTAAATTTTAGTACTCCGGGACTAAACACATTTTTTAAAGAAACATAAATACAAGGGTATAAACAACAATACAATAACATATTTACAAGAAGCTTTAGTTCTTTAAAGGTCACGGCGTGTCCGCAACCGGGTGTCCATATCACCCAAGGTGAAGTTTTAAGCGAAGTAGGGGACCTGTCCAAAGCAAACCCCTTGCGTTGGCCTTGGACGTGGCTGCAAGGCTGAAGCTAACTACTTTGGGCCGCAAGGAGGCCACGCCAGACAGGTTTTCTTTTCCGCGGCCGTCTTTGCAAGAGGCACCATGTGCAACTATCTACAAAATTGTTCCAGTTATCCAGTGTCCATAACCTGTTAGTCCAAATAAATCTGCAGGGTAACTGAGAAACATAATTAATAACAGGCAACAAACATAAACCATAAACAGTTAAACAGAAGCAGGTAAATTTACAGTGCACTAGTTTCGATTTTCCAGCGAGCGGGCATCTGACCTCTAGTGACTCTAGTGGACTTACGGAGCTCACTAACTGGTCCTGCACTACAGGGTGTAGGAGGTGTTATGGGTAAGCTGGGCAGCTGTCTGCGCACTCTTTGGCTCACTAGGGGCACGGCAGGCTCACTACTAGCAGAGGGTTGATTCTCCTGGGCTGCTGGTGTGGATTCTTCTGCCTCCTGGGCCGGCTGCTCTTCCAGCTCTACCTGGTCTTCTGTAGGCACTTGAGGGGCTGGCTGGAGAAAGGTGAGGATGGGCACCACGATAGCGTTGTTTACTTGTGTCCAGGACCGGGGAAAGTCTCCGAGTACAGTGCTGATCATTTCCTCCTTTTCCTCTACGGGTTGAGGGTCTTCCTGATCTTCATCCATGCTTTGCAACTTCTCAGGGCACTTTTTCAGGTGGTCTCTGGAGACAGTGGCTGTGGTCTCTCCGCCATCCTTGCTGATGACGTACACCTTTGGATTATTGTGGCTTGAGGGCAGTACGGTGTACGGGTCCTTCTCCCACTGGTCGTCCAACTTATGGAGCCGCCTTTTTCTTTTCAAGA
Organism: Phyllobates terribilis; assembly: GCF_046119375.1. Classification (NCBI taxonomy): domain Eukaryota; kingdom Metazoa; phylum Chordata; class Amphibia; order Anura; family Dendrobatidae; genus Phyllobates; species Phyllobates terribilis. Next base: position 40,842,275 of record NW_027362761.1, on the reverse strand, counting down.
CCTGCTCTCCAGGTACCAGGGGAACAGCGGGAGCATATTGGTTATATGTCCTCTCCTACCTTTCTCTTGATTGACAGAGACTTCGCTCGACGCTCTCCTGTACTTTCCGGTACTGCTGCTGCCGTTTGTATCCCAGTCTGTCTCTGGCGAGGTGTCCTCGGATATCAGGACTCCCATATCCAGGTCAACAGGCAGCTTACCAGGTCTTGCTCTCATTAGGTAAGCCGGGGTACAGTTGGTGGAACCTACCGGGATGTGGTTATACAGGTCCACCAGATCGGGCAGTTTCTCAGGCCACAGACTGCGTTCTTCCAGGGGCAATGTTCTCAGCAGATCTATCACCACCTGGTTCATCTTCTCGCAGAGTCCATTGGTTTGGGGGTGATAGGGCGTTGTTCTTATCTTCTTGCAGCCATACAGGTTGCAGAACTCCTGGAAGACCTCCGCTTCGAAGGCTGGTCCTTGGTCCGTCAGCACTTGGTCCGGGTACCCGTGTGGGCGGCAGAAGTGCAGCTGGAAGGCTCTGGCTGCTGTCTGAGCCGTCAGGTCTTTGACAGGGACCACCACCAGGAACCGGGAGTAGTGATCCACAATGGTTAGGGCGTAGACATACCCGCTTCTGCTTGGAGCCAGTTTAACATAGTCCAGAGCGACCAGTTCCAGCGGCTGCCTGGTGATGATGGGCTGCAGGGGAGTCCTCTGGCTGGCACGGTCCCTTCTTCTTAGATTGCACGGGCCACAGTCTCTACACCACCTCTCAATGGCTCCTCTCATGCCTATCCAGTAGAACCGTTCACGCAGCAGGAACTCCAGCTTCTTCCATCCGAAGTGCCCTGCCCCATTGTGGTAGGCCTCCAGCACCATAGCTGCGTCCCATCTCGGTACCACAACCTGCCAGATCAGTTCATGTGTCCGGGAATTGACCATTCTGCGGCACAACTTCTCCTTGTAGAGAAACAGTCTGCTCTTCTCCGTCCACAGTTGCTTGGTCTCTTCCGGAGCGTCTGGGTCCAGGCGGGCGTCAGCCTGGGTCAGCATCTCCTTCACCAGACGGACTGCGGAGTCACTGTCTTGCGTCTCCGCCCAGTTGTAGTGGGGTAAGGGGTTGAACGTAGCGGATCGCTGGCCCCTCACACGGTGGGAATACTGGGTAATCCCATGACGGTGAAACGCAGGGAGTTCGATCTCTTCCAATTCTTCAGGATCCTCCCCTTCGTCCGGTAGGTTTGGCATCCTGGACAGGGCGTCTGCGTTGGTATTGGAGCGTCCTGCCCGGAATTTGATCGTGAACTCAAAATTGGACAGGCGGGCCATCCATCTCTGCTCCAGGGCACCCAGTCTTGCAGTGTCCAGGTGTGTCAACGGGTTGTTGTCCCTGTACACGGTGAACCTGGAAGAGGCAAGGTAATGCTTAAAACGTTCGGTTACTGCCCACACCACTGCCAGGAACTCTAGCTTGAACGAGCTGTAATTCTCAGGGTTTCTTTCCGTGGGTCGCAGTTTTCGGCTGGCGTAAGCAATTACCCGTTCTCTCCCCTGCTGGATCTGGGACAGTACAGCTCCTAGCCCGATGTTGCTTGCGTCCGTGTGGAGGATAAAGGGCTGGCTGTAATCAGTGTACGCCAGGATTTCATCCCCCGTGAGGGCCATCTTCAGCTGGCGGAAGGACTCCTCTTCCAGCTTTTCCCATTTGAAGGGTGGCTTCTGGTTTTTTGGCCTTCCTGGACTGGCCTATCAGGAGGTCCTGCATAGGAGCTGCCTTCTTGGTAAAACCGGGAATGAATCTTCGGTAGTAGCCTACCAACCCGAGGAACTGCCGCATTTCCTTTATACTGGATGGTCTTGGCCAGTCCTTGATCATGGTGATCTTGTCAGGGTCGGGAGCCACTCCGTCAGCACTCACCACGTGTCCCAGGTACTGTACCTTTGGCTTCAGTAGATGACACTTTGAGGGTTTTACTTTTAGGCCATAGTTCGCCAGGGCTTCAAACACTTCTGCCAGGTGTTCCAGATGGTCCTCATAGGTCTTGGAATAGACGATGATGTCGTCCAGGTATAATAGGACCGTCTCGAAGTTCCGGTGTCCCAGACAGCATTCCATCAACCGTTGGAAGGTTCCTGGTGCGTTACAGAGCCCGAACGGCATACAGTTAAATTCGCTGAGTCCCATCGGGGTGGTGAATGCGGTCTTCTCCCGGTCCGCCTCTGCTACAGGAACCTGCCAGTACCCGCTAGTGAGATCCAAAGTAGAGAAGAAGTTAGCAGATTTTAATGCAGCTAAGGACTCTTCTATCCTTGGTAACGGCTATGCATCTTTGTGTGTGATACGGTTGACCTTCCTGTAGTCTACACACATTCTCATGGTGTTGTCTTTCTTTTTCACTAAGACTAGTGGAGCTGCCCAGGGACTACAGCTGTCCCTAATTACCCCAGCCTCCTTCATGTCTTTTAACATCCCCTTGGCGTGTTGATAGTGTGCAGGGGGTACGGGTCAGTATCTCTCCTTTATAGGAGGGTGGTCTCCCGTGGGGATGTGATGTTCTACCCCCTTTACTCGCCCAAAGTCTAGCGGGTGTTTGCTAAACACTCTCTCGTACTCCTGAACCACCCGATAGACTCCCTGCTTTTGGTGTGAGGGAGTGGAGTCAGTACCCAAATGCAGTTGCTGACACCAGTCCTCCATTGGTTTCTTAGAGCCGTTACCTTCCTCTGGTTGAGATGGAGGCAAGGGTTCCACGGCCTGTACAGAGTTCTGGTTGATGGTGAACAATTTGGCTAGCGTGGCATACCGGCGCAGGTATACTTCTCTCTCCCCGATATTTATGATGCGGACGGGCACCCTCCCATGGCGTACATCGACTACCCCCCGTGCTGTCAAAATGGTGGGCCTACTGTCTGAGTAGACGGGTTCTACCATTGCTTGGTAGTCTCTACCTCTCAGACCAATAGCTGCCCGGCACCAAATCATCATCTCACTTTTTGATGATTTTGATAGAACTCTCCTGTTAGGTTTTTTTAGTTTACTGGTCACATGACCATTTTTGCCTATTTAATCCGGCTCCGCCCTCCTGGTCTTGCTGGACTTCATTGTATTTACTACTCTTGAGCTAGCTTGGTGCTCTGTTGCCGTTCTCTGTTAGTTTTGCTAGGTCTTCTGACCTCTATGCTTTTTGTTGTGTGTTTGTCTTTGACTGCTACTATTTCTGCTAGGAGGTGTCCAACTTATCCCAGTCCCTAGTTCTTGTAGGGATCCCTCCCTCACATCTATAGGTCTTCGTTCAGACTAGCCGAGGACTTTAGCGGGTCTGATCGTAGGATCAGGTTCCCCGTTACATCGTAGGGATCTAGTTTAGTTCTATTGTAGGGACAGTTCTCCTGTCTTTCCTTAGTCCCTGTAGCAGATCATAACAGTAAGTCCAGCCCTAAAAGAAAAAAAAAAAAAAAAATTTCTCTAAGGAAAGACCTCCAGTTTTCCATCATGGTCTCGGTTCAAGATTTGGCTCAACGCTTGCAGGGACTCTCTCTGGAGGTGGCCAAGCTCCAACAACACGTGAGTAGCTGTTCTGGAGCACATTTTGTGGAACCAAAGGTACGTCGCCTGATTTATTTTTTGGCAAACAACAAGATTTTTTTTCTTTTAAAAATGCTTGTTTATTGTATTTTCGTTTGAGACCCGGATCCTCTGGTGATGAATCACAGCGCATAGGGTTCATAATGTCACTTTTGCGCAAAGATCCTCAGGGATGGGCCTTCTCTCTCCAACCTAGTGATCCGTGCTTTAGATCAGTGGATAGTTTTTTTTCTACTTTGGGTTTGTTGTATGATGATCCTGATCGTGTCTCATCTGCTGAGTCTGAATTGAGACGTTTGAGGCAGGGATCAGGTAATGTGGAAAAATATTGCTCTCACTTCCGTCGGTGGTCTGCCCAGGTGGGGTGGAACGATTCTGCTTTGAAAAGCTTGTTTCTTGCAGGGCTAGGTGAAAGGGTTAAGGATTTACTGATTGCTTATCCCACACCTGGAAACTTGCAGGAGGCTATGCAATTAGCTATACGGGTGGACAGGAGACTGCGTGCAAGGGTTAATGAGAGCAAATCCTCTGCTATGTCAGCTCCGAGTCTTGAGAGGGTCTGTGCTGACAATGGAGAGCCGATGGAGATTGGAGCGATGACACCCCGCTCTCAGGAAAAAGATCGCAGGCTTTCTGAAGGCTTGTGCTTCTATTGCGGAAATTCTGGTCATTTTATTAAGAACTGTGTGCTTCGTTTGAAGAAAGAAAAAAAAATGGTCAGTTATGCCCGTATTGCCTGTTTAAATTCTAAGGGAGTATTCCTATCTGCCACTACTGCTGCTCAGGATGAATTAATTGAATTTCGGGTATTTGTGGATTGTGATTCTACTCTGAATGTGATTGATGGGGGATTCTTGGAAAAACTTAGATTAGAACCTAAAACTTTGTCATCCCCTATTGCTGTGATTTCTGTTGATGGCTCTCCCTTGAAGAGTGTTACTCATAAGGTCTGTGAATTTCCCCTCACTATTAATGGTATTCACCAAGAAAATTTGGATTTGGTGGTATTGGATAATTTGCCTTCTCCAGTAATATTGGGGTTACCCTGGTTAAAATTGCACAATCCTGTACTGGATTGGTCTACCAATGAAATTAAGTCCTGGAGCCCTAAGTGTTATGACAAGTGTTGTAACGGACGTATTGCTGCTGTGGATAAAGGGGAATTGCCTGTACCTATTCAGGATTTTTGGAGAGTTTTTTCTGAGGAGGAGTCACAAATTTTGCCTCCCCATAGAGACTATAATTGTACCATTGAATTTGTCCCTGGAGCGACTCTTCCTAAAAGTCGTTTATTTAATCTTACTATTCCTGAGAGAAAGGCTTTGGAGGAATACATACAGACAAGCTTGGCCGCCGGTCACATTAGGCCTTCCAAGTCTCCTGTGGCTGTTGGATTTTTTTTTGTAAAAAAAAAAAGATGGCGGTTTACGTCCTTGTCTGGATTTTCGTGAGATTAATAAAATTACTGTACGCAATCCTTACCCACTGCCATTGATTCCTGATTTATTTAACCAGTTAGTGGGGGCCAAGTGGTTCTCTGAAATTGATCTCCGGGGGGCATACAATTTGTTGCGCATGAAGGAGGGTGATGAATGGAAGACTGCTTTTAACACTCCCGTGGGTCATTTTGAGAATCTGGTTATGCCTTTTGGTCTTACCAATGCTCCAGCATTTTTTCAGAATCTTATTAATGACATCCTTAGATCTTTAATCGGCAAAAATGTGGTTGTGTATTTGGATGACATTCTGATTTATTCGCCTGATCTGGAGTCTCATTGGCGGAGCATACGTGAGGTATTACAGTTATTAATGGACAATTCGCTTTTTGCTAAGCTGGAGAATAGTGTTGAGCCACCCCCGTAGTGTTCGGGTTCGGTTCGGTTCGTCGAACACCGGGATGTTCGAGGAACTGTTCGTTGAACTGCTCGTCGAACACCGTTAAAACCAATGGCAGGCAAACAAAAACACATAGAAACACATAGAAAACACCTTCAAAGGTGTCCAAAAGCTGACAAACTGCTCAGAAGACGCTTTCTTTAAAAAAGCCGGCCGGCAATTCAGCAGCGGCATACACCGGTACCCGACAATTTAGACAAGAAGGAATAGAGCCTCACACATAGATTAGATAGATAGAAACATGTCAGTCACATATATATGAAGTACAGTGACAGTGTTGCTTACTGTACTTGTCATTTAGTGTAAAGGATTTATTAAAAAATATGATAGTGTTTTCATGCACTGTCTCTTTAAAAAAGCCGGCCGGCAATTCAGCATCTGTACCCGACAATTTATAACAGACAGAATAGAGCTTCACACATAGATTAGATAAATAGAAACATGTCAGTCACATATATATGAAGTACAGTGACAATGTTGCTTACTGTACTTGTCATTTAGTGTAAAGGATTTATTAAAAAAAATAATAGTGTTTTCATGCACCGTCTCTTTAAAAAAGCCGGCCGGCAATTCAGCATCTGTACCCGACAATTTATAACAGACAGAATAGAGCTTCACACATAGATTAGATAGATAGAAACATGTCAGTCACATATATATGAAGTACAGTGATAGTGTTGGTTACTGTACTTGTCATTTAGTATTAAAATAAAGGATTTATTATTAAAAAAAATTGGCGTGGGGTTCCCCTTAATTTTAGTCTCTAGCGGAGGTTAAGCAGACAGCTGGGGCAGATGTTTGAAGCCTGGGAAGGGGGTAATACCCACGGAGCTTCCCAGGCTACTAATATGAGCCCCCAGCTGAATACATAGCCTTTACTAGCTATTAAAATGGGGGACCCCCCCAAAAAAATGACGTGGGGTCCCCCCTAATTTAATAGCTAGCAAAGGCTAGGCAGACAGCTGGGGGCTGATATTAATAGCCCAGGAAGGGTGCCATGAATATTGGCCCCCTCCCAGGCTAGAAACACCAGCCGTCAGCCGCCCCAGAAATGGCGCATTCATAGGATGCGCCAATTCTGGCACTTAGCCTCGCTCTTCCACGCTGCCCTGTAGCGGTGGCAGGGGGTAATATGGCTGGGGTTGATGTCAGCTTATAATGCCAGCTGACATCAAGCCCAGGTTAGTAATGGAGAGGCGTCTATAAGACACCCCCATTACTAACCCCATAGTCAAAGTTAAAAGAAAACACAAACACCCAGAATAAAGTCCTTTAATTGAAATAAAGACACAATCCTTTATTGTTCTAAATTAAGCCATACTTACCATCACGCCCATTCCAGCTGAAGCCAACGATCTCCTGCAATAAAAGAAAAATAATAAAGCAACATCATCCTTACCTTTCCATGGTTCCCACGACAGCTTCAGCTCTGCTACATCGAGATGACAGGCTGGACCGCAGCAGAACGCCGCCATCCAGCCTGTCATCCCGCAGACACTGAGAAGCGCAGGCTTGCTTGCGCTCTGCAGTGTCTGGCTGTGACGGCATAAAGATGAGACGAGTTCATGTCCAATGAACTCGGCGCACCTCATGCACGTCACTGACAGCGTGGGAAAATTCTCACGCTGAAGCGCTGAGTGCAGGAGAATTCTCCCACGCTGTCAGTGACGTGCATAAGGTGAGCTCATGTCCAATGAACTCAGCTAACCTCCTGCACGTCACTGACAGCGTGGGAGAATTCTCCAGCACTCAGCGCTTCAGCGTGAGAATTCTCCCACGCTGAAGCGCTGAGTGCAGGAGAATTTTCCCACGCTGTCAGTGACGTGCATAAGGTGAGCTCATGTCCAATGAACTCAGCTCACCTCCTGCACGTCACTGACAGCGTGGGAGAATTCTCCTGCACTCAGCGCTTCAGTGTGAGAATTCTCCCACGCTGAAGCGCTGAGTGCAGGAGAATTTTCCCACGCTGTCAGTGACGTGCATGAGGTGAGCCGAGTTCATTGGACATTAACTCGGCTCATCTGGATGCCGTCACAGCCAGACACTGCAGAGCGCAAGCAAGCCTGCGCTTCTCAGTGTCTGCGGGATGACAGGCTGGATGGCGGCGTTCTGCTGCGGTCCAGCCTGTCATCTCGATGTAGCAGAGCTGAAGCTGTCATGGGAACCACGGAAAGGTAAGGATGATGTTGTTTTATTATTTTTCTTTTATTTCAGGAGATCGTTGGCTTCAGCTGGAATGGGTGTGATGGTAAGTATGGTTTAATTTAGAACAATAAAGAAGTGTGTTTATTTCAATTAAAGGACTTTTTTCTGGGTGTTGTGTTTTTTTTAAATACTTTACTAGAAATTCATGGTGGTCATGTCTAATATTGGCGTGACCCCATAAATTTTGGGCTTAGGGCCAGCTGATAATGCCAAGCTGGCCCTAACCCCTTTATTATCCAGTGAGCCACCGCATCAGGGCCCTGGATGAGTTGGGTACAGCGCCAGAAGATGGCGCTTCTATGAACGCGCCATTTTCCGGGGTGGCTGCGGACTGCAGTTTGCAGCGGGGGTGGCCCAGAAAGCTTGGGCCTCCCTGCGCTGCGGATTCCAGCCCCCAGCTGCATAGTTGTACCTGGCTGGACACAAAAACAGGGCGAAGCCCCACGTCAATTTTCTTTAAATTATTTCATGAAATAATTAAGAAAAAAAGGGCTTCCCTATATTGTTGTGTCCGGCCAGGTACAAATAGGCAGCTGGTGGTTGGGGGCAGCCCGTTCCTGCCTGCTGCACCTGACTGGACACAAATATAGTGCGAAGCCCCACGTCAATTTTTTTTTAATTATTTCATGAATTTCCTGAAATAATTTAAAAAAATTGAAGTGGGGCTTCGCACTATATTTGTGTCCAGCCAGGTACAGCAGGCAGGAATGGGCTGCCCCCAACCACCAGCTGCCTATTTGTACCTGGCCGGACACAACAATATAGGGAAGGCCTTTTTTTCTTAATTATTTCATGAATTTCATGAAATAATTAAAAAAAATTGAAGTGGGGCTTCGCACTATATTTGTGTCCAGCCAGGTACAGCAGGCAGGAACGGGCTGCCCCCAACCACCAGCTGACTATTTGTACCTGGCCGGACACAACAATATAGGGAAGGCCTTTTTTTCTTAATTATTTCATGAATTTCATGAAATAATTAAAAAAAAATACGTGGGGCTTCGCCCTATTTTTGTGTCCAGCCAGGTACAACTAGGCAGCTGGGGGCTGGAATCTGCAGCGCAGGGAGGCCCAAGCTTTCTGGGCCCCCCCCGCTGCAAATTGCAGTCCGCAGCCACCCCGGAAAATGGCGCGTTCATAGAAGCGCCATCTTCTGGCGCTGTACCCAACTCATCCAGGGCCCTGGTGCGGTGGCTCACTGGGTAATAAAGGGGTTAGGGCCAGCTTGGTATTATCAGCTGGCCCCAAGCCCAAAATTCATGGGGTCACGCCAGTATTAGACATGACCGCCATGAATTTCTAGTAAAGTATTTAAAAAAAACACAACACCCAGAATAAAGTCCTTTAATTGAAATAAACACACAATTCTTTATTGTTCTAAATTAAACTATACTTACCATCACGCCCATTCCAGCTGAAGCCAACGATCTCCTGCAATAAAAGAAAAATAATAAACCAACCTCATCCTTACCTTTCCATGGTTCCCACGACAGCTTCAGCTCTGCTACATCGAGATGACAGGCTGGACCGCAGCAGAACGCTGCCATCCAGCCTGTCATGCCGCAGACACTGAGAAGAGCAGGCATGCTTGCGCTCCTCAGTGTCTCGCTGTGACGGCATCCAGATGAGCCGAGTTCATGTCCAATGAACTCAGCTCACCTCATGCACGTCACTGACAGCGTGGGAAAATTCTCACGCTGAAGTGCTGAGTGCAGGAGAATTCTCCCACGCTGTCAGTGACGTGCATGAGGTGAGCTCATGTCCAATGAACTCAGCTCACCTCATGCACCTCACTGACAGCGTGGGAAAATTCTCCTGCACTCAGCGCTTCAGCGTGAGAATTCTCCCACGCTGTAAGTGACGTGCATGAGGTGAGCCGAGTTCATTGGACATGACCTCGGCTCATCTTTATGCCGTCACAGAGAGACAATGTGGAGCGCAAGCAAGCCTGCTCTTCTCAGTGTCTGCGGGATGACAGGCTGGATGGCGGCGTTCTGCTGCGGTCCAGCCTGTCATCTCGATGTAGCAGAGCTGAAGCTGTCGTGGGAACCATGGAAAGGTAAGGATGAGGTTGCTTTATTATTTTACTTTTATTGCAGGAGATCGTTGGCTTCAGCTGGAATGGGCGTGATGGTAAGTATGGTTTAATTTAGAACAATAAAGAATTGTGTCTTTATTTCAATTAAAGGACTTTATTCTGGATGTTTGTGTTTTTTTTAACTTTGACTATGGGGTTAGTAATGGGGGTGTCTTATAGACGCCTCTCCATTACTAACCTGGGCTTGATGTCAGCTGGCATTATAAGCTGACATCAACCCCAGCCCTATTACCCCCTGCCACCGCACCAGGGCAGCGTGGAAGAGCGAGGCTAAGTGCCAGAATTGGCGCATCCTATGAATGCGCCATTTCTGGGGCGGCTGACGGCTGGTGTTTCTAGCCTGGGAGGGGGCCAATATTCATGGCTCCCTTCCTGGGCTATTAATATCAGCCCCCAGCTGTCTGCCTAGCCTTTGCTAGCTATTAAATTAGGGGGGACCCCACGTCATTTTTTGGGGGGGGTCCCCCATTTTAATAGCTAGTAAAGGCTATGTATTCAGCTGGGGGCTGATATTAGTAGCCTGGGAAGCTCCGTGGGTATTACCCCCTTCCCAGGCTTCAAACATCTGCCCCAGCTGTCTGCTTAACCTCCGCTAGAGCCTAAAATTAAGGGGAACCCCACGCCAATTTTTTTAATAATAAATCTTTTATTTTAATACTAAATGACAAGTACAGTAAACAACACTATCACTGTACTTCATATATATGTGACTGACATGTTTCTATCTATCTAATCTATGTGTGATTCTCTATTCCTTCTATTCTAAATTGTCGGGTACCGCTGCTGAATTGCTGGCCGGCTTTTTTAAAGAGACGGTGCATGAAAACACTATTATTTTTTTTGATAAATCCTTTACGCTAAATGACAAGTACAGTAAGCAGCACTTTCACTGTACTTCGTATATATGTGGCTGACATGTTTATATCTATCTAATCTATGTGTGAAGCTCTATTCTTTCGGTTCTAAATTGTCGGGTACCGGTGTATGCCGCTGCTGAATTGCCGGCTTTTCATGTTTCACTGTTGGCACTGTTCCCATCGATTTGGGCAATCACTGTAATGCCACAACCACCATGGCTGTGGCATTACAGTGAGTGGCAGACAATCCCTGCATGATTGGTGCTCTAAATAGCACCAGACATGCAGGACACGCTTTTGGTGCACGAACAGTTATCGAACATAACCTCGAACAGCCGAATTTTTTGCAAATCGTTCGGGTTCGTCGAACAACTCGAACACCGCCCAAAACAGCTCGAATTTGAGATTGGCGAACAGTTCTAGTCGAACACCGCTCATCTCTACTGGAGAAATGTGAGTTCGCTGTACAGAGAATTAGTTTTTTGGGCTACATTATCTCCAGTGAAGGTTTTGAGATGGACCCGGTTAAAGTTCAAGCTGTGCAGGAATGGCCTAGGCCTATTGGTTTGAAATCGATACAGAGGTTTTTGGGTTTCGCCAATTATTACAGAAAATTCATAAAAAATTTTTCTATTATTGTCAAACCGCTGACCGATCTCACCAGGAAAGGTGCTAATGCGGTTCAGTGGACTTCTGAGGCCATTGAAGCTTTTGTGTTTCTAAAGGAGAGGTTCACCTCTGCTCCCACCCTTATGCAGCCTGATGTGACTAAGCCGTTTTTGGTTGAGGTTGATGCTTCTTCGGTGGGGGTTGGTGCGGTGTTGTCTCAGGAAAACAAGGATGGAGTACATCCCTGTGCCTTTTTTTCAAAAAAAATTTCTGAGACTGAACTTAATTACGATATTGGTAATCGGGAATTGCTGGCGATTAAACTCGCATTTGAACACTGGCGTCACCTCTTGGAAGGTGCTGAATTTCCCATTCAGGTTTTCACTGATCATAAAAATCTGATCTATCTTGATGCTGCCAAGCGCTTGAATGCCCGTCAGGCTAGGTGGGCACTTTTTTTCTCGCGGTTTAATTTTTCCGTTACTTACATCCCGGGTACCAAGAATGTTAAAGCGGATGCTTTGTCTCGCAGATTTTCTCCCATGGTCGGTGTTGAGGAGGAAGAGGAGAGCATTTTACAAGAAGGTGTTGTGATTGCTGCTTTGGACTCCGTTTTGGAGGATGAGATTCTTAAAGCTCAGGAGAATGCCCCATCTAACACTCCCCATGGGAGGTTGTTTGTGCCTAGGACCTTTAGGAGAGATTTGTTTGTTGAGTGTCATGAGTCTCGGTTGGCAGGTCATCCAGGAATTTCTGAGACCAAGAGACTTGTGGGTCGCAGTTTTTGGTGGCCTGGATGGCAGAAGGAAGTCATTAAGTGGGTGCGCCAATGTACTGTGTGTGCTAGATCCAAGTCTTCGCATGCTCCTGCTGCGGGGTTGCTTTGCCCTCTGGAGGTTCCTAGTGCACCTTGGACACAACTGGCTATGGACTTTATTACTGACCTTCCCCCCTCTGAAGGTTTCACGGTCATCTGGGTGGTCGTGGACCGTTTTAGCAAGATGTGTCACTTGGTTCCCTTCATCAAACTGCCTTGCGCTAAGACACTCGCTAAGGCCTTTGTCAAGGAAATTGTCAGACTACATGGTGTTCCTACTGACATTGTTTCTGATAGAGGACCTCAGTTCGTGGCTCGTTTTTGGCGTGCCTTTTGTGACAGGTTGGGAGTTCATTTGTCGTTTTCATCTGGACATCATCCTGAGTCTAATGGCCAGACAGAAAGGAAGAACCAGGATGTTGAGCAGTTCTTGCGTTGTTTTGTGGCAGACAATCAAGAGGGGTGGTCTGAGTTTCTGCCACTTGCTGAATTTGCTCTTAACAACCATACATCCTCTTCTGCTGGGTGTTCGCCTTTTTTTTGTTGTTCTGGGAGACATCCGTCTTTTGGGTCATTCTCCAAATTGGTTTCGGCTGTGCCTGAGGAGGAGAGTTTTTCCGGTGATTTGGAGAGAGTTTGGACGGATGTGCGTGGTAATCTTCAGGAGGCTAACAAAAAATCTAAGAGGTACTTTGATAGGAAACGGCAAGAGGTTTTGTTTGCTGTTGGTGACATGGTTTGGTTGTCCTCTAAGAATCTGCGATTGAGGATTCCTTCTAAAAAATTGGGTCCCAAGTTCGTAGGGCCCTTTAAGGTGCTTCAGATAGTTAACCAATCTGCTGTTAGGTTGGAGGTTCCTACGTCCTGGAAGATTAACCCGGTGTTTCATGTTTCTCTGTTGAAAAAAGCTGATGTGTCTGATGGTGACGCCTCTGCCACTGTTCCTCCGGTGGTGGAGGATGGGGAATATGAAATTTCCCGCATCCTAAATTCTAGACGGTATAGAGGGAGTTTGCAGTATCTCGTCGCTTGGAAGGGTTTCGGACCTGAGGATAACTCATGGGTGAGGGCGGATGATGTTTCTGCTTCCAGACTTGTCAGAGCGTTTCACAGGAGGTTTCCTGGTAAGCCTGGGCCTAGGGATCCGGAGGATCCTCTTAGAAGAGGGGGTACTGTTAGAACTCTCCTGTTAGTTTTTTTTTAGTTTACTGGTCACATGACCATTTTTGCCTATTTAATCCGGCTCTGCCCTCCTGGTCTTGCTGGACTTCATTGTATTTACTACTCTTGAGCTAGCTTGGTGCTCTGTTGCCATTCTCTGTTAGTTTTGCTAGGTCTTCTGACCTCTATGCTTTTTGTTGTGTGTTTGTCTTTGACTGCTACTATTTCTGCTAGGAGGTGTCCAACTTATCCCAGTCCCTAGTTCTTGTAGGGATCCCTCCCTCACATCTATAGGTCTTCGTTCAGACTAGCCGAGGACTTTAGCGGGTCTGATCGCAGGATCAGGTTCCCCGTTACATCATAGGGATCTAGTTTAGTTCTATTGTAGGGACAGTTCTCCTGTCTTTCCTTAGTCCCTGAAGCAGATCATAACAATGCCTGGGGGTTGGCCCTCTACCCCAGGTTGTGCCCGTTTAAATGACAGTGCCTTGCCATATGTCCGGGTTGACTGCAGCGGCGGCAGATTGGTCGTCCGTCCTCGTTGTACCGGTCGCTGGGTCTTCCTCTGGCCGGTGGGGTCCTCCTCAGTCGGTGCCACGGGACGTCCTCCAGTCCGGATGCCAGCTGGATCTTTCCTGGAGAAGAGACCTGTAAAGACTGCACAGTTCTGGTTAGCGCGGCAACGCTCTTAGTCAGCTCTTGGACCTGATGGTGCAGGTCTGTAGCCGGGTTATTGTTCAAAGCCTGCGCATCAGCTCCCACAGGCCCAGCAGACAAGGGCGCCGCGTCCTGGTGATAAGTGATAGCAGGGCGCCTGTGGGTCACAGCGCCACCTGGTGCCGGTTCTCGGAGCACCCGGATGGCTCTGTCCTTGAACTGTGCAAAGTCCAGGTCAGGGTCGTGTAAGGCCATTGCTCGCAACTGGGTTCGGTGGGCATTGCACAGTAGACCCTCAATAAATTGTTCGGTCAACAGCTTGTCTTCATTTCCCACACTGTCAGGGTCTGCCTGCTTAATGGCTCTCAGGGCCTCTTGTAGGTTTAGGGCATAGTCTCTTATACTTTCATGTGCCCGTTGTTTGCACCCTTAAAATCTGAGCTTTATTTCGGCTGAAGTGCGGGTATCAAATGTGTCTTTCAGCTGGGCTAGTATCTCTCTGACAGTCCTCTTCTTCCCAGGTGACCAGGACTTTACCTCCCTTTGGGCTGCCCCAATTAACTGGGCCACCAGGATGCTTACTTTTTGCTCTTCCGTGAGGGGGTATACCTGGAAGAGGCTATCCAGTTTTTCCCTTAAGTCACTCAGGGTATGTGACTCCCCTGAGTACTGGGGTAGCCAGGTTGCCCCCGGGATATAGGGCACGGTGAAGGGCATGACCGCAGAAGCGGTTGCGCTGGCGGCCGGTGTGGCGGTGGAGCTCCCCTCGGTGTCCGACATCCTCCTTCCCCCCTAGTGGACCGTGGCCTACCTTGCGATGCTCTTCTTCCGTAGGCCGCGGCTCCGCAGTCAATCGTCGGGGTAGAGGACCTGGCGTCGCGCTCCGATGACGTCAGCGTCGCTCTTCCTCCCTTCCAGGACCTTGCGCAGCATCAGTGCGTGGGGCGGAGCTTCGGGTCTCGCACGCTTTCGGCGTCCACGCCCCTCTTCTTCCCGTGCGGCGTCCTGAAGATGGCGTCCGAAGGCGGGAAGCAGCTGCGGATGGCGGGAAGACAGCAGAAGATGGCGGGAAAGGACCCAAGATGGCGTCCGATGGCGGGAAAAGGCTCCGGACGGCGGGAAACTTCACCACAGGTAAGTACAAAAGTCCTTTTCAGGCACGCAGTACCCGGTGGTTGCGGGCATGAAATCCTGCCGACTACGCCAAAGTTGACGCGCCCCCTGGGCCTGTGCTGTGCAGGAGATACCCGTAGCCGGATCGCTGGGGGTTGTAGTCCTCCGTGGCGGTGACCCGGTCCGTGCCCAGGGCGGTCAAACCAGTGGCAGTCTGAGTGTGATAACAATGTCCGACTACGTCACCCGTGGATTGCGGTCAGTGGGGACCGCCGCTGCGCTGCAGACCGCTGAGGCTGATGTAGTTTGCGCAGCCGAGTATGGAAGTATTGCCTCAGGGCAGAAGTATTGCCACAGGGCAGCTAGTGTGGATGATGGGAGTGATGGTGTGAGCGTCCCAGTAGTAATGGTGCTGGTGCGGCGATGAAACACAGAGACGAGTGGTGCAGTTCAGGGTCTTTACTGATGGTATAAAGCAGACCCTCCCGGGAGTACTGGTTAGCAGTAGGGGCCTGGTCAGTCTGTAAGCAAGTAGGATCTCCCCTTGCCAGGTGGAGTTGTAGGCCTCCGCGACTATCTGCACTCTTTCCTGGCTACCTTGCTCTATGCGGGTAGAAGTAGCCCACGTCCCTGAGTATACCGTGGGGTGCTCACCCGTATGGCCGGTGACTTGGGGCCTTCCGTTAGCCTCCGCTTCACGATGGTGGTGCTGGTCCCTTGCTTGTGACCGTGCCTCCGGGCTTCTATGGCCAGAGGACATGGAATCCCCTGCCGGTTGGATTCTGCTGCTGGACCTGGATGTCCCCACAGCCTCGGACTCCGTGTCCGGGTTTAGTGTCTTCAACCAGGGCGAACTCTGCTCAGCTCCAGCCCCTGGTATTCAGCTACTGTTCCTACAGAGCTCCTAGGTCTTCCTTTCCCTGTGTCTGCTGTCGTCCAGACCAGACTGCGTCTCTGTCTGGGACTTCACTCACTAATCCCGCCCCAGACCCAGTTTATAAGGGCAGATTCCTCCCCTCCCAGGTCTGGGTGGGCCATGTTGCATGCTTAGGGCTCCTGACCAGAGAAACCTCCCACTTGCTCTCAGACATAATATTTCTATTACTGTGGCAACCAGACCCCTGGGGTGCCACATTCATACAGGCTTACAGTCCAAGAGTGGCATATCCAGTGGTAGCATAGCGTAGTTTCCCATCATACGAAGGTGACCTTGTCGTGGTTGATGGGCACACATAAATTGGCCAAATTATGCGCAAAAAAACTTCATTTTTCAAAGTGACATTAGTCTATATACAATATTTCTTATATATTCATGTATGGAGTGCCGAAGTTCTTTTTGCAATTGAGATTACTTTTTTCTTCAGAGCACCCGAATAGACCAGTGAGCGACCCCTCTCTTTTTTCTAGGCTTTTTTAAAGAGACGGGTGCATGAAAACACTATTATTTTTTTTTTTATAAATCCTTTATTTTAACACTAAATAACAAATACAGTAACCAACACTGTCACTGTACTTCTTATATATGTGACTGACATGTTTCTATCTATCTAATCTATGTGTGATGCTCTGTTCTTTCTGTTCTAAATTGTCGGGTACCGGTGTATGCCGCTGCTGAATTGCCGGCTTTTCATGTTTCACTATGAGCACTGTTCCCATCAATTTGGGCAATCACAGTAATGCCACAACCACCATGGCTGTGACATTACAGTGAGTGGCAGACAATCCCTGCATGATTGGTGCTCTAAATCACGCCAAACATGCAGGACGGGGACCCAAGCTGCCGCCCGAGCATTTTTAAAGTACTCGGCGAGCTCCGAGCATCTCGAGTACTGAGATGCTCGGGCGAGTATCGAGCAGTGGCGAGCATGCTCGCTCATCACTACTTGTCACCATACAGGGTGCCAGTGACAGGGCATCCCCATTTCCCGTGACTTCCCAGCCCGCTGTTCCATTGAAAACCTAAAGTTTTGTAGGGACAGGAACCATTTGGTGACCCGAGGATTCCTCTCCTTTGCATTTCTCATCCAGACGAGGGGCGAATGGTCCGTTACCAAACGAAATTGTCGCCCTAGCAAATAATAGCATAGGGACTCCAAGGCCCAATTAATAGCCGAGCACTCCTCCACTACGCTATAATTTTTTTCTGCTGGAGCAAGTTTCCTGCTCAAGTAGGTGACCGGATGTTCCTCTCCGTTCACCTCTTGCGACAGTACCGGTCTTAGGACTAGCTCAGAGGCTTCCGTTTGCACGATGAAGCCTTTCTTGAAGTTGGGGCTGGTGGGGACAGGCTGTCCACACAACGCTGACTTCATGGACTGGAAAGCTTCCTCCTTTTGAGGGTTGCAGCGAACCATAACCAACTTCTTACCCTTTAATAGGATCGTTCAGGGCACCGTTCTCCCAGCAAAGTTAGGTATAAATCATCGGTAGTACCTAACGATGCCGAGGAGCGCTCTCACTTGTTTAGTAGTCACAGGCTTGGGCCAGTTTTGAATGGCCTTGATCTTGTTTATTTGGAGTTTGATAACCCCACCGCCAATCACGTACCCCAAGTACCGGGCTTCCTCGAGACCTATTGAATATATTTTGGGGGTTCGCTGTGAGGCCCGCTGCTCTAAGTGAATCCACTACTGCTAGTACCTGGGACAATTGGGTCTGCCAATCAGTACTAAAGATGATAATATCATCCAAATATGCGGACACATAATTCTGGTGGGGCTCCAAAACTATGTCCATCAGCTTCTGGAATGTAGCCGGGGCCTCATGTAACCCAAAAGGCAAGACGACATAGCGATTTTGTCAGAGGCACCTGCCAGTAACCCTTGGTCAGATCGAGCGTGGTGAAGTACTGGACCTGCTCAAGTCTCTCAATCAGCTCGTCCACCCGGGGCATTGGATAAAGGTTAAATTTTGACACCACATTCAATATTCGGAAGTCATCACAGAACCGTAATGATCTGTCCGGCTTCGGAATTAGCACAATGGGGCTAGCCCACTCACTCCGGGATTGCTCGATTACTCCTAGTTTGAGCATTTGTTTTACTTTCGCTGCAATGGCTTGCCTCTGGGCTTCTGGTACACAGTACGGTTTCATTCGCACCCTCACCTGAGGCTCGATGACAGTGTAATGTTAGATGACAGAGGTGCAGCCGTGCAGTTCGGAGAATACGTCCGTATTCTGCTGCACTAATTTCCGAGCCTCCCGCCGCTGCTGTTTAGTGAGGGCATCACTTATCTTTACCTTTCCTCCGGCCTCGTCCCTGGCCGGTGACAGAGGGTTCGCAGACGGTACGACCGGAGTCACATCCACAATCAAACATTCCCGGTCTTTCCAGGCTTTTAGCAGGTTCACATGATACAGTTGTTCTGGTTTTCTCTTTCTGGGTTGCTGCACTCTGTAATTTACCTCCCCAACCTTCTCCCGGATTTCATAAGGCCCTTGCGACTTGGCCAAGAGCTTACTCTCTGCAGTGGGCACTAATACCAATACCCGATCCCCTTCTTTAAAGGACCTGACTGTGGCCCTTTTATTATACGTGTGATTCTGCGCTGCCTGGGCATCCATTAGATGCTCTTTTACTATAGGCATGACTGCTGCGATCCGATCCTGCATATTTGCCATGTGCTCAGTTACACTCTTATGCGGAGTCGGCTCCTGTTCCCACGTCTCTTTGGCTACGTCAAGCAACTCCCTAGGATGCCTGCCATAGAATAGCTCAAAGGGTGAGAACCCCGTGGATGTCTGTGGTACCTCGCAGACAGCGAACATCAAATAGGGCAGTAAAAAGTCCCAATCCTTGGAAACCACCTTTTTTAACATGGACTTGAAGGGTTTTATTGAACAGTTCGACTTGAATCGTTCGACTAAACCGTCGGTCTGTGGGTGATACATCGATGTGCGCAACTGTTTTATTCTCAGCAGCTTACACAGTTCCTTCGTCACCTTGGACATAAAAGGAGTCCCCTGATCTGTAAGGATCTCCTTAGGCAGCCCAAGGCGACAGAACATGGCAAACAGCTCCTGTGCAATAAGTTTAGCCAAGGTGTGGCATAGCGGAATGGCCTCTGGGTATAATCGACGACCACAAATATGTGTTGGTGGCCACGTGCTGACTTTACAATGGGCCCCACCAAATCCATCACAATCCGTTCAAAAGTTACCTCTATAACCGGCAGAGGTACCAATGGGCTACGGAAGCTTGCGGTGGGTTTGGTCAGCTGACATTCTGGGCAAGATTCACAATACCTTTGTACTTCAGCGTTAATCTCAGGCCAAAATAACCGTTGCAAGATGCGCTCTTGCGTCTTTTTAACCCCTAGATGCCCCCTTAGCAGGTGTGTGGGCCATCTCGAGCACAGCCTGACGGCTTCACTCAGGCACTACTAGTTCTTCCACGACCTCGTCCTGGATCTTGTCAACCCTATAGAGTAAATCTTGGTTGACTGCCATGCACGGAAAAGCTGTCTCTGCACACAGTTGCTGAGCTACCCCATTTACCTCTATTACCCTTTACCATGCCCGTATCAGAGTAGGATCCTGTAGCTGAGCTGTCCCCAACACTCCCCTGGACACTTCCAGCTCTGGGATCAATGGGGTCTCCTTGACTTCTCTTGCCAATACCTCCAGGGGAAACCTATCAGGTTCACACTCTGTCCCTAGGTTGGCAACCCCTACAGGCAGGTATCCCTGACTCGGGCTCTTCGGGTTCCGGACACATCTTTATTACTCTCCCTCAAGGACCAAAACAGTGGTAAATCTCTTCCCAGCACAGACCCGTAAGGAAGAGTCTTTACCACTCCCACCACAGGTTTAACCTCTCCACATAGAGTGGAATAGGTAACCTCCACCGCCGGATACTTGTGGAGTTTGCCATGTATGCTGTAGTATCGGCGTCTCTGCCCCCTGACAGGCAGAGACGCCGTCCCTCTTACCGCCACGCTCCCGGCCCGGCGTCTTCCGGCTCTCCTGCTGCTGGCGCGCGCAGCTTCCCGGGCACTGTGCTTAGGGCGCGCTCCCTCCCTCTTTAAGGGGCTGTGCGCGCCGTCCTAAGGTGTCGCCGGCCAATGGCCAGAGGACCTCTCATAGAAAAGGCACCTCCTCCAAAATGAAGGTGCCCGTGCAAGGTTGTAGCTTTGTGTACTAAACTCTGCTTCAGCCCTCAGGTCCCGCTGCTAGCCTGACTACCAGCCCAGTCCGCCAGCCTGACTACCAGCCCAGTCCGCCAGCCTGACTACCAGTCCAGTCCGCCAGCCTGACTACCAGTCCAGTCCGCCAGCCTGACTACCAGTCCAGTCCGCCAGCCTGACTACCAGTCCAGTCCGCCAGCCTGACTACCAGTCCAGTCCGCCAGCCTGACTACCAGTCCAGTCCGCCAGCCTGACTTCCAGTCCTGTCCGCCAGCCTGACTACCAGTCCAGTCTGCCAGCCTGACTACCAGTCCAGTCTGCCAGCCTGACTGCCAGTCCTGTCCGCCAGCCTGACTACCTGTCTCCGCCAGCCAAGTGTACGGTCTGCCTACGATCCAAACCCACCAGTCTGTCTTTGGGCCTGGCTTGCCTGCCCACACAGAGAACGTACCAGTTACCTTCCGTGCCTATCAGTCAGCCTACCTGGAGGCTCCTACCAGTTACCTGCCATGCCTATCCGGAGGCTCCTGCCAGTTACCCGTGGGAGTCACCTGCTCTCATACAAGGACAGGCTCAGAGTAGCACCTGGTCCCTCTGCTCGGTCCTTCCCTGGTTCACGGAGTTGATTGAGCCGCCGTGCGACTTTGGTCAGTCCGAGTTGATACCTAATTACGCCCCTCTGGTCACTCCTTGCTCCGCAGCACTGAGGTTCCACCACCCGGATCCGTAACATATGCATACGACCCCGAATTTTCCCCCCAGTGGGTTCTAACCCAGAGATCAATAACCCATGGACGGGGGTCACTGTTAGAATCTATGTTGTTTTACTATCGGCCATCTTGTTGCGGTTTGCTGGCTTCTAGTCTTTTCCTCTGGTGCTGGGTGTCTTGGTCACGTGATTTGTTCACTCTTTATTACTCAGCACCTGTCTCCCATTCCCCACTGGACATCAGTGTTGTTATGCTTGTTCTTTGGCTTAGTAGCCTTGTTAGTTCTTTGTGCATGGACAATTGATATCCTGGGACTTCTTGTTCCACCAGTTTTCTTCCCTTTAATCTTCGTTTCTGCAACTAACTTTTCTGTTAGGAGGTCTCCTGTTTTTTCTTCCAGTCCTTAGATCTTTTAGGGACCCCTTTCCCCTTCCTTCAGGTCTTCTTTTGAGTTCAGTACAGGAGTGTCGGTGGGGCTATTCACAAGGAACAGGGCACCCACCCCAGCATAGCGTTTAAGCTGAGTCTCAGTGCAGGGACAGCTTTTCCCCCCTATTCCTTATTTCTTAGTTGCAGTACATAACAGTATGTCAAGCCACGTTTAAAAAAAAAAAAAAGGAAAAAAAGTTTTGTTTTTGTTTTTTTTCCTCTTCCTGGGTTATCTTCAGCATGAGTACCATCCAGGAGCTTGCTCAACACTTGAAAGGGTTGACTCTGGAGGTTGGCGGTCTTCAGCAGTACGTGAGAAAATACCCTGCAGAACGCTATGAAGAACCTAAGGTAGGATTACATGAGTGTTTCTCAGGGAAACAACAGTATTTTTTTTCATTTAAAAATGCTTGCTTGTTGTATTTTCGGCTCAGACCTAGATCTTCTGGGAGTGAACTACAGCATGTAGGGATTATTATGTCTATATTGCATAAAGAACCTCAAATCTGGGCGTTTTCCTTGTCTCCTGATGATTATTGTCTGAGGTCTGTGGAGGAATTTTTTGATGCCATGGGTTTGCTTTATGATGATCCTGATCGGGTTACATCAGCTGAGGCAGAGCTCAGATGTCTCAAACAGGGTTCTCTTGATGCTGATAGTTATTGCACCCTGTTCAGACGATGGTCTGCAGAGGTCAGGTGGAATGATCCTGCATTCAAGTTTCAGTTTATGGCAGGCTTGAGTGAAAGGGTTAAAGATTTGCTCATTGCATTCCCTGCACCTGATACTCTGCAAGTTGCCATGCAGTTAGCTATCCGTGTGGATAGAAGGTTGAGGGCCAGACAGAATGAGGAGAAGCTTCCTGTCTTGCTGGATTCTGTTTCTCACGATATTTCTGCAGACACTGGGGAACCTATGCAGGTGGGGGCAATGTCATTTTGTTCCAAGGAGAGGGACAGGAGGTTCTCTGAGGGACATTGCTTGTATTGCGATAAGGCTGATAATTTTTTAAAGCAATGCGAGGTTCGCTTAAGGAAAGAAAAAAAATGGTTAGTAGAAATAACACTCCCACTCCCATTGTGTTTTTACGTTCTGCTGGGGTGTTTTTTCCAGGTAATACCACCTGTCAGGGTCGTTCGATTGAGTTTCAGGTTACACTCTTCTGTTCCCATCCAGACCCCTCTGTTCCTCTCCAGATGCCTCTGCTCTCCTTCAGACTCCTCTGTCCTCTTCAGACTCCTTTGTCCTCTTCAGACTCCTTAATCCCCTCCAGACACCTATATTCCCCTCCAGGCTCCTCTGTTCCCCTCCATACTCTTCTGTTCCCCTCCATACTCTTCTGTTCCCCTCCATACTCTTCTGTTCCCCTCCAGACCCCTCTGTCCTCTCCAGACTCCTCTGTTCTCCTCCAGACCCCACTGTTCTCCTCCAGACCCCACTGTTCTCCTCCAGACCCCACTGTTCTCCTCCAGACCCCACTGTTCTCTTCCAGACCCCACTGTTCTCCTCCAGACCCCACTGTTCTCCTCCAGACTCCACTGTTGCCCCGCAGACTCCTCTGTTGCCCCGCAGACTCCTCTGTTGCCCCTCCAGACTCCTCTGTTGCCCCTCCAGACTCCTCTGTTGCTCCTCCAGACTCCTCTGTTCCCCTCCAGACTCCTCTGTTCCCCTCCAGATTCCTCTGTTCCCCTCCAGATTCCTCTGTTCCCCTCCAGATTCCTCTGTTCCCCTCCAAAACTCCTCTGTCGTCTCCAGACTCCTTTTTTCATCTCCAGACTCCTCTTTTCATCTCCATACTCCTCTGTTTCCCTCCATACCCCTCTGTTCTCCTCCATGCTCTTCTGTCTTCCTACAGACTCCTTTGTCCTCTCTAAACTCCTTTGTCATCTCCAGACTCCTCTGTCCTCCTCCAGACTCTTCTGTCCTCCTCCAGACTCCTCTGTTGCCCCCAAGACTGCTATGTTCCCCTCCAGACTCCTCTGTTGCCTCCCAAACTCATCTGTACCCCTCCAGACTCCTCTCTCCCCTCCAGACTTCTCTGTTCCCTCCAGATTCCTCTGTTCACTGCAGACTCCTCTGTTTCTCCAGACTTCTCTGTTCTCCTCCATTCCCTTCTGTTCTCCTTCAGACGCCTCTGTTCTCCTCCAGACCCCTTTGTCCCCTCCAAACTTCTCTGTCCTCCTTCAGTCTCCTCTGTCTTCTCAAGACTCCTTTGTTCCCCTCCAGACTCCTTTGTTCCCCTCCAGACTCCTCTGTTCCCCTCCAGACTCTTCTGTTCCCCTCCAGACTCTTCTGTTCCCCTCCAGACTCTTCTGTTCCCCTCCAGACTCTTCTGCTCCCCTCCAGACTCTTCTGCTCCCCTCCAGACTCCTCTGTTCCCCTCCAGTCTCCTCTGTTCCCCTCCAGTCTCCTCTGTTCCCCTCCAGTCTCCTCTGTTCCCCTCCAGTCTCCTCTGTTCCCCTCCATACTCTTCTGTTCCCCTCCATACTCTTCTGTTCCCCTCCATACTCTTCTGTTCCCCTCCATACTCTTCTGTTCCCCTCCATACTCTTCTGTTCCCCTCCATACTCTTCTGTTCCCCTCCAGACTCTTCTGTTCCCCTCCAGACTCCTCTGTTCCCCTCCAGACTCCTCTGTCCCCTCCAGACTCCTCTGTCCCCTCCAGACTCCTCTGTTCCCCTCCAGACTCCTCTGTTCCCCTCCAGACTCCTCTGTTCCCCTCCTGAGTCTTCTGTCCCATCCAGACTCCTCTGTTTTTCCTGACTTCTCTGTTCTCCTCCATACCCTTCTGTTCCTCCTCCAAACTCTTCTGTTCCCATCCAGACTCCTCTGTTTCTCTCCAGACGCCTCTGTTCTCCTTCAGACTCCTCTATCCTCTCCAGACTCCTTTGTCCTCTCCAGACTCCTTTGTCCTCTCCAGACTCCTGTTCCCCACCAGACTCCTCTGTTCCCCTCCATACTCTTCTGTTCCTCTCCAGACGCCTCTGTTCTCCTTCAGACTTCTCTGTCATCTCCAGACTCCTCTTTTCATCCCCATACTCCTCTGTTCCCCTCCAGACTCTTCTGTTCCCTCCAGACTCCTCTGATCCCCTCCAGACTCCTCTGATCCCCTCCAGACTCCTCTGATCCCCTCCAGACTCCTCTGTTCCCCTCCAGACTCCTCTGTTCCCCTCCAGACTCCTCTGTTTCCTTCAGACTCTTCTGTTCTCCTCCATACTCTTCTGTCCTCCTCCATACTCTTCTGCCCTCTCCAGACTCCTCTGCCCTCTCCAGACTCCTCTGTCCTCTCCAAACTCCTCTGTCCTCTCCAAACTCCTCTGTCCTCTCCAAACTCCTCTGTCCTCTCCAAACTCCTCTGTCCTCTCCAAATTCCTCTTTTCATCGCCATACTCTTCTGTTCTCCTCCATACTCTTCTGTCCCCCTCAATACTCCTCTTTTCTCCTCCATACTCTTCTGTTCCCCTCCAGGCTCCTCTGTTCCCCTCCAGGCTCCTCTGTTCCCCTCCAGACTTCTCTATTCCCTTCCAGACTCCTCTGTTCCCCTCCAGACTCCTCTGTCCCCTCCAGACTCCTTAATCACCTCCAGACTCCTCTGTTCCCCTGACTCCTCTGTCTTCTCCAGACCCATCTGTTCTCCTTCAGAATCCTCTGTCCTACTCTGAACTTTTTTGTTCCTCTCTAGACTCCTCTGTCCCCTCCAGACTCCTGTTTTCTCCTCCAGACTCCTGTTTTCTCCTCCAGACTCCTGTTTTCTCCTCCAGATTCCTCTGTCCCCTCCAGATTCCTCTGTCCCCTCCAGATTCCACTGTCCCCTCCAGATTCCACTGTCCCCTCCAGATTCCACTGTCCCCTCCAGATTCCTCTGTCACCTCCAGATTCCTCTGTTCACTCCAGACTCCTCTGTTCCCCTCCTGAGTCTTCTGTCCCATCCAGACTCCTCTGTTTTTCCAGACTTCTCTGTTCTCCTCCATACCCTTCTGTTCCCCCTCCATACTCCCCTATTCTCCTCCAAACTCTTCTGTTCCCATCCAGACTCCTCTGTTTCTCTCCAGACGCCTCTGTTCTCCTTCAGACTCCTCTATCCTCTCCAGACTCCTCTATCCTCTCCAGACTTCTTTGTCCTCTCCAGACTTCTTTGTCCTCTCCAGACTTCTTTGTCCTCTCCAGACTTCTTTGTCCTCTCCAGACTTCTTTGTCCTCTCCAGACTTCTTTGTCCTCTCCAGACTTCTTTGTCCTCTCCAGACTCGTCTGTCCCCTCCAGACTCCTGTTCCCCACCAGACTCCTCTGTTCCCCTCCATACTCCCCTATTCTCCTCCATACTCTTCTGTTTCTCTCCAGATGCCTCTGTTCTCCTTCAGACTCCTCTGTCGTCTCCAGACTCCTCTGTCCTCTCCAGACTCCTCTGTCTCCTTCAGACTCCTCTGTTCTCCTCCATACTCTTCTGTCCTCCTTCAGACTCCTCTGCCCTCTCCAGACTCCTCTGCCCTCTCCAGACTCCTCTGTCCTCTCCAGACTCCTCTTTTCATCTCCATACTCTTCTGTTCCCTTCAGACTATTCTGTTCCCCTCAATATTCCTATTTTCTCCTCCAGGCTCCTCTGTTCCCCTCCAGGCTCCTCTGTTCCCCTCCAGACTCCTCTATTCCCCTCCAGACTCCTCTATTCCCCTCCAGACTCCTCTATTCCCCTCCAGACTCCTCTGTTCCCCTCCAGACTCCTCTGTCCCCTCCAGACGCCTTAATCACCTCCAGACTCCTCTGTTCCTCTGACTCCTCTGTCTTCTCCAGACCCCTCTGTTCTCCTTCAGAATCCTCTGTCCTACTCTGAACTTTTTTGTTCCTCTCTAGACTCCTCTGTCCCCTCCAGATTCCTGTTTTCTCCTCCAGACTCCCCTGTCTTCTCCAGACTCCCCTGTCTTCTCCAGACTCCCCTGTCTTCTCCAGACTCCCCTGTCCTCCCTCAGACTCCTCTGTCCTCTCAAGACTCCTCTGTCCTCTCAAGACTCCTCTGTCCTCTCAAGACTCCTCTGTCCTCTCAAGACTCCTCTTCTGTTCCCCTCCAGACTCTTCTGTTCCCCTCCAAACTCTTCTGTTCCCTTCCAGACTGTTCTCTTCCCTTCCAGACTGTTCTCTTCCCTTCCAGACTCCTCTGTTACCTTCCAGACTCCTCTGTTACCTTCTAGACTCCTCTGTTACCTTCCAGACTCCTCTGTTACCTTCCAGACTCCTCTGTCCTCCCTCAGACTCCTCTGTCCTCCCTCAGACTCCTCTGTCCTCCCTCAGACTCCTCTGTCCTCTCAAGACTCCTCTTTTCATCTCAAGACTCCTCTTCTGTTCCCCTCCAGACTCTTCTCTTCCCTTCCAGACTATTCTCTTCCCTTCCAGACTGTTCTCTTCCCTTCCAGACTGTTCTCTTCCCTTCCAGACTGTTCTCTTCCCTTCCAGACTGTTCTCTTCCCCTCCAGACTCCTCTGTTACCTTCCAGACTCCTCTGTTACCTTCCAGACTCGTCTGTTCCCCTCCAGACTCGTCTGTTCCCCTCCAGACTCGTCTGTTCCCCTCCAGACTCCTCTGTTCCCCTCCAGACTCCTCTGTTCCCCTCCTGAGTCCTCTGTTCCCCTCCTGAGTCCTCTGTTCCCCTCCTGAGTCCTCTGTTCCCCTCCTGAGTCCTCTGTTCCCCTCCTGAGTCCTCTGTTTCTCCAGACTTCTCTGTTCTCCTCCATACCCTTCTGTTCTCCTCCAGACATCTGTTCCCTTCAGTGCATGTAACACCGCACAGTCTACAGATTTTTGTGAATGATGAAACTTTTCCTTTATCTACAATGTGCTGCCCCTTTAAATCTCTGCAGTGACTGTTAAAAGGATGTACCAGGGAGCTAATAAAGCTGAGCAATGTAAAGTACAATAACTTCTACTTTGTGTTAGAATTCCAGTGATTAGGGGGGTGCACAGTACAGGGGGAGGTCTGATCCAGTACAGGGGGGTGCACAGTACAGGGGGAGGTCTGGTCCAGTACAGGGGGGTGCACAGTACAGGGGGAGGTTTGGTCCAGTACAGGGGGGTTCACAGTACAGGAGGAGGTCTGGTCCAGTACAGGGGGGTTCACAGTACAGGAGGAGGTCTGGTCCAGTACAGGGGGGTGCACAGTACAAGGGGAGGTCTGGTCTTGTACAGGGTGGTGCACAGTACAGGGGGAGGTCTGGTCCAGTACAGGGGGGTGCATAGTTCAGGGGGGTGCACAGTACAGGGGGAGGTCTGGTCCTGTATAGGGGGTTGCACAGTACAGGGGGAGGTCTGGTCCTGTATAGGGGGTTGCACAGTACAGGGGGAGGTCTGGCCAAGTACAGGGGGGTGCACAGTACAGGAAGAGGTCTCGTCCAGTACAGGGGGGTGCACAGTACAGGGGGAGGTCTGCTCCAGTACAGCCCTGGTGGAGTGAGCCCTTACTCCCGGAGGGGGAGGTTTGTCCGAGATGCGATATGCCTCCAAAATGGTCGAAAGTATCCAATGGGCGATGGTTAACTTGGAAGCTGGAAGACCCTTGCGATGCCCTTCAGGGATGACAAAGAAGGCATCCGAACGACGAAGGGAGGCCGTTCTAGAAAGGTACACACGCAGAGCTCTGACCAGGTCCAGTTTGTGCAGGGACTTCTCCAGTGGATGCACTGGAGCCGGGCAAAAGGAAGGCAAAACAATGTCCTCATTAATGTGAAAAGAGGAGACCACTTTTGGCAAAAAGGAAGGCACTGGCCTGAGCACTACCTTGTCCTGATGGAAGACCAGAAAAGGCGACTGACAAGAGAGAGCTGCGAGCTCTGCAACCCTCCTGATTGAGGTAACCGCTACCAGAAAAGCCACCTTCCAGGAGAGAAGAGAGGCTGAGATGTCCTGAATGGGTTCAAACGGGGGCTGTTGTAGAACGCTTAGGACCATATTAAGGTCCCATGGGTCCACTGGAGGGCGATAAGGAGGCGCCAAGAGGGACACCCCTTGCAGAAACGTCTTGACCTGAGGACGGCCAGCCAAGTTGCGTTGGAAAAGATTGGACAAGGCCGAAACTTGGCCTTTAAGAGTGCTAAGAGAGAGTTCCGCCTCTAGGCCAGACTGAAGAAAGGCCAAAATGATCGGTAAGGAAAAAGACATGGGAGCCAGCTGATTCTGTTCGCAGTGACAAAAAAAAGGCTCTCCAGGTTCTGTGGTATATGCGCGAGGTAGCGGGTTTTCTGGCATTAATTAGGGTCTGAATGACGTTGTCAGTAAAATCCGCCTTCTTCAACACCGCGGCCTCAACGGCCATACCATTAAATTCAGAGAACGAGAACTCTGATGAAGAAAAGGCCCTTGAGAGAGAATATCCGGACGGTCTGGCAGTACCAGACGCGTCTGGGCCAATCCGGGGCTACTAGGATGACCGGTACTCCCTCTGTCTTGATCTTTTTGATGACTCGAGGGATCAAAGGTAGAGGGGGAAAGCTGGAACTGTGACCATGATATGACTAGCGCGTCCTGAGCGATCGCTAGCGGATGGCGGGACCGAGCTACAAAGGATGGGACCTTGTGGTTAAACTGAGACGCCATGAGGTCGACGTCCGGCGTGCCCCACCGTAAGCAGATTTGGTGAAACACCTCGGGATGGAGGGACCATTCTCCTGAGGCAAGGCCCTGCCGACTGAGGAAGTCGGCCGCAAAATTTTCGACCCCTGGGATGTGGACTGCTGAGATTGCTGGAACTGTCTTCTCGGCCCAAACTAGCACTCTTGCCACCTCTCTTAAAGTGGGCTTGCTGCGCGTTCCTCCCTGATGGTTTATGTATGCCACAGCCGTGGCATTGTCCGATTGTACCCGGACTGGGAACCCTGCTAGGATCTCCTGCCAGTGACGCAACGCCAGGTAAATTGCCTTTATCTCCAAAATGTTGATCGGTAGGGAAACTTCGTGGGGACTCCACCGGCCCTGCATCGTGTGGTGAAGGAAGACTGCCCTCCAACCGATAAGACTGGCATCAGTGGTGACCACCTGCCAGCGCAGCGGTAGGAATGACATCCCGGGTCTGAAGGAAGAAGGGCGGGACCACCAGGTTAGAGACCCTCTCACTTGATGAGGTAACCTGATGCGTCGATCTAGAGATGACGGGTTCTTGTCCCAAGCTGAGAGAAGGGCTAGTTGAAGAGGCTGGGTATGGAACTGGGCAAGCGGCACTGCTTCCATGGCTGCCACCATTTTTCCCAGTACACTCATGCATAGACGAAGGGAGTGTGGACTTGGGTTGGCGAGAAGGTGGATACCGTGCTGTAGAGAATATATCTTTTCCCTCGGAAGGAGGACCCGGGCACGGGTCATGTCGAATTGCATCCCTAGAAAGGTTAAACGTTGGGATGGGACCAGGGAGGATTTGTCTGTGTTGATCAACCAGCCTAACCGAGAGAGTGTGTTCAAGGTGATCTGGAGGCTGTGGAGACAGTCCCTGAACGTGGGGCCTTTGATTAACAGGTCGTCGAGGTAGGGGATGATTACAATTCCCCTTGTCCGAAGAATGGCCATGACTGTCGCCATTACTTTCGTGAAGACCCTTGGGGCTGAGGCGAGGCTGAAGGGGAGAGCAGTGAACTGGTAATGTGCGTTCTGGAAGGAAAAGCGAAGGAACTTCTGATGTGATGCGTAGATTGGGATGTGAAGATATGCGTCCTGAATGTCCACTGAACATAGATATTCCTCGGTTTCCATCGAGGCTATTACCGACCTGAGGGACTCCATCCTGAACTGCCGGATGCGTACTTGTCGGTTTAGCTCTTTGTAATCCAGAATCGGACGTAGTGAGCCGTCCTTTTTTTGAGTAAAAACCGGAAAACCTTTCCTGAAAGGGGACGGGGACTATGACTTCTGAGCGCAGAAGGGAGGCGATGGCCTGAAGGAAACCGGGAAGCAGAGATGGTTGAGGAGGGCGGGACCTGAGGAATCGTGTTACTGGGCTGGAGTTGAATTCGATTTTGCAGCCGGAGGTAACAATGTCCTTGACCCCGGCATTCTCTATTGCCGATAGCCAAGAGTCTGGGATTAGAAGCAGACGGCCGCCCACTCTGGGAGAATTCCCAGGTGGGAGTGACCCGTCATGCTGAGGAAAACCTGTTGGATTGTGATCTGGACCCAGAGGACTTGGAGGAGCGACCCTTTGGGCGCCAGTTAGGAGTGAGCCTAAATGAAGGCTTACGTCTCTCCCGCTGTGCTGGAGTACGGTCCTGTTGAGAGGAAGGGTTCGGTTGAGTGAACTGACGAAAGGACCGGAACTGAAGGAAACGTCTCCTAGAAAAGGGCGTTTTGGTCTGTGCTGGGGAAGGGAGGTGCTCTTGCCCCCAGTGACATCAGAGATGATCTGGTCTAACTTAGACCCAAACAGCCTTGAGCCTTGAAAAGGGAGATTACTTAGAGATCTTTTGGAAGCCGGGTCAGCGCTCCAAGCCTTAAGCCAAAGAATTCTACGTAAGGCAATAAGATTGCTAGAGACCCAGGCTGAGCATGCAGCGGCGTCGAGGGACGCCGTGAGTAGATATTTCCCTGCGTGGCCGATTTGATCCGCTAGGTCGGCCAGATCATCCGGGGAGGCCCCCGTTAGGATGCTCTGCCTGAGCTGTTTGGCCCATGCGGACACCGCTTTAGATACCCAAGTTGAGGCGAAGGAAGGGCAAAGGGAGGTGCCAGCAGCCTCAAAGGCTGACTTAGCCAGGGCCTCAACCTGTCTATCTGTAGTATCTTTAAGGGAGGAGCTGTCCGGAAGAGACAGCACCGTCTTGGCTGCGAGGCGAGAGGAGCATCCACAGCTGGGGACTCCGTCCATTTACTGATAAGGTCGTGGTTAAACGGGTATAGCATGTTTAACTGTTTCTTTCCTGTGAAGCGGTATTCTGGATGCTCCCACTGCTTTTGAAAAACACCGTCAAATTCTGCATGGTTGGAGAAATTGCGTGCGGGGCGCTTAATTCTTTTGAAAGAAACTGAGTAGTCCTGAGAAGGGCTCTCGTCCTCTTTAACATGCAGAGTCTGATTGACGGCCGTTATAAGGCTGTCAATCATGTCCTGGATCTTGGAATACTGGTCTGAGTCAGAACCAGAGTCTGAATCTGATGCAGAGTTAGATCCCAGGGCGACCTCTGGGGAAGAGGTGTGAGACGCAGGGAGCATCTTGGAGTCTGGAGAGCTGGAGGATGAGCTTGTGTGAGTCCGTTTCTGAGAACGTGCTCTCAGTCTGCCCCTGGGAGGAGGGAGCAGGGGTGCCTGTGAACCATCTGTGGGAACGTGGCCGTGGATAACATAGGGGAGCGTTCTGGTAAGCGTTCTAAGACCTGCACCAGAGATTGAGATACCTTGGTGAGGTCAGAGACAGATTGGGACATAGCAACAGCCCACTCCGGAGGGGAGGGAGTTCCTTCGTCCTGAGTGGCGGGGGGATCCTGGGGTGCCAGCATGGCGGGAGGTTTGCAGGTCGAGCAGAAAGCTGTTGTGAGACCCACGGGCCACTTAGTACCGCAAAGAGTACAGGCATAGTATGTGACAGTATGAGAGGGACGGACCGAGAGCTCCCTTGGTTTGGGCATATGTGCCTGACCAGGGATACTGCAGAGCAGGAAAGGGTGTGGGTCGGTGAGACAGAGCCTACCCGATCCTGAAGAAAACACGGTCCCGTATCCCCCAACACAACTCCGGAGGTGAGTCTGGAGCGGGTCACTGCTGGAAGACAGAGTAAGTGCCGCCGGAAGAAGATCTGCAGTGAGGCAGAGTGATGGCGTCGGCGTAGGGGAGGAGTAAAGTAAGCTGCCCTGATGACGAGGAGTGCCGAGGCTCTGATAGGCGGATGGGAAGGGGGCGGGCTAGAAGGACCCGACCTGATAGGACCGCAGGAGGCCCGAGGGCGTGACGGAAGTGTCACCATGCTCCTCGGCCCTGGTTGGTCGATTGTCGGAGGGGCGTATACCCGTCGGTAAGAGGGGCCGCCCCCCGGAGACACCTCCCGACGGAGAAAAGCGTGGGCAGAATAGCCGCGCAAAATGGGGAAGAAGGAGGGAGGGCGCAGAAGATGTGGGCGTGACCCGGGAAGCGCTGTAGAGTAAGCGCCATGTTTGCTGAGAGGGGGGAGAGGGAGGGGGGGCAACACTGGGGAACTGGGACCTGCGACTGACAGACGGTAAGAAATACCTCTCTGTGCTCTTAGGATCCCGATACGTCTACTTCCTCTTCCCCTGTGAGGATGGTCTCAGGATGTCCTCCGTGGAAAAGGGGGGATCCTGGCTTTTCCTCCTTCCCGCACTGTCCGGTCCTGGACAGTGCAGGAGACGGTGTCAACCCCAGAATCTGGGGGAAGGTCACCCGCAGGGACCACCGTCTCCCTCCCAGGCCGCTCCGAGGAGGGGGTTGGGGTGGGGAACAGGCAAGGACTGGCCACCAGAAATCACCCTGAGACACCTGGAGGTGACAGGGAATAAGTCCAGCCCAGCGGGTCCGAGAGTGGGCGATGTGGGGGTTGCCACACTGCTCTCTCGGTCACTTGTGAGATGGGTTAACAGGGGACGCAGTGTTCCCTGTTAGCCCTGAAGAGCTGTATCTGAAAAAGAAAGAATAAAGATTAATAAAACACAACAAGGTTGGATCTGTTAGGATCCAGGTCTACCTACTACAGACACGAAGCTTAAACTGGTGAGCTTGGTGCCTGTAGGCAGGTGCATACTGCGGAGGAGGAGCTATTTTTCTTTTTTGCCTAGTGTCAACCTCCTAGCGACAGCAGCATACACCCATGGCCTGTGTCCCCCAATGAAGCGATAGAGACATTTCTGCACCATTTCTGCATCTCTTGGCAGGAAAAACGCAGCATACAATCCTTTTTTTTATGCGTTTTTGGTGCATATTTTTTCATCAAAAATGGTGAAATGATTGACATGCCGCAGATTTAAATCTGGAGGTCAGAAATTTGCAACGTGTGCATGAGACTTCAGAATTCTCATTCACTTTGCTGGCATCAGGAAACCCTGCAGGTTTTGTGACCAATCTGTAATGTGTGCACAGACCCTAACCGTCTTAGGTTAAGTTCCCATGATGAGTTTTTGGTGGCTTTTTGATGTTGCAGATTTTCTGCACCCAATAAGAAAAACAGGTTACCTGCATTTTTTGGGGAAAAAACGCAGCATCAAAAATTCATTGTGGGAACGAAGCCTCAGGCCATGTGCACACGGTCCGTATTTTACATCTGTATTTTTCACCCACTCCTGGTTTTGGCTTCCAAATAAGTGATGTAAAATACTGAACGTGTGACCATCGCCTTAAGGACCGACCATTTAATTTTTATTGTAATTTTTTTTCTGTGACGCCATTAATTTTACCATGTAGTGAAGTGAAAAACTAAAAGAAATCCCAAGTGGCATAAAATATTTCTGACAGTGACATTTAACTCTTGCATTAGGCGCTAGATCTGATCGTATCATGAGCTCTGGCGCGATGTCCTGCTTGGTACGAGCCAGGGCCGGCGTCAGCACCCGGCGCACCCGGGCAAATGCCGGGGCCCTGAGCAGGCAGAGGGGCCCACTGGCGGTCGCGCACCCCGCTGGGCTATGGGCGGAGGAGAGCGGTGTCAGCGCCCGCCCTTCTCCACCGCTTGCTCAGGGCCCCGGCAGCCCGATACTTACCTCTCCCCGTGCCTCCGCAGATCAGCTGTCTTCCTGCTCTGCGCTCCCTGTGACGTCTCAGGTCAGAGGGCGTGGTGACGTCTTTCCACCGCGCCCTCCCCTGAGCCGTCACAGGGAGCGCTGAGCGGGAAGATGCCGACAACGCTGGAGTTCGGAGCCGAGCAGCGAGCGGCGGGCAGCAGGCAGCGGGCAGCGGGTAGCAGGTGAGGAGAAGGGAGGTGAGTATTTGATTTTTTTTTTTTTTTTTAATGTATGGAGGCATGGGGCATTATAAAGAGGGGAGGGGGGGCATCCTTCATGGAGCATTATAAAGAGGGGAGGGGGGGCATCCTTCATGGAGCATTATAAAGAGGAGGGGTGACAGCCTGCATGGGGCATTATAAGGTGGGGAACAGCCTGCATGGGGCATTATAAAGAGGGGGGGATTCCTGCTTGGGGCATTATAATGAGGAGGGGTGACAGCCTGCATGGGGCATTATAAGGTGGGGACCAGCCTGCATGGGGCATTATAAAGAGGAGGGGTGACAGCCTGCATGGGGCAGTATAAAGAGGAGGGGTGACAGCCTGCATGGAGCATTATAAAGAGGAGGGGTGACAGCCTGCATGGGGCATTATAAAGAGGGGGGGCAGCCTGTATGGGGCATTATGTGGGGGGTAACAGCCTGCATGGAGCATTAAAAGGGGGGGCCTGTATGGGGCATTATGTGGGGGGGAACAGCCTGCATGGAGCATTATAAAGAGGGGAGGGGGGGCATCCTCCATGGAGCATTATAAAGAGGAGGGGTGACATCCTGCATGGGGCATTATAAAGAGGAGGGGTGACAGCCTGCATGGGGCATTATAAAGAGGAGGGGTGACAGCTTGCATGGGGCAGTATAAAGAGGAGGGGTGACAGCCTGCATGGGGCATTATAAGGTGGGGACCAGCCTGCATGGGGCATTATAAGGGGGGGACATCCTGCATGGGGCATTATAAAGAGGAGGGGTGACATCCTGCATGGGGCATTATAAAGAGGAGGGGTGACAGCCTGCATGGAGCATTATAAAGAGGAGGGGTGACAGCCTGCATGGGGCATTATAAAGAGGGGGGGCAGCCTGTATGGGGCATTATGTGGGGGGTAACAGCCTGCATGGAGCATTAAAAGGGGGGGCCTGTATGGGGCATTATGTGGGGGGTAACAGCCTGCATGGAGCATTATAAGGGGTGGACAGCCTGTATGGGGCATTATGTGGGGGGTAGCAGCCTGCATGGAGCATTATAAGGGGGGGACAGCCTGTATGGGGCATTATGTGGGGGGTAACAGCCTGCATGCAGCATTATATGGGGACCGGTATCCTGTATGGAGCGTTATATGGGGGCCAGTATCCTGTATGGAGCGTTATATGGGGGCCAGTATTCTGTATGCAGCCTTATATGGGGGCCAGTATTCCGTATGGAGCCTTATATGGAAGCCAGTATTCCGTATGGAGCCTTATATGGGGGCCAGTATTCCATATGGGGGCCAGTATTCCGTATGGAGCCTTATATGGGGGCCAGTATTCCGTATGGAGCCTTATATGGGGGCCAGTATTCCTTATGGAGCCTTATATGGGGGCCAGTATTCCTTATGGAGCCTTATATGGGGGCCAGTATTCCATATGGAGCCTTATATAGGGGCCAGTATTCCGTATGGGGCCTTATATGGGGGCCAGTATTCCGTATGGAGCCTTATATGGGGGCCAGTATTCCGTATGGAGCCTTATATGGGGGCCAGTATTCCGCATGGAGCCTTATATGGGGGTCAGTATTCCGCATGGAGCCTTATATGGGGGTCAGTATTCCGCATGGAGCCTTATATGGGGGTCAGTATTCCGCATGGAGCCTTATATGGGGGTCAGTATTCCGCATGGAGCCTTATATGGGGGTCAGTATTCCGCATGGAGCCTTATATGGGGTCAGTATTCCGCATGGAGCCTTATATGGGGGTCAGTATTCCGCATGGAGCCTTATATGGGGGTCAGTATTCCGCATGGAGCCTTATATGGGGGCCAGTATTCCGTATGGGGCCTTATATGGGGGCCAGTATTCCGTATGGGGCCTTATATGGGGGCCAGTATTCCGTATGGGGCCTTATATGGGGGCCAGTATTCCGTATGGGGCCTTATATGGGGGCCAGTATTCCGTATGGGGCCTTATATGGGGGCCAGTATTCCGTATGGGGCCTTATATGGGGGCCAGTATTCCGTATGGGGCCTTATATGGGGGCCAGTATTCCGTATGGGGCCTTATATGGGGGCCAGTATTCCGTATGGGGCCTTATATGGGGGCCAGTATTCCGTATGGGGCCTTATATGGGGGCCAGTATTCTGTATGAAGCGTTATATGGGGGCCAGTATTCCTTATGGAGCCTTATATGGGGGCCAGTATTCCTTATGGAGCCTTATATAGGGGCCAGTATTCCGTATGGGGCCTTATATGGGGGCCAGTATTCCGTATGGGGCCTTATATGGGGGCCAGTATTCCGTATGGAGCCTTATATGGGGGCCAGTATTCCGTATGGAGCCTTATATGGGGGCCAGTATTCCGTATGGAGCCTTATATGGGGGCCAGTATTCCGTATGGAGCCTTATATGGGGGCCAGTATTCCTTATGGAGCCTTATATGGGGGCCAGTATTCCTTATGGAGCCTTATATGGGGGCCAGTATTCCATATGGAGCCTTATATAGGGGCCAGTATTCCGTATGGGGCCTTATATGGGGGCCAGTATTCCGTATGGAGCCTTATATGGGGGCCAGTATTCCGTATGGAGCCTTATATGGGGGCCAGTATTCCGCATGGAGCCTTATATGGGGGCCAGTATTCCGCATGGAGCCTTATATGGGGGTCAGTATTCCGCATGGAGCCTTATATGGGGGTCAGTATTCCGCATGGAGCCTTATATGGGGGTCAGTATTCCGCATGGAGCCTTATATGGGGGTCAGTATTCCGCATGGAGCCTTATATGGGGGCCAGTATTCCGCATGGGGCCTTATATGGGGGCCAGTATTCCGCATGGGGCCTTATATGGGGGCCAGTATTCCGTATGGGGCCTTATATGGGGGCCAGTATTCCGTATGGGGCCTTATATGGGGGCCAGTATTCCGTATGGGGCCTTATATGGGGGCCAGTATTCCGTATGGGGCCTTATATGGGGGCCAGTATTCCGTATGGGGCCTTATATGGGGGCCAGTATTCCGTATGGGGCCTTATATGGGGGCCAGTATTCCGTATGGGGCCTTATATGGGGGCCAGTATTCCGTATGAAGCGTTATATGGGGGCCAGTATTCCGTATGGGCGTTATATGGGGACCAGTATTCCGTATGGAGCCTTATATGGGGGCCACTATTCTGTGTGGAGCGATTCACCGGTTTCTGAGCTATTGTGGAATTTACAATAGATATCACTCATGAAGTGAAATCTTTACATTGTACTATATATATATATTTCTCCGCCGTATCTCTGCATCATGAATCGTGGTATGTGTTAAAGGGGCCCACTGAGACTCTTTCGCCCGGGGCCCAGAAAAACCTGGAGCCGGCCCTGGTACGAGCCCTAATCTCGGCATCCATTGCTGGTTGTGTATGGTGGGTGCACGTCCGTCAGTGAGGATTATATAAGGGGGATTCAGGCTGAATATTACGGTGAGTAGCAAACGCCACATTATCAAGTAATCACAGGACACCGGATTCTGCTCCATATGTCTATTTATCTGTAACAACGGTTAACGGTTTTATTTTTTTATGGTGACGCTCGTGCATGTCTGGACGTTTGCACGGAGCCATCGCTAGCGGGAGACGTCCCCTTCTCACCCGTCGGCTTTAATAATGGCGCTGCCTGCGTCTGTGAACTGCGGACAGAAAAACATGAGATCAGATTCTGCCTCTGGATAATTTCCACTCAAAATCTAGAAATATCCCGAAATGTTAAACATTCTGCTCACCCGTCTGTTAAAGGCGCACTCCACACAGGACAAAGTGGGTTCACTAAGATAAACTTGTTGCCCATAGCAACCAATCACAGCTCAGCTTTTACTTCTAAAGTGGCTCGGAATGCTGCATTGTGGCTGGTTGCTATGGGCAACAAGACCATTTTGTTTATGGCATATGTCTGCGGTGACGTCTGGGCGCGTCTGTTGATATCGCAATGTTCCTTTTCCGGAATCCGGAGCGGAATGAGCCGGTGGAATCCAGGATTCCAAATGGAATGTTCATGACAAGTGCAATGACATCACGGAATATGCAAATCGCTTAGGTCACCCGACCACACCCTCTGACTAAACAAAGGGCCACACCCACTTGCTATGTCATTGAATTATGGCATCACAACAGTAACGGGCTATAAAAATCCCCCCTGGAGCCCTGGGCCATCACTTACCTTACTCCTGGACCGGAAGAAAGTACTGCCATCATGCCATCAAGAAAGAAGCAAGAACAGAGCGGACTTAGGAGGCGACGCAAAACAAGGAGGAGCCCCCTCAAGCACCATGCCGGCCGCAGGACAGGTGATAGTATGTCCGCCATCTAGCAGCGCTGCGGACAGCAGGGTACTCACGTTTATTCTCCTTTCAGTTCACAGACGCAGACGTCGCCGGCATGCAGTGTAAAGTCAGAGGACGCAAGGAGTGAAGAAGATGTCTCCCCGTATTCTCCCCGTATCCACGCCATTACTCAAGTCCCTCAACGCCTTCAGATGGATGAAAACCATAGTGAATCCAACATAATGCGACCGGAGACATTAGTCAATAAATCTAAGGAGCAAACTCTGGTGTCCTGTGATCATTTTATCATACGAGATGTGCTTTTATATTTCTGTAAAAAAGCAAAACATTAAAAGGTTTATGAAATAAAAGAAAAAAAAATCACAAAAAGCCACAATAAAATAAACATAAACAATATAAAAAGAATTAATAAAAAAAGGTAAAAATATTATCGAGGGACGGTAAAAAAAAAACACATTAAAATGCAGTTTATGGAAAAAAATATATATAACCACAATAAAATAAAAAAAAGACATTGACATTGTGGAGAATATTTATGTATCATAGAGGTGATTGTAAGACTTCTCACCTCCTACAAAAAAACATTGAATAAATCTATAAATGAAAACTCATAATTAACACAAATTATCATATGGCATCACACAGCATAGGATTAGATACACGGCTTAGCAGACAGTATCACACAGGGAAGGATTAGATACAGATCAGCAGACAGTATCACACAGGATAGGATTAGATACAGATCAGCAGACAGTATCACACAGGATAGGATTAGATACATGGCTCAGCAGACAGTATCACACAGGATAGGATTAGATACACGGCTCAGCAGATGTATCACACAGGATAGGATTAGATATACGGCTCAGCAGGCAGTGTCACACAGGAGAGGATTAGATACACGGCTCAGCAGACAGTATCACACAGGGAAGGATTAGATACACGGCTCAGCAGACAGTGTCACACAGGAGAGGATTAGATACAGATCAGCAGACAGTATCACACAGGATAGGATTAGATACATGGCTCAGCAGATGTATCACACAGGATAGGATTAGATAAACTGCTCAGCAGACAGTGTCACACAGGAGAGGATTAGATACACGGCTCAGTAGACAGTATCACACAGGATAGGATTAGATACACGGGTCAGCAGACAGTATCACACAGGAGAGGATTAGATACATGGCTCAGCAGACGTATCACACAGGATAGGATTAGATACACGGCTCAGCAGACAGTATCACACAGGGAAGGATTAGATACACGGCTCAGCAGACAGTATCACACAGGGAAGGCTTAGATACACGGCTCAGCAGACATTGTCACACAGGAGAGGATTAGATACAGATCAGCAGACAGTATCACACAGGATAGGATTAGATACACGGCTCAGCAGACAGTATCACACAGGATAGGATTAGATACACGGCTCAGCAGATGTATCACACAGGATAGGATTAGATATACGGCTCAGCAGACAGTGTCACACAGGAGAGGATTAGATACACGTCTCAGCAGACAGTATCACACAGGGAAGGATTAGATACACGGCTCAGCAGACAGTGTCACACAGGAGAGGATTAGATACAGATCAGCAGACAGTATCACACAGGATAGGATTAGATACACGGCTCAGCAGATGTATCACACAGGATAGGATTAGATAAACGGCTCAGCAGACAGTGTCACACAGGAGAGGATTAGATACACGGCTCAGTAGACAGTATCACACAGGATAGGATTAGATACACGGGTCAGCAGACAGTATCACACAGGAGAGGATTAGATACACTGCTTAGCAGACGTATCACACAGGATAGGATTAGATACACGGCTCAGCAGACAGTTTCACACAGGGAAGAATTAGATACACGGCTCAGCAGACAGTATCACACAGGGAAGGATTAGATACACGGCTCAGCAGACATTGTCACACAGGAGAAGATTAGATACAGATCAGCAGACAGTATCACACAGGATAGGATTAGATACACGGCTCAGCAGACAGTATCACACAGGATAGGATTAGATACACGGCTCAGCAGACAGTGTCACACAGGATAGGATTAGATACACGGCTCAGCAGACAGTGTCACACAGGAGAGGATTAGATACCAATCAGCAGACAGTATCACACAGGATAGGATTAGCTACACGGCTCAGCAGACGGTATCACACAGTATAGGATTAGATACACAGCTCAGCAGACGGTATCACACAGGATAGGATTAGATATACGGCTCAGCAGACAGTGTCGCACAGGAGAGGATTAGATACACGGCTCAGTAGACTGTATCACACAGGATAGGATTAGATACACGGGTCAGCAGACAGTATACACAGGAGAGGATTAGATACACGGCTCAGCAGACGTATCACACAGGATAGGATTAGATACACGGCTCAGCAGACGTATCACACAGGATAGGATTAGATACAGATCAGCAGACATATCACACAGGATAGGATTAGATACACGGCTCAGCAGACAATATCACACAGGATAGGATTAGATACACGGCTCAGCAGACGTATCACACAGGATAGGATTAGATACACGGCTCAGCAGACAGTATCACACAGGGAAGGATTAGATACCAATCAGCAGACAGTATCACACAGGATAGGATTAGCTACACGGCTCAGCAGACGGTATCACACAGTATAGGATTAGATACACAGCTCAGCAGACGGTATCACACAGGATAGGATTAGATATACGGCTCAGCAGACAGTGTCGCACAGGAGAGGATTAGATACACGGCTCAGTAGACTGTATCACACAGGATAGGATTAGATACACGGGTCAGCAGACAGTATACACAGGAGAGGATTAGATACACGGCTCAGCAGACGTATCACACAGGATAGGATTAGATACACGGCTCAGCAGACGTATCACACAGGATAGGATTAGATACAGATCAGCAGACATATCACACAGGATAGGATTAGATACACGGCTCAGCAGACAATATCACACAGGATAGGATTAGATACACGGCTCAGCAGACGTATCACACAGGATAGGATTAGATACACGGCTCAGCAGACAGTATCACACAGGGAAGGATTAGATACAGATCAGCAGACAGTATCACACAGGATAGGATTAGATACATGGCTCAACAGACAGTATCACACAGGATAGGATTAGATACACGGCTCAGCAGACAGTATCCCACAGGATAGGATTAGATACACGGCTCAGCAGACAGTATCACATAGGATAGGATTAGATACACGGCTCAGCAGACAGTATCACACAGGGAAGGATTAGATACAGATCAGCAGCCAGTATCACACAGGATAGGATTAGATACACGGCTCAGCAGACAGTATCACACAGGATAGGATTAGATACACGGCTCAGCAGACGTATCACACAGGATAGGATTAGATACATGGCTCAGCAGACAGTGTCACACAGGAGAGGATTA
The DNA here is from genome assembly GCF_046119375.1 of Phyllobates terribilis. NCBI lineage: Eukaryota > Metazoa > Chordata > Amphibia > Anura > Dendrobatidae > Phyllobates > Phyllobates terribilis. Next base: position 40,800,401 of record NW_027362761.1, on the reverse strand, counting down.
GATACACGGCTCAGTAGACAGTATCACACAGGATAGGATTAGATACACGGGTCGGCAGACAGTATCACACAGGATAGGATTAGATACACGGGTCGGCAGACAGTATCACACAGGATAGGATTAGATACACAGCTCAGCAGGCAGTATCACACAGGAGAGGATTAGATACACGGTTCAGTAGATAGTATCACACAGGATAGGATTAGATACACAGCTCAGCAGACAGTATCACACAGGAGAGGATTAGATACACGGCTCAGCAAACACTATCATACAGGATAGGATTAGATACACGGCTCAGCAGACATTATCACACAGGATAGGATTAGATACAGATCAGCAGACAGTATCACACAGGAAAGGATTAGATACATGGCTCAGCAGACAGTATCACACACAGTAGGATTAGATACACGGCTCAGCAGACAATATCACACAGGAGAGGATTAGATACACGGCAGGAGGGTGAGAGCCAGCGCAGAGAGACGACCAAGGGGGTCCTGATCAAGTGCACCCAAGTTATCTGAGAGTTGGCAGGATCACTTCCCTGGAGGACACAGGAGGACTTGGGTGGTTATAATCTGGCAGTTGTGACGCGCCCAGTGGATGGGGACGACTTGGCGCCCGGGCCTTGCTGTTTTGGTTTATGGGGATGTCGCGGTGGTCGGCTCCCGGGCCTGTACCCTGGGGTCACTCTTAAAATAAGTAAGGAAATGGTGGGGGAAAGGTGTATGGGATAGGAAAAGTTTGTGATGCCACCTGTGGTGTCTGGTGAGGATCACCAGCGCTGCTACAGTCCTCTGAGGCTGGTGGTCAGGCAGCTTAGTTGGTGCGGCTCCCCACAGGTGGAACGGGGCCTCAGGGCAGCGTAGGAGAGAGGATGCAGGACAGAGGGGACCCAGCCGGGTCTGAAGAAGAATAGGCACACACACGACAGTTCACTTCAGTACCTTTACTGGTGGTGTTTCAGGCACGATCCAGGGCACTGTAGGGTGAAGGGTGCATTTCAGGACTCTCCCCAGTGAGCGGGTGTGGGGCCTCCTGTTTCTTGCCTTTTCCTGATAAGTTTGTGACCTGCCTGGAGCTAGGCCTAACTTGGTCTCTGTCTTGCACCGGGTGACCTGGTGGTAGGGCGTTCTGTTGGAGATCATACTCCCTTGGTCTCTTGGGCCTCTGTGATTCCTGACCCTGGTATTACAGTCAGCTTTTGGTATTCCTGGGACATTTAGTTCGCCAGGGGTTCCGGTTGTTTCTGCTAGTCCTAGAGGTCCTTGCAGACTCGGACCCGGTGTCCGGTATATGGTTGTGGGGTGAGCTGGTTAAGCTCCTCTGCCCCCTATGTAGCTCTCTTACTCCACTTGCCTTCGGCCGCGCTCGGGGCCCTCACTAGGCTTCACACTGGCAGTAGGCCTCACTACTCTTCACCGCTCTTATGGCGTTGGCACCCCTTGGGCTCACTAGCCTGAGCTCCCTGAGTCTGAGCTGGACTGTCCTCCTCACTGGCTGCAGCAGACTGTAGACTGCATGCTCCAGGCTGTAGATTCCAGACTAGACTGCACTGCCTAGCTCCACCTTCCCTTTTTATATCCCTATTCGGGCTCCCTCTCGTGGTCTGAGGTGGAAGGTGGAGGTGTGTGAATGCTATGAGGGCCTCTTGTGGAGGAATCCGTCTATGCGCCCCTCCGGGATCTGTAGCACTAATGCGCAGCAGGACGCCACATTCCCCCCTAGCAAAGCTCAGTACTCCCGGACTGAAGTACTTTTTATAACAACAAAAACAACAACTCTTCCCTTTATGGGAGGCACTTTGCTTGAACGTTACATGTAAAACATTATAAATAATAAATATCTACATATATACAATAAGCAACCCCAGAATCCAAGTCTCTTTTGGTGAGGTTCCCCGATAGGATGTCCATCTCACAGGCAGAGTACTTGGTAGCTTGAGGGACCTGTCCCAAACCCTCCACGTAGGCCCTCGGGTGGCTGCAGGGCATGGCGATCCCGAGTTGGACCTCTGTTAGTGCCACACCAGACAGGTTTTTCTTCTGAGGTCACCTAAAGGGGCACTCCAGGGAGTGCAATTATTTACAAGAAGCAGTTTTTGGGCTGCATATAGTCCTCACCCACAAAGTTCTTGATGTACCCTTACGGGTAATTAGAGACAAACAAGAAAAGTGTCCATATCACTTAAATTGTCCACTGCAAGATAACACAAAGTAATAAGTACATACATGAAAATACACAATATAATACCCCAGGCGCAACTACACTGTGTTCCAAATTATTATCCAAATAATATTTTCTCAGATTTTCCCAAATTACCTATATGAATTGCAGGCATTGTAATTTTCCAGTCAAATAACTATTAGAGTACAATTGAAAGGTTTTTGTACAAACTGCCTATGATAACAATATATTTTTAAAAAAAACAAAAACTCAAACTGCACTCAAAATGCATGTTCCAAATTATTATGCACAGCAGAGTTTTCAACCTTTTCATTTTAATAAAGAACAAAAAAATGGTCATTTTTGAAATTATAAGCATTAGCAGGTTATTACAAACTGAAATCAAACCGTTTTCAACTCAAAACTTTATTCTAGGTGATGTTACATTTGCACATAGGACCGCTTGTTCGAAAGGAGCTTCTGAGCTCTCTCGTCCATTGAATTTGTCAGGTTTTGGATGGTTTCTGCTTTAATTGTTTTGCATGAGGACAGAATACCCTCCCAGAGCTGTTGCTTAGATGTGAACTGCCTCCCACCATCATAGACACTCCTTTTGATGATGCTCCAGAGGTTCTCAATGGGGTTGAGGTCAGGGGAGCATGGGTGCCACACCATAAGTTTGTCCCCTTTTATCCCCATAGCAGCCAGAGATGCAGATGTGTTATGTGCAGCATGAGACGGGGCATTATCATGCATGAAAATGATCTTGCTGCGGAATACACGGTTCTTCTTCTTGAACCATGGAAGGAAGTGCTGTTTGAGAAACTCAACATACATTATGGAGTTCATCTTTACCCCTTCAGGGATCCTAAAAGGGCCGACAATCTCTCTCCCCATGATTCCATCCCAAAACATTACTCCACCACCTCCTTGTTAGCGCCGTAGCCGTGTTTGCATGGGGTGTCCATCAACCAGCCATCCTCCACTCCATCCATCTGGACCATCGAGATCATTTCATGCATGATAATGCCCCGTCTCATGCTGCACATAACACATCTACATCTCTGGCTGCTATGGGCATAAAAGGGGACAAACTTATGGTGTGGCACCCATGCTCCCCTGACCTCAACCCCATTGAGAACCTCTGGAGCATCATCAAAAGGAGTGTCTATGATGGCGGGAAGCAGTTCACATCTAAGCAACAGCTCTGGGAGGGTATTCTGTCCTCATGCAAAACAATTAAAGCAGAAACCATCCAAAACCTGACAAATTCAATGGACGAGAGAGTTCAGAAGCTCCTTTCGAACAAGGGGTCCTATGTGCAAATGTAACATCACCTAGAATAAAGTTTTGAGTTGAAAACTGTTTTATTTCAGTTTGTAATAACCTGCTAATGCTTATAATTTCAAAAATGACCATTTTTCTTCTTCTTTATTAAAATGAAAAGGTTGAAAACTCTGCTGTGCATAATAATTTGGAACATGCATTTTGAGTGCAGTTTGAGTTTTTTATTTTTTTAAAAATATACTGTTATCATAGGCAGTTTGTAAAAAAACCTTTCAATTGTACTCTAATAGTTATTTGACTGGAAAATTACAATGATTGCAATTCATATAGGTAATTTGGGAAAATCTGAGAAAATATTATTTGTATAATAATTTGGAACACAGTGTATTTACACTGTCCTAATTTCCTTCTTTACTCTCTGTATCTGACAGGGGTCTGACCTCGTGTGCTACGTGTCGACCTACGTGGTACTGGGATGCGTGAGGCACTAGTGTTTGCACTACCTCCCATTCTGTCAGTTCTAAGTGTTGGGGAACTGCAGGGTTGCCTTAACCTCGCTACAGGACTGGCAAGTATACCATTGGCTGGGCCTTCTTGCTCTGCTCCAACCGGGGATCCTTCTTCCGGGGATTCTTCTTGAGCAGGCTCTTCTGCAGCACTTACAGGCTCTACTTGCTGTGGAGGGTCTTCTAGCTGTTGAAAGAAGTGGATCACAGGTATTATCACTGTTCCTCCTAGTTGAGGCCAATCTGCCGGGAAATCTCCTAATTCAGTGTGTATTACTGCTTCTTTAGGCTCCTCCGATATGGTGAGAGGCACTTCATCTTGGGGCTTTAGCAGGTCTGGGCACAACTTCAGATGGTCTCTAGATACCGTTGCAGTTATTATTCCTCCATCCTTAGTAATTAGACAGGTCTTCCTGTTACCAAATCTTGAATTTAACACAGTGTAGGGTTCTCTCTCCCACTGGTCATCAAGTTTGTGGTTTCTCCTTTTCCTCTTTAACAGCACTTCTCCTGGTGTGAAGGGTTCTGCGGGCGCACTTTTATTGTAGTGGGCTTCCTGCTTGTCCCTTACCCGAGTGAGACTGTCTTCGACACAGGCCTGTACTCTTCTGTACTGCTCCTGTCTGGTCGTGTCCCAGTCCTCAGTGGACATATCTGCTTCTGGTTCTACTACACTAAGCTCCAGGTACATGGGCAACTTTCCAGGTCTTGCACGCATGAGATATGCCGGAGTACAAATGGTGGAACTCACAGATATGTGGTTGTACAGATCTACCAGGTCAGGTAGTAGGTCTGGCCACTGATTTCTCTCCTCTAGTGGTATGGTCTTCAGCAGGTCGATGATGATGTTATTCATCTTTTCACAGAGACCGTTGGTTTGGGGGTGGTACGGTGTAGTTCTGATCTTTTTACACCCGTACAGATGGCAGAACTCCTTGAACAATTCGGCCTCAAAGGCTGAGCCTTGGTCTGTCAGCACCTGTTCAGGGTATCCATGGGGTCTGCAGAAATATGCTTGGAACATCTTTGCTGCTGTCTCTGCCGTCAGGTCTTTGACGGGGAGCGACCACCAGGAAATGTGAGTAGTGATCCACCATGGTCAGGGCATAGGAATATCCTGACCTGCTGGGTGACAGCTTGACATGATCCAGGGCCACGATCTCCAAGGGTCGAGTTGTCTTGATGGGTTGCAGGGGTGCCTTCTGGCTGCTGTAGTCTTTTCTTATGAGGCTACAGGGTCCACAATTCCGGCACCACCTCTCAATGGAACTGCGCATTCCTACCCAATAAAACCGACACTTCAGCAGGGTTTCTAGCTTCTTCCAGCCAAAGTGCCCTGCTTGATCGTGGTAGGCCTCCAACACCATCTGGATGTCTGTCTTGGGCACCACTATCTGCCATACCATCTCATGGGTTTTGGGGTTGACGTACCTCCGGCACAGCTTCTCTCTATAGATGAACAGCCGGCTCTTCTCATTCCACAGCTTCTTGGCTTGTAGAGACGAGTCCTTCTCCAGGGAGGAACCTTCCTGGGTTATCAGCTCCTTGATACGGCTGACAACCGGGTCGCTGTCCTGGGTCTCCTTCCAGCTGTGGTGAGGCAGGGGGTTTAACGTCTTACCACAATGCCTCCTGGAGGTTCGTTGTTCGTGGACCATCCCATTCCAATGAAAGGCAGGTAGTTCAATCTCCTCCAAGTCATCCACTTCTTCTTCAGTGTCTGACTGGTGAGGCATCCTGGACAGAGCATCGGCGTTGGCGTTCTTGCGGCCCGCCCGGTACTTAATAGTGAATTGGTAGTTTGACAGCCGAGCCATCCATCGTTGTTCCATGGCTCCTAGCTTGGCTGTTTCCAGTTGAGTCAAGGGGTTGTTATCAGTGAAGGCAGTGAACTTACTGGAGGCTAGATAGTGCTTGAACCGCTCGGTGATGGCGCAGACCAGGGCCACGAACTCCAACTTGAAGCTGCTATAGTTCTCTGGGTTCCTCTCGGTCAGGCGGAGCTTCCTGCTTGCATAGGCGATCACCTTCTCTTTGCCATTCTGCTTCTGACTCAGTACAGCTCCTAATCCTTCATTGCTGGCATCAGTGTACAGCAGGAACGGTTGGCTGTAGTCAGGATAGGCTAGGATCTCTTCGCCGGTCAGGATCTCCTTCATCACATTAAAGGATTCAGCTTGCTCCTTACCCCACTGGAACGGGGGATTTCTGCCAATGGGGGACTGTCCTACCAGGAGGTCGTGCAGAGGCGCCGCTTTCTTGGTATAGTCCTTCACAAACCTCCGGTAATACCCGACTAGTCCCAGGAACTGACATACCTCCTTGAGGCTCTTCGGCTCCGGCCATTTCTGGATGGCAGTGACCTTCTCCGGGTCTGGTGCTACTCCCTCTGGACTAACGATGTGCCCCAGGTACTGTTCCTTTCGCTTCAGCAGGTGGCACTTTGAGGGCTTCAGCTCCATCCCATACTGGGACAGCGACTCAAATACCTCCGCCAGGTGCTTCAAGTGGTCCTGATACGTATTGGAGTACACTATCACTTCGTCCAGGTATAGTAGTTGTAACATACCTGGCGGCGTCCTTGCAAAGTGGTCCATCTCCCACTGTGCAAGAGCGCGCACTTGATTTCCAGTCCAGACTATCACTCTGGCTTTCCTCCATGCTGTCTGCTTGCCTCTGTTTCTTCTGCTTAAGGGCGGCGCCCGAGCACTTCCTGCTTCTTGTAGCTGCTGCGGGCACACCCCTTGTGCGTCCTCAGCCTATTGCTGTCTGTCACCTGGTATTTAACCCAGCTCTTTCCTGGAATCCTTGCCTGAGCATTGTGTTCTGTCAGTTGGCTTCTTGTCACTGATGTGCCAGGTCCTGTCTATGTTTCCTGCCTTGCGGCATCAGTTCCCGTGTCTGAACTGTGTCCTGTCTGAACTATCTTCTAGCCTGTTGTCTTCTGCCTATCCTGGAGGCTGTATTTCCAAGCCAGTGTGAACACGCTCCTAGCCTGTTCTTTCTGCCTTCTCGGGGCAGCATACCTAGACCTGTTCCTGTATCTTGCCTGTTCCTGTCTGAACACGCTCCTAGCCTGTTCGTTCCGCCTTCTAGGGGCCGCATACCTAGAACCGCTCCTGTATCTTGCTGCTGTGTCTGTTCTTGTCTGAATACTCTCCTAGCCTGTTACCTGTTTTTCTTTATGCCCGTACCTTCCCTTTTCCTGCAGAATCTGATCCCGTACCTAACTCCTACTCGTTGTCCCTGTACTCCCGTTTGTGAGTTTAGAGTCCACTCGCTACTTCATTGCAAGTATCTTGTGTGTACCTGGTTCTGCCTCTCCCTTCCAGTCTGTTCCGTGTGAACAGAGCCCTGTCCTCTCTGCTCTGCCTTGCTCACCGCTCCGGCGGTTCTTGCCTGCTCTGCCTTGCTCACCGCTCCTGCGGTTTCTGCTCTGCTCTGCCTTGCTCAACGCTCCTGCGGTTTCTGCTCTGCTCTGCCTTGCTCAACGCTCCTGCGGTTTCTGCTCTGCTCTGCCTTGCTCACCGCTCCTGCGGTTTCCGCTCTGCTCTGACCCTTTGCTCGCCGCTCTGGCAGTCTCGCTCTGCTCTGACCCTTTGCTCGCCGCTCCGGCAGTCTCGCTCTGCTCTGACCCTTTGCTCGCTGCTCCGGCAGTCTCGCTCTTCTCTGACCCTTTGCTCGCTGCTCCGGCAGTCTCGCTCTTCTCTGACCCTTTGCTCGCTGCTCCGGCAGTCTCGCTCTGCTCTGACCCTTTGCTCGCTGCTCCGGCAGTCTCGCTCTGCTCTGACCCTTTGCTCGCTGCTCTGGCAGTCTCGCTCTGCTCTGATCCTTTGCTCGCTGCTCCGGCAGTCTCGCTCTGCTCTGACTCTTTGCTCGCTGCTCCGGCAGTCTCGCTCTGCTCTGACCCTTTGCTCACTGCTCCGGCAGTCTCGCTCTGCTCCTCTCGCTCACCGCTCCAGGCGGCCTTGTCCAGCTCTTCTCTCGCTCACCGCTCCAGGCGGTCTCGTCTTGTTCTGCTCTTGCTCGCCGCTCTGGGCGGCCTCACTCTGCTGTGTTTGTCCACCGCATCTGCGGTTCTGTTCCTGAGTCCCAGTCTGTACTGGGTCATATCCACTCGGTGCTCCAACCTGTCGTACCTGCCAGTACCTCCCTGCCTGCATACCAGTCGTGCTTACCAGCATCCGCCAGTCTGCATACCAGCCGTGCTTATACCCAGCAGTCTGTGTGCCAGCCTAACCTGCCTGTTCCTGTATTCCCCTGTGTGGGTCAACAGCCGTGTCCGGGGTCTGTCCTGGAGTAGCACCTGGTCCCTCTGCTCGGTTCCTCCTTGGTGCACTGGCGTTGTATGCCGTCGTGCGACCCTGGTCGGATCGGGTGGATACTTAGTTACGCCCCTCCAGGCATTCACTCTCTGGCACGGTCCAGTGGAATCACTACATATACACGCACACGCCACTCAGCCCGGGCGTGTGCATTACAGTAGTACAGTCTCGAAGTTGCGGTGTCCCAGGCAGCACTCCATCAATCTCTGGAACGTTCCGGGGGCATTGCAGAGTCCAAACGGCATACTATTGAACTCGCAGAGTCCCATCGGGGTGGTCCCGATCCTCCACAGCAGCAGCTACTTGCCAGTACCCACTAGTGAGGTCAAGAGTGGAGAAGTAATTTGCAGACTTCAAGGCAGCCAGGGATTCCTCTATACGTGGTAAAAGGTATGCATCTTTATGTGTAATGCGATTTACTTGTCTGTAATCTACACACATTCTCATGCTTCCGTCCTATTTCCTGACTAGAACTAGGGGAGCTGCCCAGGGGCTACAACTATCCCTTACTACCCCTGCCTTCTTCATGTCGTGCAACATCTCCTTCGCCTTCTGGTAGTGTGCTGGTGGTATAGGCCTGTAACGCTCTTTGATGGGTTGATGGTCACCTGGGGGGATATGGTGTTGAACCCCCTTAATCCTCCCAAAGTCAAGTGGGTGCTTACTGAATACCTGCGCGTATTCCTGAACCACCAGGTGTACACCCTGCTTCTGATGGGCAGGAGTGGTGTCTGTCCCAACATGGAGCTGTTCACACCAATCCTCCACCTGGGTTGTCGGGTCATTATCCTCTACTTCGTCTGGTGAAGTTAAGGACTCCGCTGTGTGTATGGAGTTATTATTTACTGTGTACAGTTTGGCAACAGTGGCATAGCGTGGTAATCTCACCTCATCCTCCCCATAGTTTAGGAGGTGTACGGGCACCCTCCCATTGCGTACATTCACTACCCCTCTGGCAGTCAAGAGTGTAGGCCTATGCTCGGAGCTAAGGGGCTCTACTACCGCCTGGTAGCTCCGTCCTTTGAGACCTATTGCTGCTCTACATCAAATCAGCATTTCACTCATCGGGGGAATCACAATGGGTACCGGGTCTGTCACCTGTACATTACCAATTTCACCGCCTGTTAGCTTTACCTGTTGTGTAGCTGGAACATAAGGGCTCGGATCTCTTTCTGCAGTGCCCTTCTTTGCCCTGGTCTGGCAGTGTCAGCTATCTGTTGGAGCAAGAACACAACTTCTCCCAAACAGTTAATAACAATGTTAGTGCCAAGTACCATATACAAGTTTGTATCATCAGGATTAGTCTCTACTACAATTAGTCCCTGGTCCTTCAGTTCCACTCTTCTCACCTTTACTGCCACATCCTTAACCCCATCTAGGTTAAGGGGGAGGTCGTTGGAGGCATAAACGGAAAGTTTTGGAGCTGGTGGGCTTAGGTCATCCATGGACCAGAACCTTTTGTAGAGGACATCAGGCATGATGGTTGCCTGAGATCCTGTGTCCAGCAGAGCGGGTGTCGCGATGCCGTCCAGCACGATGGACAGAAAGGTCTTCCTCCCACGAACCTGCTGTACCAGTCTGTTGGGCCTGGGGAGTCTACTCCTGGGTGTCGGCCCTCGGCCCCAGGGTTTTCTCGTTTAAAGGACAGCTCTGGACGGCGTGACCTGTCTTGTGGCAGCGGTGGCAGACAGGGTCCCTCTGCGGGCGGCGTTGGTCACTGATCCTCCCGGGGGGTAGCGCTGTCCTCCTCCTCCTTCTCATCCAGGGGACATCCTCAGGGCTGTCGGCTAGCAGGATCCTTCCTTCCTCCTCGGGCTCCGTCCGCAGCTGCAGGGCACTCAGTACTGGCTGTCCAGCTCACTAGGGGACGTTGCTGGAACCTTGGCTTCAGCAGCCACCGGGGAAAAAGTGGACGCTGCAGGCACTGGGGTGGCCCAACCCTGATAACATTGGATAGCAGTTGTTTCCAGGGGCTGCAGTTCTTTTATAGCCATGTCCTTAAGGGTGTCAAAGGTGGCATCTGGATGATCCAGGGACCACCAACGCACAGTCCTGCTCTCCTCTTGGGACCTCAGTCCCCGGATAAACTGTTCTTTCAGCATTTTATTTTCATTATCGATGCTGGTTGGCCTAGCCTGTTTCAGAGCTCTCAGGGCCCCTTGTAAACGCCAGGCATAGTCCCGAACACTGTCCTCCGGTTGCTGAGAGCAGTTGTAGAACCTCATCCGGAGGTCTGTCTCAGAACGATTCTCAAAGACAATCTGTAACTTTTTAAAGATTGGGGACCCTGACTCCTGGTCTGCGGCCGACCAGGTTTCTACATCTCGCTCTGCAGCACCGGTCAATTGTCCTAATAGAACAGCGGCTCTTTGCTTGCCTGTCATAGAGTATATGTCCAGGATACCGCATATTTTCCTATTAAATCCAGACAGGGTATCTGGTTTACCGCTGTACTGGGGGAGCCACTTCGCTCCAGTGATGTACGGTAGAGCCATGGGAATGACAGGGGTTACAAGCCCTGCTGGTGGAGCGGCTGCTTCGGCCTGCTCGTCGCCGAGCGCGGGTTGATCATCAGAGCGGTTAACCTGTACTCCGGCGTTGTGCTGTTCTTCGGACATTCTGGCGCCCCCCTAGCGAACCCTGGCCTACCTTCTCTTCTTTTCTTCCGGTAGGCCGCAGCTCCGCAGGTGACGGTCTTCCTTCAGGACCTTGCGTCGCTTGCGTCCTACGTCAGAGCGTTCACCGGGCTGCTTCCAGGACCTGGCGCTTCCTGGTTTGACATCGAGGGGTGGGGTGTGGTTGGGGCTTCGCGTGCTTCAGCAGGTACGCCTCTCAGTTTCCCGCGGTTACGCCCTTCTTCCCGCTCAGCGGCACAACAATGGCGGCAATCTTCGCCACAGTGAAATACACAGTTTTGATTAAAGGCGCACAGTACCTGGTGGCAACGGGCACAACACTCTGTCATTGCAGCAGGCACGGAATCCTGTTCTTGAAGCCAGGAAGAGATGACGCGCCCAGGGGATGGGGACAACTCGGCGCCCAGGCCTTGCTGTTTTGGTTTATGGGGATGTCGCGGTGGTCGGCTCCCGGGCCCGTACCCTGGGGTCACTCTTAAAAAAAGCAAGGAAATGGTGGGGGAAAGGTGTATGGGATAGGGAAAGTTTGTGACGCCACCTGTGGTGTCTGGTGAGGATCACCAGCGCTGCTACAGTCCTCTGAGGCCCGTGGTCAGGCAGCTTAGTTGGTGCGGCTCCCCACAGGTGGAGCAGGGCCTCAAGGCAGCATAGGAGAGGGGATGCAGGACAGAGGGGACCCAGCCGGGTCGGAAGAAGACTAGGCACACACACGACAGTTCTCTTCAGTATCTTTACTGGTGGTGTTTCAGGCACAATCCAGGGCACTGTAGGGTGAAGGGTGCATTTCAGGACTCTCCCCAGTGAGCGGGTGTGGGGCCTCCTGTTTCTTGCATTTTCCTGATAAGTTTGTGACCTGCCTGGAGCTAGGCCTAACTTGGTCTCTGTCTTGCACCGGCTGACCTGGTGGTAGGGCCTTCTGTTGGAGATCACACTCCCTGGTCTCTTGGGCCTCTGTGATTCCTGACCCTGGTATTACAGTCAGCTTTTGGTATTCCTGGGACATATAGGTCGCCAGGGGTTCCGGTTGTTTCTGCTAGTCCTAGAGGTCCTTGCAGACTCGGACCCGGTGTCCGGTACTCTTCACCGCTCTTACGGCATCGGCATGCCTTTGGCTCACTAACCTGAGCTCCCTGAGTCTGAGCTGGACTGTCCTCCTCACTGGCTGCAGCAGACTGTAGACTGCATGCTCCAGGCTGTAGATTCCAGACTAGACTGAACTGCCTAGCTCCACCTTCCCTTTTTATATCCCTATCCGGGCTCCCTCTGGTGGTCTGAGGCGGAAGGTGGAGGTGTGTGAATGCTATGAGGGCCTTTTGTGGAGGAATTCGTCTATGCACCCCTCCGGGATCTGTGGTACTAATGCGCAGAAGGGCGCCACAGTTGTAACTTGGAGTATCTTGATAACTGTGAGTAAACACTTGAAGACGGTGTGTCCTTGACTTAATGGCTGAATCACCTGCCTTGCACTACACCAACAACAAAGCTACCTCTTTAACTGCCCTGGAGCTTAGCTCTGCCTATGGAGAGCAGAACCATCTCTACTGCTTCACCAACAGCACCAGTGGATCTGAACAGCAGCGACTGCCATCTATAGCCGCATACCGCAGGTGGCGTCACAAAACTTTATCCCCAAAACTTTATTCCCCTTTTCTTTAATAGTTGACTGCCCTGGGCCACGGACTGGGTCACTGCCGCTGTGACTACCCCAAATAGAACTGACCGGCCCGGCTACCGAGTACCCCTCGGCCATAGGGGGCGCATCAACTTTGGCGTCACGAACAGGATGTACCGACCGGTTGCATCGAGTCTCGTGCGCCTATAGACTGTGCTGGTTACCGAGTAGTGGCGCCTGCCCCAGAAGAACGGGCGCCATTATATGTGTGCTAAAGGACGAAGCGAAGTCTCCCATCGTGGGCCGGGTTCCGGAATGGCGCCAAAAACGGAGTCCGCCCCATGCACCTGCGGCCATATACTTGGACTTGTCCATCAGTCTGGGGGCGCAACCCTCTGCTGTGGCTGACAGCAAGCTGGAGTGGAACCGCCCCCGAAAGGAGAGAGGAGAAGAAAAACCTTGGAGACAGGGCAGGGCCACAGGCGGAGGAGTCAGAATGCACCCGGCCGGCGTCATGGAAAGAGGTGATCACCAGACTCCTGCCCGTGGCCTGCAGGCAGAAGACTCCCCCCTTAACCTGGAGTGCGTCCTGAGTCAACTACCCACGGAGGACATGGGGTTCCTGCGCACCGAGGTGCAGGAGCTGGGCCGGCGGATGTAGGAGGCCCAAAAGGTCGCAGTCCCACGGTGGAAGGACAAGCTGCTGGAAAAGTTCACCCGGCAACGGTCAAGGCCCAGTCCTGCCACCAGCACCCCAGCCCCGGCGGGGCCTGTCCTGAGCCCAGAGGAGACGCGCAGCACCGGAGCAACAGCAAGCGCAGGTAACAGCTGCGCCTCTGCCCTGGGCACCGACGACACCCTCCTAGGCCCCCTAGAGGAACCATCTGCCCCTGCACCCAGCTGGGTGTACGGGCACGCAAGGTGGGACTGGTCCGCACGGGTTGAGGACCAACAAAAAGCTCCCTTAGTGCCTACGCCAGTGCCCCGGGTTGCCTGCGCCATAGGAGAGGAGTACAGGTGGGACAACCTGGAGGGTGACCTCATGGGATTCCTCAGGGAGACCCAAGCGGAGGCCCTGCTGAGGGAGGAGTATGGCCGGCGACAACTCTGGAAGCTAGAGGCGGAGTGGTGAGAACGTCGGGTCCAGTGGGAGGCGATGGAGGCCCGTAATATGCAGGCCAAGACCTGGGCCCACAAAGCCAGGCCCACCAAGCAGAGTACCCGCGCGGAAAGTACCGTGGTAAAATTCGACCTCGAAGGAGGTTGGGGCTTTATCCGGGAGCCTCAGGTAGCCACGGACCTGTTCGTCAACTGGCTTGACGTGGAGTCCCACCTACAACAGGGACACCCGGGATGGGATCTGTATCCTGGTGACCGAGTCACTTACACCCGTCACCGTGGAGAACGTGGGTGGTTTGTCCAAAATGTACACAGAGTGGAAGAGGAGGAGGACGTACCCCTGCCATTAGAAGCTGATAGCCCGGCAGGGTCAGCTAATGGTGACCATACGCTACCCCGGGGGGAGCACCACCACTGAACTAAGTTGACTATCAGAGAAAAAAAAGTGTATATAGTTACCCGGAAGGGTATTAGTATCAGTACTGTGTGAAAAAAAAAGAAAAAAATGTTTAAAGAACAGTTTTATAATACCCGGTTAAGCGAGAAAGGACACTGTGGTTGTGGACGCTGAACAGCCCGAACTTTTATTGTAAAAAGTTAGCACTTCTTAAGGTGTTTCTTGTTGGTTTTATAGACCATTGAACAAAAACACGTTTGGCGTGGCCGAAGACGTGGTCCAACGAGTGGATCAGCTATGCCCTGCAGCCACGCCCAGGGCCTAAGTTGGTTTTTTTTGTGGACGGGTCCCCCACATTGCACTTACACCTGTTATGTTCTGCTACCAGAGCTAAGGAAAGAGAGGAGATCTGTCCCTACGATAGAACTCAGCTTAATCCCTACGATGTAACAGGGGACCTGATCCTGCGATCAGACCTGCTAAAGTCCTAAGCTAGTCTGTACGGAGACCTATAGATGTGGGGAAGGAATCCCTACAAGTACTAAGGACTGGGAGGAAAATGGGACACCTCCTAACAGAAATAGTAGCAGACAGACGAACAAACAAAATATATAGAACATAGAGGTCCGTAGACCAAGCAAACTAACAGAGTTAGATACAGAGCACAGGCTAGCTAGAAAGTAGATATACAATGAAGTCCAGCAAAGCCAGAAGGGCGGAGCAGGACTAAATAGGCCAAACAAGGTCATGTGACCAACAATAGAAAAAACCTAAGAGCAAGGTTCTAACAGTACCCCCTCTTCTAAGAGGATCCTCCGGATCCCCTAGGACCAGGCTTATCAGGAAATCTCCTGTCGTTTCCTATCAAAGTAGTCTTTAGATTTTCTGTTGGCCTCCTGAAGATTACCACGCACATCCGTCCAAACTCTCTCCAAATCACCGGAAAAATTCTCCTCCTCAGGCACGGCAGATCCCAACTTGGAGAACGACCCAAACGACGGATGTCTCCCAGAACAACAAAAAAAAGGCGAACAACCAGCAGAAGAAGATGTATGATTGTTCAGAGCAAATTCAGCAAGTGGCAGAAACTCAGACCACCCCTCTTGATTGTCTGCCACAAAACAACGCAAGAACTGCTCAACATCCTGGTTTTTCCTTTCTGTCTGGCCATTAGATTCAGGATGATATCCGGACGAGAACGACAAATGAACTCCCAACCTGTCACAAAAGGCACGCCAAAAATGAGCCACGAACTGAGGACCCCTATCAGAAACAATGTCAGTAGGAACGCCATGAAGTCTGACAATTTCCATGACAAAGGCCTTAGCGAGAGTTTTAGCGCAGGGCAGTTTGACGAAGGGAACCAAGTGACACATCTTGCTAAAACGGTCCACGACCACCCAGATGACAGTAAAACCCTCAGAGGGGGGGAGGTCAGTTATAAAGTCCATAGTCAAATGTGTCCAAGGAGCACTGGGAACCTCCAAAGGACAAAGCAACCCCGCAGCAGGAGTATGTGAGGACTTAGATCTAGCACATATAGTACATTGATGCACCCACTTAATGACTTCCTTCTGCCATCCAGGCCACCAAAAACTGCGACCCATCAGTCTCTTGGTCTCAGAGATTCCGGGATGACCTGCCAACCGAGATTCGTGACACTCAACAAACAAATCTCTCCTAAAGGTCCCAGGCACAAACAACCTCCCATGAGGAGTGTTAGATGGGGCATTCTCCTGTGCTTTAAGAATCTCATCTTCCAAAACGGAGTCCAAAGCAGCTATCACAACACCTTCTTGTAAAATGTTCTCCTCTTTCTCAGCACCGACTATGGGAGAAAAACTGCGAGACAAGGCATCCGCCTTAACATTCTTAGTACCAGGGATGTAAGTAACGGAGAAATTAAACCGCGAGAAAAACAGTGCCCACCTAGCCTGACGGGCATTCAGGCGCTTGGCAGCATCAAGATATATCAGATTTTTATGATCCGTAAGAACCTGAACGGGAAATTCCGCACCTTCCAAGAAGTGGCGCCAGTGTTCAAATGCGAGTTTAATAGCCAATAATTCCCGATTACCAATATCGTAATTCAGTTCAGTCTCCGAAAATTTTTTTGAAAAAAAGGCACAGGGATGTAATCCATCCCCGTTATCCTGAGACAATACTGCGCCAACCCCCACAGAGGAAGCATCAACCTCAACCAAAAACGGCTTAGTCACATCAGGCTGCATAAGGATGGGAGCAGAGGTGAACCTCTCCTTGAGATACACAAAAGCTTCAATGGCCTCAGAAGACCACTGAACCGCATCAGCACCTTTCCTGGTGAGATCGGTCAGAGGTTTGACAATACTAGAAAATTTTTTTATGAATTTTCTGTAATAATTGGCAAAACCTAAAAACCTCTGTATCGATTTCAAACCAATAGGCCTAGGCCATTCCTGTACAGCTTGAACTTTAACCGGGTCCATCTCAAAACCTTCGCTGGAGATAATGTAGCCCAAAAAACTAATTCTCTGTACAGCGAACTCACATTTCTCCAGCTTAGCAAAAAGCGAATTGTCCATTAATAACTGTAATACCTCACGTACGCTCCGCCAATGAGACTCCAAATCCGGCGAATAAATCAAAATGTCATCCAAATACACAACCACATTTTTGCCGATCAAAGGTCTAAGGATGTCATTAATAAGATTCTGAAAAAATGCAGGAGCATTAGTAAGACCAAAAGGCATAACCAGATTCTCAAAATGACCCACAGGAGTGTTAAAAGCAGTCTTCCATTCGTCACCCTCCTTCATGCGCAACAGATTGTATGCCCCCTTAAGGTCAATTTTAGAGAACCACTTGGCCCCCATTAACTGGTTAAACAGATCAGGAATCAATGGCAGTGGGTAAGGATTGCGTACAGTAATTTTGTTAATCTCACGAAAATCCAGACAAGGACGTAAACCGCCGTCCTTTTTTTTTACAAAAAAAAATCCAACCGCCACAGGAGACTTAGAGGGCCTAATGTGACCGGCGGCCAAACTTGTCTGTATGTATTCCTCCAAAGCCTTTCTCTCAGGAATAGTAAGGTTAAATAAACGACTTTTAGGAAGAGTCGCTCCAGGGACAAATTCAATAGAACAATCATAGTCTCTATGGGGAGGCAAAACCTGCGATTCCTTCTCAGAAAAAACTCTCCAAAAATCCTGAATAGGAACAGGCAATTCTCCCCTATCCAAAGCTGCAATACGCCCGTTACAACACTTGTCATAACATTTATGGCTCCAGGATTTAATTTCACTGGTAGACCAATCCAGTACAGGATTGTGAAATTTTAACCAGGGCAATCCCAATATTACTGGAGAAGGCAAGTTATTCAACACTACCAAATCCAATTTCTCATGGTGAACACCATTAATAGTGAGAGGAAATTCACAGACCTTGAGAGGAATATTCTTCAAAGGGGAACCATCCACAGAAACCACAGCAATGGGGGATGATAAAAGTTCGGGTTTTAAATTGAGTCTTTCCAAGAATCCCCCATCAATAACATTCAGAGTAGACCCACAATCAACAAACACCCGAAATTCCATTAATTTTTCCTGAGCAATCATGGAAGCAGCTAAAAATACACCCGTGGAATTTAAACAGGCAATACGGGCATGACTGACCATTTTTTTTTTCTTTCTTGATACGAAGCTCACAGTCTTTAATCAAATGACCAGATTTTCCGCAATAGAAACACAAGCCTTCAGAAAATCTGCGATCTTTTTCTTGAGAGCGAGGTGCCATCACTCCAATCTCCATCGATTCACCACTGTTAGTACACACATTCTCATAACCAGAAACTGACAAAGCAGAGGATTTGCTCTCATTAACCCTTGCACGCAGTCTCCTATCCACCCGTATAGCTAATTGCATAGCCTGTTGCAAATCTTCAGGTGTAGGATAAGCAATTAGCAGGTCTTTAACCCTTTCACTGAGCCCAGCAAGAAATAGACTTTTCAGAGCAGAATCGTTCCACCCTGTTTGAGTAGACCATCGACGGAAATGAGTACAATATTTTTCCACGTTACCTGATCCCTGTCTCAAACGTCTTAACTCAGTCTCAGCTGATGAGACACGGTCAGGATCATCATATAATAGTCCCAAAGCAGAAAAAAAACTATCCACTGAACTGAAGCATGTATCACTAGGTTGCAAAGAAAAGGCCCACTCCTGAGGCTCTTTGCGCAAAAGTGACATTATAAACCCTACGCGCTGGGAATCATCCCCAGAGGACTTGGGTCTCAAACGAAAATACAATAAGCAAGCATTTTTAAATGAAAAAAATTCTCGGTGTTCACCAAAAAATAAATCCGGCAAACGTACCTTAGGCTCCAAGAAATGTGCTCCAGGACAGTTACTCACGTGCTGACGGAGCTCAGTCACCTCCAAAGAGAGTCCCTGCAGTTGTTTAGCCAAATCCAGAACCGACACCATGATGGAACAGAAAAAATCTTTCCTTAGAGCATTTGCTGGGCTGGACTTACTGTTATGTTCTGCTACCAGAGCTAAGGAAAGAGAGGAGATCTGTCCCTACGATAGAACTCAGCTTAATCCCTGCGATGTAACAGGGAACCTGATCCTGCGATCAGACCTGCTAAAGTCCTAAGCTAGTCTGTACGGAGACCTATAGATGTGGGGAAGGAATCCCTACAAGTACTAAGGACTGGGAGGAAAATGGGACACCTCCTAACAGAAATAGTAGCAGACAGACGAACAAACAAAATATATAGAACATAGAGGTCCGTAGACCAAGCAAACTAACAGAGTTAGATACAGAGCACAGGCTAGCTAGAAAGTAGATATACAATGAAGTCCAGCAAAGCCAGAAGGGCGGAGCAGGACTAAATAGGCCAAACAAGGTCATGTGACCAACAATAGAAAAAACCTAAGAGCAAGGTTCTAACAACACCAGTGAGATGGACACCCTGATAAGGATCTCACTACAGCCTGCTGGACTTGCTTGAAAAAGTGATAAAATGTTTTATATTTGAAAAAAGTGTTATTTAAAGTGATTTTATATTGTTTTATATATAATGTTTAAGAAAAAGTGCCTCCCATAAAGGGAAGAAAAAGTTATCTATTTACTGTTTTATCCAGAAAAGCATTGTAAAATCTTGCATGTCTTAAATTCTTGTTCTGTACTCTGTTCCAGCCCGCGGGACGTGCTGTGTTTAATGGGGGGGGGGATATGGCGCCCCTGCGGGTCCAGTTGCTACAGAGGTACTGCATCTCAGCCAAAGGTGTGGAACCCCACTCTCAGGTAAGGAGGGAGCACTACACGGGACCCAAACACTCACATCCAACACTACTAGGGTTGAGCGAGTATGTTTTGTCCGAGTATGCTCGGGCCGAGCTCCGAGTATTTACAGCTGCTCGGTGATATGGTTGAATCGCTCCCGTGTGCATGATTTGCAACTGTTTGGCAGTTTAAGGTCACTGAGTTTCCACTTACTATGAATATGGAACATCAGGAGCAGATTGACTTATTTGTACTTGCTAAGTTGCCTTGCCCGGTTGTCCTGGGGTTGCCCTGGTGAAAAGTGCATAATCCTTTGATGGACTGGTCGTCTGGTTCCATAAGATCCTGGGTCAGGGGTGTTATGGTAAGTGTTGTAATGTTCACATTGCGGCTGTTGTGAAGGGGGAGTTACCTGAACCCATTCAGGATTTTTGGAGGGTTTTTTCGGAGATGGAGTCGAAAGCTTTACCATCTCATAGAGATTACGATTGCGCTATTGACTTCGTCCCTGATGATAAGCTCCCTAAGAGTCGGTTGTTTAATCTGACAATTCCCGAGAGGGAGGCTTTAAAGGAGTAACTTCAGACTAGTTTAGCTGGAGGTCACATAAGACCCTCTAAATCTCCTGTGGTGGTTGGGTTCTTTTTTGTCAAAAAGAAGGATGGTGGTCTTAGGCCATATCTGGATTTTCGGGAGATTAATAAGATCACTGTGCGCAATCCTTAGTCGTTACCACTTATTCCGGATTTGTTTAACCAATTGACCGGAGCTAAACGGTTTTCTAAGATTGACCTTCATGGGGCATATAATTTGCTGCGGGTGAAGGACGGAGATGAATGGAAGACAGCTTTTAACACCCTGGAAGGTCATTTTGAGTGTTTGGTGATGCCTTTTGGGCCTACTAACGCTCCTGCATTTTTTCAAAATTTCATCAATGACATTCTGAGACCCTTGATCGGTTGAAGTGTTATTGTTTATCTGGATGACATTTTGATTTATTCATTGGATCTTGAGTCTCATTGGCAGAGAGTCCGCGAAGTTCTTCAGATACTGAGAGATAACACACTCTTTGCTAAATTGGAGAAGTGTCAGTTTGCTGTCCAGAAAATTAGTTTTTTGGGTTACTTTGTCTCTTGTGATGGTTTTGAGATGGACCCAGTGAAAGTTCAGGCTGTGCTGGAGTGGCCGAGGCCTGAGGGTTTGAAGTCCGTACAGAGGTTTTTGGGGTTTGCCAATTATTACAGGAAATTCATAAAGAATTTCTCTGTCATCGCTAAACCCATTACTGATCTGACCAAGAAGGGTGCTAATACAGTCCAATGGTCCACTGAGGCTATTGAAGCTTTTGAGTATCTCAAGGAGAGGTTCAGCTCTGCTCCTGTTCTTATCCAGACGAATGAGACCAAGCCATTTTTGGTTGAGGTGGATGCCTCATTTATAGCCGTAGGGGCAGTTCTGTCCCAGGAGGGTGAGGAAGGGGTGCATCCCTGTGCTTTCTTTTCAAAAAAAATTTCTGAGACAGAGCTCAACTATGATGTTAGGAATCGTGAGTTGTTGGCTATTAAACTCACGTTCGAGCATTGACGACATTTTTTGGAGGGGGCTCGACATCCTATACGGGTTTTCACTGATCATAAGAATTTGGTTTATCTAGACGCAGCTAAACATTTGAATGCCTGTCAGGCTAGGTGGGCACTGTTTTTTGCCCGGTTCAATTTTTCCATAACCTTTGTCCCGGGGACAAAGAATGTTAAGGCTGACGCTTTGTCTCGTAGTTTCTCTCCAGTGGTGAATGCTGAGAGGGAGGAGTGTATTTTGCAGAGAGGGGTGGTGGTGGCTGCATTGGATTCTGAGTTGGAGAATAGCATCCTAGGAGCTCAGAATGCGGCACCAACTAACACTCCATGTGGTAAATAGTTTGTGCCTAGAGCCTTGAGGAGAGCGTTATTTGTTGAATGTCATGAGTCTCAGTTGGCAGGTCACCCAGGGATTTCGGAAACTAGGAAGTCTATCGGTTGGAGTTTCTGGTGGCCAGGGTGGCAAAGGGAAGTCATCAAGTGGGTGCGTCAGTGTTCTGTGTGCGTTAGGTCGAAGGCCTCTCACACTCTGGCTGTGGGGTTGCTGTGCCCCTTAGAAGTTCCTAGTTCACCATGGACGCACCTTGCCATGGATTTTATCACCGATCTGCCTTTATCGGAGGGTTTTTCTGTTATCTGGGTTGTGGACCGGTTTAGTAAAATATGTCATCTGGTTCCGTTAAACAAGTTACCTTGCGCCAAGACTCTTGCTAAGGCTTTTGTGAAGGAGATCGTCAGGCTCCATGGTGTTCCCACGGAGATTGTTTCCGATAGAGGACCACAGTTTATGGCTCGCTTTTGGCGTGCTTTTTGTGACAGATTGAAAATTCATTTGTCATTCTCAGCGGGGTATCATCCAGAGTCCAATGGACAGACTGAAAGGAAGACCCAGGATGTCGAGCAGTTTTTGAGATGTTTTGTGGCAGACAATCAGGAAATGTGGTCTGAATTTCTACCACTTGCGGAGTTTGCCCTTAATAATCGTACTTCTTACTTGGCTGGTTGTTCTCCTTTTTTGTTGTACTGGCAGGTATCCATCTTTTGGTCCATTTTCTAAAGTTGGGGCTGCTGTACCGGAGGAGGACAATTTTTCCGGTGATTTGGAGAGGGTTTGGACCAGTGTACGCCTGAACCTTAAAGAGGCTAACAGGAGATCAAAAAGGTATTTTGACAAAAAAAGAAAGGAGTCCTTGCTTGCTGTTCGTGATATGGTTTGGTTGTCCTCTAGGAATCTTCGTTTGAAAATTCCTTCTAAAAAACTGGGGATTAAATTTGTGGGTCCTTTCAAAGTGGTTCAGATTGTCAACTCGGCAGCGGTGAGGTTGGGCATTCCTTCGTCCTGGAGGATTAATTCTGTGTTTCATGTGTCGTTACTTAAGAAGGCAGACACGCCTGATAAGCAGGCCTTGTTAGTTCTTTCTGCTTAGGACAATTGATATCCTGGGACTTCTTGTTCCACCAGTTTCGTTCCCTTTAATCTTCGTTTCTGCAACTAACTTTTCTGTTAGGAGGTCTCCTGTTTTTGCTCCCAGTCCTTAGATCTTTTAGGGACCCCTTTCCCCTTCCTTCAGGTCTTCTTTTGAGTTCAGTGCAGGAGTGTCGGTGGGGCTATTCACAATGAATAGGGCACCCACCCCAGCGTAGGGTTTAAGCTGAGTCTCAGTGCAGGGAAAGCTTTTCCCTCCTATTCCTTAGTTCTTAGTTGCAGTACATAACAGTCACTAGGCTCCCGGAGTCCAAGAGGCTCGATGTCCATTGACGTTCACCTGGCACAGATGGGGCTCGCCAGTTGGACCTACGGGGTCCATGGTGTAGACTGTCCTAGCATACATAGATGACCTGCAGTTGTACCTGCAGTCCTTGGATTCAACAGTCAGGGGGCAGTTGGCAGCCACATGTCCTGGCCCTTGGCATCGCCAGCATCTAATAGCTGTGGCACCACTAGTCCTGGAGGCCAATTTAGGGGAAGCTGGACTCCTGCCACCCTCACTCCAGGGTTCCCCCCTCAGTGTGTCAGTGTGGGCTTGGTTCTGACTGTCCCCAGCAGAGGGACATGACCCCCTTCCAGGCTCCTGGGCTTGCAGGGGCCGACGGGTTACCCGCAGTGGGGTTGAGTCCCGTACAAAGTACTGGGTGGCTGTATACCGCTTGATCAGGCTATCCACCTGGTCTAGGTTACCCGGGTCCCCTTGCCCCACCCAACGCTGTATGGCTGCTGGCAGAGTTTGCACCAGCCGGTCCACCACCACCCTCTCTCCCATTTGGGCTGGGCTCAAGGTCTCAGGATGGAGCCACTTTTTTACCAACTGTAATAAGTCATATGCCTGAGACCTAGCGGGTCGGGACTCCGCAAAGGACCACTGGTACACGCGTTGTGCCCACACATATGTGTTAACCCCCAGTCGGGCAAGGATCTCACCTTTCACTTCCATTAGTTCAAGGCATCCTCCCGGATGAGGTCAAAGTATGCCTTCTGGGCATCTCCCATCAGGAATGGGGCAACAACCTCAGCCCACTGAGCAATTGGCAAGCTCTCTCACTCCGCTGTGCATTCAAACACGGTGATGAAAGCTTCCATGTCGTCCTCAGGACTTATCTTCCTCAGTGCTGACCTGACTTTGTCCTTGGCCTCAAAACGAATCGGAGCTGTGGGCTTCTCTCGCAGGGCCGCAATCTGCTGCAAAATCAGTTCGTTCATTTTCTGCTGCTGTTGATACAGTAGCTGCTGCTGCTGATTGTGCTGTTGTTACAGTTGCTGCTGCTACTGCTGCTGGGTGAGTACCTATTAGTGTTGAGCCACCCCCATAGTGTTCGGATTCGGTTCGGTTCGTCGAACACCGGTATGTTCGCCGAACTGTTCGTCGAACGATTCGTCAAACACCGTCAAACACCGTTAAAACCAATGGCAGGCAAACAAAAACACATAGAAACACATAGAAAACACCTAGAAAACACCTTCAAAGGTGTCCTAAAGCTGACAAACTGCTCAGAAGACACAACTAACACATGGAAAAGTGACAAGTACATATAGTCATGCGAAAAGAAAAGAGGTGGAGGAGTAAAAGGAGGAGGAGACACAGATATAGGCATGTGATGCCCTTCTAAAATCAAGAAAGGCTGGAGTAAAAATCTAAAATCAGCCTACCAACACCCAGACGTCGTGACAAGAAAATTAAAAAAAAGAAATATCTTTAGGTATAATGGCGGTTCCATTCAGAACACTTTCCTTACAAGACATAGTGGTATCCCGGTTGGGAGTCGTGCCAAAAACGGAACCCAATACATTCGGACTAATCCACCATTTGTCATATCCAAGGGGCAGGTCAGTAAACGACAACATCGACGCGGAACCAAGTACAGTAGTATATACTGTACATCCTTTGACAAGGCAATCAGGCGGGTCAAGAAGTTGGGAAGGGGCACCCTAATGGCCAAAACAGACATTGAGGGGGCGTTCCGGTTACTTACTACCTGTGCCTCCGAATAGTGTCCGCCTATTGGGCTGCTTCTGGGAAGGAGCATACTATATAGATCGCTGTTTGCCCATGGGGTGCTCCAGATCCTGCTCAGTATTTGAGGCTGTCGCGCCCAAGGGATGGGGATGACTCGTTTCCCGGGCCTTGTTGTCTGGTCTTGGGGATGTCGCGGTAGTCGGCTCCCGGGGCCATACCCTGGGCCTCTCTTTTAAAAGGGTGGATAATTATATAAAAGTTTGTGACGCCACCTGTGGTGTCTGGTGAGGATCACCAGCGCTGCGGCATCCCACTGAGGCCGGTGTTAAGGCAGCTTGGGTGATATAGCTCCCCACAGGTGGAGCTAGGCCTCAGGGCAGCGTAGGAGAAGGGATATAAGGATGCAGGACAGATGGGACCCAGCCGGGTCAGAGCAAGAACAGGGACAGACACGATAGTCACTTCAGTACCTTTTACTGATGTTATCCAAGGCACAAACCGGAGCACTGTAGGGTGAAGGGTGCATATCAGGATCCTCCCCAGTGAGCGGGTGTAGGGCCTCCTGTTTCTGGCCTTTGTGTAGTAAGTTTCTGACCTGCCTGGAGCTAGGCCTAACTTTATCTCTGTCCTGCACCGGCTGACTTTGTGGTAGGGCCTTCTCTTGGTGTACACACTCCCAACTTGCGGGGCCTCCGTGACTCCTGGCTCTGTTACGTATCAGCTCTTGGGTGATCCTGGGACCTGAAGTCTTCCAGGGGTCTCCGGTGGTCTGTACAGGGGGATATATGGCCCTGTAGACGCGGACCCGGTTTCCGGTATATGCTTCCTGGGGTGAGCTTGTACAGCTCCTCTGCCCCCAATGCTACTCACTCCTCTAGCCTTTGGCCTCGAGGCCCTCACTAGGTTATACACACTAGCGGCAGCTTGCCGCGCTTCACCGCTCTTATGGCGTCGGCATGCCTTGGGCTCACTAACCTGAGCTCCCTCTGGACTGAGCTCCACTGCAGGCTGACCTCTCTCAGACTTCTCAGCTGCAGGAACCCCGTTCTCTGGACTGAGCTCGACTCTGTATTCAGACCTGTACTTGCTGAACTCTCCAGAGGAACCACTCTGCCTAGCTCCACCTTCCCTATTTATATCCCAAAAGGGCTCCCTCTGGTGGTCTGAGGTGGAAGGTGGAGGTGTGTGTATGCTGTGAGGGCCTCTTGTGGAGGAATCCGTTCATGCACCCCTCTAGGATCTGTGGCACTCATGCACAGCAGGGGCGCCACATTCCCCCCTAGCAAAGCTCAGCACTCCCGGGCTGAAGCACATTTTGAATAAACATGAACAATAACAATCTTCCCTTTATGGGAGGCACATTCTTAAACGTTGCATATAACATTATAAACAACAAATATATACATATATACCATAACCCCAGAATTTAAGTCTCTTCTGGTGAGGTTCCCCGAAAGGATGTCCATCTCACAGGGCAGAGTACTTGGTAGCTTGAGGGACCTGTCCCAAACCCTCAACATAGGCCCTGGGGTGGCTGCAGGGCATGAAGATCCCGAGCTGGACCTCCAGGAGAGCCACTCCAGACAGGTTTTACTTCTGAGGTCACCTAGAGGGGCACTCCAGGGAGTGCAATTATTTACAAGAAGCAGTTTTTGGGCTGCACACAGTCCTCAGCCACAGAGTTCTTTATGTAACAAAGGAAGTGTCCGTTTCACTTAAATTGTCCATTATAAAGAAAAACACATATTAATACATACATATTCATAAAAATACTCTATATAATTCAGTACAATACGATACTATGCTATATAATAGTCGGGCGTAGATCGTCCATGGACCAGAACCTTCTGTAGAGGACGTCTGGCATGATCGTTACCTGAGATCCTGTGTCTAGCACAGCATGTGTCGGGATGCCGTCCAGCACAATGGACAGGAAAGGTCTTCCTCCCACGAACCTGCTGTACCAGTCTGAGGGGCCTGGGGAATTTACTCCTGGGTGTCGGCCCTCGGCCCCAGGGTTTTCTCGTTTAAAGGACAGCTCTGGATGGTGTGGCTGGACTTGTGGCAGCGGTGGCAGACAGGGTCCCTCGTTGGCCGACGTTGGTCGCTGATCCTCCCAGGGGGTGGCGTTGTCCTCTTCCTCCTTCTCATCCAGGGGACATCCTCAGGACTGTCGGCTAGCAGGATCCTTCCTTCTTCCTCGGGCTCCATCCGCAGCTGCAGGGCACTCTGTACAGTGGTCAGGGTTTTGCTCAACTGACGCACTTCAGAGCGCAGGCTGTCCAGCTCACTAGGGTACGTTGCTTGCACCTTGGCTTCAGCAGCCACCGGGGAAAAGGTGGAGGCTGCAGGCACTGGGGTGGCCCCACCCTGGTAACATTGGATAGCAGTTGTTTCCAGGGGCTGCAGTCCTTTTATAGACATGTCCTTAAGGGTGTCAAAGGTGGCATCTGGATGATCCAGGGACCTCCAATGCACACTCCTGCTCTCCTCTTGGGACCTCAGTCCCCGGATAAAATGTTCTTTCAGCATTTTATTTTCATCATTGATGCTGGTTGGATTAACCTGTTTCAGAGCCCGCAGGGCCCCTTGTAGACGCCAGGCATAGTCCCGAACACTGTCCTCCGGTTGCTGAGAGCAGTTGTAGAACCTCATCCGGAGGTCTGTCTCAGTACGATTTTCAAAGACAGTCTGTAACTTTTTAAAGATTGCGGACACTGACTCCTGGTCTGCGGCCGACCAGGTTTCTACTTCTCGTTCCGCAGCATCGGTCAATTGTCCTAACACAACAGCGGCTGTTTGCTTGCCTGTCATAGAGTACATGTCCAGTATTCCGCATATTTGCCATTTAAATCCAGACAGGGTATCTGGTTTGCCGCTGTACTGGGGGAGCCACTTCACTCCAGGGATGTACGGTAGGGCCATGGGTATGACAGGGGTTACAGGCCCTGCTGGTGGAGCGGCTGCTTCAGCCTGCTCGGCAACGAGCTCGGGTTGAACATCAGGGCCGTTAACCGGTATTCCGGCGTGGTGCTGCTCTTCGGACATTCTGACACCCACCTAGCGAACCGTGGCCTACCTCCTTTTCTTTTCTTCCGGTAGGCCGCAGCTCCGCAGGTGACGGTCTTCTTCAGGACCTTGCGTCGCTTGTGTCCTTCGTCAGAGCGTTCAGCGACGCTCCTTCCAGGATCTAGCGCTTCCTGGTTTGACGTCGAGGCGTGGGGCGTGTCCAGGGCTTCGCGCGCTTTTGCAGGTACGCCTCTCAGTTTCCCGCGGTTACGCCCTTCTTCCCGCTCAGCGGCCCAACAATAGCGGCAATCTTCGCAACAGTTAAATACACAGTTTTTTTGAGTAAATGCGCACAGTACCCTGTGGCAATGGGCATAACACTCCGTCGTTGCAGCGGGCACGGAATCCTGTTCGTGACGCCAGGAAAGAGAGATGTCGCACCCAGGGGATGGGGATGACTCGGCGCCCGGGCCATGTTGTCTGGTCTTGGGGATGTCGCGGTAGTCGGCTCCCGGGGCCGTACCCTGGGCCTCTCTTTTAAAAGGGTGGATAATTATATAAAAGTTTGTGACGCTACCTGTGGTGCCTTGTGAGGATCACCAGCGCTGCGGCAGCCCACTGAGGCCGGTGTTAAGGCAGCTTGGGTGATATAGCTCCCCACAGGTGGAGCTAGGCCTCAGGGCAGCGTAGGAGAAGGGATGTAAGGATGCAGGACAGATGGGACCCAGCCGGGTCAGAGCAAGAACAGGGACAGACACGATAGTCACTTCAGTACCTTTTACTGATGTTATCCAAGGCACAATCCGGAGCACTGTAGGGTGAAGGGTTCATATCAGGATCCTCCCCAGTGAGTGGGTGTAGGGTCTCCTGTTTCTAGCCTTTGTGTAGTAAGTTTCTGACCTGCCTGGAGCTAGGCATAACTTTGTCTCTGTCCTGCACCAGCTGACTTTGTGGTAGGGCCTTCTCTTGGTTTACACACTCCCAACTTGCGGGTCCTCCGTGACTCCTGGCTCTGTTACGTATCAGCTCTTGGGTGATCCTGGGACCTGAAGTCTTCCAGGGGTCTCCGGTTGTCTCTACAGGGGGATATACTTCCCTATAGACGCGGACCCGGTGTCCGGTATATGCTTCCTGGGGTGAGCTTGTACAGCTCCTCTGCCCCCAATGCTACTCACTCCTCTAGCTCGAGGCCCTCACTAGGCTATATACACTAGCGGCAGCTTGCCGCGCTTCACCGCTCTTATGGCGTCGGCACACCTTGGGCTCACTATCCTGAGCTCCCTCTGGACTGAGCTCCACTGCAGGCTGACCTCTCTCAGGCTTCTCAGCTGCAGGAACCCCGTTCTCTGGACTGAGCTCGACTCTGTATTCAGACCTGTACTTGCTGAACTCTCCAGAGGAACCACTCTGCCTAGCTCCACCTTCCCTATTTATATCTCTAACGGGCTCCCTCTGGTGGTCTGAGGTGGAAGGTGGAGGTGTGTGTATGCTGTGAGGGCCTCTTGTGGAGGAATCCGTTCATGCACCCCTCTAGGATCTGTGGCACTCATGCATAGCAGGGGCGCCACAAGGCGTTTAGTCGCTTCCTCGAATGGGTCGTCATGGACGTTTCTAAGGGGGCACATATTATCCATTACCTCGACGACTTCTTATGCCTGGACCCAAAATATTCGCCACAGTGTGAATACATGCGGTAGTCCACCTGTGAGAAGGAGAGAGCTGGAGGGAGAGCGGACACCACAGAGCCGAGGGGTTAGATAGAGAACGGAAGAAGGAAAGAGGGCGAGTGAGGTAAGGGAGTACGGTGGAAGGTCAACCTGAGCTTCCCTACGTTCCTGTTGGGCGGGGAACAACCCTGGGAAGAAAAGCCGCTTGCGCATTCCTTTGAGGTTACGGGCGCGAGCGGGCATAAGGACTACGCTGGAGTGCGAAGCCGACATGACCAGGCTGTTAATGCTTGTGCGACCTCCGTGTCGCCGGGTTTGTGCCAGAGCCATGGTGGACCCTGACGGCCAGCCCCCCTCTCCCAATACTGGTGCCTGTCCGCTGGTGGGTCGAGACACCCCGCGGTGGAGGCAGGTCTAAGCTCTGTAATTTGAATGAGTACACTTTAAATCCTTTTACAAGGATCTATTGGAGGGCAAGTCTGCTGCCAGCAGCCGCAGAAACAGGAAGAGGAGGAGCTTAACGTGTGCAGGAGCTGTGTGTGTTTGGAGTGTGCTCTCCAAAGAACCAGGAAGGAGGCCCACGTCCTGCCTCTCTACTCCCCAGGGAGAGGCAGGGATTCCCAGGGGGGGCTCATGGCGGCACCTGCTCCTGCCCCCCGATCTGCACCTGCGGGGGGCAGGGAGCCATCTTCATCGGCTGAGGAAGGTGTTAGGAGGTCGGCTAGACTTAAGAGCATGGATTCCCCTGGTCCAGCTCTCAAGGAAGGATCGCAGCCGCAGAAAGGATCCCAACCACAGCCAGGTAAGGGGCGTGCATCTGCCCCTAAAATGACTACCAGTGTGACGGTTGGGGGGTTTGGTTGTGTGGCCTTAAAAAGGAATTGGGGAACCATGGATTCTCGGGACACTGTGGAAACTTTCACTGCCCGCATCTCCTACATGTTTAAAATCTATGGAGAGACGGGTAGGGACATAACTCGTTTGCAAGAGGAAATCAAAATGGAAAAAGCAAAGTGGGATGGTCGCAGCTCTGCAGGTGGGAAGAATACCCAGGGTGTAGCTGTCAGGGTGCAAGCCCTGAGGGAGAAAAGGGAGGCCTTAATAGCCCTCCAGGAGGAAATCCTGAAAAACGCAGGACCTTTTATGGAGAAGCTCCAGAATGACCGGCGTTTCGCCAGCATGGGGAAACCAAGTCAGGACAGTGGTAATGAGAATGCAGCGCTTGGCGCTCAGGCTGGTGCTGCCTCACCTAGCTGTACAAGGTCTCGGGAGAGATCACCCCATGGCATGACTGTCAGTGAGGTCCCCCCTGGCAGTAGCACCCGGCACGGTCCTGCTGTCATATGTGGTTCGGCTGTGCGGCCCGGATCGGTCGTTGCGCGGGGCTCTGCTTTGCAGGGCTCTGATGCTCCGAGCGGTCTGTGTGCTCTGCAAAGCTCTGCCACACAGCATGTTTCAGCTGCGGTGCAGGACTGTGCCACTTTGCAAAAAAGGGGAAAAAAAAGTGGTTTCTGTTGCTGTGCATGATTCTAGTGCGCTGGGCTCTGTTGTTCCACAGCACTCAACTGTTTCACCAGGCTCTATTGCTCCTCCCAAATCAGCCGGCAGCATTACTGCATGCAATGAACTGAGCAGCATCAATCTTGGGTGTGTTCCACCTAGCAGCGATCAGGTCCTGCCCCCAGGAGGTTCAGTCAGTGGTGTCCAGCCAAGTGGGGAGGAGCAAGGGCTTGACTCTACCTGCAGCATGGAGGTGAGCCAAGATGGCGGCAAAACTACAGAGGTTGTTGTGGAGAGGTCAGTGAGTACGGCCTTGGCAGATGATTGTTCACTGAGACCGAGGCAGGAGCCTGTTTCCATGTCGGACGCCGGGGGTGAACTTGACGTTAGTGAGGAAGATTACGAGTCAAGTGGATCTGAGGGCCTGTTAAAGGCTATCAAGCAGCAGGAATCCCCTATGGATCTGACAGGGTTTTCTCTTGATGATGATATGCCAGCAGAGGAGGTGAAAGGAAAACCCAAGAGGAGAAATGGAAGGGGAAAAAACTCCGGTGCTGCACGGGAAATGGTGAGTTTTAAATATATAAGCATGCCTGATGTGCCCGCTATTTCCCGTGTAAACTCCGCTGGGCAGCAGCCGGCTCTGTCAGTGAGTGCAGGCTGTGGGTCAGGCGGGGAGAGCAGGAAGGAGGGCGTGAGTGGTGAAGCTGCCGTCTCTGCGGTTCACAGCAGGGGTGGTGGTACAGCGGTTTTGGTAAAAATACCAGACATTGAGAATATGGCGGAGTTTTCTGCTCTTCCCCTTGTATCTAAGCCGGTCGTCGCTGGGGGTACGGGGGGAGGGGCAGAGAAGCATGCTGCTGCGACAGGGGCACAGCATGCCAAAATGGGCGAGATGGTCATGGCCCCTGGGGCCGAAGGGGTGGTTGGTATTTCTGTCACCCAGGGTAACGGAGGGCCCGTTGAGGTAAATAAAGTGACTGTGGTGGCAGCTGATAAGGAGATAGTTACAAATAATGTTGTAAATAGTGAGCATGCTGGGGCCCTACCTGATCCTGTTGATGTAAGTGTGGAGGGGGGTGTGTGTGGGGGGGGGGGGTGGGTGTGTGGAGGTTGTGGATGGAGGAGAGATGGAGGTGGTAATGGCTGATGGGGGGACGAATGGGGTGAGTGGTGAGGTGGAAGTGAGTGTGGGGGGTGTAAAAAGTGGTGTGGTTGGTGAGAGTTCCACTGCCCCCCCAGTGGTAGGGGTCAGGCCCCAAGGGCGTAGCTATGCTGGGGCTGTTTTGGTTGGGTTTGGTGGTGTGTCTGAGTCTTTGTCTGGGGAGCTCGGCGATGGTGACTTGCAACGGCGTCTTTTGGAGGCCCTGAAAAGGGGTGAGGAAAGCTTTATTGTGGGGTATTGGGTGGTTGACCTGTCTTTTTGAACATAGAGGCATGGATTATCAGCCTTCCAAGAAAAAGGTGCAGGGACGGTGTGGTCTCTGTCGACACCAGGGCAGGGTGGTGCCCATAAAAGTGTGGTCCTTTTTCGGTGGGTGAGCGATGATGCGTGTCCCCCTAGGGACAAGGTGGCGGAGCTCCTCCTGAAGATGGGTTTCAAGGCGGAGAACATCTATGCCTTAATCCAACCTTTCGGCACCACCTACTTTGATATCAGTTTCGCGAGACCAGAGGACATGGAGCTTTTCTGGTCTCAGTACGAGCTGACTCATAGTCGCCCTGAATGGCGGGGGTTCTCAGTGCAAGCGATCTCCCGTCAGAACGCGGTTAAGAAAGTGACCGTATTAACATGTAACGAGTCACTTTCTTGTGTGGACATCATGACCTGGATAAGCAGGTTCGGGGATGTAGTCAAGATCCCCTAAAAAAATCTGGATCGTTTCGACATTTGATCTGGGGCCTGGACCTTTATGATTAAGTTAAAGGTTTCGGGTAATACCGTTACGCACATCCCTTCCTCAACATTTTTAGGGAGGGATAGGATCATGATCTTTTACCAGGGGCAGCCGAAGGTCTGCCACAAGTGCGGTAGTCCCTCACATTTTAGCGCAGGGTGCAAGGTGGTGAAGTGCGCTTTATGTGGGGTCTTGGTCACCTTGCTGCAACTTGTGGTGACATTAGGTGTAACCTGTGTGGGGATCTTGGTCATCCGTACAGCCGCTGTCCACGCTCCTTTGCCAATGTGGTCCTGAATTCGGTGGGTTTGACCCGTGGCAAGGGGTCCAATCCTGCTGGTGAAGGGACTAGCGGAGGTTGGAGGAGCAAGAGACCAGTGAAGAGCAGACAGCCGGGCCCCTCTAGGGTGAGGCGGCAGGAGAGACGGCAGGAGGGGCACCAGGGTGGGGGGGTGGAGGGCTGATGACCCTGCCCATAATCCTGGTGTAAGTAGATCTGTGGCTGAGGTCTCGAGCAGTGAGCTGGACGAGGAAGTGGAGAGACTCAATAGAGAGGAAGATGCCGAGGCCTCGCGTTCCTCATGTAGTGAAGATCTCAATGAAGACGCGAAGGAATGGCTAGATGCAAAACATAAAAAGCGTAACGGGAAAAAGAAGGCTAAAATCAAATCGGCAAGGGGGCCTCGGGGCTCATCCTTGGAATGGGACCCCCTGGGGACACCAGCTGAGACCCAGACGCAGTTGCTGGAGGAGGGCTCAATCGCCCCGTCCCTGGTGGACCTCATCAACTGGTATCACGTCTTATGTGACATCTCTACTTCCTCTTCAGATGGGGAGGAGGAGGACCTGGTGCCGGGTGTGGCAGGTGTGGTGGCAGGGACTTTAGAGGGCGCCGGGCCTTCTTCACTGGGGGTGGAAAGTAAGCCCTCAGGGGAGGAGGCTGCGCCGAGCTCTTCAGACAAAGGGGTGCGAAAGGAGGGGATGGATGTGTCTGTATGTTTGAAGCCAGTTGGTTCTACTGAAGAGGTTTCAGTGTCGCAAGGGCGTGGGAAAAAGGTTGCTGTCAAACCCAATCACCCATGATGGCGGCACTCACCCCGTTGACGCTGGCAACCATTAATGTTGCCAGCATAAAGTCAGATGCGGCTAGGTTTACAGCCTTTGATTTTCTCGGTCGACTTGACACCGACATTTTATTTTTGCAGGAGACCAGGTTATCAGATCTGACGTCTTTGCGTAAAGAAAGAAGGGAATGGTCGCATGGGCCTTCCTACTGGTCTCTTGTGGCTGAGCCATATAGCGGGGTGGCGGTTCTTTTTAAAACCGCAGATGTACAATGCCGACGGGTTATTGAGTTGGAAATGGGGAGGTGCTTGATCTTGGATGTGCTCATGAAGGGACAAGAGGTTCGGCTCATAAACATCTATGGTCCAAAGTCCAAATGGGATCGTAAAAGTCTTTTTATGAGGATTAAACCCTTTCTGTTTTCTAGCCGGCAGGTGGTCTTTGGAGAGGACTTCAACAATGTCTCGAGGCCCCAGGACAGAAGAGGTTCCAGAGACCGGCTGGCTTACGACAGCGTCGCGTTAAATAGTATAGTTAATGAGGCTCGCCTGGTGGATGTCCA
Organism: Phyllobates terribilis; assembly: GCF_046119375.1. NCBI lineage: Eukaryota > Metazoa > Chordata > Amphibia > Anura > Dendrobatidae > Phyllobates > Phyllobates terribilis. The sequence continues at coordinate 40,766,348 of NW_027362761.1, read as the reverse complement.
CATCAGGAATAACCCAGGCCACGTGGGGTTCACGTACTTTAGAGGAAGTCAGACTAGATCTAGAAAAGATAGGTTTTATTTAAAGGAGGAGGCTGTTTCCTCACCATTATCGGTGGTGGAGGTAGAATTCTCCGATCATTGTTTGATTTTGTTTTCTTTGAACGTCACAGAGACCCCTCGGATGGGAAGAGGCGTGTGGAAGCTCAGTTCATCACTCCTTCAGGATTCAGCTGTAAGACGGTCCTTTGAGGATTTTCTTCAGAGCCAGGTACCGTTGTTGGGCCTTTGTAGCACTAAGTCGGAGTGGTGGGAGATATTTAAACACCGGGCAGCAAGATTCTTCCGCCAGCTCTCGAACCTCAGAAGCTTGAACAGGGAGTGCCTGTATCAGAGCCTGAGGAGGAAACTCGAGTGTCTTGTCTCGGCTGGGGGTGACCGTGAGGAGATCTCCAGAGTGAAATCCTTACTGAAGAGGTGTCAGTATGATAGGCACACATCTTTAGTTTTTGAGAGGGATTTCGGGAAATACCGCTCGCCTGATCCCTACAGAAACTGTAAGATGTCAGTGAATAGTAAGGTTGTGGTAGGTCTGAAGGATGGTATCAGGGATCTTGGAAGTCGTCAGATCTTATTACTCACATCTCTTGGGGAGGAAGGAACTGGATCGTGACAGGGTGTCGGCTTTTCTGGCTGAGACCATTCCTGAGTCAGGAGTAGACCCCTCGCTTGGTGTTTTGGAAGATGTGATCAAAGAAGAGGAAGTGAGACTGGCGATTGATGGGCTTCGGCTCAAAAACTCGCCAGGTCCGGATGGCTTAACATCTGAGTTTTATAAGACCTTTAAGTACTCCTTGGTCCCCTTGTTGACTCGGGTGTTTAATGAGTGTCTGTCCTCGGGCTCTTTACTGAGATCAATGAGGAGGTCTGCTTTGATCCTTCTTTCAAAGGGTAAGGACCCGTCACATATTGAGAACTGGCGTCCCATAGCACTTCTCAATGTTGACAGGAAGGTCCTGGCTAAGGTGCTTTTTAATAGGTTGGTGAAATTTGCGCCACGTCTCCTTTCGGAGGCCCAGCACTGCTGTATTCCGGGCCGTAGCACTTTTAGTGCGGTTCTTGGTGTCCGAGAAGCGGTGGAGCGCGGCAGGGCAGGCCTTTGGAAGGGGTTTATGCTGTCCCTGGATCAGGCTAAGGCTTATGATCGAGTTGATCATGGGTACCTTTGGTCTACTCTTCTGAGGTACGGTCTGCCAGGCGGTTTTGGAGCAGAGAGCTTTCCGCTGGTGAATGGTTGGGTTGAGCAGCCTTTTGAGGTGGGTTCCGGTGTTCGCCAAGGTTGTCCTCTTAGTCCTTTACTGTACTTGTTCACGATTGATCCTTTTGTTAGAAGGGTGGATCGTGGATCGTTGGTGGGGATAGAGATGGGTGGCTCGGGGGCACGGGAGGCCACTCTGAAGGTAGTGGCCTACGCTGATGATGTCACTTTCTTTGTCTCCTCGGAGGAGGAGGTTGGGGTGGTGATGTCAGAGGTGGAGTGCTACTCGGAAGTATCCAGGTCCAAGGTCAATGAGGATAAGTGTGAGAGTCTCTGATTGGGAGGGGGAGACCCTGGTTTTGGTCTCCCGGACACCCTTCCGGAGCCCCAAGAGTATGCCAGAGTCTTGGAAGTTGACTTTGGCCAGGGTGATTATGCCTCCGGAAACTGGGATGGTAGGCTCGCTTGTGCCTCTCGGAAAGTGGACAAATGGAAGGGTTGGTCTCTGACCCTGAGGGAAAGGGTGAACTTGTGTAATGCCTTCCTGCTCCCTTTGTTAATTTATCTGGGTACTGTCTGCATCTTGCCAGAGCCTTTCTGGACGCGGGTTTATAGCCTGTTCTTTCAACTGTTATGGGGGAATAGGTTGAACATAGTCAAGCGAGAGGTTACTTACCATACGAGGAGACTAGGGGGTTGAATATGGTCAACCCTGTGGTGTTTCTAGTGAACACCTTTTTGAAAACAAACATTTAGAACCTCTGGAAAGAGAGGGCTCCTCCGTGGGTATTCTCCTGCAGGGGGTGGTTTCGGCCCTTCATCCAGGAATGGGAGACAGGGGCGCGTGAAGGATCTCCGCGTGCCTCATGGTTATCTCCCAGCTTATGTTACCCCGGTTTTGAAGACAATACGTCGGTAAGGATTGGGGGTGTGGGAGATGAGAACTCTGTCAAGGAAACTTCTTGATGAGAGGGTCTTGTCAACACACCTCCAAAAACCTCTGGCCCTCAGGGACTGCCCAAGTGGGGATCTGGAGGTAGAGTTAAGGCTTTTAAATTCAAGTAGAATCCCCTTGAAGTTTTTTGACTTGACTTGGCGCTGTTTCCATGGTAAGCTATATGTGAGGGACAACCTGAAGTACAGGAATTCTGAGGACAGGAATTGTCCTCGGGAGGATTGTGCAGACTACTGTTGAGCGAGCATGCTCGACACTGCTCGGTACTCGCCCGAGCATCACGCTACTCGGGATGTTCGGCGAGCACCGAGCATTTCCGGGTTACTCGGGCGGGAGCTCGGGTTTCCGCCCTGCATGTTTGGCGCTCTTTACAGAGCTAATGAACATGCAGGGATTGCCAGCCAGTCACTGTAATGCCGCAGCCATGTTGTTTGTGGGCATTACAGTGATTGGCTGGCCACACAGCGTCACCTCGAGTATTTAAAACCGGGGGCCGCCATTTTGGACACAGTCGCTCCGGATCAGACAGTGTAGGGACAGCGCTGCTGATTTAGGGAGAGATATATCCTGCGAAATAGTTAGTGTAGGGTCTGTAAAGGCTTCAGATCAAACAAACAGTCATTCTCAGGACTAATATCCATCCCAGATATCAGGCAGGCAGGCAGGCTGTATAGGAGATGCAGTGGTTATACCAGCAAATGCTGCATTACAGTCCTGTGTGCTCCTGTTGCTGAAATTGCTGGACTTAGCTCCAGGTCTCGGGGGCCAGGAAAAATCCTTTTTTTTTTTTCATCTAAATCCTCTTTTTTTTTTTCCTCCTTCACACTGTACAGATACCCACCCGTCTTATTAACCTTTCAGGCAGTCATTGCCAACAAGTACTAGAAATGAACATTTTATTTACAATTATTTAATCTGCCCAATTACTTTTGGTCCCTTTAAAAACAGGGTGGCACATGTTAAGGAGCTGAAATTCCTAAACCCTTCATCCAATTTTAATGTGAATACCCTCAAATGGAAGCTGAAAGTCTGAACTTCAACTGCATCTGAATTGTTTTGTTTAAAATTCATCATGGTAATGTCTAGAACCAAAATTAGAAAACTGTTGTCTCTGTCTAAATATATATGGACCTAACTGTATATAGTGGTGGCCAAAAGTATTGGCACCCCTGCAATTCTGTCAGATAATACTCAGTTTCTTCTTGAAAATGATTGCAATCACAAATTCTTTGGTATTATTATCTTCATTTAATTTGTCTTCAATGAAAAAACACAAAAAGAATTGTCCTAAAGCCAAATTGGATATAATTCCACACCAAACCTAAAAAAGGGGGTGGATAAAAGTATTGTCACTGTTTGAAAAATCATGTGATGCTTCTCTAATTCGTGTAACTAACAGCACCTGTAACTTACCTGTGGCATCTAACAGGTGTTGACAATAACTAAATCACACTTGCAGCCAGTTAACATGGATTAAAGTTGACTCAACCTCTGTCCTGTGTCCTTGTGTGTACCACATTGAGCATGGAGAAAAGAAAGAAGACCAAAGAACTGTCTGTGGACTTGAGAAACCAAATTGTGAGGAAGCATGAGCAATCTCAAGGCTACAAGTCCATCTCCAAAGACCTGAATGTTCCTGTGTCTTCCGTGCGCAGTGTCATCAAGAAGTTTAAAGCCCATGGCACTGTGGCTAACCTCTCTAGATGTGGACGGAAAAGAAAAATTGACGAGAGATTTCAACGCAAGATTGTGCGGATGGTGGATAAAGAACCTCGACTAATATCCAAACAAGTTCAAGCTGCCCTGCAGTCCGAGGGTACAACAGTGTCAACCCGTACTATCCGTCGGCGTCTGAATGAAAAGGGACTGTATGGTAGGATACTCAGGAAGACCTCACTTCTTACTCCGAGACATAAAAAAGCCAGGCTGGAGTTTGCCAAAACTTACCTGAAAAAGCCTAAAACATTTTGGAAGAATGTTCTCTGGTCAGATGAGACAAAAGTAGAGCTTTTTGGGAAAAAGCATCAACATAGAGTGTACAGGAAAAAAAAGAGGCATTCAAAGAAAAGAACACGGTCCCTACAGTCAAACATGGCGGAGGTTCCCTGATGTTTTGGGGTTGCTCTGCTGCCTCTGGCACTGGACTGCTTGACCGTGTGCATGGCATTATGAAGTCTGAAGACTACCAACAAATTTTGCAGCATAATGTAGGGCCCAGTGTGAGAAAGCTGGGTCTCCCTCAGAGGTCATGGGTCTTCCAGCAGGACAATGACCCAAAACACACTTCCAAAAGCACTATAAAATGGTTTGAGAGAAAGCACTGGTGACTTCTAAGGTGGCCAGCAATGAGTCCAGACCTGAATCCCATAGAACACCTGTGGAGAGATCTCAAAATGGCAGTTTTGAGAAGGCCCCCTTCAAATATCAGGGACCTGGAGCAGTTTGCCAAAGAAGAATGGTCTACAATTCCAGCAGAGCATTGTAAGAAACTCATTGATGGTTACCGGAAGCGGTTGTTCGCAGTTATTTTGGCTAAGGTTGTGCAACCAAGAATTGGGCTGAGGGTGCCAATACTTTTGTCTTGCCCATTTTTAGAGTTTTGTGTGAAATGATCAATGATTTGATTTTTGCTTCATTCTCTTTTGTGTTTTTTCCTTGCAAGCAAATTAAATAAAGATAATAATACCAAAGAATTTGTGATTGCAATCATTTTCAGGAAGAAACTGAGTATTATCTGACAGAATTGCAGGGGTGCCAATACTTTTGGCCACCACTGTATATATTTAAAAAAGTCTGGTATACTATACACCAGTAAATTATAACTGTGGTTTTGCTGTTCCACGGTAAAAAATCTCTATTAACCTGCTTTTGGCATTTTTTGCCGTAAAAAATAAATAGTATCGCCTGATTGTTCAGACACAAATATATCTGTTGAAAATAGTCTGCTGTAGGCCCGAGAAATACAAGTGTGGTTTTGCAGTTCCACGGTTCAAACCTCTGTATTATCCACTTTTGGGCCATTTGTATCTAAAAAAAACAGTTTGAGTGTGTCGCTCACTGTTCAGCCGCAAATATATATATATCTTAAAAAGTCTGGCATACATACACCAGTAAATTATAACTGTGGTTTTGCTGTTCCACGGTAAGAAATCTATTATTCAGCTTTTGGTATTTTTTCCGTAAAGAAAAACAGTAATATTTTCTCCCTGATTGTTCAGATTGTTTAAAAGAGTCGGGTGTAGGCCAGAGAAATAGAACTGTGGTTTTCCTCTTCCACGGTTCTAATCTACTTTTTATTACCCTTTTTCCATTGATAGTGCGAGTGTAAGCTATTTAACTTACTTTACAATGGGCAAGGCGCGTGGCAAGGGATGTGGAAGTGGACGTTCTGGTGATGGTGCGTGCAGAGGACGGGGCCGTGGCCAAGGTGAAAATGTGCCACAAACAACAGCCACATCTTCTCGCTCCCACTTCTTGACCGAATTACTAGGGAAGCACAGAACAACACCAGTATTGTGAACTGATCAGTGTGAACAGGTTATTAATTGGATAGCAGATAATACTTCCAGTTACCTGGGTACCACCACCTCCGGCCTGTCTTCCACACGGTCGACTCTTAGTAGCCGTGAGTCTTGACCGCATACTCCTCCTCACCCTGATGCTCCTTCCTCCCACCATGCCAAGTATCGTCAGACAGCAACTGATCCCACACTTGGACACTCTGAAGTGCGGTTCACTGGTCCATTTCCAGATTTGTGCCCGTCGCCTGCTCCGCTTGAAGTGGTGGAAGAGGAGATCCCATGTAGCGATGCCCAAATATTTGAACAGCCACGGCCACAGGAAGTCGACGCTGGCAATTTGTCACAAGAGGTGGACGATGACGAGACACAGTTGCCAGGAAGTGAGAAGGAGGATCGTGGTGCGCAAGTGGAAGAGGAGGAGGAGGTGGTGGATGATCTAGTAACTGACCAAACGTGGCAGGAGGACATGCAGAGTGAGGCCAGGAGCACACAGGGGGAGGGAGGCAGATTACCCCAACAGGCAGGAAGAAGCAGTGTGGTGGCCGCAGACAGAAGGCGGGCAACCGTTTCCCGTAACACCAGCACGAAGGACGTTGGCAGTACAACCGGTAGGTCTTCCAGAGTCTGGAATTTTTTTAAAGACTCTGCTGATAACCCCAAAAAGGCCATTTGTACCACCTGCCATGCCAGCATCAGCAGGGGTGACAAAACTACCAGCCTGACCACCACCAGCATGATCAGGCACATGGCAGCAAAGCACCCGACTTTGTGGGCCGAACCCCAGGGTCCACGACCAGTGTCAGCGGGTGTCACCACTGCTTCTTCCACTGTTGTGCGTGCAATAGAACCCCTGTTGTGTGTACAAGGCAATCCCCTGTCCATACTGCTTGCAAAGATGCCCCCTCCTCTCAGTCTTCACTTGTTATGGCAGTTTCTCAAGAAACAGCATCAACGTCCATGTCCACGTCCCACCGCAGCGTTCAATTGTCCATATCCTAGACCTTTGAACGAAAGCGGAAATTCGCAGCTAACGCCCCACAGGCCACAGTCCTAAATTCGCACATTTCACGACTGCTTGCGTTGGAAATGCTGCCTTTTAGGCTGGTGGAGACGGAATCCTTCCGCAACCTTATGGCGGTGGCCGTCCCTCGGTACTCGGTCCCCAGCCGACACTATTTTGCCCGGTGTGCCATCCCCGCACTACACAAGCACGTGTCCCAAAACATCTGCCGTGTCCTCAACAACGCAGTTACTGGGAGAGTCCACCTGACAACGGACACGTGGACAAGTGCTTGTGGCCAGGGATGGTACATCTCCCTGACGGCACACTGGGTAAACATAGTGGAAGCTGGGACCCAGTCGGACCTTGGGACGGAACACATCCTCCCCACACGAAGGATTGCGGGCCCTATGTCAGTCAGAGTTGCCCCCACAGTGTACAGCTCCTGCGCATCATCCTCCTCCTCCTCCTCCTCATGTTCAGCCTCCATCTCAGATATCACCACATCAGTTACAAGCTGGAAGCACTGCACAACAAGGCCGTCGATATTCAGGTCAGACTCCACACATAAGACCTCAGTAGTGGACCTGGATGTCTGACATCTGTACCATCTTGACAAACTTTGAGGAGTCCACCCAGATGGTGAGTGGCGATGATGCCATCATTAGTGTCAGCATTCCACTTGTCTGTCTTTTGCAACGCTCTCTGCAGAGAATTAAAGAGGAGGCATTGCAGCCAGAGTATGATGAGATGGATCAAGAAGCCGTAGCGGTCGATTACACACAGCTCAGCCTCATCTCATCCCAACGTGCATTGGGGACAATGAGGGAGAGGAGGAGGAGGATGAGGAGGAGGAGGAGGAAGAACAGGAGCTTGTATCATGCGCTGTAGATGGTAGTACCTGTACAACTGTCATACCGTCGGTTCAGCGTGGGTGGCCTGAGGACAGGGAGGCGGAGGAAGAGGAGGAGGAGAGCATAGTCAGTCGTCATCTTGGTGAGGACACGGAAGTCTTGCCCGTTACCAGTCTGGCACGCATGGCTGACTTTATGTTACGCTGCCTTAACCATGACCCTCGCGTTGTCAAAATGTTGGGTGACAGTCATTACTGGTTGGTGACACTTTTAGACCCCTGCTACAAGGAGAACTTTCACTCTCTTATTCCTGAGGTGGAGAGGTCTACAAAAATGGGGCAATACCAGAAGGCCCTTGCTTCAGAACTGTTAAAAAAGTTCCCATCTGATCACGCTAGCGGCAGAGGTCACAGTTCGTTGACCAACCAAGGCGTACCAGCGAGAGAGAGGCAACTCCAATCCAGCAGAGGCAGGGGAACACTGTTAACGTTCTGGGACAGTTTTCTGAGACCCGCCCAGCTTACAGGCCCTGAAGCGCGGGGTACTCTCACAAGGAGTGGAAAGTTTCAAAAGATGGTGAGGGAGTACCTTGCCGACCATACCAGTGTACTCCGTGATTCCTCTGTGCCTTTTAATTATTGGGTATCCAAGCTGGACACTTGGAATGAACTTGCTCTGTTCCCCTTGGAGGTCCTGGCCTGCCCTGCCGCTAGCGTGTTATCGGAGTGTGTTTTTAGTGCCGCTGAGGGAATTATAACTGATAAGCGCACTCGCCTGTCAACTGACAATGCTGACAAGCTGACCCTTATCAAAATGAACAAGGGCTGGATTGGGCCAGACTTCTAATCACCACCAAATGACAGCAGAGTAACATAAAGTCAAATCCACTGTGTTATTTCGGGAGGTGTATTCACATGGACCCCTTCACACCCACACATGGGTATACGCTTCCTCATTTAGGCTGTTTTATGTTCTTCTCCTTATCCTCAGCCTCCACCACCACTATACCACCAGGGTGCCAGCATTGTCCTTATTTTTGTCAGCTTTTGCTTGGAAGGCATAAGCAAAGACTGTGGGAGACGCACTCCCCAATCATGGGAATAATGTTTGTAATATGCTGTACTGCATGGCTCTTGTAAGGGGTATTGCAAGTTCCTCCATCCTAATTTTTGGCAGCTTTTTCTTGGAAGGCATAAGCAAATACTATGGGAGACCCACTCCCCAATCATGGGAATATTGTTTGTAATATGCTGTACTGCATGGCTCTTGTAAGGGGCATTGCAAGTTCCTCCGTCCTAATTTTTGGCACCTTTTGCTTGGAAGGCATAAGCAAAGACTATGGGAGACCCACTCCCCAATAATGGGAATAATGCTTGTAATATGCTGTTCTGCATGGCTCTTGTAAGGGGCATTGCAAGTTCCTCCGTCCTAATTTTTGGCAGCTTTTACTTGGAAGGCATAAGCAAAGACTATGGGAGACCCACTCCCCAATAATGGGAATAATGTTTTTAAGATGCTGTACTGTATGGCTCTTGTAAGGGGCATTAAAAGTGTCTTGTTAAGCTACTGCGACCTCCACCACTTTTCCGAGGGGCATTAAAAGCGTATTGTTAAGCTACTGGGAACTCCACGTCTCTTCTGAGGGGCATTAAAAGCGTCTTGTTAAGTTACTGGGACCTCCACCACTTTTCCGAGGGGCATTAAAAGCGTCTTGTTAAGCTACTGGGAACTCCACCACTTTTCCGAGGGGCATTAAAACCATCTTGTTAAGCTACTGCGACCTCCACCACTTTTCCGAGGGGCATTAAAAGCATCTTGTTAAGCTACTGTGACCTCCACCACTTTTCCGAGGGGCATTCAAACCGTCTTGTTAAGCTACTGGGACCTCCACGTCTCTTCTGAGGGGCATTAAAAGCATCTTGTTAAGCTACTGGGACCTCCACGTCTCTTCCAAGGGGCATTCAAACCGTCTTGTTAAGCTAATTGGACCTCCACCACTTTTCCGAGGGGCATTAAAACTGTCTTGTTAAGCTACTGGGACCTCCACCACTTTTCCGAGGGGCATTCAAACCGTCTTGTTATGCTACTGGGACCTCCATTTCTCTTCTGAGGGGCATTAAAAGCGTCTTGTTAAGCTACTGGGACCTCCACGTCTCTTCCAAGGGGCATTCAAACCGTCTTGTTAAGCTACTGTGACCTCCGCCTCTCTTCAAAGGGGCATTAAAAGCGTCTTCTTAAGCCACTCTGAACTCCACAGCTTTTCCAAGGGGCATTGAAATGTTGTTTTTAATTACCTCTAACCTCCACGACTCTTCCAACGGGCATTGCATTTCCTCCTAATTTTAGTCAGCTTTTGCTTTTCAATGAAAAGGCAAAAACTAAGGGAGACCCACTCCCCAATAATGGGTAGAAGGTTTTTAGTATGCTGTAATCCACGTCTGTTTCAAGGGGCATTGCAGTTCCTCATAATTTTTGGAAAGCCTTCCATTCACTGCTTAGGCCAACAGTGTACAGGAGACCCAGTTGCTATAAATGGAAAAAACGGTTTAGTCAAGGCCCTCTGACCTCCATGTCATTTCCAAGGGGCATTGGAGTGCCTCAAAATTTTTGGTAGGCATTGCACTCACTGTATGCCCTATAACTGTGTAGCCGAACCGCTCATTTTGTTACAGAAACATATCCTACAATACATATGTGGTTGACTGGCCTGATATTGATGTGAATGGTCCCTGTTCCTCCTGCTCTTTCTCCTTTGCCACTACCTCATCCATCATTCATCACCTGAAGCTTTGTTTTAACGGGAGTCATAGAACTGGGATAGTAGCAGGAAAACATCCAGCAATCCTCGGAGGATGTAGGATATGCGCCAAAACGCTGACCACCTCAGGCCTAGCCGCTACTACATACATGCGCTTGCATTCCAAGAAAACAAAGCAGATGCTAACTTCTATCATCATCATCATCATGCTCCTCACCTTGAAACTCTCAACTCCCCTGATGGAGAAGCCAGGGCCCACCGGAGGAGTCTGGTTCTCTGGTGGGCTCGTCCAATGCTGCCCTAAAGCAGGCCGGGCTAAAAGTGTGTGGGGGGATGTTCCAAGGAGACATAGGGGCGGCTGGGGACCGTTTATGGACACCCTGCTGCCCCCAGGCGGCTGGGGACCGTGTGTGGACACCCGGCCGCGGGGCGGCTGGGGACTGAGTATGGATTCCAGGCCGCCAACGCAGCCATGACGTGGTGGCCAGATTCCGCCTCCACATGCCTAAAAGGCCCAATTTCAAGTGCAAGCAAGCAAGCAGTATGGTATTGCAGCCTGGGGGTGGGTGGGTGGTCGGCTGCATATTTGCGCTTGCATTGGAAGGAATGGGAGAGGTACAATTGAACACTGCCCTGGGACAACGACTTGAACGGGGATAGTTGCAAGTCTGCAACGACAGGTGCAGGGTGGGAGGCATCTTCGCATGTACCATGAACAGGGGTTTTGCATGCACACACTACAGCGGAATAGGCTGTCCTTCCCACTAAATGCACTGGGGAGGGCACATGTAATGTTTTGGTATGAGCGCTTAATCTTATGTATAAGCCACACCGGGACAAATAGGGGCGGCTGGAGACTGAGTATGGATACCTCGCTGCCGAAGCAGCCATGTGGTAGTGGCCAGCTTCGGCCTCCTTCAAACTAAAAGGCCCCATTTCAAGTGCAAGCTAGCAGTATGGCATTGCAGCCTGGGGGTGGGTAGGTGGCAGGCTGCACACTTACGCTTGCATTAAAAGAAAAAAAAGCAGATGCTAACTTGTATCATCATCATCATCATGCTCCTCACCTTTGGACTCTCAACTCCCCTGATGGAGAAGCCAGGGCCCACCAGAGGAGTCTGGTTCTCTGGTGGGCTCGTCCAATGCTGCCCTAAAGCAGGCCGGGCTAAGAAAAGTGTGTGGGGGGATGTTCCAAGGAGAAATAGGGGCGGCTGGGGACCGTTTATGGACACCCGGCCGCCCCCAGACGGCTGGGGACCATGTGTGGACACCCGGCCGCGGGGCAGCTGGGGACCAAGTATGGACACCCGGCTGCCCCTGGGCGGCTGGGGACCGAGTATGGACACCCGGCCGCCCCCTGGCTGCTGGGAACCGGATTCCAGGCCGCCAACGCAGCCATGACGTGGTGGCCAGATTCTGCCCCTACATGCCTAAAAGGCCCAATTTCAAGTGCAAGCAAGCAGTATGGTATTGCAGCCTGGGGGTGGATGGGTGGTTGGCTGCATATTTGCGCTTGCATTGCAAGGAATGGGGAGGTACAATTGAACACTGCCCTGGGACAAGGACTTGCACGGGGATAGTTGCAAGTCTGCATCTTCTGATGCGGCAAGGATGACTTCTGATGGGCACACTTTTAGGCAGTGACCTGGGTGTCAGAGATGCTTCCAGGGGTCTTCCCCATGCTGTTCCCATGTCTTTTCAGCACTGTATGCATGTGTCACATAAGGTTGTAAAATGTTAAAATGACATTTCCCGGTGAATGCATTTGTCACGGTTGAAAGCAATACAAAAGTGCAAAAACGTATAAAAAATGCTACTTGTGAACATAGCCCAAGGTGTGGAGGAGTATTTTTTTGGGGGTTATTTATTTTGCCTTATACACAAGTCTTTACCCTGGAAAGGAACTTCCTTAACATATTTCACAGGAAAGCAGTTTCTGTTTGTGAACGTTTTATTGTGAGCCCTTAAAAGTGGCTTAATACCTCTAACCACGTTGTTGACAGCAGTGACCTGGGGGTCCCCATGCTGTCCCCATGTCATTTGAGCACTGTCACTATTGTTTTGGGCACTTGTTAGGCTTTTAAAAGACTGCCGGGGGTGCCGCCGCAAAAATGTTCGGGTCTCCCATAGACTAACATTGGGCTCATTGCTCGGGTCGAGCACCCGAGTATCACGGCGAGCTCGGCCCGAGCTTTGAGCACCCGAGCATTTTAGTGCTCGCTCAACACTAGTGCAGACATGTTGGAAAGCATGGAGCACTTCCTGCTTCGGTGTCCCTTCAATATAGAGGTTTACAACAGGGTGGGTGCTTCCATGGGTTGGCCTCGGCTGGCTTACCTCTCCTACCCTGAGTGGGCCTATGGGGCGTTCAGAGACCTTGGTGGATGGGACAGAACCACTTTATTCTTAGTTAGCATAGTAGTTCGGTATTTCACATGGAATGCACGTGCCTTAGTATCGACGGGTAGCAAAGTCCTCCCTTTGGAAGAAGTTTGCAGTAACATCTTAGGTGACCTGGTGAAGGTACGCTCCTTGGAGTACGAACGACTGGGTGCACAGAGGGCCTCTCGGCTTTGGAGAGGGTTCTCCTTTGGGGTGCTTTAATCTTGTAGTACTCCAACTCTTTTCTCCTGGTGGGGGGCTGGTTTCTTTCACAATTAGATTTTTGTTTTGTTTTGGCTTGATAAGTAGTGGAGAGGGTTTTCAAGCACCAAACTTGAGCAAGTGGGTTTTGTAATGTGAAGTTTGTATATAATATATAATATGAGGTATGGTTATCTGTATATAAAATATGTGGTTATTTTAGTAAAGGGGTTTAGTTAGGTGGGGTGGGGGTTTCTTTTTGGGTTGGAGGGGGTTGTGGTGTTTTGGTGTTCTAAGGACTGGTCTGGCCTGGTCCGGGCCCATCTGGGGAAAAATATTGGAGTCTGACCCAAGCTCGGAAAACTGTCCTTGAATTTGGTGGCCGGTGTTGGATCAGGGGTGGTGGGTTTAGGTAGAGGTTTAGGTTAGGTGGTGTGGGGAAAAAAATAAATTAAAAATTATGTATATTATTTGAGGATTTTGTTGTTAGTGGTGTTATAGGGTGTTATGTTTGGTATTGTTGGGCAGTGGAACTGGATGTGGTAGGAAGTTGTAAATAGCTTGTTGTAACAGTTTTTGTTGTATGTAGTGTGAGAGAGTGGTGGAACAGGTAGGGTACCTGTTAGGTTTTGCTGTTTTTTTTTTTTTTCTCTGTATGAGTTTATGTTTTGTTATTTGTAATGTTTCTACTTTTCTAATAAAATAGAGTTCCAGCTCCAGTAGCGTCCACTAAAGCTGCTACAGTTAAAAAGCTTTTATAAGGATCGAGCTTGGCGGTCCGCCGCAAGGCGTGCTACCACCAGTCCCAGCCCCCTTGCCTTGGGGCGCCTCCCCGATGCTCTTCACTGAGTGTCCCGGGGGCCCGAAGCGTTTCCTTTGAAAAAATGAAGTGTCCAAACCACAGGTGGTGTAGCTTGCTTAACAGCTGGGCTTACTCCACTGACTAGCAGACACTGCTACTAGACCCAAAGTATTGCCTGGACTGGATGCAGTTAAAAATTTGTAATTAGATCTACAGGCGGTGTAGCTTGCAAAACAGCTGGGCTACTCCGGTGACTAGCAGACACTGCTACTAGGCCCAAAATATTGCCTGGGCTAGATGCAGTTAAAAATTATTAGATACAAAGGCGGTGTAGCTTGCTTCAGATGGGCTACTCCGCTGACTAGCAGACACTGCTACTAGCCCAAAATGATTGGCTAGGTTAGATCCAGTAAAAAATTGTTATTAGATACACAGGCGGTGTAGCTTGCTTCACAGCTGGGCTACTACGCTGACTAGCAGACACTGAAGCTTTGGAGCAGACCTCTGATTCCCAGGCTATAGTATGAGTAAACAGCTCTTCAGACTCAACCATCTGTGTTACCCCAAGCCATAGTGTATGTAGTTTCTTACGGTTAAAGGGGGGGGGGGCGACCCAACCCACCTGGAATTGACAATGCCAACGTCATGTAAAATACAGCAAGGGGACTCCAAAAAGAGTCTCCATTTTTTCCAAAAATTGTGGCACAGACACCACATAAGTGGCATCAATTGCCCCAGAGTTGCTTAAAATAGTTGGTGAGGTGATTTTCCAAAATCCTCAAGCTTTTAGTCTCCGCAGGATGACACAGGGGTAGAAAAGTCCTTGCGGATCCATGATTTGTTCATCTTTATGAACGTGAGTCTGTCTACCATGTCAGTGGACAGCCGCGTGCGCTTATCTGTCAGCACACCACCAGCAGCGCTGAACACATGTTCAGAGAGAACGCTGGCTGCGGGGCACGACAAGATCTCCAAGGCGTGAGTGACAAGCTCAGGCCATTTTTCCAGATTGGAAGCCCAAAATGAGCAAGGGTCCAGTGACACAGTCATGGCTTCGATGTTCACTTGGAGATACTCCTGTACCATTCTCTCTAGGCGTTGACTATATGTCAGACTTCTTGTCTCCTGTGGCCTTGCAAAGGAGGGTCTAAAAAATTGGTGAAACGATTCCACAAAATTGCTGTTACCAGCAGATACTTTCCTCTTTACTCTCCAAATCACACCTCACCACCTGTAAACTTGACCCAATCCCGTCCCACCTCATCCCTAACCTTACCACTATCTTCATCCCACCCCTAGCCCACCTCTTCAACCTGTCACTAACAACTGGTGTCTTCCCCTCATGCTTCAAACATGCCTCAATCACACCAATCCTCAAAAAGCCCTCCCTTGACCCATCCCCTCTGTCTAGCTATCGCCCCATATCACTTCTCCCCTGTGCCTCAAAACTACTGGAACAACACATCCATTCTGAGCTGTCCTCCCACCTCTCCTCCTGCTCCCTCTTCGACTGCCTACAATCTGGTTTCCGACTGCACCATTCTACTGA
This sequence comes from Phyllobates terribilis, assembly GCF_046119375.1. Classification (NCBI taxonomy): domain Eukaryota; kingdom Metazoa; phylum Chordata; class Amphibia; order Anura; family Dendrobatidae; genus Phyllobates; species Phyllobates terribilis. Next base: position 40,751,071 of record NW_027362761.1, on the reverse strand, counting down.
AACTGCACTGACAAAAGTCACCAACGACCTACTAACTGCCAAATCTAAGCGACACTACTCTGTCCTCCTCCTCCTCCTAGACCTGTCATCTGCCTTCGACACAGTGGACCATTCCCTCTTACTACAAACTCTATCCTGGATCTCCTCATACCTAACAGACAGGACATTCAGTGTCTCTCACTCACAGGACACCTCCTCATCTCGCCCTCTATCTGTCGGTGTCCCCCAAGGTTCAGTTCTAGGACCCCTGCTCTTCTCCATCTACACCTTAGGCCTGGGACAGCTCATAGAGTCTCATGGCTTTCATTACCACCTCTATGCTGATGACACACAGATCTACCTCTCTGGACCCGATATCACCTCCTTACTAACCAAAATCCCACAATGTCTGTCTATTTCATCCTTTTTCTCTGCTAGATTTCTAAAACTTAACATGGACAAAACAGAATTCATCATCTTTCCGCCATCTCATTCAACCCCCCAACTGACCTATCCATCATAGTCAATGGCTGCCCACTCTCCCCAGTCCCTCAGGCTCGCTGCCTTGGGGTAACCCTGGACTCTGAACTCTCCTTCAAACCACATATCCAAGCCCTTTCCACTTCCTGCCGGATCCAACTCAAAAATATCTCCCAGATCCGCACATTCCTCAACCATGAATCTGCAAAAACACTAGTGCACGCCCTCATCATCTCCCGCCTTGACTACTGCAACCTCTTGCTCTGTGGCCTCCCTTTCAACACACTCGCACCCCTCCAATCCATCCTAAACTCTGCTGCCCGACTAATCCACCTGTCCCCCCCGCTATTCCCTGGCCTCCCCTCTCTGTCAATCTCTTCACTGGCTCCCTATTGCCCAGAGACTCCAGTTCAAAACCCTAAGCATGACATACAAAGCCATTCACAACCTGTCTCCTCCATATATCTCTGACCTAGTCTCTCGCTACATACCCGCACACAACCTCCGATCCTCACAAGATCTTTCTCTACTCCCCTCTAATCTCCTCCTCCCACAATCGCATACAAGATTTCTCCCATGCTTCCCCCCTACTCTGGAACTCTCTACCCCAACACATCAGACTCTCGTCGACCGTGGAAACCTTCAAAAAGAGCCTGAAGACTCACCTCTTCCGACAAGCCTACAACCTGCAGTAACCACCACTCCACCAATACCGCTGCACGACCAGCTCTACCCTCACCTACTGTATCCTCACCCATCCCTTGTAGACTGTGAGCCCTCATGGGCAGGGTCCTCGCTCCTCCTGTACCAGTCACCGTCACATTGTGTTCAAGATTATTGTAATTGTTCTTGTATGTAAACCCCTTCTTCACATGTAAAGTGCCATGGAATAAATGGCGCTATAATAATAAATAATAATAATAATACGGTATTATTGTTACGGTTTGAGTGATGAAGACTCCACAGTCCCACGGTTGGCAAGTTAGAACTGTGAGATTCACTACATGCACCACTGGTGTTTTGTGGAAAAGCACATGTAAGATTTTGTAACCGCCTCTGTTGATACTCCTGCATGCGTGAATCCCTTTCTATGGCAGTAATTATTTCGGCAAATTTACTTTTGTATCGGGGATCTAAGAGTGTGGCAACCCAGTAGTCGGGATTACTTCAAATTCTGACAATCCGAGGGTCATGCCGGAAGTGCAGCAAGAAGGCAGTCATGTGTCTTGCGCATCCAGGAGGACCAAGTCCTTGTTGCGTTGGTGGCGAGGTAAGAATCATGCTTCCTTCCTCTGCCCTCTCCCCCCAACCTCGCACAACAGAAATGTGATCAAGGTCTCCCTCATCTGATGAGTCTTCCATGCCCATCGCCAGTTCGTCCTCCACTTCTTCCTCGGCTCCTGCACCTTCCTCAACAGTTTGGCTGCTACCATGCGCCCTCGATAATCCCTCTCCCCAACCCTCCCATGCCTGCCGCCTTGGTGCTGCCGACCGTCTGGACCTTGGAGATGTTACCCTTCCGCATACGACTCCTCCTGTACTTCCTCCCCCGCCTCTTGCCCCACCACCTGACTCTGAATTCTGTGCTCCAGCATGTAAATCGCCGGAATAGTCATGCTGATAATGGTATCTTCAGCACTAAACATCTTCGTCGCCATTTCAAAACTGTGCAGAAGGGTGCATAGGTCCCTGATCTGAGACCACTCCGGCAGCGTGATTTGCCCCACCTCTGGATCTCGTTGGCCCAGGCTATACATCAGAACGTATTGCACCAGGGCTCGTCGGTGCTGCAACATGTGCAGAGTTGAATTCCACCGTGTCGGCACATCGCATATCAGCCGGTGAACTGGCAGACCCAACGACTTCTGTAGAGATGTAAGTCATTGAGCTGCGGGATGCGAATGGCGGAAGTGAGCACACAGCGACGTGTCCTCTGCAGAAGGCCATCTATTATGGGATAGTGGGCTAAAAATTGCTGGACAACCAGGTTCAACACGTGAGCCATACAAGGCACGTGTGTGACATTGCCCCGGCGAAGGGCCGCACCCAGTTTTACAGCATTGTCGCACACAGCCTTCCCTAGCTGCAGGTTCAGTGGAGACAACCATTCATGAAACTGGGTCTCCAGAGCTGACCACAACTCCTCAGCTGTGTGACTCACATTTCCCAGACATTTCAAAGTAAACACCGCCTGATGCCCTTGAGCCCTGCTGCCAGCATAGTAAGGAGGTGTGCAGAATTCCTTCTGCGCAGTTAGAACGCGGGTGGCATTACCAGACAGGCTTTGGGTGCAGGTGGAGGACCGAGTGGAGGTTGAGGAGGCAGAAGCAGTGGACGAACTTCTAGATAAAGAGGATTGACGCACAACTCGTGGGGATGGCAAGACTTGGACAGCAGCCCCTTGTCCTGCTGTCACCATAGTTATCCAGTGCCCAGTCAGCGACATGTAACGCCCCTGTCCATGCCTACCCGTCCAAGTGTCTGTGGTGAAATGCACCCTGTCACACACAGTTTCTCAAGGAAGTGGTGATGTTGTGTGCGACATGCTGGTGTCGCGCAGGCACATCTTTCATTGAGAAGTAGTGGCGATTGGGCATCTGGTACTGGGGCACTGCGACGGACATAAGGTCTCGAAAATCCTCTGTGTCCACCAGGCGGAAAGGCAGCATTTCTGTAGCCAGCAGCATGCAGATGGTGAAATTCAACCTCTTAGCTTTGTCATGGCTAGGAGGAAATGGTCTTTTACTTGTCCACATCTGAGGGAATGAGGGCTGGCTGTTGTGCTTATACGGGTTGAGTAGGGTGTCCCCATCAAACTGCCGGTCTGTGAGGAAGATGCAGGTAGACATGTTATGTTGCCTTGAGACAAAGGTGGTGCTCTTGATGTCGGAGAGCGCTCAACACCAGCAGGTGTTTCCACTTCCAAATGAACTGACGACCTGCCAATCACACTGGCTGTTGCTGGTAAAGAGGTGGCAGATCTTTGTCCAAAAACATGTGTGAATGCTGTCCCCCCAGTCACAGAGGATGAAGAAGTAGCGGATGCACAAGATGGGGCAGACGGTGGTTTGCCCGGCCCTCTAGGCCGCATTGTAGTACAGTGAGCTTCCCACTGCAACTTATGCTTCATATCCATGTGACGGTTCATGCATGAAGTACTCAAACTATGGATTTTTTGGCCTCTACTTAGGTTTTGGTGACAAATGTTACAGATAACATGAGTTGGGTCATCTTTATCGATCTCAAAAAATGCCCAGGCTATGCAAGGCTTAGAGCCCATGTGACCTGAAGAGCCACCACGACTTGTGGTCAGAGGCAGAGTTGTGGTTGAGGATGCAGTTGTTGACGTGCTTCCAGTACTCCGTCTCTGTCCAGGAAGGTGCAACCTAACCTCGTCGTCAATAGCATCCACCTCCACCTCCTATGCTGACCACATCGACTGGCTGACTGTGGGTTGACAGTAAGTGGGATCTCCAACCTCGTCATCCTCACCCTGTGTGTTCTCACACCCGTCGTCCTCAGAGCCAACCTCTTCCTGCCTTGACCGAAAGTCAAGTTATCGCTCCAATCAGGTATCTGAGTCACATCATCATCTTCCTCACTGTCTCCACCAACAGGAGTTACAGTTTGGGAACAAGGGTCTACATTATGCTCAGAACCTTCTTCATCTGGGCCTGGATCCGACTCATAAACATTCTGGGCATCAGTGCAGATCATTTCCTCATCTGGATTCACAGAAGCTCTGGAGCAGACCTCTGATTCCCAGGCTATAGTATGAATAAACAGCTCTGCAGACTCAACCATCTGTGTTACCCCATACTCAGACGGGCAGCTGGAGACTTGGGAGCTCTGAGGAACCAAGTGCGATTGCGGTGACACCTCTGAGGACTGGAGTATTTGTGATGTTGAAGTTGAAGTGGAGGAGAGCCAACTTGGAGGAGCACTTGATATCCGTTGAAGCACCTGCTATTTTTGTGCCTCATCTGGAATTTGTAGCGATGGGCGTGTCCGTAAGAAAGGGATCGTATCACATTGTCCACGAAAAGAAGTAGACATCTTAGTTTGGCTGGAAGATGGTCTTTTTTCTGCAGATGTTACTGTTGCTTTACCACCTACCCCACGGACACAACCTTTTTTTCCCTTTCCAACATGCCTATTCCCCGTTCCACCAACAGCAGGCCTTTTGCCACTCATTTTGGTGGTTAATTAATTGGCAACTTTGTAGTTGTTTGCACAAAAAACGATGGATGGAAACCGAGCAGAGCTGAGTGGCCAAACTGTGGTACTAGCCCAAAAGGATTGGCAGGGTTAGATGCAGTAAAATAATTTTATTAGATACACAGGCGGTGTAGCTTCCTTAACAGGTGGGCTACTCCGCTGACTACCAGACACTGCTACTATGCCCAAAAGGATTTACTGGGCTAGATGCAGTAAAAAATTGTTATTAGATACACAGGTGGTGTAGCTTGCTTCAGATGGGCTACTCCGCTGACTACCAGATACTGCTACAGGCCCAAAAGGATTGGCTGGCTTAGATGCAGTAAAAAATTGGTATTAGATACACAGGTGGTGTAGCTTGCAACACAGATGGGCTACTCCAATGACTAACAGACACTGCTACAGGCCCAAAAGGATTGGCTTAGCTACATTTAGCCAAATGCTGTAAAAAACACTTGCACAGCACTGGCACAGACCTGCCTGGCAAAAAGTGCTAGGAATTGGTGTAACCTAGCCCTCAAAAGGGCTGCAATTACAACTAGTCCATACTCCCTAAACCTATCTCTCTATTTAACTGCAAATTCGCTCGCAATTCACACAGTTATACTGTATAGCGCCCACAGCAGCAGCGGTGCCGTATAACACTCAGCTGCAGCAGTGAGAAAATGGTGGCGACGGGGAAAATGGCTGGGTCTTATAGGGCAAGGACATGTGACATACACAGCCAATGACACATGCCCTTGCTTGTGTGAAAAAAAGCACTTCGCTGTGTGTGTGCGCTGCTGATAGGCTGACAGACTGCACCGCCCCACTGTAAATGCGGGAAAGAAAAAAAAAATGGAAATCGGCATTATTTCTGCAGAGATCCATCCCCTGCCCCTCCCCCCGCCCACTCTACACTGAAACTGTCTATTAACATTGATTAACAGTATTACTGTGAGAAAAATCCAGTTACGCTTTTGGTGCACGAACAGTTATCGAACATAACCTCGAACAGCCGAATTTTTTGCAAATTGTTCGGGTTCATCGAACGACTCGAACACCGCCCAAAACAGCTCGAATTTGAGATTGGCGAATAGTTTGAGTCGCACACCGCTCATCTCTAGTACCAATTGCTTTAGTAGCTTCTCCATGGTATCAGCCGGCGAGAGCTGTAGCTTTGCAGGCTTCTTCACGGACATGCAGCTTTTTGGGGTAAGCCTCAGTTCACACCGCCCGCGTTCTCCACCATATTGTAGTGCGGCAGTGTTCACACTGTGCGGTAATGAGGCAGTGACCAAAGGAAAGTTCAACTTAAATGTCTTTATTTGCAAAAACTCACAACTTAAATGCAAATGGTGCCCTACGGATCGCAGCCGGGTGCTCGAAACAATCCGTATAAACTGGTTGTCGTGTGTAATGCCTTCACACAAGCTTGCTGTGCACCGAGCCTCCTGCTCTGCAGCTTGCAAACAAACCACTGACGCACCCAAACCTTTGCTGCAGGTTTTTAAATGAAAACTGTGGACATGAACCACATGCAAGACCTTGGCTGGAGGGAGTGGATCGCCCCACTGCCATCCTGTAGTCCACTCCAAGAATAAAAGCCCATGTCAGGTTTTACTAAATCTGCCTTGGTCAAATAGCTTGACCAAGTCCAAACTTACTTTTATTCTGCACTGCAACCACAGCTGTGCCTGTGATTGCAATGCACTCCAGCGGGTTCAATATGCTTCTATGTGCATTTTGGGGGCTACATACTGTCCCTCGCATATAATTCCCCTCACTGCCTCACACCGCCAAAAGTGGTATGTCACTGGTAGAGGTAGTTAGCCCTGGAAGCCCCAAATTCGCAGCTGCTCTAATCCCGACGAGTCAGCGGGAGAATGAGACGCTGTAATTTGCACCATCCTGTGTATTTGCTGGGACTGTTCTATATGTTCATGGTCTGTTTGGTGGTTATTAATTTTGCAGCAAAGAAAGCGAAGTTAAAACATAACCTTTACTACAACGGTTAAAATACAATAACCACCCAAAACATGATATATATCCTATCCTGAGAGGTATGAGGAACCACAGATAGGATGACCCATGCTACAGGACGGGTGAGACTTTTTCAATTTTCTCTTTTTTAAAAAGATTGGTTTACATTGCATTGCACTTTATTATTCACTTGAAAGAGCTGAATATTAGCTCTATTGTTAAGTTATTGTGCAATATCTAGATTATTATTGAATCTTGCCCAGCCTTCTGAACTAGCTGACTATGGTCACTGTGTGTACTACACAGGGACAAGGGCATTTTGTTGTTTTGTTTTATCTTGTGTGTTTTGGGTGGTTATTGTATTTTAACCATTGTAGTAAAGGTTATGCTTTACCTTCACTTTTTTGCTGCAAAATTACTGACTAACTAGCGAATCAGGTCTTGGGACTGTTTTTTTGTCTGTGAAGTTGTTTTTGCTTATACATATCTGTTTTACCCTCACTCTGTGTTGTCTAAGTAGTAGTATGCCCACTGGAGACCCTCGTGTCTTCACAGGCTGGATCTGAAATAACAAGAAATTTTCACCTATTGTGTCCCCATCAATTTCCTTGTAGATTGTAACTTTGCGAGCAGGGACCTCACTCCTCCTTTAACTGTTTAACCGTCTTACCTTGTACTGAATTTATTGTCTATGTGTTTATATGTCTCCACTTAATTTTGAAGTGCTATGGAATATAATATAAATAAAATTATTATTATCCTTATTATTATTAAATATAGACATGATATCAGAGTATATGCATAATAAAGACCAAGTGAGCACGCCACAGACCCTTCACAACAATCCAAAGCGCGTTTCGCTTCTAATTCGAAAGGGAGTGTTGTGGAGGGGTATTGGCTGGTTAATATAGTGTGAATACAGCTGCCGCAAATAGGTAATCAGGGGAAACGTCGCCTTATTGGGTGCTGCCGCGTGCGCATGGGCATGGCATCTGTTGCACCCCGGCAGCAAGATGTGTATCAATGAAATGCAACAATGTCGCCATTCATGATGTGGACCAGCTAGCCAGTCAGGAGCCAAGCTCAGTGGATGCGCAGGGTGGTGCACAATGATCTCCGCAGCCATCTTTAAAATGGGAAAAAGAGTTAGTGAAGGTAATTAGTGATAATATGGCTGTAGATCACTATGCACAAAGGGGCACAGCCATCTTTAATTGGAATGGGAATTGGCAGAATAACTTCAAAGAAATGTGTTGAAAATGTGTAGAGAAAATGGGGATATTGTGAAAAAAGAAAAATATGAATGTAAGTGATCTAATGATAGTGAAAAAAACTATTAAATGAGAAATAAAGGAAAAAAGTTTCTATATGTATGTATGTGCAAATGTGTGAACATAAATAAAAATACAAATAAAGTTGAAAGCAAAATAATGAAATTAAAAAATGTGTGAGTGAATGTTGAAAGAAAAAGATTATTCTCCCTAAAGGGAACAATTTTTTGTTGTATAAAAGTATATAAAAATATACCGGTAATAATAAATGTGAGTATGTGTAAAAAGTTTTTTTCTTTTTTATTGATTTTTTTTTCTTTTTCCTTTCCTTTTTCTTTTTTTTTCTTTTTGTAAAATTATTATATACATGCACACTTATACATACATAGAATACAACACAAAAATGTGTTTTTATATGTCCTAGAAAAAATCTAAAAAGAAAATTATTTTATTATTATTGATAACACACAATCTAGACAACTAAAAAACTCACATTTTTGTAAATATTTTATTATATCATTTCATGGGACAACTCTGTACATATGACACTTTGGTATAATGTAAAGTAATCAGTGTACAGGTCGTATAACAGTGTAAATTTGGTGTGCCCTATAACTAACTCAACACACAGCCATAAATGTCTAAACCACTGGCAACAAAATGAGTACACCCCTAAGTGAAAATGGCCAAATTGTGCCCATAGTGTCAATATTTAGTGTGGCCACCATTCTTTTGATGCACTGCCTTAACTATCTTGGGCATGGAGTTCACTAGAGCTTCACAGGTTGCCACTGGAATCCTCTTCCATCTCCTCCATGACGACATCACTGAGCTGATGGATGTTAGAGACCTTGCCCTCCACCTTCTATTTGAGGTTGCCCCACAGTTGCCCAATAGGGTTTATGTCTGGAGACATGCTTGGCCAGTCCAGCACCTTTACCCTCAGTTTCTTTGGCAAGGCAGTGGTTGTTTTGAAAGTGTTTTTGGGGTCGTTATCATGTTGGAATGATGGAACTGTGGCCCAGTTTCCGAAGGGAGGGGACCTTGCTTTGCTTCAGTATGTCACAGTATATGTTGGCATTCATGGGTCCCTTAAAGAACTGCACTGTTGCAGCCTCAAACCTTGACACTTACACCACCATGCTTGACTCTAGGTCAGATACACTTGTCTTTGTACTCCTCACCTAGTTGCTGCCACACACACTTGACACCATCTGAACCAATTAAGTTTATCTTGGTCTCATCAGACCACATCACATGGTTCCAGTATTCCATGTCCTTAGTCTGCTTGAATTCAGCAAAGTGTTTGTAGGTTTTCTTGTGCACCATCTTTAGAAGAGGCTTCCTTCTGGGAAAACAGTCCTGCAGACCAATTGATGCAGTGTGCAGCGTATGATCTGCATTGAAAGGCTGACCCACCACCCCTTTAACCTCTGCTGCAATACTGGCAGCAATTATATGTCTATTTTGAAAAGACAACATCTGGTTATGATGCTGAGTACGTGCACTCAACTTCTTTGGTCGACCATGGTGAGGCCTCTTCTGAGTGGAATCTGTCTTGTTAAAGGGGTTGTACACTACTATTTAAAATATGCCACAGCATTTTTATGATGAAAAGCAACTTCTTTATAATTACCTCCCTCTGCTTCTTCTGCCTGTGAGCGGCGCTATCACTGGCCGCTCACAGGCAGAACGTGTCCCCCCGCTGACGTCCCGTCTATTGAGGCATGACTCAGCGCTGGGGTCCCCACGGTGGCTGCTGGGTTGTGGGCGGGGTTAGCCCACCTCGTCACACCCAGCATCCAATGAATGGGGAGAGGGAGAGCACGCGGTGGATGCTGGGCATGACGCGCGGGGATAACCCCGCCCACAACCCAGCCGCCACCATGGAACGCGGAAGAGAGAGACCATTGGCTGTAGCCTGGACTTGTCGTGATGTCAGCGGATGTCAGAGCCGGCTGCAGCCGGGGGTCACGTTATGCCTGTGAGCGGCCAGTGATAGCGCCACTCACAGGCAGAAAAAGCAGAGGGAGGTAATTACAAAGAAGCTGCTTTTCATCATAAAAACGCTTTGGCATATTTTAAATAGTAGGTATGAAACTTTCATACAATCCATAAAATGTGTCTGAGAGACTATAGTCAACAGACACATGAAAACTCCAATCATGAATAACAAAAATTTAATCGAGTGATAATATATAATTTCACAGCTTATTTCTGGAACAAGACAGGTGGTTACAAAAGGGGTCAATGCGTAGCTCACACAAATATACAATCAAATGTATACAACCATAGGTCCAAAGAATATATTCTGTATAATAATTCATTTACAGGACAAATAGCATGTTGTAACAAGACATGCTTAATAGTAGAAAAGATTGTATCAATCCACATCAATTGTATATTAATATAATTACAAATAACCATATTTCTCTACAAACCACAAAGATTGTAAATAATCATGACACAAAAGGTGTAACCATGAAAACTGAAGCATTATGTTGCATATAGAAAATATGGTTAGAAGATACCATGACCAAATTAGGCACAGTGTAGTGCCATGCACGGACCCCACCGTGGAAGAATCCCCCGTTTACAAACCCCAACGTACGTTTCCTCTTTTAGTTATAGCTTCATCAGGGGGGAATATGATTGGGCATTAACCCATTTAATATCAAATTTATGTATAAATTTGATACTAAGAAAGTGGAGTTTTTGGACATGTTAATAGAGGTGGGTCCAGATCGCTTGATTACAACTGATGTGTATCATAAACTCACCTCTGTCAATGCCCTTCTACATGTATCATCTGCCCATGACAGGTCTACGATTCGCACCATCCCCACCGGTCAGTTCTTGCGTATGAGACGCATCTGCTCTTTGGATTCACAATTTGAGGAGCAGGCGGCTGATTTGGCATTGCATTCAGAGAGAGAGGCTACAGCAACCGGAGTGAGAGAGAGAGGCTACAGCAACTGGAGTATCAAGAAGGGGTACCTTAGGGCGAAGCATACCCCCCGCAATGAATTGCTTCATACTAAGGTGACCAGGGGCATGACTACTAACCAATCTAAGGTTAGATTTATTACCACTTATAACCATGAGGGGGAGAACATGTGGTCCATTTTAAAGCGTCATTGGCCTGTCCTCATACCTAATATTGTTTTCTGCGGTTTCCACAGCGTTTCCAATGTGCAATATGGATTTTCGTGCCCGGGACGATGCCTGGCTTTCGCAGCTGAGTCGAGCTCTGGACGAGGAGGGTGATGCACCAGTGGATCTGGGGGTGATGACACACTTCAGGGGCATACTAAGAAATATAGGGAACTCCTCAAAAACCGGACAAAGATTTGGTGGAATCGGGCCTTCCTGAACAAGTATGTCGAAAAAAATCTTATACCAATAGGACTTAGGATTCAAATTTTCCTTCCTTTCCTATTGACAATGAGTCCTTTAGAGGGCGGTGGGAGGAGGTGGCCAGTGAGTGCTCGTTAGGGTTTTTGAAATTCCTCAGCAAACTCAATACTGAGTCCCTGAACATTATGGAAAGTGAAATGGAGGATTTGTCGGAGAAAATCAAGGACCTATCATCTAGTGAAGCCCTGACTAAATTTAAGGAGGACATGGATAATGAATTAGCCAAAATGGAGAAGGAGATTCAGGCATATAAAACCCAAAAATTTCAGTGTGACCAGACCGACTTCCACTCGAATCGTGTATATAAGTGGAAGAACAATGATAAGAGAGGCCGTCTGAAATTACATCCTGACATCAGATTAAAAAAAGACACCCTCATGTCCTCCTTTTAGAGGCGCTGTTGGAGGCTCTATTCCAAGAGGTACAGATGAGTCTGATTCCGATATGTCTAGCATCGGTGTGGTCACTCACTTTAAATCCAAGACGCAGATGCCTAGAGCTCCCTCTAAGAATCGTCACAATAAAGACGACAGGGCTTTACAGGCGATTAATTTGTCTACTCATACACTTTCTCCGGTACATATTGAAGTGCTGACTAAGGGTCTTTCTTTTTCTCCGACTAACCCTTTCCATTTTTTCACAGCCATGAAGGACCTTTACCTGTTCTCCCGCAAATTGGTTTTTAAAAAATTACATACTCAGAAGCTCTCTTCCCCTGTCACCTTTGAAGCAAATGAAATGGAGGCTCTTGAGAACCTTGAGAATCCGGCGAATGAGGTTCCACCAGACCTGCAGGGTGAGTTTCCTCCTTGCACCAGGACCAGATCAATGAGGTTTCCCCCCTGTCTGTCTGTCCTGTGGTTGATATTGTCACCAAATTGGTGATAGAGGACTTTTTGGAGGTCTGGACCAAATGCAGATATGACAATCTTGCACATCAGCAGAGGAAGGCACTCTTTGAAGTGGAACACAAAGCTGATGTTGTCAGTAAACTAGCAGCCAAGGGGGGAAACATTGTGATCTACCTGTTGATATGTATGAGCGGGAGGCACCTCGCCAATTACGTAATCGTGACACCTATGTGAGACTCCATTCTAATCCTGTTGCCTCTTTCTCTGAACAACTCCAGTCCATCTTTGCGGGTGCATGTGAGCAGGGAATCATTAATAAACAAGTGGTTGTTGGACTGATGGTAAGGTTTCCTAAGGTCCCGACCTTTTATTTGTTACCAAAAGTCCACAAGGAAGGTGCGGTCCCGCCGGGGCGCCCGATCGTGCCCTGCATAGTGGGGTTATGTGAACCAATATGTCAATTCATTGACTTTTATCTAAAACCATTGGTAGAGACTCTTCCCTCCTATGTGCGTGACTCGACGGATGTCCTGACGAGGATCGACGGCATCTTTGTGGAATATGATGTGTTAATTGTTACTGCTGACATAGAATCCCTGTACACGTGCATCCGCCATGATGATGGCCTGGAGGCAGTGAGATTTTTTCTGATGTCTACCTGTCGGGATGGCGTGATGAATGTCCTTATGCTCAAGCTTCTCCGTTTTGCTTTGACTCACAACTTTTTTGCATTTAAAGATGTTTTTTATTTACAGGGATACGGCACTGCCATCTTGTTACAACATGCTATTTGTCCTGTAAATTAATTATTATACAGATTATATTCTTTGGACGTATGGTTGTATACATTTGATTGCATATTTGTGAGCTACGCATTGACCCCTTTTGTGCCCACCTGTCTTGTTCCAGAAATAAGCTGTGAAATTATATATTATCACTCGATTAAATACCTTTATTTGCACGCCTTCTCTCCTTTTTCTTTTTCATATTTTAAATAGTAGTGGACAACCCCTTTAAACCATTGTATGATCTTGGCTACCGTGCTGCAGCTCAGTTTCAGGGTGTTGGCAACCTTCTTATAGCCTAGCCCATCTTTATGTAGAGCAACAGTTATTTTTTTCAGATGCTCAGAGAGTTCTTTACCATGAGGTTCCATGTTGAACTTCCATTGACCAGTATGAGAGAGTGTGAGACCAATAACACCAAATTTAACACATCTGTTCCCCATTCACACCTGAGACCTTGTAACACTAATGAGTCACTTGACAACTGGGAGGAAAACTTAGTGAAACTCACTTTTTTAGTGTACTCCCTTTTGTTGCCAGTGGTTTACACATTAATGACTGTGTTGAGTTATTTAGAGGGCACACCAAATTTACACTGTTATACACACTGTACACTGACTACTTTACATTGTATCAAAGTGTCATGTCCTCAGTGTTGTCCCATGAAAATATATAATAAAATATTTACAAAAATGTGAGGGGTGTACTCACTTTTGTGACATACTGTAAGTATTCACCTCAAGAAAAAATATTTAAATGCAAAACTGGGAAAGTAAAAAGAGAAAAAAAGACAAAAGAGCCAAATATAAATATCTGACGTGTATATAATAACGGACAAGATACCAATATTTTATAGTAAACTCCAAAAACCCCATTGTTCATTTAACCCCCTTGGCGTTGTCATTCTGACATAAATCAGACCACAAGGGCAAGTTGTAAGATAAATAACTAAGCTTGTCCTGCAGTCACTAAAATGTAATATCTTGAAATTGCGCTCTCTTGCTGAATCTGAAAAGATATCTGTTTAGTCAATATATCTGCACACTTTGCAATTTCCACAGTTTCAGGTGCCCCACTTGGGGCCTTTTGAACCAAATAGAAATGTTGATGTCGGAGGAATATGATGACCGTTTACCCACATATTAGGTAAAGTCTTGCTACATTTAGCCGGCCTGAAAGAAATTGGGAAAGTTTAGTGGTTGAGCCCCAATTGTGACATCACTCATGTGTAGCTTTGCCCCCGTGATGTCACAATTAGGTTCCAGTAGTGATGTCACGGAATCCTTGGTTATAACCAGCGATTTTGCAGCGATATCCTTTGTCTGGAGAGGCTGATTGTGCACTACACATTAAGCGAGATTCCTCCAGGCTAAAATGCTGTTTAGACTAGTTCTAATTCTCAGCGTGCTATTAGCATCTGCGGAAAGTGCTGCCATCTTTTTCCGCAACCATCCGTCAAGAGCGCAGATCAGGATCCCTGCAGGTAAGTGCATTACCAGATATACTCTGACTCTTAACTCCTTGCCTCCGCAGCCAATTTTCGTTTTTGCACTTTTTTCTCCTCCACTTCTTCCAAGAGCTATAACTTTTTTTGTATTCGTATAGCTGTATGACGTCTTGTTTATTTTTTTGCGGGACGAGTTGTAGCTTTGAATGACACCATTCATTTTACCATTCAATGCTGAATTGGGGAAAAAATGCAGCTCCGCCATGTTCTTTTGTTACTTTTTATGCTGTAAAAATAAAATAACTGTCGTTTTCATTTTTAATATAGATGAGACATAGAGTATTAATACTGTTTTCTCCTTCCTGGATACACTCACTACTACATGTAGCAGAAGGTGCCCACAAGAGATACAGGGGATAATGGTGACTTCTCATTAGTCAGTGGAGTTCTTCTTTAATGTCTATTTTTACTTTCTAGGTGACAAAGGAGACCTGCACCATGATCCGTGCTCAGCAGCATGCGGTAAGCAAATCAGAATTCAAATATGTTCTTCACATGTAACATTTCACATCCGGCCCCAGAAACCATTGGGATCCATTAATAAGGCCAAGGTTATGAGAGTCAGACTCTGCGTCATTAGGGGTTCTATAACTTTTCTTATGTGACAGGAGATTTATATGAGGTCACATGTTTCATGGATTGGAGAAATGTTCCTGTCTTACTTGTAATTTAAGGTGTCATCTCCCATCGTGTTTGTTCCCTATTCCCTTTGTATTGTCCATTATATAGTGATATGACGTCATGCATCATTTTTCCAGACTAAATACCCCTCTTTTTAATAGTCATATTTGGTTCCTCATTCCGCCCATTCCATGTATTTGGTTTCTACTCACATTCCAGCTCTGGTTACCTGATCACTTATGTTCTCTCTCTTTTTAGTGCATGGCACCGTCCCTCCAAAAACTTCTGAGGATACAGTCATTAAGATTGTTATAGCTGCTGCCATTCTCTTTGTCCTTGCAATAATCATTGTTGCCATTGGTGTCATCTATTGGTAAGTATAGTAAGATGATTTATGGGCTACACATGAGTTTGTAGAGGAAATGTCACATCTTCAGGTAACTTCAGTAATGGGAATATTTTAATGTAGTCTTCTTGTGGCTCACACATGTCACCCGAAGGTCTGTGCCCTGTGGGTAACTGATGGATATAATTTATACTTTGTAGCGTCTCAGGTAGGCATTTGGTATTGTTAACACAGTCAATGTGGTTTGGTCCAAATCAGTGCAGTTTTATTGCTTTCATAAAACTCCAAATGATTCAAACCAAAAACAGCCTCTTCTGGGCATAAAGGTATCATAGCAAATAAACAGCTCATTTAGCAGGGTACATATTTTAGAGCAGGCTCACCCAAACCCAAACAGATTATCCTTTCTCCCAGAGAAAAGTTCATACACAGAAGAGGCACGATCCCACCAATCTTGATATCCCCTTCAGCCCCAACTCTGGTCACAGTTCACACTGAAAAGGCAGTAGCTTCAACACGGTTCTCTGCAACTCCAGCACACAGACTGCTCAGCTTTCCAAACTGACCAATGCAGTCTTCATTCAGAGAGAGATTCCCAGCTCGTCTCTCTCTCAGCTATAGGTCACTTTTTGGCTGACTCAGCTCCAGCACACTCAACTCTGCTTCATCCAGCAGACTGACACACCTAGTGAACACAGGCCATGGTTTTAGTAAAACGTGCTAGGCTAACCCTGTCCTATCTTGCTCTGCTATAAATTCTATATACATTAATAAAATATATTGCTGATTGTTATAGACACCAAAATCACTGGTGATATTTCTACAGATAGGACTGGATAAAATGTTTCACTGTTACATTCTGCGGAATACAGACATGATTTACAATGTAACTTTTATTTTTGCAATTTTATAGCTATCTGAAAAAGAAGTCAATGAAAGATGATGAAAGCCAATATTGTGCCGATGATTTTAAAGAGAGCAACACCAAACTAAATGGTAACTATAGCTTGACAAATCTGACATTAAAGAAGCACTCCAGCTAAATATGTATTGTGTAATCCAGCTAAATATGTATTGTGTAATCCCTTCTAGATATATCAGTGGTGTAGGGTATAAGTGATAAAATACTTACCATTTGCCATCTTCTCTGGTTTCCAGTGCAATTCTGGTTGTCTTCTGAACCGTACGACCGCTAATCAGCTTTATCAGTCACACAGCGTCATATGTGTGGCGTGGTAACGATTTTCCCAATGTAAGCCTATGAGACTCAGAGCGAGGTTCCATATACTTACATTGAGACAGCAACTTCCAGTCCACACATAAGAAAGACATTGTGATCGCCAGTCCGATTTACAGTCCCATGATTCAGCAGAGGACTGGAGCTGTGCTGCAAACCGGAGAAGACAGCGATCAGTGTTTTACCATATACACTACACTACTGATTTGTGCAGAAGTGATTAGCAATAATAATTTAGCTCAGAGTGCTTTTTTGATATTGGCAGTTATTGTCGGCTTTTATATTACATGGAAGCAGTGTGCATTGTGAAGTCTGTTACTTACACTGAGGACCTTCCGATTTGTCTTCTTCAATGTATGAACTGTATTTAATAGAAAAACAACATTATAGAAAAAACTTATCTTGTTAGAAAATGATCCCTAGACAGAGTAGAAACATAATGGAAGCTGTTATTTTAGAAATGTTGATTTCAATGTTCTGTGTTCTAGGAAAACATGAGGACTACATAGCAATCACAATTGATGATTTTCCTCATGGATCCAGGAATGAACAGATAGACGTCCTCTCAGGACCCCCTGATGTAATAACCAATATCAGCCCAGATGAGGATGAGGTCACCTCCTCTAACAGTAAGTTCTCAGGGTTTTTACGAAATATATTTAACAGAAAAACAAACTAACATATAAATATAAAAATGGTCTTCTATAGGAACTTGTCAGTGAATGAACCGTTAATATACTGGTAGCTAGAGAGGCTCAGCCCCTCTATTATCATAGCTCAATGTACCATTCTAGAGGTTTTAATAACATATATACTGATAATCTCCAATAATTTTTTTCCATTACAGATCAGGAGGCCAAAACAACTATTACAAATGAGGATGTTCCTCATGGACCTGTGGCTGAAAAGGGAGACGTCCTCAAAGACACCAAAATCACCATGGCTCACCCCACTGACCCCACCAGCAACCTTGATGGGAATGTGGTCATCCCTTCTGACGGTAAGTTTCAGAACTATTATAAGAAATATATTTAAAGAGTAATAAAACTATTTTTTTAAATAATATAACAGTAAAGTCCAAGATAATAAATCTACTAATAAATAGTCTGAGAGTCTGCACGTCTGTAGAAAACATACTTTGCAGAGCCGGCCAGTGAATACAAGGAGAGACTTGACAAACCTTGGTGCTGCCCCCAGCTGGCATTTCCCCATATCGCTGTAGTTGACTGACAGGTCTCTCCCATATCTTAATTAGGGTAGACCTGTCAATGAAGTGCAGCGGCGCAAGGAGAAGCCGGCTGGGAGCAGCGTCGGACCAGTAAGGACTCTCACTTTAGTCCCCGGGTGACTCTTCAAACTATGCTTTCTCTGAAACAATGGAGCATTGCTCTGAAGATTGGGTCCCTCTTTTCTCAGTCTAATGTACTATATAGAAGTTATAATTACCTGTAAATGTTAATCATTTTAATCATATAGAAGCTTGCATTTTATTAAATCTATTTTCAATACTTTGTGTTTCAGGAGAATTTGACATCTTCTGTACTTCTAGAGACATTATAATGCCGCATAAGGCCGGTATAGTGGAGATGAAAGAGTCCGAGATTAAGCCGGACTTAAATGATTACAAACAGACACCTCCATCTATTCTAAAAGGAAGTCAAATGAAAAATAAAAACAAAGGGAAAACAGTTTATTTTGAAGAATCGGATAATCGATATGTTTACTCATATGATTCCGAGTCCTCACAACGTGGATGTCAAATAAGATATTTCCGAAACGAACAAGGCTGGAAAAAAAGTGAGTGTTTTTCATATCTCAGCTCAAATATTAGCAGAAGATCATCTTTCATTTCTTTCAAAATGACTTAGGGGCCCAATTTCTCAAATCTTTTACACCAGTATTCTGATGTAAAAAACTTTGAACCGTCACAAAATTTTGCCGAAACTCCAGGCTGCGCTAAAATATTGTGACTTCTGGCATTCTCACTCCATTTTTGCCCAGTTCCGACAATGTGCCGGAGCTTGGGCAGGATAGGTGGTGTGGCAACCACCACTTGTCAAATTCATGTTAACCGGCAGTGTTTGTTGAGCCACGAAACCTGCTCAACAGAAGTGCACACCAGTAGTCCGACTGTTAGAACTCTCCTGTTAGGTTTTTTCTATCTTGCTGGTCACATGACCTTTTTTGCCTATTTAGTCCTGCTCCGCCCTCCTGGCCTTGCTGGACTTCATTGTAATTTCTACTCTTAAGCTAGCCTGGTGCTTAGTTACCTTTCTCAGTCAGTTTTGCTAGGTCTTCGGACCTTTATGTTCTATGTTGTGTGTTTGTCTTTTACTGCTACAATTTCTGCTAGGAGGTGTCCAACTTTATCCCAGTCCCTAGTTCTTGTAGGGATCCCTCCCTTGCATCTATAGGTCTTCGTACAGACTAGCCGAGGACTTTAGCGGGTCTGATCGCAGGATCAGGTTCCCCGTTACATTGTAGGGATCTAGCTTAGTTCTATTGCAGGGACAGATCTCCTTTCTTTCCTTAGTGCTTGTAGCAGATCATAACACCGACACTCCTGATTCATGAATCGGTGTATACATCTTCAAGAATCAGGAGCGTCTGACATCAGTGTGCCTCCTCATCAAGACCGGCATGAAGAAATTATTTTGAGAGTATTGTCTGAAAAAAATGTGGAATAATTATTGGTGGGTAACCCAATGATGCCAATATTTCATTCACTTCCTAAAATTCTCAAGTCTTTTTTCCACCTTCCATGTACTCCATTGTGGTGGGAATAGGTTCATTCATTAAAAGACTGAAGTCTTGGGTGAGGAAATATTACAGCCACTAATACGAGAGATTTCAGGGTATTTAAGGTGCAGTATAGATGTTCTGCAAATATTGTCTGTTGCTAAATGGTTGATGTGCAATGTGCAATGTTACATCGCTGTATTCCAGCAGACCACAGGATTTAACTATTGCTGCCCTGTCTCATTATTTGGATGATTACAGTGAATATTAAGTGCATTATCTACGTCATCCTATTTTTTTTATATTCAATGGTGATTTTTTTCTTACAAACTATTGGGTGGATATGCCATAAATGGATGAGATGGGAATTTAAAGCTAGGAATTAGTTTTGTATAAAAGTCTATATTTTCTATAGAGTAGCCCCGAGATCTGATCTATAGGATACAAACTGTCATTTATAGCAAACTGGATTCTGCAAAAGGCCCCGAGTGTAGTAATATTAACTAGATTCTGCTAAGGGGATGTTGTGTTAAAAAAAATGTATATTATTTGTTTCTTATATGTAATATTTTGTTGCTCCATGTTTAGTCATAATCCTTTATTGTTTCTGCAGAAAAATCGAGAAAGAAGGCTCGCTGAGTTCCAACAATGGATAGGGAATCCAGCAGGAGGCAACGACTCTTCTATATGGTGGCCGCCATGTGAGGATCAAACAACTTGTGATTAAGCAAAAAGACAGATTCCGGGCTCAGTCTCTGCTCTCACCCAAGATTATGACACTTACCGGACTTTCCGCAGTCAAACGTGTTCACGGATAAGTGACTTACCTGCTGCATGAAGAGGCAGATTCCGGGCTCGGTCTCTGCTCTCACCCATGGATATGACACTGGACTTTCCGCAGTCAGACGTGTTCACGGACATGTGACTTACCTGCTGCATGAAGAGGCAGATTCCAGGCTCGGTCTCTGCTCTCAACCAAGATTATGACACTTACCGGACTTTCCGCAGTCAGACGTGTTCACGGATAAGTGACTTACCTGCTGCATGAAGAGGCAGATTCCGGGCTCGGTTTCTGCTCTCACCCATGGATATGACACTTACTGGACTTTCCGCAGTCAGACATGTTCACGGACAAGTGACTTACCTGCTGCATGAAGAGACAGATTCCGGGCTCGGTCTCTGCTCTCACCTTTTAATATTACATTTGCCAGACTTTTAGCAGCCAAGTGTACTCATGACACAAGTGAGGTACCTGCTGTAAGAAGAGGCAGATTCCGGGCTCGGACTCTGCTCTCACCAATCTACAGCCCAAGGGAAGGGCCGTCCTTTAACCATGGTTCCCTAGAGGTTTCCTCCATTGGGGGTTTTTCCTCTCCTGAGTGCTAAAGGATGACTTTTCGTGAGTCCATCAACTCACAATGTGGCCAATCAACATCATCATCATCAAGGCCACATTTAAGACTATTGTCCTGACTTCTAATGGAAACTTCCACACTATCCAACTTGAATAAAGTTAGTAAAGAAGTCAGCATATATCATGTGTATCTGAGTCTCCTTATGGAACTTTACAATACAGCAAAATATACATAGCACTGGACTACTTTGTATAGTCATTACCATCACACATGGGTGATTATAAACCCGCTTTCTTGCACACGTTAACTAGGGTACAAGTGGTGTTGTGCTTAAGAACAATATATCCCCTTCTCAACATGCAATCTACATGTATGTCACATGTCTAATGCGGTTCTATGGAAAGAGTTATGAAGCATAGCCCAATTCATATATAGTAGGTGCTAGCTGCTTTATACAGCTGGCACCTGCTTCTAACAACCTGACTTGAATTGCCTCTATTTAACCACTTAGATGCGGTGTCAAAGATCAGACCCTGAGAAGGTCACGCAGAACCACTCACTGTGATCTTTGGTCGAACAGCTCTCTGCTGCCCCCTATCATCTGGGCAATTACACGACTGTCCGACGATTAATGGAGGATGCCGCAGGCTGATTGCACTAATAGGCCAGTTATCCGGAAACTAACAGTGAGCGTATGGTATATACAGTTATATGAAAAAGTTTGGGCACCCCTATTAATCTTAAGCTAAATGTTTTATAAAAATTGGTGTTTTTGCAACAGCTATTTCAGTTTGATATATGTAATAACTGTTGGACACAGTAATGTTTCTGCCTTGAAATGAGGTTTATTGTACTAACAGAAAATGTGCAATCTGCATTCAAACAAAATTTGACAGGTGCATAAGTATGGGCACCCTTATCATTTTCTTGTTTTAAATACTCCTACCTACTTTTTACTGACTTACTAAAGCACTTTTTTTGGCTTTGTAACCTCATTGAGCTTTGAACTTCATAGCCAGGTGTATGCAATCATAAGAAAAGCTACTTAAAGTGGCCACTTGCAAGTTGTTCTCCTGTTTGAATCTCCTCTGAAGAGTGGCATCATGGGCTCCTCAAAACAACTGTCAAATGATCTGAAAACAAAGATTA
This sequence comes from Phyllobates terribilis, assembly GCF_046119375.1. Classification (NCBI taxonomy): domain Eukaryota; kingdom Metazoa; phylum Chordata; class Amphibia; order Anura; family Dendrobatidae; genus Phyllobates; species Phyllobates terribilis. The sequence goes on along the minus strand of NW_027362761.1, from coordinate 40,729,154 downwards.
TTCAACATAGTTGTTCAGGGGAAGGATACAAAAAGCTGTCTCAGAGATTTAACCTGTCAGTTTCCACTGTGAGGAACATAGTAAGGAAATGGAAGAACACAGGGGCAGTTCTTGTTAAGGCCAGAAGTGGCAGGCCAAGAAAAACATCAGAAAGGCAGAGAAGAAGAATGGTGAGATCAGTCAAGGACAATCCTCAGACCACCTCCAGAGAGCTGCAGCATCAACTTGCTGCAGATGGTGTCACTGTGCATCGGTCAACTATACAACGCACTTTGCACAAGGAGAAACTGTATGGGAGAGTGATGCGAAAGAAGCCGTTTCTGCAAGCACGCCACAAACAGAGTCGGCTGAGGTATGCAAAAGCACATTTGGAGAAGCCAATTTCTTTTTGGAAGAAGGTCCCGTGGACTGATGAAACCAAGATTGAGTTGTTTGGTCATACAAAAAGGCGTTATGCATGGCGGCAAAAAACACAGCATTCCAAGAAAAACACTTGCTACCCACAGTAAAATTTGGTGGAGGTTCCATCATGCTTTGGGGCTGTGTGGCCAATGCCGGCACCGGGAATCTTGTTAAAGTTGAGGGACGCATGGATTCCACTCAGTATCAGCAGATTCTTGACAATAATGTTCAAGAATCAGTGACAAAGTTGAAGTTACGCAGGGGATGGATCTTTCAGCAATTCAATGATCCTAAACACCGCTCCAAATCTACTCAGGCATTCATGCAGAGGAACAATTACAATGTTCTGGAATGGCCATCCCAGTCCCCAGACCTGAATATCATTGAACATCTGTGGGATCATTTGAAGAGGGCTGTCCATGCTCGGCGACCATCAAACTTAACTGAACTGGAATTGTTTTGTAAAGAGCATTGGTCAAAAATACCTTCATCCAGGATCCAGGAACTCATTAAAAGCTACAGGAAGCGACTAGAGGCTGTTATTTTTGCAAAAGGAGGATCTACTAAATATTAATGTCACTTTTCTGGTGAGGTGCCCATACTTATGCACCTGTCAAATTTTGTTTGAATGCAGATTGCACATTTTCTGTTAGTACAATAAACCTCATTTCAAGGCAGAAACATTACTGTGTCCAACAGTTATTACATATATCAAACTGAAATAGCTGTTGCAAAAACACCAATTTTTATAAAACATTAAGCTTAAGATTAATAGGGGGGCCCAAACTTTTTCATATAACTGTATATCTCTAATGCCAATGTACAGAATATATGTATATACCTCCGTACCGTCACTGCTATCTTAACGATAACCCCAGTACTACTCCCTCGCCACCACCAGTCGTGTTTTATACAGGCTGACTGGAGGCCTGGTTTCTGGTAGCGTATGGCTTTGAGTCGTGGTTTACAGAGCAAAAGGAACAGAATTATAACATTTTATATTTCATCGAAAATGAGGGAGTGTTTATGAAAAATATATAACATATTTAACAAAGGAGACAAAACAATACAGCAGTTACATGAAATAAAAGGTATAAACAAAAGAACTTACTACGCCACTCGCCACTCACAGAGTTGAGTCAACTTAGCCGAAGGAGAGCGTTTCGCTTGGGGACATTTAGGAAACAGGCTTCATGAATACACAATGTGTGTAACTTTTTACAGGAACCCACATCATAATTCAGCTTATTAGCACCTGAGTTACACCCACACACCCCCCGGTTATGACCTCACATGGGCCGGGTTGTGTTTTGTTCTCAGTCCTTCAGGATTTTATGTAATTTTCAACTTATGTGATAACTCCCCTCTCGATAATCAAAGAAGTTAGCGGTCCCCACCATATTTTTTATTGGGATTTTACCATTACCCAGAGACCAAACATAACATTGCTGCTGTCAGTGATTTGCCCATTATTGATTTGTGGCCTATAGGCAGGGGTTACAGTTAGGAAAAAATATGCATCTTCTTCCCCTATTAGCCCTGTAGTTGAAAAGTTATGTCCCATCAGTATCGAATGGATAAAAACTTCCATATTCTACATTTTCTTTCGGAGACATCAACTCTATTGCAGGTGCAATATTTTCCTTACAGGGACATTGCCCCTAAAAGGACAATGTATTTCCTGGGGACAAAAGGATTCCTGCCTTAATTATCTGTCCAATCTATAACTCTTTGTCTATGCTCAATAGACATCCTCGTTTTTACTGCCAGGATCTTTTGTTCTAAAAGGAGCTTTTGCATGTTAATTAAGATAGTTCACTCTCCTAACTAATTTACTATATGTTAAACTGTGTAATTCAACTACTAAAAGAGATTTGTGAGTTGCAAGCCCTTTTTGCTACTGCACCAGAGAGAGGAGAGGAGGGAGGGGTTGGGAATGAATGCACCTTGTATTAGTCTGACTCTGACTGTCACCTATTTTAACTCCTGCAATTTCGTGTGGCGTAAAGATTTTAATATTTTCTATGACAAGCTGTTTTAAGTAGTTTGATGCGGGAGTTAAGTATGTGTGTTTTCATTTACAGTTATATGAAAAAGTTTGGGCACCCCTATTAATCTTAAGCTTAATGTTTTATAAAAATTGGTGTTTTTGCAACAGCTATTTCAGTTTGATATATGTAATAACTGTTGGACACAGTAATGTTTCTTCCTTGAAATGAGGTTTATTGTACTAACAGAAAATGTGCAATCTGCATTCAAACAAAATTTGACAGGTGCATAAGTATGGGCACCCTTATCATTTTCTTGTTTTAAATACTCCTACCTACTTTTTACTGACTTACTAAAGCACTTTTTTTGGTTTTGTAACCTCATTGAGCTTTGAACTTCATAGCCAGGTGTATGCAATCATGAGAAAAGCTACTTCAAGTGGCCACTTGCAAGTTGTTCTCCTCTTTGAATCTCCTCTGCAGAGTGGCATCATGGGCTCCTCAAAACAACTGTCAAATGATCTGAAAACAAAGATTATTCAACATAGTTGTTCAGGGGAACGATACAAAAAGCTGTCTCAGAGATTTAACCTGTCAGTTTCCACTGAGAGGAACATAGTAAGGAAATGGAAGAACACAGGGACAGTTCTTGTTAAGGCCAGAAGTGGCAGGCCAAGAAAAACATCAGAAAGGCAGAGAAGAAGAATGGTGAGATCAGTCAAGGACAATCCTCAGACCACCTCCAGAGAGCTGCAGCATCAACTTGCTGCAGATGGTGTCACTGTGCATCGGTCAACTATACAACGCACTTTGCACAAGGAGAAGCTGTATGGGAGAGTGATGCGAAAGAAGCCGTTTCTGCAAGCACGCCACAAACAGAGTCGGCTGAGGTATGCAAAAGCACATTTGGGGAAGCCAATTTCTTTTTGGAAGAAGGTCCTGTGGACTGATGAAACCAATATTGAGTTGTTTGGTCATACAAAAAGGTGTTATGCATGGCGGCAAAATAACACAGCATTCCAAGAAAAACACTTGCTACCCACAGTAAAATTTGGTGGAGGTTCCATCATGCTTTGGGGCTGTGTGGCCAATGCCGGCACCGGGAATCTTGTTAAAGTTGAGGGACGCATGGATTCCACTCAGTATCAGCAGATTCTTGACAATAATGTTCAAGAATCAGTGATAAAGTTGAAGTTACGCAGGGGATGGATCTTTCAGCAAGGCAATGATCCAAAACACCGCTCCAAATCTACTCAGGCATTCATGCAGAGGAACAATTACAATGTTCTGGAATGGCCATCCCAGTCCCCAGACCTGAATATCATTGAACATCTGTGGGATCATTTGAAGAGGGCTGTCCATGCTCGGCAACCATCAAACTTAACTGAACTGGAATTGTTTTGTAAAGAGTAATGGTCAAAAATACCTTCATCCAGGATCCAGGAACTCATTAAAAGCTACAGGAAGCGACTAGAGGCTGTTATTTTTGCAAAAGGAGGATCTACTAAATATTAATGTCACTTTTCTGGTGAGGTGCCCATACTTATGCACCTGTCAAATTTTGTTTGAATGCAGATTGCACATTTTCTGTTAGTACAATAAACCTCATTTCAAGGCAGAAACATTACTGTGTCCAACAGTTATTACATATATCAAACTGAAATAGCTGTTGCAAAAACACCAATTTTTATAAAACATTAAGCTTAAGATTAATAGGGGTGCCCAAACTTTTTCATATAACTGTAAGTTGCCCTTCTGCCCAGCACAGGGAGCTAATGGGTCACCATGGCATTTAGGGTCCCACTGAAGGTAATGTAACTACCATCTTTGTATCTCATGTTCAAAATGTAAAAAAATGGAAGTGTCTGGTCTGTATCTGCGCAGCCAACTGATGAAGTGGCGTCAAATGCAAGAGATAATGTAAAAAGGTTTCTTTTATTTTTCTATGCAATTCAAAGTGTAACCCACTTCTTCTTCAGGAACAAAACCATATGCATATACAGGGTTCACAAAGGTTTATATAGAGGAGCATTTTAAAAAAGAACACCAAGAGAAACACATGATAATGTGTCAAAGTTCATAGGGTAGACATATGATGTGGTTCAAGTGAAGAAACAGGGCATCACGGTGGCTCAGAGGTTAGCACTGCAGTCTTGCAGCACTGGGGTCCTGGGTTCAAATCCCACCAAGGACAACATCTGCAAGGAGTTTGTATGTTCTTCCTGTGTTTGTGTGGTTTCCTCCCACACTCCAAAGACATACTGATAGGGAATGAGGACAGTGCCGATAATGTCTGTAAATTGTCTGAATTGTAAAGCAGTGCGGAATATGTTGACGCTATAATAATAAAAAGATTATTATTATTAAGGAAAAAAATGTGTAAGGAGATATATACAGTTGAAACCAGAAGTCTACATACACTATATAAAAAGACACATAAGCATGTTTTTCTCAATATCTGACACGAAATCAGAATAAACCTTTCCCGTTTTAGGTCAATTAGGATTACCATAATTTTTAATATTTGCCAAATGCCAGAATAATGAGAGAGAGAGAATGTTTTAAGGCCTTTTAATTGGATTAAGCACGTGACACTTTATGCTTGGTACATTTATAATTGAACATTCATGGTCATTTGGGTGGCTGATTTTGGTGGAGCACTTTTCCTTCCCTTCTTGTTGTCCTCTTTTTATAATGAACTGTTTTTATTGGTCCAATAATTAGAGATGCACTTGGCACTTTAGTCATAATCTATAATTTCGTATAATCTATATTTATTATTCTTCGCTTTAATAAGCACATAGTGTACACACTTCTTCCAGTCATTTATTCCTCACTGTCTTATTGGATCGCCTTGAACATATTTTGTTCAGGAGTGGTAGAGTTGTTTAGAGTCCTTTCACAATATTGAATAGTATAATTTGCACTTGTTTTTCTATTGAGTTGGGACCTGCATACATTTGGTAAGTACTTTTCCATACAATCTGGTCCACTTTCAGGGTTTAGATCTTCCAGGGACTTCTCTATCACTTGCACAATTTTTTTTTCTTCCCATTTTTCTTTTCCTTACACGGATATTTATTTAATTATTCATTATTTCTTTACAACAATGGTTTCTTACCATTGTTAATTATATTCATATATATTCTTTTTATGTTTGTTTATTCCTTTGTTATCATTTACTGTATTATTATTTATTTTATTTTATTTTTTGCATCATTATGTCTTATTATTATTATATTTATTTTCATCTTCTTTTTCTTTAGCCTATCAAGTGTTAGCATCTTAATAATTAGATATTATTTTTTATTCTTCATTTGGTTTTATATAGAATAGATATTACATATGAGGTTTTATAGCATCGAGTCCCCTTATGGGGGTTATAGGGTATTTTTCATTTATTTATTTATTTATTTCCGACCGTTGAATTAATGAGCTTAATCCTGCTTTGTATCCTGAATGTTTTCCCGGTAGCCAATGGCATCATCACCTTTACCACGCCTTTATCGTATTACCTTGGTCCTGGATCCGCTTCCATCCCTCGTTAGCCCGTGGCTTTACTGATGATGGAGCACATGAGCAGGGTCCAGTCCTCTTTTGACTTCCGGACATGCTATACCAGGTGACCGCAGTGCGTTCCACTGCATGTCACCCTGCACTACTCCGAAACTCCCTTTACTTTTGGGAGGCGGAGTCCCTGCGGTATGCGCCGTGGAGACATTAAGTGAAACCACACATGCCACCTGTGCACAATACCTTTATATTGGTTAATGGGCATATTTATACATCACATGACTCCCTTCCCCTGGTGTGACACGCTCCCTGAAGAAGCGATCAGCGAAACGGCATCCATCAGGTGTGGGGAGATACACAGCTTTCCTATTGTTCTCCAATTGACTGCATTACCAGGTAATACCTTCTGATTAATAGGATAGATAGTGATGCCTATACATGGTAATCATGAACTAGAACCTAGGATTAGTTCTAATAAAGCCTAAAGGGTTGGTGGCATTTATATTAATGCACTTGCATGTTACTTTGATTGCAGCCTTTCCACTTTGTCTGATCCTCACGTATTGGTACACTGATTACATTGGACATTAATAGACCTTTTACTTTAGTTGTCCTTGCCTTTATATTGGGATTATTTATGCTTTTAAACCTATTTTTATCTGTTTCTTTACCTTTTAGGGCTATTTACTGCTATGTCTCATTTCCCCAGTTTTTTGAGGGTTTTGCCCTGTCTTTTAATATTTTCCATTTTTTATAAAAATCTATCTAAAATCCTACAAGAGAGATTTTTATCTCAGAAATACCCCAAGAATATGGTCTAACAAGCTCACGAAATTCTGACCAGCAATCACTGCTAGTGAAAAAAGTCAAACCAGAAAGTGGAAATAAGTATAATTTCAGCTTTGTCACTCAATTTAACTCCTACCATATGGAGATACGCCAAATTTTCCTTCAACACTGCCATATACTCCTAAACGATCCTATTCTAGGAAAAACTCTGCCAAATAAGCCTACTATAACTTTTCGCAGGGCAGAAACGGTAAAAAATATATTGGCTCCGAGCCGCCTTCGAATGAATGGTGCTCCCATGACACCGTCATCCACAAATGCAGTGAATGGCTTTTTCAAATGCATGTCAAGTGGTTGTCTATGTTATCCATCCATTAATCACAGCACTAATAATTTTGTCTACCTTTACTAGGGAGAACTTCATAATTAATCAACACTTAACGTGTTGTACTGATTATGTGATATATGTAATAACGTGCGGCTGCACTAAACAATATGTGGTCAAAACCATTCAACTACTTCATAAAAGAATTAACTCACATAGATATAACATCAAAAGAGGTTTTCTAAAACATGGCTTATCAAGGCACTGTTCCATTAAACACAATAGGGACTATAAACAACTGAGGATCAGCCCTATTGAACACATCCCTTGTAGCATACCCAACTGCGTCCAGAATCTAAACAGTAAGGAGATCTACTGGATGTATAGATAAAACGCACTGAAACCTCACGGATTAAATGAGGTCTTAGAAGCTTTTCTATAGATCATCATCCTTGGACTATACACATCCTCATTATTTACAGAATATTGGTCTTGAATTACAATAACATCATTTTTTCACCCAAAGTCACATATATCTCGATGAATTTTCTCAAGAACTTTAAATTCCAGAAATATTGTTATATATTTTTACCTCGCATATTTTTGAATTTTTAAACATTTTCTATTCTCATGTGTTGTAGGTTTATTGATTATTTTAACTGACTAGTACAATTTTTCATCTTTTTTCTATATTGTATGTCTCATATTCCATCATATTTATCTCCTTTCCATAAATAATCAACTTATTTACATATATTTATGCTCACTTTCCTAATGAGATCAGATTTAATCAACAAAGCAATTATTTTTTATTTTTAGCAGGAATTTGATTCAATAACTTTATGTATTATATATAACACACCAACCAATTGTGAAAAAGCTCTGTATGGGCCACCACATAATACATCAGTGTTCTGTATCATACAGCCTGCTATATTGGCATTATACCCGAGGAATGTTCTAAGCTTTATATTCACACACCTATGATAAGAATATATAATTATATATACAGTATATACTAGCTATTGAAGCCGTTCTATGCCCGGGTGGCAAGCATTTTTATTGGTATATGCTCCCCCCGCCCCCATCCTGTTACGTGCCGCCCCCCATCCTGTTACGTGCCGCCCCCATCCTGTTACGTGCCGCCCCCATCCTGTTACGTGTAGCCGCCATCCTGCTATCTGCAGCCCCCATTCTGCGCCCCCATCCTGTTATGTGCTGCCCCCATCCGAAGGCCGGGGGAGGAGTGTGGCGCCAGAGTACGCGTGTGCCCATACTGCGCTGTCCGGCTCCAATGTGTCTTCACTAAAATGGTGCCAGATAGCGCGCTATGTGAATGCGCCGATTCCAACGCCGCACTCCTTCCCCGGACTGCGGCCAAAACAGTTTCTTTGTAGCGCTTGATGGTTTTTGCAACTGCACTTGGGGACACTTTCAAAGTTTGCCCAATTTTTCGGACTGACTGACCTTCATTTCTTAAAGTAATGATGGCCACTCGTTTTTCTTTACTTAGAATTTGTATTATGGCAAAAAAAAGCAGCTAAGAGTCTAGCAGTATGACTATCAGCTGTGTATCCACCAGACTTCTGCACAACACAACTGATGGTCCCAACCCCATTTATAAGGCAAGAAATCCCACTTATTAAACCTGACAGGGCACACCTGTGAAGTGATAACCATTTCCGGTGACTACCTCTTGAAGCTCATCAAGAGAATGCCAAGAGTGTGCAAAGCAGTCATCAAAGCAAAAGGTGGCTACTTTGAAGAACCTAGAATATAAGACATAAAAAAAGTGTGAAACAACTGAAAATACGTATATAATTCAACATGTGTTAATTCATAGTTTTGATGCCTTCAGTGTGAATGTACAATTTTCATAGTCATGAAAATACAGAAAAATCTTTAAATGAGAAGGTGTGTCCAAACTTTTGGTCTGTACTGTATATATATTTATAGTCGCCAGCTTGGGTATAAATATATATGTATGTAATAGACTGTAGACTTATGTGTGTGTTATAAATATTCTTTATTAGTATACGGTCTTGTCTCAGTTAGTATATAATCCCACAAATATGGAACGTTACCCGAGTATAAGAAATTATCTCATATTTTATAAAATACACAAAAAATTAGAAAAAATTAGTGGGTATTACACAAATAAATAAATAACACTAGGTGAGAGGTACATGTTATGGTAATTATATGCCAATTAGTGATTAGCGAGCACTAAAATGCTCGGGTACTCGTTGCTCGGGTCGAGCACATTGGAATACTCGGGTGCTCGATCCGAGCAACGAGCCCAATGTAAGTCTATGGGAAACTCGAGCATTTTTCCGGTGGCTCCCCCCAGCGGTCTGCAGAGGGCCTAAAAATTGCCCAAATCGATGGGAACAGTGCTCAAATGACATGGGAACAGCATGGGGAAGACCCCTGGAAACATCTCTGACTCCCAGGTTACTGCTGTGAACAATGTTGTCAGAGTATTACGCCACTTTTACGGACTCACAATAAAACATGCAAAAAATAAACCAAAATGGATTTTTCTGGGAAACATGTTAAGGAACATCCTTTCCAGGGTAATGACTTCTATATAAGGTAAAATAAATAACCAAAAACAATTCTCCTCCACACCTTAGGTTATGTTCACAAGTAGCGTTTTTGATGTGTTTTTGCACTTTTGCATTGCTTTCAACCGCGACAAATGCATTCACCGGGAAATGTCATTTTAACATTTTACTACCTTAATGTCATGCCAGGTGTGGGAAAGACTTAGTGCAACACAGAGGGAAAAGAGAAAGGGAACCCAAACACTAGGGAAAGGGGGAGGTGGAGACCTCCTAGTCTGATCTGGTGTCACCCTGTCTCAACTACCGTCCCTATATTGCCTCTTTAGCAATTGCCGCACGTGCCGCACCTACTCTTCCTGGCGTATGGCTACGGCTAGGGATGGGAGAGGAGATGAGCACTAGTCAATCTCCACTAAACTCAATAGACAACAAGGGTAGACAAAACAGGGGGAAATGGTTTAGCTTTAGATGAACTCCAAATAAGCACACGGCCTCAAGCTCCAGAGAGGAAGAAGTACTGCTCCTGCTAAGCTTCACAAGAAGAAATGAATATAGCCGGCGACTCCCTCTCAGACACACCAGGTATATATGTAGCACCCTGAGGATTCGGCTGCTACAGGGGTATTGCACCTCAACCCAGAGGTGTGATATTCCACTCCCGGGTAAGGAAGGAGTGTGGAACTGAGCTCAGATAGACTGCATGCACTACATACATCCCATTCCAGAGGAGCAGGCCGACGGTACTCCCACTTAGAAATGTGCAGGTACAACCGAGCCTGTTCCTGGCTGGAGTGGGAGGGGGGTGGTACATCCCATGTAGTGTAGGGGCAGATAGGGGGAGCAGTCTGGGTAGTGATAGGAGCTCATTGGGTGCTGGTCACCTGAGCTCACACATAGAGGGATATATAAGGAGGGCACCAACTTAGATCAGGGTCAGACGCTGAGAGCAAGTCAGTTGGAGAGGAGAGAGAAGGAAACAGCAGCCCTGGAGAGAGAGAGAGTGGAGCAGAGAAAGACCCAGAGGGGGAAGACTGAAGGGACCCAAGAACCCAAATTAGAGCACCGGGTGAGGAGTCAGCAAGAGGGTACCGGAACCCAAGCTGGTGGGGGCAAAGACATTCCCCAGCCAGAGACCGGAGACCGTGGGCAGTGTCTGTCATGGTCACCCACCACATTCACCCCGAAGGCACACCACATGAAGGGTCAGGGAACCCAGGGCCAAGGGTGTCCCAAAAGAAGGCCCGAGGGAGCTGGACCTAGGTGAATCCCTGGTGGGGACGGCTGAAGAAAGGACAGAGGGAGAGCTCAGGGCCACGCTCCGGACTTGTTTGGGGGTTGGCTGGATCCAGGACCTGGTGGACGCAGCACGGCTCGGGTGGTCACTAGCAGCTGGAGTGACCAGTACAACATCAGCAGTAAGTAAACACCCTTAACTGCATAACCCGAGTCTGTCTTCATTGCCGGCTGCACCGCACCACCACAACCCCCATCCTCTGCGCCTGTCCCCTCTGAGGCTATACCCCTCCCGTTGGGGGTTATCTCACCAAGCTGCGCACCCACCATCAGCCTCAGCGGACCCTGCAGCAGCGGCGGCCACAGTGACCGCATCACAACGGGTGGCGTAGTCGACACAAAAGAACTTTAGTAACATCTGTAAAGCTGCCACATAACACTGAGCTTGACGCCCTGGGCACGGGACCGGGTCACAGCCGCTCGGAGACTACAACCCCCCATCTGATCCGGTGCCGGGTATTCCCCTCAAAAAGGAATATGTCCCAGGGGGCGCGTCAACTTTGGCGTAGTCGGCAGGATTACGTGCCCGCAACACCCGGGTACTGCGTGCCTGAAGAAAAGTGCAAGTTTACCTCAGAAAGAAGTCTCCCGCCGGTTCCGGAGGGTCCACGCCATCGGACTCCATCACCAGTCGTTTCCCGCCGATTGTCCGCCATTTCCAGCTTGTTCCCGCCATCTGCAGAGTTTCCCGCCACTGGGCGACGCTTCCCGCCAAAACCGCAGATTTCCCGCCTTGGAAGAGCAGCGGACGCCATTATGGGTGTGCCAAAGGAGGGCAAGAGGCCACCTCCCATCGTGGGCCAGGACAGAAAATGGCGCCAAAAGTGGAAACCGCCCCCACCAACAGAGACTGTGATGCTGGAGGTGTCTGTCAGCGTGAAAGAACTCCCCCTGGAGCTGACAGTCACCGAGTTGCCCCGGGACCGCCCTCTAAGTGGGAGGAGACGAAAGAGAAGAGAAAAGATGGGTGTCGCTTGGAGGAGTCTGGAGCGAGCGCACCCGGAGGCAAGAGGTCTAACAAGGAGTAGCGGAGGAGCTCACCCGGAGATGGAAAGAAAGCAGAACAGCACCGGCCCGCTGGCCAGGAGTCTGCTAGAGACCGAGGAAGGAGGGCAGAGCAGCACCGGCCCGCTGGCCAGGAGCCTGCCGGAAGCCGAGCAGAGCAGCACCGACCCGATGGTCAGGAGCCTGCTAGAGTCCACAACCCCGCTAGGTCTAGCGGAGATCCTAGCGCAGCTCCCCCGAGACCGGGAGTGTGCACAAACTGCCCTGGAGGGCCTCGCAAGGAGGATGGCCCGGGTACAGCGTGAGATACTGGCGGAGTGGAGCCGGGAGATGGCCCAGCAAGCAGAGACCAGTCAACGGAGCACGCTACCCTGGAAGAGGAAGCAGACCGCCTCTGAGGATGGCGCGGGAGGACCCAAGGCCGGAGACGGCGCCGAGGAGGGAGCCGAACGCATGGAGGCAGGTAAAGGGGACGCTTATACCCCAAGCCGTGACACCGCTTACCTGCCCCAGCTCCCCGTCGCAGAGCCCGAAAGTCCCCCTGCTGTGCCCGTAGCCGCCAGGTCACCGCCATGGACTAGGCCCCGACCGGAAGCCGCCGCCGCGACCCCTGTGACGTCACACGCACCGACCCGGAGCGTGACAAAGCAGGAATTACCACCAGCCTGGTCGCAAGGCCTAGTACCCCCGGGCGCCGCACCACCAACAGCGCCCCCTACCTCCGTGGAGCCTCCGGCCTGGCCGCAAGGCCAGGTAGCCCAGGGCGCCGCCGTCCTAACGGTGCCCTTCACCTTCCAGGTGCCCCAGGCCTGGCCGCAAGGCCTGGGCAACCCGGGCGCCACCACCACCGCGCCCGCGCCCGCAATACCTAGGGTGCCACACCTGGGGGAGGACCTCTTCGGCCAGCTCACATGGCCGGACGGGCGGCCCTTCATCTGGCCCGAAGGGTACCCTGAGCTGGAGCGGCAGCAAAGACTAGGGCCCTTGTGTGAGCCCCTAATCCCGGCTCCGAAGCCCGTGGCTCGGGTCTCGCCTCCTCTAGCAGAAGCCCAATTCGTGTGGGACCCCACGGGAGAAGATTTGATGGGGTTCACCGGAGAAACTCGGGCAGCCGCAGCTGAACGTGCAGAGTGTTGCCGTCAACAGCTGGCAGAGTTTAAGAGAGAACGGGAGGAGAGGCGGGTCAGAGAACAACAGGCCCAAATCCAGAGCGCGGAGCAGAAGAGCCGGACTAGGAGGAAACCCCGTGCAGCGCATTGTCCCCGCACCATCGGGACAGTGATAAAGTTCAACCCGCAGCATGGGTGGGGCTTTATTCGGGACCGTAACAACCGCGGTGACGTTTTTGTGACCCGCAGAGACGTCGAGTCCCACCTGCCGGAAGGTCACAAAGGCCGTGACCTCTACGTCGGAGACGAAGTCACTTTCACCCGGCACAAGTGTGCCAAAGGACCTTACGCCCTCCACGTACACCGCTTGACGGAGGAGGAGTTGCGGTACGGGGAGGAGGAGCCAGAGGACCCGGACGGGTCTGAAGAAACATCATATCAAGAAAGAGCAGGAGGAAGACGCCGTTGAGTGCGGCAGAGCAGGAGCTGTAAATAGTTACCCAATCGGGGTATATAGAAACTGAAACTGTTGCTGCTAAAATAGTCCCCGTTGGGACCAGTGAACTGTTTACCCGTTAACCCCTTCATCCTACAGGCTGAGGACTGTGAGCAGCCATTCCCTACCCTCTACCTGGCCGAGGACTGAGAGCGGCCAACTTTCAACTTCCCCTGTATATAGTTGCGCGTCCTAAAGCGCCCCCTACCGGTTTTATAGAAAACCAGATTTTTCTAAGAGACTGTCGCACTTTTCCCGGACACACGTTGCACAGTGTCCGGAGGAGGAACCAGAGACAAGAGAAGTCTACGAGAATGTTTATATAAAAAGTTTTATATATATATAATGTTTATATGTTTTATATGTTCATATAAAAATTTTGTATGTTTTGGTGTTTTATGTCTTACAGCCCGAGGACGTGCTGTGATTTACCAGGGGGGAATGTAGCACCCTGAGGATTCGGCTGCTACAGGGGTATTGCACCTCAACCCAGAGGTGTGATATTCCACTCCCGGGTAAGGAAGGAGTGTGGAACTGAGCTCAGATAGACTGCATGCACTACATACATCCCATTCCAGAGGAGCAGGCCGACGGTACTCCCACTTAGAAATGTGCAGGTACAACCGAGCCTGTTCCTGGCTGGAGTGGGAGGGGGGTGGTACATCCCATGTAGTGTAGGGGCAGATAGGGGGAGCAGTCTGGGTAGTGATAGGAGCTCATTGGGTGCTGGTCACCTGAGCTCACACATAGAGGGATATATAAGGAGGGCACCAACTTAGATCAGGGTCAGACGCTGAGAACAAGTCAGTTGGAGAGGAGAGAGAAGGAAACAGCAGCCCTGGAGAGAGAGAGAGTGGAGCAGAGAAAGACCCAGAGGGGGAAGACTGAAGGGACCCAAGAACCCAAATTAGAGCACCGGGTGAGGAGTCAGCAAGAGGGTACCGGAACCCAAGCTGGTGGGGGCAAAGACATTCTCCAGCCAGAGACCGGAGACCGTGGGCAGTGTCTGTCACGGTCACCCACCACATTCACCCCGAAGGCACACCACATGAAGGGTCAGGGAACCCAGGGCCAAGGGTGTCCCAAAAGAAGGCCCGAGGGAGCTGGACCTAGGTGAATCCCTGGTGGGGACGGCTGAAGAAAGGACAGAGGGAGAGCTCAAGGCCACGCTCCGGACTTGTTTGGGGGTTGGCTGGATCCAGGACCTGGTGGACGCAGCACGGCTCGGGTGGTCACTAGCAGCTGGAGTGACCAGTACAACATCAGCAGTAAGTAAACACCCTTAACTGCATAACCCGAGTCTGTCTTCATTGCCGGCTGCACCGCACCACCACAACCCCCATCCTCTGCGCCTGTCCCCTCTGAGGCTATACCCCTCCCGTTGGGGGTTATCTCACCAAGCTGCGCACCCACCATCAGCCTCAGCGGACCCTGCAGCAGCGGCGGCCACAGTGACCGCATCACAACGGGTGGCGTAGTCGACACAAAAGAACTTTAGTAACATCTGTAAAGCTGCCACATAACACTGAGCTTGACGCCCTGGGCACGGGACCGGGTCACAGCCGCTCGGAGACTACAACCCCCCATCTGATCCGGTGCCGGGTATTCCCCTCAAAAAGGAATATGTCCCAGGGGGCGCGTCATATATACACCCAGGCCAGAGAGCTAATTAGCAAGAGAGAGGTAGCCGCTCGGTCCTAAAGACAGCCTCTTATCGAAGAAGCTGTCTGCAATGCTAAACGTAGAGATCTCCTGCAACCCACTGCAGGGCGACTGTCTGTCACCTCGGACACACCCCTGACACTTATCTGGCCATGTGGTGTGTGAGACATGATCAGACACATCCATACAGTGCTGAAAAGACATGGGAACAGCATGGGGAAGACCCACTGGAAGCATCTCTGACTCCCAGGTCACTGCCTAAAACCGTGGTCATCACACTTGATCCTATATTACTGCGGCAATAATACAGACATTTTTGGCAACATGACAAATATTAAACTCCATTTAAAATGGGCAATGGATAAAGATAAGTTCTCTAAAGTGTTCGCCATTGAGAGGGCACACAGGGTCCCCACTAGATCTCCACCGCCTGGGGCCCTGCCACGTACAGTCTTAGTTAAAATGCTGCATTTTCGTGACAGAGATAAAATCCTACAACTGGCGCGGTCGACTAATAATCTACGTATAGAGGGGGCGAGAGTATCCTTCAAGATGTCAAGCGCAGACTGAGAGCACTTCAAGTACCTTATGCAATGTTATATCCAGCACTGCTGCGGGTCACAGCACTGGGTGAAACTCATTTCTTTGATTCTCAGAAGGAGGCTGCAAAGTGGCTGGATTTAAAAGAGAGACAGATCCGGGCGGGCTGATGCCATTTTTGAGAAGATCCTTGACGGAGTATAATAATTCGGGGATTTTGAAACCTAGTGGATAATGCTCCGCTCTTGCCTAATGAATCTCTGTTTATACATGTTATGATTGTTATGTTACAGTTATTGCATACTATTTAAAACCTGGCTTTCACATATACCTCGGGAAAGCCAATATACTTATATGGTTGTTGAGGTGCTGGTTTCACCTACAATGTATAAACAGGGAAAAGACGCTCTGCCATTTGAATGTTCTGGGAACATTGTGTGGGGGGAAAATGGGGGAGTCTGTGATGCAACTTATGTCACGGCGCCTCGTGTGCTTAAGGCGTGTTAGGTTGCATGAGGCTAAATATCAGGCTCTTCATGTTCTGGCTGTTGGTATTCATTTGATTAAGGGGGGGATGTTAAATGAGGGAGTGATGGGGGGTAAAAGAACAAAATCTACTTTGATTAATACAGACTATGTATTAGTACAATGTTATAATATTGATGGTCAGACGCACGAGTGGGTACAAAGGGGGGCATGTGACAGTTCATTTTTAAAATATGGTTAAGCAGGTTAATGTAGTATCCTGGAATATTAGAGGTATGGGAGATCAAAAGATTTGCGGCACTTAAATATCTTAAGGAATATCGGGATTCGATAATCTGTCTGCAGGAGACGCATTGCAATACGGAGGCCGCTGCGGCACTGAGCAAGCTTTGGAGGGGACCGGCCTATCATTCTACACATAGTACTTATTCTAGGGCGGTTAGTATATTGATTCATCTGAATTTACCCTTTGAATGTGAAAGAAGTATTTGTGACAGGGAGGGAAGGTATGTATGTCTAGTGTGCAGAGTGGCTGGGCTTAGAATTTGCCTAATTGCTCTGTATGTTCCTCCACCTTTCTCTATACAAACTTTGCGCCAGCTATTCCCGTGGATAACGGAATTTGCTACCATACCCCTGTTAGTCATCGGTGATTTTAATATGTACCTTCACACTGAGCTTGATAAGTATAGGGGTAATGTGGGGGGAGGGGCTGCTCAAGAGACGTCGTTGGCAAGGGTCTTGCAGGAAATTAGCTTGGTAGATGTGTGGCGGGCTCGATTCCCAAATGTTAAGCAGTATTCGTGTTACTCGTCATCCTATTCCTCTCTGTCCAGAATCGACCTGGCTCTGGGAAATAGTCATCTAGTCCCTCTAGTTACTAAAGTAGAATACTGCACGAGATTGTTATCTGATCATTCACCATTATTGGTTGTTTTGGGAGTCGATCCTGGCACCATAAACAGAAGGGCACTGTGGAGGTTTAACCCCTACTGGCTGGATGTATTTGGGGAACAGATAGATTTAGCAGGTAAATTGGATCATTTCTTTAACCCCTTTAAAGCCCATGACGTACTAATACGTGTCTGTGCCCTGGGCTTTAAGAACCTGACCCGTATTAGTACGTCATGGCGATTGCGCGCGCACACAGGCTGTGCGGGCGCGATCGCCGCCGGGTGTCAGCTGATTGTCACAGCTGACACCCGATACTATGTGCAGGGAGCGGTCATGCACCGCTCCCAGCACATTAACCCCCTCAATGCTGCGATCGATGCTGGGGTCACTTGTGGGGGAGCTCCACTGTTTAGGCACATCAGGGGCTCTCCAAACGCAACATGGTGTCCGCTAACAATTTGAGCCGATTTTCCATTCAATTTGTTAGCGGACACCATGTCGCGTTTGGAGAGCCCCTGATGTGCCTAAACAGTGGAGCTCCCCCACAAGTGACCACATTTTGGAAACTATACCCCCCAAGGCACCTATCTAGATGCATAGTGAGAACTTGGAACCCTCAAGTGCTTCACAAATTGATTTGTAAAAATGAAAAAGTGGAAAAAAAAAATACTTTTTCATTTTTACGAATCAATTTGTGAAGCACCTAGGGGTTCCAAGTTCTCACTATGCATCTAGATAGGTGCCTTGGGGGGTCTAGTTTCCAAGATGGGGTCACTTGTGGGGGAGCTCCACTGTTTAGGAACATCAGGGGCTCTCCAAACGCAACATGGCGTCCGCTAATTATTCAAGCAAATTTTACAATCAAAAAGTCAAACGGCGCTCCTTCCCTTCCGAGCCCTGCCGTGCGCCCAAACAGTGTTTTTTTCCCACATATGGGGTATCTGTGTGCCCAGGGGAAATTGCACAATAAATTTTGGGGTCCATTTTTTCCTGTTACCTCTGCGAAAATAAAAAAAATTGGGTCTAAAGTAACATTTTTGTGAAAAAAGTTCAATGTTAATTTTTTTCTTCCACATTCCAAAAATTCCTGTGAAGCACCTGAAGGGTTAATAAAGTTCTTGAATGTGGTTTTGAGCACCTTGAGGGGTGCAGTTTTTAGAATGGTGTCACTTTTGGGTATTTTCTGTCATAAAGACCTCTCAAAGTGACTTCAAATGTGATGTGGTCCCTAAAAAAATGGTTTTGTAAATTTTGTTGGAAAAATGAGAAATCGCTGGTCAACTTTTAACCCTTATAGCTCCCTAACAAAAAAAAATTTTGGTTCCAAAATTGTGCTGATGTAAAGTAGACATGTGGGAAATGTTATTTATTAACTCTTTTGTGTGACATATCTCTCTTATTTAAGGGCATAAAAATTCAAACTTTGAAAATTGCAAAATTTTCAACATTTTTGCCAAATTTCCATTTTTTTCACAAATAAACGCAAGTGATATCGAATAAATTTTACCACAATCATGAAGTACAATATGTCATGCAAAAACATTCTCAGACTCGGGGGGATCCGTTGAAGCGTTCCAGAGTAATTACCTCATAAAGTGACAGTGGTCAGAATTGTAAAAATTGGCCTGGTCATTAACGTGCAAACCACCTTGGGTTGTAAAGGGGTTAAACACAACATAGGCTCTGCCCCTTTAAATACGGTATGGGAAGCCATGAAGGCATTTTTAAGGGGGATCCTGATTAAGAAAATTTCCATGATCAAATCCAAAAACAGGGCCCGTCTTCAGGAGCTGCGGAGGGAAGTAGACATATTGGAACAGAGGTATGTTGGGTCCCCAAGCATAGAGAATAGGGAACACTGGATACGGGCACAGGCTACACTAAATGATCATATATTGAAACAAGCAGAGCATAAACGGTTCTTTCTTAAACAGCAATTTTATGTGGAGGGAGAGAGTGCAGGGCACTTGCTGGCCACTATAGCCAAGGCCCAGACTGGGGCTCCTATGATTGCAGCTATCAGGGATACTAAGGGTGTGGTAATTACTGATTCAAAGGCTATAATGGAAGAATTTTTTCAGTTTTACAGACAAATATACGCCTCCAAACTGACTAAGGCGCAAAGGGACATAGATCTATATCTTCATAATATGCAAATACCATGTCTGACAGATGGCCAGAGAGAGCAACTAGATGCACCAATTACGCTGGAGGAGATGCAGGAAGCTTTAAAAGATTTTCAAAATAACAAAGCCCCTGGTACTGATGGGATCCCCGCGGAAGTTTATAAGGAGGCTGGGGGGGGGTTGCTTCCCAGGTTACTGGAAGTGTTTAAGGGGGCGAGGGAGGGGGGGGCTTTGCCGACTTCAATGAGGGAGGCTAGCATAGTTCTTTTGCCAAAACCTGGAAAGGATGCATTAAACCCTGAATCATATAGGCCAATATCCTTACTCTAGGAAGATGTTAAAATTTTAGCTAAGGTCTTGGCTACCAGACTGGTGGCGGTTATCACACATTTGGTTGCAGAAGACCAGACTGGGTTTATACCGGCCAAATCGACGGCAATTAACTTGCGTCGGCTTTTTCTTAATCTACAAATGCAGTCACAAAATGCGGGTGGTAGGGCAGTGCTATCACTTGATGCCGCTAAGGCTTTTGATAGTGTCGAATAGGAGTATTTATGGGCTGTTTTGAGAGAGATGGGGTTTGGTACTGGATTTCGGTCCTGGCTGCGGCTTCTGTATAACAATCCGGTAGCTCGGATTCGAATTAATGGCAATCTTTCTGGTAGCATTGAAATGGGCAGAGGCACGCGTCAGGGATGCCCGTTGTCTCCCTTACTGTTCGCCCTGGCTATGGAGCCGTTGGCTGTTAAGCTTCGCTCCAGCAGCGAAATACAGGGGTTCCGCTATAAAACACTGGAGGAGCAAGTGGCCCTATACGCCAACGACCTTCTGTTGTTTTTGGGCGACACGGAGCAATCTCTGACAACGGCTATGAATTTAATAAGGGAGTTTGGAGATCATTCTGGCCTACGGATTAATTGGGATAAATCAGTTCTTATGCCAGTGGATAGTTTGTCTCTGAATACAAGGGCAGGAAATACTTGCTTGAAGATTGTGCGAGAATTTAAATATCTCGGAGTTAGAGTGACCACATCTATCGGAGATTACATTCATTTAAACTTACTTGAACTGCTTACCAAGGCCAATACTTGGAGCAAACTCCCCCTATCAGTAGTAGGTCGAACTAACTTAATTAAAATGGTGTTGATGTCCCAATTATTATATATCCTTCATAATTCACCGGTCTGGATCCCCATGAGAATATTTTATAAATTTCAAGCACTATTTTGTGAATTGATCTGGAAAAATGGGGTGGCCAGAATCAGCTTGGATACACTTCAAAGACCCAAAGATCAGGGGGAACTAGCCGCACCTAATCCATGGATATATTTTCTAGCCTCTCAGACTCAACAACTCTGGTTAATCCAGGGGAACCTAGATAAACTGATACGCCTACTCACACATAATTTGCCAATCACCTCCTTTCTAGAAACGGGAATCTCGGGGTGGGATGCTAGGCGGCATCTTCCAACCCTAGCACTTATGGGGAAAACGTGGCAGAAAATCAAACTGTTGTTGGGAATAGAAGGTTTTACCCCGTTTACCCCGTTGTGGCATAATGCGGGCCTTCCAGAGATCCATAAATTGAAAGGATTCGGAATATGGGAAAAATTGGGAATAACTTATGTGGCGCAAATATTAGAGGGGGAAATATTTAAACGTTCCAACAGCTGAAAGAAGAATACTGTATTCCACAAACTAGTTTCTACTTTTATCTCCAAATGAGGCATGCATGGTTTGTACAGCCGCGACATATGCAGAGTAAAATTCAACATTATCTACTGTTTAACACATTAATATGCCATAGAGGTGGGAAGGGATTGATTTCCAGAATCTACGGGATACTTATGCAGCAATTTCAGTGGGACAGACCTTTAAATGTTAAGGAGAGGTGGGAACGTGACATTGGTACTATAACCTCGGAAGAATGGGAAGATGTGGTGGGGAGTGTTCCGATACTATCTACATGTGAGGCACATAGACTCTCACAGTTGTACTTATTGCATAGCGTATATAGAATTCCCAAATTTCTACAGCGCATTGGGGCAAGGAATGACAGTGTGTGTCCAAAATGTGGAGAGGAAGGAGCAGATCTTATGCATATGATGTGGACGTGTAGGAGGGTCACTGTATTCTGGAATGAGTGTGTGCAGTACATTAATAATGTGTTTGAGTGTAATCTACCCTTGTATCCTAAACTGTGTGTGTTAGGCCATGTATAAATAGTAGGATGTGAAGAGGATGAAATAATAGCCGTTAAGAGGACTCTATACCAGGTCAGAAAGCTTATAGCTGCACATTGGCTGGATCCCTCCCCTCTCAGGTTCCAGGAATTCTTGGATAGAAAGCATCTTTTATTAAGATTAGAAGAGGGAGTGTACAAAAAGCGGAAGGCTATACGTAAATTTGATAAAATTTGGGGTAAATGGAGCATGTTTCATGGCTACCATATTATGTCCATTTTAAATATCAATTGAGTTTGAAATGTTGTGGTCTCTCAGGTTCTACTTAACTAATCACTGACTGTCGGATATTATGCTCTGTATCCATGGATCAAATTATCAATGCTTTAAGAGTTAGATAAGCTATATGATAATATGCGGTCGGTAAAAAAATAATTTGTCATTGCCATATGGTTTTTGGGGGTGTAATGGGCGGGGGGAAGGGGAACGGGTGGGTTTTGAAGGGCATTGCCAGTTGGGTGATGCCTCAATATTGTTTATGTGTAATGTTAAAGAAGTATTTTAATAAAAAGTATCTGATTTAAAAAAAAAAAAGGGCAATGGATGGGGAAGTGGACGTAATGGTGATGGTGACGGGACACGCAGAGGCCGAGGCTGTGGGCAAAATGAAACTGTGCCTGCTGAGGGAGCACAACAAACACCCACATCATGTCGAACTACCTTCCTGTCCTAATTTCTAGGGAGCAGCGGAACACCACTCTTGAAGGCAGAGCAGTGTGAAAAGGTTGTTGGTTTGATGGCAGATAATGTGTGACATGCAGAAGTAGTGCTGTTGCTTAAAGCATTCAGCAACTATTAGAAGTAACACAAGCACAGGAGACAGGAAGTGTTGTGCTCCAGAAGAAATCAGCAACTAGAGGGGTTAACACAGTCATAGGAGACAGGGAGTGTTTTAGCAGAGTCCCAGGGGAATTGTGGGGAAGTTGTTTACTGTCTGTCTGGCGCCGAAGAGAAAGGTGGGTTATGATCTGTATCTCACAGAAGGCAAGGGAACAAAATTCAGGTCAGGAGGGAAGCTAAACAAAGGTCAGTTCGACTCCCTGAGCTAACAGTGTGGAGTATTTGTCGGCCAGGAAGATAAGGACTGGAAGGAATCCTGTCATAGGGATCATCTCCCTCATCAAACCCTTCCCCCCTCCATCTCCATGCAGGATAGAGAATGCTGTGTACAATTTAGTCCTTTTGAAGGAAAAGCCTGTGGTTGTATATGCATTAAAACTGTGCTGTACTGTGCTATAGTATAATAGACTGTGTACTGCTGTGCTGCAAAGGAGATTGTACTGTTATTACTGGAGCCTGTTGCTCAATGAGACATTTACATTGCACTGGCCGTGCCTCATTAAATGTTACTGTTCTACCGTTTATGAGGACTCTTGTCAAATGTGTCTGGTCAGCAATTGAATCTTGCAGCAGCATGCTATTCCATCCGGTTTGCGTTTAGTTGGACCATCATTTATTTTTCAACAGGACAATGACCCTAAACACACCTCCAGGCTGTGTAAGGGCTATTTGACCAAGAAGGAGAGTGATGGGGTGCTACTCCAGATGACCTGGCCTCCACAGTCACCAGACCTGAACCCAATTGAGATGGTTTGGGGTACTTGACCGCAGAGTGAAGGCAAAAGGGCCAACAAGTGCTAAGCATCTCTGGGAACTCCTTCAAGATTGTTAGAAGACCATTTCCGGTGACTACCTCTTGAAGCTCATCAAGAGAATGCCAAGAGTGTGCAAAGCAGTCATCAAAGCAAAAGGTGGCTACTTTGAAGAACCTAGAATATAAGACATATTTTCAGTTGTTTCACACTTTTTTGTTAAGTATATAATTCCACATGTGTTAATTCATAGTTTTGATGCCTTCAGTGTGAATGTACAATTTTCATAGTCATGAAAATACAGAAAAATCTTTAAATGAGAAGGTGTGTCCAAACTTTTGGTCTGTACTGTACATTGCAAAAACAATTACAATAATCTTGAACAAAAATGTGACAGCGACTGCTACAGGAGAGGAGAGGACCCTGCCCGCGAGGGCTCACAGTCTACAAGGGATGGGTGAGGATAGAGTAGGTGAGGATTGAGCTGGTCGTGCAGCGGTATGGTGGAGCGAGGGTTACTGGAGGTTGCACGCTTGTCGGCAGAGGTGAGTCTTCAGGTGCCTTTTGAAGGTTTCAATAGTAGGTGAGAATCAGAAATGTTGGGGTAGAGAGTTCCAGAGAACAGGGGATGCACGGGAGAAATCATCTTGCAATTGTGGGAAGATGAGATAAGAGGGGAGTAGAGAAGGAGATCTTGTGAGGATCGGAGGTTGCGTGCAGGTAAGTACCAGGAAACTAGGTCACAGATATATGGAGGAGACAGGTTGTGGATGGCTTTGCATGCCAAGGTTAGGGTTTTGAACTGGAGTCTCTGGGAAATGGGGAGCCAGTGAAGGGAATTGACATAGAGGAGTGGCCAGGGAATAGCTAGGGGACAGATGGATTAGTCAAGCATCAGAGTTTAGGATAGATTGTGTGAATGCGAGAGTGTTAGAAGGGAGGCCACAGAGCAAGAGGTTGCAATCGTCGAGACAGGAGATGATGAGGGCGTGCACTAGTGTTTTTGTAGATTCGTGGTTGAGGAATGTGCGGATCTGGGAGATTTTTTTACTTGGAGTTGGCATCTTCCTCACCCTGATCCTCCTTCCTCCCACCATTTCAAGTGCCCTTAGACAACTGATCCCACACTTGGACACTCCGTAGTGTTCATCTTTCCATTTATAGATTCTGGCCTCTCGCTCCATCGACTCGGAAGTGAAAGAGCTTGGATACAGTGGGGAAAAAAGTATTTAGTCAGCCACCAATTGTGCAAGTTCTCCCACTAAAAAAGAGAGAGGCCTGTAATTCACATCATAGGTAGACCTCAACTATGAGAGACAAAATGAGAAAACAAATCCTGAAAATCATATTGTCTGATTTGGAAAGAAATTTTTTTCAAATTTTGGTGGAAAATAAGTATTTAGTCAATTACAAAAGTTCATCTCAATACTTTGTTATATATAGTTTGTAGTGGCAATGACAGAGGTCAAAAGTTTTCTGTAAGTCGTCACAAGGTTGGCACACACTGTTGCTGGTATGTTGGGCCATTCCTCCATGCAGATCTCCTCTAGAGCAGTGATGTTTTGGGGCTGTCGCTGGGCAACACGGACTTTCAACTCCCTACAAAGGTTTTCTATAGGGTTTAGATCTGGAGACTGGCTAGGCCAGTCCAGGACCTTGAAATGCTTCTTACGAAGTCATTCCTTCGTTGCCCTGGCTGTGTGCTTGGGATCATTGTCATGCTGAAAGACCCAGCCACGTTTCATCTTCAATGCACTTGCTGATGGAAGGAGGTTTGCACTCAAAATCTCACGATACATGGCCCCATTCATTCTTTTATGTACACGGATCAGTCGTCCTGGTCCCTTGGCAGAGAAACAGCCCCAAAGCATGATGTTGCCACACCCATGCTTCACAGTAGGTATGGTGTTCTTTGGATGCAACTCAGCATTCTTTCTCCTCCAAACATGACGAGTTGTGTTTTTACCAAACAGTTCTACTTTGGTTTCACCTGACCATGTGACATTCTCCCAATACTCTTCTGGATCATCCAAATGCTCTCTAGCAAACTTCAGACGGGCCCGGACATGTAATGGCTTGAGCAGGGGGACACATCTGGCACTGCAGGATCTGAGTCCCTGGCAGCTTAGTGTGTTACTGATGGTAGCCTGTGTAACGTTGGTCCCAGCTCTCTGCAGGTCATTCACTAGGTCCCCCCGTGTGGTTCTGGGATTTTGCTCACCGTTCTTGAGATCATTTTGACCCCACGAGGTGAGATCTTGTGTGGAGAACCAGATCGAGGGAGATTATCAGTGGTCTTGTATGTCTTCCATTTTCTAATTATTGCTCCCACAGTTGATTTCTTCACACCAAGCTGCTTGCCTATTGCAGATTCAGTCTTCCCAGCCTGGTACAGGGCTACAATTTTGTTTCTGGTGTCCTTGGACACCTCTTTGGTCTTCACCATAGTGGAGTTTGGAGTGTGACTGTTTGAGGTTGCGGACAGGTGTCTTTTATACTGATAACAAGTTCAAACAGGTGCCAGTCCTACAGGTAATGAGTGGAGGACAGAGGAGCCTCTTAAAGAAGAAGTTACAGGTCTGTGAGAGCCAGAAATCTTGCTTGTTTGTAATTGACCAAATACTTATTTTCCACCAAAATTTGAAAAAAAAAATTAATTCCAAATCAGACAATATGATTTTCAGGATTTGTTTTCTCATTTTGTCTCTCATAGTTGAGGTCTACCTATGATGTCAATTACAGGCCTCTCTCAACTTTTTAAGTTGGAGAACTTGCACAATTGGTGGCTGACTAAATACTTTTTTCCCCACTGTAAGGGAAAAATGTTCTGCGCTTTCAATGAAGGCAGCGCTCTCTTCTTTTGCTGCCTCCAGCTTCAGCCCCACGTGTCCCGTTCCCCTCTGTGTCCCCTAACACTTGTTTTACATAGGGATAGTATAGTGGTAGGCGGGTGGGATATAAGAATTAATGTATGTGTGATTGTTTAGGTAAGTGGGTGGGAAGTATAAATAGGTTATTGTGGGGTTAATTGTATATCCGTATTATGTGCTATTGTTATTATATTCAGTGCTAATGTGGTAATTAGTAGTGTATTAACTGTAGACTTGTGTAATAAATACCTTTTATTGATAACACGGTTTCGTCTCAGTGAATCGCCGCTAGTATAGTTATATAAGACCCCTAGAAGCATCTCTGAGTCCCAGGTCACTGCTGTGAACAATGTTGTCAGACTATTACGCCACTTTTATGGGCTCACAATAAAGCATACAAAAACGAAACTAAAATGGATTTTCCTGGGAAAAATGTTAAGGAACATCCTTTCCAGGGTAATGACTTGTATATAAGGCAAAATAAATAACCAAAAACAAAAATGCTCCTCCACACCTTGGGCTATATTCACACATAGCGTTTTTGATGCATGTTTGCATTGCTTTCAACGGTGAAAAAATTTACCAGTAAATGTCATTTTAACATTTTACTACCTTATCTTCCCATGTGGTGTGTGAGACATGTGTCAGACACATCCTGTTTAGTTTATGAAGGAGGGACTCTGAAATTCACCAAGCCTATTTTTATAGGGCCATCAGGCGGCCCTTACTATTCTTAAATGGCCAGCAGTCGGCCCTCACTATTGTTAGAGGGCCATCAGCCGGCTATGTTTTGTTGTTCCCATTATTAAAGAGTGGGTCTCCTATACTGTTATTGCATATTCACTGACTGCAAGGGCTGCCAAAAATTTGGACGCACCCAAATACCCCTTTGAAGAGACATAGAGGAGGGCCTCAGTAAAACAAATGTTCCCATTATAAAGGAGTGGGTCTCCTATAGTGGTAATGCCCATGTAGTGACTGCAAGGGCTGCCTAAATTTGTGAAATACCTCAATACCAATTTGAAGACATATAGAGGAGGGCCTCAGTAACAATATGTTCCAATTAGAAAGGAGCGGTTCTGCTATACAGTTATTGCGTATGCATTGACTACAACGGCTGCCTTAATTTTGGAAATACCCCAATACCAATTTGAAGACACATAGAGGTGGGCCTCAGTAACAAAATGTTCCCATTATAAAGGAGCGGTTCTGCTATACAGTTACTGCGTATGCAGTGACTACAATGGCTGCCTAAAATTTGGGAAATACCCCAATACCAATTTGAAAACACTTAGAGGTGGGCCTCAGTAACAAAATGTTCCCATTATAAAGGAGCGGGTTTGCTATACAGTTATTGCATATGCAGTGACTACAACGGCTGCCTAAATTTGGGAAATACCCCAATACCAATTTGAAGACACATAGTGGAGGGCCTCTGTAACAACATGTTCTCATTAGAAAGGAGTGTTTCTGCTATACAGTTATTGTGTATGCAGTGAATACAATGGCTGCCTAAATTTGGGAAATAACCCAATACCAATTTGAAGACACATAGAGGTGGGCCTCAGTAGCAAAATGTTTCCATTATAAAGGAGCGGCTGCCTAAATTTAGGAGGACAAGGACGTGGATGTGGTTGCTGATGGTGGTAGTTGCGAGTGTGAAATGACAGGTGCAGGACGGGAGGCATCTACACATGCGCCATGGACAGTCGATTGGCGTGCACGCACAACAGCGGAACAAGCAGTGGTGTCTCCCTCAGGCACTGATTCTGGACCCTGGCATTCGGCTCACCAAGTCGGGTTCTTTGCTGTTATGAGCCTGAGCATGCTGGTGGTGGTCAGGCTGCTAGTTTTGCTACCTCTGCTGATACTGGCCTGGCAGTTGGTGAGATGACCTTTTTGGGGTTTTCTGCAGAGTCTTTAAAAAGTAACCAGACTCGGAAAGACCCAACAGTTGTACTGGCAACTTCCGTTGTGTTGGTGTTCCGGGGAACGGTTGCCCGCCTTATGTCTGAGGCCACCACACTGCTTGTTGCTGCCTATTGTGTTGTTACGCCTCCCTCCCCATGTGTGCTGCTGTCCTCCCTCTGCATGTCACCTTGCCAGGTTAGGTCAGTGACTTCATCGTCCACCACCTCATCTTCCACTTCCACACCCTGGGCCTCCTCCTGATTTTCTGGCAATCGTGTCTCATCATCATCCACCTCTTGCAACAGTAATTGCACTTTCCCATCGTTGCCTTTGTGTGACCGTGGCTGCTTAAATATTTGGGCATCACTATTCGCGTTCTCCTCTTGCCCCGCTTGAAGCTGGCTGGGCGAGCGGCACGAATCTATAAATGGAAAAGTGAACAGCTCTTCGGAGTGTCCAAGTGTGCGATCAGTTGTCTCTGAGCACTTGGCATGGTGGGAGGAAGGATGGAGGATCAGGGTGAGGAATATGCGGTCCAGACTCTCATCTACGGAGACTTGACCGTGTCGAAGACAAGAGTGGTGGTGATGGTGGCAAAGTGACTGGAAGCATTATCTGCTATCCAACCAACAACCTTTTGACACTGCTTTGGGTTCAAAAGTGGTGTGCTGCGGTCCCCTAGTAATTGGGACAGGAAGGTCGGGCGACAAGATGAGGGTGTTTGAGGTGGCACAGCTTCAGCTTGCCAAGGTCATCTGCCTCAACCTCTGCATGCACCATCACCATCACGTCCACTTCTCCGTCCCTTGCCACACACCTTGCCCATTTTAAATGGAGGACGATATTTTCCACGGTAGCTACAAATGGCTGGATTTGTACCGCAGTTACATGTGATACATCTGACGGGCACTCACGGTTTTAAATAGCGAGCTTGTAGTTTCCTATTATTCACATCGACCATGTGTGAACAGCTTCACTGATACACTGTTACAAACTGTAAATGGAGGACAATATTTTCCATGGTTGCTACAAATGGCTGGATTTGCACTGCAGTTATATGTGATACGTTTGACGGACGCCCACGGTTTTAAATAGCGGGCTTGTAGTTTCCTATTATTCACAGTGACCACATGTGAATACCTTCACTGACACACTGCTACAAACTGTAAATGGACGACAATATTTTCCACAGTCACTAAAAATGGCTGGATTTGTACTGCAGTTATATGTGATATGTCTGACGGACGCCCACTGTTTTAAATAGCGGGCTTGTAATTTCCTATTATTCACAGTGACCACGTGTGAATAGCTTCACTTACACACTACTACAAACTAAATGAAGGACAATATTTTCCACGTTCACTACAAATTTCTGGATTTTTTTCGCTATAATATGGGATCACGTCTGATGATGGAAAAGATCTGTCTGTATTCTGCTGTGCTAAAAAGCAAATAGAGCAGTAAAATGTTGGACTCTGTTACATTTTTAGAAAATAATTAGGATTAAAAAAAATAAAAATTAGCACTGGCCCCTGATGTCTGTGGCTGTGTCTATGGATATCTGTAACAGCAGGAGCAAACAGAATGTGCAATGGACACTATTGTGCTGTATAGTGTTCACAATCTCTACCTGCCTAACTCCTGCTATCACCACTGAATATATGCAGCTGGATTAGTCCTCAGAAGGATTGTTAATTAAGATGGATGGGAACCTTCACCACGGTAGGTATGACAGTCTTTTGAAGGCACGCAGTACCCGGTGGTTGCGGGCACGAAATCCTGCCGACTACGCCAAAACTGACTCGCCCCCTGGGCCGTGGGGCACTCGGATCCGGGCAATAGGGGAACAATGGGAGCAGTAGTAGGAAACCCGGTTACGTGGCTCAGGGTGGTCAGGCCAGTTGTAGTCCGTTATGTGCTGATGATTATGTCTGACTACGCCACCCGTGGATTTGTGGTCATTAGGAACCGCCGCTGCAAGGCAGACCGCTGGGGCTGATGATGTACGCAGCTGGGATGGTGTGACTCCCCACGGGAAGAGTGCGGCCCCAGGGCAGTGTAGTGGATGTTGGGAGTGATGGTAGTGAGAGTCCCAGTGCTGATAGTGCTGGAGGAGCAAGGAGCACGCAGACAACAGGTTGCAGTCCAGGGTCTTTACTAGAACAGGTAAATTGACCCACAAACAGTCCCAGCTAGGAGGGGACCTGGATGTCTGAGAGCAACGGGGAAATTGGCCCTGGTCAGGGTGAGGGTGTAGGCCTACCGTGCTTTCTGTGCTCCTTCTGGCTATCTCCTCGTTATAGGGTAACAGCCCACGTTTCCGAGCTTTCCGTGTATTCTCGCCTGTATGGCCTGCGACGTGGGTTCCTTTCTGCTCCCAGCCTTGTACGGCTTTGCTGGTCCCTTCTGTTGTGGCAGGGCCTCCAGGCTTCTTAGGCCAAGGAATATACAGTCCCCTGCGGACTGGTTATCTGCTGGGGGATGTGGAATCCTCCCAGCCTCAGACACCAAAGTCTGGTAAATTAAGTCCGTTATCTGCCAAGACAGGCTCTCTTCACCTCTTGTCTCTGGCTTGTGGCTCTCCTCCTGCCACACTTCCTCTTAGGTGCAATACAACTGTCCCTCTCTGCTCTGGGACCTGAATCCTGAGACAGGTCGTCCAGCTCTCTCTAACCCTGCCCCCAGCACCAGCTATTATAGGGGCAGCCAGCTCCCCCTACTGGCCTGAGACAGGAGGTACTGCATGCTAATGTTCCCCTGACTAGAGAACCTCCCCCTTGCTCTCAGACACAGCTTTATTACATTTTGTGGCATCCAGGCCAGGGTGACACAGATATACAGTACAGGCCAAAAGTTTGGACACACCGTCTCATTTAAAGATTTTTCTGTATTTTCATGACTTTGAAAATTGTACATTCACACTAAAGGCATCAAAACTATGAATTAACACATGTGGAATTATATGCTTAACAAAAAAGTGTGAAACAACTGAAAATATGTCTTATATTCTAGGTTCTTCAAAGTAGCCACCTTTTGCTTTGATGACTGCTTTGCACACTCTTGGCATTCTCTTGATGAGCTTCAAGAGGTAGTCACCGGAAATGGTTTTCACTTCATAGGTGTGCCCTGTCAGGTTTAATAAGTGGGATTTCTTGCCTTATAAATGGGGTTGGGACCGTCAGTTGTGTTGTGCAGAAGACAGGTGGACACACAGCTGATAGTCCTACTGAATAGACTGTTAGAATTTGTATTATGGCAAGAAAAAAGCAGCTAAGTAAAGAAAAACGAGTGGCCATCATTACTTTAAGAAATGAAGGTCAGTCAGTCCGAAAAATTGGGCAAACTTTGAAAGTGTCCCCAAGTGCAGTTGCAAAAAACATCAAGCGCTACAAAGAAACTGGCTCACAAGAGGAACGCCCCAAGAAAGGAAGACCAAGAGTCACCTCTGCTTCTGAGGATAAGTTTATCCGAGTCACCAGCCTCAGAAATCACAGGTTAACAGCAGCTCAGAATAGAGACCAGGTCAATGCCACACAGAGTTCTAGCAGCAGACACATCTCTTCAACAACTGTTAAGAGGAGACATTGTGCAGCAGGAATTCATGGTAAAATAGCTGCTAGGAAACCACTGCTAAGGACAGGCAACAAGCAGAAGAGACTTGTTTGGGCTAAAGAACACAAGGAATGTACATTAGACCAGTGGAAATCTGTGCTTTGGTCTGATGAGTCCAAATTTGAGATCTTTGATTCCAACCACTGTGTCTTTGTGCGACGCAGAAAAGGAGAACGGATGGACTCTACATGCCTGGTTCCCACGTGAAGCATGGAGGAGGATGTGTGATGGTCTGGGGGTGCTTTGCTGGTGACACTATTGGGGATTTATTCACAATTGAAGGCATACTGAACCAGCATGGCTACCTCAGCATCTTGCAGCGGCATGCTATTCCATCAGGTTTGCATTC
Organism: Phyllobates terribilis; assembly: GCF_046119375.1. Taxonomy (NCBI): domain Eukaryota; kingdom Metazoa; phylum Chordata; class Amphibia; order Anura; family Dendrobatidae; genus Phyllobates; species Phyllobates terribilis. The sequence goes on along the minus strand of NW_027362761.1, from coordinate 40,697,382 downwards.
AGTTGGACCATCATTTATTTTTCAACAGGACAATGACCCCAAACACACCTCCAGGGTGTGTAAGGGCTTTTTGACCAAGAAGGGGAGTGATGGGGTGCTACGCCAGATGACCTGGCCTCCACAGTCACCAAACCTGAACCCAATCGAGATGGTTTGGGGTGAGCTGGACCGCAGAGTGAAGGCAAAAGGGCCAACAAGTGCTAAGCATCTCTGGGAACTCCTTCAAGATTGTTGGAAGACCATTTCCGGTGACTACCTCTTGAAGCTCATCAAGAGAATGCCAAGAGTGTGCAAAGCAGTCATCAAAGCAAACGGTGGCTACTTTGAAGAACCTAGAATATAAGACATATTTTCAGTTGTTTCACACTTTTTTGTTAAATATATAATTCCACATGTGTTAATTCATAGTTTTGATGCCTTCAGTGTGAATGTACAATTTTCAAAGTCATGAAAATACAGAAAAATCTTTAAATGAGAAGGTGTGTCCAAACTTTTGGTCTGTACTGTATATATATATATATGCTCCTGAAGTACCTATATCTAACTATTACGCCGCCAATTCTGTCCCTCACACAGCAGCACCTCTCCCTACTCTGTCTGTCTGAAGGTTAGACTGTGACGAGCCTAGCGTCACCAGGTCTTATATAGACCTGATGACGCTAATCGGCCAGCCAATCACTGTAATGACACAACCAACATGGCTATGGCATTACAGTGCGTGGCAAGTAATACCTGCATGTTCATTGGCTCTCTAAGGAGCGCCAAACATGCAGGGCGGGGACCCAAGCTCCCGCTAAAACATCCCGGAAATACTCGCCGAGCATCACGAGCAGTGAGATGATCGGGCAAGTACCGAGTAGTAGCGAGCACGCTCGAGCATCACTAGTTATTAATAGTCAAGCCTGACATCAATAACTAATACATGGAATACCGCCCTGTAACAAAGTATCAGGGTCTGGGCCAGCATTTACAGCTTTGAATTTAACTTCAAATTAAGAAGAGGTGGTTGAGGGATCGGTGTAGGCCTGCTGTGCTGGGAGCCCTGATACCTCATGCAACAGCTCAGGCTGATTTTCTGCTCAGCCACAATCAGGTGGCACAAACATCAGTTTCATAGACTATTATTGGTAGAAAAATTTAAGGATAGTAACACAGGTAGTTTACTGAAAGTAAGTGGAGGCCTACCAGTCTGGGAGGCAACACACATGAAGGAGAGCCAACTTGGAGTCATCATATTTCAAAAAGTTGTTGCCATACACCACTAAAGTGGCATCAATTTCACCAGAGTAGAGATAGTATAATGGGGTCCTTCCACTACAGGAAACACACCAGATGGAGACCCAACCAGGAGTCTCCACATTTCAAAAAATTAGGGGCAGACACCACCAAAGTGGCATCAATTTCACCAGAGTAGAAATAGTATAATAGGGACCAACACTCCTTCCACTACAGGAAACATACCAGATGGAGACCCAACCAGGAGTCTTCAAATTTCAAAAAATAAGGGGCTGAAACCACCAAGGTGGCATCAGTTTCACCAGAGTAGAAATAGTATAATGGGGACCGACACTCCTTCCACTACAGGAAACACACCAGATGGTGACCCAACCAGGAGTCTCCAAATTTCAAAAAATTATTGGTAACATGAACAGCAGTAGCAACAGCAGGCAAAAAAAGCCATGACAAAGTGTCACAGACTGCAATAACGTGAGATCAATGCAGCACACTGAAATCTACACCATCGCCTAGTCTGCGCAGTCTGTGATTGGGGTGCAAAAGTCCTTGGAGATCCATGTCTTATTCATCTTTATGAATGCAGTCTACACTTTCAGGGGACAGCCGGATAGGCTTATCTGTCAGGACACACACCACCAGTGACTAGCCCAGGGGATGGGGGATGACTCGGTTACCCGGGCCTTTAGCCTTAAGGAGGTCGCGGTGGTCGGCTCCCGGGCCCGTACTCTGGGGTCACTCTTTAAAAAGGCGTTGATAGATGTCAAGCTTATAAAAGAGTTCGTGACGCCACCTGTGGCTTCTGGTGAGGATCACCAGCGCTGCGCAGTCCACTGAGGCCGGTGATAAGGCAGCTTGATGGTATAGCTCCCCACAGGTGGAGCTGGGCCTCAGGGCAGTGTATGAACGGGGATGCAGGACAAAGAGACTCCGCCGGGCCAGAGCAAGAACAGGGACGGACACAATAGTCACTTCAGTACCTTTTACTGGTGGAATTTCAGGCACTCCCGGAGCACTGTAGGGTGAAGGGTGTATGTCCGGATCCTCCCCAATGAGCAGGTTTTGGGCCTCCTGGTTCTTGCTGCTGCGTAATAAGTTTCTGACCTGCCTGCAGCTAGGCCTAACTTTGTCTCTGTCCTGCGCTGGCTGACCTTGTGGTAGGGCCTTCTGTTGGAGTACACGCTCCCGACTTACGGGGCCTATGTGCCTCCTGGCTCTGATACATATCAGCACTTTAGCGATCCTGGGACTTGTAGTTCTCCAGGGATTCCGGTTTATCTTACTGGGTCGTGGAGATCCCGGCAAGCTTCGGACCCGGTGTCCGGTAACTACTTCTTCGGGGTGAGCTAGTTAAGCTCCTCTGCCCCCTATGAACTAACTCTCTCTACTCGCCTTCAGCCTACTCGGACCCTCAATAGGCTACTCACACTAACGGCAGCGTGCCGCTCTTCACCGATCTTATGGAGCCGGCACACTTAAAGCTCACCTCTCTGAGCTACAACTGAGTCTAGAACTCGCTCCACTGCAGACTGACCTCTCTCAGGCTTCTACTGCAGGAACTCTCTCAATAGGTTTGCTCTCTGTCAGTTCCAGTCTGGACTCTCGGCTGACTGGCTCCACCTTCCCTTATATATCTCCCTAACGGGCTCCCTCTGGTGGTCTGAGGTGGAAGGTGAAGATGTGTGAATGGTTATGGGGGCCTCTTGTGGAGGAATCCTTCAATACACCCTTCTAGGATCTGTGATACCAAGCACAGCTGGGCTTCACATTCCCCCCTAGTTAAAGTCAGCACTCCCGGGCTGAAGTACATTTTATAAAAACAGTAACAATAGGAAACATAAGCAGTACTAGAACATTCTTCCCTTTATGGGAGGCACAAATCTTAAACGTTGCATAACAAAATAATTACAGAGTGTCCTCAGAATCCAAGTCTCCTGTGGTGAGGTTCCCAGCAAGGATGTCCATCTCACAAGGTAGAGTACTTTGGTAGTTTTGAGGGACCTGTCCTAAACCCTCTACGTAGGCCCTGGGGTGGCTGCAGGACATGAAGATCCCGTGTTGGACCTCCACACGTGCCTCTCCAGACAGGTTTTGCTTCTGAGGTCACTTAAAAGGGCACTCGAGGGAGCGCAATTATATACAATAAAAGTTTTTGGGCTGCACACAGTCCTCAGCCACGAAGTTCATTATGGAGGCATAAAGAATTAATAGGAAAAAGCACAAATGGATAAGCATGCATGAAATTATACAACTATGCAGTACATCACAATTTAATATACAATACCCCAGGGGTAACTATCTACACTTTCAGCAATTTTGATCATCTACTGTGTGTACCTAGCAGGAGGTTGGTGGAGTGTCAGTGTTTGTATCCTCAGTTACTCTATCAGTTCTACGTGTAACCATGTTGTAAAACTGCCTTAACCTCTCTCTTGGACTGGCAAGTCTACCATTGGCTGGGCCTTCTTGCTCTGCTCCTGCCGGGGATCCTTCATCCGGGGATACTTCTTGAGCTGGCTCTTCTGCAGCACTTACAGGTACAACTTGCTGTGGAGGGTTTTCTAGCTGTTCATAGAATTGGAGTACTGGAATGATTACTGCACCTCCTATCTGAGGCCAATCAGCTGGGAAGTCTCCAAGGTCAGTGTGTATCACCACTTCTTTAGGTTCTTCCGGGATTGTGAGAGGCACTTTTTCTTGGGGTTTCAGTAAATCTGGACACAACTTTAAGTGGTCCCTGGACACTGTAGCAGATGTTTTTCCTCCATGAAGAACTGATTACGCAGGTCTTTTTGTTGTCAAACCTTGATGGTAACACAGTGTAGGGGTCTTTTTCCCACTGGTCGTCGAGTTTGTGGTTGCGTCTTTTCCTTTTTAGTACTGTTTCACCTGGTGTGAAAGGTTCTGCTGGTGCGTTTTTGTTGTAATGCATTTCCTGCTTTTCTCTCACCCGAGTAAGACTGTCCTTGACACAAGCTTGTACCCTTCTGTACTGATCTTGTCTGGTCTTGTCCCAGTCCTCAGTGGTCATATAAGCTTCAGGTTCAACAACACCAAGCTCCAGATCCATGGGCAGCTTTCCTGGCCTTGCCCGCATGAGATATGCCGGAGTGCAATTGGTGGAACTGACTGGTATATGATTGTACAGATCCACTAGGTCTGGTAGTAGGTCTGGCCACTGGTTTCTCTCCTCAAGTGGTATGGTCTTTAGCAGGTCGATGATGATGTTGTTCATCTTTTCGCAGAGACCGTTTGTTTGTGGGTGGTAAGGTGTAGTTCTTATCTTTTTACACCCGTAGAGATGGCAGAACTCCTTGAACAACTCAGCCTCAAAGCTGGGCCTTGGTCCGTCAGCACCTGCTCAGGGTAGCCATGGGGTCTGCAGAAATACGCTTGGAACATTTTTGCTGCTGTCTCTGCCGTCAGGTCTTTGACGGGGGCGACCACCAGGAAACGTGAGTAGTGATCCACCATGGTCAGAGCATAGGAGTACCCTGACCTACTGGGGGAGAGCTTGACATGGTCCAGGACCACGATCTCCATGGGCCGAGTCGTCTTGATGGGCTGCAGGGGTGCCTTCTGGCTGCTGAAGTCTTTTCTTCTTAGGCCACAGGGTCCATAGTCCCGGCACCACCTCTCAATGGAGCTACGCATTCCTACCCAGTAGAATCGACACTTCAGCAGGGTCTCTAGTTTTTTCCAGCCAAAGTGCCCCGCTTGATCGTGGTAAGCCTCTAATGCCATCTGGATGTCTGTCTTCGGGACCACTATCTGCCATACCATCTCATGGGTTCTTGGATTAACGTACCTCCGACACAGTTTCTCACGGTAGATAAACAGCCGGCTTCTCTTGTTCCACAGCTGCTTTGCTTGCAGAGACGCATCTTTCTCCAGGGAGGCACCTTCTTGGGTTATCAGCTGCTTGATGCGGCTGACAACCGGGTCGCTTTCCTGGGTCTCTTTCCAGCTGTGGTGAGGCAGGGGGTTTAACGTCTTTCCACGCTGCTTCCTGGAGGCTCGTTGCTCATGGATCATCCCACTCCGGTGAAAGGCAGGTAGCTCTATCTCTTCCAGGTCATCCACTTCTTCTTCTGTGTCAGACTGGTGAGGCATCCTAGACAGGGCATCGGCGTTGGCGTTCTTGCAGCCAGCCCGGTATTTGATTGTAAATTGGTAGTTTGACAGCCGAGCCATCCATCGTTGTTCCAGAGCCCCCAACTTAGCTGTTTCAAGATGGGTCAAGGGGTTGTTATCAGTAAAGGCAGTGAACTTGCTGGAAGCCAGATAGTGCTTGAGCAGGTGGCACTTTGAGGGCTTCAAGTGGTCCTCGTACGTTCTGGAGTACACAATTACGTCATCCAGGTAAAGTAACACAGTCTCGAAGTTGCGGTGTCCCAGGCAGCACTCCATCAATCTCTGGAACGTTCCGGGGGCATTGCAGAGTCCAAACGGCATGCTGTTGAACTCGCAGAGTCCCATCGGGGTGGTGAAGGCCGTCTTCTCAGCCACAGCTACTTGCCAGTATCCACTAGTGAGGTCAAGGGTGGAAAAGTAATTTGCAGACTTTAAGGCAGCTAGGGACTCCTCTATGCGTGGTAAAGGGTATGCATCTTTATGTGTAATGTGATTTACTTGACGGTAATCTACACACATTCTCATGCTCCCGCCCAGGGACTACAACTATCCCTAATTACTCCCGCCTTCCTCATGTCATGCAGCATTTCTTTTGCCTTCTGGTAGTGAGCTGGGGGTATAGGCCTATAACGTTCCTTAATTGGAGAATGGTTGCCTGTGGGGATATTGATGTTGAACCCCCTTAACCCTCCCGAAGTCTAGTGGATGTTTACTGAACACCTGCGAGTACTCTTGAACCACCCAGTGTACACCCTGTTTTTGATGGGCAGGAGTGGTGCCTGTCCCAACATGGAGCTGTTGACACCAATCCTCCACCTGGGTTGCAGGGTCATTATCCTCTACTTCATCTGGTGAGGTTAAGGACTCTGCCTCATGGATGCAGTTATTATTGACAGCATGTAGTTTGGCAACAGTGGCATAACGTGGCAGTTTAACCTCATCTTCCCCGAGGTTAAGAAGACGGACAGGCACCCTCCCATTACGTACATCTACCACTCCCCTGGCGGTTAAGAGCGTGGGTCTATGCTCGGAGCAAAGGGGTTCTACTACCGCCTGGTAGCTCTGTCCTCTAAGACCTATGGCAGCTCTACACCAGATGAGCATTTCACTCATTGGGGGGATGACAATGGGTATGGGGTCTGTTACCCTCACGTTACCGATTTCACCATCTGTCAACCTTACTTGCTGTTGATACATCAGGACGCGGATCTCTCTCTGCAGTGCCCTTCTCTGTCCTGGTTTGGCAGTGTCGGCGATCTGTTGGAGCAAGAACACAACCTCTCCCAAACAGTTACCAACAATGTTAGTGCCAAGTACCATATACGGATTAGTGTCATCAGGATTGGTCTCTACTACAAATAGTCCCTGGTCCTTCAGCTCCACTCTCCCCACCTTTACAGTCACATTCTTAACCCCGAGTAGGTTAAGGGGGAGTCCATTTGAGGCATATACAGACAAATTTGGAGCTGGCGGACGTAGATCATCCATGGACCAGAACCTCTTGTAGAGGACTTCAGGCATGATGGTTACCTGAGATCCTGTGTCCAGCAGGGCATGCGTCGGGATCCCGTCCAATACAATGGACAGGAAAGGTCTTCCTCTGACGAACCTGTTGTACCAGTCTGATGGGCCTGGTGAGTCTACTCCTGGGTGTCGGCCCTCGGACCCAGGGTTTTCTCGTTTAAAGGACACTTCTGGGCGAGGTGTCCGGTCTTGCGGCAGCGGTAGCAGGTCGGGTCCCTCGGTGGACGACGCTGGTCACTGGTCCTCGGCGAGGGCGGTGTTGGCCTCCTCCTCCTGCGCATCCAGGGGACATCCTCAGGGCTATCGGCTAGCAGGATCTTCCCTCCTTCCTCGGGCTCCATCCGCAGCTGCAGAGCACTCAGCACGGTGGTCAGAGTTTTGCTCAACTGACGCACCTCAGAGCGCAGACTGTCCAGTTCTTTAGGGGACGTTGCTGGGACTTTAACTTCAGCAGCCACTGGGGATAAGGTGGGTGTAGCAGGCACTGGAGTAGCACCACCCTGGTAACGTTGGATGGCATTTGTTTCCAGGGGCTGCAGTCCTTTTATAGCCATGTCCTTAAGATTGTCAAAGGTGGCATCCGGATGATCCAGGGACCACCAACGCACAGTCCTGCTCTCCTCTGGAGACTTCAGTCCCCGGACAAACTGTTCCTTCAGCATTTTGTTCTCATTCTCAATGCTGGTTGGACTAACCTGGTTCAGAGCCCGCAGGGCCCCTTGGAGACGCCAGGCGTAGTCCCGAACATTGTCCTCTGGTTGTTGGGAGCAGCTGTAGAACCTCATCCGGAGGTCCGCCTCAGTAAGGTCCTCAAACACAGTCTGTAGTTTTTGGAATATTGCGGACACTGACTCCAGGTCTGCGGCTGACCATGTTTCCACTTCCCGTTCCGCAGCACCGGTCAGTTGTCCTAATACAACGGCAGCTCTTTGTTTGCCGGTCATTGAGTACATGTCTAAGATACCACATATCTTCCGTTTGAATCCAGACAGGGTATCTGGTTTGCCGTTGTACTGGGGGAGCCACTTTGCTCCAGGAATGTACTGTAAAGTCAAAGGAATGACGGGTGCTGCAGGCGCTGCTGGTGGGGCGGCGGCTTCGGCCTGCTCATCATCGGGCGCGGGTTGAACTTCAGGGACATTGACCGGCAGGTCGGCGTTCGGCTGCTCGTCGGACATCTTAGCGCCCCCCTAGTTAACCGTGGCCTACCTTCTGGTTTTTCTTCCGGTAGGCCGCAGCTCCGCAGGTGACGGTTATCTTCAGGACCTTGCGTCGCTTGCGTCCTACGTCAGAGCGGTCAGCGACGCTCCGTACAGGACCTGGCGCTTCCTGATTTGATGTCGAGGCGTGGGGCGTGTCCGGGACTTCGCGCTCTTTTGCAGGTACGCCCCTTATTTTCCCACGGTTACGCCCTTCTTCTTGCTCAGCGGCCAAACAATGGCGGCAACCTTCACCACAACTTTACGTGCACAGTTCAGAATAAAGGCGCACAGTACCCGGTGGCAACGGGCAAAACACGGCGTCGTTGCAGCGGGCACGCATTCCTGTTAGTGACGCCAAGAAGAGATGACTAGCCCAGGGGATGGGGGATGACTCGGTTACCCGGGCCTTTAGCCTTAAGGAGGTCACGGTGGTCGGCTCCCGGGCCTGTACTCTGGGGTCACTCTTTAAAAAGGCGTTGATAGATGTCAAGTTTATAAAAGAGTTTGTGACGCCACCTGTGGCTTCTGGTGAGGATCACCAGCGCTGCGCAGTCCACTGAGGCCGGTGATAAGGCAGCTTGATGGTATAGCTCCCCACAGGTGGAGCTGGGCCTCAGGGCAGTGTATGAACGGGGATGCAGGACAAAGAACAGGGACAGACACAATAGTCACTTCAGTACCTTTTACTGGTGGAATTTCAGGCACTCCCCGGAGCACTGTAGGGTGAAGGGTGTATGTCCGGATCCTCCCCAATGAGCAGGTTTTGGGCCTCCTGGTTCTTGCTGCTGCGTAATAAGTTTCTGACCTGCCTGCAGCTAGGCCTAACTTTGTCTCTGTCCTGCGCTGGCTGACCTTGTGGTAGGGCCTTCTGTTGGAGTACACGCTCCCAACTTACGGGGCCTATGTGCCTCCTGGCTCTGATACGTATCAGCACTTTAGCGATCCTGGGACTTGTAGTTCTCCAGGGATTCCGGTTTATCTTACTGGGTCGTGGAGATCCCGGCAAGCTTCGGACCCGGTGTCCGGTAACTACTTCTTTGGGGTGAGCAAGTTAAGCTCCTCTGCCCCCTATGAACTAACTCTCTCTACTCGCCTTCGGCCTACTCGGACCCTCAATAGGCTACTCACACTAACGGCAGCGTGCCGCTCTTCACCGATCTTATGGCGCCGGCACACCTAAAGCTCACCTCTCTGAGCTACAACTGAGTCTAGAACTCGCTCCACTGCAGACTGACCTCTCTCAGGCTTCTACTGCAGGAACTCTCTCAACAGGTTTGCTCTCTGTCAGTTCCAGTCTAGACTCTCGGCTGCCTGGCTCCACCTTCCCTTATATATCTCCCTAACGGGCTCCCTCTTGTGGTCTGAGGTGGAAGGTGAAGATGTGTGAATGGTTATGGGGGCCTCTTGTGGAGGAATCCTTCAATACACCCTTCTATGATCTGTGATACCAAGCATAGCTGGGCTTCACACCAGCAGCACTGAAGACACGTTCTGAGAGAACGCTGGCTGCTGGGCATGATAAAACCTTCAAGGCGTGACAGGCAAGCTCAGGCCACTCTTCCATATTTGAAGACCAAACTTGATATTGAGATCGAGATACTCCTGCACCATTCTCTCCAGTCGTTCACTACATGTCAGACTTGTACTCTGTTGTACTGGTGCACGGGCTGGTCTAAAAAAATGTGTGAAACGACTCACAGAAATTGCTTCTGCCACTTACACTGCTGCAACTAATGCTTTTGCGTTGACAAATTGACATTACCAGGGTTGGGAAGTCTACAACTGCGATGCATACTGTGTGCCTCACTGCTGTCTTGGAGAAAATGACTTTTAAGGTGGTCTAAAAGGGTGTTTTGATACTCCAGCATGCGCACATCCCTTTCCAGGGCGGGAAGCATCTGGCAAAACTTTTTGTACTGTGGATCTAACAGAGTGGCAACCCAGTCGTCAGCACTATTTCGAATCCTAACAATACAGGGATCATGTTGCAGTAAGAAGGCGCTCATGTGTCGGGCTCTTCCATGAGGTCCAAGCCCATGGTGTGTTGGTGGCAGGGTAACACTGAAGCTTGCTTCCTCCATCCCTTACCACCAACCACTGACAACAGAGAGGGAATCATTATCCTCTTCATCTCCTGACTGTTGCCCACCCATCACCTCTTCCTCCTCCATTGTTTCTCGGTTCATGCACCTTCACTAACAATTTGTCAGCTAGCACGAGCACCCATTGATTGCTGTAATCCTCCCTCCCTTGGCACCCACCTGTACGATGTCAGTCTGTAACTTAGAGATATTGTTATCCCTTCTGCATTCTCCTCTGCTTCCTCCTATTTCTCTGGGACCACCACCTCCTCCCGCAGACTTTTTAATGTCTGCTCCAGCATGTAGATGGCTGGAATAGTGATGCCAGCATCGTCAGCGCTAATCATCTTAGTAGCTACTTCAAAATACAGAAGGGTGCAGAGGTCCCTGGCTCCCGGTTCATTGGAAACAGCCATTGCTCAAACTTTGCCTGGATAACTGTCCACAACTGTTGAGCTGTATGGCTGTGATCTCCAAAGCATATTAATTTTAACACTGCCTGATTGCGGTGAGCCCTTGCTGTGCAGTTTGGAGGTGGGGGGATTCTCTCTGCACTGTTGAAACGTGTGTTTCATTAAGGCACAGGTTGAGGGCGCAGGTGGAGGCCCTAGAAGAGGTGGAGGAGGCAGAAGCAGTCAAGGAAGTGTTAGATACAGAGACTTGTACCGCAAGCCTTGGGGGTTCCAAGACTTGTGGAGCAGCCCATTCCCCACCTTCCCCCACAGCCACCAGTCACCCAGTGCCCAGTCAGTGGGATGTAACGCTTCCGCCCATGCTTTCTCGTCCTGGTGTCTGTGGTGAAATGCACCCTGGCAGACAAAGATTTTTTCAAGGAAGGGGTGATGTTTTCTGTGACATGCTGGTGTGGCACAGGCACAACTTTGTTAGAGAATGGCGACTGGGCAACTGGTACTGGGGGACTGCGACGGCCATCAGCTTTTGGAAACCGTCTGTATCCACCAGGTGGAAAGGCAGCATTTCCGTGGCCAACAGATTGTAGATGGTGGAGTTCAAGCTCTTAGCTTTGGCATGTGTAAGATGAAACAATCTTTTACGTGACCACAACTGTGGGACCAAGGGCTGGCTGCAGTGCTGAGAGAGGATGGAGTAGGCTGAACACAATAAACTGCTGGACTGTGAGTGTGGTGCAGGTGGAGATGTTACGGTGGATTGAGAAAGATGTGGTGTGCTCGGTGAAACAAAATGAGCAGGCATATCCACTTCCATAACAGCTGACAGCCTCTCACTCACTCCGACTGGATAAGGTAACCAAGTGGAGGTTCTGTGGCCATAGACCTCTCTGAGAACACTTGCCACTGTGACGGAGGAGGAAAAAACAACAGAGGCGTTTGATGGGATGGACGGTGGTTGTTGAAACCCGCTAGTCTCCATTTTATCGCAGTGAGATTCCCAGACTAAGGTATTTTGATCGCGCATGTGCAGGTTCATGCATGTAGTATTGCAATTTTTGCCTCTACTGAGTCGTTTATTGCAAAGTTGGCAAATAACGTGAGTTGGGCCATCCTTTACAGTCTCAAAAAAGGCCCAGGCTAGGCAAGCCTTGCCGCCATTGTGAGCTGCAAACCCGTGACTGCTGCTGCCCACAGCCACAGTTGTGGCTCAGGATGCAGTGCTCGTTGTGGTTACATCACTCCGTGTCTATGCGGAAGGCCGCAACATAACCTCCTCATCTTCCTCCTCCTCCACCTCCTCTGCTGAGTTACTCAGCTGCATGCCTCTGGGTTTACACCAAGTGAGATATACAACCTCATTGTCATTCTCTCTGTTCTCCCACTCCTCAACCTGAGAGTCACCCTCCTCCTCTTCCTGCGCTGACAGCACAGTACTGTCCACATGCGCCTCAGGTATCTGAGTCTCATCTAGATCACCTACCCCCATGGGAGTTAATGTCTGATGAGGAGGGTCAGTATTCTGCTCGGACCCTACTTTGTCCAGTCCCGGATCCAACAGAAAAAAATTTTGGCAGATGCTTTCCTCCTCTTGAGTCTGTGAATCTTTGAAGCAGACCTCTGATGCCCATGGCATAGAATGTGTGAACAGCTCTGCTGACTCGCCCATTTGTGGTTCCCTTCAGTCAGTTGGGTGGTTGGAGAGTTGTGACCCGAGGGGAAACAAGGGTAATTGGGGTGCCACCTATGAGGACTGTAGTGTGTGTGATGTTGAGGTGGAGAAAGAGGAGAGGCCTCTTGATGCAGCACTTGTCGTCCACTGGAGCACATGCTCTTTCTGGCCCTCATCTACAAGGCATACCGCTGTGTGGCTGCCAAAGAAATGGAGTGGAGTAGCCCACCTAGTAACAGAAGTTGTCAGTTGTCTTTGGATAGGATGTGACCCTTCCCCTCTTTTAACCAGCTGTTTAACAAACCTATGCCCAGACCTCTCAGTCACCTGTCACTAAATTACCAATCAGTATTTATTTGCTCAGATTTGCTCAGGTGTGGCTGGAGCACGCTATCAGCAACAAAAATTTAGATTTTGTACTGTGAAGCCCTGGATAGAGACGAATCTCAGCACAAAACAATTACAAGCTCAGATGTGGCCTGCTTTATGAAGCACGGTAGTAACTGCTTTATGAAGCATGGTAGTAACAGAAGCAATTAGATTTTGTACTGTGGAGCCCTGGATAGAGACGAATCTCAGAGCAAAACAATTACAAGCTCAGATGTGGCCTTCTTTATGTAGCATGATAGTAACAGAAACAATTAGATTTTGTACTGTAGAGTCCTGAATAGAGACGAATCTCAGCGCAAAACAATTACAAGCTCAGATATGGCCTTCTTTATGTAGCACAGTATTACCAGAAAAAAATAAGAGTTTCAAAGGTGTACTCTTGCATGGAGCACTATATCAGCCCAACAGAGTTATATGCTAAAATGTGGCCTGGTGTCTCTGTCTGGACCACGCTATTATCAAAAACTATTGATCTGCTGGAAGGTTGATTTCACAGCCACACAGGATCCTATCTATCTAAACTATCTTACAAGCAAGCGCCTAGCTAACTATCTCACTCTCTCAGTATCCAGGAGCAGGAGCAGCCTCTCTGTGCTTTTACACTGTCAAAATGGCACCAAAACAACATGTCTGCTCTTTATATGGAGAGGGACATGTGACTTTGGCAGCCATTGACACGTTGTGTCTGAACGTTGTGGATGGTTCCTGCTCCCTGATTGGCTTGCCAGAATCTGCACTAAGTTAAGAAAAAAAAATATGAATAAAAGTCCAGTGCTCCTCTGACCTCTCCCCACCGCCTCCCCTCATCAAAAAGTCCCCCCTGCTCATCTTACAGCACCACTGTCCTAAAAAAAAACTAGTGGAAACGCGATCATTTACCGCACTTTGTCCGAATTTTGCCGTTTTTGAGTTAAAACGCACGGGTGTCCGATCACGAATCTGAATGTGCAATGTTCGTGCCAAATTTGAAATTACTGAACATTTTTCGAACATGTTTGCTCATCACTATGGACAACCCCTTTTAAAACTTACCACTGTATACACCACAAGACCTGCTGTTTGGAGATGCTCTAAACAGTCATCTAGCCATCACAATTTGGCCATTATCAAAGTCGCTTTCAATTGCCCATCAACACATCTGACACTTCAACTTTAAAAACTGAATGTTTGCTTGCTGCCTACTATATCCCATTACTTATCAGATGCCATTGGCACAAGATAATGTCATTTACTTGACAAGTCATAGGTTTGAACTTCATGGTTGATTGGTTCAATTGGTTCTACGCTTCAAATTTAAATCTTGTTTTAAATAATATTTCATCTTTTGATTATACATTACATTTAAACTGAAGAACACTTGTCTTTTATATGATATTAAGATAAAATGTTCTTGATCTTATCTTGAAATTTAATGGAATTTACCCTGCTTCAACAATATCATAATAATTTAGACCATAGTGTAACTTCAGCAGTATGCGATTATGTGGATACACTGTGTGCCGAATTATTAGGCAAATGAGTATTTTGATCACATGATACTATTTATACATGTTGTCCTACTCCAAGCTGCATAGGCTTGAGTGCCAACTACCAATTAAGTAAATCTGGTGATGTGCATCTCTGTAATGAGGAGGGGTGTTGACTAATGACATCAACACCCTATATAAGGTGTGCTTAATTATTAGGCAACTTACTTTCCTTTGGCAAAATGGGTCAGAAGAGAGATTTGACGGGCTCTGAAAAGTCCAAAATTGTGAGATGTCTTGCAGAGGGATGCAGCATTCTTGAAATTTCCAAACTTTTGAAGCGTGATCACCGAACAATCAAGCGTTTCATGGCAAATAGCCAACAGGGTCGCAAGAAGCGTGCTGACCAAAAAAGGCGCAAAATAACTGCCCATGAATTGAGGAAAATCAAGCGTGAAGCTGCCAAGATGCCATTCGCCACCAGTTTTGCCATATGTCAGACCTGCAACGTTACTGGAGTATCAAAAAGCACAAGGTGTGTGATACTCAGGGACATGGCCAAGGTAAGGAAGGCTGAAAAACGACCACCTTTGAGCAAGAAACATAAGATAAAACGTCAAGAATGGGCCAAGAAATATCTTAAGACTGATTTTTCAAAGGTTTTATAGACTGATAAAATGAGAGTGACTCTTGATGGGCCAGATGGATGGGCCAGAGGCTGGATCTGTTAAAGGCAGAGATCTCCACTCCGACTCAGACGCCAGCAAGGTGGAGGTGAGGTACTGGTATGGGCTGGTATCATCAAAGATGAACTTGTGGGACCTTTTCAGGTTGAGGATGGAGTGAAGCTCAACTCCCAGACCTACTGCCAGTTTCTGGAAGACAACTTCTTCAAGCAGTGGTACAGGAAGAAGTCTGTATCGTTCAAGAAAAACATGATTTTCATGCAGGACAATGCTCCATCACATGCATCCAACTACTCCACAGCGTGGCTGGCCAGTAAAGGTCTAAAAGAAGAAAAAATAATGACATGGCCCCCTTGTTCACCTGATCTGAACCCCATAGAGAACCTGTGGTCCATCATAAAATGTGAGTTCTACAGGGAGGGAAAACAGTACACTTCTCGGAACAGTGTCTGGGAGGCTGTGATGGCTGCTGCACGCAATGTTGATAGAAAACAGATCAAGCAACTGAGAGAATCTATGGATGGAAGGCTGTTGAGTGTCATCATAAAGAAAGGTGGCTATATTGATCACTATTTTATTTTTTTTTTACATGTCAGAAATGTTTATTTCTAAATTTTGTGCACTGATATTGGTTTACCTGGTGAAAATAAGCAAGTAAGATGGGATTATATTTGGTTTTTATTAAGTTGCCTAATAATTCGGCACAGTAATAGTTACCTGCACAAACAGATATCCTCCTAAGATAGCCAAATCTAAAAAAAACCCACTCCAACTTCCAAAAATATTAAGCTTGTATATTTATGAGTCTTTTGGGTTGATTGAGAACATAGTTGTTGATCAATAATAAAAATAATCCTCTAAAATACAACTTGCCTAATAATTCTGCACACAGTGTATATATCAGGGGTGCATAACATTTTTTGGTTCAAGGGCCACACTGTCACACTAAAGCAGGGATGTCAAACTCAAATACATAGAGGTCCAAAATTAAAAACCTTGAACAAAATCACAGGCCAACCTTGATATTTATTAAAAAAAATGTCTACAATTGAGAATTTTTTTTCCTGATCATCAAATATGATGATGAAACTTTTCATGTGGAAAGAAATTTAAAGGACTTGTCCTATGAACAAAGTACACTTTATCAATAGATCTTAGACTAAAATTAGCACATAATCACAAATGGCGCATACTGGAACAATATAGTATGCTATATAAGAGCAGTAAAAAGCACATGGCCCAATGGCCTACTTTAAATATGTAATAACAAAGATAAAAAAACTTGAGTTAATAAGTAATAAAGATAATAAAGTATGATGCCAACAAAAGTGCCCGCAAACACAGTATGATACCCCACAGTGAAATCCTCCACACACAGGGTATGATGACCCTACTGTACCCCCCAGCAAAGTATGGTGACCCAACCGTGACACAGCATCATGATGAGATCAGCAAATTGATGAACTCATCACACTGCTGGTTATCAGGGTGGGAAGATGATGAGCTCATATCTTCAATTGTATTGAATACCGTTGAATGCAAAAAAGAAGGGAACCGACCACCTACTGATTCAACGAGAAATCCTTTGGCAAGCCGCATGATGTGCAGGTCGGAACTATATCCTCCTATGTACCATGTTTACCTTTTTATTTTATTTCTAAATTCAGTGGTACTGGATTTCAATTTACAGTAAAGCTATACAATCAATGGTGATATTATATACACAAACTTTTTTTTCCTTGAATATCCCTTCAGGACTACAAAGACTGTCAAAATGCACAAGAGAGATCAGGATTGTCTGCCTGGCTCTTCGATTCTCTTGGAGGTAATATTTTACAACTCAGTCTTTAAATACATCCAAACTGATTTCCTGATGTCTACAGTAGTGTTGAGTAGTGTTGAGCCACCCCCGTAGTGTTCGAGTTCGGTTCGGTTCGTCGAACACCCGTGTGTTCGCCGAACTGTTCGTCGAACTGTTCGTCGAACACCTTCGAACACCGTTAAAACCAATGGCAGGCAAACAAAAACACATAGAAACACATAGAAAACACCTTCAAAGGTGTCCAAAAGCTGACAAACTGCTCAGAAGACACAACTAACACATGGAAAAGTGACAAGTACATATAGTCATGCGAAAAGAAAAGAGGTGGAGGAGTAAAAGGAGGGGGAGACACAGATATAGGCATGTCATGCCCTTCTAAAATCCAAAAAGTGAGAAGCCGAGACGGACAGTCCGCTCCTGCCCGTGCCACCTCCGTGTCGCCGGGTTTGTGCCAGAGCCGCGGTGAACCCTGACGGCCAGCCCCCCTCTCCCAATACTGGTGCCTGTCCGCTGGTGGGTCGAGAGAGCCCCCCTGTGGTGGAGGCAGCTCTAAGCTTTTTAATTTAAATTGTCCCTCTAATTTGAATGAATACACTTTAAATCCATTTACAAGGATCTATTGGAGGGCAAGTCTCATGCCAGCAGCCGCGTAATTCCAGCTCCAGTAGCGTCCACTAAAGCTGCTGCAGTTAAAAAGCTTTTATAAGGATCGAGCTCGGCTGTCCACCGCAAGGCATCCTAGTGCCAGTCCCAGCCCCTATGCTTTGGGGTGCCTCCTGATGCTCTTCACTAAGTATCCCGTGGTCCCGAAGCATTTCCTTTGAAAAAATTAAGTGTCCAAACTACAGGTGGTGTAGCTTGCTTAACAGCCGGGATAATCCGCTGACTAGCAGACACTGCTACTAGGCACAAAGTATTTCCTGGGCTAGATGCAGTTAAAAATTTGTAAGTAGATACTCTCGTTGGATGCTGAGAAAGCATTCCATAGAGTCTCCTGGCACGCCATATATGATTCTCTTAAAAAGCTTGGGGTAGGGGTCTAGGGGACCCTTTTATAGCCAAAATCACGGCCCTGTATCACAATACGTCACCTAGGCTGAAGATAAATGGAACTGTAGCACCGAGGGCTCGGTTGCTACAGACGTATTGCACCTCACCCAGAGGTGTGATATCTCACTCTCAGATAAGGATGGAGTGTGGATCAGGACCCGACACCTGCATGCATTACACCACATTGCCGTGGGGCAGGGCGACCAATATGCCCCTGAGATGGGCACGACAGTCCCTGTCCCTGGCTGGAGTGGGGGGAGGGAACACTGAGGAAGGGGAACCCTGCAGTGCAGGAGCAGGGAGGAAGCAGTTCCTGGGTGCATTGAGAAGGGAGTATAAAAGGTGGGCACCATCTTAGTTCAGTGCAGAGAAGTCTGAGCAGAAGTGGCAGGGAGCAGGGGCTCTGCATGAGCTCTGCTCCGGAGGCGGGCCTAGTAACAGAGGCCCAGGCCTGCAAGAGGGAGAAGGAAGGAAGAGGAGCGGAGAAGGCTCCAGGAACGAGGAATGAAGGGATCCCAGGGGTGCGGACGGGCGAGTCGCCACCGCACGCCCGAATCCACCTGCGTGGAGGGGTCAGGCCAAAGGGGGAGACCGGTCCCCGAACTAGTGGAGGCAGGAAACGACCCTCAGCTAGAAACCGGAGGCTCTGACATTTTATGTGGCGCAGCCCCTTGCTCCACCCGCTAGGAAGGCACCACATAGGGTCAGGGAAACTGGCGCCAAGTTTACCAAGAGGAGGCCCGAGGCAGCCAGACAGAAGTGTTGGTAAGAAAGGCCAGACAAAGGACACACAAAGGGGGTCCTGTGAAGCGCTCCAAAGTTATCTGGGAGTTGTCTGAGCCCCTCACCTGGTGAGCACAGTACGACGTGGGCAGCCGTTACCTGCAGACGTGGTCTGGATAATAAGAACTGTGAGTAAAGGCCCTGAACTGCATCACTGACTCCGTGTCGTTACTGCTGCTGCCCTGCACCATCACCCCCATCCTCCGCATACACTGCCCTGAGGCTATACTCCTCCCGTGGGGAGTTATGCTACGCTCTGCTGCACCCACAACACCAGCCTTAGCGGTCTGCCCTGTAGCGGCGGTTCACTCTGACCGCAATCCACGGGTGGCGTAGTCGGACATTTAAACATCAAAACCACATAAATAGTTCCGCCACTGGTTTGACCACCCTGAGCCACGGAACCGGATCGCCGCCACGAAGACTACAACCACCAGCATCCACCAAAAAGGGTCCGGCTCCGGGTGTCCCAAGGCCCAGGGGGTGCGTCAGAACATTTTCATCACCTTTCACAATCACCAATGGGACAAGGCAGGGATGTCCTCTGTCCCCTCTCTTATACATCCTAGTGACGGAGCACCTGCTCTCATCAATTCGCCATAACCCCAATATTAGGTGGATTGAGGTGGGAGGCACCGAGTACAAGTGCTCTCTATTTGCTGATGATGTCCTAGGATATATCACTCAATCACATATATCCATCCCTGCTGTTATGGCTGAAATAGATCACTTTGTTACATGGTAAAATTTTAAAATCAATGCAGCGAAGTCTGAGGCCCTCGATGTCTCCCTCCCTAAATCCATATAGGATTCCATCCAGTCCAACTTTCCCTTTGCCTGGCCCTCACAGGGTATCAAATACTTAGGAATTCCTATTCATAGAGACCTCTCCCATCTATGTTATCTTAATTTTGGGCCCTTTATTGAACAATTCCATACAGACCACGGTTGGCAAGTTAGAACTGTAAGATTCACTACGTGAACCACTGGTGTTTTGTGGAAAAGCACATGTACACTGTGTTCCAAATTATTATGCAAAAAGTGTTTAGGAGTGATAAGGCAAGAATTTGTTTGTTTGTCAGTTAAACTCATTGATGGTGATGTGTGTCAGGGCTCTTTATATCACTGTAAGCAATTGCAGACACCTGTGCTAATTAGTTTGGCAGGTGTGTCCAATGAAAGGCAAGACTACTTAAGAAGGCTCTCTCACATTATTAAGCAGCCTACATTTTCTGCCAAAATGGGAAAGAAAAAGGATGTGTCGGCTGCTGAGAAGCAACAAATTGTGGAGTGTTTAGGTCAAGGCATGACTACAATCAACATTGTGCGATGATCAGGATGAAGTGTCTTGGCAATCAAGAAGTATGTAGCTGATTCACAGTACACACGTGTGCGTGCTGATAAGGGCAAATTGAGGACTCTTTCCTACAGGCAATTACGTCAGGTTGAAAGAGCAGCGGCAAAAAAGCCTTGTCATAGCAGCAGACAAGTTTTTGAAGCTGCTTGTGCCTCCAACGTCCCCCGAACAACAAGATGCAGGGTCCTTCAGAGGTTTGCAGCTGTGCATACGCCATCCTGTCGACCTCCTCTATCCACTTCACACAAGCAGAAACGGCTCCAGTGGGCCAAACATTACATGAAGACTGATTTCAAAACTGTTTTGTTCACGGATGAGTGCCGTGCAGCGCTCGATGGTCCAGATGAATGGAGTGGAGGATGGCTGGTTGATGGACACCCCACGCAAACACGGCTACAGCGCCAACAAGGAGGAGGTGGAGTAATGTTTTGGGCTGGAATCATGGGGAGAGAGATTGTCGGCCCCTTTAGGATCCCTGAAGGCGCTAAAGATGAACTCCATAATGTATGTGGATTTTCTCAAACAGCACTTCCTGCCATGGTTCAAGAAGAAGAACCGTGTATTTCACAGCAAGATCATTTTTCTGCATGATAATGCACCATCTCATGCTGCACATAAAACATCTGCATCTCTGGCTGATATGGGCATAAAAGGGGACAAACTTATGGTGTGACCCCCATGCTCCCCTGACCTCTACCCCATTCAGAACCTTTGGAGCATCATTAAAAGGAGTGTCTATGATGGCGGGAGGCAGTTCACATCTAAGCAACAGCTCTGGGAGGGTATTCTGTCCTCATGCAAAACAATTGAAGCAGAAACCATCCAAAACCTGACAAATTCAATGGACGAGAGAGTTCAGAAGCTCCTTTCGAACAAGGGGTCCTATGTGAAAATGTAACATCACCTAGAATAAAGTTTTGAGTTGAAAACTGTTTGATTTCAGTTTCTAACAACCTGCTAATGCTTATAATTTCAAAAATGACCACTTTTTTGGTCTTTATTAAAATGAAAAGGTTGATCGAAAAGTTTGGGGGATCTAAGAGTGTGGCAACCCAGTAGTCATGATTACTTCGAATTCTGACAATATGAGGGTCATGCTGCAGGTAGTGCAGCAAGAAGGCACTTATGTGTCTTGCGCATCTCGGAGCCCCAAAATTATTTTCCGGGCTAGATGCAGCTAAAAATTATTTTTAATTTTAAATCTGGTGAAGCTTATTATAGATGGCCTAATAGGATCAGTGCTGCACACTGCTACAAAGCCCAAATTATTTTCCAGTCAAGATACAGATAAACATGATTAGTAATTTGAAAGCTTAAAACGGTTGGTAGGGTGATTTTAACCAATCATCAAGCTTTTACTCTCCCCAGGATGACACAGGGGTAGAAAAGTCGTTTCGGATCCATGATTTGTTCATCTTTATGGACGTGAGTCTGTCTACATTATCAGTGGAGAGCCGCGTGCGCTTATCTGTCAGCACACCACCAGCAGCGCTGAACACACGTTCAGACAGAACGCTGGCTGCGGGGCATGACAAGATCTCCAAGGCGTAAGTGGCTAGCTCCGGCCATTTATCCAGATTGGAAGCCCAAAAAGAGCAAGGGTCCAGTGACACAGTCGTGGCTTCAATGTTTACTTGGAGATACTCCTGTACCATCGTCTCTAGGCGTTGACTATGTGTCAGACTTCTTGTCTCCTGTGGCCTTGCAAAGGATGGGCTAAAAAAGTGGTGAAATGATTCTGCAAAATTGATGTTACCAGCAGATACTGTGGTTCTGTTACGGTTTGAGTGCTGAACACTTGACGGTCCCACGGTTGGCAAGTTGGAACTGTGAGATTCACTACGTGCACCACTGGTATTTTGTGGAAAAGCACATGTAAGATTCTGCAACAGTCTCTGCTGATACTCCTGCATGCGTGCATCCCTTTCTATGGCAGGAATAATTTCTGCAAATTTACTTTTGTACCGGGGATCTAACAGTGTGGCAACCCAGTAGTCAGGATTATTTCTAATTCTCACAATTCGAGGGTCATGTTGCAGGTAGTGCAGCAAGAAGGCACTCATGTGTGTTGCGCATCCAGGAGCACCAAGTCCCTGTTGTGTTGGTGGCGAGGTAACAATCATGCTTCCTTCCTCTGTCCTCTCCCCCCAACCTCGCACAACAGAAATGTGATCAAGGTCTCCCTCATCTGATGAGTCTTCCATCAGTTCGTCCTCCACTTCTTCCTGGGCTCCTGCACCTTCCTCACTAGTTTGGCTGCTACCATGCGCCCTGGTTAAACCATCTCCCCCACCCTCACATGCCTGCCGCCTTGGTGCTGCCGACCGTCTGGACCTTGCAGATGTTAGCCCTTCCGCATACAACTCCTCCTCCTCTACTTCCTCCACCTCCTCTTGTGCCACCACCTGACTCCGAATTCTGTTTAACATGTGCTCCAGCATGTAAATCACCGGAATAGTCATGCTGATAATGGCATCGTCAGCACTAAACATCTTCGTCGCCATTTCAAAACTGTGCAGAAGGGTGCATAGGTCCCTGATCTGAGACCACTCCTCCAGCGTGATTTGCCCCACCTCTGAATCTCGTTGGCCCAGGCTATACGTCAGAACGTATTGCACCAGGGCTTGTCGGTGCTGCCACAGTCGCTGCAACATGTGCAGAGTTGAATTCCACCGGGTAGGCACATCGCATTTTAGCCGGTGAAGTGGCAGGCCCAACGACTTCTGTAGAGATGTAAGTCGCTGAGCTGCGGGATGCGAACGGCGGAAGTGAGCACACAGCGACCGTGCCCTCTGCAGAAGGCCATCTAGTCTGGGATAGTGGGCTAAAAATTGCTGGACAACCAGGTTCAACACGTGAGCCATACAAGGCACGTGTGTGACATTGCCCCGGCGAAGGGCCGCACCCAGGTTTGCAGCATTGTCGCACACGGCCTTCCCTGGTTTCAGGTCCAGTGGAGACAACCATTCATGAAATTGGTTCTCCAGAGCTGACCACAACTCCTCAGCTGTGTGACTCACATTTCCCAGACATTTCAATGTAAAAACCGCCTGATGACGTTGAGCCCTACTGCCAGCATAGTAAGGAGGTGTGCAGGATCCCTTCTGCGCAGTTAGAAAGCTTGTGGCATGACCAGACAGGCTTTGGGTGCAGGTGGAAGACCGAGAGGAGGTTGAGGAGGCAGAAGCAGTGGAGGAAAAATTACATAAAGAGGATTGACGCACAACTCGTGGGGACGGCAAGACTTGGACAGCAGCCCCTTGTCCTGCTGTCACCATAGTTACCCAGTGCCCAGTCAGCGACATGTAACGCCCCTGTCCATGCCTACTCGTCCAAGTGTCTGTGGTGAAATGCACCCTGTCACACACAGAGTTTCTCAAAGAAGCGGTGATGTTGTGTGCGACATGCTGGTGGAGCGCAGGCACACCTTTCTTTGAGAAGTAGTGCCGACTGGGCATCTGGTACTGGGGCACTGCGACGGACATAAGGTCTCGAAAATCCTCTGTGTCCACCAGGCTGAGAGGCAGCATTTCTGTAGCCAAGAGCTTGCAGATGGTGAAATTCAACCTCTTAGCTTTCTCATGGCTAGGAGGAAATGGTCTTTTACTTGTCCACATCTGAGGGACCGAGGGCTGGCTATTGTGCTTAGACGGGGTTGATAAGGGTGTCCCCGGCAAACTGCCGGTCTGTGAGGAAGATGCAGGCGGACATGTTAGGTTGCCTTGATCCAAAGGTGGTGCTATCGATGTCGGACAGCGCTCAAGACCAGCTGGTGTTACCACCTCCAAAGAAAATGATGACCTGCCAATCACGCTGGCTGTTGCGGGTAAAGAGGTGGCAGGTCTGCGCCCCAAAACAGGTGTGACTGCTGTCCCCCCAGTCACAGAGGATGAAGAGGCCGCGGATGCACAAGATATGGCAGACGGTGGTTGGCCCGGCCGGCTAGACCGCATTGTAGCACACTGAGCTTCCCACTGCAACTTATGCTTCATGTCCATGTGCCGGTTCATGCATGAAGTACTCAAACTATGTATTTTTTGGCCTCTACTTAGCTTTTGCTGACAAATGTTACAGATAACACGAGTTGGGTCATCTTTATCGATCTGAAAAAATGCCCAGGCTATGCAAGGCTTAGCACCCATGCGACCTGAAGAGCCACCACGACTTGTGGTGAGACGCAGAGTTGTGTTTGAGGATGCAGTTGTTGACGTGCTTCCAGTACTGCGTCTCTGTCCAGGAAGGCGCAACCTGACCTCGTCGTCACTAGCATCTTCCTCCACCTCCTCTGCTGACCTCATCTCTTGGCTGACTGTGGGTTGACAGTAAGTGGGATCTCCGATCTCATCATCATCACCCTGTGCGTTATCACACCCGTCGTCCTCAGAGCCAACCTGTTCCTGCCCTGACAAAAAACTAAAGTTGTCGCTCCAATCAGGTATTTGAGTCTTATCATCGTCTTCCTCATTGTCTCCACCAACAGGAGTTACAGTTTGGGAATGAGGGTCTACATTATGGTCAGAACCTTCTGCGTCTGGTCCTGGATCCGACTCATAAAGATTCTGGGCATCAGTGCAGATCTTTTCCTCGTCTGGATTCACAGAAGCGCTGGAGTCGACCTCTGATTCCCAGGCTATAGTATGAGTAAACAGCTCTGCAGACTCAACCATCTGTTCTACCTCATACTCAGACGGGCAGCTGGAGATTTGGGAGCTGTGAGGAAGCAAGTGCGATTTGGGTGACACCATTGAGGACTGGAGTATTTGTGATGTTGAAGTTGATGTGGAGGAGAGCCCACTTAAAGGAGCACTTGATATCCGTTGAAGCACCTGCTGTTTTTGTGCCTCATCTGGAATTTGTAGCGATTGGCGTGGCCGTAAGAAAGGGATCTTATCACATTGTCCGCTAAAAGAAGTAGACATTTTAGTTTGGCTGGAAGATGGTCTTTCTTCTGCACCTACCCCACGGACACAACCTTTTTTCCCCTTCCCAACACGCCTATTCCCCTTTCCACCAGCAGCAGGCCTTTTTCCACTCATTTTGGTGGTTAACTAATTCACAACTCTGGAGTTGTTTGCACAAAAAAACAATGGATGGTAACCGAGCAGAGCTGAGTGGCCAAACTGTGGTATTAGGCCAAAACTATTGGCTGGGTTAGATGCAGAAAAAAATTATTTTTAATTTGCAACCTGATGGAGGTCAGTATAGATGGACTAATAGACCAAGTCCCACACACCGCTAGAAGCCCAAATATTTTTTCAGAGCTAGATGCAGAAAATTTTTTTATTCAATTTGCAACCTGATGGAGGTCAGTATAGATGGACTAATAGACCAAGTCCCACACACTGCTAGAAGCCCAAATATTTTTTCAGAGCTAAATGCAGAAAAAAATTATTTTTAATTTGCAACCTGATGGAGGTCAGTATAGATGGACTAATAGACCAAGTCCCACACACTGCTAGAAGCCCAAATATTTTTTCAGAGCTAGATGCAGAAAAAAATTATTTTTAATTTGCAACCTGATGGAGGTCAGTATAGATGGACTAATAGACCAAGTCCCACACACTGCTAGAAGCCCAAATATTTTTTCAGAGCTAGATGCAGAAAAAAATTATTTTTAATTTGCAACCTGATGGAGGTCAGTATAGATGGACTAATAGACCAAGTCCCACACACCGCTAGAAGCCCAAATATTTTTTCAGAGCTAGATGCAGAAAAAAATTATATTCAATTTGCAACCTGCTGGACGTCAGTATAGAAGGACTAATAGAACAAGTCCCACACACTGCTAGAAGCCCAAATATTTTTTCAGAGCTAAATGAAGAAAAAAAATATTTTTAATTTGCAACCTGATGGAGGTCAGTATAGATGGACTAATAGACCAAGTCCCACACACCGCTAGAAGCCCAAATATTTTTTCAGAGCTAGATGCAGAAATTTTTTTTATTCAACTTGCAACCTGATGGAGGTCAGTATAGATGGACTAATAGACCAAGTCCCACACACTGCTAGAAGCCCAAATATTTTTTCAGAGCTAGATGCAGAAAAAAATTATTTTTAATTTGCAACCTGATGGAGGTCAGTATAGATGGACTAATAGACCAAGTCCCACACACCGCTAGAAGCCCAAATATTTTTTCAGAGCTAGATGCAGAAAATTTTTTTATTCAATTTGCAACCTGATGGAGGTCAGTATAGATGGACTAATAGACCAAGTCCCACACACTGCTAGAAGCCCAAATATTTTTTCAGAGCTAGATGCAGAAAAAAATTATTTTTAATTTGCAACCTGATGGAGGTCAGTATAGATGGACTAATAGACCAAGTCCCACACACTGCTAGAAGCCCAAATATTTTTTCAGAGCTAGATGCAGAAAAAAATTATTTTTAATTTGCAACCTGATGGAGGTCAGTATAGATGGACTAATAGAACAAGTCCCACACGCTGCTAGAAGCCCAAATATTTTTTCAGAGATAAATGAAGAAAAAAATTATTTTTAATTTGCAACCTGATGGAGGTCAGTATAGATGGACTAATAGACCAAGTCCCACACACTGCTAGAAGCCCAAATATTTTTTCAGAGCTAGATGCAGAAAAAAATTATTTTTCATTTGCAACCTGATGGAGGTCAGTATAGATGGACTAATAGACCAAGTCCCACACACCGCTAGAAGCCCAAATATTTTTTCAGAGCTAGATGCAGAAAAAAATTATATTCAGTTTGCAACCTGATGGAGGTCAGTATAGATGGACTAATAGAATGATGCTATGCCCAAAAGATTTTACTTCACTAGGTGCAGTAAAAAAATTGGTATTCTATACACAGGTGGTATATCTTGCAACACAGATAGGCTACTCCACTGACTAACACACTCTGCAATAGGCCAAAAAGGATTAGCTTTGCTAGATTCAGCCAAATGCTGTGAAAAAAACTTGCACAGCACTGGCACAGACCTGCCTGGCAAAAACTGATAGGAACTGATGTAACCTAGTCCTGAAAAGGACTCCAATTACAATTAGTCTTTACTCCCACAATCTATCTATTTAAGAGCACAGACCTGCCTGATAAAAGTCGTAGGAAATGCTGTAACCTAGTCCTTAAAAGGACTGCAATCACAACTATTCCCTACTCCCAAGCTATCTGTATATTTGTGCGAAAATTGGCTTGAAATTAACAAGGTATATCGCACACAGCAACAGCGGTGCCGTCTAACACGCAGCTGCAGCAGTGAGAAAATGGTGGCGACGGGGAAAATGGCTTGGTCTTATAGGGCAAGGACATGTGACATACACTGCCAATCACACATGCCCTTGCTTGTGTGAAAAAAAGCACTTCGCTCCGTGTGTGCGCTGCTGATAGGCTGACAGATTGCACCTCCCCACTGCAAATGCGGGAAAGAGAAAAAAAAATGGAGATCTTCATTGTTCCTGCAGAGATCCATCCCCTGCCCCTCCCCCCGCCCCGCTGTACACTCAAACTGCGTATTAACATTAATTTTCATCATTACTGAGAAAAAATCCAGTTATGATTTTGGTGCACGAACAGTTATCGAACATAACCTCGAACAGCCGAATTTTTCTCAAATTGTTCGTGTTCGCCGACCGGCTCGAACACCGCCCAAAACAGCTCGAATTTGAGATTGGCGAACAGTTCGAGTAGAACAACGCTCATCTCTAGTGTTGAGCCACCCCCGTAGTGTTCGAGTTCGAGTTCGGTTCGTCGAACACCCGTGTGCTCGCCGAACTGTTCGTCGAACTGTTCGTCGAACACCTTCGAACACCGTTAAAACCAATGGCAGGCAAACAAAAACACATAGAAACACATAGAAAACACCTTCAAAGGTGTCCAAAAGCTGACAAACTGCTCAGAAGACATAACTAACACATGGAAAAGTGACAAGTACATATAGTCATGCGAAAATAAAAGAGGTGGAGGAGTAAAAGGAGGGGGAGACACAGATATAGGCATGTCATGCCCTTCTAAAATCCAAAAAGTGAGAAGCCGACACGGCCAGTCCGCTCCTGCCCGTGCCATCTCCGTGTCGCCGGGTTTGTGCCAGAGCCGCGGTGAACCCTGATGGCCAGCCCCCCTCTCCCAATACTGGTGCCTGTCCGCTGGTGGGTCGAGCGAGCCTCGCTGTGGTGGAGGCAGCTCTAAGCTTTTTAATTTAAATTGTCTCTCTAATTTGAATGAATACACTTTAAATCCATTTACAAGGATCTATTGAAGGGCAAGTCTCATGCCAGCAGCCGCGTAATTCCCGCTCCAGTAGCGTCCACTAAAGCTGCTGCAGTTAAAAAGCTTTTATAAGGATCGAGCTCGGCTGTCCACCGCAAGGCATCCTACTGCCAGTCCCAGCCCCTATGCCTTGGGGTGCCTCCTGATGCTCTTCACTGAGTATCCCATGGTCCCGAAGCATTTCCTTTGAAAAAATTAAGTGTCTAAACTACAGGTGGTGTAGCTTGCTTAACAGCCGGGATAATCCGCTGACTAGCAGACACTGCTACTAGGCACAAAGTATTTCCCGGGCTAGATGCAGTTAAAAATTTGTAATTAGATACTCTCGTTGGATGCTGAGAAAGCATTCCATAGAGTCTCCTGGCACGCCATATATGATTCTCTTAAAAAGCTTGGGGTAGGGGTCTAGGGGACCCTTTTATAGCCAAAATCACGGCCCTGTATCACAATACGTCACCTAGGCTGAAGATAAATGGAACTGTAGCACCCTGAGGGCTCGGTTGCTACAGAGGTATTGCACCTCACCCAGAGGTGTGATATCTCACTCTCAGGTAAGGATGGAGTGTGGATCAGGACCCGACACCTGCATGCATTACACCACATTGCCGTGGGGCAGGGCGACCAATATGCCTCTGAGATGGGCACGACAGTCCCTGTCCCTGGCTGGAGTGGGGGGAGGGAACACTGAGGAAGGGGAACCCTGTAGTGCAGGAGCAGGGAGGAAGCAGTTCCTGGGTGCATTGAGAAGGGAGTATAAAAGGTGGGCACCATCTTAGTTCAGTGCAGAGAAGTCTGAGCAGAAGTGGCAGGGAGCAGGGGCTCTGCATGAGCTCTGCTCCAGAGGCGGGCCTAGTAACAGAGGCCCAGGCCTGGAAGAGGGAGAAGGAAGGAAGAGGAGCGGAGAAGGCTCCAGGAACGAGGAATGAAGGGATCCCAGGGGTGCGGACGGGCGAGTCGCCACCGCACGCCCGAATCCACCTGCGTGGAGGGGTCAGGCCAAAGGGGGAGACCGGTCCCCGAAACTAGTGGAGGCAGGAAACGACCCTCAGCTAGAAACCGGAGGCTGTGACATTTTATGTGGCGCAGCCCCTCGCTACACCCGCTAGGAAGCCACCACATAGGGTCAGGGAAACTGGCGCCAAGTTTACCAAGAGGAGGCCCGAGGCAGCCGGACAAAAGGGTTGGTAAGAAAGGCCAGACAAAGGACACGCAAAGGGGGTCCTGTGAAGCGCTCCAAAGTTATCTGGGAGTTGTCTGAGCCCCTCACCTGGTGAGCACAGTACGACGTGGGCAGCCGTTACCTGCAGACGTGGTCTGGATAATAAGAACTGTGAGTAAAGGCCCTGGACTGCATCACTGACTCCGTGTCGTTACTGCTGCTGCCCTGCACCATCACCCCCATCCTCCGCATACACTGCCCTGAGGCTATACTTCTCCCGTGGGGAGTTATGCTACGCTCTGCTGCACCCACAACACCAGCCTCAGCGGTCTGCCCTGCAGCGGCGGTTCACTCTGACCGCAATCCACGGGTGGCGTAGTCGGACATTTAAACATCAAAACCACATAAATAGTTCCGCCACTGGTTTGACCACCCTGAGCCACGGAACCGGGTCGCCGCCACGAAGACTACAACCACCAGCATCCACCAAAAAGGGTGTCCCAAGGCCCAGGGGGTGCATCAGAACATTTTCATCACCTTTCACAATCACCAATGGGACAAGGCAGGGATGTCCTCTGTCCCCTCTCTTATACATCCTAGTGACGGAGCACCTGCTCTCATCAATTCGCCATAACCCCAATATTAGGTGGATTGAGGTGGGAGGCACCGAGTACAAGTGCTCTCTATTTGCTGATGATGTCCTAGTATATATCACTCAATCACATATATCCATCCATGCTGTTATGGCTGAAATAGATCACTTTGTTACATGGTCAAATTTTAAAATCAATGCAGCGAAGTCTGAGGCCCTCGATGTCTCCCTCCCCAAATCCATATAGGATTCCATCCAGTCCAACTTTCCCTTTGCCTGGCCCTCACAGGGTATCAAATACTTAGGAATTCCTATTCATAGAGACCTCTCCCATCTATGTTATCTTAATTTTGGGCCCTTTATTGAACAACTCCATACAGACCACGGTTGGCAAGTTAGAACTGTAAGATTCACTACGTGAACCACTGGTGTTTTGTGGAAAAGCACATGTACACTGCGCTCCAAATTATTATGCAAAAAGTGTTTAGGAGTGATAAGGGAAGAATTTGTTTGTTTGTCAGTTAAACTCATTGATGGTGATGTGTGTCAGGGCTCTTTATATCACTGTAAGCAATTGCAGACACCTGTTTAATTAGTTTGGCAGGTGTGTCCAATGAAAGGCAAGACTACTTAAGAAGGCTGTCTCACATTATTAAGCAGCCTACATTTTCTGCCAAAATGGGAAAGAAAAAGGATGTGTCGGCTGCTGAGAAGCAACAAATTGTGGAGTGTTTAGGTCAAGGCATGACTACAATCAACATTGTGCGATGATCAGGATGAAGTGTCTTGGCAATCAAGAAGTATGTAGCTGATTCACAGTACACACGTGTGCGTGCTGATAAGGGCAAATTGAGGACTCTTTCCTACAGGCAATTACGTCAGGTTGAAATAGCAGCAGCAAAAAAGCCTTGTCATAGCAGCAGACAAGTTTTTGAAGCTGCTTGTGCCTCCAACGTCCCCCGAACAACAAGATGCAGGGTCCTTCAGAGGTTTGCAGCTGTGCATACGCCATCCTGTCGACCTCCTCTATCCACTTCACACAAGCAGAAACGGCTCCAGTGGGCCAAACATTACATGAAGACTGATTTCAAAACTGTTTTGTTCACGGATGAGTGCCATGCAGCGCTCGATGGTCCAGATGGATGGAGTGGAGGATGGCTGGTTGATGGACACCCCACGCAAACACGGCTACAGCGCCAACAAGGAGGAGGTGGAGTAATGTTTTGGGCTGGAATCATGGGGAGAGAGATTGTCGGCCCCTTTAGGATCCCTGAAGGTGCTAAAGATGAACTCCATAATGTATGTGGATTTTCTCAAACAGCACTTCCTGCCATGGTTCAAGAAGAAGAACCGTGTATTTCACAGCAAGATCATTTTTCTGCATGATAATGCACCATCTCATGCTGCACATAAAACATCTGCATCTATGGCTGATATGGGCATAAAAGGGGACAAACTTATGGTGTGACCCCCATGCTCCCCTGACCTGTACCCCATTCAGAACCTTTGGAGCATCATTAAAAGGAGTGTCTATGATGGCGGGAGACAGTTCACATCTAAGCAACAGCTCTGGGAGGGTATTCTGTCCTCATGCAAAACAATTGAAGCAGAAACCATCCAAAACCTGACAAATTCAATGGACGAGAGAGTTCAGAAGCTCCTTTCGAACAAGGGGTCCTATGTGAAAATGTAACATCACCTAGAATAAAGTTTTGAGTTGAAAACTGTTTGATTTCAGTTTCTAACAACCTGCTAATGCTTATAATTTCAAAAATGACCATTTTTTTGGTCTTTATTAAAATGAAAAGGTTGATCGAAAAGTTTGGGGGATCTAAGAGTGTGGCAACCCAGTAGTCATGATTACTTCGAATTCTGACAATATGAGTGTCATGCTGCAGGTAGTGCAGCAAGAAGGCACTTATGTGTCTTGCGCATCTCGGAGCCCCAAAATTATTTTCCGGGCTAGATGCAGCTAAAAATTATAATTAATTTTAAATCTGGTGAAGCTTTAGTATAGATGGCCTAATAGGATCAGTGCTGCACACTGCTACAAAGCCCAAATTATTTTCCAGCCAAGATACAGATAAACATGATTAGTAATTTGAAAGCTTAAAACGGTTGGTAGGGTGATTTTAACCAATCATCAAGCTTTTACTCTCCCCAGGATGACACAGGGGTAGAAAAGTCGTTTCGGATCCATGATTTGTTCATCTTTATGAACGTGAGTCTGTCTACATTATCAGTGGAGAGCCGCGTGCGCTTATCTGTCAGCACACCACCAGCAGCGCTGAGCACACGTTCAGACAGAACGCTGGCTGCGGGGCATGACAAGATCTCCAAGGCGTAAGTGGCTAGCTCCGGCCATTTATCCAGATTGGAAGCCCAAAAAGAGCAAGGGTCCAGTGACACAGTCGTGGCTTCAATGTTTACTTGGAGATACTCCTGTACCATCGTCTCTAGGCGTTGACTATGTGTCAGACTTCTTGTCTCCTGTGGCCTTGCAAAGGATGGGCTAAAAAAGTGGTGAAATGATTCCGCAAAATTGATGTTACCAGCAGATACTGTGGTTCTGTTACGGTTTGAGTGCTGAACACTTGACGGTCCCATGGTTGGCAAGTTGGAACTGTGAGATTCACTACGTGCACCACTGGTATTTTGTGGAAAAGCACATGTAAGATTCTGCAACAGTCTCTGCTGATACTCCTGCATGCGTGCATCCCTTTCTATGGCAGGAATAATTTCTGCAAATTTACTTTTGTACCGGGGATCTAACAGTGTGGCAACCCAGTAGTCAGGATTATTTCTAATTCTCGCAATTCGAGGGTCATGTTGCAGGTAGTGCAGCAAGAAGGCACTCATGTGTGTTGCGCATCCAGGAGCACCAAGTCCCTGTTGTGTTGGTGGCGAGGTAACAATCATGCTTCCTTCCTCTGTCCTCTCCCCCCAACCTCGCACAATAGAAATGTGATCAAGGTCTCCCTCATCTGATGAGTCTTCCATCAGTTCGTCCTCCACTTCTTCCTGGGCTCCTGCACCTTCCTCACTAGTTTGGCTGCTACCATGCGCCCTGGTAAAACCATCTCCCCCACCCTCACATGCCTGCCGCCTTGGTGCTGCCGACCGTCTGGACCTTGCAGATGTTAGCCCTTCCGCATACAACTCCTCCTCCTCTACTTCCTCCACCTCCTCTTGTGCCACCACCTGACTCCGAATTCTGTTTAACATGTGCTCCAGCATGTAAATCACCAGAATAGTCATGCTGATAATGGCATCGTCAGCACTAAACATCTTCGTCGCCATTTCAAAACTGTGCAGAAGGGTGCATAGGTCCCTGATCTGAGACCACTCCTCCAGCGTGATTTGCCCCACCTCTGAATCTCGTTGGCCCAGGCTATACGTCAGAACGTATTGCACCAGGGCTTGTCGGTGCTGCCACAGTCGCTGCAACATGTGCAGAGTTGAATTCCACCGGGTAGGCACATCGCATTTTAGCCGGTGAAGTGGCAGGCCCAACGACTTCTGTAGAGATGTAAGTCACTGAGCTGCGGGATGCGAACGGCGGAAGTGAGCACACAGCGACCGTGCCCTCTGCAGAAGGCCATCTAGTCTGGGATAGTGGCCTAAAAATTGCTGGACAACCAGGTTCAACACGTGAGCCATACAAGGCACGTGTGTGACATTGCCCCGGCGAAGGGCCGCACCCAGGTTTGCAGCATTGTCGCACACGGCCTTCCCTGGTTTCAGGTCCAGTGGAGACAACCATTCATGAAATTGGTTCTCCAGAGCTGACCACAACTCCTCAGCTGTGTGACTCACATTTCCCAGACATTTCAATGTAAAAACCGCCTGATGACGTTGAGCCCTACTGCCAGCATAGTAAGGAGGTGTGCAGGATCCCTTCTGCGCAGTTAGAAAGCTTGTGGCATGACCAGACAGGCTTTGGGTGCAGGTGGAAGACCGAGAGGAGGTTGAGGAGGCAGAAGCAGTGGAGGAACTTTGACATAAAGAGGATTGACGCACAACTCGTGGGGACGGCAAGACTTGGACAGCAGCCCCTTGTCCTGCTGTCACCATAGTTACCCAGTGCCCAGTCAGCGACATGTAATGCCCCTGTCCATGCCTACTCGTCCAAGTGTCTGTGGTGAAATGCACCCTGTCACACACAGAGTTTCTCAAAGAAGCGGTGATGTTGTGTGCGACATGCTGGTGGAGCGCAGGCACACCTTTCTTTGAGAAGTAGTGCCGACTGGTCATCTGGTACTGGGGCACTGCGACGGACATAAGGTCTCGAAAATCCTCTGTGTCCACCAGGCGGAAAGGCAGCATTTCTGTAGCCAAGAGCTTGCAGATGGTGAAATTCAACCTCTTAGCTTTCTCATGGCTAGGAGGAAATGGTCTTTTACTTGTCCACATCTGAGGGACCGAGGGCTGGCTATTGTGCTTAGACGGGGTTGATAAGGGTGTCCCCGGCAAACTGCCGGTCTGTGAGGAAGATGCAGGCGGACATGTTAGGTTGCCTTGATCCAAAGGTGGTGCTATCGATGTCGGACAGCGCTCAACACCAGCTGGTGTTACCACCTCCAAAGAAAATGATGACCTGCCAATCATGCTGGCTGTTGCGGGTAAAGAGGTGGCAGGTCTGCGCCCCAAAACAGGTGTGACTGCTGTCCCCCCAGTCACAGAGGATGAAGAGGCCGCGGATGCACAAGATATGGCAGACGGTGGTTGGCCCGGCCGGCTAGGCCGCATTGTAGCACACTGAGCTTCCCACTGCAACTTATGCTTCATGTCCATGTGCTGGTTCATGCATGAAGTACTCAAACTATGTATTTTTTGGCCTCTACTTAGCTTTTGCTGACAAATGTTACAGATAACACGAGTTGGGTCATCTTTATCGATCTGAAAAAATGCCCAGGCTATGCAAGGCTTAGCACCATGCGACCTGAAGAGCCACCACGACTTGTGGTGAGAGGCAGAGTTGTGTTTGAGGATGCAGTTGTTGACGTGCTTCCAGTACTACGTCTCTGTCCAGGAAGGCGCAACCTGACCTCGTCGTCACTAGCATCTTCCTCAACCTCCTCTGCTGACCTCATCTCTTGGCTGACTGTGGGTTGACAGTAAGTGGGATCTCCAACCTCATCATCATCACCCTGTGCGTTATCACACCCGTCGTCCTCAGAGCCAACCTGTTCCTGCCCTGACAAAAAACTAAAGTTGTCGCTCCAATCAGGTATTTGAGTCTTATCATCGTCTTCCTCATTGTCTCCACCAACAGGAGTTACAGTTTGGGAATGAGGGTCTACATTATGGTCAGAACCTTCTGCGTCTGGTCCTGGATCCGACTCATAAAGATTCTGGGCATCAGTGCAGATCATTTCCTCGTCTGGATTCACAGAAGCGCTGGAGTCGACCTCTGATTCCCAGGCTATAGTATGAGTAAACAGCTCTGCAGACTCAACCATCTGTTCTACCTCATACTCAGACGGGCAGCTGGAGATTTGGGAGCTGTGAGGAAGCAAGTGCGATTGGGGTGACACCTTTGAAGACTGGAGTATTTGTGATGTTGAAGTTGATGTGGAGGAGAGCCCACTTAAAGGAGCACTTGATATCCGTTGAAGCACCTGCTGTTTTTGTGCCTCATCTGGAATTTGTAGCGATTGGCGTGGCCGTAAGAAAGGGATCTTATCACATTGTCCGCTAAAAGAAGTAGACATTTTAGTTTGGCTGGAAGATGGTCTTTCTTCTGCAGATGTTACTGTTGCTTTAACACCTACCCCATGGACACAACCTTTTTTCCCCTTCCCAAAACGCCTATTCTCCTTTCCACCAGCAGCAGGCCTTTTTCCACTCATTTTGGTGGTTAACTAATTCACAACTCTGGAGTTGTTTGCACAAAAAAACAATGGATGGGAACCGAGCAGAGCTGAGTGGCCAAACTGTGGTATTAGGCCAAAACTATTGGCTGGGTTAGATGCAGAAAAAAATTATATTCAATTTGCAACCTGATGGAGGTCTGTATAGATGGATTAATAGAACAAGTCCCACACACAGCTAGAAGCCCAATATTTTTTCAGAGGTAGATGCAGAAAAAAATATATTCAGTTTGCAACCTGATGGAGGTCAGTATAGATGGACTAATACAACAAGTCCCACACACAGCTAGAAGCCCAATATTTTTTCAGAGGTAGATGCAGAAAAAAATATATTCAGTTTGCAACCTGATGGAGGTCTGTATAGATGGATTAATAGAACAAGTCCCACACACAGCTAGAAGCCCAATATTTTTTCAGAGGTAGATGCAGAAAAAAATATATTCAGTTTGCAACCTGATGGAGGTCTGTATAGATGGATTAATAGAACAAGTCCCACACACAGCTAGAAGCCCAATATTTTTTCAGAGGTAGATGCAGAAAAAAATATATTCAGTTTGCAACCTGATGGAGGTCTGTATAGATGGATTAATAGAACAAGTCCCACACACAGCTAGAAGCCCAATATTTTTTCAGAGGTAGATGCAGAAAAAAATATATTCAGTTTGCAACCTGATGGAGGTCTGTATAGATGGATTAATAGAACAAGTCCCACACACAGCTAGAAGCCCAATATTTTTTCAGAGGTAGATGCAGAAAAAAATATATTCAGTTTGCAACCTGATGGAGGTCTGTATAGATGGATTAATAGAACAAGTCCCACACACAGCTAGAAGCCCAATATTTTTTCAGAGGTAGATGCAGAAAAAAATATATTCAGTTTGCAACCTGATGGAGGTCTGTATAGATGGATTAATAGAACAAGTCCCACACACAGCTAGAAGCCCAATATTTTTTCAGAGGTAGATGCAGAAAAAAATATATTCAGTTTGCAACCTGATGGAGGTCTGTATAGATGGATTAATAGAACAAGTCCCACACACAGCTAGAAGCCCAATATTTTTTCAGAGGTAGATGCAGAAAAAAATATATTCAGTTTGCAACCTGATGGAGGTCAGTATAGATGGACTAATACAACAAGTCCCACACACAGCTAGAAGCCCAATATTTTTTCAGAGGTAGATGCAGAAAAAAATATATTCAGTTTGCAACCTGATGGAGGTCTGTATAGATGGATTAATAGAACAAGTCCCACACACAGCTAGAAGCCCAATATTTTTTCAGAGGTAGATGCAGAAAAAAATATATTCAGTTTGCAACCTGATGGAGGTCTGTATAGATGGATTAATAGAACAAGTCCCACACACAGCTAGAAGCCCAATATTTTTTCAGAGGTAGATGCAGAAAAAAATATATTCAGTTTGCAACCTGATGGAGGTCTGTATAGATAGATTAATAGAACAAGTCCCACACACAGCTAGAAGCCCAATATTTTTTCAGAGGTAGATGCAGAAAAAAATATATTCAGTTTGCAACCTGATGGAGGTCTGTATAGATGGATTAATAGAACAAGTCCCACACACAGCTAGAAGCCCAATATTTTTTCAGAGCTAGATGCAGAAAAAAATTATATTCAATTTGCAACCTGATGGAGGTCAGTATAGATGGACTAATAGAATGATGCTATGCCCAAAAGATTTTACTTCACTAGGTGCAGTAAAAAAATTGGTATTCTATACACAGGTGGTATATCTTGCAACACAGATAGGCTACTCCACTGACTAACACACTCTGCAATAGGCCAAAAAGGATTAGCTTTGCTAGATTCAGCCAAATGCTGTGAAAAAAACTTGCACAGCACTGGCACAGACCTGCCTGGCAAAAACTGATAGGAACTGATGTAACCTAGTCCTGAAAAGGACTCCAATTACAATTAGTCTTTACTCCCACAATCTATCTATTTAAGAGCACAGACCTGCCTGATAAAAGTCGTAGGAAATGCTGTAACCTAGTCCTTAAAAGGACTGCAATCACAACTATTCCCTACTCCCAAGCTATCTGTAGATTTGTGCGAAAATTGGCTTGAAATTAACAAGGTATAGCGCACACAGCAACAGCGGTGCCGTCTAACACGCAGCTGCAGCAGTGAGAAAATGGTGGCGACGGGGAAAATGGCTTGGTCTTATAGGGCAAGGACATGTGACATACACTGCCAATGACACATGCCCTTGCTTGTGTGAAAAAAAGCAGTTTGCTCCGTGTGTGCGCTGCTGATAGGTTGACAGATTGCACCTCCCCACTGTAAATGCGGGAAAGAGAAAAAAAAATGGAGATCTTCATTGTTCCTGCAGAGATCCATCCCCTGCCCCTCCCCCCACCCCGCTGTACACTCAAACTGCGTATTAACATTAATTTTCATCATTACTGAGAAAAAATCCAGTTATGATTTTGGTGCACGAACAGTTATCGAACATAACCTCGAACAGCCGAATTTTTCTCAAATTGTTCGTGTTCGCCGAACGGCTCGAACACCGCCCAAAACAGCTCGAATTTGAGATTGGCGAACAGTTCGAGTAGAACAACGCTCATCTCTAGTCTACAGACAAGCAAAAGGCTGTTGCCATTCATCTCACAGGAAATGTGTTACTATGGCCAGATGACTTGGCAGAGAAGATTACGCAAGTGAAAAGAATGTCTGTAGGTGTAATGACTTAAAGAAGGAACTAGTGCCCATTGTGTAGTTTAAATGCAAGATAGGATAATAAATATGTCCTAATGAATTCATCTTATTTTCAGACAAAAATATTTTAGGTTTAAATCATCCAGTCATTTTAGAACTTCATGTTATAGATAGCATTATTTTGTTATTTTAATGCATGTGCGTTTTTGGGGTAAAAAATAGTTTTTGCAATACGATTTCATTATAAATTTGAAGCCATCTAGCTTGTACTGAACAGCCTCTATATTGCAATGTACATATCAGACTGTAAAATGAGTCAACTGTAAATCTATCAGTGAACTTGTGCTGACATCATTCGTGTTGAATTCACAAAGATTTGAAGAAACCAGCGATGTCGAACAATTTGCAATTCAATTTGCATGAATCACCATAAAAATGTCTGCCACAATTTTACACAAAATAGAAAATTGCATCAGCCAGAGAAGGTTCACATGACCTCAGGCACAGCCTTACCCATAATCCCAATGATAATCCGCATGTGCTGTGCACATGTTGCGGAAATTTCCCCTGCGGATTATCATTGCGGAAAAAAACACAGCACTACCAATTATTTTGCGGAAGTGCTGCGTTTTCGCCGCCATTGACTTGCATTAGACCGCATGGATTACGCATCACTGTATATGTAGATGCGCATTCCATTCTAATGTGTGGATGGTACCCGGGTGTGGAGGAGAGGAGACTCTCCTCCGGACCCGGGTACCATAGAACCTGTAAAAAAAAAAGAATAAAATAAAAAATAAATATATACTTACATTCTGGCCGCCCGCACTGCACTCCTCCTTGCTTGTCGGCAGTTCGCGATGTACTGAAGGACTTCAGTCTACCGCTGCCGGCAGCCGGGACGGTGAAGCAAGACAGCGCGGGCCATCGGAGGGTAAGTATAGATTTATTTTTTTATTTTTTGACATTCTCTCGGGTCACACTATATAAATCCATGCTGTTTGCATGGATTTATATAGTGTGACCTAGTTGTCAAGCACTTTCCAAGTGATGCTAAAATCGCTTGGAAAGCGCTTGTCAACCAGCATGCGGAAATGCAAGTGAAGAACGCTTCACTTCCGCATGTCCCTGGCAGGAAAACGCATGTTCAATCCGCATGTGCAATCCGCATGTACAATCCGCATGTACAATCCGTATGCGTTTTTTTCTGCCAGGGAGATGCAGAAACGCTCAGGAAAAAATCCTGAGCATTTCTGCATCGTGGGCACATAGCCTAATAGAATACAGGGGTTGGAAAACTAAACTACTAAACAGCTAAGGTTGGAGAATGAAACAAATACACACCAGAACATGGAGAACTAAACTAATAGAAAACAGGTGTTGGCGAACTAAGGGTAAAGGGTTATATCTGCGCTGGTTAAAGTGATGGTGAAAGGATATCAACGATAGGACAAGAAGGATTTTATGTTAAAACAGGTTGTAGTTTATTTGGCACAAAAGGAAAAACATGAGCGTAAGAGTATTAAAAGGGTTAAAATACTGTGGGTCAGAAGCTGTATATTGCTGAAGGTTCACAGACTGCAGATGCCAATTGTGGGCCACAAGTCTCTGTAAGGGAACCAGAGAAGTGGTGTTAAGGACAGCTGTTGGTATGTATGTGTCGCTGCATAGCGTGTAGAATGAAGATGAGAATTACCTTTTAATGTTTCCTGGTAGAGTAGAAAAAGTTGCTCTATTGAGCGGGATGTCTCAGAGGAGAGTAATCCTTTCTGCTGGTAATATATTATAACCACGGTAATTGAAATGCAAGGCTCAAATAGAGGGACGATTATGGCTTGGTACACGGATTTTGATAAAGCAGTTAGGAAAAAAATAGTTGTCAGCTCACCAATTTTCCAGAATGGTGAACAGAACTCCGTCCTGATCCTCACGTAGTTAAGCAATGGATTAAAGAAATAAATGTTCCAGCTCCAAAAAGTAAATTTTTAAAAAATTTCTTAGAAAGTTTTCTTTGAGAAAAATTATTTTAAAAACAGACAGGATACAAGGGCCGCAGTGGCTAATACCATATAACAACCATACAAAAAATGCACAGAGATGAGGATAATAAGCTATGCGTTTCGACTGCAAATGCAGTCTTTATCCCACAATGATTTTACCTGATGTGGTTCAATGGTGGGTATGATGTGTCTAGATCATGTAATTCCGTGCTGGGTATAGGGCACTAGAGAAGAAAATAGAAGACCGTGAAAGACACATAAATATGAATAGAAATGAATAAAAGATTAAAAAATAAATAATAAAAATGTACCACATGGTGGTAAAAGACCCACAGCTAATTGTCTCTGGGGTAATTCGACGTGGTTATATATGTCCACCTGTATTCCTGGTGGAGTGTTGATAGTATGTGGTTAACTGGCTACTGGCCACTGGCTGATAACCAACATGTATCAGTATCGGCAATCTACCCGGTACACAATGAGGGCTTGTACTCACTTGGCTGGTGGATGTCGTGTGGCACCCCAGGTCTGGTCGCCACAGTGGCAGCAATGTCATGTCTGAGAGCAGGTGGGAGGTTCCCTGGTTGGGGACAATTAGCATGCATAACCTCTTGCCTCAGTCCAGTGAGGGGAGAAACCTGCCCTTTATAAACTGGACCTGGGGCAGGGTTAGAGAGACCAGCCAGAGACAAGTTCCAGTCTAGTTCCAGAGACAGGGACAGGTCAGCAGCAGGCTGAGGAGTCCCTGTAGGCAGAGGAGGAACACGAGGCCAGGAGGGGAACAAGCAGAGTTCGTCCTGACCAGAGACTTGCAAAGCCGGACACTGGAGTCCAAAGCTGTGAGGGTTATAAGCCCAGCAGCAGAAAACCACCACGCAGGGGACTTCAAGTCCTCTGGCCCAAGGAAGCCCGGAGGCTCAGCCACAAGAGAGGGACCACTACTGCCTTGGAGGGGTGAGAAGCACGGAAGGCCCGAGTCACCAGTCATACGGGTGAGAACAACACGGTACACTCAGAGATGTGGGCTACCACTACACTACAGCAGGATAGCCAAGAAAGAGTGAAGTCAGCACGGTAGGCCTACAAACTCCCCCTGACCAGCGGGATTTCCCAGTTGCTCTCAGACTGACCAGGCCTCTATTGTTAACCTGTATTCCGGACGGGTCCTTTAATACCACCAACAGTAAAGACCCTGACTTGCATGACAGACTCCGTGTGGTTACTGCTGCTCCCGCGCACCATCACCACCAACATCCCTACTTTCTGCCCTGAGGCTATACTCCTCCCGTGGGGAGTTATACTATCCTCTGCTGCATTCCCAATACCAGCCTCAGCGGTCTGCCCTGCAACGGTGGTACTCTCTGACCGCAATCCACGGGTGGCGTAGTCGGACATTTAAATACCATAAAACCACACAAATAGACTGCCATTTGAGTTGACTACCCTGAGCCACCGGACCGGGTCCCCGCCATGCAAGGACTACAACCCCCAGCATCCACAACGGGTCCGGTTCCGGGTATCCCCACACACACACGGCCCAGGGGGCGCGTCAACGTTTGCCGTAGTCGGCAGGATTTCGTGCCCGCCACCAACGGGTACTGTGTGCCTGAAGAAAGACTGTAAAACTTACTTTTGTGGAGTTTCCCGCCATCCGTAGCCGTTTCCCGCCAACTCCGGCCATTTTCCCGCCATCGGGCGTCATCTCTGGGACGCCGCGCGGGAAGAAGAGGGGCGTGGACGACGAAAGCGCGCGAGAACTGGAGCCCCGCCTTACGCACGGACGCTGCGCAAGGTCCTGAAAGGAGCCGAGCGGACACTGACGTCACCAGGACGCGACGCAAGGTCCTCAACCCCGACGATCGTCTGCGGAGCCGCGGCCTACAGAAGAAAAGCAACGGAAGGTAGGCCACGGTTGACTAGGGGGGAAGAGGATGACGGAAGCAGAGGGAACTGTCACCGCCAGCGCGGCTGCTGCCGCAGTAATGCCATTCACGATGCCTTATATCCCCGGAGCGGCCTGGTTGCCCCAGTACTCAGGGGAGTCGCATACCCTGAGCGACTTTAAAGAGAAACTATATAGCCTATTCAAGGTGTACCCGCTGACGGAAGAACAAAAAGTGACCATACTGATTGGCCAGTTAACCGGCGCGGCCCAACGAAAAGTAAAGTCCTGGGCAGTCAGGGACAAGGGGACCGTGAAGGAGATTTTGGCCCGTCTAAAGGACACTTTTGATACCCGCACCTCAGCAGAGATCAAAATGAGATTTTATGGGTGCAAGCAGCGGGCCCAAGACAGTATCAGAGACTATGCTTTGAATTTGCAAGAGGCCCTGAGAGCCATCAAGCAGGCAGACCCTGACAGTGTGAGGAATGCAGATGAACTGCTGACTGAACAATTCATTGAGGGTCTGCTGTCCAGCGCCCACAGAACCCAGTTACGCCTGATGGCCCTGCAGAACCCTGAGTTAGACTTTGCACAGTTTAAGGACAGAGCCATCCGGGTACTCCGAGAACCCGCACCCGGTGGCGTTGCGGCCTCCAGGCGCCCTGCTATCACTTATCACCAAGAGGCGGCGCCCCAGTCTACAGAATCTGCAGGAGCCAACGCACAGAATAGTACCCCGTCTACAGACCTGCACCATCAGGTCCAAGAACTGACTAAAAGCGTTGCCGCACTAACCAGGACTGTGCAGTCGTTGCAGGTATCCTCTCCAGGAAAGATCCAGCTGGCTACCAGTCCGGAGGACGTCCCGTGGCGCCGACAGAAGAGGATCCTACCGTCCAGAGGGAAGCCAACGGACCGCTACGACCAGGATGGACAACCCATCTGCCGCCGCTGCAGCCAGCCAGGACATATTGCGAGGTACTGTAATTTAAACGGGCAAAACATGGGGCAGAGGGCCAATCCCCAGGTGTAAGATCATCAGGCCCGTCAAACTGGCGTGACAAGTATGTGGGGGAACGACCGGTCTTGCCTGTGGTACTGGATGGCATTCCCATGAGTGCACTGTTGGACACCGGGTCACAGGTAACCACCATCCCCTATGTACTTTTCAAGCGGTACTGGGATGACACGAATATTACCCGCTACCCAGATAATGACTTGAGCATCATCGCCAGCAATGGTCAGCCTGTGCCGCAGGTGGGGTTCAAGGAGGTGACCATCAAAATTGGTAAAGTTGAACTGCCGGCGCAGGGACTGATTATTGTGGACATTGACTGTCGTGAAAGTCACCCTAAAATAACCTTGGGTACTAACGTAATTGAAAATTGTCTTTCAGAGATAATTGTTATATTACAGCAGGTTGCAATGAATGCCAGCTCCAGCCAGCAGCGTGTCTTACAAAAGGAGAACAGAGCCCTGATGAACCGGCAACATGTAGAACTGTCTGGTGGTGAGATTGGAAGCGTTAGGATGAATGACCCATTCCCTATCGCCATGCCCCCAAAAAGTGAAATAATGATCTGGTGCCGGTCTGCAATCGGGTTAAGAGGAAGAGACTACCAAGCTATGGTAGAACCCGTTTACTCAGACAGTAGGCCCACCATTTTGACAGCACGGGGGGTGGTTGATGTCCGCCATGGGAGGGTACCAGTCCGCATTCTAAATATTGGGGAAAGAGAAGTAC
This sequence comes from Phyllobates terribilis, assembly GCF_046119375.1. Classification (NCBI taxonomy): domain Eukaryota; kingdom Metazoa; phylum Chordata; class Amphibia; order Anura; family Dendrobatidae; genus Phyllobates; species Phyllobates terribilis. The sequence goes on along the minus strand of NW_027362761.1, from coordinate 40,653,405 downwards.
ACTTGCCCCGGTATGCCACTCTAGCCAGATTGTTCACCATTAACCAGAACTCTGTAAAGGCCGTGGAACCCTTGCCTCCATCTCAACCAGAGGAGGGTAACGACTCCAAGAAACAAATGGAGGACTGGTGTCAGAAACTGCATGTGGGCACCGACTCCACTCCCTCACACCAAAAACAGGGAGTCTACCAGGTGGTTCAGGAGTACGAAAGAGTCTTTAGTAAGCACCCGCTAGACTTTGGGCAAGTAAAGGGGGTAGAACACCAAATCCCCACAGGAGACCATCCACCCATAAAAGAGAGATACTGGCCTGTATCCCCTGCACACTATCAGAATGCCAAGGTTATGCTGCGAGAAATGAAGGAGGCTGGGGTGATCAGGGATAGCTGTAGCCCCTGGGCAGCTCCTCTAGTTCTTGTAAAAAAGAAGGATGGCACGATGAGGATGTGTGTAGATTATAGAAAGGTCAACAGAATAACACACAAAGATGCGTACCCGTTATCTAGGATAGAGGAGTCTTTGGCTGCACTAAAATCTGCTAACTTCTTCTCTACTTTGGATCTCACTAGCGGGTATTGGCAGGTTCCTGTAGCAGAGTCAGACAAGGAGAAGACCGCCTTCACCATCCCGATGGGTCTCAGTGAATTCAACTGTATGCCGTTCGGACTCTGAAACGCACCAGGGACCTTCCAGAGGCTGATGGAGTGCTGTCTGGGGCACAGGAATTTCGAGACGGTCCTACTCTACCTGGACGATGTCATCGTATATTCCAAGACCTATGAGGACCATCTAAAGCACCTGGCAGAGGTGTTCGATGCCCTGGCAGGCTTCGGCCTAATGTGAAACCCTCCATGTGTCATCTACTGAAGCCAAAAGTACAGTACCTGGGACACGTGGTGAGTGCTGACGGAGTAGCCCCAGACCCTGACAAGATCACGGTGATTAAGGACTGTCCAAGACCCTCCAGCATAAAGGAAGTGCGGCAGTTCCTCGGGTTGGTAGGCTACTACCGAAGATTCATCTCCGGGTTCACCAAGATGGCAGCCCTTATGCTGGACCTCCTGTTAGATCAGTCAAAGACTAAAAGTCAGAAGCCGCCCTTTAAGTGGGACAAGCGGGAGGAGGAGTCTTTCCGCCAGCTGAAGATGGCCCTCACGGGGGATGAGATCCTGGCCTACCCTGATTACGGCCAGCCTTTTATCCTCCACACCGACGCCAGTAACGTGGGGCTAGGAGCCGTACTGTTCCAGATCCAGCAGGGCAGAGAACGGGTAATCGCTTATGCTAGCAGAAAGCTGAGACCCACAGAGAGAAACCCTGAGAATTATAGCTCCTTCAAGCTAGAGTTCCTGGCAGTGGTGTGGGCAGTCACCGAACGCTTCAAGCATTACCTGGCTTCTTCTAAGTTCACTGTGTACACGGACAACAACCCGTTGACACACCTGGACACTGCAAGACTTGGTGCCCTAGAGCAGAGATGGATGGCCCGGCTGTCCAATTATGAATTTACCATCAAATACCGGACAGGGCGCGCAAATGCCAATGCAGATGCATTGTCCAGAATGCCTCACTTGCAGGACGAGGGAGAGGATCCAGAAGAACTGGAAGAAATTGAACTCCCTGCATTCCACCGTCACGGGGTCACCCAGTGTTCCCACTGCATAAAAGAGAGGTGCTCTGCCACCACTACGTTCAATCCCTTACCCCACCACGGCTGGGCAGAGACACAAGATAGCGACCCCGCAGTCCGCCTGGTAAAAGAGATGCTGACCCAGGCTGATGCCCACCTTGATCCGGATGCTCCAGAAGAGGCTTAGCAGCTGTGGAAGGAGAGGAGCAAGCTGTTTCTCTACGAGGGGAGGCTGTGCCGCAGGACCGTCAACTCTTGAACACACGAGCTGATCTGGCAGGTAGTGGTCCCAAGGCGGGATGCAGCTATGGTCCTAGAAGCATACCATGACGGAGCAGGGCACTTTGGATGGAAGAAGCTGGAGTTCCTGTTGCGTGAGTGGTTCTTCTGGGTAGGCATGAGAGGGGCTATAGAGAGATGGTGCAGAGACTGTGGCCCGTGCAACCTAAGGAGGAAGGACCGCGCCAGCCAGAAGACTTCCCTGCAGCCCATCATCACAAAGCAGCCCCTTGAGCTGGTGGCCCTGGACCACGTAAAGCTGGCTCCAATCAGATCGGGATACGTTTACGCCTTCACAATCGTAGATCATTACGAGCCTTTCAGCAGCATTTCTGCCGCCCACACGGGTATCCAGAGCAAGTGTTGACTGATCAAGGTCCAGCGTTCGAGGCCGAAGTCTTCCAGGAATTCTGCAACCTGTATGGCTGCAAGAAGATAAGGTGTTATGCACACGCCCGGACTGACTGGCGTGTGCGGGTGTTGTGGTTCCACTGGACCATGGACCGGAGAGTGCCTGGAGGGGCGTGACTAAGTATCTGGCCGATCCGACCAAGGTGGCACGACGGCATACGACGCCAGTGCACCAGGGAGAAACCGGGCAGAGGGACCAGGTGCTACTCCAGGTCAAACTCCGGACACGGGGGTTGACCCACACTGGAATTACTGGAACAGGCAGGTTAGGCTGGCACAGACTGGTGGATGTAAGCAAACACGGCAGGTATGCAGAGGGGTGGATACAGGCGAGTATGCAGGCAGGGAGGTACTGGCCGAAAGGACGGGCTGGAGCACAGAAAGGTTAAGACCCAGTACAGACTGGGTCACAGAACCGCAGATGCGGTAGACAACCACAGCAGAGAGGGAACGCCCAAAGCGGTGGGCAAGAACAGAGCAGGACGGGGCTGCAGGAGCAGCGAGCACAAGCAGGGCAGGACAGGACTGCCGGAGCAGCGGGCAGAAGCAGGGCAGGACAGGACTGCCGGAGCAGCGGGCAGAAGCAGGGCAGGACAGGACTGCTGGAGCAGCGGGCAGAAGCAGGGCAGGACAGGACTGCTGGAGCAGCGGGCAGAAGCAGGGCAGGACAGGACTGCCGGAGCAGCGGGCAGAAGCAGGGCAGGACAGGACTGCCGGAGCAGCGGGCAGAAGCAGGGCAGGACAGGACTGCCGGAGCAGCGGGCAGAAGCAGGGCAGGACAGGACTGCCGGAGCAGCGGGCAGAAGCAGGGCAGGACAGGACTGCCGGAGCAGCGGGCAGAAGCAGGGCAGGACAGGACTGCCGGAGCAGCGGGCAGAAGCAGGGCAGGACAGGACTGCCGGAGCAGTGAGCAAGGAGTCAGAGCAGGACGGACAGGGCTCTGTTCACACGGAACAGACAGGAAGGGAAAGGCAGAGCCAGATACCCACAGGGTACTTGCAGTGAAGTAGCGAGGGGACCACAAACTCAAACGGGAGTACAGAGACAACAAGCAGGAGTTAGGTACGAGTTCAGACTCTGCAGAAAAAGGAAAGGAACGGACATAGAGGCAAAACAGGTAAAGGATAGGAGAGAGTTCAGACTGGAACTGAGTGTACGGAAGAGACCGACACTGCAGCGGGATACAGGAGCGGGTCTGGGAACACGGCCCCCAGAGAGGCGGGACGAACAGGCAAGGAGCGTGTTCAGACAGGACAGACAAGATACAGGAACGGATCTAGGTAATCGGCCCCTAGAAGGCGGGAGGAACAGGCTAGGAGCGTGTTCAGACAGGCCTGGAAATACAGCCTCCAGGAAAGGCAGCAGGCAAGAGTACACAGACAGGACTCAGTTCAGACACGGGAACTGATACCGCAAGGCAGGAGACATAGACAGGACTCAGTTCAGACACGGGAACAGATACTGCAAGACAGGAGAAATAGACAGGACTCAGTTCAGACAGGAACAGATACCGCAAGGCAGGGACACAAACAGGACTCTGTTCAGACGGGAACAGATACCGCAAGGCACAGACAGGCAGATCTAGGAATACGGCCCCTAGAAGGCGAAAGAACAGGCAAGAAGCGTGTTCACAAGAACAGACCACAGTTCAGACACAGAACTGGAAAACAGGCAGGAAAACAGGATAGGACCTGGCATGTCAGAGACAAAAAGCCGACTGACAGGATACAATGCTCAGGCGCCATCTTGAGGAAGAAGGTGGTATAAATACCCAAAGATGGACAGCAATAGGCTGAAGGTGCAACAGGGGCGTGTCCGCAGCAGGTACAAGAAAGAGGAAGTTCAGCGGGCGTCGCCCTATGCAGCCAAAACAGACAAACAGACAGCAAGGAGGGAAGCCAGAGAGACATTCTGGACTGGAGATCAAGTGCGCGCTCTTGCACAGTGGGAGATGGACCACCATGCAAGGACGCCGCCAGGTATGTTACAGTACCCCCCCCCTTACGCCCCCTCTTCTTCAGGCCTGCCAGAATCTTCCGCAGGGAATTCGAGGACCAGTCGTTCACTTCAAGGAGATCACTTCCACTGTCCACAGGAAAAATTGATCTCATCTGGTTAGCTAGGATGCTACCTCCTATCCAGCCATCCCTAGCAACAGACGAAACGGGTGGAGTACCAGGAACAGCACACAAGGAAGTCTCTCTCCACATATTTTCAGGTGGCACCCCAGAGGGTACAGGAGACGACTGGAAGTCCTTCACCGGGTTGGAGGGGGACAGAGACTTGGGGGTAATCTCTGCTTCGAGGTACATCTTGTCAAGCTCACAGGAAGAAATAGACGGGTTATCAGGTACATAATGAGGAAAAGTCACTGTCTCTTTGTTATCTGGTGGTACCCCGGAGAATTCAGGAAACAACTGGAGGTCCTCCGCCGGGTCAGAAGAGTGCAGAGGCTCAGAGAAAACATCTGCTTCAGAGTACACTAGGTCGGACTCACTGGAGGAAGCAGACGAGGTATCGGGTACCGAGTATAGGAAAGTCTCTGTCCATTCACCACCAGGTGGCACCCCGAAGGGTTCTGGAGACAACTGGAGGTCCTCCACCTGGTCAGAGGGGTGTAGAGACTCAAGGGTAACCTCTGCTTCAGAGTACACAAGGTCGGACTCACTGGACGAAGCAAGCGAGGTATCAGATCCAGGATATAGGAAAGTCTCTGTCCATTCACCACCAGGTGGCACCCCGAAGGGTTCTGGAGACAACTGGAGGTCCTCCGCCTGGTCGGAGGGGTGTAGAGACTCGGGATTAACCTCTGCTTCGGAGTACACTAGGTTGGACTCACTGGACGAAGTGAGCGAGGTATCAGGTACAGAGTAAAGGAGAGTCTCTGTCCTTTCGCTACCAGGTAGCACCCCGAAGGGTTCTGGAGACAACTGGAGGTCCTCCGCCTGGTCGGAGGGGTGTAGAGACTCGGGAGTAACCTCTGCTTCGGAGTACACTAGGTTGGACTCACTGGACGAAGCGAGCGAGGTATCAGGTACAGAGTATAGGAGAGTCTCTGTCCTTTCGCTACCAGGTAGCACCCCGAAGGGTTCTGGAGACAACTGGAGGTCCTCCGCCTGGTCGGAGGGGTGTAGAGACTCGGGGGTAACTACCACTTTGGGGTACCCATTGTCAGGCTCACAGGACGAAGCGGACAAAGTATCGAGTACCGAGTGTAGAGAAGTCTCTCTCCATTTGTCATCGAGTGGTATCCCGGAGGATTCAGGAGGCAACAGGGGGTCCTCCGCCAGGTAGTAGAGGTGCACAGACTCAGAGGTAACCACAGCTTTGGAGCATCCTTGGACATGCACACCGGTTAAAGTGGGTGAAGCATCTGATGCTGGGTGCAGGAAGTTCTCCTGTGTGGAGTCTGGATGGGCAGAAGTCTCTTCGGGCAGGAGAACCGGAGCACTACCCACGCACATTACCCGTTGGGGCTTCTCCGGGATACAGGGAGATGAAGCTTCAGTAGGGACTTCAAGGTTGGGGTCAGGAGGTCTCAGGGAGGACAGACCCTGGCGTGACGGCTTGCCTCTACGTCTAGCACGTCTGGACTGCCTCTTGAGGTTGGGAGAAGTATTCCGGAAAGCGTAGTCACCCTGTGAGGATTCTGGGTGGGCAGTAGTCTCATTGGGCTGGAGGACTATTGCGCTACCCACACACATTACCCATCGGGGCTGCTCCGGGATATTGGGAGGTGAAGCTTCAGCAGGAGCCTCCGGGTTAGGATCATCGAAGACCATTAGAAAGGCCACCAGGAAGGCCATTAGGTCCAGGAGGATCGGATCCCGTGTTTCATATAGGGGGTTGATCCATTCCAAGGCATCACCCGCCAGGTAAGACATAATGAATGCCACCTTAACCCGATCGGTGGGAAAACATAGAGGGTAGAACTTGAAGTGTAGCATGCATTGCTCCACAAATGCACGACTTTGTCTTGGATCCCCATAGTAACGTGGCGGATCCGCAGGAACGAGAGCAGATAGATCCATCTGGATGGGTGCGTAATTCGCCTGGAACTCAGCTGAGAAAAAAAAAAAAAAATTTTATTTATTTATTTTTAATGCATGTATTCGCTGGAAAACTTCTCAGAGAGCGAAGGCCGTGGGGCTCAACGGGAACCATGGCCTGAGCATGCTGTTATGCACACGCCCGGACTGACTGGCGTGTGCGGGTGTTGTGGTTCCACTGGACCATGGACCGGAGAGTGCCTGGAGGGGCGTGACTAAGTATCTGGCCGATCCGACCAAGGTGGCACGACGGCATACGACGCCAGTGCACCAGGGAGAAACCGGGCAGAGGGACCAGGTGCTACTCCAGGTCAAACTCCGGACACGGGGGTTGACCCACACTGGAATTACTGGAACAGGCAGGTTAGGCTGGCACAGACTGGTGGATGTAAGCAAACACGGCAGGTATGCAGAGGGGTGGATACAGGCGAGTATGCAGGCAGGGAGGTACTGGCCGAAAGGACGGGCTGGAGCACAGAAAGGTTAAGACCCAGTACAGACTGGGTCACAGAACCGCAGATGCGGTAGACAACCACAGCAGAGAGGGAACGCCCAAAGCGGTGGGCAAGAACAGAGCAGGACGGGGCTGCAGGAGCAGCGAGCACAAGCAGGGCAGGACAGGACTGCCGGAGCAGCGGGCAGAAGCAGGGCAGGACAGGACTGCCGGAGCAGCGGGCAGAAGCAGGGCAGGACAGGACTGCTGGAGCAGCGGGCAGAAGCAGGGCAGGACAGGACTGCTGGAGCAGCGGGCAGAAGCAGGGCAGGACAGGACTGCCGGAGCAGCGGGCAGAAGCAGGGCAGGACAGGACTGCCGGAGCAGCGGGCAGAAGCAGGGCAGGACAGGACTGCCGGAGCAGCGGGCAGAAGCAGGGCAGGACAGGACTGCCGGAGCAGCGGGCAGAAGCAGGGCAGGACAGGACTGCCGGAGCAGCGGGCAGAAGCAGGGCAGGACAGGACTGCCGGAGCAGCGGGCAGAAGCAGGGCAGGACAGGACTGCCGGAGCAGTGAGCAAGGAGTCAGAGCAGGACGGACAGGGCTCTGTTCACACGGAACAGACAGGAAGGGAAAGGCAGAGCCAGATACCCACAGGGTACTTGCAGTGAAGTAGCGAGGGGACCACAAACTCAAACGGGAGTACAGAGACAACAAGCAGGAGTTAGGTACGAGTTCAGACTCTGCAGAAAAAGGAAAGGAACGGACATAGAGGCAAAACAGGTAAAGGATAGGAGAGAGTTCAGACTGGAACTGAGTGTACGGAAGAGACCGACACTGCAGCGGGATACAGGAGCGGGTCTGGGAACACGGCCCCCAGAGAGGCGGGACGAACAGGCAAGGAGCGTGTTCAGACAGGACAGACAAGATACAGGAACGGATCTAGGTAATCGGCCCCTAGAAGGCGGGAGGAACAGGCTAGGAGCGTGTTCAGACAGGCCTGGAAATACAGCCTCCAGGAAAGGCAGCAGGCAAGAGTACACAGACAGGACTCAGTTCAGACACGGGAACTGATACCGCAAGGCAGGAGACATAGACAGGACTCAGTTCAGACACGGGAACAGATACTGCAAGACAGGAGAAATAGACAGGACTCAGTTCAGACAGGAACAGATACCGCAAGGCAGGGACACAAACAGGACTCTGTTCAGACGGGAACAGATACCGCAAGGCACAGACAGGCAGATCTAGGAATACGGCCCCTAGAAGGCGAAAGAACAGGCAAGAAGCGTATTCACAAGAACAGACCACAGTTCAGACACAGAACTGGAAAACAGGCAGGAAAACAGGATAGGACCTGGCATGTCAGAGACAAAAAGCCGACTGACAGGATACAATGCTCAGGCGCCATCTTGAGGAAGAAGGTGGTATAAATACCCAAAGATGGACAGCAATAGGCTGAAGGTGCAACAGGGGCGTGTCCGCAGCAGGTACAAGAAACAGGAAGTTCAGCGGGCGTCGCCCTATGCAGCCAAAACAGACAAACAGACAGCAAGGAGGGAAGCCAGAGAGACATTCTGGACTGGAGATCAAGTGCGCGCTCTTGCACAGTGGGAGATGGACCACCATGCAAGGACGCCACCAGGTATGTTACATAAGGACAACGCCTTACCACCCCCAAACCAACGGGATGTGTGAGAATATGAACCAGGTAGTAATAGACATGCTCAAGACGTTGCCCCTGGAGGAACTGCCGGATCTGGTGGACTTGTTTAACCATATCCCAGTGGGTTCTACCAACTGCACCCCGGCTTACCTAATGAGAGCAAGACCTGGTAAGCTGCCAATTGACCTGGAGATGGGAGTCCTGATACCCTCGGACACCTCACCAGAAGCAGACTGGGACAAAGAACGACAGCAGCAGTACCGGAAAGTACAGGAGAGCATGGAGCGAAGTCTGTCTCAAGCAAGAGAGAGGCAAGAAAGGGATTACAACCAGCATGCTCCTGCTGCTCCCCTGGCACCTGGAGAGCAGGTCTTGAAGAGGAAGAGACGGCTCCACAAGTTGGATGATGAGTGGGAGAAAGACCCGTACACCGTACTGCCGTCAAGCCATGAAAACCCAAAGGTGTGTGTTATCAGTAAGGATGGAGGAGAGACCACAGCCACGGTCTCCAGAGACCACCTGAAGAGGTGTCCCAAGCAGCTGCAAAGTGCTGATGAAGACCAAGATAGCCCTCAACCCGCAGAGGAAAGGGAAGAAATGGTCAGTACAGTGCTCGGAGAATTTCCCCGGTCCTGGACACAAATCAACAGCGCCATAGTGGTACCCGTCCTTACCTTCCTACAGCCAACTCCTCAAGAGCCCGCAGAAGAGCCAGTTGTGTTGGAAGAGCAAGTGGCCCCGGAGGCAGAAGAGTCCATACCAGCAGCCCAGGAGAATCAACCCTCTGCTAGTAGCGAACCTGCCATGCCCGTGGTGAGCCAAAGAGTACGCAGAAAGCTGCCCAACCTACCCGTAACATCTGCAAATGTAACATACCTGGTGGCGTTCTTGCATAGTGCTCCATCCCCCACTATGCAAGATCGCAAACTTGATCACCAGTCCAGTCTGCTAGCCTGGCTTCTTTCCATGCTGTCTGCTTGCCTCTGTTCTGGCTGCTTAAGGGCGGCGCCTGATCTCTTCCTGCTTCTTGTAGCCTATTGCTGTCCATCACTGGATATTTAAACCAGCTTCACCTGGAAGCTGGTGCCTGAGCAACGTGTTCATTCAGTGTGCTCCTTCACTCTGAATGTGCCAGGTCCTATTCTGTGTTTTCTTGCCTGCCTGTCTGCCTTCCTGGAGGCTGTATTTCCAGGCCTGTCTGAACACGCTCCTAGCCTGTTCATCCCGCCCTCTGGGGGCCGCAAACCCAGACTCGCTCCTGTATCTCGCTGCAGTAACAGTTCCTGTCTGAACTGTCTCCTAACCTGCTTCCTGTTTTTCTCTATGTCCGTACCTTCCCTTTCTCCTGCATTGTCTGAACCAGCACTTGGCTTTACCTTGGCTCGTTCCCATATTTTGTTGCAGTAACAGTTCCTGTCTGAACTGTCTCCTAACCTGCTTCCTGTTTCTCTCTATGTCCATACCTTCCCTTTCTCCTGCATTGTCTGAACCAGCACTTGGCTTTACCTTGGGTCGTTCCTGTATTTGTTGCAGTAACGGTTCCTGTCTGAACTGTCTCCTAACCTGCTTCCTGTTTTTCTCTATGTCCGTACCTTCCCTTTTTCTGCAGAGTCTGAACCTGCACCTAACTCCTACTCGTTGTCGCTGTACTTCCGTTTGTGAGTTTAGAGTCCACTCGCTACTTCATTGCAAGTATCTTGTGTGTATCTGGTTCTGCCTTTCCCTTCCAGTCTGTTCCGTGTGAACAGAGCCCTGTCCCCTCTGCTCTGCCTTGCTTGCCGCTCCGGTGGTTTCTGCCCACTCTGCCTTGCTCACCGCTCTGGCGGTTCTTTCCCGCTCTGCCTTGCTCACCGCTCCGGCGGTTCTTGCCTGCTCTACCTTGCTCACCGCTCCGGCGGTTCTTGCCCGCTCTGCCTTGCTCACCGCTCCGGCGGTTCTTGCCCGCTCTGCCTTGCTCACCGCTCCGGCGGTTCTTGCCTGCTCTGCCTTGCTCACCGCTGCAGCGGTTCTTGCCTGCTCTGCCTTGCTCACCACTCCGGCGGTTCTTGCCTGCTCTGCCTTGCTCACCGCTCCGGCGGTTCTTGCCTGCTCTGCCTTGCTCACTGCTTCGGCGGTTTCTGCCTGCTCTGCCTTTGCTCACCGCTCTGGTGGTTTCTGCCTGCTCTGCCTTTGCTCACCGCTCCAGGCGGTCTCGCTCTGCTCTGCCTTTGCTCACCGCTCCAGGCGGTCTCGCTCTGCTCTGCCTTTGCTCACCGCTCCAGGCGGTCTCGCTCTGCTCTGCCTTTGCTCACCGCTCCAGGCGGTCTCGCTCTGCTCTGCCTTTGCTCACCACTCCAGGCGGTCTCGCTCTGCTCTGCCTTAGCTCACCGCTCCAGGCGGTCTCGCCCTGCTTTGCTCTTGCTCACCGCTCCAGGCGGCCTCTCCCTGCTTTGCTCTTGCTCACCGCTCCAGGCGGTCTCACCCTGCTTTGCTCTTGCTCACCGCTCCGGCGGTCTCACCCTGCTCTGCTCTTGCTCACCGCTCCGGCGGTCTCACTCTGCTCCGCTTGTCTACTGCATCAGCGGTTCTGTCCCTGAGTCCCAGTCTGTACTGGACCTTATCCAGTCTGTGCTCCAACCTGCTAGTGCCTCCCTGTCTGCACTCCAGCCGTGTTTGCCAGTACTCCCTGCCTGCATTCCAGTCGTGCTTACCAATGCCCGCCTGTCTGCATACCAGCCGTGCCTGCCAGTACTCCCAGCCTGCATACCAGTCGTGCTTACAAGTGCCCGCCTGTCTGCATACCAGCCATGCCTGCCTATACCCACCAGTCAGTGTGCCAGCCTAACCTGCCTGTTCCTGTATTCCCCGGTGTGGGTCAACAGCCGTGTCCGGAGTCTGACCTGGAGTCGCACCTGGTCCCTCTGCTCGGTTCCTCCCTGGTACACAGGCGTCGTATGCCGTCGTGCGACTTTGGTCGGATCGGGTAGATACTTAGTTACTCCCCTCCAGGCACTCTCCGGTAAATGGTCCACTGGAATCATGAAACACGCACACGCCAGTCAGTCCGGGCGTGTGCATAACAGTTTGCTCAGGCCATGGTTCCCGTTGAGCCCCACGGCCCTTCGCTCTCTGAGACATTTTGAATCCGTGTCCAGTAGTATTGATCGAGCACTAAAATGCTCGGGTGCTCGAAGCTCGGGCCGAGCTCGCCGTGATACTCGAGTGCTCGACCCGAGCAATGAGCCCAATGTTAGTCTATGGGAGACCCGAGCATTTTTGCGGTGGCACCCCCGTCAGTATTTTAAAAGCCTAACAAGTGCCCAAAACGATAGTGACAGTGCTCAAATGACATGGGAACAGCATGGGGATCGCCCCAGAAAGCATTTCTGACCCCCAGGTCACTGCTGTCAACAACGTGGTCAGAGGTATTAAGCCACTTTTACGGGCTCACAATAAAACGTTCAAAAACGAAACTGAAACTTTTTTCCTGTGAAATATGTCTAGGAATTTCTTTTCCAGGGTAAAGACTTGTGTATAAGGTAAAATAAATAACCAAAAACAAATATACTCCTCCACACCTTGGGCTATGTTCACAAGTAGCATTTTTTATGCGTTTTTGCACTTTTGTATTGCTTTCAACTGTGACAAATGCATTCTCCGGGAAATGTCATTTTAACATTTTACAACCTTATCTGGCCATGTACTGTGTGACACATGCATAAAGTGCTGAAAAGACATGGGAACAGCATGGGGAAGACCCCTGGAAGCATCTCTGACACCCAGGTCACTGTCTAAAAGTGTGCCCATCATAAGTGATCCTTGCCGCATCAGAAGATGCAGACTTGCAACTATCCCCGTGCAAGTTCTTGTCCCAGGGCAGTGTTTAATTGTACCTCCCCAATTCCTTGCAACACAAGCGCAAGTATGCAGCCTGCCACCCACCCACCCCCCAGGCTGCAATACTATACTGCTTGCTTGCTTGCACTTGAAATTGGGCCTTTTAGGCATGTGGAGGCGGAATCTGGCCACCACGTCATGGCTGCATTGGCGGCCTGGAATCCATACTCAGTCCCCAGCTGCCCGGCGGCCGGGTGTCCATGCTCGGTCTCCAGCAGCCCACACACGGTTCCCAGCCGCCTGGGGGCAGCCGGGTGTCCATTAACGGTCCCCAGCCTCCCCTATTTCTCCTTGGAACATCCCCCCACACACTTTTCTTAGCCCGGCCTGCTTTAGGGCAGCATTGGACGAGCCCACCAGAGAACAAGACTCCTCCGGTGGGCCCTGGCTTCTCCATCAGGGGAGTTGAGAGTGCCAAGGTGAGGAGCATGATGATGATGACAGAAGTTAGCATCTGCTTTGTTTTCTTTTAATGCAAGTGTAAGTGTGCAGCCTGCCACCCACCCACCCCCAGACTGCAATGCCATACCGCTAGCTTGCACTTGAAATGGGGCCTTTTAGTTTGGAGGAGGCCGAAGCTGGCCACTACCTCATGGCTGCTTCGGCAGCGAGGTATCCATACTCAGTCCCCAGCCACCCCTATTTGTCCTGGTGCGCCTTATACATAAGATTAAGCGCGTATACCAAAACATTACCTGTGCCCTCCCCAGTGCATTTAGTGGGAAGGAGAGCCTATTCCGCTGTAGTGTGTGCATGCCAAACCCCTGTTCATGGTACATGCGAAGATGCCTCCCACCCTGCACCTGTTGTTGCAGACTTGCAACTATCCCTGTTCAAGTCCTTGTCCCAGGGCAGTGTTCAATTGTACCTCTCCCATTCCTTGCAATGCAAGTGCAAGTATGCAGCCTGCCACCCACCCACCCCCAGGCTGCAATACCATACTGCTTGCTTGCTTGCACTTTAAATTGGGCCTTTTAGGCATGTGGAGGCAGAATCTGGCCACCACGCCATGGCTGCGTCGGCGGCCTGGTATCCATACTCAGTCCCCAGCCGCCCGGTGGCCGGATGTCCCCGCTTGCTCCCCAGCCTCCAGGGGGCGGCCGGGTGTCCATACTCGGTCCCCAGCCACCCCTATTTGTCCCGGTGACCTTTCCCACACTTTTCTTAGCCTGGTCTGCTTTAGGGCAGCATTGGCCGAGCCCACCAGATAACCAGACTCCTCCGGTGGGCCCTGGCTTCTCCATCAGGGGAGTTGAGAGTGCCAAGGTGAGGAGCATGATGAGGATGATAGAAGTTAGCATCTGCTTTGTTTTGTTGGAATGCAAGCGCATGTATGTAGTAGCGGCTAGGCCTGAGGTGGTCAGCGTTTTGGCGCATATCCTATCTCCTCCGAGGATTGCTGGATGTTTTCCTGCTACTATCCAAGTTCTATGACTCCCGTTAAAACACAGCTTCAGGTGATAAATGATGGATGAGGTAGTGGCAAAGGAGAAAGAGCAGGAGGAACAGGGACCATTCACATCAATATCAGGCCAGTCAACCACATATGTCTTATAGGATATGTTTCTGTAACAAAAGGAGCAGTTCGGCTACACAGTTATAGGGCATACAGTGAGTGCAATGCCTACCAAAAATTTCGAGGCACTCCAATGCCCCTTGGAAATGACATGGAGGTCAGAGGGCCTTAACTAAACCTTTTTTTCCATTTATAGCAACTGGGTCTCCTGTGCACTGTTGGCCTAAGCAGTGAATGGAAGGCTTTCCAAAAATTATGAGGAACTGCAATGCCCCTTACAAGAGCCATGCAGTACAGCATATTACAAACATAAGTCCCATTATTGGGGAGTGGGTCTCCCATAGTATTTGCTTATGCCTTCCAAGCAAAAGCTTCCAAAAATTAGGACGGAGCAACTTGCAATGCCCCTTACAAGAACCATGCAGTACAGCATATTACAAACATAAGTCCCATTATTGGGGAGTGGGTCTCCCATAGTATTTGCTTATGCCTTCCAAGCAAAAGCTTCCAAAAATTAGGACGGAGCAACTTGCAATGCCCCTTACAAGAGCCATGCAGTACAGCATATTACAAACATAAGTCCCATTATTGGGGAGTGGGTCTCCCATAGTATTTGCTTATGCCTTCCAAGCAAAAGCTTCCAAATATTAGGACGGAGCAACTTGCAATGCCCCTTACAAGAACCATGCAGTACAGCATATTACAAACATAAGTCCCATTATTGGGGAGTGGGTCTCCCATAGGATTTGCTTATGCCTTCCAAGCAAAAGCTTCCGAAAATTAGGACGGAGCAACTTGCAATGCCCCTTACAAGAGCCATGCAGTACAGCATATTACAAACATAAGCCCCATTATTAGGGAGTGGGTCTCCCATAGGATTTGCTTATGCCTTCCAAGCAAAAGCTTCCAAAAATTAGGACGGAGCAACTTGCAATGCCCCTTACAAGAGCCATGCAGTACAGCATATTACAAACATAAGTCCCATTATTGGGGAGTGGGTCTCCCACAGTCTTTGCTTATGCCTTCCAAGCAAAAGCTGAAAAAATAAGGACGGAGGAACTTGCAATGCCCCTTACAAGAGCCATGCAGTACAGCATATTACAAACATTATTCCCATTATTGGGGAGTGGGTCTCCCATAGTCTTTGCTTATGCCTTCCAAGCAAAAGGTGCCAAAAATTAGGACGGAGGAACTTGCAATGCCCCTTACAAGAGCCATGCAGTACAGCATATTACAAACATAAGTCCCATTATTGGGGAGTGGGTCTCCCATAGTATTTGCTTATGCCTTCCAAGCAAAAGCTTCCAAAAATTAGGACGGAGCAACTTGCAATGCCCCTTACAAGAACCATGCAGTACAGCATATTACAAACATAAGTCCCATTATTGGGGAGTGGGTCTCCCATAGGATTTGCTTATGCCTTCCAAGCAAAAGCTTCCGAAAATTAGGACGGAGCAACTTGCAATGCCCCTTACAAGAGCCATGCAGTACAGCATATTACAAACATAAGCCCCATTATTGGGGAGTGGGTCTCCCATAGGATTTGCTTATGCCTTCCAAGCAAAAGCTTCCAAAAATTAGGACGGAGCAACTTGCAATGCCCCTTACAAGAGCCATGCAGTACAGCATATTACAAACGTAAGTCCCATTATTGGGGAGTGGGTCTCCCATAGTATTTGCTTATGCCTTCCAAGCAAAAGCTTCCAAATATTAGGACGGAGCAACTTGCAATGCCCCTTACAAGAACCATGCAGTACAGCATATTACAAACATAAGTCCCATTATTGGGGAGTGGGTCTCCCATAGGATTTGCTTATGCCTTCCAAGCAAAAGCTTCCGAAAATTAGGACGGAGCAACTTGCAATGCCCCTTACAAGAGCCATGCAGTACAGCATATTACAAACATAAGCCCCATTATTAGGGAGTGGGTCTCCCATAGGATTTGCTTATGCCTTCCAAGCAAAAGCTTCCAAAAATTAGGACGGAGCAACTTGCAATGCCCCTTACAAGAGCCATGCAGTACAGCATATTACAAACATAAGTCCCATTATTGGGGAGTGGGTCTCCCACAGTCTTTGCTTATGCCTTCCAAGCAAAAGCTAAAAAAATAAGGACGGAGGAACTTGCAATGCCCCTTACAAGAGCCATGCAGTACAGCATATTACAAACATTATTCCCATTATTGGGGAGTGGGTCTCCCATAGTCTTTGCTTATGCCTTCCAAGCAAAAGGTGCCAAAAATTAGGACGGAGGAACTTGCAATGCCCCTTACAAGAGCCATGCAGTACAGCATATTACAAACATAAGTCCCATTATTGGGGAGTGGGTCTCCCATAGTATTTGCTTATGCCTTCCAAGCAAAAGCTTCCAAAAATTAGGACGGAGCAACTTGCAATGCCCCTTACAAGAACCATGCAGTACAGCATATTACAAACATAAGTCCCATTATTGGGGAGTGGGTCTCCCATAGGATTTGCTTATGCCTTCCAAGCAAAAGCTTCCGAAAATTAGGACGGAGCAACTTGCAATGCCCCTTACAAGAGCCATGCAGTACAGCATATTACAAACATAAGCCCCATTATTAGGGAGTGGGTCTCCCATAGGATTTGCTTATGCCTTCCAAGCAAAAGCTTCCAAAAATTAGGACGGAGCAACTTGCAATGCCCCTTACAAGAGCCATGCAGTACAGCATATTACAAACATAAGTCCCATTATTGGGGAGTGGGTCTCCCACAGTCTTTGCTTATGCCTTCCAAGCAAAAGCTGAAAAAATAAGGACGGAGGAACTTGCAATGCCCCTTACAAGAGCCATGCAGTACAGCATATTACAAACATTATTCCCATTATTGGGGAGTGGGTCTCCCATAGTCTTTGCTTATGCCTTCCAAGCAAAAGGTGCCAAAAATTAGGACGGAGGAACTTGCAATGCCCCTTACAAGAGCCATGCAGTACAGCATATTACAAACAATATTCCCATGATTGGGGAGTGGGTCTCCCATAGTATTTAATTATGCCTTCCAAGAAAAAGCTGCCAAAAATTAGGATGGAGGAACTTGCAATACCCCTTACAAGAGCCATGCAGTACAGCATATTACAAACATTATTCCCATGATTGGGGAGTGCGTCTCTCACAGTCTTTGCTTATGCCTTCCAAGCAAAAGCTGACAAAAATAAGGACAATGCTGGCACCCTGGTGGTATAGTGGTGGTGGAGGCTGAGGATAAGGAGAAGAACATAAAACAGCCGAAATGAGGAAGCGTATACCCATGTGTGGGTGTGAAGCGGTGCATGTGAATACACCTCCCGAAATAACACAGTGGATTTGACTTTATGTTACTCTGCTGTCATTTGGTGGTGATGAGAAGTCTGGCCCAATCCAGCCCTTGTTCATTTTGATAAGGGTCAGCTTGTCAGCATTGTCAGTTGACAGGCGAGTGCGCTTATCAGTTATAATTCCCCCAACGGCACTAAAAACACGCTCCGATAACACGCTAGCGGCAGGCCAGGCCAGGACCTCCAAGGCGTACAGAGCGAGTTCATTCCAAGTGTCCAGCTTGGATACCCAATAATTAAAAGTCACAGAGGAATCACGGAGGACGCTGGTACGGTCGGCAAGGTACTCCCTCACCATCTTTTGAAACTTTCCACTCCTTGTGAGAGTACCCCGCGCCTCAGGGCCTGTAAGCTGGGCTCGTGTCCGAAAACTGTCGCAGAATGTTGACAGTGTTCCCTTGCCTCTGCTGGATTGGAGTTGCATCTCTCTCGCCTGTACGCCTTGGTTGGGCAACGAACTGTGACCTCTGATGCTAGCGTGTTCAGATGGGAATATTTTAAGAGTTCTGCAGCAAGGGCCTTCTGGTACTGCCCCATTTTTGTAGACCTCTCCACCTCAGGAATAAGAGAGTGAAAGGTCTCCTTGTAGCGGGGGTCTAAAAGTGTCACCAACCAGTAATAACTGTCATCCAACATTTTGACAACGCGAGGGTCACAGTTAAGGCAGCGTAACATAAAGTCAGCCATGCGTGCCAGACTGGTAACGGGCAAGATTTCCGTGTCCTCACCAAGATGACGACTGACCATGCTCTCCTCCTCCTCCTCCTCCCCCCTGTCCTCAGGCCACCCACGCTGAACCAACGGTATGACACTTGTACAGGTACTACCGTCTACAGCGCATGATAGCAGCTCCTGTTCTTCCTCCTCCTCCTCCTCTTCTCCCTCATTGTCCCCCAATGCACATTGGGATGAGATGAGGCTGGGCTGTGTGTAATCGCCCACTACGGCTTCTTGATCCATCTCATCATACTCTGGCTGCAATGCCTCCTCTTTAATTCTCTGCAGAGAGCGTTGCAAAAGACAGACAAGTGGGATGCTGACACTAATGATGGCGTCATCGCCACTCACCATCTTGGTGGCCTCCTCAAAGTTTGTCAGGATGGTACATATGTCAGTCATCCAGGTCCACTCCTGAGGTCTTATGTGTGGAGTCTGACCTGAATATCGACGGCCTTGTTGCATCTGGTACTCCACAACTGCTCTCTTCTGCTCACAAATCCTTTGCAACATGTGGAGGGTAGAGTTCCAACGTGTGGGGACATCACACACCAGTCAGTGTGCCAGAAGCTGCAAACGCTGCTGCAACACAGCAAGGGCGGCGGAAGCTGTAGCAGACTTGCCAAAATGAGCTGACAGGCGGTGTACTTTCACGAGCAGATCTGGCAACTCGGGGTATGATTTAAGAAACCGCTGAACCACGAGGTTAAGCACATGAACCAGGCATGGTACGTGTGTGATCTCACCTCGCCTCAGAGCCGCCACCAGGTTACGGCCATTGTCACACACGACCATGCCGGGATGTAGGTTCAGCGGTCTCAGCCACAGATCTGCCTGCTCTTTCACAGCTGTCCACAACTCACAAGCAGTGTGAGGTTTATCACCTAAGCTTATGAGTTTCAGCACAGCCTGTTGCCGCTTGGCGGAGGCAGTACTGCAGTGCTTCCAGCTTGTAACTGATGTGGTGATATCTGAGATGAAGGCTGAACATGAGGAGGAGGAGGAGGACGATGATGCGCAGGAGCTATACACTGTGGGGGCAACTATGACTGACATAGGGCCCGCAATCCTCGGTGTAGGGAGGACGTGTTCCGTCCCAAAGTCCGACTGGGTCCCGGCTTCCACTATGTTTACCCAGTGTGCCGTCAGAGAGATGTACCGTCCCAGGCCACAAGCACTTGTCCACGTGTCCGTTGTCAGGTGGACTCTCCCAGTAACTGCGTTGTTGAGGGCACGGCAGATGCTTTGGGACACGTGCTTGTGTAGTGCGGGGAAGGCACACCGGGCAAAATAATGTCGGCTGGGGACCGAGTACCGAGGGACGGCAACCGCCATAAGATTGCGGAAGGATTCCGTCTCCACCAGGTCTGGGATATGGACAATTGAACGCTGCGGTGGGATGTGGACGTGGACGTTGATGCTGTTTCTTGAGAAACTGCCATAACAAGTGAAGACTGAGAGGAGGGGGCATCTTTACATGCAGTATGGACAGGGGATTGCCTTGCACACACAACAGGGGGTTCTATTGCACGCACAACAGTGGAAGAAGCAGTGGTGACACCCGCTGACACTGGTCGTGGACCCTGGGTTTCGCCCCACAAAGTTGGATGCTTTGCTGCCATGTGCCTGATCATGCTGGTGGTGGTCAGGCTGGTAGTTTTGTCACCCCTGCTGATGCTGGCATGGCAGGTGGAACATATGGCCTTTTTGGGGTTATCAGCAGTGTCTTTAAAAACATTCCAGACTCTGGAAGACCTACCGCTTGTACTGGCAACGTCCCTCGTGTTGGTGTTAAGGGGAACGGTTGCCCGCCTTCTGTCTGCGGCCACCACACTGCTTCTTCCTGCCTGTTGGGGTACTCTGCCTCCTTTCCCCCTGTGTGCTGCTGGCCTCACTCTGCATGTCCTCCTGCCACGTTGGGTCAGTTACTAGATCATCCACCACCTCTTCCACTTGCGCACCACGATGCTCCTCCTCACTTCCTGGCAATTGTGTCTCGTCATCGTCCACCTCTTGTGACAAATTGCCAGCGTCGACTTCCTGTGGCCGTGGCTGTTCAAATATTTGGGCATCGCTACATGGGATCTCCTCTTCCACCACTTCAAGCGTATCAGGCGAGGGGCACAAATATGGAAATGGACCAGTGAACAGCTCTTCAGAGTGTCCAAGTGTGGGATCAATTGCTGTCTGACGACACTCGGCATGGTGGGAGGAAGGAGCATCAGGGTGAGGAGGAGTATGCGGTCGAGACTCACGGCTACTAAGAGTTGACCGTGTGGAAGACAGACCGGAGGTGGTGGTGCACAGGTAACTGGAAGTATTATCTGCTATCTAATTAATAACCTGTTCACACTGATCAGTTCTCAATACTGGTGTTGTTCTGTGCTTCCCTAGTAATTCGGTCAAGAAGTGGGAGCGAGAAGATGTGGCTGTTGGTTGTGGCACATTTTCACCTTGGCCACGGCCCCGTCCTCTGCACGAACCATCGCCAGAACGTCCACTTCCACATCCCTTGCCACGCGCCTTGCCCATTGTAAAGGAAGTAAAATAGCTTACACTTGCACTATCAATGGAAAAAGGGTAATAAAAAGTAGATTAGAACCGTGGAAGAGGAAAACCACAGTTCTATTTCTCTGGCCTACACCCGACTCTTTTAAACAATCTGAACAATCAGGGAGAAACTATTACTGTTTTTCTTTACGTAAAAAATAACAAAACCTGAATAATAGAGATTTTTTACCTTGGGATGGCAAAACCACAGTTATTGTTTACTGGGGTATACCAGACTTTTTTAAATATATAGATTTGCGGCTGAACAGTGAGCGACACACTCAAACTGTTTTTTTTTTAGATACCAAAGGCCCCAAACTGAATAGTACAGAGATTTGACCCGTGGAACTGCAAAACCACACTGGGATTTGTCGGGCCTACACCAGACTATTTTCAACAGATATATTTTGTTGTCACAACAGTCAGGAGACACTACTGTTTTTCTTTACGGAAAATATACCAAAACCTGAATAATAGAGATTTTTTACCGTGGGATGGCAAAACCACAGTTATTGTTTACTGGGGTATACCAGACTTTTTTAAATATATAGATTTGCGGCTGAGCAGTGAGCGACACACTCAAACTGTGTTTTTTTAGATACCAAAGGCCCAAAACTGGATAGTACAGAGATTTGACCCGTGGAACTGCAAAACCACACTGGGATTTGTCGGGCCTACACTTTTGTTTCTCTAGCCTACACCTGACTATTTTCAACAGATATATTTGTGTCTGAAAAATCAGAGACACGCTTTTTTTGGGGGGGGGGAGACACCAAAAGGTTAATAAGACGGGTATTTGTACAGTGTGAAGGAGGGGAAAAAAAAGAGGATTTAGATGGAAAAAAAAAGGATTTTTCCTGTCCCCTGAGACCTGGAGCTAAGTCCAGCAATTTCAGCAACAGGAGCAGCACACAGGACTGTAATGCAGCGTTTGCTGGTATAACCACTGCGTCTCCTTTACAGCCTGCCAGCCTGATATCTGGTATGAATATTATTCCTGAGAAGGACTGTTTGTTTGATCTGGCAGCCTTTACAGTCCCTACACTAACTATTTCGCAGTTTATATCTCTCCCTAAATCAGCAGCGCTGTCCCTACACTGTCTGATCCGGAGCGACTGTGTCCAAGATGGCGGCGCCCAGTTTTAAATACTCGAGGTGACGCTGTGCGGCCAGCCAATCACTGTAATGCCCACAACCAACATGGCTGTGGCATTACAGTGACTGGCTGGCAATCCCTGCATGTTCATTGGCTCTGTAAAGAGCGCCAAACATGCAGGGCGGAGACCCGAGCTCCCGCCCGAGTAACCCGGAAATGCTCGGCGCTCGCCGAACATCCCGAGTAGCGTGATGCTCGGGCAAGTACCGAGCAGTGTCGAGCATGTTCGCTCAACACTAGTGTCCAGCGAATACGTGCATTAAAAATAAATAAATAAATAATTTTTTTCTCTAGCTATGGCCCAGGTGAATTACGCACCAGTCCAAATGGAGCTATCGGCACTCTATCCTGCGGATCCGCCACGGTACTATGGGGATCCAAAACTAAGCCATGCGTTTGTATGGCAATGCCTGCTGCAGTTCCAGTTCTATGCTCCTGATTTTCTTACCGACCGGATTAAAGTGGGATTTATTATGTCCTACCTGGCGGGTGATGCCTTGAAATGTATCACCCCCCTATGGGAAGCACAGGATCCCATCGTCCTTGACCTGCAGGCCTTCCTGGTGGCCTTTCTAATGGTCTTCGATGACCCTAATCCTGGGGCCTCTGTTGAAGCTTCCCTTCCCAGTGTCCCGGAGCAGCCCCGATGGGTGATTTGTGTGGGTAGCTCACCAGTTCTCCTGCCCGAAGAGACTGCTGCCCACCCAGAAGCCGGACTGAAGATGGTCCCAAAGCAGGGACTTTCCATCTTTAGTGAATCTGGCGATACGTCCATCGAGGCGGAGGATGCTCCCAAGTCTCTGCACCCCTCTGACCAGGCGGAGGACCTCCAGTTGCCTCCTGAATCCTCCGGGATACCACCTGATGGCAAATGGAGAGAGACTTTCCTACACCCGGTACCCGATACTTCGCCCGCTCCGTCCAGTGAGCTCGACAAAGGGTACTCCAAAGCAGTGGCTACCCCCGAGTCCCTGCACCCCTCCAACCTGGCGGAGGACCCCCTGTTGTCTCCTGAATCCTCCGGGGTACTACTTGATGGCAAATGGAGAGAGACTTTCCTACACCCGGTACTCGATACTTCGCCTGCTCTGTCCAGTGAGCTCGACAAAGGGTACTCCAAAGCAGTGGTTACTCCCGAGTCCCTGCACCCCTCCAACCTGGCGGAGGACCTCCTGTTGTCTCCTGAATCCTCCGGGGTACTACCTGATGGCAAATGGAGAGAGACTTTCCTACACCCGGTACCCGATACTTCGCCCGCTCCATCTAGTGAGCTTGACAACGGGTACCTCAAAGCTGTGGTTACCCCCGAGTCTCTGCACTCCTCCAACCAGGTGGCCGACCTCCAGCTCTCTCCTGAACCCTCCGGGATGCTACCTGATAGCAAATGGACAAAGACTTTCTTACACTCTGTACCTGGTGCTTCGCCCACTTCATCCAGTGAGCAGGACCAAGTGCTGTCCGAAGCTATGGTTACCCCTGAGTCTCTGCACCCCTCCAACCAGCCGGAGGACTTCCAGTTGTCTCCTGAATTCACCTGGGTGCTATCTGATAATAAATGGAGAGAAATTTTTCTGTGTGCTGTTCCCGGTACTTCACCCATTTCTTCTGTTGCTAAGGATGGCTTGATGGGAGGAAGCATCCTAGCTACCAAGATAATGAGACCAGGTTCGTTTCCTCTGGTGGACAGAAGAGGTAGTCCTCTTGAAGAGAAGGATTGTCCTCCAAATTATCAGCAGAACACCCTTGCAGGCTTGAAGAAGAGGGGGCGTAAAGGGGGGGTACTGTAACATACCTGGTGGCGTTCTTGCATAGTGCTCCATCCCCCATTATGCAAGATCGCAAACTTGATCACCAGTCCAGTCTGCTAGCCTGGCTTCTTTCCATGCTGTCTGCTTGCCTCTGTTGTGGCTGCTTAAGGGTGGCGCCCGATCTCTTCCTGCTTCTTGTAGCTGCTGTGGGCACACCCCTAATGCGTCCTCAGCCTATTGCTGTCCGTCACTGGATATTTAAACCAGCTTCACCTGGAAGCTGGTGCCTGAGCAACGTGTTCATTCAGTGTGCTCCTTCACTCTGAATGTGCCAGGTCCTATTCTGTGTTTTCTTGCCTGCCTGTCTGCCATCCTGGAGGCTGTATTTCCAGGCCTGTCTGAACACGCTCCTAGCCTGTTCGTCCCGCCCTCTGGGGGCCGCAAACCCAGACTCGCTCCTGTATCTCGCTGCAGTAACAGTTCCTGTCTGAACTGTCTCCTAACCTGCTTCCTGTTTTTCTCTATGTCCGTACCTTCCCTTTTTCTGCAGAGTCTGAACCTGCACCTAACTCCTAATCGTTGTCGCTGTACTTATGTTTGTGAGTTTAGAGTCCACTCGCTACTTCATTGCAAGTATCTTGTGTGTATCTGGTTCTGCCTTTCCCTTCCAGTCTGTTCCGTGTGAACAGAGCCCTGTCCCCTCTGCTCTGCCTTGCTTGCTGCTCCGGCGGTTTCTGCCCGCTCTGCCTTGTTCGCCGCTCCGGCGGTTCTTGCCCGCTCTGCCTTGCTCACCGCTCCGGCGGTTCTTTCCCGCTCTGCCTTGCTCACCGCTCCGGCGGTTCTTGCCTGCTCTGCCTTGCTCACCGCTCCAGCGGTTCTTGCCTGCTCTGCCTTGCTCACCGCTCCGGTGGTTCTTGCCTGCTCTGCCTTGCTCACCGCTCCGGTGGTTCTTGCCTGCTCTGCCTTGCTCACCGCTTCGGCGCTTTCTGCCTGCTCTGCCTTTGCTCACCGCTCCAGGCGGTCTCGCTCTGCTCTGCCTTTGGTCACCGCTCTAGGCGGTCTCGCTCTGCTCTGCCTTTGGTCACCCCTCTAGGCGGTCTCGATCTGCTCTGCCTTTGCTCACCGCTCCAGGTGGTCTCGCTCTGCTCTACCTTAGCTCACCGCTCCAGGCGGTCTCTCCCTGCTTTGCTCTTGCTCACCACTCCAGGCGGTCTCTCCCTGCTTTGCTCTTGCTCACCGCTCCAGGCGGTCTCACCCTGCTTTGCTCTTGCTCACCGCTCCAGCGGCCTCACCCTGCTCTGCTCTTGCTCACCGCTCCGGCGGTCTCGCTCTGCTCCGCTTGTCTACCGCATCTGCGGTTCTGTTCCTGAGTCCCAGTCTGTACTGGACCTTATCCAGTCTGTGCTCCAACCTGCTAGTGCCTCCCTGTCGGCACTCCAGCCGTGTTTGCCAGTACTCCCTGCCTGCATTCCAGTCGTGCTTACCAGTGCCCGCCTGTCTGCATACCAGCCGTGCCTGCCAGTACTCCCTGCCTGCTTACCAGTCGTGCTTACCAGTGCCCGCCTGTTTGCATATCAGTCGTGCCTGCCTATACCCACCAGTCAGTGTGCCAGCCTAACCTGCCTGTTCCTGTATTCCCCGGTGTGGGTCAACAGCCGTGTCCGGGGTCTGACCTGGAGTCGCACCTGGTCCCTTTGCTCGGTTCCTCCCTGGTACACAGGCGTCGTATGCCGTCGTGCGACCTTGGTCGGATCAGGTAGATACTTAGTTACGCCCCTCCAGGCACTCTCCGGTTCATGGTCCAGTGAAATCACTAAACACGCACACTCCAGTCAGTCCGGGCGTGTGCATAACAGCAAACACCTCTAATGCAGACACAAGCACACCCAGTACACAGGGGGTGGAAACAGGGGACCAGAGTAGAGTACCACCAGACAGTGGGTTACGTAGGTCCACCAGGAGCACTAGAGGTCAAATGCCCGCTCGCTGGAGAATCTAAATGCCAAGTATATATCTACCTGTATATTGCAAATGTTTAATGTTTGTTGCCTGGTTATTAATTATGTTTTTCTAGTTACCCGACAGGGTTCATGGACTAACAGGTTATGGACAGTGAATAACCGGAACTGTACCTTGTACATAGTTGCACCTGCACCACCGAACACAAAACCCGTGGAGGTGGCTGAAGACGTGGTCCAGCTCCGGATCATCTATGCCCTGTAGCCAAAGCAGGGCCTACGTGGAGGGTTTAGGATGGGTCCCTCAAGTTGCATCTTAGGTGACATGGACACCTGGTCACGGGAGCGCCGTGATCTCTAAAGACTAAACTTCTTGTATATATGTTATTGTATTGTTAATACCATGCTATGTTTTGCAAAATGTGTTTAGTCCCGGAGTACTAAATTTCACTAGGGGGGAATGTGGCACCCCAGGTCTGGTCGCCACAGTGGCAGCAATGTCATGTCTGAGAGCAGGTGGGAGGTTCCCTGGTTGGGGACAATTAGCATGCAGCACCTCCTGCCTCAGTCCAGGGAGGGGAGAAACCTGCCCTTTATAAACTGGACCTGGGGCGGGGTTAGAGAGACCAGCAAGAGACAAGTTCCAGTCTAGTTCCAGAGACAGGGACAGGCCAGCAGCAGGCTGAGGAGTCCCTGTAGGCAGAGGAGGAACACGAGGCCAGGAGGGGAACTAGCAGAGTTTGTCCTGACCAGAGACTTGCAAAGCCGGACACTGGAGTCCGAAGCTGTGAGGGTTATAAGCCCAGCAGCAGAAAACCACCACGCAGGGGACTTCAAGTCCTCTGGCCCAAGGAAGCCCGGAGGCTCAGCCACAAGAGAGGGACCACTACTGCCCTGGAGGGGTGAGAAGCACGGAAGGCCCGAGTCGCCAGTCATACAGGTGAGAACAACACGGTACACTCAGAGACGTGGGCTACCACTACACTACAGCAGGATAGCCAAGAAAGATTGAAGTCAGCACGGTAGGCCTACAAACTCCCCCTGACCAGCGGGATTTCCCAGTTGCTCTCAGACTGACCAGGCCTCCATTGTTAACCTGTATTCTGGACGGGTCCTTTAATACCACCAACAGTAAAGACCATGACTTGCATGACAGACTCCGTGTGGTTACTGCTGCTCCCGCGCACCATCACCACCAACATCCCTACTTTCTGCCCTGAGGCTATACTCCTCCCATGGGGAGTTTTACTATCCTCTGCTGCATTCCCAATACCAGCCTCAGAGGTCTGCCCTGCAGCGGCGGTACTCTCTGACAGCAATCCACGGGTGTCGTAGTCGGACATTTAAATACCATAAAACCACACAAATAGACTGCCATTTGAGTTGACTACCCTGAGCCACGGGACCGGGTCCCCGCCACGCAAGGACTACAACCCCCAGCATCCACAACGGATCCGGTTCTGGGTATCCCCACACACACACGGCCCAGGGGGCGCGTCAGTCGCACTGGACGAGAAAGATGCAGGTGTTAGTCTGGAGAGATGTCATATGCTTCAGCCGGAGCTGCTTGTGAGGCTGCTTATGGAGTGGAAGTGGACTTGCCGGTTGTCTCGCTACGCTGAGGTAGGTGAGTATGTGCCGTAATTGAACGAACAACTTACCAGTCTTCTTGCGAGAGCGGGTTGATAGCACATCTGTGCGCATGGTGCCGAGATGGCTTGAAGCAGTCTCTGGTTTCCGCTAGTCTGTGGTGGGTGGTAATGGTAAGTAATGCTGAAGTAGCGAGAAGAAGAGGTGGTCTCTGCTGGTGCACGCAGTCCCAGCCGGAGACTGCGTGCAGAGGACCGTCGGTGGAGGATGGATCGCTTGGCGCTTAGTCAGATGAAGGACCTGTGTGATGCGTGGTCACATGTATCACGTGATGTGGATCCATATGGAGGCCTAGCAGGGCCAGATTCCTACGCGTTTTGGAAATACCACAGTTTCCTTCATCAGGACTGTGGATGTTTATATAGGAGGTCCCATACAGGTGTTGTAGATAAATCAGTCCCATGATTGATGGTAGTATTACTGTGAATTAATACCATTAATTAAATCCAAACAGTTCGATCTCACTATTGAGGCCTTTTGGTCTCACAGTGTCAAGTTGGAATATCTAGTTGCTTTCTGCTCTAGACATCTGTTTAATTCAATCCCCTTTTCTCCAGTCTTTCTGCACAGTTTGTCACTTGTACATTTTCAATGGAGCCCCCATGCTTCTCCTGGAAGTGTTTGGATAAGGGGTGCCCTTCAAATTTTTTCTTCATGTTTTGTAAGTGTTCCCCTATTCTATTGCTCATTGGACGGATTGTGCGTCCGATGTATATTTCGTTGAAAGAGCATTTGAGGCCGTATATAACGCCCTTAGTTGAACAGGTTATGTGGTCCTTTATAATAAATTCATTGGATCCGTGCCTGATATTCTTTTGTTTTTTACTATGTAGTGTTTTGCACGCTACACATTTTTTACAAGGAAAGAAGCCTGGAATAGCATAGAGTGATGTTTTTTTTGGGGTGGATGGATTATTGACAGATGGTGCTACTAGACTGCCCAGGTTCTGTGCATTCCTGAAGATGAACCTGGGAATTTGGGGTAAAAGGTCACCTATGGTTTTATTGTCTTTTAGGTTGTTCCAGTGGCGGCATACTATTTTCCTCATAAGGTACGTTTTGGAATTGAAGGTAGTTATGATTGGGGGAATGTTAGTACTGAGGGTGCTTTTGCTTATATGAATACTCTTATTGTGTAACAGGTCTGAACGTGTTGTGTTTTGTACTGATTCTTTGGAGGAATGAAGGTGTTGATGGTCATACCCTTTTTCCAAAAATTTGTTGGTAAGGAGATTGGCTACATTCTCATAATCTTGTGGATTAGAACAGTTGCGATGGAGTCGCATGTATTGGCTCTGTAATACATTCAGAAGCCAACTGAGTAAATGGCAACTATCTCTGGAGATAAAGCTGTTAGTGTCTGTTGGCTTAAAAAAGGTTCGTGTAGCCAGATGTCCCCCATGGATGTAGATGTTCAGATCTAAAAAATTTATACTTTCAGTGCTAATGGTGGAGGTAAAGTTTAAAAAGAAATCATTAGAGTTGATTTCTGTTAAGAAGGTGGAGAGAGAGAGCTGGTCTCCCAACCAGATAAATAATATATCGTCTATAAAACAATATATTATAAAAAATCAAATTTCATATTATACGACTTATTTCATAATCCTTATTTAATCCGTTTGAGGATAATGTTTTTAGATTATGTATCCAATACGCCTCCCTTCGGAGTTACCACCCCTCCTAGGGATTATCACCTGTTCCAGCACTTGGTATTTTAATTGCGCGATAGTATGTTTTTTTTTCCGAAAATGTGCTGGAAGAGGTAATGTGATATCTCTGCACCTTATTGTGGATTTATGCTTATTAATCCTTGTACCCACTGCCTGCGTGGTTTCTCCAATGTAAGCTAAACCACATGGACATTTTATCAAATGAATCACATTATTGGAGAAGCAAGTTAAAAAAACTTTTATTTTTTGTGGTTGTCCACTTTAAGGATGATAAAAAAATTCTCCTTTAGTAACATTGTAACATTGGGAACATCCCAAACATGGATATGTACCATTTTTTTTACTAGCAATAAAGGTTTGTTTAAATTCTTTTTCACTAACTAAATCCACGCGCACTAACTTATCTTTAATATTAGTCAGTTTTTTGTTACAAATCAATGGAAGATTTTCAAACTCTGATATCTGAGGATATGTATGGTGTAAAATATCATATGCCAATGCTTTTTAACAATTTGATCCATTTTTTATTTAATTGGATGATAGTCCCTGACAAAAGGTATCCTGTGTGATGATCCAATTCTAGATCTTTTTTCAGACAGAGAATCCTGTTTAGCTTTCTCTAACAGGTGGAGTGGATAAACTCTTGTCATAAAATAAAGTTGCATTTCAGGGAAAAGGAAAGAGAAAAAAATATATATTTTTTTTCATAATTTACATGTGATACAATATAATGGGATAATCATATTTCAACTTGATATTAGTAAATTGAATAAATAATTTTAATAGAGAACTAATTTAAAAGAACTAAAGGAATACAGTGGGTACGGAAAGTATTCAGACCCCTTTAAATTTTTCACTCTGTGTTACATTGCAGCCATTTGGTAAATTATAAAAAGTTCTTTTTTTTTCTCATTAAAGTACACTCTGCACTCCATCTTGACTGAAAAAAAAAACAGAAATGTAGAAATTTTTGCAAACTTATTAAAAAAGAAAAACTGAAATATCACATGGTCATAAGTATTCAGACCCTTTGCTCAGACACTCATATTTAAGTCCATTTCCTTGTGATCCTCCTTGAGATGGTTGTACTCCTTTCTTTATAGTCCAGCTGTGTTTAATTAAACTGACTTGGCTTGGAAATGCACACACCTGTCTATGTAAGACCTCACAGCTCACAGTGCATGTCAGACCAAATGAGAATCATGAGCTCAAAGGAACTGCTTAATGAGATCAGAGACAGAATTGTGGCAAGGCACAGATCTGGCCAAGGTTACAAAAGAATTTCTGCATTACTCAGGAGCACAGTGGCCTCCATAATCCATAAATTGAAGAAGTTTGGGACCATCAGAAGTCTTCCTAGACCTGGCTATCCAGTCAAACTGAGCAATCATGGGAGAAGAGCCTTGGTAAGAGAGGTAAGGAAGAACCCCAAGATCACTGTGACTGAGCTCCAGAGATGCAGTAGGGAGATAAGAGAAAGTTCCACAAAGTCAACTATCACTGCAGCCCTCCACCAATTGGGCCTTTATGGCAGAGTGGACCGACGGAAGCCTCTCCTCAGTTCAAGACATATGAAAGCCTGCATAGAGTTTGCTCAAAACACATGAATGACTCTCAGACTATGAGAAATAAGATTCTCTGGTCTGATGAGATGAAGATAGAACTTTTTGGTGATAATTCTAAGCGGTATGTGGAGAGAAAACCAGGCACTGCTCATCACCTGCCCAATACAATCCCAACAGTGGAACATGGTGGTGGCAGTATCATGCTATTGGGGTGTTTTTCAGCTGCAGGGATAGGGCGACTGGTTGCAATTAAAGGAAACATGAATGCGGCCAAGTACAGAAATATCCTGGATGAAAACCTCTTCCAGAGTGTTCTGGACCTCAGACTTGGCCGAAGGTTCACCTTCCAACAAGACAATGACCCTAAGCACACAGCTAAAATAACAAAGGAGTGGCTTCAGAACAACTCTGTGACCATTCTTGACTGGCCCAGCCAGAGCCCTGACTTAAACCCAATTGAGCATCTCTGGAGAGACCTAAAAATGGCTGTCTACCAACGTTCACCATCCAACCTGATGGAACTGGAGAGGATCTGCATGGAAGAATGGCAGAGGATCACCAAATCCAGGTGTGAAAAACTTGTTGCATCATTCCCAAGAAGACTCATGGCTGTACTAGCTCAAAAGGGTGCTTCTACTCAATACTGAGCAAAGGGTCTGAATACTTATGACCATGTGATTTTTCAGTTTTTCTTTTTTAATAAATTTGCAAAAATTTCTACATTTCTGTTTTTTTCAGTCAAACCCACTGTACCTACTGTAAATTTGATATACTATAGTATTGTAGAAAAATTTTTTTTTGTATAATATGTGATTCATTAACCCCTTAACAACATTTGATGCACTAATACTCGTCTGTGCCCTGGGACTTAACAGCCAGACCCGTATTAGTACGTCATATCTTTAATGCGGCACCGCGACTTAAGTCGCGGTGACAGCATTAAAGTTATGGTGCCATCTCACCTCTGGGTAGATGGCGTCATCATCCCGGGGGCTGTCGCCGCCCCCCCGCACCAGTTCAAATCTGAACAGCCAATCACAGCATTTCTCACTGTTTCCGGCAATGTGATTGCCGGAAACAGTGATCTGCAGCCTAGGATCGGTGCTCTTAAGAGCACCGATCCTAGGCTGTTGCTAGGACACCCCAGCCCTGGCCTCAGACTGCTATGATCGGTGCGATCGCCGATCACATCGATCGCACCGATCGTAGCGCAAACGCGCGGTGACAGGGCGGTCATGGGGCGGTGACCAGCTTGTGACCTGCCTGTCACTGCCCCATGACTCCCTGTAATGTGATTCAAGCCCCCAGACTGCTGTGATTGGAGCGATCGATGATGACATCGATCGCTCCAATCAGAGTACCTGAATACAGGTGACCGGCGGTCACAGGGAATTGTCACCTCTCTTTGACCCCCTGTGGTGCGTGCTCAGCTCCAGCCATGTCTGATTGGTGCAATCAGTGTCACCAATCAGATGGCTGGGGCACAACATGCACCACAGGGGGTCACAGAGAGGTGACACCTCCCTGTGACCGCCTGGTCACCTGTATTCAGGTACTCTGATTGGAGCAATCAATGTCATCAATGATTGCTCCAATCAGATTACCTCCACCTGTCACCACCCCATCATCACCCTGTGACTGCCCTGCAGACCCTCACACTTGGTGAGGATTTCTACAGAGTGGTCACATCTGATGTGTCTGTGCTGGGCCTTGTAGTGCCACAGAATATTCTGTGACACCACAAGACCATCTTCTTACTGTTCCAGTGGCTGCTGCTGCTGCCGCTGCTCCTGGATCTTCTGCTCCAGCGTCCTGGATCTTCTGCTCCTGACCTGCTGTGGTTCCTGCTGCTGATCCTGCTGCTGATCCTGCAGAGAAGACTTTGGTAAGTCTGTTCTCCCCTCATCCACCCCAATCCCCCTCCCCCCTCTTTTTATCCCCCCTTACCTTTTTTCTGCGTCCTGCAGCGGTCTCCAGCTCTTGTCCTAGTCTCCAGCTCCGCTCCCGGTCACCAGCGCCGGGCTCCTGGTCTCCTGCTCTGGGTCTTCTGTTCCAGTCCTGCTGACCCTTTGGTAAGTCCATCTCTGATCTCCCCTCATCCACCCCAATCCCCCTCTTCCCACTCTCCTGTCTTTTTACCCCTCTTCCCACTCCCCTGTCTATTTACCCCCCTTCCCACCCCAATCCGCCTCACCCCAGTGTCCCTGTTAATTCTTTTGGTTCTGATCTCCAGCTCCAGTACCGGTCTCCTGCTCCGGGCTCCTGGTCTCCTGCACTGGGCTCCTGGTCTCCTGCTCCGGGCTCCCGGGCTCCTGCTCCGGGCTCCTGCGCCGGGCTCCCGGTCACCAGCTTCGGGCTCCTGGTCACCAGCGCCGGGCTCCCAGGCTCCTGCTCCGGGCTCCCGGTCTCCTGCTCTGGGTCTTCTGTTCCAGTCCTGCTGACCCTTTGGTAAGTCCATCTCTGATCTCCCCTCATCCACCCCAATCCCCCTCTTCCCACTCCCTTGTCTTTTTACCCCTCTTCCCACTCCCCTGTCTTTTTACCCCCCTTCCCACCCCAATCCGCCTCACCCCAGTGTCCCTGTTAATTATTTTGGTTCTGATCTCCAGCTCCAGTACCGGTCTCCTGCTCCGGGCTCCTGGTCTCCTGCTCCGGGTTCCTGGTCTCCTGCTCCGGGCTCCCGGGCTCCTGCTCCGGGCTCCCGGGCTCCTGCTCTGGGTCTTCTGTTCCAGTCCTGCTGACCCTTTGGTAAGTCGATCTCTGATCTCCCCTCATCCACCCCAATCCCCCTCTTCCCACTCCCCTGTCTTTTTACCCCTCTTCCCACTCCCCTGTCTTTTTACCCCCCTTCCCACCCCAATCCGCCTCACCCCAGTGTCTCTGTTAATTCTTTTGGTTCTGATCTCCAGCTCCAGTATCGGTCTCCTGCTCTGGGCTCCTGGTCTCCTGCTCCGGGTTCCTGGTCTCCTGCTCCGGGCTCCCGGGCTCCTGCTCCGGGCTCCTGCTCCGGGCTCCCGGGCTCCTGCGCCGGGCTCCCAGGCTCCTGGTCTCCTGCTCCGGGCTCCCGGTCTCCTGCTCCGGGCTCCTGCTCCGGGCTCCCGGTCTCCTGCTCCGGGCTCCTGCTCCGGGCTCCCGGTCACCAGCGCCGGGCTCCCGGTCACCAGCGCCGGGCTCCTGCTCCGGGCTCCCGGTCCTGAAAGAAGAACAGAGAGGACTTTGGTAAGTAATCTCTGATCTCCCCTCATCCAACCCAATTCTCCTCTTGCCACTCCCCACACATCTGTGCGCACATCCAGCAGCCGCCGAGTATTGATCGGTGATATAGTTCACCAATCCACACTCGTGCTCGCTGTTTGCACCACATACAGTATTTCCTTTTTCCACACACTCTAAATAAAGTACTGACACACACACACACTCTCAATAAAGTATTGACACACACGCACCACATACATAACAAACAATGTCCTGCTCATCCCAAACTCAGTATTCAGCAGAGGAGGCATACGCTATTCTTGCCTCCGACACTGACAGTGAGGGTGAGGATCCCACATTTCTTTGTTTTTCCGACTCCTCGTCGTCTTCCTCCTTCTCTTCTTCCTCCTCTTCCTCAGGTTCTGCTGGCCCGCCCCGCCGTCGTCGCAGGAGAGATGTTCCAGCGCCCCCGACTACTGAGCCTATATGGACTTCGTCCCCCGAAAATTATGAGCCGCTGATTCCTGATTTCGTAGCGGAATCAGGAATCAAGTTTGACACCACCGGCCTCACAGAAATAGACTTTTTCAAAGTCTTTTTCTCTGAGGATTTTATAAACTTCATGGTGGGCCAAACTAATTTATACGCTCATCAATTTTTAGAACAAAACCCCTCTTCATCATTTTCTAACTGGTCTCCTGTAGACGCAGTAGAAATGATGAAGTTTTGGGCCTGGTCCTTCTTATGGGGATCTTGAAGAAGCCCGAGCTTCGGCAATACTGGAGTGTTGACGTTTTGAATAACACTCCAGTGTTCCGAATGGTCATGCCCCGGACACGCTTTCAGGCCATCTACAAGTTCTTGCATTACCAAGATAATGCAAGGTGTCCTGCACGCGATGACCCGAACTTTGATCGTCTTTTCAAAGTTCGGCCGGTCATCGAACACTTCAACAACAAGTTTGGTGAAGTGTACGTGCCCCAAAGGGACATCTGTGTGGATGAGTCCTTAATTTCTTTTAAGGGGCGGCTTGGATTCCGGCAGTACCTGCCCAGTAAGAGGGCAAGGTACGGGATCAAGCTGTATAAACTTTGTGAGAGTACCTCAGGATACACTCACAAGTTTAGAGTTTATGAAGGGAAGGACTCCCGGATTGAACCCCCTGAATGCCCCCCTGTTCTGGGAGTGAGTGGGAAAATTGTGTGGGACTTGGTGCACCCATTGCTTGATAAAGGTTATCACCTCTACGTGGATAACTTTTATACAAGTATCCCGCTCTTCAAGTCCCTCTCTGCGTGACGTACCGCAGCCTGCGGTACTGTCCGCAAAAATCAGAAAGGCCTCCCAAAGACGCTAATTGGGCAGCTGCTCAGAAGGGGTGAGAGCAGAGCCCAATGTAGCGACCACCTGTTGATGGTTAAGTACAAGGACAAAAGGGATGTCCTTTTCTTGACCACCATGCATGGTGATGGCAGCACACTCAGCACTGTACGAGGTTCCACTACACAGGTCGTCCAACCAGACTGTGTAGTGGGGTACAACAAGTACATGGGGGGAGTTGATCTCTCTGATCAAGTCCTCCAGCCGTACAGTGCTTTGAGAAAGGCCAGAGTGTGGTACAAGAAGCTGGCCGTGCACATTGTACAGATGGCAATGCACAACGCTTTCCTTCTGTCACAATGTGCAGGCCAGACTTCTGCGTCGTATCTTCAGTTTCAGGAAACAGTTATCAAGGCTCTGATATTTGGCAGAGGTGACAGAGTGGGCCCCAGTACTTCTGGAACTGAAGGATCGAGAATTGTACCAGGCCAGCATTTCCCAGGGCAGATCCCTCACAGCAAAAAAAAGGAAAGTCACAAAAGAGGTGCCGAGTGTGTTCTAAAAGTGGAATACGCAAGGACACCATTTATCAATGTGACACCTGCCCTGACAAACCTGGCCTGTGTATGAAAGACTGCTTCAAAAGGTACCATAGTTCGATGGACTAGTAAATTAATTTCTGACGTATGACAACCTGACGAACACTACACAGCTGACGTAGTGTTCGTCAGGTTGTCATACGTCAGTTGTGTAGTGTTCGTCAGATTGTCCTACACAACTGATGTATAACACTACATTACAAAATTCAAAAATCAACTAACACTATCAAAAAGGGGGCACTTGTTAGGCATTTCACTGTTTAGGCACATCAGGGGCTCTGAGAACATAACATGACGCCCGCAGACCATTCCATCAAAGTCTGCGTTCAAAAGCGTTATTCCTTCCCTTCCGAGCCCTTACATGCGCCCAAACAGTAGTTTTTTCCAACACATGGGGTATATGCGTACTCAGGAGAAATTGCACAACAACTTATGGGGTACAATTTCTCCTGGTACCCTTGTGAAAATATTTTCTTTTGCATTTTTGTTGAAAAAAAGTATTTTTTCTTATTTTTAAAAGTCAACATTATGATTTTCTGTGAAGCACCTGGGGGTACAATGGGCTCACCACACATCTATATAAGTTCCCTGGGGGGTCTAGTTTCCAAAATGGGGTCACTTGTGGGGGAGCTCCAATGTTTAGACACACAGGGGCTCTCCAAACGCAACATGGTGTCCCCTAACAAATTGGAACCATGTCGCGTTTGGAGAGATCCTGTGTGTCTAAACAATGGAGCTCCCCCACAAGTGACCCCATTTTGGAAACTAGACCCCCAAAGACACCTATCTAGATGCATAGTGAGCACTTGGAACCCCCAGGTGCTTCACAAATTGATTCATAAAAATGAAAAAGTGTTTTTTTTTCACTTTTTCATTTTTACGAATCAATTTGTGAAGCACCTGGGGGTTCCAAGTGCTCACTATGCATCTAGATAGGTGCCTTGGGAGGGTCTAGTTTCCAAAATGGGGTCACTTGTGGGGGAGCTCCAATGTTTAGACACACAGGGGCTCTCCAAACGCGACATGGTTCCAATTTGTTAGGGGACACCATGTTGCGTTTGGAGAGCCCCTGTGTGTCTAAACATTGTAGCTCGCACACAAGTGACCCCATTTTTTAAACTAGACCCCCAAAGGCACCTATCTAGATGCATAGTGAGCACTTGGAACCCCTAGGTGCTTCACAAATTGATTCGTAAAAATGGAAAAGTATTTTTTTTTCAACTTTTTCATTTTTACGAATCAATTTGTGAAGCACCTGGGAGTTCCAAGTGCTCGCTATGCATCTAGATAGGTGCCTTGGGGGGTCTAGTTTCCAAAATGGGGTCACTTGTGGGGGAGCTCCAATGTTTGGGCACACAGGGGCTCTCCAAACGCAACATGGTGTCCGCTAACAATTTGAGCCGATTTTCCATTCAATTTGTTAGCGGACACCATGTTGCATTTGGAGAGTCCCTGTGTGCCCAAACATTGGAGCTCCCCTACAAGTGACCCCATTTTGGAAACTAGACCCCCCAAGGCACCTATCTAGATGCATAGTGAGCACAATTAGAAAAAGTATAGAAAAGGATTTTAAATGTTAATGTGTCAATTTTAGCCATAGAACCTATATATAGGACACATAAACTAAATATAATATAAAACATAACATTTATTAGTGATAATTTTAAAAATACATAATAAAAATAAAAAGAATAGGGAAAGGAATCACAAAAAAGAAAAAAGGAGGTTCACAAAGGAAAGTATCAATAATGCCAAGAGAAGACATGCACAAAATGAATACATCAACCAATATACCACATGAAATGTTAAAGTGTTATGTATGCAGGTAATAAAGTGAGATAGTGATAAAGTGCAAGTGCTGGTATACTTCTCACAGTACTAGATGTATATCAAGATAACATAAAAGGGGGAATTGTAAATAGGAATAAGGCATGTGTTACATATTGAGGCTGGTACTGACCCGTGAGACCTAGATCCAACGCGCGTTTCGCCGGAGCTTTTACAAGGATATGGTAAAAGAAAAGATAGAGGGGTATTTATAAGAAGTCCAGCCAATGGGGAAGCAGAAAATAATAAGGGGGTGCTGTTTAACACATGTGCTGTGTAATTGATATGGTGCCATATCATGTGGCCACATCGCCCTTTCCCCATGTCGATGTGCGACTAGCAAAAGCGCAGATCAGCTGGGGAAAAAAAGGACATGTACCGGCGTGCGTTTCATTGGGGCAGTGGAACGCACGCACCGTAAGCGACATAGTGCCCTAGGCACCGGAAATGATCCCACAGATGTTCAATGATATTCAGGTCTGGGGACTGGGATGGCCATTCCAGAACATTGTAATTGTTCCTCTGCATGAATGCCTGATTAGATTTGGAGCAGTGTTTTGGATCATTGTCTTGCTGAAAGATCCATCTCCTGCGTAACTTCAACTTTATCACTGATTCTTGAACATTATTGTCAAGAATCTGCTGATACTGAGTGGAATCCATGCGTCCCTCAACTTTAACAAGATTCCCGGTGCCGGCATTGGCCACACAGCCCCAAAGCATGATGGAACCTCCACCAAATTTTACTGTGGGTAGCAAGTGTTTTTCTTGGAATGCTGTTTTTTTTTGCCGCCATTCATATGACCAAACAACTCAATCTTGGTTTCATCAGTCCACAGGACCTTCTTCCAAAAAGAAATTGGCTTCTCCAAATGTGCTTTTGCATACCTCAGCCGACTCTGTTTGTGGCGTGCTTGCAGAAACGGCTTCTTTCGCATCACTCTCCCATACAGCTTCTCCTTGTGCAAAGTGCGTTGTATAGTTGACCGATGCACAGTGACACCATCTGCAGCAAGTTGATGCTGCAGCTCTCTGGAGGTGGTCTGTGGATTGTCCTTGACTGATCTCACCATTCTTCTTCTCTGCCTTTCTGATGTTTTTCTTGGCCTGCCACTTCTCGACTTAACAAGAACTGTCCCTGTGTTCTTCCATTTCCTTACTATGTTCCTCACAGTGGAAACTGACAGGTTAAATCTCTGAGACAGCTTTTTGTATCCTTTCCCTGAACAACTATGTTGAATAATCTTTGTTTTCAGATCATTTGACAGTTGTTTGGAGGAGCCCATGATGCCACTCTTCAGAGGAGATTCAAACAGGAGAACAACTTGCAAGTGGCCACTTTAAGTAGCTTTTCTCATGATTGCATACACCTGGCTATGAAGTTCAAAGCTCAATGAGGTTACAAAACCAAAAAAAGTGCTTTAGTAAGTCAGTAAAAAGTAGGTAGGAGTATTTAAAACAAGAAAATGATAAGGGTGCCCATACTTATGCACCTGTCAAATTTTGTTTGACTGCAGATTGCACATTTTATGTTAGTACAATAAACCTCATTTCAAGGCAGAAACATTACTGTGTCCAACAGTTATTACATATATCAAACTGAAATAGCTGTTGCAAAAACACCAATTTTTATAAAACATTAAGCTTAAGATTAATATGGGTGCCCAAACTTTTCCATATAACTGTATATACGGGAGGCCAAAAAACAACTAAGGGATGGGAACACTTATAAAAAGTTGACTTTTAATCCCCTGTCTAAATACCAGGCAGAATTAAGATCCCTCTTGGATGATGCAGTAACCCAGGGCACTCTTACAAAGAAAGACAGTGACTATCTATTTTACAAAGATCCTCAGATTGCTACGTTTTACCTTATCCCCAAAATTCATAAGGACATCAATAACCCTCCAGGTAGACCTATAGTTTCGGGGGTGGGTAACTTCTGTGAACCCGTCTGTCGTTTTATAGATCATTTACTACGCCCCTTGGTACAAACTCTCCCTTCGTACATTCAGGATACAACTGATTTCTTAAAAAAGATGGATGGGATACATGTGGATTGTGACGTCCTGATGGTTACATGTGATGTAGAATCTCTCTACACCTCAATTAACCACAATGATGGATTAAGAGCAGTGGAAACTTTTCTTGAAATATCTGATTATGATAAAAACTTGAGAATTTTGATTTTACAACTACTCCAATTTGCTCTGGGTCACAACTTCTTTCTTTTCCAAGATTCCTTTTACCTACAGCTCCGGGGCACCGCTATGGGGGCTGCCTGTGCACCCTCATATGCTAATTTGTTCCTGGGGCTGTGGGAAAGGGAATTCCTTATGACTAATCCGCTATCTCAGTCCAGTAACATCTTATATTGGGGGAGATATATAGATGATGTTTTTTTCTTATGGCAGGGTTCCCTGGAAGAAGTCACATCATTTATTAATATACTTAACAACAACAACCAAAATATTAAACTTTCTTTTACTACTGTAAGAGAGGGGATTGTGTACTTGGATGTCATCTTGGAGGTTGATCTCAACGGTTACATCCAGACGGACGTTCACCGCAAACCAACTGCAGCTAATACCTTACTTCACGCACAATCCTCACATCCCAGAAACTTAATTAGGAGTATCCCAACTGGTCAGTTTTTAAGAATGCGCCGCATCTGCTCTAGCGATTTTAAATTTGAAAAACAAGCTTCAATCTTAAAAAACAGATTTTATAATCGTGGATATAATGAAAGCATCATACATCAAGGCTATCGTAGAGCAAAATTTTCTAAAAGAAAGGACCTTCTCTATTCCACAAGGGCCAAAAACAGAGATGACACTGTGAGATTCATCTCTACTTACAATGCAAGAAATAGTGATATGTGGCTAGCCCTGAAAAAACATTGGCAAGTCTTGAAAATTGACCAAACTCTTAATAAATACTTACCATCTCACCCAACCATCACGTACAGACGTTCAAAAAATCTGAAGGACTTACTGGTCCACAGTCACTTGGAATCTTCCAATACGAAAGGTCTCTTTGGCTCAAAGGGTCCACCTTGGGGCTGTCGCCCGTGCGGCTCTTGTGTCGCTTGTATCAATATTGAGTCCACCAAAGTTTTCTCCAACTATGATGATACTAAAGAATTTAGAATTACCCACTCAATTAACTGCACTACTAATGGAGTGGTATATTGTGCAAGATGCGGAAAAAAATACATTGGCCTAACTTCGAGGGAACTGCGGAGACGAACCAGGGAACATGTCCTGGATATTAGATCAGCCAGGGAAGTTGACAACATGGACCTCCTTAAGACACTTCCACGCCACTTCAAACAATTTCATGACTGCGACCCAAGTGGTCTTCAAGTAAGTGGCATCGATCGTGTCTACCCGGGGGTTAGAGGTGGCAATTGGAAAAAGCTTCTGGCACAAAAAGAGTCAAGGTGGATTATAATTTTGAACACATTAACCCCTTATGGCTTGAACGAAACAAATAGTTTTGTTTCCTTCCTTTAAGTAGTATATTGACTAGGTATATCTATGATCATTTGTTTTTATTTAGTTTTTTATTTCTATCATTATTTTATTTCTTTTATCATCTATCTTCTTCTTCTTTATTATTTTATTACTTATTTGTGTCTATATTTAATTTTATGTTATGTTTTGGTTTTCCATGTAGTTCTTTCGCCAGCTGATTTGACTGCCCTCCAGCCATAGCCTCTAGTCTGCTGATGACATCAGGACTCCAAGATACTCTCTTATATTATTGTTCTACATTACGGATACGACAACATCTGACTTTATCTATGTGCTCTATTTATAATTTCATTTTATATGTGCTGTTTCTTCTAATATTGTGGAATTTTTCTATGTATGTTAATTGGTTATTTTTTGATCATTACACATTTATTTAGCAGAGGGACTTAATCTTTAATTATTAAATTCTTCTACACTTTATGGTTGTTGCACAACTTAGTATGGTAATGTATTTGCCTACTGTAACTTATTCAATATGGGATTAAATAGTCTGTGGCACTACATGTTCATCTTCACTTTTTTCTACACTTAAATTCTTTTTACTTCTTTCACATCAACTTTTGTCCATATCTCATATGCACCTATTCACATTTTCACATTTTCCACATCCCCTTTCACTCTTGCTTCACCGTCAATATGATCCTCCCTCTGCTTCCCTCTGCGTCTCACATGGTGGAATGCACATCTCAGTGCATTTCCTGTATCTGTGGCATTACGTCATTTCCGGCTTGTGCATCTCATTTACCTTATGACACGCACGCCAATACCCGACCTCTAACGTGTGGAACGCACACCATAGCTCATTTCCGGTGCCTAGGGCACTATGTCACTTCCGGTGCGTGCGTTCCACTGCCCCAATGAAACGCACGCCGGCACATGTCCTTTTTTTCCCCAGCTGATCTGCGCTTTTGCTAGTCGCACATGATATGGCGCCATATCAATTACACAGCACATGTGTTAAACAGCACCTCCTTATTATTTTCTGCTTCCCCATTGGCTGGACTTCTTATAAATACCCCTCTATCTTTTCTTTTACCATATCCTTGTAAAAGCTCCGGCGAAACGCGCGTTGGATCTAGGTCTCACGGGTCAGTACCAGCCTCAATATGTAACACATGCCTTATTCCTATTTACCATTCCCACTTTTATGTTATCTTGATATACATCTAGTACTGTGAGAAGTATACCAGCACTTGCACTTTATCACTATCTCACTTTATTACCTGCATACATAACACTTTAACATTTCATGTGGTATATTGGTTGATGTATTCATTTTGTGCATGTCTTCTCTTGGCATTAATGATACTTTCCTTTGTGAACCTCCTTTTTTCTTTTTTGTGATTCCTTTCCCTATTCTTTTTATTTTTATTATGTATTTTTAAAATTATCACTAATAAATGTTATATTTTATATTATATTTAATTTATGTGTCCTATATATAGGTTCTATGCATAGTGAGCAGTTGGAACCCCCAGGTGCTTCACAAATTGATTCATAAAAATGAAAAAGTGTTTTTTTTTTCACTTTTTCATTTTTACGAATCAATTTGTGAAGCACCTGGGGGTTCCAAGTGCTCACTATGCATCTATATAGGTGCCTTGGGGGGTCTAGTTTCCAAAATGGGGTCACTTGTGGGGGAGCTCCAATGTTTGGGCACACAGGGGCTCTCCAAACGCAACATGGTGTCCGCTAACAATTTGAGCCGATTTTCCATTCAATTTGTTAGCGGACACCATGTTGCATTTGGAGAGTCCCTGTGTGCCCAAACATTGTGGGGGAGCTCCACTGTTTAGGAACATTAGGGGCTCTCCAAACTCAACATGGCGTCCGCTAATTATTCAAGCAAATTTTACAATCAAAAAGTCAAATGGCGCTCCTTCCCTTCCGAGCCCTGCCGTGCGCCCAAACTGTGTTTTTTCCCCACATATGGGGTATCTGCGTGCCCAGGGGAAATTGCACAACACATTTTGGGGTCCATTTTTTCTTGTTACCCCTGTGAAAATAAAAAAAATTGGGTCTAAAGTAACATTTTTGTGAAAAAAGTTAAATGTTCATTTTTTTCTTCCACATTCCAAAAATTCCTGTGAAGCACCTGAAGGGTTAATAAAGTTCTTGAATGTGGTTTTGAGCACCTTGAGGGGTGCAGTTTTTAGAATGGTGTCACTTTTGGGTATTTTCTGTCATAAACATCTCTCAAAGTGACTTCAAATGTGATGTGGTCCCTAAAAAAATTTTGTAAATTTTGTTGGAAAAATGAGAAATCGCTGGTCAACTTTTAACCCTTATAGCTCCCTAACAAAAAAAAATTTTGGTTCCAAAATTGTGCTGATGTAAAGTAAACATGTGGGAAATGTTATTTATTAACTATTTTGTGTGACATATCTCTCTGATTTAAGGGCATTAAAATTCAAATTTTGAAAATTGCTAAATTTTTGCTAAATTTCCATTTTTTTCACAAATAAACGCAAGTGATATCGAAGAAATTTTACCACAATCATGAAGTACAATATGTCACGAAAAAACGGTGTCAGAATCAGGGGGATCCGTTGAAGCGTTCCAGAGTAATTACCTCATAAAGTGACAGTGGTCAGAATTGTAAAAATTGGCCTGGTCATTAACGTGCAAACCACCCTCGGGGGTTAAGGGGTTAATATAGTTCTGAATAATTATATCCAATACAATGATGTCTATTTAATTGGGAATAATATATATTTTTTTGTATTTTTTTAATTGTTATATGAGAGTTATGTATAAAGAATTATATTGGGTAGGCGTTTTTTTTTGTGTTTTGCATATGATTTCATTTCCGAGGTGTAACCTTTTATAAACTAGTGATTGTATGTTGATTGCATTGTTGAAAAAAGCCTGGGACAGGCTGAAACGTCCTTTGGAGCAATGAAATAAAAGAGCAATTATTTATTGAACACGTGAGTGCCAGGAATTACTTCCTTTCTGCATATTTTACTATATGTGCACCACACTAACGGAGTGATGATTAGTGTTGATCCACCCCCGTAGTGTTCGAGTTCGGTTCGGTTCGTCGAACACCCGTATGTTCGTCGAACTGTTCGTCGAACACCGTTAAAACCAATGGCAGGCAAACAAAAACACATAGAAAACACTTCAAAGGTGTCCAAAAGCTGACAAACTGCTCAGAAGACACAACTAACACATGGAAAAGTGACAAGTACATATAGTCATGCGAAAAGAAAAGAGGTGGAGGAGTAAAAGGAGGGGGAGACACAGATATAGGCATGTCATGCCCTTCTAAAACCAAAAAAGTGCGAAGCCGACACGGCCAGTCCGTTCCTGCCCGTGCGACCTCCGTGTCGCCGGGTTTGTGCCAGAGCTGCGGTGGACCCTGACGGCCAGC
Organism: Phyllobates terribilis; assembly: GCF_046119375.1. Lineage (NCBI taxonomy): Eukaryota > Metazoa > Chordata > Amphibia > Anura > Dendrobatidae > Phyllobates > Phyllobates terribilis. Next base: position 40,609,347 of record NW_027362761.1, on the reverse strand, counting down.
CCCCTTCTCCCAATACTGGTGCCTGTCCGCTGGTGGGTTGAGCGAGCCCCCCTGCGGTGGAGGCAGGTCTAATCTTTTTAATTTAAATTGTCTCTCTAATTTGAATGAGTACACTTTAAATCCTTTTACAAGGATCTATTGGAGGGCAAGTCTCATGTCAGCAGCCACGGTAATTCCAGCTCCAGTAGCATCCACTAAAGCTGCTGCAGTTAAAAAGCTTTTATAAGGATCGAGCTTGGCGGTCCACCGCAAGGCGTCCTACCACCAGTCCCAGCCCCTGTGCCTTGAGGTGCCTCCCCAATGCTCTTCACTGAGTGTCCCGGGGGCCCGAACCATTTCCTTTGAAAACATTAAGTGTCCAAACTACAGGTGGTGTAGCTTGCTTAACAGCTGGGTTAATCCGCTGACTAGCAGACAATGCTACTAGGCCCTAAGTATTGCTTGGGCTAGATGCAGCTAAAAATTGGTAATTAGATACTCTCGTTGGATGCTGAGAAATCATTCCATAGAGTCTCCTGGCACGCCATATATTATTCTCTTAAAAAGCTTGGGGTAGGGGACCCTTTTATAGCCAAAATCATGGCCCTGTATCTCAATCCGTCAGCTAGGCTGAAGATAAATGGAACATTATCATCACCTTTCATAATCACCAATGGGACAAGGCAGGGATGTCCTCTGTCCCCTCTCTTATACATCCTAGTGATGGAGCACCTACTCTCATCAATTCACGATAACCCCAATATTAGGGGGATTGAGGTGGGAGACACCGAGTACAAGTGCTCTGCATTTGCTGATGATGTCCTAGTATATATCACTCAACCACATATATCCATCACTGCTGTTATGGCTGAAATAGATCACTTTGGTACATGGTCAAATTTTAAAATCAATGCAGCGAAGTCTGAGGCCCTTGATGTCTCCCTCCCCAAATCCATACAGGATTCCATCCAGTCCAACTTTCCCTTTTCCTGGCCCTCACAGGGTATCAAATACTTAGGAATTCGTATTCATAGAGACCTCTCCCGTCTATTTTATCTTAATTTTGGGCCCTTTATTGAACAACTCCATAGAGATCTTACTTCTTGGACGGTGAAGGATTTTTCCTGGTTCGGCAGAATAAATATACTAAAAATGAACGTCCTACCTAAACTCTTATACCTCTTCCAAACCATTCCCGTGGTAATTCCCTCAAATTTTTGGAAAAGACTACGCAGTAGCTTTTGCAGATTTATCTGGACAAGTGGGCGTCCACGCATTCGGGGGGACGTTCTGATCAGACACAAACAAAAGGGGGGCCTTAGCCTTCCGGATTGTAGAAGGTATTACATGGCAGCAGTACACGCTAGAATCCTGGACTTCTTACATCATTCGGAGGGGAAATTGTGGGTCAAAATAGCTCAATCCATTTGTCCTAAAGCTCTTACCACTCTCCCATGGTGCGCACATTTAATTGTCCCCTCTCTTGGCCTAATGTCATATAGTACTTATGCCACTGCTTTGGCATTGGAGATCCCAAAAAAAAAGCTTATCCTCAATCGACCCCCAGGGCCCCTTGCTCACGATTTCAGATAATCCAGATTTCCCACCAGGACTATCTGCAAATAGATTTCTCGGTTCCGATATTATTTTCTCATGTCATCTCCAATACTTCGCTGCTCCCCCTCAATGACTTGTTACAGGGAAGAGCCACTTCCCCGAAGGCTAATTTTGAATATAGCCAGTTACAACACTTCTATTCAACTGTGAAGAAGCGCACACATCTTCATAGAGATCTCACAAACTTTGAAAAATTAAGCCTATCATTGTCACCCCCTACACACTCCATCTCCCTACTGTATAATCTCCTCATTGCCCAGGTAACTGACAATAGGCCAGGATTCTGCGGTGCATTGGAAAGGGAACTGGGGAAGTCCTTCTCTGACTCACAATGGGATAAATGTTTCTTCCTAACACACAAAACCTCAATAGGGTCCAAAGCTCAGGAAACCTCCTTCAAAATTATCTCTAGATGGTACCAGGTACCAGCAGCCCTTCATAGATGGTATCCAGTGGTCTCAGATAGATGTTGGAGATGTGGGGAGGGGGAAGGGACAATGTCACACATATGGTGGGCATGCCCTATAATAAATGCATTTTGGGCAAAGGTGGTTCCCATGATTGAGAAAATAACTGGTTTGACTATCCCTAATATGCCAGAAGCCCTCCTTTTATCAATGTTACCAATAAGTAAACGTAGCTAGAAAAGGTCATCAATAGGCTACCTAATACAGGCGGCTAAGAATGTCATTCCACGACACTGGAAAAGCAGAGACCCACCCACTGTGGAGGAATGGTTTGCGGAGATCTCCCTCCTTAATAGGATGGAGCATCTGATTGCCATCTGACCAGCTGATGTTGATAGATACTGTGTGATTTGGAGGGATTGGATTGATTTGCAAAACTCTGACGCCTACCATCTAGCCCCCAACTAATGTTATCCGTGATGTCGGCACAACAATGATCATAATCGCACTCTATTGATTAGTGGTCTGCCGTGGTTCGCTTCCTCTCTCTCTATCTTTCATATGGAAAAATACATGCTTGATCTGGATATTGATGGAAAACCCTCCCTGTACCCCCCAATGTACTGTCGTTATGCATAGATTTATAGTTATACTACCCCTTTTACTATGTATATTGTATTTTCTTGTACTTTTTCAACACAAAAATAAAAAAAAACTTGAATTTGAAAAAAAAAATTGTAATTAGATCTACAGGCGGTGGCTACTCCGCTGACTAGCAGACACTGAAGCTTTGGAGCAGACCTCTGATTCCCAGGCTATAGTATGAGTAAACAGCTCTTCAGACTCAACCATCTGTGCTACCCCAAGCCATAGTGTATGTAGTTTCTTACGGTTAAAAGGGGGGGGGAGAGACCCGACCCACCTGGAATTGACGATGGCAACGTCATGTAAAACACAGCAAGGGGACTCCAAAAAGAGTCTCCATTTTTTCCCAAAATTGTGGCACAGACACCACTTAAGTGGCATCAATTGCCCCAGAGTTGCTTAAAATGGATGGTGAGGTGATTTTCCAAAATCCTCAAGCTTTTATTCTCAGCAGAATGACAGATGGTGAGGCAGATGGTGGTTGTCCCGGCCCGCTAGGCCGCATTGTAGCACAGTGAGCTTCACACTGCAACTTATGCTTTATATCCATGTGACGGTTCATGCATGAAGTACTCAAACTATGGATTTTTTGGCCTCTACTTAGCTTTTGGTGACAAATGTTACAGATAACACGAGTTGGGTCATCCTTATCGATCTGAAAAAATGCACAGGCTATGCAAGGCTTAGAGCCCATGCGACTCTGCTACTAGCAATACTATCAAATGATTGGCTGGGTTAGATGCAGAGCTTCTGGGTTTGGTTGGGGGTCCCCACAGTCTGCCTAGGCTAGATGCAGTTAAAAATTATTATTAGATACATAGGCGGTGCAGCTTGCTTCGCAGCTGGGCTAATACGCCCAAAGTATTGGTAGACTCTATGCTAAATAAGGAAGGATTCACTGACTGTGGTGGCCCCTCCGTGGGCCGTGGCGATTGGTGGAGATTTGGTGGATGATTATAGGAGAAAGCTCCTTAATAGAGAAAGTTGGTGGATTTATACTTTAAATATACGTGTACCAGCGGGTTTAAACATCAGACATGATTTGATGTATCATTATGAATGATCATTTATAGATTATTATTATTATATATATGTTCCTTTTCTCTTCTTTTCTTTTTCTTTTGGATTATTTACCTTTATATGCATTGTTTCTATGCTATGCGATTTTAACATGGTATGTGTGTTTAAATTTCTGATTAACTCAGCCTTGAACAGGTGCATAGCAGGACATGACATATAAATACCACTTCCTTGCTGTTTTTTTGCTATGCAATGATTAAGAACCTTTAGTTCGAAACGCGTTTGCTGTTCTTCTCCAAGGTGGACTTTTAAAATATTTTTTGTATGACCCAATAAAAAGAGGATTTTAGAAGATTTGTTCAGCTGGATCTGCCTGGTTCCTCGTGTTCGTCTGGTAGCACTCCTGGCTCCGTGCTGTTGATCTTCTAGGTGAGTGAGCTGATTTTTTCCTTTCTTTTTCTGCCATGTGGCGGTTGGTCATCTACTTTCGTTGCCCCTTACTCAACGAATTCACAAACATCTCCCGTCGGTTTGGAGTCCCATTATGCCCAACCAAAAACATAGGCCCCACAACTAAAAAAAATCGTTCTTAGGCATCGAAATCAACACCACAGCAAGGTTGTTCTGCCTCCCATGGGAAAAAATACCAAAACATTACACCTGATCTTGGTTTTTTGCGCAGTATGGAAAGTAACACTACAGCAGATGCAAGTATTACTAGGTCTCCTCGTGTTTGCGAGCCGGGTGATGCCAATCGGAAGGGTTTTTTCTCTTCATTTATCGCCCGCAACAAAAGGGGCATCTAAACCGAGTCATACAATCAGAATCAGCAGGCAGCTATGGGCGGACTTAGAGGTGTGGAAAACCTTCTTATAATCATCCAACGGTCACACGTTATTTATATCAGCAGAACAGTCCAACATTCAACTAAGATTATTCACCGGGGCGGCAGAATCAGGCGGATATGCAGCGATACTAAATAACCAATGGTGCACAAGCTTATGGCCTCCGTATTGGACAGAACAAGTGCTGACAAAAAAACAGACAGTCCTGGAACTGTTTCCAATAGTGGTAGCAATAAAAATATGGGGCGCGCGCCTGGCTAACAAAAATATACTCTTCATAACAAAAAACACCAGCCTAGCGCACTTCATTAATAATATGGCATCATCGTCTCTCCCAGTGCTAGGCCTACTACGCCGGCTAGCATTCCTGTGCCTAAAACACAATGTATGGGTCCGCGCTAGCCACGATGCTGAGGGGTCTAATGCTGCTGCTAACGCTTTATCACAATTCAATTGGCAGATTTTCACAGAGCTCCTCCCCAACGCCCACCCATCGGGCAACAGTTGCCCAGCCTCCCTATGGGATCTAGTGGAGAATAGTTGATGCCATTAATCAGAGCGTCAGTTGCCCCGTCGATGTGGCAAGCATACGGTAAGGCATGGGAACAGTGAACACGACTAGTAGCAGGCAGACGGGTTGACCAATGTGAACAAGCCAGATTACAAGGCACCATAGAATTTCTCCACCAGCTAATGATGAGGGGCATACCAGGGCCGTCAGCGCAGCGGTGGCTCACTGGAGTAGCATTTCACTTCCAACTACTGAATTGGGGACATGTGACAAAGAGATTCATAATCAGACAATCCATAAAAGGGTGGAAAAGGGGTCAGCCAAGTCAGGAGTGTAGACGTCCCGTCCCGTGTCACTAAAACTGATTTCTCACATCATATCCCTAACACCATTATAATGATACTAACAATTCGAAGCAACACTACTGTCTACTGTATTTGCGATCGCCTTCTTCGGGGCGCTATGCATAAGCGAATTAGTCCCTCAATCCAAAATTAACACCAGTGGAGGCTTATTACACCAGGACGTAATCATAGCCAATAATGCAATACGTCTACGCATACACAAATCGAAAACGATTCCAGCGGGCAGGGGCACTTGGGTACTTCTGCAACCCACAAATGGTAAGCTGAGTCGGGTAACAATAGTAAAAACATATATAACCATCAGATAACAAAGTAATTTCTTCCTATCACACATTGATGGAACGCCATTATCAAGATACCAGTTCCAAGCTATATTTAATAAATGCATAACATCGGCAGGGAACCACTCCAAAGATTATGGGGCAAACTCATTCCGCATAGGCGCGGCCACGGAAGCAGCAAGAGCAGGACTGTCACAAACGGAAGTTCAGAGGATAGGGAGAAGGCGATCCACGTGTTTGACGAGATAAATAAGACCGGACTTGTTATCCTAACGTGGTTTGTTTCTTTTACAGGTGACGCTAAGCCAACAGTGTGGGTGATAGGCCACTCGTATATATATTGGGCAGAAAAAAGGGCGAAAGTCCACCCAGGCGGGAGGAAATTAGAGTTTCATAACACACATTTGAACTGGAGAGGTATTAGAGGCCTGTGCAATGGCCACAGATACTAATGGAGGTAATCAAGGTAGGGAGAGAGGCAAGAGGTCCGGCCATCTTAGTAATACAGGCCGGGGGAAACGACCTAGGTTACCACAAGAGCGCATAACTAATGGCAATAATGAAACTAGACATTGAGCGCTTCAGAGAATTTTTCACAAAAATAGTCAGAGATTGTGCCGAGCGCGGTATGGCAAGGTGCAAGAGACATCACGGCCATCGAACGGACAAGGCGGCTAATAAATATTTGGATGCCAAAATTTATAAGAGACAGAGGCGGACAACTGGAAGGAGATAAAGCAGGCCTCATACGGCCCGACTGTGTTCACTTAATGGATATTGCACTGGACATATTCCTGTTAGGACTCCAGGACGGAGTGGAACAAGTGTTAAGAGTGATGGATGGGGGTCAGAGTCCTGCATACGAGTACGCAGGATCCTCCATGGCCTGGAAATAGAAAGGACATGTTGGAGAGTTACACTTGTTGGCCCACTTGCCGTTGTGGAGACTGTAGACACAGGGCATGCTGCAACAAGCTGAATTATTTTAGAAATAAAATGCCTTCTAATGTAATGAGTATAAAAAATTAATAAAGCTGTGACCGATCCTCACCCATCCAGTTGTAAGAGTTACATGATTGTATTGTCAATGAAAGGGGGGCGGTAGGGGGCTGAGCGTCTGGGTTTGGTTGGGGGTCACCACAGTCTGCCTAGGCTAGATGCAGTTAAAAATCATTATTAGATACACAGGCGGTGCAGCTTGCTTCGCAGCTGGGTTACTACGCTAACTAGCAGACACTGAAGCTTTGGAGCAGACCTCTGAGTAAACAGCTCTTCAGACTCAACCATCTGTGTTACCCCAAGCCATAGTGTATGCAGTTTCTTACGGTTAAAAGGGGGGGGAGACCCAACCCACCTGTAATTGACGATGCCAACGTCACGTAAAACACAGAAATTTAGGGCACAGACACCACTTAAGTGGCATCAATTGCCCCAGAGTTGCTTAAAACGGTTGGTGAGGTGATTTTAAAAAATCCTCAAGCTTTTACTCTCCCCAGGATGACACAGGGGTAGAAAAGTCCTTGCGGATCCATGATTTGTTCATCTTTATGAACGTGAGTCTGTCTACATTGTCAGTGGACAGCCGCGTGCGCTTATCAGTCAGCACACTACCAGCAGCGCTGAACACATGTTCAGAGAGAACAAAAATTATTATTAATTTGAAAGCTGGTGGAGCTTAGTATAGATGGCCTAATAGAATGAGTACCACACACTGCTACAGGCCCAAAATTATTTTCCAGGCAAGATGCAGCCAAAAATTATTAGTGATTTGAAAGCTGGTGGAGCTTAGTATAGATGGCCTAATAGAATGAGTACCACACACTGCTAATATGCCCAAAATTATTTTACAGGCAAGATGCAGCTAAAAATTATTAGTAATTTGAAAGCTGGTGGAGCTTAGTATAGATGGCCTAATAGAATGAGTACCACACACTGCTACTATGCCCAAAATTATTTTCCATGCAAGATGCAGCTAAAAATTATTAGTAATTTGAAAGCTGGTGGAGCTTAGTATAGATGGCCTAATAGAATGAGTACCACACACTGCTACTATGCCCAAAATTATTTTCCAGGCAAGATGCAGCTAAAAATTATTAGTAATTTGAAAGCTGGTGGAGCTTAGTATAGATGGCCTAATAGAATGAGTACCACACACTGCTAATATGCCCAAAATTATTTTCCAGGCAAGATGCAGCTAAAAATTATAAGTAATTTGAAAGCTGGTGGAGCTTAGTATAGATGGCCTAATAGAATGAGTACCACACACTGCTACAGGCCCAAAATTATTTTCCAGGCAAGATGCAGCCAAAAATTATTAGTGATTTGAAAGCTGGTGGAGCTTAGTATAGATGGCCTAATAGAATGAGTACCACACACTGCTAATATGCCCAAAATTATTTTACAGGCAAGATGCAGCTAAAAATTATTAGTAATTTGAAAGCTGGTGGAGCTTAGTATAGATGGCCTAATAGAATGAGTACCACACACTGCTACTATGCCCAAAATTATTTTCCAGGCAAGATGCAGCTAAAAATTATTAGTAATTTGAAAGCTGGTGGAGCTTAGTATAGATGGCCTAATAGAATGAATACCACACACTGCTACTATGCCCAAAATTATTTTCCAGGCAAGATGCAGCTAAAAATTATTAGTAATTTGAAAGCTGGTGGAGCTTAGTATAGATGGCCTAATAGAATGAGTACCACACACTGCTACTATGCCCAAAATTATTTTCCAGGCAAGATGCAGCCAAAAATTATTAGTAATTTGAAAGCTGGAGGAGCTTAGTATAGATGGCCTAATAGAATGAGTACCACACACTGCTAATATGCCCAAAATTATTTTCCAGGCAAGATGCAGCTAAAAATTATAAGTAATTTGAAAGCTGGTGGAGCTTAGTATAGATGGCCTAATAGAATGAGTACCACACACTGCTACTATGCCCAAAATTATTTTCCAGGCAAGATGCAGCTAAAAATTATTAGTAATTTGAAAGCTGGTGGAGCTTAGTATAGATGGCCTAATAGAATGAGTACCACACACTGCTACTATGCCCAAAATTATTTTCCAGGCAAGATGCAGCTAAAAATTATTAGTAATTTGAAAGCTGGTGGAGCTTAGTATAGATGGCCTAATAGAATGAGTACCACACACTGCTACTATGCCCAAAATTATTTTCCAGGCAAGATGCAGCAAAAAAATATTAGTAATTTGAAAGCTGGTGGAGCTAAGTATAGATGGCCTAATAGAATGAAGACCACACACTGCTAATGTGCCCAAAATTATTTTCCAGGCAAGATGCAGCTAAAAATTATTAGTAATTTGAAAGCTGGTGGAGCTTAGTATAGATGGCCTAATAGAATGAGTACCACACACTGCTACTATGCCCAAAATTATTTTCCAGGCAAGATGCAGCTAAAAATTATTAGTAATTTGAAAGCTGGTGGAGCTTAGTATAGATGGCCTAATAGAATGAGTACCACACACTGCTACTATGCCCAAAATTATTTTCCAGGCAAGATGCAGCTAAAAATTATTAGTAATTTGAAAGCTGGTGGAGCTCAGTATAGATGGCCTAATAGAATGAGTACCACACACTGCTACTATGCCCAAAATTATTTTCCAGGCAAGATGCAGCTAAAAATTATTAGTAATTTGAAAGCTGGTGGAGCTTAGTATAGATGACCTAATAGAATGAGGACCACACACTGCTAATATGCCCAAAATTATTTTTCAGGCAAAAGGTTTTACTTGGCTAGGTGCAGTAAAAAATTTGTATTACATACACAGGTGGTGTAGCTTGCAACACAGATAGGCTACTCCACTGACTAACACACACTGCTAATATGCCCAAAAGGTTTTACTTGGCTAGGTGCAGTAAAAAATTTGTATTACATAAACAGGTGGTGTAGCTTGCAACACAGATAGGCTACTCCACTGACTAACACACACTGCAAGAGGCCCAAAAGGATTTGCTTAGCTAGATTTAGCCAAATGCTGTGAAAAACACTTGCACAGCACTAAAACAGACCTGCCTGGCAAAAAGTGATAGGAACTGATGTAACCTAGCCCTCAAAAGGGCTGCAATTACAACTAATCACTATTCCCAACCTATCTGTCTATTTAAGAGCACAGACCTGCCTGCTAAAAGTCATAGGGAATGCTGTAACCTAGCCCTCAAAAGGGCTGCAATTAGAACTAGTCCCTACTCCCAAGCTATCTGTCTATTTCAGATAAAATTCGCTTGCAATTCACACAGTTATACTGTATAGCGCGCACACAGCAGCAGCGGTGCCGTCTAACACTCAGCTGCAGCAGTGAGAAAATGGTTGCGACGGGGAAAATGGCTGGGTCTTATAGGGCAAGGAAATGTGACATACACAGCCAATGACACATGCCCTTGCTTGTGTGAAAAAAAGCACTTCGCTCCGTGTGTGCGCTGCTGATAGGCTGACAGACTACACCTCCCCACTGTAAATGCGGGAAAGAGAAAAAAAAAATGGAGATCTTCATTATTTCTGCAGAGATCCATCCCATGCCCCTCCCCCCGCCCCGCTGTACACTCAAACTGTGTATTAACATTGATTATCAGCATTACTGTGAAAAAATCCAGTTACGATTTTGGTGCACGAACAGTTATCGAACATAACCTCGAACATTTTTTTCAAATCGTTCGGGTTCGTCGAATGGCTCGAACACCGCCCAAAACAGCTCGAATTTGAAATTGGCGAACAGTTCGATTCGAACACTGCTCATCTCTAGTGATGATCCATTATTCCTGTGTCCATATTATCTTTTGGGATACATGCACACGTTTTCATCATGGCTGCAACAAGTCGTATCTTCAATGAGGAAGAATTATGACACTATCAACAGATTTCCTGAAAATCCCAAGTGAGTTTAAAAGATGGGACCTTGAGAGGGAATCTAAGAGGTTGATTTCATATGAGTTGCATGCGGCAACACTTGCAGAGTATTATCGGGAAAAGAAAATACAGAGGGGTTGAAGGGTTAACCTACGTCCGACGCTGTTTTCAGAAGAAGCAATGATTTTGAGCAAGTGCTTAATAAATGCTCTATGGACTTGATGTTACTAACAATTGACAGATTGCATAAAGCCATCGCTGACCTTAAAATTCAGACTACTAATATTGAACAGCAATTAACCTCCTGTTTGAAACCTGATGAACTTTCCATTATGAAAGAATCTTTGAATTCTGTTCTGGATACTCATCGAAAGGACCTACAAGAGAGAAAAAGAAGGAAATTTACTCGTGACACGGAGGACTATTTGTCTAATAAAGTTTATAGATGGCGAGAACAAACTTTCAATAGGATTAGAAATCCCAGACAGCATTTTGGGAATGATTTTTATTCATCTGATTCTAGCAGCGAGTTCTCAGGATCCTGGAGGAATCCACGTCCTTTTTCCAGGAGAACAAAGAGGCAGAACACCACAAGAAGACGAGGAGAGCAGGTCGCCATCACAGACACAGTTACACTTGCGATGCAGGCAAGATCTCAGGTAGAGAGGACTCCCTTGTTATAAACATTTCTTCAAAAACTCTTACTGCAATTCAGATGCAAGTATTGCAGAAAGGACTTTCATTTAGTGTAATGTCCAAGCTTAATACATTCCAACTAGATTTGGACATTAATAGGTTTCTCCGTAATGTCAGATTAAAGGCTCATTTTTCTAATGTGATTAAACCTGCATGCACTTTTCCTTCATCACAGCTGAAATGTTTTACTGCATCTGAACTGGGACTAAGACGGAAAAGCTTTTTCTCTCCACCCAAAACCTATCACCCTGTGGAAACGTATGCAGATTTTGTATTAAGAGATATAGATAAATTGATTCATGATACTAGACAAAGTGGAACTTTTCCAAAAATGAGTTTTAAAGAGAGACAAGCATTGACTTCTTTAATGAATGATGATTCGATTGAAATTAAACCCGCAGATAAGGGTGGTTCAGTGGTCATAAGGGTCCGTTCTAAATATAAAAAATAAATTTTGAGACAATTGTTAGATCAAACAACATATGTACCACTGATCCATGATGCCTTGTTCAAAATTCATAGGAGAATTTCCAACATGATTGATAAGTATAAAAACCTGGGTATTATTGATGATAAACTAGCGGAGTTTTTGGTGAAGATAGATCCCCTTACACCTGTGTTCAATGCCCAAGGTGCATAAAACCTTAATCATCCCTCCTGGCAGGCCAATTGTGGCATCAACTAACTCGGTATTATCCTAGTTATCAATCATGTTGGAAAAGATCCTCACACCTTTAAATAAAAAAACAAAAGCATTTTTACTGGATACTAATTTTTTGGGAAAGAATTAAAAGGATTGATGATATTGGACATGATTCTATATTAGTTACTATTGATGTAGTTAATTTATATACTTCAATAGAACATCACAAGGGACTTGAGGCGATCAATTGTATTTTGAATTTGAATGAATTTACACAGCTCCAAACTGATTGTATTATCGATTTTCTGTCTTTCGTCCTATTTTCTTTTTCAGGACCCTTTTAATTGCCAACGGAGGGGTTCGGCGTTGGGTGCTAATGTGGCCCCCCCCATATGCAAATGCATATATGGCATTTTTTGAAGAACAATTTATATATAAACATACTCTATTTCAAACACACGTGAAAACGTGGTATAGATATATAGATGATTTTGCAAATCATTGGCATATGGGAGGGGCCACTAGAAGCACTGCAAGATTTTGAAAAATATCTAAATAATGTTTGGGATGAACTAAAATTTACCATGACATATGACTTGTGCAAAATTAATTTTTAGATGCATTGATTATTAAAAATCATAATAATAGCCTGGATATGGATATATATAGAAAAAAATATGGATAAAAATAGTGTTTTACATTTTCAAAGTGCGCACCCTTATTCTCTAAAGAGAGCTATCCCTAAATTGCAGTTCCAAAGAGTATGCAGAATTGTGTTCGAACCATCTCTGTGTGAACAGAGACTTGCTGAAATGCAACATGATTTTATGACAAGAGATTATCCACTCCACCTGTTAGAGAAAGCTAAACAGGATTTTCTGTCTGAAAAAAAGATCTAGAAATGAATCATCACACAGGATACCTTTTGTCAGGGACTATCATCCAATTACTTTAAAAGTTGATCAAAATGTTAAAAAGCATTGGCATATGATATTTTACACCATACATATCCTCAGATATCAGAGTTTGAAAATCTTCCATTGATTTGTAACAAAAAACTGACTAATATTAAAGATAAGTTAGTGCGCGTGGATTTAGTTAGTGAAAAAGAATTTAAACAAACCTTTATTGCTAGTAAAAAAAATGGTACATATCCATGTTTGGGATGTTCCCAATGTTACAATGTTACTAAAGGAGAATTTTTTTATCATCCTTAAAGTGGACAACCACAAAAAATAAAAGGTTTTTTTACTTGCCTCTCCAATAATGTGATTTATATGATAAAATGTCCCTGTGGTTTAGCTTATGACGCGCCCCCTAGGACCGTGGGGTACTTGCCACATGGTTGGTCGGTTCCTTGGGATAGTCACGGGGGCGTGACCCGGTCCTAGGCACTGGGCGGTCAATAAAAAGGACAGTTTATTTAGGGGAAAAGTTTTGTGACGCCACCAGTGGTATGCGGCTATAGGTGGCCGCCGCTGCTGAAAGAGACCGCTGGGGCCATAGGTGACGTGCTGATTATAAGTTCTTTCCTGCCTCTGTCTCGCCTGGGACAAACTTCTCTCTGCACATTCTTGCACCTTGTGGTATTGTTGCTGCCACTCCGTATCCCAGTCTGCATCTGGTGATGTCGTTTCAGGTGTTAAAACTCCCATGTCTAAGTCAATGGGTAACTTGCCAAGTCTTGCCCTCATCAGGTAGGTGGGTGTACAGTTGGTGGAGTTCACCGGGATGTGGTTATATAGGTCTACCAAATCCAGTAACTTCTCTGGCCACAGGCTACGTTCTTCAAGGGGCAGCGTCTTCAACAGGTCTATTACTACCTGGTTTTCTCACATAACCCGTTGGTCTGGGGATGATACGGCGTCATCATTTTCTTGCAGCCGTACAAGTTACAGAATTCCTGAAACACTTCTGCTTCAAAGGCTGTGCCTGGTCGGTAAGCACTCATTCAGGGTAACCATGCGGGCGACAAAAGTGTTGTTGAAACGCTTTGGCTGCCATTTTAGCTGTCTGATCCTTCACTGGCACTACTACCAGGAACCAGGAGTAGTGGTCTACTATGGTGAGAGCGTAGACATAGCCTGACCGGCTTGGGGCTAGCTTCACGTGGTCCAAGGCTACCAGTTCAAGTGGTTGTTTGGTGACTATGGTCTGCAGAGAAGCCCTCTGGCTATCACAGTCTTTCCGTCTCAGGTTGCATGGACCACATTCTTGACACCATCTCTCGATTGCTTTCCTCATGCCAACCCAGTAGAATTGCTCACGTAGCAGGGCTTCCAACTTCTTCCACCCAAAGTGTCCTGCTCCATCATGGTACACCTCTAAAACCATTGGCGCATCCCGCTTCGGAACTACCAGCTGCCAGACCAGTTAGTGTGTCTGGGAGTTGAAGCTTCTTCGACACAGCTTTCCCTCATAGATGAACAGCTTGTCCTTCTCCTTCCACAACTGTTGGGTCTCCTGTAGAGCATCTGGACAAGGGTGTGAGTCAGCTTGTGTCAGCAACTCCTTTACTATGTGGACAGCCGGGTCGCTATCCTGCGTCTCTGCCCATCCATGGTGGGGCAATGGGTTAAACGTGGCCTCTCTGTTGGCAGAGCGCTTGTTCCTCACACAGTGGGAGCACTGGGTCACCCCGTGACGATGGAAAGCCGGTAGCTCTATCTCCTCCAGCTCTTCCGGGTCTTCTCCCCCATCTGGCAAGCCGGGCATCCCGGACAGCGCATCAGCATTAACGTTTTTAGGCCCCGCCCGATACTTTATGGTAAACTCGTAGTTGGACAGCCGGGCCATCCATCGCTGCTCCAGTGCCCCTAGCTTCACCGTTTCAAGGTGGGTCAGGCGATTATTGTCTGTGAAAATGGTAAACTTCACTGAAGCCAGGTAGTGTTTGAAGCGCTCCGTTACAGCCCAGACTATGGCTAGAAACTCCAACTTAAAGGAACTATAGTTGTCGGGGTTCCTTTCCGTGGGACGGAGCTTCCTGCTGGCATAGGCAATCACTCTCTCTCTGCCTTGCTGTACCTGGGACAGCACCGCTCCCAATCCCACGTTGCTGGCATCTGTATAGAGTATAAAGGGTTGGCCATAGTCGGGGTAGGCCAGGACTTCGTCTCCCGTAAGAGCCACCTTCAGCCAAGTGAAGGATTCTTCTTCTTTTTTACCCCACTCAAACGGAGGATTGGGGCCCACTAAGAGGTCCTGCATGGGTGCCGCTATCTTGGTGAAACCCTTGATGAATCTCCTGTAGTAGCCTACCAGCCCGAGGAACTGCCGCACTTCCTTGATAGTGGAGGGTCTTGGCCATTCCTTGATCACGGTGATTTTTTCAGAGTCTGGTGATACACCTTCGGCACTTACCACATGGCCTAGGTACTGCACCTTGGGCTTCAACAGGTGGCACTTGGATGGCTTTACTTTCAGGCCAAAACCGGATAAGGCCTCGAACACCACGGCCAGGTGCTCCAGGTGGTCTTCGTACGTCTTTGAGTAGACGATTACGTCGTCCAGGTACAGCAGAATGGTTTTGAAGTTTTTGTGTCCTAGGCTACACTCCATTAACCGCTGGAATATTCCCGGGGTGTTGCAGAGCCCGAATGTCATGCAGTTGAACTCGCAGAGACCCACTGGTGTCGTAAACGTGGTCTTCTCTCTGTTCGCCTCTGCCACGGGAACCTGCCAATACGCACTGGTGAGATCTAAAGTGGAGAAATAGCGGATCTCAGTGCAGCAAATGATTCCTCAATTCTGGGTACTGGGTAGGCGTCCTTATGTGTAATGCAGTTAATCTGCCTATAATCAACACACATCCTCATTGTACTATCTTTCTTTCTAACGAGGACTAATGGAGCTGCCCAGGGACTACAACTATCTCTGATCACCCCAGCCTCCTTCATCTCCCGTAACATTCCCTTGGCACATTGATAGTGAGCTGGGGGTACAGGCCGGTACCTCTCTTTAATGGGCGGATGATCTTGTGTGGGGGTATGATGTTGGACTCCTTTTACCTGCCCAAAATCTAGTGGGTGTTTTCTAAAGAATCGCATATATTCTTGGACCACCCAGTACACCCCATGCTTTTGGTGCGAAGGGGTGTAGTCAGTGCCTACTTGTAGCTTCTGACACCAATCCTCCATCTGCCCCTTGGAGCCATTGTCCTCCATCTGTTCGAGCGGAGGCAAGGGTTCCACTGCCTTTATTGCATTGTTACTGACAGTGAACAGCTTAGCAAGGGTGGCATACTGGGGTAAATGTACCTTTTTCTCCCCACAATTCAGGATGCGTATCGGTACTCTCCCCTTGCGGATATCGACTACCCCCCTGGCCATCAAGATGGTGGGCCTACTATCAGAGTACACGGGTTCTACCAGGGCCTGATAATCTTGACCCCTGAGACCTATTGCTGCCCAGCACCATATTAACATTTCACTCCTAGGGGGTATTGCATGGGGAGAGGATCACTCACTCTGACACTGTCGACTTCTCCACCAGACATCTCTACCTGTTGTCTCTGCATCAGGGCTTTGATCTCCTTCTTTAGAACTCGCTGCTGACTAGAACTGGCAGTCTCTGTGACCTGTTGCAACAAAACAGTAATTTCCCCAAGACAATTTTTTTATCACATTGGTGCCTAAGGTTATTATAGGATGACTTTCTCGGTGATCAATATCTACAATAATCAACCCTTGTGATGGCAATTCTACTCGGCCAACTTTTATGGTCACCTCTTTATACCCCACCTGAGGCAAGGGCTGGCCATTGCTGGCAAAGATGTTAAAGTGTTCATCTGGACTGCGGGTAATGTCTGAATCAGCACAGTACCGTTTAAAAAGAATATGTGGCATTGTTGTCACCTGGGAACCGGTGTCCAGTAACTAGTTCACTGGGATGCCATCAAGCACGACAGGCAGGACCAATCATCCTCCCACGTACTTGTCTCGCCAGCTTTGTGGTCCTGGTCATCTTACTCTTGGGGGTTGACCCTCTGCCCCAGGGGTTGCTCGTTTAAATTGTAGAATCTTGCAATGTTCCCCGCCTTTTGACATCGGCGGCAGTTGGGTTGTCCGTTCTGGTCATAGCGTTCGCTGTCTCTCCCTCTGGTCGGTGGAATTCTTCTCTGCCGTCGCCACGGGACATCATCTGGACTGGAAGCCAGCTGGATCCTTTCCTTTGGAGACACTTGCATGGCCTGCACAATTTTGGTTAGTATTGAATACAAATACATGGGCCATGCACACGGTGAACAAGTCTGTAGGACAGTGTTCACACCACCAAAAGACTGAAAAACACATGGACACAGTAGAACAAACATATAAAAATACTCTGTTGTAAAAAAGTGATAGTAAACAGCAAGCGCTAGTAAAAAGGTGATAAAAAAACAGGGTATTTGGATGACATGTTTTTTGCAAAAAATGTATACTACGTCGCTCTACCAACGTCAATGTAACCCACTCTACCAACGTCAAGGTAACCCACATCAGAGCAGTCCCTATCTGATGTATTTAACCCCTTTACAGCCCATGACGTACTAATACGCGTCTGTGTCCTGGGCTTTAAGAACCTGACCCGTATTAGTACGTCATGACGATCGCGCGCGCACACAGGCTGTGCGGGCGCGATCGCCGCCGGGTGTCAGCTGATTGTCACAGCTGACACCCGGCACATTAACCCCCAAAATGCTGCGATCGAAGTTGATCGCAGCATTGCGGTGGCAAGGGGAGGTGATCGCAATACTCACCTCCTCTTCCGGCCTCCAGCGCTGTCTGCCGGGGCTTCCCGGGTGTTGCCATGACGACCCGATGTCGTCATGGCAACATCCGGGTCACCAGGAACATTGTTTGGTCATGCGCAGTGCACGACCAAACAATCTTCTCATTGTCCAGCGCTGACTGCCTGCATGGCACAGGGATGGTGCTCCATCCCTATGCTATGCAGGCGATCAGAATAAAAAAAGTGAAAGTCCCACAGTGGGACAAAGTAAAAAAGTGTAAAAACTGTCAGAAAGTGAAAAAAAAACTAAAAAAAAAAAATTGTAAAAATATTAAAAAAAAATAAATAAATAATAATCCACCAAAGATAAAAATATAATGTACCCATCAATAAATATTATTATGAAAAAAAGCAAAAAAACAATAAAAGTACACATATTTGGTATTGCCGCGTCCGGAACGACCTGACCTATAAAATTTTCCCACTAGTTAACCCCTTCAGTGAACACGGTAAAAAAAAAACAAAAAAAACGAAGCAATAAACAATGCTTTATCATCATACTGCCAAACAAAAAATGGAATAACACGCAATCAAAAAGACGAATATAAATAAAAATGGTACCGCTGAAAACGTCATCTTGTCCCGCAAAAAACAAGCTGCCATACAGCTCCATCATCCGAAAAATCAAAAAGTTATAGCTCTCAGAATAAAGCGATGCAAAAAATAATTTTTTCTATAAAATATCTTTTATTGTGTGAAAGCGCCAAAACATAGAAAAACTATATAAATGTGGTACCGCTGTAAACGTACTGACCCAAAGAATAAAGCTGCCTTATCAATTTTACCACACGTGGAACAGAATAAAAAAAAAAACAAAAAACAATTCCTGAATTGGTGGCTTTTATTTATTTTGCCTCCCAAACATCGGAATAGAAAGCGATTAAAAAATGTCAAGTGCCTGAAAATGGCACCAATAAAAACGTCAACTCATCCCGCAAAAAACAAGCCATCACATGACTCTGTCTGCCACAATATCGAAAAATTATAGCTCTCAAAAAATGGCGATGCAAAAACTAGATTTTACAAAAAATGCGTCTTTTAGTGTGTGACAGCTGCCAATCATAAAAATCCGATATCATTCTGGTACCTCTGTAATCGCACCGACCCGAAGAATAAAGTTGTCTAATCACTTATACCGCATGAGGAACGGCGTAAAAAATAAACTCTCAGGTTAGGGTGGTGCTAGGGTTAGGGTTGTGCTAGGGTTAGGGTTGTGCTAGGGTTAGGGTTGGGCTAGGGTTAGGGCTGGGGTTGGGGTTAGGGTTGGGGTTAGGGTTGTGATGGGGTTGGGATTTTTTTCAAAAGTAAGAAAAAAAATGACGATATGGCGACTAGTGTTGAGCGCAAGTGCTCGCTACTTGAGTTTGCATCGGGTGCTCTGGTATGCATTGAGTATCGTGGGTATTTGAGTGACATGCTCGAGTCTCCACACCATATGCTTCACGGCCCAAAAAACGTTGCGGGGATTGCCTGCCATACACGAGCGAACCCCGCATGTTTTTTTTGGGGTGTCTAATAACCGTGAAACATGCGGGGCAGGGACTCGAGCATGTCACTCGAGCACACGCAGTACATCGTGCATACCTGAGTACCTGATGCAAACTCAAGTAGCGAGCACTTGCGCTCAAGACTAATGACAACTTATTCAATATGATGACCTAATGTTATCAAATTCTGTGTCGTACCTCTGGGTTCAAAATGTTCACTATACCCCTTGATAAAATCCTTGAGGGGTCTAGTTTCCAAAATGGGGTCACTTGTGGGGGGGTTTTCACTGTTTAGGCACACAGGAGCTCTCCAAACGCGACATGGTGTCCGCTAACAAATTGAATGGAAAATCGTCTCAAATTGTTAGCGGACACCATGTTGTGTTTGGAGAGCCCCTGTGTGCCTAAACATTGGAGCTCCCCCACAAGTGACCCCATTTTGGAAACTAGACCCCCCCAAGGCACCTATCTAGATGCATAGTGAGCACTTGAAATCCCCAGGTGCTTCACAAATTAATCCATAAAAATAAAAAAGTGGAAATAAAAAACTTTTTCATTTTTAAGAATCAATTTGTGAAGCACCTGGGGGTTCCAAGTGCTCACTATGCATCTAGATAGGTGCCTTGGGGGGTCTAGTTTCCAAAATGGGGTCACTTGTGGGGGAACTACAATGTTTAGACACACAGGGGCTCTCCAAACGCGACATGGTTCCATTTGTTAGCGGACACCATGTCGCGTTTGGAGAGCCCCTGTGTGCCTAAACATTAGAGCTCCCCCACAAGTGACCCCATTTTAGAAACTAGACCCCCCAAGGCACCTATCTAGATGCATAGTGAGCACTTGGAACCCCCAGGTGCTTCACAAATTAATCCGTAAAAATAAAAAAGTGGGTTTTTTTTCACTTTTTCATTTTTGCTAATCAATTTGTGAACCACCTGGGGGTTCCAAGGGCTCACTATGAATCTAGATAGGTGCCTTGGGGGTTCTAGTTTGTAGAATGGGGTCACTTGTGGGGGAGCTCCAATGTTTAGGCACACAGGGGGTCTCCAAGCGCAACATGGTGTCCGCTAACAATTTGAGCCGATTTTCCATTCAATTTGTTAGAGGGCACCATGTCGCGTTTGGAGAGCCCTTGTGTGCCTAAACATTGGAGCTCCCCCACAAGTGACCCCATTTTGGAAACTAGACCCCCAAAGGCACCTATCTAGATGCATAGTGAGCACTTGGAACCCCCAGGTGCTTCACAAATTGATTCGTAAAAATGAAAAAGTGGAAAAAAAAATACTTTTTCATTTTTACAGATTAATTTGTGAAGCACCTGGGGGTTCAAAATGCTCACCACCCATCTAGATAATTTCCCAGGGGGGTCTAGTTTCCAAAATGGGGTCACTTGTGTGGGGTTTCCACTGTTTAGGCACATCAGGGGCTCTCCAAAAGCAACATGGCGTCTGCTAATTATTCAAGCAAATTTTACAATCGAAAATTCAAATGGCGCTCCTTCCCTTCCGAGCCCTGCCGTGCGCCCAAACAGTGTTTTTTCCCAACATATGGGGTATCTGCGTGCCCAGGGATAATAGCCCAACAAATTTTGGGGTCCATTTTTTCCTGTTACCCCTGCAAAAATAAAAAAAATTGGGTCTAAATTAACATTTTTGTGAAAAAAGTTAAATGTTCATTTTTTTCTTCCACATTCCAAAAATTCCTGTGAAGCACCTGAAGGGTTAATAAAGTTCTTGAATGTGGTTTTGAGCACCTTGAGGGGTGCGGTTTTTAGAATGGTGTCACTTTTGGGTATTTTCTGTCATAAAGACCTCTCAAAGTGACGTCAAAATGTAGAAAAATGGTTTTGTAAATTTTGTTGGAAAAATGAGAAATCGCTGGTCAACATCTAACCCTTATAGCTCCATAGCAAAAAAAAATTTTGGTTCCAAAATTGTGCTGATGTAAAGTAAACATGTGGGAAATGTTATTTATTAAATATTTTGTGTGACATATCTCTCTGATTTAAGGGCATTAAAATTCAAATTTTAAAAATTGCAAAATTTTTGCTAAATTTCCGTTTTTTTCACAAATAAACGCAAGTGATATCGAAGAAATTTTACCACAATCATGAAGTACAATATGTCACGAAAAAACAAACTCAGAATCAGGGGGATCCGTTTAAGCGTTACAGAGTAATTACCTCATAAAGTGACAGTGGTCAGAATTGTAAAAATTGGCCTGGTCATTAGCACGCAAACCACCTTGGGTTGTAAAGGGGTTAAAAACTGATCATGTGTATAGTACCTATATGAGCAGATCTAACAGGTAATGTCCATGTGGACACGCTGCAGAGAACGGTATTTATTTGCATGGCCCACAAAGGAGGGGTGGAGTCCTCCCTAATCTTGCAAAAGCAAGAAACAAATTGAATACAAACACATGGGCCATGCACACAGTGAACAAGTCTGTAGGACAGTGTTCACACCACCAAAAGACTGAAAAACACAAGGACACAGTAGAACAAATGTATAAAAATACTCTGTTGTAAAAAAGAGGCCCTGACGAAGGCGCTTGCCGAAACGCGCGTCGGGGTGGACACATGCCCGGGATTGGGACACCTGGCCACTCACTGTAAGTGCTTTTCAGCTTAGTATTTGCCAACTATGAGGCCTAACTGATATATGCCAGCTGTATGGTCCAGCATATAAACGGTACTCTAAAAGCACAGCTTTTTTCTAAAAACTTAACCTACAACAATGATTCTCTGATCGCCATTTTCTTCCTCCCTCTGTATGGGGTTGGCTGATCCTGCATCTTGTGGGAATGTCAGACTACATTTATAAATCTTTGCACATTATGTGATTATGTGATATACAATCATGTGATATACAATTTGCAGGTTTGCACACCATTGGAGAGTGAGTGAGATTTATAGTGTAAATATCGCACATATAATATACTTTGGGAGAGTGAGCAATATAGTATATGCACTTGCACTTTATATGTTTAATATACATATTTTTTTCATCTCCCTCATTCCTTATATGTTTCTATGTGGCGATCATGTGTATAAATATTTAATATTTATTTATTTATTATTTTCTACCTATGGACCAGTAATTCTAAACTACTAATTTGCTACTCCCAACATGAATTTTTCTACATATAACCCGGATATGCACCCCTGTTTTTTAAATGTTTTTTTTTTAAATATTTTTATTTTGTCATTGGTTGCTATCTATTTGTCTGTCACCTGTAATCAATAAATAAATAATAATTTTCACTGCAATTGACGTTTGGGACTTTCATGGTCGGGTTTTTTCCTTATCTTTTTCTCTGGTTTACTAGCAGGGCGCAACCATGGCCAACGACCAGCAAGAAGCCGGAGCACCAGTTAACGCTCCCGATGTTCAACTCGTGCCCGGCGCTGCTCAGGCCAGAGCAGCCGCCCCACCCGCAGGGGTCGTGACTCCATTGATACCCATGGCCCTGCCGTATATCCCCAGAGCGAAATGGCTTCCCCAGTATGACGGCAAACTAGACACCCTGTTTGGATTCAAGAGGAAAATAAGCGGTGTATTGGACATATACTCAATGACTGGTAAACAGAGAGCCGCTGTTGTGCTGGGACAATTGACTGGTGCCGCAGAGCGGGAAGTTGAAACCTGGCCAGCCGCAGACCAGGAATCAGTATCCACTATATTTAAGAGACTGCAAACTGTCTTTGAAAACCGCACTGAGACAGATCTTCGGATGAGGTTCTACCACTGTACCCAGAAACCTGAGGACAGTATCCGGGACTATGCCTGGCGTTTACATGAGGCACTGCGGGCCCTGAAATAGGTTAGTCCGGCCAGCATACATGATGAGAACAAAATGCTGACAGAACAATTCATGCGGGGGTTGAGGTCCCAGGAGGAGAGCAGTACTGTACGGTGGTGGGCCTTAGATCATCCAAATGCCCCCTTTGACACTCTGAAGGACATGGCTATTAAGGGCCTTCAGCCCCTGGAAACATCAGATACTGCTATCCAGCGTTACCAGGGTGGGGTCACCCCAATGGCCACAGTACTCACTGCCCCTTCATTGGCTGCTGAGACAAAAGTGCAAACAGCGCCCCCTAGTGAGCTGGACAGCCTGCGCTCTGAAGTGAGTCAGCTAGGTAAAACCCTGACCACTGTCCTGAGCGCCCTGCAGCTACAGACGGAGCCCGAGCAGGATGGAAGGATCCTACTCGCCGACAGTCCTGAGGATGTCCCCTGGATGAGGAGAAGAAGGAGGACAATGCCACCCCATGGGAGGACCAACGACCAAAGTCTCCCCCTTCCGGAGAACTCATCTGCTACCATTGCCACAAGACAGGCCACACCGCGCGGATCTGTCCTTTAAACGGGCAAACCCTGGGGCCAAGGGCCGACACCCAGGAGTAGATCAACCAGGCCCATCAGGCTGGTACGACCGGTTTGTAGGATGAAGGCCTTTCCTGTCCATCGTGCTGGATGGCATAGCAACACCTGCACTGCTGGACACCGGCTCACAGGTAACCATCATACCTGATGTCCTCTACAAAAGGCACTGGTCCATAGATGAACTCCACCCGCCAGCCCCAAATCTCTCTGTGTATGCCTCCATTGGCCTTCCTCTTAACCTGGTAGGGGTTAAAGACGTGACAGTGAAGGTGGGGAGAGTGGAACTAAAGGACCAAGGACTGATTGTCATAGAATCTAACCCTGGTGATACAAATCCATATATGATACTTGGTACAATGTTGTTGGTAACTGTTTGGGAGAAGTGTTGTTTTTACTCCAACAGATTGCTGACACTGCCAAACCAGGGCAGAGGAAGGTGCTCCAGAAGGAAATTCGCGCCCTCTTGTACCAGCAACAGGTAAAGCTAACAGGTGGTCGAGATTGGTAATGTACGGGTGACAGACCCGATACCCATTGTGATTTCCCCAATGAGTGAAATGCTGATTTGGTGTAGGGCAGCAATAGGTCTCAAGGTACAGAACTACCAGGCGATAGCAGAGCCCATCAACTCAGAGCACAGACCTACACTCCTAACTGCTAGAGGGGTAGTTGATGTACGCAGTGGAAGGGTACCCGTACGCCTCCTAAATTGTGGGGAGGAGGAAGTTAAATTGCCACGATATGCCACTGTTGCCAGACTGTATGCTGTGAATAATGATGCCATACACACAGTGGAATCCTTGACCCCACCGGATACAGTGGAGGACAATGACTCCAAAGCTCAGCTGGAGGAATGGTGTCAACAGCTCCATGTTGGGACTGACGCCACTCCTGCCTATCAGAAACACGGTGTTTACAGAGTGGTTCAGGAATACGAGCAGGTGTTTAATAAACACCCACTTGATTTTGGAAGGGTTAAAGGGGTACAACACCACATACCCACCGGTAACCATCCACCCATTAGGAGCGTTACAGACCCATACCACCAGCACATTACCAAAAAGCCAAAGAAATGTTGCATGACATGAAAAAGGCAGGGGTAGTAAGGGATAGCTGTAGCCCTTGGGCAGCCCCCCTGGTCCTGGTCAGAAAGAAGGACGGTAGCATGAGGATGTGTGTAGATTACAGCAAATTAATTGGATAACACATAAAGATGCATACCCTTTGCCCCATATAGAGGAATCCGTGGCTGCACTAAAATCTGCCAATTATTTCTCTATATTGGATCTCACTAGCGGGTACTGGCAAGTCTCTGTTGCTGAAAAAGACCGGGAGAAGACAGCCTTCACCACCCCGATGGGATTATGCGAATTCAACAGCATGCCATTTGGACTCTGCAACGCACCCGGAACGTTCCAGAGGTTGATGGAGTGTTGCTTGGGACACCGGAAATTTGAGACAGTGCTGCTATACCTGGATGTACTCGAGGACGTGTGAAGACCATCTAAAGCAACTGGCGGAGGTATTTGAGGCATTGTCCCAGTATGGGATGAAACTAAAACCTTCCAAGTGCCACCTGCTCAAACAGAAGGTTCAGTACCTGGGAGAGGTGGTCAGCTCAGAGGGAGTAGCACCAGACCTGGAGAAGGTCACTGCCATCCCGAAGTGGCCTGAACCAAGGAACATCAAAGAAGTACGTCAATTTCTGGGACTGGTCGGTTACTACAGGAGGTTCATTAAGGGCTACATCAAAAAGGCAGCACCTTTACAATATCTCCTAGTAGGACAGTCCAAAGAGGTTCTTTGCCCCAGTGGGGCAAAGAACAGACTGAGTCCTTTGCATTGATGAAGGAAGCCCTGACCGGTGAGGAAATCCTGGCTTACCCCGACTACAGCCAACCTTTCCTGTTATACACAGATGCCAGCAACGAGGGACTGGGAGCTGTGTTGTCCCAGAAGCAAAACGGCAGAGAAAAGGTAATTGCCTATGCCAGTAGGAAGCTTCGCCCTACTGAGAGGAACCCGGAGAATTACAGTTCCTTTAAGCTGGAGTTCCTGGCCTTGGTCTGGGCTATCACTGAAAGATTCAAACATTACCTAGCCTCAACTAAATTTACAGCCTTTACCAACAATAACCCCTTGACACACCTGGAGACAGCCAGGTTGGGAGCCGTGGAACAGCGTTGCGTGTCCAGATTGTCTAATTACCAGTTCACAATCAAGTACCGGGCAGGTCACAAGAACACCAATGCTGATGTCCTGTCAAGAATGCCCCATCAGTCGGACACCGAGGATGAAGTGGATGACCTAGAAGAAATTGAATTACCTGCTTTCCACAGAAATGGAATGGTTCACGAGCAACACACCTCCAGAAGACGTCATGGTAAGACGCTAAATCCTTTACCTCATCACAGTTGGAAGGAGACCCAGGACAGTGACCCAGTTGTCAGCCTCATCAAAGGACTGATAACCCAGGAAGGTTCTCACCTGGCGAAAGGATGCTCCTCCACAAGCCAAGCACCTGTGGAATGAGAGAAGCCGGCTGTTCATCTACAGAGAAAAGCTGTGCAGAAGGTATGTCAACCCCAGAACCCATGAAATGGTGTGGCAGATTGTTGTACCCAGGACGGATATCCAGATGGTGCTAGAGGCCTACCACGACCAAGCAGGTCACTTTGGCTGGAAGAAGCTGGAAACCCTGCTGAAGGACCGATTCTATTGGGTTGGAATGCGGAGTTCCATAGAAAGGTGGTGCCGGAATTGTGGGCCCTGTAGCCTCAGAAGGAAAGACTACGGCAGCCAGAAAGCACCCTTGCAGTCCATCAAAACAACCCAACCCCTGGATATTGTCGCTCTGCATCACGTCAAACTGTCGCCCAGCAGATCAGGCTATTCCTATGCCCTGACCATGGTGGATCACTATTCTCGGTTCCTGGTGGTAGCCCCTGTCAAGGATCTGACAGCAGAAACTGCAGCAAGAACATTCCAAGCCTACTTCTGCAGACCCCATGGATATCCGGACAAGGTGCTAACAGATCAAGGAATTCTGTCACCTGTATGGATGCAAGAAGATCCGGACTACGCCATATCATCCGCAAACCAACGGTATGTGCGAGAAAATGAATAACATTGTTATAGACCTGCTAAAAACCCTACCTTTGGAAGAGAGGAACCAGTGGCCAGACAAGGTACCTGACCTAGTGGACCTGTATAACCACATACCTGTAAGTTCTACTAATTGTACCCCAGCATACCTCATGAGAGCAAGACCTGGAAAATTGCCCATGGACCTGGAGCTCGGAGTGGTAGAACCTGCTGCAGATACGTCCACTGAAGATTGGGACACAAGTCGGCTAGAGCAGTACAGGAAAGTACAGGCCTGTGTTGAAGATAGTCTAAACAAGGTGAGGGAAAGACAAGAAGATCAGTATATCAAGAACGCACCAGCAGAACCCTTGGCACCCGGAGAGATAGTGCTAAAGCGGAAAAGAAGAGGTCACAAGCTCGATGACCAGTGGGAAAGAGAGCCCTACACAGTGTTAAATTCCAAATTCGACAACACCAAAACTTGCCTGATCAGCAAGGATGGAGGTAAGACAACCGCAACAGTCTCAAGAGACCACTTGAAATTGTGCCCTGGTTTACTGAAGACACCGGAGAAAGAAGCACCTCTTGTAATACCGGAGAAACCCAAGGAAGATGTATTTCATACAGTTCTAGGAGACTTCCCTGCGGACATGCCTCAACTTGATGGAGCAGTTATTATACCAGTAATACAATTCTGTCAACCACCGGAAGAGCCTCCACCACAAGAAGAACCTGTGAGCGCCCTAGAAGAACCTGCTCAGGAACAGGAAGAGTCCCCAGTAAGAGGAGGATCACCCGTTGAAGCAGAGCCGGAGGGCCCAGTAAACAGTGTATTTGCCAGTCCCATAGAGAGATTGAGGTAGTTTTATAATCTACCCGCATGTAGATCTGATAGGTTAACAGAGAGTGCATGCACAGACACCACAACGAGGTGCCGAAGCAAAAAATACTACGAATATATGGCCAATATATTGGAAAAATAGAAAATCACTTTATTAGGGAAAACTTTTTTTAAAAGATCATTATAGTCATACAAGACTACGGTGGCACAATATATGTCAAAAAGAAATTACACATAGATAGTTAAAACATAATTAAGAACAAACACCAGGTGTCGCCACAGGGTGCAGATATCACATCCATTGTATATCATTTATATCAATTACATTTGTGTCACACAAGGGGACCATGTGAGGATTGCATGTATATGCATATATATGGGGGCTGGAAGGAGGTATCATAACACGGTATACATGGCCACAGATTGAGCCTCACACATAAACCTAAACCAAAAATCCACCTGCCATAGATGTAAATAGCCCATAGAAGACATATCAAAAAAAGAAGAAAAGAAACATGATTCACCTTGTTTGAATGTAGAGGCTGCACGCTGTGTGGCTCCCCGACACGCATTTCGGCGCTCCTGCATTAATCAAGGGGATGACTGTGACTGGGAATGGGCAGTGCTTAAATACCCCCACTGCAATTAGTAATTAGATAGCATAAACCTGTCTAGGGGGTCGGAACTATGAAGTCATGTGACCCTGCTCCGTGGCGTCTAACTCCCTCGGTGTCCCTGGGCAGCTTTGCTGCTGCGACGCTGATGTCGTCCGTTGCCGGGTCGCAGGGACGCATCCTGCGTCACTTCCGGGTCGCGGTGCATTGTGGGTAGCGTCGGGCACTACCATAGTAACGGTCATGTGACCATGCGCTTCCATGGTGATGGTCACATGACTTCATAGTTCCGGCCCCCTAGACAGGTTTATGCTATCTAATTACTAATTGCAGTGGGGGTATTTAAGCACTGCACATTCCCAGTCACAGCCATCCCCTTGATAAAGGCAGGAGCGCCGAAACGCGCGTCGGGGAGCCACACAGTGTGCAGCCTCTACATTCAAACAAGGTGAATCATGTTTCTTTTCTTCTTTTTTTGATATGTCTTCTATGGGCTATTTACATCTATGGCAGGTGGATTTTTGGTTTAGGTTTATGTGTGAGGCTCAATCTGTGGCCATGTATACCGTGTTATGATACCTCCTTCCAGCCCCCATATATATGCATATACATGCAATCCTCACATGGTCCCCTTGTGTGACACAAATGTAATTGATATAAATGATATACAATGGATGTGATATCTGCACCCTGTGGCGACACCTGGTGTTTGTTCTTAATTATGTTTTAACTATCTATGTGTAATTTCTTTTTGACATATGCTGTGCCACCGTAGTCTTGTATGACTATAATGATTTTTTAAAAAAAGTTTTCCCTAATAAAGTGATTTTCTATTTTTCCAATATATTGGCCATATATTCGTAGTATTTTTTGCTTCGGCACCTCGCTGTATATGTTCCTTATACGAATGGCCCGAGATATACGGTTCTAAGAGTAGGTTGTAATATGGAGATTATTCAGATATTTATGATATATATACAAAGCAACCTTATACTCGGTTCTAATCTTCCTCTTGATGCACAGACACCAGTATCACCCCAGTGCTACGAAGGTCCACACGCAGCACACAAGGCCAAGTCCCTGCCAGGTATAGGGAAGTAAATAGTTACCCAGTTGGGTTTTGCCTATTGTTATTTATTGTGTGAACTGAAAATAATGTGTTCATTTAGTTACCCGTAAGGGTATAAAGACTTGTAGGCTGAGGACTGCGAGCAGCCAAAAACGTTCCCTTGTAAATAGTTGCACTTACCAAAGTGCCCCCTTATTTATTTCATATTAAAAAGACCACAGAACAAAATCCCGTTTGGCGTGGCCGAAGACGTGGTCCAACACCTGGATCACTTATGCCCTGTAGCCACGCCCAGGGCCTACGTTGAGGGTTTTCAGGCGGGTCCCTCATGTTACTCTTGTTACACCTTCATCAGTGAAATGGACACCTGGTGACGGGACTTACTGTAACATTGTTATTATTATTGTTACCTGTTGTTACCTGTTTAAAATGCTTCAGTCCAGGAGTACTGAATTGTGCTAGGGGGGAATGTGGCACCCTGCTACCACAAGTACCACAGGACCCAAAAGGGTGCATGGACGGACTTCTCCACAAGAGGCCCTCACTACAAACAGACACCTCCACCCTTCCACCTCATACCACCAGAGGGAGCCCTGTTAGGGATATACAGTATGGACCAAAAGTTTGGACACATCTTCTCATTTAAAGATTTTTCTGTATTTTCTTGACTATGAAAATTGTACATTCACACTGAAGGCATCAAAACTATGAATTAACACATGTGGAATTATATACTTAACAAAAAAATGTGAAACAACTGAAAATATGTCTTATATTCTAGGTTCTTCAAAGTAGCCACCTTTTGCTTTGATGACTGCTTTGCACACTCTTGGCATTTTGGTACTGTATGCACTCCCACATATCTACAGGACCTCCGATATGTAACCCCACATATAGCCTGCACCACCCTATGTAAACCTACATAGCCTGCATCCCTGTTCCCTAATTACCTGTCACCAGTGTCTGCTGTTTCACTTGCAAGCTGTTTCAAGGCTTCGCCCATAAGTCACATGAACATGACGTCATCAAAGGTCCTTCACTTCTATCGCTTAACTTCCTCCGTTGGGCAGGGACTGATTGAGTGGGGAGCTGATCCCTGCTCTTCTGCCCCCCCAACAACCAATAAAGATGGTGGATTTCATACAAAGTCCAGTGGAGGTAAGAGGAAGGGGGAAGTTTAAAAAAAAACACATTTTTTAATCTTTTTTCATGGTGGCGCCACCCCCCCCAACCTGCCGCCCTTGGCACCCGCCCTCATGTGCCGAATGGCAAATACGGCCCCACATACACACTACACTGACTACGGTATGCTGCCACATTTAGCTTTTCAGAAGTCTACAAAGCAATTCATGTTCAGTCCTTTTTGGGAAGGGGGAATAATGTTGTTAAAGAAAAACAGAAAAATAAATAAAAATAAATAAACACATGCAACTGTGACTTTTTG
This sequence comes from Phyllobates terribilis, assembly GCF_046119375.1. Lineage (NCBI taxonomy): Eukaryota > Metazoa > Chordata > Amphibia > Anura > Dendrobatidae > Phyllobates > Phyllobates terribilis. Next base: position 40,578,768 of record NW_027362761.1, on the reverse strand, counting down.
CACACCTGTTTTAATAGTCAGATTTGACACCCATACACGCCAAACCAATACTGTGGCCTGTTGCCGTTGCTGGCTCCTTGGACATGTACCTACCTACCTAACATTTCTTGAAGGAAATAATTGTGTTAAAATAATTTCACTTTTTTTTTTAAAAGAAAAAAAGACAAGACATATAATTGTGAATGTTTTTTTTTCTTTGCACACCTATTTTAGTAGTCAAATTTCACACCCATACAGTCACATCATTATTGCAGCCTATAACAGCATGTGACTTTTTAGACATCTACCTAGCATTTCTTGTTCAGTCCTTTTTGGGAAAGGGGGAGTAACTGTGTTTAAAAAAAATAGCCAAATATTTTTTTTAAAAATCCAGATATTTAACTGTGACTGTTTTTTTGCACGTAGCAATCACTACACCTGGGAAAAGATTTTGGGTACACTGTTTTGCATAGCCTTAATCAGCTCATTACCAGCTCCCTGTTCCCCATGTATTGTCTCTGAATGTGTTTCAGATTGAACCATATATATTTGTAACGATGGGGCCTATCTGATTCATGATGTCTGTTGTTTGGACAGAATTTATTACGTAACAAGTTCTCTTTTAAGGACACAGCAAGTTTTAAGATTTTATCCTTAAAGGGGATGTCCAGGGTATTAGGATAGGTAATCAATATTAGATTTGTGGGTAACCATCACCTTGCATCCCCACTGATAGGTAGTAATTGGTGATGAGTGAGCATACTCGCAAGTACTCGGTACTCGCCAGAGCATCTCAATGCTCGAGATGATCGGAGCTCGCCGAGTACTTGCGAGATGCTCGGGCGGATGCTCGGGTCCCCTCTCTTCATGTTTGGTGCTCTTTACAGAGCCAATGAACATGCAGGGATTGCCTGCCAGTCACTGTAATGCTGCAGCCATGTTGGTTGTGGCATTACAGTGATTGGCTGGCCGCACAGCGTCATCAGGCCTATATCAAACCTGGCGCCGCTGTGCTCGTCAGTCTACTCCTCAATCAGGCAGTGTAGGGAGAGGTGTTGCTGAACTAGGGAGAGATTTGGCTGTGTATTAGGTAGTGTAGGGAGAAAACAAGTACATTACACATATCCATCTCAACAAACAGTCCTTCTGAAGACTAATCCATCTGCAGAGATATCAGGCAGGCAGTGTACAGGGTGGGCCATTTATATGGATACACCTAAATTAAATGGGAATGGTTGGTGATATCAACTTCCTGTTTGTGGCATTAGTATATGGGACCATGGTGGCCATTTTGAAGTCGGCCATTTTGGCTCCAACTTTATTTTTTTCAATGGCAAAAGGGTCATGTGACACATCACACTTATTGAGAATTTCATAAGAAAAACAATGGTGTGCTTAGTTTTAACGTAACTTTATTCTTTCATGAGTTTTTTACAAGTTTATGACCACCTATAAAATGTGTTCAAAGTGCTGTATTAGATTGTCAATGCAACTGTCTTCTTCCACTCTTGACACACTGATAGCAACACCGCAGAAGAAATGATAGCACAGGCTTCCAGTATCCGTTGTTTCAGATGCTGCACATCTCGTATCTTGATGGTATGGTGTGGTATATGGGGTACAAAGATAGTGGGGCCATTCTTCACCAATGAAAACCTCAATGCCACTGAATATCTGAAATTGCTCTAAGGGGGTCAAATCGGGAGACCTTGGTGGCCATTCAACTGGCCCACGACGACCAATCCACTTTCCAGGAAACTGTTCATGTAGGAATGCTCGGATCTGACACCCATAATGTGGTGGTGCACCATCTTGTTGGAAAAACTCAGGGAATGTGCCATCTTCAGTGCATAAAGAGGGCAACACATCATCATGTAGCAATTTCAGATATCCAGTGGCATTGAGGTTTCCATTGATGTATCCATATAAATGGCCCACTCTGTATATAGGCAGGCAGGCAGTGTATATAGCAGACTGCAGTGTATATAGCACAAGAGGCTCCATTCCAGTTCTGCCTTCTGCTGCTGTTAGCTATTTCTAGACAAAGGCCCAGGTCTCAGGGGTCGGGAAAAAATTTTTGGGGATCTTAATCCTCATTATTTGCTTAAAAAGCAATCCAGAGAACACCGTTTTTCTACGCCATTTGCTTGCTGGCAATGCAGAATACTGCCGGGTCCTTTCCATATTACAGCGCTAAAAATCCAGCTATTTAAAACTGTGGTTTGTCCGTTCACACGGATCACATATAATTGCGCTGAAAATACTGCCATTTTTGGCCTCCATTCAAATTTTGTTTCAGTGTGTCAGCAAAGTTTTTGACACCGGTTTGCTGTTCAAAATAGTTACCTACAGGCCAGGTATTTAGATCTGTGGTTTCTCCGTCACACGGATCACATAAAATTGTGCTGAAAATACTGCCATTTTTGGCCTCCATTCAAATTTTTTTTCAGTGTGTCAGCAAAGTTTTTGCCACCAGTTTGCTCTTCAAAATAGTTACCTACAGGCCAGATATTTAAAACTGTGGTTTCTCCATCACACGGATCACATAAAATTGTGCTGAAAATTCTGCCATTTCTGGCCTCCATTCTAATTTTTTTTCAGTGTGTCAGCAAAGTTTTCGACACTGGTTTGCTGTTCAAAATAGTTACCTACAGGACAGTTATTTAAAACTGTGGTTTCTCCATCACACGGATTACATATAACTTCACTCCAAATTCAGCCATTTGTAGTGAGTAGTGTTGAGCGAGCATGCTCGACACTGCTCGGTACTCGCCCGAGCATCTCACTACTCGGGATGTTCGGCGAGCACTGAGCATTTACGGGTTACTCGGGCGGGAGCTCGGGTCTCCGCCCTGCACGTTTGGCGCTCTTTACAGAGCCAATGAACATGCACGGATTGCCAGCCAGTCACTGTAATGCTGCAGCCATGTTGTTTGTGGGCATTACAGTGATTGGCTGGCCGCAATCACTATTTAAAACCGGGCGCCGCCATCTTGGACACAGTCGCTCCGGATCAGACAGTGTAGGGTCAGTGCTGTTGAGCTAGGGAGAGATTTATACTGCAAAATAGTTAGTGTAGGGTCTCTAAAACCTGCCAAATCAAACAAACAGTCCTTCTCAGGACTAATATCTATCCGAGATATCAGGCAGGCAGGCAGGTAGGCTGTATAGGAGACGCAGTGGTTATACCAACAAACACTGCATTACAGTCCTGTGTGCTCCTGCTGGTCAAATTTCTAGACTTAGCCCCAGGTCTCAGGGGCTAGGAAAAATCCTTTTTTTCATCTAAATCCTGTTTTGTTTTGTTTTTCCTCAGTCAGACTGTACAAATACCCGTCTTATTAACCTTTTGGTGTCCCCCCTTCCCCCAAAAAAGAATTGAGTGTGTCTGTAAGTGTTCAGACACAAATATATCTGTTTAAAAGAGTCTGGTGTAGGCCAGAGAACTAGAACTGTGTTTTTCCTCTTCCACAGTTCAAATCTGGGTGTTATCAACCTGCTTGCCTTTATTCCATAAAAAAAACTGTTTGAGTGTGTCGCTGACTGTTCAGACACCAATATATCTATTTTAACAAGTCTGGTATACACCAGGAAATTATAACTGTGGTTTTGCAGTTCCACGGTTCAAATCTCTGTATTATCCACTTTTTTGTCTTTTTTGCATAAAAAAAAACATTTTCAGTGTCTCGCTGACTGTTCAGACACCAATATATCTGATCAAAAGAGTCTGGTGTAGGCCAGAGAACTAGAACTGTGGTTTTCCTCTTCCACGGTTCAAATCTCCTTTTTATTACCCTTTTGCCATTGATAGTGCGAGTGTAAGCTATTTTACTTCATTTACAATGGGCAAGGCGTGTGGCAAGGGACGTGGAACTGGACGTTCTGGTGATGGTGCGTGCAGAGGATGGGGCCATGGCCAAGGTGAAAATGTGCCACAACCAACAGCCACATCTCCTCGCTCCCAGTTCTTGACCGAATTACTAGGGAAGCACACAACAGCACCACTATTGCGAACTGATCAGTGTGAACAGGTTATTAATTGGATAGCAGATAATACTTCCAGTCACCTTGGCACCACCACTTCCGGTCTGTCTTCCACCCAGTCAAGTGTTAGTAGCAGTGAGTCTCGACTGCATACTCCTCCTCACCCTGATGCTTCTTCCTCCCACCATGCCGAGTGTCATCAGACAGCAACTGATCCCACAGTTGGACACTCTGAAGAGCTGTTCACTGGTCCATTTCAACATTTGTGCCCCTCGCCTGCTCCGCTTGAAGTGGTGGAAGAGGAGATCCCATGTAGCAATGCCCAAAAATTTGAACAGCCACGGCCACAGGAAGGCGACGCTGGCAATTTATCACAAGAGGTGGACGATGACAAGACACAATTGCCACAAAGTGAGGAGGAGGACCGTGGTGTGGAAGTGGAAGAGGAGGAGGTGGTGGATGATCTAGTAACTGACCCAACGTGGCAGGAGGACACGCAGAGCGAGGCCAGCAGCACACAGGGGGAGGGAGGCAGAGTACCCCAACAGGCAGGAAGAAGCAGTGTGGTGGCCGCAGACAGAAGGCGGGCAACTGTTCCCCGTAACACCAACACGAGGGACGTTGCCAGTACAACCGGTAGGTCTTCCAGAGTCTGGAATTTTTTTAAAGACTTTGCTGATAACCCCAAAAAGTCCATTTGTACCACCTGCCAGGCCAGCATCAGCAGGGGTAACAAAACTAGCAGCCTGACCACCACCAGCATGATCAGGCACATGTCAGCAAAGCACCCGACTTTGTGGGGCGAGCCCCAGGGTCCACGACCAGTGTCAGCGGGTGTCACCACTGTTTCTTCCGCTGTTGTGCATGTAAGAGAACCCCCTGTTGTGCGTGCAAGGCAATCCCGTGTCCATACTGCATGCAAAGATGCCCCCTCCTTTCAGTCTTCACTTGTTATGGCAGTTTCTCAAGAAACAGCATCAACGTCCACATCCACGTCCCACCGCAGCGTTCAATTGTCCATATCCCAGAGCTTTGAACGAAAGCGCAAATTCGCAGCCAACGCCCCACAGGCCACAGTCCTAAATTCGCACATTTCACGACTGCTTGCATTGGAAATGCTGCCTTTTAGGCTGGTGGAGACGGAATCCTTCCGCAACCTTATGGCGGTGGCCGTCCCTCGGTACTCGGTCCCCAGCCGACACTATTTTGCCCGGTGTGCCATCCCCGCACTACACAAGCACGTGTCCCAAAACATCTGCCGTGCCCTCAACAATGCAGTTACTGGGAGAGTCCTCCTGACAACGGACACGTGGACAAGTGCTTGTGGCCAGGGACTGTACATTTCCTTGACGGCACACTGGGTAAACATAGTGGAAGCCGGGACCCAGTCGGACCTTGGGACGGAACACATCCTCCCCACACCGAGGATTGCGGGCCCTATGTCAGTCAGAGTTGCCCCCACAGTGTACAGCTCCTGCGCATCATCCTCCTCCTCCTTCTCATGTTCAGCCTCCATCTCAGATATCACCACATCAGTTACAAGCTGGAAGCACTGCAGTACTGCCTCAGCCAACTGCTTGTGAGTTGTGGACAGCTGTGAAAGAGCAGGCAGATCTGTGGCTGAGACCGCTGAACCTACATCCAGGCATGGTCGTGTGTGACAATGGCCGTAACCTGGTGGCGGCTCTGAGGCGAGGCGAGATCACACACGTACCATGCCTGGCTCATGAGCTTAACCTCGTGGTTCAGCAGTTTCTTAAATCGTACCCCGAGTTGCCAGATCTGCTCGTCAAAGTACGCCGCCTGTCAGCTCATTTTTGGAAGTCGGCTACAGCTTCCGCCGCCCTTACTCTGTTGCAGCAGCGTTTGCAGCTTCCGGCACACTGACTGGTGTGTGATGTCTCCACACGTTGGAACTCTACCCTCCACATGTTGCAAAGGATTTGTGAGCAGAAGAGAGCAGTTGTGGAGTACCAGCTGCAACAAGGCCGTCGATATTCAGGTCAGACTCCACACATAAGACCTCAGGAGTGGACCTGGATGTCTGACATATGTACCATCCTGACAAACTTTGAGGAGTCCACCAAGATGGTGAGTGGCGATGATGCCATCATTAGCGTCAGCATCCCACTTGTCTGTCTTTTGCAACGCTCTCTGCAGAGAATTAAAGAGGAGGCATTGCAGCCAGAGTATGATGAGATGGATCAAGAAGCCATAGCAGGGGATTACACACAACCCAGCCTCATCTCATCCCAATGTGCACTGGGGGACAATGAGGGAGAGGAGGAGGAGGAGGAGGAAGAACATGAGCTGGAATCATGCGCTGTAGATGGTAGTACCTGTAGAATTGTCATACCATCGGTTCAGCGTGGGTGGCCTGAGGACAGGGGGGAGGAGGAGGAGGAGGAGGAGAGCATGGTCAATCGTCATCTTGGTGAGGACACGGAAGTCTTGCCCGTTACCAGTCTGGCACGCATGGCTGACTTTGTCAAACATTGTCAAAATGTTAGGTGACAGTCATTACTGGTTGGTGACACTTTTAGACCCCCGCTAAAAGGAGAACTTTCACTCTCTTATTCCTGAGGTGGGGAGGTCTACAAAAATGGGGCAGTACCAGAAGTCCCTTGCTGCTGAATTGTTAAAAAAATTCCCATCTGAACACGCTAGCGGCAGATGTCACAGTTCATTGACCAACCAAGGCGTACAGGCGAGAGAGACGCAACTTCAATCCAGCCGAGGCAGGGGAACACTGTCAACGTTCTGGGAGTTTTCTGAGATCCGCCCAGCTTACAGGCCCTGAGGCGCGTGGTACTCTCACAAGGAGTGGAAAGTTTCAAAAGATGGTGAGGGAGTACCTTGCTGACCGTACCAGCGTCCTCCGTGATTCCTCTGTGCCTTTTAATTATTGGGTATCAAAGCTGGACACTTGGAATGAACTCGCTCTGTACGCCTTGGAGGTCCTGGCCTGCCCCGCCGCTAGCCTGTTATCGGAGTGTGTTTTTAGTGCCGCTGGGGGAATTATAACTGATAAGTGCACTCGCCTGTCAACTGACAATGCTGACAAGCTGACCCTTATCAAAATGAACAAGGGCTGGATTGGGCCAGACTTCTCATCACCACCAAATGACAGCAGAGTAACATAAAGTCAAATCCACTGTGTTGTTTCGGGAGGTGTATTCCCATGCACCACTTCACACCCACACATGGGAATACGCTTCCTCATTTCGGCTGTTTTTTTCTCTTCTCCTTATCCTCAGCCTCCACCACCACTATACCACCAGGGTGACCGTGGTCCGTGTTGCCAGCATTGCAAGTTCCTCCGTCCTAATATTCCAAGGGGCATTGATATTGTCTTTTTATTCCACTGCGACCTCCACCACTCTTCCAAGGGGCATTAAAACTGTCTTGTTAAGCTACTGTGACCTCCATGTCTCTTCCAAGGGGCATTAAAACCGTCTTGGTAAGCTACTGTGACCTCCACCACTCTTCCAAGGGGCATTAAAACCGTCTTGTTAAGCTACTGTGACCTCCACGTCTCTTCCAAGGGGCATTAAAACCATCTTGTTAAGCTACTGCGACCTCCACCACTCTTCCATGGGGCATTGATATTGTCTTTTTATTCCACTGTAACCTCCACCACTCTTCTAAGGGGTATTAAAACCGTCTTGATATTGTCTTTTTATTCCACTGCTACCTCCACCACTCTTCCAAGGGGCATTAAAACCGTCTTGTTAAGCTACTGCGACCTCCACCACTCTTCCACGGGGCAATGATATTGTCTTTTTATTCCACTGTAACCTCCACCACTCTTCCAAGGGGCATTAAAACCATCTTGTTAAGCTACTGTGACCTCCACATCTCTTCCAAGGGGCATTAAAACCATCTTGTTAAGCTACTGTGACCTCCACGTCTCTTCCACGGGGCATTGATATTGTCTTTTTATTCCACTGTAATCTCCACCACTCTTCCAAGGGGCATTAAAGCCGTCTTGTTAAGCTACTGTGACCTCCACGTCTCTTCCAAGGGGCATTAAAACTGTCTTGTTAAGCTACTGTGACCTCCACGTCTCTTCCACGGGGCACTGATATTGTCTTTTTATTCCACTGCGACCTCCACCACTCTTCCAAGGGGCATTGATATTGTCTTTTTATTCCACTGCGACCTCCACCACTCTTCCAAGGGGCATTAAAACCGTCTTGTTAAGTCACTGTGACCTCCACGTCTCTTCCAAGGGGCATTAAAACCGTCTTGTTAAACCACTCTGACCTCCACGTCTCTTCCAAGGGGCATTAAAACCATCTTTTTAAACCACTCTGAACTCCACAGCTCTTCCAAGGGGCATTGAAATGTTGTTTTTAATTACCTCTAACTTCCACGACACTTCCAACGGGCATTGCATTTCCTCCTAATTTTAGTCAGCTTTTCCTTTCAATCCATAGGCGACCCACTCCCCAATAATGGGTAGAAGGATTTTAGTACGCTGTAATCCACGTCTGTTTGAAGGGGCATTGCAGTTCCTCATAATTTTTGGAAAGCCTTCCATTCACTGCTTAGGCCAACAGTATACAGGAGACCCAGTTGCTGTAAATGGAAAAAATGGTTTAGTTAAGGCCCTCTGACCTCCATGTCACTTCCAAGGGGCATTGGAGTGCCTCGAAATTTTTGGTAGCCATTGCACCCACTGTATGCCCTATAACTGTGTAGCCGAACTGCTCCTTTTGGTACAGAAACATATCCTACAAGACATGTGTGGTTGACTGGCCTGATATTGATGTGAATGGTCCCTGTTCCTCCTGCTCTTTCTCCTTTGCCACCACCTCATCCATCATTTATCACCTGAAGCTTTGTTTTAATGGGAGTCATAGAACTGGGATAGTAGCAGGAAAACATCCAGCAATCCTTGGAGGAGGTAGGATATGCGCCAAAACGCTGACCACCTCTGGCCTAGCCGCTACTACATACATGCGCTTGTATTCCAAGGAACAGAAAGCTAAGGAGATGGATGGCCTAGTGATCATGAATAATTTACTCGTTGTGTAGGAGGCCGACCACTGCTGCTGTCTACCTTCTGAACTTTGTGTTGAAGCCTGATTGACCCAGGACCCGCAATCCTCTATGTCTGGAGGACGTGTTGCATCCCAGTGTCCAACAGTGTCCCGGCTTCCACAATATTAACCCAGTGTGAAGGCGTCAGTGAGATGGACCACCCCTGGCCACATTCACTTTTCCACATGTTTGTGGTTAGGCTGTCCTTCCCACTAAATGCACTGGGGAGGGCACAGGTAATGTTTTGGTATGCGCGCTTGTGTACCGGGACAAATAGGGGCGGCTGGGGACCGTTTAAGTACACCCGGCCGCCCCTAGGCGGCTGGGGACCGAGTATGGACACCCGGCCGCCCCCTGGCGGCTGGGGACCAAGCGTGGACACCCGGCCGCCGGGCGGCTGGGGACTGAGTATGGATACCAGGCCGCTGACGCAGACATGACGTGGTGGCCAGATTCCGCCTCCACATGCCTAAAAGGCCCAATTTCAAGTGCAAGCAAGCAAGCAGTATGGTATTGCAGCCTGGGGGTGGATGGGTGGCAGGCTGTATACTTGAGCTTGCATTGCAAGGAATGGGGGAGGTACAATTGAACACTGCCCTGGGACAAGGACTTGCATGGGGATAGTTGCAAGTATGCATCTTCTGATGCGGAAAGGATCACTTCTGATGGGCTCACTTTTAGGCAGTGACCTGGGCGTCAGAGATGCTTCCAGGGGTCTTCCCCATGCTGTTCCCATGTCTTTTCAGCACTGTATGCATGTGTCACACAGCACATGGCCAGATAAGGTTGTAAAATGTTAAAATGACATTTCCCGGTGAATGCATTTGTCACGGTTGAAAGCAATACAAAAGTGCAAAAATGCATAAAAAATGCTACTTGTGAATATAGCCCAAGGTGTGGAGGAGTATTTTTGTTTTTGGTTATTTATTTTACCTTATACACAAGTCTTTACCCTGGAAAGGATGGTCCTTAACATATTTCACAAGAAAACAGTTTCAGTTTCGTTTTTGAACATTTTATTGTGAGCCCATAAAAGTGGCTTAATACCTCTGACCACGTTGTTGACAGCAGTGACCTGGGGGTCAGAAATGCTTCCTGGGGCGATCCCCATGCTGTCCCCATGTCATTTGAGCACTGTCACTATCGTTTTGGGCACTTTTTAGGCTTTCTACAGACTGCCGGGGGTGCCGCCGCAAAAATGCTCGGGGCTCCCATAGACTAACATTGGGCTCGTTGCTCGGGTCGAGCACCCGAGTATCACGGTGAGCTCAGCCCGAGCTTCGAGCACCCGAGAATTTTAGTGCTCGATCAACACTAGTAATTATTTTTTTTATCTTAATCCTAATTATTTGCTTAAAAAGCAATCCAGTGAACACCGTTTTTCTGCTCCATTTGCTTGTTGCCACTGCAGAATATAGCCAGATTCTTTCCATATTACAGCGATAAAAATCCAGAAATTTCTACTGAACGTGGAAAATATTGGCCTCCATTTAAATTTTGCTGCACTTTGTCAGTGAAGTTATTGACACCAGGTCGCTGTGAAAAGTAACCTACAGGCCAGCTATTTAAAACTGTTTCTCCGTCACACGTATCGTATATAAGTTTGCTCCAAATTCAGCCATTTCTGGCCTCCATGTAAATTTTGTTGCAGTGTGTTAGTAAAGTTATTGACACCAGGTCACTGTGAAAAATAGTAACCTATAGGCCAGCTATTTAAAACTGTAGTTTTCCGTCACACGTGTCACATATAAGTTCGCTCCATATTCAGCCATTTCTGGCTGTAGCGCCTGCCGGGCAGAGACGCCACTCCCCTCACCGCCGCGGTCCTGGTCCAGCGTCTCACAGTACCCCTGCAGCTGTTGTGTGCACCGTACGCAGCTTCCCGGGCACTGTGCTTAGGGCGCGCATGCGCTCTCTCCCTCTTAAAGGGGCAGCGCGCGCCATCCTAAAGAGTCCCCGGCCAATGGCCGAAGGACCACTCCTATTTAAAGCACCTCCTCCAAAATGGAGGTGCCTGTGCAAGGTTGTTGTTTGTGTGCTAACACTCTCCTCAGCCCTCAGGTTCCAGTGTCCGCCAGTCGGTCTATCAGCCGTGCCCGCCAGCCTGTCTATCAGCCGTGCCCGCCAGCCTGTCTATCAGCCGTGCCTGCCAGCCTGTCTACCAGCCGTACCCGCCAGTCTGTCTACCTGCCGAGCCCGCCGGCTTGCCTACCCGGATCACCTGTCGGGTTACCTGCTGTGTCCGCCTGTTTGTCTACCCGGATCACCTGTCTGGTTACCAGCTGTACCCGCCTGCTTGCCTACTTAGATCACCAGTCAAGCTACCAGCCGCTGTACCTGTCAGTCTCAGCCACCTGACCCATGGGAGTCGCCTGCTCTCACACAAGGTCGGTCCCAGAGTGGCAACTGGTTCCCCTGCCCGGTCCCTCCTTGGTTCACAGAGTCGATTAAGCCGCCGTGTGGCCAGGGTCGGTCCGAGTAGGCGCTTAGTTACGCCCCTCTGGTCCCTCCTTGCATCCCAGCACAGAGGTTCCACCACCCGGGCCTGTAACACTGGCCTCCATTTAAATTTTGTTGCAGTGTGTCAGTGAAGTTATTGACACGAGGTCGCTGTGAAAAAAAGTAACCTACAGGCCAGCTATTTAAAACTGTGGTTTTCCATCACACGTATCACATGTATCACATATAGGTTCGCTCTAAATTCAGCCATTACTGGCCTCCATGTAAATTTTGTTGCAGCGTTTTAGTGAAGTTATTGACACCAGATCGCAGTGAAAAAAAGTAACCTCCAGGCCAGCTATTTAAAACTGTGGTTTTCCGTCACACGTATCACATATAAATTCGTTCCAAATTCAGCCATTACTGGCCTCCATTTAAATTTTGTTGCAGTGTGTTAGTGAAGCTATTAACACCAGTTCGCTGTGAAAAATAGTAACCTACAGGCCAGCTATTTAAAACTGTGGTTTTCCGTCACACGTATCACATATCACTGCGTTTCAAATACAGCCATTTGTAGTGAACGTGGAAAATATTGTCCTCCATTTAAAAGGGGCAAGGCGCGTGGCAAGGAACGGGGAAGTGGACGTGATGGTGATGGTGCATGCAGAGGACGAGGCCGAGGCCGTGAGCAAGCTGAAATTGTGCCACAACAAACACCCACATCTTATCGCTCGACCTTCCTGTCCCAATTAATAGGGGACCACAGAACAACACTATTGAACACAGAGCAGTTTGAAAAGGTTATTGGTTGGATAGCAGATAATGCTTCCAGTCACTTAGCCACCACCACCACCACCCTGTCATCCACATGTTCAAGCCTCAGTAGCCGTGAGTCTGGACTGCATATTTCTCAACCTGATCCTCCTTCCTCCCACCATGCCGAGTGCCCGGAGACAACTGATCCCACACTTGGACGCTCCGAAGAGATGTTCACTTTTCCATTTATAGATTCGGGCCTCTTCCCCTGTCCACTTGAAGCGGGGCAAGAGGAGATCGCATGTAGCGATGCCCAAACATTTGAGCAGCCAGGGTCACACGAAGGTGACGGTGGGAAACTGTCACAAGAGGTAGATGATGATGAGACACAATTGACAGTAAGTCAGGAGGAGGACCAGGGTGCAGAAGTGGAAGATGAGGTGGTGGATGATGAAGTCGTGGATGATGACTCAACCTGGCAAGGTGAAATGCAGAGCGAGGACAGCAGCACACAGGGGGAGGGAGGCGTAGCACCACAACAGGCAAGAAGAAGCAGTGTGGTTGCCACAGACAGAAGGCTGGGCAACCGTTCCCCGTAACATCAACACAACGGAAGTTGCCAGTACAACTGTTTGGTCTTCCCGAGTCTGGTTGTTTTTTAAAAACTCTGCCGATAATCCCAAAAAGGCCATTTGAACCACCTGCCAGGCCAGCATCAGCAGGGGTAGCAAAACTACAGTACAGTGCCGCTTGCCGTTGCTTCACTGCATAGGCAAACACTATGAGAGACCCACTTCCTAATAATGGGAACTGTTACGCTCACGCCCGGACTGACTGGCGTAAGCGTGGTTAGTGGTCCCACTGGGCCATGGACCGAGGAGTGCCTGGAGGGGCGTGACTAGGGGCCTTGCCAGATCCAACCACGAACACACGGCGGCTTAATAGACTCGGTGGTTCGAGGAGGGACATGGGAGGTGGCCCAGGTGCTACTCCAGGTCAGACCCCGGTCACAGCTGTTGACCCACACTGGGGAATGCAGGAACGGGCAGGTTTGGCTGGTATGCAGACAGGCGGGTACTGGCAGGCACGGCTGGTATGCAGACAGGTGGGTACTGGCACGCACGGCTGGTATGCAGGCAGGTGGGTACTGGCAGGCACGGCTGGTATGCAGGCAGGTGGTTACTGACAGGCACAGCTGGTATGCAGACAGGCGGGTACTGGCAGGCACGGCTGGTATGCAGACAGGAGACTACTGGCAGGTAGGAAAACAGGCTGGATAGGGACCAGTACAGACTGGAATACAGGAACAGAGCCACAGGTGCGGTGGACAAGCAGAGCAGAGCAGAGCCGCAGGCACGGAGGACAAGCAGAGCAGAACCGCAGACGTGGAGGACAAGCGGAGCAGAGCAGAACCGCAGATGCGGAGGACAAGCGGAGCAGAGCAGAACCGCAGGCACGGAGGACAAGCAGAGTAGAGCAGAACCACAGGCGTGAAGGACAAAGCAGAGTGGAAATGCAGGTGCGGAGGACAAGCGGAGCAGAGTTAAGCTGCAGGTGCAGAGAGCAAGAGTAGCGGAGCAGAGCCGCAGGTGCAGAGGACAAGCGGAGCAGAGCAGAGCAGAACCGCAGGTGCGGAGGACAAGCAGAGCAGAGCGGAACCGTAGGCATGAAGGACAAGTGGAGCAGAGCAGAGTTAAGCTGCAGGTGCAGAGGGCAAGAGGAGCAGAGCAGAGTGGAGCAGAGCCGCAGGTGCAGGTAGACAGGACATGGCTCTGTTCACATGGAACAGACTGGGAAACACAGGAAGATAGCTATAACACAGGAGGTAGACACGGAGGCAGGGAAACGGGACAAGCAGAACCAGATACACACAAGGTACTTGTAATGAAGTAGCGAGTGGACACAAAACTCACAAACAGAAGTACAGAGACTAAGAGTTGGAGTTAGGTGCAGGTTCAGATACTGCAGGAAAAGTGAAGAATCGGACATAGAGACAAAGAGGTAACGGGCAAGGATACAGTTCAGACAGGAACTGAACCTGGAACAAGCTACAGGAACGAGCCTGGGTACTCAACCCCCAAGGTGGCGGAAACAGACTAAAAGCCACAGACACAGGTAACGGGCCTGGGTACTCAGCTCCCAGGGTGGCGGAAACAGACTAGAAGTCACAGAGACAGGTAACAGGCCTGGGTACTCAGCCCCCAGGGTGGCGGAAACAGACAAGATACAGGACAGGACCTGGCAACTCAGTTGCACAGAACACACTGAAGAAAGCGGTGCTCAGGCACCTCCTACTGGGTGGAGGGGGTTTAACTATCCAGTGACTCACAGCAATAGGCTGGGGATGCATTAGGACTGCGCACACTGTAACTTTAAGAATCAGGAAGTAACAGGGCCGTCGCCCTAAGCAATCAGACAAGAGACATGCACACAGCAAGTAATGGAGCAAAGTGTGCAGCCTGGAGTGATAGGTAAGTTGGCGGTCTTGCATGGTGGGAGATGGTAAGCCATGCCAGCATGCCGCCAGGGATGTTACAGGAACATTGTTTTTAAGAGGCTCTCTGACCTCTACGTCTCTTGCAAGAGGCATTGGAGTTCCTCCAAATTTTTGGCAGCCGTTGCTTCACAACATAGGCAAACAGAATGGGAGACCCACTTCCTAATAATGGGAACATTCTTTTTAGGAGGCTCTCTGACCTCTACGTCTCTTGCAAGGGGCATTGGAGTGCCTCCAAATTATTGGCAGCCCTTGCAGTCACTGCATACGCAATAACAGTATAGGAGACCCACTCGTTAATAATGGGAACAACAAAGCATAGCTGGCTGATGGCGCTCTAACAATAGCGAGGGCCGACTGCTGGCCCTTTAAAAATAGGCTTTGTGACTTTCAGAGTCCCTTCATCATAAATGAAACAGGATGTGTCTGATGATGTGTCACACACCACATGGCCAGATAAGGTTGGAAAATGTTAAAATGACACTTCCCGGTGAATGCATTTGTCTTAAAAAATAACGTAAAAAAAAATAAAAACACAGTAGGATATTTGTTTAGTATAAAAACCAGACTCGCCAATGTAACCTCAATGTAATCACATTGTTCAGCTCCTGCACCTCCTACTCCAGTTCAGCCTCCATCTCCAAAATGACCACATCAGTCATAAGCTGAAAGCACTGCAGCACTGCCTTGGCCAAGCGGCAATAGGCTGTGCTGAAGATAACATGCTTAATGCTTAGGCGACAAACCGCCCACCGCTGCAGAGTTGTTGAAAGCTGTAACACAGCAGCCTGATCTGTGGCTCTCACCGCTGAACATGCAGCCAGGCATGGTCATGTGTGACAATGTGTGGAACCTTGTGACGGAGAAATGACAGCCAGAGTATATACGGTTTCTCAAAAGTCAGTCCTTTCACTGAGCTAAAAAATATGGCTGTGGTGAAATACAACTCACCGACAAGCTGTGGACTGGCTCCGTACCGTCCCTGGCCACATTCACTTGTCCACATGTTTGTGGTTAGGTGGTCCTTCCCAGTAAGTGCACTGGGGAGGGCATGGGTAATGTTGTGGGACCAATGCTTGTGAAAGGCGGAGATGACACCGGGAGATATAGTGGTGGCTGGGGACCAAGCATGGACACATGGCTGCCATCATGAGGTTGTGGACAGCTTATGCCTCACGAGCCTAAAAGGCCACATTTCAAGTGCAAGCAGCTTTAGAGGATTTACTGGGAGAAATGACAGCTGGAGTAGATACGGCTTCCCAAGTCCTTTCACCAAGCTAAAGAATATGGCTGTGGTGAAATACAACTCTCAGCAAAAAAAGCTGTGGACTGGCTCCATACCGTCCCTGGCCACATTCACTTGACCACGTGTTTGTGGTTAGGCGGTCATTCCCAGTAAGTCCACTGGGGAGGGCACGGATAATGTTGCGGGACCCGTGCTTGTAAAGGCAGAGACTACACCGGGAAAAATAAAGGCGACTGGGGACCGAGTATGGATACCCAGCCACCGCTGCCATGAGGTTGCGAACAGCTTCCGCCTCCACGAGCCTAAAAAGCTTTCAAAGGATTTCAAGTGCAAGCAGCTGTCAAAAATTTGGCAGCATAGTATTGCAGCCTGTGGGTTGGTGGGTGGCTGGCTGCATACTTGCACTTGCATTCCAAGGAATGGGGTAGAAACAACTGAACGCTGCGCTGGGACAACTACATGAACGGTAATTGTTGCTAGTCTCTGCAACGACAGATGCATGGCGGGAGGCATCTTCGCATGTGCCAAGGATCACTTATGATGGGCACACTTTTAGACAGTGACCTGGGAGTCAGAGATGCTTCCAGGGGTCTTCCCCATGCTGTTCCCATGTCTTTTCAGTACTGTATGCATGTGTCTGATGATGTGTCACACACCACATGGCCAGATAAGGTTGCAAAATGTTAAAATGACATTTCCCAGTGAATGCATTTGTCTTGGTTGAAAGCAATGCAAAACTGCAAAAACGCATCAAAAAATGCTATGTGTGAACATAGCCCAAGGTGTGGAGGAGCATTTTTGTTTTTGGTTATTTATTTTGCCTTATATACAAGTCATTACCCTGGAAAGGATGTTCATTGTGAGTCTGTAAAAGTGGCGTAATACTCTTATAACATTGTTAACAGCAGTGACCTGGGAGTCAGAAATGCTTCCTGGGGTCTTCCCCATGCTGCTCCTGTGGCGCCCTGCTGCGCATTGGTGCCACAGAACCCAGAAGGGTGCATGGATGGACTTCTCCACAAGAGGCCCTCACACATTCACACACCTCCACCCTACCACCTCAGACCAGCAGAGGGAGCCTGTTAGGGATATATTTAGGGAGGGTGGAGCCAGGCAGCTCAGTTTTCAGTTTTCAGTTTAGTGTTCAGTCAGTCTGAGAGCGTGCTGACGGTCAGAGAGCAGCGAAGAGACAGCACGCTGGCTGCTGTGCTTAGGCGAGCCAAGGCCTACAGCACGAGTGAAGGCCTAGTGAGGGCCCTGAGTGTGGTCGAAGGCGAGAGGAGAAGGAAGAAGTAGCGAGGGGTCAGAGGAGCATGCCAGGCTCACCCCGAGATATATACCGGACACCGGGTCTGCGCCTACGGGGACCCTTTATACCCAGTAGGGACCACCAGAACCCCTGGAAGACTACAGGTCCCAGGTTTACCAAACGCTGACTACAGTACCAGGGCTAGGAGTCACGGAGGCCCCAGGGTCCAGGGAGAGTGATCTCCAAGAGAAGGCCCTACCACCAGGTCAGCAGGTGCAAGGGAGAGAGAGACAGTAACCAAGCTAGGCCTAGTTCCAGGCAGGCCAGAAGCTTAGCGAGTAAAGCTACGGATCAGGAGGCCCTATACCCGCTCACTGGGGAGAGTCCAAAAGTGCGCCCTTCACCCGGAGTACCCTGGACCGTGCCTGCATCATCACCAGTAAAGGTACTGAAGCTTACTCCCGTGTGAGTGTCCGTCTTTCCTCCGGGACCGTCCTGCCGTCTCTCCCCAGCATCCACCATCTACCACTATACTGCCCTGGAGCTAGCTCTACCTGTGGAGAGCCACACCATCCCTGCTGCCGTAACACCAGCTCCAGAGGACTGCTCCGCAGCGGCGGCCCCCTTTTGCCGTATTCCACAGGTGGTGTCACAAACTTTCCAAATCCCCTCTAAATATCCCCCTTTTCACTGACCGCCCTGGGTCACGGACCGGGCCAGCCACCGTGATATTCCCCATACCGGCATCCGTAAGTGGCCCGGCTGCCGAGCACCCCATGGCCCAGGGGGCACGTCACTCCCATGTCATTTGAGCACTGTTCCCATCGATTTGGGCAATTTCTAGGCCCTCTGCAGACCGCCGGGGGGAGCCGCTGGAAAAATGCTCGAGTTTCCCATAGACTTACATTGGGCTCGTTACTCGGACCGAACACTCGAGCATTCCAATTTGCTCGACCCGAGCAACGAGTACCCGAGCATTTTAGTGCTCACTCATCACTAGTAGTCATCAACAGCAAGTAGTAATCTTAGCGTCACCATAATTGGCGTACATATGACTTTTCGATTATTGAAAGGGAAATTTTTGTGTTTTTTTGTACTTTATTTTTTTTATACTGCAAAATATTTCACTTTTTTATCAAATGTATCAGACCAATGAAAACAGGTGATCACTGATCATATAATTGTTTACATCACACAGTACACCATTGCCGTTTTTCATGGATAGCAATCGTACCTACACTAGTAAATAGCGTCATTCACATGTTTGTGATTTTCCTCACACTGAGTGGTTCATGCAAAATCAAGGAGACATCTCCAATTTTGATCTGAGTATCGGATCATAATTGGCAATGCAGGTCTATGGGTCTGTGATAAAATTAAACAACACTTGGATAGTATACGAGTGCGGCCCGGTCTTCACGGATTTTTACATATGAAAAGAACAGAGGTTTTTTTCCTTTTCACATACGAGAAAAACTGATGACACTCAGTCCAAACTCAGATGAAACTGACCAAAAATCACTGATGTAACTCCGTCAGTTTTTCTCATACATTTGATTGAGGCCTTAGGTAGGGTATGTATGTTCAGCTCCCGTAAATAGTAGACATAGTGACAATTTTTAGGCACTGGTCGCCGTAGGCATTCATAAGCATTCCAGTGTAAGAAATTGAATAGGATGTATCAATGCGCTGACTTTCTCTACTCCCTCTATGAATTCCTCAGACTCTGCAGTCACAATTAACAACACCATCTACAGTATGGGGTTAAAGTATCTATCCCCGATCATGGACATTGCAGCCAGGCTGTTTATTTCAATCAGCTAACACTGCAAATGCTGTGGGTTCAGTGTGTGCTAAACAGCAGTCTGTGCTGTGAATATACATCTCTGAGTGGTAAAGGGTATATTTGTTTAATCTCACTGACTAAGGGCGCAAGCCAGAAACGCGTCAAGATTGCATCTCCGCTATCATGGACTTTTATATATTTTAATATTTTGCACAAATAAAGTGAGAATTATTTTTTATTGGACACTTTTCCCACTTTCTCCTTATGTACACTGGCCGAGAGTCACGGCATTGTGGGTCTGAGCCCAGAAGATATGAGCAGCCGAATGAATTAAATGCATGGTGAGGCATATATTGTTTTTTTGTAAAGATTTGTTTAACCTCATTTACAAGACAATGCAATAAGTAGTATTGCCATATGGTGATGGAATAAGTAATAAAATACAGGAAAATGGGTCCTTTAATTAAAGGGGTTTTCTGCAATTATTTTATTTTTTTCTTATGAGCTGAAGAACACACAGGCCAGTCTCTGTCGGCTCAGAGCAGTCATGGATGCTCCTACCTGTGATTCTGTGGCTTCCAGTGATGTCACGTTGACAGAGTAGCTGTTTATCTTAAGCTCTTCTCTGTAGATGGGGCATGACTGTTGATATCATGCTGACAGACGGCTCCCCGCTGCCTAACTGTGGGGAGCTGGCTATCAATCTGAATGACATCTGCAGTCACACCCTGTCGACAGAGCAGTCCGGAAGAGGAAGAGCTGCTCTGTTCAGGTAAAATGAAGCAGCAGACTTACCGGTAAGAGTGGTCTCAGCCGGCATCGGGTAGAACCTTCAGTTCTTAGCCCCATGAGAAAAAAAAATAGTCCCAGATAGCATCTGTAAATCTAGGCTAGTGAGTTGTCTGGGAACAATATTCTGATGACCTATCCTTGGGATAGGTTGTCAGTAGATCTGTGCAGGGCCAACACACAGCACCCTCACCAATCAGCTGAACTTGCTCCGGAAACGACCAGATGCAAATGTGCAAATGATGTTTGGGGCAGAAGATAGTAGTCCCATGCAATGCTTGCCTGTCACTGCTGAGTATTCCACCAATCTCATATTGATGACCTATCCTAAGGATAAGTCACCAGTGTGCTCAATCCCAGCCAAAAACTTTAATGCCTGGTTCCTTAGTAGTCTTTGGCATTGGAAGGGTTTATGGGTGTTTCTTGGGCGGTCTGTGCTTCTCAAACTTTGAAGTAGGCTTCACTTATTTGGCATCCCCTAGGAATTAATGGGAAACTGCTTGGGTGGAAGCTTTGAAAAGATAAAATATTTGCTGATCTTCTACACTTTAATGGTCTTTCCCTTGCTGAAACAGTTATTAGTAGGGCTTAGATTCAAAAGTCCTTGTCTACGGTTTAGGAGAGGTTGATGCCCATTATCCTGATGGTTTAGCATAGCCCAATGAGTTAATGCCCATTTTAATGCCCAGTCTAACTTCAATACATGTAAAACTGCATGTAACATCTGACATAAAAGAGGATGCAATTTTTACACCATTCTATTGACTTCTGTAGGACGTTTTTGTTGCCTACAATTTTGGATCCTGATGCCAGTTCTCTGACGATGCCACATTGCATAGACACGGATTCTCTTATACACAAGGAAGAAATAACCTTCCTGTCTAGTCTTATAGAGGTTCACATCTCGTTGTCTAGTATTTTTAAGTGGATTCAATAAAATGAACTTTTTTTCAGATCTTCTGGGCAGTCTGCCATTCTGTTACATGAATGGAAAAATGCTTGCTAACAACTTTAAGAAAAGGAGCATGCTGTTTTGGAAGCCTGCCAGTGGAGCAATTCTATTCGTTAAATATGTGAATTGTCCATAAAGACCAATGAGTTGTATTTTTCATCTAGTCTTCATGTACTGATGTGCATCCAAAATACAAAAAAAAAAAACAGAAAAAAACTTGTATCTGGAAGTAATATTTTGAAACAAAATCTGTAAATCTCTGTAGGCTTTAAGGAATCTCGTCATCTTTATTGAAATGATTTCTGTTGAATTGAATTCTGGGAGGTTATTCTACATCAGACTATAATTCAGTGTCTAATGTAAACATTCAAGATATTTTAGGGCTGTGGTCAGTTTATGTACAGTACAGACCAAAAGTTTGGACACACCTTCTCATTTAAAGATTTTTCTGTATTTTCATGACTTTGAAAATTGTACATTCACACTGAAGGCATCAAAACTATGAATTAACACATGTGGAATTATATACTTAACAAAAAAGTGTGAAACAACTGAAATTTATGTTCTAGGTTCTTCAAAGTAGCCACCTTTTGCTTTATGACTGCTTTGCACACTCTTGGCATTCTCTTGATGAGCTTCAAAAGGTAGTCACCGGAAATGGTTTTAACTTCACAGGTGTGCCCTGTCAGGTTTAATAAGTGGGATTTCTTGCCTTATAAATGGGGTTGGGACCATCAGTTGTGTTGTGCAGAAGTCAGGTGGATACACAGCTGATAGTCCTACTGAATAGACTGTTAGAATTTGTATTATGGCAAGAAAAAAGCAGCTAATTAAAGAAAAACTAGTGGCCATAATTACTTTAAGAAATGAAGGTCAGTCAGTCCGAAAAACTGGGCAAACTTTGAAAGTGTCACCAAGTGCAGTTGCAAAAACCATCAAGCGCTACAAAGAAAATGGCTCACATGAGGACCGCCCCAGGAAAGGAAGACCAAGAGTCACCTCGGCTTCTGAGGATACGTTTATCCGAGTCACCATCCTCAGAAATCGCAGGTTAACAGCAGCTCAGATTAGAGACCAGGTCAATGCCACACAGAGTTCTAGGAGCAGACACATCTCTACAACAACTGTTAAGAGGAGACTTTGTGCAGCAGGCCTTCATGGTAAAATAGCTGGTAGGAAACCACTGCTAAGGACAGGCAACAAGCAGAAGAGACTTGTTTGGGCTAAAGAAAACAAGGAATGGACATTAGACCAGTGGAAATCTGTGCTTTGGTCTGATGAGTCCAAATTTGAGATCTTTGGTTCCAACTACCGTGTCTTTGTGCGACGCAGAAAAGGTGAACGGATGGACTCTACATGCCTGGTTCCCACCGTGAAGCATGGAGGAGGAGGTGTGATGGTGTGGGGGTGCTTTGCTGGTGACACTGTTGGGGATTTATTCAAAATTGAAGGCATACTGAACCAGCATGGCTACCACAGCATCTTGCAGCGGCATGCTATTCCATCCAGTTTGCGTTCAGTTGGACCATCATTTATTTTTCAACAGGACAATGACCCCAAACACACCTCCAGGGTGTGTAAGGGCTTTTTGACCAAGAAGGGGAGTGATGGGGTGCTACGCCAGATGACCTGGCCTCCACAGTCACCAGACCTGAACCCAATCGAGAAGGTTTGGGGTGAGCTGGACCGCAGAGTGAAGGCAAAAGGGCCAACAAGTGCTAAGCATCTCTGGGAACTCCTTCAAGATTGTTGGAAGACCATTTCCGGTGACTACCTCTTGAAGCTCATCAAGAGAATGCCAAGAGTGTGCAAAGCAGTCATCAAAGCAAAAGGTGGCTACTTTGAAGAACCTAGAATATAAGACATATTTTCAGTTGTTTCACACTTTTTTGTTAAGTATATAATTCCACATGTGTTAATTCATAGTTTTGATGCCTTCAGTGTGAATGTACAATTTTCAAAGTCATGAAAATGCAGAAAAATCTTTAAATGAGAAGGTGTGTCCAAACTTTTGGTCTGTACTGTATCTGTTGAAAATAGTCTGGTATACACCAGTAAATTATAACTGTGGTTTTGCTGTTCCACGGTAAAAAATCTCTATTATCCTGCTTTTGGCATTTTTTGCCGTAAAAAATAAATAATAGTGTCTCCTGATTGTTCAGACACAAATATATCTGTTGCAAATAGTCTGGTGTAGGCCCGAGAAATACAAGTGTGGTTTTGCAGTTCCACGGTTCAAACCTCTGTATTATCCACTTTTGGGCCATTTGTATCTAAAAAAAACAGTTTGAGTGTGTCGCTCACTGTTCAGCCGCAAATATATATATATCTTAAAAAGTCTGGCATACATACACCAGTAAATTATAACTGTGGTTTTGCTGTTCCACGGTAAAAAATCTCTATTATTCAGCTTTTGGTATTTTTTCCGGAAAGAAAAACAGTAATATTTTCTCCCTGATTGTTCAGATTGTTTAAAAGAGTCGGGTGTAGGCCAGAGAAAAAGAACTGTGGTTTTCCTCTTCCACGGTTCTAATCTACTTTTTATTACCCTTTTTCCATTGATAGAGCGAGTGTAAGCTATTTTACTTCCTTTACAATGGGCAAGGCGCATGGCAAGGGACGTGGAAGTGGACGTTCTGGTGATGGTGCGTGCAGAGGACGGGGCCGTGGCCAAGATGAAAATGTGCCACAACCAACAGCCACATCTTCTCGCTCCCACTTCTTGACCGAATTACTAGGGAAGCACAGAGCAACACCAGTATTGCAAACTGATCAGTGTGAACAGGTTATTAATTGGATAGCAGATAATACTTCCAGTTACCTGGGCACCACCACCTCCGGCCTGTCTTCCACACGGTCGACTCTTAGTAGCCGTGAGTCTCAACCGCATACTCCTCCTCACCCTGATGCTCCTTCCTCCCACCATGCCGAGTGTCGTCAGACAGCAACTGATCCCACACTTGGACACTCTGAAGAGCTGTTCACTGGTCCATTTCCAGATTTGTGCCGCTTGCCTGCTCCGCTTGAAGTGGTGGAAGAGGAGATCCCATGTAGCGATGCCCAAATATTTGAACAGCCACGGCCACAGGAAGTCGACGCTGGCAATTTGTCACAAGAGGTGGACGATGACGGGACAGAATTGACAGGAAGTGAGGAGGAGGATCGTGGTGCGCAAGTGGAAGAGGAGGAGGTGGTGGATCTAGTAACTGACCCAACGTGGCAGGAGGACATGCAGAGTGAGGCCAGCAGCACACAGGGGGGGGGGGAGGCAGAGTACCCCAACAGGCAGGAAGAAGCAGTGTGGTGGCCGCAGACAGAAGGCCGGTAACCGTTCCCCGTAACACCAACACGAGGGACGTTGCCAGTACAAGCGGTAGGTCTTCCAGAGTCGGAAATTTTTTAAAGACTCTGCTGATAACCCCAAAAAGGCCATTTGTACCACCTGCCATGCCAGCATCAGCAGGGGTGACAAAACTACCAGCCTGACCACCACCAGCATGATCAGGCACATGGCAGCAAAGCACCCAACTTTGTGGGGCGAACCCCAGGGTCCACGACCAGTGTCAGCGGGTGTCACCACTGCTTCTTCCACTGTTGTGCGTGCAATAGAACCCCCTGTTGTGTGTGCAAGGCAATCCCCTGTCCATACTGCATGCAAAGATGCCCCCTCCTCTCAGTCTTCACTTGTTATGGCAGTTTCTCAAGAAACAGCATCAACGTCCAGGTCCACGTCTCACCGCAGCATTCAATTGTCCATATCCCAGACTTTTGAACTAAAGCGGAAATTCGCAGCTAACGCCCCACAGGCCACAGTCCTAAATTCGCACATTTCATGACTGCTTGCGCTGGAAATGCTGCCTTTTAGGCTGGAGGAGACGGAATCCTTCCGCAACCTTATGGCGGTGGCCGTCCCTTGGTACTCGGTCCCCAGCCGACACTATTTTGCCCGGTGTGCCATCCCCGCACTACACGAGCACGTGTCCCAAAACATCTTCCGTGCCCTCAACAACGCAGTTACTGGGAGAGTCCACCTGACAAAGGACACGTGGACAAGTGCTTGTGGCCAGGGACGGTACATCTCCCTGACGGCACACTGGGTAAACATAGTGGAAGCCGGGACCCAGTCGGACCTTGGGACGGAACACATCCTCCTCACACCGAGGATTGCGGGCCCTATGTCAGTCAGAGTTGCCCCCACAGTGTACAGCTCTTGCGCATCATCTTCCTCCTCCTCATGTTCAGCCTCCATCTCAGATATCAACATATCAGTTACAAGCTGGAAGCCCTGCAGTTCTGCCTCCGCCAAGCGGAAACAGGCTGTGCTGAAACTCATAAGCTTAGGTGAGAAACCTCACACTGCTTGGGAGTTGTGGACAGCTGTGAAAGAGCAGGCAGATCTGTGGCTGAGACCGCTGAACCTACATCCAGGCATGTGACAATGGTCGTAACCTGGTGGCGGCTCTGAGGCGAGGCGAGATCACACACGTACCATGCCTGGCTAATGTGCTTAACCTGGTGGTTCAGCGGTTTCTTAAATCGTACCCCGAGTTGCCAGATCTGCTCGTCAAAGTACGACGCCTGTCAGCTCATTTTCGCAAGTCGGCTACAGCTTCCGCCACCCTTACTGTGTTGCAGCAGCGTTTGCAGGTTCCGTCACACCGACTGGTGTGTGATGTCCCCACACATTGGAACTCTACCCTTCACATGTTGCAAAGGATTTGTGAGCAGAAGAGAGCAGTTGTGGAGTACCAGCTGCAACAAGGCCGTCAATATTCAGGTCAGACTCCACACATAAGACCTCAGGAGTGGACCTGGATGTCTGACGTCTGTACCATCTTGACAAACTTTGAGGAGTACACCCAGATGGTGAGTGGCGATGATGCCATCATTAGCATCAGCATTCCACTTGTCTGTCTTTTGCAACGCTCTCTGAAGAGAATTAAAGAGGAGGCATTGCAGCCAGAGTATGATGAGATGGATCAAGAAGCCGTAGCGGTCGATTACACACAGCCCAGCCTCATCTCATCCCAACGTGCATTGGGGGACAATGAGGGAGAGGAGGAGGAGGAGGAGGAAGAAAAACAGGAGCTTGTGTCATGCGCAGTAGATGGTAGTACCTGTACAACTGTCATACTGTCGATTCAGCGTGGGTGGCCTGAGGACAGGGGGGAGGAGGAGGAGGAGGAGAGCATGGTCAGTCGTCATCTTGGTGAGGACACCTAAGTCTTGCCCGTTACCAGTCTGGCACGCATGGCTGACTTTATGTTACGCTGCCTTAACCGTGACACTCGCGTTGTCAAAATGTTGGGTGACAGTCATTACTGGTTGGTGACACTTTTAGACCCCCGCTACAAGGAGAACTTTCACTCTCTTATTCCTGAGGTGGAGAGGTCTACAAAAATGGGGCAGTACCAGAAGGCCCTTGCTGCAGAACTGTTAAAAAAGTTCCCATCTGAACACGCTAGCGGCAGAGGTCACAGTTCGTTGACCAACCAAGGCCTACAAGCGAGAGAGAGGCAACTCCAATTCAGCAGAGGCAGGGGAACACTGTCAACGTTCTGGGACAGTTTTCTGAGACCCGCCCTGCTTACAGGCCCTGAGGCGCGGGGTACTCTCACAAGGAGTGGAAACTTTCAAAAGATGGTGAGGGAGTACCTTGCCGACCGTACCAGCATCCTCCGTGATTCCTCTGAGCCTTTTAATTATTGGGTATCCAAGCTGGACACTTGGAATGAACTCGCTCTGTATGCCTTGGAGGTCCTGGCCTGCCCTGCCTCTAGCGTGTTATCGGATCGTGTTTTTAGTGCCGCTGGGGGAATTATAACTGATAAGCGCACTCGCCTGTCAACTGACAATGCTGACAAGCTGACCCTTATCAAAATGAACAAGGGCTGGATTGGGCAAGACTTCTCATCACCACCAAATGACAGCAGAGTAACATAAAGTAAAATCCACTGTGTTTTTTCGGGAGGTGTGTTCACATGCACCACTTCACACCCACACATGGGTATACGCTTCCTCATTTCGGCGGTTTTTTGCTCTTCTCCTTATCCTCAGCCTCCACCACCACTATACCACCAGGGTGACCATGGTCCATGTTGCCAGCATTGCAAGTTCCTCCGTTCTAATTTTTGGCATCTTTTGCTTGGAAGGCATAGGCAAAGACTATGGGAGACCCACTCCCCAATCATGGGAATATTGTTTGTAATATGCTGTACTGCATGGCTCTTGTAAGGGGCATTGCAAGTTCCTCCGTCCTAATTTTTGGCACCTTTTGCTTGGAAGGCATAAGCAAAGACTATGGGAGACCCACTCCCCAATAATGGGAATAATGTTTGTAATATGCTGTTCTGCATGGTTCTTGTAAGGGGCATTGCAAGTTCCTCCGTCCTAATTTTTGGCAGCTTTTGCTTGGAAGGCATAAGCAAAGACTATGGGAGACACACTCCCCAATAATGGGAATAATATTTTTAAGATGCTGTACTGTATGGCTCTTGTAAGGGGCATTGCAAGTTCCTCCATCCTAATTTTTGGCAGCCTTTGCTTGGAAGGCATAAGCAAAGACTATGGGAGACCCACTCCCAAATAATGGGAATAATGTTTGTAATATGCTGAACTGCATGGCTCTTGTAAAGGGCATTGCAAGTTCCTCCATCCTAATTTTTGGTAGCTTTTGCTTGGAAGGCATAAGCAAATACTATGGGAAACCCACTCCCCAATAATGGGAATAATGTTTGTAATATGCTGTACTGCATGGCTCTTGTAAGGGGCATTGCAAGTTCTTCCGTCCTAATTTTTGGCAGCTTTTGCTTGCAAGGCATAAGCAAAGACTAAGGGAGACCCACTCCCCAATAATGGGAATAATGTTTGTAATATTCTGTACTGCATGGCTCTTGTATGGGGCATTGCAAGTTCCTCCATCCTAATTTTTGGCAGCTTTTGCTTGGAACGCATAAGCAAATACTATGGGAGACCCACTCCCCAATCATGGGAATAATGTTTGTAATATGCTGTACTGCATGGCTTTTGAAAGGGGCATTGCAAGTTCCTCCGTCCTAATTTTTGGCAGCTTTTGCTTGGAAGGCATAAGCAAAGACTATGGGAGACCCACTCCCCAATAATGGGAATAATGTTTGTAATATGCTGTACTGCATGGCTCTTGTATAGGGCATTGCAAGTTCCTCCATACTAATTTTTGGCAGCTTTTGCTTGGAAGGCATAAGCAAAGACTATGGGAGACCCACTCCCCAATAATGGGAATAATGTTTGTAATATGCTGTACTGCATGGCTCTTGTATGGGGCATTGCAAGTTCCTCTGTCCTAATTTTTGGCAGCTTTTGCTTGGAAGGCATAAGCAAAGACTATGGGAGACCAACTCCCCAATAATGGGAATAATGTTTGTAATATGCTGTACTGCATGGCTCTTGTAAGGGGCATTAAAAGCGTCTTGTTAAGCGACTGGGACCTCCACCACTTTTCCGAGGGGCATTAAAAGCATCTTGTTAAGCTACTGGGACCTCCACGTCTCTTCTGAGGGGCATTAAAAGCGTGTTGTTATACCACTCTGACCTCCACGTCTCTTCCAAGGGGCATTAAAAGCGTCTTATTATACCACTCTGACCTCCACGTCTCTTCTGAGGAGCATTAAAAGCGTCTTGTTAAGCTACTGCGACATCCACGTCTCTTCTGAGGGGCATTAAAACCGTCTTGTTATACCACTCTGACCTATACGCCTCTTCTGAGGGGCATTAAAACCATCTTGTTATACCACTCTGACCTCCACGTCTCTTCTGAGGGGCATTAAAAGATTCTCTTATTAAGCTACTGCGACCTCCACGTCTCTACTGAGGGGCATTAAAAGCGTGTTGTTATACCACTCTGACCTCCACGTCTCTTCTGAGGGGCATTTAAAGCATCTTGTTAAGCTACTGCGACCTCCATGTCTCTTCTGAGGGGCATTAAAACCGTCTTGTTTGCGACTCTGACCTACACGTCTCTTCTGAGGGGCATTAAAAGCGTGTTGTTATACCACTCTGACCTCCATGTCTCTTCTGAGGGGCATTAAAACCGTGTTGTTATACCACTCTGACCTCCACGTCTCTTCTGAGGGGCATTAAAAGCGTGTTGTTACACCACTCTGACCTCCACGTCTCTTCTCAGAGGTATTAAAAATGTGTTGTTATACCACTCTGACCTCCACGTCTCTTCCAAGGGGCATTAAAAGCGTCTTGTTATACCACTCTGACCTCCACGTCTCTTCTGAGGGGCATTAAAATCGTCTTTTTATACCACTCTGACCTCCACGTCTCTACTGAGGGGCATTAATAGCGTGTTGTTATACCACTCTGACCTCCACGTCTCTTCTGAGGGGCATTAAAAGTGTCTTGTTAAGCTACTGCGACCTCCACGTCTCTTCTGAGGAGCATTAACACCGTCTTGTTATACCACTCTGACCTACACGTCTCTTCTGAGGGGCATTAAAACCGTCTTGTTATACCACTCTGACCTCCACGTCTCTACTGAGGGGCATTAAAAGCGTCTTGTTATACCACTCTGACCTCCACGTCTCTACTGAGGGGCATTAAAAGCGTGTTGTTATACCACTCTGACCTCCACGTCTCTTCTGAGGGCCTTTAAAAGCGTCTTGTTAAGCTACTGCGACCTCCACGTCTCTTCTGAGGGGCATTACAACCGTCTTGTTATACCACTCTGACCTACACGTCTCTTCTGAGGGGCATTAAAAGCGTCTTGTTATACCACTCTGACCTCCACATCTCTTCTGAGAGGCATTAAAAGCGTCTTGTTATACCACTCTGACCTCCACGTCTCTTCCGAGGGGCATTAAAAGCGTCTTGTTATACCACTCTGACCTCCACGTCTCTTCTGAGGGGCATTAAAAGCGTCTTGTTATACCACTCTGACCTCCACGTCTCTTCTGAGGGGCGTTAAAAGTGTCTTGTGAAGCTACTGCGACCTCCACGTCTCTTCTGAGGGGCATTAAAACTGTCTTGTTATACCACTCTGACCTACACGTCTCTTCTGAGGGGCATTAAAAGCGTGTTGTTATACCACTCTGACCTACACGTCTCTTCTGAGGGGCATTAACACCGTCTTGTTATACCACTCTGACCTACACGTCTCTTCTGAGGGGCATTAACACCGTCTTGTTATACCACTCTGACCTACACGTCTCTTCTGAGGGGCATTAAAACCGTCTTGTTATACCACTCTGACCTCCACGTCTCTACTGAGGGGCATTACAAGCGTGTTGTTATACTACTCTGACCTCCACGTCTCTTCTGAGGGCCGTTAAAAGCGTCTTGTTAAGCTACTGCGACCTCCACGTCTCTTCTGAGGGGCATTACAACCGTCTTGTTATACCACTCTGACCTACACGTCTCTTCTGAGGGGCATTAAAAGCGTGTTGTTATACCACTCTGACCTCCACGTCTCTTCTGAGGGGCATTAAAAGCGTGTTGTTTTACCACTCTGACCTCCACGTCTCTTCTGAGGTGCATTAAAAGCATCTTGTTTAGCTACTGCGACCTCCCCATCTCTTCTGAGGGGCATTAACCCTCTGTCAGGGGCAACTGATCTGACAGGCGCAGCTCACTTAGTTTCATTTCTCTATTTTCAGTGGTTTGTCTGGGAAACATCCTCCTCCCAGTACCTTCCTAACTTTAAAGGCTGTGTGAAACCTGAGAAGCCTCTTGTGCTGCAGAGCTTCAGGAGATCAGATATCAGTGTTTTGGCTTCTCAGGCTCATTGCCCCTGAATGCCTCTCACCTTTGACGGTTAGTATTTGCTGTTTTTATTCATCCCAAATGTTTTTTTAGCTTGTTTTATGAATAGATAGTGCAAAATTTGTGGATTTGTCATAGAAGGTTTTGTTAGAAATAAGAGTGTGCTTCTCAGGCACATTGCGCCCTAACACATATTCTCTCTCATGCTTCAGCTTTTCTTCTGAAATGGCGAGGAGAATATTTGACTTGTCAAATGCCCTTCATGTTGAGCAAGTGCAAAATATAGTGCTTGATGATGATGAGACAGACCCCTTACAGCTAGAAGATTTAGAGGAAGAAAGTGACATTGATTCAGAAGATGATGTGGAAGAATGTCCAGATGTGTCTGATACAGATCAAGATGGAGAGAGTGAGGAGGATGCTCAAGACATAGAAACATAGTATTTGGGCAAAGATAAAGCAACAAAATGGATAAAAAAGCCACCCCCTAAACGTTCTCGCACACGCTCACATAACATTTTGAGCCACCTTCTTGGTGTCATTGGAACTGCAAGGAATGCTTGCACAGAATTTCGCACAGAACGTGAACGCGAATAATCACCAGCTCCCCCACCACCGAAAAGACAGAGATGCAACACCTGCACTGTAGAAACAGGACTCAGGAGACTCTCAAATTATGCATGTAAAAATTGCAAAAATGCTATTTGCCTGTCTCATGCAGAAATGATCTGCAAATCATGCTCATTGCTCTGCAAGTGTACTTTTACAGGTGAACCGCTAACATCTGATAGTGACTGATTTTGAGTACAGTACTATTTCAGCAACCTTCTAATTTATTTTGCTTATCTAAATTTTATGTTTACTAATAGTTTTTGAAGAAAATTGTCGGGTTTTTTTTGCAAGTAGCAAAATGTGTGCACTTTGAAACATATTACTTTTCTGGTTAGTAAACATTTTTTTTTCCACCTGATTATGTGTATTCTCATTTATTACATTCCTATTAAGGTAACTGATCACTTTTAGAGCATTGAAATTTAAAAAAAAGGAAAATATAGCCAATTTTCTAGCCTGTGCCTGACAGGCGCAATGCCCCTAAACTCGTTATGAAACATATTGCCCCTGATGGAGGGTTAAAACAGTCTTGTTATACCATTCTGACCTACACGTCTCTTCTGAAGGGCATTAAAAGCGTGTTGTTATGCCACTCTGACCTCCACGTCTCTTCTGAGGGGCATTAAAACCATCTTGTTATACCACTCTGACCTACACGTCTCTTGTGAGGGGCATTAAAAGCGTCTTGTTAAGCTACTGCGACCTCCACGTCTCTTCTGAGGGGCAATACAACCGTTTTGTTATACCACTCTGACCTACACGTCTCTTCTGAGGGGCATTAAAAGCGTGTTGTTATACCACTCTGACCTACACGTCTCTTCTGAGGGGCATTAAAAGCGTGTTGTTATACCACTCTGACCTCCACGTCTCTTCTGAGGGGCATTAAAAGCATGTTGTTATACCAATCTGACCTCCACGTCTCTTCTGAGGGGCATTAAAAGCGTCTTGTTAAGCTACTGCGACCTCCACGTCTCTTCTGAGGGGCATTAACCCTCCGTCAGGGGCAACTGATCTGACAGGCGCACCTCACTTAGTTTCATTTCTCTATTTTCAGTGGTTTGTCTGGGAAACACCCTCCTCCCAGTACCTTCCTAACTTTAAAGGCTGTGTGAAACCTGAGAAGCCTCTTGTGCTGCAGAGCTTCAGGAGATCAGATATCAGTGTTTTGGCTTCTCAGGCTCATTGCCCCTGAATGCGTCACACATTTGACGGTTAGTATTTGCTGTTTTTATTCATCCCAATTGTTTTTTCAGCTTGTTTTATGAATAGCTAGTGCTAAATTTGTGGATTTGTCATAGAAGGTTTTGTTAGAAATAAGAGTGTGCTTTTCAGGCACATTGCGCCCTAACACATATTCTCTCTCTTGCTTCAGAGTGTGCACTTTGAAACATATTACTTTTCTGGTTAGTAAACATTTTTTTGACCACCTGATTATGTGTATTCTCATTTATTACATTCCTATTAAGGTAACTGATCACTTTTAGAGCATTGAAATTTTAAAAAAAGGAAAATATAGCCAATTTTCTAGCCTGTGCCTGACAGGCGCAATGCCCCTAAACTTATTGCCCCTGACGGAGGGTTAAAACAGTTTTGTCATACAACTCTGACCTACACGTCTCTTCTGAAGGGCATTAAAAGCATGTTGTTATACCACTCTGACCTCCACGTCTCTTCTGAGGGGCATTAAAAGCGTCTTGTTATACCACTCTGACCTCCACGTCTCTTCTGAGGGGCATTAAAAGCGTCTTTTTATACCACTCTGACCTCCACGTCTCTTCCAAGGGGCATTAAAAGCGTCTTGTTATACCACTCTGACCTCCACGTCTCTTCTAAGGGGTATTAAAAGCGTGTTGTTATACCACTCTGACCTCCACGTCTCTTCTGAGGGGCATTAAAAGCATCTTGTTTTACCACTCTGACCTCCATGTCTCTTCTGAGGGGCATTAAAAGCGTCTTGTTAAGCTACTGCGACCTCCACGTCTCTCCTGAGGGGCATTAAAACCGTCTTGTTATACCACTCTGACCTCCAGGTCTCTTCTGAGGGGCATTAAAAGCATGTTGTTATAACACTCTGACCTCCACGTCTCTTCTGAGGGGCATTAAAAGAGTCTTGTTAAGCTACTGCAACCTCTATGTCTCTTCCGAGGGGCATTAAAACCGTCTTGTTAAACTACTGTAACCTCCACCACTCTTCCAAGGGGCATTAAAAGCGTCTTGTTATACCACTCTGACCTCCTCGTCTCTTCTGAGGGGCATTTAAACGGTCTTGTTAAGCTACTGGGACCTCCACGACTCTTCGAACGGGCATTGCATTTCCTCATAATTTTTGGCAGCTTTTGCTTGGAAGGCATAAGCAAAGACTATGGGAGACCCACTTCCCAATAATGGGAATAATGTTTGTAATATGCTGTACTGAATGGCTCTTGTAAGGGTATTGCAAGTTCCTACGTCCTAATTTTTGGCAGCTTTTGCTTGGAAGGCATAAGCAAAGACTATGGGAGACCCACTTCCCAATAATGGGAATAATTCTTGCAATATGCTGTACTGTATGGCTCTTACAAGGGGCATTAAAAGAGTCTTGTTAAGCTACTGCGACCTCCATGTCTCTTCTGAGGGGCATTAAAAGCGTCTTGTTAAGCTACTGGGACCTCCACGTGTCTTCTGAGGGGCATTAAATGCGTGTTGTTATCCAACTCTGACCTCCGCGTCTATTCCAAGGGGCATTAAAACCGTCTTGATATACCATTCTGACCTCCACGTCTCGTCCAAGAGGCATTAAAAGCGTGTTGTTATACCACTCTGACCTCCACGTCTCTTCTGAGGGGCATTAAAAGCGTGTTGTTATACCACTCTGACCTCCACGTCTCTTCTGAGGGGCATTAAAAGCGTGTTGTTATACCACTCTGACCTCCACGTCTCTTCTGAGGTGCATTAAAAGCGTCTTGTTAAGCTACTGCGACCTCCACATCTCTTCTGAGGGGCATTAACCCTCTGTCAGGGGCAACTGATCTGACAGGCGCAGCTCACTTAGTTTCATTTCTCTATTTTCAGTGGTTTGTCTGGGAAACATCCTCCTCCCAGTACCTTCCTAACTTTAAAGGCTGTGTGAAACCTGAGAAGCCTCTTGTGCTGCAGAGCTTCAGGAGATCAGATATCAGTGTTTTGGCTTCTCAGGCTCATTGCCCCTGAATGCGTCACACCTTTGACGGTTAGTATTTGCTGTTTTTATTCATCCCAAATGTTTTTTTAGCTTGTTTTATGAATAGATAGTGCAAAATTTGTGGATTTGTCATAGAAAGTTTTGTTAGAAATAAGAGTGTGCTTCTCAGGCACATTGCGCCCTAACACATATTCTCTCTCATGCTTCAGCTTTTCTTCTGAAATGGCGAGGAGAATATTTGACTTGTCAAATGTCCTTCATGTTGAGCAAGTGCAAAATATAGTGCTTGATGATGATGAGACAGACCCCTTACAGCTAGAAGATTTAGAGGAAGAAAGTGACATTGATTCAGAAGATGATGTGGAAGAATGTCCAGATGTGTCTGATACAGATCAAGATGGAGAGAGTGAGGAGGATTCTCAAGACATAGAAACATAGTATTTGGGCAAAGATAAAACAACAAAATGGATAAAAAAGCCACCCCCTAAACGTTCTCACACACGCTCGCATAACATTTTGAGCCACCTTCTTGGTGTCATAGGAACTGCAAGGAATGCTTGCACAGAATTTCGCAAAGAACGTGAACGCGAAGAATCACCAGCTCCCCCACCACCGAAAAGACAGAGATGCAACACCTGCACTGTAGAAACAGGACTCAGGAGACTCTCAAATTATGCATGTAAAAATTGCAAAAATGCTATTTGCCTGTCTCATGCAGAAATGATCTGCAAATCATGCTCATTGCTCTGCAAGTGTACTTTTACAGGTGAACCGCTAACATCTGACAGTGACTGATTTTGAGTACAGTACTATTTCAGCAACCTTCTAATTTATTTTGCTTATCTAAATTTTATGTTTACTAATAGTTTTTGAAGAAAATTGTCGGGTTTTTTTTGCAAGTAGCAAAATGTGTGCACTTTGAAACATATTACTTTTCTGGTTAGTAAACATTTTTTTTTCCACCTGATTATGTGTATTCTCATTTATTACATTCCTATTAAGGTAACTGATCACTTTTAGAGCATTGAAATTTTAAAAAAAGGAAAATATAGCCAATTTTCTAGCCTGTGCCTGACAGGCGCAATGCCCCTAAACTCGTTATGAAACATATTGCCCCTGATGGAGGGTTAAAACAGTCTCGTTATACCATTCTGACCTACACGTCTCTTCTGAAGGGCATTAAAAGAGTGTTGTTATGCCACTCTGACCTCCACGTCTCTTCTGAGGGGCATTAAAACCATCTTGTTATACCACTCTGACCTACACGTCTCTTCTGAGGGGCATTAAAAGAGTCTTGTTAAGCTACTGCGACCTCCATGTCTCTTCTGAGGGGCATTACAACCGTCTTGTTATACCACTCTGACCTACACGTCTCTTCTGAGGGGCATTAAAAGCGTGTTGTTATACCACTCTGACCTACACGTCTCTTCTGAGGGGCATTAAAAGCGTGTTGTTATACCACTCTGACCTCCACGTCTCTTCTGAGGGGCATTAAAAGCGTGTTGTTATACCAATCTGACCTCCACGTCTCTTCTGAGGGGCATTAAAAGCATCTTGTTAAGCTACTGCGACCTCCACGTCTCTTCTGAGGGGCATTAACCCTCCGTCAGGGGCAACTGATCTGACAGGCGCACCTCACTTACTTTCATTTCTCTATTTTCAGTGGTTTGTCTGGGAAACACCCTCCTCCCAGTACCTTCCTAACTTTAAAGGCTGTGTGAAACCTGAGAAGCCTCTTGTGCTGCAGAGCTTCAGGAGATCATATATCAGTGTTTTGGCTTCTCAGGCTCATTGCCCCTGAATGCGTCACACCTTTGACGGTTAGTATTTGCTGTTTTTATTCATCCCAATTGTTTTTTTAGCTTGTTTTATGAATAGCTAGGGCTAAATTTGTGGATTTGTCATAGAAGGTTTTGTTAGAAATAAGAGTGTGCTTCTCAGGCACATTGCGCCCTAACACATATTCTCTCTCTTGCTTCAGAGTGTGCACTTTGAAACATATTACTTTTCTGGTTAGTAAACATTTTTTTGACCACCTGATTATGTGTATTCTCATTTATTACATTCCTATTAAGGTAACTGATCACTTTTAGAGCATTGAAATTTTAAAAAAAAGGAAAATATAGCCAATTTTCTAGCCTGTGCCTGACAGGCGCAATGCCCCTAAACTTATTGCCCCTGACGGAGGGTTAAAACAGTTTTGTCATACAACTCTGACCTACACGTCTCTTCTGAAGGGCATTAAAAGCATGTTGTTATACCACTCTGACCTCCGCGTCTCTTCTGAGGGACATTAAAAGCGTGTTGTTATACCACTCTGACCTCCACGTCTCTTCTGAGGGGCATTAAAAGTGTCTTGTTAAGCTACTGGGACCTCCACGTCTTTTCTGAGGTGCATTAAAACCGTCTTGTTATACCACTCTGACCTACACGTCTCTTCTGAGGGGCATTAAAAGCGTGTTGTCATACCACTCTGAGCTCCACGTCTCTTCTGAGGGGCATTAAAAGCGTGTTGTTATACGACTCTGACCTACACGTCTCTTCTGAGGGGCATTAAAACCATCTTGTTATACCACTCTGACCTACACGTCTCTTCTGAGGGGCATTAAAAGCGTGTTGTTATACCACTCTGACCTACACGTCTCTTCTGAGGGGCATTAAAAGTGTCTTATTAAGCTACTGCGACCTCCACGTCTCTACTGAGGGGCATTAAAAGCGTGTTGTTATACCACTCTGACCTCCACGTCTCTTCTGAGGGGCATTAAAAGTGTCTTGTTAAGCTACTGCGACCTCCACATCTCTTCTGAGGGGCCTTAAAACCATCTTGTTATACCACTCTGACCTACACATCTCTTCTGAGGGGCATTAAAAGCGTGTTATTATACCACTCTGACCTCCACGTCTCTTCTGAGGGGCATTAAAAACGTGTTGTTATACAACTCTGACCTCCACGTCTCTTCTGAGGGGCATTAAAAGCTTGTTGTTATACCACTCTGACCTCCACGTCTCTTCTGAGGGCATTAAAAGCGTCTTGTTATACCACTCTGACCTCCACATCTCTTTTGAGAGGCATTAAAAGCGTGTTGTTATACGACTCTGACCTCCACGTCTCTTCTGAGGGGCATTAAAAGCGTGTTGTTATACCACTCTGACCTACACGTCTCTTCTGAGGGGCATTAAAAGCGTGTTGTTATACCACTCTGACCTCCACGTCTCTTCTGAGGGGCATTAAAAGCGTGTTGTTATACCAATCTGACCTCCACGTCTCTTCTGAGGGGCATTAAAAGCATCTTGTTAAGCTACTGCGACCTCCACGTCTCTTCTGAGGGGCATTAACCCTCCGTCAGGGGCAACTGATCTGACAGGCGCACCTCACTTACTTTCATTTCTCTATTTTCAGTGGTTTGTCTGGGAAACACCCTCCTCCCAGTACCTTCCTAACTTTAAAGGCTGTGTGAAACCTGAGAAGCCTCTTGTGCTGCAGAGCTTCAGGAGATCATATATCAGTGTTTTGGCTTCTCAGGCTCATTGCCCCTGAATGCGTCACACCTTTGACGGTTAGTATTTGCTGTTTTTATTCATCCCAATTGTTTTTTTAGCTTGTTTTATGAATAGCTAGGGCTAAATTTGTGGATTTGTCATAGAAGGTTTTGTTAGAAATAAGAGTGTGCTTCTCAGGCACATTGCGCCCTAACACATATTCTCTCTCTTGCTTCAGAGTGTGCACTTTGAAACATATTACTTTTCTGGTTAGTAAACATTTTTTTGACCACCTGATTATGTGTATTCTCATTTATTACATTCCTATTAAGGTAACTGATCACTTTTAGAGCATTGAAATTTTAAAAAAAAGGAAAATATAGCCAATTTTCTAGCCTGTGCCTGACAGGCGCAATGCCCCTAAACTTATTGCCCCTGACGGAGGGTTAAAACAGTTTTGTCATACAACTCTGACCTACACGTCTCTTCTGAAGGGCATTAAAAGCATGTTGTTATACCACTCTGACCTCCGCGTCTCTTCTGAGGGACATTAAAAGCGTGTTGTTATACCACTCTGACCTCCACGTCTCTTCTGAGGGGCATTAAAAGTGTCTTGTTAAGCTACTGGGACCTCCACGTCTTTTCTGAGGTGCATTAAAACCGTCTTGTTATACCACTCTGACCTACACGTCTCTTCTGAGGGGCATTAAAAGCGTGTTGTCATACCACTCTGAGCTCCACGTCTCTTCTGAGGGGCATTAAAAGCGTGTTGTTATACGACTCTGACCTACACGTCTCTTCTGAGGGGCATTAAAACCATCTTGTTATACCACTCTGACCTACACGTCTCTTCTGAGGGGCATTAAAAGCGTGTTGTTATACCACTCTGACCTACACGTCTCTTCTGAGGGGCATTAAAAGTGTCTTATTAAGCTACTGCGACCTCCACGTCTCTACTGAGGGGCATTAAAAGCGTGTTGTTATACCACTCTGACCTCCACGTCTCTTCTGAGGGGCATTAAAAGTGTCTTGTTAAGCTACTGCGACCTCCACATCTCTTCTGAGGGGCCTTAAAACCATCTTGTTATACCACTCTGACCTACACATCTCTTCTGAGGGGCATTAAAAGCGTGTTATTATACCACTCTGACCTCCACGTCTCTTCTGAGGGGCATTAAAAACGTGTTGTTATACAACTCTGACCTCCACGTCTCTTCTGAGGGGCATTAAAAGCTTGTTGTTATACCACTCTGACCTCCACGTCTCTTCTGAGGGCATTAAAAGCGTCTTGTTATACCACTCTGACCTCCACATCTCTTTTGAGAGGCATTAAAAGCGTGTTGTTATACGACTCTGACCTCCACGTCTCTTCTGAGGGGCATTAAAAGCGTGTTGTTATACGACTCTGACCTCCACGTCTCTTCTGAGGGGCATTAAAAGTGTCTTGTTAAGCTACTGGGACCTCCACGTCTTTTCTGAGGTGCATTAAAACCGTCTTGTTATACCACTCTGACCTACACGTCTCTTCTGAGGGGCATTAAAAGCGTGTTGTCATACCACTCTGAGCTCCACGTCTCTTCTGAGGGGCATTAAAAGCGTGTTGTTATACGACTCTGACCTACACGTCTCTTCTGAGGGGCATTAAAACCATCTTGTTATACCACTCTGACCTACACGTCTCTTCTGAGGGGCATTAAAAGCGTGTTGTTATACCACTCTGACCTACACGTCTCTTCTGAGGGGCATTAAAAGTGTCTTATTAAGCTACTGCGACCTCCACGTCTCTACTGAGGGGCATTAAAAGCGTGTTGTTATACCACTCTGACCTCCACGTCTCTTCTGAGGGGCATTAAAAGTGTCTTGTTAAGCTACTGCGACCTCCACATCTCTTCTGAGGGGCCTTAAAACCATCTTGTTATACCACTCTGACCTACACATCTCTTCTGAGGGGCATTAAAAGCGTGTTATTATACCACTCTGACCTCCACGTCTCTTCTGAGGGGCATTAAAAACGTGTTGTTATACAACTCTGACCTCCACGTCTCTTCTGAGGGGCATTAAAAGCTTGTTGTTATACCACTCTGACCTCCACGTCTCTTCTGAGGGCATTAAAAGCGTCTTGTTATACCACTCTGACCTCCACATCTCTTTTGAGAGGCATTAAAAGCATCTTGTTATACCACTCTGACCTCCACGTCTCTTCTGAGGGGCATTAAAAGCGTGTTGTTATACGACTCTGACCTACACGTCTCTTCTGAGGGGCATTAAAACCATCTTGTTATACCACTCTGACCTACACGTCTCTTCTGAGGGGCATTAAAAGCGTGTTGTTATACCACTCTGACCTACACGTCTCTTCTGAGGGGCATTAAAAGTGTCTTATTAAGCTACTGCGACCTCCACGTCTCTACTGAGGGGCATTAAAAGCGTGTTGTTATACCACTCTGACCTCCACGTCTCTTCTGAGGGGCATTAAAAGTGTCTTGTTAAGCTACTGCGACCTCCACGTCTCTACTGAGGGGCATTAAAAGCTTGTTGTTATACCACTCTGACCTCCACGTCTCTTCTGAGGGCATTAAAAGCGTCCTGTTATACCACTCTGACCTCCACATCTCTTTTGAGAGGCATTAAAAGCATCTTGTTATACCACTCTGACCTCCACGTCTCTTCCGAGGGGCATTAAAAGCGTCTTGTTATACCACTCTGACCTCCACGTCTCTTCTGAGGGGCATTAAAAGCGTCTTGTTATACCACTCTGACCTCCACGTCTCTTCTGAGGGGCATTAAAAGCATCTTGTTATACCACTCTGACCTCCTCGTCTCTTCTGAGGGACGTTAAAAGCGTCTTGTGAAGCTACTGCGACCTCCACGTCTCTTCTGAGGGGCATTAAAACTGTCTTGTTATACCACTCTGACCTACACGTCTCTTCTGAGGGGCATTAAAATCGTGTTGTTATACCACTCTGACCTACACTTCTCTTCTGAGGGGCATTAAAAGCATGTTGTTATACCACTCTGACCTCCGCGTCTCTTCTGAGGGGCATTAAAAGCGTGTTGTTATACCACTCTGACCTCCACGTCTCTTCTGAGGGGCATTAAAAGTGTCTTGTTAAGCTACTGGGACCTCCACGTCTTTTCTGAGGTGCATTAAAAGCGTGTTGTTATAACACTCTGACCTCCACGTCTCTTCTGAGGGGCGTTAAAAGCGTCTTGTGAAGCTACTGCGACCTCCACGTCTCTTCTGAGGGGCATTAAAAGTGTCTTGTTAAGCTACTGCGACCTCCACATCTCTTCTGAGGGGCCTTAAAACCGTCTTGCTATACCACTCTGACCTACACGTCTCTTCTGAGGGGCATTAAAAGCGTGTTATTATACCACTCTGACCTCCACTTCTCTTCTGAGGGGCATTAAAAGCGTGTTGTTATACAACTCTGACCTCCACGTCTCTTCTGAGGGGCATTAAAAGCTTGTTGTTATACCACTCTGACCTTCACGTCTCTTCTGAGGGCATTAAAAGCGTCTTGTTATACCATTCTGACCTCCACATCTCTTTTGAGAGGCATTAAAAGCGTCTTGTTATACCACTCTGACCTCCACGTCTCTTCCGAGGGGCATTAAAAGCGTCTTGTTATACCACTCTGACCTCCACGTCTCTTCTGAGGGGCATTAAAAGCATCTTGTTATACCACTCTGACCTCCACGTCTCTTCTGAGGGGAATTAAAAGCGTCTTGTTATACCACTCTGACCTCCACGTCTCTTCTGAGGGGCGTTAAAAGCGTCTTGTGAAGCTACTGCGACCTCCACGTCTCTTCTGAGGGGCATTAAAACTGTCTTGTTATACCACTCTGACCTACACGTCTCTTCTGAGGGGCATTAAAATCGTGTTGTTATACCACTCTGACCTACACTTCTCTTCTGAGGGGCATTAAAAGCGTGTTGTTATACCACTGTGACCTCCATGTCTCTTCTGAGGGGCATTAAAAGCGTGTTGTTATACCACTCTGACCTCCACGTCTCTTCTGAGGGGCATTAAAAGCGTCTTGTTATACCACTCTGACCTCCACGTCTCTTCTGAGGGGCATTAAAAGCGTGTTGTTATAACACTCTGACCTCCACGTCTCTTCTGAGGGGCGTTAAAAGCGTCTTGTGAAGCTACTGCGACCTCCACGTCTCTTCTGAGGGGCATTAAAACTGTCTTGTTATACCACTCTGACCTACACGTCTCTTCTGAGGGGCATTAAAAGCGTCTTGTTATACCACTCTGACCTCCACGTCTCTTCTGAGGGGCATTAAAAGCGTGTTGTTATAACACTCTGACCTCCACGTCTCTTCTGAGGGGCGTTAAAAGCGTCTTGTGAAGCTACTGCGACCTCCACGTCTCTTCTGAGGGGCATTAAAACTGTCTTGTTATACCACTCTGACCTACACGTCTCTTCTGAGGGGCATTAAAAGCGTGTTGTTATACCACTCTGACCTACACGTCTCTTCTGAGGGGCATTAAAAGCGTGTTGTTATAACACTCTGACCTCCACGTCTCTTCTGAGGGGCGTTAAAAGCGTCTTGTGAAGCTACTGCGACCTCCACGTCTCTTCTGAGGGGCATTAAAACTGTCTTGTTATACCACTCTGACCTACACGTCTCTTCTGAGGGGCATTAAAAGCGTGTTGTTATACCACTCTGACCTACACGTCTCTTCTGAGGGGCATTAAAAGCGTGTTGTTATACCACTCTGACCTCCATGTCTCTTCTGAGGGGCATTAAAAGCGTGTTGTTATACCACTCTGACCTCCACGTCTCTTTTGAGTGGCATTAAAAGCGTCTTGTTAAGCTACTGCGACCTCCACGTCTCTTCTGAGGGGCATTAACCCTCCGTCAGGGGCAACTGATCAGACAGGCGCAACTCACTTAGTTTCATTTCTCTATTTTCAGTGGTTTGTCTGGGAAACACCCTCCTCCCAGTACCTTCCTAACTTTAAAGGCTGTGTGGAACCTGAGAAGCCTCTTGTGCTGCAGAGCTTCAGGAGATCAGATATCAGTGTTTTGGCTTCTCAGGCTCATTGCCCCTGAATGCGTCACACCTTTGACGGTTAGTATTTGCTGTTTTCATTCATCCCAATTGTTTTTTTAGCTTGTTTTATGAATAGCTAGTGCTAAATTTGTGGATTTGTCATAGAAGGTTTTGTTAGAAATAAGAGTGTGCTTCTCAGGCACATTGCGCCCTAACACATATTCTCTCTCTTGCTTCAGAGTGTGCACTTTGAAACATATTACTTTTCTGGTTAGTAAACATTTTTTTGACCACCTGATTATGTGTATTCTCATTTATTACATTCCTATTAAGGTAACTGATCACTTTTAGAGCATTGAAATTTTAAAAAAAAGGAAAATATAGCCAATTTTCTAGCCTGTGCCTGACAGGCGCAATGCCCCTAAACTTATTGCCCCTGACGGAGGGTTAAAACAGTTTTGTCATACAACTCTGACCTACACGTCTCTTCTGAAGGGCATTAAAAGCATGTTGTTATACCACTCTGACCTCCGCGTCTCTTCTGAGGGGCATTAAAAGCGTGTTGTTATACCACTCTGACCTCCACGTCTCTTCTGAGGGGCATTAAAAGTGTCTTGTTAAGCTACTGGGACCTCCACGTCTTTTCTGAGGTGCATTAAAACCGTCTTGTTATACCACTCTGACCTACACGTCTCTTCTGAGGTGCATTAAAAGCGTGTTGTTATGCCACTCTGACCTCCACGTCTCTTCTGAGGGGCATTAAAAGTGTCTTGTTAAGCTACTGCGACCTCCACATCTCTTCTGAGGGGCCTTAAAACCGTCTTGCTATACCACTCTGACCTACACGTCTCTTCTGAGGGGCATTAAAAGCGTGTTATTATACCACTCTGACCTCCACTTCTCTTCTGAGGGGCATTAAAAGCGTGTTGTTATACAACTCTGACCTCCACGTCTCTTCTGAGGGGCATTAAAAGCTTGTTGTTATACCACTCTGACCTCCACGTCTCTTCTGAGGGCATTAAAAGCGTCTTGTTATACCATTCTGACCTCCACATCTCTTTTGAGAGGCATTAAAAGCGTCTTGTTATACCACTCTGACCTCCACGTCTCTTCCGAGGGGCATTAAAAGCGTCTTGTTATACCACTCTGACCTCCACGTCTCTTCTGAGGGGCATTAAATGCATCTTGTTATACCACTCTGACCTCCACGTCTCTTCTGAGGGGAATTAAAA
The DNA here is from genome assembly GCF_046119375.1 of Phyllobates terribilis. NCBI lineage: Eukaryota > Metazoa > Chordata > Amphibia > Anura > Dendrobatidae > Phyllobates > Phyllobates terribilis. Next base: position 40,534,808 of record NW_027362761.1, on the reverse strand, counting down.
GCGTCTTGTTATACCACTCTGACCTCCACGTCTCTTCTGAGGGGCGTTAAAAGCGTCTTGTGAAGCTACTGCGACCTCCACGTCTCTTCTGAGGGGCATTAAAACTGTCTTGTTATACCACTCTGACCTACACGTCTCTTCTGAGGGGCATTAAAATCGTGTTGTTATACCACTCTGACCTACACTTCTCTTCTGAGGGGCATTAAAAGCGTGTTGTTATACCACTCTGACCTCCATGTCTCTTCTGAAGGGCATTAAAAGCGTGTTGTTATACCACTCTGACCTCCACGTCTCTTCTGAGGGGCATTAAAAGCGTCTTGTTATACCACTCTGACCTCCACGTCTCTTCTGAGGGGCATTAAAAGCGTGTTGTTATACCACTCTGACCTCCATGTCTCTTCTGAGGGGCATTAAAAGCGTGTTGTTATACCACTCTGACCTCCACGTCTCTTCTGAGGGGCATTAAAAGCGTCTTGTTATACCACTCTGACCTCCACGTCTCTTCTGAGGGGCATTAAAAGCGTGTTGTTATAACACTCTGACCTCCACGTCTCTTCTGAGGGGCGTTAAAAGCGTCTTGTGAAGCTACTGCGACCTCCACGTCTCTTCTGAGGGGCATTAAAACTGTCTTGTTATACCACTCTGACCTACACGTCTCTTCTGAGGGGCATTAAAAGCGTGTTGTTATACCACTCTGACCTACACGTCTCTTCTGAGGGGCATTAAAAGCGTGTTGTTATACCACTCTGACCTCCATGTCTCTTCTGAGGGGCATTAAAAGCGTGTTGTTATACCACTCTGACCTCCACGTCTCTTCTGAGTGGCATTAAAAGTGTCTTGTTAAGCTACTGCGACCTCCACGTCTCTTCTGAGGGGCATTAACCCTCCGTCAGGGGCAACTGATCAGACAGGCGCAACTCACTTAGTTTCATTTCTCTATTTTCAGTGGTTTGTCTGGGAAACACCCTCCTCCCAGTACCTTCCTAACTTTAAAGGCTGTGTGGAACCTGAGAAGCCTCTTGTGCTGCAGAGCTTCAGGAGATCAGATATCAGTGTTTTGGCTTCTCAGGCTCATTGCCCCTGAATGCGTCACACCTTTGACGGTTAGTATTTGCTGTTTTTATTCATCCCAATTGTTTTTTTAGCTTGTTTTATGAATAGCTAGTGCTAAATTTGTGGATTTGTCATAGAAGGTTTTGTTAGAAATAAGAGTGTGCTTCTCAGGCACATTGCGCCCTAACACATATTCTCTCTCTTGCTTCAGAGTGTGCACTTTGAAACATATTATTTTTCTGGTTAGTAAACATTTTTTTGACCACCTGATTATGTGTATTCTCATTTATTACATTCCTATTAAGGTAACTGATCACTTTTAGAGCATTGAAATTTAAAAAAAAAGGAAAATATAGCCAATTTTCTAGCCTGTGCCTGACAGGCGCAATGCCCCTAAACTTATTGCCCCTGACGGAGGGTTAAAACAGTTTTGTCATACAACTCTGACCTACACGTCTCTTCTGAAGGGCATTAAAAGCATGTTGTTATACCACTCTGACCTCCGCGTCTCTTCTGAGGGGCATTAAAAGCGTGTTGTTATACCACTCTGACCTCCACGTCTCTTCTGAGGGGCATTAAAAGTGTCTTGTTAAGCTACTGGGACCTCCACGTCTTTTCTGAGGTGCATTAAAACCGTCTTGTTATACCACTCTGACCTACACGTCTCTTCTGAGGGGCATTAAAAGCGTGTTGTTATGCCACTCTGACCTCCACGTCTCTTCTGAGGGGCATTAAAAGTGTCTTGTTAAGCTACTGCGACCTCCACATCTCTTCTGAGGGGCCTTAAAACCGTCTTGCTATACCACTCTGACCTACACGTCTCTTCTGAGGGGCATTAAAAGCGTGTTATTATACCACTCTGACCTCCACTTCTCTTCTGAGGGGCATTAAAAGCGTGTTGTTATACAACTCTGACCTCCACGTCTCTTCTGAGGGGCATTAAAAGCTTGTTGTTATACCACTCTGACCTCCACGTCTCTTCTGAGGGCATTAAAAGCGTCTTGTTATACCATTCTGACCTCCACATCTCTTTTCAGAGGCATTAAAAGCGTCTTGTTATACCACTCTGACCTCCACGTCTCTTCCGAGGGGCATTAAAAGCGTCTTGTTATACCACTCTGACCTCCACGTCTCTTCTGAGGGGCATTAAAAGCATCTTGTTATACCACTCTGACCTCCACGTCTCTTCTGAGGGGAATTAAAAGCGTCTTGTTATACCACTCTGACCTCCACGTCTCTTCTGAGGGGCGTTAAAAGCGTCTTGTGAAGCTACTGCGACCTCCACGTCTCTTCTGAGGGGCATTAAAACTGTCTTGTTATACCACTCTGACCTACACGTCTCTTCTGAGGGGCATTAAAATCGTGTTGTTATACCACTCTGACCTACACTTCTCTTCTGAGGGGCATTAAAAGCGTGTTGTTATACCACTGTGACCTCCATGTCTCTTCTGAGGGGCATTAAAAGCGTGTTGTTATACCACTCTGACCTCCACGTCTCTTCTGAGGGGCATTAAAAGCGTCTTGTTATACCACTCTGACCTCCACGTCTCTTCTGAGGGGCATTAAAAGCGTGTTGTTATAACACTCTGACCTCCACGTCTCTTCTGAGGGGCGTTAAAAGCGTCTTGTGAAGCTACTGCGACCTCCACGTCTCTTCTGAGGGGCATTAAAACTGTCTTGTTATACCACTCTGACCTACACGTCTCTTCTGAGGGGCATTAAAAGCGTGTTGTTATACCACTCTGACCTACACGTCTCTTCTGAGGGGCATTAAAAGCGTGTTGTTATAACACTCTGACCTCCACGTCTCTTCTGAGGGGCGTTAAAAGCGTCTTGTGAAGCTACTGCGACCTCCACGTCTCTTCTGAGGGGCATTAAAACTGTCTTGTTATACCACTCTGACCTACACGTCTCTTCTGAGGGGCATTAAAAGCGTGTTGTTATACCACTCTGACCTACACGTCTCTTCTGAGGGGCATTAAAAGCGTGTTGTTATACCACTCTGACCTCCATGTCTCTTCTGAGGGGCATTAAAAGCGTGTTGTTATACCACTCTGACCTCCACGTCTCTTCTGAGTGGCATTAAAAGCGTCTTGTTAAGCTACTGCGACCTCCACGTCTCTTCTGAGGGGCATTAACCCTCCGTCAGGGGCAACTGATCAGACAGGCGCAACTCACTTAGTTTCATTTCTCTATTTTCAGTGGTTTGTCTGGGAAACACCCTCCTCCCAGTACCTTCCTAACTTTAAAGGCTGTGTGGAACCTGAGAAGCCTCTTGTGCTGCAGAGCTTCAGGAGATCAGATATCAGTGTTTTGGCTTCTCAGGCTCATTGCCCCTGAATGCGTCACACCTTTGACGGTTAGTATTTGCTGTTTTTATTCATCCCAATTGTTTTTTTAGCTTGTTTTATGAATAGCTAGTGCTAAATTTGTGGATTTGTCATAGAAGGTTTTGTTAGAAATAAGAGTGTGCTTCTCAGGCACATTGCGCCCTAACACATATTCTCTCTCTTGCTTCAGAGTGTGCACTTTGAAACATATTACTTTTCTGGTTAGTAAACATTTTTTTGACCACCTGATTATGTGTATTCTCATTTATTACATTCCTATTAAGGTAACTGATCACTTTTAGAGCATTGAAATTTTAAAAAAAAGGAAAATATAGCCAATTTTCTAGCCTGTGCCTGACAGGCGCAATGCCCCTAAACTTATTGCCCCTGACGGAGGGTTAAAACAGTTTTGTCATACAACTCTGACCTACACGTCTCTTCTGAAGGGCATTAAAAGCATGTTGTTATACCACTCTGACCTCCGCGTCTCTTCTGAGGGGCATTAAAAGCATGTTGTTATACCACTCTGACCTCCACGTCTCTTCTGAGGGGCATTAAAAGTGTCTTGTTAAGCTACTGGGACCTCCACGTCTTTTCTGAGGTGCATTAAAACCGTCTTGTTATACCACTCTGACCTACACGTCTCTTCTGAGGGGCATTAAAAGCGTGTTGTTATGCCACTCTGACCTCCACGTCTCTTCTGAGGGGCATTAAAAGTGTCTTGTTAAGCTACTGCGACCTCCACATCTCTTCTGAGGGGCCTTAAAACCGTCTTGCTATACCACTCTGACCTATACGTCTCTTCTGAGGGGCATTAAAAGCGTGTTATTATACCACTCTGACCTCCACTTCTCTTCTGAGGGGCATTAAAAGCGTGTTGTTATACAACTCTGACCTCCACGTCTCTTCTGAGGGGCATTAAAAGCTTGTTGTTATACCACTCTGACCTCCACGTCTCTTCTGAGGGCATTAAAAGCGTCTTGTTATACCATTCTGACCTCCACATCTCTTTTGAGAGGCATTAAAAGCGTCTTGTTATACCACTCTGACCTCCACGTCTCTTCCGAGGGGCATTAAAAGCGTCTTGTTATACCACTCTGACCTCCACGTCTCTTCTGAGGGGCATTAAAAGCATCTTGTTATACCACTCTGACCTCCACGTCTCTTCTGAGGGGAATTAAAAGCGTCTTGTTATACCACTCTGACCTCCACGTCTCTTCTGAGGGGCGTTAAAAGCGTCTTGTGAAGCTACTGCGACCTCCACGTCTCTTCTGAGGGGCATTAAAACTGTCTTGTTATACCACTCTGACCTACACGTCTCTTCTGAGGGGCATTAAAATCGTGTTGTTATACCACTCTGACCTACACTTCTCTTCTGAGGGGCATTAAAAGCGTGTTGTTATACCACTCTGACCTCCATGTCTCTTCTGAGGGGCATTAAAAGCGTGTTGTTATACCACTCTGACCTCCACGTCTCTTCTGAGGGGCATTAAAAGCGTCTTGTTATACCACTCTGACCTCCACGTCTCTTCTGAGGGGCATTAAAAGCGTGTTGTTATAACACTCTGACCTCCACGTCTCTTCTGAGGGGCGTTAAAAGCGTCTTGTGAAGCTACTGCGACCTCCACGTCTCTTCTGAGGGGCATTAAAACTGTCTTGTTATACCACTCTGACCTACACGTCTCTTCTGAGGGGCATTAAAAGCGTGTTGTTATACCACTCTGACCTACACGTCTCTTCTGAGGGGCATTAAAAGCGTGTTGTTATACCACTCTGACCTCCATGTCTCTTCTGAGGGGCATTAAAAGCGTGTTGTTATACCACTCTGACCTCCACGTCTCTTCTGAGTGGCATTAAAAGCGTCTTGTTAAGCTACTGCGACCTCCACGTCTCTTCTGAGGGGCATTAACCCTCCGTCAGGGGCAACTGATCAGACAGGCGCAGCTCACTTAGTTTCATTTCTCTATTTTCAGTGGTTTGTCTGGGAAACACCCTCCTCCCAGTACCTTCCTAACTTTAAAGGCTGTGTGGAACCTGAGAAGCCTCTTGTGCTGCAGAGCTTCAGGAGATCAGATATCAGTGTTTTGGCTTCTCAGGCTCATTGCCCCTGAATGCGTCACACCTTTGACGGTTAGTATTTGCTGTTTTTATTCATCTCAACTGTTTTTTTAGCTTGTTTTATGAATAGCTAGTGCTAAATTTGTGGATTTGTCATAGAAGGTTTTGTTAGAAATAAGAGTGTGCTTTTCAGGCACATTGCTCCCTAACACATATTCTCTCTCTTGCTTCAGAGTGTGCACTTTGAAACATATTACTTTTCTGGTTAGTAAACATTTTTTTTCCACCTGATTATGTGTATTCTCATTTATTACATTCCTATTAAGGTAACTGATCACTTTTAGAGCATTGAAATTTTAAAAAAAGGAAAATATAGCCAATTTTCTAGCCTGTGCCTGACAGGCGCAATGCCCCTAAACTTATTGCCCCTGACGGAGGGTTAAAACAGTTTTGTCATACAACTCTGACCTACACGTCTCTTCTGAAGGGCATTAAAAGCATGTTGTTATACCACTCTGACCTCCGCGTCTCTTCTGAGGGGCATTAAAAGCGTGTTGTTATACCACTCTGACCTCCACGTCTCTTCTGAGGGGCATTAAAAGTGTCTTGTTAAGCTACTGGGACCTCCACGTCTTTTCTGAGGGGCATTAAAACCGTCTTGTTATACCACTCTGACCTCCACGTCTCTTCTGAGGGGCATTAAAAGCGTCTTGTTATACCTCTCTGACCTCCACGTCTCTTCTGAGGGGCATTAAAATCGTCTTGTTATACCACTCTGACCTCCACGTCTCTTCTGAGGGGCATTAAAAGTGTCTTGTTAAGCTACTGCAACCTCCACGTCTCTTCTGAGGGGCATTAAAACCTTCTTGTTATACCACTCTGACCTACACGTCTCTTCTGAGGGGCATTAAAAGCGTGTTGTTATACCACACTGACCTCCACGTCTCTTCTGAGGGGCATTAAAAGCATGTTGTTATACCACTCTGACCTCCACGTCTCTTCTGAGGGGCATTAAAAGCGTGTTGTTATACCACTCTGACCTCCACGTCTCTTCTGAGGGGCATTAAAAGCGTGTTGTTATACCACTCTGACCTCCACGTCTCTTCTGAGGGGCATTAAAAGCGTCTTGTTATACCACTCTGACCTCCACGTCTCTTCTGAGGGGCATTAAAAGCTTCTTTTTATACCACTCTGACCTCCACGGCTCTTCCAAGGGGCATTAAAAGCGTCTTGTTATACCACTCTGACCTCCACGTCTCTTCTGAGGGGCATTAAAAGCGTGTTGTTATACCACTCTGACCTCCATGTCTCTTCTGGGGGGCATTAAAAGCATCTTGTTTTACCACTCTGACCTCCATGTCTCTTCTGAGGGGCATTAAAAGCATCTTGTTAAGCTACTGCGACCTGTACGTCTCTCCTGAGGGGCATTAAAACCTTCTTGTTATACCACTCTGACCTCCACATCTCTTCTGAGGGGCATTAAAAGCGTGTTGTTATACCACTCTGACCTCCACGTCTCTTCTGAGGGGCATTAAAAGAGTCTTGTTAAGCTACTGCGACCTCTATGTCTCTTCCGAGGGGCATTAAAACCGTCTTGTTAAACTACTGTGACCTCCACCACTCTTCCAAGGGGCATTAAAAGCGTCTTGTTATACCAATCTGACCTCCTCGTCTCTTCTGAGTGGCATTAAAATGGTCTTGTTAAGCTACTGGGACCTCCACGACGCTTCGAACGGGCATTGCATTTCCTCATAATTTTTGGCAGCTTTTGCTTGGAAGGCATAAGCAAAGACTATGGGAGACCCACTTCCCAATAATGGGAATAATGTTTGTAATATGCTGTACTGCATGGCTCTTGTAAGGGTATTGCAAGTTCCTACGTCCTAATTTTTGGCAGCTTTTGCTTGGAAGGCATAAGCAAAGACTATGGGAGACCCACTTCCCAATGATGGGAATAATGTTTGCAATATGCTGTACTGTATGGCTCTTATAAGGGGCATTAAAAGAGTCTTGTTAAGCTACTGCGACCTCCACATCTCTTCTGAGGGGCATTAAAAGCATCTTGTTAAGCTACTGGGACCTCCACGTGTCTTCTGAGGGGCATTAAAGCGTGTTGTTATACCATTCTGACCTCCACGTCTCGTCCAAGAGGCATTAAAAGCATCTTGTTAAGCTACTGTGACCTCCACCACTTTTTCAAGGGACATTAAAACCATCTTGTTAAGCTACTGTGACCTCCACGTCTCTTCCGAGGGGCATTGAAATGTTGTTTTTAATTACCTCTAACCTCCACGACTCTTCCAACGGGCATTGCATTTCCTCCTAATTTTAGTCAGCTGTTGCTTTTCAATGCAAAGGCGAAAACTAACGGAGACCCACTCTCCAATAATGGGTAGAAGGTTTTTAGTACGCTGTAATCCACGTCTGTTTCAAGGGGCATTGCAGTTCCTCATAATTTTTGGAAAGCCTTCCATTCACTGCTTAGGCCAACAGTGTACAGGAGACCCAGTTGCTATAAATGGAAAAAACGGTTTAGTTAAGGCCCTCTGACCTCCATGTCACTTCCAAGGGGCATTGGAGTGCCTCGAAATGTTTGGTAGGCATTGCACTCACTGTATGCCCTATAACTGTGTAGCAGAACCGCTCCTTTTGTTACAGAAACATATCATACAAGACATGTGTGGTTGACTGGCCTGATATTGATGTGAATTGTCCCTGTTCCTCCTGGTCTTTCTCCTTTGCCACCACCTCATCCATCATTTATCACCTGAAGCTTTGTTTTAACAATAGTCATAGAACTGGGATAGTAGCAGGAAAACATCCAGAAATCCTCGTAGGAGGTAGGATATGCGCCAAAACGCTTACCACCTAAGGCCTAGCCGCTACTACATACATGTGCTTGCATTCCAAGAAAACAAAGCAGATGCTAACTTCTATCATCATCATGCTCCTCACCTTGGCACTCTCAACTCCCCTGATGGAGAAGCCAGGGCCCACCGGAGGAGTCTGATTCTCTGGTGGACTCGTCCAATGCTGCCCTTAAGCAGGCTAGTCTAAGAAAAGTTTGTGGGTCAGTAACAGGAGAAATCAGGGCGGCTGGGGACCGTTTATGGACACCCAGCCGCCCCCAGGCGGCTGGGGACCGTGTGTGGACACCCGGCCGCGGGGCGGCTGGGGACCGAGTGTGGACACCCGGCCGCCCCCTGGCGGCTGGGGACCGAGTGTGGATACCCGGCCACCGGGCGGCTGGGGACTGAGTATGGATAAAAGGGCCGCCAACGCAGCCATGACATGGTGGCTGGCATCTGCCTCCACATGCCTAAAAAGGCCCAATTTCAAGTGCAAGCAAGCTAGCAGTATGGTATTGCAGCCTGGGGGTGGGTGGGTGGCAGGTTGCACACTTACGCTTGCATTCCAACAAAACAAAGCAGATGCTAACTTCTATCATCATCATCATGCTCCTCACCTTGGCACTCTCAACTGCCCTGATGGAGAAGCCACTGCCCACCGGAGGAGTCTGGTTCTCTGGTGGGCTCATCCAATGCTGCCCTAAAGTAGGCCGGGCTAAGAAAAGTCTGTGGGGATGTTCCGCGGAGAAATCGGGGAGGCTGGGGACCGTTTATGGACACCCGGCCACCCCCATGCGGCTGGGGACCGTGTGTGGACACCCGGCCGCGGGGCTGCTGGGGACCGAGTGTGGACACCCGGCCGGCCGGCGGCTGGGGACTGAGTATGGATACCTCGCTGCCAAAGCAGCCATGAGGTAGTGCCAGCTTCGGCCTCCTCAAAACTAAAAGGCCCCATTTCAAGTGCAAGCTAGCAGTATGGTATTGCAGCCTGCGGGTGGGTGGGTGGTTGGCTGCATATTTGCGCTTGCATTGCAAGAAATGGGGGAGGTACAATTGAACACTGCCCTGGGACAAGGACTTGCACGGGGATAGTTGCAAGTCTGCATCTTCTGATGCGGCAAGGATCACTTCTGATGGGCACACTTTTAGGCAGTGACCTGCGAGTCAGAGATGCTTCCAGGGGTCTTTCCCATGCTGTCCCCATGTCTTTTCAGCACTGTATGCATGTGTCACACAGCACATGGCCAGATAAGGTTGTAAAATGTTAAAATGACATTTCCCGGTGAATGCATTTGTCACAGTTGAAAGCAATACAAAAGTGCAAAAACGCATAAAAAATGCTACTTGTAAACATAGCCCAAGGTGTGGAGGAGTATTTTTGCTTTTGGTTATTTATTTTACCTTATACACAAGTCTTTACCCTGGAAAGGAAGTTCCTTAACATATTTCACAGGAAAAAAGTTTCACTTTCGTTTTTGAACGTTTTATTATGAGCCTGTAAAAGTGGCTTAATACCTCTGACCACGTTGTTGACAACAGTGACCTGGGGGTCAGAAATGCTTCCTGGGGCAATCCCCATGCTGTCCCCATATCATTTGAGCACTGTCACTATCGTTTTGGGCACTTGTTAGGCTTTTAAAAGACTGCCGGGGGTGCCGCCGCAAAAATGCTCGGGTCTCCCATAGACTAACACTGGGCTCGTTGCTCGGGTCGAGCACTGAGTATCACGACGAGCTCGGCCCGAGCTTCGAGCACCCGAGCATTTTAGTGCTCGCTCAACACTACTCACTATATATGCTTAATCTGTTATGTACGGACCATGCTATGTGTGCAAATCCTGTGGATGAAAGTGATCATTTCACTATATATGTTTAATCTGTTATATACGGACCATGCGGTGTGATCAGATCCTGTGTAGGACAGCTATCATTGTTTATATATACGCGTGATCTGTATTTAGGCCCCCGGGACAGATCCGTATTCAGGCCCCTGGTGCAGTTTACTGATGTATACTGGTCGAGTATATCCAGAGTATTAGCCTCAATATGTATATGTATTATTATTATCACTATAAAGGGATGATGTGGCTACATGCCCCATTCCCGTCCCATACACACTCTTTACTATATGAGGGTAATCGGTATACAAGCTCCATGCCTGTGATGTATACTTATGTGTACAGAACCGGTATATCTAGAGTATTGTTGCTATCAAGGGTATTGTCACTGCATACTATACAGTATACTTATGTACACAGAGCCAATAAATCAAGGGTGTTCTCTCTCAACCCAGGCTCAACCCCTGTATACATATCATGTATACAGAGCCAGTACATCAAGGGTATTGTCACTATCAAGGGTTTTATCACGGTATACCATAAAGTATGCTTATGTATATAGAGCCAGTATATCAAGGGTGTTCTCACTCAATCCGGGCTCAACCACCGTGCAGTATAAGTATCATGTATACTGAGCTGCTATTGTCACTATCAAGAGTATTATTAGGGTACACTATAAGGTATACTTATGTATACAGAGCCAGTACATCAAGGGTATTGTCACTATCAAGGGTATTATCATGGTATACTATACGGCATATTTATGTATACAGAGTCAGTATATCAAGGGTGTTCTCACTCAATCCAGGCTCAACCCCTGTGCAGTATATGTATTATGTATACAGAGCCAGTACATAAAGGGCATTGTCACTATCAAGGGTATTATCACGGTATGCCATGCAGTATACTTATGTATACAGAGCTAGTACATCAAGGGTATTGTCACTATCAAGGGTATTATCAGGGTACACTATACGGTATACTTATGTATACAGAGCCGGTATATCAAGGGTATTCTCACTATAAAATATATATGGGTAATATGGGTACAGGCTCCACTCCGGTGCGGTATACTTATGGCTCCATTCCTGTCCTGTATGCTTATGGATACAGAGACAGTATATCAAGGGCATTATCACTATATACTATATGTGTAATATATGCTACGAGTGTAATATGGGGACAGGCTTCATTCCTGTGCGGTTTACGGATCATGTATACGGATCCAGTGAATCCAGTTTGTCACTCCTCACTATATAGGTGGCATGTTTTGTGTATACAGATCTTGTGGTACAGGTTATCTTCCTTTATGTATAATCTGTTTCGGTATATTTCCACCGCACAGGCGGCAGAAGCGGTATATATATCTATGGTCGCAGTGAGCACAACACTGCGTAGATTACCTGGAGACTCGTCATATCTGTTTTATCATATAGACATAATCGAATATTGTGGTAAAAACACTGAATATGGCCTAATAACTTAGCATATGGCAGAGGATTTAGTGGCCCTTAATAATGCAGCACATAGTGGAGCAGAGATGTGGAAACAAATAAGTCAGCACATGGCGGTACAGCGAATGGACACTAATAACTCAGAATATGGCGGAGCAGTGAGGGGGCATTGCAGGTCTGAGGCTGCACCTTGTGGGCCAAGTTTTCAGCCTGGTTTCTTATGACTGTATGTAGGTAGGATGACGGACTGGGGTACAGAGCTTCAGTCTTCCACACATATATTTATGGCTGCATGCGGCTAATATTTGACCTACATGCTATATTTCTACCCGACCACATAGGGAAGAGGGTATGAGGTTATAGTTTTCAGTATCAACCCGCTATATACCTTATAGTTTACAAGTAACATATCTACTTACATGATGCAGGGTTTACTACTGAAAGATACCTACATTTAAATGTTACGCGTTCAAAGTTCTGGAGCGTTAGGGGAAAGAACTGCTAGTAATATGCAGCTCGGAGTATGACAACACTCTTCCGCCTACCTTTATCCTGGGCCTTTTTTGGGGCTCTATGAGTCAGCGAGCTTGTAGCCCAATCTAGGAATGAAGGTGGGGGGGTACTAGCAAGGGACATGTTGGCAACAAGGGAGGGAGTGGAATCTTGGTTAAGACATTCTACAACGGACCAGCTGGGAGGAGAGAAGAAAGTGTAGTTGGGAACGGTGCAGGTCAGAAAAGTGCCACCACCCCCCCCTTTACAAACCTTTGAGAGTTTCAAGAGACTTTGGGGTGAGGATAGGACATTTTTATCGGCGTACCAACTCACCAGCGTTTTTTGAAAATGTAAGGTGGGGTTGGATCCGCGCAGTTTTCCCCCTCACTCCTCCCGGATAGGGGCCGCTACAGAGGCAGCGGCATGTGCAGTGAGACCAGAGGCATTAGTCAACTTGCGATAAATGTGTATGGTGGTGTTCTAATATATATATTGTCTCCCGCTTTGGTCCCACGACCCTACTGGTTTGGATAATGGGCCACTCCTATGTCCACTGGGGCGCGTTGCGAGAAGATGTGAGGCCATTATACGCTGCTGGCCGTGGGTTTAGAAGGCTGGGGTGGAACAGGGAGGTAAAAAAAACAAACAACTTGTGCATTTACATCTACCAACACCCCCCCCAGATATACTGCTGCAAAACGTAGGTGGCAATGACGTAGGAGTTCGGCCAGGTAGGGAGCTAAGTATAGATGTCAAGTACGTTTTTCACAGCAGTCTGGTCATGGACTGTTCCCCGTAAAAGTTAGCAAAACGGCAGGTCAATAGACAGTCTAAACAAAGCACAGAAAAAAGGGAATAAGGCAGTCGGGGGAGTATCAGTCAGGCATTTTGGATTAGAAATGGCTTGGATGAAGTTTGGAGAAGCAACGGAGTTCATTTGAACAATAATGGGATTGACATATGGTCATCAGCATGGCGGAGATGTTGGCATATACAACAGATTAGGACTTATTATAAGTGAAAGGAGGACTTTATACTAACCAGACAGCAGATGGCGATAGTGTGTAAAGTTATATTCTTGCTGTAATGAGGGGAGAAAAGCTCTCAATTGTTGGTTGTTTTTATTTCCTGTGGTTTTTTTTTCTTTCCTGAATGTGTTATGTCAGCATTAGTGTTGAGCCACCCCCGTAGTGTTCGAGTTCGGTTTGGTTCGTCGAACACCCGTGTGTTCGCCAAACTGTTCGTCGAACTGTTCGTCGAACACCTTCGAACACCGTTAAAACCAATGGCAGGCAAACAAAAACACATAGAAACACATAGAAAACACCTTCAAAGGTGTCCAAAAGCTGACAAACTGCTCAGAAGACATAACTAACACATGGAACAGTGAAAAGTACATATAGTCATGCGAAAAGAAAAGAGGTGGAGGAGTAAAAGGAGGGGGAGACACAGATATAGGCATGTCATGCCCTTCTAAAATCCAAAAAGTGAGAAGCCGACACAGCCAGTCCGTTCCTGCCCGTGCCACCTCCGTGTCGCCGGGTTTGTGCCAGAGCCGCGGTGGACCCTGACGGCCAGCCCCCCTCTCCCAATACTGGTGCCTGTCCGCTGGTGGGTCGAGCCCCCCCGCGGTGGGGGGGGTAACATCTGCAGAAGAAAGACCATCTTCCAGCCAAACTAAGATGTCGACTTCTTTTCGTGGACAATGTGATAGAATCCCTTTCTTACGGACATGCCCATCGCTACAAATTCCAGATGAGGCACAAAAACAGCAGGTGCTTCAACGGATATCAAGTGCTCCTTCAAGTGGGCTCTCCTCCACCTCAATTTCAACATCACAAATACTCCAGTCCTCAGAGGTGTCACCCCAATTGCACTTGCTTCCTCACAGCTCCCAAGTCTCCAGCTGCCCGTCTGAGTATGGGGTAACACAGATGGTTGAGTCTGCAGAGCTGTTTACTCATACTATAGCCTGGGAAACGGAGGTCTGCTCCAGAGCTTCTGTTAATCCAGACGAGGAAATGATCTGCACTGATGCCCAGAATCTTTATAAGTCGGATCCAGGACCAGATGAAGAAGGTTCTGAGCATAATGTAGACCCTCGTTCCCAAACTGTAACTCCTGTTGGTGGAGACAATGATGAAGACGATGATGAGACTCAAATACCTGATTGGAGCGACAACTTGACTTTTCGGTCAGGGCAGGAAGAGGTTGGCTCTGAGGACGACGGGTGTGATAACACACAGGGTGATGATGACGAGGTTGGAGATCCCACTTACTGTCAACCCACAGTCAGCCAGTCGATGAGGTCAGCGGAGGAGGTGGAGGAGGATGTGACTAGCCCGGGGGATGGGGATGACTCGGTACCCGGGCCTTTGCCTGGCCTTGGGGATGTCGCGGTGGTCGGCTCCCTGGTCCGTACCCTGGGGTCACTCTTTAAAAGGGTGGATAATTGTTAATTTTATAAGAGTTCGTGACGCCACCTGTGGAATCTGGTGAGAAGCACCAGCACTGCAGCAGTCCACTGAGGCCCGTGATAAGGCAGCTCGATGGTATAGCTCCCCACAGGTGGAGCCTGGTCTCAGGGCAGCGTATGCAGGGGGAATGCAGGACAGGCGAGACCCAGCTGGGTCAGGGCAAGAACGGGAACGGACACGGTAGTCACTTCAGTTTCTTTTACTGGAGGAAATTCAGGCACATCCCGGAGCACTGTAGGGTGAAGGGTGCATATCAGGATCCTCCCCAATGAGCGGGTGTAGGGCCTCCTGTTTCTTGCCTCTGCGTAGTAAGTTTCTGACCTGCCTGGAGCTAGGCCTAATTTTGTCTCTGTCCTGCGCTGGCTGACCTTGTGGTAGGGCCTTCTCTTGGAGTTCACGCTCCCAGTATGCGGGACCTAAGCATCTCCTGGCTCTGTTACGTATCAGCACCTTAGCGATCTTGGGACTTATAGTTCTCCAGGGATTCCAGTTATGCCTTACTGGGTCATAGAGATCCCGGTAAGCTCGGATCCGGTGTCCGGTAAATGCTTCGGGGTGAGCTGGTTAAGCTCCTCTGCCCCTTATGTACTAACTCGCCACTCGCCTTCGGCCTACTCGGGCCCTCACTAGGCTATACACACTAACGGCAGCTTGCCGCACTTCACCGATCTTATGGCGCCGGCACACCTTAAGCTCTATCTGGGCTCCCTGAATCTAGCTAGCAGGAGCCTCGTGCTCCACTGCTGAACTATTAACTGAGTTCTCTAGACTAGACTGAGCTCCACTGCAGACTGACCTCTCTTAGGCTTCTCTACTGCAGGAACTCTTCAGAGGAGCTGAACTGCCTAGCTCCACCTTCCCTATTTATATCCCTAACGGGCTCCCTCTGCTTGTCTGAGGTGGAAGGTGGAGATGTGTGAATGTTTATGGGGGCCTCTTGTGGAGGATTCCATCAATACACTCTTCTAGGATCTGTGATACCAAGCGCAGCGGGGCGTCACAGATGCTATTGACGACGAGGTTAGGTTGCGCCTTCCTGGACAGAGACAGAGTACTGGAAGCACATCAACAACTGCATCCTCAACCACAACTCTGCCTCTGACCACAAGTCGTAGTGGCTCTTCAGGTCGCATGGGCTCTAAGCCTTGCATAGCCTGGGCATTTATTCAGATCAATGAGGATGACCCAACTCGTGTTATCTGTAATATTTGTCACCAAAAGCTAAGTAGAGGCCAAAAAATCCATAGTTTGAGTACTTCATGCATGTACCGTCACATGGATATGAAGAATAAGTTGCAGTGGGAAGCTCACTGTGCTACAATGCGGCCTAGCAGGCTGGGCCAACCACCGTCTGCCCCATCTTGTGCATCCATGGCCTCTTCATCCTCTGTGACTGGGGGGACAGCAGTCACACATGTTTTTGGACGCAGACCTGCCACCTCTTTACCTGCAACAGCCAGTGTGATTGGCAGGTCGTCAGTTCATTGGGAAGTGGAAACACCTGCTGGTGTTGAGCGCTCTCCGACATCGAGAGCACCACCTTTGGATCAAGGCAACCTAACATGTCCGCCTGCATCTTCCTCACAGACCGGCAGTTTGCCGGGGACACCCTACTCAACCCCGTCTAAGCACAACAGCCAGCCCTCGGTCCCTCAGATGTGGAAAAGTAAAAGACCATTTCCTCCTAGCCATGAGAAAGCTAAGAGGTTGAATTTCACCATCTGCAAGCTGTTGGCTACAGAAATGCTGCCTTTCCGCCTGGAGGACACAGTCGATTTTCGAGACCTTATGTCCGTCGCAGTGCCCCAGTACCAGATGCCCAGTCGGCACTACTTCTCAAAGAAAGGTGTGCCTGTGCTCCACCAGCATGTCGCACACAACATCACCGCTTCTTTGAGAAACTCTGTGTGTGACAGGGTGAATTTCACCACAGACACTTCGACGAGTAGGCATGGACAGGGGCGTTACATGTCGCTGACAGGGCACTGGGTAACTATGGTGACAGCAGGACAAGGGGCTGCTGTCCAAGTCTTACCGTCCCCACGAGTTGTGCGTCAATCCTCTTTATCTCGAAGTTCCTCCACTGCTTCTGCCTCCTCAACCTCCTCTCGGTCCTCCACCTGCACCCAAAGCCTGTCTGGTAATGCCACCTGCTTTCTAACTGCGCAGAAGGAATCCTGCACACCTCCTTACTATGCTGGCAGCAGGGCTCAACGGCATCAGTGTTTACTTTTAAATGTCTGGGAAATGTGAGTCACACAGCTGAGGAGTTGTGGTCAGCTCTGGAGACCCAGTTTCACAAATGGTTGTCTCCACTGGACCTGCAACCAGGGAAAGCCGTGTGCGACAATGCTGCAAACCTGGGTGCGGCCCTTCGCCGGGGCAATGTCACACACGTGCCTTGTATGGCTCACGTGTTGAACCTGGTTGTCCATAAATTTTTAGCCCACTATCCCGGACTAGATGGCCTTCTGCAGAGGGCACGGTCGCTGTGTGCTCACTTCCGCCGTTCGCATCCCGCAGCTCAATGACTTACATCTCTACAGAAGTCGTTGGGCCTGCCAGTTCACCGGCTGAAATGCGATGTGCCGACACGGTGGAATTCAACTCTGTACATGTTGCAGCGACTGTGGCAGCACCGACAAGCCCTGGTGCAATACGTTCTGACGTATAGCCTGGGCCAACGAGATCCAGAGGTGGGGAAAATCACGCTGCAGGAGTGGTCTCAGATCAGGGACCTATGAAGTTGACGCGCCCCCTGGGCTGTGGGGTACCCTGAGCCGGGCCGGTAGACGCTGGGGGTTGTAGTCACTGTGGCGGTGACCCAGTCCGTGACCCAGGGCGGTCAATCCAAGGGTAATTTTTATATATGGATTTTATAATGTCCGACTACGCCACCTGTGGAGTGCGGCCAAAGGGGCCGCCGCTGCGGAACAGTCCTCTGAAGCTGGTGGTTTTGCAGCAATGGTATTATTACTCACCACAGGAAGAGTGTAGCTTCAGGGCAGTGTGGGTGGATGATGGTGGTTGTAGTGCAGGGAGTCAGTAATGAACACAGAGTCCGTGTGATGCAGTCCCAAGATCTTTACTCACAGTTGTTGCAGTCCAGATTACAGGTACCAGAGCAATCTCACCCGTCGTGCTGTGCATACTCAGTGAGGAGCTCAGTCCACCCCCAGATAGCTCCGGAGTACTTAGCAGGACCCCCTTCTGTGTGTCCTTTCTCTGGCCTTCTCCCTGCACCTCACACCCAGTGACACTTCTATCCGGTATCCTCGGGCCTTGGCGGGCGACTTATGTTCCGTCTCCTGGGTCCTATGTGGCTACCTTCTTAGTGAGACTGGTGTGGACTTTGGTCTGCAGTACATGAAATGCTGCAGCCTCCGGTTTCTAGTTGAGCCTTGCTGTTTCTCCGCTAGTTGAGGGACAGGTTCCCCTTATCTGGCCTGACCCCTCTACCTCCTGGTAGCAGCGGGAGTACGGGTGGCCTTCTGCACGGCCCGTAGCCCTAGGGTCCCTTCGGTTCCTGGAGCCTTCCTGCTCCCACTCCTCTCTACTCTCCTTCAGTCCTGGGCCTTCCAGGCTAGGCCCGCCTCCGGAGCAGAGCTCATGCCGAGCCTCTGCTCCTGTCACTTTTCCTCCTCTGACTAGCTTGCTCTTTCTAAGATGGCTTCCTATTTATACTCTCCCTGTCATGTGCTCCCCTAAGCTGCTCCCCTAAGCACCCACTACATAGGACCCTCCCACCAGCTAGGGACCTGGGACTGTGCTCTCCCTTAGGAGCAATCTCGCCCTACCCCCACTGCGGGTATGTGTTGGATGCAGGTGTTAGGGTCCCCAGCCATACGCCTTCCTTACCTGAGGGTGAGATACCACACCTCTGGGTGAGATGCAGTAACTCTGTGGCGACTGAACCCTCAGGGGCGCCACACACCCTTCTGCACAGTTTTGAAATGGCGACGAAGATGTTTAGTGCTGACGACGATGCCATTATCAGCATGACTATTTCGGTGATTTACATGCTGGAGCACACATTAAACAGAATTCAGAGTCAGGTGGTGGGACAAGAGGAGGTGGAGGAAGTAGAGGAGGAGTCGTATGCGGAAGGGATAACATCTCCAAGGTCCAGACGGTTGGCAGCACCAAGGCGGCAGGCATGGGAGGGTGGGGGAGAGGGATTAACCAGGGCGCATGGTAGCAGCCAAACTGTTGAGGAAGGTGCAGGAGCCGAGGAAGAAGTGGAGGACGAACAGGCGATGGGCATGGAAGACTCATCAGATGAGGGAGACCTTGATCACATTTCTGTTGTGCGAGGTTGGGGGGAGAGGGCAGAGGAAGGAAGCATGATTCTTACCTCGCTACCAACACAACAAGGACTTGAGACACATGAGTGCCTTCTTGCTGCACTACCTGCAACATGACCCTCGGATTGTCAGAATTCGAAGTAATCCCGACTACTGGGTTGCCACACTCTTAGATCCCCGGTACAAAAGTAAATTTGCCGAAACAATTCCTGCCATAAAAAGGGATTGACGCATGCAGGAGTATCTGCAGACGCTGTTGCAGAATCTTACATGTGCTTTTCCACAAAACACCAGTGATGCACGTAGTGAATCTCACAGTTCTAACTTGCCAACCGTGGGACTGTCGAGTCTTCATCACTCAAACTGTAACAGTAACACAGTATCTGCTGGTAACAGCAATTTTGTGGAATCGTTTCACCACTTTTTTAGACCATCCTTTGCAAGGCCACAGGAGACAAGAAGTCTGACACATAGTCAATGCCTAGAGAGGATGGTGCAGGAGTATCTCCAAGTGAACATCGAAGCCATGACTGTGTCACTGGACCCTTGCTCATTTTGGTATTCCAATCTGGAAAAATGGCCGGAGCTCGCCACTCACGCCTTGGAGATCTTGTCATGCCCTGCAGCCAGTGTTCTCTCTGAACGTGTGTTCAGCGCTGCTGGTGGTGTGCTGACAGATAAGCGCACGCGGCTGTCCACTGAGAATGTAGACAGACTCACGTTCATAAAGATGAACAAATCATGGATTCGCAAGGACTTTTCTACCCCTGTGTTATCCTTGGGAGACTAAAAGCTTGAGGATTTGGTAAAATCACCTCACCAACCATTTTAAGCAACTGTGGGGCAATTGATGCCACTTAACCCTAGAACGCATGACCATAAAAATCTACACTTTCACATACCTGGGGCCTTTTAGGCCCGTGTGCAAATAACATGGAATGACTCAAACTCAAATGACAAACAACTATATACATGAAGAATACCTAGAGTTTCAAAATTCTAACTAAAGTGATCTTGCAGAAACTAGAAAACAATTAACAGGGCGGGCCTGCGAGGCCCCAGGTATGTGTTCTAGGGTTAAGTGGTGTCTGTGCCACAATTTTGGGAAAAAATGGAGACTCTTTTTAGAGTCCCCTTGCTGTGTCTTACGTGACGTTGGCATCGTCAATTCCAGGTGGGTTGGGTCGCCCCCTTCCCTTTAACTGTAAGAAACTACATACACTATGGCTTGGGGTAACACAGATGGTTGAGTCTGAAGAGCTGTTTACTCAGAGGTCTGCTCCAAATCTTCAGTGTCTGCTAGTCAGCGTAGAATTTTTAACTGCATCTAGCCTAGGCAATACTTTGGGCGTAGTAGCCCAGCTGCGATGCAAGCTGCACCGCCTGTGTATCTAATAAGAATTTTTAAATGCATCTAGCCTAGGCAGACTGTGGGGACCCCCAACCAAACCCAGACGCTCAGCCCCCCTACCACCCCCCTTTCCTTGACAATACAATAATGTAACTCTTACAACTGGATGGGTGAGGATCGGTCACAGCTTTATTAACTCTTTATACTCATTCCATTAGAAAGGCATTTTATTTCTAAAATAATTCAGCTTGTTGCAGCATGCCCTGGGTCTCCACTCCGGCAAGTTGGCCAACAAGTGTAACTCTCCAACATGTCCTTTCTATTTCCAGGTCACGGAGGATCCTGCGTACTCGTATGCAGGACTCTGACCCCCACCCATCACTCTTAACGCTTGTTCCACTCCGTCCTGGAGTCCTGACAGGAATATGTCCACTCCAATATCCATTAAGTGAACACCGTCGGGCCATATGAGGCCTGCTTTATCTCCTTCCAGTTGTCGATGTCGTACCACTACACCGCCTCTGTCTCTTCTAAATTTTGCCATCCGAATATTTATTAGCCGCCTTGTCCGTTCGATGGCCGTGATGTCTCGCGCACCTTGCCATACCGCTATCGGCACAATCTCTGACCATACTATAGCTAGTTTTGTGAAAAATTCTCTGAAGCGCTCAGTGTCTAGTTTCATTATTGCCATTGGTTATGCGCTCTTGTGATGACCTAGGTTGTTTCCCCCGGCTTGTATAACTAAGATGACCGGACCTCTTGCCTCTCTCCCTACCTTGATTACCTCCATTAGTACCTGTGGCCATAGCAGGCCTCTAATACCTCTCCAGTTGAAATATGTGTTATGAAACTCTAATTTCCTCCCGCCTGGGCGGACTTTCGCCCTTTTTTCTGCCCAATATATATACGAGTGGCCTATCACCCACACTGTTGGCTTAGCGTCACCTGTAAAAGAAACAAACCACGTTAGGATAACAAAGTCCGGTCTTATGTATCTCGCCAAACACGTGGATCGCCATCTCCCTATCCTCTGAACTTCCGTTTCTGACAGTCCTGCTCTTACTGCTTCCGTGGCCGCGCCTATGCGGAATGAGTGTGTCCCGTAATCTTTGGGGTGGTTCCCTGCCGATGTTATGCATTTATTAAAAATAACTTGGAACTGGTATCTTGATAATAGCGTTCCATCAATGTGTGATAGGAAGAAATTACTTTGTGATCTGATGGTTAGATATGTTTTTACTATTGTTACCCGACTCAGTGTACCGTTTGTGGGTTGTAGAAGTACCCAAGTGCCCCTGCCCGCTGAAACCGTTTTCGATTGGTGTATGCGTAGACGTATTGCATTATTGGCTATGACTACGTCCTGGTGTAATAAGCCTCCACTGGTGGTAATTTTGGATTGAGGGACTAATTCGCTTATGCATAGCGCCCTCGAAGAAGGCGATCACAAATGCAGTAGACAGTAGTGTTGCTTCAAATTGTGAGTGTCATGTTAATGGTGTTAGGGATATGATGTGAGAAATCAGTTTTAGTGACACGGGACGGGACGTCTACACTCCTGACTTGGCTGACCCCTTTTCCACCCTTTTATGGATTTTCTGATGTTGAATCTTTGTCACATCTCCCCAATTCAGTAGTTGGAAGTGAAATGCTACTCCGGTCAGACACCGCTGCGCTGACGCCCCTGTTATGCCCCTCATCATTAGCTGATGGAGAAATTCTATGGTGACTTGTGATCTGGCTTGTTCACATTGGTCAACCCATCTGCCTGCTACTAGTCATGTCCACTCTTCCCATGCCTTACCGTATGCTTGCCACGTCGACGGGGCAACTGACGCTCTGATTAATGGCATCAACTATTCGCCACTAGATCCCATAGGGAAGGTGGGCAACTGTTGCCCGATGGGTGGGCGTTGTGGAAGAGCTCTGTAAAAATCTGCCAATTGAATTGTTATAAAGCATTAGCAGCAGCTTTAGACCCCTCAGCATAGTGGCTAGCGCGGACCCATACATTGTGTTTTAGGCACAGGAATGCTAGCCTGCGTAGTAGGCCTAGCACTGGGAGAGACGATGATGCCATCTTATTAATGCAGTGCGCTAGGCTGGTGTTTTTTGTTATGAAGCGTATCTTTTTGTAAGCCAGGCGCGCCCCCCATATTTCTATTGCTACCACTATTGGGAAGAAAAATTATTTTCAGGGCTAGATGCAGCTAAAAATTATTATTAATTTCAAAGCTGGTGGAGCTTGGTATAGATGGCCTAATACAATGAGTCCCACACACTGCTAGAAGCCCAAATATTTTTTCAGAGCTAGATGCAGATAAAAATTATTTTTAATTTGCAACCTGATGGAGGTCAGTATAGATGGACTAATAGACCAAGTCCCACACACTGCTAGAAGCCCAAATATTTTTTCAGAGCTAGATGCAGAAAAAAATTATATTCAATTTGCAACCTGATGGAGGTCAGTATAGATGGACTAATAGAACAAGTCCCACACACTGCTAGAAGCCCAAATATTTTTTCAGAGCTAGATGCAGAAAAAAATTATATTGAATTTGCAACCTGGTGGAGGTTAGTATAGATGGACTAATAGAACAAGTCCCACACACTGCTAGAAGCCCAAATATTTTTTCAGAGGTAGATGCAGAAAAAAATTATATTCAATTTGCAACCTGGTGGAGGTCAGTGTAGATGGACTAATAGAACAAGTCCCACACACTGCTAGAAGCCCAAATATTTTTTCAGAGGTAGATGCAGAAAAAAATTATATTGAATTTGCAACCTGATGGAGGTCAGTATAGATGGACTAATAGAACAAGTCCCACACACTGCTAGAAGCCCAAATTTTTTTCAGAGCTAGATGTAGAAAAAAATTATAATGAATTTGCAACCTGATGGAGGTCAGCATAGATGGACTAATAGACCAAGTCCCACACACTGCTAGAAGCCCAAATATTTTTTCAGAGCTAGATGCAGATAAAAATTATTTTTAATTTGCTACCTGATGGAGGTCAGTATAGATGGACTAATAGACCAAGTCCCACACACTGCTAGAAGCCCAAATATTTTTTCAGAGCTAGATGCAGAAAAAAAATATATTCAATTTGCAACCTGATGGAGGTCAGTATAGATGGACTAATAGAACAAGTCCCACACACTGCTAGAAGCCCAAATATTTTTTCAGAGCTAGATGCAGAAAAAAATTATATTGAATTTGCAACCTGATGGAGGTCAGTATAGATGGACTAATAGAACAAGTCCCACACACTGCTAGAAGCCCAAATATTATTTCAGAGGTAGATGCAGATAAAAATTATTTTTAATTTGCAACCTGGTGGAGGTCAGTATAGATGGACTAATAGACCAAGTCCCACACACTGCTAGAAGCCCAAATATTTTTCAGAGCTAGATGCAGATAAAAATTATTTTTAATTTGCAACCTGATGGAGGTCAGTATAGATGGACTAATAGACCAAGTCCCACACACTGCTAGAAGCCCAAATATTTTTTCAGAGCTAGATGCAGAAAAAAAATATATTCAATTTGCAACCTGATGGAGGTCTGTATAGATGGACTAATAGACCAAGTCCCACACACTGCTAGAAGCCCAAATATTTTTTCAGAGCTAGATGCAGATAAAAATTATATTGAATTTGCAACCTGATGGAGGTCAGTATAGATGGACTAATAGAACAAGTACCACACACTGCTAGAAGCGCAAATATTTTTTCAGAGGTAGATGCAGAAAAAAATTATATTGAATTTGCAACCTGATGGAGGTCAGTATAGATGGACTAATAGAACAAGTCCCACACACTGCTAGAAGCCCAAATTTTTTTCAGAGCTAGATGTAGAAAAAAATTATATTGAATTTGCAACCTGATGGAGATCAGCATAGATGGACTAATAGACCAAGTCCCACACACTGCTAGAAGCCCAAATATTTTTTCAGAGCTAGATGCAGATAAAAATTATTTTTAATTTGCAACCTGATGGAGGTCAGTATAGGTGGACTAATAGACCAAGTCCCACACACTGCTAGAAGCCCAAATATTTTTTCAGAGCTAGATGCTGAAAAAAATTATATTCAATTTGCAACCTGATGGAGGTCAGTATAGATGGACTAATAGAACAAGTCCCACACACTGCTAGAAGCCCAAATATTTTTTCAGAGCTAGATGCAGAAAAAAATTATATTGAATTTGCAACCTGATGGAGGTCAGTATAGATGGACTAATAGAACAAGTCCCACACACTGCTAGAAGCCCAAATATTATTTCAGAGGTAGATGCAGATAAAAATTATTTTTAATTTGCAACCTGGTGGGGGTCAGTATAGATGGACTAATAGACCAAGTCCCACACACTGCTAGAAGCCCAAATATTTTTTCAGAGCTAGATGCAGATAAAAATTATTTTTAATTTGCAACCTGATGGAGGTCAGTATAGATGGACTAATAGACCAAGTCCCACACACTGCTAGAAGCCCAAATATTTTTTCAGAGCTAGATGCAGAAAAAAATTATATTCAATTTGCAACCTGATGGAGGTCTGTATAGATGGACTAATAGACCAAGTCCCACACACTGCTAGAAGCCCAAATATTTTTTCAGAGCTAGATGCAGATAAAAATTATATTGAATTTGCAACCTGATGGAGGTCAGTATAGATGGACTAATAGAACAAGTCCCACACACTGCTAGAAGCCCAAATATTTTTTCCGAGGTAGATGCAGAAAAAAATGATATTCAATTTGCAACCTGGTGGAGGTTAGTATAGATGGACTAATAGAATGATGCTATGCCCAAAAGGTTTTACTTCACTAGGTGCTGTAAAAAAATGGTATTCTATACACAGGTGATGTAGCTTGCAACACAGATAGGCTACTCCACTGACTAACACACTCTGCAATAGGCCAAAAAGGATTAGCTTTGCTAGATTTAGCCAAATGCTGTGAAAAAAACTTGCACAGCACTAGCACAGACCTGCCTGGCAAAAACTGATAGGAACTGATGTAACTTAGTCCTGAAAAGGACTGCAATTACAATTAGTCTTTACTCCCAACCTATCTATTTAAGAG
The DNA here is from genome assembly GCF_046119375.1 of Phyllobates terribilis. NCBI lineage: Eukaryota > Metazoa > Chordata > Amphibia > Anura > Dendrobatidae > Phyllobates > Phyllobates terribilis. The sequence continues at coordinate 40,509,515 of NW_027362761.1, read as the reverse complement.
CACAGACCTGCCTGATAAAAGTCGTAGGAAATGCTGTAACCTAGTCCTTAAAAGGACTGCAATCACAACTATTCCCTACTCCCAAGCTATCTGTAGATTTGTGCGAAAATTGGCTTGAAATTAACAAGGTATAGCGCACACAGCAACAGCGGTGCCGTCTAACACGCAGCTGCAGCAGTGAGAAAATGGTGGCGACGGGGAAAATGGCTGGGTCTTATAGGGCAAGGAAATGTGACATACACTGCCAATGACACATGCCCTTGCTTGTGTGAAAAAAAGCACTTCGCTCCGTGTGTGCGCTGCTGATAGGCTGACAGATTGCACCTCCCCACTGTAAATGCGGGAAAGAGAAAAAAAAATGGAGATCTTCATTATTCCTGCAGAGATCCATCCCCTGCCCCTCCCCCCGCCCCGCTGTACACTCAAACTGCATATTAACATTAATTTTCATCATTACTGAGAAAAAATCCAGTTATGATTTTGGTGCACGAACAGTTATCGAACATAACCTCGAACAGCCGAATTTTTTTCAAATCGTTCGTGTTCGCCGAACGGCTCGAACACCGCCCAAAACAGCTCGAATTTGAGATTGGCGAACAGTTCGAGTCGAACAACGCTCATCTCTAGTCAGCAGCACACGGACTGTGTGACACTGAATTGTATCTCATGTTTAACCAGTATGAAGTAAACACTGTTTACTCAAGATATCTTGCTGATTGAAGCTCTCGTAAGTACAGTGGTGACTGTAAGAAGATGCACTCTGCGACAGGTTATGGGCCCAGGCCGGAACCCAGACACTAAAGCCCAGACACTAAAGACCCACACAACAAGAGGATCCTGGTTTATAACCCCAGATAACGGAGCACATAGATAAGCTCTGTAAACAGAAGGAAATAAATCCAGACACAGAGTGACAAAGGAATTCATGATCCCAGGAGCTGGATATAATTACAGAGAATTCAACACAGGCAGGACATACAAAAACTATCAAGAAAAAACAGGAGAATATCTTCAGTACAACTCTCTAAACAAGTAAGACTATATAAAGATGATGAGTAACACAGAACTGAAATTCACAGTAGCTAAACTGAATAGTGAAAATTATCAGTTATGGAAATTCAAAGTAGAGATGTTGTTATCTAAGGATGATTTATGGGAAGTAATTGTTACAGAAAGACCAGATCAAGATAATCAGACATGGGATAAGAAGAATAGACAAGCGAGAGCCACCATTAGCTTATTAGTGGATGGTGCTAAATTAATACATATAAGAAATGAAGGAACAGCTAAAGGAATGTGGGAAGAATTAAGAAAACTGTATGAAAGACCTAGCTTGAATCACAAGTTATTTTTATTAAGAAAGCTTTACAGTATGAGATCGAGAGCACATGACGACATGCAGAAGCACATATTTTCAATGATGGAAGTGATATCACTGCTAAGATCTATTGGTGAAGACATTAAAGAAAGTCATGTAGCAGCTATATTATTGTGCAGTTTACCAGATTCGTATACAGCCTTGATAAATGCCCTTGATACGAGACCAGAAACTGACATTACATTAGATTTTGTGAAAACAAGACTAATAGATAAATATCAGAGAAGAAAAGAACAAAGAAATGATTCTTCTACTGAAAAGGACAGTGAAAACGCTCTTAAAGCTACAGAATTTAAAAAGCCCTATAATAAAGAGAATGCTTCAGATGTAAGAAAAAAGGTCATTTAAAGAAAGACTGTACCATATGGAAAGCAGAACAACAAAAATTACAACATAAAAAGCATACACAGAAAGTAAAAAACACAAGTTCCGATTCATGTGAGAATAATTGGAATGGCACATTTAAAGTAACAGACAAGAAATCATCACTTGGTTGGTTTATTGATTCAGGAGCAGCGAGTCATATGACAAGTGACAAGAATTTCTTTACTGATCTTGATTTAGATAAGAAAGAAGCCATTTATCTTGCAGATGGAAGCAAAATAATCGCAGAAGGTATCAGACAAGGTATGCTAAATTGTTCAAACAAGTTCGGACAAGATTCAAAGATACTTGTACAGGATGTGTTGTATGTTCCAAAATTGGAAGGTGGATTATTATCTGTGAAACGTTTAACAGCAAAAGGACTTACAGTAAAATTCAAAGACAATGAGTGTGCAATTATTGCAGGAAACAAGGTGATAACCAAAGTCAAGGCAGATGAACAATTATATCATTTTGACACACCAAAGGAACAGATGAAGGTATGTACACATGATCACAAAAACTGTATTCACATGTGGCATAAACGTCTAGGACATAGACACCCTGACAGTATAAGGGAACTACAGAGAAAAGAATTGACAAAAGATTTAAAGATATCAGATTGCTCAATTACCGTAAGATGTGAATGTTGTATAAAATCCAAAGCCACAAGGATATCTATTCCAAAAGAAAGTGAGATGAAAAGAGAAAGACCACTTGATTTGGTGCATACTGACGTATGTGGACCTATGAAAGTGACTACATCAGGAGGCAATAGATACATGTTGACTTTATAGACGACTACTCAAGATACACAGTCACATACTTAATTAAGAACAAAAGTGAAGTTTTTGATAAACTTGTAGACTATGTAACAAGATCAATTAACAAATTTCAAAGGAAGCCAATTGTCATCAGAAGTGATAATGGAGGTGAATTTACAGGTCACAGAATAGAAGAATACTTAAGACAAAATGGAATAGAACACCAGAAAACTGTTCCATACACACCTGAACAAAATGGAGTAGCAGAAAGAAAAAACAGAACTCTAACAGAAATGATAAGATGTATGCTGACGGATTCCAAACTACCAGAGAAATATTGGGGTGAGGCAGCAATGACAGCTACATATCTACAGAACCGACTTTTTTCCAGAAAACTGACGAAAACTCCATATGAACTGTGGCAAGGTATGAAAACAAGTGTCAATCATTTAAAAGTTTTTGGATGTAAAGTTTTTATAATCATTCCAACAGAAAAATGTTCCAAACTTCAAAACAGATCCATGGAAGGAATATTCATTGGATATAGTGAAAATTGCAAAGGATATAGAATCCTAGATCCCAAAACAGACAGAGTTACGGTGAGTAACAGTGTGACATTCATTGAAGATTTAAATGAAGACATAATGATTTCAGTTGAAACAAAAAATGAGAAAAACAATAGTGACATAACTGAAGAAATATCTGATGAGAAAGAAGTAGAAATTAATGAAGAACAAAATACTGAAAGTGAAGAATCACAACTACAAACAGACACAGAACCAAGACGTTCAATGAGAGAGAACAAAGGAAAACCACCAAAACGTCTCTCATACAAGACAAGCATCAGAAAAATCTATGAGCCTACCTCTTGGGAAGACATATCTAAACTTCCTGAAGAAGAAGCTAATAAATGGATAGAAGCAACAGAAACAGAAATTAAATCCATGCATGATTCAAATACATGGACACTAACAGATTTACCAGAAGGAAGAAAAGCCATAGGATGTAAATGGATTTTTAAAGTAAAATACAAAACAGATGGCACAGCTGAAAGATACCAAGCAAGACTCGTAGCTAAAGGGTATTCTCAAAAATATGGAGAAGACTATGATGAGACATTTGCTCCAGTTGTCAAACACACTACAATAAGAACTTTACTTACAGTTGCAGCAATGAAACAGATGGAACTGAGACATCTGGATGTAAAGACAGCTTTTTTTGAATGGAGATTTAACAGAAGACATTTACATGGAACAACCTCCAGGATTCAAAGATGAAAGAAATCCAAACAAAGTTTTCAAACTACAGAAAAGCATATATGGTTTAAAGCAAGCAGCTAAAGCGTGGAATGACAAAATCACGGAAGTACTTACAAATGAAAAATTTCAAAGAAGCAAAGCTGATCCATGCTTGTACACAAAAAGGCTGATTAATAGATGGATTTATGTACTCATATATGTAGACGACATTTTGATTTGTTTTAAACAAGAAAGGGATAAAGAAAACATTCTAAAAATCCTGAAGCAACATTTCGAAATCAAAGATTTGGGAAATGTGAAACAGTACCTAGGAATACAGGTAGAAAGAGAAGAAGACGGAATTTTCCTACTGAATCAAAATCACATGATTCAAGACATAACAGAAAAATTTGGATTAAAGGATGCAAAAACAGTAAAGTCTCCAATGGAAACTAATTATCTCAAAGAGATGAACAGTGAAAAAAATATTCTACCAAATAATGAAGAATACAGAACAGCAATAGGAAAACTACTGTATCTAGCGACCGTTACAAGACAAGACATCGCAGCAGCAGTAGGAATACTGAGGAGAAAGGTATCAAAACCAAATAAAGCTGATTGGAATGCCGTGAAGAGAGTAATGCGTTATTTGAAAGGAACTAGCATTGTTAAGCTGAAATTACCCACAAGTGATAATTGCATTTTACCGGATACGTTGATGCAGATTGGGCTGGAGATCCAACTGACAGAAGATCTACCAGTGGACATATTTTTTTTCTCTCAGGTGGACCAATAAGTTGGACAAGTAAGAAACAGTCACTTGTGACACTGTCTTCAACAGAAGCAGAATATGTTGCCGCAGCACATGCAAGTCAAGAAGTACTGTGGTTAAGACAATTGTTAATTGCAAAAAGAACTTCGGCACTCCATACATGAATATATAAGAAATATTGTATCTAGACTAATGTCACTTTGAAAAATGAAGGTTTTTTGCGCATAATTTGGCCAATTTATGTGTGCCCATCAACCACGACAAGGTCACCTTCGTATGATGGGAAACTACGCTACGCTACCACTGGATATGCCACTCTTGGGCTGTAAGCCTGTATGAACAATATGTCTCTGCTTGGGCTTTTAACCTACAATGTATGGGCTGGTAGAGCTAGTTAAAACCACCTGTGACTGAATGGGAGGGACACATGGTCAGAAAAAAAGCTGTCAAACTTCTAATAGTGTGAACACGTACCTGCTGCAATGTTCTAGGAGCGGGATCCCAAAAATGATTAATAGAAAAAAGAGAGGGGTCGCTCACTGGTCTATTCGGGTGCTCTGAAGAAAAAAGTAATCTCAATTGCAAAAAGAACTTCGGCACTCCATACATGAATATATAAGAAATATTGTATCTAGACTAATGTCACTTTGAAAAATGAAGGTTTTTTGCGCATAATTTGGCCAATTTATGTGTGCCCATCAACCATGACAAGGTCACCTTCGTATGATGGGAAACTACGCTACGCTACCACTGGATATGCCACTCTTGGGCTGTAAGCCTGTATGAACAATATGTCTCTGCTTGGGCTTTTAACCTACAATGTATGGGCTGGTAGAGCTAGTTAAAACCACCTGTGACTGAATGGGAGGGACACATGGTCAGAAAAAAAGCTGTCAAACTTCTAATAGTGTGAACACGTACCTGCTGCAATGTTCCAGGAGCGGGATCCCAAAAATGATTAATAGAAAAAAGAGAGGGGTCGCTCACTGGTCTATTCGGGTGCTCTGAAGAAAAAAGTAATCTCCCGTCCAGGTTGAAAACTATTTATCCCAGACTTGGATTATGGCTTGGGACAGAACTTTGGATATGCGAGGGATATGGTATTTTTTTTATTTTTGTTTTCTTACTGTAGATGAGGGCATCAGGGATTAGGTTTTAGGTGAGTATAACAGTGTTTGCTATTTTTAAATAAAAAAGTAAAACTGAGTGTCTGTTTTATTTCAAATAAAATAATTTATTCTGGGTGTTTGTAACATCCCTGGCGGCGTGCTGGCTCAGTCCAGGCTGCACACTTTGCTCCAGTACCTGCTGTGTGCATGTCTCTTGTTTGATTGCTTAGGGCGACGGCGCGGTTACTGCCTGATTCTTATAGTTACTGTGTGCGCACTCCTAATGTGTCCCCAGCCTATTGTTGTGAGTCACTGGATACTTAAACCCCCTCCACCCAGTAGGAGGTGCCTGAGCAACACCTTCTTTCAGTGTGTTCTGTGCAACTGAGTTGCCAGGTCCTGTCCTGTATCTTGTTTGTTTCTGCCACCCTGGGGGCTGAGTACCCAGGCCTGTTTCCTGTATCTGTGACTAGAGATGAGCGTTGTTCTACTCGAACTGTTCGCCAATCTCAAATTCGAGCTGTTTTGGGCGGTGTTCGAGCCGATCGGTGAACACGAACAATTTGAGAAAAATTCGGCTGTTCGAGGTTATGTTCGATAACTGTTCGTGCACCAAAATCATAACTGGATTTTTTCTCAGTAATGATGAAAATTAATGTTAATACGCAGTTTGAGTGTACAGCGGGGCGGGGGGAGGGGCAGGGGATGGATCTCTGCAGGAACAATGAAGATCTCCATTTTTTTTTCTCTTTCCCGCATTTGCAGTGGGGAGGTGCAATCTGTCAGCCTACCAGCAGCGCACACACGGAGCGAAGTGCTTTTTTTCACACAAGCAAGGGCATGTGTGATTGGCAGTGTATGTCACATGTCCTTGCCCTATAAGACCAAGCCATTTTCCCCGTCGCCACCATTTTCTCACTGCTGCAGCTGCGTGTTAGACGGCACCGCTGTTGCTGTGTGCGCTATACCTTGTTAATTTCAAGCCAATTTTCGCACAAATATACAGATAGCTTGGGAGTAGGGAATAGTTGTGATTGCAGTCCTTTTAAGGACTAGGTTACAGCATTTCCAACGACTTTTATCAGGCAGGTCTGTGCTCTTAAATAGATAGATTGTGGGAGTAAAGACTAATTGTAATTGGAGTCCTTTTCAGGACTAGGTTACATCAGTTCCTATCAGTTTTTGCCAGGCAGGTCTGTGCCAGTGCTGTGCAAGTTTTTTTCACAGCATTTGGCTGAATCTAGCAAAGCTAATCCTTTTTGGCCTATTGCAGAGTGTGTTAGTCAGTGGAGTAGCCTATCTGTGTTGCAAGATATACCACCTGTGTATAGAATACCAATTTTTTTACTGCACCTAGTGAAGTAAAATCTTTTGGGCATAGCATCATTCTATTAGTCCATCTATACTGACCTCCATCAGGTTGCAAATTAAAAATAATTTTTTTCTTCATTTATCTCTGAAAAAATATTTGGGCTTCTAGCAGCGTGTGGGACTTGTTCTATTAGTCCATCTATACTGACCTCCATCAGTTTGCAAATTAAAAATAATTTTTTTCTGCATCTAGCTCTGAAAAAATATTTGGGCTTCTAGCAGTGTGTGGGACTTGGTCTATTAGTCCATCTATACTGACCTCCATCAGGTTGCAAATTAAAAATAATTTTTTTCTGCATCTAGCTCTGAAAAAATATTTGGGCTTCTAGCAGTGTGTGGGACTTGGTCTATTAGTCCATCTATACTGACCTCCATCAGGTTGCAAATTGAATAAAAAAATTTTCTGCATCTAGCTCTGAAAAAATATTTGGGCTTCTAGCGGTGTGTGGGACTTGGTCTATTAGTCCATCTATACTGACCTCCATCAGGTTGCAAATTAAAAATAATTTTTTTCTGCATCTAGCTCTGAAAAAATATTTGGGCTTCTAGCAGTGTGTGGGACTTGGTCTATTAGTCCATCTATACTGACCTCCATCAGGTTGCAAATTAAAAATAATTTTTTTCTTCATTTAGCTCTGAAAAAATATTTGGGCTTCTAGCAGTGTGTGGGACTTGTTCTATTAGTCCTTCTATACTGACCTCCAGCAGGTTGCAAATTGAATATAATTTTTTTCTGCATCTAGCTCTGAAAAAATATTTGGGCTTCTAGCGGTGAGTGGGACTTGGTCTATTAGTCCATCTATACTGACCTCCATCAGGTTGCAAATTAAAAATAATTTTTTTCTGCATCTAGCTCTGAAAAAATATTTGGGCTTCTAGCAGTGTGTGGGACTTGGTCTATTAGTCCATCTATACTGACCTCCATCAGGTTGCAAATTAAAAATAATTTTTTTCTTCATTTATCTCTGAAAAAATATTTGGGCTTCTAGCAGCGTGTGGGACTTGTTCTATTAGTCCATCTATACTGACCTCCATCAGGTTGCAAATTAAAAATAATTTTTTTCTGCATCTAGCTCTGAAAAAATATTTGGGCTTCTAGCAGTGTGTGGGACTTGGTCTATTAGTCCATCTATACTGACCTCCATCAGGTTGCAAATTAAAAATAATTTTTTTCTTCATTTATCTCTGAAAAAATATTTGGGCTTCTAGCAGCGTGTGGGACTTGTTCTATTAGTCCATCTATACTGACCTCCATCAGGTTGCAAATTAAAAATAATTTTTTTCTGCATCTAGCTCTGAAAAAATATTTGGGCTTCTAGCAGTGTGTGGGACTTGGTCTATTAGTCCATCTATACTGACCTCCATCAGGTTGCAAATTAAAAATAATTTTTTTCTGCATCTAGCTCTGAAAAAATATTTGGGCTTCTAGCAGTGTGTGGGACTTGGTCTATTAGTCCATCTATACTGACCTCCATCAGGTTGCAAATTAAAAATAATTTTTTTCTGCATCTAGCTCTGAAAAAATATTTGGGCTTCTAGCAGTGTGTGGGACTTGGTCTATTAGTCCATCTATACTGACCTCCATCAGGTTGCAAATTGAATAAAAAAATTTTCTGCATCTAGCTCTGAAAAAATATTTGGGCTTCTAGCGGTGTGTGGGACTTGGTCTATTAGTCCATCTATACTGACCTCCATCAGGTTGCAAATTAAAAATAATTTTTTTCTGCATCTAACCCAGCCAATAGTTTTGGCCTAATACCACAGTTTGGCCACTCAGCTCTGCTCGGTTACCATCCATTGTTTTTTTGTGCAAACAACTCCAGAGTTGTGAATTAGTTAACCACCAAAATGAGTGGAAAAAGGCCTGCTGCTGGTGGAAAGGGGAATAGGCGTGTTGGGAAGGGGAAAAAAGGTTGTGTCCGTGGGGTAGGTGCAGAAGAAAGACCATCTTCCAGCCAAACTAAAATGTCTACTTCTTTTAGCGGACAATGTGATAAGATCCCTTTCTTACGGCCACGCCAATCGCTACAAATTCCAGATGAGGCACAAAAACAGCAGGTGCTTCAACGGATATCAAGTGCTCCTTTAAATGGGCTCTCCTCCACATCAACTTCAACATCACAAATACTCCAGTCCTCAAAGGTGTCACCCAAATCGCACTTGCTTCCTCACAGCTCCCAAATCTCCAGCTGCCCGTCTGAGTATGAGGTAGAACAGATGGTTGAGTCTGCAGAGCTGTTTACTCATACTATAGCCTGGGAATCAGAGGTCGACTCCAGCGCTTCTGTGAATCCAGACGAGGAAATGATCTGCACTGATGCCCAGAATCTTTATGAGTCGGATCCAGGACCAGACGCAGAAGGTTCTGACCATAATGTAGACCCTCATTCCCAAACTGTAACTCCTGTTGGTGGAGACAATGAGGAAGACGATGATAAGACTCAAATACCTGATTGGAGCGACAACTTTAGTTTTTTGTCAGGGCAGGAACAGGTTGGCTCTGAGGACGACGGGTGTGATAACGCACAGGGTGATGATGATGAGGTCGGAGATCCCACTTACTGTCAACCCACAGTCAGCCAAGAGATGAGGTCAGCAGAGGAGGTGGAGAAAGATGCTAGTGACGACGAGGTCAGGTTGCGCCTTCCTGGACAGAGACGTAGTACTGGAAGCACGTCAACAACTGCATCCTCAAACACAACTCTGCCTCTCACCACAAGTCGTGGTGGCTCTTCAGGTCGCATGGGTGCTAAGCCTTGCATAGCCTGGGCATTTTTTCAGATCGATAAAGATGACCCAACTCGTGTTATCTGTAACATTTGTCAGCAAAAGCTAAGTAGAGGCCAAAAAATACATAGTTTGAGTACTTCATGCATGAACCGGCACATGGACATGAAGCATAAGTTGCAGTGGGAAGCTCAGTGTGCTACAATGCGGTCTAGCCGGCCGGGCCAACCACCGTCTGCCATATCTTGTGCATCCGCGGCCTCTTCATCCTCTGTGACTGGGGGGACAGCAGTCACACCTGTTTTGGGGCGCAGACCTGCCACCTCTTTACCCGCAACAGCCAGCGTGATTGGCAGGTCATCATTTTCTTTGGAGGTGGTAACACCAGCTGGTCTTGAGCGCTGTCCGACATCGATAGCACCACCTTTGGATCAAGGCAACCTAACATGTCCGCCTGCATCTTCCTCACAGACCGTCAGTTTGCCGGGGACACCCTTATCAACCCCGTCTAAGCACAATAGCCAGCCCTCGGTCCCTCAGATGTGGACAAGTAAAAGACCATTTCCTCCTAGCCATGAGAAAGCTAAGAGGTTGAATTTCACCATCTGCAAGCTCTTGGCTACAGAAATGCTGCCTTTCCGCCTGGTGGACACAGAGGATTTTCGAGACCTTATGTCCGTCGCAGTGCCCCAGTACCAGATGCCCAGTCGGCACTACTTCTCAAAGAAAGGTGTGCCTGCGCTCCACCAGCATGTCGCACACAACATCACCGCTTCTTTGAGAAACTCTGTGTGTGGCAGGGTGCATTTCACCACAGACACTTGGACGAGTAGGCATGGACAGGGGCGTTACATGTCGCTGACTGGGCACTGGGTAACTATGGTGACAGCAGGACAAGGGGCTGCTGTCCAAGTCTTGCCGTCCCCACGAGTTGTGCGTCAATCCTCTTTATGTCATTTTTCCTCCACTGCTTCTGCCTCCTCAACCTCCTCTCGGTCTTCCACCTGCACCCAAAGCCTGTCTGGTCATGCCACAAGCTTTCTAACTGCGCAGAAGGGATCCTGCACACCTCCTTACTATGCTGGCATTAGGGCTCAACGTCATCAGGCGGTTTTTACATTGAAATGTCTGGGAAATGTGAGTCACACAGCTGAGGAGTTGTGGTCAGCTCTGGAGAACCAATTTCATGAATGGTTGTCTCCACTGGACCTGAAACCAGGGAAGGCCGTGTGCGACGATGCAGCAAACCTGGGTGCGGCCCTTCGCCGGGGCAATGTCACACACGTGCCTTGTATGGCTCACGTGTTGAACCTGGTTGTCCAGCAATTTTTAGCCCACTATCCCAGACTAGATGGCCTTCTGCAGAGGGCACGGTCGCTGTGTGCTCACTTCCGCCGTTCGCATCCCGCAGCTCAGCGACTTACATCTCTACAGAAGTCGTTGGGCCTGCCACTTCACCGGCTAAAATGCGATGTGCCTACCCGGTGGAATTCAACTCTGCACATGTTGCAGCGACTGTGGCAGCACCGACAAGCCCTGGTGCAATACGTTCTGACGTATAGCCTGGGCCAACGAGATTCAGAGGTGGGGCAAATCACGCTGGAGGAGTGGTCTCAGATCAGGGACCTATGCACCCTTCTGCACAGTTTTGAAATGGCGACGAAGATGTTTAGTGCTGACGATGCCATTATCAGCATGACTATTCCGATGATTTACATGCTGGAGCACATGTTAAACAGAATTCGGAGTCAGGTGGTGGCACAAGAGGAGGTGGAGGAAGTAGAGGAGGAGGAGTTGTATGCGGAAGGGCTAACATCTGCAAGGTCCAGACGGTCGGCAGCACCAAGGCGGCAGGCATGTGAGGGTGGGGGAGATGATTTTACCAGGGCGCATGGTAGCAGCCAAACTAGTGAGGAAGGTGCAGGAGCCCAGGAAGAAGTGGAGGACGAACTGATGGAAGACTCATCAGATGAGGGAGACCTTGATCACATTTCTGTTGTGCGAGGTTGGGGGGAGAGGACAGAGGAAGGAAGCATGATTGCTACCTCGCCACCAACACAACAGGGACTTGGTGCTCCTGGATGCGCAACACACATGAGTGCCTTCTTGCTGCACTACCTGCAACATGACCCTCGAATTGTGAGAATTAGAAATAATCCTGACTACTGGGTTGCCACACTGTTAGATCCCCGGTACAAAAGTAAATTTGCAGAAATTATTCCTGCCATAGAAAGGGATGCACGCATGCAGGAGTATCAGCAGAGACTGTTGCAGAATCTTACATGTGCTTTTCCACAAAATACCAGTGGTGCACGTAGTGAATCTCACAGTTCCAACTTGCCAACCGTGGGACCGTCAAGTGTTCAGCACTCAAACCGTAACAGAACCACAGTATCTGCTGGTAACATCAATTTTGCGGAATCATTTCACCACTTTTTTAGCCCATCCTTTGCAAGGCCACAGGAGACAAGAAGTCTGACACATAGTCAACGCCTAGAGACGATGGTACAGGAGTATCTCCAAGTAAACATTGAAGCCACGACTGTGTCACTGGACCCTTGCTCTTTTTGGGCTTCCAATCTGGATAAATGGCCGGAGCTAGCCACTTACGCCTTGGAGATCTTGTCATGCCCCGCAGCCAGCGTTCTGTCTGAACGTGTGTTCAGCGCTGCTGGTGGTGTGCTGACAGATAAGCGCACGCGGCTCTCCACTGATAATGTAGACAGACTCACGTTCATAAAGATGAACAAATCATGGATCCGAAACGACTTTTCTACCCCTGTGTCATCCTGGGGAGAGTAAAAGCTTGATGATTGGTTAAAATCACCCTACCAACCGTTTTAAGCTTTCAAATTACTAATCATGTTTATCTGTATCTTGACTGGAAAATAATTTGGGCTTTGTAGCAGTGTGCAGCACTGATCCTATTAGGCCATCTATAATAAGCTTCACCAGATTTAAAATTAAAAATAATTTTTAGCTGCATCTAGCCCGGAAAATAATTTTGGGGCTCCGAGATGCGCAAGACACATAAGTGCCTTCTTGCTGCACTACCTGCAGCATGACCCTCATATTGTCAGAATTCGAAGTAATCATGACTACTGGGTTGCCACACTCTTAGATCCCCCAAACTTTTCGATCAACCTTTTCATTTTAATAAAGACCAAAAAAATGGTCATTTTTGAAATTATAAGCATTAGCAGGTTGTTAGAAACTGAAATCAAACAGTTTTCAACTCAAAACTTTATTTTAGGTGATGTTACATTTTCACATAGGACCCCTTGTTCGAAAGGAGCTTCTGAACTCTCTCGTCCATTGAATTTGTCAGGTTTTGGATGGTTTCTGCTTCAATTGTTTTGCATGAGGACAGAATACCCTCCCAGAGCTGTTGCTTAGATGTGAACTGCCTCCCGCCATCATAGACACTCCTTTTAATGATGCTCCAAAGGTTCTGAATGGGGTAGAGGTCAGGGGAGCATGGGGGTCACACCATAAGTTTGTCCCCTTTTATGCCCATATCAGCCAGAGATGCAGATGTTTTATGTGCAGCATGAGATGGTGCATTATCATGCAGAAAAATGATCTTGCTGTGAAATACACGGTTCTTCTTCTTGAACCATGGCAGGAAGTGCTGTTTGAGAAAATCCACATACATTATGGAGTTCATCTTTAGCGCCTTCAGGGATCCTAAAGGGGCCGACAATCTCTCTCCCCATGATTCCAGACCAAAACATTACTCCACCTCCTCCTTGTTGGCGCTGTAGCCGTGTTTGCGTGGGGTGTCCATCAACCAGCCATCCTCCACTCCATTCATCTGGACCATCGAGCGCTGCACGGCACTCATCCGTGAACAAAACAGTTTTGAAATCAGTCTTCATGTAATGTTTGGCCCACTGGAGCCGTTTCTGCTTGTGTGAAGTGGATAGAGGAGGTCGACAGGATGGCATATGCACAGCTGCAAACCTCTGAAGGACCCTGCATCTTGTTGTTCGGGGGACGTTGGAGGCACAAGCAGCTTCAAAAACTTGTCTGCTGCTATGACAAGGCTTTTTTGCCGCTGCTGTTTCAACCTGACGTAATTGCCTGTAGGAAAGAGTCCTCAATTTGCCCTTATCAGCACGCACACGTGTGTACTGTGAATCAGCTACATACTTCTTGATTGCCAAGACACTTCATCCTGATCATCGCACAATGTTGATTGTAGTCATGCCTTGACCTAAACACTCCACAATTTGTTGCTTCTCAGCAGCCGACACATCCTTTTTCTTTCCCATTTTGGCAGAAAATGTAGGCTGCTTAATAATGTGAGAGAGCCTTCTTAAGTAGTCTTGCCTTTCATTGGACACACCTGCCAAACTAATTAGCACAGGTGTCTGCAATTGCTTACAGTGATATAAAGAGCCCTTACACACATCACCATCAATGAGTTTAACTGACAAACAAACAAATTCTTCCCTTATCACTCCTAAACACTTTTTGCATAATAATTTGGAACGCGGTGTACATGTGCTTTTCCACAAAACACCAGTGGTTCACGTAGTGAATCTTACAGTTCTAACTTGCCAACCGTGGTCTGTATGGAATTGTTCAATAAAGGGCCCAAAATTAAGATAACATAGATGGGAGAGGTCTCTATGAATAGGAATTCCTAAGTATTTGATACCCTGTGAGGGCCAGGCAAAGGGAAAGTTGGACTGGATGGAATCCTATATGGATTTAGGGAGGGAGACATCGAGGGCCTCAGACTTCGCTGCATTGATTTTAAAATTTTACCATGTAACAAAGTGATCTATTTCAGCCATAACAGCAGGGATGGATATATGTGATTGAGTGATATATACTAGGACATCATCAGCAAATAGAGAGCACTTGTACTCGGTGCCTCCCACCTCAATCCACCTAATATTGGGGTTATGGCGAATTGATGAGAGCAGGTGCTCCGTCACTAGGATGTATAAGAGAGGGGACAGAGGACATCCCTGCCTTGTCCCATTGGTGATTGTGAAAGGTGATGAAAATGTTCTGACGCACCCCCTGGGCCTTGGGACACCCGGAGCCGGACCCTTTTTGGTGGATGCTGGTGGTTGTAGTCTTCGTGGCGGCGATCCGGTTCCGTGGCTCAGGGCGGTCAAACCAGTGGCGGAACTATTTATGTGGTTTTGATGTTTAAATGTCTGACTACGCCACCCGTGGATTGCGGTCAGAGTGAACCGCCGCTACAGGGCAGACCGCTAAGGCTGGTGTTGTGGGTGCAGCAGAGCGTAGCATAACTCCCCACGGGAGGAGTATAGCCTCAGGGCAGTGTATGCGGAGGATGGGGGTGATGGTGCAGGGCAGCAGCAGTAACGACACGGAGTCAGTGATGCAGTTCAGGGCCTTTACTCACAGTTCTTATTATCCAGACCACGTCTGCAGGTAACGGCTGCCCACGTCGTACTGTGCTCACCAGGTGAGGGGCTCAGACAACTCCCAGATAACTTTGGAGCGCTTCACAGGACCCCCTTTGTGTGTCCTTTGTCTGGCCTTTCTTACCAACACTTCTGTCCGGCTGCCTCGGGCCTCCTCTTGGTAAACTTGGCGCCAGTTTCCCTGACCCTATGTGGTGCCTTCCTAGCGGGTGGAGCAAGGGGCTGCGCCACATAAAATGTCAGAGCCTCCGGTTTCTAGCTGAGGGTCGTTTCCTGCCTCCACTAGTTCGGGGACCGGTCTCCCCCTTTGGCCTGACCCCTCCACGCAGGTGAATTCGGGCGTGCGGTGGCGACTCGCCCGTCCGCACCCCTGGGATCCCTTCATTCCTCGTTCCTGGAGCCTTCTCCGCTCCTCTTCCTTCCTTCTCCCTCTTGCAGGCCTGGGCCTCTGTTACTAGGCCCGCCTCCGGAGCAGAGCTCATGCAGAGCCCCTGCTCCCTGCCACTTCTGCTCAGACTTCTCTGCACTGAACTAAGATGGTGCCCACCTTTTATACTCCCTTCTCAATGCACCCAGGAACTGCTTCCTCCCTGCTCCTGCACTGCAGGGTTCCCCTTCCTCAGTGTTCCCTCCCCCTACTCCAGCCAGGGACAGGGACTGTCGTGCCCATCTCAGGGGCATATTGGTCGCCCTGCCCCACGGCAATGTGGTGTAATGCATGCAGGTGTCGGGTCCTGATCCACACTCCATCCTTATCTGAGAGTGAGATATCACACCTCTGGGTGAGGTGCAATACGTCTGTAGCAACCGAGCCCTCGGTGCTACAGTTCCATTTATCTTCAGCCTAGGTGACGTATTGTGATACAGGGCCGTGATTTTGGCTATAAAAGGGTCCCCTAGACCCCTACCCCAAGCTTTTTAAGAGAATCATATATGGCGTGCCAGGAGACTCTATGGAATGCTTTCTCAGCATCCAACGAGAGTATCTACTTACAAATTTTTAACTGCATCTAGCCCAGGAAATACTTTGTGCCTAGTAGCAGTGTCTGCTAGTCAGCGGATTATCCCGGCTGTTAAGCAAGCTACACCACCTGTAGTTTGGACACTTAATTTTTTCAAAGGAAATGCTTCGGGACCACGGGATACTTAGTGAAGAGCATCAGGAGGCACCCCAAGGCATAGGGGCTGGGACTGGCACTAGGATGCCTTGCGGTGGACAGCCGAGCTCGATCCTTATAAAAGCTTTTTAACTGCAGCAGCTTTAGTGGACGCTACTGGAGCTGGAATTACGCGGCTGCTGGCATGAGACTTGCCCTCCAATAGATCCTTGTAAATGGATTTAAAGTGTATTCATTTAAATTAGAGGGACAATTTAAATTAAAAAGCTTAGAGCTGCCTCCACCACAGGGGGGCTCTCTCGACCCACCAGCGGACAGGCACCAGTATTGGGAGAGGGGGGCTGGCCGTCAGGGTTCACCGCGGCTCTGGCACAAACCCGGCGACACGGAGGTGGCACGGGCAGGAGCGGACTGGCCGTCTCGGCTTCTCACTTTTTGGATTTTAGAAGGGCATGACATGCCTATATCTGTGTCTCCCCCTCCTTTTACTCCTCCACCTCTTTTCTTTTCGCATGACTATATGTACTTGTCACTTTTCCATGTGTTAGTTGTGTCTTCTGAGCAGTTTGTCAGCTTTTGGACACCTTTGAAGGTGTTTTCTATGTGTTTCTATGTGTTTTTGTTTGCCTGCCATTGGTTTTAACGGTGTTCGAAGGTGTTCGACGAACAGTTCGACGAACAGTTCGGCGAACACACGGGTGTTCGACGAACCGAACCGAACTCGAACACTACGGGGGTGGCTCAACACTATCTGTGACTTCTAGTCTGTTCCGCCACCCTGGGGGCTGTATACCCAGGCCCGTTACCTGTATCTGTGACTTCTAGTCTGTTTCTTTTACCCTGGGGGCTGAGTTCCCAGGCTCGTTCCTGTATCTTGTTCCTGGTTCAGTTCCTGTCTGAATAGTGTCCTAGCCCATTACTTGTTTGTCTCTATGTTCGAATCTTCCCTTTTCCTGCAGTGTCTGAACTCCAGCTCGTTGTCTCTGTACTTCTGTTTGTGAGTTTAGTGTCCACTCGCTACTTCATTGTAAGTACCTTGTGAAAATCTGCTCTGCTTGTCTACCACACCTGCGGTTTTGCTCTGCTCTGCTTGTCTACCGCACCTGCGGGTTTTGCTCTGCTCTGCTTGTTTACCGCACCTGCAGGTTTAGCTCTGCTCTGCTTGTCTACCGCACCTGCGGATTTTTCTCTGCTCTGCTTGTCTACCGCACCTGCGGATTTTGCTCTGCTCTGCTTGTCTACCGCACCTGCGGGCTTTGCTCTGCTCTGCTTGTCTGCCGCACCTGCGGGTTTTGCTCTGCTCTGCTTGTCTACCGCACCTGCGGTTTTGCTCTGCTTGTCTACCGCACC
This sequence comes from Phyllobates terribilis, assembly GCF_046119375.1. Lineage (NCBI taxonomy): Eukaryota > Metazoa > Chordata > Amphibia > Anura > Dendrobatidae > Phyllobates > Phyllobates terribilis. The sequence continues at coordinate 40,491,917 of NW_027362761.1, read as the reverse complement.
TGCAGGTTTTGCTCTGCTCCGCTTGTCTACCGCATCTGCGGATTTTGTTCTGCTCTGCTTGTCTACCGCACTTGCGGGTTTTGCTCTGCTCTGCTTGTCTACCGCACCTGCGGTTTTGCTCTGCTCTGCTTGTCTACCGCACCTGCAGTTTTGCTCTGCTCTGCTTGTCTACCGCACCTGCGGATTTTGCTCTGCTCTGCTTGTCTACCGCACCTGCGGGTTTTGCTCTCCTCTGCTTGTCTACTGCACCTGTGGGTTTTTCTCTGCTCTGCTTGTCTACCGCACTTGCGGGTTTTGCTCTGCTCTGCTTGTCTAGCGCACCTGCGGGTTTTGCTCTGCTCTGCTTGTATACCACAATCTGCGGGTTTTGCTTTGCTCTGCTCTGCCTGTCTACCCCACCTGCGGGTTTTGCTCTGCTCTGCTTGTCTACCGCATCTGCGGATTTGGCTCTGCTCTGCTTGTCTACCGCACCTGTGGCTCTGTTCCTGTATCCCAGTCTGTACTGGTCCCTATCCTGCCTGCGTTCCTACCTGCCAGTATCCACTTGTCTGCATACCAGTCGTGCCTGCCAGTACCCACCTGTCTGCATACCAGCCGTGCCTGCCAGTACCCACCTGTCTGCATACCAGCCGTGCCTGCCAGTACCCACCGGTCAGTATGCCAGCCTAATCGGCCTGTTCCTGCATTCCCCGGTGTAGGTCAACAGCTGTGACCGGGGTCTGACCTGGAGTAGCACCTGGTCCCTCTGCTCGGTTCCTCCCTGGTTCACGGAGTCGACTGAGCCGCCGTGCGACCTTGATACTTAGTTACGCCCCTCCAGGCACTCCTCGGTTCATGTTCCTGTGGGATCACTAACCACGCTCACGCCAGTCAGTCCGGGAGTGTGCACAACAGTGTTTATCTTTATTTACCAATTTGACTATAGGATTAGTAATGGAGAAGCGTCTTTTAGATGCCTCTCCATTACTAACCCGTGGGGTTGATGTCACCGAACAATAGAAAGGTGACATCAACCCCACAAATATTACCCCATTTGCCACCTGGGGCAGCTGCGGGCTGCTATTTTTAGGCTGGGGGGATCAATATCCATGGCCCCTTACCAGCCTGAGAATACCATGGCTCCCAGCTGTATGCTTTAGCTTGGCTGGTTCTCAAAAAAGGGGGAGACCCCATGCCGTTTTTTAAAATTATTTCTTTAAATAATTTAAAAAACGGCGTGGGACCTCTCTATTCTTGATAACCAGCCTTGCTAAAGCTGGCAGCTGAGGGTCGCAGCCCGCAGCTGTCAGTTTTGCCTGGCTGGTTATCAAAAATACAGTGGAACCCATGCCATTTTTTAAAATGTATTTATAGCTCCGGCGCCAGCAGATGAATACTCCCAACAGCCGCGTCTGCTCTTGCTGTTATCGGTGACAGCAGGCGTCAACTTTTTACCTTCGGTCACAGCTGCGGGCTCACGCTGTCATCGGACAGCGCGGGAACCACAGCTCTCTGATTGGCGGAAATGATTATACCGCCGATCAAAGGCAGTGTTTGCCGCGCTGTCATGCAGATGACAGTGTTGCAAACACACAATGTTCGGGCCCCCCATTCATGTAAATGGGGTCCATGTTCAGGTTCGGGTGCTGTTCTGCTACCCGAACCTGAACTTTTAATAAACTGTTCGGCTTCACCCGCCAGACCCGAACAGTAAGGGGTTCGCCCATCACTAATTATTTATTCAATTTAACTAATGTCTAAAATAAAATGGGAAGATTTATCTTGAGAAGACTTTTTGAGGTCAGTTTTGCTTGGGGTGCGTTTTCATTATTTGTATAGTGTTAGATATATTTGGTGCATCTAGAGATGTTTGTTTCATTCTTATGCCACGACCCTAATAAAGTGTGAATTTAAACTTTTGTCTCACAATTCATTAACCCTGCTTACACCAACAACATCCACTTTCCAACCTACATTTCAAAAGAGTTGAAAGCAGCATAAAACTGCAAAAGTTAAACATTGTTGCTTCAAAATAAGTTTTGAAAAAATTTGAGGCATTTTTACACCAGAAAATCTACATGCACTAAGTGTCAGCGCATTTGCTTAATGAATACATGAACTCTACTATTGTAATTTGCATAAAAAACGTAAGGTACTTAGTTAACATTTTGTGATCAAAAAGTGTAAAAGTCATCCAACCAGGGGAACCTTTTATATGGATGGTCCCTATAACTAATGTCCTACCTCTCTATGTGCCAAACCAGGCCTCATTTGAATGGGGAAGTGAAAGGAATCCAGTCATAGCTTATAATTAAAACCTTGTCTGGGAAAGATGTGTGGATAAGAGTGCTGAGCCCTAGAAGGTATGTACAGTACATGTTTATATATTGGTCACATAAGCATATTTGTGCAGTGTAAGTTAATATAATACTAAAGGCGTGCCGGCCCTTTTTTGTTTCTTTTTTGTAGTATGCATCTTCCAGTGGCGTAACTAGAGTCCAATGGGCCCCTGTGCAAGATTTGGACCGGGTTACCCCCATCCTGGTATATATATATGTCCCCCATCCATCTTGGTATATATATACCCCAGACTGCTATATATGTCCCTTATCCTACCTGGGCCCTATCCTGGCATATACAGTTCTGGCAAAAATTAAGAGACCACTGCAAAATTTTCATTTTCTCTGATTTTTCTCTTTATAGGTATATTTTTAAGTAAAATGTACATTGTTGTTTTATTCTATAAACTACTGACAACATGTATCCGAAATTCAAAGCTAAAAATGTTGTATTTTTTTGTAGCAAATGATAAAGCGTCAAAATACTAAAAAAGAAACAGTGCTTTCAGACCTCAAATAATGCAAAGAAATCAAGTTCTTATTCATTTAGAAACAACAATACTCATGTTTTACTAACTCAGGAAGAGTTCAGAAATCAATATTTGGTGGAATAACCATGATTTTTAATCACAGCTTTCATGCGTCTTGGCATGCTTTCCACCAGTCTTTCACACTGCTTTTGGGTGACCTTATGCCACTCCTGGCACAAAAATTTAAGCAGTTCTTCTTTGTTTGATGGCTTGTGACTATCCATGGTCCTCTTGATTACATTCCAGAGGTTTTCAATGGGGTTCAGGTCTGGAGATTGGGCTGGCCATGACAGGGTCTTGATGTGGTGCTCCTTCATCCACACATTGATTGACCTAGCTGTGTGGCATGTGGCATTGTCCTGCTGGAAAAACCAGTCCTCAGAGTTGGGGAACATTGCCTGAGCAGAAGGAAGCAAGTGCTTTTCAAGGATAACCTTGTATGCGGTTTGATTCATACGTCCTTCGCAAAGATTAACCTGCCCAATTCCAGCCTTGCTGAAGCATCCCCAGATCATCACCGATCCTCCACCAAATTTCACAGTGGGTGCAAGACAATGTGTCTTGTATGCCTCTCCAGGTCTCTGTCTAACCATTAGAAGACCAGGTGTTGGGCAAAGCTGAAAATTAGACTCATCAGAGATTACCTTACTGCAGTCCTCTATGGTCCAATCCTTATGGTCTTTGGCAAACTTCAGCCTGGCTCTCCTTTGCTTCTCATTGATAAAAGGCTTTTTTCTAGCTTTACATGACTTGAGGCCTGCCTCTAGGAGCCATTCCTTTTGTAGGTCACTTAATGTCATCCTGCCGGTCTGTAGCTTTGTTGTCCCCAATGTCTGCTGCTTGACCTTGTTGTAATGGACTGCCGTCTTCGAAATTTTAAGGATGGAGGCATCATGATGCTCACTGTATCCCTCTGCTAGTAAAGCCAGAATTGAGCCCTTCTTTTCCTCACTCAAGACTTTTCTTTTCAACTCCTTTGGCATGGTTAAAAGTTATTTTTTCATTCAAATTACTTTTGGGCTATTCCTAGCACTTGTTTTGCCATCCAGCTTGTCCTATTGCAAGAGGATTATGAAGACCACAGCAGTGTTTTTAATACTTACCCTCGTTACATAAGATTTACTTCAGGTGATCACCTAATCAGAAGCACATTAAGTAGAATGAGGTGTACTTTGCTTGGAATTCAACTGACACTGGAATGGAATGACTGTCAGACATGCAGAGATGGGGATTTTTAGAAAACTGTGCAGTGGTCTCTTAATTTTTGCCAGAGCTGTATATATACCCCATCCTGGTATATATATATATATATATATATATATATATATATCCAATCCTGGTAATATTTCCATATCCTGGGCCCCATGCTGGTGTGTATATATATATATATATATATATATATATATATATATATATATATATATATATATATATATCCCATCCTGGTAATATATCCATTATCCTGGGCCCCATCCTGCTAATATGTCCCTTATCCTGGCATATGTACCGTATACTGGGCCTCATCCTGGTAATATCCCCTTATCCTGGGCCCCATGCTGGTATATGTTCCCCGTTCTGCCACTGTTCTTTAATGCATAGACAACAAAAAAATGATGCTCACCTTTCCACCGCTCACCCGCTGCGCGGCGTCCTCTTCTGAAACCAGCAGCTGATATCAGTGTGCAAGCGACGGGAGCGCATGACGTCACTGCCATGTGCCCCCCAGTCATATGCATGCCGATGTCAGCTGCTGGCCTCTGATTGGACGGCAACATCTATGTCGCGCATGAACCCAAAGGGTCTGTGCGCCGCAATACACTTCAACTCGATGTGTGTTTGAGGACGCACATCCAGTTGAAGTTTCTGCTGGCGTCGGCGGACTTCTCATTCGCACAGGTCCCCACCCGCATGGGCCCAGTCACGGTCACGACCTCTGCGACCACGGTCATTATGCCCCTAGCATTTTCGCCCCTTCAATGGCCATGCCCCCCCAATGGCTTCACGCTTTTTGATAAAAAAAAATGTTAACTAAGTACCTCATGTTTTTTATGTTTTTTAAGTGTATAGCAAAAGTGAAGTTTATGTATTCATTAATCAGAGTGTGCTGTCACATCGTGTACATATATGTATGTATATTGGGCACACAGCGTATTTGTGCACCTGTACATTAATTTAATACTAAAGGTGTGCAGGCCCTATTTTGTTTATATCATAATAATTTCCCCCATAAATTGTAAAACCAAATTGGTTAGTACACTGGTTAGTGTACACGTTCACATATTTAACTGTGCCAGGGTTATATTCTCCAAAACTGCTTGCCATCTAGAACATAAGTTTTGTCTTGCATAGTGTGGACACAGACTAAGCTTTATTTGCAGTAAAGAAAATTAGAATATGAAAACTCGGTATCACAAAATGTATCATATTTTGTTTTACCAATGAGGAATATATACTGAAACATACATAATAAAATTAAGTCAGAAAAAGACTCATTAATAGGGATTGTCCTGTCCAAATTCCCCCAGCTCATGCACTGTGCGCTGCGAGGATTCGCAGATTTCTGAACCGGGACCGGAGGATATGTATGAGCCATACATACTCCCGGCCAGGGGCCATCGAGTGGGCGAGGGCGTGTATTACGCGAGGACACATCCACTGGATGGGATCTGGCCAGGAGTATGCATAACTCATACATACCCTTAAGTTTCAGCTCAGAAAGCGGTGAATGCTTGCAGCACATAGTACATGTACTGGGGGGATTCATAAGTTTGCAGTCACACAAAGTAATTATCGATTTGGACCGGACAACCTCTTTAATATATGTTGAGAGTGAGCTGTGTCCTTCATCTACTGTGTATGGAGAGCAAGTGTTGTCTGCTATTAGCTTAATAATAGAGATTTAATTCTTTTTTTTCTGTATTCTTGCCTCGAAAGAAGGATGTAGATAGGCCAATTTTGGTCTGTTAACAAAGTGACAATCGACTATATAACAGTCGATTGGCGCTGATTTAGTGGTTTCATTATGCTGGCCGACAACAGATGTTCCCGATGGGAACAGGATGATCGTTAATACAATTGTCCTGTCCCCATACAAGTTCTGTTATCGCCTGCACATTCCCTGGTGTGATCATAATCCAATCTACTGAAATATGAATGTTTTGCCAACATTATTACATGGGCTAATACTTGGTGATTAGTGTTCTTATGAATGCTTGTTCCCTAATTTTCAGCCAGTTTAAATGCACTTTAAGGCCCCCTTCACACGTCCATTTTGTATGTCTGTGTGCGGTCCGTTTTTTAAGGACCGCAAATACGGACAAACGAACATCCATTATACTTAATGGGTGTGAGCACATATCAGGTTTTTCACAGTCAGTGTGAAAACCTGCAGACATGTCAGCTTTTTTTTAGAGCAGCACGCACAAAATGTGTGCTGCACACGTGCACACTGATGACACACGGATGAAATCCGTGTGTCATCAGCATGACACGTACCGGCACCTGGGAATCAGTGGTACAGTTCGCTCTGATCCCTGACGCCAGCTGCTGGAGGCACCTCACATCATTGTCCCCTGCTTGAGCTGAGATCAGTGAGAGCAAGGGACAATGTTGAGAGTTGTATTCAGCCCCCGATGTCAACATCGAGTGTAAAATGAAGAATAAAATAATAAAAAACACATTATACTCATCTTAACACCTAATCCCCTGAAGCCCTTGTCCCCTGAAAAAAAAACTATATAAAAAACAACTATATCCCTCACCTGTCCAACATACTGTCCCACGCCGTAATCCATCTCTGCGGCATGATGCAACCGTCCAGGCTGCAAACCATGAGACAATGGACTTCTGGCTGTGAGCGCAGCTTCAGTGACTAGCGGTGACCTCATAGAGGGTACCACCGGTCACTGAAGGTGGGTTCACTGTGAGCTGGGACAATGAACTGTGGTGAACTCAATGAGATCTCTGTGAGCACTGTGAGAATTTTTTCACGGTGTTAGCGGTGATCTCACTGAGGTCACCGCAGTTCATCATCCCCGCTCGCAGTGAACTGCCTGTGGGAATGCCCGTGGGAATGCATCTTCAGTGACCAGTGGTACCCTCTATGATGTCACCACTCATCACAGAAGCTGCGCTTGCAGCAGTTCATTGTCTCATAGTTTGCAGCTTGGACGGTAGCCTCATGTCACTGTTCAGGTTGGTTCAGAGATAGTTTACGGCAACGACAGTTTGTCAGACAGGTGAGGAGGGATATGGTTGTTTTTTATTTTTGTTTTTTTTTACAGGGGACAAGGACTTTGATGGATTAGGTGTAAGGTGATTATTTTTCTTGTTTATTATTTTGTGTCTTTTACCGGGACACATGCTTCAGAGACACAGATGTAAAAAGAGTATAAATATTTTTTTATTTTTAAATAAATGTGGAAAACAATGTGGACTTTTATTTCATATAAAGGATTTTATTCAGGCTCTTTGTTTATTTACAAACTTTTACTATAGGTTTAATAATGGGGGCGTCTTATAGGCTGTGTGCCCACTATGCGTTTTTTAAGCAGCGATTCTGCTGCAGAACCGCTTAAAAAATGCTTGGTAGAAGGTCTGCAATGTTCCCCAATAATAATCCGTATGTGCTGTGCACATGCTGCGGAAATTTCCGCTGCAGATTATCATTGCGGAAAGATCAGCAGCACTACCAATTATTTTGCGTAAGCGCGGCATTTTTGCCGCCATTGACTTGCATTGAATCGCTTAATATCCACATGACTACATGTGCACATGCGGATATTAAGCGATTCAATATGCGGATGGTACCCCGGTCTGGAGAAGAGGAGACACTCCTCCAAACCCGAGTACCATAGTACCTGTAAAAAAATAATTTAAAATAAAAACATTATACTTACCTTCTAATGGCCCCCCGGTCTCCTTAGTGATGCGTCCTGGCTCCCCGGTGGCTCGCGATGGTCTAAAAGGACCTTCAATGATGTCATTTAGTCATGTGACGGGTCACACGACCACCGACGTCAGCGGTCGCGTGACCCATCACATCACTAAATGACTTCATGGAAGGTCCTTTTAGACCATCGCGAGCCGCCAAGGAGACCGGAGAAGGAGACTGGGGGACATCGGAAGGTGAGTATATGTTTTTTTGTTTTTTTTTTTACCATTTTTATTCTTTTTTTTAACTAACTTGGTCACACTATATAAAATTCATGCCGGTTGCAGAGATTTATATAGTGTGACCAAGTTGTCAATCAATTTTCCAAGTGATGCTAAAATCGCTTGGAAAGCGCTTGACAACCCGCATGCGAAATCGCATGTGAAAAGCGCTTGACAAACGCTTGTCCCTGGCTGAAAAAAGGATGTAAAATCCGCATGCGTTTTTTCTGCCAGGGAGATGCAGAAACGCTCAGGAAAAATCCGGAGCATTTCTGCATCGTGGGCACATAGCCATAGACACCTCTCCATCACTAACTCTTGGGCTTCGTGTCAGCTGTCAATACAAGGCTGTCATGAACCCCAACCTTTTTACCCCACTTGCCACCGCACCACGGAAAGTGGGATGAGCTGAGGCTAAGCGCTAGATTTGGTGCATCTTATTGATGCGCCATTTCTGGGGCCACTGAGGGCTGATATTATTAGTCTCTGAGGGGGCCAGTGTCCATGGCTCCTTCCCTGGCTATTAATATCAGGCCATAGCTGTCTGTTTAGCCTGTGCTGTTAGAGGTTATAGGGGGACCCTACATCAATTTTTTTCTGGGGTTCCCTTGTAATCTAGCCAGTAAATGCTAATCAAACAGCTGTGGGCTGTTATTAATAGCCAGGAAACATTTTTGTCTAATGGCCAGTAATATCAGCCCCGAGTGGACAGCTTTCCCTCTGCTGCGTATGAATAATCGGTGGGATCCCACGCTATTTATTTAATTTCATTCTTCATTTTACACAGCATGTACACAGGGGGTGCTGAATACAACTCCCAGCATTGTCTCCTGCTCGAGCTGATCTCAGCAGGAGCAAGGGACAATGATGAGAGCTGCCTTTAGCAGCCGACACCTGGGTTCAGCAAAAACTATAATGTTTTTCCCAGGCGCTGGTACATGTCACACAAACGGCAAACAGATGTCATAAATGTGTCACACGGATGTCACACGTATGCCACACGGATGTCACATACGGACATATGGATGGCATACGTACACAGACCACGGAACTCTCCAGTACTGATTTTTCCTGTACAGGAATCACCAGGACATGTGAAGGAAGCCTAAGAGAAAGACTGCTGAGAGGTGATTTTTAAAACACAGAGTATTGTAAGACATTTCATTGCTTTTCTGAATTTTTATTATTAATATACAACGTAGATAATGGCTTGGAAAATGTAAGAAAATAATAAAATTACCATAATTATGAATAATAAACAAAAAAATTGATTTCAATAATAGGTCATTTTGCAACTAGCTATTTCATTTAAAGGGTTATTCCCAAAAAAAGAAAATGTCCACTATCCACATGATAGAGGATAACTTGCTGATTGTTTGTGGTCCAGACCTCTGGGACCCTCAGGAATCCTGAGATCTATGATCTAGAACCCCAATAACGGGGTTCTACAGCCATGTCTTGAATGAAGTGGAGGTGTGCATGCTCAGCCTCCACTCCATTCATTGTCATTTTGACTGCTCAACTTTTTCTTGCAGGCCCAACGATAATAAATCAAACATAGGTTGAACATGAACATCTTACTCCCTATCTACAGTATGGATAAGGGACCACTTTTTGGGGGGAAGGGAATAATCCATGAAATGCTCAGTAGCCAGTTCAGCAGCATATTTCCTTCGCATAGACTAGTATAATGAATACTGGCAATTACTACAAAAATACTACAAAAACACCAGGTTGATGAAAATGTGAATGTAGATAGCTTACTCTGATGTTGTTTACAAAATCATACAGTTTTATAAACTAATTTCAAGTATTGTAATTGTATTTATACTATGTAAGCAAGTGTTAAAAGAAACAGAAAAATGATATTACAAGTCATTTAGTAATTTTTTAAAGGATTTGAAAGTTTTATTTTTTTATGCAATCTTCCTTTATTACATTAAGCATCCAATGTTTCCTATTAGCTGTTGGTAAAAGTACAAACTCACATCTTTATTTATATCATTTGGGAAGTAAATTATCAGGTTTAAACAAGTAAACATATAAATTGTTCTTTAGAGCTCACACACAATGGCATGAGACCAGTTTGGCAGTGCATAGAATCTATACAGCTATCATCGGTTCTGTGTACAACCCATACAGATTACAAGCATTTCTGGATAGCTTACATTTGGCTATGTTTAACTGTGTACAGAGATATTCTCCCATAGAAGCAAGATCCTTACACAAATGGGATGAAATGTAGAACAAAGATGTAACATAAAAAATCTCTGCACCTCCGATAAAATCAAAGGCACACAGAGGTGCCCTGGTGGTCTCAGCAGCAGCCTTACTGTGTTTCTGTGCAAAACTATATGCATGTCCATTCAGGGTCCATGAGGTATGAACTAAGCATTGGCTAGATTTTTTGTTAAGAAACCAAGGTCAAAGTTTTTCTTTAGTAAGTTAAAGGGATTTTGAACTCGAGGGCAAACAGATAAACAATGCACTTTGCTGAATTGTAACAGTGTGTAATATATACACTATTAGGATTCGGCTTTACTAATTGGTTCAAGCAGTTGTCCTAGTGCCCACAAGTATGCAATTTGCATGTATGCAGTCATGTGCTAAGTAGATTTTCATCCACTTCTCTCCATGTTCTTTTGAGAGAAGGAGGAGAGAAGCTAGTCAGCAACTCACATAATTATGCAACTCACATAATTATAGTCAAGTGATGATTGCTTGAACTGGCAAGCAGATCCGAATCCTAACACTGGGTATATTTTACACTGTTAGTATTCGGTAAGCTGCACTGCTTACTAAAAGTTTGGCCTGGGGTGGAAAACCCATTTAATTGGTCATTCAACCACATTAAATTATATTTGTCATTGTTTCTATGGTAGACGAGGTCTTCTCTGGTTGGCAGACAGCTGTCTACTACTTCTAGAAGATAGAGAATCGGATGCTGGATAAGTTATAATGCGTGACGCTATCTCTTGTACATTCTCCTGCATACCCTGTCGAATTTCACGAAGAGTTTCCTCTGGATTATTAAGTAAACGTTGAAAGAAACTTTCTCTTGTAATTGATTTCTCCTGGCAACGAAAAGTTAGTGCAATGCCTACCTGGGATCTCATTTCTCTAGATAACCCATCAGAGGTACCATCAAAACATCTACCTATTGCAATTTCTTTGGCAAGCCTTGGATTCTGGTCAGTGACTGTGTAAATTCCATAGTTATGCCCAAGGGGATCAACTGGAGCCATCATATTGAACGACCCAGTGTCATTCCCTAAAGCCAGTGGAGGGTGGCGTTTAAGGTAGTCTTCTAAAAGTCTGTTTACCTCAAGAACGCGGCAACTTCCTTGAGGAGTCACTGTTACTAAAGTACGATCTAGTAAATCTTGGTCATAAAGCTTTCCACTACACTTAAATTCCAGACAGGCTGCTGAATTGCCTTCTACTGACATATCCCTAACACTCCGGATATCTCTCAATCCATAGAGCTGGCCTACAGTCTTTTCATGCATTCCTCCAATATTTCGTGACCGGACCATATACTCTTGTTGACCCTTTATTAGAACTTTTAAATAGCAGGCCCTAAACTCTTGCGGATTTGGCCACCAAGATAAATAACCACCAATCCATGAAGTCAAATCTGTTTCAACAAATGGGACAACATTGTACTCATACTTGTCTTCTTCTACCCTATAAAAGCGAAAATGATTATCTGAGACTTGGGCTTCTTCACATGCTCGCAAGTTTCTGTAAGCATATATTGGGCCATTTGTCTCTTCAAAATTATTTGGGTTTGGCTTGGCAATATTGAATTTGAAGGCTGTCTTTTTACCGGCAGAGCTTTCATGATCAGTTCGTTGATAGTTAAGTTTTGATAAATAAGGCTGGGACACACCTATTACATTGGGGTTTAATTTTGGGGAAGAAGGAACAGCTTCCAACTCCTCACCACCCATTGTTGCAGTGACATATGCAGAATAGGCATCTGGCTGCTTAGCATCACAGAAAGCTGGCAGACAAGCTCCATTCCTTCCTGTTATTACGCTGTCAAATCTACCCCAAGCTCTAGGGTTTGATGAGAATCCTGGCATAGGTTCTAGATTTATAAGGGTCACCACAACTCCTTCTACCTGTTCAGAAGGTATAAACTTTTCATTCATGTAGGCACGTACTTTAACAAAACACCTCCTAAACTCTGGTACATCTAAGTTGAAAAGTCTTCTCTCTCTTATTTCTAACTGTCCTATTAAAAATGACCTCTCCTCTCTCTTTCTCCTCTTACCATCTCCTGCCATGTAGAAAGTATTTTCTTCTTCCCATAATCCAGTGTGTGGGTTCAAAGACCAAAGTTTCATTTCTTTCTGATGTTGAGCCATCTTTATTTGTTCTGTATCCAACCTCACCTCCACTTTTCCAGTCTGGAGCAGGGAGTTTGTGTCTTTCTCCCTGAAGTCCACAGCAAACATTCCATATGTCCTGAGTGGAGAGATATCTCCATTTCTATTGACAAAATTAAGATCACTTGATGCAGCAGATGCAGTGCTGATGTTTCTAGGGTCCAAAAAAGTTAAACTGGCCTTTACTGTACCACTGTAAGATTCCCCTGTGATTCTGGTAAAAGTATTTGGTGGTATTACTAACTCTCCAACTGGATTTTCACCAAGCACTTCTCCTAAGGCAATGACATTTGTCACCAAAGGGTTAAGATGAATGGGTTCTTTCTTTCTCATTATTTTTATATCCTGATAAATTGTATTTCCTTTTGGATCAAATGGAATGATTTTTATAGAGTCCACAAATTTCTCTTGAGGGTCTACAAAGGTAACAACCAACCTCTTTGTTCCAGTTGGCACTTCCAATGTAAATTCTCCTTTGTAACCTGTAAAGCCCATGTTTACTCCATTCATAAAAATTTGACCAAACTGAAGTGGAGCACTTGTGTCATATGCGGTCACCCGTCCACGAATCAAAACCTTGTGGTGTGTACACTGGGAACATCCACACTCTACAACAACCATAATTGGGAGAGTATACCCTTGGCACTTAACTTTTTGCAGTTTCATTCGCTTGACTCCACAGCAGTAATCTACTTTATCTTTACATTGTAAGTCGGAGTTCAGATGACCAGCACACTGGGAATTCGGACACTTGCCAACATTGTAGAAATTAGAGCCAATTTTAGTTTGAGAGCAGTCAGTTGGTAGCTTGATTAAATGTTCATGAGGGGACTTGTCACAGTAAGATTCGCCTTTTCCTTAAATAAAAATATATCACATTTGCAAAAATAATTAAAAAAATAGAAACAAAGCTCATAACATATTGTTTTGTTACCTATGACTGTTAGATGGGCTACAGAAGACTTGATGACACCCAGTCCATTATTGGCTTTGCATTGGTATGTACCAGCCTGTACTGTTTGAATATTTCGCAAAATTAAGCTTTTGTCATACTTGACTTTGGTTTTGTCCAATAGTGTACCATTGTGATACCTATAAATAAAATAATTCAAGTTAATAAAAATAAATCAAGGGTGTAGAGTTTGGAGTCGCAAGTGTGTCCTGGAGCTTGAGGGTGAAGGGGGAGGGAGAGGAAGACCAGTTCAATTAAGAAATCTTGACATTTGGGGGCCCTGTTGGAGATTTTGCAATCAGGCCCATGAGCTTCAAGTAATACTACCCCTGCCTTTTTTATTATTCTTTGCCTTCTTGCTATCATTTTCTTTTGCACTGTACTAAAGGGGTTCTCCGGGAACATAAAAAATAAATAACTAAAGGAAATGTCATTATAAATAAATTCCTAAATACCTGTAAAGCACCACAGCAGCAGTTTTTAAATCAGCGCTGGAGTGGTGCTTTAAGTGTAAGCCCCCTACCCCCGGTGATATGTTTACCCCCCGGCGTCCTCTTCGGTTTTCATCTCTGCTCCAGTACCAAGGTGGAAGTCAGAAGCTCCGCTCACAAGCTCTCAATACAAGTCTATGAGAGCTAGAACGAGGCTCTCATAGACTTGTTTTGTAAAGTGTCCTCTGTTGTGCTCCAGCATACACCCAGAGTGGCGAGGAAACCGATGAAGGCGGCAGAAGGTGAGTATATGACAGAGGGTAGGAGACTTACATTTAAAGCATTACTCCAGCGGTCCAATAAAAAAACGCTGGAGTGGTGCTTTAAGTAGCAAATCACATTTGTTTTCTCTAGAGAGGTAATCACATAGAATTAAAATGGCCGCCGCTTTATTACACTGACAGAAATTTGTCCTAGAATGTTAGGACAGTTGCATGTGTGTATCTGCAGTAGGAAGCTCACCCCTCCCTGCATGTGTTGGAAGATGTGCTACCAGTGGATATTCTGATCGAGCACTGGAGATACCAGGAGTGTTGAGGTAAAAGAGTCTGCTCACACTGCTGTATTCCCTGTGTTTCTTATTTAATACTGGAGATACCAGGACTCAGAGTGCTAAGCCAAGAAAGGGCTGTTCACACTGCTGTACACCCTGTCTATCTGATCTAAAACTGGAGCTACCAGATGAGCTGAGGCACGAAGGTTACTCATACTGATGTCCATCCTGTCTTTCTGATCTAATACTGAATATACCAGGTATGCTGAGGTAAGAAGAGGCTGCTCACACTGCTGTCCACCTTGTCTATTTTTATCTAATACTAGAGATATGGGGAGTGCTGAAGTAAGAAGAGGCTGCTTACATTGCTGGCCACCCTGTGTTTCTGTTTTAATACTGAAGATACCAGGGATTCAGAGGTAAGAAGAGGCTGCTCACACTCTTGTCCACTCTGTCTTTTCGACCTAATACTTGAGATACAATGGATTCTCAGGTAGGAAGAGGCTGCTCTCACTACTGTCCACCATGTCTTTCTGATCTAATACTACAGATATCAGGTGTGCTGAGGTAAGAAGAAGATATTCAGAATGCTATCCATGATGTCTTTCTTATCTTATAATGGAGATACGAGGGGTGCTGAGGACTGAAGAGGCTGCTCACACTGCTGTCCACCCTGTCTTTCTGAATGATAATTTATGGTATAGATTATCTTCAGATCACTGCAAATGGAGATTCTTACTGCACATGCTCCCATTGACCCTTTCCTAACATTCTAGGACAAGTTTCTGTCTGTGTAAGAAAGCAGCAGCTGTTTTAATTCAACAGTGATTACCTCATTAGAAAAAATTATTGTAATTTGATAATAAAAATTGTTTAGGTTTTATTTATAATAACATTTCATTCAGTTATTTATTTTTTTTATTCCTTTAGAACATATTTAACTTTGAATAAATCTTTCAAACTAAATAGGGCAAATTTTTAGCATGTATTTTCATTGAATATTTATCAAAACGTTCTAGTTTTTAGATGCTGTAAACTAGACAGTATTAATATGCATCAGACATATTACATTAGTTCATGCCGTTTGATGTTTAGACTGTCTAGACTGTCGATGTTTGCACCACTTACTGTATTAGTTGACTTAATTTGTGCCAGAAATTTGTGTCAAAATTTTGTGTTGAATTATAGACTACTTTTCACTAATCCAAGATACAGCGAAGTAACATCTCTATGTTGGGGAAGGCACAGAAAGTGTCTAAAACATTGTAAGATGGCCGCCGGACAGATCCTTGAGGGGAGATATGTATCACCGAGGTTGGTAGCTTCGGTGATGTAAAACCAGGAAAGCATGCTCCAGCACATATAGTGCTGAGAGGGTTAATAGGGCGTACCAGGGCTGGTTTTTATGAGTCATAAGAGATGGGTGGGAATGGCTGCTCACATATCCTCACCCTGGGGCGTGTTTTTTTGTAAATAAATTGGAGACCAAGTGTCTCATTCAGTGTCTGTGGCTGGAGGTGTGGAGACCTCCAGAGTGTTTGTGATAAGGGACACTGACCGTGAGCGGGCAAACCCGCCAAATTGTATGGACTGTTTATTTTCTGTTTTTGTTACACTGTGCTGGACAAGGCTGTCTTTTGGTTTACTTCTAAAAGTGTCGTTTATGAAGAGATAATAAACCTGCTTTGGACGTTTTTTAAAGAAACCGTTTCCTGCGCCTACCTCTAACTCAGCTGAGTGAGTACCAAACACTACAACATATAAAATATGTAGTAGAACTGATGAAAGACTTTTTTTGTCCAAAATTGAGCCAGAATTCTTGCATAATTCTTTAACAAATCTTCCCAAGTGTGTTGTGATTTTTTTCTAGATGTAACGGACCACGTTTCAATCCATGTAAAAGTGTTATCCATCCTGATCAGATTTTGTGGTTGGTTCGGTAGTCAGTCTTGTTTTTGTTCATCACTTTGTGCTTAGGTTTGTATAAGGGCTTAAAACTAGGCTGTATTGTAGCTCTGAAAAATAAACTTGAAAAAAGAAGACTGAAAATCATGGCATGCTCCACCTGACTCTGTACATTAGTAATCTCACTTAGAAGCACTGCATGTTGATCATGTAGATGTGCATAATAAAGAAAATAGATTATGGTATATACTCATAATTAAATATCGGGAATGGAAGTAATTTTGTGCTCTCTGGCATCACAGCAATCCAATAGTAAAATGTAGGTTTATTGTCAACGTGTTTCAGACTCACACTGACTCCTTCCTCAGGACAACCATACATAAGAATAAGGTATAACAAACATAATGGTTTAAATACAAAAAATAATTAAAAAAAGGGCGCCAAGGTCAGAGGGAGAGTGGTATACAGTCACATGTCAAAACAGAGCAGACACTAGCACCTAAAACTATACAATTCCATATATTTTTTAAATACAAAATAAAGAAGATATACATAAACCATATTTTTTGGACCATAATCAGTGTGCGCAGATTGAAATCTCGGGCCAGCCAAGATCTCAACTGCGCATGCGCTGCCTCCAGCGGCCATCATCCCAAAGCCCTGGGCCTCAGGGAAATGGCTACCGCCATTTTCCTGTAGAACACCGCTTCTGGAAGATGGGCGCATGAAAAGTAGTGCACTGCGCTCTGCTTCATCACTGACACCGGGCCCATATCATCTCACTGCTCCTGCCGCCGTTGGGTTCCTGAGGGAGGGACCCTGCTTCCTGCTATGCCACTCCACCATCACCACAACTTCCTGCCGCTGGGGCACCACCTTCTCCCACCCAGGGCCCTCTGCAATGCTACACTTCTGCTGGCTTCCTGAGGGACTCTGCCTCCTGTGACCCCTGCTCCACCGCTCCCCAGATAAGAGATCTATTCGGACTATAAGATGGACCCCCATCTTATAAAAAATATTTTTTTTCCATTTTCCACCCCCAAATTTGGGGTGCGTCTTATAGTCCGAAAAATAAGGTACTTAAATGTGCTGAAGAATAAATAAAGAATGTTCAAAAACAGTATCGGTGTGAAGTACACTTATTTTTTTTGGTCATTTTTTATTTGTTCTTAATTATATGTATATCTTATTTATTGTTTATTTAGAAAATACATGTAATTGTATAGGTTTAGGTGCTAGTGTCTGCTCTGTTTTTACATGTGACTGTATACACCCCTCCCTCTGACCTTTGCGCCGTTTTGTATTTAAACCATTTATATTTGTAATACCTCATTCTTATGTATGGTTATTCTGGGGAAGAAGTCGGTGTGAATCAAAGGCTGCGTGCATACGATGCGTTTTTCATGCGTTTATGCTGCGGAATTTCTGCAGCGGAAACGCATCAAAAACGCATGGTAATCCGCACCCCATGGTCCCCAATGGCATTCCGCAATGTCAATGCACATGCTGCGGATTTTTCCGCAGCGTTTCTGCAGCACTCATAAATCCGCAGCATGTTCATTAATTTTGCGGAAGCGCAGCGGAAGCGCCGCCATTGACTTGCATTGAGACGCATAGAATCCGTGTCTGTACATTTGTACAAGCGGATTTTATGCGTCTCTATGTGCGGATGGTACCCAGTTCTGGAGGAGAGGAGACTCTCATCCAGACCTGGGTACCATTGTACCTGTAAAAAAAGAATAAAATAATAAATAAAGTTTATATTCACCTGTCCGGCGGCCCCTGCAGCGCTTCTCCTTCCTAGACCTGAGATGACGTCGCGGTCATGTGACCGCAGGCTGTCTCGCGATGTGTCGGCAACCCGGAAGAAGCCAGGACGAGCGCTGCAGCACACGCGGCGGCATCGGGGGTGAGTATAGCTTTATTTTTTTTATTTTTACGGTCACACTGTATAAATCCATGCCGTTTGCATGGATTTATACAGTGTGACCTAGTTGTCAAGCACTTTCCAAGTGATGCTATCGCCTGGAAAGTGCTTGTCAGTCCGCATGCGGAAACACTTGCGTTAACGCATGTGGATACGCATGTGAATCCGCATGTATTCTGCAGGAAAAACGCATGCACAATCTGCATGCGTTTTTTCTGCCAGGGAGATGCAGAAATGCTGCAGAAATTTTCTGCTTCATTTCTGCATCGTGGGCACATAGCCTAAACGCATTGTCAATAAACCTACATTTTACTATACTATTGGATTGTCATGGCTCCAGAGAGCGTAGATTTGCTTCCATTCCCGAAATATAATTCTGACAAATTCATGGAAGCTGCTGCATCTGGATTGTAGACTTTTTAGGTGCTGTGTGTCACACAACCCTATAAGGTGAGGGGTTCTACTTATCTTTTATAACCTTTTACCTGGGTAAGACCCTGTAGCACTTTTGTATATATACTCATAATGACAGATGAGTTTGACAGATGCTAGATTTAGTGTTTAAACAATTGTGAGGCTGTCTGCTGGAAAGAACCAAAGAGAGATGTACTGCATGTGTGCAGAACAGGATCTGCAGTGAGACAGGGTAAAGTAACACAGGCTGTGGTCACCAGCTTATACCTTGCAAAGTTGTTGTATGGGTCTGCAAGCATGATTTATACTGCTCATTCAGTCCTTAGAATGTAATAATGAGACATTACAATAAAAAAATAACAAAAACAGCGTTGGTTTGAATTATTAGTTATAGTCTTAATAATACTCTTAACTCACCAGTAATACTTAGTTGGAACTGGATTCCCAGTAGCTTCACAGCATAATGTCACCTTGTGTCCTTCTCTACGAATTTTTGAGTATGGATGTTGTACGATGTATGGTTTCTCTGAAAATGCACAAGCAAAATCAGATAGAAATGGAACCATTATACCTGGCTTCATTTTTTAGCAGACAGCACTCAAATTCTTTACTTACTCTTTGTCCACAAATAATGCGAGGTAATAAGGTAATGCAATATAGAAAATGGTACAGTCATAATCAAATTGGGGCAGTGCTGATTTTGGTGTCAAGTACTGTATGTATGATGTTCTTGTCCTGGTCTTTTACATTTCTGCACATAGTTTGCTCTGGCTTAGGCAGGTACAGTGATCATATTTTACAGTACCCTTCATAATCAGAGTCCTGTGTTAAGGAGACAGAGCCCTATAGAGTGCAATGGATTTTAGATTTGGCATCTCAGAACCTCTCTTAGGCTATGTGCCCACGATGCAGAAATGAAGCAGAAAATTTCTGCAGCATTTCTGCATCTCCCTGGCAGAAAAAACGCATGCAGATTGTGCATGCGTTTTTCCTGCAGAATACATGCGGATTCACATGCGTACCCACATGCATTAACGCAAGTGTTTCCGCATGCGGACTGACAAGCACTTTCCAGGCGATAGCATCACTTGGAAAGTGCTTGACAACTAGGTCACACTGTATAAATCCATGCAAACGGCATGGATTTATACAGTGTGACCGTAAAAATAAAAAAAATAAAGCTATACTCACCCCCGATGCCGCCGCGTGTGCTGCAGCGCTCGTCCTGGCTTCTTCCGGGTTGCCGGCACATCGCGAGACAGCCTGCGGTCACATGACCGCGACGTCATCTCAGGTCCTGGAAGGAGAAGCGCTGCCGGCATGCAGAGAGAAGCCGCCGGACAGGTGAATATAAACTCTATTTTTTATTTTATTCTTTTTTTACAGGTACAATGGTACCCAGGTCTGGATGAGAGTCTCCTCTCCTCCAGAACTGGGTACCATCCGCACATAGAAACGCATAAAATCCGCTTGTACAAATGTACAGACACGGATTCTATGCGTCTCAATGCAAGTCAATGGCGGCGCTTCCGCTGCGCTTCCGCAAAATTAATGAACATGCTGCGGATTTATGAGCGCTGCAGAAACGCTGCGGAAAAATCCGCAGCATGTGCATTGACATTGCGGAATGCCAATGGGGACCATGGGGTGTGGATTACCATGTGTTTTTGATGCGTTTCCGCTGCGGAAATTCCGCAGCATAAATGCATGAAAAACGCATCGTGTGCACGCAGCCTTAGGCTCTGCCAGAGGGCCTACTAGTAAACCTGGTAGCTTTATGCTGAGAGGCATCATACAGTAAAAAAATAATTTATTGCATTGAAATATAACAACAATGAAGTGATAAAAATCCTAGTTAAATGAGTTAAATGTTTAAACATTTTCTGATATAGGATGTACTAGTAGGTCCTATATTGGGTGCCTGTGTGGGCTGAGGAGCTGAGACTGCTCCTCACACTGCGGATGCTAGCTGTGTAATATAGATGACATCTGCCTCTAACAGAAGTTTGAACTTAAAAATTACTGTCAATCTCTGATAGTGGCATTTAAGATGTGTGATCCTGGGGTTGCACCATTTCTTGTGGGCACGATGGGTTGCCAGACCTATTGAAGGCCCCAATTGCTGCAAAAATCTTGAAAATTTCCCACTGGCCATAAGGCCTTATACTTTAACTTCCTGTTCTGTACTGATTATTTTCTAGCTGTCTCATTATCACCAAAGACAAAATTACAATTATAGATAACACCACTATGCACAGCAGATAACACAGGATCCACTATTCACAATAAGGGTTGTCACAGTTTCCCTCCTCCTTTACAAAGCTCTGATAAGAGCATGTGTAATAGTGGGGAAGGGCGTAGCCTTCCTTAGGCACTAAATTAGTTAAAGAAAGTGTTCCCATAGTTAGACCTCACTGAGCTGTTGGTAGGCCAAGCTAAGGGGTTAGCTTCAGTGGTCCAATCAGTAGAGATAGGGGGAACTTAGTGCCCTGATCAAGCCTTGAGGGATATAGAGCTTGTTCCTGGTATAATTCCTTCTGAGCTGTAGTACCTGAAAACAGCCACAAGATGCCAGTGTTCTGGGTGCAGATGTCAGGTTGAGTCTGCCAGCAGAGTTATAGATGGGTTAAAGTTCTGTGATGACAGCTCACAGAGGGTGGGCACATTAGCAAAAAGCCTCGGTTTAGTGTCCAGAGGCCATTAAGAGCCAGGAGAGTGACGATTACGGGCAGCCTGAATATATGTGGCTGCTAGGGTAGACGGGAGCTCCGTACCCTCAGACAGTGAGATCCTAGTGCGCAATTCTCCCCACACAAGAGCGCGAGTCCTGTTCGCCCGCAGTAGAAACTCATCAACGCAGTGAGGACACGGGGCACTTCTAGTCAGCAGGGAGCAGAGGAAGATAAATAGGACTCCAGGCTAAGACGTGGGGGAGAGATATCGGATCCAGGTCACTGTTAATATAGAAGAGTCTCTTGGTCCAGAGTATAGGGTCATGGAGATGCTTCGCTTACAGAGGGAGCCAGGGCTGAAGGAGTTACCAGCACCTGTGAGGGAGATGATAACCTGTCGGGCCTTATCCATTATATCTGCCTGTAAATACTGTACATATTCCTCTTCCCCAAGTAAAGTCCAGTTCTGGTTAAGAACCTCGTGTCCTCTGAAATTATTGCTGCCCTGGTCCCAGAAGAAAAATGCCTGGAGACAGCCGCGATCGGATGGCTTGAAGTAAGTGAAGAGCACTACCTACACAGCCACACTTCAGAGGGAGGGCACGTATTGTCTGTAGGGTGCCATAGCGAGAGGGGGCTACAGCTCGCCCACGACTACCTCGCTGGGGCACCTTACATTTGGCGTAGTTGGCAGGATGCGAGCTCCTCGCATGAAGAAAGCGGGGAAGAGCCGACACAGAACACTGAGGAGAAAGTGTTGGAAGGCATGCGGCCCAAGATGGCGGCCCGAAGCATGGATTCCAAGATGGTGACGACGGCGGTAAATTCTGGGAGAAGAACCGCCCATCGTGGGAGTGGACGGCGCTGGAGAGCGCGAAAAGATGTCCAGCCCCTGCGAGTTCCGGCCCGAAGAAGGATGGGCCCAGCAGTGAAGATGCGTCCCAGGATGGGACGTCCAGTGAGGAAGAGGGCGCGGCGTAAAGTGATGTCCGGCCCCGTGAGTATCAGTTCGCACAGAGAAGGGGTGCGGCTGAAGGCGGAGCTGCCGAGAGTGACGAGTGACGCGGCGGTCGCGTCAGAAAGCCGGCCCAGGAAGAGGAGGAGTTGGACGCGCAGGACGCGCGTCACTGGTAAGCAACCAGCGCCATTTCCCGTCCAGCACACGAGAGGAAGGAGGTGCTGCGGTGGATGCTCTGCGAAGATGGCAACCGGAGGATCGGATGACCTGTCCGGAATGCGGGCTGAGGAGGGGATGCTAGAGCTGAGTACCCCAGGGGCTGCAAGCGAGAGTCGCTCGCTCGCGGATGCCGCCCGTGAGTCTTTACCCCTAGTGGCTGTCCAGTGGTCCACTAGGCCCGATCCGGAGCTGGGCCTGCTTATCCATGGGTTCCGCATGTGGTACTGGAGCCGGATGCCGGAAGATCCGTCCCCCTCGGCCGAGGGTGGAGAACATTCTGGTGGGGCCGGAGCAACAGCTGCAGCGGAGCCTGACGGAGGTGAGCAGCCTATACCCCAGCGGCCGGTTTCGCCTGCGGCGCCTGCCGTGACAGCTTCCACGGCGACAGGGGCCCCTAGGCCTGAAGGGGATGGTGCAGAGGCGGAGGCGAGGCCTCCCAGGAAGTGGACCGGGCACGAGGTGTTCGTTACTCGCGAGGTAATTAAGCGAGATTATCTGCCTGATCGCCTTCACAATCTGCGTGTGGGAGACATAGTGCACTTCGTTAAGTGCGAGTGTTCCGGAGGGTGGTACACGGCTGCGCTCACCCGACCGTATGAATGGAAAGATGTCCTGGAAAAGGACGAAGAGGTCTTCAGAAGGAGGGCCAAGAGGGAGGCTAAGCAGCGCTGGGCTAAGGAAGCCCTTAAAGGCTTTCTGCCCCCACCTAAGGCCAGTGCTCCGCCAGCAGAGGAGCCTATGGGGCGGCAGTGGGGGGAGATTGTGAGCGAGGAAGAGGAAGATCTCGCAAGTGGCAAGGAAGCTGATTTCCCTAGTGAGGTGCCAGAGGAGGAGTCGGTGCCATAATACCCAGGAGGGGCTGAGAGGCCTGTCGGGGAAATTCAAGCTGGCACCAGTAATGTCGTCCACAGCTTTACAGTGACCAGCTACGGCCCTACCCAGGTCGGCTGTGGCAGTGCTACATCCTTGGACGAGGACCCTGGGCCTACTAAGTACCCCGATCAGCCTTGGAGGTGGAAGAAGCCACCTTCCTCTGCAACATGGGCCGCCTTCATGAAGGAACGGAAGGAGGCCTGGAAGAAGTGAGCTGGCTAAAAGGTCCGTTGACCTTTCACCTTTTCTTCTACTAGGACCCACCAGCTGTGGTCCTGATTCTGGGACTGTTTCCCAATGGGGGCGGAGTGCCCCATGTTGAATTAGGTTAGAGAGAAAAATGGAGGACTGTTCCCCTACCTCCCAGGCGAGGAAGGCCTTAAGCAGCACCAAAGTTGTGTGCCCAGGAGAGCTGCTCTTTTTGTTTTTACTTTTTATTTTTCGCTTGTTGCGCTTGCTGCGCCTTTTTCTGCTGGAATTTAAAATGCTGAGGCACACCTTGAGGATGGATATCCTCCAAATCTAAGAGACTTGCGGCCTAGCGGGAAGAGCCGGTGACCCCCGCTAGGGCCAGGAAGAAAGGAGACTCACAGGGTGTTACCTGTGACTCTGTGCCTCAGAATGCAGCCCCAGGAGGGGATTGGGGGCCATTGAGGTGTTGACCTGACTTAAAAATGTGGACATGGACACTTCATTTCCAGGGTCCTTACCAAGGAGGACCTGTACCTCTGAAAAAGTTGACAATGGACTGTCCTGAATTGCTGTTCCGGGGCCCTTAACCGAGAAGGGCCAGTCTTCCATCCAAGAAGATGACCTCAGGACCAGTCGTTTACTAAAAATGTTTTAGTAAAATTTAGTAATGTAATATGATTTTATAGCTGTTGATTACTTAGTGTGGTCAGGGACGACCTACATTAAAGTGTCGGGGAATGTAATAGTGGGGAAGGACGTAGCCTTCCTTAGGCACTAAATTAGTTAAAGAAAGTGTTCCCATAGTTAAACCTCACTGAGCTGTTGGCAGGCCAAGCTAAGGGGTTAGCTTCAGTGGTCCAGTCAGTAGAGAGAGGGGGAACTTAGTGCCCTGATCAAGCCTTGAGGGATATAGAGTTTGTTCCTGGTATAATTCCTTCTGAGCTGTAGTACCTGAAAACAGCCACAAGATGCCACTGTTCTGGGTGCAGATGTCAGGTTGAGTCTGCCAGCAGAGTTATAGACAGTGATGGGTTAAAGTTCTGTGATGACAGCTCACAGAGGGTGGGCACATTAGCAAAAAGCCTCAGTTTAGTGTCCACAGGCCATTAAGAGCCAGGAGAGTGACGATTACGGGCAGCCTGAATATATGTGGCTGCTAGGGTAGACGGGAGCTCCGTACCCTCAGACAGTGAGATCCTAGTGCGCAATTCTCCCCACACAAGAGCGCGAGTCCTGTTTGCCCGCCGTAGAAACTCATCAACGCAGTGAGGACACGGGGCACTTCTAGTCTGCAGGGAGCAGAGGAAGATAAATAGGACTCCAGGCTAAGACGTGGGGGAGAGATATCGGATCCAGGTCACTGTTAATATAGAAGAGTCTCTTGGTCCAGAGTATAGGGTCATGGAGATGCTTCGCTTACAGAGGGAGCCAGGGCTGAAGGAGTTACCAGCACCTGTGAGAGAGATGATAACCTGTCGGGCCTTATCCATTATATCTGCCTGTAAATACTGTACATATTCCTCTTCCCCAAGTAAAGTCCAAGTTCTGGTTAAGAACCTCGTGTCCTCTGAAATTATTGCTGCCCTGGTCCCAGAAGAAAAATGCCTGGAGACAGCCGCGATCGGATGGCTTGAAGTAAGTGAAGAGCACTACCTACACAGCCACACTTCAGAGGGAGGACACGTATTGTCTGTAGGGTGCCATAGCGAGAGGGGGCTACAGCTCACCCACGACTACCTCGCTGGGGCACCTTACACATGGACATTAAAGGGGTTGTCTGACCTTGGGGTACAAGTCTACAGTCACTCACTCTGACTGAAGACATAAGAATCCTCACAAATGCGCCTACTGTGAACTGTCAGGATTCTCCGATGCCAGTGCCTGCATACAAGCGGTCACGTGCCAACCAGACGTGCGCGGCCTCCCTCAATACAAGCTAAAAAAGCTAAGCCTGTTACGTCAAGTTTGAATGTGCTGGAAGTATGCAAATCGCATACTTGCAGTCACATGACCGCCCACTCCTAGTGCGGGCACCAGAGAATCCTTACAGTGCCCAGTGCGTTCTGTGAAAATTCACAAGTGTGCAGTGACATAGAGTGACTACAGACTTGCACAATCCCTTTAAGTACTTCAATATAATCCAGTGGGGTATGAGTCTATCTATTTTTGGAAATGTCCATAAGCCTAATAATAGGTCTAAGGCCCTCATACTCAGATTAATATGGGCTGAACCTGCCAACATCGACGAGTTTGGCTGATGAGCTAATGTGTATGGGGGCAGTGGCCAAATGATGGTCGAGAGAGATGTCGATCGCCCATGTCCGATTTCACCTGCCGACTGCATTGTCATTGTTCTCACTGAGATGTTTCCTGCTGATGTGTCAGACGGAGCTTTCTCATAGGGAACACAGGAACGCTCGGCCGAGTGAGTGCTGATGTGTATGGAACAGTTGGCTGAGATGACTGTTGGCAGAATGATCGGCCAAAGCATAGTTCGGTCAACAGCCATCTAATGTGCATGGCCAGCTTTATTGTTAAAATTGCATTTGTATTTTAATATAGTAATGTAAAAAATATATTTTTTTTTTCTAAATACATTTAACATAAAAATATGATTTAAATATTTTCTGATGACTGTCTAGGGTAGTTACAGTATTTCATTCTTCACTGATGGCAGTAGTGATCTACAAGACTTAGGAGTAGACGTGTGCATACAGGATTTTTTTGAGGTGATCAAAAATGACAAATTTTCTAGAGAAAACTGTTTCAGAAAGCACTCCTTCTTTGGGAAGTTTTTGTAGGCTTTTTTTCATTACCTGAAAGTTTTTGAAATGTTTTAGAAGAGGTTTCTTTGCAGCCTTTTCATTGGCTAGTTTGGAGCATTTTCCATCAAGAGACACTTCAAAGAAGTGACATGTGTGAAATGCAGAAGTAGTGCTGTTGCAGAGTGTGACATGCAGAAGTAGTGTTGTTGCTTTAAAAGAATTCAGCAACTATTAGAAGTAACACAAGCACAGGAGACCGGAAGTGTTGTGCTCCAGAAGCATCCAGCAACTAGAGGGGTTAACACAGTCACAGGAGAAGGGGGAGAGTGTTAACAGAGCCCAAGGGGGATTGTGGGGAAGTTGTTTACTGTCTGGCCGGAGCCGAAGAGAAAGGTGGCTAATAATCTGTATCTCACAGAAGTCAAGGAAACATAATTCAGGTCAGGAGGGAAGCTAAACAAAGGTCAGTTAGACTCCCTGAGCTAACAGTGTGGAGTATTATTGGCCAGGTAGATAAGGACTGTAAGGAAGCCTGGCATAGAGATCATCTCCCTCATCACACCCTTCCCCTCCTCCATCTCCATGCAGGATAAAGAATGCTGTATACTATTGAGTCCTTGTGAAGGAAAGGCCTGTGGTTGTGTATGCAATAAAACTGTGCTGTACTGTGCTACGATATAATAGACTGTGTACTGATGTGCTGCAAACGAGACTGTACTGTTATTACTGGAGCCCGTTGCTCAAAGAGACATTTGCATTGCACTGGCCGTGCCTCATTAAATGTTACTGTTCTACCGTTTATGAAGACTCTTGTCAGATGTGACTGGTCAGCAACTGAATCTATCGTGTGCCTGAAAGAAGCTGCAGCCTATGGTCGCCCTGAGTAATGGTTCCCCCAGGATAACATGTAATTCATGTAACCGGTCTCGCCCCTATCTGAACTTAGGCGGCATGCGTGTAACATTGGTGGCGCATACGGGGAATCCTGAGCGGGAATTAGCGTGTAGAGGGAGAAGAGGAAAAGTGTCTGGAAAAACACAGCTGCACAACACCTCAACTCAACTCTGCTACACCAGTTAAAGGGGATCAGCCCTAAAGAAAAACTCACTAGCAGCAGTGGATGTGGAAATACAAATGGACAGAATTAGTGAGCTGCTTCTTCAGTTAACCTGTGAAGCTGTCACCAAACCCCAGAACGGGGCATGAGGTAAAACGGCTGCGTCAGTAATATCCCCAAGTGTGTTCCCGTCTCCAACAGCTACAAGGGAGACAGGGGCATCAGTTACCTAATGCCCAGTGCGGAGGTCAAACGATGTACTCCTGGGAGGAGGATTCCTTGGTCAGTAAAGATAGCCTAATCGGTGAAAGGTGCTTTATATAGTGCCAGCTAGATGGACTCCTAGTAAAAGCACTGTGGGACACAGGAGCCTAAGCGAGTCTTTTAAATGAAGAATGGAGAAGGCTCTACTTGCCACACACTTGCCTACTGTCACTAAAAGAACTCTTGGGACCAGTGGAACTCCCTTTCATAGGCTGGGTGGAAGTGACTTTCCAACTCAGGGCCACGAAGAACAGCAACACCATCGAGCTTTTGGTACCTTTTCTCGTGACTAGTGATCAGAAAGTGGCAGAGGTTCCTATCCTGGGTTATAATGTAATCACTGAGGTCATCACGAAACACAAGGCAGGGGCGCTGGTGGTGGATGCATTCGCCACATCGCTCGCCATACCCAATGCCGTGGCGGAAAATGTGATTCATAGAGTAAAGAAAGCATAGAATACAATGGACCTAAAAGAAGTCAAGGTAGGCTTGCGCCCAACCATCATCCCTGCAAACCAAATGGTGGGGGTGAGGTGTAGAGTCTGGGTAGAACTGGGAAGAAAAGTCCAGAAAAGACTGTTCATGACAAAAGATTCCTCAGAACTTCCAGAAGGCCTAGTTCAAGGTGAGACTGTGCTTACGATTCCTACTGGTGGGTTTGCTCGAGTGACAGTACTGGTGATGAATACTACGAAACACAAAATTAGACTGGATCCAAAGACTGTGTTAGGTCACATCGAAACCGTTAAAACGGTATATCCAGCCAGTCTGAGACCAGCCCAGGGGTCTACAGTGAATTTAGTCTCCCTACCAAGGAACAGGAGTTGCCCAGGGGAGGAAATTACGCAACCCACCGCGGGGTCCTGAGATCCCCCAGTACCCCTGGAACACTTGTGTGCTGAAAATCTAGCGGTAGCAAAACAGATGCTGAGAGAAGAGTGTCATGCGTTCTCCAAAGATTACTCTGATATAGGCTGTATCCCGTTGTTGCATTTGAAAATCAATTTGAAAGACATGACCCCAGTAACCAGAAGTTACATATCTGTGCCAAAACCATTACATTGTGAAGTGAAAGAATATTTACAAGATCTCATCAACAGAGGTTGGGTCCAAAAGTCGAAGTCGTCTTATCCCACTCCTATTGTCTGTGTTAGGAAGAAGGACGGTACGTTGAGACTCTGTTGTGATTACCGGGAACTAAACCGAAAGTCAGTACCTGATCGACACCCGATACCAAAGATCCAAGATATGCTGGATATCCAATCAGGAAGGACCTGGTTCTTTGTCCTCAATCAGGATAAGGCATACCACCAAGGGTTTGTCGAAGAGTCCAGTAGACCCTTGACAGCATTCATCACACTGTGGGGATTATATGAGTGGATCCGCATACCGTTTGGGCTCAGTTCAGCTCCAGCAGAATTCCAGAAGAGCATGGAGACATGTTTAGAAGGTTTGAGGGACGATATCTGCCAGCCATACTTGGATGACAATGTGGTACACAGTAAAACCTTCCGGGAGCATGTTGAACACGTGAGGACCGTATTACAACGGTATCAACAACACGGAGTTAAGTTGACCCCAAAGTGTGAACTGTTCAAAAGACAAGTCCGATTTCTAGGGAAAATTGTGTCTAGTGAAGGATATACCATGGACGCAGCAGAAATTGCTCCGGTACTGGCCTTAAAAGACAAGTGGCTCTCTACCGTTGAGGAGTTGAGGCAGATATTAGGATTCCTCTCCTACTATCGTACTTACGTTCGGAACTTCTCCAGGATTGCCGCCCCACTATACCTCCTCTTTGGGAGGACAACAGAGACAACAACACCCATAGAGAAAAAGAAGAATGCAGGTAGGACCGGGCTTAAAAGAAACAACGCCGTTTCGTCCCAACAGCCCATTCTCTGGACAGCAGACCACCAGGAGGTATTGGAAGAACTAGTAGACTACCTGTAAAACCACCCATCTTGAGATATCCTGATTTCAATTTACCATTTATTCTTCATTGTGCCGCTTCTCAAGTTGGACTGGGAGCTGCCCTGTATCAGCATCAAGATGGAAAAATGAAAGTCATCGGTTACGGTTCTAGAACGTTGACAGATGCCGAGAAGAATTACCATTTACATTCCGGAAAATTGGAGTTCCTGGAATTGAAATGGGCTATCTGTGAACGATTTAGAGATTATCTCTACTACAGCAGAGTTTGAGGTATACACTGACAACAACCCTTTGACCTATGTCCTTACTACAGCCAAACTGAATGCAACTGGTCAGAGATGGGTCGCTGAACTAGCTGACTTCAATTTCAGCATCAAGTACAGGCCAGGAAAATGCAATGTGGATGCTGACAGATTGTCAAGAATTCCACTAGAGCCTGAGGAGTTCAAGCAAGAATGCTCAGAGGAAGTCAGTCTGCAAGCAATTGAGAGCAGTACAAGCTTATCAGCAGGAAGACACACCATTGTGGTGTCCGTTGACACCGTAAAAGCAAGAGAACAAGATCACCCCCGGTCTATTCACCATCTACCAAAAGGAAAAATCCGTAGAGCACAACGGAAATATCAGATAATTGGTAGAATACTATTTTATGTGGACCAAAATCGGTTTCCAAGTAAACGGGAGAGAGACAATGAGTGACCAGCAGTATCTGTTTTAATTAAAGAATGGACGAAACTCTAGCTCAATGAAGATAGTATCCTGTATCCTGTATCGTAAAGGAGGACAAAACCGGCAGTTGGTACTCCCCAGAGTATTCCGTAGTTTGGTCTTCAAAGAAATCCATGAAAACATGGGACACCTGGGAGTGGAAAGGACAACAAATTTGATCCGTGAACGTTTCTTCTAGCCGTACATGCAGAGAGATATTGAGAGGTACGTGACCAGGGAGTGTGGGTGTCTGAAAGATAAACGTCCCAACACATCAACCCGAGAACCTATGGGCAACATCCAAACTAAGTATCCATTTGAGATGGTCTCAATAGACTTTCTATATCTCGAGACGTGCAAGGATGGTTATGAATACATATTGGTGGTGATGGACCATTTTACTCGATTGGCCCAAGCTTATACCACCACCCATAAAGCGGGTCGAACAGCGGCAGAGAAGATCTTCAATGATTTTGCTTTGAGGTTTGGGTTCCCTACGAGGTTACACCACGAACAAGGAAGAGAATTCGAGAACCAGCTCTTTGCCAATCCAGGAAAGTACTGTAGAATTCAGAGATCCAACACAATGTCCTATCACCCAGAGGGTAATGGACAAGTGGAACTTTTAACTGAACATTATTGTCGATGTTGCGCACTTTAACAGCTGATGAGAAGAAAGACTGCCTATAACTGTACAAAGAGCGATGCAATGGGTTAGTCACCCTTTTTCCTATTGTATGGACGACCGCCAAGACTGTCAATTGACATCATGTTCGATACTCTGGTGCCAGAGACTTACAGAACGTATCCAAAGTACGTTCGGAAATGGAAGGAACGGATGGCAGAGGCATACAACATAGCATCCAAAGTGGTTACGCAAGGAAAGCGCAACAGTAAGGAGTACTATGATCGAAAATTTTATGGAGCAGAATTGGCACCGAGAAGCTGGGTGCTAGTCAAGAACGTATGTGAGAAAGTCGGTCCAGGAAAACATTGTTCGTACTGAGAAGACAAGGTGTATGTGGTCGTAAGGAGGAAAGCTGATGACAGACCAGTGTATGAAATCCAATTGGAAATGGGAGACAAGAAAACCAGAATAGTCCATCGGAATTTACTACTACCCTGTGATTATCTCCCACCACAACAAGACTTCCCAGACATAGACCGACATGATCCAAGATCGACTTGCGAACCACCACAGACTGAAGCTCCGGAGGTGGATTGTGACCTTGAAAGTTCCGATGGAGAAGAACACACCGTTGTATTTCTTGGACCGGCAAGGAGAGGGATGTACCTTCCTCAGGAATATGAACTAAGTCCTGAGGCTCCAGAGTTCGTACTAAGGAATATAGATGAAGTCCAATTCAGATCTGATGATTTAACACTGGCCCCTGAAGAGACCGATCGACACTGATGAGGAGCGGAATTACCAGACCATTTGGAAACAAGCTACTCAGGAGAAGTACAGGAACTTATAGAGGCAGATCCAAGAGCATCTGAAGAAGCACGGGAAATGAGTGCGGCGGAAGAAACTTCTGTAACCGAAGAACCCGTGGTCTCTGAGGAACAACCCACCAGGAGGATGTCGACTCGAGAAGTGAGGATGCCCATGATGCTGACGTATGAGACATTTGGTGAACCGAGTCAAGTGCCAACGACTGTCGACTGGAAATGGGTATCTCTGCCTGCGGACCAGGTAAGCCCACTTGAGTGGTATTCTCCACCGAGATGCTGTATGGAAGATGTTGCCTGGTGGAAAGATTTGTTTTCATGCTTTGATTTTCCTTAAAAGACTTTGCAGAAACCAAGAACTGTTAAAGCATACAGAGAGAGAGATTTGGTTGAAGACGTATGAAAAGCTCCAACTGAAAAGATGCTGATTATTTTAATTGTGTTAATTGTTTATTTCTTACAGGCATCCTACAAGAAAAAGGTTGTAAGATTAGATTGTTATCAATGTTTATGAACGTTATACCAATTTCACAATGTCAATTTGTATATAAAGTTATCCAACTTTCACCACTGTCTCAGAATTGGTCAGATTGACCAATTAAGACGAATGTCGAGGATGGCATTCAAAAAGGAGGGAAGAGTGTGACATGCAGAAGAAGTGCTGTTGCTTTAAAAGCATTCAGCAACTATTAGAAGTAACACAAGCACAGGAGACAGGAAGTGCTGTGCTCCAGAAGCATCCAGCAACTACAGGGGTTAACACAGTCATAGGAGAAGGGGAGTGTTTTAGCAGAACCCCAGGGGGATTGTGGGGAAGTTGTTTACTGTCTGTCCGGAGCCAAAGAGAAAGGTGGCTTATGATCTGTATCTCACAGAAGTCAAGGGAACAGAATTCAGGTCAGGAGGGAAGCTAAACAAAGGTTAGTTAGACTCCCTGAGCTAACAGTGTGGATTATTATCGGCCAGGAAGATAAGGACTGGAAGAAAGCCTGTCATAGAGATCATCTCCCTCATCGCACCCTTCCCCCCCTCCATCTCCATGCAGGATAAAGAATGCTGTGTACTATTGAGTACTTGTGAAGGAAAAGCCTGTGGTTATGTATGCATTAAAACTGTGCTGTACTGTGCTACGGGATAATAGACTTTGTACTGCTGTGCTGAAAAGGAGATTGTACTGTTATTATTGGGACCTGTTGCTCAAAGAGACATTTGCATTGCACTGGCTGTGCCTCATTAAATGTTACTGTTCTACCGTTTATGAAGACTCTTGTCAGATGTGTCTAGTCAGCAACTGAATCTATCGTGTGAGAGAAGCTGCAGCCTATGGTCGCCCTGAGTAACAGTTCCCCCAGGATTCCAATGAATACATGTAACCGGTCTCGCCCTTATCTGAACTTAGGTGACGTACTTGTAACACATGCACCTTTTTTTCTACTACCAGGTGATTTTTAAAAACTGATGATGAAAAAGAAACTGAAACCACAACATATGAATAGCAAAGTAGTTTTATAACAGAAATCAATAGTAAGAGCATTTTTTATAACTGACCTGCTTAAAAAAATCAGTGTGCACATACCTTTAATTAAAGGGAATCTGTCACTACTTTGGAGTTATCAGACCTCTACTATGGGCATACAGGGTATAGAAAAGTAAATCTATACCTACCTGTATGGCCCATAGTAGACGTTTGATTGCAGAAAAGTGTTTTTATCCACTCTGTTTTTCACAGGCTTGGCGCCAAGAAATCCCCGCCTATGTGCTTACTATAACCCCAAATCCCCACCTATATGCTTAATTGTCATATTCCCCTCCTCTCCTGCACGTCACAGGGCCTGACTTGCACTGTGCTCCCTTACTTCCCAGGCATGCGCAAAGCACCGCTCACATAGAACGCGCTTTGCTTCCTCCCGACCCCGTCTCTCTGTGCACTGCGCTGCAGAGTTCTACTGCACAGGCGCCAGGAAGTGACAGTGACTCCCTGGCGCCTGCATAATAGAACCCTGCGGCGCAGAGCACAGGCAGACGGGGCCGGGACTAAGCAAAGCACGCTCTATGTGAGCGGTGATTTGCGCATGGCTGAGAAGTCAGGGAGCACAGTGCACGTCACAGGGCCCTGTGACATGCAGGAGAGGAGGGGTATATGACAATTAAGCATATAGGTGGGGATTTGGGGTTATAATAAGCACAATGGGGGGGTTTCTTGGCGTCAGGGGGACACCAAGCCTGTGAAAAACAGAGTGGATAAAAACACTTTTCTCTGCAATCAAACCTCTACTATGTGCCATACAGGTATGTATAGATTTACTTTTCCATACCCTGTATGCCAATATTAGAGGTCTGATAACTCCAAAGTGGTGACAGATTCCCTTTAATAGTAAAGACTCCTGTTTGTTTGAGGTTTCCATAATGAAAAAATAAACATTTGGTTACTGATGTAAAAGGTATAAATTACCAATGTATAGATTCAAGCATGTTTGCAAAATGAAAGGGATAGGTTGAGGAGTCTTAGAGATTGACTACTAGAGAGACATAAGAAAGGAAAAAGCAAGGATCCTCCAGATGGCTGCATAAGAACACAGTCTGATGTGAGACAATATGAATGCAAGAGGTGGCTGTCCAGCCTTTCAGTGTCAATAAAAGAAGACTATATGCAGAATCAGTAAAAGAAGACAATTGAACAATTAGCAGAACTTTAAAAAAAAGCCATATTTATTGCAAATATGGATTGACTACAGCTATATAATAACATAATGGGTACCTATTTTGTAAGTCCAGTTTTTTACTGATTAAAACCATGTTTTATCATACTGATATTCAATTATTTAAAAAATAAAAATGAAGTACTCTATTCCATACTTATCATTCATATGTAACCTACCTAATCTCTTTAAAACAGACTCAAAATAAGAAATGTTGGACTCATTCTTCCAGCTTTGTAAAGTTCCAGTAGAGAATCCATCCATTGTCACAGTGATATTTCTGTACACATCTTTGCAGACTCCTTTCAAACTAAAAATTCCACGGTGATCCGTTGTACCTTGGATTTTGCCATTTATAAAAACTTTGGCATTCCGCTGGACAGACCCTTGTGTATTTTCAACTTTTCCCACCAAAGTGTGATTGGTACAAATGCATCCATGACATGAGGATTCTATGGGTTTTAAAAAAAAAAAAGCAAAACATTATCAGTTTTACATATTTGTATAATTCAGTTTGCTGCATAACAACAATAAGTTATTTGTGGGATTATAAAACTGGGTCTTTACTTTTTTTATTTTCCCACAAACAGCACAATGTTTCTTTTGTCCATAGGTATTATATAGTTTTGCACTGTCTGGACTGCGAAGTTTAAAGGGAACCTGACAGGTGATACATGCTTCCCAATCAAGGAGCAGCATGTATCAGACTATGGCTGTAGGAATTCATTCAGGTATATTTGACTCTGAAACGCTGTGGCGTTTCAGAGAAAGACATAGTTTAATAGCCACTAGGGACCGAGCCGCACGGAAGAATAGTCAAGTAGGTGGGTCTCCGGCAGCATCTCCCTACCCGCTGCAAGTGACTGACAGACCTCTCACTATACGTACATGCAGGGAGAGACCTGTCACTCCATGGGAGCAGGTGTGAAAAAGCCACAAGAGACCCACCTGTCCAACTAGTCTACCATGCAGCTCGGTTCCCGGAGGCTTTTAAAGTATGTTTTTCTCTGAAACTCCACAGTGTTTCAGAGTTAAACATACAGTAGCTGGCTAAAATCAGTCATCCACTGTCTGACACATGATGCCCGTGGATCGTGCAGTATGTATCAGCGGTCAAGTTTTCTTTAAGGAACCTCTCTGTTCTTTACTCTCAAAACCTATTAAACCTATAAACAAATACTACACATGCCATAAATAGTCTAGAAACATATAGCTCTATTATTAACATATAAAAACATTTTAAAACATATATATGTGTGTGTTGAGACATTATCATACAAATATCAACAAGAAAATGAGTGGTTATGTTTCCATTAATCCTATGAATCAAAGTACATCTAAAAAATGGCTGCAAAATATGAAAATTGATATAGTGTCGAATAGACTGAAAAAATAGTAGAATAGAGAAAGGATGAATTCCCCTAAAAATGGTGAATGTTCCTAATATATAGATTCTTTTCTGCAATAATGCAATAACACTAGTGACAGAGGTACAGCGGGTGAAATAAGTATTAGACACGTCACCAATTTTCTAAGTAAATATATTTCTAAAGGTGCTATTTACTCGAAATTCTCACCAGATGTCGGTAACAACCCATCCAATCTACACAGGCTAAGAAATCAAACCATAGATGTCCATAAATTAAGTTATGTGTAATAATGAGAAATTACACAGGGAAAAAGTATTGAACTGTTAGGGGGACGGTTGCAAACAACTTTATTAAATAATGGAACGCAACCGAACCCGGGGTCCGCGATGCAGCCTGGTGGACTGCGGCCGAACACGTTACGGGTGAGAAGGTAAAACAACCAACTTAAATAACAGTCCCTTCCGTGTTACTGCACACCGGAACGGGAATAGGGATTCGCACTATCTCCGTTAACTGCACGAGAGATGTGCGATAAATAATGTATCTGTAGCCCTGTTTACAGCACAGGGACTACACAGCAGGCGCTAGCCCACCGTTGCATTATTGGTGACGGCCCCCGCGACCAATCAGGCGGTGCCAGGTCACCGGATCAGCTGACTCCCAAACCACCAATCACGGTCCGCCATGTCACGGGCATGCTCAGTGCAGTGAATCCTTGACTTAGGCTATAGCAGCCCTGTTTCCCTCCGCAACCTACGCTTCATGTTGCTAGGAACAAATCCCTAAGAGACAACCTGTATGTCTTGTGCAGCAGCTAGGCGTTAGGACTGATGATAATGCTGAGCAGCATCAGCCCTGGCTGGATCAGAATGGGAGACCACAGAATCCACTGAACCCATTTCAAATCCAGCAAATGCCTGACACCTAACATTATCCACCCTTCTAACATCCCTCTCTACTTGATGCTCATTTTCCTCAATGAGCAGGGGAGCATGAATGTGGTCCACCGGTTCCCAGGGATGATCCTCAGATCCATGGCCCCTCCAGTGTACTGGGTAAACTTTTTGTCCACGAACCATCTTAGACCCCATAATAGCCTGCACCTCGAGATTATCACCCCTGGTGTCTGTAGCAGGTTGGGGTTCAGCGAGTTTTGTCAGGCGAACGGGTTTAAGCAGCGACACATGGAAAGTGTCGTGACTCCTCAGGTGTCGTGGTAACTGTAAACGGTACATTACAGGGTTTACTTGGGCCAAAATTTTGAAAGGACCAATAAAGCGGGGGGGAAAACTTAGCAGATTCCCCGCGTACTTTAGTATTGCGAGCCTTGAGCCACACTCTGTCGCCCGGATAGAATACGGGAGCAGGACAACGAAGAGTGGCAGCCGACTCTCTCATTCGATTCTTGGAGGCCAAAATAGCATCCTGGGTATGGTCCCAAACCTCCCGTGCCCCCAGAGCCAAATCTCTGACCCCAGGTTCCATAGAGGGAACTGGAATAGGAACCGGAACACGCGGATGTTGGCCATTATTCAGAAGAAGCGGAGTCAGATCTGTGGAGTCCGCCACGGGTAACGGGTGGAGTAGACCAGCCGGACTTTGACGGGATGATTTATCTCTCGCACAGGAGACACACGCAAGAACATATTCCTTAACGTCCTGGCGCCACCGGGGCCACCAATAGGACCGTTGAAGGAACTTTGTGGTACGTTTGATCCCAAAATGAGCTCCGATCTTAAGGGCATGTGCCCAGGAGAGCACCTCATTTTGTAGATTAGGGGGAACGAATGTCCTCCCCGAAGGAACCTGGTTTAAAGACACTGGAGCCACCCTTAGCATACTTCCCGAAGGAACGGTGAGCCTGGGCTCGTCATCGTCCTCAGCCGTATCCATTGACCGGGACAAAAGGTCTACCCGAGGGTTCTTTCTGACATAATCTGACAAGACCTGGGTCTCGGGGACAGACAGAGGATCTGTGCCGGGGGCCACATCGGTAGAAGGGTCATAGACTACCCTCCGGGTGACAGTAACCATACACTGAGACACACAATTCTCACTCCAGGAAGAAATTCTCCCCGTATTCCAGTCAATGTGTGGAGTGTGACAACGTAACCATGGAAGACCCAATAACACCTCATCTAATCCACTGGGAATAATAAGAAAGGAGATAACCTCCCGGTGACCCTGAGGAAATTGTAACGGGTCTGGGAGGTGGAACCTCTGAGCAACGATACAAAGGGGCAGTCCTTGTAAGGAAGCGGGTGGCTTCCAGGGTAGGTGGGCAGGTAGTCACGGTGTAACATACCTGGCGGCGTCCTTGCATGGTGGTCCATCTCCCACTGTGCAAGAGGGCGCACTTGATCTCCTGTCCAGAATGTCTCTCTGGCTTCCCTCCATGCTGTCTGTTTGTGTCTGTTTCTGCTGCTTAAGGGCGGCGCCCGATCACTTCCTGCCTTTTGTACCTGCTGTGAGTCACACCCCTTGTGCGTCCTCAGCCTATTGCTGTCTGTCACTTGGTATATAGCTCAGCAGCTCCCTTCTTTCCCTGCCGGAGCATAGTGTTTCCTTCAGTGTGTGCTTGCACTCTGAAGGTGCCAGGTCCCGTTCTTTGTTTCCTTGTCTGCCTTTCCTGGAGGCTGTATTTCCAGGCCTGTCTGAACTGAGTCCTGTATGTCTTCTGCTTTGCGGTATCAGCTCCCGTGTCTGA
The DNA here is from genome assembly GCF_046119375.1 of Phyllobates terribilis. Taxonomy (NCBI): domain Eukaryota; kingdom Metazoa; phylum Chordata; class Amphibia; order Anura; family Dendrobatidae; genus Phyllobates; species Phyllobates terribilis. The sequence goes on along the minus strand of NW_027362761.1, from coordinate 40,453,468 downwards.
ACTGAGTCCTGTATGTCTCCTGTTTTTTGTATCAGTTCCCGTGTCTGAACTGAGTCCTGTATGTCTCCTGCTTTGCGGTATCAGCTCCCGTGTCTGAACTGAGTCCTTTCTGTGTTCTCTTGTCTGTCCTGTCTGAACACGCTCCTAGCCTGTTCCTCCTGCCTTCTAGGGGCCGATTACCTAGACCCGTTCCTGTATCTTGTCTGACCTGTCTGAACACGCTCCTAGCCTGTTCCTCTCGCCTTCTAGTGGCCGATTTCCTAGACCCGCTCCTGTGTCTGGTCTGTCCTGTCTGAACACGCTCCTTGCCTGTTCGCTCCGCCTTCCAGTGGCCGATTTCCTAGACCCGCTCCTGTGTCTGGTCTGTCCTGTCTGAACACGCTCCTTGCCTGTTCGTTCCGCCTCTCTGGGGGCCGTATTCCCAGACCCGCTCCTGTATCCCTCTGCAGTGTCGGTCTCCTCCGTACACTCAGTTCCAGTCTGAACTCTCTCCTGTCCTTTACCTGTTTTGCCTCTATGTCCGTTCCCTTCCTTTTTCTGCAGAGTCTGAACTCGTACCTAACTCCTGCTTGTTGTCTCTGCAAGTACTGTGTGAGTATCTGGCTCTGTCTTTCCCTTCCTGTCTGTTCCGTGTGAACAGAGCCCTGTCCTCCCTGCTCAGCCTTGTCTGCACTCTAGCTGTGCTTGCCTGTAACCCTCTGCCTGTATTGTTCCTGAGTCCCGGTGTGTACTGGGTCATATCCCGCCTGTGTTCCTACCTGCTAGTGCCTCCCTGTCTGCACTCTAGCTGTGCTTGCCTTTACCCCCCTGCCTGCATACCCGCCTGCCTGCATACCAGTCGTGCCTGCCTATACCCACCAGTCTGTGTGCCAGCCTACCAGCCTGTTCCTGTATTCCCCTGTGTGGGTCAACAGCCGTGTCCGGGGTCTGTCCTGGAGTAGCACCTGGTCCCTCTGCTCGGTTCCTCCTTGGTGCACTGGCGTCGTATGCCGTCGTGCGACCCTGGTCGGATCGGGTGAATACTTAGTCACGCCCCTCCAGGCATTCACTCTCCGGCACGGTCCAGTGGAATCACTACCATTCACACGCACACGCCGCTTAGCCCGGGCGTGTGCATAACAGCATGCTCAGGCCATGGTTCCCGTTGAGCCCCACGGCCTTCGCCCTCTGAGAAGTTTTCCAGCGAATATATGCATTAAAATAAATAAATAAATTTTTTTTCTCTTAGCTGAGTTCCAGGCGAAATTACACACCGTCCAGATGGATCTATCAGCTCTCGTTCCTGCGGATCCGCCACGTTACTATGGGGATCCAAGACAGTGTCGTGCATTTGTGGAGCAATGCATGCTACACTTTAAGGCCTACCCTCTCTATTTTCCTTCCGATTGGGCTAAAGTGGCCTTTATTATGTCTTACCTGGCGGGTGATGCCTTGGAATGGATCAACCCCCTATTTGAAACACAGGATCCGATCCTCCGGGACCTAATGGCCTTCCTGGTGGCCTTTCTAATGGTCTTCGATGATCCTAACCCGGAGGCTCCTGCTGAAGCTTCACTTCCCAATATCCCGGAGCAGCCCCAATGGGTAATGTGTGTGGGTAGCGCAATAGTCCTCCAGCCCAATGAGACTACTGCCCACCCAGAATCCTCACAGGGTGACTACGCTTTCCGGAATACTTCTCTCAACCTCAAGAGGCAGTCCAGACGTGCTAGACTTAGAGGCAAGCCGTCACGCCAGGGTCTGTCCTCCCTGAGACCTCCTGACCCCAACCTTGAAGTCCCTACTGAAGCTTCATCTCCCTGTATCCCGGAGAAACCCCAATGGGTAATGTGCGTGGGTAGTGCACCAGTTCTCCTGGCCGAAGAGACTTCTGCCCATCCAGACTCCACACAGGAGAACTTCCTGCACCCGGCATCAGATGCTTCTTTCTCTTTAACCGGTGTGCATGTCCAAGGATGCTCCAAAGCTGTGGTTACCTCAGAGTCTGTGCACCTCTACTACCTGGCGGAGGATCCCCTGTTGCCTCCTGAACCCTCCGGGATACCACTCGATGACAAATGGAGAGAGACTTCTCTACACCCGGTACTCAATACTTTGTCCGCTTCGTCCTGTGAGCCTGACAATGGGTACCCCAAAGTGGTAGTTACCTCCGAGTCTCTACACCCCTCCGACCAGGCGGAGGATCTCCAGTTGTCTCCTGAACCCTTCGGGGTGCTACCTGGTAGCGAATGGACAGAGACTTTCCTATACTCTGTACCTGATACCTCGCTCGCTTCGTCCAGTGAGTCCAACTTAGTGTACTCCGAAGCAGAGGTTACTCCTGAGTCTCTACACCCCTCCGACCAGGCGGAGGACCTCCAGTTGTGTTCAGAATCCTTCGGGGTGCCACCTGGTGGTGAATGGACAGAGACTTTCCTATATCCTGGATCTGATACCTCGCTTGCTTCGTCCAGTGAGTCCGACCTAGTGTACTCTGAAGCAGAGGTTACCCGTGAGTCTCTACACCCCTCTGACCAGGCGGAGGACCGCCAGCTGTCTCCAGAACCCTTCGGGGTGCCACCTGGTGGTGAATGGACAGAGACTTTCCTATACTCGGTACCCGATACCTCGCCTGCTTCCTCCAGTGAGTCCGACCTAGTGTACTCTGAAGCAGTTGTTTTCTCTGAGCCTCTGCACTCTTCTGACCCGGCGGAGGACCTCCAGTTGTTTCCTGAATCCTCCGGGATACCACCAGATAACAAAGAGACAGTGACTTTTCCTCATTATGTACCTGATAACCCGTCTATTTCTTCCTGTGAGCTTGACAAGATGTACCTCGAAGCAGAGATTACCCTTAAGTCTCTGTCCCCCTCCAACCCAGTGAACGACTGGCCCTCGAATTCCCTGCGGAAGATTCTGGCAGGCCTGAAGAAGAGGGGGCGTAAGGGGGGAGGTACTGTAACATACCTGGCGGCGTCCTTGCATGGTGGTCCATCTCCCACTGTGCAAGAGGGCGCACTTGATCTCCTGTCCAGAATGTCTCTCTGGCTTCCCTCCATGCTGTCTGTTTGTGTCTGTTTCTGCTGCTTAAGGGTGGCGCCCGATCACTTCCTGCCTTTTGTACCTGCTGTGAGTCACACCCCTTGTGCGTCCTCAGCCTATTGCTGTCTGTCACTTGGTATATAGCTCAGCAGCTCCCTTCTTTCCCTGCCGGAGCATAGTGTTTCCTTCAGTGTGTGCTTGCACTCTGAAGGTGCCAGGTCCCGTTCTTTGTTTCCTTGTCTGCCTTTCCTGGAGGCTGTATTTCCAGGCCTGTCTGAACTGAGTCCTGTATGTCTTCTGCTTTGCGGTATCAGCTCCCGTGTCTGAACTGAGTCCTGTATGTCTCCTGTTTTTTGTATCAGTTCCCGTGTCTGAACTGAGTCCTGTATGTCTCCTGCTTTGCGGTATCAGCTCCCGTGTCTGAACTGAGTCCTTTCTGTGTTCTCTTGTCTGTCCTGTCTGAACACGCTCCTAGCCTGTTCCTCCTGCCTTCTAGGGGCCGATTACCTAGACCCGTTCCTGTATCTTGTCTGACCTGTCTGAACACGCTCCTAGCCTGTTCCTCTCGCCTTCTAGTGGCCGATTTCCTAGACCCGCTCCTGTGTCTGGTCTGTCCTGTCTGAACACGCTCCTTGCCTGTTCGCTCCGCCTTCTAGTGGCCGATTTCCTAGACCCGCTCCTGTGTCTGGTCTGTCCTGTCTGAACACGCTCCTTGCCTGTTCGTTCCGCCTCTCTGGGGGCCGTATTCCCAGACCCGCTCCTGTATCCCTCTGCAGTGTCGGTCTCCTCCGTACACTCAGTTCCAGTCTGAACTCTCTCCTGTCCTTTACCTGTTTTGCCTCTATGTCCGTTCCCTTCCTTTTTCTGCAGAGTCTGAACTCGTACCTAACTCCTGCTTGTTGTCTCTGCAAGTACTGTGTGAGTATCTGGCTCTGTCTTTCCCTTCCTGTCTGTTCCGTGTGAACAGAGCCCTGTCCTCCCTGCTCAGCCTTGTCTGCACTCTAGCTGTGCTTGCCTGTAACCCTCTGCCTGTATTGTTCCTGAGTCCCGGTGTGTACTGGGTCATATCCCGCCTGTGTTCCTACCTGCTAGTGCCTCCCTGTCTGCACTCTAGCTGTGCTTGCCTTTACCCCCCTGCCTGCATACCCGCCTGCCTGCATACCAGTCGTGCCTGCCTATACCCACCAGTCTGTGTGCCAGCCTACCAGCCTGTTCCTGTATTCCCCTGTGTGGGTCAACAGCCGTGTCCGGGGTCTGTCCTGGAGTAGCACCTGGTCCCTCTGCTCGGTTCCTCCTTGGTGCACTGGCGTCGTATGCCGTCGTGCGACCCTGGTCGGATCGGGTGAATACTTAGTCACGCCCCTCCAGGCATTCACTCTCCGGCACGGTCCAGTGGAATCACTACCAATCCCACGCACACGCCGCTTAGCCCGGGCGTGTGCATAACACACGGCAAGTGACGGGGACAGTCTCTGGGTAGAAGGGCAGGAGGTCACGGCAAGTGACGGGGACAGTCTCTGGGTAGAAGGGCAGGAGGTCACGGCAAGTGACGGGAACAGTCTCTTGACAGGTGGGTGGTCACGGCAAGTGACGGCTAAGCCTCCAGATAGGCTAGCAGGCGGGTAGCAGATGGATGCTCCCAGGTGAGCGGGCAAGAGTCTCTGGACAGGCAGGTGGTCACAGCAAGTGATGGCTAAGCCTCCAGGTAGACTAGCAGGCAGGTAGCAGGTGGACGCTCCCAGGTGAGCGGGCAAGAGTCTCTGGACAGGCAGGTGGTCACAGCAGGTGACGGCAGAGCCTCCAGGTAGGCTAGCAGGCAGGTAGCAGATGAGCGCTCCCAGGTGAGCGGGTAAGAGTCTCTGGACAGGCAGATGGTCACAGCACATGACGGCAGAGCCTCCAGGTAGGCTAGCAGGCAGGTAGCAGATGAGCGCTCCCAGGTGAGCGGGCAATCAGATCCATAGACAGACTGGCAGGGCTGGTAGGCAGATTGTCCGACTGCAGGAATGCAAGTAGATAGACAAGTATCAGGCAGGTATCAAGCAGGAATCTGGCAGGTAACTGGCAGGTAACTGGCAGGTATCTGGTAACGGGACCTGAGGGCTGAAGCAGAGTGATAGGCTATGCAACAACATTGCTCGGGCACCTCCATTTTGGAGGAGGTGCCTTATATATGGTGAGGTCCTCCGGCCATTGGCCGGGGACTCCTTAGGACGGCGAGCGCGGCCCCTTTAAGAGAGGGGGAGCGCGCGCGCGCCCTAAGCACAGTGGCCGGGAAGCAGCACGCGCTGCCAGCAGAGCGGGAGGAAGACGCCGGGCACGGAGCGGAGAGGTGAGGGGAACAGCGTCCCTGCCTAGCAGGAGGCAGGGATGCCGACGCTACAGTACCCCCCCCCTTTAGGCCCCCCCTTTTTTAGGCCAGACAGAAATTTATCAAGGATGAGAGGGGCATGGATGTTCTCCCGGGGCTCCCACGTTCTCTCCTCAGGACCAAACCCCTTCCAATCCACTAGAAAAAAGGTCTTTCCTCTTACCCTTTTGGTGGCCAGAATGAGCACCACGGGTTTGAGGAGAGATACATGGCCCTAACTTGTAGGAAGGAATCTTGAGCCGGACATACTTGGACGAGAGCCAGACTTTATCTCCAGGACAGAATTGTGGAGGATCCAGGCGTTTTTTGTCAGCGTGTCTTTTCATCAGCTCGTACGACTGAAGGAGTGCGGATCGGGTACTCTCCCAAATGGAGGAGAATTCGCTAACGAGAAATTCCGCAGCCGGATTGTCCACCGAGGTGGAGACGGGAAATGGGATCCGAGGATGCTGACCGAAGACTACAAAAAACGGGGATTTGGAGGAAGATTCGCTCTCGTGATTATTGTAAGAGAACTCGGCCCATGGTAGGAGATCCACCCAGTCCGAATGGTGGGCATTAACGAAGTGCCGGAGGTAACTGGTCAGGATCTGATTGATCCGCTCCACTTGATCATTGGACTGTGGGTGGTAGGCGGAGGAGAAGTCCAGGGTGACGTCCAGCAGCTTACATGTGGCTTTCCAGAGGCGTGAGGTGAACTGAACCCCACGATCCGACACGATGTGGAGGGGCAGGCCATGGAGACGGAAGATGTGGCGGATAAAGTCTTTAGCCAGCTCAGGTGCAGACAGGAGGCCCGGCAGGGGAATGAAGTGAGCCATCTTGGAAAAGCGGTCAGCGACCACCCAAATGACTGTACAACCGGCACAGACAGGGAGATCCGTTATAAAGTCCATAGCTATATGCTGCCACGGGGCAGCAGGTACTGGAAGAGGAAGGAGGCGACCGGCTGGCAGATGTCTCGGAATCTTGTTGCGGGCGCAGGACACACAGGCTGAAACAAAGTCTATTACATCCTTGTGCAGGGTAGGCCACCAGTAATGCCGGGTAATAAGCTGGAGGGTCTTTTTCTGACCGGCGTGGCCAGCTAGCTTAGACGAGTGACCCCAGTGTAGGATCTTCTTCCGATCAGGTACTGTTACAAACGTCTTACCGGGAGGGAGACGATTTAGATTCACGGGGGCCACCTGCATTACTCTGGCGGGATCAATGATGTGCTTAGGCTCCTCCTCTAGATCAGACACCAGGAAGGATCGGGACAAGGCGTCAGCTTTGATGTTTTTGTCTGCCGGGCGAAAATGAAGAACGAAATCAAATCGGGCAAAAGACAAGGACCACCGGGCTTGGCGCGGGTTAAGTCTCTGGGCGCTCTGGAGGTAAGCCAAGTTCTTGTGGTCCGTGTAAATAATTACCGGGTGAAGAGCCCCCTCGAGCAGGTAATGCCACTCCTCCAGTGCCAGCTTAATGGCCAATAACTCTCGGTCTCCTATAGAATAATTGCGCTCAGAAGGGGAGAAGAGTTTGGAGAAGAAGCCGCAAGTTACCATTCTTCCGGAAGACGACTTTTGGGTAAGTACCGCTCCGGCTCCAGAGGAGGAGGCGTCCACTTCCAGGAAGAATTGTTTGTTGCCGTCCGGACGATGCAGCACCGGGGCGGAAGAGAAAGCCTGTTTTAAGGAAAGAAAGGCTTCCTCTGCTTCGGGCGGCCATTCTCTGGGATTAGTGCCCTTACAGGTGAGCGCAGAGATTGGGGCAGTCCGGGAAGAGAAGTGCGGTATGAAGAGGCGGTAGTAGTTGGCGAAGCCCAGGAACCGCTGAATAGCCTTCAACCCCTCTGGTCGGGGCCACTTCTGGATGGCAGACAGTTTCTCAGGATCCATTCGTAGGCCGGTCTGAGAGATTATGTAGCCCAAAAACGGAAGCGAGGTCTGCTCAAAGAGGCACTTCTCATATTTAGCGTAGAGGTGGTTCTGCCTGAGCCTGAGCAGGACCTGACGAACATCCCTCCGGTGAGTGAGAAGATCCGGAGAGAAGACCAAGATGTCGTCCAGGTACAGCACTACGCAGGAGTAGAGAAGGTCCCGGAAGATGTCATTGACCAACTCTTGAAAGACAACGGGAGCGTTACAGAGACCGAAGGGCATTACCAGGTATTCAGAGTGGCCGTCCCGGGTGTTGAATGCCGTCTTCCATTCATCCCCCTGACGGATACGGACCAGGTTATACGCCCCACGGAGGTCCAGCTTGGTGAAGATTCTAGCCCCCCTCAGACGGTCAAATAATTCCGGAATGAGCGGAAGGGGGTATTTATTCTTCACCGTGATCTGGTTAAGGCCTCTATAGTCTATACAGGGACGGAGTGAGCCGTCCTTCTTTTTGACAAAGAAGAAGCCTGCTTCCGCCGGGGAGGTCGATTTCCGGATAAATCCCCGGGCCAGATTCTCCTCAATATATTCAGACATGGACCGGGTCTCAGCAGCGGACAAAGGGTAAATACGCCCACGGGGAGGAGTAGCGCCGGGCATCAGGTCGATTGGGCAGTCGTATGGTCTATGAGGGGGTAATGTCTCTGCCTCCTTTTTATTAAAGACGTCCGCATAAGACCAATAGGGAACCAGAAGACCAGGTAGATTGGCTGGGGTAGGAGAAGGACGGACAGGATGGACGGGAACTAAACAAGTCTTATGGCAGTCCTGTCCCCAGCGAAGGACTTCTCCGGTCTGCCAATCAAGCACGGGTGCATGTTTCTGAAGCCAAGGTAGGCCTAGCAAGAGGGCGTGAGAGAGTCCAGGCAGAACATGAAAGAAGATGCTCTCTGAGTGCAGCATTCCCACCTGCAGGGTTATGGATTCGGTGATGAGTTGGATGGGATGTGGTAAGAGGCCCCCATCTACGGCAGCGACAGACAAGGGTACAGCTCTACCAGGGACTGAGAAATGAGATTTCCAGCAGCTCCAGAGTCAAGTTGGGCTAGTTCAAAATAACGGTTCTCCCCGCAGATGATAGAGACCGACAGCAACAGAGATGGAGAGGGTTTACTCTTTTCTAGGACGACCTCTCTGAGCGATTCTAGACACAGGCGTTTCCCAACCTCTCCGGGCAGGAACGGATCCGGTGCTCCTTACGGCCACAGTAGAAGCAGCTCCCATCGGCTCGGCGTAACTCTTGACGGGTCTTGACCATCTTGGTCTGGTCGACCTGCATAGGCTCGGGTGAGTGCACCTGGGGAGTAACGGGAGAAGTGACGGGTTTCTGGAAGGTAGGGGCTAGACGTGGAAACCTCCTCTCACGGGTGACCTCTTTGGCGCGCTCCTGGAACCGGATGTCTATCCGGGTGGCAAGCGTTATTAAGTCGTCGAGAGTGGTAGGAATGTCCCGACCGGCGAGTTCATCTTTAATACGGCCGGACAGACCCTCCCAAAAGACAGACACCAGGGCATCGTTATCCCAGGCCAGCTCCGAAGCAAGGGTACGGAACCGTATGGCATATTGGCCCACGGTGAGATTTCCTTGACGGACGCGTAGCAGAGATGATGCGGATGAGGTCTTCCGTCCTGGTTCGTCAAAGACTTTCCGGAAAGCCGTGAGAAAGGCTGGCAGGTTGGACACCAGGGGGTCTCCTCTCTCCCATAGAGGATTTAGCCAAGCCAGTGCCTCTCCCGTGAGATGGGACATGATGAAGGCTACTTTGGCTCGGTCAGTGGAAAACTGGTGTGCCAACAGTTCGAAGTGCAGAGTGCACTGGTTAATGAAGCCCCATGCCTGGCTGGGATCTCCGCCAAAACGAGGAGGAGCGGAGAGGCGGGGACCGGGAAGAGATGCCATGGTGTTGATGGGCTGCGGCGGTGCCGGGGTAGTAAGTGTGCATGTGGAGGCAGCTCCCGAAGAGGTAGACAATGTGTCCAGGCGGGAGTTAACACTACGCAGATGACTCAGGATGGACTCCTGTTGGGACCTCTGACGGGAAAGTTCATGACACAAGTCCGAGAGCGAGGGAGCTTGGGTGCCACCGGGTTCCATGGCCCAAGCAAACTGTAACGGGTCTGGGAGGTGGAACCTCTGAGCAACGATACAAAGGGGCAGTCCTTGTAAGGAAGCGGGTGGCTCCCAGGATAGGTGGGCAGGTAGTCACGGCAAGTGACGGGGACAGTCTCTGGGTAGAAGGGCAGGAGGTCACGGCAAGTGACGGGGACAGTCTCTGGGTAGAAGGGCAGGAGGTCACGGCAAGTGACGGGAACAGTCTCTTGACAGGCGGGTGGTCACAGCAAATGACGGCTAAGCCTCCAGATAGGCTAGCAGGCGGGTAGCAGATGGACGCTCCCAGGTGAGCGGGCAAGAGTCTCTGGACAAGCAGGTGGTCACAGCAGGTGACGGCAGAGCCTCCAGGTAGGCTAGCAGGCAGGTAGCAGATGAGCGCTCCCAGGTGAGCGGGCAAGAGTCTCTGGACAGGCAGGTGGTCACAGCACATGACGGCAGAGCCTCCAGGTAGGCTAGCAGGCAGGTAGCAGATGAGCGCTCCCAGGTGAGCGGGCAATCAGATCCATAGACAGACTGGCAGGGCTGGTAGGCAGACTGTCGGACCGCAGGAATGCAAGTAGATAGACAAGTATCAGGCAGGTATCAAGCAGGAATCTGGCAGGTAACTGGCAGGTAACTGGCAGGTATCTGGTAACGGGACCTGAGGGCTGAAGCAGAGTGATAGGCTATGCAACAACATTGCTCCGGCACCTCCATTTTGGAGGAGGTGCCTTATATATGGTGAGGTCCTCCGGCCATTGGCCGGGGACTGCTTAGGACGGCGCGCGCGGCCCCTTTAAGAGAGGGGGAGCGCGCGCGCCCTAAGCACAGTGGCCGGGAAGCAGCGCGCGCTGCCAGCAGAGCCGGAGGAAGACGCCGGGCACAGAGCGGAGGGGTGAGGGGAACAGCGTCCCTGCCTCCTGGACGCTACAGAAATGACATAGTGAGGGGAATTGACTGGTTGGTGATTTGCGTGTCCAGGAGTGAACCGTTGACTACCCTAATGTTCATTGGTCTTGGCAGTAACTCTATAGGGATGGCGTGCTTCTGGGCAAACGTAGATGACAAAAAATTGCCATCGGCGCCAGAATCCACCCAAGCCTTCGCAGTAACTGTGGTTGCTCCAAAGAACAATGTCACCTTATACAATAATTTGGAGGAAGAAGCCCCAGAATCTAACACACCTCCTCCAACGGTGGTTAGACACACTCGTTTTCCCGACTGCTTGGAACCCTTATTAACGGGGTACTCCAAGAGATGTGCAGGTCGGGAGCGAGAGGGGCTAGACTCAGTCCAGGATATATTCATAGCCTCAGGCTCCAGGTCGGGAGTCGCGGGTTTGGAAATGGGTCTAGAGAAGGATGGTGCCAACTGATACTGTGGTCTGGGGACCTCCAGCTCTAACTTGTGTTCTGCATGACGCAAATCTATTCGGTTAGCGAGAGAGATTAACTCCTCCAGGGAGGTTGGAATCTCTCTGGTAGATAGAGCATTTTTAATATGCCCAGCCAGACCCTTCCAGAACATCGGGATTAAAGACCGCTCAGACCAATCCAATTCAGCCGCTAAGGTTCTGAACTGGATGGCATAGTGGCTGGCGGTGACAGAACCCTGGACCAACGAAAGAAGCTTAAGAGCTGTATCATGCGTGACATGAGGACCTAGGAAGACATTTTTTTAGGGCTGTAAGAAAGAGACCCGCATTAGCCACTACCGGGTCACTCCGCTCCCACAGGGGTGTAGCCCACTTCAAGGCCCTGTGAGAAAGTAATGAAATGACAAAACCCACTTTGGCCTTTTTGGAGGGGAACCGTGCCTCCATCATCTCCAACTGAATGGAGCACAGATTAATAAAACCTCTGCAGGATTTGCTGTCACCAGAAAATTTTTCCGGGAGAGCAAAACGGGGTAATGGGGCGGTTGCAGCTGCCGCAGCATTCACCGCAACCGAGTTAACCAGATTGACTGCTTGAGAAGCTGCCTGGGTAGCTACTGCAGTGATATCAGCCACCGGGGCAGCTTGTTCCAGAGTCCTAAGTCTGGCCTCAAGTTGCTGTATATAGCTCTGCAGTTGCTGGTTGTCAGCCATGTTCGGCAAGACCCTGGTGCTCTGATACTGTTAGGGGGACGGTTGCAAACAACTTTATTAAATAATGGAACGCAACCGAACCCGGGGTCCGCGATGCAGCCTGGAGGACTGCGGCCGAACACCTTCCGGGTGAGAAGGTAAAACAACCAACTTAAATAAAAATCCCTCCCGTGTTACTGCACACCGGAACGGGAATAGGGATTCACACTATCTCCGTTAACTGCACGAGAGATGTGCGATAAATAATGTATCTGTAGCCCTGTTTACAGCACAGGGACTACACAGCAGACGCTAGGATGCGTGTGTGATACACGCCAGCGTATATGAGCTCTCAGTCGGCGTGCTACCGGACTGAGGAGTATCTCTCCACGTGGCTTACAGGCGGTGCCGGGAATACGGCGTCTGCAGAATGCTCGGGGTGTATGGCAACCCCTTTGTCGGAGCCAGACTGTCAGACGAAGCTACCTGCCTCCCTCCATCTAAGGCTGCCTATCCCCCACTAAACCTGCCTGACCGAAGCTAAAGCACACGTGGAGCCCAAACTACCAAGCGTCCACACAACAACACCATCACAGCTCAATGATCAGAGCCCACCGTCGCACTATTGGTGACGTCACCCGCGACCAATCAGGCGGTGCTAGGTCTCAGGATCAGCTGACTCCCAAACAACCAATCACGGTCCGCCATGTCACGGGCATGCTCAGTGCAGTGAATCCTGGACTTAGGCTGTAGCAGCTCTGTTTCCCTCTGCAACCTACGCTTCATGTTGCTAGGAACAAAGACCCAAGAGACAACTTGTACATCTCGTGCAGCAGCTAGGCATTGCAACTGATTACCGCCCCTTGAGAAAGCGGCCTCAGCTGCCGCGAAACGCGCGTCGGGGACGCATGTGGTTTGTCCTTTAAGCCCACTGACTGCCCACCACCACCCCTGGTAAGAACGATATCCCCCCCACTGCCATCTTGAGTGACATGCCCCTTCTGGCACTTTATCTCAATATGCTTGAGAGGTTACTCTCCTCTCCTTTCATTCTGTAGGAGTGGGGGATCGGGGGAAAGGAGGGAATGTATGGAGATGCTCGTCCATTTGTCCAAATCTATATTTTATATTAATATGCACGCTGCACTTTAATTGATGGGCTTGTCTTTGATGCTTGTGCTCTCTTCTCAATATACCACAGTGCGCCACTAGGTGCTCTACTTAATGACAGCTCACCAATTTTGATATTTCATTGAGATAAATTATAAGCTCATTATTCATACAATTTTCACTGTATTGGTTGAGAATTTTAGGTGCAGCGGTTTTTCTACTTTGATGGAAAAACCCCTTTTTTTCAGTCATAAGAGTTGTGTCTATTCTCTGAGCATCTAATATTGAGGCAGGTCTGTTTTGGGCTTATTTGGATATCTCATTGTTCACCTTGCTTTCTACTTGCTCTTTACTAATTTCTCTCTTTTGATTACGACACTTGTCTTAACTAATTGTTAATAAAATATGTGTTCTTTTTTAAACCATGATGACTCTGTTTTTCTCTTAGTAAAAAAATGATGATGATACTGAGCAGCATCAGCCCCTGCTGGAATGGGAGACCACAGTGTCCACTGATGGTTCTGAACCCATTTTGAATCCAGCCAACACCTAGCAGAACACACACTATTGAAAATTGAGAGGTGCAAAAATCATGGAAAGTCATGACACCAGCTGAAATCTATCAGTAATTAGAAAACAATCCTGCCACTTAATGAAAAATAATATCAGCTGGTTCAATACTTTTTCCCTGTGTCATTTCTCATTAGTACACATAACTTAATTGATGGACATCTATAGTTTGATTTCTTTGCCTGTGTGGATAGGATGGGTTGTTACAGAAGTCTGGTAAGAATTTCATGTCAATAGCACCTTTAGAAATATTATTACTTAGAAAATTGGTGACGTGTTCAACACTTATTTATCCTGCTGTATATATAGTGTAAAAGTGCTTAGTGCATAAATTACTAATTCATAGAAAATAGATTGAATAAATAATACTAAAAACACTAAATACAGATATTCAATTATGTTCAATAGATTATGGAAAGTAAGAATGCAAAAAAATGACTGCAATATGCAACAGGATTGCTATGTAAAATATGCTGCATACTGCCTCATATTACTATATCTCCCTCATAAGATTGTAATGGGTGACTGAATTCTAATGCATCCACATAAAAGACCACACAGAGAAAAAAAGATATGAATCAGTAAACATAGTAAGAATGGATCAAACAAACTATATAACCTGAAATGTTGGTGTCTGATGCGCGTTTCACCGTCGCTTCATCAGGGGGCAGATACACTCTCTAAACCCATGCAATAGCCATTGTTTGGCCAAATGTACACTATAGCAAAAAACTTTTAGCAAAGTCAGGAACATAGCTGGGGTCGTTCAATCCAATAATACTGATCAACCAGAGAAAAATTAACAAATGAGTAGTTTTCAGATGCAAGAAGGAATCAATAAGGTACTGGATACTTTAAAAGTATTTATTGGACTACATGTGTTTCAAGAGAACATTGTCCAAGAAGTATTCTTAATGCTCTTCAATAATTGAAGTATCCAGTACCTTGCTGATTTCTACTAATGCCCAGACCATACCAATTTGTTCATTTCCTCATGTTGATTATTGTGTATAAAGAGTAGGAACAGCCTCTACTAGGTTTGAGATGAGGATTAGTTCTTGGATATAAATCCACATGCGTATAGTGTTTGTGAGCCTCTCTGTTATCAAACCTTAGGGCATCTAAACCATAATACATGTACTATCTTGTAAAGCATTGCTTCTTTTTTTAAAATTGTAGTTTTATTTACATATAACAAAAATATTTTCCCACCTTTTTTCAGTACACCATGTACTTACCTGTTTAATTTTCCATACATTATGGGCAGTTATGCATATGTAGACAATCACTCATCATGCATTCTCACTTCCTCTCACATTCTTTTCTTCACACTATATTTTTCCATTTATTTTATATTCCTCATTTTTTGCAATTACTATTCAATTAGAATCCATGATTTGTTTATCTTAAATAGTTTTCATTTAGCACCATTTGATTTGTGCTAATTATCTTAATTCCTACATTCAGCGGAAATATCTAGTAATTATTGTGTGGCCAGCCGAGTGCACATGTCCAGGCGTGATGTGTGGTGCCTGGAGGTTTCTGCCTACTTCCTGAACTGTGACCTCCAGTCATATTTCATTGATGTATGCAACTATTATTGGTTCAATGGTTCAGCCGCCTTATCATGGTTATTTATAATCTGCTACCTCCCCTCTCAACTCACATCCCTTGGTATAATCAATCATGCAAATAAGGCCACGCTCACACGCTCAGTATTTGGTCAGTATTTTCCATCAGTATTTGTAAACTTAAACCAGGAGTGAAACAATCAGAGGAAAAGTATAATAGAAACAAGTCACCAATTCTGTATTTATCACCCACTCCTGGTTTTGGCTTACACATACTGATAGAAAATATTGACCAAATACTGAACGTGTGAACGTGGCCTAATATTAAATGAATTACTAGTGATTATGACGCGCCCCTTGGGCCGTGTGTGTGTGGGGATACCCGGAACCGGACCCGTTGTGGATGCTGGGAGTTGTAGTCCTTGCGTGGCGGGGACCCGGCTCAGGGCGGTCAACCCAAATGGCGGTCTATTTATAGGGTTTTGTGATTAAATATCCGACTACGCCACCCGTGGATTGCGGTTAGAGTGGACCACCGCTGCAAGGCAGACCACTGAGGCTGGTGTTGTGGGTGCAGCAGAGGATAGTATAACTCTCCACGGGAGGAGTATAGCCTCAGGGCAGCGAGCGCCGATGTTGGGGGTGATGGTGCGTGGGAGCAGCAGTAACGACACAGAGTCCTGTAATGCAGTCCAGAGTATTTACTCACAGTTCTTTATCCACGTTACTCCAGCTGGTCATAACGTCCCACGTCGCACTGTGCTCACAAGGTGAGGGGCTCGGCCTACTCCCAGATAACTTTGGAGCGTTTCACAGGACCCCCTTTGTGTATCCTTTCTCTGGCCTGTCATACCCCACTAGTGACCTCGCTTCTCTCCGGCTGCCTCGGGCCTTCTCGGGCAAACGTTGGTGCCGTTTCCCTGACTCTATGTGGTGCCTTCCTAGCGGGTGTAGTGAGGGGCTGCGCCACATAAAATGTCACAGCCTCCGGTTTCTAGCTGAGGGTAGTTCCCCGCCTCCACTAGTTTCGGGGACCGGTCTCCCCCTTTGGCCTGGCCCCCCTACGCAGGTAGATTCGGGCGTGCGGTGGCGACTCGCCAGTCCACACCCCTGGGGTCCCTTCGTTCCTTGTTCCTGGAGCTTCCTCGGCTCCTCTTCCTTCCTTCTCCTTCCTCCAGGATCCAGCCGCTCCCTCCGGCCTGCCTGCGGAGCAGAGCTCGGCCTGAGCCTCTGCTCCCTGTCTTCTCCTCTGACTGAACTGAACTTCTTCTCCCTGTCTCTAAGATGGCTCCCACCTTTTATACCTCCTTCTAAGTGCACCCAGGAACTGCCCTCTCCCTCCTATGCACTACAGGGTCCCCCCTTCCTCGGTGTTCCCTCCCCCCACTCCAGCCAGGGACAGAGACTGTCGTGCTCTACTTGGAGCATATCGGTCGCCCTGCCCCCCGGAAATGTGGTGTAATGCATGCAGGTCTCAGGGTCCTGATCCACACTCCATCCTTACCTGGAAGTGAGATATCGCACATCTGGTTGAGATGCAATACCTCTGTAGCGACCGAACCCTCAGGGCGCTACAATTATAATCTATTTATTATTTATTTCATCATATTACCCTCTGTATCATTGCACTGTTTTGCCCTATATACTCCTCCACTTGTCTTTAATGTTGCCTCATTGTGTTTCATATTTTATATTGCGCAGCCTCATTGTGTTTAATAAAGGCATGTTTTGTAATTGTATTGTCTTTTTTGGCATTTTTTTTCACATTGTTTAGGTTTTTGTTCTATTTTAATTGCCTAAGCCTTGTTTAACTATATTTGTAGATTATTGAGGCATATTTTTATAATAGTGTTTCATTAATCTTTATTGATGCATTTTCATCTGATAGTGTTTCATTAATCTAAGAACTAGACCAAGGACATTGTGAGAGTTAAATTGATGTTAGAAGCAGAGTTAATAAACAATACGAAAGACAAATATTCCATGCCAGTAGGATGTGCACACGTGATAAACAAATAAATGCACATCTTTATTGATGCAAAAAAAGCACACAACCATATTTAAAATCATTTAAAAACATGCAATAAAAGTACAAGGCCATGCCTCTGTCTTGAGCAATGCATAAGCAATGGAATGTAAGCGGTATACTACAGCAGTCAATGAGACAAAGAATCATGACAATTAGTAAGTACTAAATGTATATATATATGCATATGCATAGATGCGCTCAGATAAGCATGCCAATAGGGACATCAAACACCTGCAAAAATAGCATGAGCCATAAAGCAATATTGGATATGATAAAGACCAAAAAAAAAGCAAACCAAAAAATACGTCACTTACAGTATGTCACATGAAAGCAAGCTCTCCTCTCATGATCAGGCTTTTCCCAGCCTGGGGCTATCTCATCTGCGTCTATGGATATGCTGCTATATCAGGCAGGGGTTGACATAGCGCAGGTGCAGCCGGTGCAACTGCAGCAGGGCCCGGAGGTCCAGGGAGAACCCTTGAAGGGTGGATAATACTGAGGGTAATCTGGCCAGTTTCTCAGAGCACGAGGCTCCAGGGGGCCCATGGCCAGATTGCCCTCATCACACATGGCGAGCAGGGAGCGATCACTGCAGCTCCGCTGCCTACAGGAGAAAATGGCAGCAGACCTGAGGGATCCGTCCTCTGCCTCCTGCCCGGCGCTTTCTGTCTGACACAGACCCGCGCAGCTTGATGATCATCAGCTTGATGATCATCGTGACAAGACGAGTCATGGTTGGGAGATGTTGACATGAAGGTCTGACCAGACGGAGAAGAAGCAGCAGAAAATTACTCTAATCAGAAGAGACGTCAGCGGTAAGTGCCTGGATGTAAATATTATTCTGTATCTGCACTGTGTGACTTGGAGTGATAATGTTATCTGTAAAATCCCTTAGGCTGCATTCTCACATGTGATGCCAGATTTTTTTATTGGACAGCACAAGGACTTGGAGAGTTTTATAGATTCATTCACTCATCCGTGAAAATCATGGATCTGAGAATGAGATCTGTGAGGGTCAGAGACTGTCCTGTTATCATCTGATTTTGAGGATCAGAATAGGGCATGCTCAATGCGTCTGTAAAAGTGGGCAGCACACCGACACTCCACACGGTTCCCGGAATGTAGCCTTATTATGTATAGCACAGTGCATTAGTATATAGTGTACTCACTTACTATGTATAGCGCCGTCCTTAGTTACATAGTTTCATCTTTTATTATGTATAACACCGCCCCTTATTACTAGAGATGAGCGGTGTTCGAATCGAACAGCTCGCCAATTTCAAATTCGAGCTGTTTTGGGTGGTGTTCGAGCCGTTCGACGGACCCGAACGATTTGAAAAAAATTCGACTGTTCGAGGTTATGTTCGATAACTGTTCGTGCACCAAAATCGTAACTGGATTTTTTCACAGTAATGCTGATAATCAATGTTAATACACAGTTTGAGTGTACAGCGGGGCAGGGGAGGGGCATGGGATGGATCTCTGCAGAAATAATGAAGATCTCCATTTTTTTTTCTCTTTTCCGCATTTACAGTGGGGAGGTGTAGTCTGTCAGCCTATCAGCAGCGCACACACGGAGCGAAGTGCTTTTTTTCACACAAGCAAGGGCATGTGTCATTGGCTGTGTATGTCACATGTCCTTGCCCTATAAGGCCCAGCCATTTTCCCCGTCGCCACCATTTTCTCATTGCTGCAGCTGAGTGTTAGACGGCACTGCTGCTGCTGTTAGCGCTATATTGTGTAACTGAATTGCAAGCGAATTTTGTCTTAAATAGACAGAAAGGTTTAGGGAGTAGGGACTAGTTTGTAATTGCAGCCCTTTTGAGGGCTAGGTTACAGCAGTTCCTAGCACTTTTAGCAGGCAGGTCTGTGCTCTTAAATAGACAGATAGGTTGGGAGTAGTGACTAGTTGTAATTCCAGCCCTTTTGAGGGCTAGGTTACATCAGTTCCTATCACTTTTTGCCAGGCAGGTCTGTTTTAGTGCTGTGCAAGTGTTTTTCACAGCATTTGGCTAAATCTAGCTAAGCAAATCCTTTTGGGCCGCTTGCAGTGTGTGTTAGTCAGTGGAGTAGC
Organism: Phyllobates terribilis; assembly: GCF_046119375.1. Taxonomy (NCBI): domain Eukaryota; kingdom Metazoa; phylum Chordata; class Amphibia; order Anura; family Dendrobatidae; genus Phyllobates; species Phyllobates terribilis. Next base: position 40,434,637 of record NW_027362761.1, on the reverse strand, counting down.
GTATCTATGTTGCAAGCTACACCACCTGTGTATGTAATACAAATTTTTTACTGAACCTAGCCAAGTAAAACCTTTTGGCATAGTAGCAGTGTGTGGTACTCATTGTATTAGGCCATCTATACCAAGCTCCACCACCTTTGAAATTAATAATAATTTTTAGCTGCATCTTGCCTGTAAAATAATTTTGGGCATATTAGCAGTGTGTGATACTCATTTTATTAGGCCATCTATACTAAGCTCCACCAGCTTTCAAATTACTAATAATTTTTAGCTGCATCTTGCCTGTAAAATAATTTTGGGCATATTAGCAATGTGTGGTGCTCATTCTATTAGGCCATCTATACTAAGCTCCACCAGCTTTCAAATTACTAATAATTTTAAGCTGCATCTTGCCTGGAAAATAATTTTGGGCATATTAGCAGTGTGTGGTACTCATTGCATTAGGTCATCTATACCAAGCTCCACCAGCTTTGAAATTAATAATAATTTTTAGCTGCATCTAGCCTGGAAAATAATTTTGGGCATAGTAGCAGTGTGTGGTACTCATTGTATTAGGCCATCTATACCAAGCTCCACCAGCTTTGAAATTAATAATAATTTTTAGCTGCATCTTGCCTGGAAAATAATTTTGGGCATATTAGCAGTGTGTGGTACTCATTCTTTTAGGCCATCTATACTAAGTTCCACCAGCTTTCAAATTACTAATAATTTTTAGCTGCATCTTGCATGGAAAATAATTTTGGGCATATTAGCAGTGTGTGGTACTCATTCTATTAGGCCATCTATACTAAGCTCCACCAGCTTTCAAATTACTAATAATTTTTAGCTGCATCTTGCATGGAAAATAATTTTGGGCATATTAGCAGTGTGTGGTACTCATTCTATTAGGCCATCTATGCTAAGCTTCACCAGCTTTCAAATTACTAATAATTTTTAGCTGCATCTTGCCTGTAAAATAATTTTGGGCATATTAGCAGTGTGTGGTACTCATTCTATTAGGCAATCTATACTAAGCTCCACCAGCTTTCAAATTACTAATAATTTTTAGCTGCATCTTGCCTGTAAAATAATTTTGGGCATATTGGCAGTGTGTGGTACTCATTCTATTCGGCCATCTATACTAAGCTCCACCAGCTTTCAAATTACTAATAATTTTTAGCTGCATCTTGCCTGTAAAATAATTTTGGACATATTAGCAGTGTGTGGTACTCATTCTATTCGGCCATCTATACTAAGCTCCACCAGCTTTCAAATTACTAATAATTTTTAGCTGCATCTTGCCTGGAAAATAATTTTGGGCATCTTAGCAGTGTGTGGTACTTATTGTATTAGGTCATCTATACCAAGCTCCACCAGCTTTGAAATTAATAATAATTTTTAGCTGCATCTTGCCTGTAAAATAATTTTGGGCATATTAGCAGTGTGTGGTACTCATTCTATTAGGCCATCTATACTAAGCTCCACCAGCTTTCAAATTACTAATATTTTTTAGCTGCATCTTGCCTGGAAAATAATTTTGGGCTTATTAGCAGTGTGTGGTACTCATTCTATTAGGCCATCTATACTAAGCTCCACCAGCTTTCAAATTACTAATAATTTTTAGCTGCATCTTGCCTGGAAAATTATTTTGGGCATATTAGCAGTGTGTGATACTCATTCTATTAGGCCATCTATACTAAGCTCCACCAGCTTTCAAATTACTAATAATTTTAAGCTGCATCTTGCCTGTAAAATAATTTTGGGCATATTAGCAGTGTGTGGTACTCATTTTATTAGGCCATCTATACTAATCTCCACCAGCTTTCAAATGACTAATAATTTTTAGCTGCATCTTGCCTGGAAAAATTTTTTGGGCATATTAGCAGCGTGTGGTACTCATTCTATTAGGCCATCTATACTAAGCTCCACCAGCTTTCAAATTACTAATAATTTTTAGCTGCATCTTGCCTGGAAAATAATTTTGGGCATATTAGCAGTGTGTGGTACTCATTCTTTTAGGTCATCTATACCAAGCTCCACCAGCTTTGAAATTAATAATAATTTTTAGCTGCATCTAGCCTGGAAAATAATTTTGGGCATAGTAGCAGTGTGTGGTACTCATTGTATTAGGCCATCTATACCAAGCTCCACCAGCTTTGAAATTAATATTAATTTTTAGCTGCATCTTGCCTGGAAAATAATTTTGGGCATATTAGCAGTGTGTGGTACTCATTCTTTTAGGCCATCTATACTAAGTTCCACCAGCTTTCAAATTACTAATAATTTTTAGCTGCATCTTGCATGGAAAATAATTTTGGGCATATTAGCAGTGTGTGGTACTCATTCTATTAGGCCATCTATACTAAGCTCCACCAGCTTTCAAATTACTAATAATTTTTAGCTGCATCTTGCATGGAAAATAATTTTGGGCATATTAGCAGTGTGTGGTACTCATTCTATTAGGCCATCTATGCTAAGCTTCACCAGCTTTCAAATTACTAATAATTTTTAGCTGCATCTTGCCTGTAAAATAATTTTGGGCATATTAGCAGTGTGTGGTACTCATTCTATTAGGCAATCTATACTAAGCTCCACCAGCTTTCAAATTACTAATAATTTTTAGCTGCATCTTGCCTGTAAAATAATTTTGGGCATATTGGCAGTGTGTGGTACTCATTCTATTCGGCCATCTATACTAAGCTCCACCAGCTTTCAAATTACTAATAATTTTTAGCTGCATCTTGCCTGTAAAATAATTTTGGGCATATTAGCAGTGTGTGGTACTCATTCTATTCGGCCATCTATACTAAGCTCCACCAGCTTTCAAATTACTAATAATTTTTAGCTGCATCTTGCCTGGAAAATAATTTTGGGCATCTTAGCAGTGTGTGGTACTTATTGTATTAGGTCATCTATACCAAGCTCCACCAGCTTTGAAATTAATAATAATTTTTAGCTGCATCTTGCCTGTAAAATAATTTTGGGCATATTAGCAGTGTGTGGTACTCATTCTATTAGGCCATCTATACTAAGCTCCACCAGCTTTCAAATTACTAATATTTTTTAGCTGCATCTTGCCTGGAAAATAATTTTGGGCTTATTAGCAGTGTGTGGTACTCATTCTATTAGGCCATCTATACTAAGCTCCACCAGCTTTCAAATTACTAATAATTTTTAGCTGCATCTTGCCTGGAAAATTATTTTGGGCATATTAGCAGTGTGTGATACTCATTCTATTAGGCCATCTATACTAAGCTCCACCAGCTTTCAAATTACTAATAATTTTAAGCTGCATCTTGCCTGTAAAATAATTTTGGGCATATTAGCAGTGTGTGGTACTCATTTTATTAGGCCATCTATACTAATCTCCACCAGCTTTCAAATGACTAATAATTTTAAGCTGCATCTTGCCTGGAAAAAATTTTTCGGCATATTAGCAGTGTTTGGTACTCATTCTATTAGGCCATCTATACTAAGCTCCACCAGCTTTCAAATTACTAATAATTTTTAGCTGCATCTTGCCTGTAAAATAATTTTGGGCATATTAGCAGTGTGTGGTACTCATTCTATTAGGTCATCTATACTAAGCTCCACCAGCTTTTAAATTGCTAATAATTTTTAGCTGCATCTTGCCTGGAAAATAATTTTGGGCCTGTAGCAGTGTTTGGTACTCATTCTATTAGGCCATCTATACCAAGCTCCACCACCTGTGTATCTAATAAAATTGTTTTACTGCTTCTAACCCAGCCAATCCTTTTGGGCTAGTACCACAATTTGGCCACTCAGCTCTGCTCGGTTTCCGTCCATCGTTTTTTGTGCAAACAACTCCAGAGTTGTCAATTAGTTAACCACCAAAATGAGTTGCAAAAGGCCTGATGCTGGTGGAAACTGGAATAGGCGTGTTGGGAAGGGAAAAAAAGGTTGTGTCCGTGGGGTAGGTGTTAAAGCAACAGTAACATCTGCAGAAGAAAGACCATCTTCCATCCAAACTAAGATGTCTACTTCTTTTAGTGGACAATGTGATATGATCCCTTTCTTACGGCCACGCCCATCGTTACAAATTCCAGATGTGGCACAAAAACAGCAGGTGCTTCAACGGATATCAAGTGCTCCTTTAAGTGGGCTCTCCTCCACCTCAACTTCAACATCACAAATACTCCAGTCCTCAGAGGTGTCACCCCAATCGCACTTGCTTCCTCACAGCTCCCAAGTCTCCAGCTGCCCGTCGGAGTATGGGGTAGAACAGATGGTTGAGTCTGCAGAGCTGTTTACTCATACTATAGCCTGGGAATCAGAGGTCGGCTCCAGAGCTTCTGTGAATCCAGACGAGGAAATGATCTGCACTGATGCCCAGAATCTTTATGAGTCGGATCCAGGACCAGATGAAGAAGGTTCTGAGCATAATGTAGACCCTCGTTCCCAAACTGTAACTCCTGTTGGTGGAGACAATGAGGAAGACGATGATGAGACTCAAATACCTGATTGGAGCGACAACTTGAGTTTTTTGTCAGGGCGGGAAGAGGTTGGCTCTGAGGACGACGGGTGTGAGAACACACAGGGTGATAATGACGAGGTTGCAGATCCCACTTACTGTCAACCCACAGTCAGCCAGTCGATGAGGTCAGCAGAGGAGGTGGAGGAGGATGCTAGTGACGAAGAGGTCAGGTTGCGTCTTTCTGGACAGAGACGTAGTACTGGAAGCACGTCAACAACTGCATCCTCAACCACAACTCTGCCTCTGACCACAAGTCGTGGTGGCTCTTCAGGTCGCATGGGTTCTAAGCCTTGCATAGCCTGGGCATTTTTTCAGATCGATAAGGATGACCCAACTCATGTTATCTGTAACATTTGTCACCAAAAGCTAAGTAGAGGCCAAAAAATCAATAGTTTGAGTACTTCATGCATGAACCGTCACATGGATATGAAGCATAAGTTGCAGTGGGAAGCTCACTGTGCTACAATGCGGCCTAGCGAGCCAGGCCAACCACCGTCTGCCCCATCTTATGCATCCGCGGCCTCGTCATCCTCTGTGACTGGGGGGACAGCAGTCACACCTGTTTTGAGACGCAGACCTGCCACCTCTTTACCAGCAACAGCCAGTGTGATTGGCAGGTCATCATTTCATTTGGAAGTGGAAACACCAGCTGGTGTTGAGCGCTCTCCGACATCGAGAGCACCACCTTTGGATCAAGGCAACCTAACTTTTCCGCCTGCATCTTCCTCACAGACCGTCAGTTTGCCGGGGACACCCTACTCAACCCCGTCTAAGCACAACAGCCAGCCCTCGGTCCCTCAGATGTGGACAAGTAAAAGATCATTTCCTCCTATCCATGACAAAGCTAAGATGTTGAATTTCACCATCTGCAAGCTCTTGGCTACAGAAATGCTGCCTTTCCGCCTGGTGGACATAGAGGATTTTTGAGACCTTATGTCCGTCGCAGTGCCCCAGTACCAGATGCCCAGTCGGCACTACTTCTCAAAGAAAGGTGTGCCTGCGCTACACCAGCATGTCACACACAACATCACCGCTTCTTTGAGAAACTCTGTGTGTGACAGGGTGCATTTCACCACAGAAACTTGGACGAGTAGGCATGGACAGGGGCGTTACATGTCGCTGACTGGGCACAGGGTAACTATGGTGACAGCAGGACAAGGGGCTGCTGTCCAAGTCTTGCCGTCCCCACGAGTTGTGCGTCAATCCTCTTTATCTCAAAGTTCCTCCACTGCTTCTGCCTCCTCAACCTCTTCTCGGTCCTCCACCTGCACCCAAAGCCTGTCTGGTCATGCCACCCGCTTTCTAACTGCGCAGAAGGGATCCTGCACACCTCCTTACTATGCTGGCAGCAGGGCTCAACGTCATCAGGCGGTTTTTACTTTGAAATGTCAGGGAAATGTGAGTCACACAGCTGAGGAGTTGTGGTCAGCTCTGGAGAACCAGTTTCATGAATGGTTGTCTCCACTGGACCTGCAACCAGGGAAGGCCGTGTGCGACAATGCTGAAAACCTGGGTGCGGCACTTCGCCGGGGCAATGTCACACACGTGCCTTGTATGGCTCACGTGTTGAACCTGGTTGTCCAGCAATTTTTAGCTCACTATCCCGGACTAGATGGCCTTCTGCAGAGGGCACGGTCGCTGTGTGCTCACTTCCGTCGTTCGCATCCCGCAGGTCAGCGACTTACATCTTTACAGAAGTCGTTGGGCCTGCCACTTCACCGGTTAAAATGCGATGTGCCAACACGGTGGAATTCAACTCTGCACATGTTGCAGCAACTGTGGCAGCACCGACAAGCCCTGGTGCAATACGTTGTGACGTATAGCCTGGGCCAACGAGATCCTGAGGTGGGGCAAATCACGCTGGAGGAGTGGTCTCAGATCAGGGACCTATGCACCCTTCTGCACAGTTTTGAAATGGCGACGAAGATGTTTAGTGCTGACGATGCCATTATCAGCATGACTATTCCAGTGATTTACATGCTGGAGCACATGTTAAACAGAATTCGGAGTCAGATGGTGGGACAAGAGGAGGTGGAGGAAGTGTCACGCTGTCTCTGTGTACTGGAGGTAGGGGGCCTAAGCTGACCCTAAGCTGGGGCCCTGACTAATCCCTCTACCTGGAGGTACTGTTAAAGGTACAGAGGTCCATGCCGCCAGCGTAACCCCTACCTCCTGAGGATCCCTGCACCTCAGTAATCTAGTCCTGAGAAGGACCCCTGATCACAACAAAAGGGGACAGGTAATAATATGCCCACACTCAGTACTTAGACGAACGAGACAGTACAAGGGTAAAACCAAAACCACCTTGCATACAAAAACTACACAACTACAACAGAGGGAACACCAATGGGAAAGGAGATAAATGATAAAGCGAGGAAGGGAAAAAACACTCCAAATACACTTAGCTCTGAAACTCCAAATACCACGATCCGCTCTGTTAGTCTGCATGAAATGCTTTCACCGACACTTCCCTAACAGACCGGCAGGCATTTGAAGGAGTCCCACTACAGCAGCATTGATTGCAGCTGGGTGAGGCTGGACCTCGTCTAGCACAGAGAGAGAGAGAGTTAACTCCCTCACTGCCGAAAAACACAAAGCACCAAAAACTCAGCTGCGAGAAGTCAGACTGTGTAATCGTGATGATCTTCGTGGCGACACACCCGTGACAGGAAGTAGAGGAGGAGGAGTTGTATGCAGAAGGGCTAACATCTGCAAGGTCCAGACGGTCGGCAGCACCAAGGCGGCAGGCACGGGAGGGTGGGGGAGAGGGATTAACCAGGGTGCATGGTAGCAGCCAAACTAGTGAGGAAGGTGCAGGAGCCCAGGAAGGAGTGGAGGACGAACTGGTGATGGGCATGGAAGACTCATCAGATGAGGGAGACATTTATCACATTTCTGTTGTGCGAGGTTGGGGGGCGAGGGCAGAGGAAGGAAGCATGATTCTTACCTCGCCACCAACACAACAGGGACTTGGTGCTCCTGGATGCGCAAGACACATGAGTGCCTTCTTGCTGCACTACCTGCAACATGACCCTCGAATTGTCAGAATTCAAAATTATCCTGACTACTGGGTAGCCACACTCTTAGATCCCCGGTACAAAAGTAAATTTGCCGAAATAATTCCTGCCATAGAAAGGGATTCGCGCATGCAGGGGTATCAGCAGGGACTGTTGCAGAATCTTACATGTGCTTTTCCACAAAACACCAGTGGTGCACGTAGTGAATCTCACAATTCTAACTTGCCAACCGTGGGACTGTCGAGTCTTCAGCACTCAAACCGTAACAGAAACACAGTATCTGCTGGTAACAGCAATTTTGCGGAATCCTTTCACCACTTTTTTAGCCCATCCTTTGCAAGGCCACAGCAGACAAGAAGTCAGACACATAGTCAACGTCTAGAGACGATGGTACAGGAGTATCTCCAAGTGAACATCGAAGCCATGACTGTGTCACTGGACTCTTGCTCTTTTTGGGCTTCCAATCTGGATAAATGGCCGGAGCTCGCCACTCACGCCTTGGAGATCTTGTCATGCCCCGCAGCCAGCGTTCTCTCTGAACGTGTGTTCAGCGCTGCTGGTGGTGTGCTGACAGATAAGCGCACGCGGCTGTCCACTAACAATGTAGACAGACTCACGTTCATAAAGATGAAAAAATCATAGATCCGCAAGGACTTTTCTACCCCTGTGTCATCCTGGGGAGAGTAAAAGCTTGAGGATTTGTTAAAATCACCTCACCAACCATTTTAAGCTTTCAAATTAATAATAATTTTTAGCTGCATCTAGCCCGGAAAATAATTTTGGGCCTGTAGCAGTGTGTGGTACTCATTCTATTAGGCCATCTATACTAAGCTCCACCAGCTTTCAAATTACTAATAATTTTTAGCTTCATCTTGCCTGGAAAATAATTTTGGGCCTGTAGCAGGGTGTGGTACTCATTCTATTAGGCCATCTATACTAAGCTCCACCAGCTTTCAAATGACTAATAATTTTTAGCTGCATCTTGCCTGGAAAATAATTTTGGGCCTGTAGCAGTGTGTGGTACTCATTCTATTAGGTCATCTATACTAAGCTCCACCAGCTTTCAAATTACTAATAATTTTTAGCAGCACTTTATCTGGAAAATAATTTTGGGCATAGTAGCAGTGTGTGGTACTCATTCTATTAGGACAGCTATACTAAGCTCCACCAGCTTTCAAATTAATAATAATTTTTGTTCTCTCTGAACGTGTGTTTAGCGCTGCTGGTGGTGTGCTGACAGATAAGCGCACGCGGCTGTCCACTGACAATGTAAATAGACTCACATTCATAAAGATGAACAAATCATGGATCCGCAACGACTTTTCTACCCCTGTGTCATCCTGGGGAGAGTAAAAGCTTGAGGATTTGTTAAAATCACCTCACCAACCGTTTTAAGCAACTCTGGGGCAATTGATGTCACTTAAGTGGTGTCTGTGCCCCAAATTTTTTGAAAAAAAGGAGACTATTTTTGGAGTCCCTTTGCTGTGTTTTACGTGACGTTGGCATCGTCAATTACAGGTGGGTTGGGTCCCCCCCCCCCCCCCCTTTTAACCGTAAGAAACTGCATATACTATGGCTTGGGGTAACACAGATGGTTGAGTCTGAAGAGCTGTTTACTCATACTATAGCCTGGGAATCAGAGGTCTGCTCCAAAGCTTCAGTGTCTGCTAGTCAGCGGAGTAGCCACCGCCTGTAGATCTAATTATTAATTTTTTTTTTCAAATTCAAGTTTTTTTTTATTTTTGTGTTGAAAAAGTACAAGAAAATACAATATACATAGTAAAAGGGGTAGTATAACTATAAATCTATGCATAACGACAGTACATTGGGGGGTACAGGGATGGTTTTCCATCAATATCCAAATCAAGCATGTATTTTTCCATATGAAAGATAGAGAGAGAGGGAGCGGACCACGGCAGACCACCAATCAATAGAGTGCGATTATGATCATTGTTGTGCCGACATCATGGATAACTTTAGTTGGGGGCTAGATGGTAGGTGTCAGAGTTTTGCAAATCAATCCAATCCCTCCAAATCACACAGTATCTATCAACATCAGCCGGTGAGATGGCAATCAGATACTCCATCCTATTAAGGAGGGAGATCTCCGCAAACCATTCCTCCACAGTGGGTGGGTCTCTGCTTTTCCAGTGTCGTGGAATGACATTCTTAGCCGCCTGTATTAGGTAGCCTATTGATGACCTTTTATAACTACATTTACTTATTGGTAACATTGATAAAAGGAGGGCTTCTGGCATATTAGGGATAGTCAAACCAGTTATTTTCTCAATCATGGGAACCACCTTTGCCCAAAATGCATTTATTATAGGGCATGTCCACCATATGTGTGACATTGTCCCTTCCCTCTCCCCACATCTCCAACATCTATCTGAGACCACTGGATACCATCTATGAAGGACTGCTGGTACCCGGTACCATCTAGAGATAATTTTGAAGGAGGTTTCCTGAGCTTTGGACCCTATTGAGGTTTTATGTGTTAGGAAGAAACATTTATCCCATTGCGAGTCAGAGAAGGACTTCCCCAGTTCCCTTTCCCATGCACCGCAGAATCCTGGCCTATTGTCAGTTACCTGGGCAATGAGGAGATTATACAGTAGGGAGATGGAGTGTGTAGGGGGTGACAATGATAGGCTCAATTTTTCAAAGTTTGTGAGATCTCTATGAAGATGTGTGCGCTTCTTCACAGTTGAATAGAAGTTTTGTAACTGGCTATATTCAAAATTAGCCTTCGGGGATGTGGCTCTTCCCTGTAACAAGTCATTGAGGGGGAGCAGCGAAGTATTGGAGATGACATGAGAAAATAATATCGGATGGGATTTATTTGAACCGAGAAATCTATTTGCAGATAGTCCTGGTGGGAAATCTGGATTATCTGAAATCAGGAGCAAGGGGCCCTGGGGGTCGATTGAGCATAAGCTTTTTTTTGGGGATCTCAAAGCCAAAGCAGTGGCATAAGTACTATATGACATGAGGCAAAGAGAGGGGACAATTAAATGGGCGCACCATGGGAGAGTGGTAAGAGCTTTAGGACAAAGGGATTGAGCTATTTTGCCCCACAATTTCCCCTCCGAATGATGGAAGAAGTCCAGGATTCTAGCGTGTACTGCTGCCATGTAATACCTTCTACAATCCGGAAGGCTAAGGCCCCCCTTTTGTTTGTGTCTGATCAGAATGTCCCCCCGAATGCATGGACGCCCACTTGCCCAGATAAATCTGCAAAAGCTACTGCGCAGTCTTTTCCAAAAATTTGAGGGAATTACCACGGGAATGGTTTGGAAGAGGTATAAGAGTTTAGGTAGGACGTTCATTTTTAGTATATTTATTCTGCCGAACCAGGAAAAATCCTTCACCGGCCAAGAAGTAAGATCTCTATGGAGTTGTTCAATAAAGGGCCCAAAATTAAGATAAAATAGACGGCAGAGGTCTCTATGAATACGAATTCCTAAGTATTTGATACCCTGTGAGGGCCAGGCAAAGGGAAAGTTGGACTGGATGGAATCCTGTATGGATTTGGGGAGGGAGACATCGAGGGCCTCAGACTTCGCTGCATTGATTTTAAAATTTTACCATGTACCAAAGTGATCTATTTCAGCCATAACAGCAGTGATGGATATATGTGGTTGAGTGATATATACTAGGACATCATCAGCAAATGCAGAGCACTTGTACTCGGTGCCTCCCACCTCAATCCCCCTAATATTGGGGTTATCGTGAATTGATGAGAGCAGGTGCTCCATCACTAGGATGTATAAGAGAGGGGACAGAGGACATCCCTGCCTTGTCCCATTGGTGATTATGAAAGGTGATGATAATGTTCCATTTATCTTCAGCCTAGCTGATGGATTGCGATACAGGGCCATGATTTTGGCTATAAAAGGGTCCCCTACCCCAAGCTTTTTAAGAGAATAATATATGGTGTGCCAGGAGACTCTATGGAATGCTTTCTCAGCATCCAAAGAGAGTATCTAATTACAAATTTTTAACTGCATCTAGCCCAAGCAATACTTTGGGCCTAGTAGCAGTGTCTGCTAGTCAGCGGATTAACCCAGCTGTTAAGCATGCTACACCACCTGTAGTTTGGACACTTAATTTTTTCAAAGGAAATGGTACGGGCCCCCGGGACACTTAGTGAAGAGCATCAGGGAGGCACCCCAAGGCACAGGGGCTGGGACTGGCGGTAGGACGCCTTGTGGTGGACCGCCAAGCTCGATCCTTATAAAAGCTTTTTAACTGCAGCAGCTTTAGTGGACGCTACTGGAGCTGGAATTACCACGGCTGCTGGCATGAGACTTGCCCTCCAATAGATCCTTGTAAAATGATTTAAAGTGTACTCATTCAAATTAGAGAGACAATTTAAATTAAAAAGATTAGACCTGCCTCCACCGCAGGGGGGCTCGCTCGACCCCCCAGCGGACAGGCACCAGTATTGGGAGAGGGGGGCAGGCCGTCAGGGTCCACTGCAGCTCTGGCACAAACCCGGCGACACGGAAGTCGCACGGGCAGGAACGGACTGGCCATGTCGGCTTCGCACTTTTTTGGTTTTAGAAGGGTATGACATGCCTATATCTGTGTCTCCCCCTCCTTTTACTCCTCCACCTCTTTTCTTTTCGCATGACTATATGTACTTGTCACTTTTCCATGTGTTAGTTGTGTCTTCTGAGCAGTTTGTCAGCTTTTGGACACCTTTGAAGTGTTTTCTATGTGGTTTCTATGTGTTTCTATGTGTTTTTGATTGCCTGCCATTGGTTTTAACGGTGTTCGACGAACAGTTCGACGAACATACGGGTGTTCGACGAACCGAACTCGAACACTACGGGGGTGGCTCAACACTACTTATTACCTACCATCCTCTCTAGCTATATATAGCTTCCTCTGCTGCTATGTACAGAGCTGTCCCTTACATAGTGTATTCTTGTTATTTTTGTCAGTCACAGCGCCCTCTCTTTACTAAATAGTCCTCTCTTGTTAGATATAAAATGACTGCTGTTGGAGCAGCCGGTGACCAGAAGACCAGTACATCAGCCTCCTCCATTAGAAAACAAGCTTTCCCATGCTCCATCAGCCATCATTGCATTATATATCTATCAAGAGAGGAAGGTATGTAATAAAGAACAGGGCGCTATAGATAATCCGATATGTAAGGGACGGAGCTGTACATAACAAGAGAGGGCACTGTGTAATAAGGGACGGCAATATACATAATAAAGGAGACTATGTAAGATAAACATATGTGTGTGGCTATATATATATATTAACATAACTACCTTATTTAAGGAGAAAAAAAATAGGAGGCATTACTTATTGACTGACCCTCGTATATATATATATATATATATATATATATATATATATATATATATCTGTAGCTTTGTTGCAACAAAAGGAGGGGGACCCATACACATTTCGTGCACAGGGGCCCCAAGCTGTCAGGGTCCGCCCCTGATATCAGGTATAGGCATTTGTGAATGGCCCTGTAAGTTGCATATTGTGACAGGGCTTAGTCCTCATTAGTGTACTGTCTGCTTCCTTCTGGGACGCCTAGGGTAGCAGAGTGTTCCTTCATGCACTTACCGTGATTTATTGTCTTTTGGGCTTCTGGGTACCTTACAGTTCCATGTGACATAAGTGACATATTTTTGGTTTGTTCTTCCTCCTGTGCAGGAGGACATGAAATGATGAAATGAGGGGCAGAGCAGTGGACATGAAATGAGGGACTGTGCAGGGTGGTTATGAAATGAGGGGCTGTGCTGGGGGACAGCAAATGAGGGACTGTACGGGGGAACAGCAAATGAAGAGCTGTGCGGGGGGAGGAAGCAAAGTAGGAGCTGTGGTGATCATACTCTATATGAGGCTGTGGAGGACATTATACTGGGGGCTGTGGTGACCATACTGGATCGAGAGCTGTGGTTAATATCATACTGTATGGGGTGCTGTGGGGCCATCATAGTATACATGGGAGGCTGTGGTGGACATCATACTATACAGTGGTGGCCAAAAGTATTGGAACCCCTGCAATTCTGTCAGATAATACTCAGTTTCTTCCTGAAAATGATTGCAATCACAAATTCTTTGGTATTATTATCTTCATTTAATTTGCTTGCAAGGAAAAAACTAAAGAGAATGAAGCAAAAATCAAATCATTGATCATTTCACACAAAACTCCAAAAATGGGCCAGACAAAAGTATTGGCACCCTCACCCAAATACTTGGTTGCACAACCTTTAGCCAAAATAACTGCGAACAACCGCTTCCGGTAACCATCAATGAGTTTCTTACAATGCTCTGCTGGAATTGTAGACCATTCTTCTTTGGCAAACTGCCCCAGGTTCCTGATATTTAAAGGATGCCTTCTCCAAACTGCCATTTTGAGATCTCTCCACAGGTGTTCTATGGGATTCAGGTCTGGACTCATTGCTGGCAACCTTAGAAGTCTCCAGTGCTTTCTCTCAAACCATTTTATAGTGCTTTTGGAAGTGTGTTTTGGGTCATTGTCCTGCTGGAAGACCCATGACCTCTGAGGGAGACCCAGCTTTCTCACACTGGGCCCTACATTATGCTGCAAAATTTGTTGGTAGTCTTCAGACTTCATAATGCCATGCACACGGTCAAGCAGTCCAGTGCCAGAGGCAGCAAAGCAACCCCAAAACATCAGGGAACCTCCGCCATGTTTGACTGTAGGGACCGTGTTCTTTTCTTTGAATGCCTCTTTTTTTTTCCTGTACACTCTATGTTGATGTGTTTGCCAAAAAGCTCTACTTTTGTCTCATCTGACCAGAGAACATTCTTCCAAAACGTTTTAGGCTTTCTCAGGTAAGTTTTGGCAAACTCCAGCCTGGATTTTTTATGTCTCGGGGTAAGAAGTGGGGTCTTCCTGGGTATCCTACCATACAGTCCCTTTTCATTCAGACGCCGATGGATAGTACGGGTTGACACTGTTGTACCCTCGGACTGCAGGGCAGCTTGAACTTGTTTGGATGTTAGTCGAGGTTCTTTATCCACCATCAGCACAATCTTGCGTTGAAATCTCTCGTCAATTTTTCTTTTCCGTCCACATCTAGGGAGGTTAGCCACAGTGCCATGGGCTTTAAACTTCTTGATGACACTGCGCACGGAAGACACAGGAACATTCAGGTCTTTGGAGATGGACTTGTAGCCTTGAGGTTGCTCATGCTTCCTCACAATTTGGTTTCTCAAGTCCTCAGTTCTTTGGTATTTTTTCTTTTCTCCATGCTCAATGTGGTACACACAAGGACACAGGACAGAGATTGAGTCAACTTTAATCCATGTTAACTGGCTGCAAGTGTGATTTAGTTATTGCCAACACCTGTTAGGTGCCACAGGTAAGTTACAGGTGCTGTTAATTACACGAATTAGAGAAGCATCACATGATTTTTCAAACAGTGCCAATACTTTTGTCCACCCCCTTTTTTAGGTTTGGTGTGGAATTGTATCCAATTTGGCTTTAGGACAATTCTTTTTGTGTTTTTTCATTGAAGACAAATTATATGAAGATAATAATACCAAAGAATTTGTGATTGCAATCATTTTCAGGAAGAAACTGAGTATTATCTGACAGAATTGCAGGGGTGCCAATACTTTTGGCCACCACTGTATATGGGGGCTGTGCTAGTGAGTGGTGACCATACTATATATTAGTGGATTGTTGTGGATATCATACCGTATGGGCGGCTGTGGTGACCATTATACTACAGTCATGGCCAAAAGTATTGAGAATGAGACAAATAGTAATTTTTCCAAAGTTTACTGCTTCATTTTTTGTAATGGCAATTTGCATATACTCCTGAATGTCAAAGAGTGATCAGCTTAACAGCAATTACTGTACTTGCAAAGTCAATATTTGCCCAGAAAATGAACTTTAACCCCCAAAACACATTTCAACATCATTGCAGTCCTGCCTTAAAAGGAGCAGCTAACATCGTTTTAGTGATTGATCCATTAACACAGGTGTGGGTGTTGATGAGGACAGGGCTGGCGATCAATCAGTCATGATTAAGTAAGAATGACATCACTGGACACTTTAAAAGGAGGCTGGTTCTTGGTATCATTGTTTCTCTTCAGTTAACCATGGTTATCTCTAAAGAAACACGTGCAGCCATCATTGCACTGCACAAAAATGGCCTAACAGGGAAGAGTATCGCAGCTACAAAGATTGCACCTCAGTCAGCAATCTATCGCATCATCAAGAACTTCAAGGAGAGAGCTTCCATTGTTGTCAAAAAGGCTCCAGGGCGCCCAAGAAAGACCAGCAAGCGCCAGGACCGTATCTTAAATCTGTTTCAGCTGCGGGATCGGACTACCAGCAGTGCCGAGCTTGCTCAGGAATGGCAGCAGGCTGGTGTGAGTGCTTCTGCAAGCACTGTGAGGCGGAGACTCTTTGAGCAAGGGCTGGTTTCAAGGAGGGCAGCAAAGAAGCCACTTCTCTCCAGAAAAAACATCAGGGACCGACTGATATTCTGCAAAAGGTACAGGGAGTGGACTGCTGAGAACTGGGGCAAAGTCATTTTCTCTGATGAATCCCCTTTTCGATTGTTTGGGACATCTGGAAAACAGCTTATTCGGAGAAGAGGTGAGCGCTACCACCAGTCTTGTCTCATGCCAACTGTAAAGCATACTGAAACCATTCATGTGTGGGGTTGCTTCTCAGCCAAGGGAATCGGCTCACTCACAGTCTTGCCTAAAAACACAGCCATGAATAAAGAATGGTACCAGAATGTCCTCCAAGAGCAACTTCTCCCAACCGTCCAAGAGCAGTTTGGCGCCCAACAATGCCTTTTCCAGCATGATGGAGCACCTGGCCATAAAGCAAAGGTGATAACTAAATGGCTCATGGAACAAAACATAGAGATTTTGGGTCCATGGCCTGGAAACTCCCCAGATCTTAATCCCATTGAGAACTTGTGGTCAATCATCAAGAGACGGGTGGACAAACAAAAACCAACAAATTCTGGCAAAATGCAAGCATTGATTATGCAAGAATGGACTGCTATCAGTCAGGATTTGGTCCAAAAGTTGATTGAGAGCATGCCAGGGAGAATTACAGAGGTCTTGAAGAAGAAGGGGCAACACTGCAAATATTGACTTGCTGCATTAACTCATTCTAACTGTCAATATAACCTATTGGTACTCATAATATGATTGCAATTATATTTCTGTATGTGATATAAACATCAGACTAACACTAATAAAAACCAGAGGCCAGCAGATCATGTGAAAATATAATTTTGGCGTCATTCTCAAAACTTTTGGCCATGACTGTATGTAGGGGGACAGTCTCAGAAGTGGTTACAGTTTCAAGGGGGCAGCATGGTGTGCAATATGACAGCATAGTGAGAAGAGGGGACACAGAATGGATATGCCCCTAGTGTGAAATGTGGGCACAATATGGAGAGAGATTAGCATGGCAGGGAAACAGTGTGGAGATAGCAAAAGTCTAATGGAAAATTAGAGAGGACAGCCAGGGTATAGGCAATGGTGTACAGTCCATAGAGGCAGACCACGCAGCCGCTATTGGGCCAGTGAGCCATCAGGGCCCGGGAGTCGGGAGATGAAATCCGCTCTGTAAAAGTTGTGCATCCTGGGCAGCAGAGGATGACTCACCAGCTGCAGTGCAGTGAAGGAGAGGAGGCTCCGCCCACCAGCTGAGCACAGAGCCAGCTTACAATATGGCCACTGCTCTCCCTGGCCCCTCCCCTGCTCTGCTCTCCCCCTCCTGCTCTGCAATTACACCAAGAGAGCTCTGCAGTCGGGCCCAAGGAGGAGGGGAGGCTACATTATAGAGAAGATGGAAGAACCTGCATCATGTGCAGCCATCTACAGAAAGTGTAAGTCCATGTGCAATGTGTGGTTATAAATATAGAATGTCTAATATGTTTGTATAGAAGTGTGTAATATGTCATGTCATATGTATTTGTGTACATATGTGTATGTGATGCCCATGTATTTATCTGTGGGTACATCCACATATTCACATATGCAGGGCCGGCGTCAGCACCCAGGCAGGTACCGAGACCCTGGACCATCAGAGGGGCTCACTTGCCGTCGGGAACCGGGCCGCTTCCACAGCATTTGTGTAGGATCCATCTAGACAAGATGGAATATGAAAAGAAAGAGATGACTCCAGAGAAGATGTAATCTATAAGGTACCTGGATGTAACTGGCTATTTTGTGATACTGACTGGGTCTCATCAGTACTGTGGATCCTGTATGGTCCACAGTCTGATGATGGCTTTTAACAACAACTCCCGGTATCTCCTATACTGGCAGTTTTAGGGTTGTAGATTCATGCAATAAAATTGTTTATGGGGATGACTTGACATTACAATTGATCATTGCACTAAGCTTAGTTCTTGTATTCAAGTACCTTTGGTTCTGGTCATGTATTCAGGTACTTATGGTGGTTCTTGTGACGTATTCATGTACTGATGGTGGTTCTGGTGATGTATCAATTTACTGATGGTGGTTCTGATGACAGTCATGTACTGATGGTGGGTCTGTTGATGTATTCATGTACTGATGGTGGTTCTAGTGATGCATTCATGTACTAATTGTGGTTCTGATGACGTATTCATGTACTGATGGTTCTGTCACATATTTGTTTACTAATGGTGGCTCTGATTACGTATTTATTTACTGATGATGTTTCTGGTGCCATATTCATGAATTACTAATGGCTTTGGTGCTCTAAATATGTACTGATGATGATTTTGGTTTCAGATTCATGCATTGATGATTGTTCTGGTGATGAATATATCATCAAAATCATTAGCAGTACATGAATACAGCACCAGAACAACCATCACTACATGAATATATCACCAGAACTGGAATACATCACTAGAACCAAAATCAGTTTTATGCAAGCTGTATTTGCCACATGACATTATCTATAATGAGGGTCTGTTAATTTTCCATTAGGGTATCTGCCAAATGCTGGACATCTTCATTGAAACCAAATAGCCCCCCCATTACAGTTACGCTATATTAGTTTCCATGAATATCCTTCGGTTTGACATAAAATATAGGACATCAGTGATGAATATTGCAATTTTTTCCCCTGTATTGTGTAAATGGTCCACAAACAATGATTGATTCTGTATCTAGCTTTGAAATTACACTCCCTGTTAAGTCACATCCCTAAAGTACACCACTTTTTTTTACTTTTGCTGACATTTTTTGTGACAAAGATAACAATTCTATTGAAAGTGGTCATCAGAACTTGTTACCTGACCCATTGCGTGTGTGTGCTTGCACTGCAAGGAGCAACTAAAGGGCTTGTGGCATCTTGCCGGCCATCGGCCCAAGCACTACGGTCGCCAGGAACCTGCCCAGGGGCCGATGGAAAGGACTTCGCAGGTCATAAACAGCCCATGGGCTGGATGTTCCCCAACTCTGTCCTAGAGGGTCATGGGTGCTCCAGGCTCATTGTTACATATAGTGATTGATATAGCCTGTCTGGTCCAAAGCTTCAATAAAGCTTCTGTACCTGAAATCGATGAAAATATTAATGTACAGATAGAAAGGTGTCAGAACCAACAGTACATTGATGCATGAGGGTGTTTAGAGTGTCCCTGTTGACCCCTGTCCACCGCCAAACACCTACAAAAGGCAGTTGAGCACTATAACTGTGGAGTTAAGCAGCAATAGAAGAAAGTGAATTAGTCTGAACCAAATTTTAGTTTACACCATGTTTATAGCTGGCTGTTTAATTGTTTCTTACCTGAAAAAGAGATGGCACCAGGATGTACTAGGGGAAGAAAGCAAGCTGACAGGAATAGTGTGATGTGCTGTGAAAAGTCCTGGTTGTGTCACTTATGCAGCTGTTACTTCATAGTGTAAGTTTTGCTAGGTGGCTGTGGCCTCTTTCAGTAGGATAATGCACAATGCCACTGTCACGGGGATACTGTGACAGAGAAGGGCCAGAAGATCGCGGCATCTGGTTACATGAACTCCTGCACTTATTAGAACTGCTTCACCATCCTATTAAACAGTGCAGGTTTTCCTTCCTTTGTCATGGCAAGGGTTAATCAGTTCAGTTGATCTCCTGGAGCTCTAAATCCTGAATTGTCTCAGCTGTTCTTTGTTGGCCACTCCCCTCTGGTATGTATGCTCGCCACTGGCACTTGGGAGTTGCCAGTGATAGTTCTACTTCCTGGTTTGGTGTTGAAGGAGAAAGTTCAGTGTTTGGAGTTGGCGGTTGGAGAGTTTTTCTGGAGATTGCTGCATTGAGTTGGTTTGAGTGTTCATCCTTATCCTCTCACATTTGGTTTCCCCTTCCTATAGCTCCCCTGTTTCCCACTTTGTTGTTTTGTCAGTGTATTTACATAATTGTAGTTTTCTTTTATCCATGTTTATTTACCCCTGTCTGTCTGGTTAGTGTTTTCCTATACACTTTGGTCCCTCACCTCCCTGGGTGGGGGAAGGATCAGATAAGGGTTAAGTTAGGAGCATAGCTTGATATGAGACCCCGGCGTCTCCACCATCCGGGGTAATCTGGGGGACAGGGATAGACTAGGGCGCTTCCCTAGTTTGAGGGATCGAGTAGGTGCCCACAGTCTTCTTGACACTACGTGACAGCCACACAGTAAGAATAGGTTAGAATGGTTTGAGGTACATAACAAAGAATTAGTGTTGAGTTTGCTTCTGAATTCCCATGATCTTAAAGGGAATCTGTCAGTAGGATCATCCCTCCTAAGCCGTGTTTATGGGCATGTAGGTCAAAGGAAGCTGAATAAAATGATACCTTGTTAAATGCAATCTGATGTCTTATTCCAGAGAAATCCATATTATTTTATATGTTAATTGTCTGTTTAGATCTATGCACTGGACATTGATCTCCCTGAGAATCAGCTTAGTAAATTGCATAGTGGCGGTTACTTGACCACCCACTCAATCTGGCAATTGAGGGGAAACCTGACAATGTACAAAATATCTGCCAATTTGCAGTCACGTAGAGTGGCTGCAGACATTAACTCAAGCCTGTGCATAATTGTAAGCATGCATAATTTTGTATGATTGGATTACTTGTACATGGAGATGTCCCACACTTTTCAATTTGGAATGAAGGACCAGAACAAGGAATTGCATTGCTGAGACATGTTCGACGTCGGACCCTCTTTCCATCACCACAAGTTTTTGCACAAGGTGTCCAGGTGCTCCAAGAAGACCATTTTCCTGTAAAATATAATGAACAATGAAACAAATGTTAATCAGATTGAACTGTGCATACAACTCATTTATAGAAATAACCAAACATGTTCGTTGAAAAACTTTCTCCAATTTCAAATTCGACATGAACGTTGCACATTCGGATTCGTGATTGGACACCCGAGCGTTTTTACTTAAAATCGGCAAACTTCGGTAAAAGTCCAGGAAATGATTGCGTTTCCACTACAGTATTTTCAGCACTTTGGCTAGGATAGCGGTGCTGTATGATGAGCAGGGGGGACGTGTTTGATGAGGGGAGGGTGTGGGGAGAGGTAAGAGGAGCGGCGTGCTTGTAATCTATTTTTTTTCCTAACTTAATGTGTGCAAATTGCGGCTAGCCAATCAGGATACAGGAACCATCCACAATCTCCACACACAAGGGTTTGTGCCATTGGCTGCTGAAATCACCTGTCCCTCTCTATATAAAGACAAGACATGTTGTTTTAGAGCCATAACAGTATAAGAGTTCAGAGAAGCTGCTCCTGAATCTGCTCCTGGATACTGAGCGATTTTAGATAGTTAGCTAGTTGGTTGCTTCTAAGTCAGATAGTTTAGATAGATAGGGTCCTGTGTGGTTGTGAAATTGACCTTCCAGCAGATTTTTTGTTTGCTATTACTGAGGTCCATACAAAGACATCCGGGCACATTTCGGCATAGAACTTTGTTGTGCACTGCTTCTATGCTCCATGTACAAGTAAACCTTTAAAAATCTAATTTTCCCTGTTACTAATGTGATACAGCACGCCACATCTTAGCCTGTCATTCTCTGGCGGTTAAATTGAGCTTTATGCTGAGCTTGTTCAGAGTAAAAAAATCTATTTTTTCTGTTACTAACGTGATACAGCACGCCACATCTCAGCTTGTCATTTTCTGGCGGTGAAATTCAGCTGTGTGCTGAGCTCATTCACAGTAAAAAAAAATCTAATGTCGTTTGTTAGTAACGTGATACAGCAGGCCATATTTCAGTTTGAAATTT
Source organism: Phyllobates terribilis (assembly GCF_046119375.1). NCBI lineage: Eukaryota > Metazoa > Chordata > Amphibia > Anura > Dendrobatidae > Phyllobates > Phyllobates terribilis. Next base: position 40,412,925 of record NW_027362761.1, on the reverse strand, counting down.
CTTGAAGCATATATTCTATTTAATACAGGCCTCATCCACAGTAAAAAAAATAATTTCTTCTGTTGCTAACGTGATACAGCAGGGAAGATCTTAGTTTGAAATTGTTTGGCGCATGTATTTTATTTAATACAGGTCTCATCCACAGTAAAAAAAAAAATATTCTATTACTAACGTAATACAGCAGGGGAGATCTCAGTTTGAAATATTTTGGAGCATATATTCTATTTAATACAGGCCTCATTCACACTAAAAATATTCTTCTTTTACTAACGTGGTACAGCAGGCCAGATCTCAGTTTGAAATTGTTTGGAGCATATTATATTCTATTCAATACAGGCCTCATCCACAGTAAAAAAATAATAATTTCTTCTGTTACTAGTGTGTGTAATGCACACGCCCGGGCTGAGCGGCGTGTGCGTGTGATTCCACTGGACCGTGCCGGAGAGTGAATGCCTGGAGGGGCGTAACTAGGTATTCACCCGATCCGACCAGGGTCGCAGGACGGCATACGACGCCAGTGCACCAAGGAGGAACCGAGCAGAGGGACCAGGTGCTACTCCAGGACAGACCCCGGACACGGCTGTTGACCCACACAGGGAAATACAGGAACAGACTGGTTAGGCTGGCACACAGACTGGTGGGAATAGGCAGGCACGACTGGTATGCAGGCAGGTGGGTATGCAGGCAGGGGGGTACAGGCAAGCACGGCTAGAGTGCAGACAGGAAGGCACTAGCAGGTAGGAACACAGGCGGGATAGGACCCAGTACACACTGGGACTCAGGAACAGAACCACAGATGTGGCGGACAAACACAGCAGAGTGAGGCCGCCCAGAGAGGTGAGCGAGAGCAGGGCAGGACGAGACCGCCTGGAGCGGTGAGCAAGAGCAGAGCAGGACGAGGCCGCCTGGAGCGGTGAGCAAGGGCAGAGCAGGACGAGACCGCCTGGAGCAGTGAGCAAGAGCAGAGCAGGACGAGACCGCCTGGAGCGGTGAGCAAGACGAGACCGCCTGGAGCGGTGAGCAAGAGCAGAGCAGGACGAGACCGCCTGGAGTGGTGAGCAAGAGCAGAGCAGGACGAGACCGCCTGGAGCGGTGAGCAAGAGCAGAGCAGGACGAGACCGCCTGGAGCGGTGAGCAAGAGCAGAGCAGGACGAGACCGCCTGGAGCGGTGAGCAAGAGCAGAAAAGGACGAGACCGCCTGGAGCGGTGAGCAAGAGCAGAGCAGGACGAGACCGCCTGGAGCGGTGAGCAAGAGCAGAGCAGGACGAGACCGCCTGGAGCGGTGAGCAAGAGCAGAGCAGGACGAGACCGCCTGGAGCGGTGAGCAAGAGCAGAGCAGGACGAGACCGCCTGGAGCGGTGAGCAAGAGCAGAGCAGGACGAGACCGCCTGGAGCGGTGAGCAAGAGCAGAGAAGGACGAGACCGCCAGGAGCGGTGAGCAAGAGCAGAGCAGGACGAGACCGCCTGGAGTGGTGAGCAAGAGCAGAGCAGGACGAGACCGCCAGGAGCGGTGAGCAAGAGCAGAGCAGGACGAGACCGCCTGGAGCGGTGAGCAAGAGCAGAGCAGGACGAGACCGCCTGGAGCGGTGAGCAAGAGCAGAGCAGGACGAGACACGGCTCTGTTCACACGGAACAGACAGGAAGGGAAAGGCAGAGCTAGATACCCACAGGGTACTTGCAGTGAAGTAGCGAGTGGACCACAAACTCACAAACGGGAGTACAGAGACAACAAGCAGGAGTTAGGTACGAGTTCAGACTCTGCAGAAAAAGGAAAGGAACGGACATAGAGGCAAAACAGGTAAAGGATAGGAGAGAGTTCAGACTGGAACTGAGTGTACGGAAGAGACCGACACTGCAGCGGGATACAGGAGCGGGTCTGGGAATACGGCCCCCAGAGAGGCGGGACGAACAGGCAAGGAGCGTGTTCAGACAGGACAGACAAGATACAGGAGCGGGTCTAGGTAATCGGCCCCTAGAAGGCGGGAGGAACAGGCTAGGAGCGTGTTCAGACAGGACAGACAAGATACAGGAGCGGGTCTAGGTAATCGGCCCCTAGAAGGCGGGAGGAACAGGCTAGGAGCGTGTTCAGACAGGACAGACAAGATACAGGAGCGGGTCTAGGTAATCGGCCCCTAGAAGGCGGGAGGAACAGGCTAGGAGCGTGTTCAGACAGGCCTGGAAATACAGCCTCCAGGATAGGCAGACAAGAGAAACACAGAACGGGACCTGGCACCTTCAGAGTGCAAGCACACACTGAATGAAACACAATGCTCAGGCAGGGATTGATTGGAGCAGCTGGGTTATATACCAGGTGACAGACAGCAATAGGCTGAGGACGCACAAGGGGTGTGACCCACAGCAGGTACAAAAAGCAGGAAGTGATCGGGCGCCGCCCTTAAGCAGCAGAAACAGACACAAACAGACAGCATGGAGGGAAGCCAGAGAGACATTCTGGACTGGAGATCAAGTGCGCGCTCTTGCACAGTGGGAGATGGACCACCATGCAAGGGCGCCGCCAGGTATGTTACAGTGTGATACAGCAGGGGAGATCTCAGTTTGAAATTGTTTGGAGCATATATTCTATTTAATACAGGCCTCATCCACAGAAAAAAAATTAAAAAATTCTTCTGTTACTAACGTGATACAGCAGGGGAGATCTCAGTTTGAAATTGTTTGGACCATATATTCTATTTAATACAGGCCTCATCCACAGTAGAAAAAAATAATTTCTTCTGCTACTAACGTGATACAGCAGGGCAGATTTCAGTTTGAAATTGTTTGGAGCATATATTCTATTTAATACAGGCCTCATCCACAGGAAAAAAAAAAAATCTTCTGTTACTAACGTGATACAGCAGGGGAGATCTCAGTTTGAAATTGTTTGGACCATATATTCTATTTAATACAAGTCTCATCCACAGTAAAAAAAAATAATTTCTTCTGTTACTAATGTGATACAGTAGGCCAGATCTCAGTTTGAAATTGTTTGGACCATATATTCTATTTAATACAGGCCTCATCCACAGTAGAAAAAAATAATTTCTTCTGTTACTAACGTGATACAGCAGGGGAGATTTCAGTTTGAAATTGTTTGGAGCATATATTCTATTTAACCTCTGATGGCAGGAGCATTTTCCATTTTTGCAGTTTCGTTTTTTGCTCCCCTTCTTCCCAGAGCCATAACTTTTTTATTTTTCATTCAATATGGCCGTGTGAGGGCTTATTTTTTGCGGGACAAGTTGTACTTTTGAATTCACTGGTTTTACCATATCGTTTACTGTAAAACGGGAAAAAAATTCCAAGTGTGGTGAAATTGAAAAAAGTGTAATTCCACAGTTGTTTTTTTTTTGTTTTTTTACCACGTTCACTGAATGCTAAAACTGACCTGCTAGTATTATTCTCCAGGTGATTATGAGTTCGTAGATACCAAATATGTATAGGTTCTTTTTTATTTAAGTGGTGAAAAAAAAATCCAAAGTTTGCTAAAAAAAAAATGGCCCCATTTTCCGAGACCTTTAGTGTCTCCATTTTTTGTGAACTGGGGCCGGGTAAGGGCTTATTTTTTGCACGCCAAGCTGACGTTTTTATTGATACCATTTTGGGGTACGATGTTTTGATCTCCCGTTATTGCATTTTATTGCAATGTTGTAATTCTGGCGTTTAGAATTAACGCCGTTTACCGATTGGATTAATTCTTTTTTTTGCATTAATAGATTGGGCGATTCTGAATGCGGCAATACCAAATATATGTGGGTTTTTTTTTTACTGTTTTATTTTAAATGGGGCGAAAGGGAGGTGATTTAAACTTTTATATTTTTAAAAACATTTTTTACACTTTTTGCATGCTTCAATAGTCTCCATGGGAGACTAGAAGCTGCAGTTACCTGATCCCCTCTGCTACACACAGGCAATGATCAGATCGCCTATGTGTAGCAGACATGCTCCCTTTCTATGAGCGCCGACCACTGGGCGGCGCTCATAGCAATCTGACAATGTCAGCCGCAGGGGTCTCCTGAAGACCTTGGTTATCATGGCAACCCATCGGTGACCCGCGATCATGTGACGGGGTCGCCGATGGGCGGGGCCAATGGCGCGCTTCCCAGAAGCACGAGTTAAATGCCGCTGTCAGAGATTGACAGTGGCATTTAACTAGTTAACAGCCACGGGTGGATCGCAATATATTCTATTTAATACAGGCCTCACGCACGGTAAAAAAATAATAATTTCTTCTATTAATAATGTGATACAGTAGGCCAAATCTCAGTTTAAAATTGTTTGGGGCATATATTATATTTAATAGAGGCCTCATCCACAGTAAAAAAAAAAATTCTTCTGTTACTAACATGATTCAGCAGGGGAGATCTCAGTTTGAAATTGTTTGGAGCATATATTCTATTTAATACAGGCCTCATCCACAGTAAAAAAAATAATTTCTTATTTCTTCTGTTACTAACATGATACAGCAGGGGAGATCTCAGTTTGAAATTGTTATACATGGGGTAGGTGGTAATGTTAGTGAAACCACTAGTGAACCAACACTGTCATGTCCTTTCCAAAGACAACTGACAACTTCTGTTACTGGATGGGCTACTCCACTCGCTTTCTTTGGCAGCCACACAGCGGTACGCCAGGAGGGCCAGAAAGAGCATGTGCTCCAGTGCATGGCAAGCGCTGCATCAAGTGGCCACTCCTCCTCTTCCTCCACTTCAACATCACACACAGTACAGTCCTCAGAGTTGGAACCCCAATTACCCTTGTTTCCCCCGCGTCGCAACTCTCCAACTGCCCAACTGACTGTAGGGAACCACAGATGGGTGAGTCTGCAGAGCTGTTGATACATTCTATGCCATGGGCATCAGAGGTCTGCTCCAAAGATTCACAGACTGAAGAGGAGGAAAGTGTGGCACCCTGCTACAACAGGTACCACAGGACCCAAAAGAGTGCATGGATGGACTTCTCCACAAGAGGCCCTCATTACAAACAAACACCTCCACCCTTCCACCTCATAGCACCAGAGGGAGCCTGTTAGGGATATATACATGGAGGGTGGAGCCAGGCAGTTCAGTCAGAAGTTCAGTTAGTCTGAGAGAGAGCGTGCTGACGCTGAGAGCAGCGAAGACGCAGCACGTCTGCTGCTGTATTGAGGGCCCCGAGTGTGGCCGGAGGCAAAGAGAAGAGGAGAGAGGAGTTGAGGGGGCAGAGGAGCATCATAGGCTCACCCCAAGACACAAACCAGACACCGGATCCGCGCCTACAGGGTCCTCTATACCCAGTAGGGACTACCGGCATACCAGGAAGACTACAAGTTCCTGGTCGACCTGAAGCTAAACCCTTGACAGGACTAGGAACCACGAAGGCCCCGGCATCCAGGGATAGTGGTTGCCAGAGAAAGGTCCTACTACCAAGCGCCAGGTGAATGAACAGCACGACACAGAAGCTAGGCCCAGTTGCAGGCTGGCCAGGAGCTTAGAGAGAGGGAGACACGGACCAGGAGGCCTTATACCCGCTCACTGGGGAGAAGTCCTGAAGTGCACCCTTCCTACCGAGTACCCTGGACCGTACCAGTAAGTAACAGTAAGGAGGCACTAATGTGTTACAAGGAAAAAACGAGAACCTGTAAAAAACAAATAAAATTAGCGAAGGAGGAAACAGAGAAACGTATTGCTAGGGAAAGTAGATCAAATCCCAAACTGTTCTTTACGTATATAAATAGTAAAAGGATTAAATCGGATAATATTGGACCAATAAAAAGTGAGGAAGGCAAAATCATAGAGAAAGATGAGGATAAAGCTAATCTATTAAATAATTTTTTTTCGACAACTTTCACAAAGGAAATAGAACTAACAGGAGAAATGAGAAGTGACAAGCTTAATCCTCCACTAAGTATGACTAATCTAACCCAAGTTGAGGTACAGAAACGCCTCAGTAACATTAAAATAAACAAATCACCAGGACCTGATGGCATACACCCACGGGTACTAAGGGAACTAAGTAATGTGATAGACAGACCGTTATATCTTATATTTAAGGACTCTGTTGAGACTGGGTCTGTACCACTTGATTGGCGACAGGCGAATGTAGTGCCAATATTCAAAAAGGGAGCGAAAAGTGACGCCGGAAACTATCGGCCGGTGAGTCTGACGTCCGTTGTGGGCAAAATTTTTGAAAGCTTCATTAAAGAGGCAATTACGGAGCATCTTGATGCTAATAATCTTTTAATCCCGAACCAACATGGATTCATGAGGAATCGCTCCTGCCAAACAAACCTGATTGACTTCTACGAGGAGGTTAGCTCTCGATTAGATCAGGGGGAACCAGTGGATGTCGTGTATTTCGACTTCTCAAAAGCGTTCGATAGCATGCCACATAATAGGTTGGTATACAAAATGAGAATGATGGGGCTGGGGGAAAATGTCTGCAAGTGGGTAGCTAACTGGCTAAAGGATAGAAGGCAGAGGGTGGTTATAAATGGAATATTCTCAGATTGGGTAAGCGTCACTAGTGGGGTACCACAGGGGTCTGTACTAGGCCCAATGTTATTTAATATCTTTATTAACGACATAGTCAACGGGATAAATAGTAAAATATCAATATTTGCAGATGACACAAAGTTATGTAAAACAATTAATACAAAAGAGGACAGTGCAGACCTACAGAGGGATTTGGATAAGCTGGGTAGGTGGAGCATTAAATGGCAAATGAGGTTTAATGAGGAGAAATGTAAGGTCATACATATGGGAAGGAAAAATGGAAGTCACCAGTACTCACTGAATGGGAAATCATTGGGGAATTCAGAGATGGAGAAGGACTTGGGCATCTTGATTGATAGCAAACTAAATTGGAGTGCCCAAAGTCAGGCCGCTGCTGTAAGTGCAAACAGGGTAATGGGATGTATCAGAAGAGGTATAGCTGCAAAGGATGAGAACATTGTTCTTCCACTGTACAAAGCACTGGTCAGACCACACTTGGAATACTGTGCTCAGTTATGGGCCCCAATATATAGAAAGGATATAAATGAGCTTGAAAAGGTACAAAGGAGGGCAACAAAATTAATAAAGGGAATGGAGGGACTGCAATACCCAGAGAGGTTGGCAAAACTAGGACTATTCAGCCTGGAAAAGAGAAGGTTGAGGGGGGGCATAATAAATGTGTACAAATATGTTAGGGGACAGTATAGAGATCTTGCCCGGGATTTGTTCAAAAGAAGGGATATTACGGTAACAAGAGGGCATTCACTAAGACTGGAAGAGAAAAGGTTTCAGCACCAGCATAGGAAGGGGTTCTTTACGGTAAGAGCAGTGAGAATATGGAATTCACTGAGTGAGGAGACGGTAATGTCAGATTCACTACACCAGTTCAAGCGGGGACTGGATGCATTTCTAGATACCAGGCAGATTTCAGCATATACTTAAAAATAAAATAAAATAGTAGGTTGATACAGGGATTTATTCTGACTGCTGGTTTCAGAGTCGGGAGGGAATTTTTCCTCAGGTGAAGATTGGCTAAATCATTTGGGGTTTTTGCCCTCCTCTGGATCAACTTTAGCAATTACAGAACTAACAGGTCGAACCTGATGGACGCAAGTCTTTATTCGGCTTTACAAACTATGTTACTATGTACCTGACATCCGCACCAGTAAAGGTACTGAAGTGAATCTCCGGTCTCTGTCAGTTAATCCTGCTGCGCCATCTCTCCTGCACTACAAGCCCCAGCATCACCACCATCTGCATCTACACTGCCCCGGGGGCCCGCTCCGCCTGTGGAGAGCAGAAACATCCCAGCTGCCATCCCATCACCCCTAGAGGTCAGTAGCGCCGGTAACCATTACCGGAAACCATAGGTGGCGTCACGAGACAAACTGTACACTAAAACCCCTTTTAAAAGAGAGACCCAGAGTACGGGCCCGGGAGCCGACAGCCGTGACCTCGTAAACAAGGTAAAAGGCCCGGGTACCGAGTCCCCTATATATCCCCCTGGGTGACACAGCTCTCTTTCCTGGCGTCACGAACAGGATTTCGTGCCCGTTGCCACCAGGTACTGTGTGCCGTATTGAACTGTGTTTTAACTATGGTGAATATCGCCGCCATTACCGCGTTGCCGCGCGGGAAGAAGAGGGGGGTAACCGCGGAAACCAGAGAGGCGTGACTGTTGGTAGCGCGCGAAGCCCAGGCCCCGCCTCGCGCCTCGATGCCAAACCAGGAAGCGTCAGGTCCCGAAAAAGTAAAGGAGGTAGGCTACGGTTCACTAGGGGGGCGCAACCATGGCCGACGACCAGCAAAACGCCGGAGCAACGGTTAACGCTCTTGATGCTCAACTCGCGCCCGGCGCTGCACAAGCCGGTGCAGCCGCCCCACCAGCAGGGGTCGCGATTCCAGTCATGCCCATGGCCCTGCCGTAGATCCCCGGAACAAAATGGCTTCCCCTGTATGATGGCAAACCAGACACCCTGTCTGGATTCAAGAGAAAGATATGGGGTGTATTGGACATGTATTCAATGACTGGTAAACAGAGAGCCGCTGTTGTGCTGGGACAATTGACTAGTGCCGCAGAGCGGGAAGTTGAAATCTGGCCAGCCACAGACCAGGAATCAGTATCCATTATCTTTAAGAGACTGCAAACTGTCTTTGAAAACCGCACTGAGACAGATCTCCGGATGAGGTTCTACCACTGTACCCAGAAACCTGAGGACAGTATCTGGGACTATGCCTGGTGCTTACAGGAAGCCCTGCGGGCCCTGAAACAGGTGAGTCCAGCCAGCAAACATGGTGAGGACAAAATGCTGACAGAACAGTTCATCCTGGGGTTGAGGTCTCAGGAGGAGAGCAGAACCGTACGGTGGTGGGCCTTAGATCATCCAAATGCCACCTTTGACGCCCTGAAGGACATGGCTATTAAGGGTCTGCAGCCCCTGGAACCATCAGATACTGCTATCCAGTGTTACGAGGGTGGGGCCACCCCAGTGCCCGCAGCACCCACTGCTCCTTCATTAATGGCTGAAACAAAAATGCAAACAGTGCCCCCTAGCGAGCTGGACAGCCTGCGCTCTGAAGAGCGTCAGCTAAGTAAAACCCTGGCCACTGTCCTGAGCACCCTGCAGCTACAGACGGAGCCCGAGCCGGAAGGAAGGATCCTACTCGCCGACAGTCCTGAAGATGTCCCCTGGATGAGGAAAAGAAGGAGGACAACGCCACCCCGTATGAGGACAACGCCACCCCGTGGGAGGACCAAAGACCAACGTCGCCCTCCAGGAGACTTCATCTGCTACCGTTGCCACAAGGCAGGCCACACCGCGCGGAACTGTCCTTTAAAGGGCAAACCCTGGGGCCAAGGGCCGACACCCAGGAGTAGATCAATCAGGCCCATCAAGCTGGTACCACCGGTTTGTAGGAGGAAGGCCTTTCCTGTCCATCGTGCTGGACGGTATAGCAACACCTGCACTACTGGACACCGGGTCACAGGTAACCATCATACCTGACATCCTCTACAAAAGGTACTGGTCCCTAGATGAACTCCATCCGTCAGCCCCAAATCTCTCTGTGTATGCATCCAATGGCCTTCCTCTTAACCTAGTAGGGGTTAAGGACGTGACAGTGAAGGTGGGGAGAGCGGAACTAAAGGACCAAGGGCTGATTGTAGTGGAGTCTAACCCTGGTGATACAGACTTGTATATGATACTTGGTACAAATGTAGTTGGTAACTGTTTGGAAGAAGTGTTGTTCTTACTCCAACAGACACTGCAAAACCGGGGCAGAAGAAGGTGCTCCAGAAGGAAATTCACGCCCTCCTGTACCAGCAACAGGTAGAACTAACAGGTGGTGAGATTGGTAATGTACGGGTGACCGACCGGATACTCATTGTGATTTCCCCAATGAGTAAAATGCTGATTTGGTGTAGGGCAGCAATAGGTCTCAAGGGACAGAACTACCAGGCGGTAGTGGAGCCCATCAGTTCAGAACACAGACCTACACTCCTAACTGCTAGAGGGGTAGTTGATGTACGCAATGGAAGGGTACCTGTACGTCTCCTAAATTGTGGGGAGGAGGAAGTTAAATTTCCACGATACGCCGCTGTTGCCCGACTGTATACTGTGAATGATGATGCCATACACACAGTGGAATCCTTGACCCCACTGGATACGGTGGAGGACAATGACTCCGAAGTTCAGCTGGAGGATTGGTGTCAACAGCTCCATGTTGGGACTGACGCCACTCCTGCCTATCAGAAACACGGTGTTTACAGAGTGGTTCAGGAATACGAGCAGGTGTTTAATAAACACCCACTTGATTTTGGAAGGGTTAAAGGGGTACAACACCACATACCCACTGGTAACCATCCACCCATTAAGGAGCGTTACAGACCTATACCACCAGCACATTACCAAAAAGCCAAAGAAATGTTGCAGGATATGAAAAAGGCAGGGGTAGTATGAGATAGCTGTAGCCCCTGGGCGGCTCCCCTGGTCCTGGTCAGGAAAAAGGACGGTAGCATGAGGATGTGTGTAGATTATAGACAAATTAATCGAATAACACATAAAGATGCATACCCTTTGCCCCATATAGAGAAATCCCTGGCTGCACTAAAATCTGCCAATTACTTCTCTACACTGGATATCACTAGCGTGTACTGGTAAGTCTCTGTTGCTGAGGAAGACCGGGAGAAGACAGCCTTCACCACCCCGATGGGATTATGCGAGTTCAACAGTATGCCGTTTGGGCTCTGCAACGCCCCCGGAACGTTCCAGAGGCTGATGGAGTGTTGCTTAGGACACCGGAACTTTGAGACAGTGCTACTGTACCTGGATGACGTTATCGTGTACTCGAGGACATATGAAGACCATCTAAAGCACCTGGCGGAGGTATTTGAGGCATTGTCCCGGTACGGGATGAAACTAAAATCTTCCAAGTGCCACCTGCTCAAGTAGAAGGTTCAGTACCTGGGACACGTAGTCAGCTCAGAGGGAGTAGCACCAGACCCGGAGAAGGTCAATGCCATCCAGAAGTGGCCTGAACCAAGAAGCATCAAAGAAGTACGGCAATTCTTGGGACTGGTCGGGTACTACAGGAGGTTCATAAAGGACTATACCAAAAAGGTAGCACCTCTACAAGATCTCCTGGTAGGACAATCAAAAAGAGGAAAAAGTCCCCCATTCCAGTGGGGTAAGGAATAGGCTGAATCCTTCGCAGTAATGAAGGAAGTCCTAACTGGTGAAGAAATCCTGGCTTACCCTGGCTACAGCCAGCCTTTCCTATTGTACACCGATGCCAGCAACGAGGGACTGGGAGCTGTGTTGTCCCAGAAGCAAAAAGGCAGAGAAAAGCTAATTGCGTATGCCAGCAGGAAGCTTCACCCTACTGAGAGGAACCCGGAGAATTACAGTTCCTTCAAGCTGGAGTTCCTGGCCTTGGTCTGGGCTATCACTGAAAGGTTCAAGCATTACCTAGCCTCAACTAAATTCACAGCCTTTACCGACAATAATCCCTTAACAGCGTTGCGTGGCCAGACTGTCGAATTATCAGTTCACAATCAAGTACCGGGCAGGTCACAAGAATACCAATGCTGATGCCTTGTCAAGGATGCCCCACCAGTCGGACACCGAGGATGAAGTGGATGATCTCGAAGAAATTGAACTGCCTGATTTCCACAGAAATGGAATGGTCCATGAACCACACGCCTCTAGAAGATGTCATGGTAGGACGCCAAACCCTCTAACTCATCACAGCTGGAATGAGACCCAGGACAGTGACCCGGTTGTCAGCCTCATCAAAAGACTGATAACCCAAGAAGGTTCTCACCTGGAGAAGAATGCTCCCCCACAAGCCAAACACCTGTGGAATGAGAGAAGCCGGCTGTTCATCTACAGAGAGAAGCTGTGCAGAAGGTATGTCAACCCCAAGACCCATGAAATGGTGTGGCAGATTGTTGTACCTAGGACAGATATCCAGATGGTGTTAGAGGCCTACCACGATCAAGCATGTCACTTTGGCTGGAAGAAGCTGGAAACCCTGCTGAAGGACTGATTCTATTGGGTTGGAATGCGGAGTTCCATAGAAAGGTGGTGCCGGAATTGTGGGCCCTGTAGCCTCAGAAGGAAAGACTACGGCAGCCATAAAGCACCCTTGCAGTCCATCAAGACAACCCAACCCCTGGAGATTGTCGCTCTGGATCACGTCAAACTGTCGCAAAGCAGATCCGTCTATTCCTATGCCCTGACCATGGTGGATCACTATTCCTGGTTCCTTGTGGTAGCCCCTGTCAAGGATCTGACAGCAGAAACTGCAGCAAGAACGTTTCAAGCCTACTTCTGCAGACCCCATGGATATCCGGAAAAGGTGATCACAGACCAAGGCCCAGCCTTCGAAGCTGAGCTATTCAAGTAACTCCGCCACCTGTATGGATGCAAGAAGATCCGAACTACGCCATATCATCCGCAAACCAACGGTATGTGCGAGAAAATGAACAAAATTGTTATAGACCTGCTAAAAACCCTACCTTTGGAAGAGAGGAACCAGTGGCCAGAAAAGCTGCCTGACCTAGTGGACCTGTATAACCTCATACCCGTGTGTTCTACAAATTGTACCCCAGCGTACCTCATGAGAGCAAGACCTGGAAAATTGCCCATGGACCTGGAGCTCGGAGTGGTAGAACCTGCTGCAGATACGTCCACTGAAGATTGGGACACAAGTCGGCAAGAGCAGTACAGGAAGGTACAGGCCTGTGTCGAAGACAGTCTAAACAAGGTGAGGGAAAGACAGGAAGAGCAGTATAACAAACAAGCACCAGCAGAACCCTTGGCACCTGGAGAGATAGTGCTAAAGCGGAAAAGAAGAGGTCACAAGCTCGATGACCAGTGGGAAAGAGAGCCTTACACCGTGCTAAACTCCAGATTTGACAACAGTAAAACCTGCCTGATCAGTAAGGATGGAGGTAAGACGACCACAACAGTCTCAAGAGACCACTTGAAAGTGTGTCCAGGTCTACTGAAGACACCGGAAGAAGAAGCACCTCTTGTAATACCGGAGAAACCCGAGGAGGATGTACTTCATACAGTTCTAGGAGATTTCCCTGCGGACTGGCCCAACTTGATGAAGCAGTTATTATACCAGTAATACATTTCTATCAACCACAAGCGGAACCTGTGAGCGCCCTAGAAGAACCTGCTCAGGATCAGGAAGAGTACCCAGTAAGAGGAGGATCACCCGTTGAAGCAGAGCCTGAAGGCCCAGTAATCAGTGTACTTGCCAGTCCCATAGAGAGATTGAGGCAGTTTTATAATCTACAAGCACGTACACCTGATAGGTTAACAGAGAGTGCATGCACAGACACCAGTAACACCCCAGTGCTACGAAGGTCCACACGCAGCACACTAGGCCAAATCCCTGCCAGGTTTAGGGATTAAAATACAAAATGCCTATAGTATAAATAGTTACCCAGTTGGGTATTGCCTATTGTTTATTGTGTAAACTGCAATAATATGTGTTCATGTAGTTACCCGTAAGGGTATAAAGACTTGTAGACTGAGGACTGTGAGCAGCCAAAAACTGTCCTTGTAAATAGTTGCACTCATCAAAAGTGCCCCCTTATTTGACCACTGAACAAAAACCCGTTTGGCGTGGCCGAAGACGTGGTCCAACACCTGGATCACTTATGCCCTGTAGCCACGCCCAGGGCCTACGTTGAGGGTTTTCAGGCGGGTCCCTCATGTTTCTCCTGTTGTTACACCTTCCTCAGTGGAATGGACACCTGGTGACGGGACTTATTGTAACATTATTATTGTTGTTGTAATTATTATTGTTATTGTTGTTACCTGTTTTAAAATGCTTCAGTCCAGGAGTACTGAATTGTACTAGGGGGGAATGTGGCACCCTGCTACAACAGGTACCACAGGACCCAAAAGGGTGCATGGATGTACTTCTCCACAAGAGGCCCTCATTACAAACAAACACATCCACCCTTCCACCTCATACCACCAGAGGGAGCCTGTTAGGGATATATACATGAAGGGTGGAGCCAGGCAGTTCAGTCAGAAGTTCAGTTAGTCTGAGAGAGAGCGTGCTGACGCTGAGAGCAGCGAAGAAGCAGCACGTCTGCTGCTGTATTGAGGGCCCCGAGTGTTGCCGGAGGCAAAGAGAAGAGGAGAGAGGAGTTGAGGGGGCAGAGGAGCATCATAGGCTCACCCCAAGACACAAACTGGACACCGGGTCCGCGCCTACAGGGTCCTCTATACCCAGTAGGGACTACCGGCATACCAGGAGGACTACAAGTCCTTGGTCGACCTGAAGCTAAACCCTTGACAGGACTAGGAACCACGAAGGCCCCGACGTCCAGGGATAGTGGTTGCCAGAGAAAGGTCCTGCTACCAAGCGACAGGTGAAGGAACAGCACGACACAGAGCTAGGCCCAGTTGCAGGCTGGCCAGGAGCTTAGAGAGAGGAAGACATGGACCAGGAGGCCTTATACCTGCTCACTGGGGAGAAGTCCTGAAGTGCACCCTTCCTACCGAGTACCCTGGACCGTACCTGACATCCGCACCAGTAAAGGTACTGAAGTGAATCCCCAGTCTCTGTCAGTTACTACTGCTGCGCCATCTCTCCTGCACTACAAGCCCCAGCATCACCACCATCTGCACCTACACTGCCCCGGGGGCCAGCTCCGCCTGTGGGGAGCAGAAACATCCCAGCTGCCATCCCATCACCCCGGAGGTCTGCAGCAGCGCCGGTAACCATTACCGGAAACCACAGGTGGCGTCACGAGACAAACTGTACACTAAAACCCCTTTTAAAAGAGAGACCCAGAGTACGGGCCCGGGAGCCGACTGCCGTGACCTCCTAAACAAGGTAAAAGGCCCGGGTACCGAGTCCCCTATATATCCCCCTGGGTGACACAAAAGCATCTGCACCGATGCAAAAAAAATTTTTAGGTTGGATCCGGGGCAGGACGAAGTAGGGTCCAAGCAGCATCCTGACCATCGTCACCAGACGTTAACCCCTGGAGGGGGAGGTGATCCTGATGAGACTCAGATACCTGAGGGTCAAAAGGACTGTACTGTGCTGTCAGGGCAGGAATAAGAGGAGGGTGACTCTCAGGGCGTGGAATGAGAGAACAGAGAGGATGATGGTGAGGTCGTGGATCCCACTTGGTGTGAACCCAGTGGCATGCAGCTGAGTAGCTCATCTGAGGAGGTGCAGGAGGAGGAAAATGAGGAAGTTACGTTGCTCCCTATGGCACAGACACGGAGTGATGCAACCACAACGAGTGTTACCGGTCTGGGTGGTGGAACCTCTGTGCTGCGGTGCAAGGAGGGACCAGAGAGGCGTGACTAAGTACCTACTCGGTCTGACCAAGGTCGCACGGCAGCTCAATTGACTCTGTGAACCGGGGAGGGACCGAGCAGGGGGACCTGGTGCCACTCTGGGACGGACCTTGTATGAGAGCAGGTGACACCCACGGGTCAGATGGCAGGAACTGACCGGTACAGGGGATGAGCACGGCAGGAAGGCTGATGGGTGGTCCGGGTAGATAAGCAAGCTGATTCGGCTGATAGCCAGACGGGTGCTCTGGGTAGGCAAGCTGGGGGGAACAGCTGGTAACAGTCAGGTGCTTCAAGGTAAGCAGGTGGGCTGAGCCCATAGACGGACTAGCGGACTGGACTGTAGACAGACTGTTGGGCTGGATTGTAGTCAGACTGGCAGGCTGGACTGATAGACAGACTGGCGGACAGGACTGACTTGCAGAGGGACCTGAGGGCTGAAGCAACAGTAAGTACATAGAGCAACAACCATTGCACAGGCACCTCCATTTTGGAGGAGGTGACATATATGGGAAGTCCTCCGGCCATTGGCCGGGGACTCTTTAGGACGGCGCGCGTGGCCCCTTTAAGAGGGAGGGAGCGCGCACCCTAAGCACCGTGCCCGGGAAGCTGCGTGCACCAGCAGCAGCAGCAGGGAGGCCAGAAGACGCCAGACCAGGACCGCGGCGGAAAGGGGGGCGGCGTTTCTGCCTGGCAGGGGGCAAAGATGCCGATGCTACAACGAGCACTGCATCCTTAGCCACAACAGTGGCTGTGGCCA
This sequence comes from Phyllobates terribilis, assembly GCF_046119375.1. Lineage (NCBI taxonomy): Eukaryota > Metazoa > Chordata > Amphibia > Anura > Dendrobatidae > Phyllobates > Phyllobates terribilis. The sequence continues at coordinate 40,396,858 of NW_027362761.1, read as the reverse complement.
GCAGCGGTCGTGGGTCTGCAGCTAGCAGGGAGAGCAAGGGTTGCCTAGCCTGGGCCTTTTTTGACACCGTAAAGGATGAGCCAACTCACGTTATCTGCCAACTTCACAAAGAAAGACTCAGTAGAGGGGAAAAGTGCAATAATTTGACTACTACATGCATGAACTGTCACATGCGCACACAACATGCATTACTCTGGCAGTCTCACTGTGATAAAATGCGGACCAGCAAGCCTCACCAACCATCGGCCGCCCCATCAACCATATCTGCTGCTTCTTCCTCCTCCTCTATCCCTGTGCCAAGTGTTGTCACACAGGTATCTGACCACAGAACCTCCACTTGTTTACCCACTCCAGTCAGGCTGAGTGAGAGTACGTCAGCTGTAATGGAAGTAGACATGCCTGCTGTTTTTGCTTCAATGAGCACACCACATCTTTCTCAATCCACCATAACATCTCCACCTGCACTTCACTCACGGTCCAGCAGTTTGTCGTGTTCACCCTACTCCAACCTCTCTTAACACAGCAGCCAGCCCTTGGACCCGCAGTTGTGGTCACGTAAAAGATTGTTTCCTCCTACACATAACAAAACTATGAGGTTGAACTCCACCATCTCCAATCTGTTGGCCACGGAAATGCTGACTTTCCGCCTGGTAGATACAGACAGTTTCTGAAAGCTGATGGCTGTTGCAGTCCCTCAGTACCAGTTGCCCAGTCGCTATTACTTCTCTAAGAAAGCTGTGCCTTTGCTACACCAGCATGTCGCAGACAACATCACCCGTTCCTTGACTAAATCTATGTCTGCCAGGGTGCATATCCCCACAGACACCAGGACGAGTAAGCATGGCCAGGGGTGTTACATCTCGCTGACTGGACATTGTTTGAATCTAGTGGCTGTGGGGGCAGGCGGGGAAGGGGCTGTTCCACAAGCCTTGGAATCCCCAAGGCGTGCAGGACAAACCTCTGTATTTAACACTTTCTCCACTGCTTCTGCCTCCTCCTCCTCCTCTGGGGCTTCCACCTGCACCCTCAACCTCTGCCTTAATGAAACACGCGTTCCAACAGTTCAGAGAGAATCCCCACCCCCTCCGTACTGCGCAGCCCGGGCTCACCGCAATCAGGCAGTGTTAAAATTAATATGCCTTGGAGATTGCAGTCATACAGGTGAAGAGTTGTTAACAGCTATCCAGGCCAAGTCTTAGCAATAGCTGTCTCCGCTGAACCTGGACCAGGGAAGGCAATGTGCGATAACGGTATGTATCTACGCCGGGACAAGCTCACACATGTGCCTTGCATGGCTCACATCCTCAACCTGGTGGTACAGCAATTTCTCCACCACTATCCCGGCCTGGATGCACTGCTGCAGAAAGTATGGAAGCTGTGTGCTCGCTTCTGCCTTTCGCACCCCTCAGGTCATTGAATTGCATAGATACAGAGGTCTTTGTCCATGCCAGTTAACTGGTTGATATGCGATGTGCCGACACGGTGGAATTCCACTCTGCACATGTTGCAGTGACTGTGGCGGCAGGGACGAGCCCTGATGTAGTATTTCATGTCGTATAGTCTGGGCCAATGCAGTACGGACATGAGGCAAATCACGTTTACAGAGTGGGCACAGATTAAAGACCTCTGCACCCTTCTGCACAGTTTTGAAATGGATAGTAAGATGGTTATCGCTGACGACGCCATCATCAGCATCACTATTCCTGTCATCTACATGCTGGAGCAGACTTTTAACAGCCTGCGGGAGGAGGTGGTGGTCCCAGAGGAAGAGGAGGAAGCAGAGGAGGATGTGGAAGGGATAACAATGTCTCTAAGTTCCAGACTGTCGTCACACAGGGGGGTGCCGAGGGTGGATTACAGCGATCGCGGGGGGGTGCTGGTGATACCCGACAAACTGTTAGTGAAGATGCAGGAGCCGAAGAACAAATGCAGGAGGAAGAGGTGATGGGCAAGCCACAATCAGGAGATGAAGAGGATAATCATCCCCTCTCTGTTGTTTGGCAGGAGGCAACGGAGGAAACAAGCATCAGTGCTTCCCAGCCATCAACACACCATGGGCTTGGACCTCATGGAAGAGCCGACATATGAGCGCCTTCTTGCTGCACTATCTGCAACATGATCCCCGTATAGTTAGGATTTGAAATAGCGCTGACTATTGGGTTGCCACTCTGTTAGATCCACGTTATAAGAGTACATTTTGCCAGATGCTTCCTGCCCTAGAAAGGGACACGCAAATGCTGGAGTATCGAAACACGCTTTTACACAACCTTAAGAAAGGTTTTCTCCAAGACAGCAGTGAGGCACACAGTATGCATCGCAGCTCTAGACTTCCAACCTCCGGAACATCAATTAGTCAACGCCAAAACATTAGCTGTAGCGTAAGTGACAGAAACAATTTCTATGAGTCCTTTCACACGTTTTTCAGACCAGCTCGTGCACCAGCACAACAGAGTACAAGTCAGACACGTGGTGAATGACTGGAGAGGATGGTGCAGGAGTATCTTGAGTTCAATATCAATACCAACATGGAGGGTTTGGACTCTTTTACATTTTGGTCTTCAAAAATGGAAGAATGGCCTGAGCTCGTCTGTCTTACCTTGGAGGTTTTATCATGCCTCTCATGCCTTATCATAAATCTCATGTTCTCTCAGAAGGTGTCTTCAGCGCTGCTGGTGGTGTCCTGACGGATAAGCACAGCTGGCTGTCCCCTGAAAGTGTAGACAGCCTTACTTTTATTAAGATGAAGAAGTCATTGATCTCCAAAGACTTTTGCAACCCAATCTCAGACTGTGCAGACTAGGCAATGTTGTAGTTTTTAGTGTGCTGCATTGATCTCGCATAATTGCAGTCTATGATATCTTTGTGGCTTCTGTGCCTGCTGTTGCTGCTGCAGATGTTTGCAATAATTTTTGGAAATGTGGAGACTCCTGATTGGGTCTCCATCTGCTGGGTTGGCTGTAGTGGAAGAGGTGTCTGTTCCCATTATACTATTTCTACTCTAGTAAAATTGATGCCACTTTGGTGGTGTCTGCCCCTAATTTTTTTTAATTTGAAGACTTCTGGTTGGGTCTCCATTTGCTGGGGTGCTGTCATGGTAGAGGTGTCGGGACCCATTATACTATTTCTATTCTGGTGAAATTGATGCCACTTTGGCGGTGTCTGCCTCTAATTTTTTTAAATTTGAAGACCCCTGATTGAGTCTCCATCTGCTGGGTTGGCTGTAGTGGAAGAGGTGTCGGTCCCCATTATAATATTTCTACTCTAGTGAAACTGATTCCACTTTGGTGGTGTCTGCAACTAATTTTTTTAAATTTGAAGACTCCTGATTGGGTCTCCATCTGCTGGGTTGGCTGTAGTGGAAGAGGTGTCGGTCCCCATTATAATATTTCTACTCTAGTGAAACTGATTCCACTTTGGTGGTGTCTGCAACAAATTTTTTTAAATTTGAAGACTCCTGACTGGGTCTCCATCTGCTGGGTTGGCTGTAGTGGAAGAGGTGTCAGTCTCCATTATAATATCTCTAGTGAAATTGATGCCACTTTGGTGGTGTCTGCCACTAATTTTTTTAAATTTGAAGACTCCTGATTGGGTCTCCGTCTGCTGGGTTGGCTGTAGTGGAAGAGGTGTCCATCCCTATTATACTAGTTTTACTCTACTGAAATTGATGTAGTGTCAGCCCCTAATTTTTGGAAATGTGGAGACAACCACCCGTGTTACTATCCTTAAATTTTTGTACCAATATTACTCTATGAAGCGGATTTTTCTGCCATCTGAGTGTTGTTGAGCATAAAAGCTGCTTGTGCTGTTGCATGTGGTATCAGGGCTCCCAGCATAGCAGGCCTACACCGATCCCTCACCCACCTTGTCCTAATGTGAAGTTCAATTCAAAGCTGTAAATACTGGCCCAGACCTTGATACCTCATGCATGGCCCATGGCTGACTGCTGCCGTGCCATTATAAAATTTGATGCCACTTTTCCTGGTGTCTGCCCCTAATTTGAGACGTTTTAGCAGCTTTTGGGCCTGTTTGAAGGTGTTGCGTATGCGTTTGGTTTTGCCTCCCATTGAATCCAATGGGGTTCGATATGTTTGATGAATTATTCGGCAAACATCAGGCGGTTCGCCGAGCCGGGACGAACCAAACAATCAATGGTTCGCTCATCTCTACTTATTTACTCTGACAGAGATATAGAATTTCTATCCTATCCTGGATTTTCTTTTATCTTTTAGTATTGCGTGTTCAAGTTTATGGTATCTCTGCTCATATTTGTTAGGTTCTGTTCACATGTCCATTTAACTATACTGTTTGTGTGTTCCGATTAGAGCAAATAAATGAACAAAGTTAGGATACATAAATGGCTAAAGTGGTTGTCTCATCACAGCTAACCCCTATTATATCGTCACTGTAGCAAAGCTGAATTTTCCTGGTTTGCCATACCTTACTTCTGCAGTAGCTACTACAAAGAGGCTCACTCGTGCTCATAGATGGGTGTCCTGAGCCAGAGACCCCATTTTAGATTTCTATATGGTGATTTAGGGATTATAGACTAGGATTGTCTTCATGAGACTCCTCCTTTAACTGTATTTGCTTTTGTGGATTACCTAGTTTGCATGGTGGAGTAATGCAGACTCTTCGCTCAATGGCTTTCCCTTTACATTTTTCTAGGCTCAGTGACATTACAGGCCGAGCATTGATGCAGGTACGTTGTCTGATCTGGATACCTTTTGCTCCACATCCTGTATAGGAGCAAGTACTCCATGGAGACCAATGTGACCAAAAGAGAGGATCTGCAATGGTAAAAAGTTATACAAGACTGATTATATTGAACATGTCTATATTAAAATAATCGTTTTGATAGAAGAGAAGGTTTATTTGCTTTCTGAAGTTATAGTCCTGCATTTTACCACCAAGTTATCCAGTAAAGATTCTCTATCTACTATTTTAGTTTTCCTGTGTAGATCCCCCAGAAGCATCCAGAATTTTTAACGGCAATTTAACAAGAGGTCTCACACATTATCTAAAGATTATTGTAGTAAAACAAGCTTTGGGATGACCTGAATAGAGACTTGTCTCTTTTAATGTAATTACCAGCTGACACTGTAGTGGCTCTAGACCAGAGATGTCAAACTGAAATATACAGAAGACCACAATTAAAAGCTTAGACAAAGTCACGGGCCAACCTTGATATTTAATAAAAAAAATGTCTACAATTGAAGTTTTTCCTTATCATGAAATATAACTATGAACCTTTTCATATGGAAACAAATTTAAAGGGGTTATCCCATGAAAAAAAGTACAATTTAATTAATAGATCTTAGAATAAAATAAACACAATCACGAATGAAGCATACTGAAATAATATACAGTGGGTACAGAAAGCATTCAGACCCCTTTAAATTTTTCACTCTTTGTTTCATTGCTGCCATTTGGTAAATTCTAAAAAGTGCTTAGGGTCATTGTCTTGTTGGAAGGTAAACCTTCAGCCAAGTCTGAGGTCCAGAGCACACTGGAAGAGGTTTTCATCCAGGATATCTCTGTACTTGGCCACATTCATGTTTCCTTCCATTGCAACCAGTTGTCCTGTCCCTGCAGCTGAAAGACACCCCCATAGCATGATGCTGCCACCACCATGTTTCACTGTTGGGATTGTATTGGGCAGGTGATGAGCAGTGCCTGGTTTTCTCCACACATACAGCTTAGAATTATCACCAAAAGTTCTATCTTTGTCTCATCAGACCAGAGAATCTTATTTCTCATAGTCTGGGAGTCCTTCATGTGTTTTTGAGCAAACTCTATGCGGGCTTTGCACTGAGGAGAGGCTTCCGTCGGGCAACTCTGCCATAAAGGCCCGACTGGTGGAGGGCTGCAGTGATAGTTGTCTTTGTGGAACTTTCTCCCATCTTCCTACTGCATCTCTGGAGCTCAGCCACAGTGATCCTGGGGCTCTTCTTTACCTCTCTCACCATGGCTCTTTTAGGAAGACTTCTTGTGGTACCAAACTTTTTCCATTTAAGGATTATGGAGGCCACTGTGCTCTTAGGAACCTTGAGTAATGCAGATATTCTTTTGTAACCTTGGCCAGATCTGTGCCTTGCCACAATTCTGTCTCTGAGATCTTTGGGCAGTTCCTTTGAGCTCATGATTCTCATTTGGTCTGACATGCACTGTGAGCTGTGAGGTCTTATATAGACAGGTGTGTGCCTTTCCAAATCAAGTCCTATCAGTTTAATTAAACACAGCTGGACTCCAATGAAGGAGTAGAACCATCTCAAGGAGGATCACAAGGACATGGACAGCATGTGACTTAAATATGAGTGTCTGAGCAAAGGGTCTGAATACTTATGACCATGTGATATTTCAGTTTTTCTTTTTTAATAAATTTGCAAAAATTTCTACATTTCTGTTTTTTTTTCAGTCAAGATGGGATGCAGAGTGTACTTTAATGAGAAAAAAATGAACTTTTTAGAATTTACCAAATGGCTGCAATGAAACAAAGAGTGAAAAATTTAAAGGGGTCTGAATACTTTCCATACCCACTGTAATATGTTATGTAAGAGCAGTAAAAAGCATATGGCCCAATGGCCTAATTTACATATTTAATAACAAAGGATAAAAAAAACTTGAATAAATAAATAATACAGATAATAAAGTATGATGCCAACAAAAGTGCCCCCCAAACACAATATGATATCCCCACATAGTCGTCCATACTGGATAATGGGAACCACATAATCTTCCATGCAGAATAATGAGCCCCATATAGTCTTCCATACAGAATAATGGGCCCCACATAGTCTTCCATACAGAATAATGGGCCCCACATAGTTCTCCATACAGTATAATGGATCCCACATTAAAAGAATAAATACTCCCCTCTCTCTGGTCCCCCGCTGCTCCGGTCTTGGCAGCGAGCGCTCTGAAGCTGTCATCCACACAAAGCAAGAAGGAGGACAAGGAACACAAGAAGAGAGGAGGCGCCGGATCAAGACGAGTGACTCCCATTGGACCAGTCCACAACGTAGGTGAGCAGGGCTGCCACCAGGAATTTCAGGGCCCCACACTGGCAAAATTTTGAGGCCCCCTTGAGACTCCGTCCAAGCTCCACCCCAGTTCCGCCTGGCCAAAAGATTTTTAAAGCTGTCACCACGACAAGGAGATTCTTCTGGGCTGGGCCTCTCACCTATTAAACATTTGTTAAAATATCCAGTACTCTTTTTAGGTATATTTTTATTTATTTTCTTTAAGGGAATGTGTCACGTACATTTTTTAAAATTACCAATAATATCACACACAAGAGAGAAATACCGTCACACCATGGCCGAGCCACATATTACCACCACATAATGAAAGAATAATACCACATACAAGGAATACCGCCATACCATAACCAGACCACATATTACCATCACAGAGTGACCCAATAATACCACATACAGGGAACAAATACTGCCACACCATGACCAGACCACATATTACCACCACATAGCAACCAAATAATACCACAGACAGGGACAAATACCACCACATCATGACTAGACCGCATATTAACCATATTACACCACATAGTGACTGAATAATACCACATACAAGAGACAAATACCGTCACACAATGACCAGACCACATATTACCACCACATAGTAATCGAATAATATAATATACAAGGAACAAATACCGCCACACCATCATCAGACCACATATTACCACCACATAGTGACCGAATATTACAATACTGATCATTAATAAAAAAACACAATACTAATATTACCATAAGTGCGTGCCATTACACACGGAGCTCTGTATATGACGCGCCCCCTGGGCCAGTGCTGTAGTGCGGCGCGCGTGCGCGCAGGGAATACCCGGAGCCGGATCCGAAGGGGGGTGGTAGTCTTCGTGTGGCGGTGACCCGGTCCGTGCCCAGGGTGGTCAAACTAAGTGGCAGTTATTGGTATGATGGTATTAGTGTCCGACTACGCCACCCGTTGAATGCGGCTATGAAGCCGCCGCTGCAGGGCAGTCCGCTGAGGCCGGTGGTACGGATGTGCAGCGTGGATGGTATAACCCCCAACGGGAGGGGTATGGCCTCAGGGCAGAGGATGAGGTTGATGTTGGGAGTGATGGTGTGGATGTCCCAGCACTAATGGTGCGACAAGGAAGCACGGAGACGCGAGGGTACAGTTCATGGTCTTTACTGATGGTACAAGGCAAATTCCCCCGGGAGTACTGGCTAGTAGTTGGGGCCTGGTTAGTCTGCGAGTAAGCCGGAGTTCCCCTGGCCAGGTGGAGTTGTAGGCCTTCCCGTTAGTCTGTACCCTTCCTGGCTACCCTGCTTTCGGCGGTTACAAGTAGCCCACGTCCCTGGGTATACCGTGTGGTGCTCACCCGTATCGCTGGTGACCTGGGGCCTCCTGTTAGCCTCCGCTCCGGGATGGCGGTGCTGGTCCCTTCGTTGTGACTGAGCCTCCGGGCTTTTATGGCCAGAGGACCTGGAATCCCCTGCCGGATGGATTCTGCTGCTGGGTATATCTTAGTCCCCACAGCCTCGGACTCCTGTGTCCGGTTTTAGTACCTTCTCCCAGGGCGAGCTCTGCACAGCTCCAGCCCCTGGCGCTTCTCCTTGGCTCCTACAGAGCTCCTGATGTCTATCTGTCCCTGTTTCTGCGTGTCCAGACCAGACTCCGTCTCTGTCTGGAACTCCTCTCCCTAACCCTGCTTCAGCCCCAGTTTATATAGGGGAAGTTCTTCCCCTCCCAGGACTGGGCAGGAGGTGTGGCATGCTTAGGATTCCTGCCCAGGAGACCTCCCACCTGCTCACAGACGTAATACTGCTATTACTGTGGAAACCAGACCCCTGGGGTGCCACATTCCCCCCTAGTGAAATTTAGTACTCCCGGACTAAACATAACAGGGTATAAACAATAACAATTAAATACATGAGATGGTCACGGCGTGTCCGTAACCGGGAAGCAATAAGGGTGTCCATTTCACCAAAGAACAGGGAGCCGTAACCAGGTAGGGGTCTGTCCTGCCCCGAGTCTTTAACAGTCTTTAGTCCATTCCTGGGTTACGCTCCAAACATATTTACAACAGAGTTCCGGTTACTCACTGTCCATAACCTGTCAGTCCATATAAAGAAATCTGTAACTGAAAAACATAATTAGCAACGGCTACAACAAAACAGGTAACCATAAAATAGTTAAAGCAACTAGCCAACTTAGATTCTCCAACGTACGGGGATCTGGCCTCTGGTAACCCTAGTGGACCTACGGAGCTCACTAACTGGTCCTGCACTACAGGGTGTAGGAGGTGTTATGGGCAGGCTGGGCAGCTTTCTGCGCACTCTTTGGCTCACTAGGGGCACGGCAGGCTCACTACTAGCAGAGGGTTGATCCTCCTGTACTGCTGGTGTGGACTCTTCTGCCTCTTGGGCCGGCTGCTCTTCCAGCTCTACTGGTTCTTCTGTAGGCACTTGCGGGGCTGGCTGGAGAAAGGTGAGGACGGGTACCACGACAGCACCGTTTACTTGTGTCCAAGACCGGGGGAAGTCTCCGAGTACAGTCCTGATCATTTCTTCCCTTTCCTCTGCGGGTCGAGGGTTTTCTTGATCTTCTTCTTCAGGGCTTTGCAGCTGCTCAGGACACTTCTTCAGGTGGTCTCTGGAGACAACGGCTGTGGTTTCTCCTCCATCCTTACTGATCACGCAAATCTTTGGGCTCTCATGGCTTGATGGCAGTACGGTGTACGGGTCCTTCTCCCACTGGTCGTCCAACTTGTGGAGCCGTCTTTTCCTCTTCAAGACCTGCTCTCCAGGTACCAGGGGAACAGCGGGAGCATACTGATTATAAGCCCTCTCTTGCCTTTCTCTAGCTTGAGACAGACTTCGCTCCACGCTCTCCTGCACTTTCCGATACTGCTGCTGCCGTTCTGTATCCCAGTCTGCCTCTGGCGAGGTGTCCTCGGGCGTCAGGACTCCCATATCCAGGTCGATAGGCAGCTTACCAGGTCTCGCTCTCATTAGGTAAGCCGGGGTACAGTTGGTAGAACCTACAGGGATGTGGTTGTATAGGTCCACCAGATCAGGCAGCTTCTCAGGCCACATACTGCGTTCTTCCAGGGGCAATGTTTTCAGGAGGTCTATCACCACCTTGTTCATCTTCTCGCAGAGTCCATTAGTTTGTGGGTGATAGGGCGTTGTTCTTATCTTCGTGCAGCCATACAGGTTGCAGAACTCCTGGAAGACTTCCGCTTCGAAGGCTGGCCCTTGGTCTGTCAGCACTTGGTCCGGGTACCCGTGTGGACGGCAGAAGTGCTGCTGGAAGGCTCTAGCTGCTGTTTGAGCCGTTAAGTCCTTGACCGGGACCACCACCAGGAACCGGGAGTAATGATCTACGATTGTGAGGGCGTAGACATACCCAGATCTGCTTGGAGCCAGTTTCACATGGTCCAGGGCTACCAGTTCCAGTGGCTGTCGGGTGATGATGGGCTGCAAGGGAGTCTTCTGGCTGGCACGGTCCTTCCTTCTTAGGTGGCACGGTCCACAGTCTCTGCACCACCTCTCGATGGCTCCTCTCATGCCTACCCAGTAGAACCGTTCACGCAACAAGAACTCCAGCTTCTTCCACCCGAAATGTCCTGCTCCATTGTGGTACGCCTCCAGAATCATAGCCGCGTCTCGTCTGGGGACCACTACCTGCCAGGTCAACTCATGTGTTCGAGAGTTAACCATTCTCCGGCACAACTTCTCCCTGTAGAGGAACAGCCTACTTTTCTCCTTCCACAGTTGCTTAGTCTCCTCTGGGGTGTCTGGGTCCAGACTGGCATCAGCTTGGGTCAGCATTTCCTTCACCAGACGGACTGCGGGATCACAGTCTTGCGTCTCCGCCCAGTTGTAGTGGGGCAAGGGATTGAACGTCGCGGAGCGCCTGTCCTTCACACGGCTGGAATACAGGGTAATCCCATGACGGTGGAACGCAGGGAGCTCAACTTCTTCCAGATCTTCTGGATCTTCCCCTACGTCCGGTAAGTTCGGCATTCTAGACAGGGCATCCGCGTTGGCATTTGAGCGTCCTGCCCGGTATTTGATGGTGAATTCAAAGTTGGACAGGCGAGCCATCCATCTCTGTTCCAGAGCACCGAGCCTTGCAGTGTCCAGGTGTGTCAACGGGTTGTTATCCGTGTACACGATGAATTTGGAGGAGGCAAGGTAATGCTTGAAACGTTCGGTCACTGCCCACACTACTGCCAGGAACTCCAGCTTAAATGAGCTATAATTCTCAGGGTTCCTCTCCGTGGGCCGTAGCTTTCGGCTGGCGTAAGCGATTACCCGTTCTTTCCCCTGCTGGATCTGGGACAGTACGGCTCCTAGCCCGATGTTGCTTGCGTCCGTGTGGAGGATAAAGGGCTGGCTGTAGTCTGGATATGCCAGGATTTCATCCCCCGTGAGGGCCATCTTCAGCTGGCAAAAGGACTCCTCTTCCAGCTTTTCCCACCTGAAGGGCGGCTTCTGGTTTTTGGCTTTTCGAGATTGACCTATCAGGAGGTCCTGCATAGGGGCTGCCATTTTGGTGAAACCGGGAATGAATCTTCGGTAGTAGCCTACCAACCCGAGGAACTGCCGCACTTCCTTTATGCTGGAGGGTCTTGGCCAGTCCTTAATCACGGTGATCTTATCAGGGTCAGGAGCCACTCCGTCAGCACTCACCACGTGTCCCAGGTATTGCACCTTTGGTTTCAGGAGGTGACACTTGGAGGGTTTCACCTTTAGGCCGTAGTTTGCCAGAGCTTCGAACACTTCTGCCAGGTGTTTCAGGTGGTCCTCGTAGGTCTTGGAATATGCGATGACATCGTCCAGGTATAACAGGACCGTCTCGAAGTTCCGGTGTCCCAGACAGCATTCCATCAACCGTTGGAAGGTTCCTGGTGCGTTGCAGAGCCCGAAGGGCATACAGTTAAATTCACTGAGACCCATCGGGGTGGTGAATGTGGTCTTCTCCCGGTCTGCCTCTGCTACAGGAACCTGCCAGTACCCGCTAGTGAGATCCAAAGTAGAGAAGAAGTTAGCAGATTTTAATGCAGCTAAGGACTCTTCTATCCTTGGTAACGGGTACGCATCTTTGTGTGTGATACGGTTGACCTTCCTGTAGTCTACACACATTCTCATAGTGTTGTCCTTCTTTTTCACTAAGACTAGTGGAGCTGCCCAGGGGCTACAGCTGTCTCTGATTACCCCAGCCTCCTTCATGTCTCTAAGCATCCCCTTGGCGTGTTGGTAGTGTGCAGGGGGTACGGGTTGGTATCTCTCCTTTATGGGAGGATGGTCTCCCGTGGGGATGTGGTGTTCTACCCCCTTTACTCGCCCGAAGTCTAACGGGTGTTTACTAAACACTCTCTCGTACTCTTGAACCACCCGATAGACTCCTTGTTTCTGGTGTGAGGGAGTGGAGTCGGTACCCAGATGTAGTTGCTGACACCAGTCCCCCACTGGTTTCTTAGAGCCGTTACCTTCCTCTGGTTGAGATGGAGGCAAGGGTTCCACGGCCTGTACAGAATTCTGGTTTATGGTGAACAATTTAGCTAGTGTGGCATACCGGGGCAGGTGTACTTCTCTCTCACCGATATTTATGATGCGAACGGGCACCCTCCCATGGCGTACATCGACCACCCCCCGTGCTGTCAAAATGGTGGGCCTACTGTCTGAGTAGACGGGTTCTACCATTGCTTGGTAGTCTCTACCTCTTAGACCAATAGCTGCCCGGCACCAAATCATCATCTCACTTTTTGGGGGCATGGCAATAGGGAACGGGTCACACATTCTCACGCTACCTATCTCACCACCAGATAGTTCCACCTGTTGCCGCTTCATCAGTGCCCGGATCTCTTTTTGGAGCACACGCTGCTGGCCGGAACTGGCGTTCTTGGCCACCTGCTGTAAAATGAGAATCACCTCTGCAAGACAATTTTCAATTACATTGGTTCCCAGGGTGATTCTAGGGTGACTCTCATGACGGTCAATGTCCACTATAATCAGTCCTTGTGCCGCTAGTTCGACTTTACCGATTTTAATGGTCACCTCCTTGAATCCCACCTGCGGCACGGGCTGACCATTGCTGGCGATGATACTCAGGTCGTCGTCTGGGTAGCGGGTTATGTCCGAATCATTCCAGTACTGCTTGAAGAGCATGTACGGGATGGTGGTGACCTGTGACCCAGTGTCTAGTAGGGCACTCATAGGAATGCCATCCAGTACCACAGGCAAGATTGGACGTCCCCCTACGTATTTATCACGCCAGTTTGATGGGCCTGATGGTCTTATGCCTGGGGGTTGGCCCTCTACCCCAGGTTGTGCCCGTTTAAATGACAGTACCTTGCCACATGTCCGGGTTGATTGCAGCGGCGGCAAATAGGTCGTCCGTCCTCGTTGTATCGATCGCTGGGTCTTCCTCTGGCCGGTGGGGTCCTCCTTGGTCGGCGCCACGGGATGTCCTCCGGTCCGGATGCCAGCTCGATCTTCCCTGCAGTAGAAACCTGTAAAGACTGCACAGTTCGGGTTAGCGCGGCAACGCTTTTAGTTAGCTCTTGGACCTGATGGTGCAGGTCTGTAGCTGGGTCATTGTTTAAAGCCTGCGCATCAGCTCCCACAGGCCCTGCAGACAAGGGCGCCGTCTCCTGGTGATAAGTGATAGCAGGGCGCCTGTGGGTCACAGCGCCACCTGGTGCCGGTTCTCGGAGCACTCGGATGGCTCTGTCCTTGAACTGTGCAAAGTCCAGGTCAGGGTCCTGTAAGGCCATTGCCCGCAACTGGGTTCGGTGGGCATTGCACAGTAGACCCTCAATGAATTGTTCAGTTAACAGCTTATCTTCATTTCCCACGCTGTCAGGGTCTGCCTGCTTAATGGCTCTCAGGGCCTCTTGTAGGTTTAGAGCATAGTCTCTTATACTCTCATGTGCCCGTTGTTTGCACCCATAAAATCTTAGTTTTATTTCGGCTGAGGTGCGGGTGTCAAATGTGTCTTTCAGCCGGGTTAGTATGTCTCTGACAGTCCTCTTCCTCCCAGGTGGCCAGGACTTTACCTCCCTTTGGGCTGCCCCAATTAATTGGGCCACCAGGATGCTCACTTTTTGCGCCTCCGTGAGGGGATACACCTGGAAGAGGCTATCCAGCCTTTCTCTGAAGTCATTTAGGGTATGTGACTCCCCTGAGTACTGGGGTAGCCAGGCTGCCCCCGGGATATAGGGCATGGTGAAAGGCATGACCGCAGCAGCGGTGGCGCTGGCGGCGGTTGTGGCAGTGAAGCTCTCCTCCGTATCCGACATCCTCCTCCCCCCTAGTGGACCGTGGCCTACCTTGCGATGATCCTCTTCCGTAGGCCGCGGCTCCGCAGTGGATCGTCAGGGTTGAGGACCTTCCGTCGCGCTCCTGTGACGTCGGCGTCTGCTGGGCTCCTTCCAGGACCTTACGCAACGTCCGGACGTGAGGCGGGGCTTCAGTTCTCGCGGGCTTTCGGAGTCCACGCCCCTCTTCTTCCCGCGCGGCGCCCTCAAGATGGCGTCCAATGGCGGGAAAACTCCACGGATGGCGGGAAGAAGGCAGAAGATGGCGTCGGATGGCGGGAATCGGCTCCAGATGGCGGGAAACGACTCCGGACGGCGGGAAACTTCACCACAGGTAAGTATAAAAGTCTCTCTTTTTTTTTTTTTTTTTTTCTTCAGGCACGCAGTACCCGGTGGTTGCGGCCACGTGATCCTGCCGACTACGCCAAAGTTGACGCGCCCCCTGGGCCAGTGCTGTAGTGCGGCGCGCGTGCGCGCGGGGAATACCCGGAGCCGGATCTGAAGGGGGGTGGTAGTCTTCGTGTGGCGGTGACCCGGTCCGTGCCCAGGGTGGTCAAACTAAGTGGCAGTTATTGGTATGATGGTATTAGTGTCCGACTACGCCACCCGTTGAATGCGGCTATGAAGCCGCCGCTGCAGGGCAGTCCGCTGAGGCCGGTGGTACGGATGTGCAGCGTGGATGGTATAACCCCCAACGGGAGGGGTATGGCCTCAGGGCAGAGGATGAGGTTGATGTTGGGAGTGATGGTGTGGATGTCCCAGCACTAATGGTGCGACAAGGAAGCACGGAGACGCGAGGGTACAGTTCAGGGTCTTTACTGATGGTACAAGGCAAATTCCCCCGGGAGTACTGGCTAGTAGTTGGGGCCTGGTTAGTCTGCGAGTAAGCCGGAGTTCCCCTGGCCAGGTGGAGTTGTAGGCCTTCCCGTTAGTCTGTACCCTTCCTGGCTACCCTGCTTTCGGCGGTTACAAGTAGCCCACGTCCCTGGGTATACCGTGTGGTGCTCACCCGTATGGCTGGTGACCTGGGGCCTCCTGTTAGCCTCCGCTCCGGGATGGCGGTGCTGGTCCCTTCGTTGTGACTGAGCCTCCGGGCTTTTATGGCCAGAGGACCTGGAATCCCCTGCCGGATGGATTCTGCTGCTGGGTATATCTTAGTCCCCACAGCCTCGGACTCCTGTGTCCGGTTTTAGTACCTTCTCCCAGGGCGAGCTCTGCACAGCTCCAGCCCCTGGCGCTTCTCCTTGGCTCCTACAGAGCTCCTGATGTCTATCTGTCCCTGTTTCTGCGTGTCCAGACCAGACTCCGTCTCTGTCTGGAACTCCTCTCCCTAACCCTGCTTCAGCCCCAGTTTATATAGGGGAAGTTCTTCCCCTCCCAGGACTGGGCAGGAGGTGTGGCATGCTTAGGATTCCTGCCCAGGAGACCTCCCACCTGCTCACAGACGTAATACTGCTATTACTGTGGAAACCAGACCCCTGGGGTGCCACATATATAGTGTCAGTGTACAGGTAATACAGGGATCACCAGTGACATTATTCAGGAGCTCTGTATATAATGTATACTGTACAGGTAATACAGTGAACACCAGTGATATTATACACAGGAGCTCTGTATATAGTGATTCAGGAGCTCTGTATATAGTGTATAGTGTACAGGTAATACAATGAACATCATTGATATTATACACAGGAGCTCTGTATATAGTGTATAGTGTACAGGCAATACAGTGAACACGAGTGATATTATACACAGGAGCTCTGTACAAAGTATATAGTGTCAGTTTACAGGTAATACAGGGATCACCAGTGACATTGTACACGGGAGCTCTAGATATAGTGTTAGTGTACAGGTAACACACTGACTCACCAGTGACGTCTCAAGTAGAAGTCCTTCATCTTCGCTTTTCTTTTTCATCCAGTGCAGACCACCATCACTTCTTCCAGCCAGGACTCGTTTTTGCATAAAATAACACAGCTATCTAGAGTACATTCCCCACTTTTTGGCTATGTGCCCACGTTGCGGACCTGAAGCATATTTTTTACGCTTCTCCCTGGCGGGAAAATCGCATGCGGATATTACATGCGGTTTTCCCGCCAGGTAGAAGCGTTTGTGAGGCGTCTTTGCATGCATTTCCGCATGCGGGTTATCAAGCACTTCTCCAAGCATCACTTGGAAAAGTGCTTGACAACTTGTTCAGAATGGTAAAAAATAAAAAAATAAACTTTATACTCACCTTCTGATGCATTCTCTGCCCCGTCCGGAAGCTTGAGCGGCTCACGCTGTTGTGTGCAGGACCTGCGGTGACGTCATTGAGTCATGTGGTGGGTCACATGACTCAATGACGTGGCAGGTCCTTCAGACAACAGCGCGACGGAGGGAAAACATCAGAAGATAAGTACAGTTATATGAAAAAGTTTGGGCACCCCTATTAATCTTAATCTTAATGTTTTATAAAAATTGGTGTTTTTGCAACAGCTTTTTCAGTTTGATATATGTAATAACTGCTGGACACAGTAATGTTTCTGCCTTGAAATTAGGTTTATTGTACTAACAGAAAATGTGCAATCTGCATTCAAACAAAATTTGACAGGTGCATAAGTATGGGCACCTCAACAGAAAAGTGACATTAATATTTAGTAGATCCTCCTTTTGCAAAAATAACAGCCTCTAGTCGCTTCCTGTAGCTTTTAATGATTTCCTGGATCCTGGATGAAGGTATTTTTGACCATTCCTCTTTACAAAACAATTCCAGTTCAGTTAAGTTTGATGGTCGCTGAGCATGGACAGCCCTCTTCAAATGATCCCACAGATGTTCAATGATATTCAGGTCTGGGGACTGGGATGGCCATTCCAGAACATTGTAATTGTTCCTCTGCATGAATGCCTGAGTAGATTTGGAGCGGTGTTTTGGATCATTGTCTTGCTGAAAGATCCATTCCCTGCATAACTTCAACTTTGTCACTGATTCTTGAACATTATTGTCAAGAATCTGCTGATACTGAGTGGAATCCATGCGTCCCTCAACTTTAACAAGATTCCCGGTGCCGGCATTGGCCACACAGCCCCAAAGCATGATGGAACCTCCACCAAATTTTACTGTGGGTAGCAAGTGTTTTTCTTGGAATGCTGTGTTTTTTTGCCGCCGTGCATAACGCCTTTTTGTATGACCAAACAACTCAATCTTGGTTTCATCAGTCCACAGGACCTTCTTCCAAAAAGAAATTGGCTTCTCCAAATGTGCTTTTGCATACCTCAGCCGACTCTGTTTGTGGCGTGCTTGCAGAAACGGCTTCTTTCGCATCACTCTCCCATACAGCTTCTCTTTGTGCAAAGTGCGTTGTATAGTTGACCGATGCACAGTGACTCCATCTGCAGCAAGTTGATGCTGCAGCTCTCTGGAGGTGGTCTGAGGATTGTCCTTGACTGATCTCACCATTCTTCTTCTCAGCCTTTCTGATGTTTTTCTTGGCCTGCCACTTCTGGCCTTAACAAGAACTGTCCCTGTGTTCTTCCATTTCCTTACTATGTTCCTCACAGTGGAAACTGACAGGTTAAATCTCTGAGACAGCTTTTTTATCCTTCCCCTGAACAACTATGTTGAATAATCTTTGTTTTCAGATCATTTGACAGTTGTTTTGAGGAGCCCATGATGCCACTCTTCAGAGGAGATTCATACAGGAGAACAACTTGCAAGTGGCCACTTTAAGTAGCTTTTCTCATGATTGCAAACGCCTGGCTATGAAGTTCAAAGTTCAATGAGGTTACAAAACCAAAAAAAGGGCTTTAGTAAGTCAGTAAAAAGTAGGTAGGAGTATTTAAACCAAGAAAATGATAAGGGTGCCCATATTTATGCACCTGTCAAATTTTGTTTGAATGCAGATTGCACATTTTCTGTTAGTACAATAAACCTCATTTCAAGGCAGAAACATTACTGTGTCCAACAGTTATTACATATATCAAAGTGAAATAGCTGTTGCAAAAACACCAATTTTTATAAAACATTAAGCTTAAGATTAATAGGGGTGCCCAAACTTTTTCATATAACTGTATAAACTTTATTTTATTCTTTTTTTTACAGGTTCTTTGGTACCCAGGTCTGGATGAGAGTCTCCTCTCATCCAGACTTGGGTACCATCCGCACATTGATTCCGCTGCGCTTCCGCAAAATTAATGAACATGCTGCGGATTTTTGACCGCAGCATATACGCTGCGGAAAAATTCGCAGCATGGGCATTGACATTGCGGAATGCCATTGGGGACCATGGGGTGTGGATATACATGCGTTTTTCAAGCGTTTACGCTGTGGAAATTCCGCAGCATATACGCTTGAAAAACGCTACGTGGGCACACAGCCTTTCCCCTTCTAATCAGAGGAATACAGACATGCACCCATCATTATTTATCATTAGTTATTATGCAACTCACCATTCCAAACATAAATTGTAATCCACAACTGCGCCCCTACTAACTATAAATAGCCACTTTCCCCACCTAATATATAAATTAGTCAGCACCCATACTCTTTCCGCCAATTCAATCAGTCACACTCCTGCAACCTCAATGCCCTCACTCTGTACTTCATTATTTGCAGCCCCCCCTCACTTCATCATTTGCAGTACCCCCCTTATGTCATCATTTGCAGTCCCACTCGCCCCTCACTTCATCATTAGCTGTCCCTCATCCCCCACATTACATCATTTGCAGTCCCCCTCTCACTTCATCATTTGCAGTCACCCTCCCCCTTTCACTTCATCATGTGCAGTCCCCCTCCCCCTCTCACTTCATCATTTGCAGTCACCCTCCTCCTCAATTCATCATTTGCAGACCCTCTCCCCCTTTCACTTCATCATTTGCAGCCCCCCTCCTCACTTCACCATTTGCAGTACCCCTCCCCCTCTCACTTCATCATTTGCAGTCACCCTCTCCCTTTCACTTCATCATTTGCAGTCCCCCTCCCCCTCTCACTTCATCATTTGCAGTCACCCTCTCCCTTTCACTTCATCATTTGCAGTCCCCCTCCCCCTCTCACTTCATCATTTGCAGTCACTCTCCCCTTCAATTCATCATTTGCAGTCCCCCTCCCCCTCTCACTTCATCATTTGCAGTCACCCTCCCCTTCAATTCATCATTTGCAGTCCCACTCCCCCTCACTCCATCATTTGAAGTCCCCTCCCTCATTTGAAGTCCCCCTAACTCCATCATTTGCAGTTCCTCATTCCCCCCTCACTTCATCATTTGTAGTCCCTCGTCCCTCCCTCACTCCATTTGCAGTCCCCCTAACTCCATCATTTGCAGTTCCTCATTCCCCCCTCACTCCATCATTTGCAGTCCCTCATTCCCCCCTCACTCCATCATTTGCAGTCCCTGGTCCCTCCCTCCCTCCATCATTTGCCGCCCCCCCTATCATTTGAAGCTCCTCCTCGTGCCATCATTTGCAGTTCCTTGTTCCCTCTCACTCCATCAATTGCAGTCCCTCGTCCCCCCCTCACTCCATCATTTGCATCCCCCCTCACTCCATCACTTACAGCCCCCCCACTCCATAATTTACAGCCCAACCTCACTCCATCACTTACAGCCCCCTTCACTTCATCACTTACAGCCCCCCCTCACTCACAGCCCCCCTCATTCCATAATCTACAGCCCCCCTCACTCCATCACTTGCAGTCCCCCTCCCTCACCTATTTAATTCATTTTAGAAAGAAAAAAGATTAAAAAAAAAGTTTGATCATACTTACTATCACATCCAGGCGCAGATCGTCTTGTGGTGTCCTGGCAACGGTGCTGTGTGCCTTATCGGAGCTCCGCAGCCACGCAGCTCCTGCTCCCTCATACTTCTCCTGACTTCTGGTCAGTTAACGGCGCATACGCGCTGTCACCTGACCAGAAGTTCGGAGAAGTATGAGGAAGCTGCTGGAGCTACGCGGCTGCGGAGCTCCGATAAGGCACTTAGTGCCGAGGTGTGCGCCGCTGAAGGCAGCGCCCCGGCGCTCGGCACTTTGTTACAGCATGGGGCAGAGAGCATGGGGGACATATATACAGCATTCTAGAATGCTGTGACATAGGGCTTACTAGTGCTGGCCTCACTTTATGGCCATGGGCCCACTATCAGTATTTGGTCAGTATTCGGTCAGTATTTTTTCTCAGGAGTGGGAGCCAAAACCAGGAGTGGGTGATAAATGCAGAATTGGTGACTTGTTTCTATTATACCTTTTCTCTGATTGTTCTTCACCTGGTTTTGCCTCCCACTCCTGAGAAAAAATACTGACCGAATACTGACCAAATACTGATAGTGGGGCCATGGCCTAAATGGGAAAAACCTGGTGACAGGTTCCCTTTAACCCCCTCAGCCATTTTTCAAATCTGACTTGACACTTTTTTTGTGGCAATAATTTTGGAAGGTTTCAGCTCAACCAAGGGATTCTGAGATTGTTGTTTTTTAATGACACAGTGTACTATTTAGGTTCATGGGTATATTTTTGGAGGGTATGTCTTATTTACTTATAAAAAAAATCAGAAATTTACATAAAATTGCCAAAAACTTTTAAAAATTGTAATTTGTTTACTTTTAGAACAGTCATAGCTCACAAAATAGTTAATAATTAATATGTTCCATGTGTTTACTTTATGCTGGCAATATTTTCATAAACAAACTTTTATTTTTAGGTATTCTAAAGCAGTGGTCCCCAACCTTTTTTGCACCAGGGACCGGCTTGAAGCAAGATCATTTTTCCATGGCCCAGCAAGGAGGGGGTGGGGTGGGCGGGGCTTTGGTCATATGGGGGCGGGGTAATGGAGGGATTTGGAGTTTAGTGCATACTTATCATATAGTGTAGACCAGGTCCCCGCCAGGAGCTATGCCAGGAGCCCCACATAATGTGCTGTGCCAGGAGCCGCATCACTGAGGCCCCATCACGCCCTGCAGCAGGACAGGGCAGCTGTCCTGACAGCTGCTGTTCAGCTGCATTTACTTCATCCCAGGGGCGGACACAGACTGTAGTGGGCCCCTGTGCAAGAAATTTTTGGGGGCCCCCCCCCGCCCTTCATAAGGCAACAAAGTTATGTAAACATAACCCCCCCATGTGCATCTCTCACCCCCCCATGTGCAGCTCACCCCCGTGCATCTCTCATCCCCCTCCGTTCATCTCTCATCCCCCTCCGTGCATCTCTCATCCCCCTCCGTGCATCTCTCATCCCCCCCTGTGCATCTCTCACCCCCCCCGTGCATCTCTCATCTCTCCCCTCCCTCCCATGTGCATCTCTCATCTCTCCCCTCCCCCATGTGCATCTCTCATCTCTCCCCTCCCCCCATGTGCATCTCTCATCTCTCCCCTCCCCCCCATGTGGATCTCTCATCTCTCCCCTCCCCCATGTGCATCTCTCATCTCTCCCCTCCCCCCCATGTGGATCTCTCATCTCTCCCCTCCCCCATGTGCATCTCTCATCTCTCCCCTCCCATGTGGATCTCTCATCTCTCCCCTCCCCCATGTGCATCTCTCATCTCTCCCCTCCCCCCCATGTGGATCTCTCATCTCTCCCCTCCCCCATGTGCATCTCTCATCTCTCCCCTCCCCCCCATGTGGATCTCTCATCTCTCCCCTCCCCCATGTGCATCTCTCATCTCTCCCCTCCCCCCATGTGCATCTCCCATTCCCCCCACTCCTAGTTAATTGTATTTAAAAAAAAATAAAACTTGTTATACTTACCCCCATGCGATCCCTGCAGAATCCTGGCGCTCGTCCAAATCGCTGACACCAGGTTCTCCTGACTTCCGGCCATGTGACGGCGCCGTCACATGACCGGAAGTCAGGGGAATCATGAAGGTGCTGCCGCAGCAGCGCAGCGCTAAGATGTTCCGGACCCGGCGCTTAGCATGCGGCCGGGGGCCCCATGAGGAGAGAGACGCACAAGAGGGGGGCTCCGAGGGGGCTCCTACCGGCCGGGCCCCATACTGGAGTCAGGGCAGTCATGCCCTGATGGCGGCCCTGCTGGAGGCTGGAGGGGCCCCCTCTCCCCGCGGACCGGCTGAAAAACCCCAACGGCCCGGTCCTGGTCCGCGGACCGGCGGTTGGGGACCTCTGTTCTAAAGGATTGGAAGTTAAGTGTGAACTTTTTCAAATTTTCAAGAATATTTCCAAAACTAATTATTTTAGTCAATTTATTCAAGTCAGTTCATTTTTCAGAACCGCACCCACAAGAGTTGAAGCAAATTGGAGATGAAATAATTAATGGGTTTGGGGCCCTCTTTTTATTATGTTTTAGTTTTGCAGAAGCCTAAGGTTAATTTTGCATGATGAGTTTTTGACGCTGTGCATTTTCTCGGCTCAAAAAACACATTGTCTTAACGTTCCAGCAAATTGGAAGGAATTTATAGAAATCTCATGTCCACTGTGTTTATTTTTTTACCCTGCAAAAACTGATCTGCGGGGAGTGTTGGAAATCCATAATATGTCAATTTATATTACGGGTACACTGAGTTTTATGTGCAGATTTTCCCAACATAATTGAATTAGATGAGGAAAATCCACAGGTAAAAAAATGCATATCCGTTTTTAGTGCATCTCTGGTGTGGAAACACCATGAAACATAACTATATTATCCCTTAAGGGCCATTTTGCGTTTTTTCATTTTCGTTTTTTCCTCCCCTTCTTCCAAGAGCCATAACTTTAAAATTTTTAGCCATGTGATGGCTTGTTTTTTTTCGGGACGG
This sequence comes from Phyllobates terribilis, assembly GCF_046119375.1. Taxonomy (NCBI): domain Eukaryota; kingdom Metazoa; phylum Chordata; class Amphibia; order Anura; family Dendrobatidae; genus Phyllobates; species Phyllobates terribilis. The sequence continues at coordinate 40,373,819 of NW_027362761.1, read as the reverse complement.
GTTGTACTTTTGAATGGCACCATTGATTTACCATATAGTATACTGGAAAATGGGAAAAAAAAATTCCAAGTGCGGTAAAATTGCAAAAAAAAAATCAATTCCACAATTGTTGTTTGGGTCTTTTTATTTACCATATTCACTCTATACTAAAACTGACCCAACAATATGATTCCCCAGGTCAGTACAAGTACGCAGATACCAAACATATATGGTTTATTTTTTGTTTAAGTGGTGAAAAAAAATTCCGAAATTTGTATGAAAAAAGTTTTTGCTTTTGTTGTCATTTTCTGAGACCCGTAGCATTTTCATTTTTCGTGGTCTGGGGCTGGGAGAATGCTTATTTTTTGCATCTTGAGCTGACATTTTTATTGATACCATTTTGGGCTACATATGTACGATGTTTGGATCTCCTCTTATTGAATTTTATTGCAATGTTGCGGTGACTAAACGCCATTTACTGATCGGATTAATTTATTTTATATTTTGACAGATCGGCCATTTCTGAAAGCAGCGATACCAAATATGTGTATTTTTTCTGTTTTTTTTTATTCAAGCTGTGATCATCCGATCGCCTTTTTCTATTCAAGCTGTGATCATCCGATCGCCTGAGCAGAAAAGACTGTGTCCTATGAACGCCGATCACGTGACAGGGGCGCTGATGGACGGGATTTGTGAAGCGTGTTAAATTGACAGTGAGATTTAACTGGTTAACAGGTGGGGGGTTGCGCTTCGATCCACCCACAGCCGTTAAAGGCCCATGACAGCTGATTAAATCAGCTGTCATGTGCGGGGAAAGATGTGGCCTTAGCGCTGGAGCCCGCATCAAAGTCAGAGACACAACATATGACGTAAATATATACATCATATGTCATGAAGAGATTAATAAAGTTTTGTCAAAGCTGTACACCAGGAAGTATCAAAAACAAAGCAGCTTTATTTAGGACACCAACAAGAGACAAAACTAGCAGCTTCAAAAACGTAATAACAAAGCATGTTAAAAAGAGCACTCAAAAATGTAATGAAAACAAGTAAGTAACCTAATTTACCTAACAGGTGCATAAAATCTCCAGAAAGACTGTAACATCAAAAACTCAACAAATAATCATAGTGTGAACTTAGCCTTAGGTCTCTTTACCATGTCAGTGTATCCAGTACGTGTGGCAATCATTTTCACAGACATACGTAGGCCCATTTAAATGAATGGGTCTGTGCACATGTAAATGTATTTCCACAGACTGTGTGTCCGTGGGCAAACCATGCTGACTAGTGATGAGCGAGCACTAAAATGCTCGGGTGCTCGATGCTCGGGTCAAGCACATTGGAATACTCGGGTGCTCGACCCGAGCAACGAGCCTATGTAAGTCTATGGGAAACGCGAGCATTTTTCAGACGGCTCCCGCCGGCGGTCTGCAGAGGACCTAAAAATTGCCCAAATCAATGGGAACAGTGCTCAAATTACATGGGAACAGCATGGGGAAGACCCCTGGAAGCATTTCTGACTCCCAGGTCACTTCTGTCAACAACGTTGTCAGAGGTATTATGCCACTTTTATGGACTCACAATAAAACATACCAAAACGAAACCAAAATGGATTTTCCTGGGAAATATGTTAAGGAACATCGATTCGAGGGTAATGACTTGTATATAAGGCAAAATAAATAACCAAAGACAAAAATGCTCCTCCACACCTTGGGCTATGTTCACACATAGCGTTTTTGATACTTTTTTCACTTTGCATTGCTTTCAACTGTGACAAATGCATTTACCAGGAAATGTCATTTTAACATTTTACAACCTTATCTGGCCATGTGGTGTGTGAGATATCATCAGACACATCAGGTTTCATTTATGAAGGAGGGACTCTGAAAGTCACAAAGCCTATTTTTATAGGGTCATCAGGTGGCCTTTACTATTCTTAAAGGGCCAGTAGTCAGCCCTCATTATTCTTAGAGAGCCATCAGCCGGCTATGTTTTATTGTTCCCATTACTAAAGAGTGGGTCTCCTATACTGTTATTGCGTATGCAGTTAGTGGCAGGGCTGCCCAAAATTTTGGTGCACCCCAATACCCCTTTGAATAGACTTAGAGGAGGGCCTCCTGAAAACAATGTTCCCATTATTAGGAAGTGGGTCTCCCATTGTGTTTGCCTATGCAGTGAATGCAAGGGTTGCCAAAAATTTGGAGGCACTCCAATGCCCCTTGGAAGAGACGTAGAGGGCATCATGAAAAAATTTTCCCATTATTAGGAAGTGGGTCTCCCATAGTGCTAGCCTATGCAGTGAATGCAAGGGTTGCCAAAAATTTGGAGGCACTTCAATGCCCCTTGGAAGAGATGTGGAGGTCAGAGGGCCTCCTCAAAATAATGTTCCCATTATTACAAAGTGGGTCTCCCATAGTGCAGTGAATGCAAGGGCAGCCAAAAATTAGGAGGCACTCAAATGCCCCTTGGAAGAGACGTGGAGGAGGGCCTCATAAAAAATGTTCCCATTAGAAAGGAGAGGGCCTCCTATACTTGTAATGCCCATGCACTAAGTGTATGGGCTGACAAACATTTACCCCTGGGGGGTATACTTGAACATACTGTATAAAAATAATTTTTTACGGGCATTGTAAACACCCTTTCAAAAAATGACGTGGGTGTTGCATCACGGACCACGGTCACCCTGGTGATATGATGGTGGAGGATGAGGAGAAGGAGGAGGACAAGAGCAAATAGCCAAAATCAGGAAGCGTATAGCCATGTCTGGGTGTGAAAAGGTGTATGGGAATACACCTCCCAAGAAAAGACACTGGATTTGAGTTTAAGTTACGCTGCTATCATTCAGTGGTGTGGAGAAGTCTGGCCCAATCCAGCCCTTGTTCATTTTTATAAGAGTCAGCCTGTCAGCATTTTCAGTTGACAGGCGGATGCGCTTATCAGTTATAATTCTACCAGCGGCACTAAACATCCGCTCTGATAAAACGCTGGCGGCAGGGCAGGCCAGGACCTCCAAGGCATAGAGAGCCAGTTCATTCCACGTATCCAGCTTGGATACCCAATAATTATAAGGCACAGAGGAATCACGGAGGACGTTGGTACGGTCAGCAAGGTACTCCATCAGCATCTTCTCAAACTTTGCACTCCTTGTTAGAGTTCCCCCCAGCCTCAGGGCTTGTGCGATGGGAGGGGCTGAGAATATTCTCCCAGAACTTTGACAGTGTTCCCCTGCCTCTGCTAGATTGAAGTTGTGTCTCTCTCGCCTGTACTCCTTGGTTGTCCAACGAAGTGTGACCTCTGCCGCCAGCGTTTTCAGATGGGAATTTTTTTAATAGTTCCGCAACAAGGGCCTTCTGGTAAAGCCCCATTTCTGTAGACCTGTCCGCCTCAGGAATAAGAGATATATAGTTCTCCTTGTAGCATGGGTATAGAAGTGTCAGCAACCAGTAATGACTGTCACTCAAAATTTTGAAAACGAGAGGGTCATGATAAAGGCAGCGTAACATAAACTCAGCCATGCGTGCCAGACTACTAACAGACAAGACTTCCGTGTCCTCACCAAGAGGATGACTGACCATGCTCTCCTCCTCCTCTCTGTCCTCTGGCCATGCATGCTGAACAGACGGTATGACAGCTGTGTAGGTAGTACTGTCTATAGCGCATGAAACTAGCTCCTGTTCTTCCTCCTCCTCCTCCTCTTCCTCATTGTCACCCAATCCCCGTTGGGATGAGATGAGGCTTGGCTGTGTGTAATCACCCTGTATGGTTCTGACGCGCCCCCTGGGCCATATTCTTTAAGGGAATACCCGGAGCCGGATCAGATGGGGGTTGTAGTCTCCGAGTGGCTGTGACCCGGTCCGTGCCCAGGGTGTCAAGCTCAGAGTATGTGGCAGTCCTACAGATGTTACAAAGTTCGTTATGTCGACTACGCCACCCGTTGGATTGCGGTCACTACGGCCGCCGCTGCAGCAGGGTCCACTGAGGCTGATGGTGTTGGTGCAGCTTTAGATAGTATAACCCCCAACGGGAGGGGTATGGCCTCAGGGGGTCAGGTGCAGAGGATGGGGGTTGTGGTGGTGCAGCGTAGATGATAAGTAAAGACAGAGTCGGGTTGTGCAGTTCAGGGTGTTTACTTACTGCAGATATTCCGGTCACTCCGGCCTTCAGTGACCACCCGAGCCGTGCTGCGTCCACCAGGTCCTGGATTCAGCCAACCCCCAAGCAAGTCCGGAGCGTGTCCCTGAGCCCTCCTTCTTGTCCTTTCTTCTGGCCGTCCCCACCAGGGATCCACCTAGGTCCAGCTCCCTCGGGCCTTCTGTTGGGAGACCCTTGGCCTTGGGTTCCCTGACCCTACACGTGGTTTGCCTTCAGGGTGGATGTGGTGGGTGGCCGTGGCAGATCCTGCCCACGGCCTCCGGTCTCTGGCTGAGGTATGCTTTAGCCCCCACCAGTTTGGGATCCGGTACCCTATTGCCAACTCTTCACCCTGGGGTTGTACTTGGGTTCTCAGAGTTCCTTTCTGTCTCCCCCTCTGGGTCTTTCTGGCTCTCCTCTCTCACTCTTGCTCTGGGGCTGCTCTGCTCTTCTGCTCTGCTCCTCTGACTTCTCACAGACTGACCTCTCACAGACTGACCCTGATCTTAGATGGTGCCCACCTTAAATACTCCCTCTATGTGTGAGCTCAGGTGACCAGCACCCAATGAGCTCCTATCTTTACCCAGGCTGCTCCCCCTATCTGCCCCTACACTACTGGGATGTACCACCCCCCTCCCACTCCAGCCAGGAACAGACTCGGTCGTACCTGCACATTTCTAAGTGGGAGTACCGTTGGTCTGTTCCTCGGAAATGGGATGTGTGTAGTGCATGCAGCTTTCTGAGCTCAGTTCCACACTCCATCCTTACCCGGGAGTGGAATATCACACCTCTGGGTTGAGGTGCAATACCCCTGTAGCAGCCGAATCCTCAGGGTTCTACATTCCCCCCTGGTAAATCACAGCACGTCCTCGGGCTGTAAGATATAAAACAACACCAAAACATACAACTTTTGCATAAACAACATAATAAAACATATAAAACAACATATATTAGCAGCATCATAAAACTTTTCATATAAATAACATTCTCGTAGTCGTTTCTTGCTTCTAACTCCTCCTCCGGACACTGTGCAACGTGTGCCCGGGAAAAGTGCAACAGTTTCTCTAGAAAAATGGTCTTCCTATAAAACCGGAAGGGGGCGCTTTAGGAAGCGCAACTATTTACAAGGGATATGGCCGCTCTCAGTCCTCGGCCAGGTATTTAGGAAAGGGATGACCGCTCTCAGTCCTCGGTCAGAGGGATTAAGGGAAATACGGGTAACAGTTCAATTCTCTGGTCCCAACGGGGACTATAATAGCAGCAACGGTCCACTGTGCCCCGACGGGCAACTATATACAGCTTGTACTCTGCTGTACTCAACGACGACGTCCTCCTGCTCTTTCTTTGTGGTTACCTTTAACTTCAGACCCGTCCGGGTCCTCTTGCTCCTCCTCACACCGCAGCTCCTCCTCCGTCAGGCGATGCACATGGAGGGCGTAGGGTCCTTTGGCACACTTGTGCCGGGTGAAGGTGACCTCGTCCCCTATATACAGGTCACGTCCTCTGTGTCCCTCCGGTAGGTGGGACTCAACGTCTCTCCTGGTCACGAAGACGTCGCCTGGGGTGCGGTGATCTCGGATGAAGCCCCACCCGTGCTGCATATTGAACTTGATCACAGTCCCGGTGGAAGGGGGACCATGAGCTGCACGGGGACTCCTCCTGGCCCGGCTCTTCTGCTCCACGCTCCTTATTTGGGCTTGTTGTTCTCGGACCCGCCTCTCTCTCCGCTCCCTCTCAAAGATCTCGAGCTGCTGCCGGCAGCACTCTGCACGCTCCGCTGCAGCTGCCCGAGTCTCCTGAGTGAACCCCATGAGGTCTTCTCCGGTGGGGTCCCACTCAAACTGGGTCTCTTCTAGCGGGGGCGAGATCCTCTTTATGGGCTTTGGAGCCGGGATCAGGGGTTCGTCTAGGGGTCTCTCTTTCCGGAGTCGGGGATGGTGAAACTCCGGTGGCCATATAAAGGGCTGCCCATCCGGGCACGTATGTTGGGCGAACAGATCTTCTCCCAGATGCGGCACTCTTGGTTTTATGGGCGCGGTGGTGGTGGCGCCCGGGTTGCCCAGGCCTTGCGGCCAGGCCTGGGGCACCTGGAAAGTGAAGGGCACCGTAAGGACGGCGGCGCCCTGGGCTACTTGGCCCTGCGACCAGGCCGGTGGCTCCGCGGAGGTAGGGGGCGCTGTTGGTATTGCGGCGCCCGGGGGTACTAGGCCTTGCGACCAGGCTGGTGGTACTTCCTGCTTGGTCACGCTCGGGGTCGAGGCGTGTGACGTCACAGGGGTCGCGGCTGCGGCTTCCGGTTGAGGCCTAGTCTGTGGCGGTGACGTTGCAGTTACGGGCACGGCAGGGGATACTTCGGGCTCTGCGACGGGGAGCTGGGGCAGGTACGCGGTTTCCCGGTTTGGGGTAGAGACGTCCCCTTTACCTGCCTCCTTTCGTTCGGCTCCCTTCTCGGCGCCGTCTCCGGCCTTCAGTCCTCCTGCGCCATCCTCAGAGGCGGTCTGTCTCCTCGTCTCGGGTGGCGTGCTCCGCTGACGAGTCTCGGTCTGCTGGGCCATCTCTCGGCTCCACTCCGCCAACGTCTCTCGTTGCACCCGGGCCATCCTCCGTGCGAGGCCCTCCAGCGCAGTCTGTGCACACTCCCGATCTCGGGGGAGCTGTGCCAAGACCTCCACTAAGCCTAGTGGGGTCGTTGCTTCTAGCAGGCTCCTGACCAACGGGTCGGTGCTGCTCTGCTCTCCTTCCGTTGTCTCCAGCAGGCTCCTGGCCAGCGGGCCGGTGCTGCTCTGCTCTTCTCCCATCTCCGGGTAAGCTTCTTCTGGACTCAGCTCTAGGCTTCTTGTCTCCGGGTGCGCTCTCTCCAGACTGCTCCAGGCGACACCCATCTTTGCTCTCTTGTTCTCAGTCCTCCCACTTCGAGGGCGGTCCCGGGGCCACTTGGTGATTGTCAGCTCCAGGGGCAGTTCTTTCACGCTGACAGACACCTCTAGCATCACAGTCTCTGTTGGTGGGGGCGGTTTCCACTTTTGGCGCCATTTTCGGTCCTGCCCCACGATGGGAGGCGGCCTCTTACCACCCTCTGGCACGCCCATAATGGCGTCCGCTCTTCCAAGGCGGGAAACCTTTGGAAATGGCGGGAACCGTCTCCCAGTGGCGGGAAACTCTGCAGATGGCGGGAAAAAGCTGTTAATGGCGGACAACCGGCGGGAATCGATCTGTGACGGAGTCCGATGGCGGGGACCCTCCGGAACCGGCAGGAGACTTCTTTTTGAGGTAAACTTGTTCTTTTCTTCAGGCACGCAGTACCCGGGTGTTGCGGGCACGTAATCCTGCCGACTACGCCAAAGTTGACGCGCCCCCTGGGCCATATTCTTTAAGGGAATACCCGGAGCCGGATCAGATGGGGGTTGTAGTCTCCGAGTGGCTGTGACCCGGTCCGTGCCCAGGGTGTCAAGCTCAGAGTATGTGGCAGTCCTACAGATGTTACAAAGTTCGTTATGTCGACTACGCCACCCGTTGGATTGCGGTCACTACGGCCGCCGCTGCAGCAGGGTCCGCTGAGGCTGATGGTGTTGGTGCAGCTTTAGATAGTATAACCCCCAACGGGAGGGGTATGGCCTCAGGGGGTCAGGTGCAGAGGATGGGGGTTGTGGTGGTGCAGCGTAGATGATAAGTAAAGACAGAGTCGGGTTGTGCAGTTCAGGGTGTTTACTTACTGCAGATATTCCGGTCACTCCGGCCTTCAGTGACCACCCGAGCCGTGCTGCGTCCACCAGGTCCTGGATTCAGCCAACCCCCAAGCAAGTCCGGAGCGTGTCCCTGAGCCCTCCTTCTTGTCCTTTCTTCTGGCCGTCCCCACCAGGGATCCACCTAGGTCCAGCTCCCTCGGGCCTTCTGTTGGGAGACCCTTGGCCTTGGGTTCCCTGACCCTACACGTGGTTTGCCTTCAGGGTGGATGTGGTGGGTGGCCGTGGCAGATCCTGCCCACGGCCTCCGGTCTCTGGCTGAGGTATGCTTTAGCCCCCACCAGTTTGGGATCCGGTACCCTATTGCCAACTCTTCACCCTGGGGTTGTACTTGGGTTCTCAGAGTTCCTTTCTGTCTCCCCCTCTGGGTCTTTCTGGCTCTCCTCTCTCACTCTTGCTCTGGGGCTGCTCTGCTCTTCTGCTCTGCTCCTCTGACTTCTCACAGACTGACCTCTCACAGACTGACCCTGATCTTAGATGGTGCCCACCTTAAATACTCCCTCTATGTGTGAGCTCAGGTGACCAGCACCCAATGAGCTCCTATCTTTACCCAGGCTGCTCCCCCTATCTGCCCCTACACTACTGGGATGTACCACCCCCCTCCCACTCCAGCCAGGAACAGACTCGGTCGTACCTGCACATTTCTAAGTGGGAGTACCGTTGGTCTGTTCCTCGGAAATGGGATGTGTGTAGTGCATGCAGCTTTCTGAGCTCAGTTCCACACTCCATCCTTACCCGGGAGTGGAATATCACACCTCTGGGTTGAGGTGCAATACCCCTGTAGCAGCCGAATCCTCAGGGTTCTACAGTTCCTCGCTCCATCTCATCGTGCTCCGCCTGCAATGCATCCTCTTTGATTGTGAGCAGAGAGCATTTCAAAAGACAGAGAAGCGGGATGGTGACGCTAATTATGGCGATGTACCGTGCCTGCCCACAAGCACTTGTCCACGTGTCCGTGGTTATGTGGACTTTCCCGATAACTGCGTTGTTGAGGGCACGGCTAATGTTTTGGGACACGTGCTTGTGTAATGCAGGGACGGCACACGGGGAGAAACAGTGGTGGCTGGAGGACAATATCTTCCACGCTCACTACAAATGACTGAATTTGGAGCGAACTTATATGAGATCTGTGTGACGGAGAAACCACAGTTTTAAATACCTGAAACAAATTTTTAATGGAGGCCAGAAATGGCAGAATTTTCTGAAAACGTGTATGTGATCTGTGTGACGGAGAAGCCACAGTTTTAAATACCTGGCCTGTAGGTAACTATTTTGAACAGCAAACCGGTGTCAAAAACTTTGCTGACACAGTGAATAAAAAATTTGAATGGAGGCCAGAAATGGCAGTATTTTCTGAAAATGTATATGTGTCACCCTGGCCTGGATGCCACAAGTGTAATTAAAGCTGTGTCTGAGAGCAAGGGGGAGGTTCTCTAGTCAGGGGAACATTAGCATGCAATGCCTCCTGTCTCAGACCAGTAGGGGGAGCTGGCTGCCCCTATAAAAGCTGGTACTGAGGGCAGGGTTAGAGAGAACTTGATGGCCTGTCTCAGCACTGAGACTTGTCCCAGAGCAGAGCAGGGACAGACAGTTGCACTGCACCTAAGAGGAAGTGTGGCAGGAGGAGAGCCACAAGCCAGAGACAAGAGGCGAAGAGAGCCTGTCTTGGCAGAAATAGACTGACTTTACCAGACTTTTGTGTCTGAGGCTGAGAGGATTCTACATCCTCCAGCAGAGAACCAGTCCGCAAGGGACTGTATATTCCTTGGCCTAAGAAGCCTGGAGGCCCTGCCACATCCGAAGGGACCAGTAAAGCCGTACAAGGCTGGGAGCAGAAAGGAACCCACGTCGCAGGCCATACAGGCGAGAATACACGGAAAGCTTGGAAACGTGAGCTGTTACCCTATAACGAGGAGATAGCCAGAAGGAGCGCAGAAAGCACGGTAGGCCTACACCCTCACCCTGACCAGGGCCAAATTCCCCGTTGCTCTCAGACATCCAGGTCCCCTCCTAGCTGGGACTGTTTATGGGTCAGTTTACCTGTTTTAGTAAAGACCCTGGACTGCAACTTGTTGTCTGTGTGCTCCTTGCTCCTCCAGCACTATCAGCACTGGGATTCTCACTACCATCACTCCCACCATCCATTATACTACCCTGGGGCCGCACTCTTCCCGTGGGGAGTCACACTACCCTAGCTGCACACCTCATCAGCCCCAGCGGTCTGCATGCAGCGGCGGTTCCTAATAACCGCAATCCACGGGTGGCGTAGTCGGACATTATCAGCAGAACGTAGCAAACTACCATTGGCCTGACCACCCTGAGCCGCGGGACCGGGCCACCACTACTACCCCCATTGTTCCCCTATCGCCTGGATCCGCGTGCCCCACGGCCCAGGGGGCGAGTCAGCTTTGGCGTAGTCGGCAGGATTTCGTGCCCACAACCACCGGGTACTGCGTGCCTGAAAAAGACTTTTGTAACTTACCTGTGGCGAAGCTTCCCGCCGTCTGGAGTCGTTTCCCGCCATCCGGAGCCGATTCCCGCCATCAGACGCCATCTTGGACCGTTTCCCGCCGTCTTCTGCCGTCTTACCGCCATCCTCAGCTGCTTCCCGCCATCGGACGCCATCTTCAGGACGCCGCGCGGGAAGAAGAGGGGCGTGGACGTCAAAACCGCGCGAGATCCGAAGCTCCGCCCCACGCACCGACGCCGCGCAAGGTCCTGGAAGGGAGAGAGAGCGACGCTGACGTCATCGGAGCGCGACGCCAGGTCCTCGTCCATAGCAGCAGCAGCGGAGCCGCGGCCTACAGAAGAGGATCGTCGGAAGGTAGGCCACGCTTAACTAGGGGGGAGGAAGATGTCGGATACAGAGGCGCCCACTACCACCAACGCAGCTGCAGCAGCGGTGATGCCCTTTTCCCTGCCCTACATCCCTGGAGCGGCCTGGCTGCCCAAGTACTCAGGGGAGCCCCATGCCCTAACTGACTTTAAGGAAAGGCTGTACAGTTTGTTCCACGTTTACCCCCTGACAGAGGAACAGAAGGTCAGCATACTAACAGGGCAGTTAACTGGCGCAGCCCAAAGGGAGGTAAAATCATGGCTCACTGAGGAGAAAAGGACTGTGAAGGGTATTCTGGCCCGGCTGCGGGGTACCTTTGACACACGTACCTCCGCTGAGATTAAAATGAGGTTCTATGGATGTAAGCAGCGGGCACAGGACAGCATCAGAGACTATGCCCTAAATCTGCAGGAAGCCTTGAGGGCTATTCAACAAACTGACCCTGGCAGTGTGCAGGAAACGGATAAGCTGCTAACAGAACAATTCATAGAAGGTCTGCTGTCTAGCGCCCACAGGGCCCAACTGCGCCTCATGTTTTTTCAGAACCCCGACCTGACCTTTGCCCAATTTAAGGACAGGGCCATAAGGGTGCTCCGTGAATCTGCAACCAGTGGCGCTATAAACCCCCGGCGCCCTGCTCTCACCAACCACCAGGAGGCGGCGCCCTCCTCTATGGATCCCGTGGGGTCTGATGCACAGGCCCTGAACCAAGCCCCGTCGAAAGACCTACACCACCAAGTCCAGGAGCTGACCAGGAGCGTCGCGGCGTTGACCAGGACCGTCCAGGCGTTGCAAGTGGACCCGTCAAGACCCATCGAGCTGGCTTCAAGTCCGGAGGATGTCCCGTGGCGTCGACAGAGGAGGATCCCGTCGTTCCGAGGGAGGCCCACAGACCGCTACGCAGAGGATGGACAGCCCATTTGCCGTCGATGCAACCAGCCCGGACACATTTCCAGGTACTGTAATTTAAATGGGTCCAACCTGGGGCAGAGGGCCAACCCCCAGGCATAAGATCACCAGGCCCTTACAATTGGCGTAATAAGTACGTTGGGGGGCGCCCGGTTTTACCCGTGGTGCTGGACGGTATCCCCATGAGCGCCTTGCTGGATACTGGGTCACAAGTAACCACTATCCCTTATGTACTTTTTAAGCAGTATTGGACTGATGCTGATATCACACGGTATCCAGACAGTAACTTGAGCATCATCGCCAGTAATGGCTTACCCGTGCCGCAGATGGGGTTCAAGGAGATGACCATTAAAATTGGTAAAGTTGAACTACCGGCACAGGGAGTGATTATTGTGGACATTGACCATCGTGAAAGTCACCCTAAAATAACTGTGGGTACTAATGTAATTGAAAATTGTCTTTCAGAGGTAATTGTAATTCTACAACAGGTGGCGGTGAATGCTAGTTCCAGCCAACAGAGAGTCCTCAACAAGGAGATAAAAGCCCTGATGAGACGGCAGCAGGTAGAACTGTCTGGTGGTGAGATCGGTAGCGTAAGACTGAGTGACCCATTCCCCATTTCCATGCCTCCCAAAAGTGAAATGATGATCTGGTGTCGGACTGCAATCGGGTTGAGAGGTAGAGACTACCAAGACATGGTAGAACCCGTGTACTCAGACAGCAGGCCCACCATTTTGACAGCCCGGGGGGTGGTTGATGTCCGTCATGGGAGGGTGCCCGTCCGCAACCTCAACATTGGGGAGAGGGAAGTACACTTACCCAGGTACGCTACACTCGCCAAACTGTTTGTTGTCGAACACAAAGCCATCAGGGCCGTGGAACCCTTGCCTCCATCTCCACAGGCGGAGGGTAATGGCTCCCAGAAACAAAAGGAGGACTGGTGCCAGAAACTCCATGTGGGTGCTGACTCCACTCCCCTGCACCAAAAACAAGGAGTCTACCAGGTGGTCCAGGAGTACGAGAGAATTTTTAGTAAGCACCCGCTAGACTTCGGCAGAGTTAAAGGGATAGAACACCATATCCCCACAGGGAGCCACCCACCAATAAAAGAGAGGCACAGACCTGTACCCCCTGCACATTATCAGAATGCAAAGGGCATGCTAAGAGAGATGAAGGAAGCTGGGGTCATTAGAGACAGCTGTAGCCCCTGGGCAGCCCCCTTGGTTCTGGTCAAAAAGAAAGACGGCACCATGAGAATGTGCGTGGACTATAGACAAATCAACCGTATCACCCACAAAGACGCATATCCGCTGCCTAGAATAGAGGAGTCTTTAGCCGCACTAAAATCAGCTAACTTCTTTTCTACTTTGGACCTTACTAGCGGGTACTGGCAGGTTCCTGTGGCAGAGGCTGACAAGGAGAAGACCGCCTTCACCACCCCGATGGGACTGAGTGAGTTCAACTGTATGCCTTTCGGGCTCTGCAATGCACCAGGGACCTTCCAGCGGCTGATGGAATGCTGTCTAGGGCACCGAAACTTCGAGACGGTCCTCCTTTACCTGGACGACGTGATCGTCTATTCGAAGACCTACGAGGACCATCTAAAGCACCTGGCCGAGGTGTTCGAAGCCCTGGCAGGCTACGGCCTGAAGGTGAAACCATCGAAGTGTCACCTGCTGAAACCGAAGGTCCAGTACCTAGGGCACGTGGTAAGTGCGGAAGGAGTAGCCCCCGACCCTGACAAGGTCACGGCAATCAAGAGCTTGCCAAGCCCCTCGAACATCAAAGCGGTGAGACAGTTTCTCGGGTTGGTAGGCTACTACCGAAGATTCATCCCCGGGTTCACCAAGATGGCAGCTCCTATGCAGGACCTCCTGATCGGACAGTCTAAGTCCAGGAGTCAAAAGCCACCCTTCAAGTGGGATAAACCGGAAGAGGAGTCCTTCCGCCAGTTGAAGATGGCCCTCACGGGGGATGAGATCCTGGCCTACCCTGATTATGGCCAGCCTTTTATCCTTCACACAGACGCCAGTAATGTGGGACTGGGAACCGTACTGTCCCAAAACCAACAGGGCAGAGAACGGGTGATCGCATACGCCAGTCGGAAGCTGAGGCCCACCGAGAGGAACCCGGAGAATTACAGCTCCTTCAAGCTAGAATTCTTGGCGGTGGTGTGGGCCGTGACGGAACGCTTCAAGCATTACCTGGCCTCCGCAAAGTTCACCGTGTACACGGACAACAACCCGTTGACACACCTGGACAATGCAGGACTGGGTGCCCTAGAACAGCGGTGGATGGCCCATCTCTCCAACTATGACTTCGTGATCAAGTACCGGGCAGGCAAAACCAATGCCAACGCGGACGCCCTATCAAGAATGCCTCACTTACCTGAGGGTGACGAAGACCCAGAAGAGCTGGAGGAGGTAGAACTCCCCGCGTTTCACCGGTATGGAGCCGCTCAACACTCTCACCGCGTGAAGGAGGAGGATCTAACAAATGTGATGATCAATCCCCTACCTCACCACAGCTGGGCCGAGACCCAAGATAGTGACCCTGCAGTCCGCCTGGTGAAAGATCAGCTGACCCAGGAAGATGCCCGCATAGATCCGGATGCTCCAGAGGAAGCCAAGCAGCTATGGAAAGAGAAGAGCAAGCTGTTCCTCTACGAAGGCAAGTTGTGCAGAAGGATTGTCAACCACCGGACGCACGAGCTGACCTGGCAAGTCTTGGTCCCAAGGCGGGATGCAGCTATGGTCCTGGGGGCTTACCATGACAGAGCGGGACACTTCGGTTGGAAGAAACTGGAGTTCCTGCTAAGAGGAAGGTTCTTTTGGGTCGGCATGAGAGGAGCTGTAGAAAAATGGTGCAGAGACTGTGGCCCTTGTCACCTAAGGAGGAAGGACCGCACCAGCCAGAAGACACCCTTGAGGCCCATCGTCACCACGCAGCCTCTTGAGCTGGTAGCTCTGGACCACGTCAAATTGGCTCCAAGCCGGTCTGGATACATCTATGCCCTGACAATCGTGGACCACTATTCCCGTTTTCTAGTGGTGGTCCCGGTAAGGGACTTGACAGCCCAAACAGCGGCCAGAGCCTTCCAGCAATATTTCTGCCATCCACACGGGTATCCGGAACAGGTCCTGACAGACCAGGGTCCAGCGTTCGAGGCTGAAATCTTCCAGGAGTTCTGCAACCTCTATGGCTGTAAGAAGATTCGTACAACGCCTTACCAGCCCCAAACCAACGGGATGTGTGAGAAGATGAACAATATAGCCATTGATCTCCTGAAGACGTTGCCCCTGGAGGAACGCAGCCTGTGGCCAGAAAAACTGCCGGACCTGATAGACCTATACAACAATATCCCGGTGAATGCTACAAACTGCACCCCGGCTTACCTGATGCGAGCTAGACCAGGTAAGCTGCCCGTAGACCTGGAGATGGGAGTCCTAATACCTGAGGACACCTCCCCGGATGCGGACTGGGATACGGAAAGGCAACTGCAGTACAAGAAGGTACAGGAGAGTGTGGAGAAGAGCCTGGCCCAGGTGAGAGAGATGCAAGAAAAACTCTTCAATCAACACGCCCCTGCTGGTCCCCTAGAACCTGGTGAGCAAGTCCTAAAGCGAAAAAGAAGGCTACATAAGTTGGACGACCAGTGGGAAAGGGAACACTACACCGTACTGCAGTCTGATCACGACAACCCGAAGGTGTGCGTGATCACCAAGGACGGAGGAGAAACCACTAGTGTCGTCTCCAGAGACCACCTCAAAAGGTGCCCCGAGCAACTCCATAGTGCAGAAGAGGATCAGAGTGACCTTGAACCCGCAGAGGACAAGGAAGAAATGATCAGCACCATTCTCGGACAGTTCCCTCAGTCCTGGACTCGCATAAATGATGCCATAGTGGTACCTGTCCTGCATTTCCTGCAACCGGCACAGCAACAACCAACACCAGAGCCGGAAGGTGAAGAGGAGCAAGCGGTTCCAGAGGCAGAAGAGCCTGTACCAGCAGCCCAGGAGAGTCAACCCTCTGCTGACAGTGAGCCTGCCATGCCTGTGGTAAGCCAAAGGACCTGCAGACAGCTGCCTGCCCTACCTGTACACCCAGCTGGTAGCTGTACCCCTAACGCTAGTGGGGAAAGCCAGGTGGGTCCACCACCAGACAGTGGGCTACGTAGATCAACCAGGAGCACAAAGGGGCAGATACCCGCTCGCTGGAGAATATAGGATGTACTAAAAGTGTAAATAACCCTGTTGCCAAATGTTGAATTGTTTGCAAAGTTACTTGCATGTTTGGTAATTCTGTGTTTCAGTTTCTTGCAGCTACCGTAAGGACTCAAAGGTTATGGACTTTTTATAACCGGGACCTTGTATGGACTGCGTTCGGAGCCTAACCCAGGAATGAAATAAGACTGTAAAGGACTTGGGGTAGGACAGACCCCCACCTGGTTAAGGCTCCCCGTTGTATTGGTGATATGGACACCCGGTCTCAGGCCACACTGTGACCTTAAGAACTCAATCTGTGCGTCGTTTGTCTATTAATGTTTTATAGTTATGCATATTGTCTTTGTGTATTGTTTAGTCCCGGAGTACTAAATTTCACTAGGGGGGAATGTGTCACCCTGGCCTGGATGCCACAAGTGTAATTAAAGCTGTGTCTGAGAGCAAGGGGGAGGTTCTCTAGTCAGGGGAACATTAGCATGCAATGCCTCCTGTCTCAGGCCAGTAGGGGGAGCTGGCTGCCCCTATAAAAGCTGGTACTGAGGGCAGGGTTAGAGAGAACTTGATGGCCTGTCTCAGCACTGAGACTTGTCCCAGAGCAGAGCAGGGACAGACAGTTGCACTGCACCTAAGAGGAAGTGTGGCAGGAGGAGAGCCACAAGCCAGAGACAAGAGGCGAAGAGAGCCTGTCTTGGCAGAAAGAGACTGACTTTACCAGACTTTGGTGTCTGAGGCTGAGAGGATTCTACATCCTCCAGCAGAGAACCAGTCCGCAAGGGACTGTATATTCCTTGGCCTAAGAAGCCTGGAGGCCCTGCCACAACCGAAGGGACCAGTAAAGCCGTTCAAGGCTGGGAGCAGAAAGGAACCCACGTCGCAGGCCATACAGGCGAGAATACACGGAAAGCTTGGAAACGTGGGCTGTTACCCTATAACGAGGAGATAGCCAGAAGGAGCGCAGAAAGCACGGTAGGCCTACACCCTCACCCTGACCAGGGCCAATTTCCCCATTGCTCTCAGACATCCAGGTCCCCTCCTAGCTGGGACTGTTTATGGGTCAGTTTACCTGTTTTAGTAAAGACCCTGGACTGCAACTTGTTGTCTGTGTGCTCCTTGCTCCTCCAGCACTATCAGCACTGGGATTCTCACTACCATCACTCCCACCATCCATTATACTGCCCTGGGGCCGCACTCTTCCCGTGGGGAGTCACACTACCCTAGCTGCACACCTCATCAGCCCCAGTGGTCTGCATGCAGCGGCGGTTCCTAATAACCGCAATCCACGGGTGGCGTAGTCGGACATTATCAGCAGAACGTAGCAGACTACCATTGGCCTGACCACCCTGAGCCGCGGGACCGGGCCGCCACTACTACCCCCATTGTTCCCCTATCGCCCGGATCCGCGTGCCCCACGGGCCAGGGGGCGAGTCATATATGTGATCCGTGTGACGGAGAAAACACAGTTTTAAATACCTGGCTTGTAGGTAACTATTTTGAACAGCAAACCGGTGTCAAAAACTTTGCTGACACAGTGAATAAAAAATTTGAATGGAGGCCAAAAAATGGCAGTATTTTCTGAAAATGTATATGTGATCCGTGTGACGGAGAAAACACAGTTTTAAATGCCTGGCCTGTATGTAACTAGTTTGAACAGCAAAATTGTTTCACTGTCACACTGAAACAAATTTTTAATGGAGGTCAGAAATGGCAGTATTTTCTGAAAACGTATATGTGATTCTTGTGATGGAGAAAACACAATCTTAAATAGCTGGATTTTTAGCGCTGTAATATGGAAAGGACCTGGCTGTATTCTGCAGTGCCAATAAGCAAATGGCGCAGAAAAACGGTGTTCTCTGGATTGCTTTTTAAGCAAATAATGAGGATTAAGAGCCAAAAAAAAGTATTCCTGGCCCCTGAGACCTGGACCTTTGTCTAGAAATATCTAACAGCAGCAGAAGGCAGAATTGGAATGGAGCCACTTGTGCTATATACACTGCAGTCTGCTATATACACTGCCTGCTTATATACACTGCCTGCCTGATATCTCGGCAGATGGATTAGTCCTCAGATGGACTGTTTGTTAAGCTGGATATGTGTAATGTATGGTTTTTCTCCCTACACTACCTAATATACAAGCAAATCTCTCCCTAGCTCAGCAGCACCTCTCCCTACTCTGCCTGATTCCGGAGTGACTGTGACGAACACGGCGGCGCCAGGTCTGATATAGACCTGATGACGCTGTGCGGCCAGCCAATCACTGTAATGCCACAAGCACCATGGCTGCGGCATTACAATGAGTGACAGGCAATCCCTGCATGTTGATTGGCGCTCTAAAGAGCACCAAACATGCAGGGAGGGGACCGAAGCATCCGCCCGAGCATCTCGCAAGTACTCGGCGAGCATCTCGAGTACTGAGATGCTCGGGCAAGTACCGAGTACTTGCGAGTATGCTCACTCATCACTAATGCTGACATGTCCATTTTTGAACGCCGCAAAACGTCCCACACTGATGAAACGGATCGGTGTGTCATCAGTGTGACATGTACCGGCACCTGGCAATCAGCGGTACAGGTAGCGCTGTTACCAAGTGCCAGGTGGTGAAGGAATCTCTCATTATTGACCCCTGCTTGCACTGCGATCGGCGCTAGCAGAGGACAATGTTGAGAGTAGTATTCTGCTGCCGCTGTCTCCAAAAAGTATAAATAAGAATAAAATTAAAAAATCGTTATACTCACCTGGCTTGAGGTGACTGCACACACTGAGGAGCAGAGGAAAAGCGAGTGGGCCCCTGAACTGAGTTGAGTTCACTGAGTGACAGGACACCGCTCAGTGATCTCAGCAGAGGTCAGGGGCCCGCTCACCGCAGCGAGTCATTCTCCTCTGCTCCTCAGGTGAGTATATTGATTTTTTTTATTTTATTCTTATTTTTACATTTTTTGGAGACAGTGGCAGCAGAATACCACTCGCAAAATTGTCCCTTGCTCGCACTGGTCGCAGCTCTGGCCGGGAACTATGATGAGAGATTCCTTCAGCACCCAGCGCCTGGGAAGGGATTCCCAGGCGCCGGTCGGTATGATACTGATGCGGCACACAGTTGCCACATGTATGCCTCAAAGTGTTTAATTTTTGTCGGAGTAAATGGGAAGAAAAGTACCTGACATTTATTTTACCCAATTGCTTCGAAGTAATAGGATATTTGCTCCTATGAACAGGTGACATTTATAGGAATTACTTAAAATACAACTCAACACGTGTCACTAAGAGAATTACAGGAATTTATAGATGCAAAACTTACAAACGTCAAACTGTAATAGAAGTGGTTGTGGTCTTAGGCAGTCTCGTACGTTTTATACCTTTCACCTCTATTATAGTGTCATTCAGAAAAGTTTAGTGTCTAGAAATGTTGCTAATTGAGTTGCACCACCCGCATCTAGTGGGGATCATCAAGATTTAATGTCTGCATATTTTTGCATATACCTTATTATTTTAATAATAAATATTGCTGGCTTGAGTTTAAATATTATGACTTAGGATATACAGATATGTCTTTGTAATATACAGTACAGACCAAAAGTTTGGACACACCTTCACATTTAAAGATTTTTCTGTATTTTCATGACTATGAAAATTGTACATTCACACTGAAGGCATCAAAACTATGAATTAACACACGTGGAATTATATACTTAACAAAAAAGTGTGAAACAACTGAAAATATGTCTTATATTCTAGGTTCTTCAAAGTAGCCACCTTTTGCTTTGATGACTGCTTTGCACACTCTTGGCATTCACTTGATGTTTCACACTTTTTGTTAAGTATATAACTCCACATGTGTTAATTCATAGTTTTGATGCCTTCAGTGTGAATGTACAATTTTCATAGTCATGAAAATACAGAAAAATCTTTAAATGAGAAGGTGTGTCCAAACTTTTGGTCTGTACTGTATATCATTGTATTATTTATGATTTGTAGTGCTGTATAAGCAACATCTTTAACTTTTGGACTTTTAGGTTAACAAATAAATTGGATAAAATCATAAATGTTTTAGCATAGAAAAAGCCATAACATTCTGATTAGTGACATTCTGACCTATTAAACCAGGGTTGAGCAATTAATTTTCCAGAGGGGCCACAAGAGAGACTGTGACTATTGTATAGGGGCGAACCAATAGGCTGAAATTCTTCTTAATATTAACATATTAATTGTAATTATTTATATTGTATGAATTGTATCACTTAATATGAATTGTATCACTTAATATTGAGCAGAATTAAAGGGATTGCGTATTTTGGCCAAAATATCGACCATGTGGTGTATTTATTTTGTACATTATTTTTCATCTTTTTTTGCACATTTTTATGCAAGATGCTGCCAGGCCCTTTAGTGTTGGTTGGGTGAATTGGGTTGTCTGTCTTTGTAGGGTGCGCTTATATAGTCCTGGAAAGCCCGCCTGATCTAATAGTATGGGTGTCATCAATAGGCTGTAAGTCAGACACTGTGCATCACACATATCTGTGTGACTGGCGCCCTATGCAAGCCCCATCTGTGTGCATGTATAATACTACACAGCCAGCTAATCCATGAATTGCTAGGTCAGTGAGTGGCTGTTTGCATCAGTATTTTGCACATGTGCTGCCCCCGCCTTTATCATGGGGGCCTGCTGCATCCTGCTAGTGCATTGGTAATCTGACCTGGTGTTGGTAAGGCTTTATCTTTTTCTGTGATGTTTTTTAAAATTTTGTCCCATGTTCGCCATTAGCATAGAAAAAGCCGTAACATTCTGATTAGTGAGATTCTGACTTATTAAACCAGGGGTGAGCAATTAATTTTCCCAAGGGGCCATATGAGATACTGTGACTATTGTAGAGGGCCAAACCAATAGGCTGAAAATCTTCTTAATATTAATATTAACATATTAATTATTTATATCCTCTGAATTGTATCACTTATTATGAATTGTATAACATAATATTGAGCGGAATTAAAGGGGTTTTCCCATGAACAAAAATTCATTTTAGTCAATAGATTTTGGAATAATAATAAGTTCCACAATTGGATGTGATTAAATAAAATGTTCTTATGCTGAGATAATCTTATAAATGTGCCCCTGCTATGTACTGTGTAATGACAAATATCCCATACACATGAAAAAAGGAACACATACTCACCTCGCTCCCATTCCCCGGCGCTCTGCTCCTGTCTCCTGTGCAATGAGTCTCAGCAGCAGTGCAATAAAATGACGTCATCACGTCTGCTGTCTCACAGGCTGATTGGTGGAAGATGTAGCCAGCAGCCCCATCCTCCACCAATGTATTCACCACTGTCTGCATCCCGAGTATGCAAATGGTGGTGACAAAGGGCGATGGCGGATGGGCGGTGGGTGGAGGAGGGCATGATGTGGCTCATGGGCCACTGTTTCATTACTTCGGCTGTCTCGGTCCGCGGGCCGGACTGGAACAGTCAGGGGCCGGATGTGGCCCACAGGCCACAGTTTGCCCAGGTCTACATTAAACCAATGCAGATTTTGTGAATGGATAGGCTGAGATCTCAGTTTTTTTCTTGCACGGTGGCATTCCCAGCAAGACATTGTACAAGGAAGTACAACTTGGCTCTTTTCAAATGAGGGGTATTAATCATCACTTTGTTAGAAATGTGTCATGACTTACTATGATGAGAAAAATACTTTAAGAAATTCCCTTAATCCATACTCTCTTTAGAAAATTAATGTCCCATTATTTTCTATGTGAGACAAATCCTGTAAAAAGGAATCTGGGCCTTGAATATAATCATATCTTTCTTACCAAGTGGACATTGAAACCTAACATGATAGTTGGAACAATTTTGTCCTCTTTGTTGCTCTTTGTTGATGCACCAGAAGCCCTTTTTTGGATTAGAGTGTACAACCTCCTTCGTGTCCTTTGGCCTATTCCATTCGGTGGTTCTGGCTTCAAGAGCAATAGGTCTAATGCACAAACGCTGAGGGTAATAAAAGCGAATGGCCTCTACTGTTTCATAATCTCCATCGCCTTCTGGATGGTCTACATTAAACCAAGACGTCCACTCTGAAGCACCTGATAAAAAAAATAAAAAAAATAAAAATTATAGGACATTAGAGTAAGGTAATACTCTATTTTTATTTAACCTTGTATAAACTACATGTCACTAAAACAGTGCTGGTAGCTAACCTGAACCCGATCCATTCATTCATCTGAGGTTTTTTCTGAAAGTAATTTTGTGCCCCAGATATGTAATTCAATTGCATGGCGCTCAACAATATGCAATATGCAATAGGAGTGACAACTGTAGTCACCAAGTAGGAAAGCTGGATGAAGACGTACACCTGAAAAAGGAACTCACATGTGTATATGCTGCTCAAATGTGACTTGCTGAAGGAGGAGGAAAACACACATGGATTTGATTAGGGCTATGGCATTAACAATTTGGCCACTGGGGCTGGTATAATTTGAGCACTATCGATAAAAAGACATGTTTTTGTGGCCATTTCTTATGTAGCCACTATGGCTGGGAGCAATAGTATGTCACTGGGTAATATTGCTGGCAATATCTGTGCGTACTACAGTACAGTATAGTGGACATTTATAAAGTGCCCTGCAGCACACTTGTGGTATGAAAAAGCCTCAACATTTCGAGAAAGCCATATTTGTGCAAAACTTTTTTACTTTTTGCTCTTTTTCAACGGTCTTCGACATTACTCTAAAAATTCGGCTGGGCTTAGCAGTAATGATCGTGGTTGCCCACGGACTCAACAGATTAAATATATTTTATGCCAGAACCAGAAATCTAAACCAACTCATGGCTGGCGTACATTTGGGTTTGGGCTCACAGGTTGCAGAAGTAGCAATAATATGATTTGTATTCATATATATATCATACCCAGTCATTAAGAGAATATAGCAAGGGTATTTCACAGTATAAAATATAACTTTTAATAGATAAGTTTAAAATATTTGGTGTAAGAGAATTAAGACGGAGACAAAGTACACATACTCCCCAAGTCGGGGTAACAACTATAATAAGAGAGCAGAACACGTCACCTAAAATGGAGTACCGGACCCAGGTCAGAAAGGATCAAATAATAAAACCTTAATGACACAACCGACAGCAACAAACTCCCTCTTACAGTGGGATAGTAGCCACCCCAAACATCTAAAAATGGGTATACCCAAAGGGCAGTACCTGAGACTGAGGAGAAATTGCACTGATACTACTGCTTTTGAACTTCAAGCCAGGGATCTGAGAGAGAGGTTCAAGATTAGGGGCTATCCTGATTACATCTTGAGGAAAGCCTATCACCATGCTAAAGGTCAGACTCAATCGAGCCTGCTTGCACCCCCTAGGAGACCCACCACTACTGAATCTTATAGGTTCATTACCACCTTTGATAATGGAGCCCAACAGGTCAGGGAAATTTTTAACAAACACTGGGCCATCCTAAAAATGGACTCTGATATTGGGATTTTACTGACGGACAGCCCCTTAATAATACACAGAAAGGGAAGATCCCTCAGTGATCGACTTGTCCAAAGTCATTTTCAAGTTTCTAAAACCCCTACATGGCTTGAAAACCATAATGGGTGCTAAAAATGCCACAATTGTGTGTCCTGCCGATATGTCCAGACAGGCTCAAGTTTCATAGGCAATGTCACCAAGGAAAACTTTGATATACGATCCTTTATTATTTGTCGAACCCAGGGTGTAATTTACAAGGCGACCATTCGAGAGTTTAGATGCCGTATAGGCGAACATGTTGGTGATGTTGAACATCAAAGAGACACTCCACTTGCTAGACATATGAACTTGTATCATAATGGAGACATGAAACTGATTAAATTCATGGGATTGATCATATTCCTAGACCCCAGAGAGGTGGAAATTGGGACAGACTGATATTGCAGGCCGAGACTAGGTGGATCTTGTATCTAAATACAGTGGTACCATCAGGATTAAATGAGCAATGTACATATAATTGTTTTATTCAAAGATCTATATCCTTTTGGTTGCCCTCCATATTGAATTCCTATATCTGTTATCTCTTTAGCCTGATCAGTTTAATACTGGCTGACATCGCACATCTATGTCTCTGTCTTAGACTCTGTACCGCCAGAGGTAATCCTATTATTCTGTACTTATATGACATTCTAGTGCCAACGTTCAATACACCTTTTTATATCGCCAATATAGTGTGAACCCCTTAATCATTTTGGTGTGGATACTATAACAATACAACGTTATATGTGGCCCCCCTTCCTTGTTTCCACAGGAGGGAATAACCTGGTTATGCTATCCTTTGCATAAATGAGCCATGTCTATCATACATGTGCAGTTATTGCCCCTCATATGTACTTCTAAAGGGGTCAGTTATGGGCCTGCATATTTTGTGACACCGGTATGAAGTAGGTCAGTGTACGAATGGTCCTATATCTGTATCTGGGCACAACCCCGAGTGACGCTGTTTTCTGAACTCCCCTAATTGAGATGCTGCAATTAGTACTGTGAATGCCTGACTAGCGATGATGCCGCTGAAAGCAACGCCTCCGGAAATATCGTCACCGGAAGTGACGTCCGGGGCGTTCCATAGGCATAGCATGCGTCTCACACGCTGCTGTGCTCACTCCACCAGATCTGACATCACCAGAAGTGGCTTGCATTCCAATAGGTGAGCGTGCGTTCCACACACTACCGCATGCCGGGTCATTTCCTCATATACACCCAGCTGATGGGTTTAACACTATTGGCTATTATAAGTGGACCTACATCCACCTGACTATTTGAATATCAGTATCATATATAGACTCCCCCTTTTCGCCATAGCACTGCTTCACCTGAGACTAGTGAAGACAGTTTTGCTTTATCATGTTGAGACAGCTTAGCCTCCATGGTGCTACATAGTAGGGTCCCCTGATGACTCCAAAAGGAAGAAATGCGTCTGGACTACAAGGCAAGCACAGGGCTATTAGAGCAGTCTAGATGTGGACTGTCCTTGTTAGGGCAGGAGAAAAGGGGTACAGGGATAACGCAGTCCATATAGGGTGTTAATAGGCGCAGAAAAATGCGCCTCCCCTGGACTATTGCCTGCTTCCCTGCCTCCCCTTCAGGAAATATCTCCTCTTTTTACCCCACTGTGACGTGTACTACTCCACATATCAGGTGAGGACATTCCATTACTCTTATTCAATTTTCTAAATGTTTTTTTGTATGGAGGATAAACGTTTTCTTTTGGTGATGTCATTGCTATAATCTTACCTTATCTATCTTGAATGTATATGAGAAACGTTTTATTTCAATCATCCTAAGACGTTTATCCTGTGTCAATGGCAGGATCATTATTTTGACACTGAGAAACGTCTAATTTTGTCCACTCACTTTTTGGACGCCTCACAGAGACCCTGTGACATTAAGGTTTTATTATTTGATCCTTTCTGACCAGGGTCCTGTACGCCATTTTAGGTGATGTGTGCTGCTCTCTTATTATAGTTGTTACCAAGACCTGGGGAGTATGTGTACTTTGTCTCCGTCTTAATTGTCTTACACCAAATATTTTAAACTTATCTATTAAAAGTTGTATTTTATAGTCTGAAATGCCCTCGCTATATTCGCTCACAGGTTGCCCAACGTGTCAGATTTATTAAGAGGTGAGTGCGTTAAGTAAGGCACCCTAACCTGGTCTTAAAGGGGTATTCCCATCTCCAAAATTCTATCCCAATATGTAGTAGGTGTAATAATAGTAATATTAGCAAATACCTCCAATTAGAAATGTAGTATAGTTTTTATAATTCACTATGTCTCTTTCCTCATGTGCAGGCATTGCAGGACCTTAGGTATCCATGGTTACATCCACTGATAAAGTGATAGTTCGTTAGCTAGCTGCTAGTGGTCGTAACCATGGATACCTAAGGTCCTGCAATACCTGCACATGAGGAAAGAGATAGAGAATCAAAAATACTATACTACATTTCTAATTGGAGGTATTTGCTAATATTATTATTATTATTACACCTACTACATATTGGGATAGGATCTTGGAGATGGGAATACCCCTTTAAGTAAATATTACCCTATGTCTAGAATTATTTGGCCACTATTTCTGGTGGATGGCAATGTACCAGAAAAAGTGAATGATATGCTAAAGGACTAAAAGAGGAGAATTCAACAAAGGAACCATATATCATTATTGAACATCGACTTCTGCTGTAGTTTTTAACACGTGATTTACAATTTATAACTGTTCATATTTTGCACATTTTCTAAAAACAATAGTCTCCTGTTAAATGTCAGACATGAGATGTCTATTAAACAATTCTGAAAACAACTCGAGCATTCGTGCATGAAATATTTCAGATTGGTTGCTCTCCACTAAATGATTCTGCCTGTAAACTGTAGAAGAGGAAAGCATTACATTTCTGCTAAAATGTAACAGAATCTGTCAACGCAGGAAAACATGAGTGACATTCCACGCACACTACACCAAGTATCATTAGCATCTAAAAAAAACACTATTTCTATAAATTCGTGACTTTTTTGTATTGTTTGAAATGTTGCTTCACTTGTATATTTATTCTTCCATATCATGTGCTCTTTTAGGTTAAGCTGCACATATTATTTCAGTTGTTCATGCCCTGCAATATAAACTTCAATAGCATCATTACGATGTAGTTTATATCCATGATAGTGGTCTCCCATTACAGAAAACTATTACTTTATGATAAGTGGCAATCTGACTGCCATTTTTTGAGGCATTTTTGAAGTTTATTACATTACTGGTGGTGGGAATACCAAACATGGTGCCCCTTTTGTTAGGGTTTGAAAACAGTCAGAGAGGTTGAACTTCCACTGATCAGAAAGTTACAGCATGTCCTAGAGATATGTCATTGCTTCCGGTAAAAGAAGAACCCTTTATTTTAGTTTCACATTTCTCCAGGTGTTGACTGATAATGTTCATTTCTTAACAAGGTCAAATATACAGTGGTGTGAAAAAGTTTTTGCCCCCTTCCTGATTTCTTATTCTTTTGCATGTTTGTCACACTTCAATGTTTCACAAAACAAATTTAAATATTTGACAAAAGATAACACAAGTAAACATAAAATGCAGTTTTTAAATTAGGTCTTTATTATTAAGGGAAAAAGAAATCCAAACCTACAGGGCCCTGAAGGAGCTTCAGAGTTCCCAATCAGAAACTGGAATATCTGTCCATACAACCACAGTAAGCCATACTCTCCATAGAGGTGGCCTATATGGAAGAGTGGCCAGAAAAAAGCCTTTACTTATAAACAAAAATTGTAAGGCTCATTTTGAGTTTGCCAAAAGACATGTGGGAGACTCCTCAAATGTATGGAGAAATGTGCTGTAGTCAGATGAGAAAAAAATTGAACTTTTTGGCCACAAAGGTAAACGCTATATCTGGCGCCAAACCAACACAGCTCATTATCCCAAGAACACCATCCCCACAGTGAAACATGGTGGTGGTGACGCGCCCCCTGGGCCGTCGGGTACCCGGTGCCGGGCCAGTAGATGCTGGGGGTTGTAGTCACAGTGGCGGTGACCCGGTCTGTGACCCAGGGCGGTCAATCCAAGGGGAATGAGATGTATAGGTTTTTATAATGTCCGACTATGCCACCTGTGGAGTGCGGCTGAAGCTGGTGGTCTTGCAGCAATGATGGTATAACTCCTCACAGGAAGAGTTAGCTTCAGGGCAGTGTGTGGATGATGGTGGTTGTGCAGGTTGTGCTGAGCGTTGTAGTGCAGTAAGTGATGGCGCAGCAAGGAACACAGAGACCAGATAGTGCAGTCCCAGGGTCTTTACTCACAGTTGTTGCAGTCCAGATTACAGGTACCAGAGCAATCTCCCCCGTCGTGCTGTGCGTACTCAGTGAGGGGCTCAGTCCACCCCCAAATAGCTCCGGAGTACTTAGCAGGACCCCCTTCTGTGTCCTTTCTCTGGCCTCTTCCCTGCACCTCACACCTAGTGACTCCAATCCGGTACCCGCGGGCCTTGGCGGGCGACGTATGTTCCGTCCCCTGGGTCCTATGTGGCTACCTTCTCGGTGAGACTGGCGTGGACATGTGGCTACTGGACTTAAAGTACTGCAGCCTCCGGTTTCTAGCTAAGACTTGCAATCTTTCACTAGTTGAGGGACCCGGTTCCCTTCTTGTGGCCTGACCCCTCCACCTTCCGGCAGATTCGGGCGTACGGGTGGCCTCCAGCACTGCCCGTACCCCTGGGATCCCTTCTTCTCCTGGAGCCTTCCTGCTCCCTCT
The DNA here is from genome assembly GCF_046119375.1 of Phyllobates terribilis. Taxonomy (NCBI): domain Eukaryota; kingdom Metazoa; phylum Chordata; class Amphibia; order Anura; family Dendrobatidae; genus Phyllobates; species Phyllobates terribilis. The sequence continues at coordinate 40,345,724 of NW_027362761.1, read as the reverse complement.
TCTTTTCTGACTGACTTGGGCCTCACAGTACAGGCCCGCCTCTGGAGCAGAGCTCATACAGAGCCTCTGCTCCTGTCACTTCTCCTCCTCTGACTGGCTGAACTAAGATGGTTTCCTATTTATACAGCTTCCTTTCAACTGCTCCCCTGATCTACGTCCGCCACCCCATCCACTACATGGTTCCCCCTCACTAGGTGGTCCCCCCCCACTCCAGCCAGGGACCAGGGACTGTGCTCTCCCGTAGGAGCAATCTCGCCCTGTCCCCCGGAAATGTGGTGTAGTGAATGCAGGTGTTAGGGTCCTGAGCTGTACTCCTTCCTTACCTGAGAGTGAGATACCACACCTCTGGGTGAGATGCAGTACCTGTGTGGCGACCGAACCCTCAGGGACGCCACAGTGGCATGGTGGCAGCATCATGCTGTGGGGATGTTTTTTGGTAATAGGGACAGCGAAAATGGTCTGAGTCTAGGGGAAGATGGTTGGTGTGAAATACAGGAATATTCTTGAGCAAAACCTGTTTCAGTCTGTTAGTGATTTGAGACTGAGATGGAGGTTCACCTTCCAACAAGACAATGACCCAAAGCATACTGCTAAAGCAACACTAGAGTGGTTTAAGGGGAAATGGGTAAATATTTTGGAGTGGCCGAGTCAAAACCCAGAGCTTAATCCAATTCAGAATCTTTGCTCAGACTTGAAGATTGCTGTTCACCAGAGGAAACCATCTAAGTTGAAGGAGCTGAAGCAGTTTTGCCTTGAGGAATGGGCAAAAATCCCAGTGGCAAGATGTGGAAAGCTCATAGAGACTTATTGAAAGTGACTTGCATCTGTAATTTCCGCAAAAGGAGGCACTACAAAGTACTGATGTTAGGGGGGTGAATAGTTATGCACACTGAAGTTTTCACTTATTTTGTCCTATTTGTTGTTTGCTTCACAAATAAAAAGAAAGGCAAATGTTCACAGTTATAGGCATGTTACATGAACTGATGGAAACCCGCAAAAAAAACAGTGAAATTCCACGTTGTGAGGTAGCAAAACACGAAAAAATGGCAATTTTTTTTATTAATTAAATGTGTGTATAAATGCAAGTAATTAGTGTGAGTGTATTAATATACTAACCTACCGCTGCTCTCTTCAGTGTCCAGCGCCATTCTTCTCTGCTTCTGAATGACGTCAGACAATTCCGACTAACCGGCTCATTCTATGCTCTATGCATGAGCCGGAAATCGATTTTACAATGAAAGCCTACGGAGCATCGTTCTAAGCCTCGTTCTGACGCTCCGTAGACTTACATTGTAAAAGTCACTCCCGGATCGCACAGAGTGCAGAGCATAATCCTGACAGTCTGCCGTACTGGTGATGTCACAGAGAAGCTGAGAAGAACACCGCTGGACACCGGAGAAAGCAGCGGTAGCTGGGTATATTATTACACTAAGGCCTCGTTCCCACTTGCGTATAAACTCCGTGAGTGGAATGCGAAAAAAAGTTGCATTGCACTCAGACCAATGTTATCCAATGAGGCAGTGCAGAGCTCCATATTTTTTCTCAGCTGTACCAGCAGGAGAAAAAAATCGCAGCATGCTACGATTTCACTCCAAAATCAGATGGGTGTGAGAAAAAAATCGCATGCCATATGGATCATCAATATAAAATGCGATTTTTACAGATACATTACAACTCTTTAGAATAGGAAACTGTAAATGGTCCTGTAAAGGATTAATAGCTGCTGAGTAAAAACATGGACAGCACACGGATGACAAGTGAGAAAAAATCGTCCCACTCTCCTGGATGAGAATGGGACCGATTATTTATACGCAAGTGTGAGCAAAGCCTAACAATACACAACATACACATACAGTGGGGAAAATAAGTATTTGATACACTGACAATTTTGCAAGTTTTCCCACCTACAAAAAATAGAGAGGTCTGTAATTTTTATTGTAGGTACACTTCAACTGTGAGAGATAGAATCACACCAGAAAACCAGAACCAGAAAATCACATTGTATGATTTTTACATAATTAAATTGCATTTTATTGCATGAAATAAGTATTTAATCACCTACCAACCAGACAGAATTCTGGCTCTCACAGACCTGTTAGTTTTTCTTTAAGAAGCCCTCCTACTCGGCACTCATTACTTGTATTAATTGCACCTGCTTGAACGTGTTACCTGTATAAAAGACACTGTCCACACACTCAGTCAATCACACTCCAACCTCTCCACCATGGCCAAGATCAAAGAGCTGTCTAAGGACACCAGGGACAAAATTGTAGACCTGCCCAAGACTGAGATAGGCTATAGGAAATAGGCAAGCAGCTTGGTGAGAAGGCAACAACTGTTAGCACAATTATTAGAAAATGGAAGAAACACAAGGTGACTGTCAATCTTCCTTGGTGTGGGGCTCCATGCAAGATCTCGTCTTGTGGGGTAGGGATGATTATGAGAAAGGTCAGGAATCAGCCTAGAACTACATGGGAGGACCTGGTCAACGACCTGAAGAAAGCTGGGACCACAGTCTCAAACATTACCGTTAGTAACACATTACGTCATCATGGATTAAATCCTGCAGGGCACGCAAGGTCCCCTTGCTCATACCAGCACATGTCCAGGCCCATTTGAAGTTCGCCAATGACTGTCTGGATGATCCAGAAGAGGCATGGGAGAAGGTCATGTGGTCAGATGAGACCAAAATAGAACTTTTCAGTATCAACTCCACTCGCCATGTTTGGAGGAAGAATAAAGATGAGTACAACCCTAAGAACACTGTCCCAACCGTGAAGCATGGTGGGGGAAATATTATACCTTGGGGGTGCTTTTCTGCAAAGGGGACAGGATGACTGTACCGTATTGAAGGAAAGATGGATGAGGTGGTTTTGGCCAACAACCTCCTTTCCTCAGTAAGAATATTGAAGATGGGTCATTGCTGGGTCTTCTAGCATGACAATGATCAGAAACATACAGCCAGGGCAACTAAGGAGTTGCTCTGTAAGAAGCATTTCAAGGTCCTGGAGTGGCCTAGCCAGTCTCCAGACCTGAACCCAATAGAAAATATTTGGAGGGAGATGAAACTCCATATTGCCCAGCGACAGTCCCTAAACCTGAAAGATCTGGAAAAGATCTGTATGGAGGAGTGGACCAAAATCCCTGCTGCAGTGTGTGTAAACCTGGTCAAGAACTACAGGAAACATCTGACCTCTGTAATTGCAAACAAAGGTTTCTGTACCAAATAGTAAGGTCTGGTTTTCCATTGTATCAAAAATTACAGATCTCCATTCTTTGTAGGTTTGAAAACGTGCAAAATTGGCAGTGTATCAAATGCGTATTTTCCTTACTGTATACACACATTTAATAAAGAAAAAGTATTCATGGAAGGGCTACTTTATATAAATGAATAAGGTCTATGTCACTACAAGGCCTCATACTTTGCTCTATCATGTCCTTACTTTCTGATGGCAGATAACATTAGATCCACCAGTTACATTAGAAGATGGAGCACAGCTTCTCCAAATGTACAAATCTGCCCGTAAAAATGACCTATGCACATAATCTCTGAATCTATGCTTGTTCTTAGACAATACTTTGTGACAAGCTTAGATATCTTGGCCATTTTTTAACTTAATTTTGGTGTGGGTGGGAGAGGGAAGAATCAAAGCTGAGTATTATACATGTATTATAATTGATATGTACTGAATCGAAGGATTGGATAGTTACATAAAATTGTGTGAATACATTGTAATAATAATAAAATTGTCCGAATGTCTTAAGAACATTTCACAAACTGAATTAGTAAAAGACAGCATGTTTTGTTTTTTTAGTCCATCAAATTTTAACCAATTTATTACATTCGTGAGATAACATCTGAGGGTTTATAGTGGCGTCAGTGCTGAAGTTTCTACAGATCTAGAGATTTTAGAAAGAAAACACAAAATTAATGTTCCTGTTGTATTTAAAGAAAAGCTTTCACCAGTTGGCCAGATTTTGCTCTTATTTTATTCCATCTGCTCCCCGAGTTTTTTAAAGGGGTTGTGCTGTCTAAATTGATAAGTCTTCAGTCACTCTGTGTGACTGCAGACTTATGAATCCCCCCAGCGCACGCACTATGCTTTGCGAGGATTTGCCGGTTTCAGACCCAGGAACGGAGGGTATGTATGAGTTATACATACCCCTGGCCAGTGGGCGCGCCCTCGCTCTCCATACACTTGTATGGAACGAGGCCGCGCCCTCTAGTCGTCTACACCCACCTAGTCACTAGATGGGGCGCAGACTCTGCTCAATACAAATGTAAGGAGCAAAACCACGTCCACTGGCCGGGGGTATGTTTAACTCATATATTCCCTTGTCTGAAACCGGCGAATGCCCCTGCAAATTCATAGGTCTGCAGTCACAGAAAGTGACTGCAGACTTATTGGTTTGGACCGGACAGTCCCTTTAAGCCCTAATGTCTTAGATGGGAGCTAGTATTTCAACAACTGAATAAAAGGTAATGTGCAATTCTTTAGGGCTTAGTATGACAATAAACAGACACAAGAGGCAAAGTCAGGAGAGACAGATCCTTAGAAATCATGCAATAGTCACTAAATCACAAAAGAACAGGTATTCTTATACACCGGTATGGTCACTGGGAAATTAAACCCAGTGGAGATTCCCACTCTACCTCAGGCATATTTAGGAAAGTTGGCGGCTCATTCAAGAGCATACCACAGAATTTGAATATAGGTAATTAGGTGACCAAACTGGGTACAATCCACCTTTTCCCCCTTGTAGTCTGTCTCATCTTCCATACAACTTATTGGAGGTTGCTTAAAAATCTGCCTGTCACAATGATTTAAAAATATCTGAAGGACTCTTCCTTTATAGGGAAAGAAAGATTTTACTTTAGGATGATCATAGCAATTTAAGAAGATGAAAAGTGGTTAAAACCTAACAAAATATATGCGGTCAAAAATGTCTGATTTGTCAAAAACCTGTGTGTTTAAATCCATCCTATCTCAGCTTCTTGTAAAACGGGCTTTAGAAACATAATGTAAAGGTTTCATCTTTTTACAATGTATCCAGACATTTCGATAAACACACCAAGGATACCAATTTCTCTTCAATTTGATACAATATATCAGTGTGGTGCTAATTTTATATGCTGTAATAAATTCATAGCTTTCAGAAGTCTATGTATATGTCCACACGCTGTCAGGATTCTTCAATGTTGATAGTGAGAACAGACAGGCTACTTGCATACTTCCGGTCACATTCCGACTAGATGTGCTTTTATTGAGCAAGTCCAAGAACGACTAGTTGGCACGTGACCATATATACAGTATATACAAATTACATACTTGCGAACACTTGATCGTCTGCTCTCACCAGCAACACCAGAGAACCCTGACAGTGTGTAGATTCAGTAAGGATTCAGAAGTCTGCAGTCAGATAGACCGACTGCAGAATTTTATTAGAAGATTAGATAACCCCTTTAACGTCCGAGTATAGACAAGAATATTGATAAGGGCTGGTGCACATTATATCGGACAAGTGGTTTTCATGGATAGCAGTCATATCTGTGATATTCTGTGGGGCTGTGCACAAATCCAATTTTTTCCTCGGACCGATTGGTCCAAGAGAAAAAATCGTAGACACGTCCAATTTTGATTTGAATTTCGGTTTAAAATTGGCAGTCCAAATCTATGGGTCCGTGTAAAACATTGGACTGCACTTGGATGACATCCGAGTGCAGTCCAATTTTCATGCACTCACAGAATGTAGAGGTTGGAGAAACTTTTTTTTCTCCACCTCTGAGAAAAACTGATGCCAATCTGATCAAACTCTGATCAGAGTCTGATCAGAAAAATTGGACTGCTTTTTCTCGGATGGAGGAAAAATAGTCATTTGCACTTACACTAAGGCCACAGCCCCGCTATCAGTATTCGGTCAGCATTTCTTCTCAGGAGTGGGAGCCAAAACCAGGTGAGGAACAATCAGAGAAAAGGTATAATAGAAACAAGTTACCAATTCTGCATTTATCACCCACTCCTGGTTTTGGCCCCAACTCCTGAGAAAAAATACTGACCGAATACTGACCAAATACTGATAGTGGGGCCGTGGCCTAATGGTGAGAAAATGAAACATCAAGGGGCAAATACATGCATCAGACCTGTCTAAAATAAATACTATTTGTTGCCCATGTAAAACAATTATACTGCAGCTTTAATTTTATCAAAGCTTTTTATCCAGTTAAGAATCGGGCTTTTAGTGATATCAATCTGACCTATTAAGAAGGAAAAGTGATGGTGAATTATATTCACCTGTTTTGATGCAAATGAAAGTGACTAAAGGTGACAATAGAGACAATAGCAAGACAACCTCCAAAAGGAAATGGTTCTGTAGGTGGTTGTCACAAACAAAAACCCACTTCTTATCCCTTCCCATTCATCTCTAGAAGGTTTCAGAAAAGTATCAAGAGCATGGAGCAGATGACAGAACATAAGCTGCTACACGAGAGGAGCCAGACAGGGCCATGCAAGGGCATCAACCTAGTAGAATTCTGCTCCTTTGTGTGAGGTACAACAGGAGAAGCCCTGCCAGGGCCCTACAAGTGGTAGCTAACAAGTTGCATGTTTCTGAACAAACTGCTATGAAGGTGAATGAGGACCCAACATGGGAACTAGACTTAAAGCTCTACACCAGCAGCTCTATTGGCATTTACCATTGAATACCAGAATTGGCAGATCCATCATTGGCATCCTGTTTTTTTCATAGATGAAAGCATGTTTACACTCAGCACATATGACCAACATCAACGATAACTGGTTTGGCAGTGGGTAAGTGATGGTCTGGGAAGGCATATACTTTGAGGGTCACACAGACACTCATATGACCTGCTAGTTCGGATCAGGAGATTGTGGTTGATCTGGCAATAATGGTACTACATGGGTTGTGATATTGCACATTTGAAGACAACCTTATGAACAGGCATGCATTTTTCAAAGGGAATCTGTCACCAGGTTTGTCCCATATGAGATAAGACCACCACCTTTCAGCCCTCATATGCAGCATTCTAATATGCTGTATATATGCCCCCAATTCGGCCTGCAACAAAAGAAAAACACCTTTTATTATACTCACCTGCGGGCGGTCGCTGGTCTTAGTCCGGTGACTCCCTTCTTCTTTCGATGCCGTCCTCCTTCTGTGCTTCGTGTGGATGACGCAACCTACGTCATCCACAAAGTGTTCCCCGGCATCGCGCTCCTGGCTAGAGCAGTGTAAAGTACTGCAGTACACATGTGCCAGGGCTCTTTGACCTTTCCCGGCGCATGCGCACTTCAGTACTTTGCTTTGCCCTGGTCAGGTCAGAGAAGTACACCTGCGCAGGAGTGTGATGCCGGGGAACACTGTGTGGATGATGTAGGATGCATCATCCACACAAAGCACAGACGGAGGACGTGGGCTGTCTTTAGGCAGCGCTCGCTCTGAGAAAGCAAGCACTGTCAATCAAAACCAGAAGAAGTTCCCAAAATGCAAATTGATATAATGGTGCTCTGAGCCCTTGTACCTTGTGCTAGTATGTTTCCTATAGAGGCTAAATCACCTATATAACTGTAAAGCTAGTTTAATATGCATTTTGAGGGGGCAAACTCCCTTTAAGTTCCCTCACTGATAGTGTTTGTTCCAATTTAAAGAATAAACTGACATTTATCAATGTTTGCACACCTTTTTTTGCGAATTTTACTGCAAACTAATGTCTAATTGGTTAGGGGACACATTTATTAACCTTTTACTCTGCTCATGACTTTGGAATGTGTGACTATAAGACTTAATCTAATGATCAGCAGAACCAATCTGCCCCCAACCCCTTATCTAATAAATAAAAAATACCACACTAAACATTTCTTTAGAGTTCTTTTCTCCACTACCTCCTCAAAAGATTCAAGATGGCAGCCAACAGTCGAGCTTGCCTTCTTGATAAGCTTATTTAGCTTACTAGCATCACACACCCACACACTACCAGCATATGATTACAAAAAAGATGGCACTTGCCACTACGGACTGGTAGAACATTTTGCTGCACACATTAAACAAACTTAGTTATATACCCTTTAATTGGAGACCTCCCCCACAAATAAGGTAAGCCCTTTGCCCCTGGTTTTCCCTATACCCCTCCCCTTAAAATTCACGCTCCATAAACATTCTACACCATTAACCCATTAGCACCCAAAACTCCGGCCTAGCACACATCCTAAGACATGAGTCCCTCCCTTGAGCCAGAATGGGGGGGTACATTCTGGGACATTGCTTGACTTTGGAATGTTTGACTATAAGGCCTTATCTAAATGATCGGCAGACGCAATCTGCCCCCAACCCCTTATCTAAAAAATAAAAAACACCACACCGCGTGATGTTGGATATAATGGCCACAGAAACCTCATTTTATTGAATAAAAATATATAACATCAAATAATAATAATTCTTTATCAATATGACCACCAGAAAGCAGGAGGGGATTGAGGGTTCCAAAACCATTCTTAAACCGCAAAGAAACAGCTCCTCCACACCAACCCCCAGTCGCAGTGCACTAGCTCGGGGGTCCCAGCTGAATATTGCCCATACCAAAATGTCCCGCTGAGACCTAGCCCAGAAAGGACCCACTTATGATTCTTTAAGAACCTTGAAACTAATGGGAGTCACGCATCCCTACAATGGGCACCTCCGTCCTCCAGTGCAACCAACCTCCTTCAAAACCCCCCTTCTTTTTACGCCAAAACGATCAGGCATAACCCCGTGCATGCAAGTCCCGCCACACCGACAACGCTTTCTCAACTCCTTCCATTAAAGCCAGAGCCCAGATGTCAGTCCATATTGCATTTAAATGAATACAATCAGACCTGAGAAATTCCCTGGAAGAAATTTCCAACTCTCGGTGCCTCACCACCGCCCCCCCTTTGCGCGCAGTGTAACGGGACACTTCCCTGTTGACTTTACTACGGGGCTTGTTGATCCTTTCGACCAACCTCGTGTGTCTCCTAGAAAGGCGCTCAAACCAAACGAGCACTAAACCCGGGTAAGAGGACCAGAGCCTCAAACAATCGTACTTGATGTCACGGACTGATTCCCTTGAATGCCTGGAGCCTATGTCATTGCCACCCACGTGCAGTACCAGAATATCCATGGGCTTATCCAAAGTAATACGAAAATGGAATTCTGGCATTACCCTGCTCCACAGCAAACCCCTGATACCAATCCATCGCACAAATGCAGCATCTCTAGGGAGACCCAATTGCCGTCCTGCCGGTCTTGCGTTGACCCGAAGGGCCAAATAATCGGCAATTATATTCAGACTTACACAGGTCTCCCAAACAGCATAAAAGCTGCCTCAAGATTTTAAAAGATACAGGGTGCTGCCAATCTCTTACTGTATGATGCTTCCTAAATGCTTTCATCGCTTGGCGAACCAAAAAATCTTTTATGAAGTCTCTCCTACCCAACAATTTAAAGAAAAAAGCCAAGCCTGCTATTCTACCAGACATCGCTGAGAGAGACAAACCTTCCTGAAATGCTCTGTCGATCATACAGTATACAACAACAAATACGGGCAGTCAGGTTCCCATATCTGCTCGCCAACTAAATCCTTGAATTCCTGCCAAAGAGGCCAAGCAGTCAAATACCTACACTAAGTACCTGGAACTCCTCACCAGCCTCATGGCTGTACAGAAATTAGGTCCTACTACCACTGGGGCCATTCGGTCTCCGGCCGCTCTGTGTCCGCTGGATCCCACTAAAAGAAAGACAATGCATCAGCTATTGAATTCTGAACCCAAGGCACATGATCAGCACAAAACTATAAATTGAAATCTAGGCACCTGAGAACTACCTGGAACAAAAGAAATGAAACCGGTAGCAAATTGGCCAACAAATTGTTAATACAGTGCACTACACTTAGACTGTCACAAAAGAAGCGTACACTCCTGTTTCTGAGCTCTGCCCCCCAGACCCTCAAAAGCTACTATGATAGGAAACATATCCAACAACTCCAAATTCCTTATCAAACCTGCAGCTTTCCATGTCTCCAGCCATTCACCCATACACCATCTACCATCAAAATAGGCCCCGAAGCCACAAGAACCGTCCATGAACAACACTAAGTCGACGTTGGTTACTACTAGAAATGAGCGAATATGTTCTTACTCCGATCTCAAATGTTAAGTTCGACACGAATGTGGCACATTTGGATTCGTGATCGGAAAGGCGAGCAAAATTTGCTAAATTCGGAAAAATCGGTAACGTTCGGCGAATTTACGTGGTTACGTGATTGTGTTGCAACTACTGCGTTTTTTACAGTTTTGCTACCATAGTGCTTGCATATGATGAAAGCATATGGTGAAAGCTCACAACAGGTCAGATCAGCGGCGCTCTGTTTTTTTTTTTTTTCCCTTCCTGTAGGCGGTAACTTTAAGTCAGGAAAGCGCGGCTAGCCAATCAGAGCGCATGGGGCATCAACAGTGTCCCAGACGCAAGGGCTTCTGCAATTGGCTGCTGAAATCACATGTCCTCTCCATATAAAAACCGACCATGTTCCCTCAGCGCCATTTTATGCATGTCACTGCTGGAGACAGACGCTGCTGAGTGTGCTGTGTCCTGTGTAATGGGAGATATTAGCTAGATAGATGGGTGCTTCTGTGGCAGTCAGATAGTGTAGATAAGTCCTGTGCTGTGTACCTGTTCAATCGACCTTGCAGCCTTTTTTTTGTTTTGTGCAATTACTGAGATTCTCACAGAAAGAGCAGGGTCTATGACTCAGAACAGTGCTGTGCATCGGTTGTACTATGCTCCATGCAGACCTTCAATCTATTTTTGCACTTGCTAATGTGATAAAGCAAGCAAGCCCTTTTAGGCCACTTTTTGTTTCTGTGGGGTTGAAATTCAGCTATCTGCAGAGCTTGTCAGTGCAGAGGTTCAGAGTGCAGAGCACAAAAAACTTTTTTTTCATTTGCTAATATGATAGTGTAAGCTGTGTTAGCCCAGTTTGTCATTTTTTTGGTGGATGAACTTCAGCTTTATGCATAGTACAAATATTTTTTTGCTCTTGCTAGCCACAGTCCACCAAAGATTTTTTTGTGTTGCAGACGTGTTACACTCTGCTATAAGCCACCTAGTGCTTTTAGTGGCGGTGAAATTCAATTGTTTTCAGAGTAAAAAAATAGATATTTTCTGTTGCTAGCCACAGTCCACCAAAGATTTTTTTTGTGTCACAGACGTGTTACACTCTGCTATAAGCCACCTAGTGCTTTTAGTGGCGGTGAAATTCAATTATTTTCAGAGATAAAAAAATAGATATTTTCTTTTGCTAGCCACAGTCCACCAAAGATTTTTTTTGTGTTGCAGTCGTGTTACACTCTGCTATAAGCCACCTAGTGCTTTTAATGGTGGTGAAATTCAGCTATATTCAGAGCTTGTGCAGAGTTAAAAAAATTTATTTTTTGCTGATGCTAACGTTATACAGCAGCCTAGATCTGAGTTTGAAATAGTTTGGAGAATATCTCCTATGTTATACAGGCATCATCCACAGTAAAAAAAAATACTTTGTTCGGTTTTTAACACTATACAGCAGGAACATCTCAGTTTGAAATAGTTTGGAGAAAATCTCCTATATTATATAGGCGTCATCCACAGTAAAAAAAATACTTTGTTCGGTTAGTAACGTTATACAGCAAGCCATATCTTACCTTGTCATTTAGTGCCGCTGAAATTCTGGTGTGTGCAGAGCTGTTGCTGAGGAAAAAATCTATTTTTGTTTTTCTAATAGTGTGCTCCTACTACAGTATCTGAGCAACATGAGTGGGAAAAAGAGAGGTTGTGGTGGAAGGGGGAATAGGCTTGGTGTTCAAGGTATATGTGGCACCCCAGGGGTCTGGTTTTCCACAGTAATGTAATGTTATGTCTGAGAGCAGGTGGGAGGTCCTTTGGTCAGGGATCCTGTGCATGCCACACCTCCTGCCCAGTCTTGGGAGGGGAAGAACTTCCCCTGTATAAACCCTGGGCTGAGGCAGGGTTAGTCAGTCAAGGAGAGTAGAGACAAGAAACAGTCACAGGAAGAAACAGCAGAAGCTCAGTGGGAGCAATACTACTACAAGTCAGGGGCTGGCAGCTGCAGAGCTCGCCCTGACTGAGAAGCTTTCTTACCGGACCCGGCGTCCGAGGCTGTGGGGACTAACTCTTACCCAGCAGCAGAAGCCGATCGGCAGGGGATTTCAGGTCCTCAGGCCCAGAAACCCGAAGGCACGGTCACACGCGTGGGACCAGCACCGCCATCGTGGAGCGGAAGCCATTAGAAGGCCCCGAGTCACCGGCCATACGGGTGAGCACCACACGGTACACTCAGGGACGTGGGCTACTTATATCCGCTTCTAGCAAGGTAGCCAGAAGAGTACAGTCAGTTTGGGAGGCCTACAACTCCGCCTGGCCAGGGGAGATCCCATCTGCTCAAGGACTGACCAGGCCCCGTTCACTAGCAAGTACTCCGGGAGGGTCTATCGTTGTTACCAGTAAAGACCCTGAATTACACCGCACCGTCTCTGAGTGGTTCCTGCTACCCCCATCATCCACATCTGCTGCCCTGAGGCCATACCCCTCCCGTTGGGGGTTATACCATCTACGCTGCACCATCCATCCACCGGCCTCAGCGGACTGTCTTGCAGCGGCAGCTCCATAGCTGCATTCAACGGGTGGCGTAGTCGTCCTACATCTACCGCTGTTACATCGCCGCTCAGTTTGACTCCCTGGGCACGGACCGGGTCACCGCCACGAGACTACAACCCTCAAGAGATCCGGCTCCGGGTAAGCTCCCGCGTGCGCAACGCAGCGCGACACAGGCCCAGGGGCGCGTCAACTTTGGCGTAGTCGGCAGGATTTCGTGCCCGCAACCACCGGGTACTGCGTGCCTGAAAAAGAGACTTTTCAAACTTACCTGTGGTGAAGATTCCCGCCATCCGGCGCCATCTTCAGCCTTCTTCCCGCCATCGGTGAAGTTTCCCGCCATCCGGCGCCATCTTCTGCCTTCTTCCCGCCATCCGTGGAGTTTTCCCGCCATTGGACGCCATCTTGAGGACGCCGCGCGGGAAGAAGAGGGGCGTGGACTCCGAAAGCGCGCGAGAACTGAAGCCCCGCCTCACGTCCGGACGTTGCGTAAGGTCCTGGAAGGAGCCCAGCAGACGCCGACGTCACAGGAGCGCGACGGAAGGTCCTCAACCCTGACGATCCACTGCGGAGCCGCGGCCTACGGAACAGGATCATCGCAAGGTAGGCCACGGTCCACTAGGGGGGAGGAAGATGTCGGATACGGAGGAGAGCTTCACTGCCTCAACCCCCGCCAGCGCTACCGCTGCTGCAGTTATGCCCTTCACCATGCCCTATATCCCGGGAGCAGCTTGGCTACCCCAGTACTCAGGGGAGTCACATACCCTGCATGACTTTAGAGAAAAGCTGGATAGCCTCTTCCAGGTGTACCCCCTCACAGAAGAGCAAAAAGTGAGCATCCTGGTGGCCCAACTAACCGGGGCAGCCAAAAGGGAAGTAAAATCCTGGCCACCTGGGAGGAAGACTGTCGCAGGGATACTAACCCGGCTGAAGGACACCTTTGATACCCGCACCTCAGCCGAGATTAAGCTTAGATTCTACGGGTGCAAGCAGCGAGCGCATGAGAGTATAAGGGACTATGCACTAAACCTACAAGAGGCCCTGAGGGCCATTAAGCAGACCGACCCTGATGGAGTGGGAAACGAGGACAGGCTGTTGACCGAACAGTTTATAGAGGGACTGTATTGTAATACCCACCGAACCCAGTTGCGGGCAATGGCCTTACAGGATCCCCATCTGGGCTTTGCACAGTTCAAGGACAGAGCCATCCGGGTGCTCCGAGAACCGGCACCGGGTGGCGTTGTGACCCACAAGCGCCCTGCTATCACTTACCACCAGGAGGCGGCGCCCTTGTCGGCAGGGCCTGTGGGAGCTGATGCGCAGGCTTTGGACAATGACCCGGCTCCAGACCTACACCATCAGGTCCAAGAGCTAGCTAAGAGCGTTGCTGCGCTAACCCGAACTGTGCAGTCTTTACAGGCTTCCACCCCAGGGAAGATCCAGCTGGCATCCGGACCGGAGGACATCCCGTGGCGTCGACCAAGGAGGACCCCACCGGCCAGAGGAAGACCCAGTGACCGATACAGCGAGGACGGACGACCCATCTGCCGCCGCTGCAATCAACCTGGACATATGGCAAGGTACTGTTCTTTAAACGGGCACAACCTGGGGTAGAGGGCCAACCCCCAGGAAAAAGATCACCAGGCCCATCGAACTGGCGCGACAGATATGTGGGAGGACGTCCAGTCTTGCCTGTGGTACTGGATGGCATTCCCATGAGTGCCCTACTGGACACCGGGTCACAGGTCACCACCATCCCGTACGTGCTCTTTAAGCAGTACTGGAATGACTCGGATATTACCCGCTACCCTGACGACGACTTGAGTATCATCGCCAGCAATGGCCAGCCCGTGCCACAGATCGGATTTAAAGAGGTGACCATCAAAATCGGTAGAGTCGAACTGGCAGCACAGGGACTGATCATTGTAGATATTGACAAACATGAGAGTCACCCAAAAATAACTCTAGGAACTAATGTAATTGAAAATTGTCTTGCAGAGGTGATTTTCCTTTTACAGCAGGTTGCCAAGAACGCCAGCTCCGGCGAGCAGCGGGTGCTCCAGAAAGAGATCCGTTCACTGATGCGACGGCAACAGGTGGAACTCTCCGGCGGTGAGATTGGTAGCGTAAGAATGTGTGACCCTTTTCCTATTGCCATGCCCCCAAAAAGTGAAATGATGATTTGGTGCCGGGCAGCTATTGGTCTGAGAGGTAGAGATTACCAGGCAATGGTAGAACCAGTTTACTCAGACAGTAGGCCCACCATTTTGACAGCACGGGGGGTGGTCAATGTACGCCATGGGAGGGTGCCCGTTCGCATAATCAATATCGGGGAGAGGGAAGTGTACCTGCCCCGGTATGCCACGCTAGCCAAATTATATACCATCAACCAAAACTCTATACAGTCTGTGGAACCCTTGCCTCCATCTCACCCGGAGGAAGGTAACGGCTCTAAGAAAGTAAAGGAGGATTGGTGTCAGCAACTACACTTGGGAACTGACTCCACTCCCTCCCACCAGAAACAGGGAGTCTACCGGGTGGTTCAAGAGTATGAGAGAGTGTTTAGTAAACACCCGTTAGACTTCGGGCGAGTCAAGGGGGTAGAACACCGCATCCCCACGGGAGATCATCCTCCCATAAAAGAGAGGTATCGACCCGTACCCCCTGCACATTACCAACACGCCAAGGGGATGCTTAGAGACATGAAGGAGGCTGGGGTAATCCGGGATAGCTGTAGCCCCTGGGCAGCCCCACTAGTTTTAGTCAAAAAGAAAGACAACACTATGAGGATGTGTGTAGATTACCGGATAATCAACCGTATCACACACAAGGATGCGTACCCTTTACCAAGGATAGAGGAGTCTTTGGCTGCTTTAAGATCTGCTAACTTCTTCTCCACCTTGGATCTCACTAGCGGGTACTGGCAGGTTCCTGTAGCAGAGGCGGACCGGGAGAAGACCGCATTCACCACCCCGATGGGACTTAGCGAGTTCACCTGCATGCCGTTCGGACTCTGCAACGCTCCGGGAACCTTCCAACGACTAATGGAGTGTTGTCTGGGCCACAGAAACTTCGAGACGGTCCTGTTGTACCTGGACGATGTCATCGTATATTCCAAGACGTATGAGGACCACCTGAAACACCTGGCGGAAGTGTTCGAAGCTCTGGCAAGTTACGGCCTAAAGGTGAAACCCTCCAAGTGTCACCTCCTGAAACCAAAGGTGCAGTACCTGGGACACGTGGTGAGCGCTGACGGAGTGACTCCCGACCCTGATAAGATCACCGCAATTAAGGAATGGCCAAGCCCCTCCAGTGTAAAAGAAGTGCGGCAGTTCCTCGGGTTGGTAGGCTACTACCGAAGGTTTATTCCCGGTTTCACCAAAAAGGCAGCACCTATGCAGGACCTCCTGATAGGCCAGTCCCGGAAGGCCAAGAACCAGAAGCCGCCCTTCAAATGGGAGGAGCTGGAAGAAGAGTCCTTCCGCCAGCTGAAGATGGCCCTCACGGGGGACGAAATCCTGGCGTACCCGGATTATAGCCAGCCCTTTATTCTCTACACCGACGCCAGTAACATCGGGCTAGGAGCCGTACTGTCCCAGATCCAGCAGGGGAAGGAACGAGTAATCGCCTATGCCAGCCGAAAACTGCGACCCACCGAAAGGAACCCCGAGAATTACAGCTCATTTAAGTTAGAGTTCCTGGCCGTAGTATGGGCAGTCACCGAGCGCTTTAAGCATTACCTCGCTTCTTCCCGGTTCACCGTGTACACGGATAACAACCCGTTGACACACCTGGACACGGCAAGACTCGGTGCCCTGGAGCAGAGGTGGATGGCCCGTCTGTCCAACTACAAGTTCACAATCAAATACCGGGCAGGACGCTCCAATACCAACGCGGACGCCCTGTCCAGGATGCCCAACCTGCCGGACGGAGGAGAAGATCCGGAGGGACTGGAAGAAGTTGAACTCCCTGCGTTCCACCGTCATGGGACTATCCAGTATTCCCACCGGGTAAGGAGTAAGCAGGCTGCTACGTTGAACCCCTTACCCCACTACAACTGGGCGGAAACGCAAGACAGCGACCCTGCCGTCCGACTGGTGAAGGAGATGCTGACTCGGCCGGAGGCTCGCCTTGAACCAGACGCTCCGGAGGAAGCCAAACAACTATGGGCAGAGAAGAGTCGACTGTTCCTTTACAAAGGGAAGTTGTGCCGCAGAATGGTTAACTCCCGGACGCATGAATTACTCTGGCAAGTAGTGGTGCCACGAAGAGACGCAACCATGGTGATGGAGGCATACCACGACGGAGCTGGACACTTCGGGTGGAAGAAGCTGGAGTTCCTGCTGCGCGAGCGGTTCCACTGGGTAGGCATGAGGGGAACCATCGAGAAGTGGTGCAGAGACTGTGGCCCGTGCAACCTGAGAAGGAAGGACCGTGCCAGCCAGAAGACTCCCCTGCAGTCCATCGTCACCCGGCAACCGTTGGAACTGGTAGCCTTGGATCATGTAAAACTGACCCCAAGCAGAAGTGGCTACGTCTACGCGTTAACCATCGTGGATCATTACTCCCGGTTTCTGGTTGTCGTCCCCGTCAAGGACTTAACGGCTCAAACAGCAGCTAGAGCCTTCCAGCAGCACTTTTGCCGTCCACACGGGTACCCGGACCAAGTGCTGACGGACCAGGGGCCTGCCTATGAAGCGGAGGTCTTCCAGGAATTCTGCAATCTGTATGGCTGCCGGAAGATAAGGACGACACCCTACCATCCGCAAACTAATGGACTTTGTGAGAAAATGAACCAGGTGGTAATGGATCTTCTAAAAACGTTGCCCCTGGAAGAACGCAGTCTGTGGCCTGAGAAGTTGCCCGATCTGGTGGACCTATACAACCACATCCCGGTAGGTTCCACCAACTGTACCCCGGCTTACCTAATGAGGGCAAGACCTGGTAAGTTACCTGTTGACCTGGAAATGGGAGTCCTGACACCCGAGGACACTTCACCAGAAACAGACTGGGACACAGAGAGGCAGCAGCAGTACCGGAGAGTACAGGAGAGCGTGGAGCGAAGTCTCTGTCAGGCTAGGGAAAGACAAGAGAAAACTTACAACCAGTACGCTCCCGCTGTTCCCCTGGTACCCGGAGAGCAGGTCTTGAAGAGGAAGAGACGGCTCCACAAGTTGGATGACCAGTGGGAGAAGGACCCGTACACCGTACTGCCCTCAAGCCACGAGAACCCGAAGGTTTGTACCATCAGTAAAGACGGAGGGGAAACCACCGCCATTGTATCCCGGGACCACCTGAAGAAGTGTCCCGAACAACTGAGGAACCCTGAAGAGGAACAAGAAGACCATCGACCCGTAGAGGAAAGGGAAGATATGGTTAGTACTGTGCTCGGGGACTTCCCTCGGTCTTGGACTCAAGTCAATGGTGCAGTTGTGGTACCCGTACTCACCTTCCTCCAACCAGCATCCCAAGCACCTACGGAGCAACAGGTAGAGCTGGAAGAACAGCCGGTCCAGGAGGCAGAAGACTCCACACAAGCAGAACAGGAGGATCAACCCTCTGCTTATAGTGAGCCTGCCGTACCCCTATTGAGACAAAGAGCCGGTAGACAGCTGCCCAGTTTACCCTTGACAGCTCCTACACCCTGTAGTTCAGGGCCAGACAGTCAGCTCCGTAGGTCCACTAGGGCCACTAGAGGCCAGTTACCCGCACGCTGGAGGATTTGAAGTGTATAAATTGTTTTATTTATGTTTATCTGTGTATTGTTGCTTGTGTATAATTTTGTGTTTCCAGTTATTTTTAGGAATCCTTGGTGGATTTACCGGGAATCCTTGTACATAGTTGGAGCGTAACCCAGGATGGACTAGAGACTGTTAAGGACTCGGGGTAGGACAGACCCCTACCTGGTTACGTCTCCCTGTTTTGGTGAAATGGACACCTTGCTTTCTTCAAAGACTACACCCGGTTACGGACATGCCGTGACCACCTTTATGTGTTTCTTCTTATTGTACTATTATTGTTGTTATATCTTGTTATGTTTTTTCTAAAATATGTTTAGTCCCGGAGTACTAAATTTCACTAGGGGGGAATGTGGCACCCCAGGGGTCTGGTTTTCCACAGTAATGTAATGTTATGTCTGAGAGCAGGTGGGAGGTCCTTTGGTCAGGGATCCTGTGCATGCCACACCTCCTGCCCAGTCTTGGGAGGGGAAGAACTTCCCCTGTATAAACCCTGGGCTGAGGCAGGGTTAGTCAGTCAAGGAGAGTAGAGACAAGAAACAGTCACAGGAAGAAACAGCAGAAGCTCAGTGGGAGCAATACTACTACAAGTCAGGGGCTGGCAGCTGCAGAGCTCGCCCTGACTGAGAAGCTTTCTTACCGGACCCGGCGTCCGAGGCTGTGGGGACTAACTCTTACCCAGCAGCAGAAGCCGATCGGCAGGGGATTTCAGGTCCTCAGGCCCAGAAACCCGAAGGCACGGTCACACGCGTGGGACCAGCACCGCCATCGTGGAGCGGAAGCCATTAGAAGGCCCCGAGTCACCGGCCATACGGGTGAGCACCACACGGTACACTCAGGGACGTGGGCTACTTATATCCGCTTCTAGCAAGGTAGCCAGAAGAGTACAGTCAGTTTGGGAGGCCTACAACTCCGCCTGGCCAGGGGAGATCCCATCTGCTCAAGGACTGACCAGGCCCCGTTCACTAGCAAGTACTCCGGGAGGGTCTATCGTTGTTACCAGTAAAGACCCTGAATTACACCGCACTGTCTCTGAGTGGTTCCTGCTACCCCCATCATCCACATCTGCTGCCCTGAGGCCATACCCCTCCCGTTGGGGGTTATACCATCTACGCTGCACCATCCATCCACCGGCCTCAGCGGACTGTCTTGCAGCGGCAGCTCCATAGCTGCATTCAACGGGTGGCGTAGTCGTCCTACATCTACCGCTGTTACATCGCCGCTCAGTTTGACTCCCTGGGCACGGACCGGGTCACCGCCACGAGACTACAACCCTCAAGAGATCCGGCTCCGGGTAAGCTCCCGCGTGCGCAACGCAGCGCGACACAGGCCCAGGGGCGCGTCATATACGTGAAGTTGGTGGTAATGTTAGTGAAAGCACTAGTGAACCAACACCGTCATGTCCTATCCAAAGACAACTGACAACTTCTGTTATTGGACGGGCTACTCAACTCAATTTCTTTGGCAGCCGCACAGCGATACGCCTTGTTGATAAGGGTCAGAAAGAGCAGGTGCTCCAGTGGATGGCAAACGCTGCTTCAAGTGGCCTCTCCTCTTCTTCCTCCACCTGAACATCAGTACAGTCCACAGAGGTGGCATCCCAATTACCCTTGCTTCCCCCCGTGTCACAACTGTCCAAGCGCCCAACTGACTGTAGCGAACCACAGATGGGCGAGTCTGTAGAACTGTTCACCCATTCTATACCATGGGCATCAGAAGTGTACTCTAAACATTCACAGAGTCAAGAAGAGGAGGAAAGTATCTGCACCGATGCCCAAAATTTTTTTACGTTGGATTCAGGACAGGACGGAGTAGGATCCGAGCAGGTTCCTGACCCTCATCACCAGACGTTAACCACCGGGGAGGGAGGTGATCCTGATGAGACTCAGATACCTGAAACTCATGCGGACTGTACTGTGCTGTGAGGGCATCAAGAGTAAAAGGGTCACTGTGAGGGCGAGGAATGGGATAACATATTGGATGATGACAAGGTTGAAGATCCTACTTAGTGTGAACCCAGAGTCAAGCAGCCGAGTAGGTCATCTGAGGAGGTGGAGGAGGAAGATGAGGAGGTTACCTTCCACCCTACGGCGCAGACACAGAGTGATGCAAGCACGAGGAGCACTGCATAACTGTGGCTGTAGCCAGCAGCGGTCATGGGTCTGCAGCTTGCAGGGGTGGCAAGGGTTGCCTAGCCTGGGCATTTTTTGAGACTACAAAGGATGAGCCAACTCACATTATCTGCATACTTTGCAAGAAAAAACTCAGTAGAGGGAAAAAGTGCAATAACATGCGTTACACTGGGAAACTCACTGCGCTAAAATGCAGACCAGTGGACCTCAACAACCATCAGCTGCCCCATCAACCGCATCCGCTGCTTCTTCCTCTTCCTCTATTACCGTGCCAAGTATTGGCACGCAGGTCTCCCACCGCAAAACTTCTGGTTCTCTACCCGCTCCAGTCAGACTGAGTGAGAGCCCGTCAGCTGTAACGGAAGCGGACATGCCTGCTGTGTTTTTTTCACCGAGCACACCACACGTTTCTCAATCCACCGTAACATCTGCACCTCACTCACAGTCCAGCAGTTTGTCCGTTTCACCGACTCTGCCCTTTATCAACACCGCAGCCAGCCCACGGTCCCGCAGTTGTGGTCACGTAAAAGATTGTTTCATCCTATATATGACAAAGCTAAGAGGTTGAACTCCACCATCTCAAATCTGTTGGCCACGGAAATGCTGCCTTTCCGCCTGGTAGATACAGACAGTATCCGAAAGCTGATGCAGTCTCCCAGTACCAGATGCCCAGTCGCCATTACTTCTCTAAGAAAGCTGTGCCTGCACTACACCAGCATGTTGCAGACAACATCACCCGTTCCTTGACTAAATCTGTTATGAACTGCTACAAGCACTAAGGAAAGATAGGAAAACTGTCCTTACAATAGGACTAAGCTGATTCCCTACGATGCAGCGGGGGACCTGTTCCTTGTGAACAGACCCGCCTAAGTCCTCGGCTAGTCTGAACGCAGACCTATAGATATAAGGGAGGGGTCCCTACAAGAACTAAGGACTGGGATATAGATGGACACCTCCTAGCAGAAATTGTAGCAGAGCAAAGACAAACAAACAAAAGTACTAGTGGTCCAAGGACCAAGCAAACTACTGAGTTAGGTACCAGGCACCTGGCTAGCTTAAGAATAAATGAAACACTGAAGTCCAGCAAGGCCAGAAGGGCGGAGCTGGATTATATAGACAGAAAGTCATGTGGCCAACAAAATAGAAAAAGAACAGGAGGGTTCTAACAGTACCCCCTCTTCTATGAGGATCCTCCGGATCCTCCAGGCCCAGGTCTATCAGGAAACCTCCTGTGAAATGCTCCGACAAGTCTAGGAGCAGAGACATCATCCGCCTTTACCCAGGAGTTATCCTCGGGACCGAAACCTTTCCAAGCGACGAGATACTGTAATCTCCCTCTATGCCATCTAGAATTAAGAATGCGTGAAATTTCATATTCACCGTCTTCCACCACCGGAGGAACAGAGACAGTGGCGTCCCTATCCGAAACATCAGCTTTTTTCAATAAGGAAACATGAAACACCGGATTAATCTTCCAGGAGGTGGGAACCTCCAACCTAACAGCAGATTGGTTAACTACCTGAAGTACCTTAAACGGCCCTACAAATTTCGGGCCCAATTTCTTAGAAGGAATCCTCAACCGCAGATTCTTAGAGGACAACCAAACCATGTCACCAACTGTAAACAAAACCTCTTGACGTTTCCTGCCAAAGTACCTCTTAGATTTTTTGTTAGCCTCTTGAATGTTACAACGTACATCAGTCCAAACTCTCTCCAAGTCACAGGAAAAGTTCTCCTCCTCCGGCACAGCCGATAGCAATTTGGAGAATGACCCAAACGACGGATGTCTCCCAGTACAACAAAAAAAAGGAGAACACCCAGGAGAAGAGGATGTATGGTTGTTAAGAGCAAATTCAGCAAGTGGCAGAAACTCAGACCACCCCTCTTGATTGTCAGCCACAAAACAACGCAAAAGCTGTTCAACATCCTGGTTCTTTCTTTCTGTCTGTCCATTAGACTCAGGATGATATACAGATGAAAATGACAAATGAACTCCCAACCTGTCACAAAAGGCACGCCAAAGACGAGCCACGAACTGAGGTCCCCTATCGGAAACAATGTCGGTAGGAACGCCATGGAGTCTGACAATTTCCTTAACAAAAGCCTTAGAGAGTGTCTTAGCGCAGGGCCGTTTGATGAAAGGAACTAAGTGACACATCTTGCTAAAACGGTCCACGACCACCCAGATGACAGTGAAACCCTCAGAGGCAGGAAGGTCAGTAATAAAATCCATAGCAAGATGCGTCCAAGGTGCACTAGGAACCTCCAGAGGGCAAAGCAACCCCGCAGCAGGAGCATGTGAAGACTTAGATCTAGCACACACCGTACATTGACGCACCCACTTAATGACTTCCTTCTGCCACCCAGGCCACCAAAAACTCCGACCTACAAGTCTCTTAGTTTCAGAAATTCCTGGATGACCTGCCAACCGAGACTCATGACACTCCACAAACAAATCTCTCCTAAAGTTCCTAGGCACAAACAATCTCCCATGGGGAGTGTTAGACGGGGCATCCTCCTGGGCTTTCAGAATCCCATCTTCCAAAACGGAGTCCAATGCTGCTATCACAACACCTTCCTGTAAAATGCTCTCCTCCTCCTCGGTACCAACCATGGGAGAAAAGCTGCGAGATAAAGCATCAGCTTTTATATTCTTGGTACCCCGGATGTAAGTAACAGAAAAATTAAACCGCAAAAAAAAAAGTGCCCACCTAGCCTGACGGGCATTCAAGCGCTTGGCAGCATCAAGATAGATCAGATTCTTATGATCAGTGAAAACCTGAATGGGAAATTTAGCACCTTCCAAGAGATGACGCCAATGTTCAAATGCAAGTTTAATAGCCAGCAATTCCCGATTACCAACATCGTAATTAAGTTCGGTCTCAGAATTTTTTTTGGAAAAAAAAGCACAGGGATGCACTCCATCCTTGTTTTCCTGAGACAAAACAGCCCCGACCCCCACCGAAGAAGCATCAACCTTGACCAAAAAAGGCTTGGTCTCATCAGGCTGCATAAGGATGGGGGCAGAACTGAACCTCTCCTTGAGATACACAAAAGCTTCAATGGCCTCCGTAGTCCACTGAACCATATTCGCACCTTTCCTGGTGAGGTCGGTCAGCGGTTTAACAATTATAGAAAACTTCTTAATGAATTTTCTGTAATAATTGGCGAAATCCAAAAATCTCTGTATCGATTTCAAACCAATAGGCCTAGGCCATTCCTGCACCGCCTGAACCTTCACCGGGTCCATCTCAAAGCCCTCGCTGGAGATAATGTAGCCCAAAAAACTAATTCTCTGCACAGCGAACTCACATTTCTCCAGCTTAGCAAAAAGCGAATTGTCACTTAACAACTGCAATACCTCACGTATGTTCTGCCAATGAAACTCCAGATCCGGCGAATAAATCAAAATGTCATCCAAATACACC
Source organism: Phyllobates terribilis (assembly GCF_046119375.1). NCBI lineage: Eukaryota > Metazoa > Chordata > Amphibia > Anura > Dendrobatidae > Phyllobates > Phyllobates terribilis. The sequence goes on along the minus strand of NW_027362761.1, from coordinate 40,321,748 downwards.
ACCACATTCTTACCGATCAACGGTCTTAGGATGTCATTAATAAGGTTCTGAAAAAACGCTGGTGCATTGGTAAGACCAAAAGGCATAACCAGATTCTCAAAATGACCCACCGGAGTGTTAAAAGCAGTTTTACATTCATCACCTTCCTTCATTCGTAACAAATTGTATGCCCCCCGGAGATCAATTTTAGAGAACCACTTGGCCCCTACTAACTGGTTGAACAAGTCAGGAATTAATGGCAGTGGGTAGGAATTGCGTACGGTAATTTTATTAATTTCGCGAAAGTCCAGACATGGACGTAAACCGTCGTCCTTTTTTTTTTACAAAAAAAAATCCAACAGCCACAGGAGACTTAGAAGGTCTAATGTGACCGGCGGCCAAGCTTGTCTGTATGTATTCCTCCAAGGCCTTTCTCTCAGGGATAGTCAGATTAAATAAGCGACTCTTGGGAAGAGTAGCTCCAGGGACAAACTCATTCCTATGAGGAATTAAAACTTGCGACTACTCCTCAGAAAAAAACTTCCAAAAATCCTGAATAGGTACAGGTAATTCCCTTCTTTCTACAGCTGCAATGCGACCTTTACAACATTTATCATGACACTTAGGACTCCAAGATTTAATTTCATGGGTAGACCAGTCCAGTACAGGATTGTGCAATTTTAACCAAGGTAACCCCAAAACCACTGGAGAAGGCAAGTTATTTAATACCGCCAAATCCAAATTCTCTTGGTGAGGGGATGGGAAGAAAAACGCCGGACACGAACATGCAACCAGAGAACATACTAATAAAAGATATGAAGTGCGACAAAGAAGGTCCAAGACAAGATACTTGGAAGGGAGGTGTTATAAACCACCAAATATGGCAGAAGCCACGGAAAGTCTATTAATGAGACAAATAGACGAAGTAGCAAAAAATAACAAGGTGATTATTATGGGGGACTTCAACTACCCCGATATAGACTGGGAAACCGAAAGCTGTAGATCGCAGAAAGGAAACAGGTTTCTGTCAATTATCAAAGACAATTATTTGTCACAACTTGTGCAGGAACCAACTAGAGCGACGGCCCTTTTAGACTTAATATTAACTAACAGGCCAGACAGAATAACTGAGGTGCAGGTCGGGGGGCACCTGGGAAATAGTGACCACAACATTATACAATTCCACATGTGCTTCAGTAGGGTGCCCAGCAAGGGAGTCACAAAAACACTGAACTTCAGGAGGGCAAAGTTTGATCAGCTAAGAGATGCCCTTCACCTTATAGACTGGGATAGTATCTTTAGTAATAGGAGCACGGATAGAAAATGGGAAATTTTCAAAACAGTCCTACATAGTCACTGTAGAAGGTACATACCTTATGGGAATATAAGGGCTAGGAATAGGAGGAAGCCAATGTGGCTAAATGAGGAAGTCAAGAGGGCAATGAAAAACAAAAAAAGGGCTTTCGGTAAACTTAAACAAGAAGGCAGCGAGGAAGCGCTAATATCTTATAGGGAAAAAAACAAAATCTGTAAGAAACAAATAAGAATAGCAAAAGAGGAGACAGAGAGACTAATTGCCAAGGAAAGTAAAACGAATCCCAAACTGTTCTTTAACTATATAAACAGTAAGAGGATTAAAACTGATGGAGTTGGCCCATTGAAAAATAACCTGGGTAAAATCATAGAGGGCGATGAGGGTAAAGCAAACCTACTCAATAGCTTCTTCTCCACTGTTTTCACAAAAGAAAACAATTTATCGGAGGAAATGCAGAGTGATAAAGTAAACCCTCCGCTAAATATCACCCACCTAACCCAGGAGGAAGTTCAGAAACGCCTAAATAATATCAAAATAGACAAGTCACCAGGCCCAGATGACATACACCCCCGGGTACTAAAAGAATTAAGTAATGTGATAGACAGGCCGCTGTATCTTATATTTAAGCACTCTTTATGGACAGGGACTGTCCCACTAGACTGGCGCCAAGCAAATGTGGCACCAATATTCAAAAAGGGGTCTAAAAGTGACCCTGGGAACTATAGACCAGTCAACTTAACGTCTGTTGTGGGTAAATTGTTTGAAGGATTTCTTAGAGATGCTATTGTAGAATATCTTAATGATAATAACTGTCTAACTCCAAATCAACATGGATTCATGAGGGATCGCTCCTGCCAAACAAACCTGATCGCCTTCTACGAGGAGGTGAGCTCACAGCTGGACCGGGGAGAGTCAGTGGATGTTGTATACCTTGACTTCTCCAAAGTGTTTGATACCGTGCCACACAAAAGGTTGGTATATAAAATGAGAATGCTTGGCCTGGGGGATAATGTGTGCAAGTGGGTAAATAGCTGGCTGAGTGATAGAAGCAGAGGGTGGTTATCAATGGAGTAAGCTCAGGGTGTGTCAGGGTTACTAGCGGGGTGCCTCAAGGGTCTGTCTTGGGCCCTATATTATTTAATATATTTATTAATGATCTAGTGGAAGGGTTGCATAGCAAAATAGCAATATTTGCAGATGATACTAAACTTTGTAAAGTAGTTAATACAGATGAGGATAGGGCACAGCTACAGGAGGATTTAGATAAATTGGGGAGTTGGGCCAAAAAATGTCAAATGGGGTTCAATGCCGATAAATGTAAGGTCATGCACATGGGAAAGAAAAAGAGCAGTCACCCATACATATTAAATGGGAAACCGTTGGGGAAATCTGACATGGAGAAGGACCTGGGCGTCTTGGTTAATAGCAAATTAAATTGGAGTGCCCAGTGTCAGGCAGCAGCTGCGAAGGCAAATAGAGTCATGGCATGCATCAGAAGAGGAATAGGGGCATATGATGAGAACATTGTTCTTCCTCTGTATAAAGCGCTGGTAAGGCCACACTTAGAATATTGTGCACAGTTCTGGGCTCCGGTGCTCAGGAAAGACATATTGGAGCTAGAGAGGGTACAAAGGAGGGCGACTAAGTTAATAAAGGGAATGGAGGGACTAGAATACCCAGAGAGGTTGTCAAAATTAGGCCTATTTACATTGGAAAAGAGAAGGCTTAGGGGAGACCTCATAAACATGTATAAATACATCAGGGGGGCAGTACAGAGATCTCTCCCATGACCTGTTTATACCAAGGATGGTGACAAAGACGAGGGGGCACACTATGCGTCTGGAGGAAAGGAGGTTCCTGCACCAGCATAGAAGGGGATTCTTTACGGTCAGAGCCGTGAGACTCTGGAACTCTCTGGGAGAGGAAGTGGTGATGTCCAACTCACTTAAAGAGTTCAAGAGAGGCCTGGATGCCTTTCTTGAGAACAATAAAATTACATCTTATGCTTAGCTAATTAATCCAGGGATTTAATCTGACTGCCAGATTGGTGTCGGGAAGTGAATTTTTCCTCAATGATGTAAATTGGCCTATACCGCATGGTTTTTTGTTGCCTTCCCCTGGATCAATGCTGCGGAATAGCTGCAGTGCACAAGAAATAGGCTGAACTGGATGGACGCTTGTCTTTTTTCGGCCTTATAAACTATGTATCTACTATGTATTAATGGTGAGGGGAGCCATCAACAGCAACCACAGAAATAGGAGAAGACAAAAGTTTGGATTCTAATTTAAATTTTTCCAAAAATCCCTTATCAATCACATTGAGTGTAGAACCACAATCCACAAATACCCAAAATTCTATCAATTCCTCCTGAAATGAGGTGCTCCCAGAAAGAAACACTCCCTGTGAGTTTAAACAAGCTATACGGGCGTAACTGACCTTTTTTTTTTCTTTGTTCAAACGAAGCACACAGTTCTTAATAAAGTGGTCAGATTTACCGCAATAAAAACATAATCCCTTAGCAAACCTGCGGTCTTTTTCCTGAGAATGGGGTGACATCGCCCCAATCTCCATCGGTTCTCCACCTTCCGAGCAGACCCTCTGAAAACTAGGAGCTGCCATAGCAGTAGATTTCTCTTCATTAATCCTAGCACGCAGTCCCCTGTCCACACGTATAGCTAATTGCATTGCCTCCTGCAAGGTTCCAGGTGTTGGGAAGGCAATCAGGAAATCCTTAACCCTTTCACCTAGACCAGCAAGAAACAGACATTTTAATGCCGAGTCATTCCATTCCACTTCGGCCGACCATCTTCTGAAGTATGTACAATAATTTTCCACATCACCTGATCCCTGCTTCAAACGTCTTAATTCAGTTTCAGCAGATGAGACTCGATCAGAATCGTCATACAACAACCCCATAGCAGAAAAAAAATCTTCCACTGATCTAAAACACGGATCATTAGGTTGGAGAGAAAAGGCCCATCCCTGTGGTTCTTTGCGCAAAAGTGACATTATAAACCCAATGCGCTGTCATTATTAAATATAATAAACAAGCGTTTTTAAAGGAAAAAAAATCTTGCTGTTTACCATTAAAAAAATCTGGCAGTCCTACCTTCAGTTCCACAAAATGCGCTCCAGGACAGCTACTCACGTGTTGCTGGAGCTCGGCCACCTCCAAAGACAGTCCCTGTAGGCGTTGAGCCAACTCCTGAACCGACACCATGCTGATATCTGGATTTCTTTCCTAAGAGTGTTTTATTTTTGTTTTGGGCTGGACTTACTGTTATGAACTGCTACAAGCACTAAGGAAAGATAGGAAAACTGTCCCTACAATAGGACTAAGCTGATTCCCTTCGATGCAGCGGGGGACCTGTTCCTTGTGAACAGACCCGCCTAAGTCCTCGGCTAGTCTGAACGCAGACCTATAGATATAAGGGAGGGGTCCCTACAAGAACTAAGGACTGGGATATAGATGGACACCTCCTAGCAGAAATTGTAGCAGAGCAAAGACAAACAAACAAAAGTACTAGTGGTCCAAGGACCAAGCAAACTACTGAGTTAGGTACAAGGCACCTGGCTAGCTTAAGAGTAAATGAAACACTGAAGTCCAGCAAGGCCAGAAGGGCAGAGCTGGATTATATAGACAGAAAGTCATGTGACCAACAAAATAGAAAAAGAACTAACAGGAGGGTTCTAACAAAATCTATATCTGCCAGGGTGCATTTCACCACAGAAACCTGGACAAGTAAGTATGGCCAAGGGCGTTACATCTCACTGACTGGGCACTGGATGACTCTGGTGGCTGTGGGGGCAGGCGGGGAAGGGGCTGCTTCACAAATCTTGGAATCCCCAAGGCTTGCAGAAGAAACCTCTGTATTTCACACTTCCTCCACTGCTTCTGCATCCTCCACCTCCTCTAGGGCCTCCACCTGCACAATCAACCTCTGCCCTAATGAGACCCACGTTCCAACAGTGCAGAGCGAATCCACACCACCTCTGTACTGCGCAGCCAGGGCTCACCGCAATCAGGCAGTGTTAAAATTAATATGCCTTGGAGATTGCAGTCATACAGTTGAAGAGTTGTGGACAGCTCTCCAGGTTCAGTTTCAGCAATGTCTGTCTCCACCCAATCTGGAGCCAGGGAAGGCTGTGTGCAATAACGGTGCGAACCTATTGGCTGCCCTACGCCGAGGTGAACTCACACACGTGCCTTGCATGGCTCACGTCCTCAACCTGGTGGTACAGCAATTTCTCCTCCACTATCTCAGCCTGGATGAGCTGCTTCAAAAAGTACAGAAGCTGTGTGCTCACGTCCGCCTTTCGCATCCCTCATGTCATCGACTTGCATCGATACAGAGGTATTTCTCTATGCCAGCTCACAGGTTGATATGCGATGTGCTGATGCGGTGGAATTCCACTCTGCACATGTTGCAGCGACCGTGGCAGCAGCAACGAGCCCTGACGCAGTATGTCATGTCGTATAGCCTTAGCCAATGCAGTACGGACGTGGGGCATATCACGTTTACGGAGTGGATACTGTCACGGGTGTGTCGCCACGAAGATCGTCACGAGTACACAGCCTGACTTCTCGCAGCTGACTTGTTGGTGCTTTGTGTTTTTCGGCAGTGAGGGAGTTAATTCTCTCTCTCTCTGTGCTAGACGAGGTCCAGCCTCGCCCAGCTGCAATCAATACTGCTGTAGTGAGACTCCTTCAAATGCCTGCTGGTCTGTTTGGGAAGTGTCGGTGAAAGCATTTCATTCAGACTAACAGAGCGGATCGTGGTGTTTGGAGTTTCTGAGATAAGTGTATTTGGAGTGTTTTTTCCCTTCCTCGCTTTATCATTTATCTCCTTTCCCGTTGGTGTTCCCTCTGTTGTAGTTGTGTAGTTGTTGTATGCAAGGTGGTTTTGGTTTTTCCCTTGTACTGTCTCGTTCGTCTAAGTACTGTGTGTGGGCATATTATTACTTGTCCCCTTTTGTTGTGATCGGGGTCCTTCTCAGGACTAGATTACTTAGGTGCAGGGATCCTCAGGAGGTAGGGGTTACGCTGGCGGCCTGGACCTCTGTACCTGTAACAGTACCTCCAGGTTGAGGGACTAGTCAGGGCCCCAGCTTAGGGTCAGCTTAGGCCCCCTACCTCCAGTATACAGAGACAGCGTGACATTTTCACCGACCCACTTAGTTTTTCTCCAGCTACCATGGATCCAGTAGCCGGTCTAGCTCGGCAGTTGCAGAGTTTGTCCATGGAGCTGGCGGAAGTTAGGTCCAAGGTTTTGCATCCTCAGGAGCAAGCCGGACCAGAACCTAAAGTAGCTCTCCCTGACAGGTTCACTGGGGGGCGGGACAAGTTTTTTGTTTTCCGGGAGGCATGCAAGTTGTACTTTCGGCTGCGGCCTCGGTCATCGGGGAGTGAAGAACAAAGGGTGGGAATTGTCATCGCGCTCCTACAAGGGGACCCACAATCTTGGGCGTTCTCTCTTCCCCCGGGCTCCCCGGCTCTCCAGTCAGTGGATAGGTTTTTCGCTGCTCTGGGACTCGTATATGATGACCCAGATCGGATCTCCCTTGCTGAGTCTAAGTTACGTAGGATCCAGCAGGGAGATCGTCCGGCGGAGGAATTCTGTTCGGAGTTCCGTAGGTGGGCCACGGACACCCAGTGGAATGACCCGGCTCTTAGGAGCCAGTTTTGTCATGGTTTATCCGACAAATTACAGGATGTGTTGGCACAGTATGACTCTCCCGCGTCACTGGAAGCCGCTATGGCGCTTGCTATTCGCGTTGACAGACGGCTTCGGGAGAGGTGCGGGATAACTCTACCCCCTGTGATGACTCCACCTCCTACAAGGTCCCCTCATATGGTGGTTCCCCTGGTCAGTCCAGAGGAGCCTATGCAATTAGGAGGGACATCATTTCGGGGGAGGGGACCGGTGGTGCGCCATAAGACAGGAAGGTGTTTCTTCTGCGGGAGAAAGGGACATTTTATTGGGGGGTGTCCATCCCGTCCCTTGCAGAGTGAAGAGTCGTCGGAAAACTGTTGATCCCAGGTTGTGTGGTGGACGGCAATCTGGGAGTAGGTATTTCGTCCCTAGGTTCGTCTCAGTTTCTCGTACCGGCGGAGGTGGTGGTGGGTACGAGAACTGAGAGGATATCTGTTCTTCTGGATAGTGGGGCCGGGGCTAATCTGGTTGATGCTCGGTTTGCCCGGGTTCAAGGTATGCGATTGAGTGAGTTGGCTAAACCCATCCCCATATTCTCGATCGATGCCAGGCCTCTCGGTCAGGGAAGTTTTTTGCAAGCTGTGCATGACGTAAAACTTCAAGTGGGGGCGATACATAAAGAACTGTTGTCTTGCTACGTGTTGGAGGGTCTTCCCACTCCTATAGTGTTGGGCCTTCCTTGGTTAGCTAAGCATAACCCGGTTATTAATTGGCAAACCAGAGAGATAAGCCAATGGAGTAAATTCTGTAATAAAAACTGCATGAACACGGTCATCGGTGCGGTTACTCCTTGGGTCTTACCTCCATTTCTGGCGGACTTTGAGGATGTATTCTCGGAGAAAGGGTGTCAGGAACTACCTCCTCATCGCGAGTATGACTGTTCTGTAAAACTGCTCCCTGAGGCCAAGTTACCTAAAGCTAGGTTGTATAACCTTTCTGGTCCTGAGAGGCAGGCCATGAAGGATTATATTTCAGAAAGTCTGGCTAAGGGGCATATTAGACCTTCATCTTCACCGGTGGCTGCGGGGTTCTTCTTTGTTAAGAAGAAAGATGGAGGCCTACGCCCTTGCCTGGATTTCCGTGAACTTAATCGGATTACGGTCCGAGATCCGTATCCGCTCCCACTTATTCCCGATCTCTTTAATCAGATCGTGGGCGCCAAATGGTTCTCTAAGTTGGATCTCAGGGGGGCGTACAATCTGATTAGGATGAAGGAGGGGGATGAGTGGAAGACGGCGTTTAACACTCCGGAGGGGCATTATGAGAACCTTGTCATGCCATTCGGTCTGACTAATGCCCCGGCGGTGTTCCAACACTTTGTTAATGACATTTTTCGCCGCCTGGTGGGACAGTTTGTTGTCATATATCTGGATGATATCTTAATTTACTCGCCGGATCTGGTGTCTCATCAGGAGCACGTTAGGCAGGTGTTACAGATCTTGCGGGATAATAAACTGTATGCCAAATGGGAAAAGTGTGTGTTCGCCGTACAGGAACTCCAGTTTTTAGGCTTCCTGGTTTCAGCGTCCGGTTTTCGTATGGACCCTGGGAAAGTGCGGGCAGTTCTTGAGTGGGATCGGCCAGAGAATCTTAAGGCACTACAAAGTTTCCTGGGGTTTGCTAATTATTACCGGAAGTTCATTCGTAATTTCTCGTCCATGGTTAAGCCTCTCACAGACATGACTAAAAAGGGGACGGATTTTTCTAGGTGGTCTGACAAGGCTTGTCAAGCATTCTCCTCCTTGAAAAAATGTTTTGCCTCGGCACCCATACTCATTCAACCTGATGCGTCACAGCCATTCATTGTAGAGGTAGACGCTTCCGAGGTAGGGGTGGGAGCAGTATTGTCACAGGGTTCGTCCCCTGGTAAGTGGCATCCGTGCGCCTTTTTCTCTAAAAAATTGTCGTCCGCTGAGAGGAATTACGATGTCGGCAATAGGGAACTCTTGGCCATTAAGTTAGCTTTTGAGGAGTGGCGCCATTTTTTGGAGGGGGCAGTCCATCCGGTCACCGTCATCACCGATCACAAGAACCTGCTATATCTGGAGTCCGCGAAACGTCTGAATCCCAGACAAGCTAGGTGGTCATTGTTTTTTTACCAGGTTTAATTTTGTCGTTACATATCGTCCTGGGTCAAAAAATGTAAAGGCGGATGCCTTATCTCGTAGTTTCCCTGGGGCCGGGAATACGGACGACCCGATTCCTATCCTTCAGGAGGGGGTGGTGGTTTCGGCAGTATGCTCTGAGCTGGAGGAGGAGGTATTGGAGGCTCAGGGGGACGCCCCTGTTGGACCTCCGGGGAGACTGTTTGTTCCAGATCAGTTGCGACAAAAGGTGATCGAGGCACACCATAACTCAGTTTTTGCAGGACACCCGGGGAGTAAAGCAACTGTGGATCTCCTCTCGCGTCGGTTTTGGTGGCCTAACTTACATAAGGAGGTGGTAACTTTTGTCGCGTCCTGTGGGGTTTGTGCGCGCTCTAAGACCTCACATACCCGTCCGTCTGGGGCCCTCTTACCTTTGAAGATCCCGGAGCGTCCTTGGACTCATCTGTCTATGGACTTTATTACGGACCTCCCTCCGTCTTCGGGTAAAACGGTCATACTCGTTGTAGTGTACAGGTTCAGCAAGATGGCACATTTTATCGCTCTTCCGGCTCTCCCTAATGCTAAAACTCTTGCGCAGGTGTTCATTGGGGAGATTGTGAGGCTTCACGGGGTACCCTCCGAGGTGGTGTCTGATCGGGGGTCTCAGTTTGTGTCCAAGTTCTGGAAGGCGTTTTGTGCACGGCGGGGGATGCATTTGTCATTCTCATCGGCTTTTCATCCTCAGACCAATGGTCAGACGGAACGTATGAACCAGAGCTTGGAGACATATCTCCGGTGTTTTGTGTCAGAGAACCAGGAGGACTGGGCTTCTTTCTTACCTCTGGCAGAGTTTGCTCTTAATAATAGGCGGAGCGAGTCCACTGGTAAGTCCCCGTTTTTTGGGGCATATGGTTTTCACCCCCAGTTTTGTACTTTCAGTAGGGGGGGCTCTTCGGGGGTTCCTGAGGAGGAACGATTTTCCTCATCACTCGCTTCAGTATGGAGAGGGGTGCTGAAGAATCTGAATACTATGGGGAACCGATACAAACGTATGGCTGATAGGAGGAGAGTGTCTGGTCCGGACCTAAGTGTGAACGATCGGGTATGGTTGTCTACCAGGAATATTAAACTTAAGGTTCCCTCCTGGAAACTGGGTCCCAGGTTCATCGGGCCGTACAGAATCAGTTCTATTATTAATCCGGTGGCATTCCGTCTTGACCTCCCCCCTACGTTTAAAATTCACAACGTGTTCCACGGGTCGTTGCTTAAGAGGTATGTGGCGCCGGTGGTACCGTCACCTTTACCTCCCCCTCCAGTGGTGGTCAATGGTAACTTGGAGTTCCAGGTATCGAGGGTCATCGATTCACGCTTTAATCGCCGGTCCCTTCAGTACCTGGTTCATTGGAAAGGGTATGGTCCTGAGGAGAGGATGTGGGTTCCTGCGTCGGATATTAACGCAGACCGATTAGTTCGGGCCTTCCACACGACTCACCCGGATAAACCTGGCCCTGAGGGTCCGGAGGCCCCTCGTAGAAGGGGGGGTACTGTCACGGGTGTGTCGCCACGAAGATCGTCACGAGTACACAGCCTGACTTCTCGCAGCTGACTTGTTGGTGCTTTGTGTTTTGCGGCAGTGAGGGAGTTAATTCTCTCTCTCTCTGTGCTAGACGAGGTCCAGCCTCGCCCAGCTGCAATCAATACTGCTGTAGTGAGACTCCTTCAAATGCCTGCTGGTCTGTTTGGGAAGTGTCGGTGAAAGCATTTCATTCAGACTAACAGAGCGGATCGTGGTGTTTGGAGTTTCTGAGATAAGTGTATTTGGAGTGTTTTTTCCCTTCCTCGCTTTATCATTTATCTCCTTTCCCGTTGGTGTTCCCTCTGTTGTAGTTGTGTAGTTGTTGTATGCAAGGTGGTTTTGGTTTTTCCCTTGTACTGTCTCGTTCGTCTAAGTACTGTGTGTGGGCATATTATTACTTGTCCCCTTTTGTTGTGATTGGGGTCCTTCTCAGGACTAGATTACTTAGGTGCAGGGATCCTCAGGAGGTAGGGGTTACGCTGGCGGCCTGGACCTCTGTACCTTTAACAGTACCTCCAGGTTGAGGGACTAGTCAGGGCCCCAGCTTAGGGTCAGCTTAGGCCCCCTACCTCCAGTATACAGAGACAGCGTGACAGATACAGATTAAGGACCACTGCACCCTTTGAGAATGCCGTCATCAGCATCACTATTCCGGTCATCCACATTCTGGAGAAGACTTTTAATAGAGTGCAGCAGAAGGTGGTTGTCCCAGAAGAAGAGGAGGAGGCGGAAGGGATAAGAATGTCTCAAAGTTCCAGACTGTCGTCATACAGGCGGATGTCAAGTGATAGTGGCTTCCTGCGATCGAGGGGGTTTGCTGATACCAGACATACTGTTAGTGAAGGTGCATGAGCCGAGGAACAAATGGAGGAGGAAGAGGTGATGGGCGAGCAACAGTCAGAAGACGAAGAGAATAATCATCGCCTCTCTGTTGAACGTGGTTGGCAGGAGGGGACGGTGGAAACATGCATCAGTGTTACGCAGCCAACAATAGAGTCTGGCTTTGGACCACCTGGAAGAGCCTGACATATCAGTGCCTTCTTGCTGCACTTGCTGCACTTTCTGCAACATGATCCCTGTATAGTTAGGATTCGAAATAATGCTGACTACTGGGTTGCCACTCTGTTAGAGCCACGTTATAAGAGTAAATTTTGCCAGATGCTTCCCGCTATGGAAAGGGACACGCTAATGTTGGAGTATCGAAACAAGCTTTTAAGCAAGCTTAATAGAGCTTTTCCCCAAGATAGGAGTGAGGCACACAGTGTGCATCGCAGCTGTAGTCTTTCAACCTCGTCAGTTCATCAACACCAAAACAACAACTCATTTTTGTGAGTCCTTTCCCTAATTTTTTAGACCAGCTTGTGCACCAGCACAACAGAGTACAAGGCTGACATGTGGAGAACGACTGGAGAGGATGCTGGATGACTATCTAGAGCTCAATACAAATACCATCAGTGAGGATTTTGACCCTTTTACATTTTGATCTTTAAAAATGGATGAATGGCCTGAGCTCGCCTGTCACGCCTTGGAGGTTTTATCATTCCCGGCAGCCAGTGTTCAGTGCTGCTGGTGCCACGGCTGCCCCATGAAAGTGTTGACCGCCTAATTTTCATCAAGATGAACAAGTCATGGATCTCAAAGGACTTTTGCACCCCAATTGCAGACTGTACAGAGTAGGCGATGTTGTAGTTTTTAGTGTGCTGCATTAATCTTGCGGAATTGCAGTCTGTCATATGGCTTATGTGCCTGCTCTTGCTGCGGCTGCAGGTTTTAGGCCCTAATTTTTAGAAATGTGGGGAATCCTGATTGGGTCTCCATCTATTAGGCTGGCTGTAGTGGAAGAGGTGTCGGTCCCCATTATACTGCTTATACTCTAGTGAAATTGATTCCACTTTGGTGGTTTTAGGCGCAATTGTTTTCAAATGGGAACAGTCCTGATTGGGTCTCAATCTACCGTGTTGGCTGTAGGGGAAGAGGTGTCGTTCCTAATTGTACAATTTCTACTGTACTGAAATTGATGTCACTTTGGTGGTATTAGGCCCTAATTTAGGGAAAAGTGAACACTCCTGATTGGGTCTCCATGTGCTGGGTTGGCTGCAGGGGAAGAGGTTTTGGCCTCCTTTACAATAGTTATACTCTAGTGAAAATAATTTTTTAGTGCAGAAATTGATCTCCACACAGGGGTACACAGACCTGATAAACTCAACATGGGTATACAAAGCAGACTACATCTCAGCTTAAAATTGTTTCAGGCAGATATTCTTCTCCACACAGGGGAAAAAAAAAAAAGGTTGGGTCCGTGCAGCTTCCTGACCCTCAACTGTACTGTGCTGTCAGGGCAAGAAGAAGAGGAGGGTGACTCTGAGGGTGAGAAATGGGATATCACATTGGATGATGATGAGGTTGCACATCCAACTTGGTGTGAACCCAGAGGTATGCAGCTGAGTAGCTCATCTGAGGAGGTGGAGGAGGAAGATGAGGAGGTTACGTTGCGTCTTATGGCGCATATACGGAGTGATGCAAACATGAGGAGCACTACATCCTTAGCCACAACCGCTGCTGGTCACTGGTCTGCAGCTCGCAGGGGAGCAAGGGTTGCCTAGTCTGGGCCTTTTTTGAGACCGCAAAGGATGAGAAGACTCACGTTATCTGAAAACTTTGCGATAAAAAACCCAGGGAAAAGTGCAATAATTTGATTACTACATGCATGATCCTTCACATGCACAATCAACATGCGTTACTCTGGCACTCTCACTGTGATAAAATGCGGACCAGCGGACCTCAGCAACCATCAGCTGCCCCATCAACCGCATCCGCTGCTTCTTCCTGCTCCTCTGTTACCATGCCAAGTATTGGCACACAGGTCTCCTGTGGCGCCACTGCGGGTTCAGTCGCCACAGAGGTACTGCATCTCACCCAGAGGTGTGGTATCGCACTCTCAGGTAAGGATAGAGTACTGCCTGGGACCCACGCACTTGCATCCATTACACTCCACTTCAGAGGGAAGGGCGAGATTGCTCCTATGGGAGAGCACAGTCCCTGGTCCCTGGTTGGAGGGTGGAACCATGTAGTGGGTGTAGGTGGAGGAAGAAGTTCTGGGGAGCACAGGCAGAAGGAGTATAAGAAAGCAGGGAACCATCTAAAAGCAGCCAGTCCTGCTCAGGAGAGCAGTGGAGGAGGTCCAGGCTCCTGGCTCCAGTGCTTGGAGCAGGAGTTGAGAGGAGTGGGGCCTAGTAAGAGAGGCCCAGGAAAGAGAGAAAGAGAGGACGGGAGCAGGGAAGGCTCCAGGAGGAACAGAAGGGATCCCAGGGGCACGGGAAGTGCGGTTACCACCCGTGCGCCCGAATCTGCAGGACCGTAGAGGGATCAGGCCGCAGAGGGGACCGGCCCCTAACTAGTGGAGAACTACAAGGCTCAGCTAGAAACCGGAGGCTGCTGTACTTGCAAGGTGCAGCTGCCAACCACCACAATTACATCGCCGAAAAGGTGGCCACTGTTAGAACCCTCCTGTTAGTTTTTTCTATCTTGTGTTTTGCGGTCACGTGACCATCTGCCTATATATTCCAGCTCCGCCCTTCTGGCTTTGCTGGACTTCAGTGTTGTTTTGACTGTCTTGCTAGCCTGGTGCTTCGGTGCCTATCTCTGTCAGTTTGCTTGGTCCTCTGGGACCTCTAGTACTTTTTGTCAGTTTGTCTTTTGAGTTCTACAACAACTTCTGTTTAGGAGGTGTCCCATTTTTGTCCCAGTCCTTAGTTCTTTTAGGGACCCCTCCCTTAATTCTATAGATCTTCGTTCAGACTAGCCGAGGACTAAGGCGGGTCTGTTCACTGGGAACAGGCAGCCCGCTACATCGTAAGGATTCAGCTTAGTCTTACTGTAGGGACAGCTTTCACCTATCTTTCCTTAGTTCTTGTTGCAGATCATAACAGCCACAGAGGGTCCAGGGGACTGCAGGTCGCCCGACAAGTTCCGAGGCTACCAGCTTAGGACAATGATTGTGAGGCGCAGGGCAGGAGGGTGAGAGCCAACTCAGGAAGACAACCGAGGAAGGCACATAGAACAGGGTCCCGTTTAAGTACTCCTGAAATACCTGAGGGATTTCTGAACCATTTCCTTGGTGAACGCAGGACGATGTGGGTGGTTATAAGCTGGCAGTTGTAACCAGGAGCATAGTGATAACTGTGAGTAAAATCTGAAGACTGCACCCCACTGTGTCCTTGAATAATTTCTGCGCCATCACCAGCCCTACACTACACAGCACTAGCAACATCTACCTCATAACATCACTATTACTTGCCCTGGAGCATAGCTCTACCTGTGGAGAGCTGAACCAACTCTGCTGCATCACCATCAGCTCCAAGGGATCTGCACCGCAGCGGCGGTTCCATATAGCCACATACCACAGGTGGCGTCACGAACATTAAACTATAAAAACGATAAATTCCCTTTTATTGACCGCCCTGGGTCACTGCCACTGCGACATCCCCTGCACCGAGTACCCCACGGCCCAAGGGGCGCGTCACTCCCACTGCAGAACCTCTGCTTCTCTACCTGCTACAGTCAGGCTGAGTGAGAGCCCGTCAGGTGTAACGGAAGCGGACATGCATGCTGTGTTTGTTTCACCAAGCACACCACACGTTTCTCAATCCACCATAACATGTCCCCCTGCACCTCACTCACAGTCCAGCACTTTGTCCGTTTCATCGTACTCCGCCCTCTTCCACACATGACAAAGCTAAGAGGTGGAGATCCACCATCTCCAATCTGTTGGCCACGGAACTGGTGGTGTCAGGCCCTAATTTTTTGATTTGTAAACACTCCTGAATGGCTGCTTTTTTACTGAGGAGGTAACCATAGAACCTGAAGGAAACCCCCACAAACATGGGGAGAACATACAAACTACTTGCAGATGTTGTCCTCTATCATCATGAAGGAGTTAGCTCGTTGTCTAGGAGACCGACCACCGCTGCTGTCTACTTTGTGAACATTGTGTTGAAGCTTGCAAGGTGTCACGGGTTTACTGTGACAGAGAGGAGCCAGAAGACCGCAGCGTCTGATTCCTCCCACTCCTGCAGTCATTAAAAAGAAGCCTTATGCCTTCATATTAATCGGTGCAGGGGTTAATCTGCTCAGTTGTGAGCTCCTGAAAGCTTAACGTGATTTAGGCTCTCGACAAATTTGTCCCGTGCATCTCCCCTACTTTGATAACGCTGTACCCCAACACATCAAACTGTCACCTACCGTGGAAACCTTGAAAAGGAAGCTGAAGACCCACTTCTTGTGACAAGCGTATAATCTGTGGCAACCCTTGCTCCAGCATACGGTTGCACGACTAGCTGTACAATGAGTTACTGTATCCTCACCCAAGGGTTGCCGTGACGTGGCGGGATAGCTTTTACATTATTTTGATAAAAATTATGTTTACTAAATACCCTTTATTATTTATTATTTTTGCACTGTGCGATCTATCCATTTACTTCCAGTTATTTGGGTATTTTGCTTGTCTTTGGTTTTTCTCTGTCTAATGGCCTTGTGTGAACATGCATTTACATTTTGCATGCACATCAATTTACGTTTCAGTTCAGACTTCCAGGTTTTTTCTTTGTAGTTCAGTATGCTTCAGTGCATATAAAAGGGTGTGGCCGCCCTTTGTCTGAGCTGAGACGCTCATTCTGCCCCGGGTCTATGCTTATACTAGGGATCCAGTCTCTCTGCCCTTGTCCATATGTATGTCACTTGACAAATGGTAAGGTTTTTAATATTAGAGTTAGGACTGTCCCATAAGGGTTGCCGTGACGTGGCGGGATAGCTTTTACATTATTTTGATCAAAATTATGTTAACTAAATACCCTTTATTATTTATTATTATTTTTGCACTGTGCGATCTATCCATTTACTTCCAGTTATTTGGGTATTTTTCTTGTCTTTGGTTTTTCCTTGTAGATTGTTTGTGCGCCCTGGCGGGCAGGGTCCTCTCTGCTCTTGTAACAGTCGGTGACCCCTTTTGACATGTAACGCGCCACGGAATAAATGTCGCTGTAATAGTAATAATAATTATAGCACTTGTACTCTGGGTCAATTGATGGCACTTTCCAGGTGTCTACCCCTAATTTGATGTTTTTTGGCACCTTTTGGGAGAGTTTTGTCCCCCATTGAATCCTATGGCATTCGGTAACGTTCGAATATTCGACAAATAAATCGCTGAATATCACAAATTCGGCGATCGTAATCCGAATCGAATATTGAAACATTCGCTCAACTCTAGTTACTACCTGTCCTAACCCAACTGACCTTCCATTGAATGATTAAAGAAATTGCACCCAAACAGCCAAATCTGTTTTGTGCTCTGAGTTTAATCGCAAAAAGTGCATAGGATGTTTTATACCAGCATTAGAATGGGCCAATCTCTTTAGAGCACTCTGCACATGGGAAGAATTCTGCAAGCAAAGTTGAGCTTGCTCAAAAGAGATTGTAATTGACAGGGATGCAATTTTTTGGCCTGCAACGCATCCTGCACACAAACGTTCAAATCCCTTAACTTGTCCGCTTGTAAGCGTCATGCCAGCTTAACAGTATCCAGCTCAATACCTAAAAACTTTAAAACCATTGAAGGGCCCTCGTTTTTTTCCAGAGTCAAAGGAATGCCTAAATAGGAAGCCACTTGCTCAACCATCTTAAACAGCAATGAACAAACTGTCCTATATACAAAAAGTAATCTAAGTAGTGCAATACAGAATCCACACCAGATTCTTCCTTCACTACCCACTCAATAAAACAACTAAACTTTTCGAAGTACGAACACGAAATCGAACAACCCATTGATAAACCATAATCCACATAAAATTTACCGTCCCAAAAACAACCTAGTAAATAAAAACTCTCTGGATGTACCAGCAGCAAGCGAAACGCAGATTCAATGTCTGTATTTGCCAAAAAAAAACCTTTTCTTAACTTGCGCACCCAGTCCACAGCCTTGTCAAACGAAACATATGAAACAGACACGAACTCAGGATCAATTTCGTCATTAACTGAATTGGCAGGAGGATACGACAATGATGTATTAGTCTAATTTTGTTAGGATCCTTTTTCGGAACCACCCACAATTGGGAGACATGCAAATAAGGCCAGGGGGGCTTCAAAAAGGGGAGGGGGCCTGCATACTACCATAAGCAACCTCAATATCCAGCTTGTCGCATGAATACGAGCAAACAACAAATTTTTTTGGCCTTATGAGTTATGACACAAGTCCTTCCGGTTGACGGGATTTTAAAACCACAACTGAAACCCTCCCTTAACAACACAGCCGCCTCCTTATCCGGATACCTGTTTAGAAACTGCAGCATCCGATCTACTTTCACCGGCAGCGTCCCTTTTGAAGAAGTCTCGCTTGGTTTTTCCTTTACCTTTTTTAAAATACTTTTCGTGGCTGTGGGACCCTCCACAACCTGAACATTCATGTTTAAACTTCCAGGACGAACCGAAACAGCACTCTCAATCATGAAACTGCCAACACAGGCCTTTTTGGGAACCGGCCGAGGAAGCCGCTGTATTGACGGCACTGCTAGAGCTCCTGGGAAAGGACTATGACGCCTACCTAGGCGCTGCCATCAAACGTAACCACAAGCTAATATTTTTATGGTCCCACCATAAGCTCGGACAGATGGCATTTCTTTGCCTAAACTGTTCATCATAGGGAAACCAGGCCATGCCCCCATCAATGCGATATGTTTCACCAATTGAATCTAAATAGCAGAACAACACTGAACAGTTATCAGGAGCTTTCTCACCAATGACACTCGGCAATGTAGTAAATGCCTGCAATCAGTTGTGAAATGTACAAGGAATGAGGCGATAACGCCTATGTTCTTCCTCATCCTTCTTACTTTCATCTGGTTTCACCCTATCCAGGTTAAACTAGTCAAGCGGTAGCAAGGAAAAAATATCAACATATTCATCTTTCCATATTTTTTCTCTGACGTCTTGCATTAAATGAGCCCCCATAGGGTCATCAAAACACACATAAAGCTTGCCCCTAGCTCTGTCATCTAAACGTACCATATCATCTGTAGCACCCGACGCAGCCAGTGCAGGGACAGTTTCATTAGCCGTAACCGGAGGCTCCGAAATGGCAGCCATCCCGGTTCCCACAGCATTACACTGCCATACACCACTAGGTGTGGCCCCTGGCTCAAAAAAACCCCTAAGCATACTAAAGAATTCCGATACAACATCAGCTGCTCTTACCCCACTACCAACAACCGGAATAACATCAACCACACCCATACTAACAACCCTTTCACCTAAAACCGCATTTAACACATTCACCCGAGGTGTTTTGACTTACCAGGCTGACTAGGAGGATTCCTTGGAACAGCCGTTGCGTGACTTCCAAGGTGATTGCTGTCACTGCTGTCTGAAATCTGGTCTTCTTCTGAGGCAGACTCAGGCTCAAGAACATCGCCAATGGCAACTGGAGTAGTCGACCCACCACTGGAACTGGACCTCCGGCAATGCACACTACGTTGTCTGGGAGGAGGAGAGACTTCAGCTGCACGCCTGCAGCCAGCATCCCTGGAACCACTCAGTCCTTTCCCGGTCCTGTCACACCGTTCCCCCGAGTTGCTGGCCTCTGGATTATTTCTTCTGGCACCTCTCACAGTTCTGCCAGACCTGTGACACTGCGCTCCTGTTGAGCGGGGAGACTGCTTCCCCCGATGCTGATCACCATTGTCCGGGCCCTGCGTGTATACGCCGGCCGCACTTCTGGGTGTACAGTACGGTCATGTGACACGGGGAAAGTCACCATAATCTCGCGCTGCAATCCCAGCGAAGGGGAGGTGCCAGTGACATCACTCACCTACCCTCCTGGACCAGGCCGACGCCGCGGATTCCATCGAGCGCAATATGTGAAAGCTGCAGGCTTGGGCAGCACCTCTGTCCCTAAAGGGTCCCTGGAGGAGCTCTGAATTCTATGACTGGTTCCAGGGGGTCACCTCAGGGCTCAGTCTCTCCGGAGGCCGCCTGGACTACCTGTGGCTGGTCCCTTCAGGCTCTCTGTTCTCGGCCAACCTCCAGATCTCCTGGAACAGCGCCTCCATTTTCCGGACCCGAGGTGATAAAGTTCCGGATGTAAAGGCCACCACAGAAGAACGTCCGTACCCTAAAAGCAAGCCCTTATATACTATTCAATTGGAGAACCCCCCCCATCAATCAGGTAAGCCCCTTGCCCCTGCTTTTCCTTACCCCCTCTCATTAAAATTCCCGCTCTATAAACATTCTACACCAGTAACCCATTAGCACCCAAAATTCAGGCCTAGCAAACATTCCGCGTCATGAGGCCCTCCCTTGAGCCCCAGTGGGGTACAGTCCAGGCCTTTGCTGAATTTAGACACATTCATTAATCACTTTTTAAAAATTTTGCCACATTTTTGGGAAATCTCAAATCAATAGGCAGGGTTGTGATTATTCAGTAAGTAACTCTATTGCTTCTACTATTTCTTGCATAGTCTTATAGAAAATCTAGTCCCGCAGGATAAATAATGTTAACTATAATGAAATATGAGGAATTCAAGTGTCAGTTTTATAAGACTCAGAGTTACAGGATTATGTAAGCACTATATTAAGTGTGGAAATAATAACAGGGACTTAATTTTATATAACTCACTTTCCACATGCAGCCTAATTATTTTTTTCTTGTGTGTTAAATATACGCATGATGCCAGGGACTAAAGGTAAAAAAGTTTATGTTATTCCAGATTATTTCCTACTCTTGATGGAGTGACAGCTAAAAGGAATGTAATAAGAAAATAAGAAATAGACAATATATTGAGATAATCACACTGAAAATGCAACACCAAGAAGTAAAACTCATGGAGTTATGGAAATGACAGGATGAATAGACATGTTAATGATATGCAAATGATGAAAAAATGGAAACAATATTTTCAAAACATCTCGATTTATTCAGCATTGAGTATGGGCACCACATGCAGAAATACTCGCACTTACATGCCTTGGCATGCTATCAATTAGGAGGTTAAAGTCAATGAGGCATGTACTGCCATGCTGAATCCACTTTGACACGTAAATCATCAAGATCTGCCTCTAGCAGCTACCATTGTAATGGCTGACCAATGATGTCCCAAATGTGCTCTATGGGAGACATGGTAGTACTAAACTTCCAAACTTTTACAGAACAGAAAGAAGGAAAAATGGAGCGGTACACGTACCGTGCCACGGCAAATTTTGACCATGCTCCTAGCCACACCTCAAGCCATACTCAGTTACCATTTCTTTCAACCCTAGCTCGAGGAGATGTCAGAGGAAGCCATGGCAGTGAAGGACATTCAGAAGACGGTCAAGACTGCAGGGCGTACACCCACATTCGGGACTATCCTGCTGTATTCGGGACGGTTGGGACTAGAGATGGGTGCATCGACTCACGGGACTCCGGATCAAGTCAGTGGTACCTGGCTACTGGATGGGATGCCAGCAAGCTTTACTATATGACATGTTGCTTTTTTATGCCTGTAAGACCGTGGTCACACGTTGCATAAATACTTTGCTTCTTGCAGGTGTCCGCACCAAACTACACAATAAAAATCTTCTCTGATTATTGCATTTTTGCTGTATTTTATGAGGTTTCCCCCTTATTTGATGCATTTTTGGAGCAGATGTGAAGAAGCATTTTTAATGTGTTTTTTTTATAGTAGAGGAAAGCTTTGATTCTGCATTTAAAAAAGTGACTGCAGTTTTTTACATGTGTTTTTTTTCAGGCTCCACATGCAAAGTTTTAGAGAAAAAAAGTCCCAAAAACACACAGTTCAGCAGTGTCTTTAGACATACAGTGAGCGCAGCTTTTATGAAATCACATCAACTTTGCTTGGACAGTTAAACTCAGCAGAATTTCTGCGCAAAAAAAAAGCAGCAGAAATAAGCAGCTACGTGTGAACACAGGATAAATGTCTGAGCAAAAAGGATGTGATTTCATTAAAATTCTGCTCACAGTGTGTGTTTTTTGTGTGCACATTTTCTTATAAAATTCTGTGTGAAGCCTGAAAAAAACACATGTAAAAATATGTAGAATCAAAGGTATTCTATACTATTAAAAAAAGCATTAAAAATGCTGCTTCAAATCTGCACCAAAAATGCATTGACTAAGGAGGAAAATGCATATAAAACCCAGCAAACATGCAATATTCAGAGAAGATTGTAATTGGGTCCTTTGGTGTGGACACCTGCAAAAGACATGCAGATAAACAGCAGTAGAAAAAATGCAGCATTTATGCTATGAGTGAACATGGCTTCAGCGTTACAATTTTATTACATTTTTTATTGGTTTGAAGGAGAACACATCAATCACACCATTTTTTTTTTACGCCATCTACTGATCACCGTAAATAATCTTATCACTGTGTTGTGTGAGTTATTACAATTACATTGATTGCTCTCAGTGGGAAAAACAAGATAATCTTGTGGTTATGATTAGTGATGAGCGAGCATGCTAGCTACTGCTCGGTGCTCGCCCGAGCGTCTCACTGCTCGAGATGCTCGGCGCTCACCAAGTATTTCTGGGGTTGCTCGGCAGGAGCTCGGGTCTCCTCCCTGCATGTTTGGTGCTCTTTAGAGAGCCAATGAACATGCAGGGATTGCCTGCCATGCACTGTAATGTCGTACCCATGTTGGTTGTGGGCATTACAGTGATTGGCTGGCCTCATAGCGTCATTAGGTCTATATCATACCTGGCGCCGCCATGCTCGTCACAGTCACTCCGGATCAGACAGTGTGGGGAGAGCTGCTGCTGCGTCAGGGACAGATTTGCTTGTGTATTAGGTAGTGTAGGGAGAAACACCGTACATTATGACGCGCCCCCAAGGCAATGGGGTACTCGGAGTCCAGGCCGATAGATGCTGGGGGAAAGGGATATGTCACAGTGGCTGTCTCGGTCCCTGGCCCACGGCGGTCAACTAAAAGGGGGGAAAGTTTATAGTTCGATCGTGACGCCACCTCTGGTTTCTGGTAATTTGTACCAGCGCTGCTGCAGACCTCTGAGGCAGTTGATAAGGCAGCTGGGATGGAACAGCTCCCCACAGGTGGAGCGGGCCTCAGGGCAGGGTAGAGTTTGATGGTGGGTGGTGATGCTGGGACCAGTAGTGCAGGCTGAATGGCGCAGCAGGAGTAACTGACAGAGACAGGGGATTCGCTTCAATACCTTTACTGGTGCGGATGTCAGGTACGGTCCAGGGTACTCAGTAGGATGGGTGCACTTCAGGACTTCTCCCCAGTGAGCGGGTATAAAGCTTCCTGGTCCGTGTCTGCCTCTCTGTATGCTCCTGGCCAGCCTGCAACTGGGCCTAGCTTATGTGTCGTGCTGTTCCTTCACCTGTCGCTTGGTAGTAGGACCTTCTGCTGGCAACCACTATCCCTGGTAACGCTGGGGCCTTCGTGGTTCCTGATCCTGTTAAGGGTTTAGCTTCAGGTCGGCCAGGGACTTGTAGTCCTCCTGGGATGCCGGTGATCCCTACTGGGTATAAAGGACCCTGTAGGCGCGGACCCGGTGTCCGGTTTGTATATTCGGGGTGAGCCTATGATGCTCCTCTGCCCCCTCAACTCCTCTCTCCTCTCCTCTTTGCCGTCGGCCACACTCGGGGCCCTCAGAACTCAGCAGCAGACGTGCTGCGTCTTCGCTGCTCTCAGCGTCAGCACGCTCTCAGACTCTGTCTGACTGACTAAACTGCCTGGCTCCACCCTCCATATATATATCCCTAACGGGCTCCCTCTGGTGGTATGAGGTGGAAGGGTGGAGGTGTTTGTATGTAGTGAGGGCATCTTGTGGAGAAGTCCATCCATGCACCCTGGGTCCTGTGGTACCTGTGAACAGTACCCCCAATTTGGACGCACCCCAATACCCCTTTGAAGAGATTTAGAGGAGGGCCTCCTGAAAACAATGTTCCTATTATTAGGAAGTGGGTCTCCCATTGTGTTTGCCTATGCAGTGAATGAAAGGGTTGCCAAAATTTGGAGGCACTCCAATGCCCCTTGGAAGAGACGTGAAGGTCAGAAAGCCTCCTGAAAACAATGTTCCCATTATTAGGAAGTGGGTTTCCCATTGTGTTTGCCTGTGCAGTGAATGCAAATGTTGCCAAAAATTGGGAGGCAATCCAATGCCCCTTGGAAGAGACGTAGAGGGCCTCATGAAAAAATGTTCCCATTATTAGGGAGTGGGTTTCCCATAGTGTTGGCCTAAGCAGTGAATGCAAGGGCTGCCAAAAATTTGGAGGCACTTCAATGCCCCTTGGAAGAGACATGAAGGAGGGCCTCATAAAAAAATGTTCCCATTAGAAAGGAGCCAGTCTCCTATACTTGTAATGCCCATGCACTAAGTGTATGGACTGACAAACATTTACCCCTGGGGGGTATACATGAACATACTATATAAAAAAAAAAATTTTACGGTCATCATAAACACCCTTTAAAAAAATTATGTGGGTGTTGCATCACGGACCACGATCACCCTGGTGATATGGTGGTGGAGGATGAGGAGAAGGAGGAGGACAAGAGCAAATAGACAAAATCAGGAAACGTATACCCATGTGTGGGTGTGAAAAGGTGCATGGGAATACACCTCCCAAAAAAAGACACTGGATTTGAGTTTATGTTACGCTGCTATCATTCTGTGGTGTTGAGAAGTCTGGCCCAATCCAGCCCTTGTTCATTTTTATAAGAGTCAGCTTGTCAGCATTTTCAGTTGACAGGCGGATGCGCTTTTAAGTTATAATTCCACCAGCGGCACTAAAAACCCTCTTTGATAAAACACTAGGGGTAGGGCAGGCCAGGACATTCCACGTATCCAGCTTGGATACTCAATAATTATAAGGCACAGAGGAATCACGGAGGACATTGGTACGTTCGGCAAGGTACTCTCTCAGCATGTTCCCAAGCTTTGCACTCCTTGTGAGAGTACCCCACACCTCAGGGCCTGTGCGATGAGAGGGGCTGAGAAAATTCTCCCAGAACTTTGACAGTGTTCCCCTGCCTCTGCTGGATTGGAGTTGTGTCTCTCTCGCCTGTAGTCCTTGGTTGTCCAACGAACTGTGACCTCTGCCGCCAGCGTTTTCACATGGGAATTTTTTTAATAGCTCCGCAACAAGGGTCTTCTGGTACTGCCCCATTTTTGTAGACCTGTCCGCCTTTGGAATAAGAGATATAAAGTTCTCCTTGTAGTATGGGTCTAGAAGTGTCACCAACCAGTAATGACTGTCACCCAAACTTTTGAGAACGCGAGGGTCATGGGAAAGGCAACGTAACATAAACTCAGCCATGCATGCCAGACTGCTAACAGGCAAGACTTCCATGTCCTCACTAAGAGGATGACTGACAATTCTCTCCTCCTCCTCCTCCTCTCTGTCCTCAGGCCATCCACGCTGAACAGACGGTATGACAGTTATGCAGGTAGTATCGTCTATAGCGCATGAAAGTAGCTCCTATTCTTCCTCCTCCTCTTCCTCATTGTCACTCAATCCATGTTGGGATGAGATGAGGCTGGGCTGTGTGTAATCACCCTGTATGGTTCCTTGCTCCATCTCATAGTGCTCCGCCTGCAATACATCCTCTTTGATTGTGAGCAGAGAGCGCTTCAGAAGACAGAGAAGCGGGGTGGTGATGCTAATTATGGCGTCATCGCTGCTCACCATCTTGGTGGAGTCCTCAAAGTTTTGGAGGATGGTACATATGTCTGGCATCCATGTCCACTTCTGAGGTCTTATGTGTGGAGTCTGAACTGAATACCGACTGCATTGTTGATGCTGGTACTCAACAACTGCCCTCTTCTGCTCACAAATCCTTCCCAACATCTGCAGTGTAGAGTTCCAATGGGACACCAGTCTGTGAGCCGGAAGCTGCAAACGCTGCTGAAACATGGCAAGGGTGGCGGAAGCTGTAGATGACTTTCTAAAATGGTTACACAGGTGGCGTACTTTAACAAGCAGATCCGGCAGCTCCGGCTAGGATTTGAGAAACCGCTGAACCACGAGGTTAAGCACATGGGCCAGGCATGGTACCTGTGTGAGCTCGCCTCAGAGCCGCCACCATGTTCCGGCCATTGTCTCACATGACCATGCCTGGCTGTAGGTTCAGCGGTGTGAGCCACAGATCTGCCTGCTCTTTCAGAGCTATCCACAACTCATCAGCATTGTGCGGTTTGTCACCTAAGCATATTAGCTTCAGCACAGCCTGTTGCCGCATGGCTGAGTCAGTGCTGCAGTGCTTCCAGCTTGTGACTGATGTGGTCATTTTGGAGATGGAGGCTGAAGAGGAGGAGGAGGCTGAGGAGGATGAGGTGCTGCAGTTGTAGACTGTGGGGGCAACCCTGATTGACCTAGGGCCCGTAATCCTTGGTGTCTGGAGGACGTGTTCTGTCCCAAGGTCCGACTGGGTCCCGGCTTCCACTATGTTAACCCATTGTGCCATCATCGAGATGTATCGTCCCTGCCTTGATACAGGAAAAGGACTGTGGCGAGCCTATAAACAAAGGCCCATGAATTAGGGGTCAGTTGCAAAGGACTATCCAAGGATCAACTAATTAAGGTTTTGAAAGGAGCTGGAGAGGGATACCCAGAGCAATTGGAGGAAAGACAGGACCTAGAGGTAAATTCCTAGAAAAGTCAGTGGGTTGTTTGGTATGAGGAGGAGATGACATTGCTGGGGGAAGAATCTGACTCGCCCCCTGGGCCGCGTGGGGAACCCGGAACCGGGCCTCTTGTGGGATGCTGGGGGTTGTAGTCTCAGTGTGGCGGCGACCCGGTTTGTGGCTCAGGGTGGTCAAACCAGTGGCAGTCTTAGTGTAATAACAAGTGTCCGACTACGCCACCCGTGGATTGTGGTCAGTGGGGACCGCCGCTGCGCTGCAGACCGCTGAGGCTGATGTTGTTTGCGCAGCCGAGTATGGGATAACGCCCCACGGGAGAAGTATTGCCTCAGGGCAGCTAGTGTAGATGATGGGAGTGATGGTGCGAGCGTCCCAGCACTAATGGTGCTGGTGCGGCGAAGAAGCACGGAGACTTCTAATTGCAGTTTCCAATGCTTTATTCACAGTTCTTCACCAGGTCACTCGTGCGCAGGTAGGACCGCCCGAGTCGTGCTGCGTCCACCAGGCAAGGGGCTCGGTCAACCCCCAGGTAATTCCAGAGCGTGGCACAGGACTCCCTTCTCTTCCTTTCTCTGGCCGTCCCCACCAGTGACCCACCTTTGTCCAGCTTCCTCGGGCCTTCTGTTGGCGAAACCTATCTCCGGCTTCCCTGACCCTATGTGGTATGCTTTCCTGGTGGATGTAGTGAGGGGTCGCACCAAGATGTGGTCACAACCTCCGGTCTCTTTGGCTGAGGGATTTATTGCCTCCACCAATTTGGGTTCCGGCACCCTGCTCTGCCAACCCTTCACCCGCAGTCTCCTGGGCCTATGGGGTTCCTTCTTCACTCGTGTCTCTGGGCCTCTCTTGATGTTTCGTTCCTTGCTTCCTTTCTCCTCTGTTCCAGTTCCTTTCTTACTTTCCTTTCTGTTCCTTCTCCTCTCTCTCTCTCTCAGGCCCCGGCCTCCTGACAAGGCCTGCCCGTGGAGCAGAGCCCATGCAGCAGCTCTGCTCCCTGTCAGCCCTCTCTGGCTGAACTCCTCTCTTCTTCTCCTCCTGACTGAACTGACTCCCCGGACTGAACACTGTTCTAAGATGGTGCCCACCTTATATACCTCCTTCTAACACCCGAGCCCAGGTGACTAGCAACCAATGGGCTCCTACCTATGCCCAGAGACCCACCCCTATCTGCTCCTACACCACTGGGTTTTCCTCCCCCTCCCCACTCCAGCCAGGGACAGAAGCTGTCGTGCCTGCACTTCTGTGGGAGCACCGTTGAGCTGTCCCTCAGAAATGGGGTGTGTGTGGTGCATGCAGCCTACCGAGTCCTGGTCCACACTCCATCCTTACCCGGGAGTGGAATATCACACCTCTGGTTCGAGGTGCAATACCCCTGTAGCAGCCGAGCCCTCGGGGTGCTACAAATCCACCATAGAGGATAAACGGAATGCTATTTGGAGAGCTCATGAAAGGCAGCTCTCTATGGAAGCATATAGAAACCACAGGCAGACCTTCTCTGCAACACCCACCATGAGGGAATCCCAGAGAGTGTTCCGCAAGGACTTTAAGTTGTTTAATGAGGCTTCAGGGGACATTGAGGGATTCTTTCAGCATTTTGAGCACCAATGTCAGTTAATTGAATTTTCCAGAAACGGAGTGCGTCTGGCATCTGGTGAGACTCTTAGTGGATGGATCTGCAAAAGCATATTGAGCTATAGACCCTCGGTGAAACTGCGAGTGTGAGGACATTAAGCAAACCGTCCTGGAACATTAAGCGGTAATGGCAGACATTTGTTCAGGACTCAGTTCCGTGCTTTAGCCTGTAATGAGGAAGGATATTTTAAAATGTATCATAGGATACCATAGGATCAAACAAGCATGTCATCGCTGACTGGAGGGAGAGGGGGCCTTAACTCTGGAGAAGGTCCTACAGTTCATCCTAAAAGATCAAGAATGGGTACGTGAGAGGAAACCAGCGACAGCGGGCCAAGCAGCAGCTTTAACTGATGAGGTTCTTATCATCAAGCCTCAGTGGAAGAAGCTGTTGGTTGATGGAAAAAGAACTACCAGCTCTCCACCACCAGCGTTGGTCCCTTGTCTTTCAGTCCCCAATATTCACCATCCCCATAGGCCACCACCTCATCACCCGTGTGAATGTGTCTCCAGTTGCTCCTACCACATTTTCTGGAATGCAACAGGGATGGAAAGTAGTAGAACACAGGTGTTATGGTTGTGGGCATCTGCAGGCCACATGCCCAGGTATAAAGTGGAGGAGTCATCCTCAAATCCAACAACCACCTCCTGCACCTAAAGGTGGCTATCAGCCTCCAGGCTCCCTTACCATTTGCCCCAGAATGCGAATGGGAGAAAATATCTGTGCTGCATTACACTATCAATGTGGGCAGCCTGGGCATCTGCAAGTCACCTGTCCTGCTGGTCAATTGAGGATATGAAGAGGCCCCAAATCGATCTATTAATTATTTACAGGCAAATATAATGGAGGAAGAAGTGTCACGCCTCCAAGTTGACTTGCCTAATGACTCAGACACCCATGTTCAATTACTAGAGGTTTATGGTGTGTGGGCAACAGCCACGAGTTCCTCTAATCATCAAAGAAAGCACTTATAGGAGGTTGTGCTGGAAGGTGAGAGAGATCTTTGTTTTTGTGACTCTGGTATTTTTCCCCATAGCTGACCCTAGAGTGGCTTGGCCAGAGGCTATACAGCAAAGACCGGGGATTACCATTGAATTAGCTGGAGGCCAATGGAGGAATATCCCAAAAGCAAGTGTAGAACTGGGCTTTGGCTTTGGGCTTCAAGTAATGCATGGTTGGGGAGATGAGTGGCATGCCTGCACATATTCTCCTAGGAAATGATGTGGGAGATCTACAATGCCAATTTATGGGTGCAGGAATCAGAGAGGATGCAAAATGGAGCCCAGCCCTTCAACCCTATAACTTTACCGTATAATATCAAATAGGGAACCAATACCAAAATGCTGATGGATTGTCCAGACACTAGGAGCCATGAGTCATGTCAGCCATATCTACGTGTATTTCACAAGCAACCTGTTGAGGTCACAAGTCTGTACACAAGTTTAGGGGGGAAGGGTTGTTTTCATGGACACGTGTTTGATTTGGTAGTCGATGCTGTGTCTTGTGAAGGGCAAGGATCTGTTGCTGCGGCCAGGTCCTGGTGCCAGTGCATGGACTATTAGAGATTGAGGATCAGTTGTCACATTGGATTGTGATGTCTTGTCCACCCTGCTGGAGTTGAGGAACTAGTCTAAGGACTGGTATTGCCTTTTCCTTGGCATCGGATCACCGGGTGGCACCACCGGATTTGTTCCTTTTTGTTGCTGCCGCATTGCAGACTCTAAAAAATCATCTATGTTTGGTGTTATATTCTCCCAGTCCCAATAAAGGTCTTTTGGATTGTTCACCTGCCTGCTGTTTCTGCCTGTTGTGTCACTCACCCTGTTGCAGTATAGCTATCTGATTTAGGCCATGTTCACATGTTCAGTATTTGGTCAGTATTTTACATCAGTATTTGTATGGCAAAATCAGGAGTAGAAATGTACAATAGAAACACGTGCACCCCTTCTGCATTTTTCACCTACTCCTGGTTTTGGCTTACAAATACTGATGTGAAATACTGACCAAATACTGAGCATGTGAACGTGGCCTAAATCAGATAGCTACAGTATACTGCGACAGAGTGAGTGACACAGCAGACAGAAACAGCAGGCAGGTGAACAATCCAAAAGACCTTTGTGAACGTGGCTTTAAGGGCAAAAAATTAAAAGTTTGAAAATTACGAAATTTTCTAATTTTTTGTCAAATTTTCAACATTTTCATTAATAATTTCAAATTATATCAACCAAAATTTGGCACATGAAAACAATCTCAGAATAATTGGGATATGTTGAAACATTCTAGAGTTATTACCATATTAAGTGATACTGGTCAGAATTGAAAAAATTGGACTGGTTCAGAAGGTGAAAACAGGCTTTGGGGTGAAAGGGTTAAAAAATGCATTAAAATTACATTATTGTAATTGTTTTACATTATTTTTTTAATAATATTATAGGAAAAAAAACATTACTTTTATTTTCCCATAGAAATATACTGCCATGAAATATAGAAATATACTGCTTTTTGCTTAGAAATATACTGCTATGTACAGATGTATCTCTATGTATCAGTATCATCTACCTGTGGGTTCAGAAGCTGCAGTGCAGCTTAAGGTATAGAAAACTCTCCCAAATTTGATACAGGTTGTCGGTTCAGTTCCCGGAGAGATCAGATGAAGAGAATTGTTTATTTAGTTACGTAGGTGTAAGTGTGTGCGATGAAGATGCTGGAGAGAAGACATTGCACAGAGAGAGTGAGTGGAAGGTTGAGACAAAGCCCTGACCTGCCGGGATAGCAGGACTGCCCCCTCAAAATGGGACAGTCTCACTTGATCCGGGATGGTTGGGAGCTGTGGAGTGCCACATAGCTACATCACACAGGCAGCTCACAGTTGCACTAACAATATGAAGACTGGTGTCATGTTGAAAATTGGATACTGGGACACTTTGTAGAAATGGCAATACCACTAGCTCCATAAGTGATCCATTCTGTAGGTGAAATCGGACATCACAAATCAAGCCTAAGAGCTCATTCAGATGTCTCTTTTTCTCACATTCGAGAAAAATAGACCGATTTTTTTGATCAGAGTGTGGTCCGAGTGTCATCAGTTTATCTCATACCTTCTCCTTTCAGGGAGTCTGTGAAAATTGGACTACATAGACATGAATTGCCATTTCTCCAAAGTGTCCCAGTAACCGTTTTTCAACACAATGTGATGCTGCATGTTGCTTGTATTACTGTGAGTAGCCTGTGTAGCCATGGAAAGTCATGACACAAGCTGAAATCTAACAGTAATTAAAAAGCAATGTTGCCACTTAGTGAAAAATAATATCAGCTGGTTCAACTGATGGTCTATAAAAAGGTGTCTTCTTACCAAGGTGCCACACAAGAAACACCCCATGATGGGTAAAACCAGCGAGCTGTCTCAAGACCTTCACAACCTTATTGTTGAACTACTGAAGGTTCCAGTGAGCACTGTTGGGGCCATAATCCGGAAGTGGAAAGAACATAATTTCACCATAAACTGGCCACGATCAAGTGCTCCCCACAAGATTTCAGACAGATGAGTTAAAAGAATTATCAGAAAAGTTGTCTAAGATCCAATGACCACATGTGGAGAGCTACAGAAAAACCTGGAATCAACAGGTACAGTTGTTTCAAAGAAAACAATAAGTAATGCACGCAACCTCCTTGGCCTGTATGCACGCTCTCCATGCCACACTCCATTGCTGAACAAAAAGCATGTTGAAGCACGTTTAAAGTTTGCCCAACAACACTTAGACAAGCCTGTGAAATACTGGGAAAATATAATCTGGTCAGATTAGACCAAAATTTAACTCTTTGGATGCCTTAATACACACCATGTTTGGAGGCAAAAGGGCTCTGCATATCACCCCAAAAATACCATGCCAATAGTGAAGTTTGAAGGTGGTTACATCATGGTGAGGGGCTGTTTTTCAGAGTACAACACTGGCAAAATTCATATAAACGTACCGAGACATTGTTGAAAGAAATCTGCTGCGATCTACCAGGATGATGAAGATGAAACCAAGGTGGAGATTTCAGCAAGACCATGATCCAAAACACACAGCAAAGGAAATTCTCAATTGGTTTCAGAGAAAGAAAATAAAACTGCTAAAATGGCCCGCCAATCACCTGACCTGAATCCAATAGAAAATTTATGGACGAAACTTAAGCTCAGAGTTCATAGAATGTGCCCACGGAACTTTCAGGGTCTGAAGAGTGTATGTGTGGAAGAATGGGCCAAATCACACATGAGCAATGCATGTGAGCTGTGACTTTCTCCATATAGGAAGTGTCTTGAGGGGTCATCACCAACAAAGGCTTTTGTATGAAGTATACATTAAATTTCAGTAAGTGTGTTCAATACTTTTTCCCTGTGACATTTCTCATACTTATTAATTACACATAACTTAATTTATGGACATATATGATTTGATTTCTTTGCCTATGTAGATTGGATGAGTTGTTACTGACATCTGATGAGAATTTCATGTCAATAGCACGTTTAGAAATATATTTACTTAGAAAATTGGTGAAGTGTTCAATACTTATTTTACCCGCTGTATATACAGAACATGTACTCTTATACATGTATGCATCTTAAAGATGGTTGGTAATCTTTCAACATAATATATAATCTACAACCTTCATACAGTATATGCAAGATCAAGTAGATTATATCACAATATTAGACTGAATAGGAAGACCAACTACAATTAAGGCTCACTTGTACAGATGTGTTCCAATCCTATTCCGATAAATTGGAGAGTCCTACAATTTTCTGCAAGAAAACTGTTACCCTTGAAAATACTTTATAGTCTTACTACCTTTCCATAAGTACATCTGCAAAACATTTAGTAGTGAATACCATAACCAAACATACAGTAATTTTACAGATTCTACATTTAGGGTATGGTCGCCTGGAACTGATACTCTGATTCTATGTACCAAACTTTGAAGTTTTTTGCTGCTGATTTCTTTGACAAAAATGCTGCAGAATTGTGGTGAAGCTTCACAGCATAAACTGACATACTGTGGATTTAATCTCCAACCTATTTGCTATACATGAAAATATCCTAAACCATTCAAATCGCAATGTTTTCAGTGCTAGTGCAAGTCCATGTTACTTAAATCTATGGAAAAAAAGTCAGTCCTACTCAGGGGCTGAGTAGGTGGCAGAAAGGTCAGAATGAAATTAGATAAAAAATAGAATGTTTTGTTTCACTTACCAAAAGAGGCTGAGATCTTCAAAAGCACAATGAGCAGCAGGGCAGGGTGGCAGGCTGGCATGTCTGCCCCAAATAACACATGAACCTGGATCTACTTCTCTCTGGTGCTGGACAGGTAGTGATCTGAATTTAAACCCTTTCCCAGCCCCAAGAAGAGGGGTCTACTTGCTAGAGATGAAATAGGAACCCAACTAGAATGTGAGAGGAGCTGGATGCAACTCAAAATGTAAGCCAACACTAACAGTTTGTGTGCATGACTTCTTTTCTATTTAGTTGCTGTAGACAGTTCTTTTTTTTCTCTTTTGCTTGCTCTCATTCTTTACAAGACATCCTTTTACTTATTTCTGTATGATAGCTCCTAATTTACAGTAGCACCTCTGATTTGAACTTGCAAAATTCCTTAAAGTGTCCCTGTCACCTGATCAATGCAGCTCAAACCATTCGCAGCATTATTAGAGCCTGGCTGCACGATTACAGCCAGGTATATTTTTCTTGTTTGTTTTTTTTAGAGAAAATATACTTTAAAAATCCAGCGTTGGTAGAGGTGATTGACAGGTCTCTTCCATAATGAGAGACCTGTCAATCACTTTAAGCAGCAATAAGAAAAGCCATGTGGGGGGTGGAGCTCATCCCCCGCTATGCTTCCCGGCCGGACCTTTAAAATATATTTTCTCTTAATTGCTGGGGTGTTTCAGAGAATGATATACTTGGTAGGAAAACAAAGGGCAGTGGAACCACAAAAATAATAAAGATAAAGGTTCTAGTAATACTGTGCAAAAATCAGATATGGGGGAGAAGAAGAGAAAGGTTTTACAGAAAAACACACCAAATAATGAAACATTTGTCTGAAATTTTATTAAAGCAGGAAAGACAATTTAAAAACTTTTAACACCCTTGTAGCGATATGAGTGGAGACTCTTTTTCCAGGCTATTTTATCTACATCATATTGTTTGTAAACCACACAAACAAAAAAGGAACCATCCAACATCCAATATCAAAAAAGTATAAAGTCTTTATTTCAGGATATCAGATATAAGGAGAAGAGGGAAGGAAGTGATACACGCATGTAAACAATGGGCGCACTTGCAGGGATCAACTAGAGATATCAACACATAATGATGCCAAGCACAACATTAACACAAGTAGAAAGATTCTGCTTGTAACAAAGCATTGCACAACCCGTATGGCCTGCATCACCAACGCATCATGTCAGTGCAGTGATCATAATATAATTATCAGATAGACGAAAGACATTTTTTTCCTTAATCAATAAAGCCAGACGGAAGACCGTAGGATCTCTGCGTGACTGCGCACCCACTCCGATGCGCTTTTTGGTACAAGCCTTTGTCAAGGGGCAATGAGATGTCGGGGGAACAGAGTTTAAAAAGAGGCCACAAACCAATGCTGTTACAGCGTCCACCAGAAATGCATCAAAGTGTCCACCAGAAATGACGCGTGCAGGGCCATAGTAACAAGAACACCTGGTGGCGTATCCCAGTGATGCCACAGCGTCCACCGGAAATGACGCATGCGGCGCAATGGTAACCGGGACACCCTGCGGCGTCAGCATCATGGGCTGAGTAACATCAGGAACACACACATGTGAGCCAACGTCAGGCAGCACAACAAGATGCCGAGGGCCGGCGGATGCACAGGGACCATGGCACTCATGCATGCGAGTTTAACTGCTCGCGTCAAAGGAAGATATATTTAGAATGCCTTTATGGTATGTTCTCCATAAAATAAATGAGTTTTCTCATGACAAATATCAATGCCAATACAGATGAATATGAAAGGGGGTACAATGTCACGTACAAATGTGTCACCCCAGGCCTGGATGCCACAAACAATAATCTGTGTCTGAGAGCAGGAGGGAGGTTCCCTGGTTAGGGACCATTAGCATGCAGCACCTCCTGTCCCAGGCCAGTAGGGGGAGCTGGCTGCCCTATAAAAGCTGGAACTGGGGCAGGGTTAGAGAGACCAGAACCCACTTCTGAAGTATCCAGAAGGGTTCTCAGAGAAGAGGGACAGGTCAGCAGCAGCTGAGGAGTCCGTGAGGCAGAGGAGAAACTGCAAGCCAGGGACAGAAGCGACGAGAGCCGGTCCTGGCTGAGAGAATCACACAACCGGACATTGGGGTCCGAGGCTGTCAGGGTTAAAAGCCCAGCAGCAGAGAACCAACCCGCGAGGGATTTCAGGTCCCTTGGCCTAAGAAGCCTGGAGGCTCCGCCACACAGAGGGACCAGTACAGCGAGGAGAAAGCAAAAGGTACCCAAGGCCCGAGTCGCAAGCCATACAGGTGAGAAGTACACAGCCATCTATACTGACCTCCGTCAGGTTGCAAATTAAAAATAATTTTTTGTCTGCATCTAGCGCTGAAAAAATATTTGGCCTTCTAGCAGTGTGTGGGACTTTCTCTATTAGTCCATCTATACTGACCTCCATCAGGTTGCAAATTAAAAATAATTTTTTGTCTGCATCTAGCTCTGAAAAAATATTTGGGCTTCTAGCAGTGTGTGGGACTTTCCCTATTAGTCCATCTATACTGACCTCCATCAGGTTGCAAATTCAAAATAATTTTTTGTCTGCATCTAGCTCTGAAAAAATATTTGGCCTTCTAGCAGTGTGTGGGACTTTCTCTATTAGTCCATCTATACTGACCTCCATCAGGCTGCAAATTAAAAATAATTTTTATCTGCATCTACCTCTGAAAACATATTTGGCCTTCTAGCTGTGTGTGGGACTTGTTCTATTAGTCCATCTATACTGACGTCCATCAGGTTGCAAACTGAATATAATTTTTTCTGCATCTAGCTCTGAAAAAATATTTGGCCTTCTAGCAGTGTGTGGGACTTTCTCTATTAGTCCATCTATACTGACCTCCATCAGGTTGCAAATTAAAAATAATTTATATCTGCATCTAGCTCTGAAAAAATATTTGGCCTTCTAGCAGTGTGTGGGACTTTCTCTATTAGTCCATCTATACTGACCTCCATCAGGTTGCAAATTAAAAATAATTTTTTGTCTGCATCTAGCTCTGAAAAAATATTTGGCCTTCTAGCAGTGTGTGGGACTTTCTCTATTAGTCCATCTATACTGACCTCCATCAGGTTGCAAATTCAAAATAATTTTTTGTCTGCATCTAGCTCTGAAAAAATATTTGGCCTTCTAGCAGTGTGTGGGACTTTCTCTATTAGTCCATCTATACTGACCTCCATCAGGTTGCAAACTGAATATATTTTTTTTCTGCATCTACCTCTGAAAAAATATTGGGCTTCTAGCTGTGTGTGGGACTTGTTCTATTAATCCATCTATACAGACCTCCATCAGGTTGCAAACTGAATATAATTTTTTTCTGCATCTACCTCTGAAAAAATATTTGGACTTCTAGCTGTGTGTGGGACTTGTTCTATTAGTCCATCTATACTGACCTCCATCAGGTTGCAAAGTGAATATAATTTTTTTCTGCATCTAGCTCTGAAAAAATATTTGGCCTTCTAGCAGTGTGTGGGACTTGTTCTATTAGTCCACCTATACTGACCTCCATCAGGTTGCAAATTCAAAATAATTTTTTGTCTGCATCTAGCTCTGAAAAAATATTTGGCCTTCTAGCAGTGTGTGGGACTTTCTCTATTAGTCCATCTATACTGACCTCCATCAGGTTGCAAACTGAATATATTTTTTTTCTGCATCTACCTCTGAAAAAATATTTGGGCTTCTAGCTGTGTGTGGGACTTGTTCTATTAGTCCATCTATACTGACCTCCATCAGGTTGCAAACTGAATATAATTTTTTTCTGCATCTACCTCTGAAAAAATATTTGGGCTTCTAACTGTGTGTAGGACTTGTTCTATTAGTCCATCTATACTGACCTCCATCAGGTTGCAAATTGAATATAATTTTTTTTTACATCTAACCCAGCCAATAGTTTTGGCCTAATACCACAGTTTGGCCACTCAGCTCTGCTCGGTTCCCATCCATTGTTTTTTTGTGCAAACAACTCCAGAGTTGTGAATTAGTTAACCACCAAAATGAGTGGAAAAAGGCCTGCTGCTGGTGGAAAGGGGAATAGGCATGTTGGGAAGGGGAAAAAAGGTTGTGTCCGTGGGGTAGGTGTTAAAGCAACAGTAACATCTGCAGAAGAAAGACCATCTTCCAGCCAAACTAAAATGTCTACTTCTTTTAGCGGACAATGTGATAAGATCCCTTTCTTACGGCCACGCCAATCGCTACAAATTCCAGATGAGGCACAAAAACAGCAGGTGCTTCAACGGATATCAAGTGCTCCTTTAAGTGGGCTCTCCTCCACATCAACTTCAACATCACAAATACTCCAGTCCTCAAAGGTGTCACCCCAATCGCACTTGCTTCCTCACAGCTCCCAAATCTCCAGCTGCCCGTCTGAGTATGAGGTAGAACAGATGGTTGAGTCTGCAGAGCTGTTTACTCATACTATAGCCTGGGAATCAGAGGTCGACTCCAGCGCTTCTGTGAATCCAGACGAGGAAATGATCTGCACTGATGCCCAGAATCTTTATGAGTCGGATCCAGGACCAGACGCAGAAGGTTCTGACCATAATGTAGACCCTCATTCCCAAACTGTAACTCCTGTTGGTGGAGACAATGAGGAAGACGATGATGAGACTCAAATACCTGATTGGAGCGACAACTTTAGTTTTTTGTCAGGGCAGGAACAGGTTGGCTCTGAGGACGACGGGTGTGATAACGCACAGGGTGATGATGATGAGGTTGGAGATCCCACTTACTGTCAACCCACAGTCAGCCAAGAGATGAGGTCAGCAGAGGAGGTGGAGGAAGATGCTAGTGACGACGAGGTCAGGTTGCGCCTTCCTGGACAGAGACGTAGTACTGGAAGCACGTCAACAACTGCATCCTCAAACACAACTCTGCCTCTCACCACAAGTCGTGGTGGCTCTTCAGGTCGCATGGGTGCTAAGCCTTGCATAGCCTGGGCATTTTTTCAGATCGATAAAGATGACCCAACTCGTGTTATCTGTAACATTTGTCAGCAAAAGCTAAGTAGAGGCCAAAAAATACATAGTTTGAGTACTTCATGCATGAACCGGCACATGGACATGAAGCATAAGTTGCAGTGGGAAGCTCAGTGTGCTACAATGCAGCCTAGCCGGCCGGGCCAACCACCGTCTGCCATATCTTGTGCATCCGCGGCCTCTTCATCCTCTGTGACTGGGGGGACAGCAGTCACACCTGTTTTGGGTCGCAGACCTGCCACCTCTTTACCCGCAACAGCCAGCGTGATTGGCAGGTCATCATTTTCTTTGGAGATGGTAACACCAGCTGGTGTTGAGCGCTGTCCGACATCGATAGCACCACCTTTGGATCAAGGCAACCTAACATGTCCGCCTGCATCTTCCTCACAGACCGGCAGTTTGCTGGGGACACCCTTATCAACCCCGTCTAAGCACAATAGCCAGCCCTCGGTCCCTCAGATGTGGACAAGTAAAAGACCATTTCCTCCTAGCCATGAGAAAGCTAAGAGGTTGAATTTCACCATCTGCAATCTCTTGGCTACAGAAATGGTGCCTTTCCGTCTGGTGGACACAGAGGATTTTCGAGACCTTATGTCCGTCGCAGTGCCCCAGTACCAGATGCCCAGTCGGCACTACTTCTCAAAGAAAGGTGTGCCTGCGCTCCACCAGCATGTCGCACACAACATCACCGCTTCTTTGAGAAACTCTGTGTGTGACAGGGTGCATTTCACCACAGACACTTGGACGAGTAGGCATGGACAGGGGCGTTACATGTCGCTGACTGGGCACTGGGTAACTATGGTGACAGCAGGACAAGGGGCTGCTGTCCAAGTCTTGCCGTCCCCACGAGTTGTGCGTGAATCCTTTTTATGTCAAAGTTCCTCCACTGCTTCTGCCTCCTCAACCTCCTCTCGGTCTTCCACCTGCACCCAAAGCCTGTCTGGTCATGCCACAAGCTTTCTAACTGCGCAGAAGGGATCCTGCACACCTCCTTACTATGCTGGCAGTAGGGCTCAACGTCATCAGGCGGTTTTTACTTTGAAATGTCTGGGAAATGTGAGTCACACAGCTGAGGAGTTGTGGTCATCTCTGGAGAACCAATTTCATGAATGGTTGTCTCCACTGGACCTGAAACCAGGGAAGGCCGTGTGCGACAATGCTGCAAACCTGGGTGCGGCCCTTCGCCGGGCCAATGTCACACACGTGCCTTGTATGGCTCACGTGTTGAACCTGGTTGTCCAGCAATTTTTAGCCCACTATCCCAGACTAGATGGCCTTCTGCAGAGGGCACGGTCGCTGTGTGCTCACTTCCGCCGTTCGCATCCCGCAGCTCAGCGACTTACATCTCTACAGAAGTCGTTGGGCCTGCCACTTCACCGGCTAAAATGCGATGTGCCTACCCGGTGGAATTCAACTCTGCACATGTTGCAGCGACTGTGGCAGCACCAACAAGCCCTGGTGCAATACGTTCTGACGTATAGCCTGGGCCAACGAGATCCAGAGGTGCGGCAAATCACGCTGGAGGAGTGGTCTCAGATCAGGGACCTATGCACCCTTCTGCACAGTTTTGAAATGGCGACGAAGATGTTTAGTGCTGACGATGCCATTATCAGCATGACTATTCCGGTGATTTACATGCTGGAGCACATGTTAAACAGAATTCGGAGTCAGGTGGTGGCACAAGAGGAGGTGGAGGAAGTAGAGGAGGAGGAGTTGTATGCGGAAGGGCTAATATCTGCAAGGTCCAGACGGTCGACAGCACCAAGGCGGCAGGCATGTGAGGGTGGGGGAGATGGTTTTACCAGGGCGCATGGTAGCAGCTAAACTAGTGAGGAAGGTGCAGGAGCCCAGGAAGAAGTGGAGGACGAACTGATGGAAGACTCATCAGATGAGGGAGACCTTGATCACATTTCTGTTGTGCGAGGTTGGGGGGAGAGGACAGAGGAAGGAAGCATGATTGTTACTTCGCCACCAACACAACAGGAACTTGGTGCTCCTGGATGCGCAACACACATGAGTGCCTTCTTGCTGCACTACCTGCAACATGACCCTCGAATTGTGAGAATTAGAAATAATCCTGACTACTGGGTTGCCACACTGTTAGATCCCCGGTACAAAAGTAAATTTGCAGAAATTATTCCTGCCATAGAAAGGGATGCACGCATGCAGGAGTATCAGCAGAGACTGTTGCAGAATCTTACATGTGCTTTTCCACAAAACACCAGTGGTGCACGTAGTGAATCTCACAGTTCCAACTTGCCAACCATGGGACCGTCAAGTGTTCAGCACTCAAACCGTAACAGAACCACAGTATCTGCTGGTAACATCAATTTTGCGGAATCATTTCACCACTTTTTTAGCCCATCCTTTGCAAGGCCACAGGAGACAAGAAGTCTGACACATAGTCAACGCCTAGAGACGATGGTACAGGAGTATCTCCAAGTAAACATTGAAGCCATGACTGTGTCACTGGACCCTTGCTCTTTTTGGGCTTCCAATCTGGATAAATGGCCGGAGCTAGCCACTTACGCCTTGGAGATCTTGTCATGCCCCGCAGCCAGCGTTCTGTCTGAACGTGTGTTCAGCGCTGCTGGTGGTGTGCTGACAGATAAGCGCACGCGGCTCTCCACTGATAATGTAGACAGACTCACGTTCATAAAGATGAACAAATCATGGATCCGAAACGACTTTTCTACCCCTGTGTCATCCTGGGGAGAGTAAAAGCTTGATGATTGGTTAAAATCACCCTACCAACCGTTTTAAGCTTTCAAATTACTAATCATGTTTATCTGTATCTTGGCTGGAAAATAATTTGGGCTTTGTAGCAGTGTGCAGCACTGATTCTATTAGGCCATCTATAATAAGCTCCACCAGATTTAAAATTACTAATCATGTTTATCTGTATCTTGACTGGAAAATAATTTGGGCTTTGTAGCAGTGTGCAGCACTGATCCTATTAGGCCATCTATACTAAGCTCCACCAGATTTAAAATTAATAATAATTTTTAGCTGCATCTAGCCCGGAAAATAATTTTGGGGCTCCGAGATGCGCAAGACACATAAGTGCCTTCTTGCTGCACTACCTGCAACATGACCCTCATATTGTCAGAATTCGAAGTAATCATGACTACTGGGTTGCCACACTCTTAGATCCCCCAAACTTTTCGATCAACCTTTTCATTTTAATAAAAAAATGGTCATTTTTGAAATTATAAGCATTAGCAGGTTATTAGAAACTGAAATCGAACAGTTTTCAACTCAAAACTTTATTCTAGGTGATGTTACATTTTCACATAGGACCCCTTGTTCGAAAGGAGCTTCTGAACTCTCTCGTCCATTGAATTTGTCAGGTTTTGGATGGTTTCTGCTTCAATTGTTTTGCATGAGGACAGAATACCCTCCCAGAGCTGTTGCTTAGATGTGAACTGCCTCCCGACATCATAGACACTCCTTTTGATGATGCTCCAGAGGTTCTGAATGGGGTAGAGGTCAGGGGAGCATGGGGGTCACACCATAAGTTTGTCCCCTTTTATGCCCATATCAGCCAGAGATGCAGATGTTTTATGTGCAGCATGAGATGGTGCATTATCATGCAAAAAAATGATCTTGCTGTGAAATACACGGTTCTTCTTCTTGAACCATGGCAGGAAGTGCTGTTTGAGAAAATCCACATACATTATGGAGTTCATCTTTAGCGCCTTCAGGGATCCTAAAGGGGCCGACAATCTCTCTCCCCATGATTCCATCCCAAAACATTACTCCACCTCCTCCTTGTTGGCGCTGTAGCCGTGTTTGCGTGGGGTGTCCATCAACCAGCCATCCTCCACTCCATCCATCTGGACCATCGAGCGCTGCACGGCACTCATTCGTGAACAAAACAGTTTTGAAATCAGTCTTCATGTAAGGTTTGGCCCACTGGAGCCGTTTCTGCTTGTGTGAAGTGGATAGAGGAGGTCGACAGGATGGCGTATGCACAGCTGCAAACCTCTGAAGGACCCTGCATCTTGTTGTTCGGGGGACGTTGGAGGCACCAGCAGCTTCAAAAACTTGTCTGCTGCTATGACAAGGCTTTTTTGCCGCTGCTCTTTTAACCTGACGTAATTGCCTGTAGGAAAGAGTCCTCAATTTGCCCTTATCAGCACGCACACGTGTGTACTGTGAATCAGCTACATACTTCTTGATTGCCAAGACACTTCATCCTGATCATCGCACAATGTTGATTGTAGTCATGCCTTGACCTAAACACTCCACAATTTGTTGCTTCTCAGCAGCCGACACATCCTTTTTCTTTCCCATTTTGGCAGAAAATGTAGGCTGCTTAATAATGTGAGACAGCCTTCTTAAGTAGTCTTGCCTTTCATTGGACACACCTGCCAAACTAATTAGCACAGGTGTCTGCAATTGCTTACAGTGATATAAAGAGCCCTGACACACATCACCATCAATGAGTTTAACTGACAAACAAACAAATTCTTCCCTTATCACTCCTAAACACTTTTTGCATAATAATTTGGAACACACTGTACATGTGCTTTTCCACAAAACACCAGTGGTTCACGTAGTGAATCTTACAGTTCTAACTTGCCAACCGTGGTCTGTATGGAGTTGTTCAATAAAGGGCCCAAAATTAAGATAACATAGATGGGAGAGGTCTCTATGAATAGGAATTCCTAAGTATTTGATACCCTGTGAG
Source organism: Phyllobates terribilis (assembly GCF_046119375.1). Classification (NCBI taxonomy): domain Eukaryota; kingdom Metazoa; phylum Chordata; class Amphibia; order Anura; family Dendrobatidae; genus Phyllobates; species Phyllobates terribilis. The sequence continues at coordinate 40,278,860 of NW_027362761.1, read as the reverse complement.
GGCCAGGCAAAGGGAAAGTTGGACTGGATGGAATCCTATATGGATTTGGGGAGGGAGACATCGAGGGCCTCAGACTTCGCTGCATTGATTTTAAAATTTGACCATGTAACAAAGTGATCTATTTCAGCCATAACAGCATGGATGGATATATGTGATTGAGTGATATATACTAGGACATCATCAGCAAATAGAGAGCAATTGTACTCGGTGCCTCCCACCTCAATCCACCTAATATTGGGGTTATGGCGAATTGATGAGAGCAGGTGCTCCGTCACTAGGATGTATAAGAGAGGGGACAGAGGACATCCCTGCCTTGTCCCATTGGTGATTGTGAAAGGTGATGAAAATGTTCTGATGCACCCCCTGGGCCTTGGGACACCCGGAGCCGGACCCTTTTTGGTGGATGCTGGTGGTTGTAGTCTTCGTGGCGGCGACCCGGTTCCGTGGCTCAGGGTGGTCAAACCAGTGGCGGAACTATTTATGTGGTTTTGATGTTTAAATGTCCGACTACGCCACCCGTGGATTGCGGTCAGAGTGAACCGCCGCTGCAGGGCAGACCGCTGAGGCTGGTGTTGTGGGTGCAGCAGAGCGTAGCATAACTCCCCACGGGAGGAGTATAGCCTCAGGGCAGTGTATGCGGAGGATGGGGGTGATGGTGCAGGGCAGCAGCAGTAACGACACGGAGTCAGTGATGCAGTCCAGGGCCTTTACTCACAGTTCTTATTATCCAGACCACGTCTGCAGGTAACGGCTGCCCACGTCGTACTGTGCTCACCAGGTGAGGGGCTCAGACAACTCCCAGATAACTTTGGAGCGCTTCACAGGACCCCCTTTGTGTGTCCTTTGTCTGGCCTTTCTTACCAACCCTTCTGTCCGGCTGCCTCGGGCCTCCTCTTGGTAAACTTGGCGCCAGTTTCCCTGACCCTATGTGGTGCCTTCCTAGCGGGTGTAGCGAGGGGCTGCGCCACATAAAATGTCACAGCCTCCGGTTTCTAGCTGAGGGTCGTTTCCTGCCTCCACTAGTTTCGGGGACCGGTCTCCCCCTTTGGCCTGACCCCTCCACGCAGGTGAATTCGGGCGTGCGGTGGCGACTCGCCCGTCCGCTCCCCTGGGATCCCTTCATTCCTCGTTCCTGGAGCCTTCTCCGCTCCTCTTCCTTCCTTCTCCCTCTTCCAGGCCTGGGCCTCTGTTACTAGGCCCGCCTCCGGAGCAGAGCTCATGCAGAGCCCCTGCTCCCTGCCACTTCTGCTCAGACTTCTCTGCACTGAACTAAGATGGTGCCCACCTTTTATACTCCCTTCTCAATGCACCCAGGAACTGCTTCCTCCCTGCTCCTGCACTACAGGGTTCCCCTTCCTCAGTGTTCCCTCCCCCCACTCCAGCCAGGGACAGGGACTGTCGTGCCCATCTCAGAGGCATATTGGTCGCCCTGCCCCACGGCAATGTGGTGTAATGCATGCAGGTGTCGGGTCCTGATCCACACTCCATCCTTACCTGAGAGTGAGATATCACACCTCTGGGTGAGGTGCAATACCTCTGTAGCAACCGAGCCCTCAGGGTGCTACAGTTCCATTTATCTTCAGCCTAGGTGACGTATTGTGATACAGGGCCGTGATTTTGGCTATAAAAGGGTCCCCTAGACCCCTACCCCAAGCTTTTTAAGAGAATCATATATGGCGTGCCAGGAGACTCTATGGAATGCTTTCTCAGCATCCAACGAGAGTATCTAATTACAAATTTTTAACTGCATCTAGCCCAGGAAAAACTTTGTGCCTAGTAGCAGTGTCTGCTAGTCAGCGGATTATCCCGGCTGTTAAGCAAGCTACACCACCTGTAGTTTGGACACTTAATTTTTTCAAAGGAAATGCTTCGGTACCACGGGATACTCAGTGAAGAGCATCAGGAGGCACCCCAAGGCATAGGGGCTGGGACTGGCAGTAGGATGCCTTGCGGTGGACAGCCGAGCTCGATCTTTATAAAAGCTTTTTAACTGCAGCAGCTTTAGTGGACGCTACTGGAGCTGGAATTACGCGGCTGCTGGCATGAGACTTGCCCTCCAATAGATCCTTGTAAATGGATTTAAAGTGTATTCATTCAAATTAGAGAGACAATTTAAATTAAAAAGCTTAGAGCTGCCTCCACCACAGGGGGGCTCGATCGACCCACCAGCGGACAGGCACCAGTATTGGGAGAGGGGGGCTGGCCGTCAGGGTTCACCGTGGCTCTGGCACAAACCTGGCGACACGGAGGTGGCACGGGCAGGAGCGGACTGAACGTGTCGGCTTCTCACTTTTTGGATTTTAGAAGGGCATGACATGCCTATATCTGTGTCTCCCCCTCCTTTTACTCCTCCACCTCTTTTCTTTTCGCATGACTATATGTACTTGTCACTTTTCCATGTGTTAGTTGTGTCTTCTGAGCAGTTTGTCAGCTTTTGGACACCTTTGAAGGTGTTTTCTATGTGTTTCTATGTGTTTTTGTTTGCCTGCCATTGGTTTTAACGGTGTTCGAAGGTGTTCGACGAACAGTTCGGCGAACACACGGGTGTTCGACGAACCGAACTCGAACACTACGGGAGTGGCTCAACACTACCCACCACATACATAATGTATCCTCACAAACATAGAATTAGCACATATATTAGATATTATGGTATGATGGTTAGGTGGATTCCAGGACACTGTATCACCAGCATTTCTTGGCATATCGATGAAGTTATGAATGTGAATAAAGGCCTCTAAATAAAACAAAACATATAATTAACTAGCTGTACTACCCGTCTTCGCCCGGGTTAATAACTGCTGTTAGCAAAATAGAATGTGTTAACAAAAATGTATTCTCCAAACAAAAACCACAAAACAAATAGAAATGTAATTATTAAAAGGCAAAAACTAAGCTAATAGAAGCTTTTCACAACATATACTTCAACACCAGAGATATTCCACACAGATTTAACTAAATTGGCCAAGTAATGTGAAGTAATCTTCTACTCCTTATTCGAGAGCCTTTTGATAAACGACATTCTTAGTTCTTCCTTCAGGTGCAAACACGAACAGATTTTTGGCTGTTCCAACTCTTGAACAGGCCACATAAAGTTGACCATGAGAAAAGCATGGAGATTGTGTAACGGGTCTGGGAGGCGGAACCTCTGAGCTACTATACAAGGGGGCAGTCCTTGTAAGGGAGCGGGTGGCGACCAGGGAAGACGGGCAGGAGGTCACAGCAGGTGACCGGGACAGTCTCTGAGTGAACCGGCTGGAGGTCACGGCAAGTGACCGGGGCAGTCTCTGGATGAACGGGCTGATGGTCACGGCAAGTGACCGGGGCAGTCTCTGAATGAACGGGCAGATGGTCACGGCAAGTGACCGGGGCAGTCTCTGGATGAACGGGCAGATGGTCACGGCAAGTGACCGGGGCAGTCTCTAGGTAAAGGGTTGGTACGACCTGTGGCGGCTGATGATAGACGTGAGCTCCCAGGTGAGCAGGCGAGAGTCTCTGGAAGAACGGGTGGTCACAGCATGTGACGGCGGAGCCTCCAGGAAGACCAACAGACAGGCGGCAGATGAGCGCTCCCAGGTGAGCGGGCAGAAGACTCTGGACAGGCGGGTGGTCACAGCACGTGACGGCAGAGTCTCCAGGTAGGCTAGCAGACAGGCAGCAGATGAGCGCTCCCAGGTGAGCGAGCAGGAGTCACTGGACAGGCAGGTGGTCACAGCACGTGACGGCGGAGCCTCCAGGTAGACTAGCAGGCAGGTAGCAGGTGTGTGCTCCCAGGTGAGCGGGCAAGCTGGTCCATAGACAGACTGACAGGAGCTGGAAGGCAGACCGTCGGACCTCGGGCAAGCAGGCAGGTGGCTGATGTGCGCTCCCAGGTGAGCGGGCAGACTGGTCCTTAGACAGACTGACAGGAGTAGTAAGGCAGACCGTCGGACCTCAGACTAGCAGGCAGGTAGCAGATAATCAAGCAGGAATCTGGCAGGTAACTGGCAGGTAACTGGCAGGTAACTGGCAACGGGACCTGAGGGCTGAAGCAGAGTAGTAAACAGTGCAACAACATTGCTCGGGCACCTCCATTTTGGAGGAGGTGCCTTATATATGGTGAAGTCCTCCGGCCATTGGCCGGGGACTCCTTAGGACGGCGCGCGCGGCCCCTTTAAGAGGGAGGGAGAGCGCGCGCGCGCGCCCTAAGCACAGTGGACGGGAAGGAGCGCACGCTGCCAGCAGAGCGGGAGGAGGACGCCGGGCACGGAGCAGGGAGGTGAGGGGAACAGCGTCCCTGCCTAGCAGAGGGCAGGGACGCCGGCGCTACAGTACCCCCCCCTTTAGGCCCCCCCTTTTTTAGGCCAGACAGAAATTTAGCTAGGATAAGAGGGGCATGGATGTTCTCCCGGGGCTCCCACATTCTCTCCTCAGGACCAAACCCCCTCCAATCTACTAGAAAAAAGGTCTTTCCTCTTACCCTTTTGGTGGCAAGAATGTTCTCTACCTCAAACTCGTCCTCAGCAGAAACCGGAGCAGGAGGCGTACCTGTAGACTTGGAAAAAGAGTTAAGTACCACAGGTTTGAGGAGAGATACATGGAAGGAGTTAGGGATCCGTAAGTTGGCCGGGAGTTTTAATTTATAGGCCACCGGGTTGATCTGACTGATGACCTCCAGAGGACCGATGAACCGAGGCCCTAACTTGTAAGAAGGTATCTTGAGTCGGACATATTTAGACGAGAGACAGACTTTATCTCCAGGACGAAATTGTGGAGGATCCAGGCGTTTTTTGTCAGCGTGTCTTTTCATCCGTTCGGACGACTGGAGGAGTGCGGATCGGGTACTCTCCCAAATGGAGGAAAATTTGCTAACGAGAGATTCCGCAGCCGGGTTGTCCACAGAGGTGGAGAAAGGAAAAGGAATCCGAGGATGCTGACCGAAGACTACAAAAAACGGGGATTTGGAAGAGGATTCGCTCTCGTGATTGTTATAGGAGAACTCGGCCCATGGCAGGAGATCCACCCAGTCAGAATGATGGGCATTAACGAAGTGCCGGAGGTAACTGGTCAGGTTCTGATTGATCCGCTCCACTTGACCATTAGACTGTGGGTGGTAAGCGGAAGAGAAGTCCAGGGTGACGTCTAGCAGTTTACAAGTGGCTCTCCAGAAACGTGAGGTGAACTGTACCCCACGATCCGACACGATGTGGAGGGGCAGGCCATGAAGACGGAAGATGTGGCGGATAAAGTCTTTAGCCAGCTCGGGTGCAGACGGGAGACCAGGCAGGGGAATAAAGTGAGCCATCTTGGAAAAGCGGTCAGCGACCACCCAAATGACCGTACAACCGGCAGAGACGGGGAGATCAGTTATGAAGTCCATAGCAATATGCTGCCAGGGGGCAGCAGGCACAGGAAGCGGAAGAAGGCGACCGGCTGGCAGGTGTCTCGGGACTTTGTTGCGGGCGCAGGACACACAGGCAGAAACAAAGTCTATTACGTCCTTGTGCAGGGTAGGCCACCAGTAGTGCCGGGCAATAAGCTGGAGGGTCTTTTTCTGACCGGCGTGGCCAGCTAGTTTAGACGAGTGACCCCAGTGTAGGATCTTCTCCCGATCAGGTACTGATACGAACGTCTTACCGGGAGGGAGACGATTTAGGCTCACGGGAGCCACCTGCATTACTCTGGCGGGATCGATGATATGTTTAGGTTCTTCCTCGAGATCGGACACCAAAAAGGATCGGGACAAGGCATCTGCTTTGACGTTTTTGTCAGCCGGGCGAAAATGAAGAACAAAATCAAAGCGAGCAAAAAACAAGGACCACCGGGCTTGGCGCGGGTTAAGTCTCTGGGCATGCTGGAGGTAAGCCAAGTTCTTGTGGTCAGTGTAAATTATTACCGGGTAAAGAGCCCCCTCGAGTAGGTAACGCCACTCCTCCAATGCCAGTTTGATGGCCAATAACTCTCGGTCTCCTATGGAATAGTTGCGCTCAGAAGAGGAGAAGAGTTTGGAGAAGAAGCCACAAGTTACCATTCTCCCGGAAGATGATTTTTGAGTAAGTACCGCTCCGGCTCCAGAGGAGGAGGCGTCAACTTCCAGGAAGAACTGCTTGTTGCCGTCCGGGCGATGCAGCACCGGGGCGGAAGAGAAGGCCTGTTTTAGGGAAAGAAAGGCCTCCTCTGCTTCGGGCGGCCACTCTTTGGGATTAGTACCCTTACGGGTGAGCGCGGAAATTGGGGCAGTCCGGGAAGAGAAGTGTGGTATGAAGAGGCGGTAGTAGTTGGCGAAGCCCAGGAATCGCTGAATGGCCTTCAACCCCTCCGGTCGAGGCCATTTCTCGATGGCAGACAGTTTCTCTGGATCCATTCGTAGGCCGGTCTGAGAAATAATGTAGCCCAAAAACGGAAGCGAGGTCTGCTCAAAGAGGCATTTCTCGTATTTAGCGAAGAGGTGATTCTGCCTGAGCCTGAGCAGGACCTGACGAACGTCCCTCCGGTGAGTCTGGAGATCCGGAGAGAAGACCAAGATGTCGTCCAGGTACACCACTACGCAGGAGTAGAGAAGGTCCCGGAAGATGTCATTGACCAACTCTTGAAAGACGGCAGGAGCGTTACAGAGACCAAAGGGCATTACCAGATATTCATAGTGGCCGTCCCGGGTGTTGAATGCCGTCTTCCATTCATCCCCCTGACGGATACGAACCAGGTTGTACGCCCCACGGAGGTCCAGTTTGGTGAAGATTCTAGCCCCCCTCAGACGATCAAATAACTCCGGAATGAGCGGAAGGGGGTACTTATTCTTCACCGTGATCTGGTTAAGGCCTCTATAGTCTATACAGGGACGGAGAGAGCCGTCCTTCTTTTTGACGAAAAAGAAGCCTGCTCCCGCCGGGGAGGTAGATTTCCGGATGAATCCCCTGGCCAGATTCTCCTCAATATATTCGGACATCGACCGGGTCTCAGCAGCGGATAAAGGATAAATACGCCCACGGGGAGGAGTAGTACCAGGTAACAGGTCGATAGGGCAGTCGTATGGTCTATGAGGAGGTAGTGTCTCTGCTTCCTTTTTATTAAAGACATCAGCATAAGACCAATAAGGAATCGGAAGTCCAGGTAGATTAGCTGGGGTAGGAGAAGGACGGACGGGATGGACGGGAACCAGACAGGTATTATGGCAGTCCTGTCCCCAGCGAAGGACCTCTCCGGTCTGCCAGTCAAGCACGGGTGCATGTCTCTGGAGCCAAGGTAGGCCTAGCAAGAGGGCGTGAGAGAGTCCAGGCAGAACATGAAAAGAGATACTCTCAGAATGCAGCATTCCCACCTGCAGAGTAATGGATTCGGTGATGAGTTGGATGGGGCGTGGTAAGAGGCCCCCATCCACGGCAGCAACAGACAAGGGTACAGCCAGAGGTTTGGTGGGGATGCGGTATTTCTCTACCAGGGACTGTGAAATAAGATTCCCGGCTGCTCCAGAGTCAAGTTGGGCTAGTTCGAAATAACGGTTCTCCCCGCAGACGATTGAGACTGACAGCAGCAGAGATGGAGAGGATTTATTCTTGTCTAGGTTGACCTCTCTGAGCGAACCTAGACACAGGCGTTTCCCGACCTCTCCGGGCAGGCACGGATCCGGTGCTCCTTACTGCCACAGTAGAAGCAGCTCCCTTCGGCACGGCGTAAGTCCTGACGGGTTTTGACCATCTTGGTCTGGTCAACCTGCATAGACTCAGGAGAGTGTACCTGGGTAGAGACGGAGGGAGTGACGGGTTTCTGAAAAGTAGGAGCTAGACATGGTAACCTCCTCTCACGGGTGACCTCTTTGGCACGCTCCTGGAACCGTAGGTCAATCCGGGTGGCAAGAGTTATTAGGTCATCGAGAGTGGTAGGAATGTCCCGACCGGCAAGTTCATCTTTAATACGGCCGGACAGACCCTCCCAGAAGACGGATACCAGAGCGTCGTTATCCCAGGCCAGCTCCGAGGCAAGGGTACGGAACCGTATGGCATATTGGCCCACGGTGAGACTTTCCTGACGGAGGCGTAGCAGTGATGATGCGGATGAGGTCTTCCGTCCGGGTTCGTCGAAGACTTTCCGGAAAGCCGTGAGAAAAGCAGGCAAGTTGGACACCAGGGGGTCTCCTCTCTCCCATAGAGGATTTAGCCAGGCCAGGGCCTCCCCGGTGAGATGGGACATGATGAATGCAATTTTGGCCCGGTCGAAGTTAAACTGGTGGGACAATAGTTCAAAGTGCATGGTGCACTGATTTATGAAGCCCCGAGCCTGGGCGGAGTCGCCTCCGAAGCGAGGAGGTGCAGAAAGCCGGGGTCCGGGGTAGGGATACCATGGTATTAGTGGGCAGCGGAGCTGCCGGATTGTGAGACATGGCACTGGCGGAGGTTGCTGGTGGAGCAGTCAGAGTGTCCAGGCGAGTATTGACATTCTGCAGGTGACCCAGGATGGACTCCTGTTGGGACCTTTGACGGGACAGTTCATGACACAGGTCCGAGAGCGAGGGAGCTTGGGTGCCACCGGGTTCCATGGCCCGAGCAAACTGTAACGGGTCTGGGAGGCGGAACCTCTGAGCTACTATACAAGGGGGCAGTCCTTGTAAGGGAGCGGGTGGCGACCAGGGAAGACGGGCAGGAGGTCACAGCAGGTGACCGGGACAGTCTCTGAGTGAACGGGCTGGAGGTCACGGCAATTGACCGGGGCAGTCTCTGGATGAACGGGCTGATGGTCACGGCAAGTGACCGGGGCAGTCTCTGAATGAACGGGCAGATGGTCACGGCAAGTGACCGGGGCAGTCTCTGGATGAACGGGCAGATGGTCACGGCAAGTGACCGGGGCAGTCTCTAGGTAAAGGGTTGGTACGACCTGTGGCGGCTGATGATAGACGTGAGCTCCCAGGTGAGCAGGCGAGAGTCTCTGGACGGCAGAGCCTCCAGGTAGGCTAGCAGACAGGCAGCAGATGAGCGCTCCCAGGTGAGCGAGCAGGAGTCACTGGACAGGCAGGTGGTCACAGCACGTGACGGCGGAGCCTCCAGGTAGACTAGCAGGCAGGTAGCAGGTGTGTGCTCCCAGGTGAGCGGGCAAGCTGGTCCATAGACAGACTGACAGGAGTTGGAAGGCAGACCGTCGGACCTCGGGCAAGCAGGCAGGTGGCTGATGTGCGCTCCCAGGTGAGCGGGCAGACTGGTCCTTAGACAGACTGACAGGAGTAGTAAGGCAGACCGTCGGACCTCAGACTAGCAGGCAGGTAGCAGATAATCAAGCAGGAATCTGGCAGGTAACTGGCAGGTAACTGGCAACGGGACCTGAGGGCTGAAGCAGAGTAGTAAACAGTGCAACAACATTGCTCGGGCACCTCCATTTTGGAGGAGGTGCCTTATATATGGTGAAGTCCTCCGGCCATTGGCCGGGGACTCCTTAGGACGGCGCGCGCGGCCCCTTTAAGAGGGAGGGAGAGCGCGCGCGCGCGCCCTAAGCACAGTGGACGGGAAGGAGCGCGCGCTGCCAGCAGAGCGGGAGGAGGACGCCGGGCACGGAGCAGGGAGGTGAGGGGAACAGCGTCCCTGCCTAGCAGAGGGCAGGGACGCCGGCGCTACAGATTGTAAATCGATTCCAACTACTTTCAAGGACTGTCCCTGAGCCTTGTTGATGGACATAGCAAATGCCAGTCGAACAGGAAACTGGAGGCGTTTAAAATCAAAAGGCAAATCAGATGGAATGAGAGAAATTGTTGGAATGACAACATCTTCTCCTGTGGCACATCCTGTCAAAATGGTTGCCTCAATTACATGTGGAAACTTGATGTCTGACTGGTAACAAAAAGCAGCATGTTTCAAATCTCCAACCATTTCCTGTGCCCTGGTGGAAGAAATAGCAATTCTCTTAGTGGCAAGTCGGCCTTCTCTCTGCTTAGATGACTCATTGGCCCTTGAGGAAGCAGCTCTTCTTCTCTTATCTGCAAGCCTCGCTTCCCTCTCCTCAGAAAGTTCATTGGCTCTTGAGGAAGCAGTTCTTGTTCTCTTGTCTGCAAGCCTCGCTTCCCTGTCCTCAGAAATTTCATTGGCTCTTGAGGAAGCAGCTCTTGTTTTCATGTCTGCAAGCCTCGCTTCCCTCTCCTCAGAAAGTTCATTGGCCCTTGAGGAAGCAGCTCTTGTTCTCTTGCCTGCAAGCCTCGCTTCCCTGTCCTCAGAAAGTTTATTGGCTCTTGAGGAAGCAGCTCTTCTTTTCATGTCTGCAAGCCTCGCATCCCTCTCCTCAGAAAGTTCATTGGCTCTTGAGGAAGCAGCTGCTGTTCTCATGTGTGTCAGCCTTGTTTCTCGGTCTTCACATTTTTCATTGGCCCGTAATGCAGCTTTTCTTTTCGCATCAGCTGAGATTCGTGCCATGAAATTCCTTTTCTTATGAGGCATTATTGTGGTAAAAATAGTCTGTAACTGGCATTTTCTATATCCTCTCACATAGAAGTAATGTGACTGACATGAGCCTTTCCACCAACACACCCTAACTGACATCTTATTACCTTACACAAGCTTTGTTATACTGAGAATGCCCTTTGTTGCCTATATTAACCAATCACAGCTCAGATTAATTAACTGTAGCAAAATAGAAGCAGAGCTGTGATTGGTTGCTATTGGCAGCCTGATAAATCTTTGTGAGATGAGCTTTGTGTGTGCTGAGGGTGGTATATGTGTTCAAGCACGTGGTAGTGTGTGGTGCATTTTTGTGTGTGTGTTTATATCTCCGTGAGTGGTGAGTATGAGTATCCCATGTCGGGGCCCCACCTTAGCAACTGTACGGTATATACTCTTTGGCACCATCGCACTTGACGCGCCCCCTGGGACATATTCCTTTTTGAGGGGAATACCCGGCACCGGATCAGATGGGGGGTTGTAGTCTCCGAGCGGCTGTGACCCGGTCCCGTGCCCAGGGCGTCAAGCTCAGTGTTATGTGGCAGTCTTTACTGATGTTATTAAAGTTCGTTGTGTCGACTACGCCACCCGTTGTGATGCGGTCACTGTGGCCGCCGCTGCAGCAGGGTCCGCTGAGGCTGATGGTGGATGCGCAGCCTGGTGGGATAACCCCCAACGGGAGGGGTATAGCCTCAGAGGGGACAGGCGCAGAGGATGGGGGTTGTGGTGGTGCGGTGCAGCCGGTAATGATGACAGACTCGGGTTGTGCAGTTAAGGGTCTTTACTTACTGCAGATGTTCCTGGTCACTCTAGCTCCAAGTGACCTCCCGAGCCGTGCTGCGTCCACCAGGTCCTGGATCCGGTCAACCCCCAAACAAGTCCGGAGCGTGGCCCTGAGCTCTCCCTCTGTCCTTTCTTCAGCCGTCCCCACCAGTGATTCACCTAAGTCCAGCTCCCTCGGGCCTTCTGTTGGGCAACCTTTGGCCTAAGGTTCCCTGACCCTTCCTGTGGTGTGCCTTCAGGGTGAATGTAGTGGGTGACCGTGACAGACACTGCCCACGGTCTCCGGTCTCTGGCTGGGGAATGTCTTTGCCCCCACCAGCTTGGGTTCCGGTACCCTTCTGCTGACTCCTCACCCGGTGTTCTTATTTGGGTTCTTGGGTCCCTTCTTTGTCCCCCCTCTGGGTCTTTCTTCACTCCACTCTCTCTCTTCAGGGCCTCTCTTTCTTTCAGCTGCTCCTCTGCCAGCTTCCGCTCCTCCTCATCTGACAGGCTCTCTGCGTCTGACAGGCTCTCTGCGTCTGACCCTGATTCTAAGTTGGTGCCCTCCTTATATATCCCTCTATGTGTGAGCTCAGGTGACCAGCACCCAATGAGCTCCTATCACTACCCAGACTGCTCCCCCTATCTGCCCCTACACTACATGGGATGTTCCTCCCCCCTCCCACTCCAGCCAGGAACAGGCTCGGTCGCACCTGCACATTTCTAAGTGGGAGTGCCGTCGGCCTGCTCCTCTGGAATGGGATGTATGTAGTGCATGCAGTCTATCTGAGCTCAGTTCCACACTCCTTCCTCACCCGGGAGTGGAATATCACACCTCTGGGTTGAGGTGCAATACCCCTGTAGCAGCCGAATCCTCAGGGTGCTACATTCCCCCCTGGTAAATCACAGCACGTCCTCGGGCTGCAAAGACAAAAACACCAAAACATACAAATTTTTATAAACATATAAAACATATAAAATATTATATATATATAAACTTTTTCATATAGACATCATTATAACATTCTCGTCGTCTCTTTCTTTCTTCCTCCTCTGGTCACCGTGCAACTCGTGACCAGGTAAAGTGCGACAGTCTTTTGATAAGCAGTTTCTCATAAAACCAGTAGGGGGCGCCTTAGGAAGCGCAACTATGTACAGGGAAGTTTTGGCCGTTCTCAGTCCCCGGCCAAGTAAAGGGAATGGGATGGCTGCTCACAGTCCTCAGCCTGGTTTGGGTAGGGGACACACGGGTTAAACTGTTCACTGGTCCCAACGGGGACTAAACTTTAAAGCAGCCACGGTTACTTGGGTACCCCGACGGGTAACTATTTACATCTCCTTTGTACTATTTCAGTCATAGTACCTTCTAGCCTTGAACCCGTCCGGGTCTTCTGGCTCCTCCTCCCTACACCGCAACTCCTCCTTTGTCAGGCGATGCACGTGGAGGGCGTAAGGTCCCTTGGCACACTTGTGCCGGGTGAACGTTACCTCGTCACCGACGTAGAGGTCACGGCCTTTGTGACCCTCTGGCAGGTGAGACTCGACATCCCGTCGGGTAACGAAGACGTCACCCATGGTGTTCCGGTCCTTTATGAAGCCCCACCCATGCTGCGCATTAAACTTTATTACCGTCCCGATGGTACGGGGACGATCTGCTGCATAGGGGTCCCTTCTGGTCCGACTCTTTTGCTCCGCGCTGCGGGTCCGGGCCCATTGCTCTCTGGCCCGCCTCTCCTCCCGCTCTCTCTTGAACTCTGCCAGCTGTTGACGGCAACACTCGGTACGCTCTGCTGCAGCTGCCCGAGTCTCTCCGGTGAACCCCATCAAATCTTCTCCCGTGGGGTCCCACACGAACTGGGCTTCCTCGAGTGGAGGCGAGACCCGAGTCACGGGCTTTGGAGCCGGGATCAGGGGCTCACACAGGGGACCTAACTTCTTTTGTCGCTCCAGTTCCAAGAATTCTTTGGGCCAGATGAAAGGCCGCCCGTCCGGCCACGCTAGCTGGCTGAAGGGGTCCTCTCCCAGATATGGCACCCTTGGTGTTGCGGGTGCGGGCGCGATGGTGGGGGCGCCCAGGTTACCCAGGCCTTGCGGCCAGGCCGGGGGCATCTGGAAGGTAAATGGAACTGTTAACACGGCGGCACCCTGGGCCACCTGGCCTTGCGGCCAGGCCGGAGGCTCCGCGGAGGTAGATGGCTCTGCTGGGGATGCGGCGCCCGGAAACGCTAGGCCCTGCGACCAGGCCGGAGGCTCCTCTTCCTTAGCCACGCTCCGGGTCACGACGCGTGACGTCACCGGGGTCGCGACGGCGGCTTCCGGTCGGGGCCTAGTCGGTGGCGGTGTCATGGCGATCTCGGGTACGGCCGGGGGACCTTCGGGCTCTGCGACGGGGAGCTGGGGCAGGTGGGCGGTCTTCCGGTATGGGGTATAGGCGTCCCCCTTACCTGCTGCCATACGTCTCGCTCCCTCTTCTGCGCCGTCTCCGGCCTTGGGTCCTCCCGCGTCATCCGCAGAGGCAGTCGGTGTCTTCTTCCAGGGGAGCGGGTTCCGTGGACGGGTTCCAGCTTGCTGGGCCATCTCCCGGCCCCACTCCGCCAGGATCTCCCTCTGCACTCGGGCCATCCTTCCCGCGAGGCCCTCCAGGGCACTCCGCGCGCACTCCCGATCTCGGGGAAGCTGCGCCAGGATCTCCGCTAAGCCTAGCGGGGTTGTTGACTCCAGCAGGCTCCTGACCATCGGGTCGGTGCTGCTCTGCTCTGCTTCCGGCAGGCTCCTGGCCAGCGGGCCGGTGCTGCTCTGCTCTCCTCCTTCTTCCTTCTGCAGGCTCCTGGCCAGCGGGCCGGTGCTGCTCTGCTGCCGCTCCATTCCCGGGTCTACTCTTCCTCTTCTCGACTCCGGGTGCTCTCGCTCTGGACACCTTGCCTCCGGGTGCGCTCGTTCTAGACTGCTCCAAGCGACACCCATCTTTTCTCTTCTCTTTCGTCTCCTCCCCCTCCGAGGGCGGTCCCGGGGCAACTCGGTGACTGTCAGCTCCAGGGGTAGTTCTTTCACGCTGACAGACACCTCCAGCATCACAGTCTCTGTTGGTGGGGGCGGTTTCCACTTTTGGCGCCATTTTCTGTCCTGGCCCACGATGGGAGGTGGCCTCTTGCCCTCCTTTGGCACGCCCATAATGGCGTCCGCTGCTCTTCCAAGGCGGGAAATCTGCGGTTTTGGCGGGAAGCGTCGCCCAGTGGCGGGAAACTCTGCAGATGGCGGGAACAAGCTGGAAATGGCGGACAATCGGCGGGAAACGACTGGTGATGGAGTCCGATGGCGTGGACCCTCCGGAACCGGCGGGAGACTTCTTTCTGAGGTAAACTTGCACTTTTCTTCAGGCACGCAGTACCCGGGTGTTGCGGGCACGTAATCCTGCCGACTACGCCAAAGTTGACGCGCCCCCTGGGACATATTCCTTTTTGAGGGGAATACCCGGCACCGGATCAGATGGGGGGTTGTAGTCTCCGAGCGGCTGTGACCCGGTCCCGTGCCCAGGGCGTCAAGCTCAGTGTTATGTGGCAGTCTTTACTGATGTTATTAAAGTTCGTTGTGTCGACTACGCCACCCGTTGTGATGCGGTCACTGTGGCCGCCGCTGCAGCAGGGTCCGCTGAGGCTGATGGTGGATGCGCAGCCTGGTGGGATAACCCCCAACGGGAGGGGTATAGCCTCAGAGGGGACAGGCGCAGAGGATGGGGGTTGTGGTGGTGCGGTGCAGCCGGTAATGATGACAGACTCGGGTTGTGCAGTTAAGGGTCTTTACTTACTGCAGATGTTCCTGGTCACTCTAGCTCCAAGTGACCTCCCGAGCCGTGCTGCGTCCACCAGGTCCTGGATCCGGTCAACCCCCAAACAAGTCCGGAGCGTGGCCCTGAGCTCTCCCTCTGTCCTTTCTTCAGCCGTCCCCACCAGTGATTCACCTAAGTCCAGCTCCCTCGGGCCTTCTGTTGGGCAACCTTTGGCCTAAGGTTCCCTGACCCTTCCTGTGGTGTGCCTTCAGGGTGAATGTAGTGGGTGACCGTGACAGACACTGCCCACGGTCTCCGGTCTCTGGCTGGGGAATGTCTTTGCCCCCACCAGCTTGGGTTCCGGTACCCTTCTGCTGACTCCTCACCCGGTGTTCTTATTTGGGTTCTTGGGTCCCTTCTTTGTCCCCCCTCTGGGTCTTTCTTCACTCCACTCTCTCTCTTCAGGGCCTCTCTTTCTTTCAGCTGCTCCTCTGCCAGCTTCCGCTCCTCCTCATCTGACAGGCTCTCTGCGTCTGACAGGCTCTCTGCGTCTGACCCTGATTCTAAGTTGGTGCCCTCCTTATATATCCCTCTATGTGTGAGCTCAGGTGACCAGCACCCAATGAGCTCCTATCACTACCCAGACTGCTCCCCCTATCTGCCCCTACACTACATGGGATGTTCCTCCCCCCTCCCACTCCAGCCAGGAACAGGCTCGGTCGCACCTGCACATTTCTAAGTGGGAGTGCCGTCGGCCTGCTCCTCTGGAATGGGATGTATGTAGTGCATGCAGTCTATCTGAGCTCAGTTCCACACTCCTTCCTCACCCGGGAGTGGAATATCACACCTCTGGGTTGAGGTGCAATACCCCTGTAGCAGCCGAATCCTCAGGGTGCTACACTCTCATTCTTTAATTCTCCCTTGTTCACATGTGGCAGCTGTCAATTTGCCTCCAACACTTTTCCTTTCACTTTTTCCCCATTATGTAGATAGGGGCAAAATTGTTTGGTGAACTGGAACGCACGGGGTTAAAATTTCGCCTCACAACATAGCCTATGACGCTCTCGGGGTCCAGACGTGTGACTGTGCAAAATTTTGTGGCTGTGGCTGTAGCTGCGACGGTGCAGATGCCAATCCCGGACATACACACATACATACATACACATTCAGCTTTATATATTAGATATCAAGTTAAAAAATAAAAATAATAACATATGCGTATATACCAAAACTGATTTAGAGAAATGGAACGAAACTGATGTTTTCAATTAAACCTTTCAGATGAATTGTATCTAGGGTCCAAATTCATCTGGCTTCTAATTGAGCCAAGTTCTGACTTGTTTTTCCCCCACGTATACCAACATTAATCTGATGTATAGCTCTAACCCTCAATAGGGTGCTATCGCATCCATGATGGATTTTGAAGTGACGTGGAAAGTCCTGAGTATGGAGATGTCCTCATGATCGGCCACCGCAGTAATGCTCCCTAACTCTCACCTTAAACTGGAGTGTAGTTAAGCCAATATATATGAGATTACAGGGACATGTCACGAAGTTTGTCACATGTCTAGATGTACAAGTAATACGCTTTCTAATTTGATAGGTTTTTGTACCTGATGAATTGAAAAACGTACTAGTTTTTTCAATATTTGAACATGCGACGCACTGACTGCAAGGTACACATCCACACCCAGAGCTGGAACTATCGAGAAACATTGTTCTTGGTTCACCCTGATAGTGACTCCGCACCAAGTAGTCACGCAGGTTCTTGGAACGTCGAACCGTGACATTTGGACTCTCATGTAAGAATTTGGAGATTATTGGGTCAGTTTATAAAATGGGCCACGCCTTCCGGAGACATTCTTTCATGTGAGAGAAATATGCATGATAATTGGTTATGAACCTCATTTTTTTGGAAGGATTTGCTTTCTCTTCGTTTGTATAGTAAATCATGGCATATAGAATGTTTTGCCCTATGATAGGCCCCTTTTACCATCCTTAAACAACCAAGATCTAAATCAGCAGAATAAATAGCTGTCTAGAAAACAAGAGATTCCAGCTCTTATGATAAAACATATAAATTTTATTCAATCAAAATACAAAAAAAAATTAAAAAGACAGGGCAACAACCTCCAAAAAAGGAAGAAGACATATGCATAGACAGGATTATAATCCCTAAGTAGGCTTGTAATAGTCAAAAGATGGATACATAAGTCATAGAGGATATCGCAAATTACACATAAATAAATGGGGAGAACTATCCAATAATTACCATGCATATATCATTAACATCTATAGATGAAACGGGTGATAAATGAGTTCAAGAATCCCCAGATAGAAAATATCAATATGCTGAATGTTCACCTCTAATGAAGCGTAGAGTCCACAGTGCCAGAAATTAACAGACAGCTGAACTTTTTGTCTGGGTGTGTACAATCTATGAAGGCCTGATAGCAATGGCCAGCGGCAGCTATCCAAAAATAAATATTGTGAAGGTAAAGTTACCTAATCAGCCTGCCACCTCTGCAACAGTAACGCAGTGTCCACTCCACCCCGACGCCGTTTCACCAACGCTTCTTCCGGGGGCATGTCTTTTTATCATCCGTCTAATGTAGCTTCTTTCATAGAATCTGTTACAGAGATCACTAGCCTGATTTTCGAAATCCGCGTCACTAGAACAGATCCTATTCAAGCGCTGAAACTGGCCAATGGCTACAGATCTTATCATGGACTTAGAGTGGGAGGAGGAGACATGTAACAGCATATTGGTAGTCATATTCTTCCTGAAAATATTTGTCTGTAGAATATTATTCTCATCTCTCTTCAATGTGACATCTAAAAAGTCAATCATATTCGCATCACTTTGGTATGTGATGTGAATATTCTTGTCATTCTTATTAAGTGATCTCATGAACTCATGCAGCAACTCAATGGATCCCTGCCAGATCATCAGGATATCGTTGATGTACCATGTCCAGAAGGGGACATGGTCCATCGATGACTGCTGATCTAACAGGCAGAGGTCCTTCTCCCACAGCCCCAGGAACAGGTTGACATAAGCCGGGGCAAAGGATGCCCCCATAGCTGTTCCCTGGAGGAAGGACCCCTTAAAAATAAAAAGTTGTGTATCAAGGTAAATTCAAGCAGCTCCACAATGAGTGAGATGATCTCCCTAGGTAAGTTAATCATGCCAAAGTAGTATTTGGTGGCAAAAATTCAATGTCTCATGTAACAATAGCATATTGGAGCCAATATGGAGACCATCTATCCTCTTGAGGAGCTCACCCATATCCAATAGAAAAGAAGGAAGATGCTCTACCAGTGGTTGTAATTTGGTGTCAATCCAGCGGTTCACATGTTCATGTCATGGAGGTGTGTCCATCCCATTATGAATCTTGGGGAGTAGACAATGTGGAGACTGTTGGTTCCTGTACTTGTAGAGCTGAATCCAGCTCTTTAGTAATTATATTGTTATCTACAGCGGTATTAAGAATCTTCAATAGTCGTGATGTAAACAACATGAGGGGCTTATACTTTAGACGTTTATAACTTTATAACAGATCTTATTGTTCAATTGTTGAAAGGCCTCCTTCTCATATAGAAGTTTAGGCCAGATGGCAATATTACCCCCCTTATCGTCTGGTTTCAGCACCACATCAGGAAGATTCCTAAGGAAGTCCAATCGGGCTTGCTCTTCTCTAGTCAGGTTGTCCCGTTTGACAGATCGTGGGATCCATGAAAAATCATTTGTTACAACCTGAACAAATAGATTAATGTTAGTACATGATGAAAGGGGGAGGAATTTCTTGAAATGTACTCGAATTGAGGAGGGGATCTTACCTCCTTCGGTGATCTGATGTTCAATAGATAAATCCTCAAGATCTTGTAATGCTATTTGTTCCTCCTCTGTAGGAAACACTGTATGCAAATGAGCATCAGAAAAATGTTTTTTAAACATCAAGGATCTAGAAAATATATGCAGATCCTTAATGGCAACAAAGGTGTAAAATTTAGATTTAGGTGAAAAAGACAGCCCTTTGCTTAATAACGTCAAATTAGCATGAGTAAGATTGAAATCACTCAAATTGGTTACCTTATTATCCTTTTTCTTATGTTCTGGAGAACTGTTGACGCCTATAAGGATGGAAGTTGACATCCCACATCCTTTTTAAACTTGACCCACACCATGTTGTCATAGAGGAGAATGACATCTCTGATGAATCACTCAGTGATCATATGGAAGCATTAGATGGTAAGTATTGAGTACGATGTAAGTGGATGGCCGGTTTCCTCCAGTGGTACACAGTTTTGGATAACTGGGTTTCATGGATTTTCTTCAAATTGTCTTTTCAGAGAGGAAGAGGACCAGAACTCTAGTGCCACCTACAGGAAGTAGCCATCCTAAAAGTCAATAGTGACCCTTTAACAAACCTTATCACATGACTTAGGAAATAAGCCAGAACCAGAAACTCAATTTGCAGACACTGTGTTTCAGGGTACTGCCCCTCGTCAGTGCAAAGTGTGAGTTCTGGTTTGGCTGGTTGAGAGGCGGTATGACATCATATGTGTATAACATGATATAAAAGGAGGTACAATGTCAAATACATAAATCATATGTAAAACCAAAGACAAGCAAAATACCCAATAACTGGAAGTAAATGGATAAATCGCACAGTGCAAAAATAATGATAAATAATAAAGGGTATTTAGTTAACATAATTTTGATCAAAATAATGTAAAAGTCATCCCACCACGTCACTGTAACCCTTATGGGACAGTCCTAAGTCTAATATTAAAACCTTACCATTTGTCAAGTGACATACATATGGATAAGGGCAGAGAGACTGAACCCCTAGTAGAAACATAGACATGAGAGGCAGAATGAACCTTTCAGCTCAGACAAAGGGCGGCCACACCCTTATATGCACTAAAGCACACTAAACTACAAAGAAAAAATCTGGGAGCCTGAACTGAAACTTTAATTGATGTGCATGAAAAATGTAAATGCATGTTCACATAAGGCCACTAGACAGAGAAAAACCAAAGATAAGCAAAATACCCAAATAACTGGAAGTAAATGGATAAATCGCACAGTGCAAAAATAATGATAAATAATAAAGGGTATTTAGTTAACATAATTTTGATCAAAATAATGTAAAAGCCATCCCACCACGTCACGGTAACCCTTATGGGACAGTCCTAACTCTAATAATTTACGTTTCAGTTCAGACTCCCAGGTTTTTTTCTACATAAATCATATGTGTTTAACAGGTCCAAAGTTAACCACATTAGTTACACACTAGGGAGTATGAGAAGAGGGAAGGAAGTGAGGCATTGTTTACATGTGTGTATGACTTCCTCCCCTCTACTCCTTATATCTGATTTCCTGAAATAAAGGCTTTATACTTTTTTGATATTGGGATGTTAGATCGTTCCTTTTTTGTTTGTATGGTCAGCAATTTATCCCGGGTTACATTAAGTCCTATATGGCGCATATTATAATTAGCAATTTTTTGCAAATAAAGTATTGATTGCATTATGAATAAAATTTTCCCATGAAGATTTTATGGCATCTCATATTGTGTGTGGCTACTCTACTATTTGCTCTGCTGGTATGTTTATTTGATGTATTTTATATTACATCATATCTGGTCATATGTTTTCTCATTCCAGTCTTATTCCTTTATTTTTATTTGCTATATACAATTATAATCATATTATTGAGCCTCACACTGGTCTATGATTATGATCCTTTATCATATGCCTGTTTTTTTGGGTGTTTCATTATTGGACTAATTTGTCCACACCCCGATCTTTATGTGCAATTTTTGTACATTTTAAATGTTTTTAAATTGTTTTTCGGTGTCTGTCTTGCTTTAATAAAATTTTGGATGTATTTCTTATCATTTGGTGTACAACTTTTCTCTTCTTCCCCCAGAATAATAAACTTGGTTGCAATCATGCAGCCAGACCCTGATTCATGCTGCTCGCAGTTTGACCAGCATGAATGAGGTGACTTGTTGCCATTAAAGAAGCACTCCCAGCTGAAATGTTATGCCCCACATATTTACATACAGTACAGACCAAAAGTTTGGAAACACCTTCTCATTTAAAGATTTTTCTGTATTTTCATGACTATGAAAATTGTCCATTCACACTGAAGGCGTCAAAACTATGAATTAACACATGTGGAATTATATACTTAACAAAAAAGTGTGAAACAACTGAAAATATGTCTTATATTCCAGGTTCTTCAAAGTAGCCACCTTTTGCTTTGATGACTGCTTTGCACACTCTTGGCATTCTCTTGATGAGCTTCAAGAGGTTATCACTGGAAATGGTCTTCCAACAATGGTTTTCACTTCACAAGTGTGCCCTGTCAGGTTTAATAAGTGGGATTTCTTGCCTTATGATTGTGGTTGGGACCATCAGTTGTGTTGTGCAGAAGTCTGGTGGATACACAGCTGATAATCCTACTGAATAGACTGTTAGAATTTGTATTATGGCAAGAACAAAGCAGCTAAGTAAAGAAAAACGAGTGGCCATCATTACTTTAAGAAATGAAGGTCAGTCAGTGCGAAAAATTGGGAAAACTTTGAAAGTGTCCCCAAGTGCAGTTGCAAAAACCATCAAGTGCTACAAAGAAACTGGCTCACATGAGGACTGCCCCAGGAAAGGAAGACCAGGAGTCACCTCTGCTTCTGAGGATAAGTTTATCCGAGTCACCAGCCTCAGAAATCGCAGGTTAACAGCAGCTCAGATTAGAGACCAGGTCAGTGCCACACACAGTTCTAGCAGCAGACACATCGTTTCAACAACTATTAAGAGGAGACTTTGTGCAGCAGGCCTTCATGGTAAAATAGCTGCTAGGAAACCACTGCTAAGGATAGGCAACAAGCAGAATAGACTTGTTTGGGCTAAAGAACAGAAGGAATAGACATTAGACCAGTGGAAATCTGTGCTTTGCTCTGATGAGTCCAAATTTGAGATCTTTGGTTCCAACCACCGTGTTTTTGTGCGACGCAGAAAAGGTGAACGGATGGACTCTACATGCCTGGTTCCCACCGTGAAGCATGGAGGAGGAGGTGTGATGGTGTGGGGGTGCTTTGCTGATGACACTGTTGGGGATTTATTCAAAATTGAAGGCATACTGAACCAGCATGGCTACCACAGCATCTTGCAGCGGCATGCTATTTCATCCGGTTTGCGTTTAGTTAGACCATCACTTATTTTTCAACAGGACAATGACCCCAAACACACCTCCAGGCTGTGTAAGGGCTATTTGACCAAGATGGAGAGTGATGGGGTGCAACGCCAGATGACCTAGCCTCCACAGTCACCAGACCTGAACCCAATCGAGATGGTTTGGGGTGAGCTGGATCGCAGAGTGAAGGCAAAAGGGCCAACAAGTGCTTAGCATCTCTGGGAACTCCTTCAAGATTGTTGGAAGACCATTTCCGGTGACTACCTCTTGAAGCTCATCAAGAGAATGCCAAGAGTGTGCAAAGCAGTCATCAAAGCAAAAGGTGGCTGCTTTGAAGAACCTAGAATATAAGACATATTTTCAGTTGTTTCACACTTTTTTGCTAAGTATATAATTCCACATGTGTTAATTCATAGTTTTGATGCCTTCAGTGTGAATGTACAATTTTCATAGTCATGAAAATACAGAAAAATCTTTAAATGAGAAGGTGTGTCCAAACTTTTGGTCTGTACTGTACGTATGTGATGTAGTGCACAGTATTGGTGTCATTCCTAGGTTTCGGGAATCAATCTAGTGACCTTTTGCTGTGTGGTTAGTTTCCTTCTCTGCTGGGCTACAGTCCTTTTCGTCTCTATCCAAATGCTGATGGTTTCCTTTGTCTTGGTTTTCCTTTCTTGGTTGGCTTCCCTCCAGGTGTTTTCCATTTTTCCTTTTGTCACATTTTGGGATGGGCTTTATATAGTCACCTTTCACTTACCTCACTTGCTTGCTATACTTCCATACAGATTGGTGTTTGGAGTTCCAGCTCCTCAGCTAGGGTTAACTGTTCTAGTAAGTCCCATTTGCTTTTCCTGCTGCAAATCTGTGAGTTTTCCTCCCCAGTACTTTTCCCTTCTTCTCCACGTTTGGGGGTCTGGGAGGTTTCAGTTTTTCAGTTTGTGTTTTGGTTCTCCTTATTTATCCCCGTCTTTCCTTTGTGACCGTGATTTAGTTTCTCACCCTGGTTCTCATGTCTCCCTGCATGCTTTCCTCTACCGTTGTTGGATTTGTATTGCAGCCTCCCCTCTGGTTCCTCAGGCGAAACCCCTCGACAGTCTTTGAGGGAGCCAGGTGGTGTATTTAGTTGTGCGGCTAAGGACTTTTCTAGTCAGTACAGGGACCAGTTGGGTACAGGTATGGCTTCTTTCTTTGGCAGTTCTTTCCTTCCTCTGTTACTCTTGTGAGTGTGTGAGCATGATCATAACAATCGGTGAAAATTTTAGACTGACCTGTTCATGCAATAGTTTTCCGTGTTTTTATTGGAATGTGCACATTGTGGAATCAGACTGAAGGCAGCAAAACCGCAAAAAAAAACACATATGTAAACAATGAGTACATGCATATGAAACAAACCAGAATAAACCTTAGATTCCTCAAAGTACCCTCCTTTCACTCTGGTTTTACACAGCCTTGCCATTCTCTCAGGGAGGTTCATTTAGTAGTCACCTGAAATATCTTCCAATGAACAGTTATGTCTCATCAAGAGTTCATTCTTGGACTCAGAAGCTTTCAGAAAGTGTTTGCGACAATTAGGTATGTTTTGCAGAGGCAATGTTGGTATCCAGTTCCATTCAGTGTTGAATCCTATTCCATAACTGTCCGAATACAGAATATAACAAAAAACACTCAACTTTGTAAAGCGAAACAAGAGTCCTCATTTTTTTAAGACATGAAGGTCAATCGGCTAAAACCTTAAAGGTATCCTCAAATGTAGTTATGAAAGACATCAATCTCTATCATAATGAAACTGGCTCTCATGAGAACAGCCCCAGGAAAGGGAGACCAAGAATTACTTCAGCTGCACAGGATAAGTTCATCATAGTTACCAAACTCAGAAACCGCAAACTGACTGCATCTCAGATAACTGCTCTTATCAATGATGCACAGACATCAAGTAGCAGACACATCTCAACATCAAGTGTCCAGAGAAGACTATGAGAAGCAGGCTTACACGGTCGAATTGCTGCAAGGAAGCCACTACTGAGGACTGCAAACAAGATGAGACTTGCTTGGGACAAAAACCCTACAAAGACTGCACATTACTAGATCAGTGTAAATCTGTACTGTCGTCTGACCAGTCAAAATTTGAGATTTTTTTATACGAACTGCCATGATGTTTTTATGAGATGCAGAAAAGGTGAATGGCTGTTCTGTGTGTGTGGTGCCCATTATGTAACATGGAGGGAGAGGTATGATCATGTGGGAGAGCTTTGCTGGTGAACCTGTTGGTGATTTATTCGGAATTCAAGGCAAACTTACCCAGCATGACTACTACAGCATTCTGAAGTGTCATGCCATCCCATCTGTTTTACACTTAGTGGAACCATCATTTGTGTTGCAATAGGACAATGTCGCTATGTAACCAAGAAGTGGAGGGATAGAGTGCTGCATCAGATGACATGGGCTCCACAATCACCCAACCGCAACCCAATTAAGATGGCTGGATTTAGTGTGATGACAGAGTGAAGGCAAAACAGCCAACAAGTGTCATGCACATTTGGGAACTTTGTCATTATTATTGGAAAGACATTCCAGGTGCCTACCTAATGAAGTTGTTTGATAGAATGCCAAGGGTTTATAAATCTTTCATCAGAATAAAAGGTGAGTACTTTGAGGAATCTAAGGTTTATCAGATATAATGGTTTGTTTCACACACATTTCTTTACTTGTTTCCATCTCTGTTCCCCATTGGTTTTGCTGTCTTCAGTCTGAATCTACAATATGCACATTTCAATAATAACAAGGAAAACCATTACATTAGCAGGTGAAACCAACCTTTTGATCAGTACTGTATATGACGCGCCCCTGGGCCTGTGTCGCGCTGCGTTGCGCATGCGGGAGCCTACCCGGAGCCGGATCGGTAGAGGGTTGTAGTCTCGTGGCGGTGACCCGGTCCGTGCCCAGGGAGTCAAACTAGACGGCAGTCTATTAGTAGTAAATAGTTGATGACTACGCCACCCGTTGAGTGCAGCCAGGGAGCTGCTGCTGCAGGGCAGACCGCTGAGGCCGGTGGTAGGATTGTGCAGCGTGATAGTATAACCCCCAACGGGAGGGGTATGGCCTCAGGGCAGCCGACGTGGATGATGGGGGTAGCAGGAACCACTCAGAGACGGTACGGTGTAGTTCAGGGTCTTTACTGGTAACAACGATAGACCCTCCCGGAGTACTTGCTAGCAAACGGGGCCTGGTCAGTCTTTGAGCAGATGGGATCTCCCCTGGCCAGGCGTAGTTGTAGGCCTCACAAACTGACTGTACTCTTCTGGCTACCTTGCTAGAAGCTGATGTAAGTAGCCCACGTCCCTGAGTGTACCGTGTGGTGCTCACCCGTATGGCCGGTGACTCGGGGCCTTCTAATGGCTTCCGCTCCACGATGGCGGTGCTGGTCCCACGCGTGTGACCGTGCCTTCGGGCTTCTGGGCCAGAGGACCTGAAATCCCCTGCCTGACGGATTCTGCTGCTGGGTAGAAGTTAGTCCCCACAGCCTCGGACTCCGGGTCCGGTAAAGAATCTTCTTAGTCAGGGCGAGCGCTGCAGCTGCCAGCCCCTGACTCCTTGGAACTCTGCTGTTTCCTATGCTGCTTCTTGTCTCCACTCTCCTTGTCTGACTCACCCTGCCTCAGCCCCGGGTTTATACAGGGGAAGTTCTTCCCCTCCCAAGACTGGGCAGGAGGTGTGGCATGCACAGGATCCCTGACCAAAGGACCTCCCACCTGCTCTCAGACATAACATTACATTACTGTGGAAAACCAGACCCCTGGGGTGCCACATATATATACACTGTTTTTTTTTAATATTATGCATATATACATACCATACATATACACCAATCAGCCTAAAATTAAATTTGTCTCCCTAATTTTGTATAGGTTCTTCCCATGCCTTTAAAAAAGCTTGTATCTGTCAATTCATGGACACTACAAGACCTATGAAGGTGTCATGTGTTTTATGCCACAATGACATTAGCAGCTGATCCTTTAAGTCCTTTAAGTGTTGTGAGGCAGTGGGGCGGCCTCCTCCCTCCAACCCGGGTTTTCCAGTGGTCCTTGCCACAGGTCCTTTAAAAACCCTGCACTAAGGATTAGTGTTGTTCAGTGTTGGGACCTGTGAGAAACAAAGCAGGAAAGCTTGGCGGGCCTCTGTGTAGCTGAACCCACGCCTGGGAAGGCTCTGCACCCGTCAGGCTCTGAGTGGCCCAGCACGGCCGTTGCCCACGGTAAGCGTTGTTTAAGGACTCATGTTAACCCGGCTGCGAACAGGAGGACTTTTCTGTTTACCCGTGAGTTGCTGAATAAAGCTGTTTATGTTGGACTTGCTTGGGTCACTGCCTCAGTTACTGCACGGTGTGAACACCGCCGCCTTACAGCTTGGTGGAGAATGCGGGCATAGTGACTGAGGCATACCCCACCGGCAGCGGCATGACCATAATCCGGCCTGCCACCTTTCAGCCCCACCCCGTGGACAAATTGGAGGAGCTGTTAAAGCAGCTGGTATTCACCCAGCAGCTGCAGTCTCAGTGGCAACAGCAGGAGCGCGAGCAGCAGCATAATCAGCAGCAGCAGCTATTGTACCAGCAGCAGCAAAAAACAAACGAACTGCTGCTGCAACAGATTGCTGCCCTGCGGGAGACACCGACGGCATCAGCCCCGGAACATTGCAAGGCCCGGGACAAAGTTCGCTCAGCGTTGAGGAAGGTGGGACAAGAGGACGACGTGGAAGCCTTCCTGACCATTTATGAGCACATAGCAGAGCGGGAAAACCTACCAGCCGGCCAGTGGGCAGAAGTGGTGGCTCCGTTTCTGGTCGGCGATGCCCAAAAGGCCTACTTCGACCTCAGTCGGGAGGACGCCCAGGACTACCAGAGGCTCAAAGGTGACCCCCCCGACTGAGGATCAATACATACGTGAGAACTCAGCGCGTATTTCCATGGGACTATGTGGAGATCCGACCCGCCCGGTCTCAGGCTTATGACCTTTTGCAGCTGGTAAAGAGGTGGCTCCAGCCTGAGTGTTTGACTCCAGCCCAGATGGTGGAGAGGGTGGTAGTCGACTGACTGGTGAGGACTCTGCCGGCCACTATCCAAAGTTGGTTGAGGCAAGGAGACCCCGGCACCCTGATCGAGCGCTACTTGGCCACTCAGGACTTTATCCGAGACTCTGCCCCCTCGCAGTTGTCATGCCGATCCCTGCCAACCCAGGAACCGGGAAAGGGGTCGCGTCCCTCTGCTGAGGACAGTCAGCGCCATACCCGTGCTGAAAGGGTACCCCGGAGTGAGAGTGGCAGGAGACCGGTTCCCTCCCAAACAGTCATAAGATCTTACAGTACCTCCACCATTAGGTGCTAGCAGTGTCCCGGGGCACGTTTGGGACAGCTCAGCTACAGGATCCCACTCTGACTCGGGCGCGGGAAAGGGTGTTAGAGGTAAATGGCGTAGCTCAACAGCCCAGTGCAGATCCTGTATTTCCACGCATGGTAGTCAATGGTGAGTTGCTCTATAGGGTAGACAAAATCAGGGACTAGGTCGTGGAACAGTTAGTGGTATCTCAGTCGTACCGTCGGGCGGTTCTGGAATTGGCACACACACCTGCTGGGTGGACACTTAGGGGTTAAAAAGACGCAAGAGCGTATCTTGCAGCGGTTCTTTTGGCCGGGGATCTATGCTGAGGTCAAAAAGTACTGTGAATCCTGCCCCGAATTTCAGTTGACCAAACCGACCACAAGTTTCCGTAGCCCATTGGTACTCCTGCCAGTGATAGAGGTACCTTTTGAATAGATTGCAATAGACTTGGTAGGGCCCATTGTAAAATCCGATCGTCGCCACCAACATATACTGGTGGTCGTCGACTATGCCACCCGGTACCTGGAGGCTATACCGCTACGCCACACCTCGGCAAAACTGATTGCACGGGAGCTGTTTGCCATGTTCTGTCGCCTTGGACTACCTAAGGAGATCCTGATGGATCAAGGGACCCCTTTTATGTCCAAGGTGACAAGGGAACTGTGCAAACTGATAAAAATGAAACAATTGTCCACCTCGGTGTACCACCCTGAAACCGACGGGCTAGTAGAATGGTTCAATAAAACCCTCAACTCTATGTCAAAAAAGGTGGTTTCTAAGGACGGAAGGGATTGGAACATGTTGCTACCCTATTTGATGTTCGCCGTCCGTGAGGTACCCCAGGCTTCCACAGGGTTCTCTCTCTTTGAGTTATTGTACAGCAGACACCCTTGGGGTCTGTTGGTTGTAGCCAAAGAGACGTGGGAACAAGAGCCGACTCCACATAGGAGTATAATTGAACACGTGGCTAGTATGCAGGACTGGATTGCGGCGGTCATGCCCATCGTGAAAGAACATCTGTTAGATGCCCAGGCAGCCCAGAGGCGCACATATAATAAAAGAGCCACGGTCAGGTCTTTTAACAAGGGCGATCGAGTGTTAGTACTGGTACCCATAGCCGAGAGTAAGCTCATGGCCAAGTGGCAAGGGCCATATGAGGTTTGAGAGAAGGTGGGGGAGGTAAATTACCGGGTGTATCAGCCAGGAAGGTGGAAACCTGAGCAGCTTTATCATGTAAACCTGCTAAAACCTTGGAAAGATCGAGAATGTTTAGTTACAGACGTCACTTCGGGCATGCCGTCAGAGAGTTCTCTACCTTCAGCCAGGCATGCGTCCGGGGGAGAGGTCAGGATAAATGATGCTCTCACTAAACAGCAGCGACGGGAGGCTCGCTCGCTGGTGCAGTAGAATACCAACGTGTTCTCAGAGCTACCGGGTAGGACTACAGTTCTCCAACATGACATTGAACCTTGGGTAATGGTGCGAATGTGACCGTACCGGGTACCCGAAGCCCGGAAGCAAGCCATCATGGCTGAGGTAAAACAAATGCCCCAGTTAGGCGTCATTGAGGAATCACGGAGTGAGTGGGCTAGCCCCATCATACTGATTCCAAAACCAGATGGATCGTTACGCTTCTGTAACGATTTCCGGAAATTAAATGAAGTGCTTAAGTTTGACCTTTATCCAATGCCCAGGGTGGATGAGCTGATTGAGAGACTGTGGCAGGCCCAGTACTTTAACACGCTCGATCTCACCAAGGGTTACTGGCAGGTACCTCTCATGAAATCGGCACAGGAAAAGACCGCCTTCATAACTCCGGAGGGTCTATATCACTATGTGGTCTTACCTTTTGGGTTACATGGGGCCCCGGCTACATTCCAGAGGTTGATGGACATAGTGCTCAAGCCTCATCAGGAGTACGCGTACGCGTATCTAGATGATATTATCATCTTTAGCACCGACTGGCATACGCATCTGTCCCAGATACAAGCGGTGTTGGATTCTCTCAGAACCGCGGGGTTTACGGCAAACCCAAAAAAATTGTGCGATAGGGATAGAGGAAGCCCGATATTTGGGGTATGTGATTGGCCGAGGAGTTATCAAGCCCCAAATCAATAAATTTGAGGCTATAAAAAACTAGCCTAAACCGTCAAGTACAAAGCAGGTGAGGGCGTTCCTTGGCATCCTTGGGTATTACTGCCGGTTTATACCTAATTTTGCTGGGAGAACGGCGGCCCTGACCTATCTCTTGAAAGGAAAAAAATCGATAATCGTTCGGTGGAACCCTCAGGCAGAAGAAGCCTTTCAGTCCATGAAGTTGGCCCTGTGTAGACAGCCGGTCCTCATCAGCCCCAACTTCAAGGAAACTTTCATTGTACAGACAGATGCGGTATTGTCACAAAAAGTGAATGGTGAAGAGCACCCGGTCACCTACTTGAGTAGAAATCTTGTCCCGGCAGAGAAAAACTATAGTGTGGTAGAGAAAGTGTTTGGCTATTAAGTGGGCCTTAGAATCGCTATGTTATTATTTACTCGGGCGTCAGTTCCGCTTGGTGACGGACCACTCACCCTTGGTATGGATGAGAAATGCCAAGGAGAGGAATGCGCGAGTCACCAGGTGGTTCCTGTCACTGCAAAATTTCAGTTTCTCTCTAGAACATCGCCCTGGGAAGTCGCAGGCAAACGCGGATGCCCTGTCCCGGGCACCCTGTATGGTGTCAAATGTTCAACCCCACAAGTTTGAACAGAGGGGGGGGATATGTGAGGCAGTGGGGCGGCCTCCTCCCTCCAACCCGGGTTTTCCAGTGGCCCTTGCCACAGGTCCTTTAAAAACCCTGCACTAAGGATTAGTGTTGTTCAGTGTTGGGACCTGTTAGAAACATAGCAGGAAAGCTTAGCGGGCCTGTGTGTAGTGTCAGGCTCTGAGCGGCCCGGCACGGCCGTTGCCCACAGTAACCGTGGTTTAAGAGCTCATGTTAATCCGACTGCGAACCAGAGGACTTTTCTGTTTACCCGTGAGTTGCTGAATAAAGCTGTTTATGTTGGACTTGCTTGGGACACTGCCTCAGTTACTGCACGGCGTGAGCACCGCCGCCTTACAGTGTATATTGCAAGTTAGGGCCTCCACAGATCGAACTTGTCTTTTTATTAAGTCCCACAAATATCTATCAAACAGAGATTTAAGGACTTTGAAGGCCATGTCAACACATTGAACTGTTTGTCATGTTCATCAAACCATTCCTGAACTATTTTTGCAGTGTGGCAGGACATGTGATCCTCCTGAAAGTGGC
Organism: Phyllobates terribilis; assembly: GCF_046119375.1. Classification (NCBI taxonomy): domain Eukaryota; kingdom Metazoa; phylum Chordata; class Amphibia; order Anura; family Dendrobatidae; genus Phyllobates; species Phyllobates terribilis. Next base: position 40,248,073 of record NW_027362761.1, on the reverse strand, counting down.
CACTGACATTGTAGAATACTGTTGCCAAGCAGGATGAGACTTGGTCTGCAACAATTTTTAGCTAGATGGTGTAAGGGGTGCAGGGTGGTATTAGTGTCGAGGGATTGCTGTGGTATTATATTCTCACCCTGACTGCCCACAAATAAAAGAAAATGTCACGGTTGTCTGGTGATTTGCATGTAGTGTACAACACTTACAGTTTTCTGTTGCTCATCCATCTTCTTTAGGAGTCCAGAAGTTGAATGAAACAATCACTTTCAGACTCTGTTCTTTTTATATAAAAAACAACTTTACTTAACTCCGTTACAGTTTTCATCCTCTCTTCTATCCCTTCCTTTCCTTTCCTCAGAGTTAGTTTCCCCGGTACCACAGCTTTCCAGAACACGGTCATACTCTCCTCAGGCATGTCCCCGTCCGTTCTCCCCTCCTTTGAAGTAGTGAAGGCTGGCTTCATCAGTCCTTCTACAGGCCGTAGACCTTTAGGGAATTTTCCTCAGATTTGTCCGCTTTATCGTTCCCCAAGCTGCCTAACTCTTTTTCCATCATCTGTCTGTATCTTTATTGATCTTCAGCTCCCAGGGCCCGGAACTTCTCCTTAGTTTTCATCCAGCAGAGACTTAATGTTGCCAATAGCAACAACTGCTCTGATGGAACTCTTTCCTGACAGGAATAACCGTTGCTCTCTTCGGGGCCAAACCCCTCCCCCTTTTTCAACTGGACCAATCAGCAACCGTCTCCGCTAGTCGCTGGGCAAACTTCTCCGTTACTACCCCGACTCCTTCTACACTGGAGCTATTACTAAATATATTAACTATTTCTATCCTAAACTGTTGTGCCCACCACTGCACTGTACCCAATTCCTAATCTAATATACTATCTACTCCTAACATGTACTTGTGGCGCCCCTGAGGGTTCGACCGCCACAGGGATGCTGCACTTCTCTAATGGAGTGTAGTGTTCCTCCTCTAAGGTAAGGCCAGTTTGAAAGTCGTGACCCAGCCCTTGCATCCATCACCACACTTCTCCACCAGAGGGAGCTGGTATGCACTAGGTGCTGCTCCCCTGGTTACAGGGAGACTGGGGAACCAAGAGTTAGGGGAACCAGTTAGTGCGTGAGGGTAGAGGACCTACAAGTTAGTTACACTTTAAATTTTATATTTAATAGAAATCCATCTTTGATCTTGGTTCTTCGGCTGTTCTCTGTGCTGTCAAAATACTGTGTGCAATGTGACCTCCCTCCCGGAGCGCAGATCCTGTGTGGGCCTGCACCGGCAAGGGACACAGCCCTCTTACCCCGGCCTTGGGACGAGAGGTAGGTTGTAGACAAGGAATGTCTCAACCCGGCCAAGGACCAGGATCAAGAAGGCCCGGAGCTTAGGAGTGTGGCTCCACAGCAAATGGATCCCAGGCAGGATGCAGACGGAGCGATGTACGCCACCTGTCCTCGCCATGCTGATATAGTCAGAGGGACTCCGGCTGCAAGAGGGGTACTGGCCCCCGACACCCGACCTTGCTACTCTACGTCCTGGACGGGAAAGCCCGGTAGGCCCAGAGGATCCCACCGGGTATCAGATGGAGCGGAGCTGCCACCCGTGCCCTTGTTCTGAGAGGAGTCCAGAGGGAGACCCGGCCTATTTGCACACACACGGACAGGAAAGGAATCGGTCTGTAGTTCAGGAACACTCTGCTCTAGGGTCCCGACCGAATGCTGGACTTACTCTGAGGTTGTCGGACCCCCGTCTCTGGTGAGCGCAGGACTCCGCGGGGAGCAGGGAGTCGCCTTCCTTTGCCAGCTATGTGAGTAAAGCCTTGGAAGTTCACCCCTATGGCCTCCGGACTGTTATTTCTGCGCCACACGCGGCATCCTTTCTCCTCTACTACTACTACCCCCTCCGTCCTGTCCCTCTGCCCTGAGGCCTTGCTCCGCCTGTGGGGAGTAGTAAGAACTTTGGCCGCCATAACATCATGCCTCAGCGGACTGCAGCGGCGCTGGTGGCCCCTTCACCAGGCACCACAGGTGGCGTAGTCGTTAATTAGCCACTCAACCCGGATAAGCCCACACCATCTCCTTTTAATGTGACGGCCCTGAGCACGGGTCGGGTCCGGGCCACGGCTGCATTCCATCTCCCCTTCACAGGGTCCGACTCCGAGTCCCCCAACACCCAGGGTAAACTAAAGGGCTTCCACCGGAGAGGACGTCACATACTGTCCTTGTAACTAACATTAGACAATAGAAAATTTACATATTCATATATAAACAAAGATTAGAACAATACATTCACAAAAGGGAAAGAGGCGCATGACCGTCCCCGTCACTCTCTTACAATGGTGTGTTTCAAAAACGTCCGCATGCATGCCATGGAGAAAAATCTATGTTTTCCCCTGGTGCCATGTGTTCCTAAGGTAATGAAGTCATCCTGGCCATTCACATATTATAAAAGAAAATGTGATTTATCAGGCTAGGTCACCTTCTTCCTTTGCTCCATTGATTAATTCTGATGTCTACTGTAGGCACTTTTGGCAGTAGCAAGTGTTAGCATGAGAACTTTGGCCAGTTTGTGGCTATACAATATCATATATAGCAAGTTGTTTTGCACTGTATGTTTAGACTTTCAATCTTATCTAGCAATCTGTGCTATAGTTCTTATGCAAGATCGGGTTAGTCTTTGCTTCGATCTTCACGCTTGCCCATCTTTGCACATCAACTTCAATTGTCTGTTAAGTTACTACTAGAGATGAGCAAATCTTTTGACATTGAAATACTCCAGCTTTGCCTAATTTTCAAAAAAAATCATATTAATACTGCTAAGCCTCTAATTACTTAGAAAAGATGTGTACAACACTCTGAGGTCTCCTAGCAATGTATATAACCCATTTTAAGTTCTTTAACGTAAGCACAAAATTAGTACAGAGGCGTATTAAATTGCCCTTATTGTTTGCAGTGCGTCAAGAATGTAAAAAAATTGTGTGTCATAGAAAATATTAAAATCTCTGAAGCCACACTAGAGAGCTAGAGAGGGGCATTCATCTCCTCTCTCCTCCTCTCTCAAAATTGATTTCCAGTGGCAAGAAACAGCTGACAGTTTGAATCTCCTAGACTCAGACTAGTACAATGGGCATAAAGATGCAGGAAATATTAATTAACATGCAGGAATTCCTTTTAGGACGAAAGACCCAGGCAGTACCAATGAGGATGTCTTTTGTGCGTAGACAAAGAGTTATAGTTTGGACAGGTAAAGGAGATAGGAGAACTCTTTTCAGAGGGTTGAATAGCAATAGGGTACAAGTGTTCACACATAAATAGCCAAGTGGAAGCCTCTTTGTCCCCAGGAAATGCATCTTGAACTCAAGTCACACTGTGATTTCCTGCAAGGAAAATGCTGTACATTGGCCCCAGACGTATGTCTCCGAAAGAAAATATTGAATATTGGAGTTTGTATAAATCCGATAGTGATGGGACATACATTTTTAGTTTCTAGGTTAATAGGGTTTGAACGGGGTGCATATGAATTGATAGGGGAAGAAAAAAGGGGGCTTATAAAAGATGGGCTTTTGAGCAAGAGGAATCTCCATTATCTGCATATTTATCCTATGGGAGACTCTCCCTGTACTCCCAAAACACTCTATTGAGAGAGGGCGGAGACCTTATAATCTGGAATATGGAGGACCCAGATAAGTAAATTTTTGATTATGTATCTATGAGAATTTTGCCTGATTGAAATACTCCTGATGAACCTTGACAAAGGAGAAACACGTCGAGTTGTATATAAATTGGTTGGGCAGTATATATTTTTTTAAATGAATCCTTCTGTTAGTGTCATGAAATTTGGAAACATTGATTATATAGGTTGATCCATCTGTATTGCATACAGGTTTTTTTTGGAAATACTGTACAGACCAAAAGTTTGGACACACCTTCTCATTTAAAGATTTTTCTGTATTTTCATGACTATGAAAATTGTACATTCACAGTGAAGGCATCAAAACTATGAATTAACACATGTGGAATTATATACTTAACAAAAAAGTGTGAAACAAATGAAAATATGTCTTATATTCTAGGTTCTTCAAAGTAGCCACCTTTTGCATTGATGACTGCTTTGCACACTCTTGACATTCTCTTTGACACAAATTGGCTTGAATGGCTACTAAAGGTAACATCCTCACCTGTGACCTGTTTGCTTGTAATCAGTGTGTGTGCATAAAAGCTGAGTGAGTTTCTGGGATCCAGACAGACTCTTGCACCTTTCATTCAGCCACTGATGTTTCTGGATTGTGAGTCATGGGGAAAGCAAAAGAATTGTCAACGGATCTACAGGAAAAGGTAGTTGAACTGTATAACACAGGAAAGGGATAAAAAAATATATCCAAGGAATTGATAATGCCAGTCAGCAGCATTCAAACTGTGATTAACAAATGGAAAATCAGGGGCTCTGTAAAAACCAAACCACGGTCAGGTAGACCAACAAAGATTTCCCCACAAGTGCCAGGAAAATTGTTCGGGATGCAAAGAAAAACCCACAAATAACATCAGCTGAAATTCAGGACTCTCTGAAAAGTAGCGGTGTGGCTGTTTCAAGATGCACAATAAGGAGGCAATTGAAGAAAAATGGGCTGCATGGTCGAGTCGCCAGAAGAAAGCCATTACTGCACAAATGCCACAAAGTATCTCACCTACAATATGCCAAACAACACAGAGACAAGCCTCAGAACTTCTGTAACAAGGTAATTTGGAATGATGAGACCAAAATTGAACTTTTTGGCCACAACCATAAACGTTACATTTGGAGAGAGGTCAACAAGGCCTATGATGAAAGGAACACCATTCCTACTGTAAAGCACGGAGGTGGATTGCTGATGTTTTGGGGATGTGTGAGCTACAAAGGCACAGGAAACTTGGTAAAAGTTGAAGGAAAGATGAATGCAGCATGTTATCAGCAAATACTAGAGGCAAATTTGCACTCATCGGCCCACAAGCTGCGCATGGGACGTACTTGGACGTTCCAACATGACAACTATCCACAACACAAGGCCAAGTCGACCTGTCATTGGCTACAGCAGAACAAAGTGAAGGTTCTGGAGTGGCCATCTCAGTCTCCTGACCTCAGTATCATTGAGCCACTCTGGGGAGATCTCAAGCGCGTAATTCATGCTAGACAGCCCAGAAATTTACAGGATCTGGAGGCTTTTTGCCAAGAAAAATGGGCAGCTTTACCATCTGAGAAAATAAAGAACCTCATCCACAACTACCACAAAAGACTTCAAGCTGTCATTGGTATTAGAGGGGGCAATACACGGTATTAGGAACTGGGGTATGTGAACTTTTGATCAGGGTCATTTGGATGTTTTTGGTTGTCATTAAGATTTAAAAAGAGAAAACACACTAGTTTGACAATAAATTGCTTCACCCAACTAATAACCATGAGTGGAGAAAAAGTTTTTTTGTTATCATTCATATTCTCTGAAACAAGGCCAAGAAAGCAAAAATTCTGCTGGGGTATGTAATCTTTTGAGCACAACTGTATACCATACGCTCACTGTTAGATTCTCAATAACCGGCCTATTAGTGGAAGCAGCCTGCAGCCTCCTCCGTTGATTGGCAGTCAATTGCGTAATTGTCCGGATGATAGGGGGCAGCAGAGAGCTGTTCACTCCAAAGATAACAGCGGGTGAGATGAGATACGAACCCACTGACTTCAATCTTTGTGATTGTGTTATTAAGGTGCTGTGTTGCTGACGTGCCCAGGGGATAGGGGAACAACTCGGCGCCCGGGCCTTGTTGCCAGGGTCTGGGGGATATCGCAGTGGTCGGCTCCCGGGCCCGTACCCTGGGGTCACTCTTAAAAGAAGGGGGAAAAGGTTATATGGTAGGGAAATGTTCGTGACGCCACCTGTGGTGTCTGGTGAGGATCACCAGCGCTGCGGCAGTCCTCTGAGGCCAGTGTTCGGGCAGCTTAGTTGGTACGACTCCCCACAGGTGGAGCGGGGCCTCAGGGCAGTGTAGAGAGGGTGCAGAGTAGGGCGTCGGTGGGTGCAGAGCCGCGGAGGAAAGAACAGACAGAGGCGGTAGTTGAAGTCATCCAAGTATTTACTCACTTTGGTGTGTAGTCAGCTCAGAGCTTCTCTCTGCTGTCACACGGCGAGCTGCGGCCGCCAGGGTGGGGTTCAGCACACTCCAGGTAATTCAGGAGCACTTGTCAGGACCCCCGCTCTAGTGTGTTCCTCTCTTGATCAACTTCTCCCGCCTTGTGTCCCCCACTTAGTCCCGTACGGGTACTGCGATGTCCCTTGTGGGTAACGTGTAGTTCCCGGACCGACTGGGTGCCCTTTTTGGTGACTTGTGGTGAGAACGTGGCGTAAGGCCGGGTCCCTCTGGATAAACTCAGATTAGGGCATACAGGTGGCGACTCCGCTCCGTCCATATCCCCCTGGGATCCACATAAGTCTCCAGACTTTTCCAACAGAGACGTAAAGTGCAAAGTCAGATAATCGGGGACCGGTACCCCCTCTTGCAGCAGGGTCTCTCTGGCTGAGCCAGAATAAGGTATGCAGGTGGCGACTCCGCTCCATCCGCACCCCCTGGATCCTTTTGCCTGTGGAGCCTACCTCCTCTGCTCCCCTCCTGGGCCTTCTTGCTTGGACCCTGATCGGGGACAGAGCCGGTTATAACTCTGCCCCGATCCCCCGTCTCGAGGCCTGAGACCGGGAACCGTGGACCCTCAGCCGGTTGCAGCCTTGTGCTGACCTGCCGTCCCAAGGACCCACGACCAAAGACCTTGTTATTAAAATGGCCTCCAATTATATAGAATTCTAATAAAGTGCTTAAGTAAATGATTCCTCCACCCTCACTCACTACATGGTTCCCCCTGACTTTGGTTCCCCCCAACTCCTCGATTCAGGCCCGGGGCAGCACTATGGTGCTTTAGGCCCCCTTCAAAACTGGAGTGGTGTAGTGTTGAGTGTGTGGTTGGGGTCCTATGTAGTACTCCATCCTTACCTGGGAGAGGAGATACCGCACCTCAGTCTGAGGTGCAGTACATATCATGAATCAATGAATTCACAGTGACACTAAGTCTGAAGGTCCTCCCTATCACTTGAACCGTTGTAGAGCAGAGTGAGCAGTGGTCATTTTAAGATTTATAGCCTAGGGATAAGAGTTCAAAGAGCACAGCTCATCATTACAGATCAGAATAGAAAGACCTGTGTCTGATTGTGGGATACTACTGCAGCCCTGATGAACATTGAAAATGGAGGTAGTCTCAGTTTGTAAATCAGAAGAGGCTATGACTGACATCATGACCCCGATCTCTGGCATGAAAAACTGCTGTATTTAAAGGATTTATGGATACAACTAGCTGTTGTCCTACAGTATACCTCCCAATTTTGAAAAATGAGAAAGGAAAGAGGGACACATACTGCGTTATTTTACAAAAAGACAGTAGCCTAACTATAAACTAGTCTTTTATATGGTCTGACACAGAAATATTACTCCTAGTGAATCCTGCATAATGGTACTGCTTTCATAGCCTCCACATTGTCCACCACTCACACTGTATGATGCCCCCATAGTACTTCCCCCCCCCACACACTGTATGATATGATCCCACAGTACCATACAGAGTATGATGCCACCACAATCCCACACACAGTATAATGCCACCACAACCCCCACACATACACACACACAATGTGACGCCATCACAGATCTGACATACACAGCATAATGCCTTATAAGCCCCTCCACACAGTATGATGTCCATGATTATTATTATTATTATTAATAATTTATGTAGCGCCATTGATTCCATGGCACTGTACATAAGAAGGGTTACATACCAAATACAGATATCACTTACAGTAAACAAACTAACAATGATAGACTGGTACGGAGGGAAGAGGACCCTGCCCTTGCGGGCTTACATTCTAATGTAATGATGTCCCCTCATGATGTCCCCACAATTCCCCATCACACACAGTATGATACCCCCAGAGTTCAACACAGTATTATGCCCCAAGATTCATCACACAGTATAATGCACATGCAGCTCCCACCCACTTAGTATGATGTCCCAAGTGTACATGACTAGCCCAGAGGAAGATGGGGATAACTCGGTACCCGGGCCTTTAGCCTGGCCTTTAGGGAGGTCGCGGTGGTCGACTCCCGGGCCCGTACCCTGGGCCTCTCTTTAAAAAGGGGTTGATATTTCTAAAGTTTATAAAAGAAAGAGTTTGTGACGCCACCTGTGGCTTTTGGTGAGGATCACCAGCGCTGCGCAGTCCACTGAGGCTGATGATAAGGCAGCTTGATGGTATAGCTCCCCACAGGTGGAGCTGGGCCTCAGGGCAGTATAAGAACGGGGATGCAGCACAAAGAGACTCCGCTGGGCCAGAACAAGAACAGGGATGGACACAATAGTCGCTTCAGTACCTTTTACTGGTGGAATTTCAGGCACTCCCCGGAGCACTGTAGGGTGAAGGGTGTATGTCCGGATCCTCCCCAATGAGCAGGTTTTGGGCCTCCTGGTTCTTGCTGCTGCGTAATAAGTTTCTGACCTGCCTGAAGCTAGGCCTAACTTTGTCTCTGTCCTGCGCTGGCTGACCTTGTGGTAGGGCTTTCTCTTGGAGTGCACGCTCCCGACCTACGGGGCCTATGTGTCTCCTGGCTCTGGTACGTATCAACACTTTAGCGATCCTGGGACCTGTAGTTCTCCAGGGATTCCGGTTTATCTTGCTGGGTCGTGGAGATCCCGGCAAGTTTCGGGCCCGGTGTCCGGTAACTTCTTCCTAGGGGTGAGCTAGTAAGGCTCCTCTGCCCCCTATGAACTAACTCTCTACTCCTTCGCCTTCGGCCTACTCGGACCCTCAATAGGCTACTCACACTAACGGCAGCGTGCCGCGGTTCACCGATCTTATGGCGCCGGCACACCTAAAGCTCACTATTCTGAGCTACAACCGAGTCTGGACTCCACTCTGTATTCAGGCTTGCACCAATTGAACTCTCAGAGGAATTGCTGAGTCACTGAGCTCCACTGCAGACTGACCTGTTTCTATGTCTCGCTCTACAGGAACTCATCAACAGACTAACTGCTGCCTGGCTCCACCTTCCCTTTTATATCTCCCTAAGGAGCTCCATCTGGTGGTCTGAGGTGGAAGGTGGAGATGTGTGAATGGTTATGGGGGCCTCTTGTGGAGGAATCCTTCAATACACCCTTCTGGGTCTGTGATGCCAAGCACAGCTGGGCTTCACATCCCCCCCTAGTTAAACTCAGCACTCCCGGGCTGAAGTACATTTTATAAAAACAGTAACAATAGGAAACATAAGCAATACTAGAACATTTTTCCCTTTATGGGAGGCACAAATCTTAAACGTTACATAACCAAAATAGTTACAGAGTGTCCTCAGAATCCAAGTCTCTTGTGGTGAGGTTCCCAAAAAGGATGTCCATCTCACAAGGTAGAGTACTTTGATAGTTTTGAGGGACCTGTCCTAAACCCTCTACGTAGGCCCTGGGGTGGCTGCAGAGCATGAAGATCCCGAGTTGGACCTCCAAACGTGCCACTCCAGACAGGTTTTGCTTCTGAGGTCACCTAAAGGGGCACTCCAGGGAGCGCAATTATATACAAAAGCAGTTTTTGGGCAGCACACAGTCCTCAGCCACGCAGTTCATTATGCAAATCAAGAAATTAATTGGAAAAAGCACAAATGGATAAGCATGCATGACAATAAACAGTTATGCAGTACATTACAATTTAATACACAATACCCCAGGGGTAACTATCTATACTCTCTGAAATTTTGCTACTTTACTCAGTGTACCTAACAGGAGGTTTATCTCTTGTGCTGCGTACCGATCTGCGTAGTGTTGTGGTTAGTGTAGTGTCAGTATCTGTATCCTCAGTTACTCTACCAGTTCTACGTGTAACCATGTTGTAAAACTGCCTTAACCTCTCTCTTGGACTGGCAAGTCTACCATTGGCTGGGCCCTCTTGCTCTGCTCCTGCCGGGGATCCTTCATCCGGGGACACTTCTCGAGCTGGCTCTTCTGCAGCACTTACAGGTTCAACTTGCGGTGGAGGGTTTTCTGGCTGTTCATAGAATTGGAGTACTGGAATGATTACTGCACCTCCTATTTGAGGCCAATCCGCTGGGAAGTCTCCTAGGTCAGTGTGGATCACTGTTTCTTTAGGTTCTTCCTGGGTTGTGAGAGGCACTTCATCTTGGGGTTTCAGTACGTCTGGACACAACTTTAAGTGGTCCCTGGACACTGTAGCAGATGTTTTTCCTCCATCACGACTAATTATACAGGTCTTTTTGTTGTCAAACCTTGATGGTAACACAGTGTAGGGGTCTTTTTCCCACTGGTCGTCGAGTTTATGGTTGCGTCTTTTCCTTTTTAGTACAGTTTCACCAGGTGTGAAAGGTTCTGCAGGTGCGTTTTTGTTGTATTGAATTTCCTGTTTTTCTCTCACCCGAGTAAGACTGTCCTTGACACAAGCTTGTACTCTTCTGTACTGCTCTTGTCTGGTGGTGTCCCAGTCCTCAGTGGTCATATCAGCTTCAGGTTTCACAACACCAAGCTCCAAATCCATGGGCAGCTTTCCTGGCCTTGCCCGCATGAGATATGCCGGAGTGCAATTGGTGGAACTTACTGGTATGTAATTATACAGATCCACTAAGTCTGGTAGTAGGTCTGGCCACTGGTTTCTTTCCTCAAGTGGTTTCTTAAGCAGGTCGATGATGTTGTTCATCTTTTCACAGAGACCGTTAGTTTGGGGGTGATACGGTGTAGTTCTTATCTTTTTACACCCGTAGATATGGCAGAACTCTTTGAACAATTCAGCCTCAAAGGCCGGGCCTTGGTCAGTCAATACCTGCTCAGGATATCCATGGGGTCTGCAGAAGTACGCTTGGAACGTCTTCACTGCTGTCTCTGCTGTCAGGTCTTTGACAGGGGCGACCACCAGGAAACGTGAGTAATGATCCACCATAGTCAGAGCATAGGAGTACCCTGACCTGCTGGGGGACAGCTTGACATGGTCCAGGGCCACGATCTCCAGGGGTCGAGTCGTCTTGATGGGTTGCAGGGGTGCCTTCTGGCTGCTGAAGTCTTTTCTTCTTAGGCCGCAGGGTCCACAGTCCCGGCACCACCTCTCTATGGAACTGCGCATTCCTACCCAGTAGAATCGACACTTCAGCAGGGTCTCTAGCTTTTTCCAGCCAAAGTGCCCCGCCTGATCATGGTAAGCTTCTAATACCATCTGGATGTCTGTCTTAGGGACTACTATCTGCCATACCATGTCATGGGTTTTCGGATTGACGTACCTCCGGCACAGCTTTTCACGGTAGATAAACAGCCGGCTTCTCTCGTTCCACAGCTGCTTTGCTTGTAGAGACGCATCTTTCTCCAGGGAGGCACCTTCTTGGGTTATCAGCTGTTTAATGCGGCTGACAACCGGGTCGCTGTCCTGGGTCTCTTTCCAGCTGTGGTGAGGCAGGGGGTTTAACGTCTTTCCACGCTGCTTCCTGGAGACTCTCTGCTCATAGATCATCCCATTCCGATGAAAGGCAGGTAGCTCAATCTCTTCCAAGTCATCCGCTTCTTCCTCCGTGTCTGACTGGTGAGGCATCCTAGACAGGGCATCGGCGTTGGCGTTCTTGCGGCCCGCCCGGTATTTGATTGTAAATTGGTAGTTTGACAGCCGAGCCATCCATCGCTGTTCCAGAGCCCCCAACTTAGCTGTTTCAAGATGGGTCAAGGGGTTGTTATCAGTAAAGGCAGTGAACTTGCTGGAAGCCAGATAGTGCTTGAACCTTTCTGTGATGGCCCAGACTAATGCCAGGAACTCCAACTTGAAGCTGCTATAGTTCTCTGGGTTCCTCTCAGTCGGGCAGAGATTCCTGCTGGCGTATGCGATGACTTTCTCTTGCCCATTCTGCTTCTGACTTAAGACAGCGCCCAGGCCTTCGTTGCTGGCATCCGTATACAGCAGGAACGGTTGGCTGTAGTCAGGGTAGGCTAGGATCTCATCACCTGTCAGGATCTCCTTCATCTCCTAAAACGACTCCGCTTGCTCCTTACCCCAGTGGAATGGGGGATTTTTGCCTTTGGGGGACTGCCCCACCAGGAGGTCTTGCAGAGGAGCTGCTTTCTTTGTGTAGTCCTTTACGAACCTCCGGTAGTATCCTACTAGTCCCAAGAACTGACGCACCTCCTTGAGGTTCTTCGGCTCCGGCCACTTCTGGATGGCTGTGACTTTCTCCGGGTCTGGTGCTACCCCTTCCGGACTGACAATGTGCCTCAGGTACTGTATCTTTCTCTTGAGCAGGTGGCACTTTGAGGGCTTCAACTTCATCCCGTACCGGGACAGTGACTCAAATACCTCTGCCAGGTGTTTCAGGTGGTCCTCGTACGTTCTGGAGTACACAATTACGTCATCCAGGTAAAGTAACACAGTCTTGAAGTTGCGGTGTCCCAGGCAGCACTCCATCAATCTCTGGAACGTTCCGGGGGCATTGCAGAGTCCAAACGGCATACTGTTGAACTCGCAGAGTCCCATCGGGGTGGTGAAGGCCGTCTTCTCCCGATCCTCCTCAGCCACAGCGACTTGCCAGTACCCACTAGTGAGGTCAAGGGTAGAAAAGTAATTTGCAGACTTTAAGGCAGCTAGGGACTCCTCTATGCGTGGCAAAGGGTATGCATCTTTATGTGTAATGCGATTTACTTGACGGTAATCTACACACATTCTCATGCTCCCGTCTTTTTCCTAACCAGCACTAGGGGAGCCGCCCAGGGACTACAACTATCCCTTATCACTCCCGCCTTCCTCATGTCATGCAGCATTTCTTTTGCCTTCTGGTAGTGAGCTGGGGGTATAGGCCTATAACGTTCTTTAATTGGGGAATGGTTGCCTGTGGGGATATGATGTTGAACCTCCTTAACCCTCCCGAAGTCAAGTGGATGTTTACTGAACACCTGCGAGTATTCTTGAACCACCCGGTGTACACCCTGTTTTTGATGGGCAGGAGTGGTGTCTGTCCCAACATGGAGCTGTTGACACCAATCCTCCACCTGGGTTGCAGGGTCATTATCCACTTCTTCTGGTGAAGTTAAGGACTCCGCCTCATGGATGCAGTTATTATTGACAGCATGTAATTTAGCAACAGTGGCATAACGTGGCAGTTTGACCTCATCGTCCCCTAGGTTAAGAAGACGGACAGGCACCCTCCCATTACGTACATCTACCACTCCCCTGGCAGTTAAGAGCGTGGGTCTATGCTCAGAGCTAAGAGATTCTACTACCGCCTGGTAGCTCTGTCCTCTAAGACCTATGGCAGCTCTACACCAGATGAGCATTTCACTCATTGGGGGAACGACAATGGGTATTGGGTCTGTTACCCTCACGTTACCGATTTCAACATCTGTTAACTTTACTTGCTGTTGATACATCAGGACATGGATCTCTCTCTGCAGTGCCCTCCTCTGTCTCGGTCTGGCAGTGTCCGCGATCTGTTGGAGCAAGAACACAACCTCTCCCAAACAGTTACCAACAACATTAGTGCCTAGTACCATATATGGGTTGCTGTCATCAGGGTTAGTCTCCACTACAATTAGTCCCTGGTCCTTCAGCTCCACTCTCCCCACCTTTACAGTCACGTTCTTAACCCCGAGTAGGCTAAGGGGGAGTCCATTTGAGGCATATACAGACAAATTTGGAGCTGGCGGACGTAGATCATCCATGGACCAGTACCTCTTGTAGAGGACTTCAGGCATGATGGTTACCTGAGATCCTGTGTCCAGCAGGGCATGCGTCGGGATCCCGTCCAGTACAATGGACAGGAAAGGTCTTCCTCTGTCGAACCTGTTGTACCAGTCTGATGGGCCTGGTGAGTCTACTCCTGGGTGGCGGCCCTCGGACCCAGGGTTTTCCCGTTTAAAGGACAATTCTGAGCGATGTGTCCGGTCTTACGGCATCGGTAGCAGATTGGTTCCCTCGGTAGACGGCGTTGGTCACTGGTACTCGACGAGGGTGGTGTTGGCCTCCTCCTCCTCTGCATCCAGGGGACATCCTCAGGGCTGTCGGCTAGCAGGATCTTCCCTCCTTCCTCAGGCTCCGTCCGCAGCTGCAGAGCACTCAGCACTGTGGTCAGGGTTTTGCTCAACTGACGCACCTCAGAGCGCAGACTGTCCAGTTCTTTAGGGGACATTGCTGGAACTTTAGCTTCAGCAGCCACTGGAGAAAAGGTGGGTGTTGCAGGCTCTGAGGTAGCCCCACCCTGGTAACGCTGGATGGCATTTGCTTCCAGGGGCTGCAATCCTTTTATAGCCATGTCCTTAAGATTGTCAAAGGTGGCATCTGGATGATCCAGGGACCACCAACGCACAGTCCTGCTCTCCTCGGGAGACCTCAGTCCCCGGACAAACTGTTCCTTCAGCATTCGGTTCTCATTCTCAAAGCTGGTCGGACTAACCTGGTTCAGAGCCCGCAGGGCCCCTTGGAGACGCCAGGCGTAGTCCCGAACATTGTCCTCTGGTTGTTGGGAGCAGCTGTAGAACCTCATCCGGAGGTCCGCCTCAGTATGGTCCTCAAAGACATTCTGTAGTTTTTGAAATATTGCGGACACTGTCTCCCGGTCTGCGGCCGACCATGTTTCCACTTCCTGCTCCGCAGCACCGGTCAGTTGTCCTAATACAACGGCAGCTCTTTGTTTGCCGGTCATAGAGTACATGTCTAAGATACCACATATCTTCCGCTTAAATCCAGACAGGGTATCTGGTTTGCCGTTGTATTGGGGAAGCCACTTTGCTCCAGGAATGTACGGTAAAGTCATAGGAATAACAGGTGTTACAGGCGCTGCTGGTGGAGCGGCGGCTTCGGCCTGCCCATTATCGGGCGCTGGCTGGGCTTCAGGGACGTTGACCGGTAGGTTGGCGTTCTGCTGTTCGACTGACATCTTAGCACCCCCCTAGTTAACCGTGGCCTACCTTCTGATTTTTCTTCCGGTAGGCCGCAGCTGATGGTTGCCTTCAGGACCTTGCGTCGCTTGCGTCCTACGTCAGAGCGTTCAGCGACGCTCCGTACAGGACCTGGCGCTTCCTGATCTGATGTCGAGGCGTGGGGCGTGTCCGGGACTTCGCGCTCTTTTGCAGGTACGCCCCTTATTTTCCCGCGGTTACGCCCTTCTTCTCGCTCAACGGCCCAACAATGGCGGCTATCTTCACCACAACTTTACGTACACAGTTCAAAATAAAGGCGCACAGTACCCGGTGGCAACGGGCAAAACACTTCGTCGTTGCAGTGGGCACGCGATCCCGTTCGTGACGCCAGGAAAGAGATGACTAGCCCAGAGGAAGATGGGGATAACTCGGTACCCGGGCCTTTAGCCTGGCCTTTAGGGAGGTCGCGGTGGTCGGCTCCAGGGCCCGTACCCTGGGCCTCTCTTTAAAAAGGGGTTGATATTTCTAAAGTTTATAAAAGAAAGAGTTCGTGATGCCACCTGTGGCTTCTGGTGAGGATCACCAGCGCTGCGCAGTCCACTGAGGCTGATGATAAGGCAGCTTGATGGTATAGCTCCCCACAGACACAATAGTCGCTTCAGTACCTTTTACTGGTGGAATTTCAGACACTCCCCGGAGGACTGTAGGGTGAAGGGTGTATGTCCGGATCCTCCCCAATGAGCAGGTTTTGGGCCTCCTGGTTCTTGCTGCTGCGTAATAAGTTTCTGACCTGCCTAGGCCTAACTTTGTCTCTGTCCTGCGCTGGCTGACCTTGTGGTAGGGCTTTCTCTTGGAGTGCACGCTCCCGACCTACGGGGCCTATGTGTCTCCTGGCTCTGGTACGTATCAGCACTTTAGCGATCCTGGGACCTGTAGTTCTCCAGGGATTCCGGTTTATCTTACTGGGTCGTGGAGATCCCGGCAAGCTTCGGACCCGGTGTCCGGTAACTTCTTCTTAGGGGTGAGCTAGTAAGGCTCCTCTGCCCCCTATGAACTAACTCTCTACTCCTTCGCCTTCGGCCTACTCGGACCCTCAATAGGCTACTCACACTAACGGCAGCGTGCCGCGGTTCACCGATCTTATGGCGCCGGCACACCTAAAGCTCACTATTCTGAGCTACAACCGAGTCTGGACTCCACTCTGTATTCAGGCTTGCACCAACTGAACTCTCAGAGGAATTGCTGAGTCACTGAGCTCCACTGCAGACTGACCTGTTTCTATGTCTCGCTCTACAGGAACTCATCAACAGACTAACTGCTGCCTGGCTCCACCTTCCCTTTTATATCTCCCTAAGGAGCTCCCTCTGGTGGTCTGAGGTGGAAGGTGGAGATGTGTGAATGGTTATGGGGGCCTCTTGTGGAGGAATCCTTCAATACACCCTTCTGGGTCTGTGATGCCAAGCACAGCTGGGCTTCACATACACACACATTGCCTGTATTTTCTGCTCCTCATCTCCTCACTGTATAATCATGTGACTGTGATATCTGTGTTGGTACCTGCCCCCTCTGTTCTGCTTTCTGTTGCTTGGCAGCACCTCACTTTTGCTGCGGAAGAGTGGGCGATGTGGGGCAATAATGTGCTGGTGCTGTGTTCTCCCTGGGACTTGTGGTACTGTCCATGAAGCTTAAGGGTTACTTCTGTCTCTATTTTATGTTTGCTCATTGCTGTTTAACTCTGTGTAGTGCTGCTAGTTAAGTTCCTGTATCTCTGTTCCATATTTCCAGTCTTTAAATTCAGATTACCTGGTTCACATCATTGCTCCCCCTTTGATGGTGCTAATTTGATTATTCTGTTTTCTGTCCTCCGCTCATAATCTGACCACCTACTTGCAGTCTGATTCTGTCCAACTTTGTCCTCCTGGTAACAACTTTGCATGGTAACCCTTTTTTGCACTACGGCCCAGCAGCCTACTCCACAGTCACAACCCAATGGCCTCTGTGTAAGTCCAGATCCCTTTACATAGGTTAAAGGATGAAGGCCAGGGAAACCCCTGGAATCTGATAGATTGAGTAGCTAGCACTAAGCCTGTTTGTGGAAGCCCTATTAACAGCTGCTAGGCTACCTTGAACAGTGCCCTTGTGACAGTGACCTAAGATATCATGTGACCTAAAAGTACTGGAAGGACCCTAAGTCTTAGAATAAACAGTGGAATAGGGATCTGATGGTTCCCTGCTCCACCATTACAAACTACCGTTCGTGTGTTTTAAAGACACAGGTACAACTGAATTTTGGACATACCCCCTTTGACACTGTGGGACACTGCCTGCTCGCCAAATTCAGGACAGTCCTGTTGAACCCAGGATGGTTGGATGATATGCTTTAGGCATTGAGTGGACTATAAGAGTGCATGCTAGACTGCCATTCCATTAAAACTCCTCATTGTACCATCATAAGGAGCACTGGAGTTAGGATCCCCATTAGTAGTACTGTAAGTCCAAGTTGTGTGAGCCCCAGTGGTGAGACATTTATTACTTGTTCTATGGATAGGTGATTTATGTCCATAGTAAAAAAGATCCTTCAACAATTACATTTTTTTAACATAGTAGTCTTTTTCTGTAACGACTTATCTCCAATTATTATTATTATTATTATAGAACTATTTATTCCATGGTGCTTTACATATGAAAAGGGGCATGCATAATAAAAAACAAGTACCATAATCTTGAGCAAAAAACGAGTCACTGACTGGTACAAGGGGAGAGAGGACCATGCCCGCGAGGGCTCACAGTCTACAAAGAATGGGTGAGGATACAATATGTGAGGGTAGAGATGGTCATGAAGCAGTATGGTGGAATGAGGGGGGTTACTGCAGGTTGTACGGTTGTCGGAAGATGTAGGTCTTCAGGTTTATTTTGAAGGTTTCCACGGTAGGTGAGAGTCTAACATGTTGGGGTAGAGAGTTCCAGAGTAGGGGGGATGCACGGGAGAAATCATGTATGCGATTGTGGGAAGAGGATATAAGAGGGGAGTAGAGAAGGAGATCTTGAGAGGATCGTAGGTTGCGTGCAGGTAAGTACCGGGAGACTAGGTCACAGATGTATGGAAAAGACACATTGTGGATGGCTTTGTATGCCATGGTTAAGGTTTTGAACTGGAGTCTCTGGGCAATGGGGAAACAGTGAAGGGATTGACAGAGAGGAGAGGCTGGGGAATAGAGGGGGGATAGGTGAATTAGGTAGTGGAGTTTAGGATAGATTGCAGAGATGCGAGAGTGTTACAGGGGAGGCCTGCAGGAGGTTGCAGTAGTTAAGGCGGGAGATGATGAGGGTTTGCACTAGTGTTTTTGCAGATTTTTGGTTAAGGACTGTACAGATCTGAGAAATATTTTTGAATTGGAGTTGGCAGGAAGTGGAAAGGGCTTGGATTTTGGTTTGAAGGAGAGATCAGAGTCAAGGGTTACCCCGAGGCAGCGAGCTTGTGGGGCTGGGGAGAGTGAGCATCCATTGACTTTGATGGATAAGCCTGTTGAAGGGGTTGAGTGAGATGGGAGAAAGATGATGAATTCTGTTTTATCCATGTTAAGTTTTAGAAATCCAGGAGAGAAGAAAGATGAAATAACGGACAGACATTGTGGGATTCTGGTTAAGAAGGAGGTGATATCGGGTCCAGAGGTGGTAGATCTGTGTGTCATCAGCATAGAGATACTGAAAGCTGTGGGACTCTATGCGCTGTCCCAGGCCGAAGGTGTAGATGGAGAAGAGCAGGGGTCCTAGAACTGAACCTTGGGGGACACAGACAGATAGAGGGCGAGATGAGGAGGTTGTGTGTGAGTGGGAGACACGGAATGTCCGGTCTGTTAGGTATGAGGAGATCCAAGATAGAGCCAAATATGTGATGCCAAGAGATGAAAGAATCTGTAGTAAGAGGGAAAGGTCCACTGTGTTGAAGGCAGAGATCATTGATGACTTTAGTCAGGGCAGTTTCAGTGAAATAATGCAGTTGGAAGCCAGATTGTAAGCGGTCAAAGAGGGAGTGGGAGGACAGTTCAAAATGGACGTGTTGTTAAAGTAGTTTTGAGGCAGAAGTGGGGGAGAAGTGATATGGGGTGATAGCTAGACAGAGAGTATGGGTCAAGGTAGGGCTTTTTGAGGATGGGTGTGATCGAGGCTTGTTTAAAGCATGAGGGGAAGACACCATTTGTTAGTGACAGGTTGAAGAGATGGGTTAGAGTTGGGGTGAAGACTGTGGTGAGGTTTGGGATGAGGTTCAGGTCAAGTGAACAGGTGGTGAGATGTGATCTGGGAAGTAGAGAGGAAAGTTGATCTTCCTTAATGGCGGAGAAGCTGGTCCTGGAGGAGGAGAGCTGAGTAGTTATGAGGAGGGGCAGTGAGGACTTTAGACGAAAGCTTTGTCTGATGTTATCAATCTTCTGCTTGAAAAATGAGGCAAAGTCTTCAGCTGAGATGAGAGGGAGGAGGTGCTGAGGGATGGAGGAGAGAATTGAAAGTGTTGAATAGCTGTTTAGGGTTGTGAGACAGGGAGTATATGAGAGATGAGAAGTATGTTTGTTTTGATGCAGTGAGTGTGGACTTGAAAGTAGTGAGGGACTGTTTGAATGTGATAAAGTGCTCATTGGAATGGGATCTTTTCCATCTCCGCTCAGCAACCCTGGAAGCCCTCCTCAGTTGTTTAGTCAGGCTGGTGTGCCAGGGTTGCCTGTTGATTGTGCAAACTTTGGTATGTGTGAGGGGGTCGACTGATTCAAGAGCTGCAGCCGTTGTGGTGTTATATAAAGAAGCAACAGCATCTGCATTGTGTATGGAACTTATGTTTGCAAGAGGGAGAAGGGATTCAGAGAGTGAGTGTAGATCTAGGTGTTTGAGATTTCTGCAAATGTGTGCAAGTTTGTGGAGTGGGAATTGTGCACCTGGAGAGGAGAGGGAAGAGAATGTTTAATTGTCAGATCTGGAGACCACACCCTATATACATTACAGGATGGCAGCATGTGACCCAAATAAACAGCATTCCTATATTCAATTTATTTTGTTTATACACAAAATAACAGTCTAAATTCTCTTTTTTTATTAAGAAACACACCATATACATAATAATACAGAAATGTGTATACATTTATTGACAGGTCATAGTTTTCAAAGCAGTCTAATCTAGAGTTCCACCACATATTCTGTCCCAGGATACTTTGGTAGGTTCAAGTCAAATTTCTTCTGTATATCATAAGGCAAAAATCTCCCAGCAATAAAGTGGTGTTTGCCAGTAAAATGAGTGGCACACATCTTAGGAGCAGACAGTGAAATGAGTACTTCAGGATTAATACCTTCAGAGTTGCCAGCCTCTATATCCCAGCCTGCAAGATAGACCGAGAATGATTATAAATCATATTAATAGTAAAGAGTATACAAATACAGCACACTCTTAAAAAAGATAGTAAAACATTGACAATAATAAATACAAACATACACTTACATAATGCTGATTTACTAGATGGCATAATTAAACTAAGGGCTCGCTCACACAGGCGAGTAGCATCCGATGATTCTCTCATGCTAAAGAATCAAATGCTACATGCAAATGACCCTCAACTCAAACTCTGCTCCGAGAGTGAGCTGAGTGTCATTTTACTGTGATCTTATTCTCTTGCATGCAAGAATCGGATCACATGAGCGGAGAAGATGGAGAACTTAATTTCTCCATCTTCTCCATTGTGTGAGCTGGCATATATTGGACCGCACTAGCATGATATCCGAGTGCAGTCCGATGTTTTGCACGCATCTATAGACTTGTATGGGTGCACGCCGTCCGATATATGCTGCCAATCGCTGCATGCAGCAATTTTTCTTTCTCATGTCAACTTTGGGTGAGGGCCACCTGATGACCCTTTTGATATGGTGGATAAGGAGCGGGAGAAGAAAAAGAAGAAACGATGAACCGTATGCCCTTTTTTGGGTGGGAAGATGTTCATGGGAATACACCAGAAAAAAAGGTACACTTGAATTGGCTTTATGTTCTACTGCTGTCATTCGGCGGGGTTGAGAAGTTTGGGCCAATCCAGGCCTTGTTCATTTTGATAAGAGTCAGTCTGTCAGCATTTTCCGTTGACAGGCGGATGAGCCTTTCAGTTGTTATGCCCCGACAGCACTAAAAACCCACTCTGAGAAAATGCTAGCTGCAGGGCAGGCCAGCACCTCCAAGACATAGAGAGACAGTTCATGATATGTGTCCAGCTTGGATCCCCAATAGTTGTACGGCACAGAGGAATCACGGAGGATGCTGGTACGGTCGGCTAGGTACTCCTTCCCCATCTTCAAAAACTTTTACCTCCTTGTCAGACTACCCTGCACATCAGGTCCTGAGCACTGGAAGGGTCTAATGAAACTGTCCTAGACCTTTCATAGTATTCCCCTGCCTCTGTTGGACCTGATGTGTGTCTCCCTCGTCTCTCCTCCTTGGTTGCCAAAGGATCTATGACCTCTACCGCCAGCGTTGTCAGATGGGAATATTTGTACTGATTGTTCGACTAGGGCCTTTTGGTGTTGTACCATTTTACTAGCCCTCTAGCCCACAGGAAGAAGAGATGGAAAGTTCTCCTTGTAGCTTGGGTCAAGAACGGTGAACAACCACTAATCACTAAACACTAATCAGTGTTGGATAAAAGGCATATAATGCAAGGGTCACTGGAAAGGCAGCAGGACATAAAGTCAGCCATGTGTGCCAGATTCCCAACAGGTAAGACTTCCCTTTTCCTGTCCAGGAGGACAAGCCTCAATCTCCTCCCCCTCCTCTTCAGCCCATCCATGCTGAACAGATGGGATGAAGCTGGTGTGGGTACTTGCGACTGATATGGATGATGTGCTCCAAGATGTCAATTCGGAGATGGAGGAAGAGGAGGTAGAGGGGTGCAGGAACTGGTATAGGAGGTGGAGGAAACGCTGATGAAACTAGATCACGCGATCCTCAGCTTTTGTAGCACGTGTGCCATCCCAGGGTCCGACTCAGTTTCCACAAGGTTCACCCAGTGTGCCATCAGGGAAATGTAGCATCCCTGGCCACAAGCACTTGTCCACGTGTCTGTCATTAAGTGGACCTTCCTGCGTTAGTCAGGGCACGTCTGCTGTTATGGAATATGTGCTTGTGTAAGGTGAGGACGGCACACCGGGGAAAATAGCGGCTGGGGACTGAGTACTGAGGGACGGCTGTCGCCATGAGGTTGCGGAAAGCCTCAGTGTCCACAAGCCTAAAAGGTACTATTTCCAGAGCAAGCAGTCTGTAAATGTTCCCGTTTAGTGTTTGCGCTTGTTGGCTGGGTATTTTCTTTTGCGTTCCAACCCTGGGGTAGGGACAGCTGAACTCTGCTCTGGGACAAGGAATTTGTTGTGGTTGCTGATATTGCTTGCGAATGTGCAACAACAGGTGCAGGCCAGGAGGCATCTGTGCCTGTGACGTAGACAGTGGATTGGCAAGCACAAGTGAAGAGGCAGTGGTGTCACCCGCAGACACTGATTGTTGACCCAGGAGTTCGACCCACCTAGTCAGGTGCACTGATGACATGTGCCTGGTTAGGCTGGTAGTGGTCAGGCCCCTGCTGATCCTGTTATGGCACAGGTTGCAAATAACCATAGTTTTATTGTCCTCATTTTATTTAAAAAAGCGCCAGACTGGGGAACACCTAACCCTTGGCCTGGGAACTTGCCGAATGTGGGTGCTTTGGGGAACAGTTGTTCGCCTTCTCCCACTGACCACCCCACTGCCTCTTCCTGCTTGTTGTGGTGCGGCAGATCCCTCCCCCTCTGTCCTGCTGGCCTCACTCTGCATGGCACCTTCCCAGGTTGGGTCAGTGACTTCCTTGTCCATCACCTCATCTTCCACTTCCACACTCTGGTCCTTCTGACTTGTTGACTTAACAACATCACTTTTAAGCAACTGTGTCTCATCATCATCTACCTCTTGAGACACAAATTGCCGTTCCCCACCATCGTCTTCTTTTGACCGTGGATGCTCAAATATTTGGCCATCACTACACACAATCTCCTCATGTCCCTCTTGAAACATGCAGGGCGAGAGGACAGAATCAATAAATGGAAATGTAAAGAACTCCTCGGAGTGTCTGAGTGTGAGATCATTTGTCTCCTTGGATTCGCCATGGTGGAAGGAAGGAAGATCAGGATGAACATTATGTGGTCCAGACTCGTGGCTAATGAGACTAGATCGTGTGGAAGACAGGGTGGTGCTGGGAAA
Organism: Phyllobates terribilis; assembly: GCF_046119375.1. NCBI lineage: Eukaryota > Metazoa > Chordata > Amphibia > Anura > Dendrobatidae > Phyllobates > Phyllobates terribilis. The sequence continues at coordinate 40,224,883 of NW_027362761.1, read as the reverse complement.
CATACTGGAAGCATTATCTGCAATCCACCCAACCACTGGTTCGCACAGTTCTTGCTTCAAGAGTGGTGTCCCACACCACCATGCAAAGTGGGACAGGAAGCTAGGTCTCGTGGATGAGCGTGTTTGTTGTGCTAACACAGAAGGCACAGTTTCACCTGTCCCATGGCCTTGGCCTCTGTGTGCACCATCAGTAGCAAGTCCACTTCCCCATCCCTTACTGCACACTTTGCACATTTTAAATTAGGTATATATTTATATGTCTGCAAACATTCCGGTATTAATAGGGAAAAGAAAATATGGAGCCTTCAAAAGGCCATCTGTTTTTGGGTTGCAGCAGCAGTATACCTATACAAGTTATGCAATAGCAATATTAAACCCTGCCAATACAGTGTGCCTCTAATCCAATACTACCCTCTTCCACCTGAATGCAGGTAACCGTGGTTTTACTACCGAAAGGACAGTCTGTAGGACTAAAAAGGACTTTTCTTTTAATGGTGCAGCAGCAATATACAAGTACTGCAATAGCAATATTAAACCCTGCCTATATGCCTGTGTGATGACACAGCATTTATTCTTAATTATGCCAGATGTATTTTCCAGTAGGTCAAGAGACATAAGCTAGCCTGAACGTTGACTCTTGAATTGATGTTCGTTGAATTGTTGAAGGGCTGCTGTTTACCTGTTATATCAGTTCCTACAGCTTATTATTCTCCTATCCTTGGGGGACAAATTGAACTATCGATGTTTGGTAATATGTTGATTACCCATTGTATCAGTCCATGTGGCTTGTTGTTCTGCAAACATTAAAAGACAAACTATGAACCCTCGAACAATGAGGGATGAGCTACTGCCACCTTCCTCGCATCCTGTAGAAAAATGCCTGAATAAGAGCTGTAAGCTATAAAAGGGGGATCTGCCTCTGTTTCCAGAGAAAATCTACAGAACAGCAGCTAGGGAACCATGGCACCAACTGGAGGAATACAGATCTGCTCCATTGACCATCACTGAACCCTCAAAGACATTTGAAGAACCCAGGTTGGGACAAGCAAGTCACCTGGCCACATACATCAATGTACTCTGTCAGCTTCCTAAGCTTGCCTGCTACCTCTTCTCTGTGGGTGCCCACCAAAAGTGGGGAGCCACTAGTTGGGGTAGTTGGCCCTGGAAGCTCCGAAGTTGCAGATGTTCTAATTCTCGGCAACCCAGTGGAAGGGTGAGACTCTATAATTTGCATCATCTTATGTATTTGCTGGGACTGTACTATAATGTTATTGTCTATAGGTGGTTCAATAAAGTGTTACTACACTTCGTTACCCTCACTCTCTGTTGTCTGAGTTGTATTTTGCCCATGGGAAAGGAGTACGAGTGTTCAGTGGGATGAGCCTTTGTCCATGTGGTCTTTCTAAAGACAGCCAGGCCAGCGGTAGAGAGCACCCACTTACCCTTGTGTCTCCACAGCCTGCAATCCCTCCACTGAATGCAGGTAACAGTGGCTTTACTAGAGAAAGGAAAATATATATCCCTGAAAAAGACTTATTTTAATGGTGCAGCAATAGCAATAATAAACACTGCCTATCTACCTGCTCTACAATAAGCTCTCCTGAAGACAGTGTGCCGAGCATAGCGTCACCGGGTCTTAAATAAAACCCGATGACGAGATGAGGCCAGTCAACCACAGTAATTCCGGTAGGCACTGTCAGTGGTCGCCCCCCCCCCCAGTCACGCCCACCCTCACCCCCTGTCATGTCCCCCCCACGTCGTGCACCCCTCGCATTCAATATCTTCCCCCTCGTCGCGGCCGTTTCCCCAAGTTTCATGTAGCTTCTCCCCCCCATTCCATGTAGCACATATAAAAGGTTGGGGTGGGGGGGGGGATGGGAGCTGCCCACACAGACCACAGGGCTGCAGGATTGCATATGGGGGTGGGGGGGATGGGAGTGGCCCACACAAACCACAGGGCTGCAGCATTGCATATGGGGGTGGGGGGGGATGGGAGTGGCCCACACAGACCACAGCGCTGCAGCAGTGCATATGGGGGTGGGGGGGATGGGAGCAGCCCACACAGACCACAGGGCTGCAGCATTGTATATGGGGGTGGGGGGGATGGGAGCGGCCCACACAGACCACAGGGCTGCAGCATTGTATATGGGGGTGGGGAGGATGGGAGCGGCCCACACAGAACTGAGCTGCAGAATTGTATATGGGGGCGGGGGGATGGGAGCGGCCCACACAGACCACAGGGCTGCAGCATTATATATGGGGGTGGGGGGGAGCGGCCCACGCAGACCACAGGGCTGCAGCATTGTATATGGGGGTGGGGGAGGATGGGAGCGGCCAACACAGAACTGGGCTGCAGCATTGTATATGGGGGCGGGGGGTATGGGAGCGGCCAACACAGACCACAGGGCTGCAGCATTGCATATGGCCCATATGCAATGCTGCAGTGCCTGATGCAGCCCATGTCTGGGATTCAGACCCCACTGTGTCCCTCCCTGCTGCTGCCTGCCATCATGTCTCACCAGTGACAACAGTCACAGACTAGTCAGACTCCTCAGAGTCTGAGACTAGTCAGAGACTCAGGCAGTCTGGGCTCTGTCAGGCTGGCACTGCTGCCCGCTGGCTGTACTGTCTGTGCACAGCACAGAACACAGTACCAGCGGCAGCTGCTGACTGCGCATGTGCGCCTAAACTATGGTCCCACCGCCCGCCTCGCCGCCTGCCGCCCTCCATCATCAATTATGCTGCAGAGCAGACTGTCTGCAGAAGTGGCAGCTCCTCAGCCAGCATCATGCTCCGGCACCACGGCCCGGGTGGCAGTGTCGGCGCAATGGCACATCACAACAGGACACAATTACCGGCGCTGCCTGCTGAGATGAGCCGTCGCCAGCGATGTGCTGCCCGGGCCTCCGCGGGAACGTCAAGTGCCCAGGCTCCTCCTCTTCTTTCCAGATCGCAGTGTGGCACCCCAGGCCTGGTTGCCACAAATGTGATTAATCTGCGTCTGAGAGCAAGAGGGAGGTTCCCTGGTTAGGGACAATTAGCATGCAGCACCTCCTGTCCCAGGCCAGTAGGGGGAGCTGGCTGCCCTATAAAAGCTGGAACTGGGGCAGGGTTAGGGAGACCAGAACCCACTTCTGAAGTGACCAGAAGGGTTTCTTAGAGGAAGGGACAGGTCAGCAGCAGCTGAGGAGTCCGTGAGGCAGAGGAGAGACTGCGAGCCAGGGACAGAGGCGACGAGAGCCGGTTCTGACTGAGAGAATCACACCACCGGACATTGGGGTCCGAGGCTGTCAGGGTTATAAGCCCAGCAGCAGAGAACCAACCCGCGAGGGATTTCAGGTCCCTTGGCCTAAGAAGCCTGGAGGCTCCGCCACACAGAGGGACCAGTACAGCGAGGAGAAAGCAAAAGGTACCTAAGGCCCGAGTCGCAAGCCATACAGGCGAGAAGTACACGGCCAGCTCAGGGACGTGGGCTATTACACCACGAAGAGGGGGATAGTCAGAAAGAGCATAGGGAGAATGGTAGGCCTACACACTCACCCTGACCAGTGGGGCTCCCCTGAATGCTCTCAGACACCTAGGCCCATTCCTAGCCGGTACTACTGTTGGGTCATTAATAACATCTACAATAAAGACCCAGAAATGTTTTGAAACGGACTCTGAACTTTTACTATTGCGGCCGGCACTATCACCCCCAGCATCCACCTTCACTGCCCTGAGGCCACACTCCTCCCGTGGGGAGTTATCCTACCCTTGAGCTTCACACCAACACCAGCCTCAGCAGTCTGCTAAGCAGCGGCGGTTATTCCTGACCACAATCCACGGGTGGCGTAGTCGGACATTCACAAATCTATAAATAGACTGCCACAACATTGGTCTGACCACCCTGAGCCACGGGACCGGGTTGCCACTACTACCCCCATCAGCACCATACACCAGAAGACCCGGTTCCGGGTACCCCATGGCCCAGGGGGTGAGTCAGCAGCAGCAGAGCAGACTAGAGAGGTGAGGTGGGTGGGCGTGACCGGAGGGCGATAGGGCGCGATCAGGGGTGGATTAAGAGTAGCAAGGGCACCGGGCAGTTTAGAAGGCGCGGGCCCCCCCCCACACACACACACCTGATGTATCACATGTCACATGATCCCCTGTGATAGATCATGTGATAGCTCACGTGAAATTAATTTGGCACAATATTAATTATAATAAGTTTTTTTAGGCGGTGTGCCCACTATGCGCTTTTTAAGCAATTCCGCTGCAGAAACGCTTAAAAAACGCTTGGTAGAAGGTCTGCCATGTTCCCCAATGATAATCCGCATGTGCCCCCGGTGTCTTTATCCGATGCATCCTGGCTTGCCAGCAGCTCACGATGGTCTAAAAAGGAACTGCCGTGACGTCATTTAGTCATGTGACGGGTCACGTGACCGCTGACGTTGGCAGGCCATCAGAAGGTAATTATATATTTATTTTTTATTTTTTACCATTCTTTTACGGTCACACTATATAAATCCATGCCGGTTGCATGGATTTATATAGTGTGACCAAGTTGTCAAGCACTTTCCAAGTGATGCTAAAATCGCTTGTCAACTCACATGCGGAATTGCAAGTGAAGAACGCTTCACATCCGCATGTCCCTGGCAGGAAAAACGCATGTAAAATCCGCATGCGTTTTTTTCTGCCAGGGAGATGCAGAAACGCTCAAAAAAAATCCGAATCATTTCTGCATCGTGGGCACATAGCCTTACATTAATTGTATGACTCAATACTGAGCACACGTAGCCATCTATACACGGCGGGAGGCCGCACGGCACAATCTATACACCGCGGGAGGCCGCACGGTGCCATCTATACACAGCGGGATGCCGCATGGCGCCATCTATGCACAGCGGGAGGCCGCACGTAGCCATCTATACACAGCGGGAGTCCGCACGTAGCCATCTATACACAGCGGGAGGCCGCACGTAGCCATCTATACGCAGCGGGAGGCCGCACGTAGCAATCTATACACAGCGGGAGGCCACACGGCGCCATTTATACACAGCGGGAGGCCACATGGCGCCATCTATAGACAGCAGGAGGCCGCAAGGCGCCATCTATACACAGCAAGAGGCCGCACAGCGCCATCTATACACAGCAGGAGGCCGCACAGCGCCATCTATACACAGCAGGAGGCCACACAGCGCCATCTATACACAGCAGGAGGCCGCACAGCGCCATCTATACACAGCAGTAGGCCGCACAGCGCCATCTATACACAGCAGGAGGCCACACAGCGCTATCTATACACAGCAGGAGGCCGCACAGCGCCATCTATACACAGCAGGAGGCCGCACAGCGCCATCTATACACAGCAGGAGGCCGCACAGTGCCATTTATACACAGCAGGAGACCGCACAGCGCCATCTATACACAGCAGGAGGTTGCACAGCGCCATCTATACACAGCAGGAGGCCACACAGTGCCATCTATACACAGCAGGAGACCGCACAACGCCATCTATACACAGCGGGAGGCCGCACAGCGCCATCTATACACAGCGGGAGGCCGCACGTAGCCATCTATACACAGCAGGAGGTTTCACAGCGCCATCTATACACAGCAGGAGGCCACACAGCGCCATCTATACACAGCAGGAGGCCACACAGTGCCATCTATACACAGCAGGAGACCGCACAACGCCATCTATACACAGCGGGAGGCCGCACAGCGCCATCTATACACAGCGGGAGGCCGCACGTAGCCATCTATACACAGCAGGAGGTTTCACAGCGCCATCTATACCCAGCGGGAGGCCGCACAGCGCCATCTATACACAGCGGGAGGCCGCACGGCGCACCCTCCAGAGACAGCGGGAGGCCGCACGCAGTCGCGCTCACACAAACATATACAGACATATACATACACGCATAAACACATTTGAAACACAAAAATACATATAAACAGACATCACACAAACTCAATCACACATACACACTCTCTCATACACATACATATACATACACACACAGACTCACCATCCCCCGGCTCAGCTCCAGTCCTCTCCTGTGGTAAGTAGCAGTGCAGGGCGCGCACTGCGTGACGTGACAGCTAGGAGACACACAGGACCGTGTCTCATAGCAGTGACGCGGCCGGGCCAGCACACAGGGAAGTTAACTGCTGCAGTGCTGGCCCGGCCAGAGAAGAAGCAGCAGCCGTGCGCCACTGCTGGGGGAGGGGGGGCGGAGCCACCTGGCCGGCTCGGGGCACAAACCCCCCCAAAAAAAAGCACACACAAAAAAAAAAAACCGCTCAAGCGCCGCCCTCCCCGAATTCCGGCGCCCTAGGCGCGTGCCTACAAGTGCCTAAGGGCAAATACGGCCCTGCCGGTAGCCAACATGGCTACCGTATTACTGTGTATGTCAGGCAATCCCTGCATGTTAATTGGCTGTCTAATAGGCTCGGAATATGCGGGGTGCTCGAGCACACGTGACGCTCGATCGAGTTTCGAGAGGTGGCAAGTACGCTCGCTCATCACTAATGGGCATGATTCTGTTAATTTAAGGTCACATTCAGATGGACACAATACAGCGCATTTTAGAATCTGTGTAATGGTTTGAAGCTTCTGCTGTTCAGCTGCACTTACATCATCTACAGGTCAACTGAACGTAACTTAAGTAATCATAGGGTTAGATGGTGATTTATATTTAGTTCAGTTAAATCATGTGAAGTCTGGGCTTTACATCAGTGACACGAATGCCGCAATGAGATTGCATTACTATTATCTGAATGAGGCCTAGTATTTAATTCATCTAAAAGATGCTCTATTTCTCCATGGCAGATCCTCTGCTGTAATATGTTAAACATGTCTTGTGTTCTGGTGATGTAACCCAAGTCTTCATAAATATAGCAACATTTCAGTTTCAGCAGTTGAGGTTGTAGTCCAAAGAAAATAAATCATTAGCTGATGATGTATCTTTTACTACTGTTACTTATTTTTGCAGAAAAACTGCAAGAATTTGAATGGAAATCCACAATAGCTAATCTACATCAAATCGGGTGGTTTATGTTCCTGCAAAAAAAAACATCAAATGCGAAATTAAAAAGAAAAAAAATTATATTCGCCTCTCCTGGTGCTTCGGAGGATTCCTGGACTGGTCCCTGACAATCTGTTTAACCTGGTCTCATGCAATGTCCTTCTGTCCCATGTGACTGCAACAGTGTCAGATTGACTGAACAGGGCAGCCATCAGGGCATTACTGCCATTACTGGTGTATGGGGCTCGGTGAGCAGGAGCAAAGAGGGGTGCCAGACTGGTTGAGACATGCTGCGTGGCCTGCGCTGAGTCAACACAGCCGAGCCACTGTATAAACAACCTGGCACACTGTGTGGCACCTTGGGGCCCAGGCTAATTACTTTACATTATTAAGCCCCGAGACACGAGACACTCACAGACGCAGATACTTACATTGTATGGCTGCAGCAGAGGGGGGCGGCCATGCCTGAGATCAGTGATGTCAGGCGCTGCCGGCCCACCCTCTGTTCCTAAGCTGCCGGCGCGTCCTGGGTCTTTGTGGCACATTATATGCAGGAGTTGAGGAACTCAAAAGTGATGAGATGCACGCGAGCTCGTCTGCACGGCAGTCCACTTGCTCATCCAACCTCCCATTCCCCCATCCCACCTCCCATTCGGGCACCAGCTGGCTCACCCACTCGCTACTCTTCTTGTACCCCCCCCCCTGCTCGTGCAGCATGAAGTAGGAGGTCATCTCTGTCTGCTGCCTGCCTGCAAACTGCTAAGTCCTACTAAGTTCAACCCTACTGACTGCTGTATGTCTACCTGCCTGCCTTCATTAAGGTTCAGACTGTAAGCGATGGGACAGTGGAATGTTCGAGGGATGGAGGCAGAGCTGGGGTGGATCTTGGGTGGAGTCTCAAGGGGACCTGAAAATGTTGCCAGTGTGGGGCCCTGAAATTCCTGATAGCAGCCCTCTGATAGAAGTCCAGGTGATACTTGTTAATTTTGCGATAGAAAATAGATAATGTACAACCAAATCCACAAGAATTGGGGTTTATTGCAAATTTTAACTTGCCTGTTGCACTCAATGGAAACTATTCAACAAATCAGCAAATATTCCACAACATAAATTGATATGATATGGATTTTCTAGATTTTATTTTTCTGCAGTATTTTGAATGAGATTTGTTAATATCTTTTAGGGTTGTAGATGGAAAATCTGCATCGTATCTGTCCCATGTGAACATAGCAATACACTGTGTGCAGAAGTATTAGGCAAGTTGTATTTTAGAGGATTCTTTTTATTATTGATCAACAACTATGTTCTCAATCAACCGAAAAGACTCATAAATATCCAAGCTTAATATTTTTGAAGTTGTAGTGTTTTTTTTTTAGATTTGGCTATCTTAGGAGGATATCTGTTTGTGCAGGTAACTATTACTGTGCAGAATTATTAGGCAACTTAATAAAAACCAAATATAATCCCATCCCACTTGTTTATTTTCACCAGGTAAACCAATATCAGTGCACAAAATTTAGAAATAAACATTTCTGACATGCAAAAGCAAAAACCAAAAAAATTAGTAATCAATATAGCCACCTTTCTTTATGATGACACTCAACAGCCTTCCATCCATAGATTCTGTCAGTTGCTTGATCTGTTTTCGATCAACATTGCGTGCAGCAGCCACCACAGCCTCCCAGACACTGTTCCGAGAGGTGTACTGTTTTCCCTCCCTGTAGATCTCACATTTTATGATGGACCACAGGTTCTCTATGGGGTTCAGATCAGGTGAACAAGGGGGCCATGTCATTATTTTTTCTTATTTTAGACCTTTACTGGCCAGCCACGCTGTGGAGTAGTTGGATGCATGTGATGGAGCATTGTCCTGCATGAAAATCATGTTTTTCTTGAACGATACCGACTTCTTCCTGTACCACTGTTTGAAGAAGTTGTCTTCCAGAAACTGACAGTAGGTCTGGGAATTGAGCGTCACTCCATCCTCAACCCGAAAAGGTCCCACAAGTTCATCTTTGATGATACCAGCCCATACCAGTACCCCAGCTCCACCTTGCTGGCGTCTGAGTCGGAGTGGAGCTCTCTGCCCTTTACTGATCCAGCCTCTGGCCCATCCATCTGGCCCATCAAGAGTCGCTCTCATTTCATCAGTCCATAAAACCTTTGAAAAATCAGTCTTAAGATATTTCTTGGCCCATTCTTGACGTTTTATCTTATGTTTCTTGTTCAAAGGTGGTCGCTTTTCAGCCTTCATTACCTTGGCCATGTCCCTGAGAATCATACACCTTGTGCTTTTTGATATTCCAGTAACGTTGCAGCTCTGAAATATGGCAAAACTGGTGGCGAATGGCATCTTGGCAGCTTCACACTTGATTTTCCTCAATTCATGGGCAGTTATTTTGCGCCTTTTTTGGACAACACGCTTCTTGCGACTCTGTTGGCTATTTGCCATGAAACGCTTGATTGTTCAGTGATCTCGCTTCAAAAGTTTGGAAATTTCAAGACTGCTGCGTCCCTCTGCAAGACATCTCACAATTTTGGACTTTTCAGAGCCCGTCAAATCTCTTTTCTGACCCATTTTGGCAAAGGAAAGGAAGTTGCCTAATAATTAAGCACACCTTATATAGGGTGTTGATGTCATTAGTCAACACCCCTCCTTATTACAGAGATGCACATCACCAGATTTACTTAATTGGTAGTTGGCTCTCAAGCCTATGCAGCTTGGAGTAGGACAACATGTATAAAAAGTATCATGTGATCAAAATACTCATTTGCCTAATAATTCTGCACAGTGTATAGCTTAAGGTTTTTGGATATATTAGTGTAGAGGAGACCACTACTGACAGACTGTAGGTGACATGCTGGCTGAGAACATGTGGGAAAGAATATAACTGAGCAAAGATTTGTAAATTAGGGTAAATGTTTTAAATGATGGATGTTAATTTGTCTTCACTACTGTATGTAAGAGCATGAACTACCATTTTTCATTTTAATTGTTCTATGTATGGGGAAGAGACAAAGTCTGGAAATGTCTGAGATGGTAGGAAGTAGTGAGAGTAAGCAAGGTTGTCTAGTAGGAGGTAACCTAATCACCACTAAATCTAAACACTCCTTTTGGAACTGCTAATTATTGAATGGAATTTTAACACAATGTCTATATGGATTTTCAGTAATTATGTATTATCCTAAGTGGCTGAGAGCAGAAACTCACTGGCTTTTGTGCACAGTAATTTATACAACAGATTTTTTCAGACTTACAATAGTTTCCAGGCACATTTAAAAAAAATCCTCAGAATTAGAAATCTGTCAGTCTAAGAATTTTTAAATCTAAGTAATAATGTACTAGTAATAGTGCTAAAGATACGTTCCCACGATGAATTACTGGTGAGTTTTTCATGCTGCATATTTTCGAAAAAAAAATGCTAGTAACCTATCTCACTTAAAGGGAATCTGTCACCCTCTGGGAGATGTCAGACCTCTACTATGGGCACACAAAGGTTATAGAAAAATAAATCTATACATACCTGTATGGCCCATAGTAGAGGTTTGATTGCAGAGAAATTTGTTTTTATAAACTTCATTTTGCACAGGCTTGGCATCAAGAAATCCCCGCCTATGTGCTTATTATTCCCTGAAATCCCTGCCTATGTGTGTATTTATCATATTACCCCCTCCCCTGCACGTCACAGGGCCCTGTGACGTGCACTGTGCCCCCTGACTTCCCAGGCAGGCGCAAAGCGCCACTCACATAGAGCGCGCTTTGCTTACTCCCGGTCCCGTCTCTCCGTGCACTGCGCCGCAGGGTTCTATTGCGCAGGTGCCTTGAAGTGACAGTGACTCCACGGCGCCTGCGCAATAGAATCCTGCGGCGCAGTGCACAGAGAGGAAGCAAAGCGCACTCTATGTGAGCGGCGCATTGCACATTTCTGGCAAGTGAGGGAAAACAGTGCATGTCAGAGGACCCTGTGACGTGCAGGGGAAAGGGAGAATATGATAAATACGCACATAGGCGGGGATTTCGGGGAATAATAAGCACATAGGCGGGGATTTCTTGGCTTCCGGGGGAAGCCAAACCTGTGCTAAACGGAGTTTATAAAAACAGATTTCTCTGCAATTAAACCTCTACTATGGGCCACACAGGTAGGTATAGATTTACTTTTCTATGACTTCCTGTATGCCCATAGTAGAGGTCTGATATCTCCCATGGAGTGTCAGATTCCCTTAAATTGTTCCAGAAATGGTGCAAAAAATCTGCAATTGCTCATCATGGGAACATAGCCGAATAATACAAGAAAAATACCCAAAAACAAGATTTTCCTCAGAAAACCTCTAGGCCACGGTCACATGAGTATTTGATTTTTCACACCTCAGCATTTGTGGAACAGTCAGTGGAAAAGTATAATAGAAACATGTCACCACTTCTGTATTTCTCACCCACTCCTGGTTTTGGCTTACAAATACTGAGGTAAAAAACTCACCAATACTCAACGTGTAATCTCTGATGAAGTTTAACCCCTTTATAGCCTGGGACGTAATAGTACGCACCAGGCTGTCACCCCCTGTTCAGTGCGGCCTCCGGTGCTGAGCCCACACTGAACCGGGCACATGTCAGCTGATTATTACAGCTGACATGTGCCTGCAACAGCCGCGGATGGAATCGCTATCCACCCGCGGCTGTTAACATGTTAAATGCCGCTGTCAATCTCTGACAACGGCATTTAACAGCGCTGCGCCGGAAGCGCGTCACTTACCCTGCCCATCGGTGACCCCGTCATGTGATCGCGGGTCACTGATGGGTGGGTAGAACAACCCTGGGTCTGCAGCAGACCCCAGTGGATGTCATGTGCTGATCGCTATGAGAGCCACCTAGTGGTCGGCGCTCATAGCACAGGAGCATTTCTGCTACATAGAGGTGATCTGCTCATCACCTCTATGTAGTAGAGGCAATCAGACAAGTGCTGCTTCTAGTCTCCTATGGAGACTATAGAAGCAAGCAAAAGTGTAAAAAAAAAGTAATATTAAAAAAATTAAAAAATATATAAAAGTTTAAATCACCCCCCTTTCGCCCCATTCAAAATAAAATAATAATAATAAAAAAAAAACACATACACATATTTGGTATCGCCGTGCTCAGAATTGCCAGATCAATCAATATAAAAAAAAGACTTAATCTGATCGGTAAATGGTGTAACGAGAAAAAATTTCTAAACTCCAGAATTACGTTTTTTGGCCGCCGCAACATTGCAATAAAATGCAATAACGGGCGATCAATACATCAGATCTACCCCAAATGTCAATAAAAATGTCAACTTGGCGCGCAAAAAATAAGCCCTCACCCGGCCCCACATCCCAAAAAATGGAGACGCTACAGGTCTTGGAAAATGGCGCCATTTTTTTTTTGTTTTTAGCAAACTTTGAATTTTTTTCACCACTTCAATAAAAAATAACCTATACATGTTTGGTATCTACAAACTCGTAATGACCTGGAGAATAAGAATAGCAGGTCAGTTTTAGCATTCAGTAAATGTCGTAAAAAAAAATAAAAAAAAACATCTGTGGTATTGCACTTTTTTTGCAATTTCACCGCACTTGGAATTTTTTTCCCGTTTTCCAGTACACGATATGGTAAAACTAGTAATGGCGTAGCAATCCAATATGACTAACCAGATTAATCACTGTTTTTGGTATAAATTATATTACCACATGTCATACAATTTACCAGTTGGTGCAGTAGATTCTAAGAAAACCAACAGACTCAGCATTCATGATCTGCATGTTTTTGAGCCTGTGTATCTGAATAATTAATTGAAAGGGGGTGTGTTCAAAATAATGTGGAGTTCAATTAGTGAGGTCAATCATATTGTGAAGAAACAGGTGTAAATCAGGTAGCCCTTATTTAAGGGTGAAGCCAGCACATGTTGTACATGTATTTCTCCTTGAAAGCCTGAGAAATATGGGTCGTTATAGACATTGTTTAGAAGAACAGCGTACTTTGATTAAAAAGTTGATTTTAGAGGGTAAAACTTATAAAGAAGTGCAGACAATGATAGGCTGTCCAGCTAAAATGATCTCCAATGCTTTAAAATGGAAAGCGAAACTAGAGAGACATGGAAGACTACAATTCAAATGGATCAAAGAATAGCCAGAAGGGCAAAGGCTCAGCCAATGATTAGCTCCTGGATGATAAAAGACGGGCTCAAAGTTACCTGTGAGTACTGTGACAGTTAAAAGATGCCTGTGTGAAGCTAATCTCTTAGCAAGAAGTCCCCACAGAGTTCCACAGTTAAAAAAAAGACATGTACTGAAGCGGATACAATTTGCCAAAGAACACATCAACTGGCCTAAAGAGAAATGAAGAAACATTTTGGGGACTGATGAAAGTAAAATTGTTATTTTTGGGTCCAAGGGCCGCAGACAGTTCATCAATCGACCCCCAAACTCTGCATTCAAGCCACAGTACACTCTGAAGACAGTGAAGCATGGTGGTGCAAGCATCATGATATGGGCATGTTTTTTTTACTATGGTGCTGGACCTATTTACCGCATACCAGGGATCATGGATCAGTTTGCATATATTAAAATACTTGAAGAGGTCATGTTGCCTTACGCTGAAGAGGATATGCACTTGAAATGGGTGTTTCAACAAGACAATGACCCTAAATACACCAGTAAATGAGCAAAATCTTCTTTCCAGTCCAGCAAAATTGAGGTTATGGAGTGGCCAGCTCAATCCCCGGATCTTTAATCTGATACAACACTTGTGAGGTGACATTAAAAATGCCGTTTCTGAGTCAAAGTCAACAAATACCAAAACATTGTGGGATGTAGTTAAAGCATCCTGGGCTGGAATAACAGTTGACAGGTGCCAGAAGTTGGTAGACTCTATGCAACATAGATGTGAAGCAGTTCTAAAAAACTGTGGGTATTCAACTAAATATTAGGTTAGTGATTCACAGGAATGCTAAATCTTCAAAACAGATTACATATTGTGAGTTTGTAAAGACAAATGCAGACACTGCTATTTTTTATAACAGACATTTTGTTATTTTCTGTAAATTAGTTAAAAATTCTATACATTTATCTTCATGATTTGAATTAGAAAACAGTGTGCAATGTTGCCAATGCATGGAAATAAAAACTAGTATAAAGATTTTGTGCTTAAATGGTTTGTGCCACCATAAAGAATACAGTTAACCAACCAGCTAAGGGGGAAATAGTTTTGTAATTTATAGTGATTCAAAATTATGCTTCACTACTGTACAAAGGAGCCATCGTTCAGCCGAATGCTCCTGTGTTCTCCATGAAAAAGCTGCCATCAGACATACAAGTTATTTCCAAGAGAACAAAGCGATAGGCAGTCAGAAATCGGATATGCAAAATCGACTTCTCCCCCGATGATAAGCTGCCAGGGGCCTCTATACACATTAGATTCTCTGTCAAATCAGTTGATAGTGAAGGGTTTGGCCAGCATTAGTCTACTATGTTTCGCGGTCTTAAGGCCATGGTGAGAGGCTGCAGTCTCCGAAAAAGTCATTTAATTGTAAAGTGCTGCAAAATATGTTGGAGCTATATAAATAAAAAATTATTATTATTATTTAGTCGTTGCTTTACGTGGAGACTCGAGCCGAATGCAGCCATCCATACGTATACTATGGAGCACAGTTGCCACCCTCATAGTTATTGATGTGAGAAACACCCAGCCTCCAGCTTGACTTAGTGATGTTCTCAAAATGCAAAAGTGTTTTCAGGATCAAATTTAGCATGGTGCTAGGCTTCATAGGATTGTGTGCTACAATAATCGTGCAGAACAACATAAGGAGAAGCAAGAAAATTTGGACAACCTGAGTTGTAAAGTCATTTGGGATCAGTTGACAGAGACTCCACTGCCAAGTTTTTAATGTGAGTAATGGAGACTGCGTGAACTGTGATAGAAGCAGGGGAGCATTAGGACCTTGTGAGTTTTGCCTGGCTGAGCTGAGAGTAGGGGCAGATCAAGAGACCCTGTGTGCTCTGAAGGTGTCTGCTGTGTGAGACGCTGGACGGGGCATCTGAGGAGAACTGTGAGGACTGAACTGCAACAAGACTCTCTCTCTACAAGCTTTCCTCATGGGGGTTGATACCCCCTGGCCCTGGTGAAGCTGTGTCCCTGCTTAAGAACAAGTGCTGAGCTGGGGAGAGCTGTGTGGCTCTTTAGAGTTTTGTGGAAGTCCATGCTGAGTGACTAGAGACTTTTTGCTGAAGGAGCTAAGTGTCGAGTGAAAGAGAAAGAGACTGAGGATATCATCTCTGTGACGAAGCGCGTGGTCGGTGGTCTGGAAAACAGTGAGTGACTGCGAGAGGAGAGAAGGGGTCCGGTGCCATTCACATTTAGATGATACTGACAAGCCTTGTGAAGAGTTCTTCCCAGACCTTAACCTGAGGCTACAGGACTAAAGTCCCCGGCATGTGGGCTTGGCATCGGCCGACAAGACAAGGAACCTTTGCTGTTTTTGTGAACGTTGCTTTTATTTGGCGCCAAAGTTTTCCCGGGACTAGCTGCAGCCACCACGATTCACAGGCCTGTAATAGACCACATCTGAGGTTAATGGTACCGTAACTTTAAGATACCCGGGTATCCCTATACTAGGGGAATAAGAGCAATTGGTATAGTTTCATGCATTGTTATTGTTAATAATGGTAGGATTGTACTCAGTGTGCCATCTCAGGGGTCCCTATAGAACACCCTCACTAGATTGGCACAGTGTTTAGGTAAAATTGTTCCAGATCTTTAGAATAATTGACATAAACTGGAAACCTTGAGATTGGCACATTGATTTCAGCTTTTGCTGATTGTGTGTATTTAGTAGAGACAGTGTCCCAGGTAGAACCTGAGACTGATTCATGCAATACTGAATTTTAGTCTAATCCCTGTTTTAGTAAAGAAAGTGTTGTTTATTTCTGTCTCTGTCTCAGTTTGTGACTCACTGGATCCCTCTCGGACCTCTGGTCATTACATTTTTGGCATAGTCAGCAGGATCCAGTGCTTGTCATGGACGGAGGCGAGAGAAGAAATGACTCTGGCGCAACAGCAGCCCCCTCGATTGTAGCAGAACCCCTGGCAGCCACGGCGACTTTGGGAGGATATGTGCCGGTAGGAGCTTCACTCCAGCACAAGCCGAAATACGACGGGCGTAACATGCCATTGCAGGATTGGGCTGAGAGGGTCCGGAGTGTTCTGCGGATGTGTAATCTGGCCCCCACGTTACGAGCAGAGTTGGCATTAAATGCACTAGAGGGCAATGCTAGGCGGATGGTGATGGTACGTCCAGAGTCAGAGAGGAGCACGTTAGAGAAAATCTTGGAGCTGTTAGAGGGGAGTTCGGGAGACCGGGCTCGCGTGGCCCAGCTTCGTTCCTTGTTTTTCAATCGGCCCCAAAGGGAATGTGAGACCTTGATGCAGTACTCGAATACCTTGCAGGAAACATTGAATGAGGTGCAGCGACTAGACCCAGGGGCCATGGGGGCATTCCGAGAGGTAGACTGCTTGCTCCGGGATCAATTCATAACAGGGTTAGCCAATAAACTCCTTCGAGGCAAACTGATGGAGATGACTCAAGCTACCCCGGAATTATCTTTCTGGCATATTTATCGGGCCGCGGTGGAAAGGGAGGGGGAGTCTACTCTGGTGGTCGAGGGGGCAGTGGACAGTGTACAGCTGGAGGGAGGTCGGGCGCCAGTTTCAGGAGGGGGAGGACTGGTAAACGTTGTACAGGCTCTGCGTGCCGAACTAAAGGAGCTAAAGCTGGAGGTGTCAAAACTCAGAGCTGGGCCGGTCCCTACTTCCACGGAAGGGCCACCCGCCGTGTCCTCTGGAATGGTGGTTCCGCAGTCTGCCAGGTCGTCCTCCTCGAATGATTCAAGTTCTCTTCGACGAGGAGCAGTCACCTGCTGGAGGTGTGAGCGTCGGGGACACATATCCTGATACTGCCGGATGTCTGAAGCCCCGGAGCCTCCTTTGCCGGCGTTAAACTCCCAGCCGCTGCTATGAGAGGGTGAGCAGCAGCAGCCAACCCCCCACAAAGCCCTTGACGGGAAGAACAAGATTTGTTTGCATGCAGTCCAGTGCTGCAAGCAGAGTTTGAAGGGCAGAAGATGAGATGCTTGGTTGACACAGGATCCGAATGTACCATAATGCCCTTAGAGGT
The DNA here is from genome assembly GCF_046119375.1 of Phyllobates terribilis. NCBI lineage: Eukaryota > Metazoa > Chordata > Amphibia > Anura > Dendrobatidae > Phyllobates > Phyllobates terribilis. The sequence goes on along the minus strand of NW_027362761.1, from coordinate 40,207,689 downwards.
GTACGAAAGGCACTTCAGTCAACTAGTGGTTCCCAAGGACAGCCGAGTGATACGACTTACCGCCGCTAACAATGGTTAACTGACAGTGAAGGGGATCGTGTGGATGCAACAAAAAATGTTTGGTCAAGAGCTGGGTCCGAAAGGGATAGTGCTGGTGGACCACCCTCCTAGAAGAGGGATGGAGGTGACGCTCGGAATGAACGTTCTGCGAGATTTAAATCATCAGATGTATGCCAGTGAGGGACCCCGATACTGGGCTCGTGCTACCCACCATCGACCCACACAGAGAATGTTACACCGTCTAGTGCTGAGCTGCGATCTCCTGAAGAGTGCGGTCCCTGGAGGTCGGGTGGGCCTGGTCCGAGTGTCATCGCGGACCACGATCTCTCTAGCGTCCCGACAAGAAGAACTCTTAATGCTACCGGTGGGGGCTGCGCAGAGACTGAATGGGCTTGAAGTACTCGAGTCAGCCCCAGAGAAGTCCTCGTTCGCCAAGGCGCATGTGGCCCGGTCTCTGGCAATTGTGAAGAATGGACGGGTGCTGGTCAGATGCATCAACATTCTAGATGAGGCTGTTACAATTCCTGCCTGGACCATTCTGGCTGAACTGTTCGTGCCAGCAGGAAAGGTGCCTGACAAGGCAGTGTTCAAACTGCGCCCAGATGAACAGTCTTCCTGGACATACGCGGTCGAAGTAGGACGGACCGAACCCCTTACCGAAGAATAGAATGGTTGTGTGATCATGGACCAGATGGGATTGGATCAAGAGAAACTGACCCCCGTGCAATTGGAGCAGCTGGAGAGGGTTTTGTGGGAACATCAAGAGACCTTTTCACGACATGCAGAGGATTTCGGTTGTTCCCGGACGATTGCGCATGAGATTCCCACAGGGGATACCCCTCCTATTAGGGAAAGTTATAGTCAAATTCCCCCAACGCTCTATCAAGAGGTGAAGCGCATGGTGGCCAGTATGCTTGACAACCAAGTGATCCGAGAGAGCCAGAGCCCCTGGGCAGCCCCTGTGGTCTTGGTGCAAAAGAAGGATAGGACCCTTCGGTTTTGTGTGGACTATCGCAAATTGAATGCTCTCACGGTGCGGGACGCATATCCATTACCTTGCATAGAAGAGTCTCTGTCGGCATTGGGTCGGGCCCAATGTTTCTTGACGTTGGATTTAGCAAGTGGCTATTGGCAGGTACCAATGGCCGAAAAAGATCGGGCTAAGACGGCGTTTGTCCTACCAATGGGGCTCTATGAATTCAACTGGATGCCCTTCGGGCTCACTAACGCCCCGGGAACCTTCCAACGCCTGATGGAACATTGCTTAGGCGATCTGAATTTTGAATCAGTCCTGATATATCTAGATGACATTGTGGTGTTCGGGACCTCATTTGAAGACCATCTTGAGAAGTTACGTCAAGTTCTCTGGCGGCTCAGTTGTTACGGCCTAAAAATAAAACCAAAGAAGTGACAACTGTTACAGAGTCAGATTGAGTATTTAGGCCACGTAGTGACTCCGGACGGGGTGCTGCCCTCGACTAGTAAGGTCATGGTCGTGCAGGAGAGGCCAACTCCCCGTACCCTGCGAGAGGTTCGGGCCTTCTTGGGTTTAGCGGGGTACTATCGGCGATTTGTATCTAAGTTTTCACAAGTAGTGAGTCCCCTGAATGAGCTTTTAAGAGGGATGGCTCAAGGCCCCCAGCAGCAAAAGGCATTTGAGGAGGTGAAGGCCGCCCTAATGAGTGCTCCGTTGTTGGCGTATGGCCGGTTTGATTCCCCTTTCCTGTTATACACCGATGGCAGTCTGCATGGGCTGGGGGCGGTACAAGCACAAGTGCAGGATGGTCAGGAGTGAGTAATCACCTATGGCAGCAGGTCTTTAAGAGACACTGAACGCAACCCAACTACAGCTTGTTTCGCCTAGAGCTACTGGCCCTGGTGTGGGCGATGACAGAAAGCTTTGCCGAGTATTTAACAGGAGCTGAGGTGCTAGTCATGACTGAAAATAACCCTCTGTTTCATCTAGAAAATGCAAAACTGGGAGTGATGGAGCAGCGGTGGGTCGCACGCCTTGCTAAGTTTAACTATCGAATTAAGTTTCGCTCTGGGCGGGAAAACAGAAATGCGGATGCACTCTCAAGGGTGCTCCTTGGGTCCTCGGGGGAAAATGTTGATGACCAGCTTGAGGACACTGAAACCCCTGGCTTGGGGCAGGTACCTATCTTCCGAAGTGTGGTACATTCAAGTGGGGTGGCGTCAGGGATACCGTGTGTTCTGGGAAAAACACTCTCGGATTGGGCGAAAGACCAGAACGATTGCCCTGACATTGAACTAGTGCGCAATTGGGTACAAAAAGGGGTCTGGCTGCGTGCAGAGTAAAAGGCCCAGCTGTCCGTGGAAGGAATGAAACTATTGCGACAGTGGGATAAGTTGTGTGTGGAACAGGGCCTCTTGTACCGTAAGGTGTACCTGCCATCTGTGCTGCAGCACCAGTACCAGCTAGTAATCCCTATAGGGATGGGTCCGGTGGTCGCTCACGAGGCGCATGAGAAGGGGGCCCACTTTGGGAGTGAAAAGTCACTCCAGTGGCTACAGCGAGTCCTCTATTGTCCTGAATTGGGGGGGATAGTGACAGAGGCGTGTAAGCAGTGTCGGGTCTGTAGGCTCAGTAAGAGCCCTGAGCAGCGAGCGCCCACGCAATCTGTTAAGACTTCCGCTCCCTTAGAGCTGCTCATGATTGACTATGTCTTGATAGGATACTCAGCGTCTGGGTATTCCTATTGCTTGGTAATGACAGACCACTTCACCGAGTATGTTGTAGCAGTGCCGACAAGAGATCAGACGTCGGAGTCGGCGGCTGAGGCTATGTGTCGACATTTCCTCCAGGTGTTTGGGTGTTCGCAAAGAATACACTCGGATCAAGGGGCATGTTTTCAGGGGGCATTGATGGAGGAGCTGTACCAGCTGTATGGTATCGCACCGTCGAGAACGACACCTTACCATCCCCAAGGTAACGGAGCTTGTGAACGCTTTAATCGGACTCTGTTGCAGATGTTGAGGACGTTAGAGGGTAAACAGCAGGTATGCTGGCCTGCGTATCTCCCCGAATTGATGTGGACCTACAATAATAGAGTGCACAGCACTACTTGCTACTAATCACACATGTTGATGTTCGGGAGGCCAGGGCGGGACACTGAGCATTTGAGCATGCCAGGTCCCTCCTCCAATCCCCCTCGGACCGCATCAGAATGGGTTCGAGAACACCGGCAGCAATTAAGGGTGGTGCATCAGGTGGTGGGTGATCGACTCAATCAGGTGACCCATAGGGACGCGCGTCCCGTGCAAGCCGAGCCTTTCTCCCCGAGGGATAGAGTGTTGGTGAGAATCAAACGACGGTCTGGAAAACTGAGTGAATGATGGGAGGCGACTCCGTACCTGGTAAATAAACGGGTGAGCCCTGAGATTCCAGTCTACGAGGTCGAGCTGGTGGGGACAGGGGGACCAACCAATAATCTTCATCGTAACATGCTACAACGGTGCTGGTTTGAAGATGCGGGCCCCGTTCCCACGGAACCACAGGCCGTGTCCCGAGGGGTGGGCATTCCTAATGCTCTTGAATTTGATGGTGAGTCTCCCTCTGCTTCTGCTTACTTGCCCCCTGCGATCAATATGTCTACTTGTGGAGAGAGTGTTGAGAATATGGTATGTCCTTCAGAGAACAGGGAATCAGGTCAGTTACCTGACCCAGATGATGTGGCACAGGGCGCCACACCTCAGGAGGGAGCAGCCTCATTGGCTCCCTCTGATGATACCGCTGAAGAGACTTTTGCCCCCTCGGGAACTGAGCCTGTTGGGGTGGGTCTCAGGAGAACTACTCGAGCTACGGCAGGTATACCCCCACAGCGCTATGCACAAGATGACTTTGAGTGGGGAGGTGTGTCGAGGACGCCAACCTCTAGTGGGGTGGCATGTGAGAGTGTGAACTGTGATGGCAGCAGGCGACCATTAGGACCCTATGAGTTTTGCCTGGCTGAGCTCAGAGCAGGGGCAGATCAGGAGACCCTGTGTGTTCTGAGGGTGTCTGCTGTGTGAGACGCTGGACAGGGCGTCTGAGGAGAACTGTAAGGACTGAACTGCAACAAGACTCTCTCTCTACAAGCTTTCCTGTGGGGGTTGATAACCCCTGGCCCTGGTGAAGCTGTGTCCCTGCTTAAGAACAAGTGCTGAGCTGAGGAAAGCTGTGTGGCTCTTTGGAGTTTTGTGGAAGTCCATGCTGAGTGACTAGAGACTTTGTGCTGAAGGAGCCAAGTGTCGAGTGAGAGGAAAAGAGACAGAGGATATCATCTCTGTGACGAAGCGCGTGGTCAGTGGTCTGGAAAACAGTGAGTGACTGCGAGAGGAGAGAAGGGGTCCGGTGCCATTCATATTTAGAGGATACTGACAAGCCTTGTGAAGAGTTCTTCCCAGACCTTAACCTGAGGCTACAGGACTAAAGTCGCCGGCATGTGGGCTTGGCATCAGCCGACAAGACAAGGAACCTTTGCTGTTTTTGTGAACGTTGCTTTTATTTGGCGCCAAAGTTTTCCCGGGAATCCCTATACTAGGGCAATAAGAGCAATTGGTGTAGTTTCATGCATTGTTATAGTTAATAGTGGTAGGATTGTACTCCACCTATTTTTAATGCGGAAACCTGTGGATTTTGACTCTTATATCTGACATAAAAGTGCCGGCCTTATTTTCTTGTACTTGAAAATATAAACAGTACCATGACATCAGCAATAGTTGAAAAACATAACAGAGGGCATGGATAGACTGATGTCTGATATAACTCATGCAGCAGTAAAAACAGAAAATGAACTAGACAAAGGCCAGATTCATCATTGTTTTGCGCCTGTTTTTTTGTCTAGTTTTGTGTTTTGCGCCTTTTTTTGTTTGGACCCAATTCATTATTGTTTTTGCGCCTTTTTTAAATCTATTTTATATGTTCTCACCATTTTTTTGTTTTCCACTTTGCGGGTGACGTTTAGGAATTCAGTTCTCCATCATCTCCGCACCTGTGATCCAATTCTCGCATGCGAGAGAATCGGATAAAAGTAAAATTGTGCTCACGCTCGCAGCAGAGTTTGAGTTTTAGCGTAATTTGCATACAGCATCCGATTCTCTCGCATAAGAGAATCATCGGATGCTACACGCCAGTGGGAGGAAACCCTAATCTTGATTCTGTAATTAGATGATGTAAAATTATGGAAACCAGTCTGGTGCTACCACTGAAATGAGGAGGGAGATATGCGTCCAGGTTTTAAACTGGGGTTTGACAATATGTGAGAGAGAGGTGGATGGGGGGTGAATATGTGTTTGCCAGTTATTTTTAGCGAATCTCAGACAGAGTCTGCTCTATTAGCTCTCATAAGGGGCCAATAGAAGATGTCCTAGAATGTAGGGTTAGCCATATAAAAGAGGCTATATGGATAGGATCTATATTTGGTATTTATATGAGAAAACAGATTGGAGCCATGTTGGTTGAGTGAAGAAGGAGAAAACGCTTGCCTGAGGCAAAAATAGAGTTACTAGGGTATGATAGAAAAACAGACAAAGAAAAAAACCCCAAAAGAAAATGCAACTTTTAATAGATATTTTAAAAGACCGACTAATTGGTCACAAAATGGACAAACACCATAAAAATGTCCGTGCAACAAAGGGTAATGATCAGGAGTACGATGAGATAATGTCATTCAGGCTGGCCCTAGGTGTCCCTAAATGAACTAGGACCCTACCTGACAGCAGACTTTTATCACCCTAGTGAGACGGTTTGGTGTCCCCGCTCCATGTCGGCTGTCCCTTGATTGCCCTATTAGGCCCTTGCACCAGACATACATTAACTAAGAATTATTTAGCAAAATTCTTTATCCTATGAAGTGGTGCCGTCCAGGTCACAGCCAGATATCTATAAACATATAATAGGTGCTAAATACAGTTTAATCTCCATCAAGAGATATAAACAGGAGGATAATAATCTTTTTATTTATATAGCGCCAACATATTCCGCAGCGCTTTACAATTCAGACAATTTTACAGACAATCATCACTGTCCCCATCGGGGCTCACAATCTACATTCCCTATCAGTATGTCTTTGGAGTGTGGGAGGAAACCGGAGAACCTGGAGGAAACCCATGCAAACACGGGGAGAACATAAAAACTTCTGGCAGATGTTGTCCTTGGTGGGATTTGAACCCAGGACCCCAGTGCTGCAAGGCTGCAGTGCTAACCACTGAGCCACCGTGCTGCCCGAGCAATAATCAATGATCTCAGAAAGGCAAATAAACACTGCAATATGTACTATAAGAAAAAAATGAACTTATCTGAGATAGGTAGTAGATTGCTTTCAGAAAAAGACCGGATAATTCAATTCAGGCAGAATCATGTAGGTTGCACCAATGCATAGGAAAAGGTCCCAAAATCATGGCACAATAGATGCCAGCAGCTATCCCAAAGCGTTTCACCCTTTCCTAGTTCAGGGTTCATCAGGGGATAGATTAGGAGAAACACCGTAATAGGAGCATCGGCAGTATCAATGTATCGGCCATGGACCATCAGAGTAAATGCCTGATTCAACTTTGTAGCAGACATCCCCATTCATATAGCCATAATCACGCACCAAAAATCCATCCACCAATTAGAATCAGGAGTCTAGAGGTCATATCCGGGAAGAGCAGTGATGCTCTTGAGCCCAATGAGACACTTGATGTATTACCGCCGCGTCCTGGTGGAGTGCAGCTGCGTTCCAGCAACGCGACGTCCGGTCACGTGTACCGGTGACGCAACTTCCGGTCATGCCCCCAGCCCGCGTGGACCAATGCGCAGCTAACCACCCAAAATGGAGCGCAAATGCACTTCAACAACGTAGCTACCATTGGAGGGTAGGAAATTCATCCCCAATTTGACGTCACTCCCTACAATGAGGTCCCACTAACAAAAACATCTATAGGGGAGCGCAGATGTGCATAATCCGGTGACAGATCCTATAAGGTGGTCTATGGAGACATAAAGTATACTATATAGAGTATTCAGCAGCAGATTGTTGGGGACAGTAAATCAAGACCTGATAACAGATCCTATGAGGTGGTCTATGCAGACATAAAGTATAATAAATAGAGAATTCAGCAGTAGATTGTTGGGGACAGTATATCAAGACCTGGACTAGACTAGGTGAGGGAAAGGGGAGAAGCAGACACGTACAAAAAGGCTCATATATAGTATCTAGTTAATGATTATATAATGTCCATATGCAGACACATCTGATATGGTATCTCAGACGATTAGGGGAAGAATAAAAGGGGTCAAGCATGACCTGCATAAAGGCTTAAAAAGGATTAATGTCGCATGGATAACTAACGATTAGGCTCAATGAAGCTAGAAAAATTCAGTTGTTCGTTTAGACCCTGGGGGGTCAGTGATTCCATCCAAAATATCCATCTGCACTCACACTGTAGGATTTTCCTATCCCAGTCTCCCTGACGGATGGAGACAGGGACAGTTTCAATAGTCCGAAAAGAGAGGGACTTCAAATCACTGTGATGGACTTCATAAGATGTACTTCCCTAGAGCTCAGGAAAAAACCAACTGCTGCCAAGCCTGCCTCGTGATGTATACTAGAGTACAGTGCCTCAACATCTATAGATACTAGAATAGTACCTGGATCTACCATAATACCATCAAGTTTGGTTATGAGGTCCGTGGTATCTCTAAGATATGAAGGTAAGGCGGTAACAAAAGGTCTCAGTATTTGATCAAGATACACACTGGAATTCTGACTTGATGGTCTGACTTGATGGTCAGGTCTGCTACCTATCTCAGATAACTGGATGGTATTATGGTAGGGCCTAGGGGGCGAGTCAGGGACACCAAACCGTCTCGCTAGGGTGATGAACGTCCGCTGTCAGGTAGGGTCCTAGTTCATTTAGGGACACCTAGGGCCAGCCTGAATGACATTATCTCATCGTACTCCTGATCATTACCCTTTGTTGCATGGACATTTTTATGGTGTTTGTCCATTTTGTGACCAATTAGTCGGTCTTTTAAAATATCTATTAAAAGTTACATTTTATTCTCGGTTTTTTTCTTTGTCTGTTTTTCCATCATACCCTAGTAACTCCATTCTTGCCTTAGGCAAGCGTTTTCTCCTTCTTCACTCACTTTGAGTGAAGAAGGGCCAGTTGGACAATTATTGCCACTTGGTTCTGGAGAACTGGCATTCCAAGTTTAACCCTAAGTCTATGTCCCGACTCATCAAGACTGGCATGAACAATGCGTTCCATAGTCAGACGCTTATGATGCATTAAGAGGCGCACACCTGTTAATGAATCAGGAGCACTGAACAAGAGCGTGTTACTCTGTGCTCCTTGCCATAAATCTTACTCTATTCAGGAACTGTAGTAAGATTCTAGTGCAAGTTACATTTTAGCTCCTCATGAAATAGCATCATCATTCACACCCATTCTGCTCCAGTCCCACCACAGCTCCACATATTCTGAGGGAGCTGGCGAAACGTAGCATGAAAACGCAAAAAGTAGCAACATTTTTGGCAAATCCAAACTACACAAAAATGTTCTGACTTTTCAAAGTGATTTGCACGAGATTTCTTGCTTAATCGCTTTGATGAATCAATGCCTATGTGTATATGAAGTATGCCGTCTGGCTATTTTGGGTCTGGAGGAACCCCAAATAAAAGAAACTATTTTCCTCTGTAGGTGGAGAAGGATATACAATGTAATTTTGATCGCATTGATATGACCAAACCAACATATCAGAAGGGAAAATAGAAGTATTTTTAAGAGTAGTACAATAAAGGTAGAGAAGGAATTAGCAAATCTCTCCCTAAGATTCTGTCGATCCATCCTTTCAATTCACCCTTTCTTCCTGCTATTGAATGAATTTCCAGATGTAGCCTGGCAGACGTTTAATGTTTTCACATGACATCATGTCTGCTGCCTCTCATCTCATAGTTCTTTACTCCAGAGAGAACCATCAAAGCCATGAAAAGATGAGGTCCTGTGATATTGACCTGTACACTCCTAAATGAGTTAAACGTGTAAAGATCAATTCTTGCTATGTCAGCTATGTCCTACATGAAGGGTGGCTGTGCCCCCTTGGTTAATAATATTTTTATCCAAGTTGAATATTTGAACTTCATTGTATGCTTAGAGTGATTGTTCATGTACAAAATTCACACCTCACTAAACTCTAATGGACTGAGCCAGGGGTGGATGAAGAGCAGCCAGGACCCTGGGTAATTTAGAAGGTGTGCCTCCCCCAGGTACCCAATGAATCATGTGACATGTCACACGATCCCCTTTAATAAATCATGTGATAGGTCATGTGAGTAACACACAGGTTCTCTTGTGCACATCTGCAGATAGAAGAAGACAGAGATAGCGGTACGCACAGCGCGCAGCACAAATTTTACCCTTATGTACAGCACTATGCATAACATAGCACTATATAAAATAGAGCAGGGTGGGAGATTAATTTTCCCAAGGGGCCACATGAGACACTGTGACTGTTGTGGAAGCTGGACCAATAGGCTGAAATTAACTCTGCTCAATATTAATATTAACATAATAATTATAATTATTTTTTACATTAATTGCATGACTAATAAAGTTCACAATTAAGTGTGCTGACAGTATGAGCCCCCACATAGCCCCCTACATACAGTATGAGCCCCCACAGAGCTCATTATATACATTGTGAGCCCGCACATAGCTCCCTATATACAGTATGAGCCCCCATATAGCCTCTGGGAAGGATCCCCACCTCACCTCCCGCCTGATGTTGGTATTACGTCAGACGGATCACGTGATACGGATCCGCACTTTGCAAAAACGTGACGTTCTGCACCACTTCGGGGCCACGTAAGGTCAGATTGGTACAGTTTTACACAGACACCCCCTGTCCCCATGGGTTCAGGAAGTTACCGGGAGTGAGAAGAGGTGGCCCACTCAGTCACTGATGTGGCACCACACTCGCTCACACCACTGACAGGCTGAGAGGCCCCTTTCACTAGCCCCTGTGAAAACAGAATCTTGTCAGCCCGGTAGAGCCGCCACCAGTTCCTATTCGATATAAACCCCGGTCCGTTAACGGGAATTATATCGGGCCAGAAACCAGCCGCAGTAGCATGAGCATTAACTGAACAACAGACATGTGAATTCGTGGATTGAGATAAAAGAGCAGCCCAAGGTTAAATTATATATTTAATCACCTTAAGGGCACAATAGACAATACACTATATACACAAGGGTTATACATGTATAATGGTCAGAGATGCAAATACAATAGTAGTGGTACAAAACTATACAGATAATAAGAGTCAGTTACCAGTCAGATAAAAGACCTGGCTTGCGGTGGAGGGGCTACTACATGGAAGGCTAGTTGTCCCCTCTATTGCGTGACTTCCCCATAAACGAAGTGTCATTGTGACCTCCCAGAGAAAAAAAAACTAGGCCAAGATTTGCAGGTGCATTTAACCCCTCTGGGTCACTCCCTTCCTGCCCCCTGGGCTGAACCTGAAATCCTTTCCTGTGTCCCTGGCAGATAACTCCAAAACTTCAGATGGGTCATAACTCCTTAATGGACGGTCCTAGGGATGCGGTTCTCAAGTCATCAGATCCAGCTGGGCCCCTGCTACGCGTGGAGAATAAATACAACCGTATTATCGGTTTCTGAATAGCCATGCTATGTATCTCCCTATCCCTATGTGCTAGACTGGGTTGAGACGCAGGCGGACATTCACCATTTCCTGGGGATCTCGTAAATCTATGAGATGTATGGCTAGGACATATATTATTTCCATAACTCGATATGGAATTATAGCTGTCTGAAACAAAGTAGAGCACATGGTTTGGATCCACTGGGGGTCTTCCTGTAGTAGCTTAAAAAAATTGAAACACCAGAATTACATTTTTTTGGTCGCCGCAACATTTCAATAAAATGCAATAACAGATGATCAAAACATTATATCTACCCCAAATGCTAACAATAAAAATGTATTTGCTCACTTTTTTTTTGTCTTGGGTTTTGTCTGTTTAGTGGCCAGTGTGAACATTCACCTACACGCTGCACGCATAACAATTTACCGTATTTTTCGGATTATAAGATGCACTTTTTCCTTCCAAATTTGGGAGAAAAATGGGGCTATGTCTTATAATCTTAAGGTAGCTTACCGGGGGGCGGCTGTGGTGAAGTGGGGTCACAGGAGGCAGGGCCACTGCTTCGAGAGGCCGGCGGTGGCGGCAGGAGTGGGGTGATGCTGCAGGCCCTGGGCTGGGACTTCCCTGTGGTGGGCTTCTGGAAAATGGCCACAGGAGGCGGTGCATGTGCAGATTGAGATCTCGGGAGACAAGATCTTGTTTTTCCAAAGCCCACCGCAGGGAAATCAATGGGAAGGATGACTCCGCTCATTGCCAACATCTTAGGAGTGCCCAGGGCCCGCAGCCTCGGGATACCCCCTCCTTCAAGCCCAGGGCCTGCAGCATCACCCCACTCCAGCCACCATGGCCGGCCACCTGAAACAGTAGCATTTAATATGAGCTAACCAGAAGCACGTCACAAGACCCGCCCATCGGCACCCCTGTCACATGATCATGGGGCGCCAATGAGTTGTCATGATTGCCAGGGGTCTGCAGCAGAATGCTCTGCAGCCAGGGTCTGCTGGCAATTGTAAATCTTTTATGAATACCAATGCACGGAGATCATGATTTATGCTACACATAGTATGGCTGAAGTCCTGCTATGTATAGCTATGTATAGCACAGGCGATCAGACAATCACAGCTTCAAGTCTCCTAAGGGGACTATTGAATCCAGTAAAAAGTTTTAAAAAAAAGTTTACAAATATTATAAAAATTAAAAAAACACAAAAGTTCAAATTACTCTCTTTTGCCCCATTCAAAATAAAACAATAAAAAAATAATTAAAAAAACTACAAGTTTGGTATCACTGCATTCAGAAATGTCTGATCTATCAAAATATAAAGTCAATTAATTTGATCTGTAAAAGGTGTACGAGAAAAAAATGTAAACGCCAGAATTACGTTTTTTTGGTCACCGCAACATTGCAATAAAATGCAATAACAGATGATCAAAACATTATATCTACCCCAAAATGCTAACAATGAAAACATCAGCTCAGGGTGCAAAAAATAAGCTATCACCCATCCCCAGATCCCGAAAAATGGAGACGCTATGGTGTCTCGGAAAATGGCAACATTTTGTTTTTCTTACAAATTTTGGAATTTTATTTCACCACTTAAATAAAAAAGAAGCTATACATATGTGGTATTTGCAAACTCGTACTGACCTGGATAATCATATTACCAGGTCAGTTTTAGCATTTAGTGAACATCATAAATAAGAAACCCAATAAACAATTGTGGGATTGCACTTTTTTTGCAATTTCACCGCACTTGGAATTTTTCCTGTTTTCCAGTACACTATGTGGTTAAATCAATGGTGTCATTCAAAGGTACAACTCGTCCCACAAAGAACAAGCCTTTATACAACCATATTTACAGACAAATAAAAAAGTTATGGCTCCGGGAAGAAGGAGAGCAAAAAATGAAAAAGCAAAAATGGAAAATCGCAAGGTGGTGAAGGGGTTAAAATTTACTCTTGGGGCCCACCCTAATATTACAGGCAAATATTACCTGTTGAGTTTTAGGCCTCCAGGATGCAACTATTTTCATTTCATTCAAGATATAAACAAAGTGAGCAAATACACTGTAGTAAATAAATAAATATCAATAGTGCATGAAAACAACATAGTGTACTTGGTTAACATAATTTTGATCAAAAAAACATAAACGTATTTGCTCACTTTGTTTTTGTCTTGGGTTTTGTCTGTTTAGTGGCCAGTGTGAACATTCACCTACACGTTGCATGCATACCAATTTACTGTATTTTCGGATTAAAAGATGCACTTTTTCCTCTGAAATTTGGGAGAAAAATGGGGCTGCATCTTGTAATCTGAAGCTTATCGGCGATGGTGACGGGAGTGGGGTGATGCTGCAGACCCTGGGCTGGGAGGACGGGGTGTACCAGCGCTGCGAGGCTGCGGGCCCTGGGCTCTCGGCGCTGAGCGGATGCCTCCTTCCCATTGACTTCCCTGTGATGGGCTTCTGGAAAATGGCCACAGGAGGCGGTGCATGCACAGATTGAGATCTTGGGAGATGAGATCTTGTTTTTCTGAAGCCTACCGCAGGGAAATCAATGGGAAGGATGACTCCACTCAGTGCCAACATCTTAGGAAAGCCCAGGGCCTGCAGCCTCAGGATACCCCCTCCTCCAAGCCCGGGGCCTGCAGCATCGCTCCCCTCCTGCCGCCACCGCCGACCTCCTGAAGCAGCGACTCTGTCTCCTGTGACCCCACTCCACCGCCACAAACCTCCCCGTAAGCTACCATAAAATGGACTATAAGACGCACCACCATTTTATTTAAAAAAGTGTTCTTCCTATTTTCCTCCCCAAAGTTTTGGGTGCGTCTTATGGTCCGCAAAATATGGAACATTCCAGTTAATTTCTTTAGGTTTTTATTTTCATTTCATTGCAGTAATCCAAGATCAATTACTTTTTTCTTTACCTGTTTTAATAACCATTTGAAGGTTTCTATTTCCAACGGCAACATTTGAAATATACTTATAATTTATTGATTCACATTTAAATCAATATATTGGGAATACATGCAAAAAAAATTGTAAATAATAATAAAAGCCTTTTTTCGTAGCAAAAAAAAAATATTTTCTGTGCATTTCCATTCAAATATGGAATTGTTTTCTGCAGAGCAAATTGTAGTTTCCATTAGCACGATTTTAGAACACATACATTTATGGTCGAAATTGTTGGCACCCTTGAAATTGTTCCAGAAAATGAAGTATTTCCTTTGAGAAAAAATGGCAAATTGGACATAATTTAACACTAAACCACAAAAATGGGCTGGACAAAACTGTTGGCACCTTTCCAAAAATGTGAGTAAACAGCTTTGTTTCAAGCACATGATGCTCGTTCAAACTCACCTGGGGTAACAGGTGAGGGTAATATGAAAATCACACCTGAAACAACATAAAAAGGGGAGAAGTTGACTCAATCTTTGTATTGTGTGTTTGTGTGTGCCACACTAAGCATGTAGAACAGAAAGATGAGAAGGAAAACTGTCTGAGGACTTGAGAACCAAAATTGTTGAAAAATATCAACAATCTCAAGTCCATCTCCAGAGATCTTGATGTTCCTTTGTCCAGGGTGTGCAACATAATCAAGAAGTTTACAACCCATGGCACTGTAGCTAATCTCCCTGGACGTGGACGGCAGAGAAAAATTGATGAAAGGTTGCGACGCAGGATAGTCCAGATGGTAAATAAGCAGCCCCAATCAGTTTCTAAAGAAACTCAAGCTGTTCTGCTGGCTCAGGGTGCATCAATGTCAGCACTCCGCCCACGAACATCCCTGATTTGCCACGCTGTCACACAGATGTTATCTGCGTGACAGCATGGCAAATCAGGGATGTTCATGGGCAGAGCAGATTTTTTGGCACGAACAAGCCAGAACCCCGAACACGAACACAAATTTGAAATACTGAACAAATTCGCTCAACACTAATCATGCAGGACCCATTTACCGCATACCAGGGATCAAGGACCAGTTTGCATATATTAAAATACTTGAAACACTTGGGTGTTTCAACAAGACAACGACCCTAAACACACCAGGAAATGAGCAAAATCTTGGTTCCAGTCCAACAAAATTGAGGTCATGGAGTAGTCAGCCCAATCCCCGGACCTTAATCCCATAGAACACTTGTGGGGTGACATCAAAAATGTCGTTTCTGAGGCAAAGCCAACAAATGCTAAAAAATTGTGGGATGTAGTCAAAGCACCCTGGGCTGGAATAACAGTTGACAGGTGCCAGAAGTTGGTTGACTCTATGCAACATAGATGTGAAGCAGTTCTAAAAAACTAAATATTAGCTTAGTGATTCACGGGAATGCTAAATCCTCAAAAAAAAAAAAAGAGTACATATTGTGAGTTTGTAAAGAGAAATGCAGACACTGCTATTTTTTAGAACAGCCCAATGTTCATTTTTTGTTATTTTGTGTAAAGTAGTTAAAAATTATATACATTTCTCTTCATGTTTTGAATTAGAAAACAGTGCGGTGTGCAATATTCCCAATGCATGGAAATAAAAACTAGTATAAAGATTTTGTGCTTAACTCATGTTTTTGAACACACTGTTATTATTTTGAACACTACTGTAGGGCTTCTCACACTATTATTTAGTCAAATTTCACCAGCAAATCCATGGTGAAGTGTGGCCTCATGTTGCGAACAACTACAACTACTACTGTACAGCACCCATATTGCCTCCTTATCCTTATGTTACATCAAATGCTACATTGCAGCATAACATACCTCCCCAGTGGCGCACATAGGCCAAGAGGTTCATTTTAATAAACTGGGAGGCTGGAAGGACGTTATTACTATATGGGTGCACAAAAGTTAAACATTGCTGCATAACTACTGTGTTTGGGCACAAAAGGGAATTTTACTATTGTGATTTTATTTTTAGAAGTACAGTTACTGTTAAGGGAGCAAAAGGGAGATACTGTTATTGTGTAGTGCTCCAGCGTGGCACTATGGAGTTTGTTTAGAAGTGGAGGTAAAAGTGAGGAGGATTCCCTAGAAGCATACATACAGGGTGGGCCATTTATATGGATACACCTAAATTAAATGGGAATGGTCGGTGATGTCAACATCAGCTGTTATTTTCTTGATGTCAGAATGAAAGTAATGTACATTAGAACAATGAACATTAGAACATCAGGAAATGTGTCAGGGAGATGTCATAGATATGGCTGTAGACATTTTTTTTAATAAATGACACCATTAGTGTAATTGCATTGATGAATCTCCCCAAATTTATCTGGCAACAAATCTAGTTTGGATTCGCATGAGAGGATGGCGAGGAAATGACCATTGTTTATATCTGGGAAAACTCCCTATGATTTTTTTTGCTTTATTCTTATTCTACAAAACAGGAAATGAGTGAAAAGACTCCTGGATCTAATTCATGAAAGACAGCCTGGAGAGGTATCCTGCCTTCACTGATAATACTCAAAATTCCCTACTGAAGCCAAGATGAAAGATGTTCCAGCACATGAACAAAAGTGATATGCAAAAAAGATAAAGTATCAGAGTCAAAATCTTTGTCTCTTGTGTTCAGTACTAAAGATAATATTGTTAATAAAAAAATGAATTGCAAATATGCATTCTTAATAGAATGATGGATAAAAGAACGTAGACAGTGGCGTATCTGAGACAGAATAGGGGGCTAGCAGAGCCTGTACCCCTGGAGGCACTGGCGGATAGAGACAGAAAAGGGACGATGTTCAAGAACAATATATGGGCCCTTTGCAGTCCAATAGCTCATCATAATGTACAATTCCACCTGCTTTGGAGATGGTACTGGGCCTGATTACCTTTTGAGCCCCATGTGCAGCTGCACAGGTTGTACCAATGGTGTGTCCACCCCTTCTTGGAAGCACATTGGGTGCCAACAAGCCAATCTGCTTTGGCCATTGATTTTTTTTGATTTTGATCAATACACATTGATTTTTTTTAACTCTGGCAAGGAAAAGTCTTGCCAAAGTCATGGTAAGTGACATAGGGCCAGGCATTTGGGGAAGGAACCATAAGGGGACCAAAGCAAAACCCTTTCTGAAGACTAAGGTATGATGATGGTTTAGTGTGCCCTTTGTTCTAGGGACAAAATGCATGGTAAAAATAGGTGCAGTTTTGCTCAGGTGTAAAAGGGTGTGGAGTTATAGTTAATAATTAGAGCCCAGGTAAGAATTGGCTAGACAAGGTTTTCATTTATCTGGGAAACTGCTAAAGAATTCCTTGACCCCCTCTTCAGGATCAATGATGAGCTAGGCTTCTTGAGCTTCAGAAACTGCTGTCTCTCTGGATCAAGATGCAGGAACAGGATTGAGCAGAAGGCGAAGTGCAAGCATCCGTGAAGTCAAAGAGGCGAAGTCACAGAGTGGTGATCACTCAAAAATACAAAGACGAAGCTGAAGCTGGTATGAGACCCCTTAACTTTTTGCCCCTATTCTTTTCTATTGGCATGCATGCCCTTTTCCATCCACTCCCTTTTTAACAGAGCTGACAATCAGGCTGTGGCCTGACTAGTAACCTGAGAAGAAAAAGGCAGAGATTTTTAGGCTAAAGTTTTTGGCCATGTGCCCACGATGCAGAAATGCTCCGGATTTTTTCCTGAGCGTTTCTGCATCTCCCTGGCAGCAAAAACGCATGCGGATTGTACATGCGTTTTTCCTGCCAGGGACATGCGGATGTGAAGCGTTCTTCACTAGCATTTCCGCATGCGGGTTGACAAGCACTTTCCAAGCGATTTTAGCATCACTTGGAAAGTGCTTGACAACTTGGTCACACTATATAAATCCATGCAACCGGCATGGATCTATATAGATTGACCAAAAGAATGGTAAAAAATAAAAAATAAATATATACTTAGCTTCTGATGGCCCCTGGAGTCCTTGTCTCTGCTTGCCGGCAGCTCGCGGTAGATTTAAGGACCTGCCGACGTCAGCGGTCGCGTGACCCGTCACATGACTAAATGACGTCAGCGTAGGTCCTTTAGTCTACCGCGAGCTGCCGGCAAGCAGAGACAAGGACACTGGGGGCCATCAGAAGGTAAGTATAATATTTATTTTTTATTTTATTCTTTTTTTTTACAGGTTCTATGGTACCCGGGTCTGGAGGAGAGTCTCCTCTTATCCAGACCCGGGTACCATCCGCACATTGAAACGCATGGATTCCGCATGTACAGATGCAGTGATGCGGATTCCATGCATTCCAATGCAAGTCAATGGTGGCGAAAACGCAGCGCTTCCGCAAAATAATTGGTAGTGCTACGTATTTTTCCGCAATGATAATGCAATTGATAAGAACATTTGTGAGCTTCAACATTTGACGATGCAGTAGCTATGGATGATGCAGTAGCTATTTGACGCCTCCCCATTACTAACCTGGGCTTGATGTCAGCTGGCATTATAAGCTGACATCAACCCCAGCCCTATTACCCCACTGCCACTGTGGCGCCCCTGAGGGTTCGGTCGCCACAGAGGTACTGCACCTCACCCAGAGGTGTGCTGTCTCCCTTCTCTCAGGTAAGGAGGGAGTGCTGCACGGATCTCCAACACCTACATCCAACACTACACTACCCCAGGCAAGCCGGAGGGGCAAGACGCAATGTAGTTGGTTGCTTGAGTAGGGACAGTTCAGAGGAACAGTATGGGAGCAGAGTCTCTGTAGGAGCTCTGCTCCACTACAAGGGCCTAGGACAGAGGCCCAGGAGGGGAGCAGGGAGTAAGTTCCGTTCTGCAGAAGGGATCCTAGGGGGGTACGGCGAGTGCAGGTGGCACGCGTACACCCCGAACCTGCCAAGTGTCAGGAGGATCTAGGCCGCAAGAAGGGGACCGGCCCCTGGCCCAGTCGTGCAGCTTCAGGCCTCAGCTGGAAAAACCGGAGGCTTCTGACTTCTATAGCCAGAAGCCAAACCCCAGCTCCAATCCTAGTAAGGTCAAGCAGGTCTGTGCAACTCCGACGGACAGGGGGGACCTCGCAGCACCCGAACAGGATTCACAGTGGGAAGCGCAGGGAAGGAGGGAGTAAGACCCAGCGTGAAGTCGGTCTAGAGAGGCACATAAGAAAGTGGGGTTCTGCCAGGTACACCTGAGCTGCCTGAGGAAGGACTGAACCCCTGCCCTGTGAACGCAGTGTGACGCGGGAGGCTTGCACCAGTACAGTGCACCTGTGGACTGTCTAAGAACTGTGAGTAAATCTTGGATGACTGCACTGAGCTGCCTCCGTTCCTTTCTTTCGCCGGTGCCATTTCCCTCCCTGCACTACAACGCCCAGCGCACCTCCATTTCTCTACACTGCCCTGAGGCCTGCTCCACCTGTGGGGAGCCGTTCCATCTCAAGCTGCCCTATCATCTGCCTCAGAGGACTGTCGCAGCGCTGGTGATCCTCACCAGACACCACAGGTGGCGTCACGACAAATCCCCTATAAATATCCCCTTTTTGTACTGACCGCCCTGGGTCACGGACCGGGCCAGCTACCGTGATCTCCCCCAAAGGCAGCCATAAGGCCGGTCTGCCGAGTGCCCTACGGCCCTGGGGGCGAGTCACCACCGCTACAGGGCAGTGGGAAGAGCGAGGCTTAGTGCCAGAATTGGCACATCCTATGGATGCGCCATTTCTGGGGCAGCTGAGGGCTAGTGTTTCTAGCCTGGGAGGGGGCCAATATTCATGGCACCCTTCCTGGGCTATTAATATCAGCCCCCAGCTGTCTGCCTAGCCTTTGCTAGCTATTAAAATACGGGGACCTCACGTCATTTTCTTTGGGGTCCCCCACTTTAATAGCTAGTAAAGGCTAGTAAAGGTAATACCCCCTTCCCAGGCTTCAAACATCTGCCCCAGCTGTCTGCTTAACTTCCGCTAGAGACTAAAATTACGGGGAACCCCACGCCAATTTTTTTTTAATAAATCCTTTATTTTAACGCTAAATGACAAGTACAGTAATCAACACTATCACTGTACTTATTATATATGTGACTGACATGTTTCTATCTATCTAATCTATGTGTGATGCTTTATTCTTTCGGTTCTAAATTGTCGGGTACCGATGTTATAACTGTATGCGGCTGATGAATTGCCGGCTTTTCATGTTTCACTGAGCACTGTTCCCATTGATTTGGGCAATCGTTGTAATGCCACAACCAACATGGCTGCGGCATTACAGTGAGTGGCAGGCAATCCCTGTATGTTGATTGGCGCTCTAAATAGCGCCAAACATGCAGGACGGGGACCAGAGCATCTGCCCGACCATCACGCAAGTACTCGGCGAGCTCCGAGCATCTCGAGTACTGAGATGCTCGGGCGAGTACTGAGCAGTGGCGAGCATGCTCGCTCATCACTATATACCAACACTAAGCATCAAGTACTTGTGAAGTGTAAAGGAAATTATACATGATTTTCTAATTATTTTAAAAATATAAATCTGAAAATTGTGAGGTACATTTGTATTCGGCCTCTTATAGTCTGATACACTAAATAAAATACTGAGTGACCAATTGCCTCCACCTGTGTGTAATTTATTCTCAGTATAAATACAGCTCTTCTGTGAAGGCCTCTGAGGTTTGTTTGTGAATATTAGGGATTAAACAGCATCATGAAAACCAAGGAACACACCAGAAAAGTCAGGGATAAAGTTGTGGAGAAGAGTAATACAGGTTTAGGTTTAAAAATAAATAACCCAACCTCTGAACATCTCATGGAAAACTGTTCAATTCATGATCCAAAAATGGAAGGGGTATGGTACTACTGCCAACCTACGAAGACATGGCCATCCACCTAAACTGCCAGCCCAAGCAAGGAGAGCACTAATCAGAGAAGCAGATAAGGGGCCCATGGTCACTCTGGAGGAGCTGCAGAGGTGTACAGCTAAGGTGGGAGAATCTGTCCACAGGAAAACTGTTGGTCGCATACACCACAAATCTGGGCTTAATGGAGGAGTGACAAAAAGAAAACCATTTGTGAAAGCAAGCCATAAGACGTCTTCAGTTTGCAAAAAGCCATGCATAGGACACAGCTAGCATATGGAAGAAGATGTTCTGTTCAGATGAGACCAAGCTAGAAGTTTTTGGGCTAAATGCAAAATGCTATGTGTGATGGAAAATGAACACTGCACCTCACCTTGAAAACACCATCTCCATCATCAGACATGGTGATGGCAGCATCATGCTGTGGGATGTTTTTTTCTGCAGATACAGGGAAGCTGGTGAGAGTTGATGGCAAGATGAATGAAGCTAAGTACAGGGCCATTCTAGAGGAAAACCTATTAGAGGCTGCAAAAGACTTGAGACTGGGGCGTAGGGTCAACTTCCAGCAGGACAACGACCCTGAATATACTGCCAAAGCTTCAATGGATGGTTTAGATCAAAGCATATTCATGTGTGTGAATGGCCCAATCACAGTGCAGACCTGAAGTCCATTGAGAATCTGTGGCAAGACTTGAAAATTGCTGTTCACAGATGCTTTCTATCCAATCAAACTGAGCTAGAGCTATTGTGTAAAGAAGAATTGGCAAAGATTTCAGCCTCTAAATGTGCAAAGACATACTCCAAAAGACTTGCAGCCATAATTGTAGCGAAAGGGAGTCCTATGAAGTATTGACTTAGAGGAGCTGAATACAAATGCACGTCACAATTTTCAGATTTATATTTTTAAAACAATTAGAAAACCATGTATCATTTCCTTTACACTTCACAATGAAGTTTGTGGGTGTAACATGAAAAAATGTGGAAAAGTTAAGAGGGTATGAATACTTTTTCAAGGCACTGTATATTGATCCAAAATTATAGTAACCAGGATCACATTGAAAACATTATATATAAACCAAAGCTTACGTTCTAGTTCAGGCACAGTGAGTGAAACTAAAAGATCCCTACAGTTTATATAAACTGTAGCATCGGCGTCTCTTCCTCCTGCAGGGCAATGACGCCGTTCCCCTCATCGCCACGGTCCTGGTCCGGCGTCTTCCTGCTCCCCTCCTGCCGCTGCTGTAGCATCCTCCCGGGTCCTGTGCTTAGGGCGCACGCGCGCGTGCTCCCTCCCTCTTAAAGGGGCCGCGCGCTGTCCTAAAGCATCCGCAGCCAATGGCCGGAGGACTTCCCCTATATAAGGCACCTCCTCCAAAATGGAGGTGCCTGTGCAAGGTTGTTATTTTGTGTGCTAACACTTTTCTCAGCCCTCAGGTCCCGCTGCCTGTCAGCCATGCCCGTCAGCCAGTCTATCAGCTGTGCCCGCCAGCCTGTCTTACCAGCCGTGGCCACCTGCTTGCACCCAGAGCACCTGTCTGGCTATCCGCCGTACCCGCCTGCTTGCCTACCCGGAGCACCTGTCTGGCTATCAGCCGTACCTGCCTGCTTATCTATCCGGATCACCCGCCAGCCTTCCTGCCGTGCTCATCCGCTGTATCTGTCAGCCTCAGCCATCTGACCCGTGGGAGTCACCTGCTCTCACACAAGATCGGTCCCAGAGTGGCACCTTGTTCACCAGCCCGGTCCCTCCTTGGTTCATGGAGTCGACTAAGCCGCCGTGTGACCTGGGTGGGTCCGAGTAGGCACTTAGTTGCGCCCCTCTGGTCCCTCCTTGCACCGAAGCACAGAGGTTCCACCAACCGGACCCGTAACATAAACTAATAAAATAATTAACAATTTAAAATATCAGTACATATACTGTACATATAAAAAAGTAGGGTAATCTATCTCAAAAAGGGGACACTGTGGGCCAAAAATGTAAAATGTAGCAACAGTATAAGTAATAAATATCTTATTACAAATAGCCAAACAATTCTACATTGATCCCACAGTGCATGACAATAAGGCTATAAGTATACCAAACAATAGCATAATAGGGAGTAAACCATAGTATGGTATTAGCAGAATATAAATAACATGTTACCTAATTAGCTGCTGTTCATGTCTGTTTCTTCCCAACACAATGCGCGTTTCACCCTGCTTTGTCAGGCAGCGTGTCAGAGAGGGGAAGTTATAACCATTTTATAGTTTCAAGTATCCAGTAAGGGGAAAGCAAGAGGATCATGTGAAAAACGAGTAAAATGCCTATCAGGTTAGAAGAGGCATGATGGTATGCAACCCATGATATGGTTGCGCATGTGATGTCCTTGTTTCCTCCTAAACAAGGGGACTTCCAGTTTCTGGCCAGGAAAACACATGCAAATTGCAATTACCTTAGATAAAACACTGGAGCACCTGCGCAACACAATGCCATGCTGTTGCAAGACCAGGAAGTGTGATGAATGCGCATGCGCTCAATGTGGGTCACAATAGTAAACGGAGACCAAATATAGAATATAGGATAAATTGAAAAAAGGAAACATATAGAATAAATAATTCAATTGATGGATATATACACCGATTCATTCCAAATAAAACATTATGGAAAATACAAGGCTGGACCGTACAATACAAGCAATTGTTACCATCCACCTTTCTTGTCCCCCCTATTTCGTCATAGATTGTAAATTTGCGAGCAGGACCCGCACTCCTCTTGGTATCTGTTCATTTATGTGATTATTGTTATTGTGCAATGTCTTTTATTGTCTGTACAAGTCCCCTCTAAAATGTAAAGTGCTGCGGAATATGGTGTCGCTATAGAAATAAAGTTATTATTATTGTTATATATGTATACTATAATTACCATATCAACATAGTCACTGCTGCAGCCATTTAACAAAGACTGGTGCTCTGCTGGATCAGGGTGAGAGTGAGTAAATGTTCAGCTTTTTATTTTATAAGCCTGTCACCCTATGGCGCTAGTCAAATTTTAAACAGGAAAACTCTTTTAAGGCATTAATAGCAAGGACAAGGTGACTAGACATAACGATGAAATGGTCCTACCTCATTCAAAGGAGTGTGTGGAGCCAAGCTGGATTTGTTCAGGCAGTAGAAAATCAAGGAAAAAAGTTGGGAAGTTTGTACTCTCAAGGGGAGTCATGAGTCATAAGAACATTGATTTTAAATGCACAGGGCTTAATGGTAAGACAGTGTGCACCTATCAATGTGGACATTTTTGACAATTCATTTGAAGAAACACTTGAAGAAGGCATGATTTAAGTATCTTGGGAAGTAAATCATCTGAGGTTTTGGTGGAAAAGTAGGGCTAACAGAATCATAACTCTTCAATCCATGAAAGGCATGGAAATTGTTTGATTTGTGACATTCTTGGAATGAGAGTGCAGTTGGCCAAAAAATGGTTGGAGAGGATATGACTGTTTGGTTGGTCCTAATATAAGCAGTTAAGAGCAGGTTTGGACAACCTGGCTGAAGATGGTGGTGGTGGTGGGGGGGGAGTGATTCATGCCAATTATGGCAGTAGGGTAGTGTTAGAAAAGAAGAGGAGTAGTTTAAGCCAAGATTGCAAAAATGATTTTTAGACCCAATCGCATGCATTTAATTAAGAACAAAAATTGTCCACAAAGGTGGAAAACTTCTTCAGGAATTGTATAAAATAGAACTCGAATAGTTTATGAGAATTACATTGTGAGTATAGGCGATGGAGAGTTTAGCATTTGCTTCTCGTATAATGTTCAACGTAGCAGCCTGGATCACTATAATAACAATTTTATAGAAAAACTTTGTGCCTCCACTTCCTCAGAATATAGGTATGATAATATTAAATTGAAATAGAGAAATTGCTGAACAACCATGTAGCAGAGTTCTTAACAAAAGAACAAAATACTTGTTTTGCTTCATGTAGATCAAACAACTAAAACTAAAAAAGGTGGAACTTGATGACATTTGTCTTTTTTAACCTGAGTAATGACTGTAACTATTTAACATAGATTTCCAGATTTTTTCCTTAAACACAGCCTCACTGCTATCGATGATTTGTGTCGGGTACTGCAGCAGCTCACTTTGATGAGTTATTAGATGCAATTTCAGACACAACCCAGAGACAGTAGTGGGCTGTCTCTGGAAAAAGTAGTATTTTTCTTATACTGAACAACCTCATCATTTTCTTATGGTTACAAGGTTTTAGTCTTCATTCAATTTTGATTCGTATTTTACCCTGTCTTCAATACTGCCTGTTTACTTTGTCCCATTTGACACGTAGCTTCTTATCAGGCTCAGATTTAACATCTCATCTTGAGTTAATTGTCCTTTATACCTAATGTCACCAATGCCAGTTCCGAATACCACCAGCATAACATGGTGTTATTTTCCCAGAATGCGCACACAGCACTTTTTTCACCAACAATAATAGATTGTAAGATTGCCTGGATTACACGGTGTTAAGTAAAGCCTGTGGTTGGAGACAAGGGTAAAGCTATACTCAGTCTAACCTTTGAGTTATCAAGCAGCCTGTGTGGGACAAATGGTTTTAATAAAATTCTATCCTTCCAGCTAAGAACACTGTCTGTGACCATGCGACCATTCAGTTACCGATAGGGAGGGAAAAGCGTGATTCCTATGTTTTCATACATTGCAGGAACTGTATGATCAACGTTATATTATTTCAAAACATGGTCGTTTTAACAAAAAGACTATTCATGACAATTACTGATTCCTGAGAATTCCATTGTGTTTCGTTAGGTAGTATATACAGTTCACTATCAAAATTGGTTCAGGTTCACTTATTATTTTATGTAAAAAGAAAAAACAATTTAAGACGAGTAATTTATTTGGCCAAAATCTGTAAACTTCATGACCAAACAAAAGTAAATTGCATCTGCCTTGGCTCGAATTAGAGGGTAAAACTGCATTAATACTGAAAGTGAACCAGCAATCTTATAAACGCCTTTCATAAATATTTTGTAGTGTAAACAGGCTGCTGATCATCTGATGAATGAGCAAAACGCTGATCCATTGGGTGAAATTATCTTTTGTGCTGAGCAACCTGTGTAAACAGGTCTAGCACTTTCAAGAACCATGGCAGCCTATGTGCACTGAACGATCCATTACAAATTTCTTAGTGCGCATCGTCTACTTTGGTCTGCCGGTGTTAACAGGCTATTAAACGACTGCCAGTTGGTAAAGGCTTGCCAACTGGCATCGGTTTCATGTAAATGAACCCTTAGAATGTTGGACTGTACCAGAAGGAATTCACCTTGATATCAATATCTCATTTTGATTTAATGTATTGGCAGATGAAATACAAAATTATGCTCACTGATCTTCTCAACAACCTTCTCAATAACAATGGGTAGATTTTACGAATAATGGCATAAGTATACATATAGTAGTTACCTGTAGCAACTACTCGACTTTTCCTTAACTTCTGCCTTGATAAATCTCTGGGTTGTCTTGAAAAATATTTAGATTTGAGAGTCCTCAGTGATTGATACCTTTTAATGGCTAACTGAAAAGATGGTAACAAATTGCAAGCTTTCGAGACTACTCAGGTCTCTTCATCAGGCTAGTATAACATAAAATCTGAAGAATCACATATTTATACCCGGCAAGACACAGAAATAAGGTTGTCTTGAAAATCTAGATTATCTATAGGTTCTTATTCAGAGTTATCTGTTACTGACTCCTGACTGTCAGAACAAAACTTTCCTGACCCTGCAGATTTTCTTTTTTTTCCAGTATTGCACATTGTTGGTATCAATGGCACCTCTACTAAAAGGGGTTTTCCACAGCACACATGTACTAATTCAAGAGTGGGAGGGGTCTTCAATTGTATGTAGAATTGCAGTAATTCCTAAAGGGGTTGTCCAGGTTTGGAATGAAAGTCTCCAGACACTCTACGTGACTGCAAACCTCTGAATCCTGATAGAGTGTGGTGTCCATGCTTCCAGGATTCTGCAGTGTTGCCGATGAGAGTGGGCAGTCGCGTGACTGAATTTATACGATTTGCATACATGCAGTGACATGCCCACTAGATGTGCTCGTCCTCTCTCAGTGCACTTCTACAGTGGCATGTAAAAGTCTTTTCAACTTCAGCTTTCTTACAGATGAAGTTATGTTTGCATCAAGAATTGAAATTACATTAAATCCATTCTTCCCTCTACCTGTGAAATGTTCTCCGTGTCATTGGCTGCAACACAACCCCCACCCCTTGCTTAATGGTTAGCGAAATGTTCTTTTCCTGAAATTCTGTGCCTTTTTTTCTCCACACATACCTTTGATCATTGTGGCCAAAGAGTTCTATTTTAACCTCATCGGTCCACAGGACTTGTTTCCAAGTTTCCAAAATACATCAGGCTTGTTTAGATGTTCCTTTGCATACTTCTGACGCTGATTTTTTTTGGTGAGGACGCAGGAGATGTTTTTTTTCTGATGACTCTTCTATGAAGGCCATATTTGTGCAGGTGTCTCTTAATAGCAGTACAATGTACTACAACTCCAGAGTCTGCTAAATCTTTCTGAAGTTCTTTTGCAGTCAAGCAGAGGTTCTGATTTGCCCCTCTAGGAATCATACGAGCAGCTCTCACTGAAATTTTGCTTGGTGTTCCAGACCTTATCTTGACCTCCACTGTTCCTGTTAATTGCCATTTCTTAATTACATTTCGAACTGAGGAAAAGGCAACTTGAAAACGCTTTGCTATCTTCTTATAGCCCTCTCCTGCTTTGTAGGCCACCACCATTTTTAATTTCAGAGTGCTAGGCAGCTGCTTAGAAGAACCCATGGCTACTGTTTTTTGGCACAAGATTAAAGGAGGCTGGGTTTTTATAAAGCTGGGAAATTTGCATCACCTGGCCTTTCCCAACCATGATTGTGAAAAAACCATAACCCAAACAGGCTAATTAACGTGCACCTGTCAGCAGGATTGTGCTCAGTAAACTACATACACTGTCAGGTGGGCAACATTACATGGATTAAAATGATACCTTGGTTGATGAAATCCGTCCTGTGGTTTTTGTGTAATCTTTACTTTCAGTTTAGAGATAATGATGTGCTCGTGCTTTGGGGCGGGCCTGTGGGCTGGGCTCTGCTTACATATTCATCTATATGCTCTTATGACAGGTCACTGTGCCTTCATTGACCTGCCTCCTATTTTACAAAATGCATCTAGTAGTGCGGGCCTAGGTAAAATAGGAGGCAGGTCAGTGAAGGCACAGTGAGCTGTCATGAGAGCATACAGATGAATATGTAAGCAGAGCACCAGATAGAGCCCACCCCACAGGTCCTGAAGCATGAGCATATCATTATCTCCAAACTGAAAGTAAAGATTATACAAGAACCACAGGATGGGTTTCATCAACCAAGGTATCATTTTAATCAGCGTGATGTTTTTAAAATGAAATAATGACAATACAGTATTTTTCGGACTATACGACGCACCGGACCATAAGACGCACCCCAAATTTTAGGGTGGAAGTGGAGGAATGCTGCGGGCCCTGGGTGGGAGAAGGGGGTGCCCCAGTAGCGGGGGGTTGCGGTGGTGGTCGAGCGGGATCGCAGGAAGCAGGGTCCCTCCCTCAGCAACCCGGCCGTGGGTCTCAGGAAAATGGCCACAGAATTCCCAGTCTGCACATTTTCCTGTAGATCACGGCTTCAGGAAGATGGCCGTGGCCGCTGGAAAGCAGCGCACGCCACTCTGCCTCATCGCCGATACCGGACACGTAGCATCTCACCGTTTCTGCTGCCACTGGGTTCCTGAGGGAGGGAACGGAGGGACCCTGCTTCCTGCGATCCCACTTCACCACTACCGCAACTCCCCGGTAAGCAACATTCGGACCATAAGACGCACCCCCCATTTTCCTTCCAAATTTGCCACTTTATTGAGAGCGGATGAACATGTCATCAAGTATGCAAATCGCAAGCTGTCAGGATTCAGAAGTCTGCAGTGAAATAGAATAACTGCAGACTTTCATCCCAAGAGCAAACAACCCCTTTAAGGTTATGTTCACATGCCCAGTAATCATTTGCTAAAATGGATCCAGCAGCAATCCATTGACAAAAAAGTTGTGCAGACACAACTTTTTTGTCAGGCTAAAAAAAAAATGATTTCAACTGGATTCGTTTTTTTAACTTTGAAGTCCATGGAAAACAGATCCGTTAAATAACCATTAGCTTTTCTCCCATTTGAAACTGATCCAGTAAAAAAAAATGGATCCTTTTCAAATGGAAGAAAAACGTATGGAAATTTAATGGATTACTTTTCCATGGACTTCAATGTTAAGAAAACAGATCCAGTTGAAATCAGTTTTTTGCCCATAAAACTTTTTTTCAACAGATTGCTGCCGATTCCATTTTAATGGATGACTACTGGACTACAGTACCCTACCTCCCACTGTATGAGAACTTTTATAAACTAATTGTGCTTGTACTGGAGTCTTAATTAAGTGTTGAAGTTTTAAAGCTTAAAGCTAGCATGACTAGTCAAAATGAATGGGACTATAGTCACATACGGTATGTATCCTGATGTGTATGAACCCTCTCTGTGCAGTGGGCCCCCCAATATACTGCACAGACAGTGGGGGAAATAGAGACTTGGGTGCCACTCCAATGTTTACATGCAGCAGTGCGATAGGAAGGGTAAATTGGAAGGGTCGCCGATGGGTTGTCATGACAGCCGGGCCGGGGATCAGCTGATGACCCCCATGCTTGTCATCAGGGAGCTTTGTTGAAACGCAACCTGTGGCTGGGCTTCAAAGGAGACTGAGATTTCTGCTACAGTATATATATATATATATATATATATATATATATATATATATATATAGCACAATTGTTTGGATGATCGCTTTTTCAGGTCCCCTAAGAGGGCTAACTAGATCAGTTAAAAATAAAAAAATATAAAAAAAATGAAAAAACTAAATCACCCACTTTCCTCCCAGTGAAAATAAAGATATTAAAAAATAATAAAAATACACATATTTGGTATTGCCGTGTTCAGAAAAGTCTGATGTATCAAAATATAAAAACAGTTAACCCGATTGGTAAACACCATAAACAGAAAAAATTCAGGAACGACAAAATTACGTTTTTTTTGGTCGCCGCAGTTCCCCAAAAAATGCTGTAACAAACTATCAAAAAGTCACATCGATCCCAAAATTGTACTAATAAAAATGTTGTCTCGCCCCAGCAAAAAAAAGGCCGTCACACTGCTCCATCGGCCAAAAAATAAAAATGTTACAGGTCTCGGAAAATGGAGACAGAACCTCAACATTTTTTTTTTGCAAACTTCTGATTTTTTTTCACCACTAAAGCAATAAAAAATATGAACACGTTTGGTATCGCCATAATCAGATTGATGAGGAGAGTCATATCACATGGTCATTTTTACTACAAAATGTACACTGTAAAAATTATTCCCAAAAAACATGTCAGAATTGTTGTTTTTTTTTACTTGGAATTTTTTTCCCGTTGTCTGTTATACTATGTGGTAAAATGAATGGTGTCATTCAAAAGTACAACTCGCCCCACAAAAAAACAAGCCCTCATGTGTCTATGTGGACTGAAAAATAAAATAGCTATGGCTCTGGGAGGAAGGGGAGGAAAAACGGAAATGCAAAAACGAAAATTGGCTGTGGTGTGAAGGGATTAAAGTCAATGGGCGTTCCTGAAGCAGTTAAGGTGAACATTCATTTGTAGATTTAGTGTTGCTTTAGGAGGAGAGTAGTATGATGGTGCTGCCAGTGCGCATTTTGCATCTTCTTTTCAGAAACTGCACAAAGTAGATATTGAAATACTATTTCATCTTCTTACCTGATGGAATGTCCAGACTAATGAGTGGTATCTTTATCTGCTTCATTGTTGCTAAAATTGTTGCCCATGGCTCTTTTAATTCTCCAGTGTCTTCTTCAACACCCAATACTGCATCCACCACAAAATTGTATGCATCATTGATTAACTGCACCTGAAATATAGAAGAAAATGTAGAGACTCTCACTACATCAAAACCTCTAGAGTGGTAGTAGTTCATAGCGATTCTTACGTTTTTTAAGGAGCATTCCGCCGTAAAAAGTGTTACAAAACACCATAAAGAATGATCATTTGAACAGCAATGTCAAAACGACTTGCTATCCATATGTTTAATCTTTTTTCTTTTAACTGATTCAGACTTCGAAGGCCCTGAAGCAACTAAAAGAAGAGACCTGACCATTGTTGGAATCCACGACTGTCTTATAAATGAAAAAACAAACTCTTCAAAAATGGCGCAAAAGAAGTCAAAAAAGATGTTTCACTAAATTTATTGAAACATTTTATGCTTCAAAAACTATGCAGGTATGCCAGCATCTAAAAGGCCAGCCCTCAGCCACCCCAGAAATGGCGCATCCATGAGATGCGCCAATTCTGGCGCTTAGCCTCGGCTCTTTCCGATTGAACAGGGCTCCATAAACTGAATCAAGAAGACGTGGATTGTCATGGGACCTCCATATTATAGATTTACGGTGTTGTTGAAAAATGGGTAAAAGTGGGTAATTGTCGGAGAGTGCTTTTTACAAATAAAGGACTTTTGTGTGTGTGTGTGTGTGTGTATGTTTCTTTCTTTTGACTACGGGGTTAGTAATGGGAGAGTATGACAGACCCCTCTCTATTACTAACCACTGAGCTTGATGTTAGCGGACATTAAACAGCTGACATCAACCCTAAAACTATTTACTCGATTCACATCACACCAGGGCAATCGGGAAGAGACGAGGCTAAGCGCCAAAATTGGTGCATTTCATGGATGTGCCATTTCTGGGGTGCTGAGGGCTGGTCTTAGTATTCTGGGAGGGGGCCATGAATCCTTCGCAGCCTATTAATATCAGCCCCCAACTGTCTGCTTTGCCTTTGCTGGTTATTAAAAATAGGATGGACCCCACGTCATATTTTTTAGTGTCCCCCCATTTTTAATAACCAGCAAAGGCAAACTAGACAGCTGGGGGCTGATATTTATAGGCTGGGAAGGTACATAGATATTGGCCCCTTCCTAGCATGATAAAATCAGCTCACAGCTGTCTGCTTTCCTTTGGCTGGTTATTAAAAATAGGGGGGACCTCACGTCATTTTTATAATTTATTTATTTTTTTATTAACCAGTATAGTAAAATACACAAAATGTCGCCGGAGCCTCCGGCAGCCACTTTTCCGAACTCCACCGCTTTGAAAACCGTGGGAAGTGCGGGTGTTCCAGAGACAATTTGTGAAATCCCGGGGCCCGCCGCATCCTCTGACCGCCGAACACCCCCTCCTTCCAGCCTGGAGCCCACAGCATTGCCCCACTCCTGCCACCACCAGCTTCCCGCAGCAGCGACCCTGGGACCCCGCTCCACCACAGCCGCAACTTCCCTGGTAAGCTACATTCGGATTATAAGACGCACCCCTATTTTCCCCCCAAATTTGGGGGAAAAAAGTGCATCTTATAATCCGAACTTTGTCTATAATCTTAATTCAGAGTAAGCAGCAGTCGTTCTTCTGACGAAATACATCTGCGAAACCGGGTGCTTTGTAAAGTGGGGCCTGGCCGAAGCTCTTCCAGTAAGAGGTCAAAGGTGTTTTTAGTCATTCTGCAGTTAGCAAAAATTTGTCGTGGTACCTACATAGCTGCCTATACATACAGGCAAAATGCACTCTTGTAGCACGTTTGCAGAGGAGTGGATGCACATAGTATCTGCGACGCCTACTCTGAGCATCAACATGTGGATAGCCAGTCCCAAATTCCCTCGCTGCAGGTTGGAAGTCCAAAAAGTTTAGAGACTAAAATATGAGAGGGGTATGCCCAGAAAAATATGGATGTACTCAGCATCTGACCTTTTTGTAAGGGGTTTATATAGGGCTAGCAATCAAAAATGCCCTTCAATAATAAATTGGTTGTAAACTGAAAAATGATGAGAAAAACGCATTGCATACAGATTGCATACGCATGGCATACGGATGTTTCTGAATGATATGCGAGAAAAATCGCATTGCACTCGCATGACAGTCGCATGACACTCGTCCTACTTTTCTGGATCAAGATCAAAACGATTTTTTTTACGCAGATGAGTGCAATACCTTATAACATAGCCAGCATCCACCCGGTATGGAGCGAGCTCATATTTGAAGCCCACTTCATACACTGGAACTCGACTTAGGATGTACAGTTGTTTTCTACCTTGTGAAGAAACTTATTGTCATAACACATTCAGCAGAAAAATCTGCTGCATATCTGCTGCAAATACCAAATGTGTTGGCAGGAAAAATGCTGCATAAAATATGTGCATTTTTTACGTGTTTTATCCATGCTTTTTTCATGTTTTTCCCCAGTCATTAGAATGGGTGAAAATCGCTGCAAAAATGCTGACATGCTGCAGATTTGAAACTGCTTCAATTCTGCAAGCAAAAAAAAATCAATGTGAGCATCAGACTTCAGGAAATTCATTCACTTTGCTGGCACTAGAAAATCCTTCACTTTTTGTGACATATCTGCGCAGAGAAAATGCATCAAAAACACAGCAAATACCAAACCCAAACATCCACGGGTCCACTTATCCCTAACTGCATGTCAATTAATCTTTATTTTAAATTTTCATTTATTTTGGAAATGGGGTTAATTAATGATGTTTGACACTTATAAATCTATAATAATATGTCATTCCCCAAATCTGTTCTAGTCCTACCGTATTTTTCGGACCATAAGACACACTTTTTTTCCCCCAAATTTGGAAGGAAAATGGGGGGTGCGTCTTATAGTCCGCACCTTACTTTACTGGTGGTGGTGGAGCGGGGATCGCAGGGTCCTCCGGCGGTGGCAGAGGTGACATGCGGCTGAAGCCGGGGTCTGTACCTGTGCTAGAGTGGCTGATGTCGGGTGGTGAAGCAGAGGAGCCGGGGCCTGTGCCGGGCTTTGAGCATGCGCCGACCGGGAGCTTCGGCAGCTATTTTCCTGTAGATCACGGCCTCAGGAAGATGGCGGCGGCCACCGGAAGCCGCACACACTCCTCTGCCTCACCGCCGCACGCTGCTCAAAGCCCGGCACAGGCCCCGGCTCCTTTGCCTCACCGCCGGACGCCACTCACAGCCAGGTGACAGGCCCCAGACGTCAGACAGGCCCACAGGCCCCAGCAGGTGACAGGCCCACAGGCCCCAGCAGGTCATAGGCACCAGTAGCTCACAGGCCCCAGCAGGTGACAGACCCACAGGCCCCAGCAGTTGACAGACCCACAGGCCCCAGCAGGTGACAGACCACAGGCTTCATACAGGCCCCAGCAGGTCACAGGCCCCAGCCGGTGACAGGCCCCAGACTTCAGACAGGCCCCAGCAGGTGACAGGCCTCAGCCGGTGACAGGCCCCAGACTTCAGAAAGGCCCCAGGAGGTGACAGACCCCAGCCGGTGACAGGCCCCAGACTTCAAACAGGCCCCAGCAGGTGACAGGCCTCAGCCGGTGACAGGCCCCAGACTTCAGAAAGGCCCCAGGAGGTGACAGACCCCAGCCGGTGACAGGCCCCAGACTTCAGACAGGCCCCTGCAGGTGACAGGTCCCAGACTTCAGACAGGCCCCAGCAGGTGACAGGCCCCAGACAGGCACTGGCCCTGCAGCATTTCACCTCTTTGGCTGCCACCACCGGGTTCCTGAGGCAGACAACAGAGGAACCTGCGATCCTGCTGCACCACCACCGCAACTCACAGCTGCTGGAGCACCGGCTTCATGTATCCAGGGTCCGCAGCATTCCTCCGCCGGGCTGGTTTCCTGAAGGACCCTGCCTCCTGTGACCACCGCTCCACCAACCCCCAGGTAAGATACCGTACCTATTTAGACTAATTTGGGGTGCGTCTTATGGTCCTGTGCATCTTATAGTCCGATAAATATGGTAATTTTTGTTTTTTAGCTACATTTTTTGTTGATACCAGTCTGTTTTCTATTTAGATTTCTTGCCACTGGACAGTCATTTTCTGCACTCCACTTGGAATTTTTTCTTGGGAAAACTACAAATCCCTTACATCATTAAACATACATGTAATGAAATATGAGAACATCTTCAGCCCAAAGTAATGCCGGAGCCAACCCCTGAAGACTGGGAGCGCATTGCAAGGGGGATGGTTAGTACATGCCAATTTCCGAACTGTTTGGGCGATTTGGATGGCAAACGCATCCGTGTGAAGAAGCAGCCGAACTCAGGGTCCCAATATTACAATTACTAACAATTTTTTTCAGTAGCGCTCTTGGTGTTGGTTGACAGCAACAACTATAGAAGAACTGGAGATTCTCGAATCTTTAATTCTTCCTTAATGGGTCGGTGGTTTATGAACAATGAAATGAGTGTGCTACCCCTAAGGAACCTCCCTGGGTTGACTGGCAAACCGGTACCGTATGTCATTGTGGCTGATGAGGCCTTTCAGCTCACCCGTCATTTAATGAGGCCTTATCCTCGCCGAGGTCTTCACCAGCGACATCGTATTTTCAATTGCAGGCTTACTAGGGCACGGCATCTGGTTGAATGCATTTTTGGCATTTTGACCGCTAAATGGAGGGTATTGCTTAGTTCTCTCCAATTAAGCAAAAAAAATGTCAATGGTGTCATTAAGGCCTGTGGGACTCAGATACACCCTGTATTAGACATAAAGGAGGGTATCATACACATTATGTTCAAATTATCATGTAGTGGCACTCCTAGACTCATAAAAACTATGCACGAAGTGCAAAACCTGCCAAATATTACAAGCAGGGTCATCCATACACCCTTGAAGACACCAACAGTAATGTCTCATTTAAATATTGTGAACAAAGTGTAGTTGTGGTACTCCTACACTCATAAAAGCTCTGCACACAGTGCAAAGCCAGAAGAAGATTATAAGGAGGGTCATCCATATACCCTTGAAGGCACCAAATGGAGTACCTCATAAAAAAATCAAGAAAGCATAGGTGTGGCACTTCTACACTCATACACTCAGGAGAAAATGATAAGGAGGATAATACAGTCATCCATAGACCCTTAAAGGCAACAACTGGCAGGCCTCTTTTAAATATTGAAGATTAAAAACACTTTATGTGCTGCTATCATCTGATGGTGTGGAAAAGTCGGGGCTAATCTCGGCTTTGTTCATTTTTATCAGAGTGAGCCTGTCAGCATTTGCTGTTGACACTTAAAAAAACCCAGCTCAGACAAGACAATAGCGGCAGGGCAGCACAACACCTCCACTTCATAGAGGAACAGCTCATGCCAGGTGTCCAGCTTTGAGACTCAATAGGTGATGATTGCAGAGGAATTAGGGAGTATGCTGGTTTTGTCGGCCAGGTATTGCTTGACCATCTTTAAAAACTTTTCCCTCCTTGTCAAAAATATCCGGTCATCAGGGCATAGACACTGAAAGGATGTCATGAAATTGGCCCAGGCATTTGACAATGTACCCCTGCCTCTGCAGTACTTTGTGTGTGTCTCCCTCGCCTCTTCTCCATGGTTGGGCAAGGAGTTAGCTCCCTGCTGCTAGCGTTGTCTAATGGAAATTTTTTCAACATATTTTCCACAATGGCCTTATGGTATAGCACCATTTTAATAGACCTCTCTGCCTCAGGAAGAAGAGATGGTAAGTTTTCCTTGTAGCATGGGTCTAGCAGGGTGAACAGCCAGTACTATTTTTTGGCCAAGATGAATGTAACAAAGGATCATGGGAAAGGCAGCGATATACTGTATAAAGTCGACCATATGTGCCAAGCTCCCTGCAGCCAACACTTCCCTGTCTCCACCATGATGACTACTCTTCATCTCTTCCTCCTCCTCCAGCTCTTACTCCTCATTCCCCTCCTCAGCTCATCCACATAGGAGAGACGAGATGAAGCTTGTGTGGATATTAGCTTCTGTTGCGCTAACAACCAGCTCCTGTTCCTCTTCAGCCTCCTCCACCTCCTCATTGTTACCCAATTCACACTGAGCAGATGAGATGAGGCTGGACTGGGTAGTAACTCCCTGTCTCATGTCTTCCTCCATATCCACCTGATCCTCATGCAAAGCTTCAGCTTTAATTGTGAACAGCAACTGTTCAAGTAGGCACAGAAACTGGATTGTTGCGCTGATTATGGCATCATTGCCGCTCACCATCTTTGTGGAGTCCTCAAAGTCTTGGAGAATCGCACAAATGTCAGACATCCATGCCCACTCTTCAGTTGTTATGTACGAAGGCAGCCCAGAATACCAACGGGCATGTATGCTGGTGTTCGACAACTGGCCTCTGCTACTCACAAAGTTTTGCCAGCATGTGCAGTGTGGAGTTCCAGCACGTGGTGAATGTCGCACACCAGTCGGTGAACTGGCACTTGCATGACCTGCTGCAGCACTGCCAGAGCGGCAGCAGCAGTAGAATTTCGGAAAAAGCCGCTGACGCTGCGTACCTTGACCTGAAGCTCTGTTAAATCTAGGTTGGTTTTCAGAAACCGCTGAACCACCAAGTTTAGCATGTGGGCCAAGCATGGTACTTGTGTGAGCTTGCCAAGCTTCATAGCCGCCACCAGGTTAAGGCCATTATCACACACGACCATGCCTGTTTGGAGGTTTAGCCTGTTTGGAGGACCATGCCTGTTTGGAGAGTTCAATAACTCTGCCACAGTGTGCGGTTTGTCTACTAGACAAATTAGCTTCAGTAGAGCCTGTTGCCGCTTCACTGAAGCAGTGCTGCAGAACTTCCAGATTCCTGCTGATGTGGACGACGTGCTCTGAGATACCAAATCGGAGATGGAGGATAAAGAGGACCATGAGGGGATGTTGGATCTGCTGTAGAAGGTGCAGGAAACCCTGATAGAAGTAGGGCCAGCAATCCTCTGCGTCGGTAGCACATGTGCCGTGCCAAGGTGGAACTCGACCCCAGCCTCCACAATGTTCACTCAGTGTGCCATCAGGAAAATGTAGCACCCCTTGCCACAAGTGCTTGTCCACATGTCAGTCTTTAAGTTTGCAATCCCAGTCACTGCTTTGGTAAGGGCACAAGTGATGTTCCTGAACATGTGCTGGTACAAGGGACGCCACACAGGGAGCAATAGTGGGCTGGGGACTGAGTACCAAGGGACGGCTGCCACCATGACTCTGCGAAAATCCTCTGTGTCTACAAGCCTAAACGGCAATATTTCCACGGCAAGCAGCCTGGATATGTGTCCGTTTAGCATTTGGGCCTCTGGGTGGTTGGCTTGGGGTAGGAATAGTTGAATGCTGTACTGGGAAAAGTTTTTGCAAGTGCCTCAGAATGTGCAAAGACAGGTGCAGGGTGGGAGGCATCTGTGCCAGTGTCATGGACAGGGGATTGGGAAGCAACTAGCACAGGGGAAGAGGCAGTGGTGTCACCCGCTGACACCAGTCGTGGAACCAGGAGTTCAGCCAACCGAATCGGGTGGTTAGATGACATGTGCCTGACCATGCTGGTGGTGGTTAGGCTTTTAGTGGTCCGGCCCCTGCTGATCTTGGCATGGCACAGGTTGCAGCAACCATTCTTTTTGTTTCAAAAGTCTCTTTAAAAAAAGTCTCAGGCTGGGAAACACCTAACTCTTTGACGGAGAAATTCACAAGTGTCGGTGTTCTGTGGAACTTCCGCCCGCCCTCTCCCTCTGGTTACCCCACTGCCTCTTCCTGCCTGTTTCAGTGCTGCTGATCCCTCCCCCTCAGGTTGGGTTTGGTGACTTTGTCATGCACCACCTCATCTTCCATTGCTGCACTCTGATCCTCCTGACTTGGTGACTTAACAACAACCTGACTTATCATTATCTACCTCTTTAGACAAAATTTGCCACTCCCCACCATCATCTTCTTGTGACCATGGCTGCTCTAAGTTTTGGGCATCACCAAACAGTGTCTCCTTCTGTCCCTCTTGAAAAATGCAGTGGGAGAGGCCACAATCAAGAAATTATGTTGTAAAGAGCTCCTAGTGTGGGATCACTAGTCACCTGGGACTCAACATGGTGTGTGGAAGGAGGATCAGGGTGAGGATTAAGTAATCCAGATTGTTGGCTGGTGAGAATGGACCATGTGGAAGACTGGGTGGTGCTGGCAAGTATGCTGGAAGCATTATCTGCTATCCAACCGACCACCTGTTTGCACTGGTGTGGCTTCAGAAGTGGTGTCCCATACCTCCCTGCAAAGTGGGACAGGAAGCTATGCGTCGTGGATGGGTATGTCTCTTGTGCTCCAGTAACAGGCGTAGTTGCACCTGCCCCGCATCCTCAGCGTCTTCATGCACCATCATCACCACTTCCACTTCCCTGTCCCTTACCATACACCTCATGCATTTTCTAATTGCTAGGTCTCTGGAAACCAAGTTTATTTTTAATTTTAAAAAAAAGGTCACCTGCAGCAGGTAAAGCATTTTTTTGGAGGTTAATACTACCATAATGTAACACTAAGCATATTACACTATATAGATTACTAACTCAATCCAGAAAGACTTTTTTAAAGTTTTTTGGGTGGTTATTAATATCACCGTAATGTGACACTAAGCATGTTATACACTGTATGGATAACTAATTGAATCCAGATAAAAATGTTGAAATTTTTTTGCAGTTTTATATACCTACATAATGTAACACTAACCACGTTAAACTCTATGGATGACTACTTGCATCCAGAAAAAAATTTTGAATGTTTTTTTGGGAGGTTTATGTACCACTGTAATGTAACACTAACCCCGTTACACTGTATGGATAACTAATTGAATCCAGAAAAAAAGTTTGAACGGTATTTTAGGAGGTTTATGTACCACTGTAATGTAACACTAACCACGTTACAATGTATGGATGATTAATAAATCCAGAAAATAATTTTTAATGTGTTTTTTGCAATTTTATATACCAGTGTAATGTAACACTAGCCAGTTTAAACTCTATGGATGACTAATTGAATCCAGAAAAAAAATATGAACTTTTTTGCAGTTTTATATACCACCGTAATGTAACACTAACCACGTTACACTGTATGGATGACTAGTTGAACCCAGAAAAAAAAATTGAACTTTTTTTGCAGTTTTATATACTAACGTAATGTAACACTAACCATGTTACACTCTATGGATGACTAATTGAATCTATAAAAAATATTTGAACGGTGTTTTGGAGGTATATATAACACCGTAATGTAACACTAACCACGTTAAACTCTGTGGATGACTAATTAAATCCAGAATGATTTTTTTTACGTTTTTTGGAGGTTACTCCCACCGCAATGTAACACTAAGCACGTTACACTGTATGGATTACTAATTCAGTCTAGAAAGATTTATTTAACATTTTTTTGGAGGTTAATACCACCATAATGTAACACTAAGTACATTACACTGTATGGATTACTAATTTAATCCAGAAAGATTTTTTAACATTGTTTGGAGGTTAATACCACCGTAATGTGACACTAAACACGTTACACTGTATGGATGACAATATAGTCAATTGTTTCAATAAAAAAAAATATATGGTAACGTGCATATACAGTTGCAAAGCCCTAAGCCCTGCCTAGAGGCTGTATTCTGCCACCCTCCCTGCTCATTCAGCTATCTCTAGGCTAACTGAAGAATCTGATACAAACAGCAAAGCACAGGATTAGCATTTAGAAGGACTTTTAGTATGATGGTTCAGCATCAACACCAGTATCAACACTAGAGTTTTCTGATTAGTTAAACTGTGCACACAAAGGCCTGGATAACTGCTTTCTCCATCTCATTGCACAGCTTTCTCTGTCCCTTAGCTGTGCAATGGCATCAGTGTGCCGAGCGTGGCGGCGCCTGTCCTTTTATAATCTCTGATGAGGTAATGCAGCCAGCCAATCACAGTAATGCCACTACCAAGATGGCTATGGCATTACAGTGACTGGCAGGCAATCCCCACATGTTTACTGGCTGTGTAACAGGCACCAAACATGCAGGGTGGGGATTCGAGCTTCAGATCTGATCATCAACCAATACTTGTCAAGAGCCGAGCATATCTGAGCTTCCAGATACTCAAGTGATATCCGAGTATCACCGAGCAATTTTGCTCATCCTTATTGGTAAACAATCCTGGTCCAGTTGCACAGGTTTTGTTCAGATGACGGGATCCTTCTGGCCTCAGAGTCCGTGAAGTTCTTGTGAATTATTTCCAGGAGCCTAAAGGGTCCACATCATGGCAAGATAATTTAGTGGTGTGATGTTTGCCCTATATGTTTTTTTGTATGTGCGTTAACACACAAAATGTGAGAACACGTGTGTATATTTGTTTTTTTTCACATATATTATAAATTAAAACAAGAGAACAATTTTCACAATGAATGGAAATGATCTTTATTTACAAGATTTTAACTTAGGTTAGAAACCATGCAAAAATCAAGTACATAAATGTTGAGACACCAAGGAGATATAATTAAATTTATAAGTAGATGCACAACCACGGATTATCCAAGATTATTAACAAATTTTATTGGAACAGGATTAAAAAGCAAGGAAAGAAGGGATAAAAATCCACAAAGGTGGAACAGGCTGGCGGAAAGCATATGCACTAAAATAATTATCAATACATGATTCATAAGAAAAATACATAACAATCAAAATTAAATATTCATGATTAATAATAAAAAGTCACTGTATGATCACCAAAAAAATTTTCATTCAAGTGACAGGGCACAAAAAACTGTATAAAATGTATCCTGTAAAATAACAGGTGCAAAGAAGTAAATTAGCACCTACTATTATATGCCTATATAATGTCCAATGTCTTGGGAAGACAGCGGCGTGTGTGCACCCTTTACCTACATCTGCCTGGTATGTTCCTACTGTCTCCTGTTAATATGTCTTTGATTCTCAGACTTTGTTGATTAATTACTATTCCTTTCACCCATCCTTTTTATTATTAATCATGAATATTTAATTTTGAATGTTATGTTTTTTTCTTATGAATCATGTATTGATAATTATTTTGGTGCATATGCTTCCCGCCAGCCTGTTCCACCTGTGTGGATTTTTTTATCTCTTCTTTCCTTGCTTTTTAATCCTGTTCCAATAAAATTTGTTTAGAATCTTGGATAATCCGTGGTTGTGCATCTACTTATAGGTTTAAAAAAGATTTTAACTTAAATAAAGCCTTAACTCAGGCAAAATGCTTGATAATACATCCAAAACCTCCCAAAAATATGGTACCAATATTATATACAGTACCTTTACAAATTATAAAATGAGGAAGGGGATGAATGGCAGATGGGTTAAGTTGGGTAGTGTAGCGTCGGCGTCTCTGCCCCCTGCCAGGCAGAGACGCCATCCCCCTTACCGCCGCGGTCCTGCTCCGGCGTCTTCCTGCCACCTTGCTGCTGCTGGTGCATGCAGCTTCCCCGACACTGTGCTTAGGGCGCGCGCGCGCTCCCTCCCTCTTAAAGGGGCCGCGCGCGCCATCCTAAAAAGTCCCCGGCCAATGGCCGGAGGACTTTCTCTATAAAAGGCACCTCCTCCAATATGGAGGTGCCCATGCAAGGTTGTTGCTCTGTGATACTTACTTTGCTTCAGCCCTCAGGTCCTCTGCAAGTCAGTCCTGTCCACCAGTCTGATCTTCAGTCCAGTCCGCCAGTCTGACTACTTTCCAGCCCGACAGTCTACCTACAGTCCAGTCTGCCAGTCTGTCTATGGGCTCTGCCCGCCTGCTCACCTGGAAGCACCCGCCTGTTACCTGCCGTGCCCGCCAGCCTGTTTACCTGGAAGCACCTGCCTGTTACCTGCCGTGCCCGCCAGCCTGCTTACCTGGAAGCACCTGCCTGTTACCTGCCGTGCCCGCTTGCCTGCTTACCTGGAAGCACCTGCCCGTTACCTGTTGTGTCTGCCAGCTTGCCTACCCGGAGCACCCGTCCAGCTATCAGCCGAATCAGCCTGTCTGTCTACCCGGACCACCTGTCAGCCTGCCTGCCGTGCTCGTCCGCTGTACCGGTCAGTTCCTGCCTTCCTGACCCGTGGGAGCCACGTGCTCTCATACAAGGTTGGTCCCAGAGTGGCACCTGGTCCCTCTGCTCGGTTCCTCCCTGGTTCACGGAGTCGACTGAGCCGCCTTGCGACCTTGGTCAGGCTGAGTAGATACTTAGTCACGCCCCTCTGGTCCCTCCTTGCACCGCAGCACAGAGGTTCCAGCACCCGGATCCGTAACAGGTAGAACAATGAGGGGTCCCTACATTTGGCAACATGGATGGGCGTGGGTTGCAAGAGGGGTGGTATGGGTGTTGTTGCGGGTGGCCATAGCTTTCATGACCAGTAGGTCCAAAGCCAGGATGTGGTTCTCAGGATCGTCTTTGCCTTCAATGCCCTACATTGTAGGTATGGGTGATGGGGGAGGGGGGGGTCATGATGCCATCCTTCTACTGTCCCAGAAAAATATTGCTGCTCAGAATGTGCAACATGGTAAGCATGCAAGCCATAAGCTGGTGTGGCTGGTGCTGCTAGTGGTGGTGCTAATGCTGGTGCTTATGCTGGTGGGGCCTGTATGGAAACGTTGCTGCCTGGCTGTTGCTTGTGTGTGTGACACAGGTACTTTAGATGCAGTGACACAGAAACACAGAGTACCCAGTACAGGGTTAATAAACAGGGGGGGAATTTATTGTAACAGAGTCAATCTCCACGCAGGGAGTAACAGGGGAAATATGGGGACAACAAGGGAAGTAGCAGGTAACAGCCTGTAACCGACAATCCACAGTTTGGCTAGATGTAGCAGAGTCGAAACGGTTGTAATCGGCAGTTTTACACTTAGCTGACTCTTGTTCCCAACAAAGGCCGTTGCCGGCTGATGCCGGTGTTGTTTTCTTCTGGCTTCCCTGCCTAAACAATGCTCCGTCTTCTGGCGGCAGCGGGCGGTCTCCGGTTTGACAAGCTGAACCCCTAGTCCATAACACTGCACCTCACTTGCTCCACTCCACGGACCCTGCGTCTCTTCTCCCTCTAGTCGGGCTTGACTCCAACTGTCAACTCCCTGCAGGGTCACTCGGATTCGGATTCCCAATCTCCGCCTGCCCGGTAGCTTCAAGCGATGGTGTTCCCTCGGCGCCTGCACTGGGGACTGCAGGTAATCGAGTGCAGGGGCTCGGAGGTAGAATCAACAATTCTACTTCATCCATATCGTGGCTTGGGGCAACTGTGACAGGACCCTCTCTAGAAACAGGTGATTCTTCTTCATCTTCGTCATCTTTAGACAGACAGGGCCGCAGCATACTATGATGAACCACTCTTGTAGGGGCTCCTTCAGCCCCCTCGGGTTGAACTTCATACACAGGTCCTTCAGCGCCAACCCTGCGCCTCACTAGTTGCGGGGTCCGTTCCCACCACCTACTCAATTTGCCCTGGGGCCTCCTGTCTAGAACCAACACCCGCTCCCCGGGCCTCATAGCTGTCCCTCG
Organism: Phyllobates terribilis; assembly: GCF_046119375.1. Taxonomy (NCBI): domain Eukaryota; kingdom Metazoa; phylum Chordata; class Amphibia; order Anura; family Dendrobatidae; genus Phyllobates; species Phyllobates terribilis. The sequence goes on along the minus strand of NW_027362761.1, from coordinate 40,163,811 downwards.
AAGGGGCAATGTCTCATGATGTTTGAGCTCCTGAAACTTTTGTTGTACCAACCGTCGGAGGGTCTGCAGTCGATGCCAGTGTTCCCGGACCCAGGAAGACATCCCCATCCGTGGATAGTCCTCCTCGGGGTCCAGCTCTAACTCGGTAATCTCTCGCCCTTTTCGCCCGAACAGTAAGGTATAAAGAGTGAACCCCGTCGTACTATTCACTTGGTTGTTGTAGACCCACACCAGCTCGGCCACAAACTCAGGCCATCGTACCTTCTGATGTTCCTCCAACGTGCGGAGCATTTGGATCAGTGTCCGATTAAAGCATTCACAGGCCCCATTTCCTTGTGGGTGGTAAGGAGTAGTCCGTGACTTCTTAATCCTGTACAACCGTTGCAGCTCTTCCTTCACCTGGCCCTGGAAGAAGGCGCCTTGATCGGAATGGATCCTCTTTGGGCAGCCGTACACCCGAATGAAGTCTCGGCAGATGGCCTGTGCAGCTGATTCGGCGGTCTGGTCTCTGGTCGGGGTCACCACCGCAAACTTTGTGAAGTGGTCTGTCATCACCAGGCAATGATCTTACCCGAGATGAGCCGGTCCAACAGTCAAATAGTCGATCATCAGCACCTCCAAGGGGGCAGAAGTCACAATGGTTTGTATGGGGACCCGCTGCTCCGAGGGCTTAACCAGCTCACAGCTCCGACATCTTCGACAAGTGTCTTCTATTGTTGCTCGCAGTCGGGGGTGATATGTGGCACCCCAGGGGTCTGGTTTTCCACAGTAACAGCAATGTTATGTCTGAGAGCAGGTGGGAGGTCTCTTGGTCAGGGATCCTATGCATGCCACACCTCCTGCCCAGTCCTGGGAGGGGAAGAACTTCCCCTATATAAACCTAGGGCTGAGGCAGGGTGAGTGAGTAGAGAAGAAGCAGAGAAAAGAAGCAAATATAGGAAGAAACAACAGGAGCTCTGTGGGAGCAGTGTTACAAGGAGTCAGGGGCTGGCAGCTGCAGAGCTCGCCCTGACTGAGAAGTTATCACCGGACCCGGAGTCCGAGGCTGTGGGGACTAACTCCTATCCAGCAGCAGAAACCGACCGGCAGGGGATTGCAGGTCCTCTGGCCCAGAAACCCGAAGGCCCCGAGTCACCGGCCATACGGGTGAGCACCACACGGTACACTCAGGGACGTGGGCTACTTATACCCGCCTCTAGCAAGGTAGCCAGAAGAGTATCGTTAGTTTGGGAGGCCTACAACTCCGCCTGGCCAGGGGAGATCCCATCTGCTCAAGGACTGACCAGGCCCCAATCGCTAGCCAGTACTCCGGGAGGGTCTATCTTTGTCACCAGTAAAGACCCTGAACTACACAGTACCGTCTCCGAGTGGTTCCTGCTACCCCCATCATCCACGTCGGCTGCCCTGAGGCCATACCCCTCCCGTTGGGGGTTATACTATCACGCTGCACAATCCTACCACCGGCCTCAGCGGTCTGCCCTGCAGCAGCAGCTCCCTGACTGCACTCAACGGGTGGCGTAGTCGTCCAACATCTACCGCTAAAACAGCGCCACTTAGTCTGACTCCCTGGGCACGGACCGGATCACCGCCACGAGACTACAACCCTCAACAGATCCGGCTCCGGGTAAGCTCCCGCGTGCGCAACGCAGCGCGACACAGGCCCAGGGGCGCGTCAACTTTTGGCGTAGTCGGCAGGATCTCGTGCCCGCAACCACCGGGTACTGCGTGCCTGAAAAAGACTGTGAAAACTTACCCGTGGTGAAGATTCCCGCCATCCGGCGCCATCTTCCGCTTTCTTCCCGCCATCGGTGGAGTTTTCCCGCCATCCGGCGCCATCTTCGGCCTTCTTCCCGCCATCCGTGGAGTTTTCCCGCCATTGGACGCCATCTTGAGGACGCCGCGCGGGAAGAAGAGGGGCGTGGACTCCGAAAACGCGCGAGAACTGAAGCCCTGCCTCACGTCCGGACGTTGCGTAAGGTCCTGGAAGGAGCCCAGCAGACGCCGACGTCACAGGAGCGCGACGGAAGGTCCTCAACCCTGACGATCCACTGCGGAGCCGCGGCCTACGGAAGAGGATCATCGCAAGGTAGGCCACGGTCCACTAGGGGGGAGAAGGATGTCGGATACGGAGGAGAGCTTCACCGCTCCAACCCCCGCCAGCGCCACCTCTGTTGCGGTCATGCCTTTCACCATGCCCTATATCCCGGGGGCATCCTGGCTACCCCAGTACTCAGGGGAGTCACATACCCTGCAGGACTTTAGAGAAAAACTGGATAGCCTCTTCCAGGTGTACCCCCTCACAGAAGAGCAAAAAGTAAGCATCCTGGTGGCCCAATTAACTGGGGCAGCCCAAAGGGAGGTAAAGTCCTGGCCACCTGGGGGGAGGACTGTCGCAGGGATACTAACCCGGCTGAGGGACACCTTTGATACCCGCACCTCAGCCGAGATCAAGCTTAGATTCTACGGGTGCAAACAGCGGGCACATGAGAGTATAAGGGACTATGCCCTGAACCTACAAGAGGCCCTGAGAGCCATTAAGCAGACCGACCCTGACGGCGTGGGAGACGAGGACAGGCTGTTAACTGAACAATTTATAGAGGGTTTATATTGCAATGCCCACCGAACCCAGTTGCGGGCAATGGCCTTACAGGACCCTCATCTGGGATTTGCACAGTTCAAGGACAGAGCCATCCGGGTGCTCCGAGAACCGGCACCAGGTGGCGTTGTGACCCACAGACGCCCCACTACCACCTACCACCAGGAGGCGGCGCCCTTGTCGGCAGGGCCTGTGGGAGCTGATGCGCAGGCTTTGAACAATGACTCGGCTCCAGACCTGCACCATCAGGTCCAAGAGCTAGCTAAAAGCGTTGCTGCGCTAACCCGAACTGTGCAGTCTTTACAGGTTTCCACTCCAGGGAAGATCCAGCTGGCATCCGGACCGGAGGACATCCCGTGGCGTCGACCAAGGAGGACCCCACCGGCCAGAGGAAGACCCAGCGACCGATACAACGAGGACGGACGACCCATCTGCCGCCGCTGTAATCAACCCGGACATATGGCAAGGTACTGTCCTTTAAACTGGCACAACCTAGGGTAGAGGGCCAACCCCTAGGAAAAAGATCATCAGGCCCATCAAACTGGCGCGACAAATATGTGGGAGGACGTCCAGTCTTGCCTGTGGTACTGGATGGCATTCCTATGAGTGCCCTACTGGACACCGGGTCACAGGTCACCACCATCCCGTACGTGCTCTTCAAGCAGTACTGGAATGACTCGGATATTACCCGCTACCCTGACGACGACTTGAGTATCATCGCCAGCAATGGTCAGCCCGTGCCACAGATCGGATTTAAAGAGGTGACCATTAAAATTGGTAGAGTTGAACTGGCAGCACAGGGACTGATCATTGTAGACATTGACAAACACGAGAGTCACCCAAAGATAACTCTAGGAACTAATGTAATTGAAAATTGTCTTGCAGAGGTGATTTTCCTTTTACAGCAGGTTGCCAAGAACGCCAGCTCCGGCGAGCAGCGAGTGCTCCAAAAAGAGATCCGGGCACTGATGCGACGGCAACAGGTGGAACTCTCCGGCGGTGAGATTGGTAGCGTGAGAATGTGTGACCCTTTCCCTATTGCCATGCCCCCAAAAAGTGAAATGATGATTTGGTGCCGGGCAGCTATTGGTCTGAGAGGTAGAGATTACCAGGCAATGGTAGAACCAGTTTACTCAGACAGTAGGCCCACCATCTTGACAGCACGGGGGGTGGTTAATGTACGCCATGGGAGGGTGCCCGTTCGCATAATCAATATCGGGAAGAGGGAAGTGTACCTGCCCCGGTATGCCACGCTAGCCAAATTATATACCATTAACCAAAATGCTATACAATCTGTGGAACCCTTGCCTCCCTCTCACCCGGAGGAAGGTAACAGCTCTAAGAAAACAATGGAGGACTGGTGTCAGCAACTACATTTGGGTACTGACTCCACTCCCTCACATCAGAAACAGGGAGTCTATCGGGTGGTTCAAGAGTACGAGAGAGTGTTTAGTAAACACCCGTTAGACTTCGGGCGAGTCAAGGGGGTAGAACACCACATCCCCACGGGAGACCATCCTCCCATAAAAGAGAGGTATCGACCCGTACCCCCTGCACACTACCAACACGCCAAGGGGATGCTTAGAGACATGAAGGAGGCTGGGGTGATCAGGGATAGCTGTAGCCCCTGGGCAGCTCCACTAGTCTTAGTCAAAAAGAAAGACAACACCATGAGGATGTGTGTAGATTACCGGAAAATCAACCGTATCACACACAAGGATGTGTACCCCTTACCAAGGATAGAGGAGTCTTTGGCTGCTTTAAGATCTGCTAACTTCTTCTCTACCTTGGATCTCACTAGTGGGTACTGGCAGGTTCCTGTAGCAGAGGCGGACCGGGAGAAGACCGCATTCACCACCCCGATGGGACTTAGCGAGTTTACCTGCATGCCGTTCGGACTCTGCAACGCACCAGGAACCTTCCAACGATTAATGGAGTGCTGTCTGGGCCATAGAAACTTCGAGACGGTCCTGTTGTACCTGGACGATGTCATCGTATATTCTAAGACTTATGAGGACCACCTGAAACACCTGGCGGAAGTGTTCGAAGCTCTGGCAAGCTACGGCCTAAAGGTGAAACCCTCCAAGTGTCACCTCCTGAAACCAAAGGTGCAGTACCTGGGACACGTGGTGAGCGCTGACGGAGTGGCTCCCGACCCTGATAAGATCACCGCAATTAAGGAATGGCCAAGTCCCTCCAGTGTAAAGGAAGTGCGGCAGTTCCTCGGGTTGGTAGGCTACTACCGCAGGTTCATCCCCGGTTTCACCAAAAAGGCAGCTCCTATGCAGGACCTCCTGATAGGCCAGTCCCGGAAGGCCAAGAACCAGAAGCCGCCCTTCAGATGGGAGAAGTTGGAAGAGGAGTCCTTCCGCCAGCTGAAGATGGCCCTCACGGGGGATGAAATCCTGGCGTACCCGGATTACGGCCAGCCCTTTATCCTCTACACCGACGCAAGTAACATCGGGCTAGGAGCCGTGCTGTCCCAGATCCAGCAGGGGAAAGAACGAGTAATCGCTTACGCCAGCCGAAAACTGCGACCCACCGAGAGAAACCCTGAGAATTACAGCTCATTTAAGCTAGAGTTCCTGGCAGTGGTGTGGGCAGTCACCGAACGCTTTAAGCACTACCTCGCTTCTTCCCGGTTCGTCGTGTACACGGATAACAACCCGTTGACACACCTGGACACAGCAAGACTCGGTGCCCTAGAGCAGAGATGGATGGCCCGTCTGTCCAACTACGAGTTCACAATCAAATACCGGGCAGGACGCTCCAATACCAACGCGGACGCCCTGTCCAGGATGCCAAACCTACCGGACGTAGGAGAAGATCCAGAGGGACTGGAAGAAGTCGAACTCCCTGCGTTCCACCGGCATGGGACTATCCAGTATTCCCACCGGGTAAGGAGTAAGCAAGCCGCTACGTTTAACCCCTTGCCTCACTACAACTGGGAGGAAACGCAAGACAGTGACCCTGCCGTCCGACTGGTGAAGGAGATGCTGACTCGGCCAGAGGCTCGCCTTGACCCAGACGCTCCGGAGGAAGCCAAGCAACTGTGGGCTGAGAAGAGTCGACTGTTCCTTTATAAGGGGAAGTTGTGCCGCAGAATGGTTAACTCCCGGACGCATGAACTAATCTGGCAAGTAGTGGTGCCACGAAGAGACGCAGCCATGGTGATGGAGGCATACCACGACGGGGCTGGACACTTCGGATGGAAGAAGCTGGAGTTCCTGCTGCGCGAGCGGTTCCACTGGGTAGGCATGAGGGGAACCATCGAGAGGTGGTGCAGAGACTGTGGCCCGTGCAACCTAAGAAGGAAGGACCGTGCCAGCCAGAAGACTCCCCTGCAGTCCATCGTCACCCGGCAGCCGTTGGAACTGGTAGCCTTGGATCATGTAAAACTGACCCCAAGCAGAAGTGGCTACGTCTACGCACTAACCATCGTGGATCACTACTCCCGGTTCTTGGTTGTCGTCCCCGTCAAGGACTTAACAGCTCGAACAGCAGCGAGAGCCTTCCAGCAGCATTTCTGCCGTCCACACGGGTACCCGGACCAAGTGTTGACAGACCAGGGACCTGCCTTTGAAGCGGAGGTCTTCCAAGAATTCTGCACTCTGTATGGCTGCCGGAAGATAAGGACGACACCCTATCATCCGCAAACTAATGGACTTTGTGAGAAAATGAAAACGTTGCCCCTGGAAGAACGCAGTCTGTGGCCTGAGAAGCTGCCCGATCTGGTGGACCTATACAACCACATCCCGGTAGGTTCCACCAACTGTACCCCGGCTTACCTAATGAGGGCGAGACCTGGTAAGTTACCTGTTGACCTGGAAATGGGAGTCCTGACACCTGAGGACACTTCACCAGAAGCAGACTGGGACACAGAGAGGCAGCAGCAGTACCGGAGAGTACAGGAGAGCGTGGAGCGAAGTCTCTGTCAGGCTAGGGAAAGACAAGAGAAAACTTACAACCAGTATGCTCCCGCTGTTCCCCTGGTACCCGGAGAGCAGGTCTTGAAGAGAAAAAGACGGCTCCACAAGTTGGACGACCAGTGGGAGAAGGACCCGTACACCGTACTGCCCTCAAGCCACGACAACCCAAAGGTCTGTACCATCAGTAAAGACGGAGGGGAAACCACAACCATTGTATCCCGGGATCACCTGAAGAAGTGTCCCGAACAGCTACGGAACCCTGAAGAGGAACAAGAAGACCCTCGACCCGTAGAGGAAAGGGAAGACATGGTTAATACTGTGCTCGGAGACTTCCCTCGGTCTTGGACTCAAGTCAATGGTGCAGTTGTGGTACCCGTACTCACCTTCCTCCAACCAGCATCCCAAGCACCTACGGAGCAACAGGTAGAGCTGGAAGAACAGCCGGTCCAGGAGGCAGAAGACCCCACACCAGCAGACCAGGAGGATCAACCCTCTGCTTGCAGTGAGCCTGCCATATCCCTAGTGAGCCAAAGGGCCCGTAGACCGCTGCCCAGTTTACCCTTAACAGCTCCTACACCCTGTAGTTCAGGGCCAGACAGTCAGCTCCGTAGGTCCACTAGGGGCCAGTTACCCGCACGTTGGAGGATTTGAAGTGTATAAATTGTTTTATTTGTGGTTACCTGTTTATTGTTGCTTGTGTATAATTATGTGTTTCTAGTTATTTTTTGGAGTCCTTGGTGGATTTACCGGGAATCCTTTGTACATAGTTGGAGCGTAACCCAGGACGGACTAAAGACTGTTAAGGACTCGGGGCAGGACAGACCCCTACCTGGTTACGTCTCCCTGTTATGGTGAAATGGACACCTTGCTTTCTTCAAAGACTGCACCCGGTTACGGACATGCCGTGACCACCTTTATGTGTTTCTTTATTGTTATTGTTATATCTTGTTATGTTTTTCTAAAATATGTTTAGTCCCGGAGTACTAAATTTCACTAGGGGGGAATGTGGCACCCCAGGGGTCTGGTTTTCCACAGTAACAGCAATGTTATGTCTGAGAGCAGGTGGGAGGTCTCTTGGTCAGGGATCCTATGCATGCCACACCTCCTGCCCAGTCCTGGGAGGGGAAGAACTTCCCCTATATAAACCTAGGGCTGAGGCAGGGTGAGTGAGTAGAGAAGAAGCAGAGAAAAGAAGCAAATATAGGAAGAAACAACAGGAGCTCTGTGGGAGCAGTGTTACAAGGAGTCAGGGGCTGGCAGCTGCAGAGCTCGCCCTGACTGAGAAGTTATCACCGGACCCGGAGTCCGAGGCTGTGGGGACTAACTCCTATCCAGCAGCAGAAACCGACCGGCAGGGGATTGCAGGTCCTCTGGCCCAGAAACCCGAAGGCCCCGAGTCACCGGCCATACGGGTGAGCACCACACGGTACACTCAGGGACGTGGGCTACTTATACCCGCCTCTAGCAAGGTAGCCAGAAGAGTATCGTTAGTTTGGGAGGCCTACAACTCCGCCTGGCCAGGGGAGATCCCATCTGCTCAAGGACTGACCAGGCCCCAATCGCTAGCCAGTACTCCGGGAGGGTCTATCTTTGTCACCAGTAAAGACCCTGAACTACACAGTACCGTCTCCGAGTGGTTCCTGCTACCCCCATCATCCACGTCGGCTGCCCTGAGGCCATACCCCTCCCGTTGGGGGTTATACTATCACGCTGCACAATCCTACCACCGGCCTCAGCGGTCTGCCCTGCAGCAGCAGCTCCCTGGCTGCACTCAACGGGTGGCGTAGTCGTCCAACATCTACCGCTAAAACAGCGCCACTTAGTCTGACTCCCTGGGCACGGACCGGATCACCGCCACGAGACTACAACCCTCAACAGATCCGGCTCCGGGTAAGCTCCCGCGTGCGCAACGCAACGAGACACAGGCCCAGGGGCGCGTCAGATACACCAGCCTCTGCAACCGCTGAAATGTCTTCTCTGGTCCGAAGTGAGCCCCTCATTCATGAGCCTCCTTAGCCACTACTCCGACCAACGTTTCTGGGATCACCACTTGCCAGGTGATCCTGAACTCTCGCGGTAGCAGCCCATCTCGCAAACAAGTTCTCTCCCATTGTCCCAGCATTTTCAGCGCCCCCGGGAACAGGGTGCTCCTCTCCTCTCGACTGGGGACCTGTCTGAAAGCCACTCATTGACATAATTGGGTAACTTCTTTGTCAGTCTGTTGAAGTCGGACCCAGTCATCTCTTGGCTGCCCTAGCACTTGTTCTTCCGACGTCTCTCCGATCTGTCCCTGCGCCGTGACCAGCGGTCCCACGAAACTTCGGAAGCTAGGGACCTCATCCGCCTTCAAATCTTCATCGCGGTCATGAACAGGCCGTTCATATGTCATTCTGGAGAGGGCGTCGGCGTGAGTATTCTCTGCTTTAGACCTATAGGCGATCTTATACTGGTACCTGGCCATGCAGGCCACCCATCGCTGTTCCAGGGCCCCCTATTTCGCATTGTCCAGGTGAGCCAGCGGGTTGTTATCTGTTCTCACCAGTACTTCGGACCCAGACAAATACTCTGCGAACTTTTTGGTCATTGCCCAAACTAGAGCCAGCCTAATTTGAAAGAGCTATAATTATCTGAGTTCATCTCAGAGTCGTGAAGGAAGCGATTGGCGTATGCAATCATGCACTCTTTCGCCTCCTGTACCTGGGATAACACGGCTCCCAGACCATGCAGGCTCCCATCAGTGTGGAGTATGAATAGTTGGGAGAAATCCGCATAGGCAAGTTTTGGGGCCTCGGTCAGGGCCATTTTTAGGGCACGGAAGGCCTCTTCCTGGCTCCTTCCCCATCGAATCGCCCGATTCTTGGAGCCTGCTGGCACTCCCTTAAGTAGCTCCAGCAATGGGTTGGCTATGCGGGTGAAGTTCTTCACGAATATACCCTGAATGGTGGCCAGTGTCCGAGCCACCAGGAGTCCGGGGGGTACTTTGTCTATCGATGTTGGTTCTATCTTAACTTTGACCCCCTCAAGAGGTATGCAGGCCCGTGCGGGTAACGTGAGTACAGTTTGTCCTGGCGGTAAGGTGAGTGCCGTAGCTGCTGGTACTATTATTTTCCCCAGGACCTTCCCTTCACTCAACGTCTCCTGAGCCTGGGCGGCTCAGATTAATTGTTGAAAAACCCTCCTTTGGGGGGTTCGCGGGTCCCACTGGTCTAGAAGAATCTCCTTCGGCTCACTAATCAGGATTTGCCCGATCTCTTTCAGCACATTCATTCCAAGGGTCACCGGGGGTCCACTTCCGGTTCCCCCTGTGACCAAGACGACCCCTTTTTTTTCCCCACATCTTTTCCACACACTCGGATCTTCATCCATACCACCCCTGCGACCGGGATGGGTAATTGATTAGCTGCCATGAGTCTAATTACTGGTCCCCATTCAGTCCGCGCTATCTCTGGAAATCGCTGTTGAAAGTAGGCTTCTGTCATCGTAGTCACCTGTCGTAGTCACCGTGTCAATCAGGCAGTGAACAGCCCGACCGCTTATTTCGGCCCAGACAGTCGGGCTAGTGGAAACTAGGTCCTTGGAACTTCCTCTTTTTCTTTCCACTTCCTTAGGCTCCTGGCTGTGTCCCCCAAACACGGAGCCCGTTATTTTAATGGTTGCCGCGACAGGGGCCGCCCTCGGCTAGCACAGCCCCTGGGGTAATGTCCTGCGCCTCCACACTTCCAGCAGGTCGTGTCTCTGTCTGTGTAGGGCTGCCTCACTTCTCTATGGAACTCTCCTGCAGGGCGGGGCCTGAATTCAATTCTTTTCCTAACTGGGGCAATCGATCCGGGTATTTCTGGTGTCGGTGCAGGGGTCTTCTTGAGACTGGACCATTCACCCCACATCTCCTGTATCTCCTTTCGCATCTCTCAAGCCCATTCCGGTTCAGCTGCAGGCGGGGTGGGTACCTCGTTACTCTGGACCATCCCTGCCAGGGCCGTCACCCCCATCTCCTGCTCTCTCACACGTGCCTCCGCCCCCACTTCTAGAAAAGTCATACATGGGTTAGCGAACAGGCGCTCCCGCAAGGCGTGCTTCAGCTGCACATCCCTGAGGCCTGCCACAAATTGGTCCCTGAAGATCACGTCAGGGGGGCCCATTCCCAAATTCCTCATGTCGTCTTTTCTAGTGATATAGACAAGCACCCTCTGCAATGCATTAACTTACTGCGTCACAGTCTCCCCCTCCTGCTGCACTTGGTGAAACAGTCGTATCCTCAGCTCTCCTACATTGGTGGGATCCCCATGCTTCTCCTCCAATATCCACACTACTTTTTCTACAGAATCATAAGGAGGGCGGTACATCACGGAGTGCCAGGCCTCGCCGTCCAGAGCCAGTAAGGCTATTTCGGCTTGCTGGAGTCATCGGATGCATACGTAACATACTCCTAACTCTATCAACCCAGTCCCACAGCATCATCTTGTCCCCGGTGAACTTTGGGAGATTGCTGAGCATGGCCCCCAGCGGCAAGCTAGATCTAGGGACTCCCAGGATGGACTGATCTGCAGTATCTGTGTCTAAAGACTGCATCCAGCCGACTACACCAAATGGGACACAGGTACTTTAGATGCAGTGACACAGAAACACAGAGCAGCCAGTACTGGGTTAAAAAACAGTGGGGGAATTTATTGTAACAGGGTCAATCTCCATGCAGGGAGTAACAGGGGAAATATGGGGACCACAAGGGAAGTAGCAGGTAACAGGCTGTAACCGACAATCCACAGTTTGGCTAGATGTAGCAGAGTCGAAACGGTTGTAATCGTCAGTTTTACACTTAGCTGACTCTTGTTTCTCACAAGGCCATTGCCGGTGTTGTTTTCTTCTGGCTTCCCCGTCTAAACAATGCTCCGTCTTCTGGCGGCAGCGGGCGGTCTCCGGTTTGACCCGCTGAGTCCCTAATCCATAACACTGCACCTCACTTGCTCGGCTCCACGGACCCTGCGTCTCTTCTCCTTCTAGTTGGGCTTGACTCCAACTGTCAACTCCCTGCTTTCCCGCGCAAAACTCCTTTTTCTCCCTCTTCCTAGACACGCCCCCAAGCTCCCCGGTCATCTGACCCCTGAGCTCTGGCCCTGGACACGCCCCCAGCTTCCCGGTCACATGACTCCTGTGCTCACAGTCTGTCTTCCCCCTGCAACCAGAGGCACGGCCCCGGCAGTTCCGGAGCCCTTGTTCTGAAAGTACTTACACCCCGGTCTTCCCCCTTACATGTGGACATCTCTGCTGTCTGGTTTCGATAAAATCAAACACATCCTAGGGGTCACTGGGTGGGATAGCAGCATCAAGGAGGTGTAGAATAGTGATGGTGTGAGATAGATAGACGATTACTCAACTATCTTGTGCCATGTGGGGCTCATAAGGGCCTCCCTCCTTTACCTGAGTCTGCAGGGTATGGGTGCTGCTTGGGCGGTGGTGTGTCAAGGGGCAAGTTGGGGCTACTAGTCCAGCCCTGCTCCACTTGCTTGAGATTTGGCCGATGGTCCTGGAACCTCCCCTGGTGGTACGACCACCTCAGACTCAGATACTGATTCCCTATCCCGTGAGTTGCTTTCAGTTCTTGAAATAAAAATGAAAAAAGTAAAAATAGAAAAGGGAAAAAAAAACATGTAAATGGACACAGCTTGGGAACCAGGTGCTACACCAGGGCAGACCTCAGATACATGGGTGCTGACCCTCAACGAGGTATGTAGGTACTGGCAAGTTCGGCTGGTATACAAATAAGCTCTGGCAGGTGCGGACAGTTTAGGCTGGTACACAGCCAGGTACTGTCAGACTCGTCTGATATACAGACACGGGTAGGAACCAGTTCAGACTGGACGGACGAGCAAGGAAACCGCAGACACGGCCAGGCAAGGAAACTGCAGATGTGGCCAGGACGTATGCAAGGATAGGTATAGATAAGACAGATAGGAACAAGTTCACACAGGGTACTTACAAAGAAGTAGCAAGTGTACTCACTAACACTAATGTTGCACAGCAACAGCAGATTAGAGATAGGCACTCATTCAGACACTGCAGGTAACAGGAATAAATACAGGTTCAGACACTGCAGGTTTCAGACACAAGAGGTAAGGGAAAGATCCAGACTCAGATACAAACAGGATCAGGAATAGGTCCCAATTCAGACAAGAACTAACACAAGAACATGTTAAGGGTATTCAGTCCCAGGGAGGCAGAAACAGACAAGATAGGACACAGGTAAAGGTTCGGGCCTGGGTGGCAGAAACAGAACAGGATCTGGCAACTCAGCAGTTGCACAAACACAATGAAAGAGAGTGTTGCTCAGGCACCTCCCAATAGGTGGAGGTGCTTTAACTACCCAGCACCTCTCAGCAATAGGCTGGGGACATATTAGGAATGCACGTACTGTACCTTTAAGAATCAGGAAGTGCTGCCCTAAGCATGCAGCCAGGAAGCATGGTAAGTCGGCGTCCTTGCATGGTGGGGGATAGGAAGCCATGCAGGCACGCCGGCAGTGATGTTACAATTACACACATGAAACATGATGTTGTATGTTCCATTTTGCTAACAAAAAAACACAAAACAAAAAAAGAAAATAAAAAAATACTTACTAATCCCCTTTTATACATCACTTGTACTATCCTCATATTGGAGATATAATTGTCGACAAATGTAGGTCCAGGCCACATCCTTCATCAGTTTGTTCGAATATCCCAAGTTCCTGGCATCCCATAGCTCGGGCCGCTCCTGGTCCAGCACCAGCAGCATTTCAACATTTATCGCCCTTGCCATTTTGAAAAATATAAGAAACACTGTGGTGGCGTGGATGTCACAATGGAGGGTCTCAGTAGCTTAGGGAAGGCTGCCAACACTTCCCTGTGTTTCACTTTCTGTCATGGGATTATTGAATATCTTTTTATATATATATATATATATATATATATATATATAATTATTTTTTTTTTTTTTTTTAAGGCTATGTGCCCACTGTTAGAACTCTCCTGTTAGGTTTTGTTTAGTTTGCTGGTCACATGACCATTTTTTGCCTATTTAATCCGGCTCCGCCCTCCTGGTCTTGCTGGACTTCATTGTATTTACTTCTCTTGAGCTAGCTTGGTGCTCTGTTGCCGTTCTCTGTTAGTTTTGCTAGGTCTTCTGACCTCTATGCTTTTTGTTGTGTGTTTGTCTTTGACTGCTACTATTTCTGCTAGGAGGTGTCCAACTTATCCCAGTCCCTAGTTCTTGTAGGGATCCCTCCCTCACATCTATAGGTCTTCGTACAGACTAGCCGAGGACTTTAGCGGGTCTGATCGCAGGATCAGGTTCCCCATTACATCGTAGGGATCTAGTTTAGTTCTTTTGTAGGGACAGATCTCCTGTCTTTCCTTAGTCTCTGTAGCAGATCATAACAGTAAGTCCAGCCCTAAAAGAAAAAAAAAAAAAATTTTCTCTAAGGAAAGACCTCCAGTTTTCCATCATGGTCTCGGTTCAAGATTTGGCTCAATGCTTGCAGGGACTCTCTCTGGAGGTGGCCAAGCTCCAACAACACGTGAGTAGCTGTTCTGGAGCACATTTTGTGGAACCAAAGGTACGTCTGCCTGATCTATTTTTTGGCGAACAACAAGATTTTTTTTCTTTTAAAAATGCTTGTTTATTGTATTTTCGTTTGAGACCCGGATCCTCTGGTGATGAATCACAGCGCATAGGGTTCATAATCTCACTTTTGCGCAAAGATCCTCAGGGATGGGCCTTCTCTCTCCAACCTAGTGATCCGTGCTTTAGATCAGTGGATAGTTTTTTTTCTGCTTTGGGTTTGTTGTACGATGATCCTGATCGTGTCTCATCTGCTGAGTCTGAATTGAGACATCTGAGGCAGGGATCAGGTAATGTGGAAAAATATTGTTCTCACTTCCGTTGGTGGTCTGCCCAGGTGGGGTGGAACGATTCTGCTTTGAAAAGCTTGTTTCATGCAGGGCTAGGTGAAAGGGTTAAGGATTTACTGATTGCTTATCCCACACCTGGAAACTTGCAGGAGGCAATGCAATTAGCTATACGGGTGGACAGGAGACTGCGTGCAAGGGTTAATGAGAGCAAATCCTCTGCTATGTCAGTTCCGAGCCCTGAGAGGGTCTGTGCTGACAATGGAGAGCCGATGGAGATTGGGGCGATGGCACCCCGCTCTCAGGAAAAAGACCGCAGGCTTTCTGAAGGCTTGTGCTTCTATTGCGGAAATTCTGGTCATTTTATTAAGAACTGTGTGCTTCGTATGAAGAAAGAAAAAAAAATGGTCAGTCATGCACGTGTAGCCTGTTTAAATTCTAAGGGTGTATTTCTATCTGCTACTATCGCTGCTCAGGATGAATTAATTGAATTTCGGGTATTTGTGGATTGTGGTTCTACTCTGAATGTGATTGATGGGGGATTCTTGGAAAAACTTAGATTGGAACCTAAAACTTTGTCATCCCCTATTGCTGTGGTTTCTGTTGATGGCTCTCCCTTGAAGAGTGTTACTCACAAGGTCTGTGAATTTCCCCTCACTATTAATGGTATTCATCAAGAGAATTTGGATTTGGTGGTATTGGATAATTTGCCTTCTCCAGTAATATTGGGGTTGCCCTGGTTAAAATTGCACAATCCTGTACTGGATTGGTCTACCAATGAAATTAAGTCCTGGAGCCCTAAGTGTTATGACAAGTGTTGTAACGGGCGCATTGCTGCTGTGGATAAAGGGGAATTACCTGTACCTATTCAGGATTTTTGGAGAGTTTTTTCTGAGGAGGAGTCACAAATTTTGCCTCCCCATAGAGACTATGATTGTACCATTGAATTTGTCCCTGGAGCGACTCTTCCTAAAAGTCGTTTATTTAATCTTACTATTCCTGAGAGAAAGGCTTTGGAGGAATACATACAGACAAGCTTGGCCGCCGGTCACATTAGGCCTTCCAAGTCTCCTGTGGCTGTTGGATTTTTTTTTGTAAAAAAAAAAGATGGCGGTTTACGTCCTTGTCTGGACTTTCGTGAGATTAATAAAATTACTGTACGCAATCCTTACCCACTGCCATTGATTCCTGATTTATTTAACCAGTTAGTGGGGGCCAAGTGGTTCTCTAAAATTGATCTCCGGGGGGCATACAATTTGTTGCGCATGAAGGAGGGTGATGAATGGAAGACTGCTTTTAACACTCCTGTGGGTCATTTTGAGAATCTGGTGATGCCTTTTGGTCTTACCAATGCTCCAGCATTTTTTCAGAATCTTATTAATGACATCCTTAGACCTTTAATCGGCAAAAATGTGGTTGTGTATTTGGATGACATTCTGATTTATTCGCCTGATCTGGAGTCTCATTGGCGGAGCGTACGTGAGGTATTACAGTTATT
Organism: Phyllobates terribilis; assembly: GCF_046119375.1. Taxonomy (NCBI): domain Eukaryota; kingdom Metazoa; phylum Chordata; class Amphibia; order Anura; family Dendrobatidae; genus Phyllobates; species Phyllobates terribilis. The sequence continues at coordinate 40,147,908 of NW_027362761.1, read as the reverse complement.
AATGGACAATTCGCTTTTTGCTAAGCTGGAGAAATGTGAGTTCGCTGTAAAGAGAATTAGTTTTTTGGGCTACATTATCTCCAGTGAAGGTTTTGAGATGGACCTTGTGAAGGTTCAGGCGGTTCAGGAACGGCCTAGGCCTATTGGTTTGAAATCGATACAGAGGTTTTTGGGTTTCGCCAATTATTACAGAAAATTCATAAAAAATTTTTCTGTTATTGTCAAACCGCTGACCGATCTCACCAGGAAAGGTGCTAATGCGGTTCAGTGGACTTCTGAGGCAATTGAAGCTTTTGTGTTTCTAAAGGAGAGGTTCACCTCTGCTCCCATCCTTATGCAGCCTGATGTGACTAAGCCGTTTTTGGTTGAGGTTGATGCTTCTTCGGTGGGGGTCGGTGCGGTGTTGTCTCAGGAAAACAAGGATGGAGCACATCCCTGTGCCTTTTTTTCAAAAAAATTTTCTGAGACTGAACTTAATTACGATATTGGTAATCGGGAATTGCTGGCGATTAAACTCGCATTTGAACACTGGCGTCACCTCTTGGAAGGTGCTGAATTTCCCATTCAGGTTTTCACTGATCATAAAAATCTGATCTATCTTGATGCTGCCAAGCGCTTGAATGCCCGTCAGGCTAGGTGGGCACTTTTTTTCTCGCGGTTTAATTTTTCCGTTACTTACATCCCGGGTACCAAGAATGTTAAAGCGGATGCTTTGTCTCGCAGCTTTTCTCCCATGGTCGGTGTTGAGGAGGAAGAGGAGACCATTTTACAAGAAGGTGTTGTGATTGCTGCTTTGGACTCCGTTTTGGAGGATGAGATTCTTAAAGCTCAGGAGAATGCCCCATCTAACACTCCCCATGGGAGGTTGTTTGTGCCTAGGACCTTTAGGAGAGATTTGTTTGTTGAGTGTCATGAGTCTCGGTTGGCAGGTCATCCAGGAATTTCTGAGACCAAGAGACTTGTGGGTCGCAGTTTTTGGTGGCCTGGATGGCAGAAGGAAGTCATTAAGTGGGTGCGCCAATGTACTGTGTGTGCAAGATCCAAGTCTTCGCATGCTCCTGCTGCGGGGTTGCTTTGCCCTCTGGAGGTTCCTAGTGCACCTTGGACACATCTGGCTATGGACTTTATTACTGACCTTCCCCCCTCTGAAGGTTTCACGGTCATCTGGGTGGTCGTGGACCGTTTTAGCAAGATGTGTCACTTGGTTCCCTTCATCAAACTGCCTTGCGCTAAGACACTCGCTAAGGCCTTTGTCAAGGAAATTGTCAGACTACATGGTGTTCCTACTGACATTGTTTCTGATAGGGGACCTCAGTTCGTGGCTCGTTTTTGGCGTGCCTTTTGTGACAGGTTGGGAGTTCATTTGTCGTTTTCATCCGGATATCATCCTGAGTCTAATGGCCAGACAGAAAGGAAGAACCAGGATGTTGAGCAGTTCTTGCGTTGTTTTGTGGCAGACAATCAAGAGGGGTGGTCTGAGTTTCTGCCACTTGCTGAATTTGCTCTTAACAACCATACATCCTCTTCTGCTGGGTGTTCGCCTTTTTTTTGTTGTTCTGGGAGACATCCGTCTTTTGGGTCATTCTCCAAATTGGTTTCGGCTGTGCCTGAGGAGGAGAGTTTTTCCGGTGATTTGGAGAGAGTTTGGACGGATGTGCGTGGTAATCTTCAGGAGGCTAACAAAAAATCTAAGAGGTACTTTGATAGGAAACGGCAAGAGGTTTTGTTTGCTGTTGGTGACATGGTTTGGTTGTCCTCTAAGAATCTGCGATTGAGGATTCCTTCTAAAAAATTGGGTCCCAAGTTTGTAGGGCCCTTTAAGGTGCTTCAGATAGTTAACCAATCTGCTGTTAGGTTGGAGGTTCCTACGTCCTGGAAGATTAACCCGGTGTTTCATGTTTCTCTGTTGAAAAAAGCTGATGTGTCGGATGGTGACGCCTCTGCCACTGTTCCTCCGGTGGTGGAGGATGGGGAATATGAAATTTCCCGCATCCTAAATTCTAGACGGTATAGAGGGAGTTTGCAGTATCTCGTCGCTTGGAAGGGTTTCGGACCTGAAGATAACTCATGGGTGAGGGCGGAGGATGTTTCTGCTTCCAGACTTGTCAGAGCGTTTCACAGGAGGTTTCCTTGTAAGCCTGGGCCTAGGGGATCCGGAGGATCCTCTTAGAAGAGGGGGTACTGTTAGAACTCTCCTGTTAGGTTTTTTTTAGTTTGCTGGTCACATGACCATTTTTGCCTATTTAATCCGGCTCCGCCCTCCTGGTCTTGCTGGACTTCATTGTATTTACTACTCTTGAGCTAGCTTGGTGCTCTGTTGCCGTTCTCTGTTAGTTTTGCTAGGTCTTCTGACCTCTATGCTTTTTGTTGTGTGTTTGTCTTTGACTGCTACTATTTCTGCTAGGAGGTGTCCAACTTATCCCAGTCCCTAGTTCTTGTAGGGATCCCTCCCTCACATCTATAGGTCTTCGTACAGACTAGCCGAGGACTTTAGCGGGTCTGATCGCAGGATCAGGTTCCCCGTTACATCGTAGGGATCTAGTTTAGTTCTTTTGTAGGGACAGATCTCCTGTCTTTCCTTAGTCTCTGTAGCAGATCATAACACCCACGATGCAGAAATGAAGCAGAAAAAGCGTTTCTGCATGTTCTTGGCAGTAAAAACGCTTGTGGATTTTACACATGTTTTTGCAGCGTTTTTACATGTGGATTTGACTTGCGTTTTTCAAATGCATTGGGACCTCAAATCCGCATGCAGAAACGCACAAATAATGAACATGCGGCGGATTTTTCCGCAAGGAAATTCTGCTGTGGAAAATTCCGCAGCATGGGCACAGAACATGCAGATTTTCATTGGGGATCATGGGGCACGGATTACCAAGCGTTTTGCAAGCGTTTATGCTGCGGAAATTCCACATCAAAAACACTTGAAAAACGCATAGTGGGCACGCAGCCTTAATCTATACGTAAAAAATGGACCACATACGGACGGTCCATGTGCCGTCCGTTTTTTTTTCTCGCACCCATTGACTTGCATTGGCGAGTCTTGGCCGATATACGCAGCCACTCGCAGCATACTGCAATTTTTTTTCTCAGTCTGATCTGAGCTGAGAATAAAGTTGCAGATGAGCACTAAATCATTGAATAACATTAGTCAGAGTGCAATCCTATTTTTTTTTTAATCAGATTGTACTCACCCGATTTAACAGTAGAGAGCAAGCCCTAAAGCAGACACCTACTTTTAACAGTAGCGACCAAGTCTAGCTCAGTTCGCTGCTGTTTGCCATTTAGATGCTGCTGTCAACTAAATCTTGTAAAGCAAAAAGAAAAGCTCTATCAGCAGAAAAGTAAAAAATTTATGGGTCTCAGAAAATGGCTACAGAAAGCAATTTTCTTTTATAAGGTTTATTTAAAAAAACAAAAACACTAAAAGCATATAAAAAATATATTTAGTTTTGGTATCACCAAAATCTTACTGACCGGGAAAAAATATGTTAACAAATAAGTTTTACATTAGATGCCATAAACGAAACCCAAATAACATGAGCAGAATTGTATTTTTTCACTCTTTCACCCCACTTGGGTTATTTTTAACAATTTGTATATTATAGGGTAAGCTGAATAGTATCATTCAATACTACAACTTGTCCTGCTAAAAAACAAACCTTCTCTGGCAATGTTGACACAAAAATAAAAAAAAGTTATGGTTCTTGGGAAAAAAAAAGCTCAAAAATGAAAATTAGTAACACTGGAGTGAGGGGGGTTTGTTTGAACGACTGTTCATATTATAGTTCATTCCCCCTCACTCACACAGCTAAATTAGATTGTGACGTATGATGGCATTTTCTGTTTTTATGGCAGGTATAGTGTTACCATTTACACATGGTGGTTGTGCTGTGCATGACTCTTTGGTTATGGGGCTATTGTTGTCTTTAATTTCACTGAAATTTGTATTTAACTGATTTCTACAAAAATGACCAACAGTCTCAGTGGTTTTAAAAATTACTTATGTCATTTCTTCTTTATGGAGATAAGTCAGTGGAGTTGGAGGAAAGTAACTGAAAGATTATGACCATTAGGCCCAATGGAGGGGCAGTCGCGGACAGTAGAGAGCCCCTGTGCAAGCACTGTATCTGAGCCCCTTTTTATCCCATATCTCATCAAAAAACACGTAATTATATCTCTCTCTAACAAACCACTAGTGATTGTGAGCTATGAAGTTTATTAGTTCAAACACTTAAATGTGATATAGTTCATAGTAGGAAATTGGTTTTAAGAGGACAGTCCGCCCCCTCATCTTTTGGGCCCCAGTGCAGCTACACAGGTTGTGCCAATGGTATGTCCGCCTGTGGCCCAATGCTATCTCATATGATGACCAGCTTCAGCTTGTAGATCATATTTGCATAATAAAGATGAAGACAGCAAAAAAATCATTTCAGTAATTAAAAGGGTTGTGTCAACGAGATAACATTTTACATTTGTTCGATTATGGAAGAAAAGAGAACCCCCTCTATAAATGAAAGCAGCGAGCAGATTTTGCTCTTGTGGTCTCTGGCCATTCATGTATTACATGCAAGAGTAAGCTATGGCCTGCTAGCACTAGTAATTAAGCCAAAAACATATGATTGCCAAGATAGTTTCAATGAATGTTAAGAGTATCACTTTAAGGAAACATTGTATAACGATGCCATTTAACTAAGCTAGAGAAGTATTTAAACTGTGAAATAATAAAACAGCAATGATTAACTTGACTGAGCATATTGGGGCGATTCATCAAATGCAAGAATTATGCAAAGTTTTTGTGCAACGCGAAGTTGCACAAAAAAATTGTGACTCTTGATGTTTTCATTACAATTTTGGCCAGCTCTACCATAGTGGCTCTCTCAACAAATTCATCAAAAATGGCAGCTTATATTATGCCAGAAATGTTACTCCAGTTCTAAATTCATTAAGTGGTATATGCCTCTTAAGTAGTGTACAATTCCTACATGCCTCTCATTAAGACTGTCTTGCAAAAACGCCATTCTTAATGATACAGGGCAATTTTTTTTGTTTTGTCTTTTTTTACAGGGAATCTGTCGGCAGATTTTTTTCTATGCAATCTGAGAGCTGCATGATGTAGGGGCATAGAGCCTGATTCCAGGGATGTGCCACTTACTGGACTGCTTGGTGGAGTTTTGATAAAATCCCTGTTTTCTCTGCTGTAGAAGTGGTCAGAATAATGAGCTCTGTATAACCCCGCCCACATTTATGATTAACAGCTTTATGTGTACACTGTACATTGTCAGCAAGCGGCCAGTCAGTGGTGAGGGTGGGGATATAGAGATTAGCTGGTCTGATTTGTGCACAACACCTAGTGACAGTGATAATCTTCTGCTGATAAAACTCTGATTGTATTGAAACTACAGCAAGCTGTTGAGCAAGTGTCAGACCATCTGCCCCCTACATCACGCGGCTCTAAAATGAAATAGCAAAAATCTGCTCACAGATCCCCTTTAAAGAAGTGCTTGCATTAAACCATTTACTGAATCATTATTACTAGTTCAGTTAATCTCTTACTTCTGTTGGAAGGTAAGACAGGAAAGGAATGTCCATCTTCTCACACTGAATTGTCAAGTCCTTATAGACACTATTTACTGATCGCTTAGGGTAGAATATTGTTGGTTCATAGTCCTGGAAAAGAAAATCTTTACATAGATATTACATGCAATATGCTAATATAAATGACACAACATATTTATATTTAACACTTCCTTCTCATTGCCTTTTATAACCTTCATAGAAAATAGTTTCCATCCCCGCTGGTGTCTAATTGCAAAATCATTTTTTTCAATAAATAGGCAAAAAACACATGTTGTGTGTGAATATAGAGCAACATGCATTACAGTTTACTTTGATTTAGACTTTTGTCTTATGTTGCTTGTTACTGCCAAACACAGCTGACAATTAAAATAGAAATAAACATACTTACTGGAATTGCTGCAAAATATCCAAATAGATCCGTGGAGTTGCTAACTAGTGTTAAGAAGGGATCGGCAGAATGTTAACAAACTTAGAATAAAAATTTAAAGAGGACCTGTCACTTCCTGAAAAAAAATTTCGTTAAATACCTTATAAAAAACCCAAGATCCCCTAAATCTGACGCTGTTTTTCATTTTGTGCTGCATCAATCCGTTGCAGAGATATTCTCATTTGTTACTTTTGGAGTGCAGTATGTAAAATATCTGCTTGTAGTCCAACCGGGCAACTGGGCAATTCTTCAGAGTCTTTTCTGGAAGTGTGCACTTCTCAAATGCTGACAATCACATCTCGCAGTTGATCTTCCAGTCTAGCAGTGTCAGACACTGCCAAGCTGTGATTGGTAGTGTCTGAGAGGGAGGCGTGAAAGTGTGCACTCCCAAAGAACACTCTGAAGAAACGCCCAGTTGGATATCAAGCAGAGACTTCACATACTGTTCTCCAAAAGCAACAAGTGTGAATATCTGTGCAATTGAACAAAATGGAAAAGCAGAATCAGGGGATCTCAGAGATTTTTACAAGGTATTTAACTAAATTTTTTGAGCAAGTGAAAGATCCTTGATCCTTTTTAATTAAATTTTAGCTGGTTCACAACTACAAATCTGTAGTACAATGTACATTCCTAGAGCAAATTTACTGATGCAGAGTCCCACACAGCTGTCATGGCTTGGTTTGGGGATTCGATCCACTGACCTGTTGCTGCATGGTCTGGTTCCCTGTCTGCTGAGCTATTACCTTTTTCTTCCATGTCTAATTGCTGATGGTTCCAATTGTCTTTGTTCCCCCTTACTGGTTTGCTCCTCTCCAGGCGTTTTCCATTTTCCTGTTTTGGTCTTCCCTATCACACTTTGGGTTGGGTTTTATATGTTCACTCTTCACTGCACTTCCTTGCTGGCTATACCTCTAGGTGGATTTGGATTTAGGAGTTCCAGCCCTTCAACTAAGGGGTTTACCTTGCATGGTAAACAGCAGTTGAGTTCCTGCAGTGAGTCTGCTTTCCTTCCCAGTTCCTTTCTTTCACCTCTTTATGTTTCTGGGAGGTTATACTTGTTCTGTTTACTTTTGGCTCTCCTTAGCTTCCCCTCTCTACCATATATGAATGTGTTTTAATTTTCTCACCCTGGGTTTTGTATCTTCCTGCACACTTTCCTCACATTTTATTGGCAGTCTATTGCGGCCTCCCCACTGGTTCCTGAGAAGGTACGAGAAACCCCTTGATGGCCTTTTAGGGAGCCTGGTCCGAGGTGCTATTTTTGAGTTGTGTGGCTAGGGTCTTTGTATTCTGTACCGGGAGCAGTTGGGTGTGGGTACAGTGTCTCCCTGTAGTAGGGCTTCCCTCTTTCTGTTACCCGTGAGTGAGTGTGTGTTACGTTCATAACAACAGCTTCCTCCAGATTTGGTGAGAAAATTTTCCTCAGCAAATTCAGTGTATGTGAAGGTACCCATAAAACAGGAGTGAGGAACCTTTTTTCTACCAGGCGCCATTTGGATATGTTGTAACATCATTCGGGTGCCGTACAAAATGATCAACTTGAAATTTATCTTGCTATAACTGATCAATTTATTTAACTCACCAATAATGTGATGTCTGGAGCTGCTTCTCTTTAGCGCTATGTGTGATGGTAGGTGGTAATGATAATACTACTCTCAACTGCTTTTCCAGATTTGCATTGATCTGGAGCGATGATCTGGTGTGATGAATTTTGAAAAGAACTCACGGTAGTAAGTTCTGAACACAGAAACATATTCCAATGAATTTCTCCAACAATGGAAAATTCATCAGTGCTCATGTTACATTTATAGAAGTCAAGCAATGGGAGGTCTGCTGTATATACTGTACATCACATAGTTGACACCGAAACTGGTCTATATACATGACAAAGTAAATACAGAGACTGCTCTATATATTTCACATTGGAGACAGACTGATTTACATGCATAACATAGGAGACACTGAGACTGCTGTACATACATAACATAGGAGATGATGAGACTGCTGTATATATGTCAAATAGAAAACACTGAGGCTTCTGTATTCTCATCACATAGGAGACACTGAGACTGCTGTATATACATCACATAGGAGACACCAGGGCTGCAGTTTATACATCACATAGTAGATGCTGAGGCTGGAGAATACACATCACACAAGAGATGCTGGAGCTGGAACACATACATCACATAGGAGACCCTGACACTGCTGTATATACATCACATAGGATATACTGGGGCTGGTATATATACATCATATAGGAGATGTTGAAGCATAGGATAAACTGGGACTGGTGTATATACATAACATAGGAGACATCAAGACTGATGTATGTATATCACATAGGATACACTGGGGCTGAAGCATATACATAACATAAGAGATGCTGGAGCTGAAGCATATACATCACAGGTGACACTGGAGCTGCAGCATTTACATCACAGGAGACACTGGGGCTATGGTATATACAACACAAGAGATGCTGGGGCTGTGGCATATACAGTACAGACCAAAAGTTTGGACACACCTTCTCATTTAAAGATTTTTCTGTATTTTCATGACTATGAAAATTGCACATTCACACTGAAGGCATCAAAACTATGAATTAACACATGTGGAATTATATACTTAACTAAAAAGTGTGAAACAACTGAAAATATGTCTTATATTCTAGGTTATTCAAAGTAGCCACCTTTTGCTTTGATGACTGCTTTGCACACTCTTGGCATTCTCTTGATGAGCTTCAAGAGGTAGTCACCGGAAATGGTCTTCCAACAATCTTGAAGGAGTTCCCAGAGATGCTTAGCACTTGTTGGCCGTTTTGCCTTCACTCTGCGGTCCAGCTCACCCCAAACCATCTCGATTGGGTTCAGGTCTGGTGACTGTGGAGGCCAGGTCATCTGGCGTAGCACCCCATCACTCTCCTTCTTGGTCAAGTAGCCCTTACACAGCCTGGAGGTGTGTTTGGGGTCATTGTCCTGTTGAAAAATAAATGATGGTCTAACTAAACGCAAACTGGATGGAATAGCACGCCGCTGCAAGATGCTGTGGTAGCCATGCTGGTTCACTATGCCTTCAATTTTGAATAAATCCTCAACAGTGTCACCAGCAAAGCACCCGCACACCATCATACCTCCTCCTCCATGCTTCACGGTGGGAACCAGGCATGTAGAGTCCATCCGTTCACCTTTTCTGCGTCGCACAAAGACACGGTGGTTGGAACCAAAGATCTCAAATTTGGACTCATCAGACCAAAGCACAGATTTCCACTGGTCTAATGTCCATTCCCTGTGTTCTTTAGCCCAAACAAGTCTCTTCTGCTTGTTGCCTGTCCTTAGCAGTGGTTTCCTTGCAGCTATTTTACCATGAAGGCCTGCTGCACAAAGTCTCCTCTTAACAGTTGTTGTAGAGATGTGTCTGCTGCTAGAACTCTGTGTGGCATTGACCTGGTCTCTAATCTGAGCTGCTGTTAACCTGCGATTTCTGAGGCTGGTGACTCGGATAAACTTATACTCAGAAGCAGAGGTGACTCTTGGTCTTCCTTTCCTGGGGCGGTCCTCATGTGAACCAGTTTCTTTGTAGCGCTTAATGATTTTTGCAACTGCATTTGGGGACACTTTCAAAGTTTGCCCAATTTTTTGGACTGAGTGACCTTCATTTCTTAAAGTAATGATGGCCACTCATTTTTCATTACTTAGCTGCTTTTTTCTTGCCATAATACGAATTCTAACAGTCTATTCAGTAGGACTATCAGCTGTGTATCCACCAGACTTCTGCACAACACAACTGATGGTCCCAACCCCATTTATAAGGCAAGAAATCCCACTTATTAAACCTGACAGGGCACACCTGTGAAGTGAAAACCATTTCCGGTGACTACCTCTTGAAGCTCATCAAGACAATGCCAAGAGTGTGCAAAGCAGTCATCAAAGCAAAAGGTGGCTACTTTAAAGAACCTAGAATATAAGACTTATTTTCAGTTGTTTCACACTTTTTTGTTAAGTATATAATTCCACATGTGTTAATTCATAGTTTTGATGCCTTCAGTGTGAGTGTACAATTTTCAAAGTCATGAAAATACAGAAAAATCTTTAAATGAGAAGGTGTGTCCAAACTTTTGGTCTGTACTGTACATCACAGGAGATGCTGGGCTGAGGCATGTTCATCACAGGAAACACTGGATCATATAAATCACAGAAGATGCTGGAGCTAGGTCATATACATCACCGGTGACACTAATACATATACATTACAGGAGGGGTTGGGCCATATACAGCACAGGAGACACTGGTGCTGCAGCATATACATCACAGGAGGGGCATATACAGCACAGGAGATAATGGGGTATATTAAGGAATAAGCGACACTGGGGCATGTACATCACAGATGATGCTGCCGCTGCTGTCCTTATCAGTGGGACTGGAGCACAGAGCGCCCCCACCTCTGCTCAAAGTACATCCTGACATTGGCACTGGCCAGCATCAGGAAGTAATATTTCATTGCATGCACTGCAGCATTCAGTAATAAACACTGCGTGTGTATGCTCGCAGCTAAAAGAGCTATTAAAGGGCCGGCAGCTGGCATGACGCAGCCATCAGCAGGAGCACTGTAGTCCTCGAGAATCTGCTTGCGAGCCGGAGGTTCCCCACCCCTGCCTTAAAGGGAATCTGTCACCCCCTGGGAGAAATCAGACCACTACTATGGCCATACAGGGTATAGAAAAGTAAATCTATATGACGCGCCCCCTGGGCCAGTGCTGTTAGGGATACCTGGAGCCGGATCAGATGGGGGTTGTAGTCTCCGAGTGGCTGTGACCCGGTCCGTGCCCAGGGTGTCAAACTCAGTGTGTGGCAGTCCTTATGATGTTACTAGATGTTCTCTTGTGTCGACTACGCCAGGGTTCCCCAACTCCAGTCCTCAAGGCCCACCAACAGGTCATGTTTTCAGGATTTCCTTAGTATTGCACAGGTGATGGAATTATTGCCTGTGCAGGTGATGCAATTATCACCTGTGTAATACTAAGGAAATCCTAAAAACATGACCTGTTGGTGGGCCTTGAGGACTGGAGTTGGGGAACCCTGGACTACGCCACCCGTTGATTTGCGGTCAATACGCCCGCCGCTGCAGCAGGGTCCACTGAGGCTGATGATGTGAGTGCAGCTTAGGTAGTATAACCCCCAACGGGAGGGGTATAGCCTCAGGGGGTCAGCCGTGGAGGATGGTGGTTGTGAAGGTGCAGCAAGGAGACTCAGAGGCATAAAATGCAGTTCCAGGGTTTTACTTACTGGTGTTGCTCGGGTCACTGTGTACAGCAGTGACCACCCAAGCCGTGCTGCGTCCACCAGGTCCTGGACTCGGTCAACTCCCAGGCAACTCCGGAGTGTGGTCCTGAGCTCCTTTCTGTCTCTCCCTTCTTCTGGCCGTTCCCACCAGGGATCCACCTAAGTCCGGCTCCCTCGGGCCTCTTGTTGGTCAAGCCTCCTCTGGGCTCCCTGACCCTATTCTTGGTCTGCCTTCCGGGTGGATTTAGTGGGTGATCGTGGCAGATCCTGCCCACGACCTCCGGTTCCTGGCTAAGGTGTGCTGTAGCCTCTGCCAGCTTGGGATCCGGTACCCTGTTGCCGACCCTTCACCCTATTAGCTCTCTTATGGGCTCTTGGGGTCCCCTCTGCGCCTCTGGGTCTCTCTCTCTCTTCTCTGCTCTGCTTCTCAGGTTACACTCTGACAACTGACTGACGTCTCACAGACTGACCCTGATCTAAGATGGTGCCCACCTTATATACTCCCTCTATGTGTGAGCTCAGGTGACCAGCACCCAATGAGCTCCTAACTTTACCCAGGCTGCTCCCCCTATCTGCCCCTACACTACTGGGATGTTCCACCCCCCTCCCACTCCAGCCAGGAACAGACACTGTCGTACCTGCACATTTCTCTAGTGGGAGTACCATCGGTCTGTTCCCCGGAAATGGGATGTGTGTAGTGCATGCAGCCTACTAGCTCAGTTCCACACTCCATCCTTACCCGGGAGTGGAATATCACACCTCTGGGTTGAGGTGCAATACCCCTGTAGCAGCCGAATCCTCAGGGTGCTACATATACTTACCTGTATGGCCAATAGTATTGGCCTGATTGCTGAGAAATCTTCTTTAATAAAATATGTTTTGCAGAGGCTTGGCATCCCTCTCCTATCTGCTTATTATACACGTAATTCACCGCCTCTTTTGGAAATTAACACATTCCCCCCTCCCCGTCACGTCACAGGGCACTGTGACAGGCCCTGTGATGTTCCCTGCACTGACACCCATCCCACGCATGCGCAAGGGAGCCACGCTTTGTTTCCCTCTGGCTCTGCTTGGCTGTGCACTTGTGTGACGCTGATGCAGCCTCGCATTGCGCAAGCGGCGGGGAGTCACTGAGACTCACAAGTGCGCAGCCAAACAGGGCCGGAGGGAAACAATGCGCGACTCCAAGGGATGGGATGGGTGGGATGGGTGTCAGCGCAGGGAACGTCACAGGGCCTGTTGCAGTGCCCTGTGACGTGACGGGGAGGGGGTGGAATATGTTAATTTCCAAAAGAGGCGGCGAACTACGTGTACAATAAGCAGATAGGAGGGGTTGGCCCCGGACGCCAAGCCTCTGCAAAACGGATTTTATTAAAGAAGATTTCTCAGCAATCAGACCACTACTATTGGCAATACAGGTAAGTATAGATTTACTTTTCTATACCCTGTATGGCCATAGTAGTGGTCTGATATCGCCCAGGTGGGTGACAATGTGATAACTCTAATCTGCATGTTCTTTGTGTTACTCTGAGCAGTCTACTTGGATTAACATCCTACTATGACTTGCAGCGTCTCCAGACTTGTCTCCTGTTGCTGAGCAGTCTACTTGGATTAACATCCTACTATGACCTGCAGTGTCTCCAGACTTGTCTCCTGTTGCTGAGCAGTCTACTTGGATTAACATCCTACTATGACCTGCAGTGTCTCCAGACTAGTCTCCTGTTGAGCACATCTAGGACATCATTGGTCAAAAATTGCCAGCAGCAGATCTTGATGATTTGCATGCCAAAGTGCATACTGCACGGCAGAACACTCCTCAGACAAACATTAATAATCTTATTGATTGCATGCCAAGCAGGGCTGCCATCAGGGCATTTCTGCCTTTACTGGCGTATGGGGCCCAGTGAGCAGAGGGGAGGCCCGGGCCCCCATCTTTTAGCTTCTAGTCACCTGAAGCTGTAATACCCGGCGCACTGTAATGCCGGGTATCCGCACAGCCGCGCGCACTCGTTCTCTGCTCCTTCACTCTCTGCATAGTGATGAGCAGAGCGTAGGGGGTGTGCATGGCCATGCAGAGAATTGCCAGCTGCAGTGGAGCAGGGACATGAAGTTGTGCATGCTGTGGCAATACTCACCCTCCAGCTCCTGAAGTCAGCAGCACTATGCAGCCGATCCCTCCCCTCCACCAGCGTCACAGCTATCAGACTGTGGAACAACATGGAGGGGCGGGGCTAAATGGTGGGGGTGGAGCCTCAGACAACCAGGTTGAAGGAAAGATGAAAAGAGCGGGAAATAGAAAAGATGGAACAATTGAGAAGCAAGAGAGACAGGAAATACAACAAAGAGAGGCAAGAGACACAAGAGAGACAGGTGAGAAGGCTATATATAAGACACTGGCTGCAGTGGTGGTTGGATTCAGGGGGAACTCTCCGGTTCAGTGGAAACACTTGTTAAAATAGCAAGCGGTTGTTCGAACCAGCAAGAATTTTCAACTGAATGTGCATACGCAAAGATGGAACATTTGAGACGATCGAGAGAGACAGGAAACACAACAGAGAGAGGCAAGAGACACAAGAGAGACAGGTGAGAAGCAGAGGTGTAGCTATGGTTTTGGTTCAGGGGGGGCGAAACTTCTGAGTGGGCTAACCAGGTAACCCTGACTATAACTATGGTGGCGCACCCAGATAGTGGATGTAGGAGAACCTCAGCGCTGTTACTAAAAATAATCTCTATACATAGACCAGCATTGATATTTCCGCCATATGATGACATCAGTAGAGATGAGCGGTGTTCGACTAGAACTGTTCGCCAATCTCAAATTCGAGCTGTTTTGGGCGGTGTTCGAGTTGTTCGACGAACCCGAACGATTTGCAAAAAATTCGGCTGTTCGAGGTTATGTTCGATAACTGTTCGTGCACCAAAAGCGTGTCCTGCATGTCTGGCGCTATTTAGAGCACCAATCATGCAGGGATTGTCTGCCACTCACTGTAATGCCACAGCCATGGTGGTTGTGGCATTACAGTGATTGCCCAAATCGATGGGAACAGTGCTCACAGTGAAACATGAAAAGCCGGCAATTCATCAGCGGCATACACCGGTACCCGACAATTTAGAACCGAAAGAATAGAGCTTCACACATAGATTAGATAGATAGAAACATGTCAGCCACATATATATGAAGTACAGTGACAGTGTTGCTTACTGTACTTGTCATTTAGTGTAAAGGATTTATCAAAAAAAATAATAGTGTTTTCATGCACCGTCTCTTTAAAAAAGCCGGCCGGCAATTCAGCAGCAGTACCCGACAATTTACAACAGAAAGAATAGAGTATCACACATAGATTAGATAGATAGAAACATGTCAGTCACATATATAAGAAGTACAGTGACAGTGTTGCTTACTGTACTTGTCATTTAGTGTGAAGGATTTATTAAAAAAAATAATAGTGTTTTCATGCACTGTCTCTTTAAAAAAGCCGGCCGGCATTTCAGCAGCGGTACCCGACAATTTAGAATAGAAGGAATAGAGCATCACACATAGATTAGATAGATAGAAACATGTCAGTCACATATATATGAAGTACAGTGACAATGTTGCTTACTGTACTTGTCATTTAGTGTAAAGGATTTATTAAAAAAAATAATAGTGTTTTCATGCACTGTCTCTTTAAAAAAGCCGGCCGGCATTTCAGCAGCGGTACCCGACAATTTAGAATAGAAGGAATAGAGCATCACACATAGATTAGATAGATAGAAACATGTCAGTCACATATATAAGAAGTACAGTGATAGTGTTGATTACTGTACTTGTCATTTAGTGTTAAAATAAAGGATTTATTTAAAAAAAAATTGGCGTGGGGTTCCCCGTAATTTTAGGCTCTAGCGGAGGTTAAGCAGACGGCTGGGGCAGATGTTTGAAGCCTGGGAAGGGGGTAATACTCATGGAGCTTCCCAGGCTACTAATATCAGCCCCCAGCTGAATACCTAGCCTTTACTAGCTATTAAAATGGGGGACCCCCCCCCAAAAAAATGACGTGGGGTCCCCCCTATTTTAATAGCTAGCAAAGGCTAGGCAGACAGCTGGGGGCTGATATTAATAGCCCAGGAAGGGTGCCATGAATATTGGCCCCCTCCCAGGCTAGAAACACCAGCCGTCAGCAGCCCCAGAAATGGCGCATCCATAGGATGCGCCAATTCTGGCACTTAGCCTCGCTCTTCCCACTGCCCTGTAGCGGTGGCAGTGGGGTAATAGGGCTGGGGTTGATGTCAGCTTATAATGCCAGCTGACATCAAGCCCAGGTTAGTAATGGAGAGGCGTCTATAAGACACCCCCATTACTAACCCCATAGTCAAAGTTAAAAGAAAACACAAACACCTAGAATAAAGTCCTTTAATTGAAATAAAGACACAATCCTTTATTGTTCTAAATTAAACCATACTTACCACCACGCCCATTCCAGCTGAAGCCAACGATCTCCTGCAATAAAAGTAAAATAATAAAGCAACCTCATCCTTACCTTTCCATGGTTCCCACGACAGCTTCAGCTCTGCTACATCGAGATGACAGGCTGGACCGCAGCAGAAAGCTGCCATCCAGCTTGCCATGCCGCACGCACTGAGAAGCGCAGGCATGCTTGCGCTCCTCAGTGTCTCGCTGTGACGGCATCCAGATGAGCCGACAATGAACTCGGCTCACCTCATGCACGTCACTGACAGCGTGGGAGAATTCTCCTGCACTCAGCGCTTCAGCGTGAGAATTTTCCCACGCTGTCAGTGACGTGCATGAGGTGAACCGAGTTCATTGGACATGAATGAGCTCACCTCATGCACGTCACTGACAGCGTGGGAAAATTCTCACGCTGAAGCGCTGAGTGCAGGAGAATTTTCCCACGCTGTCAGTGACGTGCATGAGGTGAGCTCATTCATGTCCATTGAACTCAGCTGACCTCATGTACGTCACTGACAGCGTGGGAGAATTCTCACGCTGAAGCGCTGAGTGCAGGAGAATTCTTCCACGCTGTCAGTGACGTACATGAGGTGAGCTGAGTTTTTTGGACATGACCTCGGCTCATCTGGATGCCGTCACAGCCAGACACTGAGGAGCGCAAGCAAGCCTGCGCTTCTCAGTGTCTGCGGGATGACAGGCTGGATGGCAGCGTTCTCCTGCGGTCCAGCCTGTCATCTCGATGTAGCAGAGCTGAAGCTGTCGTGGGAACCATGGAAAGGTAAGGATGAGGTTGCTTTATTATTTTACTTTTATTGCAGGAGATCGTTGGCTTCAGCTGGAATGGGCGTGATGGTAAGTATGGTTTAATTTAGAACAATAAAGAATTGTGTGTTTATTTCAATTAAAGGACTTTTTTCTGGGTGTTGTGTTTTTTTTAAATACTTTACTAGAAATTCATAGTGGTCATGTCTAATATTGGCGTGACCCCATGAATTTCGGGCTTAGGGCCAGCTGATAATGCCAAGCTGGCCCTAACCCCTTTATTACCCAGTGAGCCACCGCACCAGGGCCCTGGATGAGTTGGGTACATCGCCAGAAGATGGCGCTTCTATGAACGCGCCATTTTCCGGGGTGGCTGCGGACTGCAATTTGCAGCGGGTGGGGCCCAGAAAGCTTGGACCTCCCTGCGCTGCAGATTCCAGCCCCCAGCTGCCTAGTTGTACCTGGCTGGACACAAAAATAGGGCGAAGCTCCACGTATTTTTTTTTTTAATTATTTCATGAAATTCATGAAATAATTAAGGAAAAAAGGGCTTCCCTATATTGTTGTGTCCGGCCAGGTCCAAATAGGCAGCTGGTGGTTGGGGGCAGCCCGTTCCTGCCTGCTGTACCTGGCTGGACACACATATAGTGCGAAGCCCCGCGTCAATTTTTTTTTAAATTATTTCATGAAACTAGATGGTGGCCCGATTCTAACGCATCGGGTATTCTAGAATATGTATGCGGCAGACCCGGCGCAATCAGCAGAGCGGTGTTTAAATTTGGCGCCAAAATCGCTGACTGGTCGCGGCCAGCAACCGCGACCAATCAGCAAAGCGGTGTTGAAATTTGGCGACTATATCACTGATTGGTCACGGCCGGCGGTCGCGACTAATCAGCAGAGCGGGGTTTAAATTTTGCGCCAATAATGCTGATAGGTTGTGGTCGCGACCAATCAGCAAAGCGGTGTTTAAATTTGGCGCCAATAATGGTGATTGGTCACGACCTCGACCATTCAGCAGAGCGGTGTTTAAATTTGGCGGCAACAATGTTGATTAGTCGCGGCCGGCGGTCGCGACCAATCAGCAGAGCGGGGTTTAAATTTGGCGCCAATAATGCTGATTGGTCGCAATCGCCGTCTGCGACCAATCAGCAGAGCGGTGTTTAAATTTGGCGTCAAAATCGCTGATTGGTCGCGGAAGGCAACTGTGACCAATCAGCCGAGCAGGGTTTAAATTTGGCGCCAATACTACTAATTGGTCGCGGACGGCGACCGCGATCAATCAGCAGAGCGGTGTTTAAATTTGGCGCCAATAATGCTGATTAGTCGCGGCCGGCATCCGCGACCAATTAGCAGAGCGGGGTTTAAATTTGGCGCCAATCTCGCTGATTGGTCGCGGCTGGAGTCCGCGACCAATCAGCAGAGCGTTGTTTAAATTTGGCGCCAATCTCACTGATTGGACGCGTCTGGCGTCCGCGACCAATCAGCAGAGCGTTGTTTAAATTTGGCGCCAAGCTCGCTGATTGGTCGCGGCCGCTATTTAAATGTGGCGCCCAAATCGGTGATTGGTCGCAGGCAGCGTCCGCGACCAATCAGCAGAGCGGTGTTTAACTTTAGCGCCAAGATCACTGATTGGTCGCGTGCGGAGAGCGCGACCAATCAGCTAATCGTATTGGTGAGGACCGGGGAGCGCCGCTGCCTGGTCGGATACTTCCGTTGCGAGAAGCCGGGAGATGAGCGACTGCTCGCAGCAGAAGTATCCCGACCCGCAGCGCCGCTCCCCGGTCCTCCCTTGACACCCTAGCCGCTGATGTCCCCACAGTATCCGCATGGTGTTACAAAGATCCGGACATTTGTGTTAAAAATCGCTGATTGGTCGCTGGCGCTGCCCGCGACCAATCACCGATTTGGGCGCCAAATTTAAATATCGGCCGCAACCAATCACCAATCTTGGCTCCACATTTAAACACCGCTGTGCTGATTGGTCGCCGACGCTGGGCGCAACCAATCACCGATTTTGGCACCACATTTAAATAGCGTCCGCGACCAATCAGTACAGCGGTGTTTAAATGTGGAGCCAAGATGGGTGATTGGTCGCGGAGGATATTTAAATTTGGCGCCCAAATCGGTGATTGGTCGCGGCTGATATTTAAATTTGGCGTCCAAATCGGTGATTGGTCGCGGCAGCGCCAGCGACCAATCAGCGATTTTTAACACAAATGTCCGGACCTTTGTAACACCATGCGGATACTGTGGGGACATCAGTGGCTAGGGTGTGAAGGGAGGACCGGGGAGCGGCGCTGCGGGTCGGGATACTTCTGCTGCGAGCGCCCGCTCATGTCCCGGGTTCTCGCAGCGGAAGTATCCGCACAGGCAGCGCCGCTGACATCCATGCGGCTAGGGTGTGAAGGGAGGACCGGGGAGCGGCGCTGACATCCAATTGGTCGCGGCCGCTATTTAAATGTGCCGCACAAATCGGTGATTGGTCGCCGTCTTGACCGCGACCAATCACTGATCTTGCCGCCAAAGTTAAACACTACTGTGCTGATTGGTCGCGGACGCTGCCCGCAACCAATCACAGATTTGTGCGCCAAATTTAAATATCGGCCGCGACCAATCACCGATCTTGGATCCACATTTAAACAACGCTGTGCTGATTGGTCGCAGCCGATATTTAAATGTGGCGCCCAAATCGGTGATTGGTCGCGGTCTTGGCGCGCGACCAATCACTGATCTTGCCGCCAAAGTTAAACACTACCGTGCTGATTGATCGCGGACGCTGCCCGCGACCAATCACCGATTTGTGCGCCAAATTTAAATATCAACCTCATGCACGTCACTGACAGCGTGGGAAAATTCTCCTGCACTCAGCGCTTCAGCGTGAGAATTCTCCCACGCTGTCAGTGACGTACATGAGGTGAGCTGAGTTCATTGGACATGACCTCACCTCATGCACGTCACTGACAGCGTGGGAAAATTCTCACGCTGAAGCGCTGAGTGCAGGAGAATTCTCCCACACTGTCAGTGACGTGCATGAGGTGAGCTGAGTTCATTGGACATGACCTCGGCTCATCTTTATGCCGTCACAGCCAGACACTGAGGAGCGCAAGCATGACAGGCTGGATGGCAGCGTTCTGCTGCGGTCCAGCCTGTCATCTCGATGTAGCTGAGCTGAAGCAGTCGTGGGAACCATGGAAAGGTAAGGATGAGGTTGCTTTATTATTTTTCTTTTATTTCAGGAGATCGTTGGCTTCAGCTGGAATGGGCGTGATGGTAAGTATGGTTTAATTTAGAACAATAAAGAATTGTGTGTTTATTTCAATTAAAGGACTTTATTCTGGGTGTTTGTGTTTTTTTGTAACTTTGACTATGGGGTTAGTAATGGGGGTGTCTTATAGACGCCTCTCCATTACTAACCTGGACTTGATGTCAGCTGGCATTATAAGCTGACATCAACCCCAGCCCTATTACCCCCTGCCACCGCTACAGGGCAGTGGGAAGAGAGAGGCTAAGTGCCAGAATTGGCGCATCTTATGGATGCGCCATTTCTGGGGCGGCTGACGGCTGGTGTTTCTAGCCTGGGAGGGGGCCAATATTCATGGCACCCTTCCTGGGCTATTAATATCAGCCCCCAGCTGTCTGCCTAGCCTTTGCTAGCTATTAAAATAGGGGGGACCCCACGTCATTTTTTTTGGGGGGTCCCCCATTTTAATAGCTAGTAAAGGCTAGGTATTCAGCTGGGGGCTGATATTAGTAGCCTGGGAAGCTCCGTGGGTATTACCCCCTTCCCAGGCTTCAAACATCTGCCCCAGCCGTCTGCTTAACCTCCGCTAGAGCCTAAAATTACGGGGACCCCCACGCCAATTTTTTTTTTAATAAATCCTTTATTTTAACACTAAATGACAAGTACAGTAATCAACACTGTCACTGTACTTCTTATATATGTGACTGACATGTTTCTATCTATCTAATCTATGTGTGATGCTCTATCTTTCTGTTGTAAATTGTCGGGTACCGCTGCTGAATTGCCGGCCGGCTTTTTTAAAGAGACGGTGCATGAAAACACTATTATTTTTTTTAATAAATCCTTTACACTAAATGACAAGTACAGTAAGCAACACTGTCACTGTACTTCATATATATGTGACTCACACGTTTCTATCTATCTAATCTATGTGTGATTCTCTATTCCTTCTATTCTAAATTATCGGGTACAGATACTGAATTGCCGGCCGGCTTTTTTAAAGAGACGGTGCATGAAAACACTATTATTTTTTTTAATAAATCCTTTACACTAAATGACAAGTACAGTAAGCAACACTGTCACTGTACTTCATATATATGTGACTGACATGTTTCTATCTATCTAATCTATGTGTGATGCTCTATTCTTTCTGTTATAAATTGTCGGGTACAGATGCTGAATTGCCGGCCGGCTTTTTTAAAGAGATGGTGCATGAAAACACTATTATTTTTTTAAATAAATCCTTTACACTAAATGACAAGTACAGTAACCAACACTATCACTGTACTTATTATATATGTGATTGGCATGTTTATATCTATCTATGTGTGAAGCTCTATTCTTTCTGTTATAAATTGACGGGTACCGCTGCTGAATTGCCGGCCGGCTTTTTTAAAGAGACGGTGCACGAAAACACTATTATTTTTTTAAATAAATCCTTTACACTAAATGACAAGTACAGTAAGCAACACTGTCACTGTGCTTCTTATATGTGTGACTGACATGTTTCTATCTATCTAATCTATGTGTGATGCTCTATTCCTTCTTGTCTAAATTGTCGGGTACCGGTGTATGCCGCTGCTGAATTGCCGGCCGGCTTTTTTAAAGAGAGCGTCTTCTGAGCAGTTTGTCAGCTTTTGGACACCTTTGAAGGTGTTTTCTATGTGTTTCTATGTGTTTTTGTTTGCCTGCCATTGGTTTTAATGGTGTTCGACGGTGTTCTAAGGTGTTCCACGAACAGTTCGACGAACAGTTCCTCGAACATCCCGGTGTTCGACGAACTGAACCGAACCCGAACACTACAGGGGTGGCTCAACATTAGACATCAGTCCTGCAGAACATATAAGAGATTACAGTACAGTTATATATAGTAATTTACAGCTGATGTTCTTTTTGATTAAATTGTTCACTTTTCCCATCTTTTCCATCTGGCCCAGACCGACATGACGACTTCTCCATCTAGGACTCAGAATCTCAGGTCTCCAGAGATCACAACAAAGACACACTTGACTCCTTACATTTCAGGCACCGTCCACATCTATTCCCAACCTGCACAAATGCCTCATCCTGCTGATACCCCAATACTGAAGCTCTGTTGCTGTATGTGTCCCTATTACTGCACCTTCTGTGTGGTACTGTGTGCTCTCTAGATCAGGGGTCTCAATCTCGGCTGGGTATATGGGCCGCAAATGGAAAAAATTTGAATTTGGGGGGCCGCATTTTTTGTTCAATGTGACATTTTTAGTGATACCATTTTTTTTTGTATACACCTTTTGAACATTTTTGCCGTGTTTATTTTTTTATAGCTTGGGTCCTTATGGATGTGGCGATAATAAACGTGTACTTTTTTGTGTTTACTTTAGTTTACATATAAAACAGCATTTTTAGCGCCCAATATTTTTTCATGCTTTATTTTTATTTTTTTGATTTTTACAATTTTGTTTCCCCCAATTGGCCACATACAGTAAAATTGTCTTACAATTAGCATCATATAGTAATAATGGCAAACATCTTGTAGTAATGTCCCCATCTTGTACTAATGTGCCCCAACCAGGTCCCCATCCTGTGGCTATGTGCCCCATCCAGATCCCCATCCTGTGGCTATGTGCCCCATCCAGGTCCCCATCCTGTGGCAATGTTCCCGATCCAGGTCCCCATCTAGTGGCTCTGTGTCCCATCCAGGTCTCCATCTTGTGGCTATGTGCCCCATCCAGGTCCCCATCCTGTGGCTATGTTCCCCATCCAGGTCCCCATCTTGTGGCTATGTGCCCCATCCAGGTCCCCATCTTTTGGCTATGTGCCCCATCCAGGTCCCCATCTTGTGGCTATGTGCCACATCCAGGTCCCCATCTTGTGGCTCTGTGCCCCATCCAGGTCCCCATCTTGTGGCTATGTGCCCCATCCAGGTCCCCATCTTGTGGCTCTGTGTCCCATCCAGGTCTCCATCTTGTGGCTATGTGCCCCATCTAGGTCCCCATCCTGTGGCTATGTTCCCCATCCAGGTCTCCATCTTGTGGCTATGTGCCACATCCAGGTCCCCATCTAGTGGCTCTGTGCCCCATCCAGGTCCCCATCTTGTGGCTATGTGCCACATCCAGGTCCCCATCTAGTGGCTCTGTGCCCCATCCAGGTCCCCATCTTGTGGCTATGTGCCCCATCCAGGTCCCCATCTTGTGGCTATGTGCCACATCCAGGTCCCCATCTAGTGGCTCTGTGTCCCATCCAGGTCTCCATCTTGTGGCTATGTGCCCCATCTAGGTCCCCATCCTGTGGCTATGTTCCCCATCCAGGTCTCCATCTTGTGGCTATGTGCCCCATCCAGGTCCCCATCTTTTGGCTATGTGCCCCATCCAGGTCCCCATCTTTTGGCTATGTGCCCCATCCAGGTCCCCATCTTTTGGCTATGTGCCCCATCCAGGTCCCCATCTTTTGGCTATGTGCCCCATCCAGGTCCCCATCTTGTGGCTATGTGCCACATCCAGGTCCCCATCTAGTGGCTCTGTGCCCCATCCAGGTCCACATCTTGAGGCTATGTGCCCCATCCAGGTCCCCATCTTGTGGCTATGTGCCCCATCCAGATCCCCATCTTTTGGCTATGTGCCCCATCCAGGTCCCCTCTTGTGGCTATGTGCCACATCCAGGTCCCCATCTAGTGGCTCTGTGCCCCATCCAGGTCCACATCTTGAGGCTATGTGCCCCATCCAGGTCCCCATCTTGTGGCTATGTGCCCCATCCAGGTCCTCGTCCTGTGGCTATGTGCCCCATCCAGGTCCCCTCTTGTGGCTATGTGCCCCCTGTGCTGTTCTTCACACACATAAAAAAAAAAAAGATGATTCTCACCTGTCCTCCGTTCCCTCGGCGGCCTTCCTGCAGATGTGGCCCGCAGGCACCACAGAGTCAGACCCCTTGACGATCCCGACCTGGTCCAGGAGGAGCCGCCGACAGCAGCGCTGCATTGCCACACAGAGACTGTCTCCCAGCACAGCATTTCCAATGCCAGCCGCCGGCCAATCAGAGGCCAGCAGCTGACATCAGCGTACGGCAATGACGTCATACTCACTGCGCCGACACGCAGATATCAGCTGCTGGCCTCTGATTGGTCAGCGGCTGTCATTGGAAATGCTGTGCTTGGAAACAGTCTCTGTGTGGCAATTCAGCGCTGCTGTCGGCGGCTCCTCCTGGACCTGGTCAGGATCATCAAGGGGTCTGTGCCTGCGGGCCGCATAAAGCAGCCTCAGGGGCCGCATGCGGCCCGCGGGCCGCGTGTTTGAGACCCCTGCTCCAGATGATAAAACAAACCTCTAGAATATACTGTAGTAATGCTGTGTGTAAGTGCCCTAGAAAACAGTGTCCACATTGTGCCCCCTTAGAAAGTAATAATGCCCTCTGTGTGCCCCTTTGACAGTCATAATAACCTGAGTTCCCCTATTACAATAATTGCCCATTTAGCATTTAATAATGTCCTGAGTCTCCCCCCATTTACAGCTCCCCTCTATAGAATATGATGCTCTCCTATACATAGCATAATTCCCCCTCACCGTATAGTACCCCCCACACAGTATACTGAACCTTTAGTAGCCTCCAAACTGATGTCTTCTTCACTGTACAAAGACCCCACATTATCTCCCACATTGTATGATGGCCCCCACACTGTGCAAAAACCCCGCATTATCTCCCACACTGTATGACCGTAACTCTGATCTCCACACTGTATAAATAGCCTCCATATAGTATAATGCACCAGATGGTCCTTTATATAGTATAATCCCCCCCCCATAGGCAGAGTCTGTAGTATAATCCCACAATAGGCTGAGTCTGTAGTATAATCCCCCCCATAGGCAGAGTCTGTAGTATAATCCCCCCCATAGGCAGAGTCTGTGACATAATCTCCCACAGGCAGAGTCTTTGGCACAATCCCCACCCATAGGCAGAGTCTGTGGCATAATCCCCCCATAGGCAGAGTCTGTGGCATAATCCCCCCCCCCCATATAGGCAGAGTCTGTGGCATAATCTCCCCCCCATAGGCAGAGTCTGTGGCATAATCCCCCCCCATAGGCAGAGTCTGTAGTATAATCCTCCCCATAGGCAAAGTCTATGGCCTTTTCCCCCCCATAGGCGAAGTCTGTGGCATAATCCCCCCCTCATTGGCAGAGTCTGTGGCATAATCCCCCCATAGGCAGAATCTGTAGCATAATCCCCCATAGGCAGAGTCTGTGGCATAATTCCCCCCCCCCCCCATAGGCAGAGTCTGTGGCATAATCCCTCCCCATAGGCAGAGTCTGTGGCATAATCTCCCCTCCCCATAGGCAGAGTCTGTGGCATACTCCCCTCACCCATAGGGGAAATAAATGAATGAATAAATAAATACCATACTTACCTCCCCTCCATGTTCCCCCGCTGCTCCAAGCGCCCGCACACGTCTCAGCACAGCGGGCTGGGCGCCAAGTGATGACGTAACTGACGACAGAATGAGAGGGGGACTGATGGGAGAGGGAGCGTCGCGCTTCCTCTCTCATCACTGAGCTTGGGGTGACAGACGGGGGGCCTGATGCTGGCACTGGGACCCCCTTACCCTCCTTCTCAAGGGCTCCATAGTGGCCGCCGGACAGTGCAGGGACATTGAGTCTCCCTGCTCTGCCCGGAGTGTAACTGTAAAGGCCTTGCTGCGCACGCTGATACAGTTACAATAGCGTAGCTCCATGTGGGCTCCCTCAGAGCGCTGGGCCCGGGGCCACTGCCCCCTCTGCCCCCCCGGTAGCTATGCTACTGGTGAGAAGGCTATATATAAGACACTGGCTGCAGTGGTGGTGGGATTCAGGGGGAACTCCCCGGTTCAGTGGAAACGTTTGTTAAAATAGCAAGCGGTTGTTTGAACCAGCAAGAAGCGGCACCCCGATCGGGTTCACTGGCCTGCAATTTTCAACTGAATGTGCATACGAGGACGCATATTCAGTTGAAATATATTGCTGTACAGAAAGCCACTGGCTTCCTGCACGCCAATAGTAGTGCAGACGTTGGGGAAAAACTGGGGAATTTGCTCTGGAAGCAGTGCTCGAGATAACTGTGTGTTATTTTCTGCAGAGATGAGTCCTGGCTGGAAGAAGTGATAGCTGTCTGTGCCAGATGAAGAAGAAAAGCGAAGTTGAAGGACAACAACTAGAGACGTTACTGGTGAGTCAGTATATTACCTGTACACTTAAACTATACACTTTATACAGAACTGCTGTGTGTAATGTCACTGGTGAACCTTGTATCACCTGTACATTGACACTATATACAGAGCTCCAGTGTATAATGTCACTGGTGATCACTGTATTACCTCTACACTGACACTATACACTGTATACTATGTACAGAGCTCATGTGTATAATGACACTCATGGTAATATTAGTATTGTGTTTTTTCATTAATGATCAGTATTGTAGTATTCAGTCACTTTTTGGTGATAATATGTGGTCTGGTCACGATGTGGCGGTGTTTGTTCCTTGTATGTGGTATTAGTCAGTCACTATGTGGTAATATGTGAATTGGTCATGGTGTGGCGGTATTTGTTCCTTGTATGTGGTTTTATTCGGTCACTATGTGGTGATAATATATGGTCCGGCCATGGTGTGACGGTATTTGTCCCTTGTATGTGATATTATTGGTCATTTCAAAAAATGTATGTGACACATTCCATTAAAGAAAAAGAAATAAAAATATACGTAAAAAGATTATTGGGTATTTTAAGAAATGTTTAATAGGTTAGAATAGAATAGGACCCGGCCAAAGAGTCTACCTTGTCATGGTGGTGGTTTAAAAATGTTTTTGGTCAAAACAAAAGCTGCTGGCCATGTACAGTACAGACCAAAAGTTTGGACACACCTTCTCATTTAAAGATTTTTCTGTATTTTCATGACTATGAAAATTGTACATTCACACTGAAGGCATCAAAACTATGAATTAACACATGTGGAATTATATACTTAACAAAAAAAGTGTGAAACAACTGAAAATATGTCTTATATTCTAGGTTCTTCAAAGTAGCCACCTTTTGCTTTGATTACTGCTTTGCACACTCTTGGCATTGTCTTGATGAGCTTCAAGAGGTAGTCACCGGAAATGGTTTTCACTTCACAGGTGTGCCCTGTCAGGTTTAATAAGTGGGATTTCTTGCCATATAAATGGGGTTGGGACCATCAGTTGCGTTGTGAAGAAGTCAGGTGGATACACAGCTGATAGTCCTACTGAATAGACTGTTAGAATTTGTATTATGGCAAGAAAAAAGCAGCTAAGTAAATAAAAACGAGTGGCCATCATTACTTTAAGAAATGAAGGTCAGTCAGTCCGAAAAATTGGGAAAACTTTGAATGTGTCCCCAAGTGCAGTTGCAAAAACCATCAAGCGCTACAAAGAAACTGGCTCACATGAGGACTGCCCCAGGAAAGGAAGACCAAGAGTCACCTCTGCTTCTGAGGATAAGTTTATCCGAGTCACCAGCCTCAAAAATCGCAGATTAACAGCAGCTCAGATTAGAGACCAGGTCAATACCACACAGAGTTCTAGCAGCAGACACATCTCTTCAACAACTGTTAAGAGGAGACTTTGTGCAGCAGGCCTTCATGGTAAAATAGCTGCTAAGGACAGGCAACAAGCAGAAGAGACTTGTTTGGGCTAAAGAACACAAGGAATGGACATTAGACCAGTGGAAATCTGTGCTTTGGTCTGATGAGTCCAAATTTGAGATCTTTGGTTCCAACCACCGTGTCTTTGTGCGACGCAGAAAAGGTGAACGGATGGATTCTACATGCCTGGTTCCCACTGTGAAGCATGGAGGAGGAGGTGTGATGGTGTGGGGGTGCTTTGCTGGTGATACTGTTGGGGATTTATTCAAAATTGAAGGCATAGTGAACCAGCATGGCTACCACAGCATCTTGCAGCGGCATGCTATTCCATCTGGTTTGTGTTTAGTTGGACCATCATTTATTTTTCAACAGGACAATGACCCCAAACATACCTCCAGGCTGTATAAGGGCTATTTAACCTTGCTTTGGACAGCATGTATCACCTGTCAGGTTCCCTTTAAGCTACTTTCTAAAATTGTAATGAGATGAAAAAAGGGCATATAATGGTTGTCTCTGAAGGGAGAAACTAGCTAGTACTATGTGGTCCCAAAACTCTATACCGAGAGTTGAGAGCGCTTTATACATTGCCTAGTATTAAGCTAAAAAAGACTCTTTGGAGGAACATCATTAAGAGCAGCTGTTTGCTTACAATGCTTCATTTAAATGCACTTTTTACAGATATTGTGGTAGTTCTTATTAGTTATTGATTTCATTATTTATGTGTATCATTTATATACTCTCCCGTTTAAAGGGGGTTTCTGGTTTAGGAAACCCATTTTCAAATAGAAGGTCCCCTTATTTTGGAACTCCATCAATGTAGCCAGAGCCAAGAGTTGTTGCATTTACTGAAATGGGCATCATGTAATTTCAGCTGATTAGTGAGGGACGGTTCCAGAAGTGGTTCATTCTAATATTATTGTAACTATTGTGATTCTTCAGGTCACACTTTTAACAAATTAGCATCAATCAAACGTAAACAAGTCCTTGAATGTCTCTTTCTCAACAGGGTCCACTTTAGGCTATGTTCCCATGATCAGGAATAGCAGCGTTTTGGACGCAGCGTACTTTCGCTGCGTCGAAAGTGCTGCATTCTAATCACACAGTTAAATCCGCATGTGCTCAGTGAACCATGCGGCTTTACCACACCCAATACATTCTATTGTGAAAATTTCTGTTGTGGAGACTAGCGTCTCTGCAACAGGACTTGACATGCTGTGACTCATAAAGCCGTGAGTTTACGCAGCATCAAATAGAAGCACAATGGCCATTGGATTTCTATAAACCCCATCCACTGTGCTTCTAATGTAGAACGCAGCGTTTTGGACACAGCGCATGTGAGCTGCGTCCAAAACGCTGCAAATACTGATCATGGGCACGTACTCTTAACATAACTGTACACAGCATTCAGCAAGAAACTTACAAAAAAAAACCTATGACACCCCAATGTCAGAAATATGGGATGCAATTTTAGGTTAGCGTTGTTTTTTTTTATGAAAAGATGAAGAACAATGGCAACTGTTCTTTTTAATCATAATATTGCAAAATGTCCTCAAGTGATTACCTAGTTTTTGTGCATCAATTGATGTCTAGTAAATGCTGCAATCTCTGGCTTCAGGTGCTGATTTGCCAATGCATGGAAAAATATGAAAGTTTTTTTGTGTTTCTTTTTCTCTTGAGACTACCGGTTATACAGCAGAATTTTTGACTCACGGTCAAGTAAAGCTGTGTTTTTTCTCAGTTTGTGCTTTTTTATAATATTCCCCACCACTGACATGATTTCGATACCAGAAGTTAAAATATTGCCAAGACCATTTGGTAACTGGGTGGAGTGTAAAAGTGCAAACATATATTGACAATAGAGAATTTTCCATTTTGCAAAGCTGAGAAGAATTTATAGGCAAAATAGGACAATCAAACCATGTCTCTTTGTAAACAGAGCCCAAAAAAATTATACTGTGGAACAAGAGTTTGCCAAGAAGTGACTCGTAAAAGAGCAACAAAAATGTTTTAATATTATAGTTTGCTAAAACAGTTTAATACAACTGCACTCCTAAACAAGTCTCCGTCAGCCAAGCTATACACCAGAGCAGCCTCTTTTTCCATAATGATTCTTATTGCTCTCCCCCAGCCACATTTATCAAGGGTTTCCCTTTACTATGAGACCAAAAGAGCACCCAAACATCTGCCATTTCAAGGGACAGATCTATCGCTATATTTGTCATTTTCTTTTAGCATTTTTACCTCTTAGAAATATCTATATAGTCCTTGAAACCCACATGGACCTCTGTTGACGATAGGGAGCATTGTCTTTACTCATGCACTCCTGCAGTGAAAGCATCTACAGCCCACTAAGATTGTTGCTGGCTAAATCCAGCCACAAAGTTGTCATACTGCCACGCAGGCATAAATGCGATATTTCCAGCAAAATCAGTCAAAAGAAATGACCAATATAACTATCAAAAAGATGGAATTGACAGAAAAACCATCAAACCCAAAAAAATATCTAGCATTTTTAATTCCTGAGAAGAACTGGTCACAGTGGTAGAGGTATTGAGTCTTATACTGCTTGACAAGAGGCTGGAAGTAATCCACATCTTGATCAATGATGATTTTGCTCAAATCACCTCCAAACTCACCTGATCAACTGTGAAGATTCCATCACAACTATCCTGCTGAACATTAACCAACCATCTTACTGGACCCAGTGATTGTTAAAACACTGGTTGAAAAATAGGAGCAGCAGAATTTTTTTCCATTTTATAAGGATCCCTGAGAAAATTGAAGGGACCCTGTCTTCTGATTCATACTGCCTGTGATTTGAACATTGGCTGCGTTATTAAAGCCATGCTTGTTTTACTCTGAAATGCCCTAGTGTTTCAGAGAAAACATGCATTGAAAAGCCGGCCAGGACTTTGTGTCTTGGCTGATTAGTCTAAGGCGGGTCCTCAGCAGCTTCACCTCACTATTCCCCCCCATGACTGACTGGTCTCTCATTATGCACACATAAGGAAAAAGATATATCTTTGTACCGTGTTAGCCGGTAGATAGAAAAATATTAAGATTTGAGAGTCCTCAGTGGTTGACACCTTTTAATGGCTAACTGAAGAGATGGTAACAAATTGCAAGCTTTCGAGACTACTCAGGTCTCTTCATCAGGCATAGAATAACACAAAATCTGAAGAATCACATATTTATACAGAACAGGGCACAAGAATAAAGCAATAAATGAAACAAATGACGTGAAGCAGAACTATGAGTGTGGGAGGAAGAGAAAGAGTTAGCCGAACAGGAATCTAAGCCCTGAATGTCCCTAGAGTTTGGCCCTAGATAGGGAGGGGACAGGGTGAGCACTAGTCAAACCCCACTACAAACTAAAGTCAACAAGGTAGACAAACAAAGGGGATACACTTAGCTTGAGCAGACACCAGAGAGAAACTAACCAACTGCTAGTGCTCCAAGCCAACACAAAGGTACATAGAACTATCACCGGCACCTCGCTGGAGAAACTGAGAGTTTTTAACAACCAAGCAAGGGTGTGTCAATCAGCAGAAGGTGGAGGTAGCTGCTGGGTCCTAAAGGAAGTAGGATAGAACAATGCTAAAAAGGTGAGAGAATCAAGAAGGTGTCTGCAATGCCAAGTGTAGTGACCTTCTGCTCCAAAGCGACTGTCTGTCACACCTGGTTTTAATATTAGAGTTAGGACTGTCCCATAAGGGTTGCCGTGATGTTGCGGGATGGCTTTTACATTATTTTGATCAAAATTATGTTAACTAAATACCCTTTATTATTTATCATTATTTTTGCACTGTGTGATTTATCCATTTACTTCCAGTTATTTGGGTATTTTGCCTGTCTTTGGTTTTTCTCTGTCTAGTCGACTTATGTGAACATGCATTTATATTTTGCATGCACATCAATTTACGTTTCAGTTCAGACTCCCAGGTTTTTTCTTTGTAGTTTAGTGTGCTTCAGTGCATATAAGGGTATGGCCGCCCTTTGTCTGAGCTGAAAAGTTCATTCTGCCTCTCAGGTCTATGCTTCTACTAGGGGTTCAGTCTCTCTGCCCTTATCCATATGTATGTCACTTGACAAATGGTAAGGTTTTAATATTAGAGTTAGGACTGTCCCATAAGGGTTGCCGTGACGTGGCGGGATGGCTTTTACATTATTTTGATCAAAATTATGTTAACTAAATACCCTTTATTATTTATCATTATTTTTGCACTGTGCGATTTATCCATTTACTTCCAGTTATTTGGGTATTTTGCTTGTCTTTGATTTTTCTCTGTCTAGTGGCCTTATGTGAACATGCATTTACATTTTGCATGCACATAAATTTACGTTTCAGTTCAGACTCCCAGGTTTTTACCTGACACACTTGTAACAGTCAGGCAGACAAGATACCAATTTGTTTAGTTCCTTGTAGTAGTCCTGTGTAGGGTCAGACTCCAATTTTTTATAGTAGCATGTGTCCATCAGTTGTCTGTTTGCTTTCTTCATGTACTCTGATGTGCTCATCATCACCATTGTACCACCCTTGTCAGCAGGTTTAATGATGATTTCTTTGTTGGTTTTCAAAGATTGTATGACCTTTCGCTCCTGGGTATTGATGTTGAATGTTTGTCTCCTGTTTGTGTCTATGAAGGAGGGGGATGGAGACGGCACAGCTAGGGGGAAGCCACCCATGACCGGGATTGGCCTGGAGGTTTCACCCCTTTTTAAAAGTGGCGGTTGTGAGGATTGGATAATGGGAAGTTGGGGGACGGGCAGTGAGAGAGTCGGATATATAGAGAAAAGTGCGGGAAAACCGCCATTCCCTGAGGAGCAGCAGAGAGAGTTTCCCACCCAACCTCCCCTTTTTTGATTATTGTTTTTCTTTTAGTTCACAAGTAATGCATTAACAGGATTAGCTTGTCACAGTGGCTTAGTTGGCGGGGGGTGGGGTTCTTGGAGTTGGTACCGAATTGTCGGTGGAAGGAATTGGGAAAATTCCAGGTCGTTTAATTTGAGTGGGGGGTGATCTGGCAGTCGGTTCTGGGCTCTGGATGGGGTTTTACCTCGGGAGCATTTTAGTTGGTTTAGTCTTTCATGGACTGTGGAAGTTTTGGTGCCCTCGAGCTGGTGGTGCACGGCTGAGGGTAACATGGAGGTCGAGTCCACTAGGATTTAAAAGCAGATCTATTAGCTCCAAGAACCCTCCCTCCATATATATTTATATTTTATTCATTGTTATTTTGATTGTTATTTGTTGTTTGTTAATAAACGGCCGCTGTGGCCAAAATTTATCCAACGAATAACAGGTTGTAGCTTATTTATTTTGGAGACAGGATCACGGATCCTGGGTATGGTGGGAAAAGGTAAGCCATCAGGTAAGAAACCATATTGGCCGTACCAGGTCATGGTGGATGTCTGAAGGAGTCTATATATTTATCCAACTGGGGGTTGCTTCCAGGTGACAAACACCTTGGTGGCCTTAGAAATCTGGGGGTCTGTATGTTGAGAAGACAGGACAAAAACTTAGAACAAGGATGAATTCTCATTGCCACACAATAAAAGAAAAAAGAATAGATCTACCTGTGGCCAAACATTTTTGTATACCTCATCACAGCATCATGGACAATAAGTTACTGGTATTAAAAGGTAACTTCAAATCTCAGAGAGACAGAAAAATTAGTGAGTACAAACTCATGACAACCTTTGACACAATCAGTCAGTGCAGGAATGAATATCCTCAGACCTGTGGGGGCATTAGAACCCAGGACCAGACCTCCATCACAGGACAATAAAACTTCCACACTCCTTATCTATGAACGGCACCAATATTTACGGCCAAAACACCATGGAGACCATCGGAACAATGCGATCTCAATTGTATTGTACCGACTTAAGCAGAAAGAGAGCTCCCTTCTTCTGCTATGCTAATCAAAGTTGCTGTCAATATTGACAGCAGAATCAAAGGGGTTAAACACTCACAATCGGCGCTAGTGTAAGGAAGTCGGCAAGAGAGAAAAATACGGTTGAAGTTGATGCCTAGCTGAGTAATTGCAAGCGAACACCGCCATCTGCTGGTCAAAAGCAAAAGTGAAAGTAAGGCTGTGTGCCCACGATGCGTTTCCGCAGCGGCAATTTTTATTACGCCACTTTTACGGACTCACAATAAAACATACAAAAACGAAACCAAAATGGATTTATCTGGGAAATATGTTAAGGAACATCCTTTCCAAGGTAATGACTTGTATATAAGTCAAAATAAATAACCAAAAACAAAAATACTCCTCCACACCTTGGGCTATGTTCACACCGAGCGTTTTTTGATGTTTTTTGCACTTTTGCATTGCTTTTAACCGTGACAAATGCATTCACCAGTAAATGTCATTTTAACATTTTAAAACCTTATCTGGCCATGTGGTGTGTGAGATATGATCAGACATATCTTGTTTCAGTTATTAAGGAGGGACTCTGAAAGTCACAAAGCCTATTTTTATAGGGCCATCAAGTGGCCTTTACTATTCTTAAAGGGCCAGCAGGCGGCTCTCGCTATTCTTAGAGAGCCATCAGCCGGCTATGCTTTGTTGTTCCCATTACTAAAGAGTGGGTCTCCTATACTGTTATTGTGTATGCAGTAAGTGGCAGATGTGCCCAAAATTTGGACACACCCCAATACCCCTTGAAAAACTGGACGCACCCCAATACCCCTTTGAAGAGACTTAGAGGAGGGCCTCCTGAAAAGAATGTTCCCATTATTAGGAAGTGGGTCTCCCATTGTGTTTGCCTATGCAGTGAATGCAAGGGCAGCCAAAAATTGGGAGGCACTCCAATGCTCTTTGGAAAAGACGTGGAGGGCCTCATAAGAAAATGTTCCCATTAGAAAGGAGCGGGTCTCCTATACTTGTAATGCCCATGCATTAAGTGTATGGGCTGACAAAGATTTACCCCTGGGGGGTATACATGAACATACTGTATAAAAAAAAATTTTTACGGGCATCATAAACACCCTTTAAAAAAATTATGTGGGTATTGCATCACGGACCACGATCACCCTGGTGATATGGTGGTAGAGGATGAGGATGAGGAGGAGGAGGAGGACAAGAGCAAATAGCCAAAATCAGGAAGTGTATACCCTTGTGTGGGTGTGAAAAGGTGCATGGTAATACACCTCCGAAAAAAAGAAACTGGATTTGAGTTTATGTTACGCTGCTATCATTCGGTGGTGTGGAGAAGTCTGGCCCAGTCCAGCCCTTGTTCATTTTTATAAGAGTCAGCCTGTCAGCATTTTCAGTTGACAGGCGGATGCGCTTATCAGTTATAATTCCACCAGCGGCACTAAAAACCCGATCTGATAAAATGCTAGCGACAAGGCAGGCCAGGACCTCCAAGGCGTAGAGAGCCAGTTCATTCCACGTGTTCAGCTAGGATACCCAACAATTATAAGGCACAGAGGAAACTCGGAGGACATTGGTACGGTCGGCAATGTACTCCCTCAGCATCTTCCCAAACTTTGCACTCCTTGTGAGAGTACCCCGCGCCTCAGGGCCTGTGCGATGGGAGAGTCTGAGAAAACTCTCCCAGAACTTTGACAGTGTTCCCCTGCCTCTGCTGGATTGAAGTTGTGTCTCTCTCGCTTGTACTCCTTGGTTGTCCAGCAAACTGTGACCTCTGCCGCCAGCGTTTTCAGATGGGAATTTTCTTAATAGCTCCGTAACAAGGGCCTTCTGGTACAGCCCCATTTTTGTAGACCTGTCCGCTCAGGAATAAGAGATATAAAGTTCTCCTTGTAGCGTGGGTCTAGAAGTGTCACCAACCAGTAATGCCTGTCACTCAAAATTTTGAGAACGCTTGTGTCATGGGAAACGCAGCGTAACATAAACTCAGCCATGCGTGTCAGATGGCTAATGACGCGCCCCCAGGGCCGTGGGGTACTCGGCAGCCGGGCCTCTGGTTGCCGGGGGATATCACGGTGGCTGGCCAGGTCCGTGACCCAGGGTGGTCTGTAAAAAGGGAGAGATTATTATATGGGATTGGAAAGTTCGTGACGCCACCTGTGGTGTCTGGTGAGGATCACCAGCGCTGCAACAGTCCTCTGAGGAAGATGTTAGGGCAGCTTGTGATGGGACGGCTCCCCACAGGTGGAGCAGGCCTCAGGGCAGTGTAGGTGAATGGTGGTTGTGACGCGCCCCCTGGGCCAGTGCTGTAGTGCGGCGCACGTGTGCGCGGGGGAATACCCGGAGCCGGATCCGATGGGGGTAGTAGTCTCCGAGTGGCGGGGACCCGGTCCGTGCCCAGGGTGGTCAAACTAAGTGTGTGGCAGTCTTTGTAGATGTTGTTTAAGTGTCGACTACGCCACCCGTTGATTTGCGGTCGCAAGGCCGCCGCTGCAGAACAGTCCGCTGAGGCCGGTGGTATGTGTGCAGCAATGGTGGTATAACCCCCAACGGGAGAGGTATGGCCTCAGGGCAGCTGGTGCGGGTGAAGGGGGTGATAGAAAGGGCATCCCGGTACCTTTAGTGCTGGTAGTGCGATGGAACACAGAGACTGATTGCAGTTTTCAATGCTTTACTCACAGATGTTATCAGTGTCAGTCCTGCAGGTGATGACGACCCGAGCCGTGCTGCGTCCACCAGGTACGGGGCTCGACCAACCCCCAGGCAGTTCCAGAGTGTGACCTTGAACTCCTTTCTCCGTTCCTTTCTCTGGCCGTCCCCACTAGGGACCCACCCATGTCCAGCTTCCTCGGGCCTTCTGGTGGCGAAACCTATCTCCGGTTTCCCTGACCCTATGTGGCGTGCCTTCGTGGTGAGTGTAGTGAGTGGTCGCGCCAAGACGTGGCCACAACCTCCGGTTCCTGGCTGAGGATAAGTGGCCTCCACCAGTTCGGGATCCGGTACCCTGATCTGCCAACCCTTCACCCGCTGACTCCTAGCGTGTTCGGGTTCCCTCTTCCTTCATGTCTCTGGGCCTTTCTCCAGGTTCCATTCCTTCCTTGTTCCTTGTTCCTTTCCTCTTGTCTTTCTCTCTCTTGCTCCCTTCAGGAGCAGCACCCAGACAGGGCTGCTGCTCCCTGTCACTACTCTTCTCCTCTTCTTCTGTCTGACTGAACTCCTAAGATGGTGCCCACCTTTTATACTCCCTCTGACACCCGAGCCCAGGTGACTAGCCACCAATGGGCTCCTTCCTATGCCCAGAGTCCCTCCCCTCTCTGCTCCTGCACCACTGGGATATTCCTCCCCCACTCCCACTCCAGCCAGGGACAGACGCTGTCGTACCTGCACATCTATCTGGTGGGAGTACCGTTGATCTGTCCCCCGGAAATGGGATGTATGTGGTGCATGCAGCTAACTGAGTTCTAGTCCACACTCCATCCTTACCCGGGAGTGGAATACCACACCTCTGGTTCGAGGTGCAATACCCCTGTAGCAGCCGAGCCCTCGGGGTGCTACATTCCCCCTGGTAAACCACAGCACGTCCTCGGGCTGAAATAGAGTAAAAACAATTTTTAAAGTGTACGTACACATAAAACACATCAACTTTCATCCATCCCTTTATGGGAGGTTTTCTCAACAGCTGGCTAATGCCACCGGAACTCTTTTACAAAAACACTATGTAAAACTTTGGCATCATATCAAATTTCACATTAAGGCATTCTCAAATAAAACATTCTTGAATTCTCGGGTTCTTGGGATCTGGCCGCTCTCAGTCTTCGGCCAGGTAGAGGGAAGGGATGACCGCTCTCAGTCCTCGGTCAGGTTAGGGATTAGGGCAAAAATAGGCAACAGTTCTCTTTCTGTCCCAATGGGGACCACACTCTTAGTGGAAACAGTCCCACAACAGTCCTTATACCCGGTCGGGTAACTATTTACATCTCCTCTTTTACCGTTTACGATTAACGGTGTGCTCCACACGCTCCTTTCTCTTCCTCAGGTTCAGACCCGTCCGGGCCCTCTTTCTCCTCCTCCTCCTGGTACGATTGCTCCTCTTCTTCCTTGACCCGGTGGACATGAAGGGCGTACCACCCCTTCACTCCCTTATGCCTGGTATAGGTGACGGTATCTCCAGGCACCAGGTCCCGTCCACTGTGCCCCTCCGGTAGGTGGGACTCTACGTCGCTCCTGTTTACAAACACCTGGCTTATGGTCTTCGGGTCTTGGATGATGCCCCAGCCACATGCCATGTGAAACTTAACAACAGTCCCGGTGACTCGGGGACCGTGAGCTGTACGGGGGGGTCCTGGCGGGTCCTTGTCTTCTGCTCCACGTTTTTAATGTGGAGCCACTCCTCCTTCACTTTCCTCTCTCTCCGCTCCCGCTCAAACGTTGCCAGTTGTTGGCGGCAGGTCTCATAGCGCCGGGCGGCGCCCGCCCGGGTCTCCTGAGTGAACCCCATCAGGTCTTCTCCAGTGGGGTCCCCCTCGAATTGGGCGTCCTCCAGCGGGGTGAAGAGAGGTCCACGGGCTCCGGAGCTGGGATTAGCGGTTCATCTGGGGCCCTTGCTCCTACGGGATGACTCTTCCTGGAGCGGGGGTTGGTGTACTCAGGCGGCCAGACGAATGGTGTCCCATCCGGGCAGGTGTGCTGCTCATACAGGTCTTTCCCCAATGATGGCACGACTGGGGGCCCCGGCTGGGGTGCAGCGCCCGCGGGCACTCGGCCTTTTAACCAGGCCGGTGACTTTCTGATCGTGCCCGGTGTTGGGGAGCACGGTTCAGGGCGAGGCTCCGCTGCAGAGCTTGCTGCTGGAGGGCTGACTACTGGTGGTGGAGGTACGGTGGGCGGTGCGGCACCCAGAGCTTCGGGTCCCACGGCGGGAGGTAGGGGCAGGTCCGCGGCCTCAGGGCCCGGAGTAACGGCGTTCCCCTTACTTGTCGTTGCGGCCTCCCCCGCGGCGACGTCCCCGGCCTCCGGTCCGCTTCTGCTGCCTCTCGGGATCGACGCGGTGCTGGATGGTGGCTGCACCTCCGGTTGGCAGGTCAGCGTGCGCCGGGTCAACTCCTCCTTCCACCCGGCGAGCACGTCTCGTTGCGCCCAGATCATCCTCCTGTTCAGCTCTTCCAGCGCGGCCTGCGCGTACTCCGGTTCTTCCTTCTGGAGCACCGCTAGCAGCTCTGCAATCTGGTATGGCGGCTGTGGCGGTGAAGCTCTCCTCCGTATCCGACATCCTCCTCCCCCCTAGTGGACCGTGGCCTACCTTGCGATGATCCTCTTCCGTAGGCCGCGGCTCCGCAGTGGATCGTCAGGGTTGAGGACCTTCCGTCGCGCTCCTGTGACGTCGGCGTCACTGGGCTCCTTCCAGGACCTTACGCAACGTCCGGACGTGAGGCGGAGCTTCAGTTCTCGCGGGCTTTCGGAGTCCACACCCCTCTTCTTCCCGCGCGGCGTCCTCAAGATGGCGCCCAATGGTGGGAAAACTCCACGGATGGCGGGAAGAAGGCAGAAGATGGCGTCGGATGGCGGGAATCGGCTCCGGATGGCGGGAAACGACTCCGGACGGCGGGAAACTTCACCACAGGTAAGTAAAAAGTCTCTTTTTCAGGCACGCAGTACCCGGTGGTTACGGGCACGAGATCCTGCCGACTACGCCAAAAGTTGACGCGCCCCCTGGGCCAGTGCTGTAGTGCGGCGCACGTGTGCGCGGGGGAATACCCGGAGCCGGATCCGATGGGGGTAGTAGTCTCCGAGTGGCGGGGACCCGGTCCGTGCCCAGGGTGGTCAAACTAAGTGTGTGGCAGTCTTTGTAGATGTTGTTTAAGTGTCGACTACGCCACCCGTTGATTTGCGGTCGCAAGGCCGCCGCTGCAGAACAGTCCGCTGAGGCCGGTGGTATGTGTGCAGCAATGGTGGTATAACCCCCAACGGGAGAGGTATGGCCTCAGGGCAGCTGGTGCGGGTGAAGGGGGTGATAGAAAGGGCGTCCCGGTACCTTTAGTGCTGGTAGTGCGATGGAACACAGAGACTGATTGCAGTTTTCAATGCTTTACTCACAGATGTTATCAGTGTCAGTCCTGCAGGTGATGACGACCCGAGCCGTGCTGCGTCCACCAGGTACGGGGCTCGACCAACCCCCAGGCAGTTCCAGAGTGTGACCTTGAACTCCTTTCTCCGTTCCTTTCTCTGGCCGTCCCCACTAGGGACCCACCCATGTCCAGCTTCCTCGGGCCTTCTGGTGGCGAAACCTATCTCCGGTTTCCCTGACCCTATGTGGCGTGCCTTCGTGGTGAGTGTAGTGAGTGGTCGCGCCAAGACGTGGCCACGACCTCCGGTTCCTGGCTGAGGATAAGTGGCCTCCACCAGTTCGGGATCCGGTACCCTGATCTGCCAACCCTTCACCCGCTGACTCCTAGCGTGTTCGGGTTCCCTCTTCCTTCATGTCTCTGGGCCTTTCTCCAGGTTCCATTCCTTCCTTGTTCCTTGTTCCTTTCCTCTTGTCTTTCTCTCTCTTGCTCCCTTCAGGAGCAGCACCCAGACAGGGCTGCTGCTCCCTGTCACTACTCTTCTCCTCTTCTTCTGTCTGACTGAACTCCTAAGATGGTGCCCACCTTTTATACTCCCTCTGACACCCGAGCCCAGGTGACTAGCCACCAATGGGCTCCTTCCTATGCCCAGAGTCCCTCCCCTCTCTGCTCCTGCACCACTGGGATATTCCTCCCCCCCTCCCACTCCAGCCAGGGACAGACGCTGTCGTACCTGCACATCTATCTGGTGGGAGTACCGTTGATCTGTCCCCCGGAAATGGGATGTATGTGGTGCATGCAGCTAACTGAGTTCTAGTCCACACTCCATCCTTACCCGGGAGTGGAATACCACACCTCTGGTTCGAGGTGCAATACCCCTGTAGCAGCCGAGCCCTCGGGGTGCTACAGTTGCGCTGGGCGTTGTAGTGCAGTGAGGGAATGATGGCGCGGACGAAATAATTGGACAGAGGTGGTGTAGTGCAGTCATCCGTGTCTTTACTCACAGTTCTTAAGGCAGTCCACAGGTGCACTGTACAGGTTAAGGCCTCCTGCATCGCGGGCAGGGTTTCAATCCTTCCTCAGGCAACTTGGGAATACCTGGCAGAACCCCACTTTCTCGTGTTCCTATTTTGACCGACTTCACACTGGTCTTTCTCCCTCTTGCTCTGCGCTGCCCACTCTCAGTCCTGTTTGGGTACTCTGAAGTCCCTCCTGTCCGTCGGAGTTACACAGACTTGCTTGACCCTCAGGGGACTAGAATGCGGCTACGATCCCTCTGTCTTCTGGCAGATGAGGGGCGTACGGGTGCCTTCCTGCACTCGCCGTACCCCCTGGGATCCCTTCTCAAAACGGAGCCTACTCCCTGCTCCCCTCCGGGGCCTCCAGACTTGGCCCTACTTGTGGAGCAGAGCTCCTAATGAGACTCTGCTCCCGGACTGTTCTTCTGAACTGTCCCGAGCTGTTCTTCTGAACTGCTCCCACTCACTAGACTGCCACTACTTCCTCCTCCCACACCCACTACTGGTTCCCCCTACCTTTGGGTTCCCCCCACTCCAGCCAGGGTCAGGGCTCAGCAGCTGCGCTCTGCATGTTGCCCCTCCAGCCGGCCTGGAGCAGTGTAGTGTTGGATGCAGGTGTTTGGGGTTCCGTGCAGCACACTCTCCTTACCTGAGAGAAGGGAGACACCACACCTCTGGGTGAGGTGCAGTACCTCTGTGGCGACAGAACCCTCAGGGGCGCCACACTAACAGGCAAGACTTCCGTATCCTCACCAAGAGGACGACTGACCATGCTTTCCTCCTCCTCCCTGTGCTCAGGCCATCCACAGACGGTATGACAGTTGTGCAGGTATTACCGTCTATAGCGCAT
This sequence comes from Phyllobates terribilis, assembly GCF_046119375.1. NCBI lineage: Eukaryota > Metazoa > Chordata > Amphibia > Anura > Dendrobatidae > Phyllobates > Phyllobates terribilis. The sequence continues at coordinate 40,106,751 of NW_027362761.1, read as the reverse complement.
GAAACTAGCTCCTGTTCTTCCTCCTCCTCCTCCTGACGCGCCCCCTGGGCCGTGGAGTACCCAGTGCCGGGCCGGTAGATGCTGGGGAATGCCACAGTGGCAGTGACCCGGTCCGTGACCCAGGGAGGTCATTAAAAGGGGGTTATGTATAGGGGATTTATAGAGGTTTTATAGAGTTCGTGATGCCACCTGTGGAATGCGGCTAAAGGGATCCGCCGCTGCGGAGAAGTCCTCTGAAGCTGATGTTAATGCAGCAGGGATGGTGTGGCTCTCCACAGGAAGAGCTAGCTCCAGGGCAGTGTGGATACTGCAGGTTGTGCTGGGCATTGTAGTGCAGCGGTTGATGGCGCAGCAAGAAACACAGAGACAATGAAGTGCAGTCCCAGGGTCTTTACTCACAGTTAATGCAGTCCAGATTAGAGGCGCCAAAGTAATCTCCCTCATCGTGCTGTGCTTACTCAGAGAGGGGTTCAGTCCACCCCCAGATAGCTCCAGAGTACTTAGCAGGACCCCCTTCTGTGTCCTCTCCCTGGCCTTTTCCCTGCACCTCACACCTAGTATCTCCAATCCGGTACCCGCGGGCCTTGGCGGGCGACGTCTGTTCCGTCCCCTGGGTCCTATATGGCTACCTTCTCGGTGAGACTGGCGTGGACTTGTGGCTACCGTACATAAAGTACTGCAGCTTCCGGTTTCTAGCTGAGACTTGCAATCTTCTACTAGTTGAGGGACCGGTTCCCCTTAGATGGCCTGACCCCTCCACCACCGGACAGATGCGGCCGTACGGGTGGCCTTCTGCACGGCCCATACCCCTAGGGTCCTTCCTTTTGTTCCTGAAGCCTCTCTGCTCCCTCTCCGCTCTTCTCTTCTTCCTCTCAGACTTGGGCCTCACTGGCTAGGCCCGCTCCTGCAGAGCCTCTGCTCCTCCACTTTCCTCCTCTGACTAATCTGTCTTTCTAAGATGGCTTCCCAATTTATACCTCCGCTCATGTGCTCCCCTAAGCTACTTCCTCCACCCACACCCGCTACATTGTTCCCCCCTCTCTGGGTTCCCCCCACTCCAGCCAGGAAAGGGGCTCAGCAAGTACGTGGGAGGCATCTTGCCCCTCCTGCTGGCTTGGAGTGGTGTGTGTTGGATGCAGATGTTAGGGTCCTGAGCTGTACTCCTTCCTTACCTGAGAGTGAGATGCCACATCTCTGGCTGAGATGCAACATCTCTGTGGCGACCGAACCCTCAGGGGCGCCACACTGCTCTTCCTCATTGTCACTCAATCCACGTTGGGATGAGATGAGGCTGGGCTGTGTGTAATCATCCTGTATGGTTCCTTGCTCCATCTCATCGTGCTCCGCCTGCAATGCATCCTCTTTGATTGTGAGCAGAGAGCATTTCAGAAGACAGAGAAGCATAAAGGTAATGCTAATTATGACATCGTCGCCGCTCACCATCTTGGTGGAGTCCTTAAAGTTTTGGATGATGGTATATATGTCTGACATCCATGTCCACTCCTGGGGTCTTATGTGTGGAGTCTGAACTGAATACCGACGGCCTTGTTGATGCTGGTAGTCAACAACTGCCCTCTTCTGCTCACAAATCCTTCCCAACATCTGCAGTGTAGAGTTCCAACGCGTGGGGACATCACACACCAGTCGGTGAGCCGGAAGCTGCAAAGGCTGCTGAAACACGGCAAGGGTGGAGGAAGCTGTAGCTGACTTTCTAAAATGGGAACACAGGCGGCATAGTTTGACAAGCAGATCCGGTAGCTCCGGGTAGGTTTTGAGAAACCGCTGAACCACGAGGTTAAGGAAATGGGCCAGGCATGGTACATGCGTGGGCTCGCCTCTCCTCAGAGCCGCCACCAGGTTCCGGCCATTGTCACACATGACCATGCTTGGCTATAGGTTCAGCGGTGTCAGACACAGATCTGCCTGCTCTTTCAGAGCTGTCCACATCTCTTCAGCATTGTGTGGTGGGTCACCTAAGCATATTAGCTTAAGCGTAGCCTGCTGCCGCTTGGCTGAGGCAGTGCTGCAGTGCTTCCAGCTTGTGACTGAAGTGGTCATTTCGAAGATGGAGGCTGAAGAGAAGGAGGAGGCTGAGGAGGATGAGCTGCAGTAGCTGTAGACTGTGGGGGCAACCCTGATTGACCTAGGGCCCGCAATCCTCGGCGTCGGGAGGATTTGTTCCGTCCCAAGGTCCGACTGGGTCCCGGCTTCTACTATGTTAATCCAGTGTGCCGTCAGCAAAATGTACCGTCCCTGTCCACAAGCACTTGTCCACGTGTCCGTGGTTAGGTGGACTTTCCCTGTAACTGCATTGTTGAGAGAACAGCTAATGTTTTGGGACACGTGCTTGTGTAATGCGGGGACAGCACACCGGGAGAAATAGTGGCGGCTGGGCACCGAGTACCAAGGGACGGCCGCCGCCATTAGGTTGCGGAAAGCTTCCGTCTCCACGAGCCTAAAAGGCAAAATGTGGGAATTTAGTAGCATTGTCTGGGGGCGTTGGCTGCGTATTTACGCTTGCGTTCCAAGGAGTGGGGTATGGACAACTGAACGCTGCGCTGGAACGTGCTTGCTGATGGTGCTAGTTGAGAGTGTGCAATAACAGGTGCAGGGCAGGAGGCATCTTCGCATGCACCATGGACAGGGGATTGGCTTGCATGCACAACAGCGCAACAGCGGAAGAAGCAGTGGTGTCACCCGCAGACACTGCTCCTGTACCCTGGGGTTAGGCCCACAAAGTCGGGTGCTTTGCTGCCATGTGCCTGATCATGCTGGTGGTGGTCAGGCTGGAAGTCTTGCTACCCTTGCTGATGCTGGCCTGGCAGGTGGTGCAAATGGCCTTTTTGGGGTTATCGGCACAGTCTTTAAAAAACAACGAGACTCGGGAAGACCTAAAAGTTATACTGGCAACTTCCGTTGTGTTGGTGTTACGGGGAACGGTTGCCCGCCTTCTGTCTGCGGCCACCACATTTCTTCTTCCTGCCTGTTGGGGTGCTCTGCCTCCCTCCCCCTGTGTGCTGCTGTCCTCGCTCTACATGTCCTCCTGCCAGGTTGGGTCAGTTACTATATCATCCACCACCTCTTCTTCCACTTCCGCACCCTGGTCCTCCTCCTGACTTTCTGGCAATTGCGTCTCATCATCGTCTACCTCTTGTGACACTTTCCCACCGTCGCCTTCGTATGACTGTGGCTGCTCAAATATTTGGGCATCGCTACATGCAATCTCCTCTTGCCCCACTTCAAGTGGACCAGGCAAGAGGACGAATCTATAAATGAAAAAGTGAACCGCTCTTCGGAGTGTCCAAGTGTGGGATCAGTTGTCTCCGGGCACTCGGCATGGTGGGACGAAGGAGAATCAGGGTGAGGAATATGCGGTCCAGACTCACAGCTACTGAAACTTGACCGTGTGGAAGACAGGGTGGTGGTGGTGGCTAAGTGACTGGAAGCATTATCTGCTATCCAACCAATAACCTTTTCACACTGCTCTGTGTTTAATAGTGGTGTTCTGTGGTCCCCTATTAATTGGGATAGGAAGGTCGAGCAAGAAGAAGTGGGTGTTTGTTGTGGCATAATTTCAGCTTGCCCACGGCCTCGGCCTCTGCATGCACTATCACCATCACGTCCAGTTCCCCGTCCCTTGCCACGCGCCCTGCCCATTTTAAATGGAGGACAATATCTTCCACGCTCACTGCAAATGGCTGAATTTGGAGCAAACTTATATGTGATCCGTGTGATGGACAAACCACAGTTTTAAATAGCTGGACTGTAGATAACTATTTTTAACAGTGACCTTGTGTCAATAACTTTGCTGACAGTATCAAAAGAAAATAGTCGGCACTCCGTGTAGCTAGGGTGGTGCACGTGGAAAACAATGTCTGTAGGAAAAGAAAATCCCGGCACTCACGTGTTGATGATTAGTTGGTTTATTCCACAACTCACAAAATGACGTTTCAGCCTGTCCAAGGCTTTTTTCAATTGTGGTTAAATACATTCAGTCAAGATATTTATAGATAAATCCACGGATATGACGCAATTCTCATTAACATGAAAAAGAAGACCGACAAAATTATATACAACCAAAACTATACAAAAATATACAAAAATTAAACAATAATAAAAAACTTAAATTGCAAAACATCAATCACAAGTGAATTTATATACCTAAATAATCCCTAACCAAATATAAATACATAAATCTCAAAATATAAATTCCATTAAATTATTCCCACCTATGAATATACCACATTTTAATATTTACATAAATATTAAAATTTACATTTCTCAATATTCTTTTTATTAAATATGTTCAACGTTTTATAATTTTTTAAAAAAGATTTTTAATGTTTTAAGATTTTTTTAATATTTTTTGAAAAATACTGCTCATTATATTTATACATGCAACTGATTCCTTGTAAACAACCTGCATCAAGTGACTAAATCTATCCTTTATTCTCTTTCTCCTCAATATTATACTAATAAATGCCTTATAGATAGATCAGTATATTGCAGCATTCCCACAGATCCCAATTCACATCATAAGAAAAAGTTTACCATATTGTTCCTTTATCACTTTATATCCCATTATCTCAATCTATCCCATTCAGAGAGGTATAGTTACACATTAAGCTACTAATGAAGGAATCATCGCAAACACACGGGAATAGAAAAAGCCTGCATTCCAAGTGATTCTCGCCTCCCACAGATCGTTATCTGAGATAAGAGAGGCTCTTAAATTCATCCTCTGTCATCCTCTATCCCCTGACTTAAACCCTATTTATCTCGTTGAAAGTGACAATGTAATTTAATGTCCATCCGTTACTCCCGGAATTACCGCAAATACATAGGGAAGCCGTCTATCTTGCATCGCCTCTCATCTCCGTTCTCCAGATTTTATCACAGCAAAAAGTGGCAAGCATAATATGCAACCTATTTGTTCTCTTGCTGATTTTTCAGAAATTCATCACATCTGTGATGTCTAAAAAGAAAATAGGATGCATATATTACCTATTATCCTGATCACATAATACCACTAACATCGTATTCTCGATTCAGGCCATTTGGACATAAAGTTCCCAAAGTATAAATCCAAAAGGCTTCTCTGCGTAAAAGGATTTTTTTAATACTACCTCCCCTTCTAGGTGTATCTATTTGTTCTAATACTTGATATTTCAATTGGGCTACTGAATGCCCTTTTTCCTTAAAATTGTAGTGGAAGGGGAAGCGAAGTATCTCCACACCTGATAGTGGATTTATGTTTATTGACTCGTGTTCCCACTGACTGCATTGTTTCTCCAATATATGAAAAGTCGCACGGACATTTTATCTCATAAACCACATTTGTAGACTTACATGTGAAGAAGCCCTTAATACTAAATCATTTGCCCGTCCTAGGATGGCTAAAATATTCCCCCTTAATTACATTACCACATTGGGCACAGTTCAAACAAGGATATGTTCCTTTATTTTTTGTTGAGAGAAAAGTCTGTCTAGGAATTATTGCATCGCTCCCCACATCAGCCCGTACCAGTTTATCTTTCACATTGGGCAATCTCTTATTACAGATGAGGGGAGGTACATTAAATTCCATCACACTCGGATATGCCTGCCCCAGAATATGCCAATGTTTCTTTATAATTTGATCCACTTTTAAATTAACTGGATGATATTCCCTTACAAAACATATACGTGATTCATTCTTTCTACGTGGATTTTTATCAGTAGCTACCTCTCTCAATGCCCTATCTAAAATACGTTGGGGATAGTCTCTCGATCTAAAGTTTTCACACATTTCCATAATTCTTTTTGAACAGGTAGAGGGGTTAGTGACAATTCTGGTCACTCGCTGAAACTGTGATTTGGGGATAGCCTTTTTAACAAAATGTGGATGTGCACTCCTAAAATGTAGGATACTATTCCTGTCCGTATCTTTTTTATATAAATGTGTCTCAAAGTCCCCTCTTTCATTTCTAATCACCATAGTGTCCAGAAAGTTCATCCTCTCAGTACTATGTGAAATAGTAAATTTCAGTTCATTCCACACATTATTTAAATCATTATAGAATGTCATTAGGGTTTCTTGTGGCCCCTCCCATACACAAAAAATGTCATCTATGAACCTTAACCAGGCTCTTCCATGTATTTTAAATAGAGGATGTTCATAGACATAATGTTCTTCAAAAAATGACATATATGCATTTGCGTATGGGGGGGCCACATTCGCACCCATTGCCGATCCCCTCTTCTGTTTATAATACACATCCTGGAACAAGAAATAGTTCTCATACAAAACTATTTCTAATAATTCCATTACTATATCCCTTTGGACTTCTGGGAATTCATTTGTCTCCAGAAGCCACCTCACTGCGTTTAATCCTTTTTGATGTTCTATTGATGTATATAAACTTATCACATCTATCGCAGTGATGATGGCATCTGAAGATATATTATGAACGGTTTTAATTTTTTGCAAAAAATCTCCTGTATCTAATAAAAAAGATTTGCTCTCTTTACTAAGGGGGTCAAAATATGTTCCAATGTTATAGATAGAGGGGATAATACCGACTCTGTAGACGCCACAATTGGTCTATCCAGGGGATCAATCAAGGTTTTATGCACTTTTGGTAATATATAAAATACTGGGGTAATAGGATCCTCTTTAATCAAAAAATCAGCCAACTTAGAATCAATATTGCCCCTTAATTTATACTTATCTACCACTATCTCAATTTTCCTCTGTATATCCTTCAATGGGTTCCCTTTTAATGGTTCATAAGTTACGGAATCTGATAACTGTCTCATTATCTACCCAATATATCTCTCTCTGTCCATTATTACAATTGATCCCCCCCTTGTCAGCGGGCTTTATCTCAAAGAGTCTTTTAAAGAGTCTTTCAGGACAGTCAATTCATCCAGTTTTAAACAAGTACTCAATTGTGTTTCTATATTGTTTATTTCAGTCCCCAAGTCAGTGATAGCGTTTTGTAGTCTATCAATTGTCAAGAGAATTAAGTCCAGTGAACACTTATTAATAATGTGTTCAAATCCATCACAGAAAGCCAAATCATCTGAGAAAAGAGTTGGGCGTAGGTGCACTCTCAACCCTCGTGGTATTTGTTTCTCTCTGTAGTATTCAGTTAGTGTTGCTGCATGGAGTTCATAAGAAATCAGTCTTCTTGTCTCTTTTTCCAAATCTCGTCTCTTAAATTCACTTGTAGGTACCTTAAGAAACTCTGTCGAGATTGTGTATTGAGAAATAATCTTTGCAGCCTCCTCTTCCTTTTCTTTTGATACTGATTGTTTGAGTACGAGCACACGTCTTTCCTGATGGCAGCGGTAAGCAAAACCTTTAATGAAGAGGAGGCTGCAAAGATTATTTCTCAATACACAATCTCGACAGAGTTTCTTAAGGTACCTACAAGTGAATTTAAGAGACGAGATTTGGAAAAAGAGACAAGAAGACTGATTTCTTATGAACTCCATGCAGCAACACTAACTGAATACTACAGAGAGAAACGAATACCACGAGGGTTGAGAGTGCACCTACGCCCAAATCTTTTCTCAGATGATTTGGCTTTCTGTGATGGATTTGAACACATTATTAATAAGTGTTCACTGGACTTAATTCTCTTGACAATTGATAGACTACAAAATGCTATCACTGTCTTGGGGAATGAAATAAACAATATAGAAACACAATTGAGCACTTGTTTAAAACTGGATGAATTGACTGTCCTGAAAGACTCTTTAAATACCTCCATGGACAATTTTTGCAAAGATCTACAGGAAAGAAAACGCCTAAAGTTTGCTAGAGATACAGAGGATTACCTCATGAATAAAGTTTACAAGTGGCGGGATCCAGTATTTGGTCATGAAAGATATCCTAGACCATTTTTTCCTAGCAGTCAATACTCTTCAGACTCTGGGAGTGACACTTCAGGCTCTTGGAATCCGCAACGTCCTTTTTTCAGGAGAGGAAGGGGACGACAATTCAAAAGAAACCGAGGAGAGCCGGTCGCCACCACAGGAGGAACTACTCCAGCGATGATAACAAGGTCGCAGGTATTAAGGACATGCTAGTAATTAATATTTCATCTAAGACTTTACAACCGTCACAAATAGAACTGCTACAGAAAGGTTTATCTTTTGGTGTTATGTCAAAACTGATTGGTTTTCAATTAGATCTGGATTTAAATCGTTTTTTTAGAAATGTAAGGTTAAAAACGCATTTCTCTATTATACCACCACCGGCACCAATCAGATCTATTGTAGATAAGGAGGAATGTTTGAAATTATCAGATCTAGATTTGAAAATTAAGAGTGGGTTTTCACCACCCAAGATTTATCATCCGACAGAAACATATATTAGCTTTGTTGCAAGAGAGGTTGAATCCTTATTGAATCGGACACAATTAGGAGGTTTTTTTCATAGTAATAATTTAACCGTGAATGAAAGGGAAGCCCTTAAACTTTTACAGGATGATAAGACGATAGAGATAAAGCCCGCTGACAAGGGGGGATCAATTGTAATAATGGACAGAGAGAGATATATTGGGGAGATAATGAGACAGTTATCAGATTCCGTAACTTATGAACCATTAAAATGGAACCGATTGAAGGATATACAGAGGAAAATTGAGATAGTGGTAGATAAGTATAAATTAAGGGGCAATATTGATTCTAAGTTGGCTGATTTTTTGATTAAAGAGGATACTATTACCCCAGTATTTTATATATTACCAAAAGTGCATAAAACCTTGATTGATCCCCTGGGTAGACCAATTGTGGCGTCTACAGAGTCGGTATTATCCCCTCTATCTATAACATTGGAACATATTTTGACCCCCTTAGTAAAGAAGAGCAAATCTTTTTTATTAGATACAGGAGATTTTTTGCAAAAAATTAAAACCGTTCATAATATATCTTCAGACGCCATCATCACTGCGATAGATGTTATAAGTTTATATACATCAATAGAACATCAAAAAGGATTAAACGCAGTGAGGTGGCTTCTGGAGACAAATGAATTCCCAGAAGTCCAAAGGGATATAGTAATGGAATTATTAGAAATAGTTTTGTATGAGAACTATTTCTTGTTCCAGGATGTGTATTATAAACAGAAGAGGGGATCGGCAATGGGTGCGAATGTGGCCCCCCCATACGCAAATGCATATATGTCATTTTTTGAAGAACATTGTGTCTATGAACATCCTCTATTTAAAATACATGGAAGAGCCTGGTTAAGGTTCATAGATGACATTTTTTGTGTATGGGAGGGGCCACAAGAAACCCTAATGACATTCTATAATGATTTAAATAATGTGTGGAATGAACTGAAATTTACTATTTCACATAGTACTGAGAGGATGAACTTTCTGGACACTATGGTGATTAGAAATGAAAGAGGGGACTTTGAGACACATTTATATAAAAAAGATACGGACAGGAATAGTATCCTACATTTTAGGAGTGCACATCCACATTCTGTTAAAAAGGCTATCCCCAAATCACAGTTTCAGCGAGTGACCAGAATTGTCACTAACCCCTCTACCTGTTCAAAAAGAATTATGGAAATGTGTGAAAACTTTAGATCGAGAGACTATCCCCAACGTATTTTAGATAGGGCATTGAGAGAGGTAGCTACTGATAAAAATCCACGTAGAAAGAATGAATCACGTATATGTTTTGTAAGGGAATATCATCCAGTTAATTTAAAAGTGGATCAAATTATAAAGAAACATTGGCATATTCTGGGGCAGGCATATCCGAGTGTGATGGAATTTAATGTACCTCCCCTCATCTGTATTAAGAGATTGCCCAATGTGAAAGATAAACTGGTACGGGCTGATGTGGGGAGCGATGCAATAATTCCTAGACAGACTTTTCTCTCAACAAAAAATAAAGGAACATATCCTTGTTTGAACTGTGCCCAATGTGGTAATGTAATTAAGGGGGAATATTTTAGCCATCCTAGGACGGGCAAAAGATTTAGTATTAAGGGCTTCTTCACATGTAAGTCTACAAATGTGGTTTATCAGATAAAATGTCTGTGGCACCCCAGGGGTCTGGTTGCCACAGTAATAGAAATATTACGTCTGAGAGCAAGTGGGAGGTTTCTCTGGCCAGGAGCCCTTAAGCATGCAACACTTCCTGCCCAGACCTGGGAAGGGAGGAATCTGCCCTTATAAACTGGGTCTGGGGCGGGATTAGAGAAGAGTCAGAGCCTGGAGACAGCTCGAGACACAGGGAAAGAAACAGCAGGAGCTCTGTAGGAGCTAGGAGCAGAAGACCAGGGGCTGGAAGCTAAGCAGAGATATAGCTCGCCCTGGCAGAAGAATCTAGGAACCGGACACAGGAGTCCGAGGCTGTGGGGACTGATATTCACCCAGCAGCAGAAACCAGCCGGCAGGGGATTCCAGGTCCTCTGGCCATAGAAGCCCAGAGGCTCAGTCACAAGGAAGGGACCAGCACCGCCATCCAGGAGCGGAGGCTAACAGAAGGCCCCAAGTCACCAGCCATACGGGTGAGCACCACACGGTATACTCAGGGACGTGGGCTACTTGTACCTGCTTACAGCAAGGCAGCCAGAAAGAGTGCAGATAGACGGGGAGGCCTACAACCCTACAACTCCACCTGGCCAGGGGAACTCCTGTTTGCTCGCAGACTGACCAGGCCCCTTATGTTAGCCAGTACTCCCGGAAGGGTCTGCCTTAATATCACCAGTAAAGACCCTGAACTGCACTGCAAAGACTCTGAGTCGTTCCTGCTTCATTGCCGCACCAGCACTACTAGTGCTGGGACTCCCGTGCACTATCACCCTCACCATCAACTACACTGCCCTGGGGCTCCACTCTTCCCGTGGGGAGTCACACTACCTGAGCTGCACACACCATCAGCCCCAGCGGTCTGCCTTGCAGCGACGGTCCGCGCTGACCGCAATCCACGGGTGGCGTAGTCGGACAATTAACCTAAAACCCCCACAAAATACCGCCATCGGCCTGACCACCCTGAGCCACGGGACTGGGTCACAGCCACGGATTCTACAACCCCCAGAGACCCGGCTCCGGGTATCCCACACACGTCCACACTAGGCGGCCCAGGGGGCGAGTCATGTCCGTGCAGCTTTTCATATATTGGAGAAACAATGCAGTCAGTGGGAACACGGGTTAATAAACACAAATCCACTATCAGGTGTGGAGATACTTCGCTTCCCCTTCAACTACATTTTAAGGAAAAAGGGCATTCAGTAGCCCAATTGAAATATCAAGTATTAGAACAAATAGATACACCTAGAAGGGGAGGTAGTATTAAAAAAATCCTTTTACGCAGAGAAGCCTTTTGGATTTATACTTTGGGAACTTTATGTCCAAATGGCCTGAATCGGGAATACGATGTTAGTGGTATTATGTGATCAGGATAATAGGTAATATATGCATCCTATTTTCTTTTTAGACATCACAGATGCGATGAATTTCTGAAAAATCAGCATGAGAACAAATAGGTTGCATATTATGCTTGCCACTTTTTGCTGTGATAAAATCTGGAGAACGGAGATGAGAGGTGATGTAAGATAGACGGCTTCCCTATGTATTTGCGGTAATTCTGGGAGTAACGGATGGACATTAAATTACATTGTCACTTTCAACGAGATAAATAGGGTTTAAGTCAGGGGATAGAGGATGACAGAGGTGAGTTTAAGAGCCTCTCTTATCTCAGATAACGATCTGTGGGAGGCGAGAATCACTTGGAATGCAGGCTTTTTCTATTCCCGTGTGTTTGCGATGATTCCTTTATTAGTAGCTTAATGTGTAACTATACCTCTCTGAATGGGATAGATTGAGATAATGGGATATAAAGTGATAAAGGAACAATATGGTAAATTTTTTCTTATGATGTGAATTGGGATCTGTGGGAATGCTGCAATATACTGATCTATCTATAAGGCATTTATTAGTATAACTAGATGGTGGCCCGATTCTAACGCATCGGGTATTCTAGCATATGTCTCCCGACCCTCCTTTATAATGCCCCATGCAGGAAGTCACATCCCCCGTATATAATACCCCATGCAGGATGTCACATCCCCCGCATATAATGCCCCATGCAGGAAGTCACATCCCCCGTATATAATACCCCATGCAGGAAGTCACATCCCCGTATATAATGCCCCATGCAGGATGTCACCTCTCCCCCATATAATGCCCCATGTAGGATGTGACCTCTCCCCCCATATAATGCCCCATACAGGATGTGACCTCTCCCCCCATATAATGTCTCATGCAGGATGTCACCTCTCCCCCATATAATGCCCCATGCAGGATTTGACCTCTCCCCCCATATAATGTCCCATGCAGGATGTCACCTCTCCCCCATATAATGCCCCATGTAGGATGTCACCTCACCCCCCCATATAATGCCCCATGTAGGATGTCACCTCTCCCCCCCATATAATGCCCCATGCAGGAAGTCATATCCCCTGTATATCCATCCCCCCCATAGTGCCCCATGCAGGTCTCCTATGGCTCCATACAAAAAAAAAAAATCCAATACTCACCTCCCTTCTCAGCTGCTTCTCTGGACTCCAGCGTAGCCCGCATGTTGTCACTGTGCGCTGTGACCGGTCAGGATAGAGCGCGGTGTAAAGACGTCACCGCGCCCTCTGACCTGAGACGTCACAGAGCATCAGCGGAAGACACAGGAGCTGCTGCGGAGGCACGGGGAGGGGTAAGTATGACGCCGGTGCCGGGGTCCTGATCGAGCGGGGGGAGGGAGAGGAGGGGAGAGGAGGGGAGAGGAGGGGAGGGGTAAGTATGACGCCGGGTGCCGGGGTCCTGATCGAGCGGGGGGAGGGACGGGAGGAGAGGAGGGGAGGGGTAAGTATGACGCTGGTGCCAGGGTCCTGATCGAGCGGGGGGAGGGACGGGAGGAGAGGGGAGGGACGGGAGGAGAGGAGAGGGGAGGGGAGAGGAGTGGAGGGGTAAGTATGACGCCGGGTGCCGGGGTCCTGATCGAGCGGGGGGAGGGACGGGAGGAGAGGGGAGGGGAGAGGAGAAGAGAGGAGGGGAGAGGAGGGGAGGGGTAAGTATGATGCCGGGTGCCGGGGTCCTTATCGAGCGGGGGGAGGGACGGGAGGAGAGGGGAGGGGAGAGGAGAGCAGAGGAGGGGAGAGGAGGGGAGGGGAGGGGTAAGTATGACGCCGGGTGCCGCGGTCCTGATCGAGCGGGGGGAGGGACGGGAGGAGAGGGGAGGGGAGAGGAGAGGAGAGGAGGGGAGAGGAGGGGAGGGGTAAGTATGACGCTGGGTGCCGGGGTCCTGATCGAGCAGGGGGAGGGACGGGAGGAGAGGGGAGGGGAGAGGAGAGGAGGGGAGGGACGTCACACTTGTCCTCGGGAGATAAGCGGCCGTAGCCGCTGATCTCCCGATGATAGCCGCATGTAGGTCAGCGGTGCCTGCGGTCGGGGGACTTATGCTGCGAGTAGCTGGCTGCATCTCCTGGCTGCATCGCCGCTGACCTCCGTGCCGCACATGAGCCGCTAACGGCTGCCATGTTTTTCAGAAATGCCGCATCGCTGATTGGCCGCGGCCGGACCAATCAGCGACCCGGGATTTCCAGGACAGACGGACAGACAGAAAGACAGACAGACAGATAGACAGACAGACATACAGACGGGATAAGACAATTATATAGTAGATATTGAGGAGAAAGAGAATAAAGGATAGATTTAGTCACTTGATGCAGGTTGTTTACAAGGAATCAGTTGCATGTATAAATATAATGAGCAGTATTTTTCAAAAAATATTAAAAAAATCTTAAAACATTAAAAATCTTTTTAAAAAAATTCTAAAACGTTGAACATATTTAATAGAAAGAATATTGAGAAATGTAAATTAGAACATTTATGTAAATATTAAAATGTGGTATATTCATAGGTGGGAATAATTAAATGGAATTTATATTTTGAGATTTATGTATTTATATTTGGTTAGGGATTATTTAGGTATATAAATTCACTTGTGATTGATGTTTTGCAATTTAAGTTTTTTATTATTGTTTAATTTTTGTATATTTTTGTATAGTTTTGGTTGTATATAATTTTGTCAGTCTTCTTTTTCATGTTAATGAGAATTGTGTCATTTCCGTGGATTTATCTATAAATATCTTGACTGAATGTATTTAACCACAATTGAAAAAAGCCTTGGACAGGCTGAAACGTCTTTTTGTGAGTTGTGGAATAAACCAACTACTCATCAACACGTGAGTACCGAGATTTTCTTTTCCTTCTAACTTTGCTGACACACTGGAACAAATTTTTAATGGTGGCCAGAAATGGCAGAATTTTCAGCGCAATTATATGTGATCCGTGTGACGGACAAACCACAGTTTTAAATAGCTCTCCTGTAGGTAACTATTTTTAACATCGCCGACCTCGTGTCAATAAGTTCACTGACACACTGTAACAAAATTTTAATGGTGGCCAGGAATGGCAGAATTTTCAGCGCAATTATATGTGATCCGTGTGACGGACAAACCACAGTTTTAAATAGCTGGCCTGTAGGTAACTATTTTTAACAGCACCGACCTCGTGTCAATAAGTTCACTGACACACTGCAACAAAATTTTAATGGTGACCAGAAATGGCAGAATTTTCAGCGCATTTATATGTGATCCGTGTGACGGACAGACAAACCACAGTTTTAAATAGCTCGCCTTTAGGTAACTATTTTTAACAGCACCGACCTTGTGTCAATAAGTTCACTGACACACTGCAACAAAATTTCAATGGAGGCCAGAAATAGCAATATTTTCAGCGCAATTATATGTGATCCGTGTGATGGACAAACCACAGTTTTAAATAGCTGTATTTTTAGCACTGTAATATGGAAAGGACCTGGCTGTAATCTGCAGAGCCAACAAGCAAATGGCGCAGAAAAACGTTGTTCTCTGGATTGCTTTTTAAGCAAATAATCAGGATTAAGATAAAAAAAAAATATTCCTGGCCCCTGATACCTGGGGCTATTTCTACAAATATCTGTAAAAGCACCAGCAGACAGAACTGGAGTGGACCCTCTTGCTATGTGCACTGCAGTCTGCTATATACCCTGCCTGCCTGCCTAGCACTGATATCTCTGCAGCTGGATTAGTCCTCAGAAGGACTGTTAGTTGAGATGGATATGTAGAGAATCTTGTAGAATACCTACACTAACTAAAAAACAACCAAATCTCTCCATAGCTCAGCAGCAACTCTCCCTACACTGCCGGATTGCGGAGTAGACTGTGACGAGCACGGCGCCGCCAGGTCTGATATAGACCTGATGACGCTGTGCGGCCAGCCAATTACTCTAATGCCACAACCAACATGGCTGTGGCATTACAGTGTGTGGCAGACAATCCCTGCATGTTGATTGGCGGTCTAAAGAGTACCAAACATGCAGGGAGGGGACCCAAGCTCCCGTCGAGCAATCCCAGAAATACTCGGTGAGCGCCGAGCATCTCGAGCAGTGAGATGCTCCGGCAAGCACCGAGGAGTAGCGAGCATCCCCCTCCCTGCATGTTTGGCGCTCTTTAGAGAGCTAATGAACATGCAGGGATTGCCTGCCATGCACTGCAATGCCATAGCCATGTTGGTTGTGGGCATTTCAGTGATTGGCCGGCCACACAGCATCATCAGGTCTATATAAGACCTGGCGCCGCTATACTCGTCACAGTCTAACCCAGAATCAGGCAGAGTAGGGAGAGGTGCTGCTGCGTCAGGGAGAGATTTGCTTGTTTATAGTTAGTATAAGTATTCCACAACATATTATATATATATATCCAACTGAATTAACAGTCCTTCTGAGGACTAATCGAGCTGCATATATTCGGTGGTGATAGCAGGAGTTAGGCAGGCAGGCGGGTTATGTGGCAGAATGCAGTGCATGATACAGCACAAGAGGGTCCATTAAACGTCTTGTCTGCTGCTGCTGTAATAATTACATATATTTGTAGACATAGCCCCAGATATCAGGGGCCAGGGCAATTTTTATTTATCTTTCTCCTGGTTATTTGCTTAAAAAGCAATCCAGAGTACACCATTTTTCTGCTCCATTTGCTTGTTCTCACTGCTGAATAAAGCCAGATCTGTTCCATATTTCAGCGATAAAAATCCGGAAATTTTAACTGAATGTGGAAAATATTTGCCTCCTTTTCCATTCTGTTGCAGTATGTCGGTCAAGCTAGTCACACTAGGTGAAGAATAGTATTAGTAAATTACAGGCCTGCTATTTAAAACCGTGATTCTCTGTCAGACATATCACCTATAAGACCTTTCCAAAATCAGACATTTCTTCCATTTTCATTCCGTTGCAGTGTGTCGGTCAAGCTATTCACTCTAGGTGTCTGTGAAGAATAGTATTAGTAAATTACAATTACAATTAAATCGTAACAATATCAATGTTAGACTTTCATATAAAGTAGGAAGAACTATAGACCTTTTGGATATCAATATCTCCACACTACCTGATGGTAATCTGCATACGGATGCTTTTAGAAAGCCTACTTCATCAAACTCCCTTCTGCATGCGAGCTCTTCACACCCAGCCTCTACGATCAAGGCTATTCCACTGGGGCAGTTCTTGAGATTGAGACGAATTTGTTCAGATGACTACTCTTTCGAAAGACAGGCAGAGGACTTAAAAGAGCGATTTAAGGTAAGGGGCTATAATCGTCACCAGATTCAGGGAGGGTACTTTAGGGCTAAACGTATTCCACGCAACGATGTCCTGTATAAAGCTAAATTAAATTACTCTACCATAGATACTAACCCTGATCACGACTTTTAATGATCAGTGGACTACCTTTAAGAAAATTATACAGAAACATTAGAATGTGCTCTGGGTTGAACCTGTCCTTAAAAAATGCTTACCAGAATACCCTTCTATTACAGCGCATAGATCTAAACATTTAAAAGATCTCCTTGTTCATAGTCACTATGAAGGGAGACATCATAATATGAATACCTGGCTTGACACAACTGGATTCTACCCATGTAATCACTGCAAGGCATGTGCTAATATGGTAAAGGCTAAGGACTTTAGAAATTCGGCCAGTACAAGAACCTATATGATCAGACATCATCTTACATGTTCTTCAAAAGGAGTCGTATACTTTGCTGAAAGCCCTTGCAAAAAGATATACATAGGATTAACTACCAGGGAATTAAGGATCAGAACTCGAGAGCATGTGAGGGACATCGAAAAAAGTAAAACGACAGATGATGTGACCTCACTGAAAACGCTACCGAAACACTTCTATTTTCATCATCATAGCGATGCCAAGTTACTTAAGGTTAAGGCCATTGATCTAGTTTCTATGGGCCCCAGGGGTGGGAACCTTGGGAGAATTCTAGCTCAAACCGAGAGCAAATGGATCTTTAGGCTAAAAACGGTGGCACCTTTTGGTCTTAACGAAAATTTGGGGTTTAATGCTTTTTTATAACTTACCCTTCAGATAGGGATAGGTGTGGTTTCAAGGGGGGATGAGGGACCTCACATAATTCTGGTGCCTGCACGATAGTGGTTCTGCGGTATGTTACCATCCCTTTTACTTTGATCACTGTATCTATACTGTTATGGTTTAACATACAACTCATTGGCTACATTACAGCACTATTGTGTAGTAGTAGTATACTTGTAATAGGTACACATACACTCTTACACTCATATGCAAACTTTGGTCCCTCACAGTACGGAGGTGCTTTTTAGCTATTATGTGTTTGTATATTTTATACTAATAAAGTTTTGTGTTTGCTGAATCAATTTGGTTTTCTGTGCATATCTCAGATTTGGACCGAATTATATGATATCTATCTTTAGTAAATTACAGGCCTGCTGTTTAAAACAGGCCTGCTGTCATACATATCACCTATAAGACTGTTCTAAAATCAGACATTTCTGCCTTCCATTTCATTGCAGTGTGTCGGTCAAGCTATTCACACTAGGTCTCTGGGAAGAATAATATTAGTAAATTATAGGCCTGATCTCTGTCAGATGTATCAGATATAACGGTTTCCCTCTATGCCATTCCTTTCACTGAGCTAAAGAATATGGCTGTGGTGAAATACAACTCTCACCGAGAAGCAGTGTCAGTGAAAAACATTGGGCCCACCAGATGATTTGATTTTGAGGGCCCACCTTTCTCCCCCGCTCAAGAGCCCCATAGCAGCTGCAAAGTTTGCGCTATCATGAACTCTCCTGATGGAGAAGCCAGGGCACACCCGAGGATTCTCAGGTGGGCCCGTAAAACCCTGCCGACAAGCAGCTCTGGCTAAGAAAAGTGGGTGGGAAGGTTCCTGGACACTCTATGGCTGCTTTTTTACTGTGGACTGGGTCCAGCAATCTATAAGATTGCAATCTATGATCCCTTCACTGGCTCCCCATTGGCTAGAGACTTCAGTTCAAAACCATAACCATGACATGCGAAGCCATCCACAACCTGTCTGTTCCATATATCTGTAACCTAGTCTCCAGGGAACATACCCGCACGCAACCTTCGATCCTCACATGATCTCCTTCTCTACTCCCGTCTTCTCTCCTCTTCCCACAATCGCATACACGATTTTTCCTGTGCATCCCTTCTACTCTTGAACTGTGTACCCCAACATATCAGACTCTCGCCTACTGTTGACACCTTTAAAAGGAAGCTGAAGACCCACCTCTTCCAACAAGCCTACAACCTGCAGTAACCCTCGCTCCACCATACCGCTGCACGACCAGCTGTACCCTCACCTACTGTATCCTCACCCATCCCTTATAGGCTGTTTGTGCGCCCTCACGGGCAGGGTCCTCTCTGCTCTTGTACCAGTCAGTGACTTCTTTTCACATGTAAAGCGCAATGGAATAAATGGCGCTATAATAATGAATAATAATAATTATACTACTTGTACTCTGGGTCAATTGATGGCACTTTCCTGGTGACTGCCCCTAAATTGATGTGTTTTGGCAGCTTTTGGTCCCCTTTGAAGGTGTTGTGTATACGTTTAGTTTTGGAACCCATTGCATCCAATGGCGTTTGGCAATGTTCGGCGAATATTTGGCAATTACATTGGCAAATATTGCAAAAACGGCGATTGTAATCTGAAACGAATATTGAAATATTTGCTTATCTTTAATCAGAAACACCCTTAAAAAAATTAGGTGGGTGTTGCATCACGGTCTCCCTGGTGATATGGTGGTGGAGGATGAGGAGAAGGAGGAGGGTGACATAAAACAGAACAATTCCTGAAGGGTATACCCATGTCTGGGTGTGAAGGGGTGCATGGGAATAGACCCCCCAAAAAATAACCACTGGATTTGAGTTTATGTTTGATGCTATCATCTGGTGGTGTTGAGAAGTTTGGCCCAATTCAGCCCTTGCTCTTTTTTATAAGAGTCAGCACTTTCAGACGGATGTGTCTATCAGTTTTATCAGTTTTTAGTGCCGCCAGGGGCATTATAACTATCTCTGACAAAACGCTAGCGGCCAGGAGCTCCAAGAAGTAGAAAGACAGTTCATGCCACGTGTCCAGCTTGCATCTTCCAAAACTTTTCCCCCCTTGTCAGAGTACCACATGTATCAGGGCCCGGGCACTGGGAGGGTCTGAGAAAACTGTCCCAGACCTTTGACAGCGTTCTCCTGCCTCTGCCGCATCTGATTTGTGTCTTCCACGCTTGTACTCCTTGGTTTTCCAATGAACTGTCTATGACCTCTGCCGCCAGCATTGTCAGATGGGAATTTTTATTTTTTAATAATTCTTCAACAAGAGCCTGAACTTAACTTTCCCAAAATGAACTCCTTCGGTTTCCTCCCTCTACTAACCTACCTATACCTGACTTTGAAATTTCCTTTAGGTGCTGCCACCATTACTCCCACTCGGCACGCCTGTTATCTTGGAGTCATATTTGACACACAACTTTCCTTTATTCAACATGGAAAATCACTCACTCTATCATATCACCTGCACCTTAAAAACTTCTCCAGAAGTCGACCTTTTCTCACCTTTGATACTGCAAAAACTCTTACTGTCACTCTTATTCACTAGTGCAACTCTCTTCTAATTGGTCTCCCTCTAAACAAACTGTCTCCTCTCCAATCCCTTCTGAATTCAGCAGCCAGGGCCGTATTTCTATCAAGCCGCTTCAATGACGCCTCTACCCTGTTCCAGTCATTGCACGGGTTAGGTTAAACAATCACTACAGAATACAATACAAACTCATCTCTCTCACCCACCAAGCAGTCCACAGCTCTGCACCAGCCTATATCTCTCCCCTCATTTCGGTGTATCACCCCACTCCATTGCCCCCCGTTCTGCAACTGATCTAAGACAGACATACTCCTTAATCAGAACCTCACACCTCCGTCTCCAAGAATTCTCTTGTGCCGTGACAGTTTTCTGTAATGCCCAAAATGTTTACAACGCGATGGTCATGGTAAAGGCAGGGAAACATAAAATCGGCCTTGTGTGCCAGACTGCCAACAGCCAAGATTTCCCTGTTCTCACCAAGAGTATTACTGTCTATGTTCTCTTCCTCCTCCTCCTCATTATCACCCAATCCGCGCTGAGATGAGGCTGGGTAGCATCACCCTGTACAGTTTGTTGCACCGCCTGCATTGCCTCCTCTTTAATTGTGAGCAGCGAGCGCTTCAGTAGACAGAGAAGCGGGATGGTGACACTAATTATGGCGTCATTGATGCTCACCATCTTGGCGGAGTCCTCAAAGTTTTGGAGGAGGGCACAGATGACAGATATCTATGCCCACTCATCAGCTCTTATGTGCGGAGGCTGACCTGAATACAGACGGACGTGTTGAAACTGGTACTCAACAACTGCTCTCTGCTGCTCAAAATCATTCCAAACATCTGCAATGTTGTTTTCCAATGCGTAGTCATATCGCACACCAGTCAGTGAGCTGGAAGCTGCAAACGCTGTTGAAGCCCTGCCAGGGCGGCGGAAGCTGTAGCTGACTTTCTGAAATGGGCACACACGTGGCGTACTTTCACAAGCAGCTCTGGCAGATCCGTGTAGATTTTGAGAAGCTGCAGAACCACTAAGTCGAGCACATGGGCCAGGCATGGTACATGTGCGAGCTTGCCTAGCTTCAAAGCTAACACCAGGTTCTCTGACATAGCTTTCCACAACTCTGAATCAAGTGATGGAGATGGAGGCTGAAGAGGAGGAGGAGGTGGTGCAGGAGCTGTAGAATGTAGGGGTAACTATGATTGACCCATGACCCAAAATCCTCTGCGTTGGGAGGACGTGTTCCATCTCAGGGTCTCACTGGTTCCCGGCTTCCACAATATTAACCCAGTGGAATGCATCAGTGAGATGAACCGTCCCTGGCCACATTCACTTGTCCACATGTTTGTGGTTAGGTGGTCCTTCCCACTTAAGTGCACTGGGGAGGGCATGGGTAATGTTCTGGGACTCGCGCTTGTGGAAGGCGGAGACAATACCGGGAGAAATAGTGACGGCTGGGGACCGAGTATGGACACCCGACCGCCGCCATGAGGTTGTGGAAAGCTTCCACCTCCACGAGCCTAAAAGGCAACATTTCAAGTGCAAGCAGCAGGTTAGTATTGTGGCCTGTGGGTGGGTGGCTGGCAGCATTCTTGCACTTGCATTCCAAGAACTGTGGTAGGGACAACTGAACGCTGCAAAGGGACAAGGACGTGGACGGTGATAGTTGCAAGTCTGCAATGACAGGTGCAGGGTGGGAGGCATCTTCACATGCGCCATGGAAAGGGGATTGGAAAGCACGCACAACAGCGGAAGAGGCAGTGGTGTCACCCACCAACACTATTTCTGGGCCTTGGTGTTTGGCCCAGCTTGTCAGGTGCTTTGCTGTCATGTGCCTGAGCATGCTGGTGGTGGTTAGGCTGGTAATTTTGGTGCTTTTGCTGATGCTGGCCTGGCAGATGTTGCAAATGACCTTTTTGGGGTTATCTAAACAGTCTTTTAAAAAGAACCAGATTTGGAAAGACCTAACAGTTGTACTGGCAACTTCCGTCATGTTGGTGTTCCGGGGGGCAGTTGCCCTCCTTGTGTCTGACTTCCTGTCCATTGTGTCTCATCATTATCCACCTCTTGAGACAGTATTTGCACTTTCCCACCGTCACCGTCGGGTGACGATGGCTCCTCAAATCGCTACATGTGATTTTCTGCTGCCCTGCTCAAAGCTGGCGGGTCGAGAGGCCCAAATTTATCGATGGAAAAGTGAATAGCTCTTGGGGTAACCGTGGACTCTAATCTCTCCTTCAAACCACATATCCAAGCTCTTTCCACTTCCGAGAGGACCGAGCGAGAGGCCAGAAACTATAAATGGAAAGATGAACAAAACAGCTCTTCGGAGTTTCCAAGTGTGGGATCAGTTGTCTCAGGGCACTCGGAGTGGTGGGAGGAAGGAGGATCAGGGTGAGGAAAATGCCAACTCCAAGTAAAAAAAATCTCCCCAATCCGCACATTTCTCAACCATGAATCTACAAAAATACTAGTGCACACACTCATCATCTCCCTTCTCAACGACTGCAACCTCCTGCTCTGTGGCCTCCCTTTTAACACTCTCGCATTCCTCCAATCTATCCTAAACTCTGTTGCCCGACTAATCCACTTGTCCTCTCGCTATTCCCTGGCCTCTCCTCTCTGTCAATCCTTTCACTGGCTCCCCATTACCCAGAGACTCCAGTTCAAAACCCTAACCTTGGAATGCAAAGCTATCCACAACCTGTCTCCTCCATACATCTGTGACCTAGTCTCCCGGTACTTACCTGCATGCAACCTCCGATCCTCACAAGATCTCTTTCTCTACTCCCCTCTTATTTCCTCTTCCCACAATCGCATACAAGATTTCTCCCGTGCATCCCCCCTTCTCTGGAACTCTCTACTCCACAATTTCTGACTCTCGCCTACTGTTGAAACCTTTAAAAGGAAGCTGAAGACCCACCTCTTGTGACATGCGTACAACCTGCAATAACCCTCACTCCACCATACCGCTGCAAGACCAGCTCTATCCTCACCTACTGTATCTTTACTCATGCCTTGTAGATTGAGCCCTCGCAGACAGGGTCCTCTCCTCTCCTGTACCAGTCGCTGTCACATTTTTGTTCAAGATTATTGTAATGGTTTTTGCGATGTGTACCTCTTTTTCACATGTAAAATGCCATGGAATAAATGGCGATAAAGTAATAATAATAATGCGATCCAGACTCACATCTACTGAGACTTGACCATGTGGAACACAGGGTGGTGGCGGTGGCAAACTGACTGGAAACTTTATCTGCTATCCAACCAACAACCTTTTCACACTGCTCTGGCTTCAATAGTGGTGTTCCGCGGCCCCCCTAGAAATTGGGACAGGAAGGTAGTTCTACATGATGTGGATGTTTGTTGTGCTCCCTCAGCAGACACAGTTTCATCTTGCCCACGGCCTCTGCGTGCACTATCACCATCACCATAACGTCCACTTCCCCGTCCCTTGACACACAACTTGCCCATTTTAAATGGAGTTTAAGATTTGTCACGTTGCCAAAAATGTCTGTATTATTACGGCAGTAATATAGGATCACGTCTGATGAGATGACCACGGTTTTAGGCAGTGCCTTGGGAGTCAGAGATGCATCCAGCCCCAGGGGTCTTCCCCATGCTGTTCCACATGGCCAGATAAGGTTGTAAAATGTTAAAATGACATTTCCCGGTGAATGCATTTGTCTTGGTTTAAAGCAATGCAAAAGCGCAAAAACTGATCAAAAACGCTATGTGTGAACATAGCCCAAGGTGTGGAGGAGCATTTTTGTTTTTGTATATTTATTTTGCCTTATATACAAATCATTACCCTGGAAAGGATGTTCCTTAACATATTTCCCAGGAAAATCCATTTTGGTTTCGTTTTTGCATGTTTTATTGTGAGTCCGTAAAAGTGGCGTAATACCTCTGACAACATTGTTGACAGCAGTGACCTGGGAATCAGAAATGCTTCCAGGGTTCTTCCCCATGCTGTTCCCATGCCATTTGGGAACTGTTCCCATCGATTTGGGAAATTTTTAGGCCCTCTGCAGACCGCCAGAAAAATGCTCGAGTTTCACATAGACTTACATTGGGCTCGTTACTCGGACCGAGCACTCGAGTATTCCAATTTGCTTCACTCGAATAACGAGTACCCAAGCATTTTACTGCTCGCTCATCACTATTTACTACTTTTACACACAGACACCCAAAAGAAATAAAAATAAATTGGGGGCAGGGGGGATTACTATATTTTGAAATCCATAACTTTAATTTTCCATAAACAGATTTGCGGGATTATTTTTTATGAGACAGCTGTATTTTATAATTTTTGGTACAAAAACAAAGGATTTTGGAATCTTATAAATAACCTTTATTAAATACAAATAAATATTACAATGGAAAATGCCACAAAAGACATAACTAAAAACATCCAGAAATGGTGAGGGGATTAATTGTAAGAAATGAACACTGTATCATGCACATATCTTATAATGCCACAAGTTTGTAATAATTTTTGGAATCATGGCAAATAGAACTGTTTCACACCATAAAGTATCAGATATAGGGATTGCCCCTTACCAATCTACAGGCTTGTTTATTCGTTCCCATACATTATGTACATAATCAATAATAATATAATATAAGATGCTAGGCTTTCATCATATTATAGCTGCAATAAAACCCAACAATATAGCATTTCCAGAGCACTTACAAAATAGACAGGAATGTTGTGTCTACAGGGACATTTGCCAGGTAGAGCGTCTGCTTCTTAGGTTATTTTTCAACACAGGAAAATTAAAATAACTTTTAAAAGAGGAAATTGTCTGCATAAAAGATGTGGCAACAAAACCCAGAGAATATAAGCAAAGGGTTTAAAATACAGATCTGTTTTGGGTCCTCTTTTTAATTGGTTTATCATAATAGTTGCCAACTTTGTTTTATTTGTAAGGCCGCTGAACTTACTTGTCATTCCATGGTTTTAACCCCTGAAGGACACAGATATTCTTAATTTTTTTCCCTTTTGTTTTTTCTTCCCAGTACCCAATCCTAAACGTCAACATTGTCCTATAAATGGTATTGCCAGATCACAGAATAAGGCCACATTCACACGTTTAGTATTTTTTCATTATTTTACGTCAGTATTTGTAAGTCAAAATCAATAGTGGAACAATGAGACAAAAAGTATAATAGAAACACATGCACCACTTATCTACATACAGTGCCTTGTGAAAGTATTTGGCCCCCTTGAACTTTTCTACCTTTTGCCATATTTCTGGCTTCAAACATAAACATATAAAATTCTAATTTTTTTGGGAAGAATCAACAACAAGTGGGACACAATCATGAAGTGGAACGAAATTTATTGAATATTTTAAACTTTTTAAAAAAATTAAAAACTGAAAAGTGTAGTGTGCAATATTATTCGGCCCCTTTATTTTCAGTGCAGCAAACTCACTCCAGAAGTTCAGTGAGGATCTCTGAATGATCCAATGTTGTCCTAAATAACTGGTAATGATAAATAGAGTCCACCTGTGTGTAATCAAGTCTCCGTATAAATGCACCTGCTCTGTGATAGTCTCAGGGTTCTGTTTCAAGTGCAGAGAGCATCATGAAGACCAAGGAACACACCAGGCCGGTCCGAAATACTGTTGTGGCGAAGTTTAAAGCCAGATTTGGATACAAAAAGATTTCCCAAGTTTTAAACATCTCAAGGAGCACTGTGCAAGCGATCATATTGAAATGGAAGGAGTATCAGACCACTGCAAATCTACCAAGACCCGGCCGTCCCTCTAAACTTTCATCTCGAACAAGGAGAAGACTGATCAGAAATGCAGCCTAAAGGCCCATGATCACTCTGGATGAACTGCAGAGATCTACAGCTGAGGTGGGAGAGTCTGTCCATAGGACAACAATCAGTCGTACACTGCACAAATCTGGCCTTTATGGAAGAGTGGCAAGAAGAAAGCCATTTCTCAAAGATATCCATAAAAAGTCTCGTTTGAAGTTTGCCACAAGCCACCTGGGAGACACACCAAACATGTGGAATAAGGTGCTCTGGTCAGATGAAACCAAAATCGAACTTTTTGGCTACAATGCAAAATGATATGTTTGGCGTAAAAGCAACACAGCTCATCACCCTCAAAACACCATCCCCACTGTCAAACATGGTGGTGGCAGCATCATGGTTTGGGCCTGCTTTTCTTCAGCAGGGACAGGGAGGATGGTTAAAATTGATGGGAAGATGGACGGAGCCAAATACAAGACCATTCTGGAAGAAAACCTGTTGGAGTCTGCAAAAGACCTGAAACTGGGATGGAGATTTATCTTCCAACAAAACAATGATCCCAAACATAAAGCAAAATCTACAATGGAATGGTTCAAAAATAAACGTATCCAGGTGTTAGAATGGTCAAGTCAAAGTCCAGACCTGAATCCAATCGAGAATCTGTGGATAGCGCTGAAAACTGCTGTTCACAAACGCTCTCCATCCAACCTCACTGAGCTCGAGCTGTTTTGCAAGGAAAAATGGGCAAGAATTTCAGCCTCTTGATGTGCAAAACTGATAGAGACATACCCCAAGCGATTTGCAGCTGTAATCGCAACAAAAGGTGGCGCTACAAAGTATTAACTCAAGGGGGCCGAATAGTATTGCATGCCCCACTTTTCAGTTTTTAATTTATAAAAAAAGTTTAAAATATCCAATAAATTTCGTTCCACTTCACAATTGGTTCCACTTGTTGTTGATTCTTCCCCCAAAAATTAGAATTTTATATCTTTATGTTTGAAGCCAGAAATGTGGCAAAAGGTAGAAAAGTTCAAGGGGGCCAAATACTTTCACAAGACACTGTATCTCACCCACTCCTGGTTTTGGCTTACAAATGCTGATATAAAATACTGACCAAATACTGAATGTGTGAACGTGGCTTAATGAGCCAAATCAGAAACTCCATTTACAGACCACTGTTTCTGAGTGTTTGCCTCTCATCAGAGCAAAGCAAGAGAACTGATTTGACTGGGTGAGAGGCTTCCTACTGAGAATCTAAGAGGTAAAGATTCTCCCTGTGCTCATAGTCAGAGCAAGAATGCTTACAAGCAATGCAATGCTCCTCTGGGAATTGAAATATGCAAATAACCTCTTCACAGAGTAGGAAGACAGGTACTCTAATGCCACCCATTGGAAGTAGCAATCCTAAAATTCACAGTGTGGACTACAGGGTCAAATCGTCCAGATTTGAAGAGCTCCTGTGAACAGGTTGCAATTGTGATACATAAAATATGTTCATTCTCAAAATTAAAGTTCTCGGGTGATTCCAGTGTGGTTCATCTGTCACTAATAGCACACTTAGACTTTTTGCCATTAATTGTTACTATTAGGTGAATGACTAACAAATGCAATCCCAGATCTCTAAACAATTAAATAATAAGGCACTGTTGGAAAGACTGAATGCATCAAAACATAAAGAAACTCAGGTTAAAAAAATTATTAAGTAGAAATTATTCCTAACACATTACAGGTTTGCAAGTAATAATATCTGAGTTGCAAAGCCTTTCCCATTGACAGAATGGTATCTTACAAATGATTTAAAAGGCGCTTTGAAGATAGATCCTTTAAAATGTGAATAATTGTCTAGCTCACTTTGGAAATGAGAATTCATTTAGCCCATAGGGTCATAAATATACAGGTAGGCAGATGTTAATAGTATTTTGCGAGAGACATGGCATGGAGGGGAATGTGGCACAGATTGTCCATCTTTATAAAAGAGGTAGTGGGTTTTTCTATATATGGACCTATTTCTTTACTGGACATGTCATGAGGATGCTCCATTATTTTTCTTTTCTTTTGTTTTCTTTATTGCCTATATCATTACCCATGATGTCAAATTGCTTCTATTATTTAATGGAAATAAAAGCTAAGACTGGCCTGTTTTATTTCTTTAACCTCTTCACAGCATTTGACGTACCTATATGTCATAGTCGGATAGGGGATGCTGACCGATGACGTAAAAGTACGTCATAGCGATTGTGCGTGCCACAAGAGCTGTGCCTGCGTGATTGTCGCCAGAAGCTTGCCTTATGTGATAGCCAAAACCTAGCTGTCACTGCCAGGAGCGGTGCCCGCAACGCCCCCAGCTGTTTAATCGCCTAAATGCCGCGATCGATATCAATCGCAACATTTAGGAGGAAAGGAGAGGTAGGGGGCTCCCTCTCCTGTCTGATCGGACTACATCGCGAGGGCCTCATTGTCGTCGTGGCAATCCAAGGTCGCCATTGATGACCTACGGGTCTGCCAGCGATGGTTGCCTGCTTAGACCATTATCTTGAAGGGGGGAGATTTTGAGTTTTAATGTTTGCAGGATTTTTAGTCTGGTGTTAAAGACGGGTCGGGCAAAATTTCACTCAAATGGGGTGAAAAATGTGTATTCAACTGGCTACCACACACAAATTTTCTGCCAACTCCATAATAACAAAAGGAACTAGTTGCCACTAGTGTTGAGCGAGCACTAAAATGCTCGGGTGCTGGAAGCTCGGGCCGAGCTCACCGTGATACTCGGGTGCTCGACCCGAGCAACGAGCCCAATGTTAGTCTATGGGAGACCCGAGCATTTTTGCGGCGGCACCCCCGGCAGTCTGTAGAAAGCCTAAAAAGTGCCCAAAACGATAGTGACAGTGCTCAAATGACACGGGGACAGCATGGGTATCACCCCAGGAAGCATTTCTGACCCCCAGGTCACTGCTGTCAACAACGTGGTCAGAGGTATTAAGCCACTTTTACGGGCTCACAATAAAACATTCAAAAACGAAACTGAAACTGTTTTCCTGTGAAATATGTTAAGGAACATCCTTTCCAGGGTAAAGACTTGTGTATAAGGTCAAATAAATAACCAAAAACAAAAATACTCCTCCACACCTTGGGCTATGTTCACAAGTAGCATTTTTTATGCGTTTTTGCACTTTTGTATTGCTTTAAACCGTGACAAATGCATTCACCGGGAAATGTCATTTTAACATTTTACAACCTTATCTGGCCATGTGCTGTGTGACACATGCATACAGTGCTGAAAAGACATGGGAACAGCATCTCTGACACCCAGGTAACTGCCTAAAAGTGTGCCCATCAGAAGTGATCCTTGCCGCATCAGAAGATGCAGACTTGCAACTATCCCTGTGCAATTCATTGTCTCAGGGCAGTGTTCAATTGTGCCTCCCCCATTCCTTGCAATGCAAGCGCAAGTATGCAGCCTGCCACCCACCCACCCCCAGGCTGCAATACCATACTGCTTGCTTGCACTTGAAATTGGGCCTTTTAGGCATGTGGAGGCGGAATCTGGCCACCACGTCATGGCTGCGTCGGCGGCCTGGTATCCATACTCGGTCCCGAGCCGCCCCGCAGGCGGCTGCCCACACACGGTCCCCAGTCGCCTGGGGGCGGCCGGGTGTCCATAAACGGTCCCCAGCCACCCCTATTTGTCACTGTGCGCCTTATACACAAGCGCGCATACCAAAACATTACCTGTGCCCTCCCCAGTGCATTTAGTGGGAAGGACAGCCTAACCACAAACACGTGGACAAGTGAATGTGGCCAGGGATGGTCCATCTCACTGACGCCTTCACACTGGGTTAATATTGTGGAAGCCGGGACACAGTTGGACACTGGGATGCAACACGTCCTCCAGACATAGAGGATTGTGGGTCCTCGGTCAATCAGGCTTCAACACAAAGTTCAGAAGGTAGACAGCAGCAGTGGTCGGCCTACTACACAATGAGTAAATTATTCATGACACTGAGGCCATCCATCTCCTTAGCTTTCTGTTCCTTGGAATGTAAGCGCATGTATGTAGTAGCGGCTAGGCCTGAGGTGGTCAGCGTTTTGGCGCATATCCTACCTCCTCCGAGGATTGCTGGATGTTTTCCTGCTACTATCCCAGTTCTATGACTCCCGTTAAAACAAAGCTTCAGGTGATGAATGATTGATGAGGTGGTGGCAAAGGAGAAAGAGCAGGAGGAACAGGGACCATTCACATCAATATCAGGCCAGTCAACCACACATGTCTTGTAGGATATGTTTCTGTACCAAAAGGAGAGGTTCGGCTTCACAGTTATAGGGCATACAGTGAGTGCAATGCCTACCAAAAATTTTGAGGCACTCCAAAGACCCTTGGAAGTGACATGGAGGTCAGAGGGCCTTAACGAAACCGTTTTTTCCATTTATAACAACTGGGTCTCCTGTACACTGTTGGCCTAAGCAGTGAATAGAAGGCTTTCCAAAAATTATGAGGAACTGCAATGCCCCTTGAAACAGACGTGGATTACAGCGTACTAAAAACCTTCTACCCATTATTGGGGAGTGGGTCTCCCTTAGTGTTCGCCTATGCATTGAAAAGCAAAAGCTGACTAAAATTAGGAGGAAATGCAATACCCGTTGGAAGAGTCGTGGAGGTTGGAGTTAATTAAAAACAACATTTCAATGCCCCTAGGAAGAGCTATGGAGTTCAGAGTGGTTTAACAAGACTGTTTTAATGCCCCTTTGAAGAGACGTGGAGGTCAGAGTGGTTTAACAACACGGTTTTAATGCCACTTGGAAGAGACATGGAGGTCACAGTAGCTTAGCAAGACGGTTTTAATGCCCCTTGGAAGAGACGTGGAGTTCAGAGTGGTTTAACAAGACG
Source organism: Phyllobates terribilis (assembly GCF_046119375.1). NCBI lineage: Eukaryota > Metazoa > Chordata > Amphibia > Anura > Dendrobatidae > Phyllobates > Phyllobates terribilis. Next base: position 40,076,072 of record NW_027362761.1, on the reverse strand, counting down.
GTTTTAATGCCCCTTGGAAGAGACGTGGAGGTCACAGTAGCTTAACAAGACAGTTTTAATGCCCCTTGGAAGAGACGTGGAGTTCAGAGTGGTTTAACAAGATGGTTTTAATGCCCCTTGGAAAAGAAGTGGAGGTCATAGTGGCTTAACAAGATGGTTTTAATGCCCCTTGGAAGAGACGTGGAGTTCAGAGTGGTTTAACAAGACGGTTTTAATGCCCCTTGGAAGAGACGTGGAGGTCACAGTAGCTTAACAAGAAGCTTTTAATGCCCCTTGGAAGAGACGTGGAGTTCAGAGTGGTTTAACAAGAAGGTTTTAATGCCCCTTGGAAGAGACGTGGAGTTCAGAGTGGTTTAACAAGATGGTTTTAATGCCCCTTCGAAGAGACGTTGAGGTCACAGTAGCTTAACAAGACGGTTTTAATGCCCCTTGGAAGAGACGTGGAGGTCAGAGTGGTTTAACAAGACGGTTTTAATGCCCCTTGGAAGAGACGTGGAGGTCACAGTAGCTTGACAAGACGGTTTTAATGCCCCTTGGAAGAGACGTGGAGGTCAGAGTGGTTTAACAAGATGGTTTTAATGCCCCTTGGAAGAGACGTGGAGGTCACAGTAGCTTAACAAGACGGTTTCAATGCCCCTTGGAAGAGACGTGGAGGTCACAGTAGCTTAACAAGACGGTTTTAAAGCCCATTGGAAGAGACGTTGAGGTCACAGTAGCTTAACAAGACGGTTTTAATGCCCCTTGGAAGAGACGTGGAGTTCAGAGTGGTTTAACAAGACGGTTTTAATGCCCCTTGGAAGAGACGTGGAGGTCACAGTAGCTTAACAAGACGGTTTTAATGCCCCTTAGAAGAGACGTGGAGTTCAGAGTGGTTTAACAAGACGGTTTTAATGCCCCTTGGAGGAGACGTGAAGTTCAGAGTGGTTTAACAAGACGGTTTTAATGCCCCTTGGAAGAGACGTGGAGGTCACAGTAGCTTAACAAGACGGTTTTAATGCCCATTGGAAGAGACGTGGAGGTCAGAGTGGTTTAACAAGAAGGTTTTAATGCCCATTGGAAGAGACGTGGAGGTCAGAGTGGTTTAACAAGAAGGTTTTAATGCCCATTGGAAGAGACGTGGAGTTCAGAGTGGTTTAACAAGATGGTTTTAATGCCCCTTGGAAGAGACGTGGAGTTCAGAGTGGTTTAACAAGACGGTTTTAATGCCCCTTGGAAGAGACGTGGAGGTCACAGTAGCTTAGCAAGACGGTTTTAATGCCCCTTGGAAGAGATGTGGAGGTCAGAGTGGTATAACAAGACGGTTTTAATGGCCCTTGGAAGAGACTTGGAGGTCACAGTAGCTTAACAAGACGGTTTTAATGCCCCTTGGAAGAGACGTGGAGTTCAGAGAGGTTTAACAAGACGGTTTTAATGCCCCTTGGAAGAGACGTGGAGTTCAGAGTGGTTTAACAAGACGGTTTTAATGCCCCTTGGAAGAGACGTGGAGGTCACAGTAGCTTAACAAGACGGTTTTAATGCCCCTTGGAAGAGACTTGGAGTTCAGAGTGGTTTAACAAGAAGGTTTTAATGCCCCGTGGAAGAGACGTGGAGTTCAGAGTGGTTTAACAAGATGGTTTTAATGCCCCTTCGAAGAGACGTTGAGGTTACAGTAGCTTAACAAGACGGTTTTAATGCCCCTTGGAAGAGACGTGGAGGTCAGAGTGGTTTAACAAGACGGTTTTAATGCCCCTTGGAAGAGACGTGGAGGTCACAGTAGCTTGACAAGACGGTTTTAACGCCCCTTGGAAGAGACGTGGAGGTCAGAGTGGTTTAACAAGATGGTTTTAATACCCGTTGGTAGAGACGTGGAGGTCACAGTAACTTAACAAGACGGTTTTAATGCCCCTTGGAAGAGACGTGGAGGTCACAGTAGCTTAACAGGACGGTTTTAAAGCCCCTTGGAAGAGACGTTGAGGTCACAGTAGCTTAACAAGACGGTTTTAATGACCCTTGGAAGAGACGTGGAGTTCACAGTAGCTTAACAAGACGGTTTTAATGCCCCTTGGAAGAGACGTGGAGTTCAGAGTGGTTTAACAAGACGGTTTTAATGCCCCTTGGAAGAGACGTGGAGGTCACAGTAGCTTAAAAAGACGGTTTTAATGCCCCTTGGAAGAGACGTGGAGTTCAGAGTGGTTTAACAAGACGGTTTTAATGCCCCTTGGAGGAGACGTGAAGTTCAGAGTGGTTTAACAAGACGGTTTTAATGCCCCTTGGAAGAGACGTGGAGGTCACAGTAGCTTAACAAGACGGTTTTAATGCCCATTGGAAGAGACGTGGAGGTCAGAGTGGTTTAACAAGAAGGTTTTAATGCCCATTGGAAGAGACGTGGAGTTCAGAGTGGTTTAACAAGATGGTTTTAATGCCCCTTGGAAGAGACGTGGAGTTCAGAGTGGTTTAACAAGACGGTTTTAATGCCCCTTGGAAGAGACGTGGAGGTCACAGTAGCTTAGCAAGACGGTTTTAATGCCCCTTGGAAGAGATGTGGAGGTCAGAGTGGTATAACAAGACGGTTTTAATGGCCCTTGGAAGAGACTTGGAGGTCACAGTAGCTTAGCAAGACGGTTTTATTGCCCTTTGGAAGAGACGTGGAGGTCAGAGTGGTTTAACAAGATGGTTTTAATGCCCCTTCGAAGAGACGTTGAGGTCACAGTAGCTTAACAAGACGGTTTTAATGCCCCTTGGAAGAGACGTGGAGGTCAGAGTGGTTTAACAAGACGGTTTTAATGCCCCTTGGAAGAGACGTGGAGGTCACAGTAGCTTGACAAGACGGTTTTAATGCCCCTTGGAAGAGACGTGGAGGTCAGAGTGGTTTAACAAGATGGTTTTAATACCCCTTGGAAGAGACGTGGAGGTCACAGTAGCTTAACAAGACGGTTTTAATGCCCCTTGGAAGAGACGTGGAGGTCACAGTAGCTTAACAAGACGGTTTTAAAGCCCCTTGGAAGAGACGTTGAGGTCACAGTAGCTTAACAAGACGGTTTTAATGCCCCTTGGAAGAGACGTGGAGTTCACAGTAGCTTAACAAGACGGTTTTAATACCCCTTGGAAGAGACGTGGAGTTCAGAGTGGTTTAACAAGACGGTTTTAATGCCCCTTGGAAGAGACGTGGAGGTCACAGTAGCTTAACAAGACGGTTTTAATGCCCCTTGGAAGAGACGTGGAGTTCAGAGTGGTTTAACAAGACGGTTTTAATGCCCCTTGGAGGAGACGTGAAGTTCAGAGTGGTTTAACAAGACGGTTTTAATGCCCCTTGGAAGAGACGTGGAGGTCACAGTAGGTTAACAAGACGGTTTTAATGCCCCTTGGAAGAGACGTGGAGGTCAGAGTGGTTTAACAAGAAGGTTTTAATGCCCATTGGAAGAGACGTGGAGTTCAGAGTGGTTTAACAAGATGGTTTTAATGCCCCTTGGAAGAGACGTGGAGTTCAGAGTGGTTTAACAAGACGGTTTTAATGCCCCTTGGAAGAGACGTGGAGGTCACAGTAGCTTAGCAAGACGGTTTTAATGCCCCTTGGAAGAGATGTGGAGGTCAGAGTGGTATAACAAGACGGTTTTAATGGCCCTTGGAAGAGACTTGGAGGTCACAGTAGCTTAGCAAGACGGTTTTATTGCCCTTTGGAAGAGACGTGGAGGTCAGAGTGGTTTAACAAGATGGTTTTAATGCCCCTTGGAAGAGACGTGGAGGTCACAGTAGCTTAACAAGACGGTTTTAATGCCCCTTGGAAGAGACGTGGAGTTCAGAGTGGTTTAACAAGACGGCTTTAATGCCCCTTGGAATAGACGTGGAGGTCACAGTAGCTTAACAAGATGACTTTAATGCCCCTTGGAAGAGACGTGGAGTTCAGAGTGGTTTAACAAGATGGTTTTAATGCCCCTTGGATAAGACGTGGAGGTCACAGTAGCTTAACAAAACGGTTTTAATGCCCCTTGGAAGAGACGTGGAGTTCAGAGTGGTTTAACAAGACGGTTTTAATGCCCCTTGGAAGAGACGTGGAGGTCACAGTAGCTTAAAAAGACGGTTTTAATGCCCCTTGGAAGAGATGTGGAGGCCAAAGTGGTTTATCAAGATGGTTTTAATGCCCCTTGGAAGATACGTGGAGTTCAGCGTGGTTTAACAAGACGGTTTTAATGCCCCTTGGAAGAGACGTGGAGTTCAGAGTGGTTTAACAAGACGGTTTTAATGCCCCTTGGAAGAGACGTGGAGTTCAGAGTGGTTTAGCAAGACGGTTTTAATGCCCCTTGGAAGAGACGTGGAGGTCACAGTAGCTTAACAAGATGGTTTTAATGCCCCTTGGAGGAGACGTGGAGGTCAGAGTGGTTTAACAAGACGGTTTTAATGCCCCTTGGAAGGGACGTGGAGGTCACAGTAGCTTAACAAGACGGTTTTAATGCCCCTTGGAAGAGACGTTGAGTTCAGAGTGGTTTATCAAGACGGTTTTAATGCCCCTTGGAAGAGACGTGGAGGTCAGAGTGGTTTAACAAGATGGTTTTAATGCCCCTTGGAAGAGACGTGGAGGTCACAGTAGCTTAACAAGACGGTTTTAATGCTCCTTTGAAGAGACGTGGAGTTCAGAGTGGTTTAACAAGACATTTTTAATGCCCCTTGGAAGAGACGTAGAGGTCACAGTAGCTTAACAAGACTGTTTTAGTGCCCCTTACAAGAGCCATGCAGTACAGCATATTGAAAACATTATTCCCATTATTGGGGAGTGGGTCTCCCATAGTCTTTGCCTATGCCTTTCAAGCAAAAGCTGCCAAAAATTAGGACGAAGGAATTTGCAATGCCGCTTATAAGAGCCATGCAGTACAGCATATTAAAACATTATTCCCATTATTGGGGAGTGGGTCTCCCATAGTCTTTGCCTATGCCTTCCAAGCAAGAGCTGCCAAAAATTAGGTCGGAGGAACTTGCAATGCCCCTTACAAGAGCCATGCAGTACAGCATATTAAAAACATTATTCCCATTATTGGGGAGTGGTTCTCCCATAGTCTTTGCCTATGCCTTCCAAGCAAAAGCTGCCAAAAATTAGGATGGAGGAACTTGCAATGCCGCTTATAAGAGCCATGCAGTACAGCATATTAAAAACATTATTCCCATTATTGGGGAGTGGGTCTCCCATTGTCTTTGCCTATGCCTTCCAAGCAAAAGCTGCCAAAAATTAGGACGGAGGAACTTGCAATGCCGCTTATAAGAGCCATGCAGTACAGCATATTAAAAACATTATTCCCATTATTGGGGAGTGGGTCTCCCATAGTCTTTGCCTATGCCTTCCAAGCAAAAGCTGCAAAAATTTAGACGGAGGAACTTGCAATGCTGGCAACACTGACCATGGTCACCCTGGTGGTATAGTGGTGGTGGAGGCTAAGGATAAGGAGAAGAGCAAAAAACAGCTGAAATGAGGAAGCGTATACCCACGTGTGGGTGTGAAGTGGTGCATGGGAATACACCTCCCAAAATAACACAGTGGATTTGACTTTATGTTACTCTGCTGTCATTTGGTGGTGATGAGAAGTCTGGCCCAATCCAGCCCTTGTTCATTTTGATAAGGGTCAGCTTGTCAGCATTGTCAGTTGACAGGCAAGTGCGCTTATCAGTTATAATTCCCCCAGCGGCACTAAAAACACGCTCCGATAACACACTAGCGGCAGGGAAGGCCAGGACCTCCAAGGCATACAGAGTGAGTTCATTCCAAGTGTCCAGCTTGGATACCCAATAATTAAAAGGCACAGAGGAATCACAGAGGACACTTGTATGGTCGGCAAGGTACTCCCTCAACATCTTTTGAAACTTTCCACTCCTTGTGAGAGTACCCCGCGCCTCAGGGCCTGTAAGCTGGGCGGGTCTCAAAAAACTGTCCCAGAACATTGACAGTGTTCCCCTGCCTCTGCTGGATTGGAGTTGTGTCTCTCTCGCCTGTACGCCTTAGTTGGGCAACGAACTGTGACCTTTGCCGCTAGCGTGTTCAGATGGGAATTTTTTTAACCGTTCTGCAGCAAGGGCCTTCTGGTACTGCACCATTTTTGTAGACCTCTCCACCTCAGGAATAAGAGAGTGAAAGTTCTCCTTGTAGCGGGGGTCTAAAAGTGTCACCAACCAGTAATGACTGTCACCCAACATTTTGACAACGCGAGTGTCACGGTTAAGGCAGCGTAACATAAAGTCAGCCATGCGTGCCAGACTGGTAACGGGCAAGACTTCCGTGTCCTCACCAAGATGATGACTGACCATGCTTTGCTCCTCCTCCTCCTCCCCCCTGTCCTCAGGCCACCCACGCTGAACCGACGGTATGACAGTTGTACAGGTACTACCATCTACAGTGCATGATACCAGCTCCTGTTCTTCCTCCTCCTCCTCTCCCTCATTGTCCCCCAATGCACGTTAGGATGAGATGAGGCTGGGCTGTGTGTAATTGCCCGCTACGGCTTCTTGATCCATCTCATCATACTCTGGCAGCAATGCCTCCTCTTTAATTCTCTGGAGAGAGCGTTGCAAAAGACAGACAAGTGGGATGCTGACGCTAATGATGGCGTCATCGCCACTCACCATCTTGGTGGACTCCTCAAATTTTGTCAGGATGGTACATATGTCAGACATCCAGGTCCACTCCTGAGGTCTTATGTGTGGAGTCTGACCTGAATATCAACGGCCTTGTTGCAGCTGGTACTCCACAACTGCTCTCTTCTGCTCACAAATCCTTTGCAACATGTGGAGGGTAAAGTTCCAACGTGTGGGGACATCACACACCAGTCGGTGTGCTGGAAGCTGCAAACGCTGCTGCAACAAAGCAAGGGCGGAGGAAGCTAGTGCGAAATGCGCATTGGGGCCAGGGGTCACGTGGTAAGTGGGTCCTAACAGCCTTCCTGACTGGTAATAGCATGATTCAACACTGCTAACACCACAAAATGAGATATTCTTGCTTGATTCAGTGAGGTGACACTAACTGGGGTCTGAGATTTCAGCACAGGGTAACTGTGTACTGGGTACATGAGCATTGATAGTCTGCAGCCTGTATTTATGATTGCACCTGAGGCATAGACTGAGATATATATACACATAATGGTGTGCTGTTAAACTGTGACTTGTGTTTTCTCTGCTCTGTTTGCTACCTCCCGTGGAGAGGGGAAGATAAAGCCCTTCTGATTACTAAAAAGACTGGTGTTAAACTGTTTACTGCAATGTGATTTAACTGATGTTAATACCACTCAGGATATATATTTGTAAACCTGCAAACCACCCCAATTGATCGGTTCATTATTTACTATGGCTCACTGTCTGCTAAAATAATTGTTTTTAATTGTTTGTCAGCATATATGTAAAATAAATGGATTTATACTTTTTCATAAAAATTGCTGCATGTGTAATTACTCTGTCTCTCTAAGTAAAATGCTTAATAATGAAGTTAGCATGATTTATATCAAAGTCTGGTTCTTTTTTTGGTACATTGCAACAAAGCAAGGGCGGAGGAAGCTGTAGCCGACTTCTGAAAATGAGCTGACAGTCGGCGTACTTTGACGAGCAGATCTGGCAACTCGGTGTACGATTTAAGAAACTGCTGAACCACGAGGTTAAGCACATGAGCCAGGCATGGTACGTGTGTGATCTCGCCTCGCCTCAGAGTCGCCACCAGGTTACGGCCATTGTCACACACGACCATGCCTGGATGTAGGTTCAGTGGTCTCGCCACAGATCTGCCTGCTCTTACACAGCTGTCCACAACTCACAAGCAGTGTGAGGTTTATCACCTAAGCTTATGAGTTTCAGCACAGCCTGTTGCCGCTTGGCTGAGGCAGTACTGCAGTGCTTCCAGCTTGTAACTGATGTGGTTATATCTGAGATGGAGGCTGAACATGAGGAGGAGGAGGAGGAGGATGCGCAGAAGCTGTACACTGTGGGGGAAACTCTGACTGACATAGGGCCCGCAATCCTCAGTGTGGGGAGGATGTGTTCCGTCCCAAGGTCCAACTGGGTCCCGGCTTCCACTATGTCTACCCTGTGTGCCATCAGGGAGATGTACCATCCCTGGCCACAAGCACTTGTCCACCTGTCCGTTGTCAGGTGCATTCTCCCAGTAACTGCGTTGTTGAGGGCACGGCAGATGTTTTGGGACACGTGCTTGTGTTGTGCGGGGATGGCACACCGGGCAAAATGGTGTCGGCTGGGGACCGAGTACCAAGGGACGGCCACCGCCATAAGGTTGCGAAAGGATTCCGTCTCCACCAGCCTAAAAGGCAGCATTTCCAATGCAAGCAGTTGTGAAATGTGCGAATTTAGGACTGTGGCCTGTGGGGCGTTGGCTGTGAATTTGAGCTTTCGTTCAAAGGTCTGGGATATGGACAATTGAACGCTGCATTGGGACGTGGACGTGGACGTTGATGCTGTTTCTTGAGAAACTGCTATAACAAGTGAAGACTGAGTGGAGGGGGCATCTTTGCATGCAGTATGGACAGGAGATTGCCTTGCACACACAACAGGGGGTTCTCTTACGCGCACAACAGCGGAAGAAGCAGTGTTGACACCCGCTGACACTGGACGTGGACCCTGGGGTTCGCCCCATAAAGTTGGGTGCTTTGCTGCCATGTGCCTGATCATGCTGGTGGTGGTCAGGCTGGTAGTTTTGTCACCCCTGCTGATGTTGGCCTGGCACCTGGTACAAATGGCCTTTTTGGGGTTATCAGCAGAGTCTTTTAAAAAATTCCAGACTCTGGAAGACCTACCGGTTGTCCTGGCAACGTCCCTCGTGTTGGTGTTACGGGGAACTGTTGCCCGCCTTCAGTCTGCGGCCGCCACACTGCTTCTTCCTGCCTGTTGGGGTACTCTGCCTTCCTCCCCTTGTGTGCTGCTGGGCTCACTCTGCGTGTCCTCCTGCCACGTTGGGTCAGTTACTAGATCATCCACCACCTCCTCCTCTTCCACTTCCGCACCACGGTCCTCCTCCTCACTTCGTGGCAATTGTGTCTCGTCATCGTCCACCTCTTGTGACAAATTGCCAGCGTCGCCTTCCTGTGGCCGTGGCTGTTCAAATATTTGGCCATTGCTACATGGGATCTCCTCTTCCACCACTTCAAGCAGAGCAGGCGAGGGGCCCAAATATGGAAATGGACCAGTGAACAGCTCTTCAGAGTGTCCAACTGTGGGATCAGTTGCTGTCTGACGACACTCGGCATGGTGGGAGGAAGGAGCATCAGGGTGAGGAGGAGTATGCAGTCGAGACTCATGGCTACTAACACTTGACCGTGTGGAAGACAGACGGGAGGTGGTGGTGCCCAGGTGACTGGAAGTATTATCTGCTATCCAATTAATAACCTGTTCACACTGATCAGTTCGCAATAGTGGTGCTGTTGTGTGCTTCCCTAGTAATTCGGTCAAGAACTGGGAGCGAGAATATGTGGTTGTTGGTTGTGGCACATTTTCACCTTGGCCACAGCCCCGTCCTCTGCACGCACTATCACCAGAACGTCCAGTTCCACGTCCCTTGCCACGAGCCTTGCCCATTGTAAATGAAGTAAAATAGCTTACACTCGCACTATCAATGGCAAAAGGGTAATAAAAAGGAGATTTGAACCGTGGAAAAGGAAAACCACAGTTCTAGTTCTCTGGCCTACACCAGAATCTTTTAAACAGATATATTTGTGTCTGAACAGTCAGCGAGACACTGAAACTGTTTTTTTATGCAAAAAGGTGGATTACACACAGATTTGAACCGTGGAAGAGGAAAACCACAGTTCTAGTTATCTGGCCTACACCAGAATCTTTTAAACAAATATATTTGTGTCTGAACAGTCAGCGAGACACTCAAAATGTTTTTTTTTATTGAAAAAAGGCAAAAAAGTGGATAAAACAGAGATTTGAAACGTGGAACTACAAAACCACAGTTCTAGTTATCTGGCTTACACCAGACTCTGTTAAACAGATATATTTGTGTCTGAACAGTCAAAAAGATACTCAAAATGTTTTTTTTTTATTGAAAAAAGGTGGATTACACCCAGATTTGAACCGTGGAAGAGGAAAACCACAGTTCTAGTTATCTGGCCTACACTAGACTCTTTTAAACAAATATATTTGTGTCTGAACAGTCAGCGAAACACTCCAAATGTTTTTTTTTATGCAAAACGGTGGATTACACCCAGATTTGAACCGTGGAAGAGGAAAACCACAGTTCTAGTTATCTGGCCTACTCCAGACTCTTTTAAGCAGATATATTTGTGTCTGAACAGTCAGCGAGACACTCAAAATGTTTTTTTTCATGCAAAAAGGTGGATAAAACAGAGATTTGAACCGTGGAACTACAATACCACATTTCTAGTTACCTGGCTTACACCAGACTCTTTTAAACAGATATATTTGTGTCTGAACAGTCAGCAAGACGCTCAAAATGATTTTTTTTATTGAAAAAAGGCAAAAAAGTGGAAAATACAGAGATTTGAACCGTGGAACTGCAAAACCACAGTTTTAGTTATCTGGCCTACACTAGACTCTTTTAAACAGATATATTTGTGTCTGAACAGTCAGCGAGACACACCATATGTTTTTTTTATGCAAAACGGTAGATTACACCCAGATTTGAACCGTGGAAGAGGAAAACCACAATTCTAGTTATCTGGCCTACACCAGAATCTTTTAAACAGATATATTTGTGTCTGAACAGTCAGCAAGACACTCAAAATGTTTTTTTTATTGAAAAAAGGCAAAAAAGTGGATAATACAGCGATTTGAACCGTGGAACTGCAAAACCACAGTTCTAGTTATGTGGCCTACACCAGACTCTTTTAAACAGATATATTTGTGTCTGAACAGTCAGCGAGACATTCAAAATGGGTTTTTTTATGCAAAAAGGTGGATTACAGCCAGATTTGAACCGTGGAAGAGGAAAACCACAGTTCTAGTTATCTGGCCTACACCAGAATCTTTAAAACAGATATATTTGTTTCTGAACAGTCAGCAAGACGCTCAAAATGTTTTTTTTTATAGAAAAAAGGCAAACAAGTGGATAATACAGAGATTTGAACCATGGAACAGGAAAACCACAGTTCTAGTTATCTGGCCTACACCAGACTCTTTTAAGCAGATATATTTGTGTCTGAACAGTCAGCAAGACACTCAAGATGTTTTTTTTTTATGCAAAAAGATGGATTACTCCCAGATTTGATCCGTGGAAGAGGAAAACCACAGTTCTAGTTACCTGACCTACACCAGAATCTTTAAAACAGATATATTTGTGTCTGAACAGTCAGCGAGACACTGAAACTGTTTTTTTTATGCAAAAAGGTGGATTACACCCAGATTTGAACCGTGGAAGAGGAAAACCACAGTTCTAGTTATCTGGCCTACACCAGAATCTTTTAAACAGATATATTTGTGTCTGAAAAGTCAGCGAGACACTCAAAATGTTTTTTTTTATTGAAAAAAGGCAAAAAAGTGGATAAAACAGAGATTTCAACCGTGGAACTACAAAACCACAGTTCTAGTTATCTGGCTTACATCAGACTCTTTTAAACAGATATATTTGTGTCTGAACAGTCAGCGAGACACTAAAAATGTTTTTTTTTATGAAAAAAGGTGGATTACACCCAGATTTGAACCGTGGAAGAGGAAAACCACAGTTCTAGTTATCTGGCCTATACCAGAATCTTTTAAACAGATATATTTCTGTCTGAACAGTCAGAGACACACTCCAAATGTTTTTTTTTTATTGAAAAAGGCAAAAAAGTGGACAATACAGAGATTTGAATCGTGGAACTGCAAAACCACAGTTCTAGTTATCTGGCCTACACCAGACTCTTTTAAACAGAAATATTTGTGTCTGAACAGTCAGCGAGACACTGAAACTGTTTTTTTTATGCAAAAAGGTGGATTACACAAAGATTTGAACCGTGGAAGAGGAAAACCACAGTTCTAGTTATCTGGCCTACACCAGAATCTTTTAAACAGATATATTTGTGTCTGAACAGTCAGCGAGACACTCAAAATGTTTTTTTTTATTGAAAAAAGGCAAAAAAGTGGATAAAACAGAGATTTGAACCGTGGAAATACAAAACCACAGTTCTAGTTATCTGGCTTACACCAGACTCTTTTAAACAGATATATTTGTGTCTGAACAGTCAGCGAGACACTCAAAATGTTTTTTTTTATGAAAAAAGGTGGATTACACCCAGATTTGAAACGTGGAAGAGGAAAACCACAGTTCTAGTTATCTGGCCTACACCAGAATCTTTTAAACAGATATATTTCTGTCTGAACAGTCAGCGAGACACTCCAAATGGTTTTTTTTATGCAAAAAGGTGGATTAAACCCAGATTTGAACCGTGGAAAAGTAAAACCACAGTTCTAGTTATCTGGCCTACACCAGAATATTTTAAACAGATATATTTGTGTCTGAACAGTCAGCAAGACGCTCAAAATGTTTTTTTTTATTGAAAAAAGGCAAAAAAGTGGAAAATGCAGAGATTTGAACCGTGGAACTGCAAAACCACAGTTCTAGTTATCTGGCCTACACTACACTCTTTTAAACAGATATATTTGTGTCTGAACAGTCAGTGAGACACTCCAAATGTTTTTTTTATGCAAAACGGTGGATTACACCCAGATTTGAACCGTGGAAGAGGAAAACCACAGTTCTAGTTATCTGGCCTACACCAGAATCTTTTAAACAGATATATTTGTGTCTGAACAGTCAGCGAGACACTCAAAATGTTTTTTTTTTATTGAAAAAAGGCAAAAAAGTGGATAATACAGAGATTTGAACCGTGGAACTGCAAAACCACAGTTCTAGTTATCTGGCCTACACCAGACTCTTTTAAACAGAAATATTTGTGTCTGAACAGTCAGCGAGACATTCAAAATGTTTTTTTTTCTGCAAAAAGGTGGATTACACCCAGATTTGAACCGTGGAAGAGGAAAACCACAGTTCTAGTTATCTGGCCTACACCAGAATCTTTAAAACAGATATATTTGTGTCTGAACAGTCAGCAAGACACTCAAAATGTTTTTTTTATAGAAAAAAGACAAAAAAGTGGATAATACAGCGATTTGAACCATGGAACAGGAAAAACACAGTTCTAGTTATCTGGCCTACAGTCATGGCCAAAAGTTTTGAGAATGACACCAAAATTATATTTTCACATGATCTGCTAGCCTCTGGTTTTTATTAGTGTTTGTCTGATGTTTATATCACATACAGAAATATAATTGCAATCATACAACCAATAGGTTATATTGACAGTTAGAATGAGTTAATGCAGCAAGTCAATATTTGCAGTGTTGCCGCTTCTTCTTCAAGACCTCTGTAATTCTCCCTGGCATGCTCTCAATCAACTTTTGGACCAAATCCTGACTGATAGCAGTCCATTCTTGCATAATCAATGCTTGCATTTTGCCAGAATTTGTTGGTTTTTGTTTGTCCACCCGTCTCTTGATGATTGACCACAAGTTCTCAATGGGATTAAGATCTGGGGAGTTTCCAGGCCATGGACCCAAAATCTCTATGTTTTGTTCCATGAGCCATTTAGTTATCACCTTTGCTTTATGGCAAGGTGCTCCATCATGCTGGAAAAGGCATTGTTGGGCGCCAAACTGCTCTTGGACTGTTGGGAGAAGTTGCTCTTGGAGGACATTCTGGTACCATTCTTTATTCATGGCTGTGTTTTTAGGCAAGACTGTGAGTGAGCCGATTCCCTTGGCTGAGAAGCAACCCCACACATGAATGGTTTCAGGATGCTTTACAGTTGGCATGAGACAAGACTGGTGGTAGCGCTCACCTCTTCTTCTCCGAATAAGCTGTTTTCCAGATGTCCCAAACAATCGAAAAGGGGATTCATCAGAGAAAATGACTTTGTCCCAGTCCTCAGCAGTCAACTCCCTGTACCTTTTGCAGAATATCAGTTGGTCCCTGATGTTTTTTCTGGAGAGAAGTGGCTTCTTTGCTGCCCTCCTTGAAACCAGCCCTTCCTCAAAGAGTCTCCGCCTCACAGTGCGTGCAGAAGCACTCACACCAGCCTGCTGCCATTACTGAGCAAGCTCGGCACTGCTGGTAGTCCGATCCCGCAGCTGAAACAGTTTTAAGATACGGTCCTGGCACTTGCTGTTCTTTCTTAGGTGCCCTGGAGCCTTTTTGACAACAATGGAAGCTCTCTCCTTGAAGTTCTTGATGATGCGATAGATTGTTGACTGAGGTGCAATCTTTGTAGCTGCGATACTCTTCCCTGTTAGGCCATTTTTGTGCAGTGCAATGATGGCTGCACGTGTTTCTTTAGAGATAACCATGGTTAACTGAAGAGAAACAATGATACCAAGAACCAGCCTCATTTTAAAGTGTCCAGTGATGTCATTCTTACTTAATCATGACTGATTGATCGCCAGCCCTGTCCACATCAACATCCACACCTGTGTTAATGGATCAATCACTAAAACAATGTTAGCTGCTCCTTTTAAGGCAGGACTGCAATGATGTTGAAATGTGTTTTTGGGGTTAAAGTTCATTTTCTGGACAAATATTGACTTTGCAAGTACAGTAATTGCTGTTAAGCTGATCACTCTTTGACATTCAGGAGTATATGCAAATTGCCATTACAAAAAATGAAGCAGTAAACTTTGGAAAAATTACTATTTATCTCATTCTCAATACTTTTGGCCATGACTGTACGCCAGACTCTTTTAAGCAGATATATTTGTGTCTGAACAGTCAGCGAGACACTCAAAATGTTTTTTTTTTATGCAAAAAGGTGGATTACACCCAGATTTGAAACGTAGAAGAGGAAAACCGCAGTGCTAGTTATCTGACCTACACCAGAATCTTTTAAACAGATATATTTGAGTCTGAACAGTCAGCGAGACACTCAAAATGTTTTTTTTTATAGAAAAAAGGCAAACAAGTGGATAATACAGAGATTTGAACCATGGAACAGGAAAACCACAGTTCTAGTTATCTGGCCTACACCAGACTCTTTTAAGCAGATATATTTGTGTCTGAACAGTCAGCGAGACACTCAAGATGTTTTTTTTTATGCAAAAAGGTGTATTACTCCCAGATTTGATCCATGGAAGAGGAAAACCACAGTTCTAGTTATCTGACCTACACCAGAATCTTTAAAACAGATATATTTGTGTCTGAGCAGTCAGCGAGACACTGAAACTGTTTTTTTTATGCAAAAAGGTGGATTACACCCAGATTTGAACCGTGTAAGAGGAAAACCACAGTTCTAGTTATCTGGCCTACACCAGAATCTTTTAAACAGATATATTTGTGTCTGAACAGTCAGCGAGACACTCAAAATGTTTTTTTTTATTGAAAAAAGGCAAAAAAGTGGATAAAACAGAGATTTGAACCGTGGAACTACAAAACCACAGTTCTAGTTATCTGGCTTACACCAGACTATTTAAACAGATATATTTGTGTCTGAACAGTCAGCGAGACACTCCAAATGTTTCTTTTTATGCAAAAAGGTGGATTACACCCAGATTTGAACCGTGGAAAAGGAAAACCACAGTTATAGTTATCTGGCCTACACCAGAATCTTTTAAACAGATATATTTGTGTCTGAACAGTCAGCAAGACACTCAAATTGTTTTTTTTTATGCAAAACGGTGTATTACACCCAGATTTGAACCGTGGAAGAGGAAAACCACAGTTCTAGTTATCTGGCCTACACAAGAATCTTTAAAACAGATATATTTGTGTCTGAACAGTCAGCAAGACACTCAAAATGTTTTTTTTTTATAGAAAAAAGGCAAAAAAGTGGATAATACAGAGATTTCAACCATGGAACAGGAAAACCACAGTTCTAGTTATCTGGCCTACACCAGACTCTTTTAAGAAGATATATTTGTGTCTGAACAGTCAGCGAGACACTCAAAATGGTTTTTTTTATGCAAAAAGGTGGATTACACCCAGATATGAACCACGGAAGAGGAAAACCACAGTTCTAGTTATCTGACCTACACCAGAATCTTTTAAACAGATATATTTGTGTCTGAACAGTCAGCGAGACACTGAAACAGTTTTTTTTATGCAAAAAGGTGGATCACACCCAGATTTGAACCGTGGAAGAGGAAAACCACAGTTCTAGTTTTCTGACCTACACCAGAATCTTTTAAACAGATATATTTGTGTCTGAACAGTCAGCGAGACACTCAAAATGTTTTTTTTTTTATGAAAAAAGGCAAAAAAGTGGATAAAACTGAGATTTGAACCGTGGAACTACAACACCACAGTTCTAGATATCTGGCTTAAACCAGACTCTTTTAAACAGATATATTTGTGTCTGAACAGTCAGCGAGACACTCAAAATGTTTTTTTTTATGCAAAAAGGTGGATTACACCCAGATTTGAACCGTGGAAGAGGAAAACCACAGTTCTAGTTTTCCGGCCTACACCAGAATCTTTTAAACCGATATATTTCTGTCTGAACAGTCAGCGAGACACTCCAAATGTTTTTTTATGCAAAAAGGTGGATTACACCCAGATTTGAACCGTGGAAAAGGAAAACCACAGATCTAGTTATCTGGCCTACACCAGAATCTTTTAAACAGATATATGTGTGTCTGAACAGTCAGCAAGACACTCAAAATGTTTTCTTTTATTGAAAAAAGGCAAAAAAGTGGAAAATACAGAGATTTGAACCGTGGAAATGCAAAACCACAGTTCTAGTTATTTGGCCTGACTAGACTCTTTTAAACAGATATATTTGTGTCTGAACAGTCAGTGAGACACTCCAAATATTTTTTTTATGCAAAAAGGTGGATTACACCCAGATTTGAACCGTGGAAGAGGAAAACCACAGTTCTAGTTATCTGACCTACACCAGAATCTTTTAAACAGATATATTTGTGTCTGAACAGTCAGCGAGACACTCAAAATGTTTTTTTTTATTGAAAAAAGGCAAAAAAGTGGATAGTACGGAGATTTGAACTGTGGAACTGCAAAAGCACAGTTCTAGTTATCTGGCTTACACCAGTCTCTTTTTAACAGATATATTTGTGTCTGAACAGTCAGCGAGACACTGAAACTGTTTTATTTTTGCAAAAAGGTGGATTACACCCAGATTTGAACTGTGGAAGAGGAAAACCACAGTTCCAGTTATCTGGCCTACATCAGAATCTTTTAAACAGATATATTTGTGTCTGAACAGTCAGCGAGACACTCAAAAATTTTTTTTTTATGCAAAAAGGTGGATTACACCCAGATTTGAACCGTGGAAGAGGAAAACCACAGTTCTAGTTTTCTGGCCTACAGCAGAATCTTTTAAACAGATATATTTCTGTCTGAACAGTCAGCGAGACACTCCAAAAGTTTTTTTATGCAAAAAGGTGGATTACACCCAGATTTGAACCGTGGAAAAGGAAAACCACAGTTCTAGTTATCTGACCTACACCAGAATCTTTTAAACAGATATATTTGTGTCTGAACAGTCAGCGAGACACTCAAAATGTTTTTTTTTATTGAAAAAAGGCAAAAAAGTGGATAGTACAGAGATTTGAACTGTGGAACTGAAAAAGCACAGTTCTAGTTATCTGGCTTACACCAGACTCTTTTTAACAGATATATTTGTGTCTGAACAGTCAGCGAGACACTGAAACTGTGTTATTTTTGCAAAAAGGTGGATTACACCCAGATTTGAACTGTGGAAGAGGAAAACCACAGTTCCAGTTATCTGGCCTACATCAGAATCTTTTAAACAGATATATTTGTGTCTGAACAGTCAGCGAGACACTCAAAATGTTTTTTTTTTATGCAAAAAGGTGGATTACACCCAGATATGAACCATGGAAGAGGAAAACCACAGTTCTAGTTATCTGACCTACACCAGAATCTTTTAAACAGATATATTTGTGTCTGAACAGTCAGCGAGACACTGAAACAGTTTTTTTTATGCAAAAAGGTGGATCACACCCAGATTTGAACCGTGGAAGAGGAAAACCACAGTTCTAGTTATCTGGCCTACACCAGAATCTTTTAAACAGATATATTTGTGTCTGAACAGTCAGCGAGACACTCAAAATGTTTTTTTTTAATGAAAAAAGGCAAAAAAGTGAATAAAACAGAGATTTGAACCGTGGAACTACAATACCACAGTTCTAGATATCTGGCTTAAACCAGACTCTTTTAAACTGATATATTTGTGTCTGAACAGTCAGCGAGACACTCAAAATGTTTTTTTTTATGCAAAAAGGTGGATTACACCCAGATTTGAACCGTGGAAGAAGAAAACCACAGTTCTAGTTTTCCGGCCTACACCAGAATCTTTTAAACAGATATATTTCTGTCTGAACAGTCAGCGAGACACTCCAAATGTTTTTTTATGCAAAAAGGTGGATTACACCCAGATTTGAACCGTGGAAAAGGAAAACCACAGTTCTAGTTATCTGGCCTACACCAGAATCTTTTAAACAGATATATGTGTGTCTGAACAGTCAGCAAGACACTCAAAATGTTTTCTTTTATTGAAAAAAGGCAAAAAAGTGGAAAATACAGAGATTTGAACCGTGGAAATGCAAAACCACAGTTCTAGTTATTTGGCCTGACTAGACTCTTTTAAACAGATATATTTGTGTCTGAACAGTCAGTGAGACACTCCAAATATTTTTTTTATGCAAAAAGGTGGATTACACCCAGATTTGAACCGTGGAAGAGGAAAACCACAGTTCTAGTTATCTGACCTACACCAGAATCTTTTAAACAGATATATTTGTGTCTGAACAGTCCGCGAGAGACTCAAAATGTTTTTTTTTATGCAAAAAGGTGGATTACACCCAGATTTGAACCGTGGAAGAGGAAAACCACAGTTCTAGTTTTCTGGCCTACAGCAGAATCTTTTAAACAGATATATTTCTGTCTGAACAGTCAGCGAGACACTCCAAATGTTTTTTTATGCAAAAAGGTGAATTACACCCAGATTTGAACCGTGGAAAAGGAAAACCACAGTTCTAGTTATCTGACCTACACCAGAATCTTTTAAACAGATATATTTGTGTCTGAACAGTCAGCGAGACACTCAAAATGTTTTTTTTTATTGAAAAAAGGCAAAAAAGTGGATAGTACAGAGATTTGAACTGTGGAACTGCAAAAGCACAGTTCTAGTTATCTGGCTTACACCAGACTCTTTTTAACAGATATATTTGTGTCTGAACAGTCAGCGAGACACTGAAACTGTGTTATTTTTGCAAAAAGGTGGATTACACCCAGATTTGAACTGTGGAAGAGGAAAACCACAGTTCCAGTTATGTGGCCTACATCAGAATCTTTTAAACAGATATATTTGTGTCTGAACAGTCAGCGAGACACTCAAAATGTTTTTTTTTATGCAAAACGGTGGATTACACCCCGATTTGAACCGTGGAAGAGGAAAACCACAGTTCTAGTTATCTGGCCTACACCAGAATCTTTTAAACATATATTTGTATCTGAACAGTCAGCGAGACACTCAAAATGTTTTTTTTTTATTGAAAAAAAGGCAAAAAAGTGGATAATACAGAGATTTGAACTGTGGAACTGCAAAACCACAGTTCTAGTTATCTGGCCTACACCAGACTCTTTTAAACAGAAATATTTGTATATGAACAGTCAGCGAGACATTCAAAATGTTTTTTTTATGCAAAAAGGTGGATTACACCCAGATTTGAACCGTGGAAGAGGAAAACCACAGTTCTAGTTATCTGGCCTACACCAGAATCTTTAAAACAGATATATTTGTGTCTGAACAGTCAGCAAGACACTCAAAATGTTTTTTTTTCATAGAAAAAAGGCAAAAAAGTAGATAATACAGAGATTTGAACCATGGAAGAGGAAAACCACAGTTCTAGTTATCTGGCCTACACCAGACTCTTTTAAGCAGATATATTTGTGTCTGAACAGTCAGCGAGACACTCAAAATGTTTTTTTTTATGCAAAAAGGTGGATTACACCCAGATTTGAACCGTGTAAGAGGAAAACCACAGTTCTAGTTATCTGACATACACCAGAATCTTTTAAACAGATATATTTGAGTCTGAACAGTCAGCGAGACACTGAAACTGTTTTTTTTTATGCAAAAAGGTGGATTACACCCAGATTTGAACGATGGAAGAGGAAAACCACAGTTCTAGTTATCTGGCATACACCAGAATCTTTTAAACAGATATATTTGTGTCTGAACAGTCAGCGAGACACTCAAAATGTTTTTTTTTTAATTAAAAAAGGCAAAAAAGTGGATAAAACAGAGATTTGAACCGTGGAACTACAAAACCACAGTTCTAGTTATCTGGCTTATACCAGACTCTTTTAAACAGATATATTTGTGTCTGAACAGTCAGCGAGACACTCAAAATGTTTTTTTTTATGCATAAAGGTGGATTACACCCAGATTTGAACCGTGGAAAAGGAAAACCACAGTTCTAGTTATCTGGCCTACACCAGAATCTTTTAAACAGATATACTTGTGTCTCAACAGTCAGCAAGACACTCAAAATGTTTTTTTTTATTGAAAAAAGGCAAAAAAGTGGAAAATACAGAGATTTGAACCGTGGAACTGCAAAACCACAGTTCTAGTTATCTGGCCTACACTAGACTCTTTTATACAGATATATTTGTGTCTGAACAGTCAGTGAGACACTCCAAATGTTTTTTTTTATGCAAAACGGTGGATTACACCCAGATTTGAACCGTGGAAGAGGAAAACCACAGTTCTAGTTATCTGGCCTACACCAGAATCTTTAAAACAGATATATTTGTGTCTGAATATTCAGCAAGACACTCAAAATGTTTTTTTTATGGAAAAAAGGCAAAAAAGTGGATAATACAGAGATTTGAACCATGGAACAGGAAAACCACAGTTCTAGTTATCTGGCCTACACCAGACTCTTTTAAGCAGATATATTTGAGTATGAACAGTCAGCGAGACACTCAAAATGTTTTTTTTTATGCAAAAAGGTGGATTACACCCAGATTTGAACCGTGGAAGAGGAAAACCACAGTTTTAGTTATCTGACCTACACCAGAATCTTTTAAACAGATATATTTGTGTCTGAACAGTCAGCGAGACACTCAAAATGTTTTTTTTTATTGAAAAACGGCAAAAAAGTGGATAGCACAGAGATTTGAACCGTGGAAAAGGAAAACCACAGTTCTAGTTATCTGGCCTACACCAGAATCTTTTAAACAGATATATTTGTGTCTGAACAGTCAGCAAGACACTCAAATTGTTTTTTTTTATGCAAAACGGTGTATTACACCCAGATTTGAACCGTGGAAGAGGAAAACCACAGTTCTAGTTATCTGGCCTACACAAGAATCTTTAAAACAGATATATTTGTGTCTGAACAGTCAGCAAGACACTCAAAATGTTTTTTTTTATAGAAAAAAGGCAAAAAAGTGGATAATACAGAGATTTCAACCATGGAACAGAAAAACCACAGTTCTAGTTATCTGGCCTACACCAGACTCTTTTAAGAAGATATATTTGTGTCTGAACAGTCAGCGAGACACTCAAAATGGTTTTTTTTATGCAAAAAGGTGGATTACACCCAGATATGAACCACGGAAGAGGAAAACCACAGTTCTAGTTATCTGACCTACACCAGAATCTTTTAAACAGATATATTTGTGTCTGAACAGTCAGCGAGACACTGAAACAGTTTTTTTTATGCAAAAAGGTGGATCACACCCAGATTTGAACCGTGGAAGAGGAAAACCACAGTTCTAGTTTTCTGACCTACACCAGAATCTTTTAAACAGATATATTTGTGTCTGAACAGTCAGCGAGACACTCAAAATGTTTTTTTTTTATGAAAAAAGGCAAAAAAGTGGATAAAACTGAGATTTGAACCGTGGAACTACAACACCACAGTTCTAGATATCTGGCTTAAACCAGACTCTTTTAAACAGATATATTTGTGTCTGAACAGTCAGCGAGACACTCAAAATGTTTTTTTTTATGCAAAAAGGTGGATTACACCCAGATTTGAACCGTGGAAGAGGAAAACCACAGTTCTAGTTTTCCGGCCTACACCAGAATCTTTTAAACAGATATATTTCTGTCTGAACAGTCAGCGAGACACTCCAAATGTTTTTTTATGCAAAAAGGTGGATTACACCCAGATTTGAACCGTGGAAAAGGAAAACCACAGATCTAGTTATCTGGCCTACACCAGAATCTTTTAAACAGATATATGTGTGTCTGAACAGTCAGCAAGACACTCAAAATGTTTTCTTTTATTGAAAAAAGGCAAAAAAGTGGAAAATACAGAGATTTGAACCGTGGAAATGCAAAACCACAGTTCTAGTTATTTGGCCTGACTAGACTCTTTTAAACAGATATATTTGTGTCTGAACAGTCAGTGAGACACTCCAAATATTTTTTTTATGCAAAAAGGTGGATTACACCCAGATTTGAACCGTGGAAGAGGAAAACCACAGTTCTAGTTATCTGACCTACACCAGAATCTTTTAAACAGATATATTTGTGTCTGAACAGTCAGCGAGACACTCAAAATGTTTTTTTTTATTGAAAAAAGGCAAAAAAGTGGATAGTACGGAGATTTGAACTGTGGAACTGCAAAAGCACAGTTCTAGTTATCTGGCTTACACCAGTCTCTTTTTAACAGATATATTTGTGTCTGAACAGTCAGCGAGACACTGAAACTGTTTTATTTTTGCAAAAAGGTGGATTACACCCAGATTTGAACTGTGGAAGAGGAAAACCACAGTTCCAGTTATCTGGCCTACATCAGAATCTTTTAAACAGATATATTTGTGTCTGAACAGTCAGCGAGACACTCAAAATTTTTTTTTTTATGCAAAAAGGTGGATTACACCCAGATTTGAACCGTGGAAAAGGAAAACCACAGTTCTAGTTATCTGACCTACACCAGAATCTTTTAAACAGATATATTTGTGTCTGAACAGTCAGCGAGACACTCAAAATGTTTTTTTTTATTGAAAAAAGGCAAAAAAGTGGATAGTACAGAGATTTGAACTGTGGAACTGAAAAAGCACAGTTCTAGTTATCTGGCTTACACCAGACTCTTTTTAACAGATATATTTGTGTCTGAACAGTCAGCGAGACACTGAAACTGTGTTATTTTTGCAAAAAGGTGGATTACACCCAGATTTGAACTGTGGAAGAGGAAAACCACAGTTCCAGTTATGTGGCCTACATCAGAATCTTTTAAACAGATATATTTGTGTCTGAACAGTCAGCGAGACACTCAAAATGTTTTTTTTAATGAAAAAAGGCAAAAAAGTGGATAAAACAGAGATTTGAACTGTGGAACTACAAAACCACAGTTCTAGTTATCTGGCTTACACCAGACTCTTTTAAACAGATATATTTGGGTCTGAACAGTCAGCGAGACACTCAAAATGTTTTTTTTTATGCAAAACGGTGGATTACACCCCGATTTGAACCGTGGAAGAGGAAAACCACAGTTCTAGTTATCTGGCCTACACCAGAATCTTTTAAACATATATTTGTATCTGAACAGTCAGCGAGACACTCAAAATGTTTTTTTTTTATTGAAAAAAAGGCAAAAAAGTGGATAATACAGAGATTTGAACTGTGGAACTGCAAAACCACAGTTCTAGTTATCTGGCCTACACCAGACTCTTTTAAACAGAAATATTTGTATATGAACAGTCAGCGAGACATTCAAAATGTTTTTTTTATGCAAAAAGGTGGATTACACCCAGATTTGAACCGTGGAAGAGGAAAACCACAGTTCTAGTTATCTGGCCTACACCAGAATCTTTAAAACAGATATATTTGTGTCTGAACAGTCAGCAAGACACTCAAAATGTTTTTTTTTCATAGAAAAAAGGCAAAAAAGTAGATAATACAGAGATTTGAACCATGGAAGAGGAAAACCACAGTTCTAGTTATCTGGCCTACACCAGACTCTTTTAAGCAGATATATTTGTGTCTGAACAGTCAGCGAGACACTCAAAATGTTTTTTTTTATGCAAAAAGGTGGATTACACCCAGATTTGAACCGTGTAAGAGGAAAACCACAGTTCTAGTTATCTGACATACACCAGAATCTTTTAAACAGATATATTTGAGTCTGAACAGTCAGCGAGACACTGAAACTGTTTTTTTTATGCAAAAAGGTGGATTACACCCAGATTTGAACCATGGAAGAGGAAAACCACAGTTCTAGTTATCTGGCATACACCAGAATCTTTTAAACAGATATATTTGTGTCTGAACAGTCAGCGAGACACTCAAAATGTTTTTTTTTTAATTAAAAAAGGCAAAAAAGTGGATAAAACAGAGATTTGAACCGTGGAACTACAAAACCACAGTTCTAGTTATCTGGCCTACACCAGAATCTTTTAAACAGATATACTTGTGTCTCAACAGTCAGCAAGACACTCAAAATGTTTTTTTTTATTGAAAAAAGGCAAAAAAGTGGAAAATACAGAGATTTGAACCGTGGAACTGCAAAACCACAGTTCTAGTTATCTGGCCTACACTAGACTCTTTTATACAGATATATTTGTGTCTGAACAGTCAGTGAGACACTCCAAATGTTTTTTTTTATGCAAAACGGTGGATTACACCCAGATTTGAACCGTGGAAGAGGAAAACCACAGTTCTAGTTATCTGGCCTACACCAGAATCTTTAAAACAGATATATTTGTGTCTGAATATTCAGCAAGACACTCAAAATGTTTTTTTTATGGAAAAAAGGCAAAAAAGTGGATAATACAGAGATTTGAACCATGGAACAGGAAAACCACAGTTCTAGTTATCTGGCCTACACCAGACTCTTTTAAGCAGATATATTTGAGTATGAACAGTCAGCGAGACACTCAAAATGTTTTTTTTTATGCAAAAAGGTGGATTACACCCAGATTTGAACCGTGGAAGAAGAAAACCACAGTTCTAGTTTTCCGGCCTACACTAGAATCTTTTAAACAGATATATTTCTGTCTGAACAGTCAGCGAGACACTCAAAATGTTTTTTTTTATGCATAAAGGTGGATTACACCCAGATTTGAACCGTGGAAAAGGAAAACCACAGTTCTAGTTATCTGGCCTACACCAGAATCTTTTAAACAGATATACTTGTGTCTCAACAGTCAGCAAGACACTCAAAATGTTTTCTTTTATTGAAAAAAGGCAAAAAAGTGGAAAATACAGAGATTTGAACCGTGGAAATGCAAAACCACAGTTCTAGTTATTTGGCCTGACTAGACTCTTTTAAACAGATATATTTGTGTCTGAACAGTCAGTGAGACACTCCAAATATTTTTTTTATGCAAAAAGGTGGATTACACCCAGATTTGAACCGTGGAAGAGGAAAACCACAGTTCTAGTTATCTGACCTACACCAGAATCTTTTAAACAGATATATTTGTGTCTGAACAGTCAGCGAGACACTCAAAATGTTTTTTTTTATTGAAAAAAGGCAAAAAAGTGGATAGTACGGAGATTTGAACTGTGGAACTGCAAAAGCACAGTTCTAGTTATCTGGCTTACACCAGTCTCTTTTTAACAGATATATTTGTGTCTGAACAGTCAGCGAGACACTGAAACTGTTTTATTTTTGCAAAAAGGTGGATTACACCCAGATTTGAACTGTGGAAGAGGAAAACCACAGTTCCAGTTATCTGGCCTACATCAGAATCTTTTAAACAGATATATTTGTGTCTGAACAGTCAGCGAGACACTCAAAATTTTTTTTTTTATGCAAAAAGGTGGATTACACCCAGATTTGAACCGTGGAAGAGGAAAACCACAGTTCTAGTTTTCTGGCCTACAGCAGAATCTTTTAAACAGATATATTTCTGTCTGAACAGTCAGCGAGACACTCCAAAAGTTTTTTTATGCAAAAAGGTGGATTACACCCAGATTTGAACCGTGGAAAAGGAAAACCACAGTTCTAGTTATCTGACCTACACCAGAATCTTTTAAACAGATATATTTGTGTCTGAACAGTCAGCGAGACACTCAAAATGTTTTTTTTTATTGAAAAAAGGCAAAAAAGTGGATAGTACAGAGATTTGAACTGTGGAACTGCAAAAGCACAGTTCTAGTTATCTGGCTTACACCAGACTCTTTTTAACAGATATATTTGTGTCTGAACAGTCAGCGAGACACTGAAACTGTGTTATTTTTGCAAAAAGGTGGATTACACCCAGATTTGAACTGTGGAAGAGGAAAACCACAGTTCCAGTTATCTGGCCTACATCAGAATCTTTTAAACAGATATATTTGTGTCTGAACAGTCAGCGAGACACTCAAAATGTTTTTTTTTATGCAAAAAGGTGGATTACACCCAGATATGAACCATGGAAGAGGAAAACCACAGTTCTAGTTATCTGACCTACACCAGAATCTTTTAAACAGATATATTTGTGTCTGAACAGTCAGCGAGACACT
This sequence comes from Phyllobates terribilis, assembly GCF_046119375.1. Taxonomy (NCBI): domain Eukaryota; kingdom Metazoa; phylum Chordata; class Amphibia; order Anura; family Dendrobatidae; genus Phyllobates; species Phyllobates terribilis. The sequence continues at coordinate 40,049,682 of NW_027362761.1, read as the reverse complement.
GAAACAGTTTTTTTTATGCAAAAAGGTGGATCACACCCAGATTTGAACCGTGGAAGAGGAAAACCACAGTTCTAGTTATCTGGCCTACACCAGAATCTTTTAAGCAGATATATTTGTGTCTGAAGAGTCAGCGAGACACTCAAAATGTTTTTTTTTAATGAAAAAAGGCAAAAAAGTGAATAAAACAGAGATTTGAACCGTGGAACTACAATACCACAGTTCTAGATATCTGGCTTAAACCAGACTCTTTTAAACAGATATATTTGTGTCTGAACAGTCAGCGAGACACTCAAAATGTTTTTTTTTATGCAAAAAGGTGGATTACACCCAGATTTGAACCGTGGAAGAAGAAAACCACAGTTCTAGTTTTCCGGCCTACACTAGAATCTTTTAAACAGATATATTTCTGTCTGAACAGTCAGCGAGACACTCCAAATGTTTTTTTATGCAAAAAGGTGGATTACACCCAGATTTGAACCGTGGAAAAGGAAAACCACAGTTCTAGTTATCTGGCCTACACCAGAATCTTTTAAACAGATATATGTGTGTCTGAACAGTCAGCAAGACACTCAAAATGTTTTCTTTTATTGAAAAAAGGCAAAAAAGTGGAAAATACAGAGATTTGAACCGTGGAAATGCAAAACCACAGTTCTAGTTATTTGGCCTGACTAGACTCTTTTAAACAGATATATTTGTGTCTGAACAGTCAGTGAGACACTCCAAATATTTTTTTTATGCAAAAAGGTGGATTACACCCAGATTTGAACCGTGGAAGAGGAAAACCACAGTTCTAGTTATCTGACCTACACCAGAATCTTTTTAACAGATATATTTGTGTCTGAACAGTCAGCGAGACACTGAAACTGTGTTATTTTTGCAAAAAGGTGGATTACACCCAGATTTGAACTGTGGAAGAGGAAAACCACAGTTCCAGTTATGTGGCCTACATCAGAATCTTTTAAACAGATATATTTGTGTCTGAACAGTCAGCGAGACACTCAAAATGTTTTTTTTAATGAAAAAAGGCAAAAAAGTGGATAAAACAGAGATTTGAACTGTGGAACTACAAAACCACAGTTCTAGTTATCTGGCTTACACCAGACTCTTTTAAACAGATATATTTGGGTCTGAACAGTCAGCGAGACACTCAAAATGTTTTTTTTTATGCAAAACGGTGGATTACACCCCGATTTGAACCGTGGAAGAGGAAAACCACAGTTCTAGTTATCTGGCCTACACCAGAATCTTTTAAACATATATTTGTATCTGAACAGTCAGCGAGACACTCAAAATGTTTTTTTTTTATTGAAAAAAAGGCAAAAAAGTGGATAATACAGAGATTTGAACTGTGGAACTGCAAAACCACAGTTCTAGTTATCTGGCCTACACCAGAATCTTTAAAACAGATATATTTGTGTCTGAACAGTCAGCAAGACACTCAAAATGTTTTTTTTTATGCAAAAAGGTGGATTACACCCAGATTTGAACCGTGTAAGAGGAAAACCACAGTTCTAGTTATCTGACATACACCAGAATCTTTTAAACAGATATATTTGAGTCTGAACAGTCAGCGAGACACTGAAACTGTTTTTTTTATGCAAAAAGGTGGATTACACCCAGATTTGAACCATGGAAGAGGAAAACCACAGTTCTAGTTATCTGACATACACCAGAATCTTTTAAACAGATATATTTGTGTCTGAACAGTCAGCGAGACACTCAAAATGTTTTTTTTTTATGAAAAAAGGCAAAAAAGTGGATAAAACAGAGATTTGAACCGTGGAACTACAAAACCACAGTTCTAGTTATCTGGCTTATACCAGACTCTTTTAAACAGATATATTTGTGTCTGAACAGTCAGCGAGACACTCAAAATGTTTTTTTTTTATGCATAAAGGTGGATTACACCCAGATTTGAACCGTGGAAAAGGAAAACCACAGTTCTAGTTATCTGGCCTACACCAGAATCTTTTAAACAGATATACTTGTGTCTCAACAGTCAGCAAGACACTCTAAATGTTTTTTTTTATTGAAAAAAGGCAAAAAAGTGGAAAATACAGAGATTTGAACCGTGGAACTGCAAAACCACAGTTCTAGTTATCTGGCCTACACTAGACTCTTTTATACAGATATATTTTTGTCTGAACAGTCAGTGAGACACTCCAAATGTTTTTTTTTATGCAAAACGGTGGATTACACCCAGATTTGAACCGTGGAAGAGGAAAACCACAGTTCTAGTTATCTGGCCTACACCAGAATCTTTAAAACAGATATATTTGTGTCTGAATATTCAGCAAGACACTCAAAATGTTTTTTTTATGGAAAAAAGGCAAAAAAGTGGATAATACAGAGATTTGAACCATGGAACAGGAAAACCACAGTTCTAGTTATCTGGCCTACACCAGACTCTTTTAAGCAGATATATTTGAGTACGAACAGTCAGCGAGACACTCAAAATGTTTTTTTTTATGCAAAAAGGTGGATTACACCCAGATTTGAACCGTGGAAGAGGAAAACCACAGTTTTAGTTATCTGACCTACACCAGAATCTTTTAAACAGATATATTTGTGTCTGAACAGTCAGCGAGACACTCAAAATGTTTTTTTTTATTGAAAAACGGCAAAAAAGTGGATAGCACAGAGATTTGAACCGTGGAACTGCAAAAGCACAGTTCTAGTTATCTGGCTTACACCAGACTCTTTTTAACAGATATATTTGTGTCTGAACAGTCAGCGAGACACTCCAAATGTTTTTTTTTATGCAAAAAGGTGGATTACACCCAGATTTGAACCGTGGAAGAGGAAAACCACAGTTCTAGTTATCTGACCTACACCAGAATCTTTTAAACAGATATATTTGAGTCTGAACAGTCAGCGAGACACTGAAACTGTTTTTTTTATGCAAAAAGGTGGATTACACCCAGATTTGAACCGTGGAAGAGGAAAACCACAGTTCTAGTTATCTGGCATACACCAGAATCTTTTAAACAGATATATTTGTGTCTGAACAGTCAGCGAGACACTCAAAATGTTTTTTTTTTATGAAAAAAGGCAAAAAAGTGGATAAAACAGAGATTTGAACCGTGGAACTACAAACCACAGTTCTAGTTATCTGGCTTATACCAGACTGTTTTAAACAGATATATTTGTGTCTGAACAGTCAGCGAGACACTCAAAATGTTTTTTTTATTTAAAAAGGTGGATTACACCCAGATTTGAACCGTGGAAGAGGAAAACCACAGTTCTAGTTATCTGCCCTACACCAGAATCTTTTAAACAGATATATTTCTGTCTGAACAGTCAGCGAGACACTCAAAATGTTTTTTTTATTGAAAATAGAAAAAAATGTGGATAGTACAGAGATTTGAACCGTGGAACTGCAAAACCGCAGTACTAGTTATCTGGCCTACACCAGACTCTTTTAAACAGATATATTTGTGTCTGAACAGTCAGCGAGACATTCAAAATGTTTTTTTTAATGCAAAAAGGTGGATTACACCCTGATTTGAACCGTGGAAGAGGAAAACCACATTTCTAGTTATCTGGTCTACACCAGAATCTTTTAATCAGATATATTTGTGTCTGAACAGTCAGCGAGACACTCAAAATGTTTTTTTTTATTGAAAAAAGGCAAAAAAGTGGATAATACAGAGATTTGAACCGTGGAACTGCAAAACCACCGTTCTAGTTATCTGGCCTACACTAGACTCTTTTAAACAGATTGTAACGGGTCTGGGAGGCGGAACCTCTGGGCTACAATACAAGGGGGCGGTCCTTGTAAGGGAGCGGGTGGCGACCAGGCTGGTAGTCACAGGAGGTGACCAGGACAGTCTCTGGGTGTACGGGCAGGAGGACACGGCAAGTGATCGGGGCAGTCTCTGGGTAAAGGGTAGGTACGACCTGTGATGGCTGAACCTCCAGGTAGGCTAGCAAGGCAGATGGTGAATGTGTGCTCCCAGGTGAGCAAGCGAGAGTCTCTGGAATAGCAGGTGGTCACAGCACGTGACGGCGGAGCCTCCAGGTAGGCAAGCAGGCAGGTAACGGAGAAGCGCTCCCAGGTGAGCGGGCAAGAGTCTCAGGAATAGCTGGTGGTCACAGCACGTGACAGCGGAGCCTCCGGGCAGGCAAGCAGGCAGGTAGCGGAGAAGCGCTCCCAGGTGAGTGGGCAAGAGTCTCAGGAATAGCTGGTGGTCACAGCACGTGACAGCGGAGCCTCCGGGCAGGCAAGCAGGCAGGTAGCGGAGAAGCGCTCCCAGGTGAGCGGGCAAGAGTCTGGATTAGCTGGTGGTCACAGCACGTGACAGCGGAGCCTCCGGGCTGGCAAGCAGGCAGGTAACGGAGAAGCGCTCCCAGGTGAGCGGGCAAGCTGGTCCATAGACAGACTGACCAAAGTTGTAAGGCAGACCGTCGGACCTCAGGCAAGCAGGCAGGTAGCTGAGGTGCGCTCCCAGGTGAGCGGGCAGGCTGGTCCTTAGACAGACTGACAGGAGTAGTAAGGCAGACCGTCGGACCTCAGACTAGCAGACAGGTAGCAAGTAATCAGGCAGGAATCTGACAGGTAACTGGCAACGGGACCTGAGGGCTGAAGCACAGGTGAGACACAGGTGCAAACAACATTGCTCGGGCACCTCCATTTTGGAGGAGGTGCCTTATATATGATGAAGTCCTCCGGCCATTGGCCGGGGACTCCTTAGGACGGCGCGCGCGGCCCCTTTAAGAGGAGGGGAGCGCGCGTGCGCGCGCCCTAAGCACAGGGGCCGGGAAGGAGCGCGCGCTGAGAGCAGAGCGGGAGGAGGACGCCGGGAAGGAGCGCGCGCTGACAGCAGAGCGGGAGAGGGACGCCGGGCACGGGGCAGAGCGGTGAGGGGAGCAGCGTCCCTGCCTAGCAGAGGGCAGGGACGCCGGCACTACAGTACCCCCCCCTTTAGGCCCCCCCTTTTTTAGGCCAGACAGAAATTTAGCTAGGATGAGAGGGGCATGGATGTTCTCCCGGGGCTCCCACGTTCTCTCCTCAGGACCAAACCCCTTCCAATCTACCAGAAAAAAGGTCTTTCCTCTTACCCTTTTGGTGGCAAGAATGTTCTCTACCTCAAACTCGTCCTCAGCAGAAACCGGAGCAGGAGGCGTACCTGTAGACTTGGAAAAAGAGTTAAGTATCACAGGTTTGAGGAGAGATACATGGAAGGAGTTAGGGATCCGTAAGTTGGCCGGGAGTTTCAATTTATAGGCCACCGGGTTGATCTGACTGGTGACCTCCAGAGGTCCGATGAACCGAGGCCCTAACTTGTACGAGGGTATCTTGAGTCGAACATATTTAGATGAGAGCCAGACCTTATCTCCTGGACGAAATTGAGGAGGATCCAGGCGTTTTTTGTCAGCGTGTCTTTTCATCCGCTCGGACGACTGAAGGAGTGCGGATCGGGTACTCTCCCAAATGGAGGAAAATTTGCTAACGAGAGATTCCGCAGCCGGGTTGTCCACCGAGGTGGAGACAGGAAAAGGAATCCGAGGATGCTGACCAAAGACTACAAAAAACGGGGATTTGGAGGAGGATTCGCTCTCGTGATTATTGTAAGAGAACTCGGCCCATGGTAGGAGATCCACCCAGTCAGAATGGTGGGCATTAACGAAGTGCCGGAGGTAACTGGTCAGGTTCTGATTGATCCGCTCCACTTGACCATTGGACTGTGGGTGGTAAGCGGAAGAGAAGTCCAGGGTGACGTCTAGTAGTTTACAAGTGGCTCTCCAGAAGCGTGAGGTGAACTGTACCCCACGATCCGACACGATGTGGAGGGGCAGGCCATGAAGACGGAAGATGTGACGAATAAAGTCTCTAGCTAGCTCGGGTGCAGACGGGAGGCCTGGCAGGGGAACGAAATGAGCCATCTTGGAGAAGCGGTCAGCGACCACCCAAATGACCGTACAACCGGCAGAGAGTGGGAGGTCAGTTATGAAGTCCATTGCAATATGCTGCCAGGGGGCAGCAGGTACTGGGAGCGGAAGGAGGCGACCGGCTGGCAGATGTCTCGGAACCTTGTTGCGGGCGCAGGACACACAGGCAGAAACAAAGTCTATTACATCCTTGTGCAGGGTAGGCCACCAGTAGTGCCGGGAAATAAGCTGGAGGGTCTTCTTCTGACCAGCGTGGCCAGCCAGTTTAGACGAGTGACCCCAGTGAAGGATCTTCTCCCGATCAGGTACTGATACGAACGTCTTTCCGGGAGGGAGACGATTTAGACTCACGGGAGCCACCTGCATTACTCTGGCGGGATCGATGATGTGTTTCGGATCTTCCTCGAGATCAGATACCAGAAAGGATCGAGACAAGGCGTCCGCCTTGACGTTTTTGTCAGCCGGGCGAAAATGAAGGACAAAATCAAAACGAGCAAAAAACAAGGACCACCGGGCTTGGCGCGGGTTAAGTCTCTGGGCATGCTGGAGGTAAGCCAAGTTCTTGTGGTCAGTGTAAATTATTACCGGGTGAAGAGCCCCCTCAAGCAGGTAACGCCACTCCTCCAATGCCAGTTTGATGGCCAATAACTCTCGATCTCCTATGGAATAATTGCGCTCAGAGGAGGAGAAGAGTTTAGAGAAGAAGCCGCAAGTTACCATCCTCCCGGAAGAAGATTTTTGAGTAAGTACCGCTCCAGCTCCAGAGGAGGAGGCATCCACTTCCAGGAAAAACTGCTTGTTGCCGTCCGGGCGATGCAGCATCGGGGCGGAAGAGAAGGCCTGTTTTAAGGAAAGAAAGGCTTCTTCTGCTTCGGGCGGCCACTCTTTGGGATTAGTACCCTTACGGGTGAGCGCGGAAATTGGGGCAGTCCGGGAAGAGAAGTGTGGTATGAAGAGGCGGTAGTAGTTGGCGAAGCCCAGGAACCGCTGAATGGCCTTCAACCGCTCCGGACGGGGCCATTTCTCGATGGCAGACAGTTTCTCTGGATCCATTCGTAGGCCGGTCTGAGAAATAATGTAGCCCAAAAACGGAAGCGAGGTCTGCTCAAAGAGGCACTTCTCGTATTTAGCGAAGAGGTGATTCTGCCTGAGCCTGAGCAGGACCTGACGAACATCCCTCCAGTGAGTCTGGAGATCCGGAGAGAAGACCAAGATGTCGTCCAGGTACACCACTACGCAGGAGTAGAGAAGGTCCCGGAAAATGTCATTGACCAACTCTTGAAAGACGGCAGGAGCGTTACAGAGACCAAAGGGCATTACCAGGTATTCATAGTGGCCGTCCCGGGTGTTGAATGCCGTCTTCCATTCATCCCCTTGACGGATACGAACCAGGTTGTACGCCCCACGGAGGTCTAGTTTGGTGAAGATTCTAGCCCCCCTCAGACGATCAAATAATTCTGGAATGAGCGGAAGGGGGTACTTATTCTTCACCGTGATCTGGTTTAGGCCTCTATAGTCTATACAGGGACGGAGAGAGCCGTCCTTCTTTTTGACGAAAAAGAAGCCTGCTCCCGCCGGGGAGGTAGATTTCCGGATGAATCCCCTGGCCAGATTCTCCTCAATATATTCGGACATCGACCGGGTCTCAGCAGCGGATAAAGGATAAATACGCCCACGGGGAGGAGTAGTACCGGGTAACAGGTCGATGGGACAGTCGTATGGTCTATGAGGGGGTAATGTCTCTGCCTCCTTTTTATTAAAGACATCAGCATAAGACCAATAAGGAATTGGAAGTCCAGGTAGATTAGCTGGGGTAGGAGAGGGACGGACGGGATGGACGGGAACCAGGCAGTTCTTATGACAGTCTTGTCCCCAGCGAAGGACTTCTCCGGTTTGCCAGTCAAGCACGGGTGCATGTTTCTGGAGCCAAGGCAGACCTAGCAAGAGGGCGTGAGAGAGTCCAGGCAGAACATGAAAGGAGATACTTTCAGAATGCAGCATTCCCACCTGCAGAGTAATGGATTCGGTGATGAGTTGGATGGGGCGTGGTAAGAGCCCCCCATCCACGGCCGCCACAGACAAGGGTACAGCCAAAGGTTTGGTGGGGATGCGGTATTTCTCTACCAGGGACTGTGAAATAAGATTCCCGGCTGCTCCAGAGTCCAGTTGGGCTAGTTCGAAATAACGGTTCTCCCCGTAGACGATTGAAACTGACAACAGCAGGGATGGAGAGGATTTATTCTTGTCTAGGTGGACCTCTTTGAGCGAACCTAGACACAGGCGTTTCCCGACCTCTCCGGGCAGGCATGAATCCGGTGCTCCTTACTGCCACAGTAGAAGCAGGTCCCCTCGGCACGGCGTAAGTCCTGACGGGTCTTGACCATCTTGGTCTGGTCGACCTGCATAGGCTCAGGAGGGTGTACCTGGTTAGAGACAGAAGGAGTGACGGGTTTCTGAAAAGTAGGAGCTAGACATGGTAACCTCCTCTCACGGGTGACCTCTCTGGCACGCTCCTGGAACCGTAGGTCAATCCGGGTGGCAAGAGTTATTAAGTCATCGAGAGTGGTAGGAATGTCCCGACCGGCAAGTTCATCTTTAATACGGCCGGACAGACCCTCCCAGAAGACGGAAACCAGAGCGTCGTTATCCCAGGCCAGCTCCGAGGCAAGGGTACGGAACCGTATGGCATATTGGCCCACGGTGAGACTCTCCTGACGGAGGCGTAGCAACGATGATGCAGATGAGGTCTTCCGTCCGGGTTCGTCGAAGACTTTCCGGAAAGCCGTGAGAAAAGCAGGCAAGTTGGACACCAGGGGGTCTCCTCTCTCCCATAGAGGATTTAGCCAGGCCAGGGCCTCCCCGGTGAGATGGGACATGATGAAGGCAATTTTGGCCCGGTCGGAGTTAAACTGGTGGGACAAAAGTTCAAAGTGCAGGGTGCACTGATTTAAGAAGCCCCGAGCCTGGACGGAGTCGCCTCCGAAGCGAGGAGGTGCAGAAAGCCGGGGTCCGGGGTAGGATACCATGGTATTAGTGGGCAGCGGAGCTGCCGGATTGCAAGATATGGCACTGGCGGAGGTTGTTGGTGGATCAGACAGAGTGTTCAGGCGAGTATTGACATTCCGCAGGTGACCCATGATGGACTCCTGTTGGGACCTCTGACGGGACAGTTCAAGACAGAGGTCCGAGAGCGAGGGAGCTTGGGTGCCACCGGGTTCCATGGCCCGAGCAAACTGTAACGGGTCTGGGAGGCGGAACCTCTGGGCTACAATACAAGGGGGCGGTCCTTGTAAGGGAGCGGGTGGCGACCAGGCAGGTAGTCACAGGAGGTGACCAGGACAGTCTCTGGGTGTACGGGCAGGAGGACACGGCAAGTGATCGGGGCAGTCTCTGGGTAAAGGGTAGATACGACCTGTGATGGCTGAACCTCCAGGTAGGCTAGCAAGGCAGATGGTGAATGTGTGCTCCCAGGTGAGCAAGCGAGAGTCTCTGGAATAGCAGGTGGTCACAGCACGTGACGGCGGAGCCTCCAGGTAGGCAAGCAGGCAGGTAACGGAGAAGCGCTCCCAGGTGAGCGGGCAAGAGTCTCAGGAATAGCTGGTGGTCACAGCACGTGACAGCGGAGCCTCCGGGCAGGCAAGCAGGCAGGTAGCGGAGAAGCGCTCCCAGGTGAGCGGGCAAGAGTCTCAGGAATAGCTGGTGGTCACAGCACGTGACAGCGGAGCCTCCGGGCAGGCAAGCAGGCAGGTAGCGGAGAAGCGCTCCCAGGTGAGCGGGCAAGAGTCTGGAGTAGCTGGTGGTCACAGCACGTGACAGCGGAGCCTCCGGGCTGGCAAGCAGGCAGGTAACGGAGAAGCGCTCCCAGGTGAGCGGGCAAGCTGGTCCATAGACAGACTGACCAGAGTTGTAAGGCAGACCGTCGGACCTCAGGCAAGCAGGCAGGTAGCTGAGGTGCGCTCCCAGGTGAGCGGGCAGGCTGGTCCTTAGACAGACTGACAGGAGTAGTAAGGCAGACCGTCGGACCTCAGACTAGCAGACAGGTAGCAAGTAATCAGGCAGGAATCTGACAGGTAACTGGCAACGGGACCTGAGGGCTGAAGCACAGGTGAGACACAGGTGCAAACAACATTGCTCGGGCACCTCCATTTTGGAGGAGGTGCCTTATATATGATGAAGTCCTCCGGCCATTGGCCGGGGACTCCTTAGGACGGCGCGCGCGGCCCCTTTAAGAGGAGGGGAGCGCGCGCGCGCCCTAAGCACAGGGGCCGGAAAGGAGCGCGCGCTGAGAGCAGAGCGGGAGGAGGACGCCGGGAAGGAGCGCGCGCTGACAGCAGAGCGGGAGAGGGACGCCGGGCACGGGGCAGAGCGGTGAGGGGAGCAGCGTCCCTGCCTAGCAGAGGGCAGGGACGCCGGCACTACACAGATATATTTGTGTCTGAACAGTAAGCGAGACACTCAAAATGCTTTTTTTTATACAAAAAGGTGGATTACACCCAGATTTGAACCGTGGAAGAGGAAAACCACAGTTCTAGTTATCTTGTCTACACCATGATCTTTTAAACAGATATATTTGTGTCTGAACAGTCAGCGAGACACTCAAAATGTTTTTTTTTATTGAAAAGTGGCAAAAAAGTGGATAAAACAGAGATTTGATCCGTGGAACTGCAAAACCACAGTTCCAGTAATCTCGCTTACACCAGACTCCTTTAAACAGATATATTTGTGTCTCAACAGTCAGCGAGACACTCAAAATGTTTTTTTTTTAAGCAAAAAGGTGGATTACACCCAGATTTGAACCGTGGAAGAGGAAAACCACAGTTCTAGTTATCTGGCCTACACCAGAATGTTTTAAACAGATATATTTCTGTCTGAACAGTGAGCGAGACACTCCAAATGTTTTTTTTTATGCAAAAAGGTGGATTACACCCAGATTTGAACCGTGGAAAAGGAAAACCACAGTTCTAGTTATCTGGCCTACCCCAGAATCTTTTAAACAGATATATTTGTGTCTGAACAGTCAGCAAAACACTCAAAATGTTTTTTTTTATTGAAAAAAGGCAAAAAAGTGGAAAATACAGAGATTTGAACCGTGGAAGAGCAAAACCACAGTTCTAGTTATCTGGCCTACACTAGACTCTTTTAAACAGATATATTTGTGTCTGAACAGTCAGCAAGACAATCAAAATGTTTTTTTTATAGAAAAAAGGCAAAAAAGTGGATAATACAGAGATTTGAACCATGGATCAGGAAAACCACAGTTCTAGTCATCTGGCCTACACCAGACTCTTTTAAGCAGATATATTTGTGTCTGAACAGTCAGTGAGACACTCCAAATGTTTCTTTTTATGCAAAACGGTGGATTACACCCAGATTTGAACCGTGGAAGAAGAAAACCACAGTTCTAGTTATCTGGCCTACACCAGAATCTTTAAAACAGATATATTTGTGTCTGAATATTCAGCAAGACACTCAAAATGTTTTTTTTATGGAAAAAAGGCAAAAAAGTGGATAATACAGAGATTTGAACCATGGAACAGGAAAACCACAGTTCTAGTTATCTGGCCTACACCAGATTCTTTTAAGCAGATATATTTGAGTATGAACAGTCAGCGAGACACTCAAAATGTTTTTTTTTATGCAAAAAGGTGGATTACACCCAGATTTGAACCGTGGAAGAGGAAAACCACAGTTTTAGTTATCTGACCTACACCAGAATCTTTTAAACAGATATATTTGTGTCTGAACAGTCAGCGAGACACTCAAAATGTTTTTTTTTATTGAAAAACGGCAAAAAAGTGGATAGCACAGAGATTTGAACCGTGGAACTGCAAAAGCACAGTTCTAGTTATCTGGCTTACACCAGACTCTTTTTAACAGATATATTTGTGTCTGAACAGTCAGCGAGACACTCAAAATGTTTTTTTTTATGCAACAAGGTGGATTACACCCAGATTTGAACCGTGGAAGAGGAAAACCACAGTTCTAGTTATCTGACCTACACCAGAATCTTTTAAACAGATATATTTGTGTCTGAACAGTCAGCGAGACACTCAAAATGTTTTTTTTATTGAAAAAAGGCAAAAAAGAGGATAATACAGAGATTTGAACCGTGGAACTGCAAAACCACAGTTCTAGTTATCTGGCCTACACCAGACTCTTTTAAGCAGATATATTTGTGTCTGAACAGTCAGCGAGACACTCAAAATGTTTTTTTTTATGCAAAAAGGTGGATTACACCCTGATTTGAACTGTGGAAGAGGAAAACCACAGTTCTAGTTATCTGGCCTACGCCAGAATCTTTTAAACAGATATATATTTGTGTCTGAACAGTCAGCGAGACACTCAAAATGTTTTTTTTATTGAAAATAGAAAAAAATGTGGATGGTACAGAGATTTGAACCGTGGAACTGCAAAACCGCAGTACTAGTTATCTGGCCTACACCAGACTCTTTTAAACAGATATATTTGTGTCTGAACAGTCAGCGAGACATTCAAAATGCTTTTTTTTATACAAAAAGGTGGATTACACCCAGATTTGAACCGTGGAAGAGGAAAACCACAGTTCTAGTTATCTTGTCTACACCATGATCTTTTAAACAGATATATTTGTGTCTGAACAGTCAGCGAGACACTCAAAATGTTTTTTTTTATTGAAAAGTGGCAAAAAAGTGGATAAAACAGAGATTTGATCCGTGGAACTGCAAAACCACAGTTCCATTAATCTCGCTTACACCAGACTCCTTTAAACAGATATATTTGTGTCTGAACAGTCAGCGAGACACTCAAAATGTTTTTTTTTAAAGCAAAAAGGTGGATTACACCCAGATTTGAACCGTGGAAGAGGAAAACCACAGTTCTAGTTATCTGGCCTACACCAGAATGTTTTAAACAGATATATTTCTGTCTGAACAGTGAGCGAGACACTCCAAATGTTTTTTTTTATGCAAAAAGGTGGATTACACCCAGATTTGAACCGTGGAAAAGGAAAACCACAGTTCTAGTTATCTGGCCTACCCCAGAATCTTTTAAACAGATATATTTGTGTCTGAACAGTCAGCAAAACACTCAAAATATTTTTTTTTATTGAAAAAAGGCAAAAAAGTGGAAAATACAGAGATTTGAACCGTGGAAGAGCAAAACCACAGTTCTAGTTATCTGGCCTACACTAGACTCTTTTAAACAGATATATTTGTGTCTGAACAGTCAGCAAGACAATCAAAATGTTTTTTTTATAGAAAAAAGGCAAAAAAGTGGATAATACAGAGATTTGAACCATGGATCAGGAAAACCACAGTTCTAGTCATCTGGCCTACACCAGACTCTTTTAAGCAGATATATTTGTGTGTGAACAGTCAGTGAGACACTCCAAATGTTTTTTTTATGCAAAACGGTGGATTGCACCCAGATTTGAACCGTGGAAGAAGAAAACCACAGTTCTAGTTATCTGGCCTACACCAGAATCTTTTAAACAGATATATTTGTGTCTGAATATTCAGCAAGACACTCAAAATGTTTTTTTTATGGAAAAAAGGCAAAAAAGTGGATAATACAGAGATTTGAACCATGGAACAGGAAAACCACAGTTCTAGTTATCTGGCCTACACCAGACTCTTTTAAGCAGATATATTTGAGTATGAACAGTCAGCGAGACACTCAAAATGTTTTTTTTTATGCAAAAAGGTGGATTACACCCAGATTTGAACCGTGGAAGAGGAAAACCACAGTTTTAGTTATCTGGCTTACACCAGACTCTTTTTAACAGATATATTTGTGTCTGAACAGTCAGCGAGACACTCAAAATGTTTTTTTTTATGCAACAAGGTGGATTACACCCAGATTTGAACCGTGGAAGAGGAAAACCACAGTTCTAGTTATCTGACCTACACCAGAATCTTTTAAACAGATATATTTGTGTCTGAACAGTCAGCGAGACACTCAAAATGTTTTTTTTTATTGAAAAACGGCAAAAAAGTAGATAGCACAGAGATTTGAACCGTGGAACTGCAAAAGCACAGTTCTAGTTATCTGGCTTACACCAGACTCTTTTTAACAGATATATTTGTGTCTGAACAGTCAGCGAGACACTCAAAATGTTTTTTTTTATGCAACAAGGTGGATTACACCCAGATTTGAACCGTGGAAGAGGAAAACCACAGTTCTAGTTATCTGACCTACACCAGAATCTTTTAAACAGATATATTTGTGTCTGAACAGTCAGCGAGACACTCAAAATGTTTTTTTTATTGAAAAAAGGCAAAAAAGTGGATAATACAGAGATTTGAACCGTGGAACTGCAAAAGCACAGTTCTAGTTATCTGGCCTACACCAGACTCTTTTAAGCAGATATATTTGTGTCTGAACAGTCAGCGAGACACTCAAAATGTTTTTTTTTATGCAAAAAGGTGGATTACACCCAGATTTGAACCGTGGAAGAGGAAAACCACAGTTCTAGTTATCTGACCTACACCAGAATCTTTTAAACAGATATATTTGAGTCTGAACAGTCAGCGAGACACTGAAACTGTTTTTTTTATGCAAAAAGGTGGATTACACCCAGATTTGAACCGTGGAAGAGGAAAACCACAGTTCTAGTTATCTGGCATACACCAGAATCTTTTAAACAGATATACTTGTGTCTGAACAGTCAGCGAGACACTCAAAATGTTTTTTTTTTATGAAAAAAGGCAAAAAAGTGGATAAAACAGAGATTTGAACCGTGGAACTACAAACCACAGTTCTAGTTATCTGGCTTATACCAGACTGTTTTAAACAGATATATTTGTGTCTGAACAGTCAGCGAGACACTCAAAATGTTTTTTTTATTTAAAAAGGTGGATTACACCCAGATTTGAACCGTGGAAGAGGAAAACCACAGTTCTAGTTATCTGCCCTACACCAGAATCTTTTAAACAGATATATTTCTGTCTTAACAGTCAGTGAGACACTCCAAATGTTTTTTTTTAAGCATAAAGGTGGATTACACCCAGATTTGAACCGTGGAAGAGGAAAACCACAGTCCTAGTTATCTGGCCTATATTAGAATCTTTTAAACAGATATATTTGTGTCTGAACAGTCAGCGAGACTCTCAAAATGTTTTTTTTTATGCAAAAAGGTGGATTACACCCTGATTTGAACTGTGGAAGAGGAAAACCACAGTTCTAGTTATCTGGCCTACGCCAGAATCTTTTAAACAGATATATATTTGTGTCTGAACAGTCAGCGAGACACTCAAAATGTTTTTTTTATTGAAAATAGAAAAAAATGTGGATAGTACAGAGATTTGAACCGTGGAACTGCAAAACCGCAGTACTAGTTATCTGGCCTACACCAGACTCTTTTAAACAGATATATTTGTGTCTGAACAGTCAGCGAGACATTCAAAATGTTTTTTTTAATGCAAAAAGGTGGATTACACCCTGATTTGAACCGTGGAAGAGGAAAACCACATTTCTAGTTATCTGGTCTACACCAGAATCTTTTAATCAGATATATTTGTGTCTGAACAGTCAGCGAGACACTCAAAATGTTTTTTTTTATTGAAAAAAGGCAAAAAAGTGGATAATACAGAGATTTGAACCGTGGAACTGCAAAACCACCGTTCTAGTTATCTGGCCTACACTAGACTCTTTTAAACAGATATATTTGTGTCTGAACAGTAAGCGAGACACTCAAAATGCTTTTTTTTATACAAAAAGGTGGATTACACCCAGATTTGAACCGTGGAAGAGGAAAACCACAGTTCTAGTTATCTTGTCTACACCATGATCTTTTAAACAGATATATTTGTGTCTGAACAGTCAGCGAGACACTCAAAATGTTTTTTTTTATTGAAAAGTGGCAAAAAAGTGGATAAAACAGAGATTTGATCCGTGGAACTGCAAAACCACAGTTCCAGTAATCTCGCTTACACCAGACTCCTTTAAACAGATATATTTGTGTCTGAACAGTCAGCGAGACACTCAAAATGTTTTTTTTTTAAGCAAAAAGGTGGATTACACCCAGATTTGAACCGTGGAAGAGGAAAACCACAGTTCTAGTTATCTGGCCTACACCAGAATGTTTTAAACAGATATATTTCTGTCTGAACAGTGAGCGAGACACTCCAAATGTTTTTTTTTATGCAAAAAGGTGGATTACACCCAGATTTGAACCGTGGAAAAGGAAAACCACAGTTCTAGTTATCTGGCCTACCCCAGAATCTTTTAAACAGATATATTTGTGTCTGAACAGTCAGCAAAACACTCAAAATGTTTTTTTTTTATTGAAAAAAGGCAAAAAAGTGGAAAATACAGAGATTTGAACCGTGGAAGAGCAAAACCACAGTTCTAGTTATCTGGCCTACACTAGACTCTTTTAAACAGATATATTTGTGTCTGAACAGTCAGCAAGACAATCAAAATGTTTTTTTTATAGAAAAAAGGCAAAAAAGTGGATAATACAGAGATTTGAACCATGGATCAGGAAAACCACAGTTCTAGTCATCTGGCCTACACCAGACTCTTTTAAGCAGATATATTTGTGTCTGAACAGTCAGTGAGACACTCCAAATGTTTTTTTTATGCAAAACGGTGGATTACACCCAGATTTGAACCGTGGAAGAAGAAAACCACAGTTCTAGTTATCTGGCCTACACAAGAATCTTTAAAACAGATATATTTGTGTCTGAACAGTCAGCAAGACACTCAAAATGTTTTTTTTATAGAAAAAAGGCAAAAAAGTGGATAATACAGAGATTTGAACCATGGAACAGGAAAACCACAGTTCTAGTCATCTGGCCTACACCAGACTCTTTTAAGCAGATATATTTGTGTCTGAACAGTCAGCGAGACACTCAAAATGTTTTTTTTTATGCAAAAAGGTGGATTACACCCAGATTTGAACCGTGGAAGAGGAAAACCACAGTTCTAGTTATCTGACCTACACCAGAATCTTTTAAACAGATATATTTGTGTCTGAACAGTCAGCGAGACACTCAAAATGTTTTTTTTTATTGCAAAAAGGCAAAAAAAGTGGATAGTACAGAGATTTGAACCGTGGAACTGCAAAAGCACAGTTCTAGTTATCTGTCTTACACCAGACTCTTTTTAACAGATATATTTGTGTCTGAACAGTCAGCGAGACACTCAAACTGTTTTTTTTTTATGAAAAAAGGCAAAAAAGTGGATAAAACAGAGATTTGAACTGTGGAACTACAAAACCACAGTTGTAGTTATCTGGCTTACACCAGACTCTATTAAACAGATATATTTGTGTCTGAACAGTCAGCGAGACACTCAAAATGTTTTTTTTTATGCAAAAGGTGGATTACACCAAGATTTGAACCGTAGAAGAGGAAAACCACAGTTCTAGTTATCTGGCCTACACCAGAATCTTTTAAACAGATATATTTGTGTCTGAACAGTCAGCGAGACACTCAAAATTTTTTTTTTATTGAAAAAAGGCAAAAAAGTGGATAATACAGAGATTTGAACCGTGGAACAGGTAAACCACAGTTCTAGTTATCTGGCCTCCACCAGACTCTTTTAAAAAGATATATTTGTGTCTGAACAGTCAGCGAGACACTCAAAATGTTTTTTTTATGCAAAAAGGTGGATTACACCCAGATTTGAACCGTGTAAGAGTAAAACCACAGTTCTAGCTATCTGGCCTACACCAGAATCTTTTAAACAGATATATATTTGTGTCTGAACAGTCTGCAAGACACTCAAAATGTTTTTCTTTATTTAAAAAAGGCATAAAAGTGGATAGTACAGAGATTTGAACCGTGGAACTGCAAAACCACAGTACTAGTTATCTGGCCTACACCAGACTCTTTTAACCAGACATATTTGTGTCTGAACAGTCAGCGAGACACTCCAAATGTTTTTTTTTATGTAGAAAGGTGGATTACACCCAGATTTGAACCGTGGAAGAGGAAAACCACATTTCTAGTTATCTGGCCTACACCAGAATCTTTTAATCAGATATATTTGTGTCTGAACAGTCAGTGAGACACTCAAAAAGTTCTTTTTTATTGAAAAAAGGCAAAAAAGTGGATAATACAGAGATTTGAACCGTGGACTGCAAAATCACAGTTCTAGTTATCTGGCCTACACCAGACTCTTTTAAACAGATATATTTTTGTCTGAACAGTCAGCGAGACACTCAGAATGTTTTTTTTTATGCAAAAAGGTGGATTACACCCAGATTTGAACCGTGGAAGAGGAAAACCACAGTTCTAGTTATCTGGCCTACACCAGAATCTTTTAATCAGATATATTTGTGTCTGAACAGTCAGCAAGACACTCAAAATGTTTTTTTTATTGAAAAAAGGCAAAAAAAGTGGATAAAACAGAGATTTGAACCGTGGAAGAGGAAAACCACAGTTCTAGTTTTCTGGCCTACACTAGACTCTTTTAAACAGATATATTTGTGTCTGAACAGTCAGCGAGACACTCAAAATGTTTTTTTCTATGCAAAAAGGTGGATTACACCCAGATTTGAACCGTGGAAGAGTAAAACCACAGTTCTAGTTATCTGGCCTACACCAGAATCTTTTAAACAGATATATTTGTGTCTGAACAGTTAGCGAGACACTCAAAATGTTTTTTTTTATTGAAAAAAGGCAAAAAAGTGGATAATACAGAGATTTGAACCGTGGAAGAGGAAAACCACAGTTCTAGTTATCTGGCCTACACCAGAATCTTTTAAACAGATATATTTGTGTCTGAACACTCACAGACACACGCGAAATACCGAAAGGTTAATAAGACGGGTATTTGTACAGTCTGACTGAGAAAAAAAAAAAAGAGGATTTGGATGAAAATAAAAAGATTTTTCCTGGCCCCTGAGACCTGGGGCTAAGTCTAGCAATTTGAAAAGCAGCACACAGTACTGTAATGCAGTGTTTGTTGGTATAACCACTGCGTCTTCTCTACAGCCTGCCTGCCTGCCTGCCTGATATCTGGGATGGATGTTAGTCCTGAGAAGGACTGTTTGTCTGTTTGTTTGATTTTGCAGGCTTTAGAGACCCTACACTACCTATTTCGCAGTATAAATCTCTCCCTAACTCAGCAGCACTCTCCCTACACCGTCTGATCCGGAGCAACTGTGTCCAAGATGGCGGCGCCCAGTTTTAAATACTCGAGGTGACGCTGTGCAGCCAGCCAATCACTGTAATGCCCACAACCAACATGGCTGCGGCATTACAGTGATTGGCTGTATTGCAGGGGCATGTTCATTGGCTCTGTAAAGAGCGCCAAACATGCAGGGCGAAGACCCGAGCTCCCGCCCGAGTAACCCGGAAATGCTCGGTGCTCGCCGAACATCCCGAGTAGTGAGATGCTCGGTCGAGTACCGAGCAGTGTCGAGCATGCTCGCTCAACACTAGTTGCCACCAATAATTGTTTATACAGGCCAATTGGACGCCCGTTACAGGTAGCATATGGCTTCAGGGGTGCGGTTTACAGAGCAAGAAGAACGAAGCTATTAAATTGCATATATTTAATCCGGAAAAGTAGGAAGTGATTATAAAAAATATACAAAGATGTTACAGAATGGGAACAAAACAATATGGTTAATACAATCTTATAAAATAAAAGCGATAGCAAAACAAAAGTACTAAACCTGTGTCACTGATATGGCTCGGAGCTTAGCGGAGAGGAGCACTCCTTTTAGGAAGATGAATAGGACAACAGCAAGCTGTATCTTTCAGGACTGACAAATTATAAAAACCAAAACTCAGATTTTTATTAGATCAATATTACGTCCACATACCTCCACTTGGTGAGCTCATATGGGGGCTGGTCGTGGCATGTGCTAGGTCTTTAGAAGATTATGAGATGCCCAACTTTTAAGATATCTTTGCCCCTGGAGGTCTTAGGTGGGAGATACTGTTGCCATGTTTCCTATCATGATTTTACATTTATTTAGGGATGAAACATGGCATGGATAGCATCATCCATCTTACAGATATTAAACTAGAGCTGTTCGACTGGCCTTATGATTACAGTTGTGTTCAAAAGTTTACATACCCCAGCAGAATTTTTGCTTTCTTGGTCTTGTTTCAGAGAATATGAATGATAACAAAAAAACTTTTTCTCCACTCATGGTTATTGGTTGGGTGAAGCCATTTATTGTCAAACTACTGTGTTTTCTCTTCTTAAATCTTAATGACAACCAAAAACATCCAAATGACCTTGATCAAAAGTTCACATACCGTGCATTGCCCCTTTTAACATCAATGACTGCTTGAAGTCTTTTGTGGTAGTTGTGGATGAGGTTCTTTATTTTCTCAGATGGTAAAGCTGCCCATTCTTCTTGGCAAAGAGCCTCCAGTTCCTGTAAATTCCTGGGCTATCTAGCATGAACTGCACACTTGAGATCTCCCCAGAGTAGCTCAATGATATTGAGGTCAGGAGACTGAGATGGCTACTCCAGCTCCTTCACTTTGTTCTGCTGTAGCCAATGACAGGTTGACTTGGCCTTGTGTTTTGGATCGTTGTCATGTTGGAACGTCCAAGTACGTCCCATGCGTATCTTCCGGGCTGATGAGTGCAAATTTGCCGCCAGTATTTGCTGATAATGTGCTGCATTCATCTTTCCTTCAACTTTTACCAAGTTTTCTGTGCCTTTGTAGCTCACACATCCCCAAAACATCCGCGATCCACCTCCGTGCTTTACAGTAGGAATGGTATTCCTTTCATCATAGGCCTTGTTGACCTCTCTCCAAATGTAACGTTTATGGTTGTGGCCAAAAAGTTCAATTTTGGTCTCATCACAGCAAATTACCTTGTTTCAGAAGTTTTGAGGCTTGTCTCTGTGCTGTTTGGCATACTGTAACATAGTTTTTAAGGTTGAAGGACGACTAAGTCCATCTAGTTCAACCCATAGCTTAACATGTTGATCCAGAGGAAGCCAAAAAAAAAACATGTGGCAAACACTAAGCTCCACATTGGGAAAAAAATTCCTTCCTGACTCCACATACAGCAATCAGACTAGTTCCCTGGATCAACGCCCTATCAAGGAATCTAGTATATATAACCTGTAATATTATACTTTTCAAGAAAGTCATCCATGCCCTTCATAAATTTTAGTAGTGAATCACTCATTACAACATCATGTGGCAGAGAGTTCCAAAGTCTCACTGGTCTTACAGTAAAGAATCTGCATCTGTGATTATGATTAAACCTTCTTTCCTCCAGACGTAGAAGATGCCCCCTTGTCCCCGTCTCTGGCCTCAGAGTAAAAAGATCAGTAGAAAGGTCTTTGTACTGTTCCCTCATATACTTGTACATAGTAATAAGATCACCCCTAAGCCTTGGTTTTTCCAAATTAGATAATCCCAAGTGTAATAACCTGTCTTGGTATTGCAGACCCCTGTCTTGGTATTGCAGTCCTCTAATAACCTTGGTCGCTCTTCTCTGCACCCGCTCTAGTTCAACTATGTCTTTCTTATACACCGGAGACCAGAACTGTACACAGTATTCTAAGTGTGGTTGCACTAGTGACTTGTATAGAGGTAAAATTGTGTTCTCCTCATGAGCATCTATGCCTCTTTTAATGCATCCCATTATTTTATTTGCCTTTGCAGCAGCTGCCTGACACTGGCCACCAAACGTGAGCTTGTCGTCCACCAATACACCCAGGTGTTTTTCTGTGACAGTTTTGCCCAATGTTTTACAATTAAGCATAGAATTATACATTTTATTTCCTCTACCCAAGTGCATTACCTTACATTGATCCCAATTAAAGCTCATTTGCCATTTATTAGCCCAAGCTTCTAGTTTACATAGATCCTCCTGTAATATAAAATTATCCTCCTCTGTATTGATTACCCTGCAGAGTTTTGTGTCATCTGCCAATATTGAAATACTACTCTGTATGCCCCCTACAAGGTCATTAATAAATATGTTAAAAAGAAGCGGGCCCAATCCTGACCCTTGTGGTACCCCACTGTTAACTGAGACCCAGTCTGAGTGTGTTCAACATCAAAATATTAATATTAGGTGTTGTCTGTAGTCACAAGATCACTTTTTAGATGAGTGATTCCTAACCTTTTTATCACATTGGGAAACCCCTACCAATTGTCTATCTTTTAACTCACAAGTTCCACCATTTTTTCTGTGCAGAAAGTGAAAGAGGATGTTGGAGGCGAGATACTTTGTGGCATTTGCACAGTAATGGCTTTCTTCCGGCGACTCGACCATGCAGCCCATTTTTCTTCAAGTGCCTCCTTATTGTGCATCTTGAAACAGCCACACCGTGAGTTTTCAGAGAGTCCTGAATTTCAGCTGATGTTACTTGTGGGTTTTTTTTTGCATCCCAAACAATTTTCCTGGCAGTTGTGGCCGAAATTTTTGTTAGTCTACCTGACCGTGGTTTGGTTTTTACAAAGCCCCTGATTTTCCACTTGTTAATCACAGCTTGAACGCTGCTGACCGGCATTATCAATTCCATGGATATCTATTTGTATCCCTTTCCTGTGTTATACAGTTCAACTACCTTTTCCTGTAGATCCATTTACAATTCTTTTGCTTTTCCCATGACTCACAATACAGAAACGTCAATGGCTGGATGAAAGATGCAAGAGTCTGTCTGGATCCCAGAAACTCACTGAGCTTTTACGCACACACACTGATTACAAGCAAACAGGTGAACATGTTACCTTTAGTAGCCATTCAAACCCATTTGTGTCAAATTCTGAACATGTTATCAGGTCAAAATCACCAGGATATGTGAACTTTTGATCAGGGTCATTTGGATTTTTTTAGCTGTCATTAAGATTTAAAAAGAGAAAACACAGTAGTTTGACAACAAATGGCTTCACCCAACCAATAACCATGAATGGAGAAAAAGTTTTTTTGTTATCATTCATATTCTCTCAAACAAGGCCAAGAAAGCAAAAATTCTGCCGGGGTATATAAACTTTTGAGCACAACTGTATGTGAGTGAATGCATTATGTTCGTCCCTTCTCTATGACGCCAAATATATATCTTGCATAAATATTAGATCAATGCAAACCCCAATTTTCATCACCGATCACTGGCTCCAAAGTTTCTGAGATAATTCCTTTGAGCAGAGGAAGCCCCTGTACTTCTCCTCTGAATAAACGAATCCTAGACTTGGTGGATGGTTCTCAGCAGATCTCTTGTTGTAATTACCTGTATACGGCAGGAGGTCCTAATTCAATGAAGGTTAAAGTGTCAGCTCTTTTCTCACTTCCCTAGTTATAATTAATCCCATATGTTCAATGTGTGGGGGATATGTCCCCTTTCCAGAGATGTTTTTATGGATTTTACAATTTTTTTATTTTTTGTTTATTCTGCCTCCCAAAGATCGCACTAAGGTTCTGCTCTCATTTATCCAGAGCACTGAGCGCTTATACTGTGGTTTTCTTGTAAATCTCTGAAATACATGAAGATGCCCTATAAAAAGGCAGATGGAGATACTGTGGATGCTCTCTGGCCTATGATCCAATGGTGTCGGTCTTTTTAACCCCTTTTAACCCCTTCACCGCCCAACCCTAACCAGGCCAATTTTTTTAATTCTGACCAGTGTCACTTTATGAGGTATTAACTCTGGAACGCTTCAACATATCCCAGTAATTCTGACATTGTTTTTTCGGAACATGGTGTACTTCATATTAGTGGTAAATTTAGGTCCATATTTTTTGTGTTTATTCATGAAAATATCGAAAATTTGACAAAAAATTAGAAAATTTTGCATTTTCAAACTTTACATTTTAATGCCCTTAAGCCAGATAGCTATATCACACAAAATAGATAATAAATAACATTTACCACATAAAACAACCCAAGACAAATCAATGAAGTATGATCTGATTAATATGCAGATATTGATATGGCAAAAAATCAGATATTTAAAAAATATTTTTTAATAGATAATTTTCCAAAAAGGCCAGTGCCAAGTGCTAGTGGTAAAAACAACAATAATGATGAAACTGGTCACCAATGAATACACAGGTTAGGTAAGCTAAAATTATCTATTAAAAGTTATTTTTTTAAAAAGAACCTGTCACATTCTTTATGGCTATTGAACTGCCCCCAGTGTCATGTTTGTCTCAAGCAAAATGTCCCAGTATTTAGCATACAAATTACTTTTTACACTTTGATGAGTGCCCCACATACATTCGGATTCAGTCATAGGGGTGGGCAGCTCTAACTTTTCAGTCATGGTCAATCAACTGTCTTTTGAAATTCTCCTCGCCCATCCTATTAGCATTCCTTCCAGTCACTGCTCCCTACATCACCTCAATATCCCAGGAGATCCCGCGCTTGCGCAATGACGCTCAGCTTTCCGGGCATGCACATTGAATCTGTGTGTATGTCCCACCTTCTTATCCTATGTGTGCATGCTTTGGAAATGCTGAGTGTCAGTGTCCACAAGACAGTTTGTGAGCGTGCACGCTATGCGCGCCTGTCTTCCCGCTCAACGCACTGACGCTCAGCGGCTCCAGAGCCTGCGCACATAGTATATGAAGCTGGGATGTACACCCAGATTCAGTGCAAATGGCTGGAAAGCTTAGCATCATTGCGCCGCTGAGAGACCTGGGCGTGGTGTGCACAGGCCCACAGGAACCACAACAGTGGGCAAGGACAGCACCGCACGGACAGAGCGGTGAGTATGTTGGCATCTGTGGCGCCCCTGAGGGTTCAGTCGCCACAGAGGTATTGCATCCCATCCAAAGGTGTGGTACTTCACTCTCAGGTAAGGAAGGAGTATAGCTCAGGACCCTAACACCTGCATCCAACACATACCCGCAGCGGGGGCAGGGCGAGATTGCTCCTATGGGAGAGCACAGTCCCTGGTTCCCTAGCTGGCGGGAGGGGACTATGTAGTGGGTGTTGGTGGAGAAGGTAGCTTAGGGGAGCACATGACAGAGAGAGTATAAATAGGAAACCATCTTAGTTCAGTCAGAGGAGGAGAAGTGACAGGAGCAGAGGCTCTGTATGAGCTCTAGTCCGGAGGCGGGCCTAGTCTGTGAGGCCCAGGACTGAAGGAGAAGGAGAGAGGAGAGGGAGCAGGAAGGCTCCAGGAACAGAAGGAATCCCAGGGGTACGGGCAGTGTTAGAGGCCACCCGTACGCCCAAATCTGCCGGGAGGTGGAGGGGTCAGGCCACATACAGGGAACCGGATCCCTCAACTAGTGAAATATTGCAAGTCTTAGCTAGAAACCGGAGGCTGCAATACTTTAAGTCCTGTAGCCACAAGTCCACGCCAGTCTCACCGAGAAGGTAGCCACATAGGACCCAGGGGACGGAACATACGTCGCCCCGCAGCGGGGGCAGGGCGAGATTGCTCCTAAGGGAGAGCTCAGTCCCAGGTTCCCGAGCTGGCGGGAGGGGACTATGTAGTGGGTGTGGGTGGAGAAGGTAGCTTAGGGGAGCACATGACAGAGAGAGTATAAATAGGAAACCATCTTAGTTCAGTGCAGACAGTCAGAGGAGGAGAAGTGACAGGAGCAGAGGCTCTGTATGAGCTCTGCTCCAGAGGCGGGCCTGGACAGTGAGGCCCAAGTCTGAGAGGATAAGGAGAGTAGAGAGGAGAGGGAGCAGGAAGGCTCCAGGAACAGAAGGGATCTCAGGGGTACGGGCAGTGCTGGAGGCCACCCCTACGTCCGAATCTGCCGGGAGGTGGAGGGGTCAGGCCACATACAGGGAACCGGATCCCTCAACTAGTGAAAGATTGCAAGTCTTAGCTAGAAACCGGAGGCTTCAGTACTTTAAGTCCTGTAGCCACAAGTCCACGCCAGTCTCACCGAGAAGTTAGCCACATAGGACCCAGGGGACGGAACATACGTCGCCCGCCAAGGCCCGCGGGTACCAGATTGGAGTCACTAGGTGTGAGGTGCAGGGAAGAGGCCAGAGAAAGGACACAGAAGGGGGTCCTGCTAAGTACTCCGGAGCTATCTGGGGGTGGACTGAGCCCCTCACTGAGTACGCACAGCACGACGGGGGAGATTGCTCTGGTACCTGTAATCTGGACTGCAACAACTGTGAGTAAAGACCCTGGGATTGCACTATCTGGTCTCTGTGTTCACTCACTGCACTACAACGCCCAGCACAACCTGTACAACCACCATCATCCACACACTGCCCTGAAGCTAACTCTTCCTGTGGGGAGTTACACCACCCTTGCTGCAAAACCACCAGCTTCAGAGGACTGTTCCGCAGCGGCGGTCCCCTTTAGCCGCACTCCACAGGTGGCGTAGTCGGACATTAACACCTATACATATAAATTCCCTTTGGATTGACCACCCTGGGTCATGGACCGGGTCACCGCCACAGTGACTACAACCCCCAGCATCTACCGGCCCGACACCGGGTACCCCACGGGCCAGGGGGCACGTCACATCCATGCAAGGAGAAGGGGAAAGGGAACATGCAGGGACATCGGTATTAACTTTACAATTTCCTTCTGTTATCCTTGTGAAAATAAAAAAATTGGGGCTGGAGCAACATTTTTGTTGATCTTTCATTTTCACTGCTCAACGTTCTAAAATTCTGTGAAGCACCTGTGAGTTCAAGGTGCTCACCACACCTCTAAATAAATTCATTGAGGGGTGTAGTTTCCAAACTGAATGAACTTTTGTGGATTTTCCACTGTTTAGGCACATCAGGGGCTCTGCAAACGTGACATGGTGTCCACTATCTATCCCAGTCAATTTTGTACTCCAAAAGTCAAATGGTGCTCCTTCCCTTCCCAACCCTGCCGTGCGCCCAAACAGGAGTTTTCCAACATATATGAGGTATCGGTGTACTCAGGAGAAATTGTAAAACAAATGTATGATCTATTTTCCCTGTTATCCTTGTAAAAATGAAAACTTTGGGACAAAAACAACATTTTTGTGGGAAAAATGTATTTTTTCATTTTTTACTGTGGATTCAAGGTGCTCACCACACCTCCAAATAAGTCCCTTGAGGGATGTAGTTTCCGAAATGGGGTCACATGTGAGGGGTTTTCAATGTTTAGGCACATCAGGTGCTCTGCAAACACAACATGGCATCCTGTATCGATTCAAGACAATTTTCCATTCCAAAAGTCAAATGGTGCTCCTTCTCTTTATGCCATGTGCCCAAAAAGTAGTTTTTCACCACATATGGGGTATTGGCATACTCAGGAAGAATTTCAATACAAATTGTAGGGTCCATTTTCTCCTGTTACCATGTTGTGAAAATGAAAAATTTGGGGCTAAAGCAACATTTTTGCGGGAAAAAGTAAAATTTACATTTTTTTCTTCCACATTGCTTTGATTCCTGTGGAGCACCTGAACGGTTAATAATTTTCTTGAATACAGGTTTGGGTATTTTCTGTCATATAGGCCCCTTAAAGTCACTTCAAATATGATGTGGTCCACAAAAAAAGTGTTTTTGTAAATTTTATTGGAAAAATGAGAAATTGCTGATATATATTTAACCCTTCTAACTTCCTAACAAAAAAAAATTGTTTAAAAATTATGGTAATGTGACGTAGACATGTAATAGATGTTAGTTATTAACTATTTTGTGTGATATAACTATCTGGTTTTAGGACATAAAAATTAAAAGTTTGAAAATTATGAAATTTTCTAAATATTTGCCAAACTTCTGATGATTTCTCAAATAAACGCATAAATTATCAACCTAAATTTACCATACCATAATATACAATGTGTCATGAAAAAACAATCTCAGAAACAGTGAGATATGTTGAAGTGTTTCAGAGTTATTACCTCATAAAGTGACACTGGTAAGAATTGTAAAATTTGGCCTTGTCAAAAAGGTGAAAACAGACTCGGAGGTGAAGGGGTTAAGCAAAGCCATTATATTAAGCAGCTTAATATTGAAGTATTTTATCCCTGTTTACTTATTGAACAGATGGAATTTTTAATTAATCAAATAAAACACTAATTAACTGGAGCCCCCAACTCCACAACGCAGTGCATGGACTTGCCTGGCACCTCTCCTGACCTGAGCGTGACAGCGTGATGTATTTCTATGCAGCTGTCATGCTCAGGTCAGGAGAGCCAATGGTCAGTCAGAGGATTCCAATGCGATCCTCTCACAAGAAATACGGCCGTTTGTCTGCGCCCTAACAGTTATACACAGGTCCACAGCCAGAGATTTCCATTCTCATCCTGTGCCCTTTATGTGGTCACACCCCTACCAGTAAGTCAGACTAAAGGTATATGCACACAACATAATTTTTCAGGGTGTTGTGCTCCATAATCTGCCTGAAAAATCGCTAACCGATTAAAAAAAATGCTCAGTCTTTCGAGTAACTTTTACTTGCTTCAGATTTCCAAAGACACGAATCAGTTAAAAGATGTGACCTAATCATTCTTCAGATAGCTTCTGCTTACATGTCGCTCACTATTTTATTCAGTACAATTTAAAAAAAAAGCCAGTGGCCAAAAGGTGTTGGAAAAATGACCGAAAAAATGCAAAAAAAACGCTTCAGGACAAAAGATGCATTTTCCTCCCTCAAAATCTTGCCGGGTTCGCAGATGTTGTGTCAAATACCCTAAAACTGCCCTTACCCTTTTGATGGACTATGTATGTATGGGGGCCTTAACTACTAACGATATCAATGGGTTTGACTGACAGTTTAATGTGTATGCATGCCTCCCACTGATTAGGAGAGATATGGAGCCTACAGTGAAACATGGTGATTGCAGCGTACTTATGTGGGGCGAGTGAGCCCCAGAGCTGCGCTGAGCTCAGTGAGTGACAGGACTCGCTGCAGGAGTCATTCTCCCCGGCTCCTCGGCGTGATCGGTTGCATGGATTACAGCGGGGGACGCTTAGGACAGGTGAGTATATGGATTTTTTTAATTTTATTCTCATTTTTACAGGTGGAGACACCAGGAACAGACTACTACTCTGGTGCTGATCGCAGCGCTAGCAGGAAACTATGATGAGGGCAGTGTTCAGCACTCGGCGCTTGGGAACAGCGCTAACTGTGCCGCTGATTCCCAAGCACTGGTACATGTCACACGGATGGCATCCGTGTGCAGTACATGTTTACACGGACCCATTGACTTGAATGGGTCCATGGGATCCGGGCTGCCGGCCAAAAATGGACATGTCTACGTATGTGTCACACGGACACACGGTCTATGGAAACACACTGACATGTGCGTAGACCCATTCATTTGAATGGGTCTGCGTGTGTCAGTGTCTACAGTACATGTGGAAACTGTCACCACACGTGCTGGAAACACTGACATGTGAAAGAGCCCTTAAAGCAGAATTTCTGTTAAAAAAATAGCAGAAAAAAACGCAGCATTTACGCTACATGTGAACACTGTCTAAATGTCCAAGCAAAGTGAATGTGATTCCATGAAATCTCCGCCCTCTGTGGTCTGAAAACACTGCTGAACTCTGCGGTTTTGGTGCATTTTTTCTCTAGAGGCTTCTTCTGAAAAAAACGCATGAAGAAAAAAAACGCCGTTGCATTTTTAAGTGAAAAACCTAAGCTTTTCTGTACTATTAAAAAAGCATTAAAAACGCGTCGTCACATGTGCACCAAAACTGCATCAAATGGGGGAAACGCATAAAAGAAATGCAGCAAACACGAAATAATCAGAAAACATTGTTATTGCATCATGTGCTGCGGACATTTGCAGAAAACATGCAGAAAAAAAGCAGTAGAGAAAACACAGCACTTAATCTACATGTGAACATGGCCACAGCGTTACGTTTTTATTACATTTTTAATACATTTTTATAAGTTTAATAGAGAAAAAATATCCATCACGCCTTTTACCGAGCTCCGTAAATAATCTAATCGCTGTGTTGTGCGGGTCGTTACGATTACAGGGACACCAAATATGTCCATGTTATTTGCTGATTTCTGTTGTTTATTATTTTTTAAAAAGCACATTAAACATGACAATATTTCAAGAGTTTTTCATATTTTTTTTGTAATTTTATAAGAAGAAAAAAAATCTTATTTTCAAGCTAGAATACAATACATCGAAATCCACTGCTGTGTGTAATGTATCAGTGCAATCTGTGGAGGCAGAGTTGCAATAACAGATCAAGTATAGACAATTCTGCTGACAGCATCACTGGAGCTTGTAGCTCAGTATGTTCAGCTCCTAACTGGGATGTTGAAGGTTGTGGGTTTGAGACCCCATGGAGGCTCTCACATGAAAAGAAAAATACACCTTTGTAATATTTTATAATAAAAATCCTAGTTTTATAGGAACAATAGTATGACTTTTTTTCACTTTACAATACAAGTACAAAGAATTACACTGCTGTATTTAATGTACTTGTATTCTCTGCTTCTGGAGCCTAATATAGAAGTCAAGATTACTAAAACCTCCTACGGCTATGTGCACACGATGTGTATTTGAAGCAGAAATTTCCTGAGCATTTCTGCATCTCCATGGCAGGAAAAACGCATGCCGATTTTACGTGCGTTTTTTACGCGATTTTAACTGGAGTTTGATGCGGTTTTTGATGCATTTTTTAAGCGTTTTTGTACATCAATGAATGCTTTCTGGAGCAAAATAAAGTTATTTAGTGGACATTGCTTAAACCTTGGATTACCATCAGAACTGGGGTGAGTATATTGGTTAATTTCAATGATTAAAGAATGTGTCTGTTGTATTTTAGATAAAGTGTTTACTCTGTGTCTGAGTGTTTATTTAATTCTTTACTTTACCTTAATTAAGTTTGGTCATGAAAAGATCTGATTGACACCTTGTCATAACCAAACAAAGGAGCTAGGTGTCAGCTAGTCCCATTCACCCAATCTTCATTAGCATTTCTAATCATGTAATTTATGCGGCTGCTGTGAGCTGTATTTTTAGCCTGGGAAGGTGCCATTTGCAAACATGGTCCCTGGCCATAATTAACATCTCATAGCTGTTTCGTTAGACACTACCCCCCCCATCAGAACTTAGCAGCCCTTTGGACGCAGCATATTTTTGTTGCGTCCAAAACGCGGTATTCTAGTGCCGCACTTTTGTTGTCAGTACATGTGAATCCACCACATATAACGACACTTCAATTGGTCAAAATCTGCAGCGGAGACTAGAGTGTCCGCTACAGAAATTGACACGCTGCGGGTGAGTTTGGGTATGTGGCCACGGTCAGGAGCCGCTGCAGGTTTGACATTGCGTGCTTATGCAGCGTCAAACCCGCAGTGTCCAGATGTTACAGCATTGCAGATGGAATCTCTAGAAATCCCATGTCCACTATGCGTGCATCAGAGGCTGCGAATCACCCGTGGACACTGACATGCGGCGCGTCTTTCAGGACCGCAGCATGTCAAATTCTCTTGCAGAGTCACTAGTCTGCGCAACAAAAATTTGACGACTAGAAAGTATTGAATGTGGTAAATCCGCATGGTTCAGTGAACACATGTGGATTTACCTGCGTTCAATAGAATGCAACGTTTTGGACGCAGCAAAAATATGCGTCCAAAGCGCTGGTACGTCCGGATCGTGGGCACAGAGCTTAAAATTTAAAAAAAAAATGTTGTGGACTCCCGCGTCATTTTTATAACCAGCAGAGGGAAAGCCGACCACAGGGGGCTTATATTAGTAGCTGGGGAAGGGGCCATTAGCCAACAATGTTCCCTGGCTATTACTATCAACCCACAGCTGTTTGTTTAGCCTTTACTGGCTAGATTACAGGGGGCCCCAGAAAATAATTGACGTGGGGTCCCCCTATCAAATCTAGCCAGAAAAGGCTAAACAGACAGCTGCGGGCTGATATTCATAGCCAGGGAAGGGACCATGGATACTAGCCCCCTCTGTAGCTATTAATATCACCCCTCAGCAGTCCCAGAAATGGCGCATCCATAAGATGCACCAAATCTGGCACTCCTCTCTTCCCACTGCCCTGTAGCGGTGGCAAGTGGGGTAATGGGGTTGGGGTTCACGTCAGCCTTGCATTGGCGGCTGATATGAAGCCCAGGTTAATAATGGAGGGCGTCTGTAAGATGCCCCCATTACTAACTGCGTAGTAAAATGGTCGCCACCTTTTCAATAAAAACACGGCCAGAATAAAGTATTTTAATGAAATAAAAAACACACGGTTTTAAAAAAAAAATGCTGTAGAAGACAGCATTGTATACTGACAGGGGTGTAAAATCCCCCCTGTCAGTATATATAGCTGTGCAGGGGGTCACTGGGGTTCATCAGCTGAAGATCAGCTGATCAGCCCCGGTGAGCTCTTACCGCCATCACCCTGGGAACTTTCTTCTGAAAGTTCCCAGGGTGCGGTCATGTGAGCAATCAGCTGATTGCTGACGTCACCGCAGGTCCTGGCAGCTCAGTACACTGCAGGGAGCGAGCCCGCTCCCCGCAGTATACCGCCAGCCACCAGGAGGAGAGGATCGCCTCCGGGGACCAGGAGTATAGAGGGTTTTTTTTAATTTTTACTTAGTTTTTTTCTTTTTTTTTACAGCGCATGGTAGCCGGCTTGGCTGGAAAGACTCCTGCTCCTCCCAGCCACGCTGCTCCTGCTGTTATCAGCGGGAGCGGTGGTCGGGATGAGAGGAGTTGTAGTCCTTCTCTTCAACCCGGGTAGCACCCGCACTGCGTTTCCACCGCAAATTTGCGGCCATTGACTTAATTGAAACGCAGCAAATCCACATATACCTGCGGGTTTGCAGCATTTGGATATTAATGGGCACGAATTTGCTGCGAGATCGTGCTAAAAATGGTCCTGCTGTGTTTTTTAACGCAATGCGAATCCGGAGCGGAAATTTCCGCATCATGTGCACAGCACATCCGGATTAGTATTGCGGGAAACCGCTGCGAAAACGCATCAAAAACGCTACGTGTGCACATAGCCTATGTGTAACATTATAAGCTGTGGCTCTGCTGCCTGGGAAGGAAGACCACACCTGCTGAACGAGCTGGAGACCTGATGGGGAGAGTGAAGTGAATAAATTAAATTACATTTATGCACTTCACAGGGAGGCGCTACGAAGTTGTCAGAGAGGTGAGTATGAGCCGGGAGAACAGCTGAGACGTGATGGGACAGTCCCGCCGAATACGAGACGGTTGGGAGCTGTGCTAGAGTCGTGTCCTCTTTGGCTGAACTAAGTCTAATCCCGCTAAATCAGATGTGCTGTGCAGCTTTGAAGTCGCATGTATTTATCAACCAGTATAGGCTGAGTTTTTTGCTCTTAGGGGAAAAGGCTCTCATGTAATTAATTTTGTGTTCCTCCACTCAAGAGGGCCTTACCTATGGGGTTTCTTTGTGCTTAAGCTCCATTATTGTGCAGCTGGTAGGATGAAAAAGAAGTGTGTATTTTTAATGTTAACCTGTTTTCCCTTAGTCCTTACAGCAGCACAAATTTCCCACTCTAGTTTCTAGTTTATAATAAACACAAAGTGGCAGGGGAAAAATGCTCATTTACAAAGTCAGGGGGCACTAGTTAATTAGTGTTTACTTAATTGATTAAAGATTCCATATGTCGTATTAGTAGATAGGGGCAGAAATACCCCATTATTGTGCTGTTATTAGGACTAAAGGACCTCATACACATTAGACAAATGCTTATCTGCTGTTATCAACAGGTTCACCCAACGGTCTAATGTGTGTGGGTGCTTCCATCAAATTGTTGGGAGAGATAAGGATCTGACATCTAATTTCGGAAGGCTGATAATTTTGTACTCTAAGGCCACGTTCACACGTTCAGTATTTGGTCAGTATTTTCCATCAGTATTTGTAAGACAAAACCAGGAGTGGGTGATAAATACAGAAGTGGAGACGTGTTTCTGTGGCGCCCCTGAGGGTTCGACCTCCACAGGGATGCTGCACTTCTTTAATGGAGTGTAGTGTTCCTCCTCTGAGGTAAGAACAGTGTGATAGTCGTGACCCAACCTTTGCATTCAACACCACATTTCTCCACCAAAGGGAGCTGCTATGCACTAGGTGCTGCTCCCCTGGTTACAGGGAGACTGGGGAACCAAGAGTTAGGGGAACCAGTTAGTGGGTGAGGGTGGAGGACCTACAAGTTAGTTACACTTTAAATTTTATATTTAATAAAAAGCCATCTTGGTTCTTGGTTCTTTTGTGCTGTCAAATACTGTGTGTTACTGTGATCTCCCACCCTCAGCGTGGATCCTGTGTGGACCTGCAGGGGAGGGAGACACGGCCCTCGTACCCCGGCCTTGGGACGAGAGGCAGGTTGTAGACCAGGAATGTCTCAACCCGGCCAAGGACCAGGACCAAGAAGGCCCGGAGCTTAAGAGTGTGGCTCCACAGCAAATGGATCCCAGGCAGGATGCAGACGGAGCGGTGTACGCCACCTGTCCTCGCCAACCTGATATATTCAGAGGGAGTCCGGCTGCAAGAGGGAAACCGGCCCCCGACACCCGACCTTGCTACTTTATGTCCTGGTCGGGAAAGCTCGGTAGGCCCTGAGGATCCCACCGGGCATCGGACGGAGCGGAGCTGCCACCCGTGCCCTTGTTCTGAGAGGAGCTCAGAGGGAGATCCGGCCTATTTGCACATACACGGACAGGAAAGGATTAGGCCCGTAGTTCAGGAACACTCTGGTGTAGGGTCCCGACTGAATGTTGGACTTACTCGGAGTTTGTCGGACCCCCGTCTCTGGTGACCGCAGGACTCCGCAGGGAGCAGGGAGTCACCTTCCTCATGCCATCTATGTGAGTAAAGCCTTGGAAGTTCACCCCTATGGCCTCCGGACTGTTTATTCTGCACCACACCGCGAGATGCGGAGCCCGTGCTCCTCTACTACTACCCCCTCCATCCTGTCCCTCTGCCCTGAGGCCCTGCTCCGCCTGTGGAGAGTAGTAATAACTTTGGCCGCCATAACACGATGCCTCAGCGGACTGCAGCGGCGCTGGTGGCCCTTCACCAGGTACCACAGGTGGCGTAGTCGTTAATCAGCCACTCAACCCGGATAAGCCCACACCATCTTTTTTAACTGTGACGGCCCTGAGCACGGGTCGGGTCCGGGCCACGGCTGCACCCCATCTCTCCATCGAAGGACCCGACTCCGAGTCCCCCATCTCCCAGGGTAAAGAAAAGGGCTTTTTCGAGTAGAGGCGTCACATTTCTATTATACTTTTCCTCTGATTGTTCCACTCCTGATTTTGGCTTACAAATACTGATGGAAAATACTGACCAAATACTGAACGCGTAAATGTGGCTTAAAAGATAAGTAATTGCCGGAAATGTCTGGCAGTGGCTTTCTCATGAAGAACACAGGACCACTCAGCAGAGCGAACCAAACCATCATTTGGCCAACAGCTATCTAAAGAGTATAAGGAGCTTTAGGACACATTTAGATTGGCTCTTGAAAAACTACAGATTAGCTATAAACAAGCCAACCAGTGGTCATTTAATAGTCTGCTTAGACAGCTGGCCAATCCATTAATACCATCATCAAAGATAATCATTGTTAATGGCAGCAAATCTCCTGTTTACATAGAACAGGACGGTGGGCTGCTGAGAACAATAAATTAATGGAGGCATGAATAATCCAATCATCCATTGAACACGTTTGGCTTGTTCATTTGGTAATTGCCGACATCTCTACACAAGTCAATTGATGAACAGGCGTTCTAATGAAAGCTGATTCCGATTGTCGGCTAGACTAAATGAGCTTTAAAGGTAAAACGGATTAATATTCAAAATATATAGTTATATTGCATTGATTCTTATGCATTATTTCAATCTTGAGATTGTAGATCAAAATGTTTGGTAGGAAATTAGAACATAGTTGTAGAATATTTTCCAATACTTTTATATTGATGAGCTATCCTTAGGATAGGTTATCATTATACTATCAGTTCAGTCCAAGACTGCATTGTTTCGTTCTGCACAGTTTCCATTCAGTCGCTGCCAAAGGTGATCAGTGGTGGTGCTCGGTGTTGCACCTCCACTGATCTTATATTGATGATGACCAATCTTGTGAATAAGTCATCAATATAAAAGTTCTGCAAGACACCTTTAGTATATTTTTGCCTGTAAAAATATTTATGCTGTATAAATGAATCACTTTGCTTTATTTGTATACATTTACCCTGTATCCTGCTACTTGAAGTACAAGGTAGGAATCAGAATCATGTCACGTGAGCAAGAATGGCAGAGAAAAGAAAATATTTTTCTGTATGAGCCACCACTGAGAAACGGTACACTTGAGTCACACATTCCAGTACCATGTAATTTTATTTAAGCAGAATAGAAAACAACACGATCTGTGACCCTGTAATGTCTAAAGCAGGAACCAACAGTTCTGTAAAATCTAACTATTGAAGTCAAGGGTAATATTAAGAGAAAAATCTAAAAACTAAAACCAGGCTTCAATACTGAACCTCAATGTCCTGGTAAACTACGTTGGTTAATTATTTAGTGAAAAGAATCTAAATCTTGTGGGTACTGCTACTGTGCCATGTGGCATTACTTGCACAAAACAAGATCTCCCTGCTGGCATCCCATGGAGACTGCATCTGCTCCAGGAAACCTCAGGTGTGCTTAGGTCATTCACACTGTGCCAAGCATGATAGCTTTCTATAATTCCCCACAATTATGACACTTTTAACCATTCAGTATATTGTTTTATATAACCATACTATTTTAGTAAAACAGAAAAATAAATTGTTCAGTAAAAAAAATGGAGAAAAAGAGCGGTGAAATGGAGAATACAATGAGTGATCATTGAGAACACGCTCTTCCTACAAGGAATTTTAATAGCCTTTAGAAGAAATATGTTTGCAGTTAGCTGCTCCAATGAGATGATGTTAGGTTTCTTTGTCTGGAAACTTTAGTAGGGACTGCCATTCTACCAGTTCATGTTGTAACCTTGATGCTTTGTTAGTTATTCTGTGGGCTCCTTTTGTAGTTTGTTCCATTGACTGTAGTTTATTAGATTCTAAACATTTTAACAATGGATCATTCTCATTACTGACAGCGCACAACTATTAAAAAGCCCCGCTGGTTCAGTGTCTGTTCAGCATAACTTCATTTTCCTAAACTCTGAAGCAAAGTTTGCAAAAGTGGTCTTCAAAGCAGGAGTAATAATAATAAGCAAAGTGGAAAAGCACAAGCATAATATCCACATTCATGTCACAGGACAGTAGTCAAAAGGTAGATGTTCCCAGTGAGGTCACACTATGGTAGCAATCTAAATAGTGATTTCACAGAACAAAAATAATAGTGAATGCTGAGAACCATAGAGACATCACAGCACAAGTATCATATATACAGCATCATAATACAAGGAGATGTACAATGCTACAGAGATAATAAATGCGGTGATATCATGGAACAGAGTTAATAAAGTGATAAAACAAAACGATAACCTGTCACAGTAAAAGGATAATGCATACAGTTATGTCATATCCAAGTGGAAGAGTAGGCTTTGGCCTCCCTTGGGCACCAAGGAAAATGTTACCTTTGTTATCCATATAGCTTTATCCCCTACTGTTAAATAAACCCCTTTTCGATTGAAGTACATAGTTGAGATTAAAATTCCTACGGCCTCTCTCCATAATGGCACAACATGGTTCTTAGCCTTAGAAAGTGGGGTAAAATACCAGACTCTCTACCTTCCCTAGTAAGAAATATATTTCAATGTTTCAATTAAGAATCTTAAAATGACTACTTCAGTGAAATATTAATTATGTTGGTGTTATTTATACACTTGACATCAATTAATTGTGCCACATGCACCGTACTTCCAAATGCCAGTACAAGGAAGAGGACATCACCACTCTTCATACGAGCAAGGTGAGGTGAGGCACAGAGGTTGCCCTATTACAATGTAGGGGCACAGATGGGGCGCTTTGAGTATGCAGAGGCCTAATGGGGCATCCATTACCATATGCAGGTACAATGGCACAATAGAGATGCTATTACTGTGTGGATGCTCAGTGGGGGCACTATTACTATGTGGAGGTACTATTATGTAGAGGCAAATTGGGGCACTATGGCTATAAAATTACTATGTGGAGTCATATATGCAGCACTATTTCTTTGTTGAAGCCCAATGGGGACATTAATACTAAGTGGAGGAGCAGAAGGACCACTATTACTATGTTGAGGCCCAATGCGGAGCACTATTTCTATGTTTAGGCAAAATACTCTGTGGGGCATTATTACTGTGTGGATACACAAAGCGGGCACCATTACTTTGTGGAGGCTCAAGGGTTGCATTATTAATTTAAAGAGGCCCAATGAGGCACTATTACTGTGTGGGAATAGTATTACTGTGTCGAGGAATAGAGGGTTACTATTACAGTTAGGAAACATAATAGGACATAGCAATCTTTTCCTGCATAAATAGAGAGCTCTTAACATTACATATGCATATGTATTACAAATTGAGTAATTGGAGATTACACTCTCCTTCTTGGCTAAAAAATACTCCTCAAAAAAGCTAAAAGGAGTACTCTTCTGTGAAATATGTAGTGTGACCTCTGCTCAGAATATCTATCCATTTATAAAATTATCACAAATAATTTTACAAAAATGATGTTACGCACCATTAGTTCTACAAAAGATGCATAATGTACAACAGCGATGAATATATAATCATAATGTAGAGTCAAGGTTATTCTCTGAGTTACAGTATCTCTATGAGTGGACACATTCCATGTATTAATCACAACTTTGGATGTGACTGTGAATATGACCCACCTTCTTCCCATCAGTGGAAGAATAGAGCTGTGTATAAATGTAAGTGAAGAAGAAATTGGTTGTTAAAAGTTTCCCTTACTAATGCACTCTAAGGTCGGTTAAAAGTTAATAATATGCATTTACTTATTTGGATGGACACTTACAAATGCTCGTAGATTTCGAGCACAAACCAGGCCAATAGCGCCATTCTGCTCGGGTCCACAAATGATCAAAGCAGTAGGTTGTTTTTTAGGAAGTGCTTTCAATGGATACACCTGCCAAATAAAAGTAAAACTTTTAAGTTATACTTCCTGCACTTCATATATACTTCCAAATATTGATATACTGTATGAATTTCTCTGTTTTTGCAGTATTTTTCAATAACAATTATATTTAAATTCTCAAGAGAAATCCAATTTACTTGGCTCAAACACTGATGAAAGTTGCTGCAAACTGATCACCTTTTCAATCAGTTTAGGAAATTCACAAATCACAAAATTATACTGAAAGCATGTGTGCACTGTGCCACACTTTTATTCAGTGAACTGCAGTTTTGCAGTGGTTGTTTAACTGTTGGACATATGGACGTGTCAGAGCGGAGAGTGACCAATGAGCAATCTGACCAAACCAAATATTGCATGGATGGCTAAACATTTGAAAGATCACCATATAATATTATATTTCTCTTGTGGCTATTGAAATAGTAGCTTAGGTTTCTTTTAATATGTAAATGTTTCCATAAGTTTATTATTTCATTGCGTCCCCCTTGCTGTTCTACCATTTTGTACACATTGCACAGGACCGTAACTAGCGATATGATTAAATCTCTCTGCGATACAGACCTTGGTTACTGCCATTGCACAGCTGTGTCCTAATATCTCAATAAGTTGTTGCTTCCCAAAGCGGTAATCTTCCAGTAATTCTCTTTCTAAGGCTTCAGCTTCCTGTTTACTGAGAGAGAAGACATAATAATTAACATTCCAAATGCAGGAGCTATTTTTGCTTCAGTCATTAAAACAACACTCAAAAGTAGATCAGTTAATAAAACTTTACATTTTCTTTCCAGTTGTTCATTGGCTAGCCCATAAAATCTCTAACAGTATGCACAAATATCTATAGAAACAAGTTGATGTGAACCAATTTGAGAAATTCAGATAGACAAAGGAAGGAAGAGGTAAAGTATCCTTTACAGCCAGCTTCTATAAACAAAGGAATCCTTGAATTTATATATAGATCGTTATAAATAGTCGAGCTTTAATGTATTTAAATGGATTTTTCACCTTGAATATAAATTTATGCAATGACGGTAAATTACTGAATCCTGACAATGTGCATTATGCTCAAGGTGGCATCAGAGGGGAATCCTGACATTGGGCTTAAGTTCAAATTTATGTTCAGCCCCAAAAACTCTTCAATTTCGTACATTCATTTGCATTGCTAGGTTTACAGTTCTGTTTATATCAATTATAAGAAATAAAAGTGCTTTCTTTGAAAATGATGACCAGGTACAGCCGCCTCCTAAAGTAGGAAGATGTACTGCATGAAACAGTGTAAATAATGAAGGGGATGCGGTGCTCGCATGAGTTATGTGACCTAAATACGGCTAGACCCCCGCCCAGGGCCGTATTTATAACCAGGCACTTGTAATCTAGAGAATATGGTGGTTCATAGCAGTGGCGGTATCAACTTTGACCAATAAAATTTCAATCTATTTCTTTTTCACAATCCATCACCCCAGCTCCAGCTTTTACACTAAAATGAATGTCTGTCCAGGGGCAAAGTGGGGATAGCATGAACACTAGGTCTGTACAGTAGAGAGATGGAGGGAGACAAAAAATGCTGCCTCTTCTCATTGAAGTGTAAAGTCAAGGGAATGCATATTGGTGGAGTAGCAGGTCCTGTCTGCTGGGAGGGCAACCAGCACAACCAGAAAGTGGTGCAAGACGCTGCCAAGGAAGGACAGAGTAGCTCACAACGAACATCCTTACCAGTCGTAAAAATAGCTGGTTACCAGTAGAGAGTGCAAGGCAACGATCTCCATTGTCAGTTGTAAGTAATGCCTGTGACTAGTGATGAGCTAGCGTGTTCTGTTAACCCTTTCGGTGAGCACCCGAGCATGCTCGCCGAAAGGGTTAACAGAACAAGTTCGCTCATCACTAGTATTTGCGGCGTGCTCGAATGTTATGCTTGAGTCACTCCGTGTGCATGATTTGCGACTGTTTGACAGCTTTAATACATGTGAGGAATGCCTAGACATTCCTCACATGTCTGTTTGACAGCTTTAATACATGTGAGGAATGCCAGTCGCAAATCATGCACACGGAGTAACTCAAACATAGCATTCGAGCACGCCGAAGATGCTTGGAAAACAACCGAGCATGCTCGTAAATCTCAAGTAATGAGCATGCTCGCTTATCACCAGGGCCGCCATCAGGGCATCACTGCCCTTACTACTGTATGGGGCCCGGTTAACTGAAGCAAAAAGGGATGGCCTGGACACGCTGGCAGCGTGGGGCACCCCTTTCTTTGCTTCCGCTCACTGGGTCCCAGAGGCAACAGTTTAGGGCCGCCGCAGCTCCGAACACCAGGTGCATAACAACACTGTATAGTTAAATCACCTAAGGTGATTTAAAGATACCGCTATAGTGTTGTTAATGCACCCGGTGGCAGGAATTGGGTGATGTACCTTTAAGCCATGACCGGGCCCGGGCGCATCATGGTCCTGATGTAGCACGCTCATGTGACACCCGCTCAGCGCCCATTTTGAATCCTGAGCAGCGTGGGAGACAGGCATCAATGGACGCTGCAGCTGTGGCAGCAGCAGGCAGACTGAGGTAAGCAGTGTGAGGAAGATGTGGGTGGGCTGGGGACCACAATGGGGCATATTAACCCATGAAGGGGACTAGGATGGAGCACATTAACCCATGAAGGGTGCCATGATCGTGCACATTAATCCATGAAGGGGACCAGGATGGGGCACATTAATCCATGAAGGGAACCTGGATGGGGCACTTAATATCGGGATGCATATTAATGTTCGGCTACATATTTGT
Source organism: Phyllobates terribilis (assembly GCF_046119375.1). NCBI lineage: Eukaryota > Metazoa > Chordata > Amphibia > Anura > Dendrobatidae > Phyllobates > Phyllobates terribilis. The sequence continues at coordinate 40,008,138 of NW_027362761.1, read as the reverse complement.
ATTCAGGGGCGTAGTGTAGGGGATTTTTTCTTCAGGAGATAAATGTATGTATACAATATACAGTTATATGAAAAAGCTTGGGCACCCCTATTAATCTTAAGCTTAATGTTTTATAAAAATTGGTGTTTTTGCAACAGCTATTTCAGTTTGATATATGTAATAACTGTTGGACACAGTAATGTTTCTGCCTTGAAATGAGGTTTATTGTACTAACAGAAAATGTGCAATCTGCATTCAAACAAAATTTGACAGGTGCATAAGTATGGGCACCTCACCAGAAAAGTGACATTAATATTTAGTAGATCCTCCTTTTGCAAAAATAACAGCCTCTAGTCGCTTCCTGTAGCTTTTAATGAGTTCTTGGATCCTGGATGAAGGTATTTTTGACCATTCCTCTTTACAAAACAATTCCAGTTCAGTTAAGTTTGATGGTCGCCGAGCATGGACAGCCCTCTTCAAATGATCCCACAGATGTTCAATGATATTCAGGTCTGGGGACTGGGATGGCCATTCCAGAACATTGTAATTGTTCCTCTGCATGAATGCCTGAGCAGATTTGGAGCGGTGTTTTGGATCATTGTCTTGCTGAAAGATTTATCCCCTGCGTAACTTCAACTTTATCACTGATTCTTGAACATTATTGTCAAGAATCTGCTGATACTGAGTGGAATCCATGCGTCCCTCAACTTTAACAAGATTCCCAGTGCCGGCATTGGCCACACAGCCCCAAAGCATGATGGAACCTCCACCAAATTTTACTGTGGGTAGCAAGTGTTTTTCTTGGAATGCTGTGTTTTTTTGCCGCCATGCATAACGCCTTTTTGTATGACCAAACAACTCAATCTTGGTTTCATCAGTCCACAGGACCTTCTTCCAAAAAGAAATTGGCTTCTCCAAATATGCTTTTGCATACCTCAGCCGACTCTGTTTGTGGCGTGCTTGCAGAAACGGCTTCTTTTGCATCACTCTCCCATACAGCTTCTCCTTGTGCAAAGTGCGTTGTATAGTTGACCGATGCACAGTGACACCATCTGCAGCAAGTTGATGCTGCAGCTCTCTGGAGGTGGTCTGAGGATTGTCCTTGACTGATCTCACCATTCTTCTTCTCTGCCTTTCTGATGTTTTTCTTGGCCTGCCACTTCTGGCCTTAGCAAGAACTGTGCCTGTGTTCTTCCATTTCCTTACTATGTTCCTCACAGTGGAAACTGACAGGTTAAATCGCTGAGACAGCTTTTTGTATCCTTCCCCTGAACAACTATGTTGAATAATCTTTGTTTTCAGATCATTTGACAGTTGTTTTGAGGAGCCCATGATGCCACTCTTCAGAGGAGATTCAAACAGGAGAACAACTTGAAAGTGGCCACTTTAAGTAGCTTTTCTCATGATTGCATACACCTGGCTATGAAGTTCAAAGCTCAATGAGGTTACAAAACCAAAAAAAGTGCTTTAGTAAGTCAGTAAAAAGTAGGTAGGAGTATTTAAAACAAGAAAATGATAAGGGTGCCCATACTTATGCACCTGTCAAATTTTGTTTGAATGCAGATTGCACATTTTCTGTTAGTACAATAAACCTCATTTCAAGGCAGAAACATTACTGTGTCCAACAGTTATTACATATATCAAACTGAAATAGCTGTTGCAAAAACACCAATTTTTATAAAACATTAAGCTTAAGATTAATAGGGGTGCCCAAACTTTTTCATATAACTGTGTAGCGCCGGCGTCCCTGCCCTCTGCTAGGCAGGGACGCTGTTCCCCTCACCTCTCTGCTCCGTGCCCGGCGTCCTCCTCCCGCTCTGCTGGCAGCGCGCGCTCCTTCCCGGCCACTGTGCTTAGGGCGCGCGCGCTCTCCCTCCCTCTTAAAGGGGCCGCGCGCGCCGTCCTAAGGAGTCCCCGGCCAATGGCCGGAGGACTTCACCATATATAAGGCACCTCCTCCAAAATGGAGGTGCCCGAGCAATGTTGTTGCACTGTTCACTACTCTGCTTCAGCCCTCAGGTCCCGTTGCCAGTTACCTGCCAGATACCTGCCAGATTCCTGCCAGCTTGCTGTCTTATTCCTGCCTGATATTCTGCTACCTGCCTGCTAGCCTGAGGTCCGACGGTCTGCCTTACTACTCCTGTCAGTCTGTCTAAGGACCAGCTTGCCCGCTCACCTGGGAGCGCACATCAACTACCTGCCTGCTTGCCTGAGGTCCGACGGTCTGCCTTCCAACTCTTGTCAGTCTGTCTATGGACCAGCTTGCCCGCTCACCTGGGAGCGCACATCTGCTACCTGCCTGCTAGCCTACCTGGAGGCTCTGCCGTCACGTGCTGTGACCACCTGCCTGTCCAGTGACTCCTGCCCGCTCACCTGGGAGCGCTCATCTGCTGCCTGTCTGCTAGCCTACCTGGAGGCTCTGCCGTCACGTGCTGTGACCACCCGCCTGTCCAGAGACTTCTGCCCGCTCACCTGGGAGCGCTCATCTGCCGCCTGTCTGTTGGTCTTCCTGGAGGCTCCACCGTCACATGCTGTGACCACCCGTTTATCCAGAGACTCTCGCCTGCTCACCTGGGAGCTCACGTCTACCATCAGCCGCCACAGGTCGTACCAACCCTTTACCCAGAGACTGCCCCGGTCACTTGCCGTGACCATCTGCCCGTTCACCCAGAGACTGCCCCGGTCACTTGCCGTGACCTCCTGCCCGTTCATCCAGAGACTGCCCCGGTCACTTGCCGTGACCATCTGCCCGTTCACCCAGAGACTGCCCCGGTCACTTGCCGTGACCATCTGCCCGTTCATCCAGAGACTGCCCCGGTCACTTGCCGTGACCTCCTGCCCGTTCTTCTAGAGACTGTCCCGGTCACCTGCTGTGACTGCCTGCCTGGTCGCCACCCGCTCCCTTACAAGGACCGCCCCCTTGTATAGTAGCTCAGAGGTTCCGCCTCCCAGACCCGTTACAAACTGTATGTGCTCTTGTTATTTTCAAGGCTGCAGTGATCAGTGTGACAAGATGAGTCGTGCTTGGAAGACGTCGACATAAAGGTCAGATGGAGAAGAAGCAACAGAATCAGACGAGACATCAGAGGTCACTGTGTGAATATTTATTCTGTATCTGTACTGTATGACTTGGAGTTCTGTTATTTGTAAAATAACATCCCTTAGGCTACATTCTCACATTTAAAGTCAATATTATCTGAAACACACACATCATGTATTCATACCTCCCAACTTTTAAAGAACAGAAAGAAGGACACATCATGCGTCGCGGCAAATTTTGGCAACACCCCAACCCACGCCTATATACCATTATCTTTCTCCCCCGGCAGGAGGAGTTGTCAGAGAGGCGCTGGCAGTGAGGGAAATTTAGCAAACACCTGAGACTGCAGGGCATAGACCAAAATCCAGGACTGTCCGCTGTATCCAGGATGGTTGGGACTAGAGATGAGCGGATCAATTCACGGGTCTCCGGTCCAGCGGCCAAATCAGTGCTACCTGGCGGCTGGACAGGAGGTTGTGTATTTATCTTCCAATGTCCCCAGCAGCTTTTGATCATCCAGGGCAACGCAACGTCATCTGTGTGTCCTGCTCATCTCTAGTTGTGGATTATTTTTTGTTCCTTCATTCACAGTTGGAGCCGCCAGAACTTTCTCATCTCTATGTAGCTTCACTATATGACATCCGGCATTTTTGTGTCAGTAAGGCCGTGTTCACACGTTTCAGAAATACTGAGTTTTTTGTTTTCTGCAGGTGTCTGCACCAAACTACACAATAACAATCTTCTCCCCCTTATTTGATGAGTTTCTGGTGCAGATGTGAAGCCGCGTCTTTAATGTGCTTTTTATAGTACAGAAAAGCTTTGATTCTGCACTTAATAAAGTATCTGCAGTTTTTTACATGCATTTTTTTAGACTGCACATACAAGCATCTAGAGAAAAAAAAAGCACCAAAACTGCACAATTTAGCAGTATCCTTGGGCGCACAGCGGGTGCCTTTTTTGTTAAAGTACTTTTTATTAAGGATTTTTTTACATAAATGGGGTAAAGAAAAAGGGGGGAGACATATTATAAATACACAGTAATATAGAACCAAACCAAAATAAAAGCAAAAAAGCAAAATTTAAAGAGATGAAAGATATAGGCAAAATAATGGGTGGAAAGGGTTAAGGATGAGAAGGGGGAAGGAACTATATGGTTTATTAAGGAAAATGGGAAAAAAGGAAAAATAAAAAATTAAAGGGATAGAAGGAAAATTAAAAAGATTGGTATGTACAGGATAAGCAAGGGAAAGGGGTTATGATACACAAAAAAGATACCTTGTATATAAAACATTTAAGAGGTAGGATGGGAAGAAAAGGAACGGCAAGAAAAGAAAAGGGAAAGGAAGAACACCTGTAAAACCAGGTGGAGAGACAAGAATATAGAGAAATACTAACTTCTAAATAATGCAAAATACTGTTTGTTGAATTCTAATAGCGGGCGCAGGTCTCATGAAATCACATCCACTTGCTTCGACAATTAAACACAGCAGAATTTTTGTACAGAAAAAGCAGCAGAACACACGCAGCATTTACACTACATGTGAACACAGTCTAAATTTTGAAGCAAAGTGGACATGATTCCATGAAATCTCCGCTCTCTGTGGTCTGAAGACGCTGCTGAACACTGCGGTTTTTGTGCATTTTCTCTCTATAGGCTTCTTCTGAAAAAAACGCATGAAGAAAAAAACACTGCTGCATTTTTAAGTTCAGAATCAAAGCTTTTCTGTACTGTTAAAAAATCGTTAAAAATGCTGCTTCATATCTGCCCTAAAATCGCATCAAATAAGCAGGAAAACGCATAAAAGAAATGCAGCAAACACACTATAATCAGAGAAGATAGTATTGCATCATGTGGTGTGGACACTTGCAGAAAAAAAGCAGCAGAAAGAACGCAACATTTACGCTACGTGTGAACACGGCCTTAGCATTACAGTTTTATTACATTTTTATGGGTTTAATAGAGAAAAAATATCAATAACGCCCTTTTTTTACGTCATTTACCGATCCCCATAAATAATCTGATCGCTGTGCTGTGCGGGTCGTTACGATTTCACGGACACCAAATATGTCCATATTATTTGCTGATTTGTGATGTTCATTATTTTTTTATAAAACGCATTAAAAATGACAATATTTTTTTCATTATCAAGTCTTTTTCATTATTATTTTTTAGCAATTTTATAGGCTGAAAAAATCTCTTATTCTCCCTGTAGAATAAAAATGCATACATTGTACATAGCAGTGTATTTCCATCAGTACATTCAACCTAGTCAGATCTTGCAGTTCAGATCAAGTAGACAGAATTCTCCTAGAGACATTGCTAGAGCTTGTGGCTCAGCAGCTTAAATGTCTGTATCAATAATGTTTTAAGGTTGTGGGTTCAAGACCAGGGACTAACAGAAAAAAAAAACGTTTTGTAATTGCTCATAAGTTTACTACTTTTATAGGACCAAAAAAAATATTTTCTTCAGCTTAATATACAGGTACCATAAAAATACATTGTTATACACAACGTATTTCCATGGAGATATATACTCTGCTTCTGGATTCATTGCCTGCATTGTAGAGTCAAGATAACCAAATTCTCCTATGTTCAACATTGAGAGTTGTAGCTCAGTGGTTTGAGCTACAGCCTCTGGACACTGATTTCCCAATTGATGCAAGTTTGAGTACTGAGGAGATGCAATCACAGAAGAGGTAAGTATAATGATAACATGCACATAAAGTTAGGTATAATAATCCGTATAGCAAAACCAGAGATAGTATGTAAATGCATTTATAACACCATCAATCATATAGAGTCACATGTATAAAGATACCATTCATGTCTATCAGAGTCTAATAAGTGACAAACTAGTGAAGGGAAATCACCTGCCCATTGTTAACCCATATGGACTTGCAGCAGCCCCAGTGTGGGTTTCCTTGGAGGCTGATTGGCTATGTTTTTATTATACGCTGGGGTCCTGGATTCAAACCCACCAAGGACAACATCTGCAAGGAGTTTGTATGTTCTTCCCGTGTTTGCGTGGGTTTCCTCCCACACTCCAAAGACATACTGATAGGGAATGTAGATTGTGAGCCTCAATGGAGACAGTGCCCATCATGTCTGTAAATTGTCTGAATTGGAAAGCGCAGCGGAATATGTTGGCGCTATATAAATAAAAAGATTATTATGATTTATTGCCTGTTTTCATATTTCTTTTGTAATATTAATATACTTTGGTAATTTTTAGATTTATGGACTGTGACTCCACGTCTCGTACATTCACATTTGTGTGAATTGTCTATGTGCTGCCAGATTTTTTTTATCAGAAGGCACACATACTCAGAGTTGTATAGATCCATTCGCATATCCATGAAAATTACGGATCCGAGAATGAGATCTGCGAGATTCAGAGCATATCCATTTCTGATCCAAATTTGAGGATCAGAATAGGACATATTCAATGGGTCTGTGTGCTGTCAGGAGGTCTGAGGTCAGATACAAGAAGAGCTCGTAGTACAGGGGGGTAAGGCAAAGGTGTGGTCAGGAAACAGTCTGGGGTCAAATGCCAGAAGGGTACGTCAAAACCATGGAGTACAATAAATGGATAATCAGGGGCCAAGTCCGGGGTCAGATACCTGAAGTCAGAGAGTGTCAAAAGCAGAAGGAATAATCCACGAGAATTGTCACAACAGATCCAAGGTTAATAACAAGATCAGAAGTCAGACACAGGGCTAACTTCACACACCTGCTTAAAACAAAGCTACAACTTACAATCCGCTGCTCACAGCAAGCCAGCTAAATACCTAGCAAATCATCGGAGGACGGAAGGCACCTGGAGAAATGCCCGCAGACCAGACCAGATTGAACAGCAGGGCTGTCAATCAAAATGCTGACAGCCCAGCATGCCACAGGATCAGATTGGATGACTGGACTGTCACTCACAAACCCGACAGTCCAACACACTTCAGATTGCATAGGGTGGCTGAGCTGTCACTCACAGTTTCCCCAGGCCACAGTCAGTTATAAAACCATGACACTTATTATGTATAGCGCAGTCCCTTATAATATAGTTACTTTGCAGTAAGTAATAAAAATGCCTTAAAACATTCTCTCTCTCATTATTCTGGCATTTGGCAAATATTAAAAATTATGGTAATCCTCATTTACCTAAAACGGGAAACGTTTATTCTGATTTCATGTCAGATATTGAAAAAAACATGCATATGTGTCTTTTTATATAGTGTATGTAAACTTCTGGTTTCAACTGTATAAATATATATATACTGTATATGAATATATATATATAGATATATAAATATATATATATAGTGTAAGATGGTCCTCGAGGGGAGGTATCTATCATTAAGGATGGTAGCCTCAGTGATGGAAACCTGAAAAAACAGACTCCAGCATGTATAGTGCTGAGAAAGTTAATAGGGCGTGTCCAGGGCTTTACCAGCAGTAAAAGAGATGGGTGGGACTGGCTGCTCACATATCCCCACCCCAGGGCCTGATATGGCAGATATAAGGCAGTTCAGCTGTGTCATTAGTGTGGAGTGTGCAAGGTAAAAAGACCTTGCTTGTGTGGCTCAGTCTCTGCTGGAGGTGGCTGAGTGAAGGTCTCACATTTAGGGTATGCATCCACGATCCGGACATAGCAGCGCTTTGGAAACAGCATATTTTTGCTGCGTCCAAAATGCTGCGTTCTATTGCATGCAGCTAAATCCGCATGCGTTCACTGAACCATGCAGATTTACCACATTCAATACATTCTAGTTGTCAAATTTCTGTTGCGGAGACTAGCGACTCCGCAAGAGAAATTGACATGCTGTGGACCTGAAAGACGCGCCCCTGAGAGCTGATCTCTTGCAATATATATATTGGTAGTCATAAAACGAGAGGGGACCCAAACACATTTCTTCCACAGGGGCCACAAGCTGTCAGTGTCTGCCACTGATCCTGGATATTCTCATACCTCATTAACTGCACATTTATGCCTCCCATTCCCACACTACCACCTTGTCTCATCCTGTCTCTGTTGTCCCTCAAAGCACTGTCCTTGGGCCCCTACTCTTCTCTTTTTTTTACCTTTGGCCTTGGACAACACATAAAGTCCCATGGCTTCCATTACTACCTATATGCGGATGACATTCTAATTTACTTCTCTGACCCATATGTCACCTTTCTGCTGTCCAAAATCCAAGAGTGTCTATTAGCCATATCCTTTTTCCTCTCATCACGCTTTTTAAAATTCAGTTATTGCCTTGGCATAACTCTTGACTTTGCTCTGTTCTTCTAACCACAAATCCAAGATCTTGCCACCTTCTGTCACCCCCAATGCAAAAATATTTCCCGAATTCACCCTTTCCTAAATCCAACTCACAAAAATGTTAGCACATGCCCTGACCATCTCCCAACCGAGTACTGCTATATCCTATAATAATTGTAGCCAATTAAAATTTGGCTCAATTAGAATTGAATCATTTGCTCAAATTATTATGACAAAAATATATAGAAAAAAATATATATGTAATTGTAATGTATTGGGAGGGAGGGAGGTAAAGACGACATGACATTGTAATAAATTGGGGGAGGAGAGAGGATATGTAATTGTAATGGATTGGGAATGGTGGTTATAGAGAGGACATGGACTTTTAATGAATTTGGGGGCAGGGGGAACCTTGGCTAATTAACTTGTATTTTTATTGGCAGGGGAAAAGTGGTTAAATGCAGTAAATGTGGGGCACAATGCTGGCTTATTAAATTATAATTTGAATGGTGAGTTGAACAGTGGCTAATTACCATATATATTAATGTTGTGGTGTATATCTGTATTCAGAGGCACAGTGTCGTGGACCACGCCCTAACAGGAATTTTGTAAGTGTTCCCGGACTACATTTTAGGGCTCTTTCACAGGTCAGTATTTCCGGTACGTGTAGTGACAGTTTACACACGTACCGGAGACACTGACACAGGCAGATCCATTCAAATCAATGGGTCTGTGCACATCTCAGTGTGTTTTTACGGACCGTGTGTCCATGTGACTCACACGGAGACGTGTCTGTTTTTGGACGACAGCACGGATCACACACCCATTCAAGTCAATGGGTCCGTGTAAGCACATGCTGCACACGGATGCCATCCTTGTGACATGTACTGGCGCTTGGAAATCAGTGTACAGTTAGCGCTGTTCACAAACGCCAAGTGCTCAACGCTGCCCTCATCACTGTCACCTGCTTGCACTGCGATCAGCACCAGCAGGGACCATGATGAGGGTAGTAGTGTCTGCTCCCGCAGTGTCCATATTGTTAGACGCACGCCGCTAGGTTCAGATAGGGGCGAGACAGGTTACATGAATTCTTTGGAATCCTGGGGGAACTGTTACTCAGGGCGACCATAGACCATATGCTGCAGCTTCTCTCAGGCACACAAGGGTATTTGACCCTCAGGCACAGACACGTAGGTTGTTTCACTTGCTGACCAGACACAATTGACAAGAGTCCTCATAAACAGTAGAACACTAGAATTTAATAAGAAGCCGCACAGCCAGTGCAAGTTAAATCTTATGAGCAACAGGCTCCAGTGACAAACAGTAGTTTCCTTAGCAGCACAGCAGTTCACAGTCTTCCCAGTAGTATAGGACAGCACAGTTCTAATGCAAAGGCACATTAATGTACACATCATTCTTTACAGCACAGTGAGATGGAGGAGGGGGGAGGGTTTGCTGAGGGAGATGATCCCTGTGACACCATTTCTTCCAGTCCTTATCTTTCTGCCTGACAATACTCTGCACTGTTAGTTCAGGAATTCTACCTGACCTGTGCTTAGCTTCACTCCTGACTTGAATCCTTTTCACTTGCAGGGGCGCTTCTGTGAGATACAGAACACACACCACCTTTCTCTTCGGCTCCAGCCAGACAGTAAACAACTTCCCCACAATTCCCCTAGGGCTCTGCTAAAACACTCCCCTTCTCCTGTGACTGTGTTAAACTCTCTAGTTGATGTATGCTTCTGGAGCACAACACTTCCTGTCTCCTGTGCTTGTGTTATTTCTAATAGTTGCTGAATGCTTTTAAAGCAACAGCTCTACTTCTGCGTGTCATAATATACTCACCTGTCCTAAGTGTCCTCCTCTGTAATCCATGCGGGCCCAGGGCTGCTCGCAGCAGCGCTTCATTCTCCCCGGCTCCTCTGCCGATCGGTCACATGGATTACAGCAGGGAACACTTAAGACAGGTGAGTATATGGATTTTATTATTTTATTCTTATTTTTATAGCTGGACACTGCGGGAGCAGACATTACTACTCACATCATGGTCCCCTGCTGGTGCTGATCGCAGCGCCGGCAGGGAACCATGATGAGGGCATCGTTCAGCACCTGGCGCTTGGGAACAGCGCTAACTGTACCGCTGATTCCCAGGCGCCGGTATGTATGATCCTGATGCGACACACGGTTGCCACACGTGTGACACACACGGACACACAGGATACGGATATCTCCGGTACCGGTTTTTCTGGTATCAGAAATATACGGATGTGTGTAACCACCCTTAGTCTGAAGTCCTGATTTAGACTAATTGATAATGAGTAGTGTTGAGCGAACATGCTCGACACTGCTCGGTACTCGCCCGAGCATCACGCTACTCGGGATGTTCGGCGAGCACCGAGCATTTCTGGGTTACTCGGGCGGTAGCTCGGGTCTCCGCCCTGCATGTTTGGCGCTCTTTACAGAGTCAATGAACATGCAGGGATTGCCAGCCAGTCACTGTAATGCCGCAGCCATGTTGGTTGTGGGCATTACAGTGATTGGCTGGCCGCACAGCGTCACCTCGAGTATTTAAAACCGGGCGCCGCCATCTTGGACACAGTCGCTCCGGATCAGACAGTGTAGGGACAGCGCTGCTGATTTAGGGAGAGATATAAACTGCGAAATAGTTAGTGTAGGGTCTGTAAAGGCTGCCAGATCAAACAAACAGTCCTTCTCAGGACTAATATCCATCCCAGAAATCAGGCAGGCAGGCTGTATAGGAGACGCAGTGGTTATACCAGCAAACGCTGCATTACAGTCCTGTGTGCTGCTCCTGTTGCTGAAATTGCTGGACTTAGCTCCAGGTCTCAGGGGACAGGAAAAATCCTTTTTTTTTCATCTAAATCCTCTTTTTTTTTTCCTCCTTCACACTGTACAAATACCCGTCTTATTAACCTTTTGGTGTCCCCCCCCCCCCCCAAAAAAAAGCGTGTCTCTCATTTTTCAGACACAAATATATCTGTTGAAAATAGTCAGGTGTAGGCTAGAGAAACAGAAGTGTTGTTTTGCACTTCCACGGTTCAAACCTCTGTATTATCCACTTTAGGGCCATTTGGTATCTAAAAAAACACAGTTTGAGTGTGTCGCTCACTGTTCAGCCGCAATTATATCTATTTAAAAAAGTCTGGTATACCCCAGTAAACAATAACTGTGGTTTTGCCACGGTAAAAAATCTCTATTATTCAGGTTTTGGTATATTTTCCGTAAAGAAAAACAGTAGTGTCTCCTGACTGTTGTGACACAAAAATATATCTGTTGAAAATAGTCTGGTGTAGGCCCGACAAATCCCAGTGTGGTTTTGCAGTTCAACGGGTCAAATCTCTGTACTATCCAGTTTTGGGCCTTTGGTATCTAAAAAAACACAGTTTGAGTGTGTCGCTCACTGTTCAGCCGCAATTAGATCTATTTAAAAAAGTTTGGTATACCCCAGTAAACAATAACTGTGGTTTTGCCATCCCACGGTAAAAAATCTCTATTATTCAGGTTTTGGTATTTTTTACGTAAAGAAAAACAGTAATAGTTTCTCCCTGATTGTTCAGATTGTTTAAAAGAGTCGGGTGTAGGCCAGAGAAATAGAACTGTGGTTTTTCTCTTCCACGGTTCTAATCTACTTTTTATTACCCTTTTTCCATTGATAGTGCAAGTGTAAGCTATTTTACTTCCTTTACAATGGGCAAGGCGCGTGGCAAGGGACGTGGAACTGGACGTTCTGGTGATGGTTCGTGCAGAGGACGGGGCCGTGGCCAAGGTGAAAATGTGCCACAACCAACAGCCACATCTTCTCGCTCCCACTTCTTGACCGAATTACTAGGGAAGCACACTACAACACCAGTATTGCGAACTGATCAGTGTGAACAGGTTATTAATTGGATAGCAGATAATACTTCCAGTTACCTGGGCACCACCACCTCCGGTCTGTCTTCCACACAGTCAACTCTTAGTAGCCGTAAGTCTCGACCGCATACTCCTCCTCACCCTGATGCTCCTTCCTCCCACCATGCCGAGTGTTGTCAGACAGCAATTGATCCCACACTTGGACACTCTGAAGAGCTGTTCACTGGTCCATTTCCAGATTTGTGCCCCTCGCCTGATACGCTTGAAGTGGTGGAAGAGAAGATCCCATGTAGCGATGCCCAAATATTTGAACAGCCACGGCCACAGGAAGTCGACGCTGGCAATTTGTCACAAGAGGTGGACGATGACGAGACACAATTGCCAGCAAGTGAGGAGGAGCATCGTCGTGCGCAAGTGGAAGAGGAGGAGGTGGTGGATGATCTAGTAACTGACCCAACATGGCAGGAGGACATGCAGAGTGAGGCCAGCAGCACACAGGGGGAGGGAGGCAGAGTATCCCAACAGGCAGGAAGAAGCAGTGTGGTGGCCGCAGACAGAAGGCGGGCAACAGTTCCCCGTAACACCAACACGAGGGACATTGCCAGTACAAGCGGTAGGTCTTCCAGAGTCTGGAATATTTTTAAAGACTCTGCTGATAACCCCAAAAAGGCCATATGTTCCACCTACCATGCCAGCATCAGCAGGGGAGACAAAACTACCAGCCTGACCACCACCAGCATGATCAGGCACATGGCAGCAAAGCACCCGACTTTGTGGGGCGAAACCCAGGGTCCACGACCAGTGTCAGCGGGTGTCACCACTGCTTCTTCCACTGTTGTGCGTGCAATAGAACCCCCTGTTGTGTGTGCAAGGCAATCCCCTGTCCATACTGCATGTAAAGATGCCCCCTCCTCTCAGTCTTCACTTGTTATGGCAGTTTCTCAAGAAACAGCATCAACGTCCACATCCACGTCCCACCGCAGCGTTCAATTGTCCATATCCCAGACCTTTGAACGAAAGCGGAAATTCGTAGCTAACGCCCCACAGGCCACAGTCCTAAATTCGCACATTTCACGACTGCTTGCGTTGGAAATGCTGCCTTTTAGGCTGGTGGAGACGGAATTCTTCCGCAATCTTATGGCGGTGGCCGTCCCTCGGTACTCAGTCCCCAGCCGACACTATTTTGCCCGGTGTGCCATCCCCGCACTGCACAAGCACGTGTCCCAAAGCATCTGCCGTGCCCTCAACAACGCAGTTACTGGGAGAGTCCACCTGACAACGGACACGTGGACAAGTGCTTGTGGCCAGGGACGGTACATCTCTCTGACGGCACACTGGGTAAACATAGTGGAAGCCGGGACCCAGTTGGACCTTGGGATGGAACACGTCCTCCCCACACCGAGGATTGCGGGCCCTATGTCAGTCATAGTTGCCCCCACAGTGTATAGCTCCTGCGCATCATCCTCCTCCTCCTCATGTTCAGCCTCCATCTCAGATATCACCACATCAGTTACAAGCTGAAAGCACTGCAGTACTGCCTCCGCCAAGCGGCAATAGGCTGTGCTGAAACTCATAAGCTTAGGTGATAAACCTCACACGGCTTGTGAGTTGTGGACAGCTGTGAAAGAGCAGGCAGATCTGTGGCTGAGACCGCTGAACCTACATCCCGGCATGGTCGTGTGTGACAATGGCCGTAACCTGGTGGCGGCTCTGAGGCGAGGTGAGATCACACACGTACCATGCCTGGCTCATGTGCTTAACCTCGTGGTTCAGCGGTTTCTTAAATCGTACCCCGAGTTGCCAGATCTGCTCGTTAAAGTACGCCGCCTGTCAGCTCATTTTCGCAAGTCGGCTACAGCTTCCGCCGCCCTTGCTGTGTTGCAGCAGCGTTTGCAGCTTCCGGCACACCGACTGGTGTGTGATGTCCCCACACGTTGGAACTCTACCCTCCACATGTTGCAAAGGATTTGTGAGCAGAAGAGAGCAGTTGTGGAATACCAGATGCAACAAGGCCATCGATATTCAGGTCAGACTCCACACATAAGACCTCAGGAGTGGAACTGGATGTCTGACATATGTACCATCCTGACAAACAAGATGGTGAGTGGCGATGACGCCATCATTAGTGTCAGCATCCCATTTGTCTGTCTTTTGCAACGCTCTCTGCAGAGAATTAAAGAGGAGGCATTGCAGCCAGAGTATGATGGGATGGATCAAGAAGCGGTAGTGGGCGATTACACACAGCCCAGCCTCATCTCATCCCAATGTGCATTGGGGGACAATGAGGGAGAGGAGGAGGAGGAGGAGGAAGAACAGGAGCTGCTATCATGCGCTGTAGACGGTAGTACCTGTACAAGTGTCATACCGTCGGTTCAGCGTGGGTGGCCTGAGGACAGGGGGGAGGAGGAGGAGGAGGAGGAGAGCATGGTCAGTCGTTATCTTGGTGAGGACACGGAAATCTTGCCCGTTACCAGTCTGGCACGCATGGCTGACTTTATGTTACGCTGCCTTAACCGTGACCCTCGCGTTGTCAAAATGTTGGGTGACAGTCATTACTGGTTGGTGACACTTTTAGACCCCCGCTACAAGGAGAACTTTCACTCTCTTATTCCTGAGGTGGAGAGGTCTACAAAAATGGGGCAGTACCAGAAGGCCCTTGCTGCAGAACTCTTAAAAAAATTCCCATCTGAACACGTTAGCGGCAGAGGTCACAGTTCGTTGCCCAACAAAGGCGTACAGGCGAGAGAGATGCAACTCCAATCCAGCAGAGGCAGGGGAAAACTGTCAACGTTCTGGGACAGATTTCTGACACCCGCCCAGCTTACAGGCCCTGAGGCGCGGGGTACTCTCACAAGGAGTGGAAAGTTTCAAAAGATGGTGAGGGAGTACCTTGCCGACCGTACAAGTGTCCTCCGTGATTCCTCTGTGCCTTTTAATTATTGGGTATCCAAGCTGGACACTTGGAATGAACTCGCTCTGTATGCCTTGGAGGTCCTGGCCTGCCCTGAAGCTAGCGTGTTATCGGAGCGTGTTTTTAGTGCCGCTGGGGGAATTATAACTGATAAGCGCACTCGCCTGTCAACTGACAATGCTGACAAGCTGACCCTTATTAAAATGAACAAGGGCTGGATTGGGCCAGACTTCTCATCACCACCAAATGACAGCAGAGTAACATAAAGTCAAATCCACTGTGTTATTTCGGGAGGTGTATTCACATGCACCGCTTCACATCCACACATGGGTATACGCTTCCTCATTTCGGATGTTTTATGTTCTTCTCTTTATCCTCAGCCTCCACCACCACTATACCACCAGGGTGCCAGCATTGCAAGTTCCTCCGTCCTTATTTTTGTCAGATTTTGCTTGGAAGGCATAAGCAAATCCTATGGGAGACCCACTCCCCAATAATGGGACTTATGTTTGTAATATGCTGTACTGCATGGTTCTTGTAAGGGGCATTGCAAGTTGCTCCATCCTAATTTTTGGAAGCTTTTGCTTGGAAGGCATAAGCAAATCCTATGGGAGACCCACTCCGCAATAATGGGACTTATGTTTGTAATATGTTGTACTGCATGGTTCTTGTAAGGGGCATTGCAAGTTGCTCCGTCCTAATTTTTGGAAGCTTTTGCTTGGAAGGCATAAGCAAATCCTATGGGAGACCCACTCCCCAATAATGGGACTTATGTTTGTAATATGCTGTACTGCATGGCTCTTGTAAGGGGCATTGCAGTTCCTCATAATTTTTGGAAAGCCTTCCATTCACTGATTAGGCCAACAGTGCACAGGAGACCCAGTTGCTACAAATGGAAAAAAAGGTTTAGTTAAGGCCCTCTGTCCTCCATGTCACTTCCAAGGGGCATTGGAGTGCCTCGAAATTTTTGGTAGGCATTGCACTCACTGTATGCCCTATAACTGTGTAGCCGAACCGCTCCTTTTGTTACAGAAACATATCCTACAAGACATATCTGGTTGACTGGCCTGATATTGATGTGAATGGTCCCTGTTCCTCCTGCTCTTTCTCCTTTGCCACCACCTCATCCATCATTTATCACCTGAAGCTTTGTTTTAACGGGAGTCATAGAACTTGGATAGTAGCAGGAAAACATCCAGCAATCCTCGGAGGAGGTAGGATATGCGCCAAAACGCTGACCACCTCAGGCCTAGCCGCTACTACATACATGCGCTTGCATTCCAACAAAGCAAAGCAAATGCTAACTTCTATCATCCTCATCATGCTCCTCACCTTGGCACTCTCAACTCCCCTGATGGAGAAGCCAGGGCCCACCGGAGGAGTCTGGTTGTCTGGTGGGCTCGGACAATGCTGCCCTAAAGCAGACCAGGCTAAGAAAAGTGTGGGAAAGGTTACCGGGACAAATAGGGGTGGCTGTAGATCGAGTATGGACACTCGGCCGCCCCCTGGAGGCTGGGGAGCAAGCGGGGACATCCGGCCACTGGGCGGCTGGGGACTGAGTATGGATACCAGGCCGCCGACGCAGCCATGGCGTGGTGGCCAGATTCCGCCTCCACATGCCTAAAAGGCCCAATTTAAAGTGCAAGCAAGCAGTATGGTTTTGTAGCCTGGGGGTGGGTGGGTGGCAGGCTGCATACTTGCGCTTGCATTGCAAGGAATGGGAGAGGTACAGTTGAACACTGCCCTGGGACAAGGACTTGAACGGGGATAGTTGCAAGTCTGAAACGACAGGTGCAGGGTGGGAGGCATCTTCGCATGTACCATGAACAGGGCTTTGGCATGCACACACTACAGCGGAATAGGCTCTCCTTCACACTAAATGCACTGGGGAGGGCACAGGTAATGTTTTGGTATACGCGCTTAATCTAATGTATAAGGCACACCAGGACAAATAGGGGCGGCTGGGGACTGAGTATGGATACCTCGCTGCTGAAGCAGCCATGAGGTAGTGGCCAGCTTCGGCCTCCTCCAAACTAAAAGGCCCCATTTCAAGTGCAAGCTAGCAGTATGGCATTGCAGTCTGGGGGTGGGTGGGTGGCAGGCTGCACACTTACACTTGCATTAAAAGAAAACAAAGCAGATGCTAACTTCTGTCATCATCATCATGCTCCTCACCTTGGCACTCTCAACTCCCCTGATGGAGAAGCCAGGGCCCACCGGAGGAGTCTGGTTCTCTGGTGGACACCCGGCTGCCCCCAGGCGGCTGAAAACCGTGTGTGGACACCCGGCCGCGGGGCGGCTGGGGAACGAGAATGGACACCCGGCCGCCGGGTGGCTGGGGACTGAGTATGGATTCCAGGCCGCCAACGCCGCCATGACATGGTGGCCAAATTCCGCCTCCACATGCCTAAAAGGCCCAATTTCAAGTGCAAGCAAGCAAGCAGTATAGTATTGTCTCTCTGTGACGGCATAAAGATGAGCCGAGGTCATGTCCAATGAACTCGGCTCACCTCATGCACGTCACTTACAGCGTGGGAGAATTCTCACGCTGAAGCGCTGAGTGCAGGAGAATTTTCCCACGCTGTCAGTGAGGTGCATGAGGTGAGCTGAGTTCATTGGACATGAGCTCACCTCATGCACGTCACTGACAGCGTGGGAGAATTCTCCTGCACTCAGCACTTCAGCGTGAGAATTTTCCCACGCTGTCAGTGACGTGCATGAGGTGAGCCGAGTTCATTGGACATGACCTCGGCTCATCTGGATGCCGTCACAGCGAGACACTGAGGAGCGCAAGCATGCCTGCTCTTCTCAGTGTCTGCGGCATGACAGGCTGGATGGCAGCGTTCAGCTGCGTTCCAGCCTGTCATCTCGATGTAGCAGAGGTGAAGCTGTCGTGGGAACCATGGAAAGGTAAGGATGAGGTTGGTTTATTATTTTTCTTTTATTGCAGGAGATCGTTGGCTTCAGCTGGAATGGGCGTGATGGTAAGTATAGTTTAATTTAGAACAATAAAGGATTGTGTCTTTATTTCAATTAAAGGACTTTATTCTGGGTGTTTGTGTTTTCTTTTAACTTTGACTATGGGGTTAGTAATGGGGGTGTCTTATAGACGCCTCTCCATTACTAACCTGGGCTTGATGTCAGCTGGCATTATAAGCTGACATCAACCCCAGCCCTATTACCCCCTGCCACCGCTACAGGGCAGCGTGGAAGAGCGAGGCTAAGTGCCAGAATTGGCGCATCCTATGAATGCGCCATTTCTGGGGCGGCTGACGGCTGGTGTTTCTAGCCTGGGAGGGGGCCAATATTCATGGCTCCCTTCCTGGGCTATTAATATCAGCCCCCAGCTGTCTGCCTAGCCTTTGCTAGCTATTAAATTAGGGGGGACCCCACGTCATTTTTTTGGGGGGGTCCCCCATTTTAATAGCTAGTAAAGGCTATGTATTCAGCTGGGGGCTCATATTAGTAGCCTGGGAAGCTCCGTGGGTATTACCCCCTTCCTAGGCTTCAAACATCTGCCCCAGCTGTCTGCTTAACCTCCGCTAGAGCCTAAAATTAAGGGGAACCCCACGCCAATTTTTTTTAATAATAAATCCTTTATTTTAATACTAAATGACAAGTACAGTAACCAACACTATCACTGTACTTCATATATATGTGACTGACATGTTTCTATCTATCTAATCTATGTGTGAAGCTCTATTCTGTCTGTTATAAATTGTCGGTACAGATGCTGAATTGCCGGCCGGCTTTTTTAAAGAGACAGTGCATGAAAACACTATTATTTTTTTTAATAAATCCTTTACACTAAATGACAAGTACAGTAAGCAACATTGTCACTGTACTTCATATATATGTGACTGACATGTTTCTATCTATCTAATCTATGTGTGAAGCTCTATTCTGTCTGTTATAAATTGTCGGGTACAGATGCTGAATTGCCGGCCGGCTTTTTTAAAGAGACAGTGCATGAAAACACTATTATATTTTTTAATAAATCCTTTACACTAAATGACAAGTACAGTAAGCAACACTGTCACTGTACTTCATATATATGTGACTGACATGTTTCTATCTATCTAATCTATGTGTGAGGCTCTATTCCTTCTTGTCTAAATTGTCGGGTACCGGTGTATGCCGCTGCTGAATTGCCGGCCGGCTTTTTTAAAGAAAGCGTCTTCTGAGCAGTTTGTCAGCTTTTGGACACCTTTGAAGGTGTTTCCTATGTGTTTCTATGTGTTTTTGTTTGCCTGCCATTGGTTTTAACGGTGTTCGACGGTGTTCTAAGGTGTTCGACGAACAGTTCGACGAACAGTTCCTCGAACATCCCGGTGTTCGACGAACCGAACCGAACTCGAACACTACGGGGGTGGCTCAACACTAGTTGTGGTCCGTCTCCACGGTGAAATGGCTCCCGTACAAGTAGGGCTGCAGACGCTGCAGGGCCCATACAATTGCCAGGCATTCTTTTTCCACCGTGGAGTAAGCCACCTCCCGGGGCAGTAGCTTCCTGCTCAGGTACAAGACAGGATGTTCCTGGCCTGTCGTGTTGACCTGACTTAGCACAGCACCGAGGCCAAAGTCACTGGCGTCGGTCTGTACCACAAACGGCCGGTCGAAGTCGACAGCTTGCAGTACAGGGGAGCTACTTAGGGCGGCCTTGAGTGCCCCGAAAGCTGTCTCGCAGGCGACTGTCCAGTCGACTGCGACGGGCAGCTTCTTCTTGGTGAGGTCCGTCAGGGGCTTGGCCAGGGTGCTATAGTGTGGGACGAACCTCCTATAGTACCCGGCGGTCCCCAAGAAGGACATCACCTGCTTTTTGGTCCTAGGAGTGGGCCAGGATGCGATGGCATCCACTTTCCCAGGTTCTGGCTTTAGAACCCCCCCCGCCTACCCGGTGACCCAGGTAGAGGACCTCACTCATGCCCAGCTGGCACTTTTCCGGCTTGATGGTCAAGCCTGCCCGGTGGATCCGACCGAGCACCTGCCGCAGGTGCTCTAGGTGATCCTCCCAAGTGGGACTGAAGACTGCAATATCGTCCAAGTACGCAGCCGCGTACCCTTCAAGTCCCTCAAGCAGCGTATTGAAAATCCGCTGAAAAGTGGCAGGGGCATTCTTCATGCCGAATGGCATCACTGTGGACTCGTACAGTCCAAAAGGGGTGATAAAGGCAGAGCGTTCCCTTGCCGCGGGGGTCAGAGGAATCTGCCAGTACCCCCGGCTCAGATCCATGATGGTCAGGTACTTAGCCCCGGCCATCCGATCGAGCAGGTCATCGATGCGTGGTATGGGGAACGCATCGGTGGCCGTTACAGCGTTGAGCCCCCGGTAGTCCACGCAGAACCGTGTAGTTCGGTCCTTTTTTGGAACGAGGACTACAGGCGAGGCCCACGCGCTGCTGGATGCCTGGATCACCCCCAGCTTCAGCATCTCGTCTATCTCTTGGCGCATGTTTCCCTGCACCTCGAAAGAGACCCGATATGCTGAACGCCGGATCGGCGGGTGATCGCCAGTGTCCACGTCGTGGACAGCCATCTCAGTCCTTCCGGGCAGGCTGCTGAACAGCCCCCGGAAGGGGTGCAGGGTGGTCCCCAGCTGCGACCGTTGGTCCTCCGTGAGCTGGTGGCCAACCCCCACATCCTCGATGGACCCACCCGCCTTGGCTTGGGTGAGCAGATCCAGGAGGGTTTCTACCTCTCCTTCCTCGGGAAGGTTGCACACTGGGTGGGCAGTCGCTTCCCGCTCATGATGAGCCTTCATCATGTTCACGTGGAAGGCCTTCCTCCTTCCTCGGGCGTGATCCAGGGTGACCAGATAGGTGACGGCGTTGAGTTTCTGGTGCACGAAGTAGGGACCTTCCCAGGCTGCCTGAAGCTTGTTCTGTGGTACGGGGACCAGTACCCACACCTTTTGACCCACCTGGTAGGTCCTCTCACAAGCATTCTGGTCGTACCACCGCTTCTGGTCGGCCTGGGCCTGGGCCATATTGTCCTGCACCAGCTTTGCCAAGGCCATCATCCTGTCCCGGTGGCGCACGACATACTCGATGACCGACACCTCGGGGGTGGCCAAATCCCCTTCCCATGCTTCCTTCACCAGAGCCGGGGGGCCCCGTACCCGTCGCCCGTACAGGAGCTCAAAGGGGGAGAACCCCGTTGAGGCCTGCGGAACCTCCCGGTAAGCAGATAGGAGGTGTGGGAGGTAACGCTCCCAGTCTCTCCCGTGGGAGTCGACCAACATCTTAAGCATCTGCTTTAAGGTGCCATTGAACCGCTCACACAGGCCATTAGTCTGTGGGTGATACGGGCTGGCCACCAGATGTTGCACCTGCATTTGCTTACAGAGGGACTCCATCAGCCGCGACATGAACTGGGTCCCTCGGTCGGTGAGCATTTCCTGGGGGAAACCCACTCTGGAGAAGATCTCCAGTAAGGCGGTAGCCACCTTGTCGGCCCGAATAGACGACAAAGCTACCGCTTCCGGGTACCGGGTGGCATAGTCCACTACCGTGAGTATGAAGCATTTCCCGGAGTGGCTAGGAGTGAACAGAGGTCCAATAAGATCCACAGTGACCCTCGAGAAAGGCTCTTCGATGATTGGCAGAGTTACCAGTGGGGCTTTGGGGCGCGGCCCCGCCTTCCCCACCCTCTGACAGGTGTCACACGAACGGCAGTAGGCACCCACCGCGGCTCCCATCCCAGGCCAGTAGAAATGCTGAGCTATCCTGGCCTTGGTTTTAGCGATCCCTAGGTGTCCGGCCATCGGAATCTCGTGTGCGATCCGCAACAATTCCGCCCTGAACGGATAGGGTACCACTAACTGTCGGTCCCTGGGCCACCCCTCCGGTGAACCCTGCTGGACCGTTACCCGGTACAGCTGTCCCTGGTCCCAGACCACACGCTCGCAGTCTGACTCCATGGGAGGCTGTGCCGCGTGTTCCTTGAGAGCTTTCAGACTGTCGTCTGCTTCCAACGCAGCCTGAAATTCCTGACTTGATGTGGCCAGAATCGACGAAACTGCCACATCCTCCGTCAGCCCCTCCGGGCATGTCACCTGGCCGCTGTCTGACCCGGCAGACACTTGGTCAGAAGTGGGGAAGCCGTCGGACCTCTGCAAGGCTCCTTGGGCTCCGGCGCTCCCACTCCTGGTGACAGCGGTTATGACCGCTGTGACCGTGGGTAGTGCCCGCTTCCCCTCTGTTTCTGACCAAGCCGCCCGATCAGGCAGGCTTCCTAGGCCTTTGGACATCTCGGATGTGGGGAACTCCTGCCCTGGGGTCTTACCTGGCGGCTCCTCTCTTGGGACACCCCCACCCCCCATGACCTGTTCCTCCCCCTGCAGTGGGCCTATACTCAGCAGCCTGGATACCCCTGGGAGCCCTACACTGCCGGTAGCTGCCCCCCCTCTCCATCCCTGAGCTTCCCTCTACAGAATCCTGCCCGCCCCCTCCCTCACCGGAGGACAAGAGGTCACGGCACGCCGGCTGAGCACCTCTGCGGGCATCCCCACACTCCCCACCTGCTCTCACTAACCCTGTTTGTGTTGTGTCTGTGCAGGTGTCACCCTCAGGTTTCACTCCCTCCTCCTCAGCAGGACGCACACTACATACAACATGGTTGGCATTAGCAGCAGACAAATCAATACACTCTTGGGGGGCCGAACTTGGGGGTTCAGAGGGTACATACTGCGATACTAGACGCCCCAAGTCGGTCCCTAATAAAACATTTGCGGGAATATTTGGCGTTACTCCCACCTCCCGCATCCCCCTCCCGGCACCCCAGTCCAAATACACCATGGCAACGGGAAGTGCCGGCTCCACGCCTCCAACCCCGGAGACGGAAAGAGTCTTTCCTGGTACCAAGTCCTGGGGGGACACCACCTCAGGCCGTACCAGTGTTCGTTCAGCGCCAGTGTCCCGCAGTCCCATGACCGCAGAATGGCCTATGGTGACGGGTTGGATGTTGTCCAGGGACCTACCACCACCCCCTCCCACACACAAAACATTGGGCGCTCTCTGGGACTGGGATGGGGTCTTTTGGCGCTGGGGACACTCAGCCCTAAAGTGTCCTGGTTTGTTGCATAGATGACAACGTCTTACGTCTGGTCCTTGCCTGGAGAGGGCAACAGGGGGATACACCCCTTGTGTTCTAGGGGCCGGGGAAACAGGGGCATGATTGAGCTTACCCCCTCTCCAGGTGCTGCTGGCAGACTTCTTCAGCTCAGGCGCCCTGTTATTGGCATACTCGTCTGCCAGGGCGGCTGTAGCAGAAGCCCCTGTTGGTTTTCGGTCACGGAGGAACTGTCGGAGGTCCTCTGGGCAGTTCCACAAGAACTGCTCCGTGACGAACAGTTCCTGGACCTCCTGGCGGGAAGTAAGCGCTAGACCCGAGGTCCAGTGCTCTGCGGCTCTCAACAGCGCCCGCATATGATCGGTCCAGGTGTCCTTGGGGCCACGCAGCAGGCTCCGGAACTTCTGGCGGTACGACTCGGGAGTGAGGTTGTACTGCCGGATCAGGGCCCGCTTGATGCAGTCGTAGCCCTGTACCTCCCCGGCAGGTAAGTCCCCCAAGGCATCCAGGGACTTACCCCTCAAACGGGGGGTCAGGTATCTGGCCCACTGATCCCGGGCCAGATGGTGCTGAAGACAGGTCCTTTCAAATGCCACCAGAAAGGAGTCCAGGTCCCCATCCTTCTCCAGTAGAGGGAAGTCCTCAGCTCGGACTTTGGACGACTTGGTCTCCTGATGGGTTGGTTGCTCTAGCGGAAGCCCCCGCTGGGCCAGGTCCAGTTGGTGCTGGCGCTCCGCAGCTCGCTCTGCACGCTCCTCCTCCGCTGCCTTCTCTGATGCTGCCAGGAGGGTTTTGTAGACGGCATCGCCATGAGACTGGAGACTTGCCATAGCCGCTTGTAGAAGGGCTTGTGATCTGGACAGGCTGGGCTGGGTAGGTGGTGGGCAGCCCACTGCGGGACCGTATACTGGGGACTGGCTCCCTGAGGTGCCCGGGCTGGACTCCTCCTCGCCATGCGTAACATTGTCCTCCCCTCCTGCCACACGGACCGTAGCATTAGCCTCCTGC
This sequence comes from Phyllobates terribilis, assembly GCF_046119375.1. Lineage (NCBI taxonomy): Eukaryota > Metazoa > Chordata > Amphibia > Anura > Dendrobatidae > Phyllobates > Phyllobates terribilis. The sequence goes on along the minus strand of NW_027362761.1, from coordinate 39,984,002 downwards.
AGGGTCTTGCTCCTGGTGCCGTCTGCCATCTTGGTAACCGACACCGCTGCAACCCTGAGTTTGCACACACCTTGTTATACTTTTAGCCTGACCGTCTAACGTTGGGCTGACCTTAAGACTCCAGCAGTGGAAGTTACCACTGGCAGTCTTTAGTGCCTGGGAGTAGGGGTCCCACAACACTATTATTCTGCAATCCCACCGCTCTGCCACCAATGTGATGAAAGCCGGCCGGTGGGTGCAGCTCTCTGGCGCCCCCTTACCTCTCAGGTCAGTCAAGGTACTGCACCTAGAGAAAGTAGTGCCAGGTAGCTGCAACCAGCGCAGGGAACACGGTAGAGTGTTATCCCTTCAACGTCACTAAACCGTAACGTCACTACACAGCACAACTCGCTAGCGCCCTCTTAGCCTCAGGTCAGTCAAGGAACTGCACCTAGGATAAGCGGTCGCCAGAGAGACTGTCCTGTAACCTACTGGGTATCGGGGCCCTCTGTAATGAGGGCGGTATATATATCTTCCTTGGCCGCGCCAGGAATATATATATCTGAACCTCCGACCGTCACTACCAGCCTTCCCCAATCCCCAGTTGGTATGCTGCCACCAGTCCCTATTTTAGATATACGCCCAGTCCGTGAATGGGCCTATATCGGGTCAGGAACCAACCCTGGGTAGCGTTTTTTGCTTGAGCCGAGCTCACACGGACGTGCGTTCGTTATGCAGAATAAAAGGCAGGCCCACAATTACTTGAGGTAATTGATTATAATAATACACTAGATACACGATATACAACTAAATATACACAGGTATAAGGTCAGGCTAAACTATACAACAATGGAATACAACACACAGAATCACCACAGCATATCAGTTACCGGTTTCTTGATTTTCTTGTGACGCAGGGAGAGGATTCTGCGGTCGCAGGCACGGTTCTTTGTTACAGGCTGAGGCCTACCACCGCATGGTCAAACTGCTCCTCCCCTTGGTGGCCTCAGCTGGTGCTCAGATGTTCAGCACCCCACTCTTGGGTCAAGACTGACTTATCTCTTGTCTGTCCTGCTATCTTACCTGCCCCGTCCCGCCCACTGCTGGTGAGGTCAGCTGGCTCAGTCTCCACCCTCAGGTCTAACTTCGATCAGAAGCCCAAATTCTAAGGAACCCAATAACTTCTTCTGGGATGGTCTCATGATACCCCCAGGGGTTCCCATGGATTCGGGCCGCCGTAACCGACCTTTTGATATCAATTATGATACCATACGGTCCTCAGGAATGGCTCAGCGCTATATCTTGGCTTCCAGAGCACATACAAACGTCTACCGCGGAGGCTGGTGTGCGCAATGGCTCCGGGACGCCGTGATATTTTTTATTGGCCCATCCCACGCAACATGCGTGTACTATTCATGTTTCTATATCTTATGCCTCCATGCTTGTGACAGACAAAGAAACTAGTCCTATGGGACAAATGGTCAGAGTTACAGATGGACGAAGCACCCCCCGTGCTAGCTGTGCTTCCTCTCGAAGTCTTTGAAGCTCCTAGCATTCAAGTGTTAAGTAGGCCCTGGGGCTTCTTATCTCACAGGAGCCTGGATGGGGGGAAACTATCTAGTTGACGTTTTAACAGAAGGTCCCAAGGGTGGGGGCTGCTGAAGTGTGGCCATCCCTGGATATGATTTATCATTACCAAGATGGCGGCTACGGGTTCATCACAGTTTCGTTTTTGAACGTTTTATTGTGAGCCCGTAAAAGTGGCTTAATACCTCTGACCACGTTGTTGACAGCAGTGACCTGGGGGTCAGAAATGCTTCCTGGGGCGATCCCCATGCTGTCTCCATGTCATTTGAGCACTGTCACTATCGTTTTGGGCACTTTTTAGGCTTTTAAAAGACTGCCGGGGGTGCCACCGCAAAAATGCTCGCGTCTCCCATAGACTAACATTGGGCTCGTTGCTTGGGTCGAGCACCCGAGTATCACGGTGAGCTCGGCCCGAGCTTCGAGCACCCGAGCATTTTAGTGCTTGATCAACACTAATAATGAGCACATGGGCATGTTTAAATGGGTCTTTGTGCACTCCAATCAAGCTCACTGCATAATAGATGACAGTAACCACAACTATATGGGGCACACAGAGAGGGCATAATATATTGCATGATTTGATACTGGTAAGGCTATGTCCAGTAATCATCAGTTTAAAGGGGATCCAGCAGCAATTCGTTGGCAGAAAAGTTGTTCATACACAACTTTTTTTGTCTGGTTTTAAAAAACAGATTTCAGCTGCAGATTTCAGCTGCATCTGTTTTTTTAACAGTGAAGTCTATGGAAAACGGATCTGTTAATTAGCCATCCGTTATTCTCCCATTTGAAACAGATCTGTTTTTTGCTTACTGGAGGTGGAAAAACAAACATATACTAACATATACTACTGGACATGTGAACTTTCAAGTAATCATCTATATGAAATTGATTCAGTAAGGTAAAAAAAAAGGATCCGTTTCAAATGGGAGGACAATGGATGGTTAATTACCGGATCTGTTTTCCATAACAACTTGAAAACGCTTTGCTATCTTCTTATAACCTTCTCCTGCTTTGTGGACCTCCACCATTTTCATTTTCAGAGTGCTAGGCAGCTGCTTAGAAGAACCCATGGCTGCTGGTTTTTGACACAAGGTTAGAGGAGGGTGGGTTTTTATAAAGTTGGGAAATTTGCATCACCTGGCCTTTGCTAATGATGATAGTGAACAAGTCATAACCCTAACAGGCTAATTAAGGTCTGAAACCTTGGTCAAAGTTTCTGAGTACACAAATCTCCAAGGGTGCCCAAACTTTTGCATCTGTCCATTTTCCTTTTTGCAATTTTTAAAACGTAAAATATGAAAATATATATTTTTTTGCCTAAAATACAAAGGAAATCTTTAACTTTAGGCCTTTTAGAGATCATTTCATCTCCAACTTGCTTAACTGTTCACAATAACAGTCATTTTGACCAGGGGTGCCCAAACTTTTACATCCACTGTATATGGTCTGCAGAGTACTGGTGCAAAACCGATATTACCATTATATGGACACTGTATGATGGTAATATCAGTCCTAGTACAGCGGTTGTGATTCATAATCAGTATGGCGGTATTATCACTATATTATATTTGGTTATTGTCTGGGGGTATTGTCTGTTATATTGCAATATTATTATTACAGTATTATTAGTATTATTATCACTATTAGAATTCATTTTTATATATATATCGGTATTATTGAATGTGTAAGCTTTGTAGTAAATTTTGATTTTCTCCAGGCAGAATAATAATAGTAATAGAGACCCCAATCTGGGGAAGGGGGCCGGGACAGCATGAACCTGTATGCTTTCAAATGCCAGGGTTGAATTGTAGTTCCATTCCGTCCCTGCATATTAGCATGTGTTTCTGATGCTTGTCTCTGATTCAAGGGTAGCATGAATTAGAGACTATTGCGCCATTGCAAACAGGTATGCTTTAAAGATCATCTGCTGCGGGACGGGAAGAACTTGCATCAGACTCTTCTTGTCTCTCACAGACTGATCTTTAAACTAATGAAATAATGGAAGAAAAAGGATGATAAAACATAACCATTACAAGTACTCTAGATGCTAGGTGCAGGTGATGTTTTTCTTGTTCCTTTGAATGAGATTAATTTCTTACAGATATATAAAGGTAAAATGGAGCAGGAAAAACATGGGTTAACTGCACTGCTGACTTTCTTTATCAGGACAAACAACACATAACCTACAGGGGGGAAAATACGTATTTGATACACTGCCAATTTTGCCAGTTTTCCATGGGCAGTTTTCCCTGTCACTGAGCAATATTAAGTTTAAGATCCCTCCAAAGATTATCTATTGGGTTCAGGTCTGGATACCGCCTAGGCCACTCCAGGACCTTGAAATGCTTCTAACGGGCCATTCTTTAGTTGCCCTGGCTGTGTGTTTTGGGTCATTGGAAGACCCAGCCACGACTCATCTTCAATGCTCTTACTGAGGGAAGGAGCTTGTTGGCCAAAATCTCACGATACATGACCCCATCCATCCTCCCTTCAATATGGTGCAGTCCTGTTCCCTTTGCAGAAAAGCACCCCCCAAAGTATGATATTTCCCCCACCATACTTCACGGTTGGGACGATGTTCTTGGGGTTGTACTCATCCTTCTTCTTCCTCCAAACACGGGGAGTGGAGATGATACCAAAAAGTTCTATTTTAGTCTCATGTGACCACATGACCCTGTTCCATGCCTTCTCTGGATCATTCAGATAGTCACTGGTGAACTTCAAATGAGCCTGGACATGTGCTGGAGTGAGCAGGAGGACCTTGCGTGCCCTGCAGGATTTTAATCCATGATGGTGTAGTGTGTTACTAATGATAATGTTTGAGACTGAGGTCCCAGCTCTCTTCAGGTCATTGACCCAGGACCTCCTGTGTAGTTCTGGGTTGATTCTGTACCTTTCTCAGAATCATACTTACCCCACGAGGCGAGATCTTGCATGGAGCCCCAGACCAAGGAAGATTGACAGTCATCTTATGTTTCTTCCATTTTCTAATAATTGTGCCAGCAGTTGTTGCCTTCTCACCAAGCTGCTTGTCTATTGTCCTGTAGTCCATCCCAGCCTTGTGCAGGTCTACAATTTTGTCACTGGTGTCCTTAGACAGCTCTTTGGTGTTGGCCATGGTGGAAGGGTTGGAGTGTGATTGAGTGTGTGGACAGGTGTCTTTTATACAGGTAACAAGTTGAAACAGATGCAATTAATTCAGGTAATGAGTGCAGAGTAGGAGGGCTTCTTAAAGGAAAACTAACCAGTCTATGAGAGCCAGAATTCTGGTTGGTAGGTGATCAAATAATTATTTCATGCAATAAAATGCAATTTCATTATTTAAAAACCATACAATGTGTTTTCCTGTTTTTTATTTTTAGATTATGTCTCTCACAGGTGAAGTGTACCTACGATAAAAATTACAGATCTCTTCATTCATTGTAGGTGGAAAAACTTGAAAAATCGTCAGTGTATCAAATACCTATTTTCCCCACTGTATATGCACCCTTAATTGTTCTTGCCAATCCTCGAATAAGACCCTATTACACTTTTCGTTGTATTTCTAGGTTTTTTTTTCCAGATATGTAAAGGAACACATACACATACAATTTACAACTGGATTAAGAAAGAAAGATGATTACAGAAACATTCAAATCATACACAAGCATCCTCATTATTAATTTGTAAATAACTAACACCACACATCACATCCTCGTGGCATGAGTTGACAATAGAAACTGAGCATTTAAACATAAAAAATAAATTACATAAATTGCTTTTAGTTTTGCCTGGATCACACACCACTGAAATTTGTTTGAGCTAATTACATGTAGCCTTTCGAAATGAAACATCCCCCTCCTGTGGCAAGCAAGAGGAACAGCATTCAATATTCACAAACCTCATTTTATTAGGAAGCAAATGAAAAAATAAAAAATGCCTTAAGGCTGCGGTAATACGCCGTTGATTCTCTCATGCAAGAGAATCGGACCGATTATGCTAGTGTCACTCGGATCAAACTCTGTCAGTTTGGACTGAGTGTCATCTTAGTGTGATCCCATTCTCTCGCTCGAGGGAATACAGTAGTATCACAGGTGCGAAGAAGACAAAAAACGTAATTTCTCCATCTTCTACATTGTCTCTGTCCGCCGTTGTCAGACGGCACTTGGATGACATCTGAGTGAAGTCCGATATTTCACACGCACCCATAGACTTGTAAGGGTGCGTATGGTCCAATAATTATCAGATGAACTTGCAGAATGCTGTGATTATTTTCTCATGCTGAATCGGCATGAAAAAAAAATTACAGATCTGCACTGCCCCATAGTATAACATTGACCCGAGTGCTATCTGGTAAAACATTGGATAGCACTCGGTCCTAAAGATAAGTTTCCATATGCAAAAGTGGAACTTTTTTCCTGCTGCATTTTTGTGGAGAAAATGCAAACTAAGAAAGCTTTAAAAATACGAGTTAATAGTTTCAAATTACATCCAAAAAATGTACTTTCAACTTGGAAACAAGACTAAGTGACTCAACTATGCACAAAAACATAAGAATTAGGGCATAGAAAAATATCAGCAGGTGCTCAGGTCTGATGACTCAAAATGTGAAATATTTGGCGTAACAGACGGCAGTTGTTCACCAAAGGGCTGGAGAGTGATACAATAATGAGTGTTTGCATGCAACAGTGAAGCATGGTGGAGGGTCCATGGATGTTTGGGGCTGCATATTAGCAAATAGAGTTGGGGATTTGGTCAAGTAATGTTGTCTTTAGTGCTGAGAAATACAGGCAGATACCTATCCATCATGCAATACCAGCAGGGAGGCATCTGATTGGCTCCAAACTTATTCTGCAACAAGACAATGATCCGAAACATACAGCAAATGTCACTGAGAACTATCTTTAGTTAAGAATAACAAGAAATCCTGGAAGTGATCTCAAAATGATCACGTCTTTGTGAGATTATATGAAGATATGAAAGGATTTGTACAAGCCTACATTCACAGAAGATATGTGGGTAGCTCTCCAAGATGTTTGGAACAATCTCCTGCCGAGTTCCTTCAAAAACTGTGGGCAAATGTACCTAGAAGGATGAATGCTTTGAATTCTATTTTGAAGCCAAAGTGGTCACACCAAATATTGCTTATATCTAGATTTATCTTTTATCTATTCACTTTGCATTTAGTTAATTGACAAAAATAACCTATTTACACTTCTATTTTTGAAAGTATTCTTACTTCTATGGTATTTTTCCTCACCTGCCTAAAACTTTTGTGTTACACACACGCTGCTAGGTTCAGATAGGGGCAAGACAGGTTACATGAATTCTTTGGAATCCTGGAGGAACCGTTACTCAGGGCGACCATAGACCATGTGCTGCAGCTTCTCTCAGGCACAGACACGTAGATTGTTTCAGTTGCTAACCAGACACGCTTGACAAGAGTCCTCATAAACGGTAGAACAGTAGCATTTAATAAGAAGCCACACAGCCAGTGCAAGTTAAGTCTTATGAGCAACAGGCTCCAGTGACAAACAGTACAGTTTCCTTAGCAGCACAGCAGTTCACAGTCTTACCAGTAGTACAGGACAGTACAGTTCTAATGCAAAGGCACATTCATGAGCACAGTATTCTTTACAGCACAGTGCAGTGAGATGGAGGAGGGGAGCGTTGCTGAGGGAGATGATCCCTGTGACACCATTTATTACAGTCCTTATCTTTCTGCCTGACAATACTCTGCACTGTTAGTTCAGGAACTCTACCTGACCTGTGCTTAGCTTCATTCCTGACTTGAATTCTTTTCACTTGCAGGGGCACTTCTGTCAGATGCAGAACACACACACCATCTTTCTCTTCGGCTCCAGCCAGACAGTAAACAACTTCTCCACAATCCCCCTGGGGCTCTGCTAAAACACTCCCCTTCTCCTGTGACTGTGTTAACCCCTCTAGTTGCTGGATGCTTCTGGAGCACAACACTTCCTGTCTCCTGTGCTTGTGTTATTTCTAATAGTTGCTGAATGCTTTTAAAGCAACAGCACTACTTCTGCATGTCACACTCTGCAACAGCAGTAATTCTGCATGTCACACTCTGTAACAGCACTACTTCTGCATGTCACAGTCTTCCCTCCTTTTTGAATGTCGTCCTCGACATTCGTCTTAATTGGTCAATCTGACCAATTCTGAGACAGTGGTGGAAGTTGGATAGCTTTATATACAAATTGGCATTGTGAAATTGGTACAACATTCATAAACATTGATAACCTAATCTTACAACCTTTTTCTTTTAGGATGCCTGTAAGAAATAAACAATTAACACAATTAAAACAATCAGCATCTCTTCAGCATCTCTTCAGCTGGAGCTTTTCGTACGTTTTCAATCAGCTCTCTCTATCTATGCTTTAACAGTTCTTTGTTTCTACAAAGTCTTTTAAGAAAAATCAAAGCATGAAAACAAGTCTTTCCAATAGGCAACTGCCTCTCGGTGGTGAATACCACTCAAGTGGGTTTACCTGGTCCGCAGGCAGAGATACCTGTTTCCAGTCGACAGTCCTTGGCACTTGACTCGGTTCACCAAGTGTCTCATATGTCAGCATCACGGGCCTCCTCACTTCTCGAGTCGACATCCTCCTGGTGGGTTGTTCCTCAGAGACCATGGGTTCTTCGGTCACAGAAGTTTCTTCCGCCGCACTCATTTCCCATGCTTCCTCAGATGCTCTTGGAGCTGCCTCTGTAAGTTCATGTACTTCTCCTGAGTCATCTGTTTCCACACAGTCTGGTAATTCCGCTCCTCCTGAGTGTCAATCGGTCTGTTCAAGGACCGGTGTTCGATCATCAGATCTGAATTGGACTTCATCTGTAATCCTTGGTACAAACTCTGGAGCCTCAGGACTTAGTTCACTCTCCTGATGATGGTACATCCCTCTCCTTGCCGGTCCGAGAAATACAATGGTGTGTTCTTCTCCATCGGAACTTTCAAGGTCACTATCCACCTCTGGAGCTTCAGTCTGTGGTGGTCCCTTAGTCGATCTCGGACGATGTCGGTCTACTTCTGGGAAGTCTTGTTGGGGTGGGAGATAATCACAGGGTAGTAGTAAATTCCGATGGACTATTCTGGTTTTCTTGTCTCCCGTTTCCAATCAGATTTCATACACTGGGCTGTCATCAGCTTTCCTCCTTACGACCACATACACCTTGTCTTCCCAGTACGACCAAAGTTTTCCTCGACCACCTTTCTCACGTACGTTCTAGACTAGCACCCGGCTTCCTGGTGCCAATTCTGCTCCATAACATTTTCGATCATAGAGACATAGTATGCCTCTGCCATCCGTTCCTTCCATTTCCGAACATACTCCGGATACATTCTGTAAGTCTCTGACACAGGATTATTGAACATGATGTTGACTGGCAGCCTTGGCGATCGCCCATACAATAGGAAAAAGGGAGAGTAACCCATTGCATTGCTCTTTGTACAGTTATAGGCATGTACCACTTTTGACAGAGAACTCTTCCAGTCTTTCTTCTCATCAGCTGTTAAAGTGCGCAACATATAATGTCCGGTTAAAACGTTCCACTTGTCCATTACCCTCTGGGTGATAGGTCATTGTGAGGGATCTCTGAATTCTACAGTACTTTCCTAGCTTGGTAAAGAGCTAGTTCTCAAATTCTCTTCCTTGGTCGTAGTGTAACCTCGTAGGGAAGCCAAACCTCAAAGCAAAATCATTGAAGATCTTCTCTGCTGCAGTTCGACCTCATATATTGGTGGTGGCATATGCTTGAGTAAATCGAGTGATATGGTCCATCCCCACCAAGATGTATTTGTAACCACGCTTGCACGTCTTCGAGATGTAGAAAGTCTATTGAGACCATCTGAAACGGATAAGTAGTTTGGATGTTGCCCATAGGTGCACGGGTTGATGTGTTGGGACATTTATCTTTCAGACACCCACAGTTCCTGGTCACATACCTCTCAATATCTCTCTGCATGTACGGCCAGAAGAAACGTTCACTGATCAAGTTGGTTGTCCTTTCCACTCCCAGGTGCCCCATGTTTTCATGGAGTTCTTTGAAGACCAACCTACGGAAAACTCTGGGTAGTACCAACTGCCGGTTTTGTCGTCCTTTACAATACAGGATACCGTCTTCACTGAGGTAGAGCTTTGTCCATTCTTTAATTAAAACAGATACTGCTGGTGACTCATTGTCTCTCTTTCGTTTACTTGGAAACCGATTTTGGTCCACATAAAGTAGTATTCTACTAATTATCTGATCTTCCCGTTGTGCTCTATGGATTTTCCCTTTTGATAGTTGTTGAATAGACCGGGGGTGATCTTGTTCTCTCGCTTTTATGGTGGTTTCCACCGTCAACGGACACCACAATGGTGTGTCTTGCTCCTGATAAGCTTGTACTGCTTGGGTAGTGCTCGCAATTGCTTCCAGACTGACCTCCTCCGAGCATTCTTGCATAAACACCTCAGGCTCTAGTGGCATTCTTGACAATCCGTCAGCATCCGCATTGCATTTTCCTAGCCTATACTTGATGCTGAAATTGAAGTCAGCTAGTTCAGCGACCCATCTCTGACCCGTTGCATTCAGTTTGGCTGTAGTAAGGACATAGGTCAAAGGGTTGTTGTCAGTGTATACCTCAAACTCTTTGCTGTGGTAGAGATAATCTCTACATCGCTCACAGATAGCCCATTTCAGTGCCAGGAACTCCAATTTTCCTTAATGTAGATGGTAATTCTTCTTGGCATCTGTCAATGTTCTAGAACCGTAACCGATGACTCTCAATTTTCCATTTGGATGCTGATACAGAGCAACTTCCAGTCCAACTTGAGAAACGTCACAATGAAGAACAAATGGTAAATTGAAATCAGCATATCCCAAGGTGTGTGGTTTTACCAGGTAGTCTACTAGTTCTTCCAATACCTCTTGGTGGTCTGCTGTCCAGAGAATGGGCTGTTGGGTCAAAACGGCGTTGTTTCTTTTAAGCCCGGTCCTACCCGCATTCTTCTTTTTCTCCGTGGGTGTTGTCGCCTCTGTTGTCCCCCCTCCAAGACGAGGCATAGTGGGGCGGCAATCCTGGAGAAGTTCCGAATGTAAGTACAATAGTAGGAGAGGAATGCTAATATCTGCCTCAACCCCCCGATTGTAGAGGGATGCTTGTCTTTTAAGGCCAGGACTGAAGCGATTTCTGCTGGGTCCATGGTATATCCTTCTCCGGACACAATTTTCCCTTGGACTTGCCTTTTGAACAGTTCATACTTCTTTGGCGTCAACTTAACTCCATGTTGTTGATACCGTTGTAATACGATTCTCACGTGTTCAAGATGCTCCCGGAAGGTTTTGCTGTGTACCACATTGTCATCCAAGTACGGCTGGCCGATATCGTCCCTCAGTCCTTCTAATGATGTCTCCATGCTCCTCTTGAATTCTGCTGGAGCTGAACTGAGCCCAAACAGTATGCGGATCCACTCATATAATCCCCATGGTGTGATGAAGGGTCTACTGGACTCTTCGACAAACCCTTGGTGGTATGCCTTACCCTGATCGAGGACAGAGAACCAGGTATTTCCTGATAGGCTATCCAGCATATCTTGGATCTTTGGTATTGGGTGCCAATCAGGTACTGACTTTCGGTTTTGTTCCCGGTAATCACAGCAGAGTCTCAACGTACCGTCCTTCTTCCTAACACAAACAATAGGAGAGGAATAAGACAACTTCGACTTTTGGACCCAACCTCTGTTGATTAGGTCTTGTAAATACTCTTTCACTTCATGGTGTAATGGTTTCAGCACAGACATATAACTTCTGGTTACTGGAGTCATGTCTTTCAAATTGATTTTCAACTGCAACGATGTGATACAGCCTATATCAGAGTCATCTTTGGAGAATGCATGACACTCTTCTCTCAGCATTTGTTTTGCTACCGCTCGATCTTCAGCACACAAGTGTTCCAGGGGTACTGGGGGATCCCAGGACTCCGAGGTGCGTTGTGCAATTTCTTCCCCTGGACAACTCCTGTTCCATTGTGGGAAGACTGAATTCACTGTAGACCCCTGGGCGGGTCTCACACTGGCTGGATATACCGTTTTAACGGTTTCAATGTGATCCGTCTTGTGATGTGATGAGTCTTTGGATCCAGTCTAATTTTGTGTTTCGTAGTATTCATCACCGGTACTGTCACTCGAACAAACCCACCTGTAGGAATCATAAGCACAGTCTTACGTTGAACTAGGCCTTCCGGAAGTTCTGAGGAGTCTTTTGGCAGGAACAGTCTTTTCTGGACTTTTCTTCCCAGTTCTACCCAGACTCCACACCTGACCCCCACCATTTGGTTTGCACGGATGATGGCTGGGCGCCAGCCTACCTTGACTTCTTTTAGGTCCATTGTATTCTGTGCTTTCTTTACTTTATGAATCACATTTTCCGCCACGGCGTTGGGTATGGCAAGTGATGTGGCAATTGCATCCACCACCAGTGTCCCTGCCTTGTGTTTCGTGATGACCTCACTGATTACATTATAACCCAGGATAGGATCCTCTGTGTTATGCACACGCCCGGACTGACTGGCGTGTGCGTGTTTATGTAGTGATTCCACTGTGCCATGAACTGGAGAGTGCCTGGAGGGGCGTAACGAAGTATCTGCCCGATCCGACCAAGGTCGCACGACGGCATATGACGCCAGTGCACCAGGGAGGAACCGAGCAGAGGAACCAGGGTCTACTCCAGGTCAGACTCCGGACACGGCTGTTGACCCACACCGGGGAATACAGGAACAGGCAGACTAGAGCACAAGCTGGGTAGGGTCCAGTACAGACTGGGAGACAAATTCGAAACCGCAGACGCGGTAGACAGAGCTGAGCAAAGCGAAAACCGCAGACGCGGTGGACAGAGCTGAGCAAAGCGAAAACCGCAGACGCGGTGGACAGAGCTGAGCAAAGCGAAAACCGCAGACGCGGTGGACAGAGCTGAGCAAAGTGAAAACCACAGACGCGGTGGACAGAGCTGAGCAAAGCGAAAACCGCAGACGCGGTGGACAGAGCTGAGCAAAGCGAAAACCGCAAACGCGGTGGACAGAGCTGAGCAAAGCAAAAACAGCAAACGCGGTGGACAGAGCTGAGCAAAGCGAAAACCGCAGACGCGGCGGACAGAGCTGAGCAAAGCGAAAACCGCAGACGCGGCGGACAGAGCTGAGCAAAGCGAAAACCGCAGACGCGGCGGACAGAGCTGAGCAAAGCGAAAACCGCAGACGCGGCGGACAGAGCTGAGCAAAGCGAAAACCGCAGACGTGGTGGACAGAGCAGAGCAAAGCAAAAACCGCAGACGCGGAAGGAACAGGGCTCAGTTCACACGGAACAGACTAGAAGGGAAAGGCAGAACCAGATACCCACAGGGTACTTGAAGAGAAGTAGCGAGTGGACCACAAACTCACAAACGGAAGTACAGTGACAACGAGCAGGAGTAGGTACGAGTTCAGACTCTGCAGAAAAAGGAAAGGAACGGACATAGAGAAAAAACAGGTAAAAGATAGGAGAGAGTTCAGACTGGAACTGAGTGTACGGAGGAGACCGACACTGCAGCGGGATACAGGAGCGGGTCTGGGAATACGGCCCCCAGAGAGGCGGGACGAACAGGCAAGGAGCGTGTTCAGACTGGCCTGGAAATACAGCCTCCAGGAAGGCGGAACGAACAGGCAAGGAACGAGTACAGACTGCAGGTTAAGGTACACAGATAGGACACAGTACAGACATGGGAACAGATACTGCAAGACAGGTAACATAGACAGGACCTGGCATGTCAGAGACAAAAGCCAACTGACAGGGCAAGATGCTCAGGCATGGGTTAATGGGGCAGCTGGTTTAAATACCAGGTGACAGACAGCAATAGGCTGAGGACGCACAAAGGGTGTGCCTGCAGCAGGTACAAAAAGCAGGAAGTGATCGGGCGCCGCCCATAAGCAGCAGACACAGAAGCAAACAGACAGCATGGAGGGAAGCCAGAGAGACACCCTGGACTGGAGATCAAGTGCGCGCTCTTGCACAGTGGGAGATGGACCACTATGCAAGGACGCCGCCAGGTATGTTACACTCTGCCACGTTCTGATCACTGGTCACGAGAAAAGGTACCAAAAGCTCAATGGTGTTGCTGTTCTTCGTGGCCCTCAGTTGAAAAGTCACTTCCACCCAGCCTATGAAAGGGATTGCGATCTGGTTGACAGCTTTGCCGTGGAGTTCCACTGGTCCTAAGAGTTCTTTTAGCGACCGAAGGCAAGTGTGTGGCAGGTAGCGCCTTCTCCATTCTTCATTTAAAGGGCTCGCTTGGGCTCCTGTGTCCCACAGTGCTTTTACCAGGAGTCCATCTAGCTGGCACTGTATAAAGCACCTTTCACCCATTAGGCTGATGAGGCTATCTTTACTGACTGAGGAATCCTCCTCCCAGGAGTACATTGTTTGACCTCCGCATTGGGCATTAAGTAACTGATGCCCCTGTCTCTCTTGCAGCTGTTGTAAATGGGAACACACTTGGGGATAGTACTGACGCAGACATTTTACCTCATGCGCCGTTCTGGGGTTTGGTGAGATTTGGATTTGATTCTGGGACCTCCTCCGTGTCGCGGTTACCAGTCGCCCCGCACTGAATTCTCTGCGATCTCCTGCTCTAATATCTGTATTGTCTTTTGCTTCCTCCCCTGCCCCGGAGATGTGGTATGTTCCGTACACGGTCAGACACAGACAATTTTTAAAATGAACTTTTGTTTGTGGGAAAACCCCTTTAAATGTATACTTATTATTATGGTGTTCTGAGATTGTATCCACTCCATCGTATGTAAAAGGTGCTGCTTGTGGAGGATGGAGAAGGAGAGGTAGGGGGCTTATTATTCTTACGATCTTGATCTTATTATAAGCCCCAACCTGTTAGTATAACAAGCCCCCATACAGTAAACAATGCATGAGCTGCTTTATATTTAATAATGTCACAGTGAGCAACTTATTATTATAAAGTTATTAAAGATATTCTGACAGGTAATACATGCTTCCCAAACCATGTGCAGCATGTATCAGACACCGGCTGTAGTATCTCAGCCAAGGTTGTTTGACCCTGTAAAGCTGCGGCGTTTCAGAGAAACACATCCTTTAATCCTTTAATAGCTGCTGTGGACAGAGCGGCGCTGTACACTAGTCATACAGGTGTCTCCCGTGCCCACTGCCAGTGACTGGTAGGTCTCTGCCTATGCGCGCGCGTAGGAAGACACTTGTCAGTCAGTGTCAGCAGGCGGGGAGAAGCCGCCGGGGATCCACCTATATGACTAGTGTACAGCGCCGCTCTGTCCCCGGCAGCTACTAAAAGTATGTGTTTCTCTAAAACGCCGCAGCTTTACAGAGTCAAACATTCCTGGCTTAGATTCTACAGCCGGTGTCTGATACATGCTGCACATGGTTTGGGCATCATGTATCAGCTGTCAGGCTCACTTCAAAGGGGTTGTCCAGGCTCGGGATAAAAGTCTGCAGTTAATCTATGTGACTGCAGACTGCCAAATCATGACAGGGTGCAGTGCGACTGCTGTCATAAGTCCGATCAGGCAGTCATGCGACCATCACATGTTTGCTATTTGCACATGCCGACTAGATAAGATTGGCGTCTTTCAGTACAAGAGAATTGAGAGAAGCCGTCAGAGTGTAGTCGTCACATGACTGTGAGTTGCATATCTGCGATCACATGACCGCCTGCTCACATCAGCGATACTGGGACCATTATTACTGTACATGGGGGGACTTGGGGGACATTAGTACTGTACATGGGGGGACTTAGGGGACATTAGCACTGTACATGGGGGAAATTATTAAATGTTAATATCAATAGAACTTGGCACTCAAGAGAGGTATGCAACAAGAATTACATTTTATTGAGAATCCAATTAGTCCAATGTGAATAAAATGTCATTCTTGTTGCATACCTCTTTGGTGCCGGGTTTTACTTATATTTTCATGGATTGGAACCCTGCTCTGGAGTGCCGTATACTAATTATTAAATGTTAAGCGAACACTTAAGAAGCATTATTGTTTACAGGAGCACCAGTAGTGTAGCTACCAGGTGGCAGAGGGTATGGTCGCCTGGGAACCCTCACTCGGATTCAGCCACCCAGATCTACAACCAATCCTAACTGTATCGGCATACACAGCACACCGATATAGTTAAGCTCTGTGGTAATGCAGGGCAACATGATCTCTGCACTACTGCTCTCCGTTTTGTAGATCGCATGTCACCTTAAGCTTGCAGTCAGGAAGTTATGAGGGTTAAAAGTTGACCAGCGAGATCTAATTTTTCCAATGAAATTTACAAAACCATTTTCTTAGGGACCACATCACATTTGAAGTAACTTTGAGGAGTCTACATGACAGAAAATACCCCAAATTTACATCATTCTAAAAACTGCACCCCTCAAGTTGCTCAAAACCACATTCAATAAGTTTTTAACCCTTCACGTGCTTCACAGGAACTGAAGCAACAAGGAAGGAAAAAATGAACATTTAACTTTTTTTCACTCAAATTTTAGTTCAGGCCCCAAATTTTTAATTTTCTCAAGGGCAACAAGAGAAAATGGTCCATTAAGTTTGTTGTGCAATTTCTCCTGAGTACGCCGACATGCCATATGTGGGGGAAAACCACTGTTTGGGCGCACTGCAGGGTTCGGAAGGGAAGGAGCGCATTTCACTTTTTGCGTGTAAAATTTGCCTGAATAATAATTAGCAGACGCCATGTTGCGTTTGGAGAGCTCCTGATGTGCCTAAACAGTGGAAACCCCCCACAAATGACACAATTTTGGAAACTAGACCCTCAGTGAACTTATCTAGATGTGTGGTGAGCACCTTGAACCCCCAGGTGATTCACAGAAGTTTATAACATTGAGCCGTAAAAATAACATTTTCACATTTTTCCCACAAAAATGTTTTTCAGCCTCTAATTTTCCATTTTTATAATTTGTTGTGCAATTTCTCCTGAGTAAGCCGATACTCAGAAGGAGCGCCATTTCACTTTTTGAGTGTAAAATTTGCTTGAATAATTAGTGGATGCCATAATAATAATAATAATAATCTTTATTTATATAGCGCCAACATATTCCGCAGCGCTTTACAATTCAGAGGTTCATATACAACAGTCATAAGTAACATAGCTAAAGATAAAACAATAATTAAAACAAAAATAATGACGACCCTGCTAGTAAGAGCTTACAATCTACAATGAGGTGGGGGTGACACAAAGTACAGGGGCTTGTTTACAATGATCGTCCAGCCATCTTGAGGGGATGAGGGATAGATAAAGGCTGCATGAGCTTATCACCAGCCAGTATTTGTAGTGCTTTTGGGTTTGGTGGAGTTTGGTGGAGACTTGTTTAGAGAAATAATAAATGGGCTATAAAAATATAAAAGAACTTTTATTAGGGAACGTGATAGGCCACCCTAAACAGGTGTGTTTTTAGGGAGCGCCTAAAACTGTGTGAGTTGTGGTTCGTCCTAATTTCTTGGGGTAGAGCATTCCAAAGAATAGGTGTAGCTCGAGAGAAGTCTTGGAGCCTGGAGTGGGAGGTATGGATTAGTGCAGATGTTAGTCGAAAGTTGCTTATGAGGGGCAAAGAACGGGTAGGCCGATAAACAGAAATGAGGGAAGAGATGTAAGGGGGGTGCCGCACTGTGGAGAGCTTTGTGGGTGAGAACAAGCCATTTAAATTGGATCCTATAATTCATGGGCAGCCAGTGCAATGACTGGCACAGAGTGGAAGCGTCTGAGTAACGATTAGCCAGATCGATGACCCTGGCTGCAGCATTAAGGATGGACTGGAGAGGGAAAGTCGATTGAGGGGGAGGCCAATTAATAGATAGTTACAGTAGTCAAGGCTGGAGTGGATCAGGGCAACAGTGAGGGTTTTTGTTGTTTCCAAGGTGAGAAAGGGGCGTATTCTAGAGATGTTCTTCAGGTGCAAGCGACAAGAGTGAGCAAGAGATTGTATATGGAAGGTGAAGCAAAGATTGGTGTCAAACACAACGCCCAGACAGCGCTCCTGCTGGCTCAGTATTATTGTGGTGCCACACACGGAGAGGGAGATGTCAGACTTAGGGAGGTGAGTAGGTGGCGGGAGCAGAAGAAGTTCAGTTTTGGAAAGGTTGAGTTTCAGATAGAGAGTGGACATGATGTTGGAAACTGTTTTTCAGCCTCCAATTTTCCATTTTCATAAGGGTAACAGGAGAAATTGCACCATAAAATTTGTTGTGCAATTCCTCCTGAGTAAGCCAATACCCCATATGTGGGGGAAAACTACTGTTTGGGCACACGGCAGGACTCGGAAGGGAAGGAGAGCCATTTCATTTTTTAAGTGTAAAAGTTGCTTGAATAATTAGTGGATGCTATGTCGGGTTTGGGGAGCCCCTGATGTGCCTAAACAAGGGAAACCGCCCACAAGTGACCCCATTTTGGAAACTAGACCCCACAGAGAATTTATATAGATGTGTGGTGAGCACCTTGAGCCCCCGGGTGCTTCACAGAAGTTTATAACATTGAGCCGTAAAAATAAAATTTTCACATTTTTTCCACAAAAATATTTTTCAGCCCTCAATTTTGCGTTTTTATAAGGGTAGCAGGAGAAATTGCATCATGTGGGGATTGCTAGTGTATAGCAGGCAATCCCCGCGTGTTTTTTTTGGCTGTATAACAACCATGAAACATGCAGGGCGAAGACTCGAGCATGTCACTCGAGCACCCCCGATACTTGGTGCATACCCGAGCACCCGATGCAAACTCAAGTAGCAAGCACTTGCGCTCAACACTACTCGCCATATCGTCATCATTTTTTTTGCTTTACTTTTGAAAAAATCCCAACACAACCCTAACCCCAATCCCAACACAACCCTAACCCTAATCCTAACCGTAACCCTAACACAACCCTAACTCTAATCAAACCCTTACCCTAATCCTAACCGTAACCTTAATACAACCCTAACCCTAATCCTAACCCTAACCCTAACCCTAACCCTGGAAAAAAATATTTTTTTTATTTTATAATTTTTATTTACCAGAGGGGGGACAAAAGGGTGTTTGATTCATTATTTTTTTATTTTGATCACTGTGATAAACCCTATCATAGTGATCAAAATGAACCAATAGGGAAAATTCCGGCCTATTGCACCCGCCATTTTTTTCTGCCGCAAGATGCCGGAGGCAGGGGAAGATCCAGGGGGTATTCAGAGGATGGCGGAGGTACCGGGTGGGCTCAGGGGGCTTCCTTTCTCTCTCCTCTGACATGTATATCATGTCAGAGGAGAGAGAAATTATTGTAAACCACGGGCACACTTTTTTTTTTTGTGATCACCGTTATCCGGTGAATAACGGTGATCACGTGATAGGGGACCGTAAAAACCGGCCCTGATCATATTCTCAAGGGTCTCAGCTACCCCTGGTAGCTGAGACCCCGGAGAATTTCTGACTCTGGGGGGCACTACAGCCTTATTTATCAGCGATGCATTTTCATGGCGCTGAGGAATAAGTACCCTTAACTGCCGCAGTGAAAATGCATTACGGCGGTCGTTAAGGAGTTAAGGAGTGACAATTAGAGATGAGCGAACCTTTATGGTTTGGTTCTGATTGGCGAACTTCCCAATGTTTGCTGAACAGTTCGTTGAATATATCCGAACCCTATTGAATTCAATAGGAGGCAAAACCAAATGCATAGACAACACCGTTAGGGGCCCCAAAAGCTACAAAAACAGCTCAAATTAGGGGCAGACACCAGGAAAAGTGGCATCAATTGGCCCACAGTCGAAATTTTCTAATGGCACACCAGCACTCAGCCATGGGCCATTCATGAGGTATCAGGGTCTGGGCCAGCATTTACAGCTTTGAATTTCTATTTATTTATTTTACTCACTTACCGTATATAGCGCCATTAATTCCACAGCACTTCCCTATCAGTATGTGTTTGGAATGTGGGAGGAAACCGGAGAAACCGGAGGAAACCTACGCAAACACGGGGAGAACATACAAACTCCTTGCAGATGTGGCCCTTGGTGGGATTTAAAGGGGTATTCCAAACTCCAAAATCCTATCCCAATATGTAGTAGGTGTAATAATAATAATTATTAGCAAATACCTCCAATTAGAAATGTAGTATAGTTTTTTGACTCACTATGTCTTTATCATCATGTGCAGGCATTGCAGGACCTTAATCTGTACCCACTTCGCAAACGTAATTTCCACCATGTCCGTACTGCATTGGCCCAGGCTATGCAAAATGAGATACTGAACCAGGGCTCGTCGCTGCTGACACAGTCGCTGCAACATGCGCAGAGTGTAATTCCACCATGTCGGCACATGGCATATCAACCGGTTAACTGGTAGGCCCAAAGACCTCGGTAGTGATGCAAGTCAAAGGCGTGGTGCGAACGGCAGAAGTGAGCACACAGCAATCGTGCTTTCTGTAGCAGCGCATCCAGACCATGATAGTTGCGGAAAAATTGCTGTACCACCAGGTTGAGAACATGAGCCATGCAAGGCACATGTGTGAGGTTGCCCCAGCGTAGGGCCACCATCAGGTTTGCACCGTTATCGCACACGGCCTTCCCTGGCTCCAGGTTCAGTGGAGACAGCCATTTCTCAAACTCGGCCTGGATACTCTTAAGCTGCATGACTACAATGTCCAAGGCATATTAATTTTAACACTGCCTGATTGCAGTGACCCTAGGCTGCGCAGTGTGGAGGTACAGGGGATTCTCTCTGTACTGTTAGAATGCGTCTCATTAAGGCAGAGGTTGAGGGTGCAGGGGAGGCCCTAGAGGAGGTGGAGGAGGCAGAAGCAGTAGAGGAAGTGTTGAATACAGAGGTTTTTACCGCAAGCCTTGGGGATTCCAAGACTTGTGGAGCAGCCCCTTTCCCGCCTGCCCCCACAACCACCAGAGTCACTCAGTGCCCAGTCAGAGAGATGTAAAGCCCCTGGCCATGCTTGCTCATCCAGGTGTCTGTGATGAAATGCACCCTGGCAGACATAGATTTTTTCAAGGAACAGGTGATGTTGTCTGCGACATGCGCAGGCACAGCTTTCTTAGAGAAGTAATGGCGACTGGGCCACTGGTACTGGGGGACTGCGACAGCCATCAGCTTCCAGAAACCGTCTGTATCCACCAGGTGGAACGGCAGCATTTCCGTGGCCAACAGATTGGAGATGGTGAAGTTCAAACTCTTAGCTTTGGCATGTGTAGGAGGAAGCAATCTTTTACGTAACCACAACTGCGGGACCGAGGGCTGGCTGCTGTGCTAATAGAGGGTAGAGTACTGTGAACATGACAAGCTGCTGGACTTGAGTGATGTGCAGGCAGAGACGTTATGGTGGATTGAGAAAGATGTGGTGTGCTCAATGAAGCAAACACAGCAGGCATATCCACTTCTGTAACAGCTAACGGGCTCTCACTCACCTCGACTGTAGCGGGTAAACAAGTGGAGGTTCTGCGGCCGGAGACTAGTGTGAGAACTCTTGCCACGGTGATGGAGGAGGAAGAAGCAGCAGATGCGGTTGATGGGGCTGCTGGTGGTTATTGAGGCTCGCTAGTCCGCATTTTAGCGCAGTGCGATTTCCACGCTATTGCATGTTGATGGCGCATGTGCCAGTTATTGCATGTAGTAGTCAAATTATTGCAATTTTTGCCTCTACTGAGTGGATTTTTACAAAGTTGGCAGGTAACGTGAGTTGGGTCATCCTTTGCAGTCTCAAAAAAGGCCCAGGCTGGGCAACTCTTGCTGTCCCTGGGAACTGCAGACCCGCGACCACTGCTGGCCGCAGCCAGAGTTGTGGCTGAGGATGCAGTGCTTGTCATGGTTGCTTCACTCCGTGTCTGTGCAGGTAGCCGCAATGTAACCTCGTCTTCCTCCACCACCTCCTCTGCTGAGCTTCTCAGCTGTGGGCCTCTGGGTTCACACCAAGTGGGACCTACAACCTCATTGTCATCCTCTCTGTTCTCACACTCCTCGCCCGGAGAGTCACCCTCCTCCTCTTCCTTCCCTGACAGCACACTACAGTCCGCGTGTGCCCCAGGTATCTGAATTTCATCAGGATCACCTCCTTCCCCGGGGGTTAACGTCTGGTGACGAGGGTCTGGATTCTGCTCAGACATCGGTGCAGATGCTTTACTCCTCTTGAGTCTGTGAATCTTTGGAGCAGACCCGTGATGCCCATGGAATGTAATGTGTGAACAGCTCTGCAGACTCGCCCATTTGTGGCTCCTCATTGTCAGTTGGGCAGTTGGAGAGTAGTGACATGGGGGAAAACAAGGGTAATGGGGGTGCCAACTCTGAGGACTGTACGGTGTGTGATGTTGAGGTGGAGAATAAGGAAGAGAGGCCACTTGATGCAGCGTTTGACATCCACTGGAGCACATGCTCTTTCTGGTCCTCATCTACAAGGCGTACCGCTGTACAGCTGCCAAACAAAGGGAGTGAGTAGCCCAACCAGGAACAAAAGTTGTCAGGTGTCTTTGGATATGACGAGACGGTGTTTGTTCAATAGAGCTTTCACTAACATTACCACCTACCCCACGTACACCTTGAACACCAAGCCTATTCCCCCTTCCACCCCTTTCCCACTCATGTATGATGTATCCTTCCCCTCTTTTAACCAGCTGTTTCACAACTCAAGACTTGTCAGTCACCTGTCACTAAATAAACAATCAGTATTTATTTGCTGAGATAGTGTGGCTGGGGCACGCTATTACACAAAAAAATACGATTCAGAAATGTGGACTCCTAGCTGAAGCAAAACTATTAGCACAAAATATTTATATGCAGAAATGTGTCCTGATTTCTGTAGCACGCTATTAGCACCAAAAATTTAGATTCAGAAATGTGGACTCCTGGCTGAAGCAAAACTAGTAGCACAAAATATTTATATGCAGAAATGTGTCCTGCTCTCTGTAGCAAGCTATTAGCACAAACAATTTAGATTCAGAAATGTGGACTCCTGGCTGAATCAAAACTAGTAGCACCAACTATTTATATACTGAAATGTACTACTTTCTGTAGCACCGTCACGGGTGTGACAGACAATCACCCTGCAGTTGGTTGCAGGAAATATATACGTTTGCCATTACAGACACCTTCTTAGAGGCTGTCTCTCTAAGACCCAGCGGCTAGCTTCCTCGGTCTAATTAACACCCTAGCCTGGGTGTATAAATAGCTGCTGTCTGCTTAAGGGAGGTGCCGGTGATACTCACATTACCCTTTGTGAAGGCTCTGAGCAAGTGCATTACTTCATTCTCTCAGGAGCTATGAGGACGGGTGTTCATCTCTCTGAAGTTGACTAAAAGCTAAGCTATCTTCCCTTGTTTGTTCCCCCTTGTTGTCTTTAGCGGTCAGTGGGGATTGACCAGTGCTCATCCCCCTTCCTTCCCTAGCCAGAACCAAATGCCAGGGAAAAACAGGGCGAGGTTCGCGTGCGGCGATTGGTGAAGAGCCAATACAGGGGCGCTAGTGAAGACAGGGTGATTTTAGATCAGCCTAGAAGGTCTCCACTCCACCCTTTCCATATAGTCTGGGCCCCCTTTCCCTCTTCCATTTGTGTTGCACGAAGTCTATCCCACACCTTGTGTGATAAGCACGCTATTATCACAAAGAATTTAGATTTCTTTGGCTGAAGAAAAACTAGTAGCACCAAATATTTATATGCTAAAATGTGGCCTACTTTCTGTAGCACACTATTAGCACAAAGAATTTAGATTCAGAAATGTTGTCTCATGGCTGAAGCAAAACTAGTAGCACCAAATATTTATATACTGCAATGTGGCCTACTTTCTGTAGCACGCTATTAGCACAAAGAATTTAGATTCAGAAACGTGTACTCCTGGCTGAGGCAAAACTAGTAGCACATACTATTTTTATATGCAGAAATGTTTCCTGCTTTCTGTAGTACACTATTAGCACAAATAATTTACATTTTCAAATGTGGACTCCTGCCTGGCCAAAAATATTACCAGCACAAAAAATTTATATATACAAATGTGGCCTTGTTTCAGGACCACACTATTAGCACAAAGAATTTATGGTTTTAAATCCGGACTCTTGCCTGGAGCACAATATTAGCAGCATAAAAGTTATATGCTGAAAAGTGTGAAATGTGGCCTGGTGTCTCTGGACCACACAATTAGCAAAAAGAATTGATCTGCTGGAAGGTTGATTTCATAGCCTAGGATCCTATCTATCTGAACTATCTGACTGACAACCGCCTACCTAACTACAGTTGAAGACTTTGCAGTAAGTAATAAAAATGCCTTAAAACATTCTCTCTCATTATTCTGGCATTTGGCAAATATTAAAAATTATGGTAATCCTAATTGACCTAAAACGGGAAAGGTTTATCCTGATTTCATGTCAGATATTGAGAAAAACATCATATGTGTCTTTTTATATAGTGTATGTAAACTTCTGGTTTCAACTGTATCTCACTATCCAGTAGCAGCAGCAAGAGCAGCCTCTCTGCACTGTTACACTTACAAAATGGGGCCAAAATAACATGTCCGCTCTTTATATGGAGAGGGACATGTGACTTCGGCTGCCAATGACACATGCCCTTTTGTCTGGACTTGTGGATTGCTTCTGCTCCCTGATTGGCTGCCGGAATCTCCACACATTAAGTTAAGAAGAAAAAATGAAGAATAACAGTCCGCTGTTACTCTGACCTCTCCCCACCCCCTACCCTCATCAAACATGTCCTCATTCAGAAGTTTGCGAATCATGTCAGTACTTTTCAGATAGGACATTTACCCATTATACTTAATAATGCTTTTCAGAAGTTCATGTTTTTTTACTGACCGTGTGTCCACAAAAAATCATGGAGACATGTCCATTTTTGATCAGAGTTACAAATCAAAATTACTCATACAAATCTATGGGTCTGAGAAAATTAGCGTGCAATCAGTGTACTGTCCATGATTAACATTGTAATGGATAGGAGAAGCTTTCTAACTCATTTATTTATATTTTTCATACATAAAAATCACTGATGACATACTGATTGTAAAAATTGACCCTTGATGAAAATCACGATGAACACTGATGCCACTCAGACCATTTATTGCATACACGAGAAATCACGGACGTCTGAATGAGGCCCAAAAGTGAAGTGGTCCCTAAAAAATAGGTTTTGTACATTTAGTTGAAAAAATGAAAAATGTATGTCTTAATTTTAAGACTACTAACACCCTAGGAAAAATTAAACAACATTTAAAAAATGATGGTGACATAAAACGGACATCTGATAAAGGTAATTTATTAACAATTTTGTGCAGTTAGATTGTTAGGCCGCTTTCATATATCCCTGTGTCACAGTTTGAGTTTTCAGACTATGATTGACGGACCAGCCTCAGGTATCCTGATTCCTGACTTGAACTTGACAGCCTTATATGAGGCTGTCAAATTTGGGTGAGGAGACCCGTGGCTGGTCCGTCAATCATAGTCCTTACTCGGACCATGGCATACGAATGTGTTAATAACATGAAAGATAACATTTTTAAAATTGCACATTTTTAATTTTCAGCAAAAATAAGTTATTTGACTTGGATTTACCACTAACATAAGGTACAATGCGTCACAAAAAATTAAACACTGGGATATGTAGGAGTATTCTAAAGTTATTACCACATAGAGTGACACATGTCTGATTTGAAGAATCTGGTCTGATTACCGGTATGTTACCTTATTATTATGCTGCCGTATGACAGAATTTCTATAAGGCTGTGTGCCCACTATGCGTTTTTTAAGCGTTTCCGCAGCGGCAATTCCGCTGCAGAAACGCTTAAAAAACGCTTGGTAGAAGGTCTGCCATGTTCCCCAATGATAATCCGCATGTGCTGTGCACATGCTGCGGAAATTTCCACTGCGGATTATCATTGCGGAAAAATCCGCAGCACTACCAATTATTTTGCGGAATCACGGCGTTTTCGCCGCCATTGACTTGCATTGGAACGCATGGATTACGCATCACTGCATCTGTACTTGCAGATATCATGCGGTTCAATGTGCTGAAGGTACCCGGGTTTGGAGAAGAGGAGACTCTCCTCTGGACCCGGGTACCATAGAATCTGTAAAAAAAGAATAAAATAAAAAATATACATTATACTTACCTTCTGATGGCCCCCGGTGTCCTTATCCGATCCGTCCTGGCTTGCCCGCAGCTCGCGATGGTCTAAAAAGGACCTGCCATGACGTCATTTAGTCATGTGACGGGTAACGCGACCTCTGACGTCGGCAGGCCATCAGAAGGTAATTATATATTTATTTTTTACCATTCTTTCGGTCACACTATATAAATCCATGCCATTTGCATGGATTTATATAGTGTGACCAAGTTGTCAAGCACTTTTCCAAGTGATGATAAAATCGCTTGGAAAGCAGTTGACAACCCGCATGCGGAAATGCATGTGAAGAACGCTTCATATCCGCATGTCCCTGGCAGGAAAACGCATGTACAATCCGCATGTACAATCCGCATGTACAATCCGCATGTACAATCCGCATGTACAATCTGCATGCGTTTTTTCTGCCAGGGAGATGCAGAAACACTCAGGAAAAAATCCAGAGCATTTCTGCATCGTGGGCACATAGCCTAAAGAGGTTTCCACTGAGGTTCAGCATGTATAAATATATCATTATGTTTACTATTAGTCAAGGAAAGTATGAGTTTTATTAAAAAGTGTGTTGAATAAATGTTTTTAATTCCCGGTTAACCGTGGCTTACGTTATATATCTGAGAACTGCATTAATAGCTATCGCCTGGCATATGCTTGTTATGAAAATTAATTAAATTATTGTTTTCCATAAAATTAAGTTACAAAATAGATAGTTACATAGGTTGAATAAAGACCTAGGTCCATCAAGTTCAACCTTCCTCCACTAATTGTACATTTTGTCATTTTGTAATTTAGCTATAACCCACAATGTTATGTGTATGAGGAAATCATCCAGCCTTTTTTTAAAAGCGGTTATAGTGACTGCCATTCCTACCTCATGTGGTAGGGCATTCCACAGTCTGACTGCTCTAAGGCTATGTGCCCACGATGCAGGAATGCTCCGGATTTTTCCTGAGCGTTTCCACATCTCCCTGGCAGAAAAAACGCATGCGGATTGCCAGGTAGAAGCGTTTGTCAAGCGTTTTTCACATGCGATTTCGCATACAGGTTGTCAAGCGCTTTCCAAGCGATTTTAGCATCACTTGGAAAAGTGCTTGACAACTTGGTCACACTATATAAATCCATGCAACCATCATGGATTTTATATAGTGTGACCAAGTTAGTTAAAAAAAAGGAATAAAAATGGTAGAAAAAAACAAAAAAAACATACTCATCTTCCGATGGCCCCGGTCTCCTTATCCGATGCGTCTGGTCTCATCAGTGTCTCACGGTGGTGTAAAAGGACCTTCCATGACATAACTTAGTCATGTCAGCGTGACTAAATGACGTCATGGGAGGTCCTTTTAGACCATCATGAGCTGCCGGGAAGCCAGGACGGATCGCTATGGAGACCGGGGGCCATCAGAAGGTAAGTATAATGTATTTTTTTATTTTAAATTCTTTTTTTTTACAGGTACTATGGTACCCGGGTCTGGAGGAGAGTCTCCTCTTCTCCAGATCCGGGTACTATCCGCACATTGAATTGCTTAATATCCGCATATGCACATGTAGTCATGTGGATATTAAGCGATTCAATGCAAGTCAATGGCAGCAAAATCACCGCGATTCCGCAAAATAATTGGTAGTGCTGCGGATTTTTCCGCAATGATAATCCGCAGCTGAAATGTCCTCAGCATGTGCACAGCACATGTGGATTATCATTGGGGACCATAGCAGACCTCCTACCAAGTGTTTTTTAAGCGTTTCTGCAGCGGAATTGCCACTGCAGAAACGCTTAAAAAACGCATAGTGGGAACACAGCCTAACTGTAAAGAACGCTTTTCTATTTAGCTGTCGGAATCGCCTTTCTTACTCCCGTAATGAGTGCCCTCTGGTCCTTAGTATTGTCCTTGGAAGGAATATGTCATGTGCCAGTCCTTTGTACTGACCACACATATAATGTAAATGTAAATGAGATCTCCTTTGAGGCGTCTTTTTTCTAAGCTAAACAAGCGCAACTTTTTCACTCTCTCATCATATGAGAGGCCTTCCATCCCTTGTAACAATCTAACTGGATCCCATTTTCTAGATGTGGCCTCACCAGTGATTCATAAAGTGGCAACAGTACATTGGGCTCGCGGGATTTTATCTCTATTTTTATACATCCTAAAATCTTGTTTGCTTTTGCGGCCGCTGCTTGACATTGAGTACTGCTGTTCAGTTTACTTGTAACCAAAATACCCAAGTCCTTCTCCTGTTCTGTAGTCCCGAGTATACACCCATTTAATGTATATGCAGCAATAGGATTACTCTGTCCTAGTAGCGTTATTCTCCATTTATCTACATTAAACCTCATCTGCCAAGTATTTGCCCATTCAGACATCGTAACCAGATCATACAGCAATATCATAATGTCAAGATCAGAATTTAATATCCTACATATTTTGGTGTTGTCAGTGACTCGCCCCCTGGGCCGTGGGGTACTCGAGACCGGGCCTTCTATACGATGCTGGGGGTAGTAGTGGCAACCCGATCCCATGGCTCAGGGTGGTCAGACCAAATGGTGGCAGTCTATTTATCAATGTTTTGAAAGTCCGACTACGCCACCCGTGGATTGCGGTCAGGGATAACCGCCGCTGCTAGGCAGACCGCTGAGGCTGGTGTTGGTGTGCAGCACAGGGGTAGGATAACTCCCCACGGGAAGAGTGTAGCCCCAGGGCAGTGTAAGTGGATGATGGAGGGGATGATTCCGATCGCAATAGCCAGCAAACGGAGGCCTCTAAACAGTTCAGGGTCTTTATTAGAACAGGTGAAACGACCCAAAAACAGTCCCGGCTAGGAGGGGGCCTGAATGTCTGAGAACAAGTGAGAAGCCCTCCTGGTCAGGGTGAGGGTGTAGGCCTACCGTGCTCTCTGCGCTCTTTCTGGCTATTTCCCTCCTCGTGGTGTAATAGCCCACGTTCCTGAGCTTGCCGTGTCTTCTCGCCCGTATGGCTTGCAACTTGGGTCCCTTTCTACTCCCGGCCTGGTACGGCTTTGCTGGTCCCTTCTGCTGTGGCGGAACCTCCGGGCTTCTTAGGCCAAGGGACATACAATCCCCTGCAGACTGGTTATTTGCTGTAGGACTTGGAATCCTCACAGCCTCAGACACCAAAGTCTGGTAGATTAGTTTCTCTATCTGCCAGGACAGGCTCGCTTCGCCTCTTGCCCCTGGCTCGTGGCTCTCCTACTGCCACACGGCCTCTTAGGCTTCATCACAACTGTCTGTCCCTGCTCTGGGACACCTCTTTCTTCAGAGACAGGTCGTCCAGTTCTCTCTAACCCTGCCCCCAGTTCCAGCTTTTATAGGGGCAGCCTGCTCCCCCTACTGGCCTGGGACAGGAGGTGCTGCATGCTAATGGTCCCTGACCAGAGAACCTCCCCCTTGCTCTCAGACACAGCTTTATTATACATTTGTGGCATCCAGGCCAGGGTGACACATCAGCAAAGACTGACACTTTACTCTCAATCCCATCCACAAGCTCATTAATAAAGAGGTTAAAAAGAATTGGTCCTAGCACAGATCCCTCCGGCACCCCACTGCTGACTATATCCCATTTAGAGAACGTACCATTTATGACGACTCTTTGTTTCCTGTCTTTTAGCCAATTCCTTACCCATCTGCATATAGTTCCCCCAATCAATTCTTTGCTTCTGTAGCTTCAATATAAGGCTGTTATGTGGTGCAGTATCAAATGCCTTTGCAAAGTCCAGATAGATCACATCCAGATTTGCACTTACCTCCTCATAGAACCCCAACATGTTGGTTAGACACGACCCATCTTTCATGAATCCTTGCTGGTTATCATTTATTATATTATTCTCTGCGATATAACTCTGCAGGTCATCTCTTATAATGTCCTCAAAAACTTTGCACACTACTGATGGGTTGTAAGGCTTGGAAATTAAAATGTGTTTGCACAAAATGCCAATTCATATGCAACTCTTGATTGTAATATAAGGCAATGAATGCATTGATTGGTTGGTTCATTGGTTTACATTTGGACTAAGCTGATTATATGGTTGATTGAATGAAAAATACATTACTGGGAATCAGCAGCTGTAAACATAGCTTCATAATGACATTACTATTACATGCAATTTTCTCCTGCTCCATTGTCACGGTACTTAAGTGTATTTCCAAAGATCTTCTAGAGAATACCCTCAGCACACAGTAGCCACTGTGCAGTACCCCTTAACCACTCTACCAAAGCTAAATGACTAGCAACATACAGGTTTTATTTTACTGTTTTAAGCTAAGTTTAATTAACAAGAAAATACTGAGAAGCAAAGGTACTAGGATTATTGCAAATCACTTGTTCCTCTAATCTTATTCTCTGGCATGCTTGAAAATGATTGCCTTGATTTCATAAAAATAAATGCAAAGAGACTCGGTGGCCATGCTGTTTAATTAGGTAATTTTTACCAAATTACTGTAATAAAATGTACTATGTAAGGGTAACATTAGGCCAACTCAGTGCAGCAGTTTATGACATATTCCAATAGATGTATGTACAGTGGGGAAAATAAGTATTTGATACACTACCGATTTTGCAAGTTTTCCCACCTACAAAGAATGGTGAGGTCTGTAATTTGTATGGTAGGTACACTTCAACTGTGAGAGACAGAATCTAAAAAAAAATCTAGAAAATCACATTGTATGATTTTTAAATAATTAAATTGCATTTTATTGCATGAAATAAGTATTTGATCACTACCAACCAGCAAGAATTCTGGCTCTCATAGACCTGTTAGTTTTTCTTTAAAAAGCCCTCCTACTCTGCACTCATTACCTGTATTAATTGTACCGGTTTGAACTCGTTACCTGTATAAAAGACACCTATCCACACAATCAATCACACTCCAACCTCTCCACCTTGGCAAGACGAAAGAGCTGTCTAAGGACACCAAGAACAAAATTGTAGACCTGCACAAGGCTGGGATGGGCTACAGGACAATAGACAAGCAGCTTGGTGAGAAGGCAACAACTGTTAGCACAATTATTAGAAAATGGAAGAAACACAAGATGACTGTCAATCTTCCTCGGTCTGGGGCTCCATGCAGGGTCTTACCTCGTGAAGTAAGGATAATTCTGAGAAAGGTCCAGAATCAGCCAAGAACTATATGAGAGTACCTGGTCAATAAATTGAAGAGAGCTGGGACTACAGTCTCAAACATTACCATTACTAACACACTACGCCATCATGGATTAAAATCCTGCAGAGCACAAAGGTCCTACTGTTCACACCCGCACATATCCAGGCCCATATGAAGTTTGCCAGTGACCATCTGGATGATCCAGAGGAGGCATTGGAGAAGGTCATGTGGTCAGATGAGACCAAAATTGAACTTTTTGGTATCATCTCCACTCGCCGTGTTTGGAGGAAGAAGAAGTATGAGCCAACCTCAACAACACCGTCCCAACTGTGAAGCATGGTGGGCGAAACATCATAGTTTGGGGGCACTTTCTGGAAAGGGGATAGGACGACTGCACCATATTGAAAGGAGAATGGATGGGGTCATGTATCGCGAGATTTTGGCCAACAACCTCCTTCCCTCAGTACGAGCATTGAAGATGGGTCGTGGCTGGGTCTTCCAGCATGACAATGACCTGAAACATACACCCAGGGCAACTAAGGAGTGGCTCTTTAACAAGCATTTCAAGGTCCTTGAGTGGCCTAGTCAGACCTGAACCCAATAGAAAATCTTTGGAGGGAGCTGAAACTCAATGTTACCCAGCACAGCTCTGAAAGCTAAAAGATCTGGATAAGATGTGTATGAAGGAGTGGACCAAAATCCCTGTTGCAGTGTGTGCAAACTTGGTCAAGAACTGCAGGAAATGTCTGACCTCTGTAATTGCAAAGAAAGGCTTCTGTACCAAATATTAAGTTCTGTTTTTCTATTGTATCAAACACTTACAGTACAGACCAAAAGTTTGGACACACCTCATTTAAAGATTTTTCTGTATTTCTATGACTATGAAAATTGTACATTCACACTGAAGGCATCAAAACTATGAATTAACACATGTGGAATTATATACTTAACAAAAAAGTGTGAAACAACTGAAAATATGGCTTATATTCTAGGTTCTTCAAAGTAGCCACCTTTTGCTTTGATGACTGCCTTGCACACTCTTGGCATTCTCTTGATGAGCTTCAAGTGGTAGTCACCGGAAATGGTCTTCCAACAATCTTGAAGGAGTTCCCAGTGATGCTTAGCACTTGTTGGCCCTTTTGCCTTCACTCTGCGGTCCAGCTCACCCCAAACCATCTCGATTGGGTTCAGGTCGGGTGACTATGTAGCACCCCATCACTCTCCTTCTTGGTCAAATAGCCCTTACACAGCCTGGAGGTGTGTTTGGGGTCATTGTCCTGTTGAAAAATAAATGATGGTCCCACTAAACGCAAACCGGATGGAATAGCATGCCGCTGCAAGATGATGTGGTAGCCATGCTGGTTCAGTATGCCTTCAATTTTGAATAAATCCCCAACAGTGTCACCAGCAAAGCACCTACACACCATCACACCTCCTCCTCCATGCTTCACGGTGGGAACCAGGCATGTAGAGTCCATCCATTCACCTTTTCTGTGTCACACAAAGACACGGTGGTTGGAACCAAAGATCTCAAAATTGGACTCATCAGACCAAAGCACAGATTTCCACTGGTCTAATGTCTATTCCTTGTGTTCTTTAGCCCAAACAAGTCTCTTCTGCTTGTTGCCTGTCCTTAGCAGTGGTTTCCTAGCAGCTATTTTACCATGAAGGCCTGCTGCACAAAGTCTCCTCTTAACAGTTTTTGAAGAGATGTGTGTGCTGCTAGAACTCTGTGTGGCATTGACCTGGTCTCTAATCTAAGCTGCTGTTAACCTGCGATTTCTGAGGCTGGTGACTCGGATAAACTTATCCTCAGAAGCAGAGGTGACTCTTGGTCTTCCTTTCCTGGGGCGGTCCTCATGTGAGCCAGTTTCTTTGTAGCGCTTGATGATTTTTGCAACCGCACTTGGGGACACTTTCAAAGTTTTCCCAATTTTTCGGACTGACTGACCTTCATTTCTTAAAGTAATGATGGCCACTCGTTTTTCTTTACTTAGCTGCTTTTTTATTGGCATAATATAAATTCTAACAGTCTATTCAGTAGGACTATCAGCTGTGTATTCACCAGACTTCTGCACAACACAACTGATGGTCCCAACCCCATTTATAAGGCAAGAAATCCCACTTATTAAACCTGACAGGGCACAACTGTGAAGTGAAAACCATTTCCGGTGACTACCTCTTGAAGCTCATCAAGAGAATGCCAAGAGTGTGCAAAGCAGTCATCAAAGCAAAAGGTGGCTACTTTGAAGAACCTAGAATATAAGACATATTTTCAGTTGTTTCACACTTTTTTGTTAAGTATATAATTCCACATGTGTTAATTCATTGTTTTGATGCCTTCAGTGTGAATGTACAATTTTCATAGTCATAAAAATACAGAAAAATCATTAAATGAGAAGGTGTGTCCAAACTTTTGGTCTGTACTGTAGTTCATGCAATAAAATGCAATTTCATTATGTAAGAATCATACAATGTGATTTTCTGGATTTTTTTTTAAGATTCTGTCTCTCACAGATGAAGTGATGAAGCGTACCTATGATAAAAATTACAGACCTCTCCATTACTTGCAGGTGGGAAAACTTGAAAATCGGCAGTGTATCAAATATCAAATACTTATTTTCCCCACTGTATATATACTATATGACAAAAGCGTTAGGACACCTACTAGTGATGAGCGAGCACTAAAATGCTTGGGTACTCGCAGGGGCGTACATAGAAATTATGGGGCCCCATAGCAAAAGTCCAAATTGGGCCCCCCTTCCCCGTAAAAAAAAATATGCAACGTAACTGGAATCACAGTGTATAGGCGCAATCACAAAAGGACATAGCTATCTACTTTTGAAGACAGGGAAATGGACATGTCTTGTAGCATATACATAGTAAATGTGCCCATACTGAAGCCTTTCAGTGTTCTCAACCCTTTTATCGCCCTATAGATTTAAATACCCCCAATAATGCATCCAACACATATTATGATAACCCCTACAGTAAATTCCCCTACTGTAACCCCCACATGCACAGTATGATGACTCGATAGTCCCCCCAGCAAAGTATGATGTCCACACAACCACCCACACAATATGATAGCTCTGACAGCACCCAAACACAGTATGATGGTCCACACACACACCCCACAGCAACCCCCCCTCACACACTATGAAGGTCCCCGCAAAGTATGATGATCCCCACAGACCCACATTGTATGATGATCCTCACACAGTTTGATGGCCCCATAGGCCCTTCACAGGACCTCCAAACAATATGATGAAGGTACCCACAGTATGATGGTCAGCACATTTCCCCCACACACAGTAAGCAGCACGGTGGCTCAGCGGTTAGCACTGCAGCCTTGCAGCACTGGGATACTGAATTCAAATCCCACCAAGGACAACATCTGCAAGGAGTTTGTATGTTCTCCCCGTGTTTGTGTGGGGTTCTCCGGTTTCCTTCCACACTCCAAAGACATACTGATAGGGAATGTAAATTGTGAGCCCCAATGGGGACAGTGCCAATAATGTCTGTGAAGCGCTGTGGAATTAATGGTGCAATATAAGTGAGTAAAATAAATATATACCATATTTTGCAGATTATAAGACGCACCCCAAATTTTGGGGTGCAAAATAGGAAAAAATATTTGTTGTTTTTTTTTAAATAAAATGGTGCGCCTTATAATCCTTTTTACCTGGGGGCAGTGGTAGTGGAGGGGGGGTCACAGGAGCCAGGCTCACACATACCGGAGACTGGTGGCAGAGGAGGCTGCGGCAGGAGA
This sequence comes from Phyllobates terribilis, assembly GCF_046119375.1. Taxonomy (NCBI): domain Eukaryota; kingdom Metazoa; phylum Chordata; class Amphibia; order Anura; family Dendrobatidae; genus Phyllobates; species Phyllobates terribilis. The sequence continues at coordinate 39,949,412 of NW_027362761.1, read as the reverse complement.
CGGGCGATGCTGCGGCCCCGCCCTCAGAAGAAATGTCAGTGATTCAAGGCGGTGGTGGTGGCAGCGGGAGCTAGGCGAGTTCAGCGAGGTGATGCTGCAGCCCTGTCCTCAGAAGTCGGCGGTGAGCAGAGGCGAGGTTCCCTATCCTGTACATAGCCCTGCTCTGTGCTTTTGTAAAATGGCCGCTCGAGCATGCGCAGATCGAGATCTCTAGAGAACTCGGCCAGCTCCCGTCGCCACCACCACTGCCTTCAATCACTGACATTTCTTCTGAGGGCATGGCCGAAGAATCGCCCCGCTACTGCCGCAGCCGCCGCCAACCTCCTGTGTTTGGGACCCCTATCCGACGACGCCCCCCAAGTAACCATAACTTTTCATTATAAGACGCACACCCTTTTTCCTCCCAAATTTGGGGGGAAAAAGTGTGTTTTATAATCCGAAAAATACGGTAAGTAAAATAAAATAAATAAATAATATTGGCCCCCACAGTAGTCCCCACCACAATATGATGGTCGCCACAAGCCCCCCACATCATATGATGACACCCTTTCAGTAGTCCCCATCACAGTATAAGACCCCACAGACCCTTACAAGTCCTGACTAGGAGAGTATGAGCGGCCGTGCAGATAAATGTGTGTAAAGCAGTAATTTATACAATTTATTAATGTTCAGCTGTAATCCCCTCTGGTCCCAGAAGTTCCTCCTCAAGCCTTTTGGTGACCGACACAGGACAGTGTGACAGTAGCTCTAGCTCGGTGTGAAGGCGGCTTCCTGACTCTCTTTGTGCACAATCACAGCCCTCCTCCCCATAAACCTCTAAATAGTTAGCAGAATTCTATTTACGACCCCTCCCCTGCCTTAACACCCGCACATCCAACAATCAGCATGCAGGTGGAAACTCATCTGACTGAGTCATTTCACACAGAGAGCCCAGCGCTGCCCTGCTAACCTGCAGTGTCAGCTGAGTATCACCCCTGCATCCAGGACGGCTCCCTCTGTCTCCATTAGCCAGGCTCCAATGATCACCATGCTCCGGGTGCTCAGCTCCTCTCTGCTGTGCACGCAGCGCAGTGATCTAGAGGGACGTGTCTTTGGACAGAGCAGCCGGCTCTAGGCCCCCTGAACGCTGGGGCCCCATAGCAGTCGCGTGGTCTGCCTCTATGGGCAGTACTGGGTGCTCGTTACAACGAGCCCAATGTAAGTCTATGGGAAACTCGAGCATTTTTCAGGCGGCTCCCCCCGGCAGTCTGCAGAGGGCCTAAAAATTGCCCAAATAGATGGGAACAGTGCTCAAATGACATGGGACCAGCATATGGAAGATCCCTGGAAGCATCTCTGACTCCCAGATCACTGCTGTCAGCAACGTGGTCAGAGTATTACGCCACTTTTACGGACTCACAATAAAACATACAAAAACGAAACCAAAATGGATTTTCCAGGGAAATATGTTAAGGAACATCCTTTCCAGGGTAATGACTTGTATATAAGGCAAAATAAATGACCAAAAACAAAAATACTCCTCCACAACTTGGGCTATGTTCACACATAGCGTTTTTGATGTGTTTTTGCACTTTTGCATTGCTTTCAACCAAGACAAATTCATTCACCAGGAAATGTCATTTTAACATTTTACAACCTTATCTGGCCACATGGTGTGAGACACATCATCAGACACATGCATACAGTGCTGAAAAGAGATGAGAACAGCATGGGGAAGACCTCTGGAAGCATCTCTGACTCCCAGGTCACTGCCTAAAAGTGTGCCCATCATAAGTGTACCTTGGCGCATGCGAAGATGCCTCCGGCCATGCACCTGTCATTGCAGACTTGCAGCAATCACCGTCCACGTCCTTGTCCCACTGCAGCGTACAGTTGTCCCTACCCCATTCCTTGGAATGCAAGCGCAAGTATGCAGCCAGCCACCCACCCACCCACAGGCCGCAACACTAAACTGCCAGATTTCTGGGCAGCTCTTTGCACTTGAAATGTGGCCTTTTAGGTTCGTGAGGCGGTAGCTTTTCACAACCTCATGCCGGCGGCGGCCGGGTGTCCATACTCAGTCCCCAGCCGCCACTATATTTCCCGGTATCGCCTCCGCCTTCCACAAGCACGGGTCCCACAACATTACCCGTGCCCTCCCCAGTGCACTTACTGGGAAGGACCGCCTAACCACAAACACGTGGACAGGTGAATGTGGCCAGGGACGGTACGGAGCCAGTCCACAACTTTTTTTGCTGAGAGTTGTATTTAGCTCGGTGAAAGGACTGGCATAGAGGGAAACCATATCTACCCTGCGTGTCATTTCGCCCAGGAAGTCCTGTAATTGAGCTTGTTTCAGATGCAATGGCAGCCCGTCCAACATCAACTCGCACTTGTCTGTGGTGCTTTGACACACACACATCTTTCTTTGCGCATTTAATGTCTTGAATACAGAGTTGGACAATGGCCTGATCTGGAATGCGTTTTGAGAAATAACATGCATAAGCATGGCCGATCCACATTAAAAAAGCACCTTCCCCCACACTTTTCTTAGCCAGGGCTGCTTTTCGGCAGGGTTGGACAGGCCCACCAGAGAACCAGAGACTCCTCTGGCGGGCCCTGGCTTCTGCTTCAGGAGAGTTCATAGTGCCGAGGTGAGGCCATGATGATGATAGAGGCCACCATCTGCTTAGTTTTCTGTTACATGGAATGCAAGTGCAAGTGTACAGCCAGCCACCCACCCACAGGCCGCAACACTAAACTGCCAGATTTCTGGGCAGCTCTTTGCACTTGAAATATGGCCTTTTAAGCTTGTGGAGGTGGAAACTTTTCACAACCTCATTCCGGCGGCGGCCGGGTGTCCATACTCGGTCCCCAGCCGCCACTATATTTCCCGATATCGCCTCCGTCTTCCACAAGCACAGGTCCCACAACATTACCCGTGCCCTCCCCAGTGCACTTACTGGGAAGGACCGCCTAACCACAAACACGTGGACATGTGAATGTGGCCAGGGACGGTACGGAGCCAGTCCACAAATTTTTTTGCTGAGAGTTGTATTTAGCTCGGTGAAAGGACTTGCATAGAGGGAAACCGTATCTACCCTGCATATCATTTCTCCCAGGAAGTCCTCTAAAGCTGCTTGCACTTGAAATGTGGCCTGAACATTACTGCTGGTACTTTTCTGTGGGAATTTGCTTGCCTCCTACCAGCCTGGAATATATTTGGCACAACGCCATGGTATTAGCACTGCCCCCAGTACCAGTAGCGAAGCCATCCCCAATTTCCTTCTCAGGAATTTTATTTGGTAGACTGAGTGGCTGCCCAAATACATTTTCTCACAAAGGAGCTGAAGATAGAGTGGCAGTAGGTGCAAGTTTCTCCAGCCTGTTAGATATTAGAGAGCGAATGGCAGCACATTGGATCAGTGGTTAGCACTGAAGCCTTGCAGCGCTGGGATCCTGGGTTCAAATCTCAGCAAGGACAACATCTGCAAGGACTTTGTATGTTCTCCCCATGATTGCGTGTGTTTCCTCCTCAGTAAAAATAGAGTGTCCGTGAACCTTCCCACACACTTTTCTTAGCAAGGACTGCTTCTCGGCAGGGTTGAACGGTCCCACCAGAGAATCCTCTGGTGTGCCTCGGCTTCTACCTCAGGAGAGTTCATGATAGCATTAACTTGCAGCTGCTATGGGGCTCTTGAGCGGGTGAGAAATGTTATCCCTCAGAATCAAATCCTCTGGTGGGCACAATGTTTTTCAATCTGAAACAGCTTTTCAGTGGGAGTTGTATTTCACCACAGCCGGCTGTCATTTCTCCGTCACCAGGTTCCGCCCATTGTCACACACGACCATGCCTGGCTGTATGTTCAGCGGTGAGAGCCAAAGATCAGACTGCTGTGTTACAGCTTTCAACAACTCTACAGCGCTGGGCGGTTTGTCAATTAAGCTTGTTATCTTCAGCACAGCCTGTTGCCGCTTGGCCAAGGCAGTGCTGCAGTGCTGTCAGCTTTTGACTGATGTAGTTATTTCGGAGATGGAGGAGGAGGTGCATGAGCTGAACAATGTGATTACATTAAGGTTAAATTGGTGACGCTGTTTTTTATACTAAAGAAAGATCCTATTGTTTTGTTTTTTTTACGTTATTTTTTAAGACAAATGCATTCACCTGAAAATGTCATTTTAACATTTTACAACCTTATCTGGCAATGTGGTGTGTGACACATCATCAGACACATCCTTTTTTATTACATAGAGCAGGGCCACAGTAACAAGGTACGACATGTTCCCATTAGAAAGGAGAGGGTCTGCTATACAGTTATAGGGTATGCAGTGAGTCCAACGGCTGACCAAATTTAGGAAAAATCCCACTAAGAAATTAAAGACACATAGAGCAGGGCCACAGTAACGACAAATTCCCATTAGAAAGGAGAGGGTCTGCTATACAGTTATAGGGTATGCAGTGAGTCCAACGGCTGACCAATTTTAGGAAAAACCCCACTAAGAATTTAAAGACACACAGAGCAGGGCCACAGTAACAAGTACGACAAATTCCCATTAGAAAGGAGAGGGTCTGCTATACAGTTATAGGGTATGCAGTGAATCCAACGGCTGACCAATTTTAGGAAAAATTGCACTAAGAATTTAAAGACACATAGAGCAGGGCCACAGTAACAAGGTACGACATGTTCCCATTGGAAAGGAGAGGGTCTGCTATACAGTTATAGGGTATGCAGTGAGTCCAACGACAGACCAACTTTAGGAAAAACCCCACTAACAATTTAAAGACACACGGAGCAGGGCCACAGTAATGACAAATTCCCATTAGAAAGGAGAGAGTCTCCCATAGTGTAGGCCTATGCAGTGAATGCAAGGGCTGCAAAAAAATTTGGAGGCACTTCAATGACCCTTGGAAGAGACATGGAGGAGGGCTTCATAAAAAGAAATGAGCGGGCCTCCTATACTTGTAATTAGTGTTGAGCCACCCCCGTAGTGTTCGAGTTCGGTTCGGTTCGTCGAACACCCGTGTGTTCGTCGAACTGTTCGTCGAACAGCTTCGAACACCGTTAAAACCAATGGCAGGCAAACAAAAACACATAGAAACACATAGAAAACACCTTCAAAGGTGTCCAAAAGCTGACAAACTGCTCAGAAGACACAACTAACACATGGAAAAGTGACAAGTACATATAGTCATGCGAAAAGAAAAGAGGTGGAGGAGTAAAAGGAGGGGGAGACACAGATATAGGCATGTCATGCCCTTCTAAAATCCAAAAAGTGAGAAGCCGACACGTTCAGTCCGCTCCTGCCCGTGCCACCTCCGTGTCGCCGGGTTTGTGCCAGAGCCGCGGTGAACCCTGACGGCCAGCCCCCCTCTCCCAATACTGGTGCCTGTCCGCTGGTGGGTCGAGCGAGCCCCCCTGTGGTAGAGGCAGCTCTAAGCTTTTTAATTTAAATTGTCTCTCTAATTTGAATGAATACACTTTAAATCCATTTACAAGGATCTATTGGAGGGCAAGTCTCATGCCAGCAGCCGCGTAATTCCAGCTCCAGTAGCGTCCACTAAAGCTGCTGCAGTTAAAAAGCTTTTATAAGGATCGAGCTCGGCGGTCCACCGCAAGGCATCCTACTGCCAGTCCCAGCCCCTATGCCTTGGGGTGCCTCCTGATGCTCTTCACTGAGTATCCCGTGGTCCCGAAGCATTTCCTTTGAAAAAATTAAGTGTCCAAACTACAGGTGGTGTAGCTTGCTTAACAGCCGGGATAATCCGCTGACTAGCAGACACTGCTACTAGGCACAAAGTATTTCCTGGGCTAGATGCAGTTAAAAATTTGTAATTAGATACTCTCGTTGGATGCTGAGAAAGCATTCCATAGAGTCTCCTGGCACGCCATATATGATTCTCTTAAAAAGCTTGGGGTAGAGGTCTAGGGGACCCTTTTATAGCCAAAATCACGGCCCTGTATCACAATACGTCACCTAGGCTGAAGATAAATGGAACTGTAGCACCCTGAGGGCTCGGTTGCTACAGAGGTATTGCACCTCACCCAGAGGTGTGATATCTCACTCTCAGGTAAGGATGGAGTGTGGATCAGGACCCGACACCTGCATGCATTACACCACATTGCCGTGGGGCAGGGCGACCAATATGCCTCTGAGATGGGCACGACAGTCCCTGTCCCTGGCTGGAGTGGGGGGAGGGAACACTGAGGAAGGGGAACCCTGTAGTGCAGGAGCAGGGAGGAAGCAGTTCCTGGGTGCATTGAGAAGGGAGTATAAAAGGTGGGCACCATCTTAGTTCAGTGCAGAGAAGTCTGAGCAGAAGTGGCAGGGAGCAGGAGCTCTGCATGAGCTCTGCTCCGGAGGCGGGCCTAGTAACAGAGGCCCAGGCCTGGAAGAGGGAGAAGGAAGGAAGAGGAGCGGAGAAGGCTCCAGGAACGAGGAATGAAGGGATCCCAGGGGTGCGGACGGGCGAGTCGCCACCGCACGCCCGAATCCACCTGCGTGGAGGGGTCAGGCCAAAGGGGGAGACCGATCCCCGAAACTAGTGGAGGCAGGAAACAACCCTCAGCTAGAAACCGGAGGCTGTGACATTTTATGTGGCGCAGCCCCTCGCTACACCCGCTAGGAAGGCACCACATAGGGTCAGGGAAACTGGCGCCAAGTTTACCAAGAGGAGGCCCGAGGCAGCCGGACAGAAGGGTTGGTAAGAAAGGCCAGACAAAGGACACACAAAGGGGGTCCTGTGAAGCGCTCCAAAGTTATCTGGGAGTTGTCTGAACCCCTCACCTGGTGAGCACAGTACGACGTGGGCAGCCGTTACCTGCAGACGTGGTCTGTATAATAAGAACTGTGAGTAAAGGCCCTGGACTGCATCACTGACTCCGTGTCGTTACTGCTGCTGCCCTGCACCATCACCCCCATCCTCCGCATACACTGCCCTGAGGCTATACTCCTCCCGTGGGGAGTTATGCTACGCTCTGCTGCACCCACAACACCAGCCTCAGCGGTCTGCCCTGCAGCGGCGGTTCACTCTGACCGCAATCCACGGGTGGCGTAGTCAGACATTTAAACATCAAAACCACATAAATAGTTCCGCCACTGGTTTGACCACCCTGAGCCACGGAACCGGGTCGCCGCCACGAAGACTACAACCACCAGCATCCACCAAAAAGGGTCCGGCTCCGGGTGTCCCAAGGCCCAGGTGGTGCATCAGAACATTTTTATCACCTTTCACAATCACCAATGGGACAAGGCAGGGATGTCCTCTGTCCCCTCTCTTATACATCCTAGTGACGGAGCACCTGCGCTCATCAATTCGCCATAACCCCAATATTAGGTGGATTGAGGTGGGAGGCACCGAGTACAAGTGCTCTCTATTTGCTGATGATGTCCTAGTATATATCACTCAATCACATATATCCATCCATGCTGTTATGGCTGAAATAGATCACTTTGTTACATGGTCAAATTTTAAAATCAATGCAGCGAAGTCTGAGGCCCTCGATGTCTCCCTCCCCAAATCCATATAGGATTCCATCCAGTCCAACTTTCCCTTTGCCTGGCCCTCACAGGGTATCAAATACTTAGGAATTCCTATTCATAGACACCTCTCCCATCTATGTTATCTTAATTTTGGGCCCTTTATTGAACAACTCCATACAGACCACGGTTGGCAAGTTAGAACTGTAAGATTCACTACGTGAACCACTGGTGTTTTGTGGAAAAGCACATGTACACTGTGTTCCAAATTATTATGCAAAAAGTGTTTAGGAGTGATAAGGGAAGAATTTGTTTGTCAGTTAAACTCATTGATGATGATGTGTGTCAGGGCTCTTTATATCACTGTAAGCAATTGCAGACACCTGTGCTAATTAGTTTGGCAGGTGTGTCCAATGAAAGGCAAGACTACTTAAGAAGGCTGTCTCACATTATTAAGCAGCCTACATTTTCTGCCAAAATGGGAAAGAAAAAGGATGTGTCGGCTGCTGAGAAGCAACAAATTGTGGAGTGTTTAGGTCAAGGCATGACTACAATCAACATTGTGCGATGATCAGGATGAAGTGTCTTGGCAATCAAGAAGTATGTAACTGATTCACAGTACACACGTGTGCGTGCTGATAAGGGCAAATTGAGGACTCTTTCCTACAGGCAATTACGTCAGGTTAAAAGAGCAGCGGCAAAAAAGCCTTGTCATAGCAGCAGACAAGTTTTTGAAGCTGCTGGTGCCTCCAACGTCCCCCGAACAACAAGATGCAGGGTCCTTCAGAGGTTTGCAGCTGTGCATACGCCATCCTGTCGACCTCCTCTATCCACTTCACACAAGCAGAAACGGCTCCAGTGGGCCAAACATTACATGAAGACTGATTTCAAAACTGTTTTGTTCACGGATGAGTGCCGTGCAGCGCTCGATGGTCCAGATGGATGGAGTGGAGGATGGCTGGTTGATGGACACCCCACGCAAACACGGCTACAGCGCCAACAAGGAGGAGGTGGAGTAATGTTTTGGGCTGGAACCATGGGGAGAGAGATTGTCGGCCCCTTTAGGATCCCTGAAGGCGCTAAAGATGAACTCCATAATGTATGTGGATTTTCTCAAACAGCACTTCCTGCCATGGTTCAAGAAGAAGAACCGTGTATTTCACAGCAAGATCATTTTTTTGCATGATAATGCACCATCTCATGCTGCACATAAAACATCTGCATCTCTGGCTGATATGGGCATAAAAGGGGACAAACTTATGGTGTGACCCCCATGCTCCCCTGACCTCTACCCCATTCAGAACCTCTGGAGCATCATCAAAAGGAGTGTCTATGATGGCGGGAGGCAGTTCACATCTAAGCAACAGCTCTGGGAGGGTATTCTGTCCTCATGCAAAACAATTGAAGCAGAAACCATCCAAAACCTGACAAATTCAATGGATGAGAGAGTTCAGAAGCTCCTTTCAAACAAGGGGTCCTATGTGAAAATGTAACATCACCTAGAATAAAGTTTTGAGTTGAAAACTGTTTGATTTCAGTTTCTAATAACCTGCTAATGCTTATAATTTAAAAAATGACCATTTTTTTGGTCTTTATTAAAATGAAAAGGTTGATCGAAAAGTTTGGGGGATCTAAGAGTGTGGCAACCCAGTAGTCATGATTACTTTGAATTCTGACAATATGAGGGTCATGTTGCAGGTAGTGCAGCAAGAAGGCACTTATGTGTCTTGCGCATCTCGGAGCCCCAAAATTATTTTCCGGGCTAGATGCAGCTAAAAATTATTATTAATTTTAAATCTGGTGGAGCTTAGTATAGATGGCCTAATAGGATCAGTGCTGCACACTGCTACAAAGCCCAAATTATTTTCCAGTCAAGATACAGATAAACATGATTAGTAATTTTAAATCTGGTGGAGCTTATTATAGATGGCCTAATAGAATCAGTGCTGCACACTGCTACAAAGCCCAAATTATTTTCCAGCCAAGATACAGATAAACATGATTAGTAATTTGAAAGCTTAAAATGGTTGGTAGGGTGATTTTAACCAATCATCAAGCTTTTACTCTCCCCAGGATGACACAGGGGTAGAAAAGTCGTTTCGGATCCATGATTTGTTCATCTTTATGAACGTGAGTCTGTCTACATTATCAGTGGAGAGCCGCGTGCGCTTATCTGTCAGCACACCACCAGCAGCGCTGAACACACGTTCAGACAGAACGCTGGCTGCGGGGTATGACAAGATCTCCAAGGCGTAAGTGGCTAGCTCCGGCCATTTATCCAGATTGGAAGCCCAAAAAGAGCAAGGGTCCAGTGACACAGTCATGGCTTCAATGTTTACTTGGAGATACTCCTGTACCATCGTCTCTAGGCGTTGACTATGTGTCAGACTTCTTGTCTCCTGTGGCCTTGCAAAGGATGGGCTAAAAAAGTGGTGAAATGATTCCGCAAAATTGATGTTACCAGCAGATACTGTGGTTCTGTTACGGTTTGAGTGCTGAACACTTGACGGTCCCACGGTTGGCAAGTTGGAACTGTGAGATTCACTACGTGCACCACTGGTGTTTTGTGGAAAAGCACATGTAAGATTCTGCAACAGTCTCTGCTGATACTCCTGCATGCGTGCATCCCTTTCTATGGCAGGAATAATTTCTGCAAATTTACTTTTGTACCGGGGATCTAACAGTGTGGCAACCCAGTAGTCAGGATTATTTCTAATTCTCACAATTCGAGGGTCATGTTGCAGGTAGTGCAGCAAGAAGGCACTCATGTGTGTTGCACATCCAGGAGCACCAAGTCCCTGTTGTGTTGGTGGCGAGGTAACAATCATGCTTCCTTCCTCTGTCCTCTCCCCCCAACCTCGCACAACAGAAATGTGATCAAGGTCTCCCTCATCTGATGAGTCTTCCATCAGTTCGTCCTCCACTTCTTCCTGGGCTCCTGCACCTTCCTCACTAGTTTGGCTGCTACCATGCGCCCTGGTAAAACCATCTCCCCCACCCTCACATGCCTGCCGCCTTGGTGCTGCCGACCGTCTGGACCTTGCAGATGTTAGCCCTTCCGCATACAACTCCTCCTCCTCTACTTCCTCCACCTCCTCTTGTGCCACCAACTGACTCCGAATTCTGTTTAACGTGTGCTCCAGCATGTAAATCACCGGAATAGTCATGCTGATAATGGCATCGTCAGCACTAAACATCTTCGTCGCCATTTCAAAACTGTGCAGAAGGGTGCATAGGTCCCTGATCTGAGACCACTCCTCCAGCGTGATTTGCCCCACCTCTGGATCTCGTTGGCCCAGGCTATACGTCAGAACGTATTGCACCAGGGCTTGTCGGTGCTGCCACAGTCGCTGCAACATGTGCAGAGTTGAATTCCACCGGGTAGGCACATCGCATTTTAGCCGGTGAAGTGGCAGGCCCAACGACTTCTGTAGAGATGTAAGTCGCTGAGCTGCGGGATGCGAACGGCGGAAGTGAGCACACAGCGACCATGCCCTCTGCAGAAGGCCATCTAGTCTGGGATAGTGGGCTAAAAATTGCTGGACAACCAGGTTCAACACGTGAGCCATACAAGGCACGTGTGTGACATTGCCGCGGCGAAGGGCCGCACCCAGGTTTGCAGCATTGTCGCACACGGCCTTCCCTGGTTTCAGGTCCAGTGGAGACAATCATTCATGAAATTGGTTCTCCAGAGCTGACCACAACTCCTCAGCTGTGTGACTCACATTTCCCAGACATTTCAAAGTAAAAACCGCCTGATGACGTTGAGCCCTACTGCCAGCATAGTAAGGAGGTGTGCAGGATCCCTTCTGCGCAGTTAGAAAGCTTGTGGCATGACCAGACAGGCTTTGGGTGCAGGTGGAAGACCGAGAGGAGGTTGAGGAGGCATAAGCAGTGGAGGAACTTCTAGATAAAGAGGATTGACGCACAACTCGTGGGGACGGCAAGACTTGGACAGCAGCCCCTTGTCATGCTGTCACCATAGTTACCCAGTGCCCAGTCAGCGACATGTAACGCCCCTGTCCATGCCTACTCGTCCAAGTGTCTGTGGTGAAATGCACCCTGTCACACACAGAGTTTCTCAAAGAAGCGGTGATGTTGTGTGCGACATGCTGGTGGAGCGCAGGCACACCTTTCTTTGAGAAGTAGTGCCGACTGGGCATCTGGTACTGGGGCACTGCGACGGACATAAGGTCTCGAAAATCCTCTGTGTCCACCAGGCGGAAAGGCAGCATTTCTGTAGCCAAGAGCTTGCAGATGGTGAAATTCAACCTCTTAGCTTTCTCATGGCTAGGAGGAAATGGTCTTTTACTTGTCCACATCTGAGGGACCGAGGGCTGGCTATTGTGCTTAGACGGGGTTGATAAGGGTGTCCCCGGCAAACTGCCGGTCTGTGAGGAAGATGCAGGCGGACATGTTAGGTTGCCTTGATCCAAAGGTGGTGCTATCGATGTCGGACAGCGCTCAACACCAGCTGGTGTTACCACCTCCAAAGAAAATGATGACCTGCCAATCACGCTGGCTGTTGCGGGTAAAGAGGTGGCAGGTCTGCGCCCCAAAACAGGTGTGACTGCTGTCCCCCCAGTCACAGAGGATGAAGAGGCCGCGGATGCACAAGATATGGCAGACGGTGGTTGGCCCGGCCGGCTAGGCCGCATTGTAGCACACTGAGCTTCCCACTGCAACTTATGCTTCATGTCCATGTGCCGGTTCATGCATGAAGTACTCAAACTATGTATTTTTTGGCCTCTACTTAGCTTTTGCTGACAAATGTTACAGATAACACGAGTTGGGTCATCTTTATCGATCTGAAAAAATGCCCAGGCTATGCAAGGCTTAGCACCCATGCGACCTGAAGAGCCACCACGACTTGTGGTGAGAGGCAGAGTTGTGTTTGAGGATGCAGTTGTTGACGTGCTTCCAGTACTACGTCTCTGTCCAGGAAGGCGCAACCTGACCTCGTCGTCACTAGCATCTTCTTCCACCTCCTCTGCTGACCTCATCTCTTGGCTGACTGTGGGTTGACAGTAAGTGGGATCTCCAACCTCATCATCATCACCCTGTGCGTTATCACACCCGTCGTCCTCAGAGCCAACCTGTTCCTGCCCTGACAAAAAACTAAAGTTGTCGCTCCAATCAGGTATTTGAGTCTCATCATCGTCTTCCTCATTGTCTCCACCAACAGGAGTTACAGTTTGGGAATGAGGGTCTGGTCCTGGATCCGACTCATAAAGATTCTGGGCATCAGTGCAGATCATTTCCTCGTCTGGATTCACAGAAGCGCTGGAGTCGACCTCTGATTCCCAGGCTATAGTATGTGTAAACAGCTCTGCAGACTCAACCATCTGTTCTACCTCATACTCAGACAGGCAGCTGGAGATTTGGGAGCTGTGAGGAAGCAAGTGCGATTGGGGTGACACCTTTGAGGACTGGAGTATTTATGATGATGAAGTTGATGTGGAGGAGAGCCCACTTAAAGGAGCACTTGATATCCGTTGAAGCACCTGCTGTTTTTGTGCCTCATCTGGAATTTGTAGCGATTGGCGTGGCCGTAAGAAAGGGATCTTATCACATTGTCCGCTAAAAGAAGTAGACATTTTAGTTTGGCTGGAAGATGGTCTTTCTTCTGCAGATGTTACTGTTGCTTTAACACCTACCCCACGGACACAACCTTTTTTCCCCTTCCCAACACGCCTATTCCCCTTTCCACCAGCAGCAGGCCTTTTTCCACTCATTTTGGTGGTTAACTAATTCACAACTCTGGAGTTGTTTGCACAAAAAAACAATGGATGGGAACCGAGCAGAGCTGAGTGGCCAAACTGTGGTATTAGGCCAAAACTATTGGCTGGGTTAGATGCAGAAAAAAATTATATTCAATTTGCAACCTGATGGAGGTCAGTATAGATGGACTAATAGAACAAGTCCCACACACAGCTAGAAGCCCAAATATTTTTTCAGAGGTAGATGCAGAAAAAAATTGTATTCAGTTTGCAACCTGATGGAGGTCAGTATAGATGGACTAATAGAACAAGTCCTACACACAGCTAGAAGCCCAAATATTTTTTCAGAGGTAGATGCAGAAAAAAAATATATTCATTTTGCAACCTGATGGAGGTCAGTATAGATGGACTAATAGAGAAAGTCCCACACACTGCTAGAAGGCCAAATATTTTTTCAGAGCTAGATGCAGACAAAAAATTATTTTTAATTTGCAACCTGATGGAGGTCAGTATAGATGGACTAATAGAGAAAGTCCCACACACTGCTAGAAGGCCAAATATTTTTTCAGAGCTAGATGCAGATATAAATTATTTTTAATTTGCAACCTGATGGAGGTCAGTATAGATGGACTAATAGAGAAAGTCCCACACACTGCTAGAAGGCCAAATATTTTTTTCAGAGCTAGATGCAGAAAAAAATTATATTCAGTTTGCAACCTGATGGAGGTCAGTATAGATGGACTAATAGAACAAGTCCCACACACAGCTAGAAGGCCAAATATTTTTTCAGAGGTAGATGCAGATAAAAATTATTTTTAATTTGCAGCCTGATGGAGGTCAGTATAGATGGACTAATAGAGAAAGTCCCACACACTGCTAGAAGGCCAAATATTTTTTCAGAGCTAGATGCAGACAAAAAATTATTTTGAATTTGCAACCTGATGGAGGTCAGTATAGATGGACTAATAGAGAAAGTCCCACAAACTGCTAGAAGGCCAAATATTTTTTCAGAGCTAGATGCAGACAAAAAATTATTTTTAATTTGCAACCTGATGGAGGTCAGTATAGATGGACTAATAGAGAAAGTCCCACACACTGCTAGAAGGCCAAATATTTTTTCAGAGCTAGATGCAGATAAAAATTATTTTTAATTTGCAACCTGATGGAGGTCAGTATAGATGGACTAATAGAGAAAGTCCCACACACTGCTAGAAGGCCAAATATTTTTTCAGAGGTAGATGCAGAAAAAAATTATATTCAGTTTGCAACCTGATGGAGGTCAGTATAGATGGACTAATAGAACAAGTCCCACACACAGCTAGAAGCCCAATATTTTTTCAGAGGTAGATGCAGAAAAAAAATATATTCAGTTTGCAACCTGATGGAGGTCAGTATAGATGGACTAATAGAGAAAGTCCCACACACTGCTAGAAGGCCAAATATTTTTTCAGAGCTAGATGCAGACAAAAAATTATTTTTAATTTGCAACCTGATGGAGGTCAGTATAGATGGACTAATAGAGAAAGTCCCACACACTGCTAGAAGGCCAAATATTTTTTCAGAGCTAGATGCAGATAAAAATTATTTTTAATTTGCAACCTGATGGAGGTCAGTATAGATGGACTAATAGAGAAAGTCCCACACACTGCTAGAAGGCCAAATATTTTTTCAGAGCTAGATGCAGACAAAAAATTATTTTGAATTTGCAGCGTGATGGAAGTCAGTATAGATGGACTAATAGAACAAGTCCCACACACTGCTAGAAGGCCAAATATTTTTTCAGAGCTAGATGCAGAAAAAAATTATATTCAGTTTGCAACCTGATGGAGGTCAGTATAGATGGACTAATAGAACAAGTCCCACACACTGCTAGAAGCCCAAATATTTTTTCAGAGCTAGATGCAGAAAAAAATTATATTCAATTTGCAACCTGATGGAGGTCAGTATAGATGGACTAATAGAATGATGCTATGCCCAAAAGATTTTACTTCACTAGGTGCAGTAAAAAAATTGGTATTCTATACACAGGTGGTATATCTTGCAACACAGATAGGCTACTCCACTGACTAACACACTCTGCAATAGGCCAAAAAGGATTAGCTTTGCTAGATTCAGCCAAATGCTGTGAAAAAAACTTGCACAGCACTGGCACAGACCTGCCTGGCAAAAACTGATAGGAACTGATGTAACCTAGTCCTGAAAAGGACTGCAATTACAATTAGTCTTTACTCCCACAATCTATCTATTTAAGAGCACAGACCTGCCTGATAAAAGTCGTAGGAAATGCTGTAACCTAGTCCTTAAAAGGACTGCAATCACAACTATTCCCTACTCCCAAGCTATCTGTAGATTTGTTCGAAAATTGGCTTGAAATTAACAAGGTATAGCGCACACAGCAACAGCGGTGCCGTCTAACACGCAGCTGCAGCAGTGAGAAAATGGTGGCGACGGGGAAAATGGCTTGGTCTTATAGGGCAAGGACATGTGACATACACTGCCAATGACACATGCCCTTGCTTGTGTGAAAAAAAGCACTTCGCTCCGTGTGTGCGCTGCTGATAGGCTGACAGATTGCACCTCCCCACTGTAAATGCGGGAAAGAGAAAAAAAAAGAGATCTTCATTATTCCTGCAGAGATCCATCCCCTGCCCCTCCCCCCACCCCGCTGTACACTCAAACTGCGTATTAACATTAATTTTCATCATTACTGAGAAAAAATCCAGTTATGATTTTGGTGCACGAACAGTTATCGAACATAACCTCGAACAGCCGAATTTTTCTCAAATCGTTCGTGTTCGCCGAACGGCTCGAACACCGCCCAAAACAGCTTGAATTTGAGATTGGCGAACAGTTCGAGTCGAACAACGCTCATCTCTACTTGTAATGCCCATGCACTATGTGTATGGGCTGACAAACATTTACCCCTGGGGGGTATACATGAACATACTGTATAAAAAAAAATTTTTACGGGCATCATAAACACCCTTAAAAAAAATTATGTGGGTGTTGCATCACGGACCACGGTCACCCTGGTGATATGGTGGTGGAGGATGAGGAGAAGGAGGAGGACAAGAGCAAATAGCCAAAATCAGGAAGCGTATACCCATGTGTGCGTGTGAAAAGGTGCATGGGAATACACCTCCCAAGAAAAGACACTGGATTTGAGTTTATGTTACGCTGCTATCATTCGGTGGTGTTGAGAAGTCTGGCCCAATCCAGCCCTTGTTCATTTTTATAAGAGTCAACCAGTCAGAATTTTCAGTTGACAGGAGGATGCGCTTATCAGTTATAATTCCACCAGCGGCACTAAAAACCCGCTCTGATAAAATGCTGGTGGCAGGGCAGGCCAGGACCTCCAAGGCATAGAGAGCCAGTTCATTCCACGTATCCAGTTTGGATACCCAATAACTATAAGGCACAGCGGAATCACGGAGGACGTTGGTACGGTCGGCAAGGTACTCCCTCAGCATCTTTCCAAACTTTGCACTCCTTGTGAGAGTACCCCGCACCTCAGGGCCTGTCCGATGGGAGGGTCTGAGAAAACTCTCCCAGAACTTTGACAGTGGTCCCCTGCCTCTGCTGTATTGAAGTTGTGTCTCTCTCGCCTGTACTCCTTGGTTGTCCAGCGAAGTGTGCCCTCTGCCGCCAGCGTTTTCAGATGGGAATTTCTTTAATAGTTCCGCAACAAGGGCCTTCTGGTACAGCCCCATTTTTGTAGACCTGTCCGCCTCAGGAATAAGAGATAGAAAGTTCTCCCTGTAGCGTGGGTCTAGAAGTGTCACCAACCAGTAATGACTGTCAGCCACAATTTTGAGAACGTGAGGGTCATGGGAGAGGCAGCGTAACATAAACTCAGCCATGCGTGCCAGACTACTAACAGGCAAGACTTCCGTGTCCTTACCAAGAGGATTACTGACCATGCTCTCTTCCTCCTCCTCTCTGTCCTCTGGCCATCCACGCTGAACAAACGGTATGACAGCTGTGCAGGTAGTACCGTCTATAGTGCATGAAACTAGCTCCTGTCCTACCTCCTCCTCCTCCTCTTCCTCATTGTCACCCAATCCACATTGGGATGAGATGAGGCTTGGCTGTGTGTAATCACCCTGTATGGTTCCTTGCTCCATCTCATCGTGCTCCGCCTGCAATGCATCCTCTTTGATTGTGAGCAGAGAGCTTTTCAGAAGACAGAGAAGCGGAATGGTGATGCTAATTATGACGTCATCGCCGCTCACCATCTTGGTGGAGTCCTCTAAGTTTTGGAGGATGGTACATATGTCTGACATCCATGTCCACTCCTGAGGTCTTATGTGTGGAGTCTGAACTGAATACCGACGGCCTTGTTGATGCTGGTACTCAACAACTGCCCTCTTCTGCTCACAAATCCTTCCCAACATCTGCAGTGTAGAGTTCCAAAGCGTGGGGACATCACACACCAGTCTGTGAGCCGGAAGCTGCAAACGCTGCTGAAGCACGGCAAGGGAGGCAGAAGCTGTATCTGACTTTCTAAAATGGGCACACAGGCGGCGTACTTTAACAAGCAGATCTGGCAGCTTCAGGTAGGATTTGAGAATCCGCTAAACCACGTGGTTAAGCACATGGGCCAGGCATGGTACGTGTGTGATCTCGCCTCGCCTCAGAGCTGCCACCAGGTTCCGGCCATTGTCACACACGACCATGCCTGGCTGTAGGTTCAGCGGTGTGAGCCACACATCTGCCTGCTCTTTCAGAGCTGTCCACAACTCTTCAGCATTGTGCGGTTTTTCAGCTAAGCATATTAGCTTCAGCACAGCCTGTTGCTGCTTGGCCGAGGCAGTGCTGCAGTGCTTCCAGCTTGTGACTGATGTGGTTATTTCGGAGTTGGAGGCTGAAGAGGAGGAGGAGGCTGAGGAGGATGAGGTGCAGGAGCTGTAGACCATGGGGGCAACCCTGATTGACCTAGGGCCCGCAATCCTTGGAGTAGGGAGTACGTGTTCCGTCCCAAGGTTCGACTGGGTCCCGGCTTCCACTATGTTAACCCAATGTGACATCAGCGAGATGTACCGTCCCTGCCCACAAGCACTTGTCCACATGTCTGTGGTTAGGTGGACTTTCCTGGTAACTGCGTTGTTGAGAGCACGGCTAATGTTTTTGGACACGTGCTTGTGTAATGCGGGGACGGCACACCAGGAGAAATAGTGAGAGCAGGGGACTGAGTACCGAGGGACGGCCGCCGCCATCAGGTTGTGGAATGCTTCCGTCTCCACGAGCCTAAAAGGCATCATTTCGAGCGCAAGCAGTCGTGAAATGTGAGAATTTAGTAGTGTGGCCTGTAGGGCGTTGGCTGCATATTTGCGCTTGCGTTCCAAGGACTGGGGTATGGACAGCTGAACGCTGCGCTGGGACAAGGACATGGACGTGCTTCCTGATGCTGCTACTTGAGAGTGTGCAATGACAGGTGCAGGTCAGGAGGCGTCTTCGCATGCACCATGGACAGGGGATTGGCTGGCATGCACAACAGCGGAAGAAGCAATGGTGCCACCCACAGACACTGTTCCTGGACCCTGGGGTTCGGCCCACAAAGTCGGGTGCTTTTCTGCCATGTGCCTGATCATGCTGGTGGTGGTCAGGCTGGTCGTTTTGCTACCCCTGCTGATGCTGGCCTGGCAGGTGGTGCAAATGGCCTTTTTGGGGTTATCGGCAGAGTCTTTAAAAAACAACCAGACTCGGGAAGACCTAACAGTTGTACTGCAACTTCCTTCATGTTGGTGTTACGGGGAATGGTTGCCTGCCTTCTGTCTGCGGCCACTACACTGCTTCTTCCTGCCTGTTGGGGTGCTCTGCCTCCCTCCCCCTGTGTGCTGCTGTCCTCGCTCTGCATGTCCTCCTGCCAGGTTGGGTCAGTTACTATATCATCCACCACCTCGTCTTCCACTTCCGCACCCTGGTCCTCCTCCTGACTTTCTGGCAATTGTGTCTCATTATCGTTCATCTCTTGTGACACTTTCCCACCGCCGCCTTCATGTGACCGTGGCTACTCAAATATTTGGGCATCGCTACACGCGATCTCCTCTTGCCCCGCTTCAAGTGGACCGGGTGAGAGGCCTGAATCTATAAATGGAACAGTGAACAGCTCTTCAGAGTGTCCAAGTGTGGGATCAGTTGTCTCTGGGTACTCGGCATGGTGGGAGGAAGGAGGATCAGGATGTGGAATATGCGGTCCAGACTCACGGCTACTGAAACTTGACCGTGTGGAAGACAGGGTGGTGGTGGTGGCTAAGTGACTGGAAGCATTATTCGCTATCCAACCAACAACCTTTTGACTCTGCTCTGGGTTCAATAGTGGTGTGCTGCGGTCCCCTAGAAACTGGGACAGGAAGGTCAGGCGAGAAGATGTGGCTGTTTGTTGTGACACAATTTCGGCTTGCCCACGGCCTTGTCCTCGGCCTCTGCATGCACCATTACCATCACATCCAGTTTCCCGTCCCTTGCCACGTGCCTTGCCCATTTTAAATGGAGGACAGTATCTTCCATGCGCACTACATATGACTGAGTTTGGAGCGAACTTATATGTGATCCGTGTGATGGAGAAAACAGAGTTTTAAATACCTGGCCTGTAGGTAAGTAGTTTGAACAGCAAACTGTGGTGAATTGCTTCAATGACACACTGAATTAAATTTTTAACGGAGGCCAGAAATGGCAGTATTTTCTGACAACGTATATGTGATCCGTGTGACGGAGGAAACAGAGCTTTAAATACCTGGCCTGTAGGTAAGTAGTTTGAACAGCAAACTGCGGTGAATTGCTTCAGTGACACACTAAAGGAAATTTTTAACGGAGGCCAGAAATGGCAGTATTTTCTGACAACGTATATGTGATCCGTGTGACGGAGAAAACAGAGTTTTAGATACCTCGCCTGTAGGTAAGTAGTCTGAACAGCAAACTGCGGTGAATTGCTTCAATGACACACTAAAGGAAATTTTTAACGGAGGCCAGAAATAGCAGTATTTTCTGACAACGTATATGTGATCCGTGTGACGGAGAAAACAGAGTTTTACATACCTGGCCTGTAGGTAAGTAGTCTGAACAGCAAACTGCTGTGAGTTGCTTCAATGACACACTAAAGGAAATTTTTAACGGAGGCCAGAAATGGCAGTATTTTCTGACAACGTATATGTGATCCGTGTGACGGAGAAAACAGAGTTTTAGATACCTCGCCTGTAGGTAAGTAGTCTGAACAGCAAACTGCGGTGAATTGCTTCAATGACACACTAAAGGAAATTTTTAACGGAGGCCAGAAATGGCAGTATTTTCTGACAACGTATATGTGATCCGTGTGACGGAGAAAACAGAGTTTTAAATACCTGACCTGTAGGTAAGTAGTCTGAACAGCAAACTGCGGTGAATTGCTTCAATGACACACTAAAGGAAATTTTTAACGGAGGCCAGAAATGGCAGTATTTTCTGACAACGTATATGTGATCCGTGTGACGGAGAAAACAGAGTTTTAGATACCTCGCCTGTAGGTAAGTAGTCTGAACAGCAAACTGCGGTGAATTGCTTCAATGACACACTAAAGGAAATTTTTAACGGAGGCCAGAAATGGCAGTATTTTCTGACAACGTATATGTGATCCGTGTGACGGAGAAAACAGAGTTTTAAATACCTGGCCTGTAGGTAAGTAGCCTGAACAGCAAACTGCGGTGAATTGCTTCAATGACACACTAAAGGAAATTTTTAACGGAGGTCAGAAATGGCAGTATTTTCTGACAACGTATATGTGATCTGTTTGACGGAGAAAACACAGCTTTAAATAGCTGGATTTCTAGCGCTCTAATATGGAAAGGACCTGGCTGTATTCTGCAGTGCCAACAAGCAAATGGGGCAGAACAAAATGGTGTTCTCTGGATTTCTTCTTTTAGAAAATAATGAGGATTAAGATCCAAAGAAAAGTATTCCTGGCCCCTGAGACCTGGGCCTTTGTATAGAAATATCTAACAGCAGCAGAAGGCAGAATTGGAATGGAGCCTCTTGTGCTATATGCACTGTAGTCTGCTATATACACAGCCTGCCTATACACCCTGCCTGCCTGATATCTCTGCAGATGGATTAGTCCTCAGAAGGACTGTTTGTTAAGATGGATATGTGTAATGTACGTTTTTTCTCCCTACACTACCTAATACACAACCAAATCTGTCCCTGACGCAGCAGCACCTCTCCCTACACAAGCAAATGGCACAGAAAAACTGTGTTCTCTGGATTGCTTTTTAAGCAAATAATGAAGATTAAGATCCAAAGAAAAGTATTCCTGGCCCCTGAGACCTGGGCCTTTGTATAGAAATATTTAACAGCAGCAGAAGGCAGACAAATCTGTCCCTGACGCAGCAGCAGCTCTCCCTATACTGTCTGATCCGGAGTGACTGTGACGAGCATGGCGGCGCCTGGTCTGATATAGACCTGATGATGCTGTGCGGCCAGCCAATCACTGTAATGCCCACAACCAACATGGCTACGTCATTACAGAGCATGGCAGGCAATCCCTGCATGTTCATTGGCTCTCTAAAGAGCACCAAACATGCAGGGAGGGGACCCGACTTCCCGCCCGAGCAACTATTACTATACTATAGTGCAACACTCAAATTCAGTGAGCTCTTTAAAACAGTTATTTCAGCTAAATATAGACGGTGGAGGGCACAGCCTAATAAAATATAAGTACTGACTCATTTGCAAACAAATAATGAAATCACAAAAGGACAAACATGTGTATACAGCAGAATACCCAAAATACTGTAATTTTTATTAACAAATCACAAAACACTTTAAAACAAAGGTAAGGTATGCCACCAATCCTATTTATGGTTAAATCCAATAAATAATTATATAAATAATACATATCAAGCCCAGGTCAGATAAAAACCAAAATACAAAATTGTTATCAAAAAGACAAAATAATAATATAACAAACAAATTTCCATTAGTATTAAGAAGCTTTGCTGTCACACATGTAAAAGGACCACATATTATTACCACATAATAACTGAGTAATACTACCATACTGATCATTATAAACAACCACAGTACTAATACTAATATTACCACCAGTGACATTATACACAGGAGACTGTATATAGTGTATGTGTATTTTGTACAGGTAAATCCAGTGACTTACCAGTAACGCATCCAAATGAAGTCAATCATTTTCGCTTTTCTTCTTCATCCTACACAGACCACTAAGACTTCTTCTAGCCAGGACTGGTTTCTCTAGAAAGTAACACACATACATCTAAGACTGATCACTTCCACAGCACCCACTGGCCTCCATCCTGTAATAATGTTCTCCGTTTTGTAATAATAAACTCCATCCTGGCCCCATCTTATACTAATGTCCCCATCCTGTAATAATGTCACCAGTGCTGGCCCCCATCCTGAAATAATGTACCCCATCCTGGCCCCATCCTGTAATAATGTTCCACATCCTGAAATTTTGTCCCACATTATGGCCCCTTTCTTTAATAATGTCAACCCTGTCATGGCGCTTTTCTTTAATAATGTCCTCCATCATATAATAATGTCCCATGTCCTGGCCCCTATCCTGTATTGATATCCTCCATCCGATCCCTTTCTTTAACAATGTGCCCTGTCCTGGTCCACATCAGTTAAAAGAGTCCCCCATCCTGGCCTCTTTATTTAATAAAGTCCCTTGTCCTGGACCCTTTCTTTAATAATTTCCTCTATACTGGCCCCATTCTTTAATAATGCCCCTCATCCTGACCACCACTCTTTAATAATGTTCCCCATCCTGGCTCCTTTCCTTAACAATGTGCTCCGTCCTGGTCCCTTTCTTTGATAATTCCCACATCTTGGCCCCTTTCTTTAGTAATGTCACCCAAGAAAGAGTAACAAACAACTTAAACATGTAAAAACAAACTGAATCAATCATATAAAACGCATATGTTCAAACAGTAGAAACATACATGTTACAATAGAAATGAAAGAGGTTGTTCACTACTATATAAAATGCCCCAATGTATTTAAATGGTGGAGATAAGGTTTTTTGTAAATACCTTGCTTGTGCTTTATTGCCTGTGAGCGGCGCGATGGCTGGCCGCTCACAGGCATCACGTGTCTCCAGCTGCAGCCGGCTCTGACATCCGCTGATGTCACGTCAAGTTCCGGCTGCAGCCAGGTGTGACTCAGTGACGCGCTCCCTGCTGACTGATGGACTGTGGGCGGGGTTTCACAGTCTAGCATCCACCGCGTGCTTTCCCAATGAATGCAGGAGAGGGAAAGCGCGCAGTGGATACTGGGTGTGACACGTGGAGAAGCCCCGCCGATAGCCCATCAATCAGGGGGGAGTGCGTCACGCCTGGCTGCAGATTTGCACTGATGAGGGGCAGCAACCCGAAACACCATGTCTGCAAATTGAGATTCTGGTTTGGCTTTTCTCCTAAGGCATGTGGCAAGGCTCCTTAGAGGGTCAATATTGACTTTTAGGATTGCTACTTGCAGTAGGTGGCACTAAAGTTCTAGTTCTCTTCCTCCATGAAGAGGCAATTTGCATATTTCAATACTTTGTAACAGTCGGACGGGAGAGGTGTGAAATTCTTCTGGCAGCACCCATGTGTCAGACCAGGGTATTGCAACTCTTTTGGGCCATGTCACCAACATAGCAGCCTTCTTGGATGCCACTATCTTGGATTCAACTTCACTTTTTTTTCAATAGGTAGATAAGTGTGTGACGTTAAACTGGTAGACAATTTCACTACAAAAATGATGCGCTTCATTTATTCATAACTTTTTGCTAAAACAGTGATTATTCTTTTGCATTGGCGATGTGAAGGATGACATTATCCCAAGCAGAATGTGTTGAGATCATCCTCATTTCTAGTGAACAAAAAACATGTGTCATCACAGATGATTTCAACCAACACCACCCAAACAATCCTCCCATCACTAACAGTGCAGCTGCCATACTTCTTGCCCTCCCCGAACAGCACCCATTAGAGAAAACAAGGTTTTATCTGAAGTAGCTGCGTAACTTGTTGTTCTGGGTTGTCTGTTAGAACCCTCCTGTTAGTTTTGCTATTTGGTGTTTTGCGGTCACGTGATCAGCTGCCTATATATTCCAGCTCCGCCCTTCTGGCTTTGCTGGACTGCAGTGTTTTTTGCCTGTCTCTCTAGCCAGGTGCTTCAGTGCCTATCTCTGTCTAGTTTGCTTGGTCCTCTGGGACCTCTAGTACTTTTTGTCAGTTTGGCTTTTTGCTCTGCAACAACTTCTGTTAGGAGGTGTCCCATTTTTGCCCCAGTCCTTAGTTCTTTTAGGGACCCCTCCCTTTATTCTATAGGTCTCCGTTCAGACTAGCCGAGGACGAAGGCGGGTCTGTTCACAAGGAACAGGCTGCCCGCTACATCGTAGGGATTCAGCTTAGTCTTACTGTAGGGACAGCTTTTCCCATTCTTTCCTTAGTTTATGTTGCAGATCATAACAGTAAGTCCAGCCAAAAAAAAAAAAAAACTAAAAGGAAAGAAATTCGGGGATCAGTATGGTCTCCGTCCAGGAGTTGGCTCAACGCCTGCAGGGATTGTCTCTGGAGGTGGCCGAGCTTCAGCAACACGTGAGTAGCTGTTCTGGAGCGCATTTTGTGGAACCGAAGGTAGGACTGCCTGATGTTTTTTATGGTAAACAGCAAGATTTTTTTTCCTTTAAAAATGCTTGTTTGCTATATTTTCATTTGAGACCAAGATCCTCTGGGAATGAATCACAGCGCATTGGTTTTATTATGTCACTTTTGTGCAAAGAACCACAGGGTTGGGCCTTTTCTCTCTAGCCTAATGATCCGTGTTAAAATTCTGTTAAAGAATTTTTTTCTGCTATGGGGCTATTATATGACGATCCTGATCGAATCTCATCTGCTGAATCAGAACTTAGACGTTTGAATCAGGGGTCTGATGATGTTGAAAATTATTGCACACACTTTAGAAGGTGGGCTTCAGAAGTTAAGTGGAATGATTCGGCGCTGAAAAGTTTATTTCTTGCTGGTCTGAGTGAAAGGGTTAAGGATTTGCTAATTGCATTCCCTGCACCTGAGACTCTGCAGGAAGCTATGCAGTTAGCTGTTCGTGTGGACAGGAGAATAAGGTCCAGGGTCAATGATGTAAAAACTCCTGTAACTTCAGGTCCTAGTTTCCAGAAAATCTGCTCTGACAGCGGAGAACCAATGGAGGTTGGGGCGATGTCACTCCGCTCTCAAGAAAGAGATCGGAGATTCGCCGAAGGTTTGTGTCTTTATTGTGGTAAAGATGATCATTTGATTAAGTATTGTGAGCGTCTTTTAAGTAAAGAAAAAAAAAAAGGTCAGTTACGCCCGTATAGCTTGTTTACACTCTGCAGGAGTGTTCCTTTCTGGGTGTACTACTCTGCAGGGAGATTTGATTGAATTTCAGGTATTTGTGGAATGTGGTTCAACACTTAATGTGATTGATAAAGGGTTTTTGGAAAAACTTAAATTGAAATCCAAACCTTTGTCATCTCCTATTTCTGTGGTTGCAATTGATAACACTCCATTGAAATGTATTACTCACAAAACTGCCGCATTTCCTCTCACTATCAATGGTGTTCACCAAGAAATTTTGGACTTGGTTGTTTTGGATAATTTGCCCTCTCCAGTTGTTCTAGGATTGCCTTGGTTAAAACTGCACAATCCTTTGTTGGACTGGTCTACTAATGTGATTAAGTCTTGGAGTCCGAAGTGCTATGATAAATGTTGTAATGGTCGCATTGCGGCTGTGGAAAAAGGGGAATTACCAGTACCTATTCAAGATTTTTGGAGGGTTTTTTCGGAGGAGGAGTCGCAAGTTTTACCTCCTCATAGGGATTATGATTGCGCCATTGAGTTTGTTCCGGGTGCTACTCTTCCCAAGAGTCGCTTGTTTAATCTGACTATCCCTGAAAGAAAGGCCTTGGAGGAGTACATAGAGACTAGCCTGGCTGCTGGTCACATTAGACCTTCTAAGTCGCCTGTGGCAGTCGGATACTTCTTTGTTAAAAAAAAGGACGGCGGTTTACGTCCATGTCTGGATTTTCGTGAAATTAATAAGATTACCGTACGCAATTCCTACCGATTGCCGTTAATTCCTGACTTTTTTAACCAGTTAGTGGGAGCCAAGTGGTTCTCAAAAATTGATCTCCGAGGGGCATACAATTTGTTACGTGTGAAGGAGGGTGATGGATGGAAAACTGCTTTTAACACTCCAGTAGGTCATTTTGAGAATCTGGTGATGCCTTTTGGTCTTACCAATGCACCTGCATTTTTTCAGAACATTATTAATGACATCCTGAGACCTTTGATTGGTAAGAATGTGGTTGTGTATTTGGATGACATTTTGATTTATTCACCAGATTTAGAGTCCCATTGGCAGAGTGTACGTGAAGTTTTGCAGTCATTGAGTGATAATTTGTGTCACCCTGGCCTGGATGCCACAAATATAATAAAGCTGTGTCTGAGAGCAAGGGGGAGGTTCTCTAGTCAAGGACCATTAGTATGCAATATCTCCTGTCCCAGGCCAGAAGGGGGAGCAGGCTGCCCCTATAAAAGCTGGAACTGGGGGCAGGGCTAGAGAGAACTGGACAACCTGTCTCTGGATTGAGAGGTGTCCCAGAGCAGGGACAGACAGCTGTGTTGCAGCCTAAGAGGACGTGTGGCAGTAGGACAGCCATGAGTCAGGGACAAAGGCGAAGTGAGCCTGTCCTGGCAGATAAAGAAACTAATCTACCAGATTTTGGTGTCTGAGGCTGGGAGGATTCCAGGTCCTACAGCAGATAACCAGTCCGCAGGGGACTGTATGTTCCTTGGCCTAAGAAGCCCAGAGGCTCCGCCACAGCAGAAGGGACCAGCAAAGCCGTACCAGGCCGGGAGTAGAAAGGGACCCAAGTTGCAAGCCATATGGGCGAGAGGACACGGTGAGCTCAGAAACGTGGGCTGTTACACTACAAGGAGGGAAATAGCCAGAAGGAGCACAGAGAGGACGGTAGGCCTACACCCTCACCCTGACCAGGGCCAGCTTCCCACTTGTTCTCAGACATCCAGGCCCCCTCCTAGCCGGACCTGTTTCTGGGTCATATTCCCTGTTCTAATAAAGACCCTGAACTGTTTAAGAGGCCTCCGTTTCCTGGCTATCGCGGTCAGAATCATCCCCTCCATCATCCATTATATATACTGCCCTGGGGCCATACTCCTCCCGTGGGGAGTTGAACTATTCTGTGCTGCACCTTTACATCAGCCCCAGCGGTCTGCACTGCAGCTGCGGTTAGCCCTGACCGCATTCCACGGGTGGCGTAGTCGGACATTACCTACAGCACATAGCAGACTACCACTGGTCTGACCACCCTGAGCCACGGAACCGGGTCGCCACTACTACTCCCAGCATTGCCCTGAAGCCCGGTTCTGAGTGCCCCATGGCCCAGGGGGCGAGTCAAATTCACTCTTTGCTAAGCTGGAGAAATGTGAGTTCGCTGTGCAGAAAATTAGTATTTTGGGCTACATTGTCTCCAGCGAGGGCTTTGAGATGGACCCTGTGAAGGTTCAGGCTGTGCAGGAATGGCCTAGGCCTATTGGTTTGAAATCTATACAGAGGTTTTTGGGTTTTGCCAATTATTACAGGAAATTCATTAAGAATTTTTCTGTAATTGTTAAACCTCTAACCGATCTCACCAGGAAAGGTGCGAATACGACCCAGTGGACTACTGAAGCCATTGAAGCGTTTGAGTATCTCAAAGAGAGGTTCAGTTCTGCCCCTATCCTTATACAGCCTGATGAGACCAAACCTTTTTTGGTCGAGGTCGATGCTTCATCGGTGGGGGTCAGAGCAGTTTTGTCTCAGGAGAACAAGGGTGGAGTACAACCTTGTGCCTTCTTTTCGAAAAAAATTTCGGAAACCGAACTGAATTATGATGTTGGAAATCGGGAGTTGCTGGCTATTAAACTTGCGTTTGAACACTGGCGTCATTTTTTGGAAGGCGCTAGATTTCCTATTCAGGTTTTCACAGATCATAAGAATTTGATCTATCTGGATGCTGCCAAGCCCTTGAATGCCCGTCAAGCTAGGTGGGCACTTTTTTTTTCTCGGTTTCATTTTTCTGTTACCTATATCCCTGGTAGTAAGAACGTTAAAGCCGATGCTTTATCTCGCAGCTTCTCTCCTACGGTCGGTGCCGAGGAGGAGGAGAGCATTTTGCAGAAAGGAGTTGTGGTGGCGGCATTGGACTCTGATTTGGAGAATGGGATTCTGAATGCTCAAGATGATGCTCCATCTAACACTCCCCATGGGAGGTTGTTCGTGCCTAGAGCCTTTAGGAGACATTTGTTTGTGGAGTGTCATAGGTCTCGGTTGGCAGGTCATCCAGGAGTTTCGGAGACTAAGAGACTTATCAGTCGCAGTTTTTGGTGGCCTGGATGGCAGAAGGAAGTCATCAAGTGGGTGCGTCAGTGTACTGAGTGTGCTAGGTCAACGGCTTTACATACTCCAGCTGCGGGGTTGCTTTGCCCTCTCTAGGTTCCTAGTGCGCCTTGGACGCATCTCACTATGGATTTTATTACTGATCTTCCTGTGTCTGAGGGATTTACTGTCATCTGGGTGGTCGTAGACCGTTTTAGTAAGATGTGTCATTTGGTTCCATTCATTAAGTTGCCTTGCGCCAAAACACTCGCTAAGGCATTTGTTAAGGAGATTGTCAAGCTCCATGGCGTTCCCACGGATATTGTTTCTGATAGAGGACCTCAGTTTGTGGCTCGCTTTTGGCGTGCTTTTTGTGACAGGTTGGGAGTTCATTTGTCATTTTCGTCTGGTTATCATCCTGAGTCTAATGGACAGACTGAAAGAAAGAACCAGGATGTTGAACAGTTTTTGCGTTGTTTTGTGGCAGACAATCAAGAGGTGTGGTCTGAGTTTCTGCCTCTCGCAGAATTTGCTCTTAACAATCATACATCCTCCTCTGCTGGGTGTTCTCCTTATTTTTGTTGCACTGAGAGACATCCATCTTTTGGTTCGTTCTCCAGATTGAGGTCGGTAGTGCCGGAGGAGGAGAATTTTTCTGGTGATTTGGAGAGAGTTTGGACTAATGTACGTTGTAACCTGCAAGAGGCTAACAAGAAGTCCAAGAAGAATTTTGACAGAAAGATGTTTTGTTTACTGTGGGTGACATGGTTTTGTTGTCTTCGAAGAACTTGCGGTTGAGGATTCCCTCGAAAAAACTGGGTCCTAAGTTTGTGGGTCCTTTTAGATATAGGGAAAATATATATTCTTGTACCGTGTTAGCCAGTAGATAGAAAAATATTTCGATTTGAGAGTCCTCAGTGGTTGATACCCTTTAATGGCTAACTGAAAAGATGGTAACAAATTGCAAGCTTTCGAGACTACTCAGGTCTCTTCATCACAACACTGGACACAGGACAATAAAACCTTCACACTCCTTATCTATTAACTGCTAAAATATTTATAGCCAGAACTGTTTATTTCTTCCATAATAACTCTGCTTTTCATCACCTGTCTTACCTATTGCATTTTTTTTTCTTGTGTGTCTTATTGTGTATAAATATGTGACTCTTCAGATTTTGTGCTATACTATGCCTGATGAAGAGACCTGAGTAGTCTCGAAAGCTTGCAATTTGTTACCATCTTTTCAGTTAGCCATTAAAAGGTATCAACCACTGAGGACTTTCAAATCTAAATATTTTTGGGTCCATTTAAGGTGCTTCAGGTTGTTAACCCATCTGCTGTCAGGTTGGATGTCCCTACTTCCTGGAAGATTAATCCTGTGTTTCATGTTTCCTTGTTGAAAAAGGCTGACGTTTCTAATAGGGACGCCACTGTCACAGTTCCTCCTGTGGTGGAAGACCGTGAATATGAAATTTCTCGTATTTTGAATTCAAGATGTCATAGAGGGAAATTACAGTATCTTGTCTCCTGGAAGGGTTTCGGTCCCGAAGACAACTCCTGGGTAAGGACGGATGATGTCTCTGCTCCTAGGCTTGTTAAAGCTTTCCACAGGAGGTTTCTTGATAGGCCTGGGCCTGGAGGATCCGGAGGATCCTCATAGAAGAGGGGGTACTGTTAGAACCCTCCTGTTAGTTTTGCTATCTTGTGTTTTGCGGTCACGTGACCAGCTGCCTATATATTCCAGCCCCGCCCTTCTGGCTTTGCTGGACTGCAGTGTTTTTTGCCTGTCTCTCTAGCCAGGTGCTTCGGTGCCTATCTCTATCTAGTTTGCTTGGTCCTCTGGGACCTCTAGTACTTTTTGTCAGTTTTTTTTTTTTGCTCTGCAACAACTTCTGTTAGGAGGTGTCCCATTTTTGCCCCAGTCCTTAGTTCTTTTAGGGACCCCTCCCTTTATTCTATAGGTCTCCGTTCAGACTAGCCGAGGACGAAGGCGGGTCTGTTCACTAGAAACAGGCTGCCCGCTACATCGTAGGGATTCAGCTTAGTCTTACTGTAGGGACAGCTTTTCCCATTCTTTCCTTAGTTTATGTTGCAGATCACAATATTGTCCTCGGTCAGGTGTAGCAGCAGCTTAATTTTGTAAGGGTATCAATTATAGGTAGACTAAATTCTCTGAAATCCCAGAGGTAGACAAGTACTAGGTTGCAACAATCTTTGTTGGATGAGGCCAAAACAGTTGCTATTACTACTATATCAGTTTACGTGATCCAGTCTTTGGATTGTAAGCAACAGAACCTCTTTCTCAGAATTTGGCAAAAAGTTTGGTAACTTTGGGTAATGAATACACATGTATGTGTATGTGTATATATATAGATAGTATGTATATAGATAGATAGATAGATAGATAGATAGATATACACTGCTCAAAAAAATAAAGGGAACACTTAAACAACAGAATATAACTCCAAGTAAATCAAACTTCTGTGAAATCAAACTGTCCACTTAGGAAGCAACACTGATTGACAATCAATTTCACATGCTGTTGTGCAAATGGAATAGACAATAGATGGAAATTATTGGGATTTATCAAGACACCCTCAAAAAAGGAGTGGTTCTGCAGGTGGGGACCACAGACCACATCTCTGTACCAATGCTTTCTGGCTGATATTTTGGTCACTTTTGAATGTTGGTTGTGCTTTCACACTCGTGGTAGCATGAGACGGACTCTACAACCCACAGAAGTTGCTCAGGTAGTGCAGCTCATCCAGGATGAGACATCAATGCGAGCTGTGGCAAGGTGGTTTGCTGTGTCTGTCAGCATAGTGTCCAGAGGCTGGAGGCGCTACCAGGAGACAGGCCAGTACACCAGGAGATGTGGAGGGGGCCATAGGAGGACAACAACCCAGCAGCAGGACCGCTACCTCCGCCTTTGTGCAAGGAGGAACAGGAGGAGCACTGCCAGGGCCCTGCAAAATGACCTCCAGCAGGCCACAATTGTGCATGTGTCTGCACAAACGGTTAGAAACCGACTCCATGGGGGTGGTATGAGGGCCCAACGTCCACAGATGGGGTTGTGCTCACAGCCCAACACCGTGCAGGACACTTGGCATTTGCCACAGAACATCAGGATTCGCAAAGTCACCACTGGCGCCCTGTGCTCTTCACAGACGAAAACAGGTTCACACTGAGCACATGTGACAGACGTGACAGAGTCTGGAGACGCCGTGGAGAACGATCTGCTGCCTGCAACATCCTTCGGCATGACCGGTTTGGCAGTGGGTCAGTAATGGTGTGGGGTGGTATTTCTTTGGAGGGCCCTCCATGTGCTCGCCAGAGGTAGCCTGACTGCCATTAGGCACCGAGATGAGATCTTCAGACCCCTTGTGAGACCATATGCTGGTGCGGTTGGCCCTGGGTCCCTCCTAATGCAGGACAATGCCAGAACTCATGTGGCTCGAGTGTGTCAGCAGTTCCTGCAAGATGAAGGCACTGAAGCTATGGACTGGCCCGTCCGTTCCCCAGACCTGAATCCGATTGAGCACATCTGGGACATCATGTCTCGCTCCATCCACCAACGTCACGTTGCACCACAGACTGTCCAGGAGTTGGCGGATGCTTTAGTCCAGGTCTGGAAGGAGATCCCACAGGAGACCATCCGCAACCTCATCAGGAGCATTCCCAGGCATTGTAGGGAGGTCATACAGGCACGTGGAGGCCACACACAATATTGAGCCTCATTTTGACTTGTTTTAAGGACATTACATCAAAGTTGGATCAGCCTGTAGTGTGTTTTTCCACTTTAATTTTGGGGATGACTCCAAATCCAGGCCTCCATTGGTTAATAAATTTGATTTCCATTGATGATTTTTGTGTGATTTTGTTGTCAGCACATTCAACTTTGTACAGAACAAAGTATTCAATGAGAATATTTCATTCATTCAGATCTAGGATGTGTCTTTTGAGTGTTCCCTTTATTTTTTTGAGCAGTATATATATATATATATATATATATATATATATATATATATATGTATATATATATATATATATATATATATATATATATATACAGTGCTTGCCAAAAGTATTGGCACCCCTGCAATTCTGTCAGATAATACTCAGTTTCTTCCTGAAAATGATTGCAATCACAAATTCTTTGGTATTATTCTCTTCATTTAATTTGCTTGCAAGGAAAAAACACAAAAGAGAATGAAGCAAAAATCAAATCATTGATCATTTCACACAAAACTCAAAAAATGGGCCAGACAAAAGTATTGGCACCCTCAGCCTAATACTTGGTTGCACAACCTTTAGCCAAAATAACTGCGAACAACCGCTTCCGGTAACCATCAATGAGTTTCTTACAATGCTCTGCTGGAATTGTAGACCATTCTTCTTTGGCAAACTGCTTCAGGTCCCTGATATTTGAAGGGTGCCTTCTCCAAACTGCCATTTTGAGATCTCTCCACAGGTGTTCTATGGGATTCAGGTCTGGACTCATTGCTGGCCACCTTGGAAGTCTCCAGTGCTTTCTCTAAAACCATTTTATAGTGCTTTTGGAAGTGTGTTTTGGGTCATTGTCCTGCTGGAAGACCCATGACCACTGAGGGAGACCCAGCTTTATCACACTGGGCCCTACATTATGCTGCAAAATTTGTTGGTAGTCTTCAGACTTCATAATGCCATGCACACATGTAGCACCCTGAGGATTCGGCTGCTACAGGGGTATTGCACCTCAACCCAGAGGTGTGATATTCCACTCCCGGGTAAGGATGGAGTGTGGAACTGAGCTCGGTAGGCTGCATGCACTACACACATCCCATTTCCGAGGAACAGGCCGACGGTACTCCCACTTAGAAATGTGCAGGTACGACCGAGTCTGTTCCTGGCTGGAGTGGGAGGGGGGTGGAACATCCCATGTAGTGTAGGGGCAGATAGGGGGAGCAGCCTGGGTAAAGTTAGGAGCTCATTGGGTGCTGGTCACCTGAGCTCACACATAGAGGGTGTATATAAGGTGGGCACCAACTAGAATCAGGGTCAGATGCAGAGGATCAGATGCAGAGAGGATCAGCTGCAGAGAACAAGTCAGGAGCAGAGGAGAGAAGAAAGACCAAGACCCAGAGTGAGAGAGGAGAAAAGAGAAAGACCCAGAGCACAGAAGAGAAGGGACCCAAGAACCCAAATCAGAGCACCGGGTGAGGAGTCAGCATCAGGGTACCGGAACCCAAGCTGGTGGGGGTAAAAACAATCCCCAGCCAGAGACCGGAGACCGTGGGCAGTGTTTGTCACGGTCACCCACCACATTCACCCCGAAGGCACACCACATGAAGGGTCAGGGAACCCAGGGCCAAGGGTGTCCCAACAGAAGGCCCGAGGGAGCTGGACCTAGGTGGATCACTGGTGGGGACGGCTGAAGAAAGGACAGAGGGAGAGCTCAGGGCCACGCTCCGGACTTGTTTGGGGGTTGGCTGGATCCAGGACCTGGTGGACGCAGCACGGCTCGGGTGGTCACTAGCAGCTGGAGTGACCAGTACAACATCTGCAGTAAGTAAACACCCTTAACTGCACAACCCGACTCTGTCTTCACTGCCGTCTGCACTACACCACCACAACCCCCATCCTCTGCGCCTGTCCCCTCTGAGGCTATACCCCTCCCGTTGGGGGTTATCTCACCAAGCTGCGCACCCACCATCAGCCTCAGCGGACCCTGCTGCAGCGGCGGCCACAGTGACCGCATCACAACGGGTGGCGTAGTCGACACAAAAGAACTTTAGTAACATCTGTAGAACTGCCACATCACACTGAGCTTGACGCCCTGGGCACGGGACCGGGTCACAGCCGCTCGGAGACTACAACCCCCCATCTGATCCGGTGCCGGGTATCCCCCTCAAAAAGGAATATGTCCCAGGGGGCGCGTCAACTTTGGCGTAGTCGGCAGGATTACGTGCCCGCAACACCCGGGTACTGCGTGCCTGAAGAAAAGTGCAAGTTTACCTCAGAAAGAAGTCTCCCGCCGGTTCCGGAGGGTCCACGCCATCGGACTCCATCACCAGTCGTTTCCCGCCGATTGTCCGCCATTTCCAACTTGTTCCCGCCATCTGCAGAGTTTCCCGCCACTGGGCGACGCTTCCCGCCAAAACCGCAGATTTCCCGCCTTGGAAGAGCAGCGGACGCCATTATGGGCGTGCCAAAGGAGGGCAAGAGGCCACCTCCCATCGTGGGCCAGGACAGAAAATGGCGCCAAAAGTGGAAACCGCCCCCACCAACAGAGACTGTGATGCTGGAGGTGTCTGTCAGCGTGAAAGAACTACCCCTGGAGCTGACAGTCACCGAGTTGCCCCGGGACCGCCCTCGAAGTGGGAGGAGACGAAAGAAAAGAACAAAGATGGGTGTCGCTTGGAGCAGTCTGGAGCGAGCGCACCCGGAGGCAAGAGGTCTAACGAGGAGTAGCGGAGGAGCTTACCCGGAGATGGAGAGAAAGCAGAACAGCACCGGCCCGCTGGCCAGGAGTCTGCTAGAGACCGAGGAAGGAGGGCAGAGCAGCACCGGCCCGCTGGCCAGGAGCCTGCCGGAAGCAGAGCAGAGCAGCACCGACCCGATGGTCAGGAGCCTGCTAGAGTCTACAACCCCGCTAGGTCTAGCGGAGATATTAGCGCAGCTCCCCCGAGACCGGGAGTGTGCACAAACTGCCCTGGAGGGCCTCGCACGGAGGATGGCCCGGGTACAGCGCGAGATACTGGCGGAGTGGAGCCGGGAGATGGCCCAGCAAGCAGAGACCAGTCAACGGAGCACGCTACCCTGGAAGAGGAAGCAGACCGCCTCTGAGGATGGCGCGGGAGGACCCAAGGCCGGAGACGGCGCCGAAGAGGGAGCCGAACGCATGGAGGCAGGTAAAGGGGACGCCTATACCCCAAGCCGTGACACCGCTCACCTGCCCCAGCTCCCCGTCGCAGAGCCCGAAAGTCCCCCTGCTGTGCCCGTAGCCGCCATGTCACCGCTATGGACTAGGCCCCGACCGGAAGCCGCCGCAGCGACCCCTGTGACGTCACGCGCCTCGACCCGGAGCGTGACAAAGCAGGAAATACCACCAGCCTGGTCGCAAGGCCTAGTACCCCCGGGCGCCGCATCACCAACAGCGCCCCCTACCTCCGCGGAGCCTCCGGCCTGGCCGCAAGGCCAGGTAGCCCAGGGCGCCGCCGTCCTAACGGTGCCCTTCACCTTCCAGGTGCCCCAGGCCTGGCCGCAAGGCCTGGGCAACCCGGGCGCCACCACCACCGCGCCCGCGCCCGCAATACCAAGGGTGCCACACCTGGGGGAGGACTTGTTCAGCCAGCTCACATGGCCGGACGGGCGGCCCTTCATCTGGCCCGAAGGATACCATGAGCTGGAACGGCAGCAGAGACTAAGACCCCTGGATGAACCCCTGATTCTGGCTCCGAAGCCCGTGGCACGGATCTCGCCCCCGCTAGCGGAAGCGCAGTTTGAGTGGGACCCCACCGGAGAAGATCTAATGGGGTTCACTCAGGAAACTAGGGCCGCTGCAGCAGAGCGTGCGGAGTGCTGCCGCCAACAGCTCGAGGAGTTTGCGAGGGAGCGGAGAGAGAGGCAGGTCCGGGAACAACAGGCCCAAATAAGGAGCGCCGAGCAGAAGAGCCGGGCCAGGAGGGACCCCCGTGCAGCGCACAGTCCCCGTACCACCGGGACTGTAATAAAGTTCAACCAGCAGCACGGGTGGGGCTTCATTCGAGACAACAACACCCACGGCGACGTCTTTGTCACGCGCAGAGACGTGGAGTCCCATCTGCCGGAGGGGCACAGAGGTCGTGACCTCTACATCGGAGATGAGGTCACCTTTACCCGGCACAAGTGTGCCAAAGGACCTTACGCCCTCCACGTACACCGCCTGACGGAGGAGGAGTTGCGGTGCGAGGAGGAGGAGCAAGAGGACCCGGACGGGTCTGAAGTTCAAAGAGCAGGAGGAAGACGCCGTTGAGTGCGGCAGAGCAGGAGCTGTAAATAAGTTACCCAATGGGGGTATAAAGAAACTGAAACTGTTGCTGCTAAAATAGTCCCCGTTGGGACCAGTGAACTGTTTACCCGTTAACCCCTTCATCCTACAGGCTGAGGACTGTGAGCAGCCATTCCCTTCCCTCTACCTGGCCGAGGACTGAGAGCGGCCAACTTCCCCTGTAAATAGTTGCGCGTCCTAAAGCGCCCCCTACCGGTTTTATAGAAAACCAGATTTTCTAAGAGACTGTCGCACTTTTCCCGGACACACGGTGCACAGTGTCCGGAGGAGGAACCTGAAACAAGAGACGACGAGAATGTTTATATGAAAAGTTTTATATATATAATGTTTTATATGTTTTATTATGTTTATATGAAAAATTTTGTATGTTTTGGTGTTATTTATGTCTTACAGCCCGAGGACGTGCTGTGATTTACCGGGGGGGAATGTAGCACCCTGAGGATTCGGCTGCTACAGGGGTATTGCACCTCAACCCAGAGGTGTGATATTCCACTCCCGGGTAAGGATGGAGTGTGGAACTGAGCTCGGTAGGCTGCATGCACTACACACATCCCATTTCCGAGGAACAGGCCGACGGTACTCCCACTTAGAAATGTGCAGGTACGACCGAGTCTGTTCCTGGCTGGAGTGGGAGGGGGGTGGAACATCCCATGTAGTGTAGGGGCAGATAGGGGGAGCAGCCTGGGTAAAGTTAGGAGCTCATTGGGTGCTGGTCACCTGAGCTCACACATAGAGGGTGTATATAAGGTGGGCACCAACTAGAATCAGGGTCAGATGCAGAGGATCAGATGCAGAGAGGATCAGCTGCAGAGAACAAGTCAGGAGCAGAGGAGAGAAGAAAGACCAAGACCCAGAGTGAGAGAGGAGAAAAGAGAAAGACCCAGAGCACAGAAGAGAAGGGACCCAAGAACCCAAATCAGAGCACCGGGTGAGGAGTCAGCATCAGGGTACCGGAACCCAAGCTGGTGGGGGTAAAAACAATCCCCAGCCAGAGACCGGAGACCGTGGGCAGTGTTTGTCACGGTCACCCACCACATTCACCCCGAAGGCACACCACATGAAGGGTCAGGGAACCCAGGGCCAAGGGTGTCCCAACAGAAGGCCCGAGGGAGCTGGACCTAGGTGGATCACTGGTGGGGACGGCTGAAGAAAGGACAGAGGGAGAGCTCAGGGCCACGCTCCGGACTTGTTTGGGGGTTGGCTGGATCCAGGACCTGGTGGACGCAGCACGGCTCGGGTGGTCACTAGCAGCTGGAGTGACCAGTACAACATCTGCAGTAAGTAAACACCCTTAACTGCACAACCCGACTCTGTCTTCACTGCCGTCTGCACTACACCACCACAACCCCCATCCTCTGCGCCTGTCCCCTCTGAGGCTATACCCCTCCCGTTGGGGGTTATCTCACCAAGCTGCGCACCCACCATCAGCCTCAGCGGACCCTGCTGCAGCGGCGGCCACAGTGACCGCATCACAACGGGTGGCGTAGTCGACACAAAAGAACTTTAGTAACATCTGTAGAACTGCCACATCACACTGAGCTTGACGCCCTGGGCACGGGACCGGGTCACAGCCGCTCGGAGACTACAACCCCCCATCTGATCCGGTGCCGGGTATCCCCCTCAAAAAGGAATATGTCCTAGGGGGCGCGTCACACAGTCAAGCAGTCCAGTGCCAGAGGCAGCAAAGCAACCCCAAAACATCAGGGAACCTCCGCCATGTTTGACTGTAGGGACCGTGTCTTTTCTTTGAATGCCTCTTTTTTTTTCCTGTACACTCTATGTTGATGCTTTTTCCCAAAAAAACTCTACTTTTGTCTCATCTGACCAGAGAACATTCTTCCAAAACGTTTTAAGCTTTCTCAGGTAAGTTTTGGCAAACTCCAGTCTGGCTTTTTTATGTCTCGGGGTAAGAAGTGGGGTCTTCCTGGGTATCCTACCATACAGTCCCTTTTCATTCAGACGCCGACGGATAGTACAGGTTGACACTGTTGTACCCTCGGACTGCAGGGCAGCTTGAACTTGTTTGGATGTTAGTCAAGGTTCTTTATCCACCATCCGCACAATCTTGCGTTGAAATCTCTCGTCAATTTTTCTTTTCGGTCCACATCTAGGGAGGTTAGCCACAGTGCCATGGGCTTTAAACTTCTTGATGACACTGCGCACGGAAGACACAGGAACATTCAGGTCTTTGGATATGGACTTGTAGCCTTCAGATTGCTCATGCTTCCTCACAATTTGGTTTCTCAAATCCTCAGACAGTTCTTTGGTCTTCTTTCTTTTCTCCATGCTCAATGTGGTACACACAAGGACACAGGACAGAGGTTGAGTCAACTTTAATCCTTGTTAACTGGCTGCAAGTGTGATTTAGTTATTGCCAACACCTGTTAGGGGCCACAGGTAAGTTACAGGTACTGTTAATTACATGAATTAGAGAAGCATCACATGATTTTTCAAAGGGTGCCAATACTTTTGTCCACCCCCTTTTTTAGGTTTGGTGTGGAATTATATCCAATTTGGCTTTAGGACAATTCTTTTTGTGTTTTTTTCATTGAAGACAAATTAAATGAAGATAATAATACCAAAGAATTTGTGATTTCAATCATTTTCAGGAAGAAACGGAGTATTATCTGACAGAATTGCAGGGGTGCCAATACTTTTGGCCAGCACTGTATATATATATATATATATATATATATATATATATTGTACTGTGCAAAAGGTTTAAGAGGGCATGGAAAAATGCTGAAAAATAAGAATGTTTTGGAATATAAAAATTATCAAAATGCAAGTTAAATGAAAAAAAAAATCTGTACATCAAATAAATATTTGGTGTGACCACCAATTGATTTCAAAACAGAATCAAAGCATAAATTCTTCTAGGTGCACTGGCACATAGTTTTTGAAGGAACTCATCAGGGAGGTTGTTCCAAACATCTTGGAGAACTAACTACAAATCTTCTGTGGATATACTGTTGCTTGTGCAAATTCTTCTGTCTCTTCATGTTATCCTACACAGACACAATGATGTTAAAATTATGGCTTTGTGGGGGTCATATCATCACTTCCAGGACTCCTCCTTCTTTATGCTGAAGATAGTTCTCTGTGGCCCCCACAGAGATCTGATCTCAACATAATTATGTCTGTCATTCTATGAAGAGACAGAAGGATTTGTGCAAGCCTACATCCACAGGAGATGTGTGGTTAGTTCTTCAAGATGTTTGGAACAACCTCCCTGCCAATTTCGTTCAAAAACTTTGTGTAAATGGACCTAAAAGAACTGATGCTTTGATGTCATTTTGAAGGAAAAAGGGGGTCACACCAAATATTGATTTGACTTAGATTTCTCTTTTTTTCATTCACTTTGCATGTTGTTAATAAATAAACATAAACTGTTAACACTTTTATTTTTTATAGCATTCTTTCTTTGCAGTATTCTTCCACACCTGGCTAAAACGTTTGCATATTACTGCATATTGATACATTTGATTGGACCTATTTCAGAGATCACTGAAAGTGCAGCTGGAGTATTTACTATATAAACCCATGTGTAATGGCAAGTTTAAGTACATTCACATTGGGAACAAATACTTGCAAAGATTTGTTCCAAAGCAGAGGATTATGAATACAGTGGTATATGCAAATAACATATAATCTGAATATAGAGATAATGCTAAGGGCCCTTTTACACTGCGTTCTTAGCCACAATCAGTGGTCCCGTTGGGGTCTACGTCCAAACCTCCCACAAAACAGGATGGGTAGTCAACATGTGCTGTGTTGTGTATCATTTTCTGGTGTATATGCCTACTAGAGGAGGACAACCAAACGTAGTAGACTGCGTCTGAGTGTCGGCTTCCAGTAGGCATATACAGTACAGACCAAAAGTTTGGACACACCTTCTCATTTAAAGATTTTTCTGTATTTTCATGACTATGAAAATTGTACATTCACACTGAAGGCATCAAAACTATGAATTAACACATGTAGAATTATATATTTAACAAAAAAGTGTGAAACAAATGAAAATATGTCTTATATTCTAGGTTCTTCAAAGTAGCCACCTTTTGCTTTGATGACTGCATTGCACACACTTGGCATTCTCTTGATGAGCTTCACATGTTGACTACCAATGCCGTTTTTTACTCCTCCGACACTATTATAGTTAATGGTCCCGTCGACTCATACGCCTGAATCCCATTTTGCAGGTGTTCGGACGTGAGCCTCGACAGGACCAACAAACATAGGACAAGCACATTGTGAAAGCACCCTTACAGTAAAGGCCTCCACAATGGATTGGTAATATGTGACAAACAAACTTACTCCTGGATCAAAAAAAAAATCAAAACTCTGGTAACTTTACACTAGTAACAATGTAAATAATGCAATCAAGGTAAGGAATTAGCTGTAGATGGCATAATAAGGAGCAATTAAGAGGAGGAGCAAGTTATGGAATAAAAAAAAAATATCAAGATACAATGAGCGCTTCCCTTTATAGCAGAAGAAATCCATTTTTTTCCAAAGCAGTCTAACAGAAACCATTAGAAATTTGTAGTACAGTTTGGCTGCAATCTATGCATAGAGGGAGAGTCACATGAAAGAAGCACTCAATATTCTGTCTAACTCTTGCTAGGATGAAGCAACGTGCGATGTGCTCTTTGACATATTGAGCTTTGAACGATGAGGTAGGTGCGTCACAAAACACCTCTACAGGGCCACTGAAAATCCCTTTGCCTTTCACCAAAAACAAATCCAAGATCAAAAATTTGGTGTATTGTACACGAAGTGTTGGATGTGGAAACATAGGCCCCATTTTCTTTAACACCACCGTGAACACTGGAATGTACTTGTGCAGTTCATGAATCAACTGGATGATTGTGAGTTAACAGAAGGTTACTTCCAGCAAGATGGAGCAAAGCATCACACATTGGCAAAAATCATGGCAAATATCTTTTTTCAGAAACAAGGTAATTTCAAGGGGGCTTTGGTGACCAAGGTCGCTGGATATGACACTACCAGACTTCTTCCTTTGGGGTATGCTCAAAGTAAATGTCTATCAGAACAAGCCTCAAACTGTGGAGGATATGAAGTAAAACATACAATATGAAATTGCTGCTATTTCCCCTGATATGCTGGCTGATACGGTCAGGAACATGGAGCAAAGTGTGTCTGGCAGAAAACGGAGATCACTTCCGGCATCACATGTAATACGATTGATTACACATACGTCAAGGCACGTGGTGTATTTTTTTTGTTCAGATTGCTTAATCTGAATGGGAGTTACAACAGAATAGGCAGGGCCTCTTTCGAGTGAATATCCCTGTAGTAGGGTGGTTATTAGGCCCTACATTGAAAATTGTATATGGAATGTGGGTAGAGGATCAAGCAATGGGTCCTCTGACTTGGGCGCTAAAAGAGGTTGTCCCACTCCTGATTCAGCCACATATTAGGAAATAGTAATACCGTTCTCTGATTGAAAGATATTTAACTTAGCAAGGAAAAAATGCATCTTTTACTATGAAAGCCTGTGGGGAACAAAGCAAAATGAATAAGAATTACCGTATCTCCAAAGGGTTAAAATACACCTAATCATGTATCTGTATAAGTGTCACAGTGTCTACAAAATGAGCTTTTAATGGCGTTACTGCCCACACACATTAACAAGATTTCAGCTGATTATGCAGCCACTTTGTAAGCCCCTCTGGAGAGAAAGCAATATTATTTTTATTTATCTGTGTTTATCTCCCCAAGGCATACTTACATTATAAAGGGCTTGAACAGGAACAGTATCTGTGCTATGATTTTTTTGTAGATGTTGAATACATTAGAGTATGTTATTAAAATGACCATTTCAATATGAAGGACATATTCCTAAATCCAATATATGAGCGAATAATTTTTGGCTATTTTGTCATGATCAATATTACATAGATTAATGTAATAAATAAATATTCTATTCTGAATTTCCTCAACTTCAAACTTTATAGATAGGTCACAGGACGGGCAAAGCAGAACATGTATTAATAGAATCATCTGCCTCATGCACATGTATAGTAATAAAATAAATAATATGCACTGTAAAATCTTAAATTGATTTATTCAGGCAGCAAAGACACTGCCTAAGGAGATAAATTTGCTCTCAATGGTAGTGAATTGCCCAAAATTCTATTGTGGCGCCTTAAAATAAAATGTAGCTTGTAGAAGAAATCCACCCAAAAGTGATCACCATAGATAGAGCGTATGAGTATTTAAGTACAGTGAAGGAAATAATTACATGATCCCTGGCTGTTTTTGTGAGTTTGCCCACTGACAAAGACATGAACAGTCTATAATTTTAAGGGTAGGTTAATTTTAACATTGAGAGATAGAATATCCAAAAAAAATCAAGAAAATCACATTGTATAAATTAGACAAATTTATTTGCATTTTGCAGTGAGAAATAAGTATTTGATCCCTCTGGCAAACAACACTTAATACTTGGTGGCAAAACCCTTGTTGGCAAGCACAGCAGTCAGACGTTTTTTGTAGTTGATGATGAGGATTGCGCACATGTCAGGAGGAATTTTGGTCCACTCCTCTTTGCAGATCATTTCTAAATCATTCAGATTTTGAGGCTGTTGCTTGGCAACTCGGAGCTTCCACTCCCTCCATAAGTTTTCTATGGGATTAAAGTCTGGAGACTGGCTAGGCCACTCCAGGACCTTAATGAACTTCTTTTTGAGCCACTCCTTTGTTGTCTTGGCTGTATGTTTTAGGTCAAGTGATTTTCTTGATTTTTTTGACATATTCTATCTCTCAATGTTAAAATTAACCTACTCTTAAAATTATAGACTGTTCATGTCTTTGTCAGTGGGCAAACTTACAAAAACAGCAAGGGATCAAATACTTAATTCCTTCACTGTAGATCAAATTCTAAAAGCCCTTATACACATTATAGTTTTCATGCGATTGATCATTCAGCTGACAGCTATTTCTCCCTACTCCGCCATTACAGAGGAACTCTCGGCTTAGCTGAATGCTCCTGTGTTTTTTATGACTGTTCCGGTAGTGGCGTATCTCCCTGCTGAACAAAAGGATCAATTGATTGAAAATCCTTTTCTATCTCGACATAATCTGTTAGGGAGGGTCCCATGAACACTAGACTGTCGGATGATTCCATCAATATCAGGGCTTTTGACCAACATTAGTCTAATGTATATGGAGGCCTTGAATC
This sequence comes from Phyllobates terribilis, assembly GCF_046119375.1. NCBI lineage: Eukaryota > Metazoa > Chordata > Amphibia > Anura > Dendrobatidae > Phyllobates > Phyllobates terribilis. Next base: position 39,905,587 of record NW_027362761.1, on the reverse strand, counting down.
CATCCTTTGGTTGATGTACATAGACCACATAGAAAGGTATGGAGTAGCATAGTAGACTATGTTATTACAACCTGAGGAGTCCAGTAAAAAATAGCATACACTAGACGTATAATTTATTTTAATTGTAGAAGCCTATGGGTGGTAAATTTCACTGTATGGCTGTATGGCTACTCACAGGAATCCATTAAAAGGATGAGTCATGAGCTTTTCTGTGTCTCCGAACATGTGTTTGAAAAACAGATGTCATTACATCCTAAGTATGATGGGTGTCACTGCTAGGCATTTGTCATAGAATTTGTGCAATTTATGCTTTGTGACCTTTTGTCAGAGGAAAAAAAAGCATATAATGGCTAAACAAAAATCATGATGTGAACAGGGCCTAAAGGCCTGTTTAATGTAAGCATATTGGTAAACATACACAATAGGGACGTCAGTATGTCATAAGTTTGCGTCATCGTTACTGATGAGTAATACTGATGTGCTGTCTGTTAGGCAGGAAATTGAACAACTAATTTGATAATAAATGTAATAGGGTAAAATAATGGTGAAATATTGATTAGCTACAGATGCAATGCATATTAAATACAGATCAGGATTAGGATTTGTTTATTTGTTTACCTGACATCACAGATTCCCCCAAAAAATACTTGGATAAAATTACGCAGTATACTATAATAAATTTTGCAACGTAAAATTGCTCATTCAAACTCTCACCATAAGGAATGACAGGTATAACACAGTATGGACATATGTCTTCCTGTAAGAACTGCAAGAATTAGTACTAATTGACCTTAGTCAATTGGATCCCTAAGTCATAGTTCTCAGTATAATCACCAGTTGGTCGCGGGAAGCAACAGCAATGATGGAACTGGAGAAAAGTCAAAGGCAGCAAACAGATACAGAGTCAAAATTTAAGACGGAAGTAAGAAAATTGTGGATACAAAGAGAGCAACATTGCCATACTGTATCAATGCGAAACTAGGTCTCTCTCTTGAAAGGTAGATAAGAGGCCTTAAATTCAAATAAATAATAATGTCTAGTGGTCTGGAAGCCTGTTCAAAAAAGAAAGATATGAAAGCTGTTCAGAATGTGGAGAATAGACTACTGATGAAGAATATAGGTGGCCTTATGTGAACATGCGTTTACCTTTTGCATGCACTCAATTTTCGTTTCAGTTCAGACTCCCAGGTTTTTTCTTTGTAGTTTAATGTGCTTCAGAGCATATAAGGGTGTGGCCGCCCTTTGTCTGAGCTGAAAGGTTCCTTCTGCCTCTCAGGTCTATGCTTCTACTAGGGGTTCAGTCTCTCTGCCCTTATCCATATGTATGTCACTTGACAAATGGTAAGGTTTTAATATTAGAGTTAGGACTGTCCCATAAGGGTTGCCGTGACGTGGCGGAATGGCTTTTACATTATTTTGATCAAAATTATGTTAACTAAATACTCTTTATTATTTATCATTATTTTTATGCACTGTGCGATTTATCCATTTACTTCCAGTTATTTGGGTATTTTGCTTGTCTTTGGTTCTTTCTCTCTCTCTTGAAAAGTAGATAAGTGGCCTTAAATTCAAAGAAATAATAATGTCTAGTGGTCTGGAAGCCTGTTCAAAAAAGAAAGATATGAAAGCTGTTCAGAATGTGGAGAATAGACTACTGATGGAGAATATAGGTAACGTGGTTGATGTATTGGGGGATCCAGACAGGATCACTGAAGGTGCCAATGAAGGAGAGTACTCAGAATCTGTTATTTTAGTTGACAACCAATCTCTGTCATTAGGCTGACGTTATTTGTCTGCAAATGTTTTAATTCACAGATATTGTTGCTGATAATCTGAAAATAATCTGTGGAAAAATATGCAGTAAATCTACTACATGTGCATTGACCCTTAAAGTCTATTTACACAGGCCAACTGGAGGCAGTAAATGACCACCAATCGGTAAATATTTACCAATCAGCCATTGTTTAATAGCTTGTTTACACAGGTAGACTACGATAAACAATGCTTACTGAACAATCTGCAAGGTTCTAGTGTCACAAGATGTCAGCCTGGTGACACAACAACCACCAACAGAATAGAAATACAACATCACAACAACCACAAATATAGAAACACATCACCAGAACCATGAACAGTACAAAAATACAGCATCTCAACCACCATCAGTACAGGAATACATCACCAGAACCACCAGCAGTATATGAATATATCACCAGAACCACCATCAGTACATGAATACATCATCAGAAAAAACATTAGTACATGAATACATCACCAACAGTTTAGAAATACATCATCAGAACCATTATCAGTACAGAAATACTGCATCACAACCACCAACCATCAGTACAGAAATACCTCCCCAGAACCACCAGCAGTACATGAATATATTACAAGAACCACCATCAGTACATGAATATATCATTAGAAACATCAGTATATGAATAAATCACCACAACCATCAACAGTACAGAAATACATCACCAGAGCCACCTTCAATACAGAAATACAACATCACAACCACCATCAGTACAGGAATACAGCGCCAAAACCACCAGCATTACATGAATACATCATGAAAAACACCATCAGTACAGAAAAACATCACTAAAACAACCAACAGTACAGAAATCCATCATCACAACAACCACCAGTACAGAACTGCATTACCAGAACTACCAACAGTATAGAAATACAGTATTGCCACCACAATCAGTACAGGAATGCATCACCAGAACCACCATCAGTACAGGAATAGATCACCAGAACCACCAGCAGTATATGAATATATCACCAGAACCACCATCAGTACAGAAATACTGCATCACAACCACCAACCATCAGTGCAGGAATACATCACCAGAACCACGAGCTGTACAAGAATATATCATTAGAAACATCAGTACATTAATACACCACGACAACCATCAACAGTACAGACAGACATCACCAGAGCAACCATTGGTATAGAAATACAACATGACAACCACCACCAGTACAGGAATACAGCACCAGAACCACCAGCAGTACATGAATACATAATCAGAAACACCATCAGTACAGAAATACATCACCAAAACAACTAACAGTATAGAAATACAGTATCACAACCACCATCAATACAGGAATGCATTACTCGAACCAGCATCAGTACAAGAATACATCACCAGAATCACCAACTGTACATGAATATATCACCAGAACCACCAGCAGTATATGAATACATCACTAGAACCATGATCAATTCAGGAATACATCACCAGAGCCACCATGAGTACTAAATACAGCATTACATCCACCATCAGTACAGGAATACATCACTAGAACCACTAGCAGTACATGAATATATCACCAGAACCACCCTCAGTAATGGAATACATCACCAGAACCACCATCAGTACAGAAATACATCACAAATTTCCTGCTTTCCATACTATTGCCTCACACTTTTCCTGCCCATACAGTCTCCTCATACATTCCCAGCCCACCCCCCCAAATACTATCTCTTCGCACATTCTCCCTACCTATATTGTCTACTCACATATTCCTCCCTCTTGTCCATAATGCCTCCTCACACATTCCCAGTCCCCACTGCCCATACAGTCTACTCACACATCCCCTGCTTCCATCCATACTCTCTCCTCACACATTTCCCCCACTGCCCATACTGTCTCCTCACACATTCCCAGCCCCTCCTGCTCATATTGTCTCCTCACACACTTCACCACCCTGACCTGATCACGCTGCTGACATCGCCCTGAACAAGAAGTGCCGGTTGTCAGAGCTTCAATTGAACACTGGGAGCCAGAATTTTACATTTTCTCTGAGCTGGCTATGAGCTTAGCAGCCGGCTCAGAGAATGTCTGAATTCCACTATGGAGGGAGACAAAATGCAGCTGCCTGTGAAACACCTTTTACCACCGTATCAGGTGACCCGACGGCGTCCCCCTGTCAGCTGCGCCCAGGGCAAATGCCCTGCTTCAGATATGCCACTGTGTACATACCTTTAAAGTTTCATATGTATTATGACAGTTTACTCTGCCTTCTAAATAGAGTTGAGTGACTTGGTTTAAGGAGAAATTGACAAAAATTTGGATTTGCTAGGCCCAGGAACCTACATTTTTTTGCAATTCAATTTGTGCCAATCACGCAAAATAGCATCTTGCTTGATTCTTTTTAGGGCAGGTAGGAGGTTAAAAAATAAAACATGTTTGGGCATTGCAGCTCAACGACTGCTCATCCATTGGCTCACTCCCTCCCTCTTGCTCCCATCTTCTCTTTCATATTCATGCTTTAGCACCTTTGGTGCAGACTAGACCTCAAGAGAAGTAATGATGTAGCAGGACAACACACACATTATGATGTCGAGTGAAGCCTAGTCAGTCCTATACATATGAATAAGAAAAGTTTATTCAGCTCACCCTTTACAATGCAATGAAGTCACTAGAGTCCATGGAATGAAGCACAGAACTACGTCTCTGCTAGACGCGGCTTGCGGTAAACAGGTAATAAGAAATCCCGCTTCATTTGGTTAAAATCTTCCAAATCTTTAATAAATCCATTTTAAAACAAAAGCAATGGTGAAACCAACTATAGTGTGCACTGGGTGGAAAAGAGGAGTGCGGTGTGGATCAACTGATCAACTGAACGTGTTTCGAATGGTATTCCCGTTCTTAGACTCAGTTTAAACTGACTCACTCACGGCATTAGCTTTAACCCTAGAACGCATGACCATAAAAATCTACATTTTCACATACCTGGGGCCTTTTAGGCCCGTGTGCAAATAATAAATAAATGACCAACTGGAAATGACAAACAACTACATACCTGAGGAATACCTAGAGTTTCAAAATTCTAACTAAAGAAATCTTGCAGAAAATAGTAAACAATTAACAGGGCGGGGCTGCGAGGCCCCAGGTATGCATTCTAGGGTTAAAGTGAACCTGTGTCCGAGCGAGGACGCAAGTTCAATTACCTGGGGCCCAGTGAGCAGAGGGGGGATGCTCCGCGGCGCCGGGGGCCCCACGGCCACCGGGGCCCCATTCGGACCCCTCTAGACACTGGGCCCCATACGCCAGTAAGGGCAGTAATGCCCTGATGGAGGCCCTGGCTGTACTGGTCGGTCTCCAACAGTTTGGGACCTGCCGGATCATTCCAGTATTTGCTGGAAGTCACAACTCAATGTAAGTCTATGGAAGCCAGATAGAGGCCTACATAGCCTTACACTGAGAGCTTCTGACCGCTACTAGTGATGAATGAGCATGCTCGTTACTCAAGATTTACGAGCATGCTTGGGTGTTTTCCGAGTATCTTCAGCATGCTCGGGTGTTTTGTTCGAGTCACGCCGTGCACATGATTTGTGACTATTTGACATCTTAAATGCATGTGAGGAATGCCTGCTTCTTAAGTATTTTCTTTTACAAGTGCTTCTCACTAAATTAGAATATCATCAAAAAGTTAATTTATTTCAGTTCTTCAATACAAAAAGTGAAACTCATTTTATATACAGTCATTACAAACAGAGTGATCTATTTCAAGTGTTTATTTCTGTTAATGTTGATGATTATGGCTTGCAGCCAATGAAAACAGAAAAGTCATTATCTCAGTAAATTAGAATACTTTATAACAACAGCTTGAAAAATGTTTTTAAAATCAGAAATGTTGGCCTACTGAAATGTATGTTCAGTAAATGCGTTCAATACTTGGTCGGGGCTCCTTTTGCATCAATTACTGCATCAATGTGGCGTGGCATGGAGGCGATCAGCCTGTGGCACTGCTGAGGTGTTATGGAGCCCAGGTTGCTTTGATAGCAGCCTTCAGCTCGTCTGCATTGTTGGGTCTGGTGTCTCATCTTCCTCTTGACAATACCCCATAGATTCTCTATAGGGTTAAGGTCAGGCGAGTTTGCTGGCCAATCAAGCACAGTGATACTGTTGTTTTTAAACCAGTGTGACAGAGTCACTGGTATTATATGCGAGGGGAGGTATGTGTCACTCAAGATGCTCTCCTGTGTGAACTGAGACCTACTAAATTTCTGCCAGCATGTTATATGCTGGAGGTTAACTCTTTTAAAGGGTGTGGTTTTATGGGAATGATGTAGAGATGGAAGGGAAGTCATTCCCCATACCTCCACCTCAGGGTGTGGCTGAGCAAGCTGGAGGCTGGACATAACCTGTGTGGGTGAACCGCACACGCACATATGTACTGTACTATCGTTTATCTTTTTTTTTGTTGTTTTGCCAGTAAGGCCGTGTTTATTTCTTCTGGAGTTGCAGGGCTTTATGCCGGGAATTGGATGTTTCGCCCCCAGCAGTTCGCCCCCAGCAATTCGCCCCCAGCAATTCGCCGCCGGGGCCACCCTCTGCACACTGCGACAGCCCCACTTCTAACCCACAGGCTGGATTTTTGGAGGTATCTATTCCTAACTCCAGGGATCTATATTCCCTTTATTTTGGAGGTTTATTTCTTTAGATGCCTCCCCCTTGTGGGTTTTTCTATTGAATTTAATAGAACCAGGATAGACTGGTAGCTTATTTTGAGAGCATAGAGACTGACACGGGTTAATTTGCACTGGTAGATGCACTTTAATGTTTCAGACACCCATTTATGGTATCTTTGCTTTGGGATAGGAGGTTTTACTATTATCATTTTTTGGCTATTGCTGGTACATATTGATATGTGATACTTTTTTGTGGTTTCTACTGAAGCATCATGCTTTTTAAATGCTTTTAAATTTCTATGTTGTGTCTAGTTCTGTATTCACTCAATAAAAAATTATATTATTTTTTATCCATATGCTCCCTGTCTAATTATAAATACCACTTTTTCTTGCTGTATGTCTTTGGTCTTGCCTTCAGGGTATGTGACGGGTTGAGCATGCAACATTTATTGAATATTCATTGAACCTTTGGTGCCCTCCTTTTGTGTGTTTCTTCTAGTAATTTATATACTGGTAGTCTTTTTTATCCAGTTTTCTGGAGTGTGGCAAATAGGAATAATACAAGCATTTAGCAATATATTTTTGTATTTGGTGTTGGTTTTGATCCCTAATGGCTTTGGAGGCCAGAGAGGCGGCTTGGAGGCAGCAAGATAAAGTTTTTCTTGATGTGGGGATGAGTACTGAGAGAGAGAGTCCCACACATAACAATGATTTTGTAAGACTCTCCACGGAAATTACCAATCTCCATAAATTACTCACTAAAACATGGTGGAATATTAGGAGCTTAGAAAAGTATAAGAAAAACAACCTAGTGCCCTGTGGCCTTAGGATACAGATCTTTCCAGCCTGGGAGGTCAACCAGGATTTTAAAGCCACATGGGAGGCAGGATTACTGAAGGCTTCTGGGATCATCTTAGATATGCTAATCACACATGATATGCAACTCCTGGAACGGACTAAAGTTGATATCAAGGCTAGGGAGAACAGACTGAGGGAGTTTGATCAGGAAAGTGAGGTGTTACCCTTTAAATTGAAATTGCAAACCATCATAGATCAACTTGAAAGAGAAATTATACAAAGAAAAAAATTGAAATTGCATAGCGACATGGTTGATTATGATACTTATCGAGCCTATAGATGGTCCCATCGGGGAAACACCAGACGAGGCGGAACAATCAAACCCACTCACACTTCCAAACCTAATCCCGTCCCTAATGATTCAACCTCGAGTGATTTTTTATCATCGGAAGTCAGCGACGTGGAAGGCGCAGTCGGAGGGGGAGACGCAAGTCCAAGAAATACGAAAAAAAGAAATCGGAGGTACAGGGAATAGTCCCCTACCTACAAGAGGAATACAAGGGCCAACCGGAATCTGAGAAATTAAGGTCTACAAATAATGGAGGTAATTTGTGCATTATTAACCTTTCCACAACTACTCTTAGTGAGGGATAGAAGGCCCTATTATCTAGAGGCCTCTCTTTCTCCCCCATGAACACTCTAGACAAATTTACTTTCATTAAAGATCTGTACCTATTTTGCAGGCAAATAACTTTTAAACTCCTCTACGACCAACCCTCCATGATTGATTCCTTACCGGAGGATGAAAGAGGAGTCATTCGAGACTTAATTGATCTCCTAATGGAAAATTAATCCCATACGGGTAAGAGACCCCCCTTTCCTTGTAGGCTACCCTCACATGCCACTCCTTCATTCTCACTCTTTCCGGTCCAGATCTTTTTTGACGTGGTCCGTAGGGAAATAGAACAATTGGCAATTGACACATGCAGACATGGTAACCTTACCTACCAGGAATCCTTGGCACTTAACCGGTTGAAAAACAATAATAACTTTACCATCAAGGAGGCTGACAAAGGGGGGAATGTCGTACTTTGGCCTCTTGATTTGTATCACAAAGAGGCCAGACGACAACTATCCAATGTGGCTTACTATCATGTTCTTCCCTCAGATCCAACTTTGATCTTTAAACAAAAAATGGATAAGCTACTCACCATGGCATTACAACGAGGAATCATCAACAAAAAAGAAAGGGATTTCCTTACCAATGATCACTGGACTACGCCAACGTTTTATATGGTCCCAAAGGTGCATAAGTCTCTGGAAGAGCCCCCTGGAAGACCGATCGTCTCAGGTATTGGTGGCCTTTTCGAACGCCCGTGTGTGTACATTGACCATTTTTTACAGCCTCTAGCCTTAAAATTACCCTCCTATATCAGGGATTCTTCACATCTCTTACAGCAATTGGAGAACCTAATATTACCTGAAAACACACTGATGGTCACAATGGATGTGGAGGCGCTATATTCTAATATTGGTCATGATCTGCGTCTGGAGGCCGTGTCTTATTTCTTGGACAAATACACCACAGGTACTCGTGCGCATGACCTATTTTTGTTGGACCTTTTGGGTATGGTCTTGCGTAATAATTACTTTGTGTTCGATCGGGCCTTCTACCGCCAGATCTCTGGGACTGCTATGGGGGCCAGGTGTGCTCCAGCTTATGCAAACCTCTTTTTGGGGTGGTGGGAGGAGATCAGGGTACGCCCACTAAATTTCTTTCAACATCATGTAACCGGTTGGTACCGTTACATAGATGATATTTTCATTCTATGGTCGGGCCCTTTGGAACTATGTAAGGAATTTATTGATATTCTCAACAATAATCCTTGCAATATTATCTTGACTTCCAACTTTTCTTACACTTTTGTAGAGTTTCTGGATCTAAAAATTACTTTGGAAGGATCATCCCTCAGAACTTCATTATTTAGGAAGCCAACGGCTATCAATAGCCTACTTCACTTCACAAGCTTCCACCCAGACCACATCAAAAGAGGGATCCCCAAGGGACAATTTCTGAGACTAAAAAGAAATTGCAATTCCCAAGAAGACTTCAAAACCCAATCAAGGGACCTTACTCAGAGGTTTGTGGCTAGGGGATATCCTCGAAAACTAGCTTCACGAGCATATCAGCATTGTATGGGTTTGGAGCGCGAAGAGACTTTTTTGCCTAGAGACCGCAAAAAACCTGAGGGGGTTAATTTGATAACGACTTACCACAACCAATGGCAGGATGTCTACAAAATATTGTCTAGAAATTGGGGGATCCTATTAAGCGACCCCAAAATCCACAGATTTGTCTCTGACAAACCAAGGATTGTAGCCAGAAGGGCCCGAAACTTGAAAGACCATTTGGTCAATAGCCATTTTGTACGGCCTAAACAACCACTAAATAGGGGCGTCAGGCTAAAGGGTACTTTCCCATGCGGCGAGTGTCGGTCTGTCCCTTCATGTTGGCAAGCAACTGTGTTCCTAACAATGTATTTCCTACACAGATTAGCCTTAACAACTACGTGAATTGTAAAACACAAAATGTTATATATGCGGTGGTGTGTAGCTGCCCCAAAATCTATGTGGGGCAAACCACACAGGAATTAAGAAAAAGATTCCAACAGCATCTCTCCACTATCAACACTGCGAGAACGGACCGCAAAAAAGGAAAAACTCTTACATCGGTCGCTGCGCATTTCTTGGACTTCCACAACTGCAAGACCAGCGGAACTTACCTGGTAGGCTTGCAAACAATTGAAAGGAAAATTCGCAACAGGGATATAGTCCCGGAGCTTCTACGACAGGAATCAAGATGGATATACAAATTAAACAGCCTGGCCCCTAGTGGACTAAACGAAGAGCTTCTATTTACCGGCTTCTACAAATCACGCTGACTATTGGGACACCCCCTCCCCCTTCCCCTTCTTTTTTGGACTCTATGATATCTATATATATCCCCTCTATTATCAAGCATCGCCTGTTTTTGGTTGGGTCTGGGCTTGGCACTTAGGTGACCACTATTGTCCTGGTCAATTTTGGCTTTAATTATAACTCTTACCCTTACTATTACAAAATATTATTTAAGTTCCTTTTTTTTTTTAGAATCTCTTTTGGTATGAATGGTGCGGCCGCACATGGTTTTCTGTTATTATTTATTTCTGTACTTGTGTCATGATCAGTTGGCATTTGAGCATTATTGTCTATAAGTATTTAAAATACATGTTTAACAATATGTCAAAAAACACCAGTTTCTCTACATTTCTGTGTTCCATATTTCTTGGAGTTTGTGTGCTATTCCCCCCTTTTTTTTAGTTTTCTTTTTTATTATTATATTTTTTTGTTCCTTTTTTGTTAATTATTTTACAGACTTGGCTGGGTTTTGAACCGGTGTCTCTGGAGCATAACACAGCCTAGTCCTATACCTATACCTCTACTCCATTGCACTCTTGAGGAATAGAATGAGTCTGGTCTGAGCCTTCCCCTTGATATATGTCTTTGAGGCAGCTGAGCACCTCCTCTAATATGCCACACATTGTGGCTCCCCGCAGCTGACTCCAATCCAGGTAATTACCACACTATTTAGAGTATAAATACAGGACTGGTCCAACTGTCCTCACATCACATCTTTACCCCTGATGAAGCCACAACGTTAGTGGTGATACGCGTGGGGTAATGGCCCTCTATTGATCCTCCCATCCTCTGCACACTGCGACAGCCCCACTTCTAACCCACAGGCTGGATTTTTTGAGGTATCTATTCCTAACTCCAGGGATCTATATTACCTTTATTTTTTGGGTTTATTTCTTTAGATGCCTCCCCCTTGTGGGTTTTTCTATTGAATTTAATAGAACCCGGATAGACTGGTAGCATATTTTGAGAGCATAGAGACTGACACGGGTTAATTTGCACTGATAGATGCACTTTAATGTTTCAGACACCCATTTATGGTATCTTTGCTTTGGGATAGGAGGTTTTACTATTATCATTTTTTGGCTATTGTTGGTACATATTGATATGTGATACTTTTTTGTGGTTTCTACTGAAGCATCATGCTTTTAAATTTCTATGTTGTGTCTAGTTCTGTATTCACTCAATAAAAAATTATATTATTTTTTATCCATATGCTCCCTGTCTAATTATAAATACCACTTTTTCTTGCTGTATGTCTTTTGCCCCCGGGTACATTTCGCCCCCGCACATTTCGTCCCCAGCATTTGGCCCCCAGGATGTTTTGCCCCAGCACATTTCACCCCCGCACATATCGCCCCCAGTTCACCCTGGTCCGGGGGCAAAACGTGCGGGGGCAAAATGTACCTGGGGGCAAATTGCTGGGGGCGAACTGTTGGGGGGCGAAACTTCCTATAACCCTTTATGCCATATAATAAAGCCTGCAGAGAAAACCCGGTTCCTGAGTCTACTTCCGGAAGCGGCCGAGCAAGTTGTCCTACTACATCAGGTATTGGTACTTTTGGCAGTGTTGACAAGTTCCGAGTCCTGCTGGAGAATGAAATTTCCATCTCCAAAAAGCTTGTCAGAGAGGGAAGCATGAAGTGCTCTAAAATTTTCTGGTAGACGGCTGCGCTGACTTTGATCTTGATAAAACACAGTGGACCTACACGAGCAGATGACATGGCTCCCCAAACCATCAGTGATTGTGGAAACTTCACACTAGACCTCAAGCAGTTTGGATTGTGTGCCTCTCTACTTTTCCTCCAGACTCTGGGACCTTGATTTCCAAATGAAATGCAAAATTTACTTTTATCTAAAAACAATACTTTGGACCACTGAGCAACAGTTCAGGTCTTTTTCTCCTTGGCCCAGGTAAGACACTTCTGGCGTTGTCTATTGGTCATGAGTGGCTTGACACAAGGAATGTGACACTTGTAGCCCATGTCTTGGATACGTCTGTGTGTGGTGGCTCTTGAAGCAATGACTCCAGCAGCAGTCCACTTCTTGTGAATCTCTCCCAGATTTTTGAATTCCGTTTCTTAACAATCCTTTCAAGACTGCGGTTATCCCGGTTGCTTGCGCACCTTTTTCTACCACACTTTTTCCTTCCACTCAACTTTCCATTAATATGCTTGGATACAGCACTCTGTGAACAGCCAGCTTTTTAAGCAATGACCTCTTGTGGCTTACCCTCCTTGTGGAGTGTTTCAATGACTGCCTTCTGGACATCTGTCAAGTCAGCAGTCTTGATTGTGGAGCCTACTGAAACAGACTAAGGGACCTTTTTAAACGCATCAGAAGCCTTTGCAGGTGTTTTTGTTACTTATTTTAATTTACTTAGATAATGACTTTTGTGTTTTCATTGGCTGTAAGCCATAATCATCAACACTAACAGAAATAAACACTTGAAATAGATCACTCTGTTTTGTAATGACTATATATAATATGAGTTTCACTTTTTGTAATGACTATATAATATGAGTTTCACTTTTTGTATTGAAGAACTGAAATAAATTAATTTTTTGATGATATTCTAATTTAGTGAGAAGCATTTGTAAAAGAAAATACGGTTGAGTTGTGCTTTACGGAGTTTACTGATTTAGTACCTGTTACTAATTCTTCACCCAATCTGAACTCATTTGAAGGTTTGAATTCCAAAATCAGCCATATGAGCAAAGACAGCGTCAGTGTTCTACCTAGACAATTGTAAAATATGTAAATTAATGAAATGAATAGCTCTCATGCAATACTTGAGTGAACAGACTAAGGATTTATATTCATTTTAAATTTTCATTTCAAATGGGACAGTGGATAAATATTCAATTTTCTCTATTACATTTTAGAAGGCTAAGACTCTTTTAATTACATCTTGAAAGCTCCAGGATACAGTTTACTTAAAAAGTAATGAAACTTATTTTTTTTAATAATTTTGTCCAGCATGGAAACTTATGAAACTTTTCAAATCACTTTATTTGGAGATTTATCTTCATTCCTGTGAAAAATTGCATGTAATTGGCTTCCAACCTCTGCTTTTCCCAGTTTATTTGCCTGCCTTTAATGGAACATAATTGCAAAAAAATTTTTTAGCCCCAATTGCATGCATTTAAGTAAGAAAAAAATTGTCCACAAAGTTGGGCAACCCCTTTAAAAAAGATACATGTGTTTTGAACATTCTGGTTCTATGTGCACAATTTTTTTGTGGGTAAATTATTTTGTGGCGAACGGTAATATTTTTCTGTGTTTACATTCTGGCACGACATATGCTTGTGTGGCACCCCAGGGGTCTGGTTTCCACAGTAACAAGCAATGTTATGTCTGAGAGCAGGTGCGAGGTCTCTTGGTCAGGGATCCTATGCATGCCACACCTCCTGCCCAGTCCTGGGAGGGGAAGAACTTCCCCTATAGAAACCTGGGGCTGAGGCAGGGTTAGAGAGTTGAGAGGGAGAGTTCAGCCAGGAGGGCTGACAGGGAGCTGTGGCTCCGGCTGGGCCCAGCTCCTGGGCCATGCCAGAAGTAGAGAAGAGAAGCAGCATAGGAAGAAACAACAGGAGGTCTGTGGGAGCAGTGTTACAAAGAGTCAGGGGCTGGCAGCTGCAGAGCTCGCCCTGACTGAGAAGATTTCTTACTGGACCCGGAGTCCGAGGCTGTGGGGACTAACTCCTACCCAGCAGCAGAATCCGTCAGGCAGGGGATTTCAGGTCCTCTGGCCAAGAAACCCGAAGGCACGGTCACACGCATGGGACCAGCACCGCCGTCGTGGAGCGGAAGCTACTAGAAGGCCCCGAGTCACCGGCCATACGGGTGAGCACCACACGGTACACTCAGGGACGTGGGCTACTTATACTCGCTTCTAGCAAGGTAGCCAGAAGAGTATCGTTAGTTTGGGAGGCCTACAACTCCGCCTGGCCAGGGGAGATCCCATCTGCTCAAGGACTGACCAGGCCCCAACCACTAGCCAGTACTCCGGGAGGGTCTATCTTTGTCACCAGTAAAGACCCTGAACTACACCGCATCGTCTCTGAGTGGTTCCTGCTACCCCCATCATCCACGTCGGCTGCCCTGAGGCCATACCCCTCCCGTTGGGGGTTATACCATCCACGCTGCACCATCCTTCCACCGGCCTCAGCGGTCTGCCCTGCAGCGGCAGCTCCATAGCTGCATTCAACGGGTGGCGTAGTCGTCCAACATCTACTGCTAGTAGACTCGCCACTTAGTTTGACTCCCTGGGCACGGACCGGGTCACCGCCACGAGACTACTACCCCCATCTGATCCGGCTCCGGGTAAGCCCCCGTGCACGCGATGCCGCACGACACAGAAGGCCCAGGGTTGCGTCAACTTTTGGCGTAGTCGGCAGGATTTCGTGCCCGCAACCACCGGGTACTGCGTGCCTGAAAAAGACTGTTCAAACTTACCTGTGGTGAAGATTCCCGCCATCCGGCGCCATCTTCCGCTTCCTTCCCGCCATCGGTGGAGTTTTCCCGCCATCCAGCGCCATCTTCAGCCTTCTTCCCGCCATACGTGGAGTTTTCCCGCCATTGGACGCCATCTTGAGGACGCCGCGCGGGAAGAAGAGGGGCGTGGACTCCGAAAGCGCGCGAGAACTGAAGCCCCGCCTCACGTCCGGACGTTGCGTCAGGTCCTGGAAGGAGCCCAGCAGACGCCGACGTCACAGGAGCGCGACGGAAGGTCCTCAACCCTGACGATCCACTGCGGAGCCGCGGCCTACGGAAGAGGATCATCGCAAGGTAGGCCACGGTCCACTAGGGGGGAGAAGGATGTCGGATACGGAGGAGAGCTTCACCGCTTCAACCCCCGCCAGCGCCACCGCTGTTGCGGTCATGCCTTTCACCATGCCCTATATCCCGGGGGCAGCCTGGCTACCCCAGTACTCAGGGGAGTCACATACCCTGCATGACTTTAGAGAAAAGCTGGATAGCCTCTTCCAGGTGTACCCCCTCACAGAGGAGCAAAAAGTGAGCATCCTGGTGGCCCAATTAACCGGGGCAGCCCAAAGGGAGGTAAAGTCCTGGCCACCTGGGAGGAGGACTGTCGCAGAGATACTAACCCAGCTAACCGAGGAGGAGCTGCAGTACTACCAATACGAGGAAAGCCAAGAGGACCCGGACGGGTCTGAGGACTACCCTCAGGAGGGAGCACAAAGAGGACATAGCTACTGAAGGGAAGTAGCGTGAATAAAGAGCTGTACATAGTTACCCGTTAGGGTACAAGGACTGCTGCTAATTAAAATATGGTCCCCGTTGGGATTAGTGAATTGTTCCCCGTGTGTCCCTATCCCTTACCAGGCTGAGGACTGTGAGCAGCCAATCCTTATCCCCACTGGCCGAGGACTGAGAGCGGCCATATCCTGTAAATAATTATGTGTTTCTAGTAATTTATAGGAGTCCTTGGTGGATTTACCGGGAATCCTTTGTACAGTTAGTGGAGCGTAACCCAGGATGGACTAAAAGACTGTTAAGGACTCGGGGCAGGACAGACCCCTACCTGGTTACGTCTCCCTGTTTTGGTGAAATGGACACCTTTGTTTTCTTCAAAGACTGCACCCGGTTGCGGACACGCCGTAACCATCTTTATGTGTTTTTCTTATTGTATTATTATTGTTTATACCTTGTTATGTTTTTCTAAAAATATGTTTAGTCCCGGAGTACTAAATTTCACTAGGGGGGAATGTGGCACCCCAGGGGTCTGGTTTCCACAGTAACAAGCAATGTTATGTCTGAGAGCAGGTGGGAGGTCTCTTGGTCAGGGATCCTATGCATGCCACACCTCCTGCCCAGTCCTGGGAGGGGAAGAACTTCCCCTATAGAAACCTGGGGCTGAGGCAGGGTTAGAGAGTTGAGAGGGAGAGTTCAGCCAGGAGGGCTGACAGGGAGCTGTGGCTCCGGCTGGGCCCAGCTCCTGGGCCATGCCAGAAGTAGAGAAGAGAAGCAGCATAGGAAGAAACAACAGGAGCTCTGTGGGAGCAGTGTTACAAAGAGTCAGGGGCTGGCAGCTGCAGAGCTCGCCCTGACTGAGAAGATTTCTTACCGGACCCGGAGTCCGAGGCTGTGGGGACTAACTCCTACCCAGCAGCAGAATCCGTCAGGCAGGGGATTTCAGGTCCTCTGGCCAAGAAACCCGAAGGCACGGTCACACGCATGGGACCAGCACCGCCGTCGTGGAGCAGAAGCTACTAGAAGGCCCCGAGTCACCGGCCATACGGGTGAGCACCACACGGTACACTCAGGGACGTGGGCTACTTATACTCGCTTCTAGCAAGGTAGCCAGAAGAGTATCGTTAGTTTGGGAGGCCTACAACTCCGCCTGGCCAGGGGAGATCCCATCTGCTCAAGGACTGACCAGGCCCCAACCACTAGCCAGTACTCCGGGAGGGTCTATCTTTGTCACCAGTAAAGACCCTGAACTACACCGCATCGTCTCTGAGTGGTTCCTGCTACCCCCATCATCCACGTCGGCTGCCCTGAGGCCATACCCCTCCCGTTGGGGGTTATACCATCCACGCTGCACCATCCTTCCACCGGCCTCAGCGGTCTGCCCTGCAGCGGCAGCTCCATAGCTGCATTCAACGGGTGGCGTAGTCGTCCAACATCTACTGCTAGTAGACTCGCCACTTAGTTTGACTCCCTGGGCACGGACCGGGTCACCGCCACGAGACTACTACCCCCATCTGATCCGGCTCCGGGTAAGCCCCCGTGCACGCGATGCCGCACGACACAGAAGGCCCAGGGGCGCGTCACTTGAGTGTCCATAACTATCTTTTTTTAACATATTAGCCATTTATTTGCTATTCCTGTTTTTTATTTCCAGTATATTGGGTCTAATTATGTAGATCTGACCTTCTCAAGCCTTATTTCTAGGGCCTCACCAGACTAACCAAGATGATGCCTGTGTCTCACCAGAAAGACAAAGATGAAATATGTGTCTCACCACTGGAACTGGAAGTTGATACTCAAATTAAAAAAATATTTTAAGTTTCTTGAACCAAGCATAATATTAAAATAAATATAGAGTATGAGTGGATTATGTTAATAAATCAGAGATCACTGTAGCCATTAAAAGTCCAGTGTAGCATATGATAGATTCTATGAAACTTGTCTCCCCAATTGCTTCTCACCAACAACTAGGGAGCGTCTCACTGGTGAAGCCAACAGCGCAAGAAGCAATGAAATAGATGGAATGAAATTAAAGCCATGGCTGGTAATATATTTTGGGAATTTTTTGCTGTTTAAGAAAAGGCATTGACACCAGAACTGAGGGTCACCAGAGCTGCTCTTCACTCTTCACTTTCTTTACTCTCTCCTCTCTTTCGCCCACGAAACTACCCCACTAAGGCAGGTTTAAAATGGCTGATATTCATGGTCCGAACAAAGACCACGATGTCCTGATAGGCTGCTGGACCTGAACTTCACAGCCTCATATAGAAAGTAAAATATCACTCAGACTAAGGCCCCAATTCATAATTTGTTGTTTATTACGTCACTTTTCTTCTTTTGTCCTATAATATTTGTCGCTGGGGTTTTTTTGCACAAAATTCTTCAAAATTGTACACATGGCTTATGAAGTTTTAAAAGTAGAATAATCACTCAATTTTAATTCTATAAATCAACAGCAAACATGAAAATAAGAATTTTTTTTATGTATCTTGCTACAGAAATCTGCTTCTTTCTCCTCATCAACTTATTATTCATTCCCCAAATTCTCAATTCACCGTTAAAATATGCATTCAGTGAACACAGATTTCTCCATCACTAAGATAGGAGATGACAGTTGGTGCTCAGAAATTTCTATAGAGAACTGTAACTGTCATTTCAGGAGAACCTGCAGCAGAATGTCTGTGTCTGCCCCTAGTATCTCCCTCTCCCCCCCCCAACCCTTTCCTCTCCATAGAATGTTCAAAACACCAACTGTCATCTCACAACTCAATAATAGGAAAATTTGTCTCCACTAAATACAGATTTTACATATGAATTGAGAGTGAAAGATCAGTCCCAAAGGAGAAAGACGCATATTTCTATGATATGACATATTACAGTTACTTTTTTCCTCATGTGTACTATTGATTTCTTAAATAAAAAATAAAACAGATGAATCAAGTGAAAGCATCTGGAAATAATAAACTCTGCCCACAATGTATCCAAGCCTATTGCTGTTTCTTCAGCAAAGAAAGAAGGAAGGAAGTTGAATGTTTCAGAGTAAAACATACCTGGCGCAGCCAGGCTCTAATTCATGCTGCCTGTGGTTTGGGCTGCATGAATTAAAGGGAATCTGTCACCAGGTTTTTGCTACCTCGTCTGACAGCAGTAGGAAAAGAGACCAGCAATGTATCACTTAGATTACTGGGTGCAGCAGTTGTGACACAATCAACCTTCTTAAATGTAACATGAAGCAGAGCTCAGAAACTAACCCAGTCCAGGCTCTCTGTGTACATTGTCTATTGACAGTCAGCTGCTTACAACAGGAGGGGGTGTGGTCAAACTAGCAGTCCTGTGCACATCAGACATGACAATGATACTCTCCTAGTGATAAAATCTTCAGACATATCCCTGAATTCAGTGTTTCAGCCACTATCTCCTGCTGTCTTCAAATTACATAGCAAAAACCTGCTAACAGATTCCCTTTAAAGGGTTTGTCTGAAGAAAACAAGTTATTATCTGTCTGCAGGATAAGTGACATCTTATTCATCATCAGGTGTCCTACCACTGGGATCTGTTCATCAGAATGGGGCACTTTTATCCCCGTTAGAATGGAGCGGCAGTGAACATCATGGGGCCTGCGCAGCCAAATCACTCATACAGAATGAATGGAATAGCAATTGGGCAACTGACCTGCCACTCTATTTTGCAACAGGGATAAAAGTGAGCCATTGGGGATAAAAATTCCCCATTCTGCAGGTCCCAGCGGATGGATCTCTACTGATCAGCAACTTCTATCCTGTGGATAGACGATAACTTGATTTCACTGGATAATCTCTTTAAGGATTCAGTGCAGCACACTAGCATCAGAAAACTTGTCAGTCAAACACAATTTAAATTACAGCCGGGGTCCGAGAAGCATATGAAAAATCGTCTGATTATCCAGAAAACTCGGACACATTTCATCCATTGGTTTGTATTTTATGTCAGTGTGATATCTATGCGGCATGCATCCGTATTTATACATCAACATTTTAAAATGTACAGGATCAAATATAGTTTCCATGGTTAATAAATAATAATGGAAATTTATCCATAAAAATCTAATGCAATATGCGTATTCTGTGTGAGATCTGATTTTTTTTTTAATGGGTTTTCAAGATTGTTTTGTCTAATATTTAATTTTCCGGAACTATTTCAGTGTGGCAAATAGAGAGTAACGCTTTTCACATCATCTCTCTCTGATTTCTTATCATCCCATATTATCCATTTTGAGTCTTCCGTGGTCACTGTTCTAGTGACCATGGACAGCTAATTATGCTGACAGAGATGCCGGATTATGGGCTGCCATAAAAATGTTAATAAGGGACTTGCTCTAACTAGAACATATTCATTATTTTATAACCTTATATAGTTAATTGTCAGCAATTAAACGAACTGTCAAGATGAAAAAAAGTATTGTTAGATGAAAAAATATAAAACATGATAAAGTCTTTTTAAATTTTATTTCTTCTCTGCTCTGAATTCAGATCATCTTGACATCAACAACCATTTTTCCTTCAAGTGGTTGCCTTCTTTATAAGAATAGGAGCCATTCTCTTGCAGTCTTCTTATGAATGTAGAAAGTATCCCTATGTTATTTTTCACCAAAAACATTTCTTCTGCAGAATGAAACTATTTAAAATGCACCTGTCAGCAGGATTGTGCTTAGTAAAGCATATACACTGTCGGGTGGGCGCCGTTACACTGAGTAAAATGATACCTTTGTTGATGAAATCTGTCCAGTGGCTCTTTTATAATCTTTATTTTCAGTTCTGCCATAATGATATGCTTGTGCTTCGGGGCGGTCTTTGTGGAGGGGCTGTAACTGGTGCTCTGCTTATGTATTCCTATCTCTGCTTGCCGATAGATACTACTGCGCTAGCAGCGGCATGTTGCTAGAGGAAAAATAAATTTGCCTGCAGCAATATGTCCCCCGCAGCTTGCACTTGCAGCCCGCTCGGTTGCCGAGAGATGCTACTGCATATGTGCGGCGCCATATTTCTGCAGGCAAATTCTTTTTCCTCCAGCAAAATGGAACCCGCGCGTGCGCAGTAGCTTCTCTCGGCAACCGAAAGATGCGACTGCGAAAGGGCAGCGGGGCTCATTTTGGGTCATATAAATTTTACTTTGGCACAGAAATGACACAGGCAGTATTTAAAATAGTAGGCAGGTCACTGAAAGCACAGTGACCTGTCAGAAGGAAGAGATATGAATACATAATGAGAGCACCAATTACAGCCCCGCCTCAAAGGTCGCCCCGAAGCACGAGCATATCATTATGGCAGAAATGAAAACAAAGATTATAAAAGAACCACAGGATGGATTTCATCAACAAAGGTATCATTTTACTTAGTGTAATGACACCCACCTGACAGTATATGTGGTTTACTAAGCACAATCCTGCTGACAGGTGCGCTTTAATTGGAGACCAGAAACTTTTTGCTTTTACGTTAGTCCTGGAGGAGTGGCGACATATTCTGGAACCAGCTAAGTTCCATGTGACCAATTATACCAACCATCTCATTTATTGAACCAGAACGCATCTTATTTCTGTGTTTCTTAATGTTCCTCTAAAAGGATTATTTTTTGTCTCTATAGTAAAACACTGGAAAGTCTTGTATCGAGCACACTCCTCAATCTTTTCTGGTCATCCTGGAGTCAAATGAACTGCTGAAATTTTCTATCGCTTCTATTGGTGGCCAAAGTAGAGACAAAAGGAGCCTTAATCAGGTTCGTAACACACCTGGCTGATCCTTCATTATGTTCTTCAGCCAGGACTCAAGAACTGGTTCATGTTGTTAACACTCTTGTCTGCCATAAAAGAAGTATTGTAGCATATATACTATGATACATGAGATTTCTTGTTCTGACTGTGGTCCACAGAATGCTCCTAAGCCTGTATTTTTCTCTATTAATTCACTATCCTGGCAAAATGGTCAGCCTAACCACTAAGCATGCTAAGCTTCTAAGGACCACATTCAAGGTAAGTATCCATCATCAAACAATTACCACCCCAATTCTTCAGGTAAATGATCCTTCCTATGAAAGCATCATTTTCTTGTATTTGTTTTTTTAAAATGTCTCTAAACCTCTCTTCAACCTACCATCCACAGAATAATTGACAAACCAAAAGGATCAGTCCATAAAGCTGTAAGGACATGGACATGCTGCCCATGTTCCCTCTTGAAAAACAAGTTTAATGTTATGTAGTGTAAAGTAAAATGTGATGTATAATGTGAATTGTGATGGGCATTAAAGATGTTAGTAATGTTGATAGTGTGTGTAGCTTGACAATAGGGATAATGAGAGCTAATGTTTGGGACTAACCCAAAGTGGGAGGGACTACGTTGAAGGGAAAGTGACAATTTCCTGTTAGAATGTCAGATAGGGCCTGAAGTGCATAGAAGGAGGACCTAAAGTCCACTGTGAGCAGTGATGCATTCTGGGGTGCCCCCAAAGTGACAAGAGACCGAAGGAAGAGATAGCGAGATCCGGAGCAAAATAAACAAAGAGACAGAGTGATCTACTGGAGATGAGTCCTGGGAGAGGACACCTAGCAGCAAGGCCCAGAGTTTATAACTCCAGAAAGTAACGGGCCTAGACAGGACTGAGTACGTGAGATGAACAGATTGTCCCGGGAGGGAGGTCCAGAGCGTCAGCTTCTGTATTTCATTCCTAGGCTTTTACACAGGCTAGTCCATTCTGATTCACTGCACTATATTATGTGATGTGATAGCTGCAAGGCATTATGGGAAAACCCACACAGTCGCATCTGAGGTCAAGTCAGCCTTATGTGATTGGTGCAATCTTCTGTAATGTGTAAAAAGACAGGCATTTTTTGGTAATTTACAAATTGTTTGAATTTGCCAGGGCCTGTGAAGTTCAAAAAATGTGACTTAAATTCAATTCCCATTTAATCAGTTCTCTCATCAGTATCCTCCATTGGCCTCAGCTCTTAATCTAGTAAAGCTCCTAAGGGATATGGTGGAACATTGACATGGATTGACAGCTGGAATATGCAGCTGACAAATCTGTAACTATTGTATAGTGCTATCATGTCAAGGAATATTTCCAGAGGCTTCTTGGATCCATTCAAAAGATACTGTAGAATGCATGTGTGTAGTAATAATATACAGTGTAGTTACTAATATTAAGCGGATGGTATGTCATTACAATTTTCATGTAATCTGTTTCTGATCTGCGGCATTGAGACAAAAGTGCTCACAGTGTTGTTTGACATGAATGAATTGCACCGCTGCTCGTGCTGAATAGATTTTGTTGCTAGCTGGATTTTTTTAAACCCTTTGCCTCTTGTTTTCTGAATCAGCTCAGTTTCAATGCTCAGACCCAGAGGAGCAATATGGAAATTGTAGCCTTTAGGTGAATGAATACAGGTTGATTAGCTTCCACATGACAAACAACATATTAATGCTTATGTTGAAATGTTGCCTCTAGACCTGTGGCATAGCGTGGGTTGCAGCACCCGGGACAAGGCAAATATTTTCCACCTCCTAACCAGTGAACTGTGACCACTCCCAGGGTCCCTTCCAGCAGTCCAGTATCAAGCCCCTACCCCCAAGCACATTTATTGTAATTTGAGAAAAATACTGATATAATTTTGGTTTGCACTTTGACCTACCGTATTTTTTGCTGCTTTTTGCTGAAATCAGACATAAGATATTAGAAATAAAGTTAAACGTTATTGTTATTTCTACTTTAGTAATTTTTTATGTAACATTTTTACTACCATAGGCCACCCTTTAATCCTCTCCCTAACCTTAGCCTAGCCCTAAGATTAACTCAAGCCCTAAGCCTAACCCTAAACCAATCCATAGCCCAAACAAAAGTAAAGTGTAAAAATGTCAAAGCAGCTCTTAATGAATTATAAAAGTCATTTTGTTCACTACTTATGCAGAGCACAGTAATTGAGATTAGTTTATCATAGGCTGTTGTGCTTTGTATAGGCAGAAACAGAGTAGACAAAGCGCATTTCATTATACTGAGCTGTCATTTCGGTTCCTGTATATGCAGTATGTGGCACCCTGCTACCACAGGTACCACAGGACCCAAAGGGTGCATGGATGGACTCCTCCACAAGAGGCCCTCACTACAAACAAACACCTCCACCCTTCCACCTCATACCACCAGAGGGAGCCCTGTTAGAGATATATATACAGTACAGACCAAAAGTTTGGACACACCTTCTCATTTAAAGATTTTTCTGTATTTTCATGACTATGAAAATTGTACATTCACACTGAAGGCATCAAAACTATGAATTAACACATGTGGAATTATATACTTAACAAAAAGTGTGAAACAACTGAAAATATGTCTTATATTCTAGGTTCTTCAAAGTAGCCACGTTTTGCTTTGATGACTGCTTTGCACACTCTTGGCATTCTCTTGAAGCTAAAGCCTTTACAGGACTAGGAGCCACAAAGGCCCCGGTGTCCAGGGATAGTGGTTGCCAGAGAAAGGTCCTACTACCAAGCGACAGGTGAGAGAACGACACAACACAGAAGCTAGGCCCAGTTGCAGGCTGGCCAGGAGCTTAGAGAGAGGGAGACACGGATCAGGAGGCCTTATACCTGCTCACTGGGGAGAGTCCAGAAGTGCACCCTTCCTACCGAGTACCCTGGACCGTACCTGACATCCGCACCAGTAAAGGTACTGAAGTGAATCTCCTGTCTCTGTCAGTTACTCCTGCTGCGCCATCTCTCCTGCACTGCAAGCCCCAGCATCACCACCATTTGCACCTACACTGCCCCGGGGGCCCGCTCCACCTGTGGGGAGCAGAAACATCCCAGCTGTCATCCCATCACCCCCGGAGGTCTGCAGCAGTGTCGGTAACCATTACCGGAAACCACAGGTGGCGTCACGAGACAAACTGTACACTAAAACCCCTTTTCAAGAGAGACCCCAGAGTACGGGCCCGGGAGCCGACTGCCGTGACATCCTAAACAAGGTAAAAGACCCGGGTACCGAGTCCCCTATATCCCCCTGGGCGAGACAGAGTACACATCAGGCGATCACAAACTCATCTCAACTGCTGCAGTCTGCAGTACTGGGCAGGAGCTCAGTGTACCATTCGTTGCAAGAAGAAGCAGCACTTGCAGGCACCAATCATTTGGCAGTAGGGGGTGCGAAGGGCAATGGTAAAATTTAATACCTTAACACCTTTTATGTCCGGGGAAATCACCCATTTGTGCTCACTGCTGTAAACAACCACTTGCACTCAAACCTATTCTGAAGTACTTGGTAAAGCACCTAGATGGGTGAATAAAACTCCACTTTGTTCACTTGGACCACTTGAGTGTTGCCTCTATTTTTGCTTCTTTTGTATAGGGCAAAGTCCAGAAACAATCCAAAGACAAATCCAGAATAACAAAAGACACAAACATGAATGAACAGAAACCATGTACCTGTCATTTGCAAGGTGTGGGAAAGACTTAGTGTAACACTGTAATAGAAGGAGAAAAGTCTTTCAGAGAATCAATGCGAGATGTATGTGATAAGGAGAAAGAGCGCCATCTGGTGAGCATTTCAAGTTTGGACACTGGACCTGGTCAGGTGACCTCCAGCAGAGGATTTCAAAATTCAATGGTCGAGCGCGCAGTGCCTGAGGTGATTTCGGCGCCAGACACAGAGAGAGACGTGACGCAGGCCAGACGCGCTGAAGGAACCAGCGAAAGAGACCGGGGTGAGAGACCTGCAAGGTAAGACGGGTGGCTGCCGGTGAACGAGCATGGGATTCAGCTCAGCGGTCCCTCGGGTGTCACGGCAGAGGACCGGGACTTGGATACGACATTAATGAAATGTACAAACCGTCCTACCCACGACGTGGTAAACTGCCCCGATTGACAGGACAAAAAGAGGATAGAAACGAGTCGTGCCAGAGAGATCTCATCAGCAGAAGCCGAAGAGTGTCATCACTGAACAGGGCTGTCAATTCACCTGCTCCCTCACGGTAGCGGGAACAATCGGGTTTAGGGTATCAGGTTGGGAGGGGGACGGGTGAGGTGGAACAAGCCAAACGGGATCTAATTGACTTTGTCAGAAAAAGACTTAAAGGCCTAGCGGGAATAACCGGAGACCCCCGCTAGGGCCATTTACAGAACCAATGGACTTCAGTGCTAATCCCATATTTGGGCTAGATACAGTATTTTAGAGAAGGATTTTATTGCTATTGTTATTGCTATTGTGATAGTGTTCTCATTTACTAGCCTCTGTTGCAATCCCTGTCAGCTTGTTTAATACACACATATATATATATATATATATATATATATATAATTGTTATTTATAGCTATTTGACTGCCCTCATTTTGTGACTGCGCGCTGCATTCTGACACCTGCATTACAGCACAAAGGGAAGAGGGAAAGGGAGCCCAGACTCTAGGGAAAGGAGGGAAGTGGAGACCTCCTAGGTTGATCTAGCATCACCTTGTCTCCCCTAACGTCCCTGCATTGGATCTTCACCAATCACCACACGCATACCTCGCCTTGTCTTTACCTGGCGTATGGCTAAGGCTAGGGAAGGGAGCAGATGAGCACTAGTCGATCTCCACTAAACACTATAGACAACAGCAGTAGACAAACAGGGGGAAATTGCTTAGCTTTAGACAAACTCCAGACAAATGTGCACACGTCCTCAAGCTCCAGAGAGGATGTAGTACTGTTCTTGCTAAAGCTTTCACAAGTAGTAATCAATATTGCCTGCACCTCCTCTGAAACACAGCAGGTATTTTTACACCCAGGCAGGGTGTTAATTAGCCAGAGAAAGGTAGCAGCTGGGTCCTAGAGACAGCTTTTAAGAAGATGTATGTAATGCCAAATGTAGAGATCTCCTGCAAACACCTAAAGAGCGACTGTCTGTCACCTCTGACACACCCATGACAGTACCCGAGGCAAGATGTCCCAGGTCTGTGCAGGTTTCATGTCTCCTACTAATGCCACATTGGGTGAGCTTTATTGAAGAACTCTGCGGGTGAAACAAGGAGAAGAAACAACAGAAGACGTTTAGTTGTATGTACTTAAATGAACCAAAGACATACACTTGTCAACTGCTTTCCCTGACAATATCAACTGATTGCAATGGTGCAATCAAAGTTATTATGTTTCTTTTAATTACATGAAAAGTGATAATGCAGCCATATTGTCATGTTTAAATTATTGTCACAGGAACTGATGGGAATGCAGTCATTTTGTTCTATGAATAAAAAGTGAGAGCTTTACCGTCAATATTTGAGAAGTTAAAAGGAACCAAGTTAGCAGGTTTTTATACCCCAAACTAATATCATCTATGTTAAGTCACTGTAATGCTGAATAAATCCATATCTCCGTTATAGCAATCCATGTTTCTGTTTCAGAGAAAACCCTTGTACTATGGTTATCTTAATGAGCCGCAAGTGCAGGGGGCTTAGCCCTGAACCCACAGCTCTCCGGCCTCTCTTCCTCTTTCCCAGCCCTCTGCCAAAGTCTCATCATTGATAAGTCACTACTCTCTCAGTGACCTGCTCTCCCACCCGACATATTGCGCAAGAGGAGTCATTCCCAGGGGCAGTGCATGTGCAGATTAATAGTTCAGGGTACACACAATTTTTGCTATAACAGATGATATGCAATATTTTACAAGTACAATTCTTGCCTTTTTCAGTGACTAGAAAAGTGAGTGTGGTTTACAAATTACCCACATATTTAGGAGAAGATGTTGCAAATCTACTCTTCATATTTATTAAGCTTTTCATCTACTAAATTTTTCTAAATTTTCTTACTTGTTTGCCCTAAGTGTCCTCTCTTTCATCGCTTGTCCAGGTTCCTCACTACTACATTTCTTTTCTCAGATCTCCTATGCTGTGCACTGTAGGTACATCAGATTTGTGTGATGTATTTGTATGCTACAGTAAACTATCCCTGCATTACAAGTCCATCAATGTCTCTTTGTGGTATGGGCAGTTGCAACAAACATGTACAGTGGTGGCCAAAAGTATTGGCACCCCCAATTCTGTCAGATAATACTCAGTTTCTTCCTGAAAATGATTGCAATCACAAATTCTTTGGTATTATTCTCTTCATTTAATTTGCTTGCAAGGAAAAAACACAAAAGAGAATGAAGCAAAAATCAAATCATTGATCATTTCACACAAAACTCCAAAAATGGGCCAGACAAAAGTATTGGCACCCTCAGCCTAATACTTGGTTGCACAACCTTTAGCCAAAATAACTGCTAACAACCGCTTCCGGTAACCATCAATGAGTTTCTTACAATGCTCTGCTGGAATTGTAGACCATTCTTCTTTGGCAAACTGCTCCAGGTCCCTGATATTTGAAGGGTGCCTTCTCCAAACTGCCATTTTGAGATCTCTCCACAGGTGTTCTATGGGATTCAGGTCTGGACTCATTGCTGGCCAGCTTAGAAGTCTCCAGTGCTTTCTCTCAAACCATTTTATAGTGCTTTTGGAAGTGTGTTTTGGGTCATTGTCCTGCTGGAAGACCCATGACCTCTGAGGGAGACCCAGCTTTATCACACTGGGCCCTACATTATGCTGCAAAATTTGTTGGTAGTCTTCAGACTTCATAATGTCATGCACACGGTCAAGCAGTCCAGTGCCAGAGGCAGCAAAGCAACCCCAAAACATCAGGGAACCTCCACCATGTTTGACTGTAGGGACCATGTTCTTTTCTTTGAATGCCTCTTTTTTTTTCCTGTACACTCTATGTTGATGCTTTTTCCCAAAAAGCTCTACTTTTGTCTCATCTGACCAGAGAACATTCTTCCAAAACGTTTTAGGCTTTCTCAGGTAAGTTTTGGCAAACTCCAGCCTGGCTTTTTTATGTCTCGGGGTAAGAAGTGGGGTCTTCCTGGGTATCCTACCATACAGTCCCTTTTCATTCAGACGCCAACAGATAGTACGGGTTGACACTGTTGTACCCTCGGACTGCAGGGCAGCTTGAACTTGTTTGGATGTTAGTCGAGATTCTTTATCCACCATCCGCACAATCTTGCGTTGAAATCTCTCGTCAATTTTTCTTTTCCGTCCACATCTAGGGAGGTTAGCCACAGTGCCATGGGCTTTAAACTTCTTGATAACACTGCGCACGGAAGACACAGGAACATTCAGGTCTTTGGAGATGGACTTGTAGCCTTGAGATTGCTCATGCTTCCTCACAATTTGGTTTCTCAAGTCCTCAGACAGTTCTTTGGTCTTCTTTCTTTTCTCCATGCTCAATGTGGTACACACAAGGACACAGGACAGAGGTTGAGTCAACTTTAATCCATGTTAACTGGCTGCAAGTGTGATTTAGTTATTGCCAAAACCTGTTAGGTGCCACAGGTAAGTTACAGGTGCTGTTAATTACACGAATTAGAGAAGCATCACATGATTTTTCAAACAGTGCCAATACTTTTGTCCACCCCCTTTTTTAGGTTTGGTGTGGAATTATATCCAATTTGGCTTTAGGACAATTCTTTTTGTGTTTTTTCATTGAAGACAAATTAAATGATAATAATACCAAAGAATTTGTGATTGCAATCATTTTCAGGAAGAAACCGAGTATTATCTGACAGAATTGCAGGGGTGCCAATACTTTTGGCCACCACTGTAGTATTATGTAGGATATTTATGGACTATACAGTGGGGAAAATAAGTATTTGATACACTGCCAATTTTGCAAGTTTTCCCAGCTACGAACAATGGAGAAGTCTGTAATTTTTATCGTAGGTACACTTCAACTGTGAGAGACAGAATCTTGAAAAAAAAATCCAGAAAATCACATTGTATGATTTTTACATGATTAATTTGCATTTTATTGCATGAAATAAGTATTTGATACAATAGAAAAACAGAACTTAATATTACAGAAACCTTTGTTTGCAATTACAGAGGTCAGACATTACCTGTAGTTCTTGACCAAGTTTGCACACACTGCAGCAGGGATTTTGGCCCACTCCTCCATACAGATCTTTTCCAGATCTTTCAGGTTTCGGGTTTCAGCTCCCCCCCAAAGATTTTCTATTGGATTCGGGTCTTGAAACTGGCTAGGCCACTCAAGGACCTTGAAATGCTTCTTACGGAGCCACTCATTAGTTGCCCTGGTTGTGTGCTTTGGATCATTGTCATGCTGGAAGACCCAGTCAAGACCCATCTTCAATGTTCTTACTGAGGGAAGGAGGTTGTTGGCCAAAATCTCGCGATACATGACCCCATCCATCCTCCCATCAATACGGTGCAATCGTTATGTCCCCTTTTCAGAAAAGCACCCCCAAAGTATGATGTTTCCCCCACCATGCTTCACGGTTGGGACGGTGTTCTTGGAGTTGTACTCATTCATCTTTTTCCTCCAAACACGGCGAGTGTAGTTGATACCAAAAAGTTCTATTTTGGTCCCATCTAACCACATGACCTTCTCCCATGCCTCCTCTGGATCATCCAGATGGTCATTGGCGACCTTCAAACGGGCCTGGACATGCCCTGGCGTGAGCAGGGGGGACCTTGCGTGCCCTGCAGGATTTTAATCCATGACGGCGTAGTGCGTTTGAGACTGTAGTCCCAGCTCTCTTCAGGACATTGACCAGTCCTCCGGTGCAGTTCTGGGCTGATTCCTGATATTTCTCAGAAACATCCTTAGCCCACAAGGTGAGATCTTGCATGGAGCCTCAGACCGAGGAAAATTGAGTCATCTTGGGTTTCTTCCATTTTCTAATAATTGCGCCAACAGTTGTTGCCTTCTCAACAAGCTGCTTGCCTATTGTCTTGTAGCCCCTTCCAGCCTTGTGCAGGTCTACAATTTTGTCGCTGTTGTCCTTAAACAGCTCTATGGTCTTGGCCATGGTGGAGAGGTTACAGTGTGATTGATTGAGTGTGTGAACAGGTGTCTTTTATACAGGTAACGAGTTCAAACAGGTGCAATTAATACAGGTAATGAGTGCAGAGTAGAAGGGCTTCTTAAAGAAAAACTAACAGGTCTGTGAGAACCAGAATTCTTGCTGGTTGATAGGTGATCAAATAAATATTTCATGCAATAAAATGCAATTTAATTATTTAAAAATCATACAATGTGATTTTCTGTTTTTTGTTTTAAGATTCTGTCTCTCACAGTTGAAGTAGTAGTATTGTTACGATAAGAGTCCTGAAATCAGTTTATAGCTGCTGGTTTCCAAATAGTTTGCAGTTTTGTAGCATAAAAAATATATATTTTCATGATTTTTGTGCTTTTGTGGATAGACAGAATTAGTCTCCTCCATCCCTGGCAGCTGACAATAAAGTCTCTTCTTAGTTTCCCTGCCAAAAGTGTTTTCTCAAGTGTAAAACTATCCTGCCATGCTATTGCAGAGGCTCTGGTCCTTCCCTGACAATCGGTGTGGAAAACTATTTTATTGGCTGTTCTGCAGTAAACACAGGGTCTCTATGCAGAAAGTGGAAAGTGTGGCTGAGTATGCATGTCCATCAGCATGTAACAGTCCGGGCCAGGTGGTTGTGAAAGGCAGGTGTCTCTGGCAGATGGGACTTCAGGAGTTGTGAAAAAACGAGTCTGTTTTTAACTTTTTCTTGTTCTGTCCTGAATATAAATGAAGTCAACACTACTACCTGAAAATAATATAATATAAGCTACGACCCAAACCTAAAGGGTAAGAAGAGAGAAAAAACACCCTATCTTTTACTGTTTGCTGTAATTTAATTTATATTTAAGGCTTCCAATTATACATACCTGATCTTCAAAAACAAACCTGGTTTCCCGTGTTAGTATATTCTTTCTCTCCTAACAGTATTACTTTGAAGAATCCATAAATCCAGTGTTGGATGCTTATCAGAAATCCACTTTTCTAAAATACATTTTCCTGCTGCATAAATACACCTGATGACTCCCATGCTTTCATAGCGGCAGAGCAATGGCATGTTCACATATCCCGGGACTCAAGTTATCACATTCATCTCCATTTTTTATTCATATGTTTCATATATTATCTTCAATTTTTTACATCAATAGCACCTACATTTTAGACAATTCTACATTAGATACATAAGAGAACCTGAACTAATCAAAATCTAGTATATAGATAGAGGAGATGCTCTGATACAGAAATAATATGGTCAAGGGCCTCGGAGGAGAACTTGTGTCTGGGCCCTTCACTAGTGTATGCGCTTGCACATACACACACATTATTCACACACATATTCACTCATCCTGCCAACTAATCCAATTTAGGTGTACGGGATCACCATGGGCAAGGTGTCTCAAAACATCGCAACAAAAGGTTCCTGACTGGGTGTGTGTGATTACCTCATGTATATGAATCTGCAGACCACACACTGCCGATTTAGGTGGCATGCCAGGACCCAACGACTTCCAGATGAATGAGAGAAGCGTGAATAGGAAAATAAACTTTGCTATACTGGAAGAACTTGTAAATCATATACAGTGAAGGAAATAATTATTTGATCCCTTGCTGTTTTTGTAAGTTTGCCCACTGACAAAGATATGAACAGTCTATAATTTTAAGGGTAGGTTAATTTTAACATTGAGAGATAGAATATCCAAAAAAAATCAAGAAAATCACATTGTATAAATTAGATCAATTTATTTTCATTTTGCAGTGAGAAATAAGTATTTGCATATATCTAATACCTAATTACCCAGAGGGTAAATAAACCCTGATTTAGGGATGGGTTAAAATAAAACATGACTTTTAATTTTTCTCTCTAAAAAACTGTGAACTAACATTTAAAAACATATCGGCGTGTCAGTGTTAGTCCTATCTTATATTTGAACCACTAATTTATTCAATAGGCAATGAGTTCAGGTTCTACCTATCTATGTATATTTTCATCATGACTGCAGCTCATGATTAATTGTAAGTGAACTCAACTGAACCTATGTTGCTAATACACTGGCACACTTGATGCTTTTAAGATACAGTCACATAGCCACCCCAACAAGTTTCACCACAAGGGCTTCCTCAGGGGGCTGGGGCTATAATGAATACAAAAATATGCTACTGACTTTTTCAAAGTTTTTGATTAAGCTTCATAGGGCCACAGGAAGCCAATAGGCCTCCCAGCAGAAGCCAGCCAGTCGTGCACCTATCGCATATACTTAACAAGTCCCATTAGTAGTACATTGACCTATCATATCAATTGTTTCCTTCGTTCCCAAGATGCCTCACTCCTAAAGACCTATGGGTCACCACTGCGTCAGATGCCAGAGGGGTACCTACCTATATCCTGGGATTCGATAGGTACTCCTATATCCACTCACCAGCGCCGTTGCCTCGTTTGCACTGGTGACAGATTGTTTACCTTAATTCCCATTGGATACCAGGGCCGGCCACTTACAGTACGCTACATTTAACTCCCTGATAGGTGCGCGTCATATGACGCCGCTATCTATGCGGTGACATCAGCGGGCATGTGCACTTCTAAAACTCCAAACTTAGAGCATATTTCAATAGCGGACTGCGCATGTCTTTCAGACCGGTTAAAAGGGGATGACTAACATATATAGATAATAGAAATTCTGTGACTTCCCACACACATTCTTACGCTCTGCATTTATAAGGGTCTCTCTTCCAGCTGCTATCCCTTATAAGACCGTGTCCCAGCCTGGCTGATCCTGTATTCCTTCACTAAGACCTCCTGGTCTGGCAAACACTAAGACTTTACTTTATTAATCTCTTCTCTATTGATGCCCCACTTTCCTGCTGTAATTACTGTAGGAACTTCTGCAAATCATTAGTTGGTTGCTTTCAGCATTGGTATCCGAGCACTCCAGACTCCCCTCTCTCTTCTTTCCTACACACAACCCAGAACTGTGCTGGTCTGCATGTGGAGGTTACTTCTCCTTCAGAACTTTCTTACTAACTGCCTACAAACAGGAACTCAGTTCCTAATGCCCCTTAACTACTCCCAAACCATGGGCTGACAGTTAACCCTCTCACCCCTGAAATACAGGAAACTGCATCCTACATGAGGATAAAAAATACACAAACAACAAGTCACATTAGATATTATATCAGGAGTCTTCAGAAAGGGTGTTTAGACATACTCTCCACCTTTACAGGCACACATACAGTATACACATACTGTTATAAAATATGCACAATGCATACCCATTTTATATAGCTCCGGTGCCCACATGATCATCATGACGTACCTGTACACCATATCGTGGGGAACATCTTCCCAATTATGGCATACATGGATGTGGGAGGGTGATCTCAAGTGCAGCAATAAAAATTTCTGTCAGTAAAAAGATTAAAACTTTCTTAGTTTAGGGGTGTTTTTTTGCATTATTTGGTAGAAATTGCAATAAGTTTTTTTATATTTTTGGGTAATGTGTATATATATACAGTGGCATGTAAAAGTTTGGGCACCCCTGGTCAAAATTACTGTTATTGTGAACAGTTAAAGTTGAAGATTCTCTAAAAGGCCTAAAGTTAAAGATGACACGTTTCCTTTGTATATATATTCATCTTTTACACTGTAAAAATTACAAAAAGGAAAATGGGCCAATGCAAAAGTTTGTGCACCCTGCATGGTTAGTCACTAGTAGGACCCCTTTTTGAAAGTATCACAGCTTGTAAACGTTTTTGTAGCCAGCCAAGAGCCTTTCAAATCTTGTATAGGTACGTCCTGGTGATCATGTAGATGTCCTCTCAGTGTAAGGCTAGGGTCACACAACCGTTTTCTCTCCAACCGAGAAAAACGGTCCTATTATGCTAGTGGGGGATCCGATTTTCTCAGAAGTGGAGAGAGCAAAGTTTCTCCACTTTCTCCATTATGTCAGTCCGTGTTCTGATTTTTTTCCCATAGACATAAATGGGCAAGTGCCATTCAATTTTCTTAGGCATTCTACGGTCTTTTTCCTTGGACCTCAGACATGTTCACAGCCCCACAGAATAACATGGGTATGAGTGCTATCCGTCAAAACCACGGATAGCAGACCTCCAATCAAAACAATCATCTGCACAAGCCCTAAGACTGAGAGGTCAAATGCAGTGCAATACATGAGTATTGCAGGGAATTAGGCCAGCAATCAGACAATTGAAAGTAAAAGTCCCATAAAGGGACTAAGTGCAAAAAGTAAAAAAAAAAAAATGTAAAAAAAAATATAACCCCCCCATCACCACCAAATAAAGAACAAAAAAAAATTATGAAATAATGTTACTCCATTTAAAACACATTTTTTATGTAAAAACAATGTATACATATTTGGTATTGCTGCATTCAAAATGACACATCACATTCTAAAATGAAGCAGAAGTAGCAAAATATTAAAAAACTATGTAAATGTGGTATCACTGCAATGGTACTGATCCCACAAAAAATAAACCCTCATATGGCTCCTTTGGTAGAAAAATTAAAAAGTTATAGCTCTCATAAGAGTGTTGCAAAAGTGTAACAGTAGCAAAACATAAAAACATGTATACATTTCCCATATATCTACTTTACATCTGCATAATTTTTGAAACGTCATTTTATTTTGTTAGGATGTTAGAAGGGTTAAAAGTTTAGCATCAATTTCTCATTTTTTCATGAAATTTACCATACCTGTTTCTTTAGGGACCTATTCAGATTTAAATGGACTTTGAGGGGGCCATATATTGGAAACCCCCCCCCAAAGTGATACCATTTTAAAAACTACACCCCTTAAATACTTGAAAACTGCTGTCAGGACATTTTTTAACCTTTCAGATTCTACACAGGAATTAGTGAAAGTGGAATGGAAAAAAATAAATTGTAATTTTTCCTCTAAAATGTTGTTTTGTCCCAATTTTGTTCACTTTTACAAGGAATAACACAAGAAAATGAACCAAACTATTTGTTACCAACTTTGTTATGAGAGCAGCGATACCCCACATGTGAACAGAGACCTCTATTTAGACAAACAGCAGGGCTCGGGCGGGAAGGAGCACTATTTGAATTTTGAAACACAAATTTGGCTGAAATAGATTGCGAGCATCATGTCACATTCGTGTCTTTTTTTGCCAAAATGTTGATATAGCTTCAAATTTTTCATATTTGCAAGAAGTAACACAAAAAATGTGACCCCCCCCCCCCCCCCAGTTTGTTACCCACTTTCTTCTGAAAGCGGCAATGCCCCCCATGTAGTCAACAACTTCTGTTTGGAGAAACTGCAGGTCTCAGAAAGGAAGAAGCGACATTTGGTATTTGGAATGTGAATTTGGCTGGAATAGATTGCAGATACCATGTCTCATTTGCAGAGCCCCTTGAGGTACCAAAACAGCAGAAACCCCCACAAGTGACTTCATTTTGGAAACTAGACCCATCAAGGAATTCATCTAAGGGTGTGTTGAGCGTGTTGAACTTTTTAAAATGTCGATGTGATAACAAAAATTACGTTTTTTCGCTAAAATGTTGTTTTAGCTCCAAATTGTAATTTTCACAATGAAAAAACAGACTCCATAATTTGTTACACACTTTCTCCTGAACGCGATGATATTCCATATGTGGTCAAAAACTGCTGTTTGGGCACGAGGCAGGGATAGGATAGGAAAGAGCACTATTTGATTTTTGGAGCGTAAATTTGACTGAAATAGTTTGTGAATGTCAATGTCGCATTTGTAGAGCCCCTGACATGCCAAAACAGCAGAAACCCCCACCAGTGACCCCTCTTTGGAAACAAGACCCCTCAAAGAATTCATCTATTGGTGCTCTGAGCATTTTTAACCTACAGGTGTGATTCACAAAACTTTATAACATTTAGTTGTGAAAAGAATTTAATTTTTTCCACTAAAATACTAGGAGAGAATGGACCCTATAACTTTTTCGTTTATTTTTAACGAATGTGGTAATACCCCATATGAGGTTGTACACTATTATTTGAGCATACGTCAGGGATCGGATTCCGTTTGAATAGATTGCAGGTGCCGTTAGCCCCTGAGGTGCCAGAACAGCAACCCCCCCCCCCCCCCAAGTGACCCCATATTGGAAACTTCACTGCTTAAGGCATTCATGTAGGGGTGTAGTGAGTATTTAGAACCCATAGGTGCCTCACAGAATTTTGTAACATTGAGACATGGAAATATGACATTTCAGTGGTAAAAATGTAATTATATTGTTTGCTGAAAATTTGGCAGTTACATAAGGGTTAATAGGTGAAACTGGACCCCACAATTTATTACACTATTTCTCCCGAACACAGTGATGCCCTATGTGTCGTCAGAAACTACTGCTTGGGCATAAGTTAGGGCTGAGAAGGAAGCAGCACTATTTGGCTTTTGGAGCACAGATTTGGCTAAAATTGTTTGCGGCGACATTTGCGGACCCCTAATGTGCCAGAACAGCAGAAAAACCCCAAAAGTGACCCCATTGTAGAAATTGCACCTCTCAATGAATTAATCTATGACTGTAGTGACTATTTTGTAACATCCACACCGTGCTTTATTCTGGAGAATTGCAAATATGCCAGTTTGATGCCCATACATTGTGCCCCCATACAATGCATTGTCCCCATATATTGTAGCGCCCCCATACATTGTGCCCAACTTGTGCTTCTGAAGACATGAACCCAATAAATTGTTAACTGAGCTCTCCCCGCTACAATAAAGCCAAACATGTGGCCGCTTACTGCGGTTTAGGAACAGTGGGGGTCAAAAGGAGGGGGTATTTGGATTTGGGAGCGCAGATTCATCTGGATTTTATTTAAGGGGGGGGCATTGCTTTTCCAGAGTCTTTGTTCTCCAGTAACATAGGACCCTCTATATTTCTAGTGACAGATGACAGACCTGAGTGGAGGCTGGTTTTGTGCGTGATAAATTAGGGTTTTTGTTGGTAACATTTTTGTTCGCTTTTTTGGTTATTTTTCTTTTTTACATATTTTCATTTACTTTTTTTCACTTTTTCACTTAGGCCCATTGTGGGACAAGTATAATTTTTACTTTCATCGCTGGTCTTATGCATTACGGTACTCGTGTACTGCAGTTCTGGAGACCTGTCAGTTACTCAGTGACAGAGCATGTTAGACCCGGCTTATAGCAGGACTTTTCAGGCCACTGTATCCTGGGGTCATCAGATGACCTCAGGGTACCGTGGGAACGATTGTCACCCGAGATTACAATTGGGGGAGGTTTATCCTGTGAAATGGGTTCTTTTAACCCCCTTTTAAGTACTTAGATACCAACAGCGGTATTTAAGGGACCACTATTCACTTAAGGCACCTTAATGACCGTCGTTAAAAGGCGTAAGGGGTTAAGTTTCTGAAAGACGTTATTGAAACTAAACCATTCACTATAATGAGGCAGATGGAGTCACTTGGAACTCGGAATGGCCACTTTCCAAGCGGTGTCCCATCTTTTTAGGCGTGCACAAAAGCGTAGTCGACCATGCTTTTGTGCATCTATAAAAAGAAGGACATTGCCAGAACATTATTTATAGCACAAAAGCTCTAAAAAAGCAACATTATCCCCCCCAAAAAAAAAAATTAAATCCAAATGCCCCCTTCCCTGCTGAGCCCCACAGTGTGCCTAAACGACAGTTAGCAAACACGAAGGTGGCATTATTGTAGTGGTGAGAGCCCACTTAAAAATTTAAAGGGTGCGTGTCTTAAAAAGCACAAGCTGGGCCCATCATATAAAATACTTTTACCCCAGTCCTCTGAAGTCCAATTTTTGTACTTCTGGCAAACTTATTTTCTCTAATGAAGCCCCCTTCAGACTGTTTTAGACATCTGGAAGAATGTCCAGAGAAGAAAAGGTGAACGTTATCATGAGTCCTTTGTCATGCCAACAGTAAAACATCCTGAGACGATTCTTGTGTGGAGTTGCTTTTCATTCAAGGGAGTGGGCTCATGTTACGTGCAGGATGCTAGGTTTAGATAGGGGCGAGACAGGTTTCATGAATTCTTTGGAATCCTGGGGGAACCATTACTCAGGGTAACCTTAGTACGGCAGCTTCTCCCAGGCACATGATGGATTCCCTTGCTCACACGGACACACTTGACAGAGTCCTCATAATAGTTGAACAGTAGAGTTTAAAGCAAGAGCACGTTCAATCCAAAAGATTAATCTCTTAAAGCAACAGGCTTCAATAACAGTAACAGCTTGTTCTTGCAAAGGCACATTAATTAACAGTCTCTTTCCAGCACAGTTCAGCACAGATCAAGTCTCTTAAGTTCCACTACTCAGTGCACCCACCAACAGTCCCTGTCCACAGTGCCACATGCTTTACCTTGGAATGCAGTGAGGTAGAACGGAAGGATTCCAGTCCTCAGACATGGTGTTCAATCCTTTATTCTGCCTAAAAACAGTTAACTCCTCCTTCAACTTCTATCCTCTGTAGATACTCCAACTAGTAGGCTGTCGCAGTAAGAGTGTTCCAGGACCCTCATCAGCCTGGTGAAGAGGTCTGCATCCTTCAAGCTCGCTCTCCAGCGCAGCACTGAAACTACCCAGTCTCCCTGGGGCAGGCCTGTCCACTCCCCTTAGCTTCACCCTGTTAACCCCTATAGTTGCTGGATACTTAACAACATCATGTGCAGTATCTACCTGTCAAACTCTTCCCTCCTTTTTGAATGTCGTCCTCGACATTGGCCTTCTACCTAGATACCCTGAAACAACCCTTTGGAGTTGTTCTACCCTACTATCACTGACAGTGTTCCCCCAATACTGCTCCTTTAAATAAAGGTGAGGTGGTCGTTGGACACTGTGGACGCTTTGTTACCCATCTTAGTACTTTACATCTACTACACATTTACTCAATCTATCTCTCTTGTTGGTTGGTCTCCTGTAAGAAATAAGCATGTATAACAACGATTTGAACCAACAGCCACTTCTTCAGTCGGAGCTTTTCGTTGGTCTTCAACCGGCTCTCCCTAACTACCACTAAACATTTTTTTTCACATCCAAGTATCAAACATTTCAAGACTGCAACAGTTTTTTTCAAAATAGGTGACAGTCAACAAACACATACAATTAACATAGTCCACTTTCCTGAGAAACCATTTGTGCAACTTAAGAGCACAGTCCTTTGTTTCCTAAGGCACGGGGTCCTCTGTCCTACTAGGTAAGGACCCTGGAACAGGAAAAGGGGACAGTCTTTTAAAACAGGGGAAGAAACAATGTCCGTTTCTTGTAAACAATCAAGGCACAGTTCATAAAGTGCAACTTGGGAAACAGTTCCTGGACAGGATACGGCTCAGTCCATAAGTTGAGAGTGACGACTCCCCAACTTTGCTTGAGGTGCCCGCATATCCAGAAGAAAAGGGCACAACAGGTGTAAATAAAATAAATGAAAAACACAAATAAATGGTAGCTTGTCCAGCTATGTCAGTCACTTTTGTTTCAACAAACAAGGGCCTATCCAGCCCAGTAAGGGGAAAGTTCAGCAACACAGTCCTGTTACCGCAACTTAGATAACGGCTTGTCCAGCCTTGAACAGTAGTGATGACGCGCCCCCTGGGACATATTCCTTTTTGAGGGGAATACCCGGCACCGGATCAGATGGGGGGTTGTAGTCTCCGAGCGGCTGTGACCCGGTCCCGTGCCCAGGGCGTCAAGCTCAGTGTTATGTGGCAGCTTTACAGATGTTACTAAAGTTCTTTTGTGTCGACTACGCCACCCGTTGTGATGCGGTCACCGTGGCCGCCGCTGCTGCAGGGTCCGCTGAGGCTGATGGTGGATGCGCAGCTTGGTGGGATAACCCCCAGCGGGAGGGGTATAGCCTCAGAGGGGACAGGCGCAGAGGATGGGGGTTGTGGTGGTGTGGTGCAGCCGGCAATGAAGACAGACTCGGGTTGTGCAGTTAAGGGTGTTTACTTACTGCTGATGTTGTACTGGTCACTCCAGCTGCTAGTGACCACCCGAGCCGTGCTGCGTCCACCAGGTCCTGGATCCGGCCAACCCCCAAACAAGTCCAGAGCGTGGCCCTGAGCTCTCCCTCTGTCCTTTCTTCAGCCGTCCCCACCAGTGATTCACCTAGGTCCAGCTCCCTCGGGCCTTCTTTTGGGACACCCTTGGCCCTGGGTTCCCTGACCCTTCATGTGGTGTGCCTTCGGGGTGAATGTGGTGGGTGACCGTGACAGACACTGCCCACGGTCTCCGGTCTCTGGCTGGGGAATGTCTTTGCCCCCACCAGCTTGGGTTCCGGTACCCTCTTGCTGACTCCTCACCCGGTGCTCTAATTTGGGTTCTTGGGTCCCTTCAGTCTTCCCCCTCTGGGTCTTTCTCTGCTCCACTCTCTCTCTCTCCAGGGCTGCTGTTTCCTTCTCTCTCCTCTCCAACTGACTTGTTCTCAGCGTCTGACCCTGATCTAAGTTGGTGCCCTCCTTATATATCCCTCTATGTGTGAGCTCAGGTGACCAGCACCCAATGAGCTCCTATCACTACCCAGACTGCTCCCCCTATCTGCCCCTACACTACATGGGATGTACCACCCCCCTCCCACTCCAGCCAGGAACAGGCTCGGTTGTACCTGCACATTTCTAAGTGGGAGTACCGTCGGCCTGCTCCCCTGGAATGGGATGTATGTAGTGCATGCAGTCTATCTGAGCTCAGTTCCACACTCCTTCCTTACCCGGGAGTGGAATATCACACCTCTGGGTTGAGGTGCAATACCCCTGTAGCAGCCGAATCCTCAGGGTGCTACATTCCCCCCTGGTAAATCACAGCACGTCCTCGGGCTGTAAGACATAAAACACCAAAACATACAAAATTTTTATATGAACATATAAAACATATAAACATTATATATATATATAAAACTTTTTATATAAACATTCTCGTAGACTTCTCTTGTCTCTGGTTCCTCCTCCGGACACTGTGCAACGTGTGTCCGGGAAAAGTGCGACAGTCTCTTAGAAAAATCTGGTTTTCTTATAAAACCGGTAGGGGGCGCTTTAGGACGCGCAACTATATACAGGGGAAGTTGGAAGTTGGCCGCTCTCAGTCCTCGGCCAGGTAGAGGAAAGGGAATGGCTGCTCACAGTCCTCAGCCTGTAGGATGAAGGGGTTAACGGGTAAAACAGTTCACTGGTCCCAACGGGGACTATTTTAGCAGCAACAGTTTCAGTTTCTATATACCCCGATTGGGTAACTATTTACAGCTCCTGCTCTGCCGCACTCAACGGCGTCTTCCTCCTGCTTTTTCTTAATATGGTGTTGCTTCAGACCCGTCCGGGTCCTCTTGTTATGGGCGCGGTGGTGTTAGCGCCCGGGTTGCCCGGGCCTTGCGGCCAGGCCTGGGGTATCTGGAAGGTGAAGGGCACCGTAAGGACGGCGGCGCCCTGGGCTACCTGGCCTTGCGGCCAGGCCGGGGGCTCCGCGGAGGTAGGGGGCGCTGTTGGTGGTGCGGCGCCCGGGGGTACTAGGCCTTGCGACCAGGCTGGTGGTAATTCCTGCTTTGTCACGCTCCGGGTCGGGGCGCGTGACGTCACAGGGGTCGCTGCGGCGGCTTC
This sequence comes from Phyllobates terribilis, assembly GCF_046119375.1. Classification (NCBI taxonomy): domain Eukaryota; kingdom Metazoa; phylum Chordata; class Amphibia; order Anura; family Dendrobatidae; genus Phyllobates; species Phyllobates terribilis. Next base: position 39,863,748 of record NW_027362761.1, on the reverse strand, counting down.
CGGTCGGGGCCTAGTCCATAGCGGTGACATGGCGGCTACGGGCACAGCAGGGGGACTTTCGGGCTCTGCGACGGGGAGCTGGGGCAGGTAAGCGGTGTCACGGCTTGGGGTATAGGCGTCCCCTTTACCTGCCTCCATGCGCTCGGCTCCCTCCTCGGCGCCGTCTCCGGCCTTGGGTCCTCCTGCGCCATCCTCAGAGGCGGTCTGCTTCCTCTTCCAGGGTAGCGTGCTCCGTTGACTGGTCTCAGCTTGCTGGGTCATCTCCCGGCCCCACTCCGCCAGTATCTCGCGCTGTACCCGGGCCATCCTCCTTGCGAGGCCCTCCAGGGCAGTTTGTGCACACTCCCGGTCTCGGGGGAGCTGCGCTAGGATCTCCGCTAGACCTAGCGGGGTTGTGGACTCTAGCAGGCTCCTGACCATCGGGTCGGTGCTGCTCTGCTCGGCTTCCGGCAGGCTCCTGGCCAGCGGGCCGGTGCTGCTCTGCCCTCCTTCCTCGGTCTCTAGCAGACTCCTGGCCAGCGGGCCGGTGCTGTTCTGCTTTCTCTCCATCTCCGGGTGAGCTCCTCCGCTACTCCTTGTTAGACCTCTTGCCTCCGGGTGCGCTCGCTCCAGACTCCTCCAAGCGACACCCATCTTTTCTCTTCTCTTTCGTCTCCTCCCACTTAGAGGGCGGTCCCGGGGCAACTCGGTGACTGTCAGCTCCAGGGGGAGTTCTTTCACGCTGACAGACACCTCCAGCATCACAGTCTCTGTTGGTGGGGGCGGTTTCCACTTTTGGCGCCATTTTCTGTCCTGGCCCACGATGGGAGGTGGCCTCCTGCCCTCCTTTGGCACGCCCATAATGGCGTCCGCTGCTCTTCCAAGGCGGGAAATCTGCGGTTTTGGCGGGAAGCGTCGCCCAGTGGCGGGAAACTCTGCAGATGGCGGGAACAAGCTGGAAATGGCGGACAATCGGCGGGAAACGACTGGTGATGGAGTCCGATGGCGTGGACCCTCCGGAACCGGCGGGAGACTTCTTTCTGAGGTAAACTTGCACTTTTCTTCAGGCACGCAGTACCCGGGTGTTGCGGGCACGTAATCCTGCCGACTACGCCAAAGTTGACGCGCCCCCTGGGACATATTCCTTTTTGAGGGGAATACCCGGCACCGGATCAGATGGGGGGTTGTAGTCTCCGAGCGGCTGTGACCCGGTCCCGTGCCCAGGGCGTCAAGCTCAGTGTTATGTGGCAGCTTTACAGATGTTACTAAAGTTCTTTTGTGTCGACTACGCCACCCGTTGTGATGCGGTCACCGTGGCCGCCGCTGCTGCAGGGTCCGCTGAGGCTGATGGTGGATGCGCAGCTTGGTGGGATAACCCCCAACGGGAGGGGTATAGCCTCAGAGGGGACAGGCGCAGAGGATGGGGGTTGTGGTGGTGTGGTGCAGCCGGCAATGAAGACAGACTCGGGTTGTGCAGTTAAGGGTGTTTACTTACTGCTGATGTTGTACTGGTCACTCCAGCTGCTAGTGACCACCCGAGCCGTGCTGCGTCCACCAGGTCCTGGATCCGGCCAACCCCCAAACAAGTCCAGAGCGTGGCCCTGAGCTCTCCCTCTGTCCTTTCTTCAGCCGTCCCCACCAGTGATTCACCTAGGTCCAGCTCCCTCGGGCCTTCTTTTGGGACACCCTTGGCCCTGGGTTCCCTGACCCTTCATGTGGTGTGCCTTCGGGGTGAATGTGGTGGGTGACCGTGACAGACACTGCCCACGGTCTCCGGTCTCTGGCTGGGGAATGTCTTTGCCCCCACCAGCTTGGGTTCCGGTACCCTCTTGCTGACTCCTCACCCGGTGCTCTAATTTGGGTTCTTGGGTCCCTTCAGTCTTCCCCCTCTGGGTCTTTCTCTGCTCCACTCTCTCTCTCTCCAGGGCTGCTGTTTCCTTCTCTCTCCTCTCCAACTGACTTGTTCTCAGCGTCTGACCCTGATCTAAGTTGGTGCCCTCCTTATATATCCCTCTATGTGTGAGCTCAGGTGACCAGCACCCAATGAGCTCCTATCACTACCCAGACTGCTCCCCCTATCTGCCCCTACACTACATGGGATGTACCACCCCCCTCCCACTCCAGCCAGGAACAGGCTCGGTTGTACCTGCACATTTCTAAGTGGGAGTACCGTCGGCCTGCTCCCCTGGAATGGGATGTATGTAGTGCATGCAGTCTATCTGAGCTCAGTTCCACACTCCTTCCTTACCCGGGAGTGGAATATCACACCTCTGGGTTGAGGTGCAATACCCCTGTAGCAGCCGAATCCTCAGGGTGCTACAGTGACATATGGGCCTGGGACCTGACCACTCTTTGGGACGGGGATCTATTCCAGGAATATTACATGCAACCTGCACAACTGCAGTGGTCCACAGATGAAGTTCCGCAGCCTCAGTCCATTTTCTACTTTTTTTCTGGGGTTGGTACCACCCCACAATAAATGGACACTGGGCTGCAGGTGGCATTAATAGTGGGGAGCTGTATTGACATTGAAGAGGATTCCTCCTTTGCCACACCGGCAGAGGTGGCCGCCCCCTGAGATGTTTCCTGTTGAGCTTGTTCGCTCTCCCGGTTAGGTCGGACTCCGTAACAGGACCCAGTAGGGGTGGGAAAGAGCCCTCTCACTTGACCCATTGCTCTTGGGTCTTCTGCATCCGCCCAGTCCTCAGGGTGGTACTCCTCCATTTCCACAATGCGAGAGACTGAGATGGCGTACCAGCCCTGAGGTCCCCACATCATCAGAAACCTGACCTTGTCTCCTGGCCAGAGACTCCGGGTTTGTCCTAGACCATAATCCCTCTCCACCGACCTCCTATTAACGAATATGTCAAGACGGGTACCTGGCTCCTGGATGAATCCGAATCCCTTCAGTTGGTCGAAGTTAATGACTGTTCCTTGGATCATCCGGTCCTCCAGGCAGTCCCTCCCTGGGTACTCTCTCCAGTTCTGGGCACACTCCTCCACCGATCTTTTCTCTTGAATTATCTTCTCTTTCCACGCGGCCAGGCGTTGTTGGAAGTGGTGTTCCTCCTCTTCCCGGGAAACAGGAGAATCAGAGGCAGACTCAGCCTGGCCAGGCTGAGCGACCAGGGCTGCAGGTGAGGCAGGGGCGGGTCAGGTGCCACAGGTGGAGTATGTAGCAGGACAGGTGCTAGTGTACTGGTTTTGACTGATAGAGGGAACGCATAGAACTCCCGTTCCCTCCAGACCCCCATCCTCTAGCCTGCTCTGGCAATCCATCCACAAACAGTAGTCCACTTCCTCCTGGTCCGGTAGTGACTCTGCGACCGGTCCTGGACTGGTAGTGATGGACATGGGACGACGTGCCAGGGCAGAGGGTTTTCTAGCCCACTGGGATGGTGACACTGCAGTCACTGAGCAGAGCATCACTAGCGGTATGGCTGGAAAGGCTGGGGCTAGCGACTCACCATCCTGAGAGCTGGGCGCCACCATCTTGCTTCCGGTCCCGCGGTGCATGCTGGTCCCGATCGGAAGTCCCGCCTCTCTCGCGAGAGCGGAGGCCGGGATGGAAGCTGCGGCCGCGGTGGTTACTTCCGGTGCTGTAGGCAGGGTCACGGTTGGGGTACCTGTGGCCTGTGATTCCTCCAGTGAGTCCAGCACTGGGAGGGGGGCACAGCGGCATGCGGCACGGAGACGGGCGGGGCTCCGGACATCTGCTCCCGGCCCCGGGGTGGTGGTGAAATGGGTGCAGGGTCCGACCCCATACTTCGGGGTCCCGCCTCCGGTGTCGGGGAGACCGCAGACTCCCGATGGGGTTGCGTGATTGCACAATTTTAAGAACACTGCCATAAATAAAGAATGGTATCAAAACATCATCCAAGAGCATCATTCAAGAGCAATTTCTCCCAACAATACAGGAGCAATTTGGTAATGAACCATGCTTTTTCCAGCATGATGGAGTAATGTGTCACAAGGCAAAAGTGATAATTAAGTGGCTTGGTGAAGAAAACAATGACATTTGGGTCCATGGCCAGGAAACTCCACAAATCCCAATTTTATTGAGAACCTCTGGTCAATCTTCAAAAAGCGGATGGACAAACAAAAATACAAAAATTGTGATAAACTCACAGCACTGATTAGAAAAGAATGGGTTGTCATCAGTCAGGATTTATTCTATCGGGTCTATTTGGTCTACCTGGATTTGGTCTATCGGAAGTCTTGAAAAATAAGGGTCAACACTGTAAATGTTGCATAAACTTGATGCATTTGTCAATAATAGTGGAGACCCTTATGAAATGCTTATAATTGTACTTCAGTGACCAGAGAAACATCTGACCAAAAGATCTTGAATCATTGAAGCAAAAAACTTCGAAAAATACCAAATTTGTATCAATCTCAAAACTTTTGACCACGACTGTATATATCAGAACATAAACCATATGCATTATGTAACGGGTCTGGGAGGCGGAACCTCTGAGCAACTATACAAGGGGGCGGTCCTTGTAAGGAAGCGGGTGGCTCCCAGGGAAGACGGGCAGGTAGTCACGGCAAGTGACAGGGACAGTCTCTGGGTAGAAGGGCAGGTAGTCACGGCAAGTGACAGGGACAGTCTCTGGGTAGAAGGGCAGGTAGTCACGGCAAGTGACAGGGACAGTCTCTGGGTAGAAGGACGGGTACTCACGGCAAGTGACAGGGACAGTCTCTAGGTAGAAGGACAGCAGGCAGGTGACTGGTGAGCGCTCCCAGGTGAGCGGGCGAGAGTCTTTGGACAGGCAGGTGGTCACGGCAAGTGACGGCAGAGCCTCCAGGTAGGCTAGCAGGCAGGTAGCAGGTGAGCGCTCCCAGGTGAGCAGGCAAGAGTCTCTGGACAGGCAGGTGGTCACGGCAAGTGACGGCGGAGCCTCCAGGTAGGCTAGCAGGCAGGTAGCAGATGAGCGCTCCCAGGTGAGCAGACAAGAGTCTCTGGACAGGCAGGTGGTCACGGCAAGTGACGGCAGAGCCTCCAGGTAGGCTAGCAGGCAGGTAGCAGATGAGCGCTCCCAGGTGAGCGGGCAGGCTGGTCCATAGACAGACTGCCAGGTGTCGGAAGGCAGACCGTCGGACCGCAGGCTTGCAAGCAGGTAAACGGATATCAGGCAGGTATCAAGCAGGAATCTGACAGGTGACTGGCAAGTAACTGGTAACGGGACCTGAGGGCTGAAGCAGAGTGAAGGCTTTGCAACAACATTGCTCGGGCACCTCCATTTTGGAGGAGGTGCCTTATATATGGTGAAGTCCTCCGGCCATTGGCCGGGGACTCCTTAGGACGGCGTGCGCGGCCCCTTTAAGAGAGGGGGAGTGCGCGCGCGCCCTAAGCACCGTGACCGGGAAGCAGCGCACGCTGCCAGCAGAGCGGGAGGAAGACGCCGGGCACGGAGCGGAGAGGTGAGGGGAACAGCGTCCCTGCCTAGCAGAAGGCAGGGACGCCGACGCTACAGTACCCCCCCCCTTAGGCCCCCCCTTTTTTAGGCCAGAGAGAAATTTATCAAGGATGAGAGGGGCATGGATGTTCTCCCGGGGCTCCCACGTTCTCTCCTCAGGACCAAACCCCTTCCAATCTACTAGAAAAAAGGTTTTTCCTCTTACCCTTTTGGTGGCCAGAATGTTCTCTACCTCAAACTCGTTCTCAGCGGAAACCGGAGCAGGACGCGTACCTGTAGACTTGGAAAAAGAGTTAAGTACCACGGGTTTGAGGAGAGATACATGGAAGGAGTTAGGGATCCGTAAGTTGGCCGGGAGTTTTAATTTAAAGGCCACCGGGTTGATCTGTTTGATAACTTCCAGTGGGCCGATGAACCGAGGCCCTAACTTGTAGGAAGGAATCTTGAGCCGTACATATTTGGACGAGAGCCAGACTTTATTTCCAGGATGGAATTGTGGAGGATCCAGGCGTTTCTTGTCTGCGTGTTTTTTCATCCGCTCGGACGACTGAAGGAGTGCGGATCGGGTACTCTCCCAAATGGAGGAGAATTCGCTAACGAGAGATTCCGCAGCCGGATTGTCCACGGAGGTGGAGACGGGAAATGGGATCCGAGGATGCTGACCGAAGACTACAAAAAACGGGGATTTGGAGGAAGATTCGCTCTCGTGATTATTGTATGAGAACTCGGCCCATGGTAGGAGATCCACCCAGTCCGAATGGTGGGCATTAACGAAGTGCCGGAGGTAACTGGTCAGGTTCTGATTGATCCGCTCCACTTGACCATTGGACTGTGGATGGTAAGCGGAGAAGTCCAGAGTGACGTCAAGCAACTTACATGTGGCTCTCCAGAAGCGTGAGGTGAACTGAACCCCACGATCTGACACGATGTGGAGGGTCAGGCCATGGAGATGGAAGATGTGGCGGATAAAGTCTTTAGCCAGTTCGGGTGCAGACGGGAGACCCGGCAGGGGAATGAAGTGCGCCATCTTGGAGAAGCGATCAGCGACCACCCAAATGACCGTACAACCGGCAGAGACAGGAAGATCCGTTATAAAGTCCATAGCAATATGCTGCCACGGGGCAGCAGGTACTGGAAGAGGAAGAAGGCGACCGGCTGGCAGGTGTCTCGGAACTTTGTTGCGGGCGCAGGACACACAGGCAGAAACAAAGTCTATTACATCCTTGTGCAGGGTAGGCCACCAGTAATGCCGGGTAATGAGCTGGAGGGTCTTTTTCTGACCGGCGTGGCCAGCTAGCTTAGACGAGTGACCCCAGTGTAGGACCTTCTTCCGATCAGGTACTCTTACGAACGTCTTACCGGGAGGGAGACGATTTAGATTCACGGGAGCCACTTGCATTACTCTGGCGGGATCAATGATGTGCTTAGGTTCCTCCTCTAGATCAGATGCCAGGAAGGATCGGGACAAGGCGTCAGCTTTGATGTTTTTGTCTGCCGGGCGAAAATGAAGAACAAAATCAAAGCGGGCAAAAAACAAGGACCACCGGGCTTGGCGCGGGTTAAGTCTCTGGGCGCTCTGAAGGTAAGCCAAGTTCTTGTGGTCCGTGTAAATTATTACCGGGTGAAGAGCCCCCTCGAGCAGGTAACGCCACTCCTCCAGTGCCAGCTTAATGGCTAACAATTCTCGGTCTCCAATAGAATAGTTGCGCTCAGAAGAGGAGAAGAGTTTGGAGAAAAAAACGCAGGTTACCATTCTTCCGGAAGATGACTTTTGGGTAAGTACCGCCCCGGCTCCGGAGGAGGAAGCGTCAACTTCTAGGAAGAATTGTTTGTTGCCGTCCGGACGATGCAGCACCGGGGCGGAGGAGAAGGCCTGTTTTAAGGAAAGAAAGGCCTCCTCAGCTTCGGGCGGCCATCTTCTGGGATTAGTACCCTTACGGGTGAGCGCAGAGATAGGGGCAGTCCGGGAAGAGAAGTGCGGTATGAAGAGGCGGTAATAGTTGGCGAAGCCCAGGAACCGCTGAATAGCCTTCAACCCCTCTGGTCGGGGCCACTTCTGGATGGCAGACAGTTTCTCAGGATCCATTTGTAGGCCGGTCTGAGAGATTATGTAGCCCAGAAATGGAAGAGAGGTCTGCTCAAAGATGCACTTCTCATATTTAGCGTAGAGGTGGTTCTGCCTGAGCCTGAGCAGGACCTGACGAACATCCCTCCGGTGAGTAGGAAGGTCCGGAGAGAAGACCAAGATGTCGTCCAGGTACACCACCATGCAGGAGTAGAGAAGGTCACGGAAGATGTCATTGACTACCTCTTGAAAGACGGCAGGAGCGTTACAGAGACCGAAGGGCATTACAAGGTACTCATAGTGGCCGTCCCGGGTGTTGAATGCCGTCTTCCACTCATCCCCCTGACGGATACGGACCAGGTTATACGCCCCACGGAGATCCAGTTTGGTGAAGATTCTAGCCCCCCTCAGGCGGTCAAATAATTCAGGAATGAGCGGGAGGGGGTATTTATTCTTCACTGTAATCTGGTTAAGGCCTCTATAATCTATACATGGACGGAGTGAGCCGTCCTTCTTTTTGACGAAGAAGAAGCCTGCTCCCGCCGGGGAGGTAGATTTCCGGATAAATCTCCGGGCCAGATTCTCCTCAATATATTCTGACATGGACCGGGTCTCCGCTGCGGACAAAGGGTAGATACGCCCACGGGGAGGAGTAGAGCCGGGTATCAGGTCGATTGGACAATCGTATGGTCTATGAGGGGGTAATGTCTCTGCTTCTTTTTTATTGAAGACATCCGCATAAGACCAATAGGGAACCGGTAGACCGGGTAGATTGACTGGGGTAGGAGAAGGACGAGCAGGATGAACGGGAACTAGACAAGTCCTATGGCAGTCCTGTCCCCAGCGAAGGACTTCTCCGGTCTGCCAGTCAAGCACGGGTGCATGTTTCTGGAGCCAAGGTAGGCCTAACAAGAGTGCGTGAGAGAGTCCAGGCAGAACATGAAAGGAGATGCTCTCAGAATGCAGCATTCCCACCTGCAGAGTTATGGATTCGGTGATGAGTTGGATGGGATGTGGTAAGAGGCCCCCATCCACGGCGGCGACAGATAAAGGTACGGCCAGAGGTTTGGTGGGAATGCGGTATTTCTCTACCAGAGACTGAGAAATGAGATTTCCAGCAGCTCCTGAGTCAAGTTGAGCCAGTTCGAAATAGCGGTTCTCTCCGCAGGTGATAGAGACTGACAGCATCAGAGATGGAGAGGGTTTACTTTTGTCTAGGGCGACCTCTCTGAGCGATCCTAGACACAGGCGTTTCCCGACCTCTCTGGGCAGGAACGGATCCGGTGCTCCTTACTGCCACAGTAGAAGCAGCTCCCCTCGGCACGGCGTAAGTCTTGACGGGTTTTGACCATCTTGGTCTGGTCGACCTGCATAGGCTCAGGTGAGTGTGCCTGGGGAGTAACGGAGGGAGTGACGGGTTTCTGGAAGGTGGGGGCTAGACGTGGAAACCTCCTCTCACGGGTGACCTCTTTGGCGCGCTCCTGGAATCGGATGTCAATCCGGGTGGCAAGTGTTATTAAGTCATCGAGAGTGGTAGGAATGTCCCGACCGGCGAGTTCATCTTTAATACGGCCGGACAGACCCTCCCAGAAGACAGACACCAGAGCGTCGTTATCCCAGGCCAGCTCCGAAGCAAGGGTACGGAACCGTATGGCATATTGGCCCACGGTGAGATCTCCTTGACGGAGGCGTAGCAGAGACGATGCGGATGAGGTCTTCCGTCCGGGTTCGTCGAAGACTTTCCGGAAAGCCGTGAGAAAGGCTGGCAGGTCGGACACCAGGGGATCTCCTCTCTCCCACAGAGGATTTAGCCAAGCCAGAGCCTCCCCCGTGAGGTGGGTCATGATAAAGGCTACTTTGGACCGGTCAGAGATAAACTGGTGGGATAAAAGTTCAAAGTGCAGGGTGCACTGGTTTATGAAGCCCCGAGCTTGAGCGGAGTCACCTACGAAACGAGGAGGTGCAGAAAACCGGGGTCCGGGACAGGATACCATGGTATTGGTGGGCAGCGGCGCTGCCGGGTTGCGAGTCATGACACTAGCGGTGGTTGCTGGTGGAGCAGACAGAGTGTCCAGGCGAGAGTTGACACTCCGCAGGTGACTCAGGATGGACTCCTGTTGGGACCTCTGACGGGACAGTTCATGACATAGGTCCGAGAGCGAGGGAGCTTGGGTGCCACCGGATTCCATGGCCTGAGCAAACTGTAACGGGTCTGGGAGGCGGAACCTCTGAGCAACTATACAAGGGGGCGGTCCTTGTAAGGAAGCGGGTGGCTCCCAGAGAAGACGGGCAGGTAGTCACGGCAAGTGACAGGGACAGTCTCTGGGTAGAAGGGCAGGTAGTCACGGCAAGTGACAGGGACAGTCTCTGGGTAGAAGGGCAGGTAGTCACGGCAAGTGACAGGGACAGTCTCTGGGTAGAAGGACGCGTACTCACGGCAAGTGACAGGGACAGTCTCTGGGTAGAAGGACAGCAGACAGGTGACTGGTGAGCGCTCCCAGGTGAGCGGGCGAGAGTCTCTGGACAGGCAGGTGGTCACGGCAAGTGACAGCAGAGCCTCCAGGTAGGCTAGCAGGCAGGTAGCAGGTGAGCGCTCCCAGGTGAGCAGGCAAGAGTCTCTGGACAGGCAGGTGGTCACGGCAAGTGACGGCAGAGCCTCCAGGTAGGCTAGCAGGCAGGTAGCAGGTGAGCGCTCCCAGGTGAGCAGGCAAGAGTCTCTGGACAGGCAGGTGGTCACGGCAAGTGACGGCGGAGCCTCCAGGTAGGCTAGCAGGCAGGTAGCAGATGAGCGCTCCCAGGTGAGCAGACAAGAGTCTCTGGACAGGCAGGTGGTCACGGCAAGTGACGACAGAGCCTCCAGGTAGGCTAGCAGGCAGGTAGCTGATGAGCGCTCCCAGGTGAGCGGGCAGGCTGGTCCATAGACAGACTGACAGGTGTCGGAAGGCAGACCGTCGGACCGCAGGCTTGCAAGCAGGTAAACGGATATCAGGCAGGTATCAAGCAGGAATCTGACAGGTGACTGGCAGGTAACTGGTAACGGGACCTGAGGGCTGAAGCAGAGTGAAGGCTTTGCAACAACATTGCTCGGGCACCTCCATTTTGGAGGAGGTGCCTTATATATGGTGAAGTCCTCCGGCCATTGGCCGGGGACTCCTTAGGACGGCGCGCGCGGCCCCTTTAAGAGAGGGGGAGGAAGACGCCGGGCACGGAGCGGAGAGGTGAGGGGAACAGCGTCCCTGCCTAGCAGGAGGCAGGGACGCCGACGCTACACATTACGTACAGGCTGGAAGAAGTAAACTACTCAGTTCATTTAAAGAAACAGGTACACATTTTAAAGTATACATCCTTAGATTGTGACTAAAGGTACTTGCTTTACAACCTGCTAATACATAATATTAGCAATATCACTCACAACTGTATATGAAGCATTGGCAGTGTATTTTACTGTCACCAGTTCAAGCTCTAGTATTCCACTGTCAATCATACAGATGTCATTCTCAGGTATATGCTTCTAGAATAGCCAAGATTTGATAATTAAAGATTGAATTCTTCTACACTATCAATTACACTTTGTTGCAGACATTCAGTTGTTAGGTCCCCAGTTGTTCTTTTAATGAGGGCTGTCATACGCCTCTCCCTCTCTAAGCAGTGTTTATGCAAAATGTGTGCTGATTTGTGACTGTTATCATATGTGGACTGTATAGAGTTCTATGAGAACTAATGTGCTCAGTTAATGTATTGTAATTTAGTGAATGTATAATGTTCTTTATGTATAACATATAGGGTTAAGTGTAGGACATAGGTATACTATAGGGTTCATAGTTTAGGTTAGTAATGGGAAAGGGCACTGTAGTTCAGGAAGTTAGGTAAGTTCAGTACAGAAGTAGTTATGTATTACACCCACAGCACAAGGGAATTTCCCAATTGGGAGGAGTTAGAGCAGTTCTATAGAAAACAATTTTTGGGTTGCAGTCAGAATTAGGCAGTGAGACTGCCAGGGTGTAGTCTATGACCAGAATACCCGAGTTCTATGCCCACAACCCCCAATAGAACGGGAACGGTGAGAGAGAGTGGAGTGTAGGACGAAGACTAAACGGACAGGTAGACTGATTATAACAGCAGGTACAGCAGTGGAGAAAGTGTTTTAATAGTGCAAGTTGTCAGAATAGAATGAGGACACGTTTGATACTCGATCTGGACGCCGGCATAGTCCTGGGCTTACAGCCCACCAGAGGTGCTCAGAAGCAGGCCTCTATATTCCTCATGGGGAGATTCTCAGCTGGGTTGCAGAGGAAGTGGAAGTTGTTGAGTCTCAGGACAGGATGAGGACGAACACTGGGAAGGCACATAACCAAGGGTACTTCACTAACTAAAGACCATGTCTTAATCTGTTTGCTGCAGCCGTGTGTAGAAGAATTGCACAGAAAAAGTGAGTCTGTTAACCCGGATCTACGATCTCCTGTCTTGTTTGAAGTCGGTTCCGGTCCCATGGACACTGTAACAGTGAGTACAGAAAATCCTCCTTTACACCACACACTCCACTCTCAGTCCTTTATAGAAGAGGGGACACAGGGCGAAGCGAACTCAGTTCCGGCCCACAGCGTGTTGATACCAGCCCTGTGCGTCCCCCTTCAATAATCCCTTTAATTCTTACATTTTTCGACACCATTCATTTATATGTTTTATACTTTGAATAATTATGGTGTATTCATACGTGGCAGATAGACTGTGACTGAAAATGATGTTATTGCTGCAGCATGTGTATCAGTGTATGCATACATCAGTGTTTTTTTTGTTGTTTTTTTCAGGCAAATTCTACCTCGAAACCTGCCTGAAATAAAGTTAACAAAATGCTCAGAAGATTGAACTTATGCATTTCTATGTAAAAACAACTTCATTTTTACACATTCGGTCTTTTAAGCATCTTTCAACCACTTCAAGTTTCCAAAGACACCCAGCGATTGAGTCATCTTCCACTCAGAAGACAATCTATACTTCATAACAAAAGTCAATGGAAAGGCTCAAAAGACGCTTGGATATCTCTTTGAACATTTTGTCAGCATTTTTTCTTGAAAAATGGATAACAGTTTCTTCATTGTTGAATTGAGTTGAAAAACAGACTGGAAAACATCAGTTAAAAAAAATATACCACAAAATTGCTGTAAAAAAAGCATCTTCCTCATGAAAAACTTGGCTGGTTTGTCTGCCTGAAAAAGAAAATGGGACGATTCATCAAAATTGGCGTTGTTCATGAATCAGGAAAGCCAGACAAGTGACATACACTTTCGTTTGCGCCTCGTCACAAATCCTACTCCAGCAACTGCTGGAGTAAGACTTGGGGTATAGAAAATGCCACCAGTTCTAACTACTTTGATGAGTGAGGTCACCACACCCCCATTTCACCCCAGCTGCGCCCATTTTAGCAGAGCTAGGAGAAACTTATATGAAGACAACAGAAGTCGCAAAGTTTAGACACAAAACAACAGAGGAAAAAGAGTTACCTATGCATTACACGTTATATGTGTGAATATTCACTGATTAAATACATAAATCCTACTAAAGAAGTGAATAGACACTAGAATAGGCAATAAAAAACATATTTTTATTAATACAAAAAGATAAAACTACATTTTAGCAAAAGGGATAAAATGACATATAGAGGAGATTGAATCTTACACAGGAAAATCACAAGGGAAAAAGTACAGGAAGTGGGTATAATAAACAAATGGTATTTTCCCTGAGAAATGTTGAACATTTTCCACTGTAGATATAGCAGCAGGGTCAATTTATAAATATATATTATGTTACAAAGCAAGTCCAAATGGATTAATAAATAAATGATCATATACAGACACCATAGCAAATATACCATAATAAATATAAACAATTCAGGGATAGAAAGTTACCAAATATGAGCACCCAGGAGCTCCAATGTACGTTTCGCCAGGTGGCTTTCTCAAGGATTATATCAATACTCTATATGTCCTTTTATCCATTTTGCTAAAATGTATTTTTATCTTTTTTTATTAATAAAAATATATATTTTTTATTGAATATTCTAGTGTCTATTCACTTCTTTGGTAGGATTTATAAAAATTTTGATTCGAGTTGCACCAAAATTTTGTGATTTTTCAAAGCTTTTATACCAGAATTCAGGCGTGAAAGCTTTGATTAATCAGCCCAATTGTGTACCCATACTTAGATTCCTTAAAACTCCATTCATCTGAAGGGAAGAGTAAAAATGGAACAGTAGAAGAAATTTCTGCAAAAAAATCTGCTATGTGTGACTATATCAAACAGGTCCCAAGTCGTGAAAGTGTTTACGCCAAAATTTTGAAAGTCACTAAATGTTTGCACAAGATGAAGTTGTTTAAAAGCAATTGCGACTTTTGGCATTTTCATGTCATTTTCGATCAGCTTTGCCAAAGTGGATGTAGCTGGGAAAGGGCTAAGGTGGATCGGAGTGGAAATCCCCACCCAACATATTCACCAAACGTGTTGGCATACAATTCTGGGGAGGCACACGGAGGCAGACACCACTGATAAGATCATGTGCTGAATACCTAAAGTGGCATGTGCCTCTTAATAAATTAGGTTCATCTTAATTCGGCAAGCCCCTTGATAAAACTGGACTTAAACCCCAGTCTTAATGAATCGGAGCCTTAGTCTCTTAGCAATTCTTGTTATTACTCACTTGATGAAGCACAATTTGTCCACTTTAGTTGAAAACTTGTGTAGTTGTAGGAACACACTATAATAACCTACGTTCTAAGCACGATTGGAAGAAATGAAATATTCTCCTTTCATTATATTTCAGTTTGGAAGCCCATTGCCTTGGTTCATCTCAGCTCTCTTAGATCAGAGAGCAGGTGCCAAGAAACTGGAACCCATCTAATAAGACACATGCATACACAGAGGGGAAGATGTGCGTTAATTATATATTCATCTTCCAGACATCACATAGCGATGGATGGGGAGAGGAAGCAACTTCCTTCCAGCATCTCCGACTGAGAGACAAGGCTCTGCATGTAAGGAGGGGCCCGGCCTCCCAAGTGTATTTATAGGGAGATAATCCTGTTTAATATGCACACTCTGTGACACCTGGTGAATTATGGTATGGAAATTAGAGCAAGCACACAAACCCAACATCCTTCCTACAGGAGGTTAGAACCATCTAGAGATCCCTGACATAATAGGTTTACTCCGTTCTTAAGTTTTAAGTGAAATATTTCATTGTGCAGCTCCCTGCGAAATCCTGGCATTAACTCCCGATCTGCTGTGGCATTATCACCCATCTCCAGAGCTACTTAGGGATATATCACCTCTTTATTGGCTTTACCCTGGAGAATTTGCGCTCTGTATTCATATGTGTCCATTAGGAATATAATGATGTCATTCATTCTCACTATATGGGTTAGCATGGATAGCATCCTCCTATACTGTCATATATAAAAATTGTAATTTGCTTTCTTTATATAGCACTATCATATTCTTAGTGGAGTGCAGACGAAAACTGACAGCTGTTCTATGTGACAACTACTGACTAGTCTCTAATAAAGCCCAATAAGAGACTGGAATAGATAGAAGGAAAGCTGCACCTTATCTTAGTACATCTGAGCATGAGCTTGTGACCAGTACAACCCTCAAAGTTCATCCCCGTGGAACCTTTGCATTTTACGAGACGCTCCCTATAAGTCTGGGTATCACTGAGGCGGTTTCTATGGTAACAGATGTAATTACCACACTCGTTCAAGCAGGCAGCAGTAGAAGAGATAGGAGGAGAAAACTCCCTGAGGTGTCTCACAGTAACTAAATGAATGGGTCATCCCCACCAACCCTAAAGCTATTTTTGGTTTATTATTTCCTATCCATTCGTCTTGTATAATACATGGCTGGGAGAGGTTGGAGCATTGCTGCTAAGAGAGCGGAACTGATGAGTGATGCAGATGTGGGCATAGTTAGCTTTTATATATATCTTAAGCAAAGGCAACAGAGTGCTGAAAATTGAGCGTTTGCTATGAATCCCTGAAGTGACAGTTGATCATTCAGTGCTACAGCTGCAAGACCTCAGCAGGCGAGAAAAAGCACTGGGAAATCCAGGTCAGACCATTAACATTGACAATATTCCCAGAATTCATCTGGCATTGTAACTCGTACAAGGGTGTCAGCCCTAATGAACCAATGTCACCTTTATACGTGATTTATACCTCTGCAATGACTTCAGTGTAAAACCTAGAATAAATTACAATAGTAACCGAATCTGGAACTTGACAAGTTTTTAGAACGATATTTGGCTTAAGGCATGTAGAGACTTTTTAGGAAAAGCCCTGAGGCTAGATGCTTATGTCGCCTTATGCCACAGATTGTCTTAGAGCACTCCATGGTTAGATCCATCAGGATCTTCTTGCTTGTCATCTGTCTGTGCTGCATAACAACTACTCATCTGGACAAAGGTTTCAAAGATCCACCTTACCAGATGAGACATAACAGCCTGGCTGTGGGTTTAGTGTCCAGAACTATCAGCATATGAACAGGGGGATGGTCTGATGGGACTACCCTTTAAGTTCAAAGTTGACTTTATCTTTAAGGGGGCTAATGTCGCTTTATGCCGCAGATTGTCTTAGAGCACTCCATGGTTAGATGTTCTGATCTTTTGAGAAGTCCATCATTTTAGATTCTGGCCTTAGCCCCCTTAAGGACAAAGTCAATTTTGAACTTAAAGGGTTGCCCCATCAGACCATCTCCATTTATATGCTGATAGTTCTGGACACTAAACCCACAGCCAGGCTGTTATGTCTCACCTGGTGAGGTGGATCTTTGAAATCTTTGTCCAGATGAGTAGTTGTTATGCAGCACAGACAGATGACAAGCAAGGAGATCCTGATGGAACAATAGAAACTTATGCAAAATGGCAGCAGGACAAGCAAACGGGAATCAAGAGATCCGATAAGGCAGAGTTGTAATCCACAAGAATGCAGAGAGGACCTATTGGAGCACAGCTAAGTTGCACAATGATACTGTGGAGTTGATTTTATAAATAGCTATATCACAGAGCTGAGTCTGTCACAGAGTCCATTGCAGGGCTGGCAACAGTACAGCAGAGGTGACGCAGAGACATAATAGAGCTGAAATTGTCACAGAACCTGACACACAATTCTCAGCGTTATGACAGAATTGTCCAGCGAGGTATCAAAGTTGAGGTTGTCACAGGGACCTAGGTAGAATTTGCCAGCGATATAGAAGAGTTACCCAGCAATGTGGCAGAGTTGAGTTTCTCACAATGTCCAAAGCAGAACTGGATAGCAGTATAACAGAGTTACCCAGTGACAAAGCTGGGTTTGTCAGGAGGTTAATGAAAAGATGCCACAGGGAAGCAATCTACTGCCAAAAACCCAGGAGAGCTGAGTTGTGAACAGTCCGAGAGAGTGATGTCACTGAAGTGTGCAGAGTTGCCATCATGCAGAGGAGCAGAGGGACCTGTACGTTACAGAGGCCAGGATTTGCTGTCACAGTACAGGTGCACGATACACACGTGTAGCCCTTGTGTAAGATCAACCTCATATTGACCTAGTTGAATGACATGTAGTTTTTTCCTTGCATTTTGGGGAACATCAAATTCATCATTAATGTTTTATTCATAAACACATTGGCACTGATTTATCAGAGCAATTTCTCCAGAATTATGGCATAAATTACTTTGAAAAGCTGCAAAATTTGGGCGCAGCGTTGAGTTGTGCAAAAATGGTTGAAACTTTTAGCGTTTTCCCACCAGTTTCCCCCATCTCCACCAAAAAGGGAAGAATAGGGGAGCGGTGTGTTGCCACAGCTTGTCTAATTCATTCCCTTACTGCGAGCCCTGACTGAAGTGAGATTTCTGGAGAGGCATACAGAAGTGCATGCCACTCGTTCGATGTTCCAGATTCATGATGAGGTTTTCACCTAATGAATGAATCAGGAGCGTCTGACTGCACCAAGCCCCTCATCAAGACTCATGAGAGAATTACCGGTCTTAATTATTCGGGGCTATTGGACCTCATTTAGTAAAACTATCAATAAGAAAAACTGTCTCAGAGGCACATACCAACCATAGTAATTACAGTACAGCTTCCATTTTCAGACAGCTCTTGTAAAATGAAAGCTGAACTGTGATTGGTTGCTACATACAACACAGTCAGTTTTTCTTTTAGACATTTTGATAAATTTGCCCCTTAACTTTATTTAATTTTGTTTTACTTTTTGAAGGCTTTTTCCAAGCTGAACAGAATAGTCTGCCATCACTCTATCTGACTGCGGAATGCAAGGCACACACTGTCAGAATTCTCCTCTATCGCCACTGCAAGTGAGTGGTCATGTGACCGCAAGCATGTTATTGGCATACATGCAGTCACATGCCAACTAAATTCTCATCCACTTCTCTCAAAAAAACATTGTGATAAGCGGATGAGACTCTAGTTGGCATGTGACCAAAAGTATAATCTAATCTCCAGTCTTTTCATTGGAGAGCCAAACTATCAGTATTTGGTCAGTATTCGGTCAGTATTTTTTCTCAGGAGTGGGAGCCAAAACCAGGAGTGGGTGATAAATGCAGAATTGGTGACTTGTTTCTATTCTACCTTTTCTCTGATTGTTACTCACCTGATTTTGTCTTCCACTCCTGAGAAAAAATACTGACCGAATACTGACCAGTATAGTGGGGCCGTGGCCTTACCCTATACCTGTGAGACTTACATAAACTTTATTCTTATTCATGGTTATCAGCTATATGCATTTATACTTCATGTATATTCTGTATCCATATTATTGATTTGTGGGTTTCTTTTTTTTGCATCTGAGTTGTCTATAGTGCAGCCTACATTCTGTGGATTAGACAGACAGACAGACAGACAGATAGATAGATAGACTGACAGACAGAGACAGATCTTCACATTTCTTTCAAATCCTACTATTCACTTTCACTTCTGTTTTTTCAGATTTGTCAAGGCTGGTTCCACTTGACACAAGCAGAAAATCAGAAAATCGCTTCATTAGCATCAGGGAATGCTAACTACGACATACCCATTTACTGCTGATTAAAAAATTAAAACTCAATCAAGTGAAGCATGATAAAAACACACCTAAGCATAGTTTTTCATATTCCACTGCTATTTATGAAGCAGGTGTTCACAGGCTTATCTATCTATTCTATTCCTCTGCTTCATCCATCTGCAAATCCCTTCATGGTCTCTCAGTTCCCCAACTTATCCAGTTCAAACTACTAACACCGACCTACAAAGCCATTCATAACCTCTCTCCTCCTTACATCTCTCTGAAATAATCTCCAGATATCCATCATGCAATCTCCGGTCCCCCTTCTCTCCTCCACAATCGTACGTTCCTCACCGAATCGCCTCCAAGACTTCTCCCGAATAGCCCCCATCCTCTGGAATTCTGTGCCTCAACATGTCCGATTACCCGCCACATTCGGGACTTTCAGATGGAAGATGAAAACCCACCTCTTCAAGAAAGCTTACAACCTGCAATGATCCGGGGGGCGTGGCCTGAGCTCGGCTGATGTAGGAAGCAGGAGAGTTGAGCTCCATGCAGACAACCAATTCAATGCTACTATAACGCGATTTAAAAGAAGAAATCCCTAAAGCTCCTACAGAACTCACTTGGGGACTGTCTCAGGAGTATTTTGAGACCTTCCCCGTGAAAATCAACCTAAAATTGAAGAAGTTATATTCTTTGGAAGAAAGCAGCTGCATTTTCCCACCACAGGAAGTACAGCTCAAGTCCCCAAAGGAGAAGAAGGAAGGGGACATCTTCACAGGCGCCATTAACAAGCAGCGCCCCATCACAGACCCTCATCCCTCCTGAGACCCCTGGATCCCGAAGTGGAGGGTCGCAGCCTCACACAGGGAGGTACGGAGGTGAAGCTCCAGTACCACTGAGGAGAGGACAGCGAGGACTGAGCGGAGGGAGCGGCGCGGACGACGGAACAGCGGAGACTACCACAGGCTAGTACCGTCCCCACCGACCCGTCCCGCCATACCCGGTGTACGTGGGAACCACCCGATAGCAGTGAACTGTGTGGGGGATCACCGTCCGGTAACAGCGGCCGGCGGCGCAGATTTGATCCGCGACATCGCTCCGCCCCCGCCCCAGCTTCGCAGCTGCGTCGCTTATGCGAAATTATCCCATATAAGCCTCTGCCACCTCTATCACCCTCACGCTGCCTCTTGGGGGGTGAAAATAAGCAAACCTGTAGTGCATGAATCGTCCCAGTCCAGCCCTAAGACTACGACATCTCTGCGAGCTGTAACAGGCTCAGAACACGTGACTCAGACACTTCCGTTCTCGCTTCCGCAACGCAAACTGAATCTCTGACAGCCGGGAATGTAGATCACAACTGCGTGCTATATCATAAAGTGACATTATCTATGAGTCGCAGTTGCGTCTTCCTAATTGCTTACAGTGTCATACCTGAACGCTGACTGTGGTGAACGCAAAACTCTACTGCGTCCTGTGACACATCGCATCTGCGTGCAGCAACTGTGTCCTCCCAAACATTTATAGTGTTACATCAGATTGTTGGACACTGCGATCGCAAAACTCAACTGCGTCCTGTCACACAACGCACCTGCGGGTTGCAACTGCATCCCTCAAAAGACTCAGTGTCACACTTGATCGCTATCAGCACTAAGTGCAGGGCCTAGCTGCGTCCTGCAAAACAGCTCGGAAACGCAACAGCATCCCTCACTGCATCTGTTGCACTACTTCCAACTACTATCAACTCTGAACACAGGACACAGCTGCGTATAGTCTCTCTGACATAAACTGTACGACACAGTTGTGACCTCCTCAAACTTGGCACCGCAGTTCTATACCACTGAAGTCCCAGCCAAACCCTGACTGGAAAATTATCAAAGCACGCCCTAGCTGACATCGTCAGCCATGAGCTCCACTGAGAAAAATGTTTCCGCAGGTACCAGATCTTCTACCTCATCAAACAAGTCCAAAAATTCAAATGAGAAAAATCCTCAATACCATACATATTGCAATCCCCTGGAGGATTCTCCAAGCCTGGGGAGCCCTCTCAAGTCCAGGTCTCCCCTCAAAAGAGAGGAAAAACTAACCTACAAAAATAACTACCAAAAAGAAGCCACACAAACTTCATCCCAAAATCCTCCTTCCTCTAGCTCAACCCCACCAATAGATCCAATCAAGGATCACCCTCCTTCAACTACAGCTAATAAATTGAATTTCGAGGGAATGGACACATCCATCTCTCACAAGAGACCGAAACCAGAAAGTTGGGGTCACAAAGGCACAGTTTATCAGGAACATGTTGAAACTGACTCAGACTCTGATTACACAGACTCATCCCCAAATTTTAGCCCTGAAAAGAGCAAACAGAAAACAGAGCACGGACACAAGACTTCTGAAAAAACTTCTCACAACTCATGTACCTTCAAAGAGTTTCCTCCACCCACAAACAACACTGAAACCTACATGCTTGAGTTAGCCAAAGTTATCAACGAAAATATGAAAATTACTTTGGACAAACAAACCGAAGCTATAAACTCCACTTTCCAAGTCTTTAACAAGAGGCTGGAGGACTACGAAAAAAGACTTACTTTAGTAGAAGCCAAATCTGACAAAACAACAAATGATCAATTTAATACCCAAGCAGAAATCAACAAGCTCAGAGCAAAAATGGCGGATTTAGAAGATCGTAACCGCAGAAACAACCTCAAGATACGCGGTATCCCGGAGTCAGTCCCACCACATGGTCTCTCCGACTACGCCAAATCAGTGTTCAAAAAAGCTATACCCACATTATCAAACCAAGAACTCACCATAGATAGGATCCACAGGCTACCCCATCCCAACTCAGTTTCAGCGGATACCCCAAGGGATACAATTCTTCGAATCCATTTTTACCAAACAAAAGAGAAAATACAAAACTTCATCAAGGTAGAAAAAACCTTTCCTGAACCATATAATAACTTAAGAATTTACACTGACCTGTCCAAGGAAACAATTGATGCCAGAAAATCTTTCAGAGACACTACGACCTACCTGAGAGAATCAGGAGTGCCATACAGATGGGGCTTCCCACTAAAACTTCTAGTTTTCCACAAAGGGAAAACCATCATTCTTTTCTCCCCAGAGGAAGGTCGCAAATTTAAAGCCTCTCTGAAGGATGACTCCTCATTTAAAGATCCTCCTCTCCCCCAGAGGGACAATCGCTGAACTTCCGGCTTACCTTTACATTTTCTAAAAATTTGCTTATTCCATTAAAGCAGCGTTTTCCTTCCCTGTTTTTGAAGGACCTAACGTCGTGTTATAACTACATAACTTTTCAACATATATTTAATATGTATTTTGTCATGTTATATTTACTATTTGTATGCAGTTCTAACTGGACTTCTTCATTCTGGGATTTTCTCTTTTAGCAACTTGGTTGCTTTGCATCAGACAATTCCACAAACTTTTTTCCCCGAAAAAAACCCAACGGACTAGTAGGTATTCCCTGGAGCAACTTGGTTGTTCTACATCGGACTACTTCACAAACTTTTTACCCCAGAAATAAACCCTGGGGACTAGTAGGTATCCCCTGGAGGTTTGTCTAGAAGTCGTGACTTTATTATACAAATATTCACTTCGCTTATTACGTACAATCTAAAAGTTGTATTATTGTTGTCATTTGTTTGTTGCTTGCATTGTGATCTGTTCACACATTTTATGACACATTTATAATAGCTCACCTGTGTAGTCATCTAAAAAGCTTTAACATACTACCTGATTCCAACTCCTAAATCTTTCCACCTTTCCCAACTGAGTATAAGCATTCTCCAACATGAGTATTAAAATATCATCATATAATGTTAAGGGACTAAATAGCCCGAATAAAAGATTCTCCATCTGGAAAGAAATGAACTCCCAAAAAGCTGACATTATCTGTCTACAAGAGACAAAATTCTCTGAATCCAATCACCCCAAATTCGGCCATAAAAAGTTTACTAACATTTTTGAGTCTACAAACAAGAATAAAAAAAAAGCAGGGGTTGCCACTATAATCAAAAACACCATCCCCTTTAAACTTGAAGAAGAGGTTTCTGACCCAAATGGCAGATATCATATTCTTGTTTGTAATGTCAATAACAAGATCTGTACAATTGTAAACGTCTATGCCCCCAACAAAAGACAAATCAGCTTTCTTAACAAGGTGATGAAAAAGATTTCCAAAATCAAGAAGGGAGAACTGTTTATACTGGGTGATTTCAATATGGTTCCTGATGGTCATATGGACTCCTCATCCCCCAGAAGATATCTATCTGCTTCCCTAAACCCGTGGCTAATAAAAAACGAGCTGTTTGACGCATTTAGATGCATCAACACTACCTCAAAAGAGTACACGTTTTTTTCAGACGCCCACCAGACTGCGTCTAGAATAGACCTTATTCTAACTGATGTCTTTTCCATCTCAAAAATTGAAAAAATTGAAATTCTCCCAAAAACTATCTCTGACCACTCCCCTTTGCTGGGAGAAATTAGGTTAGGCCCACCACTCACTAATAGCTTTCTCTGGAAATGCAACCCGTCCCTCCTCTATTCACCAGAGTATAGATCTATAATTGAGGAAAATTTAAAACAATACTTAATTGAAAATGAAGATGAAACCATTAGTCCATTTACTCTCTGGAATGCTCATAAGGCAGTCCTCAGAGGGACGTTGCTGAATCTGTCATCCTCCATCAAAAAGAAGAATAGGGCTAAAATTATAGAACTCCAAGCCCTAATTAGATCTAAGGAGGAGATCCAAACCAACACTTACCCACCCTCTCAAAAAACTGGCCAAGAAATTAATAATTTAAGAGTAGAACTAAAAAAAGAATTATTTGCCCCCTTCGAATCTTTAGTCAAGAACTCACAATTTAAAGTTTATGCATCCTTGAACAAACCGACTAAATTTATGATGAACCGCATTAAGAAAAAGAGGATACAAAACAGAATTAATAAAGTTCTATCGGAGGATGGCACACTTAAACATCAGCCAAAAGAGATAGTCTCTACGTTTGAGAAATACTATCATAAACTATATAATATTAACACAAATGATTCCATACCAAAGCCTAACAAAGAACACATCAACAAATTTCTTTCCTCAATTAATCTACCAAAAGCCAGTAACCATGACTTAGAAACCTTATCATCCCCCTTTACAGAAAAAGAGGTCGTCGAGGCAATAACACAACTAAAACCCCATAAATCCCCAGGCCCCGACGGATTCACCAACGAATATTTCAAAACGTTCAAATCTATTCTTACCCCTCACCTCACCCAAGTATTCAATAAGGCAGCGTCTCAGGGCTCATTCCCAGATGAAATGCTGGAAGTCATAATCATACTTATACCCAAACCCAAAGGAAATCTGGAGGATGTCAAAAACTTCAGGCCCATCTCCCTTATAAACACCTACGTTAAACTATACTCCAAAGTGTTGGCAAATAGATTAAAATCTATATTACCTACCTTAATAAACAACGACCAAATTGGCTTTGTCTTGAAGAAGCTCGTGCGAAACGCGCGTTAAGGGGGATATTCTCACGTGGATGACCGCTCTCTGTTTGGTAATTACGCTTTAAAAGTAATTTAATGAATTCATGAGGATCTATAGTAACTTATGTTAAGGGATGATGTTTCCTGGGCATGAGCTTATTGTATTATGATGTGCTAAATTATGTTCAGTGTCTATTGCCCATGTGACACCATCTACGTGCCAAATAATGGGAGGATAAAGGCATTTAGCAAGTTTTAATGAAGAGTTTATTTTTTCTGCTATTAAATTTAAGAGAACTTGCTGCCTACTGTCATTGTACCATTCTTAGCATTTGTTTACTATTTATCCTATTTAAATAATAAAGATACAACTGAGTGTTTGGTCATGCCACGTGATGCCTATTACTGCTATATTTCTATGCCTTTTTTATTTCTCTGTTGTTTTTAACTGTGAATGAAATAACGAGTTGTTATTATTTAAAAAAAAACCTCTATCTGCGTTTATTGGTTTTTTATATAAAAGCAAAGTTAACGGTGGCATTGGTCTCATCAATGTGAACGCTTACTATTTAGCAAATTTAATTAAACAAAGCCAATACTGGTTACATTCAAAACACCCTCCAGCATGGATTAAATTGGAGACATTGCTCAATGGTAACCTTCTTCCCCAAAATCTACTCCTTAATAAACTTTTCAAGAAATCCCGTTATACTCCATCCCACCCTATCTTCCAAGCTGCTTTGTTTCCTTGGGGAAAATTCACTACTCTCAATAGAAGCAAAAACAATTCCAATTACTCACTGAATTTTCTTCTTTCATATATCGCAGCAATCTACAATCACCCATTCCCCTCTCATTGGCCCATCATAGGCATAATCAAAATCAAAGACATTTTTAATGGTAGCAATTTTATTCCCTTTGCAGAACTAAAATCCAAATTTAAATTGACATCCGACGAGTTCTTCCACTACTCAATGACTAAGGACATGATTGGGATATTTCTATCCAACAGGAAATCAATGTCTGAGGCCTCTATAAACTTACTTCGTAATACAAACCACAACATCTTCTGGAGTCTGAAATATATCTACTCTAGTTTTAACAAAGACGCACTTTTAAAAAAAGCTACATTCATGAAAAAATGGGAAGTAGACTTAAATACATCCTTCACAATGGAGATGTGGGAAAACGCCCTCTGCTCGTCATATTCCTCCAACATTTGCATGGCGTTACATGAGGGATACTATAAAACGCTATCACGCTGGTACTATACCCCTTTAAGGCTCTCGCATATAGACCCCAACAATTCCCCTCTCTGTTGGAGAAACTGCGGGCAATACGGAGATCTGATCCACATTTTCTGGAATTGCCCCAAAATTTTAAAAAAATTGGGCTCAGACGTCTAAACTAATTAATAACCTAACCAACCAAGAAATCGCCCTTACACCCCAGAAGGCTCTCTTGTCCTTAGAGTTGGAATCACTGACCTCACACACTAGATACCTTATCATTCACATTTGTCTGGTAATAAAAAATTCAATCGCATACAACTGGAAGAAACCAGATCCCCCTCGTTTCTTCGAACTTCTAGGCAGAATCTCACTCCATAAATCGTACGAGTTCAGATATGCTTCCAGCATAAATGGCTCAACAAGAAACTTAAAAAAATGGTCATTATGGTCAAAAAAATTCCCTGATTAAAGGGAAATCATAGACAGACAATCGTCATTCCCAAACCTTTCACACAGGTGTAACATCTTGTTCCAATGTGTCATTGCTAAGCGTATTCGCTTTTACTTGTTCTGTTTTGTTTTGATTTATATTACCTTGGATAAACAATGCTAATATAACTGACTACCCTCCTTCCCCATTCACAAATCCCCCCCCCCTTTTCCCCCCTCCCATACGAACCATGTTAGAGTTCGTGTTTAAATGTTGATAAAATTCAATAAAAATATTGCGAAACAACCTGCAATGATCCCACTGCCACCACACCACCATCGCCCGACCCTGCTGTCTCCTTCCACATCATCCTGTAGAATGTAAGCCCAGAAGGGCAGGGTCCTCTTCCCTCTGTACCTGTCTATAATTGTTAAATTGTTCTTTGTAATTTAAATTTACATTTTATATGTAAATCCTTCTCATGTAGAGCACAATAGATTCAGTGGCCCTCTAAGAATAAATCATAATAATAATAATAATCCGGAACTATTTTATATTTTCCCTAAAGCACTTATCAGAAGGTAGTTGCTACCTGTCTATTCTGCCTTGCAAAGATCTCTGCCAGCTCAGAGCTCTCTCAAACCTCTCTAGCCAGCGATTCTCCTGCTTTCTGTGACTTGACATCGACAGAGCAGTTCCTTCACTACCGCTCTGCTCTGTTGACGTCATTATGATTGACAGACAGTTCCCTACTGCATTAGGCTGAACTGGCTTGCAATCAACATTACGTCGGCACTAACGCCCCGTTGACAGAGCAGAGCGGAAGAGAAGGAACTGTTCTGTTGATGTAATGTCACGGGAAGCAGGAGATTTACTGTCAGAATCAGTCATTCACAGTGCTGAGGCAAGTAGAGATAGTCGGAGGGCAGCACAAGAAGGTACTGTAGTTAGCAACTACCTGCTGATAAGCGCTTATGGGGCGCCCCTGAGGGTTCGGTCGCCGCAGAGATATTGCATCTCATCCAGAGGTGTATCTCACTCTCAGGTAAGGAAGGAGTATGGCTCAGGACCCTAACACTACATCCACTACACCACATTTCCGGGGGACAGGGCGAGATTGCTCCTACGGGAGATCACAGTCCCTGATCCCTGGCTGGAGTGGGGAGGAACCACTTAGAGAGGGGGAACTAAGTAGTGGATGGGTGGAGGATGCAGATCCTGGGAGCACTGGAGTAGAAGATATAAAAGGAAGGAACCATTTTGGTTCAAGGGGAGTCAGTAGAAGTCAGAGTGGAGAAGTGACAGGAGCAGAGGCTCTGCACGAGCTCTGCTCCACAGGCAGGCCTAGACAGGAGGCCTGAGCCTGGAAGAGAGAGGAGAGAGGGAGCAGGAAGGCTCCAGGACAAGAACGGAAGGGACCCCAGGGGTACGGGCCATGTAGAAGGCCACCCATACGCCCGCTGCTACCAGGAGGTAGAGGGGTCAGGCCAGAGAAGGGGAACCGGGTCCCCCAGCCAGCAGAGACTACAGGGCTCAACTGGGAACCGGAGGCTGCAGGACTTTAAGTACAGCAGGCCGTCCACACCAGCCACTAGGAAAGTAGCCACATAGGACGCAGGGGACGGAACATACGTCGCCCGCTAAGGCCCGAGGACACTGGACAGAGGTGCCGCTAGGTGTGAGGTACAAGGAAAGAGGCCAGAGAGGACACACAGAAGGGGGTCCTGATAAATACTCTGGAGGTATCTGGGAGTCGTCCGAGCCCCTCACTGCGTGAGCACAGGACGCCGTGGGCTCTTACACTGGCCCTGTAACTGGAACTGCTTAAACCGTGAGTAAAGGATCTGGGACTGCATTGTTTGGACTCTGTGATTATTCTTGCACCGCGACACCTTGCACCATCACCACCATCATCCATACGCGCTGCCCTGAAGCTACACTCTTCCTGTGGGGAGTTGCATCACCTTGCTGCACATACCACCAGCTTCAGCGGACTGCTCCGCAACGGCGGATCCCAATAACCGCATTCCACAGGTGGCGTAGTCGGACTATACATAACGGACACACATAGACTACCCTGGTTTGACCGCCCTGGGTCACGGACCGGTCACCGCCACGGTGACTACAACCCCCCGCATCTACAAGGCCCGGCTTCGGGTATCCCCACGGCCCAGGAGGCGCGTCACTTAGGCACAGGGAAAATAAATAAAGTTTTGGATAACCCCTTTAACTATAAGGTTAAAAAGCACAAAGCGAAGACAATATACTATGCAACCAAGCAACAGTTCCACATTCTGTGATTTCAAATGCATAAGTAATACTTGCATGATTTTACCATTAATTGCATATTTTTACCAGGATGAGGGTAAGGACAGATGATGCAGTTGTATTATGGACGAGAAGCGCGGTTCAGTGAATGCAATTTTTGCACACACAAGCATGGTTTTGAAAGTGTGTTTTTTTTACCACACGTCATTACCACAGAAGCTTCACACTGATCAAATTGTCCTATTCAATTTGGGTCAAGCAGTCAAAAACCGCACTGTCAAAGCATGTCTAATTATGGAAAAACCATGTGAAATCAACCATATGCATTTTTTTCGACAAAGTCATGACCGCGTCACAACCATGCCATCTAGCCTTACCCTAAAACTGTGTGACCTTTATTAGTGATTAATAGTTGGGTGGTCACATTGGCAGGGGCGGACATACCATTGGTGCAACCTGTGCAGCCGCACAGAGGCCAAAGAGATGATGAGGCCCATTTTGACCTCCAAAGCAGGTGGAATTGTGCATTATGATGACTTTCTGGATTGCAAATGGCCCATATATTTTTCTTCTGCCAGTGTCCACCGCTGCACATTAGTAATACTGCAGAAATATCATCCAAATTGTGCAGCTGTTAAAGCACCACTCCAGAGTTTTTTTTTTTACCGCTGGAGTGGTGCTACTAATCGAAGTTCCTATTATTTACCAGAAGCGGTCTTCATTTGTCATCAGTGCTGCTTCAGTCGGTCTTCTGCAGGATCTGACTGACTGCAGGATGTGACCTGCCGGATTGCTCCAATGTTTGCTGGGTGAGTCAGAAGTCACTACTCAATGTAAGTCTAGGAGAACCAGAACAAGGTTCTCATAGACTTACATTGAGAGCTTAGAACTGTTACCTCTGACTGCCGGTCAGTCAGAAGTTGTGGTCACAAGGTGGTGGATAAGGATAGGAACGGAGCCAGGAAGAGCGGAAGACGGCGGCTGGTAACTATAATACTAGGGTCAGGGACCTTAGACTAGTGGAACCACTCCAGTGCTGAAATAAAAAAAAACAGCTGGAGTGGTGCTTTAACTATCAACTATGCCTATTACATGTAACAATCGCTGTGGGTGTCCTTACCTATAGCTGTAGAAAACAGTTCATTAATCTATTGTGCATTTATTTTTTTCATTTATAGACGGGGCTGATACATAAAAATATCCAGCACACTACGGTAATAAAAAATACCAAAAACATACTATGCTGACTTTGTATCTTACATATTGGTTGGTTTATCTGGAACCTGAAGATCCAGAGTTTTAAATTTACCATAATACGTAAAATATATACATATGATACGCTTGAATAGAGTCAATATGAGTTTATGAATCATCAGAATAGTGCTGGAGATAAGTGCTCCCTCCTGGGGGTGTTAGACTCATATATTATCATGACTTTTTCAGGTATAAACCTATCTCTGTGGGTGATAAATGAGATATGTCACACAAGACCAATTTTATGCACATCCCAATTGCTTAGATGAATAAGGTTTTGTATATTCTCCTATTTTAAAAAGTAAATTACTGTATTTTTTCTCACTATCAACACCATTTACACAAGCCCCTCTCTTCCCAGATTGTTATTGCATATATACAAGGACTGCTATTACACACCATTTCACAGTTACAACTATTTCTTATGCAAGCACCTAGAGTAGTCATACACATAATGATAGATTATGATAGGGGGTAGAAGGGAAAGTGAATAAAAAATCATGCTCATGAGGCAGGGAAAACAATATAGCTAGATTAAATTACATATTCCTAAAATACTATTTGTTATCTACATAAATATGTACCTGTTCAAAGTATACAATAATCCAAATAGAATATGTCAGGACTGGGCAGTTACTTTTACCCATGGGCCACATGATAACGTGACTATTGTGGAGAGCTGATCCAATAGGCTGAAATTATATTAATATTAATTGTATCACTTAACATTGAGCAGAATAAGTATTCTGACACCTACTATATACCATATAAGCCCCCACACAACCCCCTGTATACAGTATGAGCTCACACACAGCACCGATATATGGTATGAGCCCCCACTCAGCCCCCTATATATGTATGAGCCCACACAAAGAACCCCTATATACATTATGAGCACACACAACCACCTATATACAGCATGAGCCCCCACACAGCCCTCCTATATACAACATGAGCCCCCACACAGCCCTTCTATATACAACATGAGTCACCACATAGCCCCCAAATACAGTACGAGCACTCACACTGTCTCCTTATAAACAGTGTGAGCTCTCACATAGCCTCCTTATACACAGTATGATACTCCACATAGCCCCCTATATAAATTTTGAGCCACCACATTGCCTCCCTATATGACGCGCCCCCTGGGCCAGTGTTGTTTGGGGGATACCCGGAGCCGGATCAGATGGGGGTTGTAGTCTCCGAGTGGCGGTGACCCGGTCCGTGCCCAGGGTGTCAAGCTCAGTGTGTGGCAGTCCTACAGATGTTACTGGATGTTCTTTAGTGTCGACTACGCCACCCGTTGATTTGCGGTCACTACGGCCGCCGCTGCAGCAGGGTCCGCTGAGGCTGGTGGTGTGTGTGCAGCTCAGGTAGTATAACCCCCAACGGGAGGGGTATAGCCTCAGGGGGTCAGTTGTAGAGGATGGTGGTTGTGGAGGTGCAGTGAGGATGGTAATGAAACTCAGAGTCGGGCTGTGCAGTTCAGGGTTTTTACTTACTGCTTTTGTGTTGGTCACTCCGGCCTTGAGTGACCACCCGAGCCGTGCTGCGTCCACCAGGTCCTGGACTCGGTCAACCCCCAGGTGATTCTGGAGCGTGTTCCTGAGCTCCCTTTCTGACTTGTCCTTCTCTCTGGCCTTCCCCACCAGGGATCCACCTAAGTCCGGCTCCCTCGGGCCTCTTGTTGGTAAAACCCTTGTCTCTGGGTTCCCTGACCCTATTCTTGGTTTGCCTTCCGGGTGGATTTAGTGGGTGGTCGTGGCAGATCCTGCCCACGACCTCCGGTCTCTGGCTAAGGATTAGTGCCCTCCACCAGCTTGGGATCCGGTACCCTTGTGCCAACTCTTCACCCTCTGGTCTAATTTTGGGTTCTTGGAGTTCCCTCTTCTCCCCCTCTGGGTCCTTCTTTTCTCCTCTCTCTCACTCTCTTGGCCTTGGAGCTGGCTGAGCTGCTCTGCTTGTCGGACCAAACCTCTACAAAAGACCCTGTTCTAAGATGGTTCCCACCTTATATACTCCCTCTATGTGTGAGCTCAGGTGACCAGCACCCAATGAGCTCCTAGCATTACCCAGACTGCTCCCCCTATCTGCCCCTACACTACTGGGATGTTCCACCCCCCTCCCACTCCAGCCAGGGACAGACGCTGTCGTACCTGCACATTTCTCTAGTGGGAGTACCATTGGTCTGTCCCCCGGAAATGGGATGTATGTAGTGCATGCAGCCTACTGAGCTCAGTTCCACACTCCATCCTTACCCGGGAGTGGAATACCACACCTCTGGCTTGAGATGTAATACCCCTGTAGCAGCCGAATCCTCAGGGTGCTACATATACATAGCTTGAGCCCCACACAGCCCCCTATGAGCCTACACATATATAGTGTGAACCCACACACAGCCCCTATATACAGTGGTGGCCAAAAGTATTGGCACCCCTGCAATTCTGTCAGATAATACTCAGTTTCTTCAATGAGTTTCTTACAATGCTCTGCTGGAATTGTAGACCATTCTTCTTTGGCAAACTGCTCCAGGTCCCTGATATTTGAAGGGTGCCTTCTCCAAACTGCCATTTTGAGATCTCTCCACAGGTGTTCTATGGGATTCAGGTCTGGACTCATTGCTGGCCACCTTAGAAGTCTCCAGTGCTTTCTCTCAAACCATTTTATAGTGCTTTTTCAAGTGTGTTTTGGGTCATTGTCCTGCTGGAAGACCCATGACCTCTGAGGGAGACCCAGCTTTCTCACACTGGGCCCTACATTATGCTGCAAAATTTGTTGGTAGTCTTCAGACTTCATAATGCCATGCACACGGTCAAGCAGTCCAGTGCCAGAGGCAGCAAAGCAACCCCAAAACATCAGGGAACCTCCGCCATGTTTGACTGTAGGGACCGTGTTCTTTTCTTTGAATGCCTCTTTTTTTTTCCTGTACACTCTATGTTGATGCTTTTTCCCAAAAAGCTCTACTTTTGTCTCATCTGACCAGAGAACATTCTTCCAAAACGTTTTAGGCTTTCTCAGTTAATTTTTGGTAAACTCCAGCCTGGCTTTTTTATGTCTCGGGGTAAGAAGTGGGGTCTTCCTGGGTATCCTACCATACAGTCCCTTTTCATTCAGACGCCGACGGATAGTACGGGTTGACACTGTTGTACCCTCGGACTGCAGGGCAGCTTGAACTTGTTTGGATGTTAGTCGAGGTTCTTTATCCACCATCCGCACAATCTTGCGTTGAAATCTCTCGTCAATTTTTCTTTTCCGTACACATCTAGGGAGGTTAGCCACAGTGCCATGGGCTTTAAACTTCTTGATGACACTGCGCATGGAAGACACAGGAACATTCAGGTCTTTGGAGATGGACTTGTAGCCTTGAGATTGCTCATGCTTCCTCACAATTTGGTTTCTCAAATCCTCAGACAGTTCTTTGGTCTTCTTTCTTTTCTCCATGCTCAATGTTGGACACACAAGGACACAGGACAGAGGTTGAGTCAACTTTAATCCATGTTAACTGGCTGCAAGTGTGATTTAGTTATTGCCAACACCTGTTAGGTGCCACAGGTAAGTTACAGGTGCTGTTAATTACACGAATTAGAGAAGCATCACATGATTTTTCAAACAATGCCAATACTTTTGTCCACCCCCTTTTTTAGGTTTGGTGTGGAATTATATCCAATTTGGCTTTAGGACAATTCTTTTTGTGTTTTTTCATTGAAGACAAATTAAATGAACATAATAATACCAAAGAATTTGTGATTGCAATCATTTTCAGGAAGAAACTGAGTATTATCTTACAGAATTGCAGGGGTGTCAATACTTTTGGCCACCACTGTAGAGTGTGAGCCCTTACATAGTCTCCCTGTACACAGTATGAGCTTCCATACAGTCCTCTATATACAGTATGAGTCCCACATAGCCCCTCTATATACAATATGAGCCCCCACATAGCCCTACTGTATACAGTATGAACCCCACAAAGCTCTCTATATACAGTGTGAGTCCCTACATAGGGCAAAATGAGCAATCGTAAGTACACAATGCTATATAATATGATGATGATTGCAATATATTAAGAGGATAATTAATTCGATGGGAGTGCTTCTTTAAATTATTGAATTGTCTGTGTTATGCACGGACACGCCGAGCCCTTCAGAGAAAGAGAAGAGCATTGTTGTTGCTCTCGCTGATAGACACGGCTGATAGAACTCTTGTGTTCTGTTTTGGAAAACAACTATGATTTCAGGTACATCTTAAATTATTTGAAGGGTTATTACTGTATTCTTAGATGGGCATATTTGCAAAATACTTGTAAAAACAAGCAACTTTGGAAATCACATTTTATTAAAATTTCACCCTTCTCCAGATAGTTTTGCTTTATTTTTTTAAATTCTTTACTGCTCACTGCTAGGGAGACCAGCCATTATTGCTGTTTAGGCTGGGTGGGATGACTGGAACAAACTATTAGGCCACGGTCACACGTTCAGTATTTGGTGAGTTTTTTATCTCAGTATTAGTAAGCCAAAACCAGGAGTGGGTGATAAATCCAGAAGTGGTGACGTGTTTCTATTATACTTTTCCTCTGATTGTTGCTCATCTGGTTTTAGCTTACACATACTGAGGTAAAAAAAACTCACCAAATACTGAATATGTGAACGTGGCCTTAGGGCTAAGTTCCCATGATGAGCTTTTGGTGAGTTTTTGATGTTGGAGATTTTCTGCACAATTTATCTACCCTTTATGTAAATTAGGTTACTTGCGTTTTTTTACAGGGTTTTTATTGTGTTTTTGACTCTGCATTTTTTGTCTCATGTTGGTATGTCACTCTTTAAATAAAGCTGCTTTGTTTTTGATACTTCCTGGTACTTGGCTTTGACAAATTTTTATTGATACAGTCATGTGCGTTCTTCACATGTATTTCCGCATGCCGGTTGTAAAGCGCTTTTCCAAGCGATTTTAGCATCACTTGGAAAGTGCTTGACAACTTGGTCGCACAATATAAATCCATGCAACCGGCATGGATTTATATAGTGTGACCAAGTTACGATGCTGCAAATGCAGCATCAATAGTAAAAAAAAGAATAAAATGGTGAAAAATAAAAGAAAACATTATACTCACCTTCCGTTGGCCTCCGGTCTCCTTCTCCGGTATCTTCGACGGCTCACGGTGGTGTAAAAGGACCTTCCATGACGTTATTTAGTCATGTGACAGGTCGCGCGACCGCCGAGCGGTCGCGTGACCTGTCACATGACTAAATGACTTCATGGAAGGTCCTTTTACACCACCGCGAGCCGCTGAAGACACCGGACGCACCGTACAGGAGACCGGGGGCCAACGGAAGGTGAGTATAATGTTTTTTTTTTCATTTTAATTCTTTTTTAACTACAGGTACTATGGTACCCGAGTCTCCTCTTCTCCAGACCCGGGTACCGTCCGCGCATTGAATCGCTTAATATCCGCATGTGTACATGTACTCATGCGGATATTATGCGATTTAATGCAAGTCAATGGCGGCAATTACGCCGAGTTTCCGCTAAATTAATGGACGTGCTGCGGATTTTTCCGCAATGATAATCCGCAGCGGAAATTTCCACAGCATGTGCACAGCACATGTAGATTATCATTGGGGACCATTGCAAGCCTAATACCAAGCATTTTTTAAAAGTTTCCGCAGCAGAATTGCTGTTGCAGAAACGCTTAAAAAACGCATAGTGGGCCCGCAGCCTTGATGTATTTTTAACCAATGTTTAAATATTTTTTAGATTTAATATGTTACTGTGTTGAAAACTATCCTTAAATCTTGCAATTTGTACACTAGCCACTATATCTAATATTAAACTCCTTCTTCCTGTTCTGTAAAGTGCAGCAGTGATGACAATATTATCACAGTGCAGATAATAACAGATAATATCTCTATCACGGTCGTAACAATCATGGTCGCAGAGTGTGCGCCTCTGACCAGGCCTGGAGATGGAGCGGGTCCGCCGAAGCCAATGCATATTTCAGTTAGATGTGCGTCCAAGGTGCCACACAAGAAATTTCTTATGATGGGTAAAACCAGTGAGCTGTGTCAAGACCTCTGCAACCTTATTGTTACAAAACATACAGATGGCATTGGTTGCAGAATAATTTCTAAACTACTTAAGGCTCCAGTGAGCACTGTTGGGGCCATAATCCAGAAGTGGAAAGAACATAATTTCACCATAAACTGGCCACGACCAGGTGCTTCACCCAAGATTTCAGGAGCCAAGGACCACCTATGGAGAGCTACGGAAAGACCTAGAATCAGCAGATACAATTGTTTCTAAGAAAAAAATTAAGTAATGTACTCAACCTCCATGGCCTGTATGCACAAAAAGCACGTTCAAGCGCATTTAAAGTTTGCTCAACAACATTTAGACAAGCCTGTGAAATAAATGGAAGTTTATAGTCTGGTAAGATGAGACCAAAATTGAACTCTTTGGATGCCATAATACACACCATGTCTGGAGTCCAAAAGGCACTGCATATCTCCCCAAAAACACCATACCAACAGTGAAGTTTGGAGGTGGGAACATCATGGTGTGGGGCTGTTTTTCAGCATACGGTACTGGCAAACTTTATTTGGTTGAAGGAAGGATGAATGGACAAATGTACCAAGACATTCTTGATAAAAATCTGCTGCCATCTACCAGGATGATGAAGATAAAATGAGGGTGGACATTTCAGCAAGACAATGATCCCAAACACACAGCCAAGAAAACTCTCAATTGGTTTCAGAGAAAGAAAATAAAGCTGCTAGAATGGCCCGCCAATCACCTGACCTGAATCCAATAGAAAATTTATGGAAGGAACTAAAGCTCACAGTTCATTGACGGAGCTCAAAGAACCATCAGGATTTGAAGCATGTTTGTGTGGAAGAATGGGTGAAAATCACACCTGAGCAATGTATGTGACTAGTTTCTCCATACAGGTGGCATATTGAAGCTGTCATCATCAGCAAAGGCATTTGTACAAAGTATTACATTTCAGTAAGCATGTTCAATACTTTTTCCCTATGTCATTTCTCATTACTATACATAATTAAATTTATGAACATCTATAGTTTGATTTATTTGCCTTTGTGGATTGGATGGTTTGTTACGGACATCTGGTGAGAATTTCATGTCAATAGCACCTTTAGAGATATAGTTACTTAGAAAATTGATGACGTGTTTCACCCGCTATATATACCAGGATGGGGGACATATATATATCTGGAGGGGCCCAGGATGAGGGACACACTGTATATACCAGGAAGGGGCCCAGGATGGGGGACATATATTCTGGTAGGGGTCCAGGATGGGGGCTATTACTACATAATCGGGGTGGAGGAGCAACACATATATTCCTATAGGATTTATAACGTTACAAGAGCACATACTTCTGACCAACATAGGGAGGGGTCCAGATCCAAATTTTGCACTGGGGCCCATCGGACTCTAGTTACATCACTGATCTCTATACATAGATACATAGTAGATAACACAGGACTCACAACCACCTTTGCTAAGGAGCCAGCTATGAGGTGTTATAGGTTTAGGCTCAGTTCACATGTCCAGTAATCATCCGTTAGAACGGATCCAGCAGCAATCCATTGACAAAAAAGTTGTGCAGACACAACTATTTTGTCCAGCTTAAAAAAACTGATTCCAACTGGATCCGTTTTTCTAACATTAAAGTCTATGGAAAATGGATCCATTAAATAGCCATCTCTTTTTCTTTCATTTGAAATTGATCCGTTTTCCATAGACTTCAATGTAAAAAAAAAAAAATGAATCCAGGTGAAATCAGGTTTTTTCTTAAGCCGGACAAAAAAGTTGTGTCTTCTCAGTTGATTTGACAATGGATTGCTGGATAAATACCCCTTGTGTCAAGGTTTACAGCTTTTTGACCCAATGATATGAGGGATGATAAATTTCCTCCACAAATAAAGCATGCCAATTAGCAGCTGCTAACAGGCATAACTAGCCCCTTAGAGCAGATAATGTCACATAAACCATACTCTCCTCAAATTCATTTGTACGTCTGGTCCACCCTTTTATAAATATAGTTCTAAAACGCCATAAAGTTCTAAAACCACCTGACTCACATAAGATCCTGGAATGCTCCAATAAAAAAGATTTTATCTTATCTTCTACATATGGAAACTTTTTGTAGATTGTGCTCAAATGAGAGATCTGATTGTGCCAACTGGAAGCGGTGTCCCATTCTAGAGGAAGAATATGGACAATTAGCTGAACAATGTTTATTTATAGCCATAATAACACCGTGGAGAGGGCAGCGGGTGGAAGAGTATCTTCTCTTTCATGCAGACAAAAGCATTTCCTTTTTCACATTGCCAACCTGATCCCATTCATATAAGCACAGTGAAGAGATTTAGTGGTTAAAATAATACTAATTTCACCTGATTTTTCATTTTATGTTCTGTGTATGTTGCAAGAATGAAATAATCAACAAGCTGCTGTTGGCAGATCTTCTATTATCTATTTTGTACTATGAATACATAATGATTTTCCACTGGGAATAAACTTTGGCTCTGACTGGTTTATTAACACCTAAAGACCATGTTCACATGGTTGGGATTTGCAGAAGGGAATATGCTGTGGATTTTCAGGGAAAATCCATTGTAGTGCAATTACGCTAATCTGCAGCTTTTCAGAGTGAAATACCCATGAACATCCTGTAGTTTCTTACATCTGCACCACGGTCATTATTCTGTGTACATTTTTTTCTGGAGTGTGTGAATGGGCATCCCGCTGCCCATCCGGCACTGACCTTCAATGAAATGCCCCTCTCCCTCCTCCCATGGCCAAGCTATGCTCTGCTCAGCTAATCCGCATCCACAGCAGCACATTCCCTCCTTACCCTGCTGTGATGGTTCTATGTATTGGAGTCAGACTGACCATGTCCAGCGGCTTGGCGAACACAGAGAGCGCTCACCCAAACGAGCGCTTCTGTGTATGTGGTAGTCAGTTGAAGTAGCTGTAGGCCGGCTGACCGGACGTTTGGCGGACAGCCATCTAATGTGTATGGGTTAAAGGGGGAAATTTATCAAGCAATTTGCACCAGTTTTTGGTGTATGTTGCAAGAAAAATTGGGAATCATTTGCATGCACCAAAATGTGCAACTATTTAGTTTAAAACTGTTAATTGCCTCTTATTTATGTAAAAAGAAAAAACACAATCGTCTTTAAAAGTGAACACGCTACTCCAAAACTTTTTTCACGTAGATGAATAAATAGTGTTTTATATAAGCCTACATGGGAATGGAATGGTCTACTAGCTAGACTGGATCTGAGCACTACATGAGTTCTAACTGCTACCTCTGAAGTGTTTCAACAGAAAAAAATGGCAATGGCAAGAATTTAAAACAATAAGTAAAAAAAAACACGTTACTGTTGTCCCCTCCCATTCTACATGCCCACAGCAATAACAGGCTGTACCGCTGAGTGGAATCCATTTAAATGTAAACCACATTTCTTAACAAATAGTTTCTCCAATCAGTGTTATAAGCCTGGAACACCTCCTCCCCCCGGTAATGACACCACAGTTGCTATCCAGTATTGAAAATCGAATTTCATATACAAGAATAAGAAAATTCTAAATGAACAGAGGTGGGCCCTTTGTTCGGCATCCTCAACTCTTAGAAAGTGTGGAAAGCAACTATAACGAGAGTATCTCACTCTGAGGGCCAATACTGTCTCCATAAAGTGAAAGACTGAATTGAATAGGCACTGTATAATGTTTAATTTCCTCTATGGGGATGTAAGGGTGGTGAACAATGGCTATCGCATTCTTGCCCCTGAAGACACCAATCGCATTGTATTGTAGTGTAAACTATGTCCTGCATCTTTCGGTATATATTGTGTAAGGTGATATGGTAATGTATAGCATACAGTATAGAATAGCATAGGATAAGACATAGTTTAGGGCTTAGGACATAAGATACATAGTATAAGTTAGTGACTGTAGTTAGATAAGTGACTATAGGGTAAGTAAGTGTTAATGTTCGGGACTAGAACATAGTGAGAGGGGTTTAATGTTAGGGCAAGTGACTGCTTCCTAAGATAGGGAGTTAGGGCTGAAAAATAAGGGAGAGTACACAGTGTTCTGGGCCTCAGTAGAATTCCCTCGGTGAATATACTCCTGTAACGTATAGAGCTTGAGGCTCGATCCTGGTGCTATGACGAGCACTTTAACCCCTTCCGTACAGAGGAAGAGTGACATGGAGTCATGAGTGGTAAAAGTAATGGACCTCAGACGTACTGCAGGACTGGGCTGGGAATCCCTGGGACTGACAGGATCAGTGAAAGTAGGGATAGTCCAGGCAGAACGGAAGGAAAATCTGGAAGTGTAATACACTAGAAACAAGAAACGGAAAGTGTCATGCCCGATGCTAAGTGTTCCAATATGATGAAAATGTTCTGTTGAGTAAACTTATCTGTCATGAAACAAACTGGGTATCCCTTGATTCATGCTCCTGAAATTGAAGACCTGGAGACAACTGAGGATTGTGGCCTACAAGTGAGTGCAACACACTCCACGCACCACGGCACATTTGATCTGGGACAAGAATTTTCTGTAGAGTGCCAGGGCGACATGAAGCAGCAGCTCACCCATGACTGCCGCCCTCTGGTACCTTACAGGGCTGCTGCAGAGAAACTAAACACTTGCTACCAAGTTTCCCCACAGATTTGAGCTAGTCACTAGGAGACCTAACAGGGGGGATACTTTGGTAACAAGTAGGCATCCACCAGTGACATTGCTTTTTTTCACTGCAAATATCTAAGTAAATTCCCAGTCAGTTACAAAAAAAAGAATCAGTTTGAAACAAGTTGGTCGTATGTGTTTTAATATTGCCAAGTAGTTTTTGACATAATTTTGGGTTGTTAGTGTTGCCAGTGTCACTTTTGGCAAAAAAAAATAGTATTGGATAAACTCTGAGAGAAAGGTAACAAGATCATTCTGGCTTCTTATCTCAAGTAATGTAGACCCTGTAATTTAGCTATGCCTTAGTTCTGGAAGAGATTATGCTAAAGGATATAGTGAGCTTAAAGAAGCACTCCCATCAAAGTTTTTATCCTTTTAATATAATATATTGCAGTCATCATATTATATAGCACTGTGTTCTTACAATTGCTCATTTTGCCTTACTACCCAGCTAATTCTTCTCTTTTCTATGTTCTATGTAGAAAAAGGAAGTCTCTTTTCCATGCATGAGTGATTCCCCTCCTCAACTCCTGATCCAACTGCTCCACTGCTCCTCTCTACCAAGGACTTTTGCAGTGATAACTCATGCAGGGAAAGAGACCTCCTGTTTCTACATAGAGCTTAGAAGGATTCATCTAGTTTGTTTGTAATCACATGATGTCATAGGCTTAATGGAAAAGGGAAGCGGTAATTGGGTTGAAAGACAAAGCTAGCAATTGTAAGTACACAGTGCTATAATATGATGACTGCAATTAAGAGGATAACAATTTAGATGAGAGGAGGGCTTCTTTAACCCCTTAACAACATTTGCCGTACTAATACGCGTCTGTGCCCTGGGACTTAAGAGCCAGACCCGTATTAGTACGTCATGGCGATCGCGCGCGCACACAGGCTGTGCGGGCGCGATCGCCGCCGGGTGTCAGCTGATTGTCACAGCTGACACCCGGTACTATGTGCAGGGAGCGGTCCTGCACCGCTCCCAGCACATTAACCCCCGCGATGCTGCGATCGAAGTCGATCGAAGTCGATCACGGCATTGCGGGGGCAAGGGGAGGTGATCGCCGATACTCACCTCCTCTTCCGGCTTCCAGCGCAGTCTGCAAAGGCTTCCCGGGTGTTGCCATGACGACCCGATGTCGTCATGACAACATCCGGGTCACCAGACAGCAGGAAGATTGCTTGGACATGCGCAGTGCATCTCCAAGCAATCTTCACACTGTGCATTTCTGACAGCTTGCATGGCATAGGGATGGTGCTGCATTCCTGTGCCATGCAGGTGATCAGAGAAAAAAAAGTGAAAGTCCCAGAGTGGGACAAAGTAATAAAGTGTATAAACTGTGTGAAAGTGGAAAAAAAAATAAAAAAAAATTTTTCAAAAATATTTAAAAAAAATAAAAAAAATAATCCACCAAAAATAAAAATATAATGTACCCATCAATAAATATTATTATGAAAAAAAACAATAAAAGTACACATATTTGGTATTGCTGCGTCCGAAACAACCTGACCTATAAAACTGTCCCACTAGTTAACCCCTTCAGTGAACACGGTAAAAAAAAAAAAAAAAAAAAACGAAGCAAAAAACAATGCTTTATCACCATACCGCCAAACAAAAAGTGGAATAACACGCGATCAAAAAGACGCATATAAATAAAAATGATACCACTGAAAACGTCATCTCGTCCCGCAAAAAACAAGCCGCGATACAGCTCCATCAGCCGAAAAATAAAAAAGTTATAGCTCTCAGAATAAAGCGATGCTAAAAAATATTTTTTTCTATAAAATAGCTTTTATTGTGTATAAGCGCCAAAACATAGAAAAATGATACAAATGTGGTACCGCTGTAAACGTACTGACCCGAAGAATAAAGATACCTCATCAATTTTACCACATGCGGAACAGAATTAAAAAAAAAAAAAAATTCCTGAATTGTTGGTTTTTGTTTATTCTGCCTCCCAAAAATCGTAATAGAAAGCGATCAAAAAATGTCACGTGCCTGAAAATGGCACCAATAACAACGTCAAGTCATCCCGCAAAAAACGAGCCGTCACATGACTGTCTGCCAAAATCTGGAAAAATTATAGCTCTCAAAATATGGCGATGCAAAAACTAGATTTTACAAAAAATGTGTCTTTTAGTGTGTGACAGCTGTCAGTCATAAAAACCCCATATGATTCTGGCATTGCTGTAATCACACCGACCCGAAGAATAAAGTCGTCTAATCACTTATACCGCACAAGGAACAGCGTCAAAAATAAACTCTTGGGTTAGGATTGGGCTAGGGTTAGGGCTGGGTTAGGGGCTAGGGCTGTGCTGGGGCTAGGGTTGTGCTGGGGCTAGGGTTGTGCTGGGGCTAGGGTTGTGCTGGGGCTAGGGTTGTGCTAGGGCTAGGGTTGTGCTAGGGCTAGGGTTGTGCTAGGGCTAGGGTTGCGCTAGGGTTAGGGCTGGGGTTGGGATTTTTTTCAAAAGTAAGAAAAAAAGATGACGATATGGCGACTAGTGTTGAGAGCAAGTGCTCGCTACTTGAGTTTGCATCGGGTGCTCTGGTATGCATTGAGTATCGTGGGTATTTGAGTGACATGCTCGAGTCTCTGCCCCATATGCTTCGCGGCCAAAAAACTTTACGGGGATTGCCTGCCATGCACGAGCGATCCCCGCATGTTTTTTTTTGGGTGTCTAATAACCGTGAAACATGCGGAGCAGGGACTCGAGCATGTCACTCGAGCACACGCTGTACATGGTGCATACCTGAGTACCTGATGCAAACTCAAGTAGCGAGCACTTGCGCTCAAGAATAATGACAACTTATTCAATATGATGACCTAATGTAAACAAATTCTGTGCCGTACCACTGGGTTCAAAATGTTCACTATACACCTTAATAAAATCCTTGAGGGGTATAGTTTCCAAAATGGGGACACTTGTGGGGGAGCTCCACTGTTTAGGCACATCACGGGCTCTCCAAACGCGACATGGTGTCCGCTAACAAATTGAATGGAAAATCGGCTCAAATTGTTAGCGGACGCCATGTTGCGTTTGGAGAGCCCCTGTGTGCCCAAACATTGGAGCTCCCCCACAAGTGACCCCATTTTGGAAACTAGACCCCCCAAGGCACCTATCTAGATGCATAGTGAGCAGTTGGAACCCCCAGGTGCTTCACAAATTGATTCGTAAAAATGAAAAAAAAAACACTTTTTCATTTTTATGAATCAATTTGTGAAGCACCTGGGGTTCCAAGTGCTCACTATGAATCTAGATAGGTGCCTTGGGGGGTCTAGTTTCCAAAATGGGGTCACTTGTGGGGGAGCGCCAATGTTTGGGCACAAAGGGACTCTCTAAATGCAACATGATATCCGCTAACAAATTGTCGGCTCAAATTGTTAGCGGACACCATGTTGCGTTTGGAAAGCCCCTGTGTGCCCAAACTTTGGAGCTCCCCCACAATTGACCCCATTTTGGAAACTAGACCCCCCAAGGCACCTATCTAGATGCATAGTGAGCACTTGCAACCCCCAGGTGCTTCACAAATTGATTCGTAAAAATGAAAAAGTGAAAAAAAAAACATTTTTTATTTTTTATGAATCAATTTGTGAAGCACTTGGGGATCCAA
This sequence comes from Phyllobates terribilis, assembly GCF_046119375.1. Taxonomy (NCBI): domain Eukaryota; kingdom Metazoa; phylum Chordata; class Amphibia; order Anura; family Dendrobatidae; genus Phyllobates; species Phyllobates terribilis. The sequence continues at coordinate 39,820,226 of NW_027362761.1, read as the reverse complement.
GTGCTCACTATGCATCTAGATAGGTGCCTTGGGGGGTCTAGCTTCCAAAATGGGGTCACTTGTGGGGGAGCTCCAATGTTTGGGCACACAGGGACTCTCCAAATGCAACATGATATCCGCTAACAAATTGAATGGAAAATCGGCTCAAATTGTTAGCGGACACCACGCTGCGTTTGGAGAGCCCCTCTGTGCCCAAACTTTGGAGCTCCCCCACAAGTAACCCCATTTTGGAAACTAGACCCCCAAGGCACCTTTCTAAATGCATAGTGAGCACTTGGAACCCCCAGGTGCTTCACAAATTGATTCGTAAAAATGAAAAAGTGAAAAAAAAAACACTTTTTCATTTTTATGAATCAATTTGGGAAGCACCTGGGGTTCAAAGTGCTCACTATGAATCTAGATAGGTGCCTTTGGGGGTCTAGTTTCCAAAATGGGGTCACTTGTGGGGGAGCTCCAATGTTTGGGCACACAGGGACTCTCCAAATGCAACATGATATCCGCTAACAAATTGTCGACTCAATTTGTTAGCGGATATCATGTTGCATTTGGAGAGTCCCTGTGTGCCCAAACATTGGAGCTCCCCCACAAGTGACCCCATTTTGGAAACTACACCCCCCAAGGCACCTATCTAGATTCATAGTGAGCACTTGGAACCCCAGGTGCTTCTCAAATTGATTCATAAAAATGAAAAAGTGTTTTTTTTTTCACTTTTTCATTTTTACGAATCAATTTGTGAAGCACCTGGGGGTTCCAAGTGCTCACTATGCATCTAGAAAGGTGCCTTGGGGGGTCTAGTTTCCAAAATGGGGTCACTTGTGGGGGAGCTCCAAAGTTTGGGCACAGAGGGGCTCTCCAAACGCAACGTGGTGTCCGCTAACAATTTGAGCCGATTTTCCATTCAATTTGTTAGCGGATATCATGTTGCATTTGGAGAGTCCCTGTGTGCCCAAACATTGGAGCTCCCCAACAAGTGAACCCATTTTGGAAACTAGACCCCCCAAGGCACCTATCTAGATGCATAGTGAGCACTTGGAACCCCAGGTGCTTCTCAAATTGATTCATAAAAATGAAAAAGTGTTTTTTTTTTCACTTTTTCATTTTTACGAATCAATTTGTGAAGCACCTGGGGGTTCCAAGTGCTCACTATGCATCTAGAAAGGTGCCTTGGGGGGTCTAGTTTCCAAAATGGGGTCACTTGTGGGGGAGCTCCAAAGTTTGGGCACAGAGGGGCTCTCCAAACGCAATGTGGTGTCCGCTAACAATTTGAGCCAATTTTCCATTCAATTTGTTAGCGGATACCATGCTGCATTTAGAGAGTCCCTGTGTGCCCAAACATTGGAGCTCCCCCACAAGTGACCCCATTTTGGAAACTAGACCCCCCAAGGCACCTATCTAGATGCATAGTGAGCACTTGGAACCCCTAGGTGCTTCACAAATTGATTCGTAAAAATGAAAAAGCGTTTTTTTTTTCACTTTTTCATTTTTACGAATCAATTTGTGAAGCACCTGGGGGTTCCAAGTGCTCACTATGCATCTAGAAAGGTGCCTTGGGGGGTCTAGTTTCCAAAATGGGGTCACTTGTAGGGGAGCTCCAAAGTTTGGGCACAGAGGGGCTCTCCAAACGCAATGTGGTGTCCGCTAACAATTTGAGCCGATTTTCCATTCAATTTGTTAGCGGATACCATGTTGCATTTAGAGAGTCCCTGTGTTCCCAAACATTGGAGCTCCCCCACAAGTGACCCCATTTTGGAAACTAGACCCCCCAAGGCACCTATCTAGATGCATAGTGAGCACTTGGAACCCCTAGGTGCTTCACAAATTGATTCGTAAAAATGAAAAAGTGTTTTTTTTTTCACTTTTTCATTTTTACGAATCAATTTGTGAAGCACCTGGGGGTTCCAAGTGCTTACTATGCATCTATAAAGGTGCCTTGGGGGGTCTAGTTTCCAAAATGGGGTCACTTGTGGGGGAGCTCCAAAGTTTGGGCACAGAGGGGCTCTCCAAACGCAATGTGGTGTCCGCTAACAATTTGAGCCGATTTTCCATTCAATTTGTTAGCGGATACCATGTTTCATTTAGAGAGTCCCTGTGTGCCCAAACATTGGAGCTCCCCCACAAGTGACCCCATTTTGGAAACTAGACCCCCCAAGGCACCTATCTAGATGCATAGTGAGCACTTGGAACCCCTAGGTGCTTCACAAATTGATTCGTAAAAATGAAAAAGTGTTTTTTTTTTCACTTTTTCATTTTTACGAATCAATTTGTGAAGCACCTGGGGGTTCCAAGTGCTCACTATGCATCTATAAAGGTGCCTTGGGGGGTCTAGTTTCCAAAATGGGGTCACTTGTGGGGGAGCTCCAAAGTTTGGGCACACAGGGGCTCTCCAAACACAACATGGCGTCCGCTAATTATTCAAGCAAATTTTACAATCAAAAAGTCAAATGGCGCTCCTTCCCTTCCGAGCCCTGCCGTGCGACCAAACAGTGTTTTTTCCCAAAATATTGGGTATCTGCGTGCCCAGGGGAAATTGCACAACAAATTTTGGGGTCCATTTTTTCTTGTTACCCCTGTGAAAATAAAAAAAATTGGGTCTAAAGTAACATTTTTGTGAAAAAAGTTAAATGTTCATTTTTTTCTTCCACATTCAAAAAATTCCTGTGAAGCACCTGAAGGGTTAATAAAGTTTTTGAATGTGGTTTTGAGCACCTTGAGGGGTGCAGTTTTTAGAATGGTGTCACTTTTGGGTATTTTCTGTCATAAAGACCTCTCCAAGTGACTTCAAATGTGATGTGCTCCCTAAAAAAATGGTTTTGTAAATTTTGTTGGAAAAATGAGAAATCGCTGGTCAACTTTTAACCCTTATAGCTCCCTAACAAAAAAAAATTTTGGTTCCAAAATTGTGCTGATGTAAAGTAGACATGTGGGAAATGTTATTTATTAACTTTTTTGTGTGACATATCTCTCTGATTTCAGGGCTTAAAAATTCAAATTTTGAAAATTGCAAAATTTTCAAAATTTTCGCCAAATTTCCGTTTCTTTCACAAATAAACGCAAGTGATATCGAAGAAATTTTTCCACAATCATGAAGTACAATATGTCACGAAAAAACATTCTCAGAATCAGGGGGATCCGTTGAAGCGTTCCAGAGTAATTACCTCATAAAGTGACAGTGGTCAGAATTGTAAAAATTGGCCCGGTCATTAACGTGTAAACCACCCGCGGGGCTTAAGGGGTTAAACATTTTTATGCCTAGTGTTAGTAGTGGTGAAGTAATGAGGTGCAGATTAAAATGCTTATGATAAGGCCACCAGTAACGAGGTGTGTTTTCCTTCCCTGTATGATGAATGGGTAGGTGTATAACTAAATAATACCCACAAATTTGGGGTAAAAATATTTAAAACGTAAGGATAATAAACTAACAAACATGTGTGCAATATACAGTGCTGGCCAAAAGTATTGGCACCCCTGCAATTCTGTCAGATAATATTCAGCTTCTTCCTGAAAATGATTGCAATCACAAATTCTTTGGTATTATTCTCTTCATTTAATTTGCTTGCAAGGAAAAAAACACAAAAGAGAATGAAGCAAAAATCAAATCATTGATCATTTCACACAAAACTCCAAAAAAGGGCCAGACAAAAGTATTGGCACCCTCAGCCTAATACTTGGTTGCACAACCTTTAGCCAAAATAACTGCGAACAACCGCTTCCGGTAACCATCACTGAGTTTCTTACAATGCTCTGCTGGAATTGTAGACCATTCTTCTTTGGCAAACTGCTCCAGGTCCCTGATATTTGAAGGGTGCCTTCTCCAAACTGCCATTTTGAGATCTCTCCACAGGTGTTCTATGGGATTCAGGTCTGGACTCATTGCTGGCCACCTTAGAAGTCTCCAGTGCTTTCTCTCAAACCATTTTATAGTGCTTTTGGAAGTGTTTTTTGGGTCATTGTCCTGCTGGAAGACCCATGACCTCTGAGTGAGACCCAGCTTTCTCACACTGGGCCCTACATTATGCTGCAAAACTTGTTGGTAGTCTTCAGACTTCATAATGCCATGCACACGGTCAAGCAGTCCAGTGCCAAAGGCAGCAAAGCAACCCCAAAACATCAGGGAACCTCCGCCATGTTTGACTGTAGGGACCGTGTTCTTTTCTTTGAATGCCTCTTTTTTTTTCCCTGTACATTCTATGTTGATGCTTTTTCCCAAAAAGCTCTACTTTTGTCTCATCTGACCAGAGAACATTCTTCCAAAACGTTTTAGGCTTTCTCAGGTAAGTTTTGGCAAACTCCAGCCTGGCTTTTTTATGTCTCGAGGTAAGAAGTGGGGTCTTCCTGGGTATCCTACCATACAGTCCCTTTTCATTCAGACGCCGACGGATAGTACGGGTTGAAACTGTTGTACCCTCGGACTGCAGGGCATCTTGAACTTGTTTGGATGTTAGTCGAGAGTCTTTATCCACCATCCGCACAATCTTGCATTGAAATCTCTCGTCAATTTTTCTTTTCCGTCTACATCTAGGGAGGTTAGCCACAGTGCCATGGGCTTTACACTTCTTGATGACACTGCGCACGGAAGACACAGGAACATTCAGGTCTTTGGAGATGGACTTGTAGCCTTGAAATTGATTATGCTTCCTCACAATTTGGTTTCTCAAGTCCTCGGACAGTTCTTTGGTCTTCTTTCTTTTCTCCATGCTCAATGTGGTACACACAAGGACACAGGACAGAGGTTGAGTCAACTTTAATCCATGTTAACTGGCTGCAAGTGTGATTTAGTTATTGCCAACACCTGTTAGGTGCCACAGGTAAGTTACAGGTGCTGTTAATTACACGAATTAGAGAAGCATCACATGATTTTTCAAAGGGTGCCAATACTTTTGTCCACCCCCTTTTTTAGGTTTGGTGTGGAATTATATCCAATTTGGCTTTAGGACAATTCTTTTTGTGTTTTTTTCATTGAAGACAAATTAAATGAAGATAATAATACCAAAGAATTTGTGATTGCAATCATTTTCAGGAAGAAACTGAGTATTATCTGACAGAATTGCAGGGGTGCCAATACTTTTGGCCAGCACTGTAACGTCTAGACAAAAAAAGGATTATGATATTATATAACATTTTCATAAAAAAAAATACTTGGAGGCAGTGTAGGCAGCAATTGCAGGTAAATTGACTGTTTTCAAAGCACATATTAACAATTATCATTTCAGTTTGGCCATTACTTTTTTTTAAACTAAATTTTTATTGAGTTTTAAAAGGTACATGGTAACAAGTAAGCAAACATGCCCAATAGCGGATGTGCATCAAGGAGGATGGCACACAGGGCAAGAGGGCCAATAAGTGAACCAGATCATGTAAATATTAGTGTTGAGCGAGCATGCTCGACACTGCTTGGTACTCGCCCGAGCATCTCACTACTCGGGATGTTCGGCGAGCATTTCCGGGTTACTCGGGCGGGAGCTCGGGTCTCCGCCCTGCACGTTTGGCGCTCTTTACAGAGCCAATGAACATGCAGGGATTGCTAGCCAGTCACTGTAATGCCGCAGCCATGTTGTTTGTGGGCATTACAGTGATTGGCTGGCCGCACAGCGTCACCTCGAGTATTTAAAACCGGGCGTCGCCATCTTGGACACAGTCGCTCTGGATCAGCCAGTGTAGGGTCAGTGCTGATGAGCTAGGGAGAGATTTATACTCCGAAATAGTTAGTGTAGGGTCTCTAAAGCCTGCCAAATCAAACAAACAGTCCTTCTCAGGACTAATATCCATCCCAGATATCAGGCAGGCAGGCAGGCTGTATAGGAGACGCAGTGGTTATACCAACAAACAGTGCATTACAGTCCTGTGTGATCCTGCTGGTCAAATTGCTAGACTTATTCCCCAGTCTCAGGGGCCAGGAAAAATCCTTTTTTTTTTTTATCTAAATTCTGTATTTTTTTTTTCCTCAGTCAGACTGTATAAATACGCATCTTATTAACCTTTTGGTATTTCCCCCCCCCCCCCACAAAAAAAATTGAGTGTGTCTGTGACTGTTCAGACACCAATATATCTGTTTAAAAGAGTCTGGTGTAGGCCAGATAACTAGAACTAGAACTTTGGTTTTGCAGTTCCACGGTTCAAATCTCAGTATTATCCTGCTTTTGGCATTTTTTCCGTAAAAAAAAACAGTAATAGTGTCTCCCTGACTGTTCAGACACATATATATCTGTTTAAAAGAGTCTGGTGTAGGCCAGATAACTAGAACTGTGGTTTTGTAGTTCCACGGTTCAAATCTCTGTATTATACTGCTTTTGGCATTTTTTCTGTAAAAAAAAAACAGTAATAGTGTCTCCCTGACTGTCCAGACACCAATATATCTGTTTAAAAGAGTCTGGTGTAGGCCAGATAACTAGAACTTTGGTTTTGCAGTTCCACGGTTCAAATCTCTGTATTATCCTGCTTTTGGCATTTTTTCTGTAAACAAAAACAGTAATAGTGTCTCCCTGACTGTTCAAACACCAATATATCTGTTTAAAAGAGTCTGGTGTGGGCCAGATAACTAGAACTTTGGTTTTGCAGTTCCACGGTTCAAATCTCTGTATTATCCTGCTTTTGGCATTTTTTCCGTAAAAAAAAACAGTAATAGTGTCTCCCTGACTGTTCAGACACCAATATATCTGTTTAAAAGAGTCTAGTGTAGGCCAGATAACTAGAACTTTGGTTTGCAGTTCCACGGTTCAAATCTCTGTATTATCTTGCTTTTGGCATTTTTTCTGTAAAAAAAAACAGTAATAGTGTCTCCCTGACTGTTCAGACACCAATATATCTGTTTAAAAGAGTCTGGTGTAGGCCAGATAACTAGAACTTTGGTTTTGCAGTTCCACGGTTCAAATCTCTGTATTATCCTGCTTTTGGCATTTTTTCCGTAAAAAAAAACAGTAATAGTGTCTCCCTGACTGTTCAGACACAAATATATCTGTTTAAAAGAGTCTGGTGTAGGCCAGAAAACTAGAACTGTGGTTTTGCGGTTCCACGGTTCAAATCTCCTTTTTATTACCCTTTTTCCATTGATAGTGCAAGTGTAAGCTATTTTACTTAATTTACAATGGGCAAGGCGCGTGGCAAGGGACGTGGAACTGGACGTTCTGGTGATGGTGCGTGTAGAGAACGGGGCCGTGGCCAAGGTGAAAATGTGCCTCAACCAACAGCCACATCTTCTCGCTCCCACTTCTTGACCGAATTACTAGGGAAGCACACTACAACACCAGTATTGCGAACTGATCAGTGTGAACAGGTTATTAATTGGATAGCAGATAATACTTCCAGTTACCTGGGCACCACCACCTCCGGTCTGTCTTCCACACGGTCAAGTTTTAGTAGCCGTGAGTCTCAACCGCATACTCCTCCTCACCCTGATGCTCCTTCCTCCCACCATGCCGAGTGTCGTCAAACAGCAACAGATCCCACAGTTGGACACTCTGAAGAGCTGCTCACTGGTCCATTTCCATATGTGTGCCCCTCGCCTGCTCCGCTTGAAGTGGTGGAAGAGGAGATCCCATGTAGCGATGCCCAAATATTTGAACAGCCACGGCCACAGGAAGTCGACGTTGGCAATTTGTCACAAGAGGTGGACGATGACGAGACACAATTGCCATGAAGTGAGGAGGAGGATCATGGTGCGCAAGTGGAAGAGGAGGAGGTGGTGGATGATCTAGTAACTGACCCAACGTGGCAGGAGGACACGCAGAGCAAGGCCAGCAGAACACAGGGGGAGGGAGGCAGAGTACCCCAACAGGCAGGAAGAAGCAGTATGGTGGCCACACACAGAAGGCGGGCAACAGTTCCCCGTAACACCAACATGAGGGACGTTGCCAGTACAACCGGAAGGTCTTCCAGAGTCTGGAATTTTTTTAAAGACTCTGCTGATAACCACAAAAAGGCCATTTGTACCACCTGCCATGCCAGCATCAGCAGGGGTGACAAAACTACCAGCCTGACCACCACCAGCATGATCAGGCACATGTCAGCAAAGCACCCGACTTTGTGGGCGAACCCCAGGGTCCACGACCAGTGTCAGCGGGTGTTACCACTGCTTCTTCTGCTGTTGTGCGTGTAAGAGAACCCCCTGATGTGCGTCCAAGGCAATCCCCTGTCCATACTGCATGCAAAGATGCCCCCTCTTCTCAGACTTCACTTGTTATGGCAGTTTCTCAAGAAACAGCATCAACGTCCACGTCCACGTCACACCGCAGCGTTCAATTGTCTATATCCCAGATATTTGAACGAAAGCGCAAATTCGCAGCCAACGCCATACAGACCACAGTCCAAAATTCGCACATTTCACGACTGCTTGCGTTGGAAATGCTGCCTTTTAGGCTGGTGGAGACGGAATCCTTCCGCAACCTTATGGAGGTGGCTGTCCCTCGGTACTCGGTCCCCAGCCGACACTATTTTGCCCGGTGTGCCATCCCTGCACTACACAAGCACGTGTCCCAAAACATCTGCCGTGCCCTCAACAACGCAGTTACTGGGAGAGTCCACCTGACAACGGACACGTGGACAAGTGCTTGGGGCCAACGACGATACATCTCCCTGACAGCACACTGGGTAAACATAGTGGAAGCCGGGACCCAGTCAGACCTTGGGACGGAACACATCCTCCCCACACCAAGGATTGCTGGCCCTATGTCAGTCAGAGTTGCCCCCACTGTGTACAGCTCCTGTGCATCATCCTCCTCGTCCTCATGTTCAGCCTCCATTTCAGATATCACCACATCAGTTACAAGCTGGAAGCACTGCAGTACTGCCTCAGCCAAGCGGCAACAGGCTGTGCTGAAACTCATAAGCTTAGGTGATAAACCTCACACTGCTTGTGAGTTGTGGACAGCTGTGAAAGAGTAGGCAGATCTGTGGCTGAGACCGCTGAACCTACATCCAGGCATGGTCGTGTAACCTGGTGGCGAGCCTGAGGCGAGGCGAGATCACACACGTACCATGCCTGGCTCATGTGCTTAACCTCGTGGTTCAGCGGTTTCATAAATTGTTCCCCCAGTTGCCAGATCTGCTCGTCAAATTACGCCGCCTGTCAGCTCATTTTCGGAAGTCGGCTACAGCTTCCGCCGCCCTTGCTGTGTTGCAGCAGCGTTTGCAGCTTCCGGCACACCGATTGGTGTGTGATGTCCCCACACGTTGGAACTCTACCCTCCACATGTTGCAAAGGATTTGTGAGCAGAAGAGAGCAGTTGTGGAGTACCAGCTGCAACACGATATTCAGGTCAGACTCCACACATAAGACCTCAGGACTGGACCTGGATGTCGGACATATGTACCATCCTGACAAACTTTGAGGAGTCCACCAAGATGGTGAGTGGCGATGACGCCATCATTAGCGTCAGCATCCCACTTGTCTGTCTTTTGCAACGCTCTCTGCAGAGAATTAAAGAGGAGGCAATGCAGCCAGAGTATGATGAGATGGATCAAGAACCCGTAATGGGCGATTACACACAGCCCAGCCTCATCTCATCCCAGCATGCATTGGGGGACAATGAGGGAGAGGAGGAGGAGGAAGAACAGGAGCTGGTATCATGCGCTGTAGACTGTAGTACCTGTACAACTGTCATACCGTCGGTTCAGCGTGGGTTGCCTGAGGACAGGGGGGAGGAGGAGGAGGAGGTCATGGTCAGTCGTCATCTTGGTGAGGACACGGAAGTCTTGCCCGTTACCAGTCTGGCACGCATGGCTGACTTTAAGTTAAGCTGCCTTAACCGTGTCCCTCGCGTTGTCAAAATGTTGGGTGACAGTCATTACTGGTTGGTGACACTTTTAGACCCCCGCTACAAGGAGAACTTTCACTCTCTTATTCCTGAGGTGGAGAGGTCTACAAAAATGTGGCAGTACCAGAAAGCCCTTGGTGCAGAACTGTTAAAAAAATTCCCATCTGAACACGCTAGGAGCAGAGGTCACAGTTCGTTGACCAACCAAGGCGTACAGGCGAGAGAGACGCCACTCAAATCCAGCAGAGGCAGGGGAACACTGTCAACATTCTGGGACAGTTTTCTGAGACCCGCCCAGCTTACAGGCCCTGAGGCGCGGGGTACTCTCACAAGGAGTGGAAAGTTTCAAAAGATGGTGAGGGAGTACCTTGCAGACCGTACCAGCGTCCTCCGTGATTCATCTGTGCCTTTTAATTATTGGGTATCCAAGCTGGACACTTGGAATGAACTCGCTCTGTACGCCTTGGAGGTCCTGGCCTGCCCTGCTGCTAGCGTGTTATAGAAGCGTGTTTTTAGTGCCGCTGGGGGAATTATAACTGATAAGCGCCCTCACCTGTCAACTGACAATGCTGACAAGCTGACCCTTATCAAAATGAACAAGGGCTGGATTGGGCCAGACTTCTCATCACCATCAAATGACAGCAGAGTAGCATAAAGTCAAATCCACTGTGTTATTTCAGGAGGTGGATTCCCATGCACCGCTTCACACCCACACATGGGTATACGCTTCCTCATTTTGGCTGTTTTTTGCTCTTCTCCTTATCCTCAGCCTCCACCACCACTATACCACCAGGGTGACCGTGGTCCGTGTTGCCAGCATTGCAAGTTCCTCCATCCTAATTTTTGACAGCTTTTGCTTGGAAGGCATAGGCAAAGACTATGGGAGACCCACTCCCCAATAATGGGAATAATGTTTTTAATATGCTGTACTGCATGGCTCTTGTAAGGGGCATTAAAACCGTCTTGTTAAGCTACTGTGACCTCCACCACTCTTCCAAGGGGCATTAAAACCATCTTGTTAAGCTACTGTGACCTCCACGTCTCTTCCAAGGGGCATTAAAACCGTCTTGTTAAGCTACTGTGACCTCCACCACTCTTCGAAGGGGCATTAAAACCGTCTTGTTAAGCTACTGTGACCTCCACCACTCCTCCAAGGGGCATTAAATCCATCTTGCTAAGCTACTGTGACCTCCACCACTCTTCCAAGGGGCATTAAAACCGTCTTGTTAAGCTACTGTGACCTCCACCACTCTTCCAAGGGGCATTAAAACCGTCTTGTTAAGCTACTGTGACCTCCACATCTCTTCCAAACGGCATTAAAAGCGTCTTGTTAAACTACTGTGACCTCCACGTCTCTTCCAAGGGGCATTAAAAGCGTCTTAAGTTACTGTGACCTCCATGTCTCTTCCAAGGGGCATTAAAACCGTCTTATTAAGCTACTGTGACCTCCACGTCTCTTCCACGGGGCATTAAAACCGTCTTGTTAAGCTACTGTGACCTCCACCACTCTTCCAAGGGGCATTAAAACCGTCTTGTTAAGCTACTGTGACCTCTACCACTCTTCCAAGGGGCATTGATATTGTCTTTTTATTCCACTGCGACCTCCACCACTCTTCCAAGGGGCATTAAAACTGTCTTGTTAAGCTACTGTGACCTCCACGTCTCTTCCAAGGGGCATTAAAACCGTCTTGTTAAGCTACTGTGACCTCCACCACTCTTCCAAGGGGTATAAAACCGTCTTGTTAAGCTACTGTGACCTCCACGTCTCTTCCAAGGGCCATTAAAACCGTCTTGTTAAGCTACTGTGACCTCCACGTCTCTTCCAAGGGGCATTAAAACCATCTTGTTAAGCTACTGTGACCTCCACCACTCTTCCAAGGGGCATTAAAACCGTCTTGTTAAGCTACTGTGACCTCTACCACTCTTCCAAGGTGCATTGATATTGTCTTTTTATTCCACTGCGACATCCACGTCTCTTCCAAGGGGCATTAAAACCATCTTGTTAAGCTACTGTGACTTCCACCACTCTTCCAAGGGGCATTAAAACCGTCTTGTTAAGCTACTGCGACCTCCACGTCTCTTCCAAGGGGCATTAAAACCGTCTTGTTAAGCTACTGCAACCTCCAGCACTCTTCCAAGGAGCATTAAAACCATCTTGTTAAGCTACTGCGATCTCCACCACTCTTCCAAGGGGCATTAAAACCGTCTTTTTAAACTACTGTGACCTCCACCACTCTTCCAAGGGGCATTAAAACCGTCTTGTTAAGCTACTGCGACCTCCACCACTCTTCCAAGGGGCATTAAAACTGTCTTGTTAAGCTACTGTGACCTCCACCACTTTTCCAAGGGGCATTAAAACTGTCTTGTTAAGCTAATGTGACCTCCACCACTCTTCCAAGAGGGATTAAAACCATCTTGTTAAGCTATTGTGACCTCCATCACTCTTCCAAGGGGCATTAAAACTGTCTTGTTAAGCTACTGTGACCTCCACGTGTCTTCCAAGGGGCATTAAAACCGCCTTGTTAAGCTACTGTGACCTCCACGTCTCTTCCATGGGGCATTAAAACCATCTTGTTAAGCTACTGCGACCTCCACGTCTCTTCCAAGGGGCATTAAAACCGTCTTGTTAAGCTACTGCGACCTCCACCACTCTTCCAAGGGGCATTAAAACCGTCTTGTTAAGCTACTGCGACCTCCACCACTCTTCCAAGGGGCATTAAAACTGTCTTGTTAAGCTATTGTGACCTCCACCACTCTTCCAAGGGGCATTTAAACTGTCTTGTTAAGCTACTGTGACCTCCACGTCTCTTCCAAGGTGCATTAAAACCGTCTTGTTAAGCTACTGTGACCTCCACCACTCTTCCAAGGGGCATCAAATCCGTCTTGTTAAGCTACTGTGACCTCCACCACTCTTCCAAGGGGCATTAATACTGTCTTGTTAAGCTACTGTGACCTCCACCACTCTTCCAAAGGGCATTAAAACTGTCTTGTTAAGCTACTGTGACCTCCACGTCTCTTCCAAGGGGCATTAAAACCATCTTGTTAAACCACTCTGACCTCCACGTCTCTTCCAAGGGGCATTAAAAGTGTCTTGTTAAACCACTCTGAACTCCACAGCTCTTCCAAGGGGCATTGAAATGTTGTTTTTAATTAACTCTAACCTCCACGACTCTTCCAACGGGCATTGCATTTCCTCCTAATTTTAGTCAGCTTTTGCTTTTCAATGCATAGGCGAACACTAAGGGAGACCCACTCCCTAATAATGGGTAGAAGGTTTTTAGTACGCTGTAATCCACGTCTGTTTCAAGGGGCATTGCAGTTCCTCATAATTTTTGGAAAGCCTTCCATTCACTGTTAAGCCAACAGTGTACAGGAGACCCAGTTGCTATAAATGGAAAAAAACGGTTTAGTTAGGGCCCTCTGACCTCCATGTCACTTCCAAGTGGCATTGGAGTGCCTCGAAATTTTTGGTAGGCATTGCACTCACTGTATGCCCTATAACTGTGTAGCCGAACCGCTCCTTTTGGTACAGAAACATATCCTACAAGACATGTGTGGTTGACTGGCCTGATATTGATGTGAATGGTCCCTGTTCCTCCTGCTCTTTCTCCTTTGCCACCACCTCATCCATCATTCATCACCTGAAGCTTTGTTTTGTCAGGAGTAGTGTTGAGCATTCCGATACTGTAATATCGGGTATCGGCCGATATTCGCAGTATCGGAATTCCGATACTTAATTCCGATACTTTTACAATATCGAATACCGGAATCGGAAGTTCCCATAATGCCTGCGCTCTGCAGTGTCTGTGAAGGATGACAAGCTGGATGGCAGCGCGATCCAGCCTGTCATCAGAATGCCATCCCAGCGGGGGAGAATTCTCCTGATTGTTTAAAAGCCGGCGCGCGGTAAAAAGCCGCCGGCTTTTAAACAATCACACAGCCCCATACTGCTTCCCCACAGCCTCCCACCCCGATCCTCCGCTCCCCTCGCCACCTCCCATCCCGATCGTAAGTTAGGACCGGGCGGGGAGCGCAGCTCCAAGGAGCGGGGAGTGAAGGACCCGGGCGGGGAAGCCGGCAGTGAAAAGACTTCACCGCCGGCTTTCCCGTTCTGTGCTGCGCTTTCCCGCCGGTTATTTCAAATGAACAGCTGAGGTATCAGGTGATGCCGATCAGCTGTTCATTTGAAGTAGCCGCGGTGCCCTCAGAGGGTTCATGTGAGTTCATGCTTGACTGCATGAACTCACATGAACTTTCCCACGACCGCACAGGTCAGCCACACCTCACAGACCATCAGACCGGTCATGATTAGTGTGTGTGCGGGGTGTCTGTGTGCGGGGTGTCTGTGTGCGGGGTGTCTGTGCGATGTTTGTGCGGGTGTCTGTGCGGGTGTCTGTGCGTGCAGGCAGACATAGGCCGATGTGACACTACTACTCCCATCGGCCTATGTCTGTCCCCCGTCCACTCGTGCCAGCAGGATCAGCTCGATGGGAGCAGTAGTTCCCATCAGTCTGATCCTGCTATTTAAATTGCCCTACTGTGCCCCAATAAATGTTAAATACATGTCATTGGTGGCCAGTGGTTACCTACAATAAATTAGTTCATACATTACCTGTCCCCGCCGATCGCCACCTAAAATAAAGTAAAAAATAAAAAACTACACCTATACTCACCTAGACACCTAATTCCCCGAAGCCATCGATCTCCTGTAATAAAATATAAAATAATAAACCACAACCTTATCCTTACCCCTCCGGAGTAGTCCACGAGTGTCCCACGAAGATCTCCAGTTCAGAGCAGCCACATAGAATGTGACCGCTCTGAACCGCTGCCGCCGCTAGAATGACGGGGCCGTAAAGCAGCCCCGTCATTGCATAAGCGGGTTCACCGGAGTTCAGGCAGCGCTGCTCCGGTTAGCTGCTTTACGGCCCTGCTGTATCGTGAGAAATTCCCACGGTACAGCACTGCCGTAAAGGAGGTCTCCGGAGCTGCGCTGCCTGAATGCACTCCGGTGACCTCAGTCAGTGGCTCCCGCTGCCGGGAGCGGACGTGTTCCCGGCAGTGTGAGCTTACAGCAGCCATGCACAGCTGTCACCATCTCCAGATGTGACAGCTGTGCATGGGAGATCAGCACAGGAACGTGGACAGGTAACTATTATTTTTAGTGAACTAAGAATTAAATAAAATGGTGTGTTTTATTTCAAATAAATTATTTTTTTCTGGGTGTAGTGTGTTTTTTCTTTTTAACACTTTGTAGGTTAGTAATGGGGGTGTCTTATAGACGCCCATCATTACTAACCTGGGCTTCATGGCAGCTGGCGCTGACATGAACCCCACCACTATTACCCCCTGCCACCGCACCAGGGCAGCGTGGAAGAGCGAGGCTAAGTGCCAGAATTGGCGCATCCTACGGATGCGCCATTTCTGGGGCGGCTGACGGCTGGTGTTTCTAGCCTGGGAGGGGGCCATTATTCATGGCACCCTTCCTGGGCTATTAATATCAGCCCCCAGCTGTCTGCCTAGCCTTTGCTAGCTATTAAAATAGGGGGGACCCCACGTCATTTTTTTGGGGGGGGTCCCCCATTTTAATAGCTAGTAAAGGCTAGGTATTCAGCTGGGGGCTGATATTAGTAGCCTGGGAAGCTCCGTGGGTTTTACCCCCTTCCCAGGCTTCAAACATCTGCCCCAGCCGTCTGCTTAACCTCCGCTAGAGACTAAAATTATGGGGGATCCCACGCCATTTTTTTTTTAAATAAATCCTTTATTTTAACACTAAATGACATTTGAGGAGTTAATAAAGATGCAGTCCCTAAATTATTATTTATTTTTTAATTAATTTTTCCCAAAACTTTTGACGTGGGCTTCGCCATATTTTTGTATGCCAGCCAGGTACAGCATCCAGCTTCTATGAACGCGCCATTTTCCGGGGCGGCTGCGGACTGCAATTTTCAGCGGGGGGGGGGGAGGGGGGCAGAAAGCTTGGGCCTCCCTGCGCTGCGGATTCCAGCCCCCAGCTGCCTAGTTGTACCTGGCTGGACACAAAAATAGGGAGAAGCTCCACGTTTTTTTTTTTTTTCATTATTTCATGAAATTCATGGAATAATTAAGAAAAAAAGGGCTTCCCTATATTGTTGTGTCCGGCTAGGTACAAATAGGCAGCTGGTGGTTGGGGGCAGCCCGTTCCTGCCTGCTGTACCTGGCTGGACACAAATATAGTGCAAAGCCCCACGTCAATTTTTTTTAATTATTTCAGGAAATTCATGAAATAATTAAAAAAAAATTGACGTGGGGCTTCGCTCTATATTTGTGTCCAGCCAGGTACAGCAGGCAGGAACGGGCTGCCCCCAACCACCAGCTGCCTATTTGTACCTAGCCGGACACAACAATATAGGGAAGCCCTTTTTTTCTTAATTATTCCATGAATTTCATGAAATAATTAAAAAAAAAAAATGCGTGGGGCTTCGCCCTATTTTTGTGTCCAGCCAGGTACAACAAGGCAGCTGGGGGCTGGAATCCGCAGCGCAGGGAGGCCCAAGCTTTCTGGGCCCCACCCGCTGCAAATTGCAGTCCGCAGCCGCCCCGGAAAATGGCGCGTTCATAGAAGCGCCATCTTCTGGCGCTGTACCCAACTCATCCAGGGCCCTGGTGCGGTGGCTCACTGGGTAATAAAGGGGTTAAGGCCAGCTTGGCATTATCAGCTGGCCCTAAGCCCGAAATTCATGGGGTCACGCCAATATTAGACATGACCGCCATGAATTTCTAGTAAAGTATTTAAAAAAAACACAAACACCCAGAAAAAAGTCCTTTAATTGAAATAAAGACACAATTCTTTATTGTTCTAAATTAAACCATACTTACCGTCACGCCCATTCCAGCTGAAGCCAACGATCTCCTGCAATAAAAGTAAAATAATAAAGCAACATCATCCTTACCTTTCCATGGCTCCCACGACAGCTTCAGCTCTGCTTCATCGAGATGACAGCCTGGATCGCAGCAGAAAGTTGCCATCCAGCCTGTCATCCCGCAGACACTGAGAAGCGCAGGCATGCTTGCGCTCCTCAGTGTCAGGCTGTGACGGCATCCCGATAAGCCGAGTCTCTCACGCTCACCGCATGCGCAGGAGAATTTTCCCACGCTGTCAGTGACGTGCATGAGGTGAGCTGAGTTCATTGGACATGACCTCGGCTCATCTGGATGCCGTCACAGCCAGACACTGAGGAGCGCAAGCATGCCTGCGCTTCTCAGTGTCTGCGGGATGATAGGCTGGATGGCAGCGTTCTGCTGCGGTCCAGCCTGTCATCTCGATGTAGCAGAGCTGAAGCTGTCGTGGGAACCATGGAAAGGTAAGGATGATGTTGGTTTATTATTTTTCTTTTATTTCAGGAGATCGTTGGCTTCAGCTGGAATGGGCGTGATGGTAGGTATGGTTTAATTTAGAACAATAAAGAATTGTGTGTTTATTTCAATTAAAGGACTTTTTTCTGGGTGTTTGTGTTTTTTTTAAATACTTTACTAGAAATTCATGGTGGTCATGTCTAATATTGGCGTGACCCCATGAATTTCGGGCTTAGGGCCAGCTGATAATGCCAAGATGGCCTTAACCCCTTTATTACCCAGTGAGCCACCGCACCAGGGCCCTGGATGAGTTGGGTACAGCGCCAGAAGATGGCGCTTCTATGAACGCGCCATTTTCCGGGGCGGCTGCGGACTGCAATTTGCAGCGGGGGTGGCCCAGAAAACTTGGGCCTCCCTGCGCTGCAGATTCCAGCCCCCAGCTGCCTAGTTGTACCTGGCTGGACACAAAAATAGGGCGAAGCTCCACGTATTTTTTTTTTAAATTCATGAAATTCATGGAATAATTAAGAAAAAAAGGGCTTCCCTATATTGTTGTGTCCGGCTAGGTACAAATAGGCAGCTGGTGGTTGGGGGCAGCCCGTTCCTGCCTGCTGTACCTGACTGGACACAAATATAGGGCTAAGCCCCACATCAATTTTTTTTAATTATTTCATGAATTTCCTGAAATGATTTTAAAAAAATTGACGTGGGGCTTCGCACTATATTTGTGTCCAGCCAGGTACAGCAGGCAGGAACGGGCTGCCCCCAACCACCAGCTGCCTATTTGTACCTGGTTGGACACAACAATATAGGGAAGCCCTTTTTTTCTTAATTATTTCATGAATTTCATGAAATAATTAAAAAAAAAAATGCGTGGGGCTTCGCCCTATTTTTGTGCCCAGCCAGGTACAACTAGGCAGCTGGGGGCTGGAATCCGCAGCGCAGGGAGACCCAAGCTTTCTGGGCCACCCCCGCTGCAAATTGCAGTCCGCAGCCGCCCCAGAAAATGGCGCGTTCATAGAAGCGCCATCTTCTGGCGCTGTACCCAACTCATCCAGGGCCCTGGTGCGGTGGCTCACTGGGTAATAAAGGGGTTAAGGCCAGCTTGGCATTATCAGCTGGCCCTAAGCCCCAAATTCATGGGGTCACGCCAATATTAGACATGACCACCATGAATTTCTAGTAAAGTATTTAAAAAAACACAACACCCAGAATAAAGTCCTTTAATTGAAATAAACACACAATTCTTTATTGTTCTAAATTAAACCATACATACCATCACGCCCATTCCAGCTGAAGCCAACGATCTCCTGCAATAAAAGTAAAATAATAAAGCAACCTCATCCTTACCTTTCCATGGTTCCCACGACAGCTCCAGCTCTGCTACATCGAGATGACAGGCTGGACCGCAGCAGAACGCTGCCATTCAGCCTGTCATCCCGCAGACACTGAGAAGCGCAGGCATGCTTCCACTCCTCAGTGTCTGGCTGTGACGGCATAAAGATGAGCCGAGGTCATGTCCAATGAATTCAGCTCACCTCATGCACGTCACTGACAGCGTGGGAAAATTCTCCTGCACTCAGCACTTCAGCGTGAGAATTTTCCCACGCTGTCAGTGAAGTGCATGAGGTGCGCCGAGTTCATTGGACATGAGCTCACCTCATGTACGTCACTGACAGCGTGGGAAAATTCTCCTGCACTCAGCACTTCAGCGTGAGAATTTTCCCACGCTGTCAGTGACGTGCATGAGGTGAGCTGAGTTCATTGGACATGAGCTTACCTCATGCACGTCACTGACAGCGTGGGAAAATTCTCCTGCACTCAGCGCTTCAGCGTGAGAATTTTCCCACGCTGTCAGTGACGTGCATGAGGTGAGCTGAGTTCATTGGACATGAACTCGGCTCATCTGGATGACGTCACAGAGAGACACTGAGGAGCGCAAGCATGCCTGCGCTTCTCAGTGTCTGCGGGATGACAGGCTGGATGGCAGCGTTCTGCTGCGGTCCAGCCTGTCATCTCGATGTAGCAGAGCTGAAGCTGTCGTGGGAACCATGGAAAGGTAAGGATGAGGTTGCTTTATTATTTTTCTTTTATTGCAGGAGATCGTTGGCTTCAGCTGGAATGGGCGTGACGGTAAGTATGGTTTAATTTAGAACAATAAAGGATTGTGTCTTTATTTCAATTAAAGGACTTTTTTCTGGGTGTTTGTGTTTTCTTTTAACTTTGACTATGGGGTTAGTAATGGGGGTGTCTTATAGACGCCTCTCCATTACTAACCTGGGCTTGATGTCAGCTGGCATTATAAGCTGACATCAACCCCAGCCCTATTACCCCACTGCCACCGCTACAGAGCAGTGGGAAGAGCGAGGCTAAGTGCCAGAATTGGCGCATCCTATGGATGCGCCATTTCTGGGGCGGCTGACGGCTGGTGTTTCTAGCCTGGGAGGGGGCCAATATTCATGGCACCCTTCCTGGGCTATTAAAATCAGCCCCCAGCTGTCTGCCTAGCCTTTGCTAGCTATTAAATTAGGGGGGACCCCACGTTATTTTTTTGGGGGGGTCCCCCATTTTAATAGCTAATAAAAGCTAGGTATTCAGCTGGGGGCTGATATTAGTAGCCTGGGAAGCTCCGTGGATATTACCCCCTTCCCAGGCTTCAAACATCTGCCCCAGCTGTCTGCTTAACCTCCGCTAGAGCCTAAAATTAAGGGGAACCCCACGCCAATTTTTTTTTTAAATAAATCCTTTATTTTAACAGTAAATGACAAGTACAGTAATCAACACTGTCACTGTACTTCATATATATGTGACTGACATGTTTCTATCTATCTAATCTATGTGTGATTCTCTATTCTTTCTATTCTAAATTGTCGGGTACAGATGCTGAATTGCCGGCCGGCTTTTTTAAAGAGACGGTGCATGAAAACACTATAATTTTTTTAATAAATCCTTTACACTAAATGACAAGTACAGTAAGCAACACTGTCACTGTACTTCATATATATGTGACTGACATGTTTCTATCTATCTAATCTATGTGTGAAGCTCTATTCTGTCTGTTATAAATTGTCGGGTACCGCTGCTGAATTGCCGGCCGGCTTTTTTAAAGAGACGGTGCACGAAAACACTAATATTTTTTAAAATAAATCCTTTACACTAAATGACAAGTACAGTAAGCAGCACTGTCACTGTACTTCTTATATATGTGACTGACATGTTTCTATCTACCTAATCTATGTGTGAAGCTCTATTCTTTCTGTTGTAAATTGTCGGGTACCGGTGAATGCCGCTGATGAATTGCCGGCTTTTCATGTCATTCTACATTATTCTTAGTTGTTTTACTTCATGTAGAATTAACCTACAAGGAAAGAAAGGGTTTATTTTCATTCCGATATTTGTGTCCCATTGACTTGCATTGGTTTCCGGTATCGGAATCGGCGATATCCGATACTTTTTGGGTATCGGCCCGATCCAATCCGATACGATATTTCCTGATATCGGAAGGTATCGCTCAACACTAGTCAGGAGTCATAGAACTGGGATAGTAGCAGGAAAACATCCAGCAATCCTCGGAGGAGGTAGGATATGTGCCAAAACGCTGACCACCTCAGGCCTAGCCGCTACTACATACATGCGCTTGCATTCCAAGGAACAGAAATCTAAGGAGATGGATGGCCTCATGATCATGAATAATTTACTCGTTGTGTAGGAGTCCGACCACTGCTGCTGTCTACCTTCTGAACTTTGTGTTGAAGCCTGATTGACCCAGGACCCGCAATCCTTTATGTCTGGAGGACGTGTTGCATCCCAGTATCCAGCTGTGCCCCGGCTTCCACAATATTAACCCAGTGTGAAGGCGTCAGTGAGATGGACCATCCCTGGCCACATTCACTTGTCCACGTGTTTGTGGTTAGGCTGTCCTTCAAATAGGGGCGGCTGGGGACCGAGTATGGACACCCGGCCGCCCCCTGGTGGCTGGGGACCAAGCGTGGACACCCGCAGCCATGACGTGGTGGCCAGATTCCGCCTCCACATGCCTATAAGGCCCAATTTCAAGTGCAAGCAAGAAAGCAGTATGGTATTGCAGCCTGGGGGTGGGTGGGTGGCAGGCTGCATACTTGCGCTTGCATTGCAAGGAATGGGTGAGGTACAATTGAACACTGCCCTGGGACAAGGACTTGCACGGGGATAGTTGCAAGTCTGCATCTTTTGATGCGGCAAGGATCACTTCTGATGTGCACACTTTTAGGCAGTGACTTGGGTGTCAGAGATGCTTCCAGGGGTCTTCCCCATGCTGTTCCCATGTCTTTTCAGCACTGTATGCATCTGTCACACAGCACATGGCCAGATAAGGTTGTAAAATGTTAAAATGACATTTCCCGGTGAATGCATTTGTCACGGTTGAAAGCAATACAAAAGTGCAAAAACGCATAAAAAATGCTACTTGTGAACATAGCCCAAGGTGTGGAGGAGTATTTTTGTTTTTGGTTATTTATTTTACCTTATACAGAAGTCTTTAACATGGAAAGGATGTTCCTTAACATATTTCACAGGAAAGCAGTTTCAGTTTCGTTTTTGAACATTTTATTGTGAGCCCGTAAAAGTGGCTTAATACCTCTGACCACGTTGTTGACAGCAGTGACCTGGGGGTCAGAAATGCTTCCTGGGGCGATCCCCATGCAGTCCCCATGTCATTTGAGCACTGTCACTATCGTTTTGGGCACTTTTTAGGCTTTCTACAGACTGCCGGGGGTGCCGCCGCAAAAATGCTCGGGTCTCCCATAGACTAACATTGGGCTCGTTGCTCGGGTCGAGCACCCGAGTATCACGGCGAGCTCGGCCCGAGCTTTGAGCACCCGAGCATTTTAGTGCTCGCTCAACACTAGTAAATATTTAAATGAAACTGATGTGATGACTCATAGTAATTTGTGTTCACCTAAGGTTTCGATGCATGGATAGGCCTATCAGAGAGGAAACGTCAACTGAGAGCTAACATTGAGAAAGCTGGAGGAAAAAGCTATTGAGGGGGGCAATTGGGTAGAGAAGCAGAGGAAAGTTGTAATGGGTGGGGTAGACTCGAGACTCATGAAGGAGTTTGCTCCCGAAAAGGATTATTATGGTGGGTTGGATTGTCCAGGATTTGGCAGTGACTTGGGTGTCAGAGATGCTTCCAGGGGTCTTCCCCATGCTGTTCCCATGTCTTTTCAGCACTGTATGCATCTGTCACACAGCACATGGCCAGATAAGGTTGTAAAATGTTAAAATGACATTTCCCGGTGAATGCATTTGTCACGGTTGAAAGCAATACAAAAGTGCAAAAACGGATAAAAAATGCTACTTGTGAACATAGCCCAAGGTGTGGAGGAGTAAGGGAGGCAAGGCAAATGGGGTATGAATGCTATATGGGACAAATCCAACCAGGTCTTAGTATATCAATGCTACCAACCTTGTATTGAGGCGTAGGGCTAAGATTTTAGTCAATAGCTTTAGGTTAATGTTAATTAAGGAGATAGGTCTATAATTAGACCTGCTCAGGTGGTCTGTGCCTGATTTGGGGGTCATGAAAATAGTGTCCGACAAGGCCATAAGGCCAGAAAGGCTGACTTCATGTAGTGCATTGAAATAATTTGCGAGATGGGAACTAAGTGTACAGTCATATTTTTCGTAGTGAACGGCTGACAACCCACATGGATCAGTTGGCGTGTTTATCCTAAGCTTTTTTATGGCTGTGTCCACCTCTTCTAGTGAGATGGGTTGGACTAATTAATCACATAACAATTCGTCGAAAGAAGACAGAGGAACAGATTTTAGGTCGACTTCTAGTCTGTGGAGAGGGCTGAGAGCACAGTTTGGCTAGGTGGTCTTTGAATTCACAAACAATACGCTGCTGGTTAGCTGAAATAATCCAATTATAGATGCACAATCAAAGAGATGGATGAGGTAGGGGGAGACATTTCAAGCAAGGAGCTAGGAGCTATGTATACAGAAAACACTGTTGCTACCAGTGGAGAGTGTGGTCGGCTTTCTCAGAAAGGCATAGGTCTAGGGCCACTTGTGCATGTGCTAGATCATGGGATGCTGAAGATAAGGGGGAACGTTTCAATTGGGGCTCAAGGGAGGCTACCTGCGTCTCTAGTTCTGCCTTTCAGGTCAACTGTTCTTCCAGAAAGCTTTCTGAATGCAGAGGTCTGTCAGAACTACTTTATGTGCTTCCCACAGAAACCAGAGAGGCTGCTGTTGGTTGATTAAATGAAAAATACTTTTTTAAGGGTACATTTAGAAGTCGGAAGACTTCTGAGTAGAAAAATAGGAACTGTTGAGGATGCAGTTTAAAGTTCAATAGCAGGGATGACATGAAGAACAAATTAGTGTAACGGGGGGCAGGGTGGCAGTCGGTGGCAAGTGGCATGTCAGTTTCAGTGATTAAATCCTCACCCTGGCCCGCTACAGAAAAAGGGGACTCTGAGAATCCCTGCGTGTGTGTGTGTTGTGGTGCTTCCGTGGAGGAGACCTCCATACTCACTTCTGACCCGCCGTCCCGGGTGTTGAGTCTTTTAACCTTCAGAAGGAGAAAACCAGAGCAGCTTAAACACGTAAAAACCTCTTCTCTTACAGCCACAGTCACATTCAGGGAGTAACAAGTGATACAGTCTCTTTGTGATCTCTTCACATACAGCGGCACTTTACCAGCGATGAAAAACATGGACACCGATTTGGATATGAAGATTAACGCCGAATGCGCCAGCTCTTTGGGTAACTCCATTCTCTGTCCCACTGCCTGACCTGCTTGGATCCACCTCCCTGATGAGGCTGTCCTGTCTTGGCATGTAAGGTGAAGTTCTTGTTGTCCCTGCTGTCTAGACTGTTTGGATTCACCTTCCAGATAAGGTTGTCCAAAAACTCCCAGACTGTGACACACACACACCCTTCTCCTGCACTTTCTCCTGTGTCCTCCTGACATGTCCTCACTAGTCACTGTCCCTCACTCAACTAGAACTGCTTGAAATCAGGAAGTGTCTCAGTTCTTCACTGAACCTGCCCCTCCCACACTGGAGCAGCTCCTAAACCCCTTAACTCTTTCCTAACTTATAACTGCATACTCTGTGTGCTTATTAGAATATCTGTTAGAAAAGGGCACAATATTACAGCCACATATGATGGTAACCCATATCAAAAGAATATAGCTAAAATTACCAAAATCTATCATATTGTTCTGCTCCTGGACTTATAAACATAGACCAATCGTCACTATATAACTACAAAAAGGAGGAGCTCAAGAGCAAAAAAAAATGATCTATTGGTCATTTGTAATATATAAAATTATAAATCTTTATTAAGCAGGATAATTGAAGAGAGATGAACAAAACACAGACATGTGTACATTTAAAAACAACACCAAATCATGTACCACATGTGCACGGACCCCATATTTATAAATCACATCCTCACATGGATAAAGAACAGAATAATGGACACACCTAAAGAGGAATCAGTATTAACAATTCCAAGTTATATATCAGTATATAAATTGTGAAACCTCACATAGCGTATTACCTAATCAAGGAAGTGGCCACCGTAAAGTCCTGCACATGGGCGTCCTGACACGCGTTTCGGCGCTAGCCTTTTTCAAGGGATGTCACACCGGTGATTACTACGATCCTTTAATACACTCAATTTCTGGTCACGTGATCAGGTCATGTGTTCCATAGGGCTCGCCTATCCTGGAAGTGACGCAGATCGCGTCATAGTATCCATGGTAGCGACCCCTGCTACCCAGGGAGCCACCGCGATAGCCCAGAAGTGACGCAAGGTGTATCACCGTAACCAAGGAGCCCGGCGGCATCGGCATCACAGCGGAACCGCTGGAGAGATGCCAAGAGCCACCGGACCCATCGGGACAATGGTATCCCTGTGTACAGGCACCGCAGACCACTCCCACGGTAGTGTCATGAAGCCACACATGTAACATATAGCACATAATATCCCATATCACATTTGGACCATTTAACAATTGACCAAAAACAATATATCACCCACATACAAAACAACATGTAGATAGTATATGCAGATAAAATGTACACATTATTAACTAACTTGCTGATGAGGGTTCAAATGACGTAGAACCTAGATACCATAAACACCAATACACTGCACATATTGCATGGAATGTGCGAGCAATTCACCCATGGGCATGATCTCATATAGGTACATCTATATAGGGATATACATCGAACATATATATAGCAAAAATGCCAAATCTACTAAACATCAAGGTTCAATACCATATTATAAAGGCTCAAACACATATATCCCAAGGATAAGCCGCAGGCAGCCCATGCAATACATGTACAGAGATCAATATAAATAATGGTGGCAGAGACATAATTATATGCCCACTCTATTCCTCCACAACCTGACCACATAGATCATTCCTAGTTAAACATCAGAAGGTATAAACGCCTCTTTCATATATATGTGGGAGAAGAGATCCAAACATACAAACATAGCATTGTAATAATGCCATTTTATAACAATGTGCACAGGATTCAACATTAAGGACATATGTAGAGTTTTTCTCATCATCACAAGATGTTCACTGAAGTGAAGACATGGGAGATCAATCAGGGGTTTCTCATACGCATGAGAGATCAGAGTGTAATTTCAGGACCTACTAAAAAAACAATAATTAAAACCACATAAAAACAAAAAACACACTCAAATACTTAAAAACATATCTGTATCCCCGATAGCAAGGAGGAAAGGTTCCCAACAGGACTGGATCAGAGAAATGGAGCAAAGCTGTTATATTCATTAAGACCCATGGGATGTAAGGTATTTAAGGTCCATATCCACCTTGATTCAGCCTGTGCTAATCTTACAGAGACTGGACCACCACGTATACCAGCTTCAATTGTATCAATGCCTTTAACTCTAAGTACTTTGGCATTGCAGTTATGGTGTAATTTCAAGTGTTTAGGGATGGTTTTCAACATGGATGCATCCGTTTGGTCCACTGCCACCAATATTCCTAGGACATGCTCTCTAATACGCACCTTAAGTTGACGAGTCGTCATACCGACATATACCAGGCCACAGGGACATGTGGCATAGTATATGACGTTGCGTGATTGACAGGTAATAAATTTATTGATGTTATATCTCTTACTACCACTGGAATCAACAAATGAGTCACTTCGATCTATATTGGGGCAGGCTATACAATGTCCACAGGAGACGCATTCATGTTTAGGGGCTGCCCCATCTAAAAACGTAGGCATCACCCCTCCCCCGTAATGACTGTGAACCAGATGGTCACGAAGATTTTTAGCACGGCATAAAACAATATTAGGTTTGGCCAGAATGTATTTTGCCAGTGTAGGGTCTGCTCTTAGAACTGGCCAAGCTTTTGTGAGGGCCCTTCTTACAGCAGGGATCTGGGTGTGAAACTTAGTAATAAACCTCACCATGTCACCTTGTTTCTTCTCATGTGTACTATATAGCAAGTTATAACGGGATGAATGTTTAGCCCGATTATAAGCCCTCTTTATAGTCCTACGACTATATCCACGTTCCAGAAAAAGCTCCTTAAGTTCTAGAGCCTGTTTCTCAAAATCCTGATCATTGGAGCAGATTCTGCGGATGCGCAGAAACTGCCCCTCAGGAACAGATTGAATCATGTGTGACGGATGGAAAGAAGAAGCATGTAATAATGTATTTGTAGAATATGGCTTCCTATAGATACTAGTTTGGATGGCATTGTCACAATCCCTAAGTAAAGTCACATCAAGAAACTCAATTTTATCTGAGTCACACTGATAAGTAATGCGGATATTAAATGAATTGCCATTCAGTATCCGCATAAACACATCCAGATGGTCTTTTGACCCCTGGCAGATCAAAAGGATATCGTCGATGTACCACGTCCAAGAGAGGACGCAGTCCATTGACAACCCGCGATCTGGCAGGGGGAGGTCCCTCTCCCACAGCCCCAGGAAGAGATTGGCATATGAGGGGGCAAAGGCCGCCCCCATAGCCATCCCCTGGAGCTGTAGGTAGAAGGACCCCTTAAACACAAAAAAATTGTGGGTCAAAGTAAATTCTAATAATTCCATAATAAGGGCACTCATATCATTGGATAAAGGGGAACCTTGCAGAAAAAAATTAGTGGCATTGAGACCATCAGAATGTCTAATGCTGGTATACAGCGACTCAATGTCTGCAGTTACCAGCATTGTATCGGAATCCAAGTACAAACCGTCAACCCTTCTCAGCAGATCACCGTTATACTTCAGAAATGAAGGAAGACTTTCCACTAATGGATGTAGTTTGGAATCTATCCATCTATTTATGGGCTCCAAGTAATTCCCGTTGCCAGAAATTATCGGGCATCCAGGAGGTTTCTCTAGATTTTTATGCAATTTGGGAAGCTTCTTATAACACGTCTTATCACGTAGTTGACGAAAAACCTAATTTTCGTACATTTGCTTAGGACAAATTACGAGATTTGCTATGTGTGTGTGCTATAGTGCCCACCTCTGCACTATTCTATCAATCTAATAGTCTACCCGCACTAACCTATACTGACCCTGTAAGTAACCCATCAGACATTAGGTGATATGAATGCTCATATATAAACATAGAACCCAGCATTATGTGCATTAAGAGGGAAGAGGCGCATGACCCTCCCGGTCACCCTCCTACATTAGCATGATAGGGAAGTAGTCTGACTATGGGGTGGACAAAATAGATATAGATTATATATTAGGTTCAAACATTGGATGGACAAGTATGTGGTCGATCCTTGTAAAGAGAATTTGTTGAGAGTAAAAATAGGTATATTCTCTAGGCAAGGGATCATGCTCTCCCTAAGCATCAGCCCATTGTTATTTGAAAAGTTGCATGCCGGAAGCCACGGTGTCAAAATTAGGTGGAAGCCTGGGGAGCCAATGGGGGAGGGTGGAAAAGACTCATCCACCGAAGGGTCAAGGACACGAGACAAGAATTTCAGTTATTTAGGGTTTGGGGCGTAGTAGGATACAATAGTGACTATGCAGAAGCGTAGCTAGGGTTTTGGTTCGGGTGGGCGAAACTTCTGAGTGGGCCCCTAACCAGGTAACCCTGATTACAACTATGGTGGCGCACCCAGATAGTGGATGTAGGAGAACCTCAGCAGATGACCGCGCGGTTACTGAAAATAATCTCTATACAAAGACAAGCACTGCTATTACCGCCATGTGGTGACATATATTGATAGATGCCAGTCCTGCAGAACATATAACAGATCACAGCACAGTTATATATAGTAACTTACAGCTGACGTTCTTTCTGATTAAATTGTTCACTTTTCCCGTCTTTTCCATCTATACAAGACCGATACGACGACTTCTCCATCCAGGACTCAGAGTCTCAGATCTGCAGAGATTACAAATAAGACACATTTGACTCCTTACATTTCAGGCGCCGTCCCCATCTATCCCCAACCTGCACAAACCCCTCATCCTGCTGATAATCCAATACTGAGCCTCTGTTGCTGCATGCGTCCCTATTACTGCACCTACTGTGTGGTACTGTGTGCTCTCTAGATGGTTAAACAAACCTATAGAATATAGTAATGCCCTGTGCAAGTGCCCTAAAAAACATTGCCAACATTTTGCCCCCTAGAAAGTAATAGTGCCCTCTGTGTGCCCCTCTGACAGTCACAATAACCTGAGTTCCCCTACAACGATAAGTGCCCACTTAACATTTAATAATGTCCTGAGTCTCCCCCTATGTACAGCTCCCCTCTACACAGTATGATGTGCTCTTATACACAGTATAATGTCCCCTCACTTTATAGTATCCCCCACACACAGTATACTGACCCCTTAGTAGCCTCCAAACTGATGGCTCCCACATTGTATAATGGCCCCCACACTGTGCAAAGACCCCCACATTATCTCCCACACTATACAAAGACCCCACATTATCTCCCACACTGTATGATGGCCCCCACACTGTGCAAAGATCTCACATTATCTCCCACACTGTATGATTGGCCCCCACACTGTGCTAAGACCCCACATTTACTCCCACACTGTATGGTGGCCCCCACACTGTGCAAAGACTCCACATTATCTCCCACACTGTATGATGGCCCCCACACTGTGCAAAGATCTCACATTATCTCCCACACTGTTTGATGGCCCCCACACTGTGCAAATACCCCAAATTATCTCCCACATTGTATGACCCTAGCTGTAATCCCCACACTGTATAAATAACCTCCATATAGTATAATGCCCCCATAGGCAGAGCCTGTAGTATAATGTCCCCCCATGGGCAGAGTCTGTAGTATAATGTCCTCCCCCATAGGCAGAGTCTGTAGTATAATGCCCCCCCTTCCCATAGGCAGAGTATGTAGTAGAATTATCCCCTCCATAGGCACAGTCTGTAGTATAATGCTCCCCCCTTCCCATAGGCAGAGTCTGTAGTATAATGCTACCCCCCTTCCCATAGGCAGAGTCTGTAGTATAATTATCCCCCCCCATAGGCAGAGTCTGTAGCATAATGTTTCCCCCCCCCCATAGGCAGAGTCTGTAATATAATGCCCCCCCTTCCCATAGGCAGAGTCTGTAGTATAATTATCCCTCCCATAGGCAGAGTCTGTAGTATAACCCCCATAGGCAGAGTCTGTAGTATAATGTCCCCTAATCCATAGGCAGAGTCTGTAGTATAATGTCTCCCCCCTCATAGGCAGAGTCTGTAGTATAATGTCTTCCCCCCATAGGCAGAATCTGTAGTATAATGTTTCCCCCCCATAGACAGAGCTTGTAGTATAATGCTCCCCCCATATGCAGAGTCTGTAGTATAATGTCCTCCCCATAGGCAGAATCTGTAGTATAATGTTTCCCCCCCATAGACAGAGTATGTAGTATAATGCTCCCCCCCATAGGCAGAGTCTGTAGTATAATGTTCTCCCCATAGGCAGAGTCTGTGGTATAATGTCTTCCCCCCCTCATAGGCAGATTCTGTAGTATAATGTCCCCCCCCTCATAGGCAGAGTCTATAGTATAATGTTCTCCCCTCCATAGGGAGAGTTTGTACGCTCCCTCCCATAGGCAGAGTCTGTAGTATAATGCCCCCATAGGCAGAGTATGTAGCATAATGCTCCCCCCCACAGGCAGAGTATGTAGTATAATGCCCCCATAGGCAGAGTATGTAGCATAATGCTCCCCCGACAGGCAGAGTCTGTAGTATAATGCCCCCCCCCATAGGCAGAGTCTGTAGCATAATGTCCCCCCCCCCCCTCATAGGCAGGGTCTGTAGTATAATGCCCCCCCCCCATAGGCAGAGTCTGTAATATAATGTCCCCCACCTCATAGGCAGAGTCTGTAGTATAATGGCCCCCCATAGGCAGAGTCTGTAGTATAATGCCCCCATAGGCAGAGTATGTAGTATAATGCTCCCCCCCACAGGCAGAGTATGTAGTATAATGCTCCCCCGACAGGCAGAGTCTGTAGTATAATGCCCCCCCATAGGCAGAGTCTGTAGTATAATGTCCCCTAATCCATAGGCAGAGTCTGTAGTATAATGTCTCCCCCCTCATAGGCAGAGTCTGTAGTATAATGTCTTCCCCCCATAGGCAGAATCTGTAGTATAATGTTTCCCCCCCATAGACAGAGCTTGTAGTATAATGCTCCCCCCATATGCAGAGTCTGTAGTATAATGTCCTCCCCATAGGCAGAATCTGTAGTATAATGTTTCCCCCCCATAGACAGAGTATGTAGTATAATGCTCCCCCCCATAGGCAGAGTCTGTAGTATAATGTTCTCCCCATAGGCAGAGTCTGTGGTATAATGTCTTCCCCCCCTCATAGGCAGATTCTGTAGTATAATGTCCCCCCCCTCATAGGCAGAGTCTATAGTATAATGTTCTCCCCTCCATAGGGAGAGTTTGTACGCTCCCTCCCATAGGCAGAGTCTGTAGTATAATGCCCCCATAGGCAGAGTATGTAGCATAATGCTCCCCCCCACAGGCAGAGTATGTAGTATAATGCCCCCATAGGCAGAGTATGTAGCATAATGCTCCCCCGACAGGCAGAGTCTGTAGTATAATGCCCCCCCCCATAGGCAGAGTCTGTAGCATAATGTCCCCCCCCCCCCCATAGGCAGGGTCTGTAGTATAATGCCCCCCCCCCATAGGCAGAGTCTGTAATATAATGTCCCCCACCTCATAGGCAGAGTCTGTAGTATAATGGCCCCCCATAGGCAGAGTCTGTAGTATAATGCCCCCATAGGCAGAGTATGTAGTATAATGCTCCCCCCCACAGGCAGAGTATGTAGTATAATGCTCCCCCGACAGGCAGAGTCTGTAGTATAATGCCCCCCCATAGGCAGAGTCTGTAGCATAATGTCCCCCCCCCCCATAGGCAGGGTCTGTAGTATAATGCCCCCTCCCATAGGCAGAGTCTGTAATATAATGTCCCCCACCTCATAGGCAGAGTCTGTAGCATAAACCCCCCCCCCCTTCATAGGCAGAGTCTGTAGTATAATGTCCCCCCCTCATAGGCAGAGTCTGTAGTATAATGTCCCCCTACCTCATAGGCAGAGTCTGTAGTATAATTTCCCCCCCATAGGCAGAGTCTGTGGTATAATGTCGTCGCCCCCCCCCCACATAGGCAGAGTCTGTAGTATAATGTCGCCCCCCCACCCAGCAAAAAATGAATAAGCACAATACTCATCTTTCTTCCTCGTTCCCCCGCTGCTCTGAGTGCCGCACCCGGCCTGCACATCTTCAGAACAGCGGGCCGGGTGCCAAGTGATGACGTCAGACGCAGAGGGGGGACTGATGGGAGAGGGAGCATCGCGCTCCCTCTCTCATCAGTGAACTTGTGGTGATGGGTGGGGGGGGCGATGCTGGCACCAGGGGTCCCCCCCTGCTCAAGGGCCCCCATAGTGGCCACCAGGCAGTGCAGGGACATAGTCTCCCTGCTCTGTCCCAGAGTGTAACTGTATCGGCATGCTGCGCACGCAGGATACAGTTGCACTAGCGCAGCTCCGGGTGGGACCCCTCAGAGCGCAAGGCCTGGGGCCACCGCCCCTCCGCCCCCCCAGTAGCTATGCTACTGTGACTATGTCACTGAGATGGAGCCATTAACCAGGAGGATCATGGTCAAAGAAAGAGGCCTTAAAAACTAATTAATTATATTTTTCCAAATAGGTGACAACTCCTTTGGCAGGAAATTTTAGAAAAGTGGGTTTACTGAAGGAAAACAACATTCACCACCCCCGGAAGAAGGCACAGCGCCGAAACGCGCATAGGGGCAGCGGCACCATAGACTGACTAACACATGTGAGTAGTGATTGCTTACTTGTATATGTATTTAGGTGTGGGATGTTTTTTTACAAAATTTTATCATGCACTGTGCACTTTAACACCTATCTGTGGTCCAGACATAGGAAGTATATATTAATTTTTTGAGTGGGTACTTTGCTATACCCCTCTTGACTGTCTGTACCGTTATTTATAAGCTTCCTCCTCATGTGTATATCTATCCGTGGTGCCTTTCTTGGCCCACCACTAATATATTTGTTGCCATTGGAATTTTGTATGTTTTTAATGATTTGCATCAATAAAATTTATGATATTTTCAGATATTGTTCGTTATACGTTTTTTCTCCTTTTTGATTTACCAGTTGGATTCTGTAAAAACGGAAAGCTTTACTATGCTTGTGCAGAGAATTGAATACACGCAGGTTCTGAAATACCACTGTGAACTAGTAACTGAGTAGTGCAAAGGAACTTTGAGCATTGCATAAATGTAGTGTGTTCAATACCCCAAGATCAAGGGGAGCAAGTAAAGGAAATGGAGTGAACTCTCTCTTGAGTAGGGAGGGGGAAGAGAAGAGGAGTACATAAAGAAAGAAAAGAACTATATACCGTAACCATAATCATTAATCATGGTAAGGTAAAGAGAAGTAAGACAGTGAACTGTGTTTCAAGGCAATCAGGAATGGCAGTGTCTTAGTTATAACAAGAAAGGAGGATGGCTGAGCACTTAGAGCTGAGCAGCAGTGTCAGTAACACTGGAGGGAACATACAGCTGGAGAATATCAGTGCAAAAAAATAAATATAGATATACTGTATATATGTGTATATAGCAGAAAAATTGGAGGCAGCACACCAACTTGTAAAGGTGAAACAAGTGCTATTTAATAGCCCATAATGGCGACATTTCGGTTCAAAACCAGAACATTTCTCCAAAAGGTTCTGGTTTTGAACCAAAACATCGCCATTATGGGCTATTAGATAGCACTTGTTTCACCTTTACAAGTTGGTGTGCTGCCTCCAATTTTTTCTACTATATTGAAGGTTTGGTACTTGCCTGAAGGGCACGACACCCAAATCCATTGCAGGTGCTGCTTTTGTTTTCCTTTTGTATACTCGTACAGTACAGACCAAAAGTTTGGACACACCTTCTCATTTAAAGATTTTTATGTATTTTCATGACTATGAAAATTGTACATTCACACTGAAGGCATCAAAACTATGAATTAACACATGTGGAATTATATACTTAACAAAAAACTGTGAAACAACTGAAAATATGTCTTATATTCGAGGTTCTTCAAAGTAGCCACCTTTTGCTTTGATGACTGCTTTGCACACTCTTGGCATTCTCTTGATGAGCTTCAAGAGGTAGTCACCAGAAATGGTCTTCCAACAATCTTGAAGGAGTTCCCAGAGATGCTTAGCACTTGTTGGCCCTTTTGCCTACACTCTGCGGTCCAGCTCACCCCAAACCATCTCGATTGGGTTCAGGTCTGGTGACTGTGGAGGCCAGGTCATCTGGCGTAGCACCCTATCACTCTCCTTCTTGGTCAAATAGCCCTTTCACAGCCTGGAGGTGTGTTTGGGGTCATTGTCCTGTTGAAAAATAAATGATGGTTCAACTAAACGCAATTCATAGTTTTGATGCCTTCAGTGTGAATGTACAATTTTCATAGTCAAGAAAATGCAGAAAAATCTTTAAATGAGAAGGTGTGTCCAAACTTTTGGTCTGTACTGTATGTGTGTATGTATATACAGTGGGTACGGAAAGTATTCAGACTCCTTTAAATTTTTCACTCTTACATAGTATACAGTGTACAGTGTCAGTGTACAGATAACACACTGACACACCAGTGACGTCTCTAGTTGAAGTCTTTCATCTTCGCTTTTCCTCTTCATCAAGCGCACATACAAGGGACAAATACCGCTACACCATGACTAGACCACATATTACCACCACATAGTGACCAAATAATACCACATACAAGGGACAAATACCGCCACACAATGACCGGACCACATATTACCACCACATAGTGACCGAATAATACCATATACAAGGGACAAATACCATTACATCATGACCAGACCACATATTACCACCACATAGTGACCGAATAATACCACATACAAGGGACAAATACCGCCACACAATGACCGGACCACATATTACCACCACATGGTGACCGAATAATACCATATACAAGGGACAAATTCCGCTACATCATGACCAGACCACATATTACCACCACATAGTGACTGAATAATACCACATACAAGGGACAAATACCACCACACCATGACCAGATCACATATTACCACCACATAGTGACCAAATACTACAATACTGATCATTAATAAAAAACAGAATAATAATATTACCATAAGTACCATTATATACAGGATAACTATACAGTGTACAGTGTCAGTGTACAGATAACACACTGACTCACCAGTGACGTCTTTAGTTGAAGTCTTTCATCTTCGCTTTTCCTCTTCATCCAGCGCAGACCGCCATCACTTTTTCCAGCCAGAACTCATCTCTGCATAAAATAACACAGTTATCTAGAGCAGCTTACAGAACAAATTCCCCAATTTTCCCAACTTCTACATTACACCACATGAAGAAAAAAAGTGACATAGTGCCGCCCTGCACAGTAACAGGACCCCCACACTGAAAACAGTATCCTCAAAAATAAAATACATCACAGCAGTAATAATATCCTTTAATTATCCCCTACAGTGCCCATCCTGCCCCCATGTTTCCATCCTGCCCCCGTGTCTCCATCCTGCCCCCATGTCTCCATAATTAGCCCCTACAGTAATGATGTCCCATATCCTGCCCCCATGTCTCCATCCTGCCCCCATGTCTTCATTCTGCCCCCCATATTTCGCATTCTGCCCTATGTTTCTATTCTGCCCGCATGTCTTACATTCTGCCCCCATGTCTTACATTCTGCCCCCATGCCTCCATTCTGCCCCCATGTTTCCCATTCTGCCCCATGTCTCTCCTTCCTTCCCGTTTCAATTCTGCCCCCATGTTTCCAATCTGCCCCCAATGTGTCACATTCTGCCTCCAATGTCCCCAATTCTGCCCCCATGTTTCCATCCTGCCCCAATGGCCCCCATGTTTTCATCAAGCTCCCATGTTTTCTGCCTCCAATGTCCCCCATGTCTTCATCCTGCCCCCATGTTTTCTGCCTCCAATGTCCCCCATGTTTCCATCCTGCCTCCATGTTTCCATTCTGCTCCCCATGTTTTCATTCTGCTCCCCATGTTTCCCATTCATCCTCCGTGTTTCCATTCTGCCCCACGTTTCCATTCTGCCCCCATGTTTCCATTCTGCCTCCAATGACCCCTATTTTGCCCCCATGTTTCCACCCTGCCCCCAATGCCCCCCATGTTTTCATCCTGCTCCAATGTTTTCTGCCTCCAATGTCCCCCATGTCTTCATTCTGCCCTCATGTTTTCTGCCTCCAATGTCCCCCATGTTTCCATCCTGTCCCCATGTTTCCATCCTGTCCCCATGTCTCCATTCTGCCCATTTTTCCATTCTACCCCCCGTTTCCTATTCTTCCCTGTGTTTCCATTCTTCTCCACGTTTCAATTCTGCCCCCATGTTTCCATTCTGCCCCCATGTCTCTATTCTGCCCCCATGTCTTACATTCTGCCCCCATGTCTCACATTTTGCCTCCATGTTTCCATCCTGCCCTCATGTTTCCATCCTGCCCCCATGTCTCCATAATTAGCCCCTACAGTAATAATGTCCCACATCCTGCCCCCATGTCTCCATCCTCCCCCCATGTCTCTCCATCCTGCCCCATGTCTCCATTCTGCCCCCATGTCTCCATTCTGCCCCCCATGTTTCCCATTCTGCCCTATGTTTCTCTTCTGCCCCCATGTTTCCATTCTGCCCCATGTCTCACATTCTGCCCCCATGTCATACATTCTGCCCCCATGTTTCCATTCTGCCCCCATGTTTCCATTCCGCCCCATGTCTCCATTCTGCCCCCATGTCTCCATCCTGCCCCCATGTTTCCCATTCTGCCCCCATGTTTCCATCCTGCCCCCAATGTCCCCCATGTTTCCATCCTACCCCCATGTTTTCTGTCTCCAATGTCCCCCATGTCTTCATCCTGCCCCCATGTTTTCTTCCTCCAATGTCCCTCATGTTTTCATCCTGCTCCCAATGTCCCCAATGTCTTCATCCTGCCCCCATGTTTTCTGCCTCCAATGTCCACCATGTTTCCATCCTGCCCCCATGTTTTCTGCCTCCAATGTCCCACATGTCTTCATCCTGCCCCAATGTTTTCTGCCTCCAATGTCCCCCATGTTTTCATCCTGCCTCCAATGTCCCCCATGTTTTCATCCTGCCCCCAATGTCCCTCATGTTTTCATCCTGCCCCCAATGTCCCCCATGTCTTCATCCTGCCCCCATGTTTTCTGCTTCAATGTCCCCCATGTTTTCTGCCTCAAATGTCTCCCATGTTCTCATCCTGCCCTCGTGTTTTCTGCCCCCAATGTCCCCCATGTTTTCATCCTGCCCTCATGTTTTCTGCGGCTGCCCCCATATTTTCTGCCCCCAATGTTCCCCATCCTGTCCTGGTGCGTCTTTAAAAAAAAAATCTCTTCTTACCTTGTGGTGCTCCCGAGGTGTCCTGCTCGTGCTCTGCCATCACCGGAAGCACGATCGCTCGTACATGACACTGATGTCATACGCCAGCGACATGCGCACTGACGTCAGCCGCCGGCCAATCACTGTGATTGGCCGGCGGCTATTAACTTTTGCTGAGCGGGAAGCTTCCCACACTGCAATAGATTTAAAGTGAACCTGCATCTGAGGACGCACGTTCACTGAACCACCAGAATGCTGCCGCCGGGGCCCGGTGAGTAGAAGAACGGGGCTCCGACCGAGCCCTCTCTGCTCACCGGGCCCCATACGCCAGTAAGGGCAGTAATGCCCTGATGGCGGCCCTGGGTATCAGTAATGACACTCAGATCTGCTGTGCTCACAGCAACTTGTAATCACTCTGCAGTGAGATCAGGCTGTCTGTCATTCTATGTCTCACGGAGTAGTAGCCTGTTCTGAGCTATGGTGGGGGCATGTTCTTCTCTCTCCTGAGTGTTGCTGCCTGCTGATGATTGGTCAACTTCATATGGGAAAGAAATACACAACCCCAGTAAAAACTCTCTGGTAGCACCCACTTGGAATAAATGAAAACTTATTAGGTGCCAATATTGCCACAACAACAAGGCAAAATTAAGAAACAAAATGTTTTTTTTTCTGTCCTGTTTAGTGTTGAGCATTCCGATACTGTAATATCGGGTATCGGCCG
Source organism: Phyllobates terribilis (assembly GCF_046119375.1). Classification (NCBI taxonomy): domain Eukaryota; kingdom Metazoa; phylum Chordata; class Amphibia; order Anura; family Dendrobatidae; genus Phyllobates; species Phyllobates terribilis. The sequence goes on along the minus strand of NW_027362761.1, from coordinate 39,782,497 downwards.
ATATTCGCAGTATCGGAATTCCGATACTTAATTCCGATACTTTTACAATATCGAATACCGGAATCGGAAGTTCCCATAATGCCTGCGCTCTGCAGTGTCTGTGAAGGATGACAAGCTGGATGGCAGCGCGATCCAGCCTGTCATCAGAATGCCATCCCAGCGGGGGAGAATTCTCCTGATTGTTTAAAAGCCGGCGCGCGGTAAAAAGCCGCCGGCTTTTAAACAATCACACAGCCCCATACTGCTTCCCCACAGCCTCCCACCCCGATCCTCCGCTCCCCTCGCCACCTCCCATCCCGATCGTAAGTTAGGACCGGGCGGGGAGCGCAGCTCCAAGGAGCGGGGAGTGAAGGACCCGGGCGGGGAAGCCGGCAGTGAAAAGACTTCACCGCCGGCTTTCCCGTTCTGTGCTGCGCTTTCCCGCCGGTTATTTCAAATGAACAGCTGAGGTATCAGGTGATGCCGATCAGCTGTTCATTTGAAGTAGCCGCGGTGCCCTCAGAGGGTTCATGTGAGTTCATGCTTGACTGCATGAACTCACATGAACTTTCCCACGACCGCACAGGTCAGCCACACCTCACAGACCATCAGACCGGTCATGATTAGTGTGTGTGCGGGGTGTCTGTGTGCGGGGTGTCTGTGTGCGGGGTGTCTGTGCGATGTTTGTGCGGGTGTCTGTGCGGGTGTCTGTGCGTGCAGGCAGACATAGGCCGATGTGACACTACTACTCCCATCGGCCTATGTCTGTCCCCCGTCCACTCGTGCCAGCAGGATCAGCTCGATGGGAGCAGTAGTTCCCATCAGTCTGATCCTGCTATTTAAATTGCCCTACTGTGCCCCAATAAATGTTAAATACATGTCATTGGTGGCCAGTGGTTACCTACAATAAATTAGTTCATACATTACCTGTCCCCGCCGATCGCCACCTAAAATAAAGTAAAAAATAAAAAACTACACCTATACTCACCTAGACACCTAATTCCCCGAAGCCATCGATCTCCTGTAATAAAATATAAAATAATAAACCACAACCTTATCCTTACCCCTCCGGAGTAGTCCACGAGTGTCCCACGAAGATCTCCAGTTCAGAGCAGCCACATAGAATGTGACCGCTCTGAACCGCTGCCGCCGCTAGAATGACGGGGCCGTAAAGCAGCCCCGTCATTGCATAAGCGGGTTCACCGGAGTTCAGGCAGCGCTGCTCCGGTTAGCTGCTTTACGGCCCTGCTGTATCGTGAGAAATTCCCACGGTACAGCACTGCCGTAAAGGAGGTCTCCGGAGCTGCGCTGCCTGAATGCACTCCGGTGACCTCAGTCAGTGGCTCCCGCTGCCGGGAGCGGACGTGTTCCCGGCAGTGTGAGCTTACAGCAGCCATGCACAGCTGTCACCATCTCCAGATGTGACAGCTGTGCATGGGAGATCAGCACAGGAACGTGGACAGGTAACTATTATTTTTAGTGAACTAAGAATTAAATAAAATGGTGTGTTTTATTTCAAATAAATTATTTTTTTCTGGGTGTAGTGTGTTTTTTCTTTTTAACACTTTGTAGGTTAGTAATGGGGGTGTCTTATAGACGCCCATCATTACTAACCTGGGCTTCATGGCAGCTGGCGCTGACATGAACCCCACCACTATTACCCCCTGCCACCGCACCAGGGCAGCGTGGAAGAGCGAGGCTAAGTGCCAGAATTGGCGCATCCTACGGATGCGCCATTTCTGGGGCGGCTGACGGCTGGTGTTTCTAGCCTGGGAGGGGGCCATTATTCATGGCACCCTTCCTGGGCTATTAATATCAGCCCCCAGCTGTCTGCCTAGCCTTTGCTAGCTATTAAAATAGGGGGGACCCCACGTCATTTTTTTGGGGGGGGTCCCCCATTTTAATAGCTAGTAAAGGCTAGGTATTCAGCTGGGGGCTGATATTAGTAGCCTGGGAAGCTCCGTGGGTTTTACCCCCTTCCCAGGCTTCAAACATCTGCCCCAGCCGTCTGCTTAACCTCCGCTAGAGACTAAAATTATGGGGGATCCCACGCCATTTTTTTTTTAAATAAATCCTTTATTTTAACACTAAATGACATTTGAGGAGTTAATAAAGATGCAGTCCCTAAATTATTATTTATTTTTTAATTAATTTTTCCCAAAACTTTTGACGTGGGCTTCGCCATATTTTTGTATGCCAGCCAGGTACAGCATCCAGCTTCTATGAACGCGCCATTTTCCGGGGCGGCTGCGGACTGCAATTTTCAGCGGGGGGGGGGGGGAGGGGGGCAGAAAGCTTGGGCCTCCCTGCGCTGCGGATTCCAGCCCCCAGCTGCCTAGTTGTACCTGGCTGGACACAAAAATAGGGAGAAGCTCCACGTTTTTTTTTTTTTTCATTATTTCATGAAATTCATGGAATAATTAAGAAAAAAAGGGCTTCCCTATATTGTTGTGTCCGGCTAGGTACAAATAGGCAGCTGGTGGTTGGGGGCAGCCCGTTCCTGCCTGCTGTACCTGGCTGGACACAAATATAGTGCAAAGCCCCACGTCAATTTTTTTTAATTATTTCAGGAAATTCATGAAATAATTAAAAAAAAATTGACGTGGGGCTTCGCTCTATATTTGTGTCCAGCCAGGTACAGCAGGCAGGAACGGGCTGCCCCCAACCACCAGCTGCCTATTTGTACCTAGCCGGACACAACAATATAGGGAAGCCCTTTTTTTCTTAATTATTCCATGAATTTCATGAAATAATTAAAAAAAAAAAATGCGTGGGGCTTCGCCCTATTTTTGTGTCCAGCCAGGTACAACAAGGCAGCTGGGGGCTGGAATCCGCAGCGCAGGGAGGCCCAAGCTTTCTGGGCCCCACCCGCTGCAAATTGCAGTCCGCAGCCGCCCCGGAAAATGGCGCGTTCATAGAAGCGCCATCTTCTGGCGCTGTACCCAACTCATCCAGGGCCCTGGTGCGGTGGCTCACTGGGTAATAAAGGGGTTAAGGCCAGCTTGGCATTATCAGCTGGCCCTAAGCCCGAAATTCATGGGGTCACGCCAATATTAGACATGACCGCCATGAATTTCTAGTAAAGTATTTAAAAAAAACACAAACACCCAGAAAAAAGTCCTTTAATTGAAATAAAGACACAATTCTTTATTGTTCTAAATTAAACCATACTTACCGTCACGCCCATTCCAGCTGAAGCCAACGATCTCCTGCAATAAAAGTAAAATAATAAAGCAACATCATCCTTACCTTTCCATGGCTCCCACGACAGCTTCAGCTCTGCTTCATCGAGATGACAGCCTGGATCGCAGCAGAAAGTTGCCATCCAGCCTGTCATCCCGCAGACACTGAGAAGCGCAGGCATGCTTGCGCTCCTCAGTGTCAGGCTGTGACGGCATCCCGATAAGCCGAGTCTCTCACGCTCACCGCATGCGCAGGAGAATTTTCCCACGCTGTCAGTGACGTGCATGAGGTGAGCTGAGTTCATTGGACATGACCTCGGCTCATCTGGATGCCGTCACAGCCAGACACTGAGGAGCGCAAGCATGCCTGCGCTTCTCAGTGTCTGCGGGATGATAGGCTGGATGGCAGCGTTCTGCTGCGGTCCAGCCTGTCATCTCGATGTAGCAGAGCTGAAGCTGTCGTGGGAACCATGGAAAGGTAAGGATGATGTTGGTTTATTATTTTTCTTTTATTTCAGGAGATCGTTGGCTTCAGCTGGAATGGGCGTGATGGTAGGTATGGTTTAATTTAGAACAATAAAGAATTGTGTGTTTATTTCAATTAAAGGACTTTTTTCTGGGTGTTTGTGTTTTTTTTAAATACTTTACTAGAAATTCATGGTGGTCATGTCTAATATTGGCGTGACCCCATGAATTTCGGGCTTAGGGCCAGCTGATAATGCCAAGCTGGCCTTAACCCCTTTATTACCCAGTGAGCCACCGCACCAGGGCCCTGGATGAGTTGGGTACAGCGCCAGAAGATGGCGCTTCTATGAACGCGCCATTTTCCGGGGCGGCTGCGGACTGCAATTTGCAGCGGGGGTGGCCCAGAAAACTTGGGCCTCCCTGCGCTGCAGATTCCAGCCCCCAGCTGCCTAGTTGTACCTGGCTGGACACAAAAATAGGGCGAAGCTCCACGTATTTTTTTTTTAAATTCATGAAATTCATGGAATAATTAAGAAAAAAAGGGCTTCCCTATATTGTTGTGTCCGGCTAGGTACAAATAGGCAGCTGGTGGTTGGGGGCAGCCCGTTCCTGCCTGCTGTACCTGACTGGACACAAATATAGGGCGAAGCCCCACATCAATTTTTTTTAATTATTTCATGAATTTCCTGAAATGATTTTAAAAAAATTGACGTGGGGCTTCGCACTATATTTGTGTCCAGCCAGGTACAGCAGGCAGGAACGGGCTGCCCCCAACCACCAGCTGCCTATTTGTACCTGGTTGGACACAACAATATAGGGAAGCCCTTTTTTTCTTAATTATTTCATGAATTTCATGAAATAATTAAAAAAAAAAATGCGTGGGGCTTCGCCCTATTTTTGTGCCCAGCCAGGTACAACTAGGCAGCTGGGGGCTGGAATCCGCAGCGCAGGGAGACCCAAGCTTTCTGGGCCACCCCCGCTGCAAATTGCAGTCCGCAGCCGCCCCAGAAAATGGCGCGTTCATAGAAGCGCCATCTTCTGGCGCTGTACCCAACTCATCCAGGGCCCTGGTGCGGTGGCTCACTGGGTAATAAAGGGGTTAAGGCCAGCTTGGCATTATCAGCTGGCCCTAAGCCCCAAATTCATGGGGTCACGCCAATATTAGACATGACCACCATGAATTTCTAGTAAAGTATTTAAAAAAACACAACACCCAGAATAAAGTCCTTTAATTGAAATAAACACACAATTCTTTATTGTTCTAAATTAAACCATACTTACCATCACGCCCATTCCAGCTGAAGCCAACGATCTCCTGCAATAAAAGTAAAATAATAAAGCAACCTCATCCTTACCTTTCCATGGTTCCCACGACAGCTCCAGCTCTGCTACATCGAGATGACAGGCTGGACCGCAGCAGAACGCTGCCATTCAGCCTGTCATCCCGCAGACACTGAGAAGCGCAGGCATGCTTCCACTCCTCAGTGTCTGGCTGTGACGGCATAAAGATGAGCCGAGGTCATGTCCAATGAACTCAGCTCACCTCATGCACGTCACTGACAGCGTGGGAAAATTCTCCTGCACTCAGCACTTCAGCGTGAGAATTTTCCCACGCTGTCAGTGAAGTGCATGAGGTGCGCCGAGTTCATTGGACATGAGCTCACCTCATGTACGTCACTGACAGCGTGGGAAAATTCTCCTGCACTCAGCACTTCAGCGTGAGAATTTTCCCACGCTGTCAGTGACGTGCATGAGGTGAGCTGAGTTCATTGGACATGAGCTTACCTCATGCACGTCACTGACAGCGTGGGAAAATTCTCCTGCACTCAGCGCTTCAGCGTGAGAATTTTCCCACGCTGTCAGTGACGTGCATGAGGTGAGCTGAGTTCATTGGACATGAACTCGGCTCATCTGGATGACGTCACAGAGAGACACTGAGGAGCGCAAGCATGCCTGCGCTTCTCAGTGTCTGCGGGATGACAGGCTGGATGGCAGCGTTCTGCTGCGGTCCAGCCTGTCATCTCGATGTAGCAGAGCTGAAGCTGTCGTGGGAACCATGGAAAGGTAAGGATGAGGTTGCTTTATTATTTTTCTTTTATTGCAGGAGATCGTTGGCTTCAGCTGGAATGGGCGTGACGGTAAGTATGGTTTAATTTAGAACAATAAAGGATTGTGTCTTTATTTCAATTAAAGGACTTTTTTCTGGGTGTTTGTGTTTTCTTTTAACTTTGACTATGGGGTTAGTAATGGGGGTGTCTTATAGACGCCTCTCCATTACTAACCTGGGCTTGATGTCAGCTGGCATTATAAGCTGACATCAACCCCAGCCCTATTACCCCACTGCCACCGCTACAGGGCAGTGGGAAGAGCGAGGCTAAGTGCCAGAATTGGCGCATCCTATGGATGCGCCATTTCTGGGGCGGCTGACGGCTGGTGTTTCTAGCCTGGGAGGGGGCCAATATTCATGGCACCCTTCCTGGGCTATTAAAATCAGCCCCCAGCTGTCTGCCTAGCCTTTGCTAGCTATTAAATTAGGGGGGACCCCACGTTATTTTTTTGGGGGGGTCCCCCATTTTAATAGCTAATAAAAGCTAGGTATTCAGCTGGGGGCTGATATTAGTAGCCTGGGAAGCTCCGTGGATATTACCCCCTTCCCAGGCTTCAAACATCTGCCCCAGCTGTCTGCTTAACCTCCGCTAGAGCCTAAAATTAAGGGGAACCCCACGCCAATTTTTTTTTTAAATAAATCCTTTATTTTAACAGTAAATGACAAGTACAGTAATCAACACTGTCACTGTACTTCATATATATGTGACTGACATGTTTCTATCTATCTAATCTATGTGTGATTCTCTATTCTTTCTATTCTAAATTGTCGGGTACAGATGCTGAATTGCCGGCCGGCTTTTTTAAAGAGACGGTGCATGAAAACACTATAATTTTTTAAATAAATCCTTTACACTAAATGACAAGTACAGTAAGCAACACTGTCACTGTACTTCATATATATGTGACTGACATGTTTCTATCTATCTAATCTATGTGTGAAGCTCTATTCTGTCTGTTATAAATTGTCGGGTACCGCTGCTGAATTGCCGGCCGGCTTTTTTAAAGAGACGGTGCACGAAAACACTAATATTTTTTAAAATAAATCCTTTACACTAAATGACAAGTACAGTAAGCAGCACTGTCACTGTACTTCTTATATATGTGACTGACATGTTTCTATCTACCTAATCTATGTGTGAAGCTCTATTCTTTCTGTTGTAAATTGTCGGGTACCGGTGAATGCCGCTGATGAATTGCCGGCTTTTCATGTCATTCTACATTATTCTTAGTTGTTTTACTTCATGTAGAATTAACCTACAAGGAAAGAAAGGGTTTATTTTCATTCCGATATTTGTGTCCCATTGACTTGCATTGGTTTCCGGTATCGGAATCGGCGATATCCGATACTTTTTGGGTATCGGCCCGATCCAATCCGATACGATATTTCCTGATATCGGAAGGTATCGCTCAACACTAGTCCTGTTGCTACTAATAAATTGAATGTCCAGTTCAACATGAAAAATTTGGTGAAAGGTCCTCCTTAAGAATTTTGACTCTTGAATAAATTTCTTATTTGTGATCCCCTGCTACATAAAGAATTACAAAAGCCATATTTTACTGTGTAGTATTAAGCATTCTCTTCCTCTTCATATGGTAATATGAATAATAAATAATTAAAGACAGCGTAAATATTCTATATTGTTTACCATTGAAATCGTAACCAGTGATTAGGTCAATGTATTATTCCCTCGTCATGGACACCAAGAATATAAATCATTTTCCTTCTATGTTGTCTATATAGTTGGAAAAATGTGATACTTTACAATTCTTAGTTTATAACCTATAGAGCTACTGTATATCTAGATCTCAAATTAGTAACCGTTGATTGTTACTCCATTTGAATATCTTACAACTAGAAAAGTAGCTATTTGTTAAAAATACTTTTAGGGAATAGGCTGATGTGTAGAGCAGCTAGATAATTTATTTTCTATAAGTGTTATAAGTGACAGAAGTATTAAAGGGAACCTGTCCTGTGAAAAAATGCTATTAACCTGCAGATGTGGGGTTAATCTGCATGTTAATAGCGTTCTGGAGCTGCCCGGCGCCCGCAGTGAGAGCCCCGCTGCCGGGAGGAAATCAACTTTATTCCTCCCAGCAGCATTCAGCTTCCAGTCAAAGGGGTCACGCCGGCATGGTTTATGTCATTGTTCTGCGTATAGTGAGCTGTGGCTGTAGCCGTGCCCCAACACTGACTGACAGCCGGCCCTAATAATGAGCTTCTTGTCAGTCAGTGCCAGGGGCACATTTACAGCCACTGCTCACTATACACACAGGGGCGACCCCAGTAACGAAGCCAAATGCTGCCAGAAGGAATAAAGTTCATTTCCTCCCGGCATCGAGGCTCTAAGTGCGGGTGCCAGGCAGGTTCAGAATGCTATTAACCTGCAGATTAACTCCATATCTGCAGGTTAATAGTGTTTTTTTCACATGACAGGTTCCCATTAATATGCCCTAAGTTTATTAAATAGAAGTAGTGGGTAGCACTGTTGCGTTGCAGCGCTGGGGTCCTGGGTACAACTCCCAGTTTGTATGTTTTTCCTGTGTTTGGGTGAGTATCCTCCTACATGCCAAAGACATACTTATAGGGAATTTATATTGTGAGCCCCAATGGGGACAGTGATGATGATATATGTAAAGTGCTGTGAAATATTATGACGCTATATATAAGCAAAGCATAATAAATAAATAAAATAGAGGTTACTGTAAGCTGCTGAAAGTGGCATCTGGTAGTTTTATCAAACAGCTCAAACACTTTTTAAGATGCCTCTAACACATATTTGTTTTTCAAAAGGAGTATGGGCGCACACGGTGCCACTTGTTACAGCATATATAACAAAGTAGAATGATATTCTATATATTCAGCCTAGAAATAACACACGACAGTTTAAAACAGTTCATGGAATTAATGGTTATCAATTATTGAGATATTTTAAAGAATATGTTGCACACAATGCTCAAACTAATGAGACTTTTATATCAACACAAACCATATCCCAAGAAGAGTTTTGACACATAAGCCTTAGTTATTTTTGGCACATTTTGTACCATGGCTGATAAGGGGCAAGAAGAAATCAAGCAAGTACTTAATGTATGTAATGGTATAACGGATATCATTCTCTGTTGGCTTTTGATGCTGCAATTATGTAGGACTCTCATTTTTAAAGGGATACAGTTTAGACAAAAGCTTTAAAACACAGTCTCTCATTTAGGAACCCCTATGAGGAGTCGCAGCTGAGTAGAGAGAAAGCACGTCAATCATTTCCCAAACCTAACAGTATGGGCTCTCCAAGTGCACAGCTCAATTATTCATCTCCAAGACACTTATAGAGTTATTGTCTTATTGTTCATTTCACTACGACAGCTCAAAGTGAGGATGACACTTAAGGCTGTCATTCCCAGAAGCAGAAAAACATTATTACACATAACACATTGGAGATATTGTTTTCGGACACGGTTAACCATTTCAGTGGGATCTGCATACAGAGCCCAGTTCAATACACACAACTGTTGTTTGCTGAATGATTGAAAAACCCTTCTGAAAAGATGCACATTGGCTTGTATAAACCCACACCCTATGAATTAGCTCTTTGCAGCTGATTCTCTATAAATTCATGCACAAGGGTTCTAACAGACGGCAGCAGATAATCGTCTTACCTTATATACTTTAAAGGTTCCTGTCCATCCTTGTTTTTGAACCCTGAGTTGCTCATTTTCCTATATTGTAGCTATATTAATGTGATTGTGTTTCTTGGCGTCTAGATGCACACAGCTGAGTGTCTCTGTGTGGCTGTGGGTAGAGATACAGAGAGACAAACTAGCCAGTAAGCAGCTAGAATCGCAGTCTGAATTCCTCCGGATTGGATCCTACACAAAGGTACCCAACGCTCAAGATCATTTAACCCTTCAGAAGGAATACAGCCATTATATATCAACCTGAGCTGGAAAGCACATGGAAATAACTGCTTTCATTATTCATTTCAATGTAATTGTAAGAAAGAAAGAAAAAGATGGTTCTACATCTCTTCCATTCATAAAAGTTAAAGGGCAGAATCATATATTATGGGAAGGTAAATCAGTCGAATGTGCGCAATATGGGATATTTGTTCTAATTAGGCCATGACCCCATTATCAGTATTCGGTCAGTATTTTTTCTCAGGAGAGGTGAGGAACAATCAGAGAAAAGGTATAATAGAAACAAGTCACCAATTCTGCATTTATCACCCACTCCTGGGTTTAGCTGATAGTGATACTGATAGTGGGACCGTGGCCTTAGTATAACAGTCCCCGATCAGTAGAGCTTTGAGATGTTTTCAGTTGTGGTATCACAATCACTAGTCACTAGATACTAAGAGGGTTTCACTGATCCTAGTGATCAATTGTGATAAAAGTATGTATAGAAAAAACTCAGTGCTTCCTTAGGGTTGATGATGAAGAACAAACAGTGGTCTTCTAGGGGATGTTCTTGTTAAAAAAAGATGGTCAATATACATATGTACAGTGGAAATAAAAATCTGGTCTGGATAAGGGGTGGTATTCTCAAAGATGTTGTCTTTTGAAGGATTTCACAGCATATTATTGTATAGCAATTTAGCACATCATCAGATTTATTGCGCAGTAGCATAAAAAAACATATTAAATACATATGATGTCAAAGTATAACAGTGATAGCATTTTATATGTAGCAATTTACTTGGACATATGCAAATCTAGGAAGCAGTTGTAACTTACTAGAGAATTTTCTATAATCACATGCAATCAGAAATGCCTAACAGTATTTAGTGATGTGGATCTGAGAGAGGGAAGGGATTGCAATGTCTCTAGATGTTGTTATTGAAGAGCTATAGCAAAATTAATGTGCAAATTTGTAGATCAGACATAAGCGCTCATAATGAGATTATAAGTGTTGGCTCACAATGTATGCATTTTCTTTCCCAGCATCTAAAACTATGCAAATTTCATTTTTTTTTTACATATTTACATGAAAAATACACATGCATGTTCAGATTATGGTTTCTGACACCTGGAGTCCAGCATATTAGTTGTTCACATGGGAGTGAGCAGCTGTTAGAATGATCATAGCAGAAGGCTAAATGAAAAGGAAAAAATCATATCTTTTTAACGGTTTGTCATCAATGGTTGCATATATTGTGTACTTTGGCCTTGTGGGGACTGACACACAAAGATTTGTTTTATTGCAAAGCATAGTCATTTATAGCTTTGGCTATACCGTATACTAGGTACCAGAAGTAACTTAAATCTCAATTTTCCTTTAAGATATATACACACATGGTCAAAATTGTTGGTACCACTCGTTTAATGAAAGAAAAACCCACAATGGTCACAGAAATAACTTGAATCTGACAAAAGTAATAATAAATTAAAAATCTATGAAAATGAACAAATGAAAGTCAGACATTGCTTTTCTGCTTCCACAGAATTTCAAAAAAAATTAAACTCATGAAATAGGCCTGGACAGAAATGATGGTACCCCTGAAAATAATGTGACAAAAGGGACATGTTTAATCAAGTTGTGTCCACTAATTAGCATCACAGGTGTCTACAATCTTGTAATCAGTCAGTGGGCCTGTATATAGGGCTACAGATACTCACTGTGCTGTTTGGTGACATGGTGTGTACCACACTCAACATGGACCAGAGGAAGCAAAGGAAAGAGTTATAAGACCATCTCCAAGCAGCTTGATGTTCCTGTGACTACACTTGCACATATTATTCAGAAATTTAAGATCCATGGGACTGTAGCCAAACTCCCTGGATGTGGCCGCAGGAGGAAAATTGATGACGAATCAAAGAGACGGATAATATGAATGGTAACAAAAGAGCCTAGGAAAACTTCTAAAGAGATTAAAGGTGAACTTCAAGCTCAAGGAACATCAGTGTCAGATAGCACCATCTGTCGTTGTTTGATCCAAAGTGGACTTCATGGGAGACGACCAAGGAGAACACCATTGTTGAAAAAAAATCATAAAAAAGCCAGACTGGAATTTGCCAAACTACATGTTGACAAGCCACAAAGCTTCTGGGAGAATGTCCTATGGACAGATGAGACAAAAATGGAAGTTTTTGGCAAGGCAGATCAGCTCTATGTTCACAGACGGAAAAAATGAAGCATATCAAGAAAAGAACACTGTCCCTACTGTGAAACATGGAGGAGGTTCTGTTATGTTCTGGGGCTGCTTTGCTGCATCTGGCACAGGGTGTCTTGAATCTGTGCAGGGTACAATGAAATCTCAAGACTATCAAGGGATTCTAGAGAGAAATGTGCTGCCCAGTGTCAGAAAGCTTGGTCTCAGTCGCAGGTCATGGGTCTTGCAACAGGAAAATGATCGAAAACACACAGCTAAAAACACCCAAGAATGGCTAAGAGGAAAACATTGGACTATTCTGAAGTGGCTTTCTATGAGCACTGACCTAAATCCTATTGAGCATCTTTGGAAAGAGCTGAAACATGCCGTCTGGAAAAGGCAACCTTCAAACACGAGACAACTGGAGCAGTTTGCTCATAAGGAGTGGACCAAAATACCTGTCGAGAGGTGCAGAAGTCTCATTGACAGTTACAGGAATCGTTTGATTGCAGTGATTGCCTCAAAAGGTTGTTCAACAAAATATTAAGTTAAGAAGAACCATCATTTCTGCCCAGGCCTATTTCATGAGTTTAATTTTTTTTTAAATTCTGTGGAAGCAAGGTTGAAAAGCAATGTCTGACTTTCATTTGTTAATTTTCATAGATTTTTAATTTATTATTACTTTTGTCAGATTCAAGTTATTTCTATGACCATTGTGGGTTTTTCTTTCATTAAACGAGGGGTACCAACAATTTTGACCACGTGTGTAATAATGTATTTGATTGGAATTTTTTCCAGCAACACATCGGTATCAAGGGGTAATATTTCTCCTTGCGGACAGTGACGTGTTAAGCACGTCAGGTGAGGAGACTTTTAAAGCCACAATGCTCCTCTGGGAAATATGCAAATTGTATCTTCAGAGAGGAAGAGGACTAGAACTCTAGTGCCACCTACAGGAAGTAGCAATCCTAAAAGTCAATAGTGACCCTTTAACGAGCCTTATCACATGACTTAGGATAAAAGCCAATACCAGAAACTCAATTGAGTTCAAAGTTCATAGAATCATAGAATGGTAGAGTTGGAAGGGACCTCCTGGGTCATCTGGTCCAACCCCCTGCTCAAAGCAGGATTCACTAGATCATCTCAGACAGATGTCTGTCCAGCCTCTGTTTGAAGACGTCCATTGAAGGGGAACTCACCACCTCTCGTGGCAGCCTGTTCCACTCATTAATCACCCTAACTGTCAAAAAGTTTTTTCTAATATCTAATCTGTGTCTCCTCCCATTTAGTTTCATCCCATTGCTTCTAGTCTTTCCTTGTGCAAATGAGAATAAAGATGATCCTTCTACAATGTGACAGCCCTTGACATATTTGTAGACAGCTATTAAGTCTCCTCTCAGTCTTCTTTTTTGCAAGCTAAACATTCCCAAATCCTGCAACCGTTCCTCATAGGACATGGTTTGCAGACCAGTCACCATTCTGGTCGCTCTTCTCTGAACTTGCTCCAGTTTGTCTATGTCTTTTTTAAAATGTGGTGCCCAAAACTGTACACAGTATTCCAGATGAGGTCTGACCAAAGAGGAGTAAAGACCGATAATGACTTCACGTGATCTAGACTGTATGCTTCTGTTAATACATCCCAGAATTGTATTTGCCTTTTTTGCTGCTGCATCACACTGTTGACTCATGTTCAGTCTATGATCTATTAGTATACCTAAGTCTTTTTCACATGTACTGTTGCTTAGCTCTATTCCTCCCATTCTGTATATGCTTTTTTCATTTTTATTGCCCAGATGTAGTACTTTGCATTTTTCCCTGTTAAAAACCATTCTGTTGGTTGCTGCCCACTGCTCCAGTTTATTTAGGTCTTTTTGAATCCTCTCTCTCTCTTCTCTAGTATTAGCTATCCCTCCTAGCTTTGTGTCATCAGCAAATTTAATCAGTTTACCCTCAATTCCTTCATCTAAATCATTGATAAAGATGTTGAACAATACAGGTCCCAGGACGGAGCCCTGTGGTACCCCACTTGAGACATTCATCCAGCTGGATGTGAAGCCATTTACAACCACCCTTTGAGTCCGATCACTAAGCCAGTTATGAATCCACCTAACAGTTGCCTGGTCCATTGCATACTTGGTCATTTTTTCAATAAGGATGATGTGAGATACTTTGTCAAATGCTTTGCTGAAGTCAAGATATACTATATCTACAGCATTTCCCTGATCCACCCAGTCAGTGATTCTGTCATAGAAGGAAATTAAGTTAGTCTGACATGACTTGTTAGTTACAAACCCATGCTGACTCTGGTTAATCACTTCATTCTTATCCATGTACTTACATACATGTTGTTTAATAATTTGTTCAAAGATCTTTCCTGGTATAGAAGTCAGACTCACCGGCCTATAGTTCCCTGGGTCCACCTTCTTCCCCTTTTTGAAGATAGGAACAACATTTGCTCTTCTCCAGTCTTCTGGGACTTCTCCTGTTCTCCAAGAATTTTCAAAGATTATGGAGAGTGGTTCTAAAATTTCTTCTACAATCTCCTTCAGTACTCTGGGGTGTAATTCATCTGGACCTGGAGACTTGAACTCATTTATGTTAGCTAAATATTCCCTCACAATCTTTCTGTTTACTGATAACTTGGATTCCTCTATTCCTTTAAAAGGACAGTGAAGATCAGTTGATGTTACATTTTCTTTCTGAGAGAAAACAGATGCAAAATAGGAATTAAAAAGTTCGGCCTTCTCAACATCCTCTCTTACCATTTCTCCATTTTCATCCTGTAAAAATCCTATAGCATCTTTGACTTTTCTTTTACTTTTGACATACCCCCAAAATCCTTTTTTATTGCTTTTGACATCTCTTGCAAGCCTTAATTCATTGTCAGCTTTAGCTAACCTGATACGTGCCCTGCAGGATCTGCAGACTGCATTATAATCTTCTTTAGATATGCCTCCCTCTTTCCATTTAATAAACATTTCTTTCTTTCTTTTTAGCATGTGTTTAAGTTCTGTGTTCATCCATCCTGGTTTCCTTAAATGCTTCCCATTCTTCCTACTTTTCGGGATTGTTAACGATTGTGCTTCAATCAACATAGTTGTCTTGTAGAAAACTGACCTAGTTGGCAAATGGCAGGCCGTATTAATCAACAGTAACAGATACATTAACCCAGATACAACAGATGCTGGACATGGGGAGGCTATGGGGCTCTAATGCTGGACATGGGGAGGCTATGGGGCTCTAATGCTGGACATGGGGAGGCTATGGGACTCTAATGCTGGACATGAGGAGGCTATGGGGGTCTGTTGCTGGACATGGGGATGCTATGGGGCTCTCATGCTGGACATGGGGAGGCTATGGAGCTCTAATACTGGACATGGGGAGTCTATAGTGGTCTATTGCTGGACATGGGGAGGCTATGGGGGTCTCATGCTGGACATTTAGAGGCTATGGGGCTCTCATGCTGGACATGGGGAGGCTGTGTGGGGCTCATGCAGTATATGGGGAGGCTGTGTGGGGCTCATGTTGTATATGGGGAGACTGTGTGGGGCTCATGCTGTATATGGGGAGGCTGTGTGGGGCTCATGCTGTATATAGGAGGCTGTATGGTGGCTCATGCTGTACATAGGAGGCTGTGTGGGGCTCATACTGTAGATAGGGAGGCTGTGTGGGGCTCATGCTGTATATAGGAGGCTGTATGGGGCTCATGTTGTATATAGGGAGGCTGTGTGAGGCTCACGCTGTATATAGGAGGCTGTGTGGGGCTCATGCTGTATATGGCAGGCTGTATAGGGGCTTATGCTGTATATAGGAGGCTGTGTGGGGCTCATGTTGTATATAGGGAGGCTGTGTGGGGCTCATGCTGTATATAGGCGGCTGTGTGGGGCTCATGCTGTATATAGGAAGCTGTGTGGGGGCTCATGTTGTGTATAGGAGGCTGTATGAGGCTCATGCTGTATATAGGAGGCTGTGTGGGGCTCATGCTGTATATGCCAGGCTGTATAGGGGCTTATGCTGTATATAGGAGGCTGTGTGGGGCTCATGTTGTATATAGGGAGGCTGTGTGGGGCTCATGCTGTATATATGAGGCTGTGTGGGGCTCATGCTGTATATAGGGAGGCTGTGTGGGGCTCATGCTGTATATATGAGGCTGTGAGGGGCTCATGCTGTATATAGGGAGGTTGTGTGGGGCTCATGCTGTATATAGGGAGGCTGTGTGGGGCTCATGCTGTATATAGGGAGGCTGTGTGGGGCTCATGCTGTATATAGGGAGGCTGTGTGGGTCTCATGCTGTATATAGGCGGCTGTGTGGGGCTCATGCTGTATATAGGAAGCTGTGTGGGGGCTCATGTTGTGTATAGGAGGCTGTATGAGGCTCATGCTGTATATAGGAGGCTGTGTGGGGCTCATGCTGTATATGGCAGGCTGTATAGGGGCTTATGCTGTATATAGGAGACTGTGTGGGGCTCATGTTGTATATAGGGAGGCTGTGTGAGGCTCATGCTGTATATAGGCGGCTGTGTGGGTCTCATACTGTATAAAGGAGGCTATGTGGGGCTAATGCAGTATATGGGGAGGCTGTGTGGGGCTCATGTTGTATATAGGGAGGCTGTGTGGGGCTCATGCTGTATATAGGTGGCTGTGTGGGGCTCATGCTGTATATAGGAAGCTGTGTGGGGGCTCATGTTGTGTATAGGAGGCTGTATGAGGCTCATGCTGTATATAGGAAGCTGTGTGGGGCTCATGCTGTATATAGGAGGATATGTAGGGGCTCATGCTGTATATAGGGAGGCTGTATGGCGCTTATGCTGTAGATAGGGAGGCTGTGTGGAGCTAATGCTGTATAAAGGGAGGCTGTGTGGGGCTCATGCTGTATATATGAGGCTGTGTGGGGCTCATGCTGTATATAGGGAGGTTGTGTGGGGCTCATGCTGTATATAGGGAGGCTGTGTGGGGGCTCATGCTCTATATAGGTAAGCTGTGTGGGGCTCATGTATATATGAGGCTGTGTGGGGCTCATGCTGTATATAGGGAGGCTGTGTGGGGCTCATGCTGTATATAGGGAGGCTGTGTGGGTCTCATTCTGTATATGGGCGGCTGTGTGGGGCTCATGCTGTATATAGGAAGCTGTGTGGGGGCTCATGTTGTGTATAGGAGGCTGTATGAGGCTCATGCTGTATATAGGAGGCTGTGTGGGGCTCATGCTGTATATGGCAGGCTGTATAGGGGCTTATGCTGTATATAGGAGACTGTGTGGGGCTCATGTTGTATATAGGGAGGCTGTGTGAGGCTCATGCTGTATATAGGCGGCTGTGTGGGTCTCATACTGTATAAAGGAGGCTATGTGGGGCTAATGCAGTATATGGGGAGGCTGTGTGGGGCTCATGTTGTATATAGGGAGGCTGTGTGGGTCTCATGCTGTATATAGGTGGCTGTGTAGGGCTCATGCTGTATATAGGAAGCTGTGTGGGGGCTCATGTTGTGTATAGGAGGCTGTATGAGGCTCATGCTGTATATAGGAAGCTGTGTGGGGCTCATGCTGTATATAGGAGGATATGTAGGGGCTCATGCTGTATATAGGGAGGCTGTATGGGGCTTATGCTGTAGATAGGGAGGCTGTGTGGAGCTAATGCTGTATAAAGGGAGGCTGTGTGGGGCTCATGCTGTATATAGGTGGCTGTGTGGGGCTCATGCTGTATATAGGAGGGCTGTGTGGGTCTCATGCTGTATATAGGTGGCTGTGTGGGGCTCATGCTGTATATAGGGAGGCTGTGTGGGTCTCATTCTGTATATAGGCGGCTGTGTGGGGCTCATGCTGTATATAGGAAGCTGTGTGGGGGCTCATGTTGTGTATAGGAGGCTGTATGAGGCTCATGCTGTATATAGGAGGCTGTGTGGGGCTCATGCTGTATATGGCAGGCTGTATAGGGGCTTATGCTGTATATAGGAGACTGTGTGGGGCTCATGTTGTATATAGGGAGGCTGTGTGAGGCTCATGCTGTATATAGGCGGCTGTGTGGGTCTCATACTGTATAAAGGAGGCTATGTGGGGCTAATGCAGTATATGGGAAGCTGTGTGGGGCTCATGTTGTATATAGGGAGGCTGTGTGGGTCTCATGCTGTATATAGGTGGCTGTGTGGGGCTCATGCTGTATATAGGAAGCTGTGTGGGGGCTCATGTTGTGTATAGGAGGCTGTATGAGGCTCATGCTGTATATAGGAAGCTGTGTGGGGCTCATGCTGTATATAGGAGGATATGTAGGGGCTCATGCTGTATATAGGGAGGCTGTATGGGGCTTATGCTGTAGATAGGGAGGCTGTGTGGAGCTAATGCTGTATAAAGGGAGGCTGTGTGGGGCTCATGCTGTATATAGGGAGGCTGTGTGGGTCTCATGCTGTATATAGGTGGCTGTGTGGGGCTCATGCTGTATATAGGCGGCTGTGTGGGTCTCATACTGTATAAAGGAGGCTATGTGGGGCTAATGCAGTATATGGGGAGGCTGTGTGGGGCTCATGTTGTATATAGGGAGGCTGTGTGGGGCTCATGCTGTATATAGGTGGCTGTGTGGGGCTCATGCTGTATATAGGAAGCTGTGTGGGGGCTCATGTTGTGTATAGGAGGCTGTATGAGGCTCATGCTGTATATAGGAAGCTGTGTGGGGCTCATGCTGTATATAGGAGGATATGTAGGGGCTCATGCTGTATATAGGGAGGCTGTATGGCGCTTATGCTGTAGATAGGGAGGCTGTGTGGAGCTAATGCTGTATAAAGGGAGGCTGTGTGGGGCTCATGCTGTATATATGAGGCTGTGTGGGTCTCATGCTGTATATAGGAGGATATGTAGGGGCTCATGCTGTATATAGGGAGGCTGTATGGCGCTTATGCTGTAGATAGGGAGGCTGTGTGGAGCTAATGCTGTATAAAGGGAGGCTGTGTGGGGCTCATGCTGTATATATGAGGCTGTGTGGGTCTCATGCTGTATATAGGTGGCTGTGTGGGGCTCATGCTGTATATAGGGAGGCTGTGTGGGGCTCATGCTGTATATATGAGGCTGTGTGGGGCTCATGCTGTATATAGGGAGGTTGTGTGGGGCTCATGCTGTATATAGGGAGGCTGTGTGGGGCTCATGCTCTATATAGGTAAGCTGTGTGGGGCTCATGTATATATGAGGCTGTGTGGGGCTCATGCTGTATATAGGGAGGCTGTGTGGGGCTCATGCTGTATATAGGGAGGCTGTGTGGGTCTCATTCTGTATATAGGCGGCTGTGTGGGGCTCATGCTGTATATAGGAAGCTGTGTGGGGGTTCATGTTGTGTATAGGAGGCTGTATGAGGCTCATGCTGTATATAGGAGGCTGTGTGGCGCTCATGCTGTATATGGCAGGCTGTATAGGGGCTTATGCTGTATATAGGAGACTGTGTGGGGCTCATGTTGTATATAGGGAGGCTGTGTGAGGCTCATGCTGTATATAGGCGGCTGTGTGGGTCTCATACTGTATAAAGGAGGCTATGTGGGGCTAATGCAGTATATGGGGAGGCTGTGTGGGGCTCATGTTGTATATAGGGAGGCTGTGTGGGTCTCATGCTGTATATAGGTGGCTGTGTGGGGCTCATGCTGTATATAGGAAGCTGTGTGGGGGCTCATGTTGTGTATAGGAGGCTGTATGAGGCTCATGCTGTATATAGGAAGCTGTGTGGGGCTCATGCTGTATATAGGAGGATATGTAGGGGCTCATGCTGTATATAGGGAGGCTGTATGGGGCTTATGCTGTAGATAGGGAGGCTGTGTGGAGCTAATGCTGTATAAAGGGAGGCTGTGTGGGGCTCATGCTGTATATATGAGGCTGTGTGGGTCTCATGCTGTATATAGGTGGCTGTGTGGGGCTCATGCTGTATATAGGAGGATATGTAGGGGCTCATGCTGTATATAGGGAGGCTGTATGGGGCTTATGCTGTAGATAGGGAGGCTGTGTGGAGCTAATGCTGTATAAAGGGAGGCTGTGTGGGGCTCATGCTGTATATATGAGGCTGTGTGGGGCTCATGCTGTATATAGGAAGCTGTGTGGGGGCTCATGTTGTGTATAGGAGGCTGTATGAGGCTCATGCTGTATATAGGAAGCTGTGTGGGGCTCATGCTGTATATAGGAGGATATGTAGGGGCTCATGCTGTATATAGGGAGGCTGTATGGGGCTTATGCTGTAGATAGGGAGGCTGTGTGGAGCTAATGTTGTATATAGGGAGGCTGTGTGGGTCTCATGCTGTATATAGGTGGCTGTGTGGGGCTCATGCTGTATATAGGAGGGCTGTGTGGGTCTCATGCTGTATATAGGTGGCTGTGTGGGGCTCATGCTGTATATAGGGAGGCTGTGTGGGTCTCATTCTGTATATAGGCGGCTGTGTGGGGCTCATGCTGTATATAGGAAGCTGTGTGGGGGCTCATGTTGTGTATAGGAGGCTGTATGAGGCTCATGCTGTATATAGGAGGCTGTGTGGGGCTCATGCTGTATATGGCAGGCTGTATAGGGGCTTATGCTGTATATAGGAGACTGTGTGGGGCTCATGTTGTATATAGGGAGGCTGTGTGAGGCTCATGCTGTATATAGGCGGCTGTGTAGGTCTCATACTGTATAAAGGAGGCTATGTGGGGCTAATGCAGTATATGGGGAGGCTGTGTGGGGCTCATGTTGTATATAGGGAGGCTGTGTGGGGCTCATGCTGTATATAGGCGGCTGTGTGGGGCTCATGCTGTATATAGGAAGCTGTGTGGGGGCTCATGTTGTGTATAGGAGGCTGTATGAGGCTCATGCTGTATATAGGAAGCTGTGTGGGGCTCATGCTGTATATAGGAGGATATGTAGGGGCTCATGCTGTATATAGGGAGGCTGTATGGGGCTTATGCTGTAGATAGGGAGGCTGTGTGGAGCTAATGCTGTATAAAGGGAGGCTGTGTGGGGCTCATGCTGTATATAGGGAGGCTGTGTGGGTCTCATGCTGTATATAGGTGGCTGTGTGGGGCTCATGCTGTATATAGGAGGGCTGTGTGGGTCTCATGCTGTATATAGGTGGCTGTGTGGGGCTCATGCTGTATATAGGTGGCTGTGTGGGGCTCATGCTGTATATAGGTGGCTGTGTGGGGCTCATGCTGTATATAGGAGGGCTGTGTGGGTCTCATGCTGTATATAGGAAGCTGTGTGGGGCTCATGTTGTATATAGGGAGGCTGTGTGGGTCTCATGCTGTATATAGGAAGCTGTGTGGGGCTCATGCTGTATATAGGAAGCTGTGTGGGGCTCATGTTGTATATAGGGAGGCTGTGTGGGTCTCATGCTGTATATAGGAGGATATGTAGGGGCTCATGCTGTATATAGGGAGGCTGTATGGGGCTTATGCTGTAGATAGGGAGGCTATGCGGGGGTTCATACTGTATATAGGGAGGCTATGTGGGGCTCATGCTGTATATAGGTGGCTGTGTGGGGCTCATGCTGTATATAGGAGGGCTGTGTGGGTCTCATGCTGTATATAGGTGGCTGTGTGGGTCTCATGCTGTATATAGGTGGCTGTGTGGGGCTCATGCTGTATATAGGAAGCTGTGTGGGGCTCATGTTGTATATAGGGAGGCTGTGTGGGTCTCATGCTATATATAGATGGATATGTAGGGGCTCATGCTGTATATAGGGAGGCTGTATGGCGCTTATGCTGTATATAGGGAGGCTGTGTAGAGCTAATGCTGTATAAAGGGAGGCTGTGTGGGGCTCATGCTGTATATATGAGGCTGTGTGGGGCTCATGCTGTATATAGGGAGGCTGTGTGGGTCTCATGCTGTATATAGGTGGCTGTGTGGGGCTCATGCTGTATATAGGAGGGCTGTGTGGGTCTCATGCTGTATATAGGTGGCTGTGTGGGGCTCATGCTGTATATAGGTGGCTGTGTGGGGCTCATGCTGTATATAGGTGGCTGTGTGGGGCTCATGCTGTATATAGGAGGGCTGTGTGGGTCTCATGCTGTATATAGGAAGCTGTGTGGGGCTCATGTTGTATATAGGGAGGCTGTGTGGGTCTCATGCTGTATATAGGTGGCTGTGTGGGGCTCATGCTGTATATAGGAAGCTGTGTGGGGCTCATGTTGTATATAGGGAGGCTGTGTGGGTCTCATGCTGTATATAGGAGGATATGTAGGGGCTCATGCTGTATATAGGGAGGCTGTATGGGGCTTATGCTGTAGATAGGGAGGCTATGCGGGGGTTCATACTGTATATAGGGAGGCTATGTGGGGCTCATGCTGTATATAGGTGGCTGTGTGGGGCTCATGCTGTATATAGGAGGGCTGTGTGGGTCTCATGCTGTATATAGGTGGCTGTGTGGGTCTCATGCTGTATATAGGTGGCTGTGTGGGGCTCATGCTGTATATAGGAAGCTGTGTGGGGCTCATGTTGTATATAGGGAGGCTGTGTGGGTCTCATGCTATATATAGATGGATATGTAGGGGCTCATGCTGTATATAGGGAGGCTGTATGGCGCTTATGCTGTATATAGGGAGGCTGTGTAGAGCTAATGCTGTATAAAGGGAGGCTGTGTGGGGCTCATGCTGTACATATGAGGCTGTGTGGGGCTCATGCTGTATATAGGAGGCTGTGTGGGGCTCATGCTGTATATAGGAAGGCTATGTGGGGGCTCTTATTGTATATAAAGGGCTGTGTGTGGGCTAATATGATATATAGAAGGGGCGGTATTTGGGTTTAAAGGGTATATAGGGGGATGTCAGCATACTTAATTCTGCTCAATATTAAGTGATGCAATAAATATTAATATAAATATTAATACAATAACCATCATTAATATATTTATGTTAATAATGAGCAGAATTAATTTCAGCCTATTGGTTCAGCCCTCCACAACAGTCACGGTCTCTCATGAGGCCCCTCAGGAAAATTAATTGCCCACCCCTGGTCTATGGTGGTCTGAAAGTGAAAAAAAATATATATATATATACTCAACTACAGGATTCCCCACAGTTCCCCAGAACCACTACCCATGTCTTCCCCACCGATGTTCTCTCTAATAGCTTCAACGTCACGTGACTGGTGCAGCCAATCTGTGGCCACATCAATGACAAAATCATCACTACTGCGGCCACTGACTGGCTGCAGCAGTAATATGCCATGTGAGTTAGAAGAGATAGTCTCTTTGCTCTCTTGACAATTTGGTTACCAATGTGGGTACTGATTGGTTGAAAATCCTGTGATGGTTTTCCTCTTCAGCTCTGGGAACTAAATGTCCAAACATCCACTGATATTTGTAGACCTTCAAAACTTGCTAGGAGTTGTATTTTCAAAAAAAGCGCAAACTGCCATGCTATTACATTACAGTAATGGTTTAGTTACAGGAGCTGTGTCAGTTAGATCAGCTGGATAATTATGTCCGAAGGAGGTGAGAGTGAAGCGAAAACTGATTGGCTGCTGGGCTCTCGTGACATGTCATGTGAGTCCTGCAACCAATCAGCCCAGGGAGACCCAGTGCCGACATCACTGGAACAATCCCAGCCTCAGAGAATGTCGGGGAAATATAATGATTGAGAAACAGTTGTCCAAGTAGTGGACTAACCCCTTTAACATTGCGATTATGTATTTTATTACACCGTGCATGTCCCCATATAAAGTATTTCTTTCATTTTTAAGACAGACGTAGTGCTCAACGAAAAAAAAGAAATTTTTTGTTTATTAATTAAAATAACTTTTGATGTACTACAGTGCACAACACAGTTCTGTTTTGCATGCTGTATTGTGGGCTAAAATTCTCATATATATGAACATGTAAATTTCCATGTAAAGTAGCAGTAGGCTGGGCCCCTTGAATTCAACTCCACCTATGGGCCCATCAAACTCAAAGTTCCCTTTGCCAAGTTGAGGCCTAAATGTATTGGTCCATTTGAAACAATTAGGGTTCCTCTGGGAACTGTTAGAGTGACTAGCACCAAGTCTGGCCGAGGTAGCTTTTCTGTGCTGACAGCCTCACACAGACTAGACCAAAAAAAGAGCTGAAGCTGTAGAAGTAGTACATCCAAGTTCTTCAAACAATCTCTGAAAGGCAGGCAGAAAGGTAGATAGAACACGGATGCTGATAATGTTACACTTACAAAGCAAAAATAACACACCTCCTAACAAATTTGCTGCTTTTTGATCTCAGTGTTTCTTTAAATCATTAGGAGGATTTTTTCTTTCTTTGATATAGAACATATAGCTGCACTGTGCATGCTAGCCTACAAATTAGATTTTTCTTACAATTTACAACTAAGTTCCTAAAGCTATGATCATGCACACTACTGCACTTCAAAAGCGCAACATAAAAACAGTGCATATAATCCCCTAGACATGGGATGTGCCATGTAGACTGTGGTACGCTCATCACAGATTGAGAATGTAGGTTCTAGATAGTTGTATTTTGTGATATTTAGAAGAAAAAACTTGTAGGCTATATGAAAATATAGGTGAAGAAATCGCAGTCTATTTTTCTTGATCAGCACAATATGAAATGTTCCTGATTGATGATGGGTGTTTATTAAACCTTTCGTGCCAGAGCCTATTTTCATCTTCATGACCAGTCCAATTCTTTCAATTCTGACCAGTGTCACTTTATGAGGTAAATAACTCTGGAATGCTTCAACGGATCCCAGTGATTCTGAAGTTGTTTTTTCGTGACATATTGTACTTCATTATAGTCATAAAATTTGTTCGATATGACTTGTGTTTATTTCTGAAAATTTTCGAAATTTGGTAAAAATTTAGAAAATTTCGCAGTTTCCAAACTCTTAATTTTTATGCCCTTAAACCAGAGTTATGTCACACGTCACACAAAACGTCACTCCATCCTTTCTGAGCCCTGCCGTGCGCCCAAACAGTAGTTTTCCTCCACATATGGGGTATCTACATACTCAGGAGAAATTGCACAACATATTTTGAGGTCCATTTTCTCCTATTACTCTTGTGAAAATAAAAAAATTGGGGCCAAAAGAATATTTTTGTGGAAAAAATATGATTTTTTTACTTTCATGGCTCTATGTTATAAACTTCTGTGAAGCACCTGGGGGTTCAAGGTGCTCGCCACACATCTAGTTACATTCCTTGAGGGTTCTAGTTTCCAAAATGGGGTCACTTGTGGGCGGGTTCCACTGTTTAGGCACATCTGGGGCTCTCCAAACGCGACATGGCATCCGCTAATGATTCCAGACAATTTTGCGCTCCAAAAGTCCAAAGGCGCTCCTTCCCTTTCTAGCCCTGTCATGCAGCCAAACAGTAGTTTTCCCACACATATGGAGTATTCAGGACAAATTGCACAACAAATTGTGGATTCCATTTTCTTCTGTTACCCTTGTGAAACGCTGATATCCCATATCTGGTAGAAAACTACTGTTGGGGCGCGTGGCAGGGTTCACAAGGGAAAGAGCACCATTTGACTTTTTGAACACAAAATTGGTTGCAATCGAGAGCGAACGCCATATCATGTTTGGAGAGCCCCTCATATGCCTAAACAGTGGAAACCCCCACAAGTGATCCCATCTTGGAAACTAGACCCCTCAAGGAATTTATCTAAATGTGTGGTGAGAACCTTGAACCTGTGAAAATAAAAAATCACATTTTTTGCACAAAAATGTTCTTTTAGGCCCAATTTTTTTATTTTCACAAGGGTAATCAGAGAAAATGGACCCTAAAATTTGTTGTGCAATATCTTCTGAGTACACAGGGGGGGAACTACTGTTTGGGCGCACGGCAAGACTTGGAAAGGAAGGAGCACCGTTTGACTTTTTGAGCGCAAAATTGGCTGAAATCGAGAATAGACGCCATGTCACTTTTGGAGAGCCCCTGATGTGCCTAAACAGTGGAAACCCCCCACAAGTGACTCCATTTTGGAAAGTAGACCCCCCAAGGAATTTATTTGGTAGTGTGGTGAGCACCTTGAACCCCCAGGTGCTTCACAGAAATTTATAACATTGAGCCATGAAAATAAAAAAATGACATTTTTTCAACAAAAATGTTCTTTTAGCCCTGTCAGGAATCAGATCCCATTATCACAGAGATCACAGGCCGGGAGTCACACAGAACCACCCGCTGTGATCTTTGGAATGAACAGCTCTCTGCTGCCCCTTATCGTCTGGACAATTACATGATTTCCCGACAATTTACATAAGGGTCAGCGGGCTGTTTGCACTAACTGGCCGGTTATCGGAAAACGGATTCCAAGACCTGGAATATATGTACCGTATTTTTTGGACTATAAGACGCACTTTTTTCCTCGAAAATTTTGGAGGAAAATGGGGGGTGCGTCTTATAGTCCGAATGTTGGGGGGGTGTATATATATATGTGGGGTGTGGGGGGAGGTGTAGCGGTGGAGGAGCGGGGCAGAGGAGGCAGCAGTCGCCCGCTGCAGCCTATACTGTCCCCGCTGCTAAAGAAAATGAATATTCACTGCTCCCCACGCCCATGGGGCGCGGGGAGCACTGAATATTCATGCTCCTTAATAGCGGCACACAGTGTAGCCGTGCTGTGGCTCCTGCTGCTGCCGGAATCGCCTGTGCCCGCTGTTAAAGGGCATGAATATTCAACTTCTCTCCACACCCATGGGCGTGGGGAAGGGGGTGAATATTCATGCCCTTTAATAAGCGGGCACACGAGATACTCGGCAGCAGCGGGAGCTTCAGCGCGGCTACGCTGTGTGCCGGCTATGAAGGAGAGTGAAGTCACTGCTCCCCGCGCACACAGTCCTGGCGTGGGGAGCAGTGACTTCCGGCAGTGACGTCATGCGCGGCTCACATGGAGAGATCAGTGCAGGCAGACAGGACGCAGCGCTGGAAGAGAGAAGAAAGGTGAGTAGGAGTGTTTATTTTTTTTATGTTCAGCATGATGGGGATTAGGGGGACCATGCATACTAGGATAAGGATGAGGGGGCCATACATACCAGGACAGGGATGAGGGGTGCCATGCATACCAGGACAAGGATGAGGGGTGCCATGCATACCAGGACAGGGATGAGGGGTGCTATGCATACCAGGACAGGGATGAGGGGTGCCATGCATACTAGGACAGGGATGAGGGGTGCCATGCATACTAGGACAGGGATGAGGGGTGCCATGCATACCAGGATGGGGATGAGGGGTGCCATGCATACCAGGATGGGTATTGCTGTGCCATGCATACCAGGATGGGGATTGCTGTGCCATGCATACCAGGATAGGGATTAGGGGTGCCATGCATACCAGGATAGGGGTTAGGGGTGCCATGCATACCAGGATAGGGATGAGGGGTGCCATGCATACCAGGACAGGGTTGAGGGGTGCCATGCATACCAGGACAGAGATGAGGGGTGCCATGCATACCAGGACAGGGATGAGGAGTGCCATGCATACTAGGATAAGGATGAGGGGAGCCATGCATACCAGGATGGAGGGGTTCCATGCATACCAGGATGGAGGGATGCCAGGCATACCAGGATGGGGATGGGGACCACGTATAAAAGGAAGGGGGGGGGCATATATACCAGGATGGGGGATATTGTCAGAATTGGGGGACATTACCCCTATACCAGTGTCAGCAGAAGACCCCCTCCCCCTTAAAAGTGCATCATGACCACATTTTTTGCTTACATTTTTTTTATTTTCCTCCTCTAAAACCTAGGTGCGTCTTATAGTCTGAAAAATACGGTATATACCTCCGATACAATCACTGCAAATTTCACGATAACCCCAGACTACTCGCTGCCACCACCAATCTGTTTTTAAATACAGGCCAATTTGATGTCTTATAGGTAATGTATGGCTTTGAGGCGAGCCACGATTACAATGATTACAGAACAAATGGAATAGAACTATTAAATTTTAGATTTAATGCAAAATATGAAAAATATACAAAAGATTTTACAAAGTGGGCAAAACAATACAGTATATACAGTTACAGAAAATAAAAGGGATTAACAAGAAAACTTACTACACCGATGTCAGAGACGATTCAGTTTAGCTGAAGGAGAGCGCTTTGCTGTTCAGTAAACTGGATTTATGCATACATACACGGATATGTACAGTGGGGAAAATAAGTATTTGATCCCTTACTGTTTTTGTAAGTTTGCCGATTGACAAAGACATGAACAGTCTATAATTTTAAGGGTAGGTTAATTTTAACATTGAGAGATAGAATATCCAAAAAAAAATCAAGAAAATCACATTGTATGAATTAGATACATTTTTTTTGCATTTTGCAGTGAGAAATAAGTATTTGATCCCCTACAGACAATTATGAGTTCTGGCTCCTACAGAACAGTTAGACGCTCCTAATCAACTCGCTATCTGCATTAAAGACAGCTGTCTTATATAGTCACCTGTATAAAAGACTCCTGTCCATAGACTCAATTAATCAGTCAGACTCTAACCTCTACAACATGGGCAAGACCAAAGAGTTTTCTAAGGATGTCAGGGACAAGATCATAGACCTGCACAAAGCTGGAATGGACTACAAAACCATAAGTAAGACACTGGATGAGAAGGAGACAACTGTTGGTGCAATAGTAAGAAAATCTAAGAAATACAAAATGACTGTAAATCGACATCGATCTGGGGCACCATGCAAAATCTCACCTTGTGGGGTATCCTTGATCATGAGGAAGGTGAGAGATCAGCCTAAAACTACACGGGGGGAACTTGTTAATGATCTCAAGGCAGCTGGGTTTTTTCAGTCACCAAGAAAACCATTGGTAACACATTACGCCTTAAAGGTTTAAAATCCTGCAGTGCCCGCAATGTCCCCCTGCTCAAGAAGGCACATGTGCAGGCCCCTCTGAAATTTGCCAATGAACACCTGGATGATTCTGTGAGTTATTGGAAGAAGGTGTTGTGGTCAGATGAGACAAAAATTGAGCTCTTTGTCATTAACTCAACTCGCGGTGTTTGGAGGAAGAAGAAGGATGAGTACAACCCTAAGAACATCGTCCCAACCATGAAGCATGGTGGGGGAAACATTATACTTTGGGGGTGCTTTTCTGCAAAGGGGACATGACGACTGCACCGTACTGAAGGGAAGATGGATGGGGTCATGTATCGCGAGATTTTGGCCAACAACCTCCTTCCTTCAGTAAGAGCATTGAAGATGGGTCGTGGCTGGGTCTTCCAGCAAGACAATGACCCAAAACATACAACCATGGAAGCAAAGGAGTGGCTCAAAGAGAAGCACAGTAAGGTCATGGAGTGGCCTAGCCAGTCTCCTGACCTTAATCCCATAGAAAACTTATGGAGGGAGTTGAAGCTCTGAGTTGCTGAGCGACAGCCTCAAAATTTGAATGATTTAGAAGATGATCTGCAAAGAGGAGTGGATCAAAATCCTGACATGTGCGCAAACCTCATCATCAACTACAAAAAATGTCTGACTGCTGTGCTTGCCAACAAGGGTTTTGCCACCAAGTATTAAGTGTTGTTTGCCAGAGGAATCAAATACTTATTTCTCACTGCAAAAAATGTATCTAATTTATACAATGTGATTTTCTTGATTTTTTTGGGGATATTCTATCTCTCAATGTTAAAATTAACCTATGCTTAAAATTATAGTCTGTTCATATTATAGACTGCAAACTTACAAAAACAGCAAAGGATCAAATATTTATTTCCCCTACTGTATCTCTCTACAGGAACACAGAAAATAATTTGGCTGGATCCATTATCAGCCCATGAGTCCCACCCACACACTCCCCTGTGATGACCTCACCTAAGCAGGGTTGCGGGCTGGTCTCAACCCATCATGATTTTATGAAATCCCCAACTTATGCAATGCCTCCTCTCCAGATGATTGCAGAAGTTGGAGATTGACGGCATTGTGCCGATACAACTTAAAATCTTAATTAGCCAGATGATTACATTTGTTAATCCAAGAAAAATACCTTATTGTGTTTTATTAGAGATTGCTGATTGTGTTTTATTAATGTTCTGCTTGCTGATCAGTTTATGTACACTAATTTAACTTGTAAAGTGTCCAGCATTCCACTAATCTCATTAGTGTCTCAGGAGCCTCTAACTATTGTTCAAAAATCATCTAAACCCATTGTGTAAGTGTTGAAAGGGGATCCGGCGGAGCCTTCACCACAGGGAGTTTCACATGTAGACCCAGGTGATATGGTCCACCTGAGAAAGATACCTCCACTAATGCACACTTAGCTTTGGGGGGGAGAGGGTAAAAGCAGTTCTGCCATTCAGGAGGCTGAACCCAGAGAAGCAGAAGGGACATGTGTTTCTGTAACAGGCAGACTTGAAACAGAGATTGGAGAAAGAGTTTACAAGGAGAATGAGAGACATCTTTCAGGACAGCAGATGGATTGCATTGCATTACCCAAAGAGACACAGATTTGCATTCTATATGATTCTAGCCTAACGGTACCGGCCCTGACTGGAAAGATTCAGATCTGCTCCCTTTGACCATCAGAGAG
Source organism: Phyllobates terribilis (assembly GCF_046119375.1). Lineage (NCBI taxonomy): Eukaryota > Metazoa > Chordata > Amphibia > Anura > Dendrobatidae > Phyllobates > Phyllobates terribilis. Next base: position 39,752,228 of record NW_027362761.1, on the reverse strand, counting down.
ACCATAGATGCAATTTGGGGAGACAAGAAGAGGATGAAGACATCACCTGGCCCCATGGATATGTTGTTTGGGGTTGTCAATAGGGACCCACTGATCGCCTGCAACCCTCGAAGACATTCGGAAAAGCCAGATTGGGACCCACCGGTCATCTGGCACCATGGAAACTCTCGGAGAGGCCAGGGTGGGATCCTCGGGTCTCCTGGCCTTGGACCTCGATGGATTGCTAGCTTCCTAAGCTTACACTGTGTGCAGAATTATTAGGCAAATGAGTATTTTGATCACATGATATTTTTTGTCCTACTCCAAGCTGCATAGGCTTGAGAGACAACTACCAATTAAGTAAATCTGGTGATGTGCATCTTTGTAATGAGGAGGGGTGTTGACTAATGACATCAACACCCTATATAAGGTGTGCTTAATTAATAGGCAACTTCCTTTCCATTGGCAAAATGGGTCAGAAGAGAGATTTTACTGGCTCTGAAAAGTCCAAAATTGTGAGATGTCTTGCAGAGGGATGCAGCAGTCTTGAAATTTCCAAACTTTTGAAGCGTGATCACCGAACAATCAAGCGTTTCATGGCAAATAGCCAACAAGGTCGCAAGAAGCGTGTTGGCCAAAAAAGGCTGAGGAAAATCAAGTGTGAAGCTGCCAAGATGCCATTCGCCACCAGTTATGCCATATTTCAGAGCTGCAACGTTACTGGAGTATCAAAAAGCACAAGGTGTGCGATACTCAGGGACATGGCCAAGGTAAGGAAGGCTGAAAAACGACCACCTTTGAACAAGAAACAAAAGATAAAAGGTCAAGAATGGGCCAAGAAATATCTTAAGACTGATTTTTCAAAGGTTTTATGGACTGATGAAATGAGAGTGACTCTTGATGGGCCAGATGGATGGACCAGAGGCTGGATCAGTAAAGGGCAGAGAGCTCCACTCCGACTCAGACGCCAGCAAGGTGGAGGTGGGGTACTGGTATGGGCTGGTATCATCAAAGATGAACTTGTGGGACCTTTTCGGGTTGAGGATAGAGCGAGGCTCAACTCCCAGACCTACTGCCAGTTTCTGTAAGATAACTTCTTCAAGCAGTGGTACAGGAAGAAGTCGGTATCGTTCAAGAAAAACATGATTTTCATGCAGGGCAGTGCTCCATCACATGCATCCAACTACTCCACAGCGTGGCTGGCCAGTAAAGGTCTAAAAGAAGAAAAAATAATGACATGGCCCCCCTTGTTCACCTGATCTGAACCCCATAGAGAACCTGTGGTCCATCATAAAATGTGAGATCTACAGGGAGGGAAAACAGTACAGTGTCTGGGAGGCTGTGGTGGCTGCTGCACGCAATGTTGATCGAAAACAAATCAAGCAACTGACAGAATCTATGGATGGAAGGCTGTTGAGTGTCATCATAAAGAAAGGTGGCTATATTGATCACTAATTTTTTTGGTTATTGTTTTTGCAAGTCAGAAATGTTTATTTCTAAATTTTGTGCACTGATATTGGTTTACCTGGTGAAAATAAACAAGTGAGATGGGATTATATTTGGTTTTTATTAAGTTGCCTAATAGTTCTGCACAGTAATAGTTACCTGCACAAACAGGTATCCTCCTAAGATAGCCAAATCTAAAAACAAAACACTCCAACTTCCAAAAATATTAAGCTTGGATATTTATGAGTCTTTTGGGTTGATTGAGAACATAGTTGTTGATCAATAATAAAAATAATCCTCTAAAATACAACTTGCCTAATAATTCTGCACACAGTGTACCGCTACCTCATCTCTGTGGTGGCCCGCCAGAAACAGTGGGCCACTGGTTGAGGTAGGCAGCCCTGGAAGTCTCCAAAGTCACAGCTGTTCTATCCCAGGTGGGCGGAGAAGGAAGGGTGAGACTGTGTAATGTTGTACCATCTTGGGTATTTGCTGGGACTGCTCTGTGTGTTTACTGTCCACTTTGTGGTTCAATAAAGTATTGCCATGCTGTTTTACCCTCACCGTGTTATCTGAGTAGTGTTACGCCCACAGAAGACCCCGGGTCTTCACAGTCATATTTTCCATCAGGATTTTATCTTTACTTAGAGACCAAACATGTCATAGCTGTTGCCAGTTATCTTTCCACTATTGATTTGTGACTTATACACAGGTGCCACAGATATGAAAAAATATGTATCTTTTTCTCTGGTTAGCCACGGCACCAAAAATATATGTGTCATTAATATTGTATTTATAGAAATTCCAATATTCATACTTTTCTGTCGGTGCCTCAGCGTCTTGCAAATATGTGTGGATGAAAGTAATGTGCACCTGTGAAGGACAATGGCTAATTCTATAGAGTGTGAGATATTCCCTTTGATCCTTAACAAGCCTTTTCCTATCCTTAACAAGCCTTTTCCTATCTATTCTATTTGTACTTTCTGTCTATACGCAATACACATCCTCATTCAGTCACCTGTCCTATCTGTTAAACTGTGTAATTCACTAGACTGTCAGCTCTCACATGTTAATTAAGCTGGTTCACTATTTCATTTCCTACTTCTATTCTATTGTATGATCCTACATCTAAGTGTCAGCTCAGATTGCAAATGACAGAGGGAAGGAGGGAGAGGCAGAGGGGTTTCAGAGATATTAATATTTTCATATTCTCTATGACAAGCCCCAAATGTTTTATTTTCACAAGCTTAACAGGAGAAATTGGATTGTTGTGCAATTTCTCCTGAGTACGCTGATACCCCATACGTGGGTGGAAAGCTACTGTTTTGGCTTGGAAAGGAAGGAGTGACATTTGAAACGCAGACTTTGATGGAATAGTCTGCGGTGTCATGTTGCGTTTGGAGAGCCCCTGATGTTCGTAAACAGTGAAAACCCTCCACTAGTGACCCTACATTGGAATTGATCTTGTGTTTTCCTGATATGTGAATGTTTTAATGTGGTGGCATGCGTGAGTTGTGTAGCGTGCATCAGGTTGGCATACGCGAGTTGTGTAGTGTGCATCCGGTTGGCTTATGAGGCTTGTGTAGAGTGAATTAGGTTGGCATACGTGAGCTGTGCAGAGTGCATCTGGTTGGCTTTCGAGAGTTGTGTAGAGTGCATCAGGTTGGCATATGTGAGTTGTGTAAGTCAGAAATAAATTTATTAGTCCATGTATGAGTGGTAAACTCTGAAACAGTCTTTCATACACACACGAGGTTTGTCAGGGCAGGTGTCATGTTGATAAATGGTGTCCTTTTGTATCCCCCTTCTGTAACACACTTTGCACCTTTTTTGTGACCTTCCTCTTTTTGCAGTTTGAGGGACCTCACCGGGGAAATGTTGCCCTGGTACAACACAGGCACCTTCCTTCAGTTCCGGACGTACTGGGGCCCGCTCCTTCCTGAGTGCCAAATATTAGGGCCTCCTGGAACTGAAGAAAAGTCCCGGTCTGGCCTGCACATTGTGATAGCACAAAAGAGTTATACATTGCCATGTGTACGATGTGCACTGCCAGCTTCTTTTACCACACCTTGGCTTTTCTCATGGCACTGTATGACTGGAGGACTTGATCAGAGAGATCAACTCCCCGATGTTCTTGTTGTACCCTAGGACACAGTCTGGTTTGGTCTAGTGTAGAGGAACCTCGTACAGCAGTGGGGATGCTACCATCACCATGTATGGTGGTCAAGAAAAAGAGATCCCTCTTGTCCTTGTACTTGACCACCAGCATGTTGTTGCTATGTTGGGTTTTGCGCTCACCCTTTCTGATCAGCTACCCAATTAGCATGCTAGGGATGCCTCTCTGATTTTTGGGGACAGTACCGCATGCTGCGGTAGCTCACACAGAGAGGGACTTGAATAGAGGGATGCTAATATAAAAGCCGGATTTTGGTAAGAACTTACCTGTAAAATCCTTTTCAGTGAAGGAAGGAAGGGAGACACAGATTCTCTACTTCGTGGGTAGGCGGAGCCCCATAGGAAAGTCACCTCAGATTGGAAAAAGACGACCGGCCCCTCCAGTATATAGGCTCCTCCTACTCCCATGTTCATCAGTCCGTACACAAGCTAAGGAAGAGCAGACCAACCAGCAGAACAACATATTCCCTTCTGAAATTTCAGAAATGAGAGAAAACAGGTTATGTAATAGAAACACACAGTCTTAGGCATACCCCATTGGACCTGACAACTGTGTAGAGCTGGCGAAACTGAAAGGAGAGCCGTAGAGCGCTAAACCCAGTCCAGAAGATCGACATCAGGAAGGAGACGCGCTGCATCTAGAAACACAAAAAACACTTCTGCCCTGGGAGGGTGCTGTGTCTCCCTTCCTTCCTTCGCTGAAAAGGATTTTACAGGTAAGTTCTTACCAAAATCCGGCTTTCAGCAGCAGAAGGGAAGGAAGGGAGACACAGATTCTCTACTTCGTGGGACGTCCTAAAGCAGTACCTACTTAAGGGTGGGAAATAGAGGCAGAAGCTTCCATACCCTAAAACTTAGGCAAGAGCGCAAACCGCGCTAAAATAACGGAAAACTAAGTAAAGGGATAACTTAAATTACAGCCGCCTGCAGGACCCTGCGTCCCAGGGCCGCATCGGCTGAAGCACTTACGTCCACCTTATAAACTTAGTAAAGGTGTGAACGGAGCGCCAGGTGGCCGCCCGGCAGAGCTGCGCTGCCGAGGCCCCCTGACGAAAAGCCCACGATGAGCCAATGGCTCTCGTGGAATGAGCTTTAACTTTAACCGGACAAGGCTCGCCCTTGAGCCGGTACGCTTCCAAGATAGCTGAACAGATCCACCGAGCTATCGTGTCTTTGGAAGCACGTTGACCACGCCGACGACCTGCCGGAATTATAAAAAGAGAGTCTGACTTCCGAAAACCTTGGGTGATCATATGATAGAACTTCAATGCCCGCACTAAGTCCAACGAGTGCAAGGCCCGCTCCCTTGGATTCTTAGGTCCTGGACAAAGAGAAGGCAACACAATGTCCTGATTAATGTGGAATTGTGACACTACCTTAGGCAAAAAATCTTCACGAGTACGAAGCACCACGCGATCCGGAAAAAATTCCAGAAAAGGAGGTGAGCAAGAAAGTGCTGCCAATTCCGATACCCTTCTCAAAGAGGTGACTGCCACAAAGAAGGCCACCTTCCAAGAAAGTAGTGAAAGTTTAGCAGAATCCATAGGCTCAAAAGGCCTATGCTGAAGGGCTTCCAGGACTAGATTAAGCCACCATGGAGCCACAACTGCCCTCCGTGGCGGAAACTGACGTGCGACTCCGCGAAAAAAAGAGCGCACATCCCTACGAGAGGCAATAGCCTTCCTAAAAAGTGCGGAAAGAGCAGATACCTGTCTCCACACAGTACTAACTGCCAAACCCCTGGCCAGACTAGATTGCAGAAAGGCCAAGAAGTTGGGGATGGAAAAAACCCTTGGGTTTCTTGAGGATCCAGAACACCATGAATAGAAAGACTCCCAAGTTCTGTGATAAATCCTGGACGTAGCTGGACTCCGGGCCGCCCGCAAGGTAGCAATGAACTCGGGCGAAAACCCGCGACGGGTCAAGATCTCGGTCTCAAGAGCCACGCCGTCAAACGAAGGGACCTCAGGTCCGGATGATGAATGGGCCCCTGAGTGAGCAAGTCCGGGCGAAGGGGCAGCGGAAACGGAGGTGCCGCCTGAAGAGACACCAGCATCGAATACCATGTCCTCCGCAGCCAGTCTGGTGCTATCAGAATTATTGATACCCTTTCGAGTTTGATCCGTCGGATCACCAGAGGTAGTAAGGATATCGGCGGAAACGCATAGATCAGCTTGAACTGACCCCACGGGGCCACTAGAGCATCCACTGCCTCCGGGTCCCTGTACCTGGACATGAACGTCGGAACCTTGGCGTTCAGCCTGGATGCCATCAAGTCCACCTGAGGAGTCCCCCAACGGGAACACAGCAGAGAAAACACTTCTGGATGGAGACTCCATTCCCCAGGGTCCACTTGCTCGCGACTGAGGAAGTCCGCCGAGATATTCAACACCCCTGGAATGTGAATTGCAGAGATTGCTGGAACTTTGGACTCGGCCCAGACCAGGATCCGAGAGACCTCCGACATGAGACTGGAACTCCTCGTCCCGCCTTGGTGGTTGATGTACGCGACAGCCGTAGCGTTGTCCGACTGGATCCGGACCGGTAGACCGCTCAATAAGACCGCCCAATGTTGGAGGCAGAGAAATATTGCTCTCAACTCCAAAATGTTGATCGGGAGAGACGACTCCTTTGGTGACCAGACTCCCTGAATCCAGAGGTTGTTCCAAACTCCCCCCCAGCCTGTCCGGCTGGCATCGGTTGTCACCACCGACCATCTCGGAGGAAGGAAGGATTTCCCCACGGATAGAGTCTCCGGACGTAACCACCATCCAAGAGATTCTCGCACCCTGCGGGAGATAATGACCGAACGATCCAGAGAAGTTAGCGATCGATCCCAATGGGTCAGAATAAGGCTCTGGAGATCCCGGGAATGAAATTGTGCAAATGGTACTGCTTCCATAGTTGCCACCATTTGACCCAGAAGGCGCATGCATGTTTGACAGGAGGCAGGGACACAACTGCCCGAACAGTATCGAACTGCATCCCCAGGAAAAGAATGGACTGTGCTGGCTCCAATGACGATTTCTTCCAATTGATCAGCCACCCGAAGTCCATCAGGTACTGAAGGGAGAGATCGCGAGCCGCTATTGCCTCCTCCGCTGTGGGTGACACTATGAACAGGTCGTCCAGGTAGGGGAGGATCGTAACCCCCTGTCTTCGAAGAAGCGCCATGAAAGGAGCCAGAATTTTTGTAAAAACCCTGGGAGCTGAGGCCAACCCGAAAGGCAGGGCCACAAACTGGTAATGGGTTTGACCTATAGCGAAACGCAAGAAACGCTGGTGAGCCCTGCCGATAGGGATATGCAAATAGGCGTCGCAGATGTCTATGGACACCAAGAAATCGTACTGCGACAGGGTCGCTATCACCGATCGGAGAGACTCCATGCGGAACTTCCGTGTCCGGATGTAAATATTCAAATCCCTGAGATCCAGCACCGGACGAAACTTGTCCTCCTTTTTGGGGACCACAAAAAGGTTGGAATAAAAACCCTTTCCCTGGTCTTCTGGAGGAACCTGAACCACCACACCCTGCTGTAGGAGAGAGTCGACCTCCTGAAACAGTGCGGCAGCCAGTCTTGGCACGGACGGAATGCCCGTCAGACGAAACCTGTCTGGAGGCAGCGAATGAAACTCTATGAAATAGCCTGCCGACATAACCCGTGTCACCCAGGCGTCTGCTATGTGGGATGCCCAGATCGACCCGAATTGTAGCAGACGACCTCCCACCTGAGAGCCCTCGGGGGGATCCCTGGCGTCAGTCAGCCTTAGCGGACTTTTTATCAACCTCCCGTCTGTCCTGACGGGACCGTTGCTTCCAAGGAGTACAAGATTTCTGGGCGGATCTGCCGGAGGATGAGGGACGACCCAATCTCCAAGAAGGCTGACTGAATCGTCCTCTGGCCCGAAAGGACCGAAGACCTGTGCCGGGCCCTGTCCTGCTGGCTGTGGATGCCACTGCCTTTTTCCCAGGCAGAGTAACATCCTTAGCTTTAGCTTTGGCAATTAGTTCCGAAAGATCTGAACCAAAGAGCTGACCGCCCTTATATGCCAGACTAAGCAATCCCTGTTTGGATACTGCATCCCCGGTCCACTGTTTAAGCCACAGAGCTCTTCTAATCGTGACTGCCGAAGCCTGAGCCCTGGACAGAATTGAAGCAGTGTCCAGTACTGCATCTCTGCCATAACACATAGCTTCTTCCATTCGCTGAAAAAGCTTTTCCACTTCTGAACGCGAAGTCCCATCCTGCCACGCCGCACGCAGCTGATCCAACCACCGCAGAGAAGCCTCACCGGCCCACATGGCCCCCAAGGCCGCTCGGAAACCATGACCCGCGGCTTCATAGATGGATTTCGCCGCTGACTCCGATCTTCTGTCCAAAGGATCCTGAAGATTGGCTCTCCCTTTAACAGGAAGCAGGGAAGACTTGGTCCAAGAAAACGCGCGCCAATACAGGGAGCTTCCTGCCTCAATGAAGGCAGGAAGCAAAAACGAAAAAGCATGCGCAAATAAAAAATAAAAATTACTGGCCTCCGTCTCTGCTCCCCAGACAAGGCAGCGTCTGAAATAGACAAGAAACACACAGGCAGTACACTTGCCGTAGCCGTCAAAGATACTCTTTAGACCAAAGAGCACTTACCTGGCTGAACGCCACAGGGATCCTCAGGGATGTGTGGCGCCATGGCCCTTTGCTCCCCCCTATGGCGGAGCACGCAGGGACCCTCTCAGATGTGTGGTGTGCGCCTCCGCCGGGGAGCGCCCTGTATCCCCCGGGGCCGACAGGCATAAGTGGGAACCTCCTCAAGGGGTACACAGAGCTGCCAGGGGAGGGTCAGGGGTCTCAGCAGCGCCGAGACCCCCAGAGACCTCTAGACCACGGGGGGTCCAGGACTCGCTGGATATAAAATAACAACTCTTCTGAGGAGCTGCCGAAGCAGCGACTATCCTCTGAGACCTCAGATAAAAAGACTGATGAACATGGGAGTAGGAGGAGCCTATATACTGGAGGGGCCGGTCGTCTTTTTCCAATCTGAGGTGACTATCCTATGGGGCACCGCCTACCCACGAAGTAGAGAATCTGTGTCTCCCTTCCTTCCCTTCTGCTGCTGAAAGTTATCTATGTAGAGGTGATAACCTTGATCCAGCAGTGGATGCACTAATTCCCACACAATTTTCCCACTCGCTCCCAGGACAGTGGGCATTCAGGGGGTTGAATCAGAGTTTCCTTCCCTTCACAGGTACCAATCAGTGATGCGCGTCTGATCATCAGCGGATGTAGGACACACGCACAGAGGGGGTGCAAATGGGGGGGTGATTAGGTGGGAATAGACAGGGATATCGCCGGCTGCGGTATACACGCACGGAGGTGGTGCAAAGGAAGGAGGGGATAAGGACCAAAAAAAGTCCCGGAAAACAGCAAGCACGAGTGTGGGTCAATGATTTGCATAACTGATCAGCGCTCAGTGGATGCAGGATGCCCGAAAAAGAAAAAAACTGCCAAAAATCGAGCAATCGAGTACTGATCAGCAATCAAGTACTGATCAACGCTCGGCAGCAGAAGAATGGTGGGGGTTAGGGAAAGAGGGTCAAAAAAGGGGGAAAAGGGGAATTGGGGTGGATTAGGAAAGATCAGGGATCAGGAACGGATCAGGGAAGGATCAGGAACGTCTTCTTTCTTCTACAGCAGCAGCAACATCAGCGATGATGACACAGGCTTCAAAAAGTCTCTGGCATCACAAGGCCCAGCACAGCGGGGCAGAAGAGCAGTATGACCGCACACATCTGAAGCTAGAATGAGGGAGTGCAGTGCAGTCATACTGAGGTCAGATCACATCTGTGCACTCAGAGCTGGCCCTGGTGATGCCAGCTTTGCTAGGCTCCAGCCTATGATCGGTGCTGTTACAGCACCGAACATAGGCTGGACATCAGTGTTTCAGACAATTTCACTGCCTGAAACACTGAAATCGCTGTGATTGGCTGTTCAGAATTGAACAGCCAATTACAGCGATCGTAGTTGCAGGGGGCGGTACCTACATAGTTGCAGCCGGTTCTAAGAGTCACGGTGCCCTGCTGTCAGATTAAAAAATATCGGGAAGGGGTTAAAAATAAATGCTGGAAAATTGTTTTCAATACACAACTGCCTTTACATCAGTTTTGACACATCTCTCCCAATGAGTCTTAAATAACAGGGTTTGCCCAGACTGGATAATTTAACTATTTACTAAATTCTGTTCTGGAGCCATGTTTGTGATTGTCCAGTGAACTCCGCACTGTGATATACACTGCTCAAAAAAATAAAGGGAACACTTAAACTCCCAAGTAAATCAAACTTCTGTGAAATGAAACTGTTCACTTAGGAAGCAACTCTGATTGACAATCAATTTCACATGCTGTTGTGCAAATGGAATAGACAATAGATGGAAATTATTGGCAATTATCAAGACACACTCAATAAAGGAGTGGTTCTGCAGGTGGGGACCACAGACCACATCTCAGTACCAATGCTTTCTGGCTGATGTTTTGGTCACTTTTGAATGTTGGTTGTGCTTTCACACTCGTGGTAGCATGAGACGGACTCTACAACCCACAGAAGTTGCTCAGGTAGTGCAGCTCATCCAGGATGGCACATCAATGCGAGCTGTGGCAAGAAGGTTTGCTGTGTCTGTCAGCGTAGTGTCCAGAGGCTGGAGGCGCTACCAGGAGACAGGCCAGTAAACCAGGAGACGTAGAGGGGGCCGTAGGATGCTTGGCATTTGCCACAGAACACCAGGATTGGCAAAGTCGCCACTGGCGTCCTGTGCTCTTCACAGATGAAAGCAGGTTCACACTGAGCACATGTGACAGACGTGACAGAGTCTGGAGATGCCGTGGAGAGCGATCTGCTGCCTGCAACATCCTTCAGCATGACCGGTTTGGCAGTGGGTCAGTAATGGTGTGGGGTGGCATTTCTTTGGAGGGCCGCACAGCCCTCTATGTGCTCGCCAGAGGTAGCCTGACTGCCATTAGGTACCGAGATGAGATCCTCAGACCCCTTGTGAGACCATATGCTGGTGCGGTTGGCCCTGGGTTCCTCCTAATGCAGGACAATGCCAGACCTCATATGGCTGGAGTGTGTCAGCAGTTCCTGCAAGATGAAGGCATTGAAGCTATGGACTGGCCTGCCCGTGCCCCAGACCTGAATCCGATTGAGCACATCTGGGACATCATGTCTCGCTCCTTCCACCGTCACGTTGCACCACAGACTGTCCAGGAGTTGGCGGATGCTTTAGTCCAGGTCTGGGAGGAGATCCCACAGGAGACCATCCGCAACCTCATCACGAGCATGCCCAGGCATTGTAGGGAGGTCATACAGGCACGTGGAGGCCACACACAATACTGAGCCTCATTTTGACTTGTTTTAAGGACATTATACCAAAGTTGGATCAGCCTGTAGTGTGTTTTTCCACTTTAATCTTGGGGGTGACTCCAAATCCAGGCCTCCATTGGTTAATAAATTTGATTTCTATTGATGATTTTTGGGTGATTTTTGTTGTCAGCACACTCAACTTTGTACAGAACAACGTATTCAAAGAGAATATTTCATTCATTCAGATCTAGGATGTGTTATTTCAGTGTCCCCTTTATTTTTTTGAGCAGTGTACATTGTAAATCTATTTAATATTTAGAAAGTTTCTTTTTTTGTAAACTTGTACACTGTGCACTCAGTGAATGTTCATGGTCACCAAAATTATTTTAGGGGCCGTAGAAAGGAAACAGATTTTTTTTTAAGATAATCTATTCTGAGTTTACAGACACAAAGCTATGCTATGCCCAAACATACCTAATGACCTCTCCTGTATTCACCTAGGCTACAACTGAAGTCTGTGCTGACCATTACAAAACATATATATATTTTTTTTATGGCATAATTACACAGAAAAAAAAAATAACACTTGACTTGAAAAAAGGACAAAACTAGTGCTTCTGTGTATGGAAGCCTTAGGTTCACACACATTTGCGTATAAAATTGGAACATTTAACTTTTTTTCACAAAAATTTTACTTTAGACCCAAATTTTTATATTTTCACAAGGGTAACAGGAAAAACTGGACCCTAAAATTTGTTGTGCAATTTCTCTTGAGTGCGCCAATACCCCATATGTGAGGTAACACTCCTGTTTGGGCACACGGCAGGGCTCAGAAGGGAAGGAGCACCGCTTGACTTTCTGAACCCAAATTTGGCTGGAATCATTAGCGGACGTCATATTGCATTTGGAGAACCCTTGTGGTACCTAAACAGTGGAAACACCCGACAAGTGACCCCATTTTGGAAACAAGACCCCTCAAGGAACTTGTCTAGATGTGCGGTGAGCACCTTGAACCCCCAGGTGCTTCACAGAAATTTATAACGTTGAGCCATGAAAATACAGAATTACACTTTTTCCACAAAAATGTTGTTTTAGCCTCAAATTTCCCAATTTTCACAAGGATTGCAGGAGAAAATGGACCCCCATACTTGCTGTGCAATTTCTCCTGAGTACACCGATACCCCATATATGGTCAAAAACTACTTTTGAGGCACAGTGCAAAGCTCAGAAGGGATGAAGCGCCTTATTGGGATTTAGATTTTGATGGACTGGTTTGAGGGTGCCATGTCACATTGGCAGAGCCCCTGAAGGTGCCAGGACAGCAGAAACCCCCCATAAGTGACCTCATTTTACAAACTACACCCCCACCTCAATTAATTCATGTAGGGGTGCAGTGAGCACATTGACACCACATATGCATCACAGGATTTTATACCATTGGGCAGTGAAAAAAGAATAACATTTTTACCACTAAAATATTGTTCTAGACCCAGGTTTTTAGTTTTTCTAAGGGCTAGTAGGAAAAAATGGACCTCAGTTTGTTGTAAAAAATTGTCCTGAGTGCGCCAATACCGTACATGAATCGGGAAATACTTTTCAGGCATAGTGCAAAGCTCAGAAGGGAAGGAGCGCCATATTATAGTGCAGATTTTACTATTATGGTTTGCTGGTGCCAAGACCCACTAGGAGAGCCCCTAAGGTGCCAGAACAGCAGAAACCCCTCCCCCCATAAGTGACCCCATTTTACAAACTACACCTCCCAATGAATTCATCTATGGGTGCAGTGATCATATTGACACCACATGTGTGTCACAAAACCTTATATCATTCGGTCATTGAAGAAAAAACTAATTAAATTATTACCACAAAAATTTTGTTTTAGCCACAGATTTCACATTTTCACACAGGGAAATTGGTAAAAATGGCACCAAAATTTGTCCTACAATTTCTGCTGAATGTAGAAATATCCCATATGTGGTTGTACAGTACTGCTTAGCCATACGGTGAGACTCGGTAGGGACAGAGCGCTATTTGCCTCCTGGAACACAGATTTTCCTAGAATAGTTTGTGGACTCCATATACAAAGCCCCTAAGTGCTAGAAGAGCTGAATCCCCCATCAAGTGACCACATTTTGGAAATTATACCCCTTTGGGACTTTATCTACAGGTATACTGATGATTTTGACTCTATGGGTGTTTTCCAGAAACAAGCAGCAGTAGATGTTAGTGAGTGAAAATTGCAAACTGCCATTGTAGTGCTCAGTACATTGTAGTGCCCAGCTGGTGCTTCATGCTTCAACTCGTCCAGCAAAAAATAAGCCCTCACATGGCCATATTGACAGAAAAATAAAAAAGTTATGGCTCTGGGAACAAGGGGAGCAAAAAATGAAAACGCAAAAACGGAAAATGCTCCAGTCATGAAGGGGTTAAACAGCATAATGTAACTCAACGTCAATCACACTTCTGTGAAATCTACCTGTCCAGTTATGAAGCAACACTGATTGTGAATCAATTTCTCCTGCTGTTGTGCAAATGGAACAGACAACCGGTAGAGATTATAGGCAATTAGCAAGACAACCCCTATAAAGAAGCGGTTCTGCGGGTGGTGACCACAGACCATTTCTCTTGTCTCATCCTTTTTGGCTCTTGTTATGGTGACTTTTGCATTTTGCCATTGCTCTCACCCCTAGAGGTACAGTAGCATGAAGCGATGTCTACAGTACAACCCACAGAAGTTGCACAGGTAGTGCAGCTCATCCAGGATGGCACATCACTGCGAGCTGTGGCAAGAAGGGTAGCTGTGCCTGTCAGCACATTGTCCAGAGCATGGAGCAGATACCAGGAGACAGGCCAGTACACTAGGAAACGCGGAGGGGGCCTTAGGAGGGCAACACCTCAGCAGCAGGACCGCTACCTCATTTGTGCAAGGAGGAGCAGTGCCAGAGCCCTGCAAAATAACCTCCAGCAGACCACTAACATCCATGTGTCTGCTCAAACTGTCAGAAATAAACTCCATGAGGGTGGTATGAGGGCCCGATGTCCACAAGTGGTTGTTGTGCTTACAGCCCAATACCGTGCACAGTGATTGGCATTTGTCAGAGAACACCAAGATTGGTAGATTCAACATTGGCCCCCTTTGCTCTTCACGGATGAGAGCAGGTTCACAACGAGCACATGAGACAGTCTGGAGATGCCGTGGAGATCATTTTGCTGCCTGCAACATCCTCTAGCATGACCGGATTGGCACTGGGGCAGTAATGGTGTGGGGTGGCATTTCTTTGGAGGGCCATACAGCCCTCCATGTGCTAGCCAGAGGTACCCTGACTGCCGTTAGGTACCGGGTTGAGATCCTCAGACCCATTGTGAGACCATATGCAGGTGCAGTGGGCCCTGGGTTCCTTATGTTGCATGACAATGCTAGGCCACATGTGGCTGAAGCGTCAGCAGTTCCTGCATGATGAAGGCATTGAGGCTTTGTACAGGCCTGGCCGTTACCAAGACCTGAATCCAATCGAGAACATCTGGGACATCATATCTCGTTCCATCCACCAACGCCACGTTGCACTACAGATTGTCCAGGAGTTGACTGATGGTTTAATCTAGGTCTGGGAGGAGATACCTCAGGAGAATATCCGCCGCCTAATCAGGAGCATGCCCAGTCGTTGTAGGGAGGTCATACAGGCACATGGAGGCCATACACACTACTGAGCATCATTTCCTTGTCTTGAGGAATTTCCACTGAAGATTGATCAGCCTGTAATTTGATTTTCCACTTTGGTTTTGAGCATCTTTCCAAATCCAGACCTTATTATTATTTTGGATTTTTAAAAATATGTTTACAACTTTTTTTTTTTTTTTTTACTTTGTTCCACTATGGGACTTTCACTTTTACGGTCTGATTGCAGTTATAAAGCATAGCAATACAAGAGCATAAACTGTCAGAGCTGCAGACACAAGTTAGTTAGATCATGCACTGCGCATAATCTAACTAACTTGCTAGTGCCTGGTGACCCGGATGTCATGACATCGGGTCACCATGGCAACGATAGGGCCTTCGCGATGATGTTGTGGGGGCGCCGTAGGGCAGAAGAGGCTACTGATTGCAGCATTTAGGGGGTTAAGGTGCAGTGAGCGGTGTGGGCACTGACCCGGGTATCAGCTGTGAGAAATGCTGAACACCTGGTTGCGATCGCATGCGCACAGCTCCTGTGCGCGCAAAATCACCTGGACGTATCCATATGTCCAAGGTTGGTGTGTACTTACCGATCTGGATACGTCCAAGGTCGTGAAGGGGTTAAGAATAGGGAGGGACGCCCACATCATCTTTTGGGAGGGGGTGGTTTTTCCCCTTTTTTTAAAGAGGTTGTCCACCTCAATGTGTAGTGGACAGATCGATTTAAACCTTAGAAATAATGCTTTTTTTCAAATACTTTGCGTTTCCAAATGTGCCTGTGAGCGGCGCTATCATTGTCCGCTCATCCCCATCTTGTGTCCCCCGGCTGCAGCTGCCTCTGATGTCCGGTGAGGTCAGGTCAACTTCTGGACTCCTAAGTGATTGGGCTGTGGGTGGAGATTCATCACACATCACAGCCCAGAATCGAGCGCTTTCTCCTGCACTGCTTTCATTAACAGAGCGCCGCAAGCCCGTGCGATGCTGGGCTGTGCCGTGCGGTAACCCTGGTATAAGTACTGAGTGTAGAGCGCAGGTTAAAGGTGAGCCTTTGGGAGGCAGAATGAACAAATTATCAGCAGGTCAAGAATTGGTTTTATTTTTTTACGCTGTTCCTCGTGTGGTATAAACAATTAGACTGCTTTATTCTTTGGGGTGCTGCAATTACAGCAATACCAGACTTGTATAGTTTTTTTTTTTTTTAGGTTGGGTGGCTATCACACTAAAGAAATGCTTTTTATACAAATAAAAAAAAAAAGTTTTGCATTGCCATATTTTGAGAGCTATATTTTTTTTTGTATATTACTGCTGACAGTTATGTGAGGGCTTAATGTTTTTTATTAGTACCATTTTCAGGCACCTAACATTTTTTCCTATTCCGATTTTTGGTAGGCAGATTGAACAAAAAACAGCAATTCAGGAATAAGTGAGAAGACCACTTTATTCTTCGGGTCCGTACTGCTTTTACATAAAAAGTTTTTATAGAAAATAATTGTTTTTGTATTGCTATATACGGAGAGCTTAAGGAGCTCTATGGCAGCTTGCTTTTTAGCAGGACAAGATGACGTTTTCAGAGATACCATTTTTATTTACATTCGACTTTTTGATTGCGTTTTGTTCCACTTTTTTTGTCGGTATGAAAAAGCGCATTATTTTTGCCACGTTTATTTTTTTATGGTGTTCACTGAAGAGGTTAACTAGCGTGACACAGTAGCGTGACTACCGGGGGTGCAGAGGGGGCTGTGGCCCCAGGCCCCACACTCTCAGGGGCCCACCTGGATCTACGCTAGTGCAACTGTGTGGGCATGCGCAGCACTCTGATACAGTTACACACTGGAGCAGAGCAGGGAGACTCGATGTCCCTGCACTGCCAGGCGGCCGCTATGGGGCCCTTGAGCAGGAGGGGGGCCCCAGGTGCCAGCATCGGGCCCCCCCGCCCGTCACCGCAAGTTCAATGATGAGAGAGGGAGCTCGACGCTCCCTCTCCCATCAGTCCCCTGACGCAGACACATTGTAGGGTCTTTGTATAGTGTGGGAGCCATCAGTCTGGAGGCTACTAAGATGTCAGTATACTGTGTGGGGGGTACTATACAGTGAGGGGGCATTATACTATGTATAGGAGAGAATCATACTGTGTAGAGGGGAGCTGTACATAGGGGGAGACTCAGGACATTATTAAATGTTAAGTGGGCACTTATCGTTATAGGGAAACTCAGGTTATTGTGACTGTCAAAGGGGCAAACAGAGGGCATTATTACTTTCTAGGGGGCAAAATGTGGGCTTTGTTTTCTAGGGCATTTCTATAGTCTATAGGTCTGTTTTACCAATTAGAGGGCACACAGTACCACACAGCAGGTGCAGTAATAGGGACACAGCAGCAGCAGTTCCGTACTGGGGTATCAGTAGGATGAGGAGTTAGTGAAGGTTGGGAATAGATGGGGATGGTGCCTGAAATGCAAGGAGTCAAATGTGTCTGTGTGGTAATCTCTGTAGACAAGTCCTGGATGGAGAAGTTGTCGTGTTGGTCTGGGCCAGATGGAAAATACAGGAAAAGTGAATGATTTCATCAGAAAGAACATCACCTGTAAGTTACTATATATAACTGTACTGTAATCTCTTTAGTGTTCTACAGGACAGGTATCTACCACTATATGGTGACCATATAGCAGTTATATCAGTGTTGGTCTTTGTATAGAGATTTTTTTTTTAGTAACATCCGGTCATCTGCTGAGGTTCTCCTACATCCACTATCTGGGTGCGCCACCATAGTTGTAGTCAGGGTTACCTGGTTAGGGGCCCACGCAGAAATTTTTCCCCCTCTGAACCAAAACTCTAGATACGCCTCTGGCATGACAGTTTTATAGATCAGATCATTTTGGACACAGCGATATAAAATTTGCATTTTTTTTTTTTGTTTTTACATATATACGTATTTATTGGTATAATAAATACCCTCTACTCCTACTTGGTCAGACCTCATTTGGAATACTGTGTCTAGTTCTGGGCACCAAAATTAAAAGAAGACATTGAAAAACTGGAGTAAGTTCAGAGAAGAGCTACCAGCATGGTGAGCAGACTGCAAACTACAGGTGCATGTCACTAAATTAGAATATCATCAAAAAGTTAATTTCAGCTCTTCAATAAAAAAAAAATAAAAAAAAGTAGTGAAACTCATTATATAGAGTCACTACAAACAGAGTGATCTATTTCAAGTGTTTATTTCTGTTAATGTATTTTGTGTTTTCATTGGCTGTAAGCCATAATCATTAACATTATCTCACATACTGATAGGGAATTTAGATTATGAGGACAGTGCCGATAATGTCTGTAAAGCATTGTGGAATCAATGGCGCTATATAAAAGTGAGTAAATCTCAGTAAATTAAAATTATTAACAAAAAAACACATGCAAAGGCTTCCTAAGAGTTTAAAAATGTCCCTTAGTCTGTTTCAGTAGGCTCCACAATCATGGGGAAGACTGCTGACTTGACAGATGTCCAGAAAGCAGTCACTGACACACTCCACAAGGTCCCAGAGTCTGGAGGAAGAGTGGAGAGGTCACAATCCAAGCTGCTTGAGGTCTAGTGCGAAGTTTCCACAATCAGTGATGGTTTGGGGAGCCATGTCATCTGCTGGTGTAGGTCCACTGTGTTTTATCTAGACCAAAGTCAGCGCAGCAGTCTACCAGGAAATTTTAGAGCACTTTATGCTTCCCTCTGCCGACAAGCTTTTTGGAGATGGAAATTTCATTCTCCAGCAGGACTTGGCACCTGTCCACACTGCCAAAAGTACCAATACCTGGTTTACAAACAGTATCACTGTGCTTGATTGGTCAGCAAACTCGCCTGACCTTAACCCCATAGAGAATCTATGGGGTAATGTCAAGAGGAAGATGAGAGACACCAGACCCAACAACGCAGACGAGCTGAAGGCTGCTATCAAAGCAACCTGGGCTTCTATAACACCTGAGCAGTGCCACAGGCTGATCGCCTCCATGCCACGCTGTATTGATGCAGTAATTGATGTAAAAGGAGCCCCGACCAAGTATTGAGGGCATTTACTGAACATACATTTCAGTAGGCCAACATTTCGGATTTTAAAATCATCAAGCTGTTGTTATAAAGTATTCTAATTTATGAGATAATATGACTTGTGTTTTCATTGGCTGCAAGTCATAATCATCAACATTAACAGACAAACACTTGAAATAGATCACTCTGTTTGTAATGACTCTATATAATATATGAGTTACACTTTTTGTAGTGAAGAACTGAAATAAATAAATTTTTTGATATTCTATTTAGTGAGATGCACCTGTATGTTCTACAAGGAACAGTTGAAGGATCTGGGAATGTTTAGCTTGCAAAAAAGGCTAAGAGGAGACTTAATTGCTGTCTACAAATATGGGGCTGTCACAGTGTAGAGGGATCAGCCTTATCCTCATTTGCACATGTAAACACGATAAGCAATCGAATGAAACTGAAAAGGGAGAAGATACAGATTAGATATTAGAAAAAAAGGTTTTGACAGGGAGTGTTATCAACGAGTGGAACAGGCTGCTACAAGAGGTGGGGAGCTCTCCTTCAATGGAAGTCTTCCAACAGAGGCTGGACAGATATCCGTCTGAGATGGTTTAATGAATCCTGCTTTGAGCAGGGGGTTGGACACGATGACCCTTGAGGTCCCTTGCAACTCTAACATTCGACGATTCTATGATTTTTTAATTTGTGCTTTGATTTATTTATTTTTTTCAGATTTTTAAACTTTTTTGTTACTTAATCCCTCTATGGGACTTCAACTTTTATTTCTCTGATCACTGGTCTCATGCATTGCAATACACATGTACTGCAATGCCGGAGACATGTCAGCTTTACACTGACAGATCATCTGTTAGACCCTGCTTCTGGCCTAGTCTGCCATGACAACCCTTGGCTTCCCCATGATAATGTTGCGGGGTGCCAGAATTTGGAAGTCCACTCCCTCTCACAATCTTCTAGCTATTGATCGAGGCTAGTGAGGCGTGCAAGGGCTCGTTACTAGAGTTTACTTAGGTATGCACTGAGTACCGCTGGTGCTCGAGTGACAAGTCCGCATCCCCACGGCCACATGTTTCGCAGTGGTTAGAGAGCCACAAAACATGTGGAAATTGCCTGTGTCTGTCAGGCAATCCGTGCAGATTTTGTGGCTGTCTAAAAGCTGCAACACACGCAGATACAAACATGTCACTTGAGTTTGCTTAGGGTGCTCAGGTATGCACTAAGTATCACGGGTGCTCGAGTAACGAGCACTTGCGCTCATCAATAACCGTGGCATCTAAAAGATAAGACAGTGATAACATCGGGATCTGAGACAATCTGGTCCCGATAATGTCGTCGGTCAGAGCTATTGTTCTGCACCAGAATCCCAGTACTTGCAGGACACTGGGGGTCCTGAGCTCTGCAAGATTGCTGACCGTAGAGAAACGTTGACGCTGCACAATGCCCAGCAAATGCCATTTACAGTCATCTGTCGGGAACAGGTTAAACTGATTATATATTTGGAAAGAGATTTTTTTCATTTAAATCGCAAGACAAAGACAGTTTAAAGGTTTTATTTTTAAATACATATTCCAGATACGGCTCAAACATGCCAGTGAAAATCATACGCTGCCTTATTCAACTCCTTCTGAGGACGGAGGTTGTAAAGTTCATTTAGTGTAGGAGTCACCCAGCGGTCTGTGTGAAATGTAGATTCTCCAACCTGGAAATAAAAAAAAAACACACATTACGTTAAATCTACAAGTATGACGAGGATGACAAACACTGCAACAATATTAAAAACAAAATTAGCATAATATAGGGGAAAAAATTCTTATGAACTTTTTTTTTTTATTATTTTAAAAGGAATATGAACACTTTACTCCTTAAAGGGAATCTGTCAGGAGGTTCAACCCTCCCAAGCCATCTATATGGGCATGTAGGTCATAGGAAGCTGAATAAAATATGAAAGTATCTGAAGTCTTATTCCAGAGAAATTTACATTTCTCTTCTATGTAAATGACATCTTCCAGGCTCTGGGGTGGATGTTGCCTGGAAGATGACTGCCTCCAGAGCTTATTTTACATGAAGAGGGAGATACCAGTGTGAGACAAGTAACTAACACAGAACAAGAGCACTGAACTCTGTCATCTGAAAAAAATGTGTTTGCAAGCTCTCTTGAGTTCTGCTGTATTACAACAATATTGCAACCCTGTCTGCCTGTGAGATGGATGTTGAAGCGGAGAGGAACCTGCAGATGTGTCAGTAAGGGTTTGCTCACATCTGCATATATAAAAACCTCAGATTCTCAGCCAGAAAAGTTGGCGAATGTCATGCGTTTTTTTTTCTCACCTATCATCTGTATGACATGTGTATGCAATGCATTTTTAACGTCATCCTTTAAGGTTCAATATATTTTTATTAACAAATATAAACATAACAATTAAAACTACAATTAAACAAAGTCTTAACATGAATATAGGGCTGGGAAGATTTCGACGCACGTTCAAAATAGTGATAGATTTACACAGTAACATATTAACCTATTATGATATATATGTCAATGACCTTGTTTTTCCAACACAAGTGTATTAAGGAGATCTGTCATGCAGTAAGTGGCGAAAACGGGAAATGGCTGAGAATTGGGACCCGGACCTGTCCCTGCCACACTAGGGGGGCCCTGACTGTACCTTATTTTAGGGGTACCTCTGATGGTGAAGAGGCCTGAGCCTCCAGCATCTCCCTATCTCCTGCGCAGGCCCTGCCAGTGACCCCCTCTACCCCAGGGTGGAGGCAGTACAAATAGAATGATACTGCGACTAGACAGGGTAAACAGAAATAGCAAGATCACCAAAAAATGCACTCTCAGCCACAAAGGAAAACACAGGGAAAGAGTAGATAGGAAAACTAAATGGGATAGAGAGTAGGAAAACACTCAGCCAAACAGCAAGCAGCAATCCCAAGATAAACCTCCAACTACTCCAGACAACAGACTCCTTCTACTCACTCCAGGTTAGGCAGAATGAACTGAACACCAACATCAGCTGAAGGGGCATGAGACTTTTTATAAGGTGGAGCAAGAGGTCCCACCCACATCAGCTGAACAATCAACATATCAAGCTAGGCCCCGAAGACTGACATTAACCCCAGAATGCCCAAAGGGAAAAAACAGCATTTAAACAGCAAAAATGACAGAGCCGTCACGAATCATTTAATACTTCTTGACAAGAACGAAAGAAGAGAAGGGGAAAAGAAGTGGAAAACGGTTAATATGTCACAGATTTTCACATTTCAATAGTCTAAATAAACCTTTATTATGAAACTATTGAATCAAATCGCCTTGTATCAACCATGTCTGAAGGTTGTTAGATTCTTTGAACTGACTCCAAGGGTACCATATAGCAAACTACATTAAATCCGACCTTTTATCAAAAGCCCCGAGCTCTTCCACTCACTGGAGCGCATTTACTGCCTCCACCCAGTTTATTCTTTTTGGCGAGAGAGAAGATCTCCACGGCCGTGGTTTAATTTGTCGAGCGGCCAATACAAAGTATGGCAAAAAGGTCCTTCTTATTTTTAGAAATAGACATAGATAACAGAGCAATCTCAATTTGGGAATTGTGTAGGCGATTGTAGAGGGAGAATACGTCACTCCAGAGTGGTTTGATTCACTGACAGCTCCACCAGATACGCAACAATGACTTGGGAGCACAGGAACACCTCCAACAGACATCCGACTCCTCGGACTAAATCCAATGTAATTTAACAGGTGTTCTGTACCACCGGGCCAAGATCTTATAATTCAGTTCCCGTAATCTACAAGACACAGTTTATGAGTGAGTACGAAGGAGTTTGTCCATCTCTCAATTGGAATAATGCTCCCAGCTCCTTATGCCATTGGTCAATAAAGTTCAAAGTCTTGTCCCCAGTCTCTCCCGGCACTACTATATTATATATCAGAGAAATAGAATGGGTTGGTGCCTCTCCCATGAAACAAAATAGTTCAAAGGAGGTAAGAAAATGGGGCCAGTTCAGACCCAGGAGTCAGGGAGCTAACATAGCTATGAAGTTGAAAATATTGCAGTCAGTGTCCTGGTGCCCTCCTCCCATCTCCTAATATGGCCTAGAGGGTTTTAAATTCCCGATTGATCAATTACATCTCTAACCAGTTGTATAGCCCCCTGCGATAAGGGAAGCACCCCATGAGTGAGATCCTGCGAGTAAACGGGAAACTGGGGATTATTTGCCAAGGGACTAAGCAGTCCTGGTATATTGGCCATACGAATGTGCCTGGCAAACACCCTCCAAGCACTAGCTATTTTGAGCAGCATAGGGGGACATTAATCTTCCCTAGGTTAACATTTAGAGGTAACCCAAAGTTCCCTTGATAGAGCATTGCGAAGAGCTTATGTTCAATTTCTACCCATAGTTTAGACTATCTTTTATTAAATAAATCTAGCATGCAGTTTCCAATGGTTGCTGCAAGGTAAGCCCTCAGATTAGGTAGTCCTGTGCCCCCAGCTTCCTTGCGTATAGTATACCATATATAACTCAAGCGAGATCTTCCATTGTGCCATACAAAATTTCTTATTTTATGTAATTTAGCAAAGAAGAGCCCATCAATGCTCCAGGGGATGGTCTGAAATAAGTATATCTTGGGCAGGATATCCATTTTGAGCACGCCAATTCTCCCAAACTAGGACAGTAGGAGATTATTCCAAGACTTCGGGTCTTTTTCTATAGATTGTCTGAGTGAGGGGTAGTTCAGATCAAAAATTTGCTGTGGGTCAGCAAGGGAGTGGATTCCTAAGTATTTAATATATTGTTTGCCCACGTAAAAGGGGAAGGCGGATTTAAGTGAGCTCACCTTGCTTGTGGGTAGTGTAATCTTTAGCATCTCTGATTTTTGGAGACACACTTTGAAGTTACTTAGTCTACCGAATGTATTAAACTCTTTCAGTATAGAAGGGAGCCTGATTTTGGGTGAGATCACATACATTAAATGGTCATCCGCAAAGAAGCCAAGCTTATGTTCCTTTTTACTTATTTGAATCCCCCTGACCGACGGATTTTTCCAGCGACCCCATCACTAGTATATTTAATTAAGGAGTCAATGGACATCCTTGCCTGGTCCCATTTTTTATATGGAAGGGAACAGACAATTGCCCATTTGTCCCCACCCGTGCCAATGGATTATGATATGGAGCCATAATCCAGTTTCTCATCTGCTGTTTTAGGTCAATAGACTTTAGTGCAGCCTCTAAAAAGCCGCAATGTACCCCGTCGAAGGTCTTTCCGGCATCTACTGACAACAGGAACAATGGAATCTTGCTCAACCGAGTCCTATACACCAAAGCAGGGCTGAGGAGTCGGCAAGCCAAACCTCCGACTCAGACTCCTCAAATTTCCATGCCACCGACTCCCTCATACATGGCTCATGTTTACGTGATAAATTTACTGTAGCACAGATTCATCTCAGCTAAAAGTCTAGACCAGGGGTCCTCAAACTTTTTAAACAGGGGGCCAGTTCACGGTCCCTCAGACCATTGGAGGGCCGGAATATAGTTTTTAAAAAAAACTATGAACAAATTCCTATGCACACTGCACATATATTATTTTGTAGTAAAAAAAACAATACAGGAACAAATACAATATTTAAAATGAAAAACAAGTAAAGTTAAATCAACCGGTATTTCAATAGGTAGGTAAATGTCCCCAATAGGCAGGTAAATGTCCCCAATAGGCAGCATAGGTCCTCAATGGGCAGGTAAATGTTCCCAATAGGCAGGCTGTTTCCCCCTTATAATGCCCCATGCAGGCTGTTCCCCCCTTATAATGCCCCATGCTGGATGCCACCCCCCATATAATACCCCATGCAGGCTGTCCCCCCCCCCCCCCTTATAATGCCCCATGCTGGATGCCACCCCCCATATAATACCCCATGCAGCATGTCACCCCCCCATATAATGCCCCATGCAGCATGTCACCCCCCCATATAATGCCCCATGCAGCATGTCACCCCCCCATATAATGCCCCATGCAGCATGTCACCCCCCATATCATGCCCCATGCAGGATGTCACCCCCCCCATATAATGACCTATGCCTCCATACATTAAAAAAAAAAAAAAAATCCAATACTCACCTCACTTCTCACTTGCTGCCGCTGCTCTACTCTGGTCTGGACTCCAGCGTCGCGGCGGCGTCGTCGTCCCGCTCTAAGCTGCCTGTGACGGCACTCGGGAGAGCGCGGTGTAAAGACGTCACCGCGTCCTCTGACCTGAGACGTCACAGGAAGCGCAGAGCAGGAAGACAGCGGATCTGCGGAGGCACGGGGAGAGGTAAGTATTGGCCTGCCGGGGCCCTGAGCAAGCGGGGGAGAAGGGCGGGCGCTGACACCACTCTCCTCTCCTCCACCCATAGCCCGGCGGGCCGGATAAAAGTCCTCCGCGGGCCGCATGTGGCCCGCGGGCCGTAGTTTGAGGACCCCTGCTCTAGACCCTTAGATCAGGAATAGGACATTTCATAACACTCCCAAATTCTTATGCAAAAATATTCGCCACAAACTGCATTGAACTACTTTACCCAATTTATTATATATTTTAGGAGTCGGAGTCTGTCCATTTTATACCGACTCCACAGCCCTGCACCAAAGATGTGGTTTTGATGGTATTTTCCCGAGCCTCCCAGCCAGGGAGAAAGCCTGCCTGTTCCCTATGATTTAGGTTAGGCATGTTAGGATGAAGCCTCAAGACTATAATTTTAGTATATAATTTGATATCCACATTTGTTAAGGATATGGGACGGAAATTGGGACACATTGAAGGGTCCTTCCAAGCCTTTGGAAGCACAGTAATATGGGCCGGCATAGCCATGGTTGGAAAATGGCATGAATTAAAAAAGGAATTAAAGGATTTTAACATCAAAGAGGAGCAAAGGTGAGCGCATGTTTTACAGAATCTAGGGGTAAACCCATCTGGGCCCGGGAGTTTACCAACTCTTAGGTTCTAAATAGCCTCCTTCAAATATAGTTCTGAAAAATGTTGTTCTATGGACGACGCCACCTCTTTCGAGATTGAGTCAGGGAAATATTCATTTAGATACTCTATAATGGTGACGGTGGGCCTACAGCTTGGGACTTTTGAAGAGGTGGTAGAGGATAGGATTAAGAAGAAGTGCAGAGCTATAATGGGCAACAACACACACCCGCTTTATGAACTGTTTGCGAAACAGAAGACCACATTCAGCAATCGCCTAATACAACTAAGGTGTAAAAAGGAAAAATACAGGAGATCGTTTGTTCCAACAGCTATGGGGGTGTTTAACAAATGTCTGAAAAGCAATGTCTAAAGTATTCCAAATGTTATGTTATCATATGTGTCATGTACGAGATCTGTGTTCTGCTGCTGTGATACCGCAATTTCCTCCGGGATAAATAAAGTATATCTTATCTTATCTTATCTTAATGTTGTGTTGGAATGTGGATGTACTTTGACAGTTTGAAGGGAGTAAATTATATAAACTGGCATAGTAGGTTCTGAACGGCTCTAAGATCTCCCTAGTCAAACAACCAGGGCTACTATCAAGTGAGAAACCAGGGATATTATCCAGCAAGTCATGTGAAGTAAATAAATTATCTAGTCTAGAATAGCTATTATGTGCCACTGAGTGATAACTATAATCCCTGACTCTTTAGTAGACCACCCTCCACAGGTCCACCAACCTGAGAGATAGCAAGTCCCTCTATTTTGCATAGTGCGGGGAGAGAAACAGAGGACCTACATGATGAGTCTGAGGCTGCGTGGCCACTATGCGCTTTTCAAGTATTTTTGCCGTGGAATTTCTGCAGCGAAAACGCTTAAAAAACGCTTGGTAATGCGTGCCCCATGGTCCCCAATGATAATCCGCATGTGCTGTGCACATGCTGTGGAAATTTCCGCTGCGGGTTATCATTGCGGAAAAATACGCAGAATGTTCATTAATTTTGCGGACACGCAGCGTAATTGCCGCCATTGACTTGCATTGAAACGCATAATATCCGCGTGGGCACATTTGCACATACGGATATTAGGCGATTCTATGTCAGACTTCTCCAGACTCTGGTAACCATAGAACCTGTTAAAAAAAGAATTTAAAATAAAGATTATACTTACATTCCGATGGCCCCCGGTGTTTTCTCTGCTCCGTCCAGTCTGTTGTCCTTTCACACCACCGCGACCCATACAACAGACCGGACAGAGCAGAGAAAACACCGGGGGCCATCGGAAGGCAAGTATAATCTTTAATTTTTTGCCATTTTTTATTCTTTTTTTTTTTTAACTATTACTTGGTCACACTATATAAATCCATGCCGGTTGCATGGATTTATATAGTGTGACCAAGTTGTCAAGCACTTTTCCAAGTGACGCTAAAATCGCTTGGACAAGCGCTTGATAATCCGCATGCAGAAATGCATGCAAAGACGCTTCACAAACGCTTCTACCTGGCAGGAAAAACGCATGTACAATCTGCATGCGTTTTTTCCTGCCAGGGAGATGCGGAAAAAATATGCAGCATTTCTGCATCGTGGGCACTTAGCCTGAGTGTCTAGAGTAAGATTAAAAGCCACCTCCCAGCTTAATATCTTTTACATAGATAATTACTGTATGTCTGTGATGAAAGCCGGCCGGTGGGTGCAGCTCTCTGGCGCCCCCTTACCTCTCAGGTCAGTCAAGGTACTGCACCTAGAGAAAGTAGTGCCAGGAAGCTGCAACCAGCGCAGGGAACACGGTAGTGTGTTATCCCTTCAACGTCACTAAACCGTAACGTCACTATACAGCACAACTCGCTAGCGCCCTCTTAGCCTCAGGTCAGTCAAGGAACTGCACCTAGGATAAGCGGTCGCCAGGGAGACTGTCCTGTAACCTACTGGGTATCGGGGCCCTCTGTAGTGAGGGCGGTATATATATCTTCCTTGGCCGCGCCAGGAATATATATATCTGAACCTCCGACCGTCACTACCAGCCTTCCCCAATCCCCAGTTGGTATGCTGCCACCAGTCCCTATTTTAGATATACGCCCAGTCCGTGAATGGGCCTATATCGGGTCAGGAACCAACCCTGGGTAGCGTTTTTGGCTTGAGCCGAGCTCACACGGACGTGCGTTCGTTATGCAGAATAAAAGGCAGGCCCACAATTACTTGAGGTAATTGATTATAATAATACACTAGATACACGATATACAACTAAATATACACAGGTATAAGGTCAGGCTAAACTATACAACAATGGAATACAACACACAGAATCACCACAGCATATCAGTTACCGGTTTCTTGATTTTCTTGTGACGCAGGGAGAGGATTCTGCGGTCGCAGGCACGGTTCTTTGTTACAGGCTGAGGCCTACCACCGCATGGTCAAACTGCTCCTCCCCTTGGTGGCCTCAGCTGGTGCTCAGATGTTCAGCACACCACTCTTGGGTCAAAAACTGACTTGTCTCTTGTCTGTCCTGCTATCTTACCTGCCCCGTCCCGCCCACTGCTGGTGAGGTCAGCTGGCTCAGTCTCCACCCTCAGGTCTAACTTCGATCAGAAGCCCAAATTCTATGGAACCCAATAACTTCTTCTGGGATGGTCTCATGATACCCCCAGGGGTTCCCATGGATTCGGGCCGCCGTAACCGACCTTTTGATATCAATTATGATACCATACGGTCCTCAGGAATGGCTCCGCGCTATATCTTGGCTTCCAGAGCACGTACAAACGTCTACCGCGGAGGCTTGTGTGCGCAATGGCTCCGGGACGCCGTGATATTTTTTTATTGGCCCATCCCACGCAACATGCGTGTACTATTCATGTTTCTATATCTTATGCCTCCATGCTTGTGACAGACAAAGAAACTAGTCCTATGGGACAAATGGTCAGGTACAGATAGACGAAGCACCCCCCCCTGCTGGCTGTGTTTCCTCTCGAAGTCTTTGAAGCTCCTAGCATTCAAGTGTTAAGTAGGCTTCTTATCTTACAGGAGCCTGGATGGGGGGAAACTATCTAGTTGACGTTTTAACAGAAGGTCCCAAGGGTGGGGGCTGCTGAAGTGTGGCCATCCCTGGATATGATTTATCATTACCAAGATGGCGGCTACAGGTTCATCACACCTCCCCCTATACGAGGGCGCGAGGGGGTAGCACATTCCTGTGTTCCCCCGTGCGTCCTTCTGCACCCTCCCCTTGCCGGGATAACCCGTCAGCGTTACCGTGGTCACGGCCTCTTCTGTGGCGAATGGAGAAGTGGTACTGCTGGAGAGCGAGGCTCCAGCGTAGCAACCTGCCATTCGACCCAGAGACCGTGTGTAACCAGCTGAGGGGGTTGTGGTCCGTCTCCACGGTGAAATGGCTCCCGTACAAGTAGGGCTGCAGACGCTGCAGGGCCCATACAATTGCCAGGCATTCTTTTTCCACCGTGGAGTAAGCCACCTCCCGGGGCAGTAGCTTCCTGCTCAGGTACAAGACAGGATGTTCCTGGCCTGTCGTGTTGACCTGACTTAGCACAGCACCGAGGCCAAAGTCACTGGCGTCGGTCTGTACCACAAACGGCCGGTCGAAGTCGGCAGCTTGCAGTACAGGGGAGCTACTTAGGGCGGCCTTGAGTGCCCCGAAAGCTGTCTCGCAGGCGACTGTCCAGTCGACTGCGACGGGCAGCTTCTTCTTGGTGAGGTCCGTCAGGGGCTTGGCCAGGGTGCTATAGTGTGGGACGAACCTCCTATAGTACCCGGCGGTCCCCAAGAAGGACATCACCTGCTTTTTGGTCCTAGGAGTGGGCCAGGATGCGATGGCATCCACTTTCCCCGGTTCTGGCTTCAGAACCCCCCCGCCTACCCGGTGACCCAGGTAGAGGACCTCACTCATGCCCAGCTGGCACTTTTCTGGCTTGATGGTCAAGCCTGCCCGGTGGATCCGACCGAGCACCTGCCGCAGGTGCTCTAGGTGATCCTCCCAAGTGGGACTGAAGACTGCAATATCGTCCAAGTACGCAGCCGCGTACCCTTCAAGTCCCTCAAGCAGCGTATTGACCATCCGCTGAAAAGTGGCAGGGGCATTCTTCATGCCGAATGGCATCACTGTGGACTCGTACAGTCCAAAAGGGGTGATAAAGGCAGAGCGTTCCCTTGCCGCGGGGGTCAGAGGAATCTGCCAGTACCCCCGGCTCAGATCCATGATGGTCAGGTACTTAGCCCCGGCCATCCGATCGAGCAGGTCATCGATGCGTGGTATGGGGAACGCATCGGTGGCCGTTACAGCGTTGAGCCCCCGGTAGTCCACGCAGAACCGTGTAGTTCGGTCCTTCTTTGGTACGAGGACTACAGGCGAGGCCCACGCGCTGCTGGATGCCTGGATCACCCCCAGCTTCAGCATCTCGTCTATCTCTTGGCGCATGTTTCCCTGCACCTCGAAAGAGACCCGATATGCTGAACGCCGGATCGGCGGGTGATCGCCAGTGTCCACGTCGTGGACAGCCATCTCAGTCCTTCCGGGCAGGCTGCTGAACAGCCCCCGGAAGGGGTGCAGGGTGGTCCCCAGCTGGGACCGTTGGTCCTCCGTGAGCTGGTGGCCAACCCCCACATCCTCGATGGACCCACCCGCCTTGGCTTGGGTGAGCAGATCCAGGAGGGTTTCTACCTCTCCTTCCTCGGGAAGGTTGCACACTGGGTGGGCAGTCGCTTCCCGCTCATGATGAGCCTTCATCATGTTCACGTGGAAGGCCTTCCTCCTTCCACGGGCGTGATCCAGGGTGACCAGATAGGTGACGGCATTGAGTTTCTGGTGCACGAAGTAGGGACCTTCCCAGGCTGCCTGAAGCTTGTTCTGTGGTACGGGGACCAGTACCCACACCTTTTGACCCACCTGGTAGGTCCTCTCACAAGCATTCTGGTCGTACCACCGCTTCTGGTCGGCCTGGGCCTGGGCCATATTGTCCTGCACCAGCTTTGCCAAGGCCATCATCCTGTCCCGGTGGCGCACGACATACTCGATGACCGACACCTCGGGGGTGGCCAAATCCCCTTCCCATGCTTCCTTCACCAGAGCCAGGGGGCCCCGTACCCGTCGCCCGTACAGGAGCTCAAAGGGGGAGAACCCCGTTGAGGCCTGCGGAACCTCCCGGTAAGCAAATAGGAGGTGTGGGAGGTACCGCTCCCAGTCTCTCCCGTGGGAGTCGACCAACATCTTAAGCATCTGCTTTAAGGTGCCATTGAACCGCTCACACAGGCCATTAGTCTGTGGGTGATACGGGCTGGCCACCAGATGTTGCACCTGCATTTGCTTACAGAGGGACTCCATCAGCCGCGACATGAACTGGGTCCCTCGGTCGGTGAGCATTTCTTGGGGGAAACCCACTCTGGAGAAGATCTCCAGTAAGGCGGTAGCCACCTTGTCGGCCCGAATGGACGACAAAGCTACCGCTTCCGGGTACCGGGTGGCATAGTCCACTACCGTGAGTATGAAGCATTTCCCGGAGTGGCTGGGAGTGGACAGAGGTCCAATAAGATCCACAGCAACCCTCGAGAAAGGCTCTTCGATGATTGGCAGAGTTACCAGTGGGGCTTTGGGGCGCGGCCCCGCCTTCCCCACCCTCTGACAGGTGTCACACGAACGGCAGTAGGCACCCACCGCGGCTCCCATCCCAGGCCAGTAGAAATGCTGAGCTATCCTGGCCTTGGTTTTAGCGATCCCTAGGTGTCCGGCCATCGGAATCTCGTGTGCGATCCGCAACAATTCCGCCCTGAACGGATAGGGTACCACTAACTGTCGGTCCCTGGGCCACGCCTCCGGTGAACCCTGCTGGACCGTTACCCGGTACAGCCGTCCCTGGTCCCAGACCACCCGCTCGCAGTCTGACTCCATGGGAGGCTGTGCCGCCTGTTCCTTGAGAGCTTTCAGGCTGTCGTCTGCTTCCAACGCAGCCTGAAATTCCTGACTTGATGTGGCCAGAATCGACGAAACTGCCACATCCTCTGTCAGCCCCTCCGGGCATGTCACCTGGCCGCTGTCTGACCCGGCAGACACTTGGTCAGAAGTGGGGAAGCCGTCGGACCTCTGCAAGGCTCCTTGGGCTCCGGCGCTCCCACTCCTGGTGACAGCGGCTATGACCGCTGTGACCGTGGGTAGTGCCTGCTTCCCCTCTGTTTCTGACCAAGCCGCCCGATCAGGCAGGCTTCCTAGGCCTTTGGACATCTCGGATGTGGGGAACTCCTGCCCTGGGGTCTTACCTGGCGGCTCCTCTCTTGGGACACCCCCACCTCCCATGGCCTGTTCCTCCCCCTGCAGTGGGCCTATACTCAGCAGCCTGGATACCCCTGGGAGCCCTACACTGCCGGTAGCTGCCCCCCTCTCCATCCCTGAGCTTCCCTCTACAGAATCCTGCCCGCCCCCTCCCTCACCGGAGGACAAGAGGTCACGGCACGCCGGCTGAGCACCTCTGCGGGCATCCCCACACTCCCCACCTGCTTTCACTAACCCTGTTTGTGTTGTGTCTGTGCAGGTGTTACCCTCAGGTTTCACTCCCTCCTCCTCAGCAGGACACACACTACATACAACATGGTTGGCATTAGCAGCAGACAAATCAATACACTCTTGGGGGGCCGAACTTGGGGGTTCAGAGGGTACATACTGCGATACTAGACGCCCCAAGTCGGTCCCTAATAAAACATTTGCGGGAATATTTGGCGTTACTCCCACCTCCCGCATCCCCCTTCCGGCACCCCAGTCCAAATACACCATGGCAACGGGAAGTGCCGGCTCCACGCCTCCAACCCCGGAGACGGAAAGAGTCTTTCCTGGTACCAAGTCCTGGGGGGACACCACCTCAGGCCGTACCAGTGTTCGTTCAGCGCCCGTGTCCCGCAGTCCCATGACCGCAGAACGGCCTATGGTGACGGGTTGGATGTTGTCCAGGGACCTACCACCACCCCCTCCCACACACAAAACATTGGGCGCTCTCTGGGACTGGGATGGGGTCTTTTGGCGCTGGGGACACTCAGCCCTAAAGTGTCCTGGTTTGTTGCATAGATGACAACGTCTTACGTCTGGTCCTTGCCTGGAGAGGGCAACAGGGGGATACACCCCTTGTGTTCTAGGGGCCGGGGAAACAGGGGCATGACTGGGCTTACCCCCTCTCCAGGTGCTGCTGGCAGACTTCTTCAGCTCAGGCGCCCTGTTATTGGCATACTCGTCTGCCAGGGCGGCTGTAGCAGAAGCCCCTGTTGGTTTTCGGTCACGGAGGAACTGTCGGAGGTCCTCTGGGCAGTTCCACAAGAACTGCTCCGTGACGAACAGTTCCTGGACCTCCTGGCGGGTAGTAAGCGCTAGACCCGAGGTCCAGTGCTCTGCGGCTCTCAACAGCGCCCGCATATGATCGGTCCAGGTGTCCTTGGGGCCACGCAGCAGGCTCCGGAACTTCTGGCGGTACGACTCGGGAGTGAGGTTGTACTGCCGGATCAGGGCCCGCTTGATGCAGTCGTAGTTCTGTACCTCCCCGGCAGGTAAGTCCCCCAAGGCATCCAGGGACTTACCCCTCAAACGGGGGGTCAGGTATCTGGCCCACTGATCCCGGGCCAGATGGTGCTGAAGACAGGTCCGTTCAAATGCCACCAGAAAGGAGTCCAGGTCCCCATCCTTCTCCAGTAGAGGGAAGTCCTCAGCTCGGACTTTGGACGACTTGGTCTCCTGATGGGTTGGTTGCTCTAGCGGAAGCCCCCGCTGGGCCAGGTCCAGTTGGTGCTGGCGCTCCGCAGCTCGCTCTGCACGCTCTGCAGCTTCACGCTCCGCAGCCTCCCGGCGCTCCGCAGCTTCGCGCTCCTCCTCCGCTGCCTTCTCTGATGCTGCCAGGAGGGTTTTGTAGACGGCATCGCCATGAGACTGGAGACTTGCCATAGCCGCTTGTAAAAGGGCTTGTGATCTGGACAGGCTGGGCTGGGTAGGTGGTGGGCAGCCCACTGCGGGACCGTATACTGGGGACTGGCTCCCTGAGGTGCCCGGGCTGGACTCCTCCTCGCCATGAGTAACAATGTCCTCCCCTCCTGCCACACGGACCGTAGCATTAGCCTCCTGCAGGGTCTTGCTCCTGGTGCCGTCTGCCATCTTGGTAACCGACACCGCTGCAACCCTGAGTTTGCACACACCTTGTTATACTTTTAGCCTGACCGTCTAATGTTGGGCTGACCTTAAGACTCCAGCAGTGGAAGTTACCACTGGCAGTCTTTAGTGCCTGGGAGTAGGGGTCCCACAACACTATTATTCTGCAATCCCACCGCTCTGCCACCAATGTGATGAAAGCCGGCCGGTGGGTGCAGCTCTCTGGCGCCCCCTTACCTCTCAGGTCAGTCAAGGTACTGCACCTAGAGAAAGTAGTGCCAGGAAGCTGCAACCAGCGCAGGGAACACGGTAGTGTGTTATCCCTTCAACGTCACTAAACCGTAACGTCACTATACAGCACAACTCGCTAGCGCCCTCTTAGCCTCAGGTCAGTCAAGGAACTGCACCTAGGATAAGCGGTCGCCAGGGAGACTGTCCTGTAACCTACTGGGTATCGGGGCCCTCTGTAGTGAGGGCGGTATATATATCTTCCTTGGCCGCGCCAGGAATATATATATCTGAACCTCCGACCGTCACTACCAGCCTTCCCCAATCCCCAGTTGGTATGCTGCCACCAGTCCCTATTTTAGATATACGCCCAGTCCGTGAATGGGCCTATATCGGGTCAGGAACCAACCCTGGGTAGCGTTTTTGGCTTGAGCCGAGCTCACACGGACGTGCGTTCGTTATGCAGAATAAAAGGCAGGCCCACAATTACTTGAGGTAATTGATTATAATAATACACTAGATACACGATATACAACTAAATATACACAGGTATAAGGTCAGGCTAAACTATACAACAATGGAATACAACACACAGAATCACCACAGCATATCAGTTACCGGTTTCTTGATTTTCTTGTGACGCAGGGAGAGGATTCTGCGGTCGCAGGCACGGTTCTTTGTTACAGGCTGAGGCCTACCACCGCATGGTCAAACTGCTCCTCCCCTTGGTGGCCTCAGCTGGTGCTCAGATGTTCAGCACACCACTCTTGGGTCAAAAACTGACTTGTCTCTTGTCTGTCCTGCTATCTTACCTGCCCCGTCCCGCCCACTGCTGGTGAGGTCAGCTGGCTCAGTCTCCACCCTCAGGTCTAACTTCGATCAGAAGCCCAAATTCTATGGAACCCAATAACTTCTTCTGGGATGGTCTCATGATACCCCCAGGGGTTCCCATGGATTCGGGCCGCCGTAACCGACCTTTTGATATCAATTATGATACCATACGGTCCTCAGGAATGGCTCCGCGCTATATCTTGGCTTCCAGAGCACGTACAAACGTCTACCGCGGAGGCTTGTGTGCGCAATGGCTCCGGGACGCCGTGATATTTTTTTATTGGCCCATCCCACGCAACATGCGTGTACTATTCATGTTTCTATATCTTATGCCTCCATGCTTGTGACAGACAAAGAAACTAGTCCTATGGGACAAATGGTCAGGTACAGATAGACGAAGCACCCCCCCCTGCTGGCTGTGTTTCCTCTCGAAGTCTTTGAAGCTCCTAGCATTCAAGTGTTAAGTAGGCTTCTTATCTTACAGGAGCCTGGATGGGGGGAAACTATCTAGTTGACGTTTTAACAGAAGGTCCCAAGGGTGGGGGCTGCTGAAGTGTGGCCATCCCTGGATATGATTTATCATTACCAAGATGGCGGCTACAGGTTCATCACAATGTCATTTCAAGCTGGTTTTCTAACTAATAAAACAATCTTATATACAGATACATAGATGTAAGTGATATAGAGTGGGGAGTATTCTTTTGAATGTTTGTCAAATGTTTCAGATCACAAA
Source organism: Phyllobates terribilis (assembly GCF_046119375.1). Taxonomy (NCBI): domain Eukaryota; kingdom Metazoa; phylum Chordata; class Amphibia; order Anura; family Dendrobatidae; genus Phyllobates; species Phyllobates terribilis. Next base: position 39,716,699 of record NW_027362761.1, on the reverse strand, counting down.
ACAAAATGTAAATATTAGACAAATATAACACAAAATGCAGTTTTAAAATGAAGGTCTTTATTAAGAGAAAAAGAAATCCAAACCTACACAGGGCTGTGTGTGAAAAAGTGATTGCCCCCTAAACCTAATAACTGGTTGGGCCACCCTTAGCAGCAACAACAGCAGTCAAGAGGTTGCGATAACTGGCAATGAGTCTTTTCCAACGCTCTGGAGGAATTTTTGCCCACTCCTCTATGCAAAATTGTTGTAATTCAGCCACATTGGAGGGTTTCCGAGCATGAACCGCCTTTTTAAGGTCATGCTGCAGCATCTCAAATTAAATTAAGGTCAGGACTTTGACTAGGCCACTCCAAAGTCTTAATTTTGTTTTTCTTAAGCCATTCAGAGGTGGACTTGCTGGTGGGTTATGCAGCAGGACAATGATCCAAAACACAAGTGCGCTTCAGCTTGAAGTCACGAACAGATGGCAGGACATTTTCCTTCAGGATTTTTTGGTAGACAGCAGAATTCATAGTTCCATTTACCACAGCAAGTCTTCCAGGTCCTGAAGCAGCAAAACAGCCCCAGACCATCACACTACCACCACATTTTACTGTTGGTATGTTGCTCCTTTTCTGAAATGCTGTGTTCCTTCTACACCAGAAGTAATGGAACATACCCCTTCCAAAAAATTCAACTTTTGCCTCGTCAGTCCACAGAGTGTTCGCCCAAAAGTCTTGGCGATCATCAAGATGTTTTCTGACAAAACAGACGAGCCTTTATGTTCTTTTTTGCTCAGCAGTTGTTTGTGTCGTGTAACTTTGCTATGCATGCCATTTTTGCCCAGTCTCTTTCTTATGGTGGATTCATGAACACCGACCTTAACTGATGCCTGCAGTTCTTTGGATGTTGTTGTGGAGTCTTTTGTGACCTCTTGGATGACTCGTCGTAGCGTTCTTGGGGTAATTTTGGTCGGCCACTCCTGGGAAGGTTCAGCACGGTTCCATGTTTTCGCCATTTGTGGATGATGGCTCTCACTGTGGTTCGCTGGAGTCCCAAAGCTTTAGAAATGGCTTTATAACCTTTTCCAGACTGATAGATCTCAATTACTTTGTTTCTCATTTCTTCCTGAATTTCTTTGGTTCGCAACATGATGTCTAGCTTTTTGTGGATCTTTTAGTCTACTTGACTTTGTCAGGCAGGTCCTATTTAAGTGATTTCTTGATTGAGAACAGGTGTGGCAGTAATCAGGCCTGTGTGTGGTTAGGGAAATTGAACTCAGCTTCCCAAAGATGTGAAACCACAGTTAATTTGTGTTTTAAGGAAGGGGGGGGGGGGTAATCACTTTTTCATACGGGGCCCTGTAGGTTTCAGTTAGCTGTTTAATTATGTGCGCCATTGTCAGCTATTCACATTAATGGAGCACAGCATGTGGTCCCTTATTTACATGTGATATTTTTGGTATCTTAGTCTGTATTTGCAGGGCATACCATTTGATATTTCTACTTTGGGGCTCTCATGTTAGGGATCTGATAGATCTCTTTCCATTTTGCATATATTAGCACCTTACACTTTTAGCACTTTATTGTTTAGATTTACATACGGTCTGATTTCTATGACTGACTACATATGCAAATACCTTAGTTGTGTTTCGTGGATTCATTATTGTCTGTATTGCTAAAGTTCATACTATCTATTATGTCAAAAGACTGGCAGGTTTTCTACTTTTTTTGTATAAATATACGGATTTATTGGTTTAATATTTTATTTATTTTGTGATTTTTTTTTAAGTTTGAAAACATTTTTTAGACTTTTTTTTTTACATTTTTACTTAGTCCCTATATGGGACATTAATTTTTATTTTTCTAAAAAGGACACCGCTAAACAGAGGCCAGACGGAGTCCAGAGTAACTCTGCTGCCTCATTACAGTGAATGGATCCCGCAGGGTTTTCATCTGAATTACATCACTTGGAAATTTAGATGGAAACCCCGATGTAAGTGCTCAGCATAGAGCGCCGGATAAATGTTACGTAAAATGTTCCCAATAAAAGCTTCAACTCAGTCCTCAAAAAAAGCTAGTCCCCACTCAGGTCCGTCATTTGTTAAGAATATAAGGGACTTCCAAGTTACTGGTAGCAGAAAGGCTCTGGAAAAGCGAAATGGCCCTTGCCCCCCAAAAGAAATTCAGAAAATTTTGTGCTCCCAAATCCAAATGCCTATTCTACAATAATTTGTTCTCCAATTGTCAAATAGCGCTCCGTCCCCCCAGATCTCGCTGTATGGCTGAGCGGTACGATACAGCCACATATGGGGTATTGCCACTTTTAGAAGAAATTGTGTGACACATTTCGGCACCATTTTTACCCATTGCCCTGTGTGAAAATGTAAAATCTGAGGGTAAAACATTTTTTTGTGGTAAAAATATAATTATGCTTTTTTCACTGCCCAATGGTATAAATTAAAAAAATACTCACTACTTCCCTAGATGAAATTCCTTGAGCGGTGTAATTTACAAAATGGGGTCACTTGTGGGGGTTTCTGCTGTTTCAGCATGTCAGCGACTTTTCAAATGTGACATGGTGTCTGCCACCTATCCCAGCCAACATAGCGCTCCATTCTCTTCCAAACCCTGCCGTACACCAAAGCAGTGGTTTTCCCCCACATATGGGGTATCGGCGTACTCAGGAGAAATTGCACAACAAATTTCATGGTGCAATTTCTCCTGATATCCTTATGATAATGCAAAATTAGGGAATGAAAAACATTTTTTTGTGGGAAATATGTGAAAATTTTATTTTTACGGCTCAATATTATAAACTTCTGTGAGGCACCTGGGGGTGCAAGTTGCTCACCACACATCTAGATAAGTTCCCTAAGGGGTCTAGTTTCCAAAATGGTGTCACTTGTGGGGGGTTTCCACTGTTTAGGCACATTAGGGGCTCCCCAAATGCAACATGGCGTCCACTAATTATTCAAACAAATTTTACATTCAAAAAGTCAAATGGCGTTCCTTCCCTTCCAAACCCTGCCGTGCGCCCAAACAGTGGTTTTTCCCTACATAAGGGGTATCAGCACGCTCATGAGAAATTGCACTACAAATTGTGTAGTCCATTTTTTCCTGTTACCCTTGTGAAAATAAATTTTTTTTAACATTTTAGAGAAAAAAAGTTAAATGTTCATTGTTTTCTTCCACATTCCAAAAATTCCCGTGAAACATCTGAAGGGTTAATAAACTTCTTGAATGTGGTTTTGAGCACCTTGAGGGGTGCAGTATTTAGAATGGTGTCACTTTTGGGTATTTTCAGTCATCAAAGTGACTTCAAATATGATGTGGTCCCTAAAAAAATGGTTTTGTAAATTTTGTTGGAAAAATTAGAAATTGCTTGTCAACTTTTAACCCTTATAGCTTCCTAACAAAAAAACATTTTGGTTCCAAAATTGTGCTGATATAAAGTAGACATGTGGGAAATGTTATTTATTAACTCTCTTGTGTGACATATCTCTCTGATTTAAGGGCATGAAAATTCAAAGTTTGAAAATTGCAAAATTTTCTAAATTTTCGCCAAATTTTTTCACAAATAAACGCAAGTGATATCGAAGAAATTTTACCAAAATCATGAAGTACAATATGTCACGAAAAAAAATCTCAGAATCAGGGGAATCCGTTGAAGCGTTCCAGAGTAATTACCTCATAAAGTGCCGGTGGTCAGAATTGTAAAAATTGGCCCGGTCACGAAAGCAAAAACAGGCTGTGGCGCGAAGTGGTTAATGAAATTAGTGATGTGCATGGTGTAAACATTGGCTGAGCTACATGTGAGATTGAACAATACCTGTGGCCCAGGGAGGTGTGAAATACAACAATGCCCTGAGCAACTGAATGGCAGACCATAGTGCACATGCACTATGACCCGCCGCTCCCCACGCAGTGAGGCTGTGTAGTTCCCAGCTTCATTGTACATGCGCTGTGACGAGTGGCTCCAGCCACACACAGTGAAGCTGGGAACTTCACTGGGAGCCGCTCGTCACAGTGTATGTGCAGTGAAGCTGCGAACTAGACAGCCTCACCGCGCACGTGAAGGGAGCAGCAAGTCATAGTGCATGTGCAGTGAAGCTGCGAACGACACAGCCTCACTGCGCACGCGCAGGGACCCAAGGCTGGCCTTGAAAAACTGCGCATGAGCGCCACTAATATCAGCACTCGCTCGGAGCAAAATTCAAATACGTGGGCGGCGCCAGCACTGAATGCTGCGCCCGCCCATGACTGAATACGAGGATCACCCCTATGACTGAAAACGAGCAGGCAGGATATAAGTACATAAAATGTTATAGGTTCATTATAACACCACTAATTTTAATGAAAAAAAGCTGGTTAGTGATGAACATTGCATCACAAACAACGCAATAGGGGCAGTGTAGATAGTAGATATGACATGACGGGTTCCCTTTAAAATCTTGACAGTGCACTACATAAAGCATACCTTTTTTTGCTATATAAAATGGTATTAAGAAAAATGTTTAATATTTGTGTGTATTTAATTTATTTTATTACATTTCTTGGAGAAACCCTTTAAGGCGCACCTGTCAGCAAGTTTGTGCTTAGTAAACCACATACACTCTCAGGTGGGCGCAGTTACACTGAGTAAAATGATACCTTTGTTGATGAAATCAGTCCTGTGGTTCCTTTATAATCTTTAAGATATGCTCGTGTTTTGGGGCGGCCTTTGGGGAGGGGATTTATCTGGTGCTCTGCTTATGTATTCATATGTATAGCTTCTGACAGGTCACTGTGCTTTCAGTGACCTGCCTACTATTTTAAATACTGCCTGTGTAATTGAGTTCCAAACCTGAAATTTACATGCAGCAAAATGGCCCTCGTGCATGCGCAGTAGCGCCATATTGCTGCAGGCAAATTTCTTTTCCTTCCAGCAATATGGCACCACGTGCCGCGCATGCGCAGTAGCATCTCTCGGCAATTACAATGGCAGCATTTAAAATAGTAGCCAGGTCACTGAAAGCACAGTGATCTGTCAGAAGGCAGAGAAAGGAATACATAAGGAGAGCACCAGATAAAGCCCCTCCCCAAAGGCCACCCCGAAGTACAAGCATCTCAATATGTCAGAAATTACAAAGATTATAAAAGAATCACAGGATGGATTTCATCATTAAAGGTATCATTTTACTCAGTGTAACGGCGCCCACCTGACAGCATATATGGTTTACCAAGCACAATCCTGCTGACAGGTATGCTTTAAATGTCTGTGTGTGGCTAAAAACTGTGTTTGTTTGCTACTGATATGAAGCAAAAGTACACTGCTCAAAAAAATAAAGGGAACACTTAAACAACAGAATATAACTCCAAGTAAATCAAACTTCTGTGAAATCAAACTGTCCAGTTATGAAGCAACACTGATTGACAATCAATTTCACATGCTGTTGTGCAAATGGAATACACAATAGATGGAAATTAATGGCAATTATCAAGACACCCTCAATAAAGGAGTGGTTCTGCAGGTGGGGACCACAGACCACATCTCAGTACCAATGCTTTCTGGCTGATGTTTTGGTCACTTTTGAATGTTGGTTGTGCTTTCACACTCATGGTAGCATGAGATGGACTCTACAACCCACAGAAGTTGTTCAGGTAGTGCAGCTCATCCAGGATGGCACATCAATGCGAGCTGTGGCAAGGTGGTTTGCGGTGTCTGTCAGCGTAGTGTCCAGAGGCTGAAGGCGCTACCAGGAGACAGGCCAGTACACCAGGAGACGTGGAGGGGGCCGTAGGAGGGCAACAACCCAGCAGCATGACCGATATCTCCGCCTTTGTGCAAGGAGGAACAGGAGGAGTACTGCCAGAGCCCTGCAAAATGACCTCCAGCAGGCCACAAATGTGCATGTGTCTGCACAAACGGTTAGAAACCGACTCCATGAGGGTGGTATGAGGGCCCGACGTCCACGGATGGGGGTTGTGCTCACAGCCCAACACCGTGCAGGACGCTTGGCTTTTTCCACAGAACACCAGGATTGGCAAAGTCGCCACTGGCGCCCTGTACTCTTCACAGATGAAAGCAGGTTGACACTAAGCACATGTGACAGACGTGACAGAGTCTGGAGACGCCGTGGAGAGCGATCTGCTGCCTGCAACATCCTTCAGCATGACCGGTTTGGCAGTGGGTCAGTAATGGTGTGCGTGGCATTTCTTTGGAGAGCCGCACAGCCTTCCATGTGCTCACCAGAGTTGCCTGACTGCCATTAGGTACCGAGATGAGATCCTCAGACCCCTTGTGAGACCATATTGCTGGTGCGGTTGGCCCTGGGTTCCTCCTAATGCAGGACAATGCAAGACCTCATGTGGCTGGAGTGTGTCAGCAGTTCCTGGAAGATGAAGGAATTGAAGCTATGGACTGGCCTGCCCGTTCCCCAGACCTGAATCCGATTGAGCACATCTGGGATATCATGTCTCGCTCCATCCACCAACGTCACGTTGCACCACAGACTGTCCAGGAGTTGGCGGATGCTTTAGCACAGGTCTGGGAGGAGATCCCACAGGAGACCATCCGCAACCTCATCAGGAGCATGCCCAGGCATTGTAGGGAGGTCATACAGCCATGTGGAGGCCACACACAATGTGTGTTTTTCCACTTTAATCTTGGGGGTGACTCCAAATCCAGGCCTCCATTGGTTAATAAATTTGATTTCCATTGATGATTTTTGTGTGATTTTGTTGTCAGCACATTCAACTTTGTACAGAACAACGTATTCAATGAGAATATTTCATTCATTCAGATCTAGGATGTGTTATTTGAGTGTTCCCTTTATTTTTTTGAGCAGTGTATATGAGCTGTTACGCACAGAAGTTTCACGCCTCCCAAAACAATTTCAATTTTTCTTTACAACTATGTCAAGAACAGAAGGTCCTAGAGTGCTGAAACTCTGTAAACCCTGCTGAAGTGTCAGATTTACCCATGTGCCAAATTTGATGCAGATTGGTAAAGTTATTTAGCTGTGCATAAAGAACAGAAATTCATAACACACATATATTATTTATATACATACATATACACACAACCTCAGGTTAGCGTGGGAAAAATAAATAAATCATAGCATGCTCTAGTTTGGTCCGATCTACAGACCAGACTATTGCATGTCAATAGCAGGCACGCTGTGTGGACGCGAACACGAAGCCAGTGACACTGAACTCAATGCTATTCTGAAGGGAATCTGTCAGCAGGTTTTTGCTACCTCATCTGAGAGCACCGTAACGCAGGCAAAGAGAAGTGGAATCCATCAACGTGTCACTTAGATTACTGGGTGCAGCCGTTCTGACAATCAGTTTTAAGATTTACAATGAAGCAGAGCTGAGAAAGCTGCCCCCGCCCACTCCAGGTTCTGTATATACAAAGTTTATAGACAGTGAGCAGCTTATCACAGGAGGGGGCGTTGCTAGACGTCTGGCAATGTTAATCTCTTAGTGATAAATCTTTCACAGTTGGTAAACAACAGAAGGTACCTTGACAAGTGACATGTCCCCGAATTCTGTGTTTCAGCCGATCTCTCCTGCTATCCTTAGATTACATAGCAAAAACCTGCAGACAGATTCCCTTTAACCTTATACAGGTCATACGCTATATTTTATGGTCTTCATACGGTCCTTAATGCATGGACTGACTGCACGTCTCTCGACCCAAGATTGCAGCCCCATAGGCATATGTTACAGTCGGGCACCTGACAAAGGGTAACACATGCTGTCTCCTGATTTAGCAAAACTAACCAGTATAATATCAGGGGAACTCAATACATGATAAGTTCAGGTTCATTGCAGATTGGATTATGAAAACACTGATCTAATTCTTTGACTTTATTTTAATCACACAAACATTTAAGGAAATATGGGATGTTCTTACCTTCCAGTCTGGGACATCCTTCATAATAATGGCCTCTTGCTCCAGGTTCTCTCGCAAAACACGTAATGTCCTTTTAAAAGATTAAACAGGTAAATAAAACTATGCTGTATAGATTGGTTATTATAAGCTTTACAGACAGGATGGCAATTTTAATCTGGGGAGAAGGCAATCACAAAACACTGGTTCATTTTAATCATACTTGTCTCAGGCCGCTACATAAAAGCAGCATTAGTTACAAGGCTTTAATAAACCAGGGCTGGTGGTGTTTTCATGTTGGAATCACATGCGCAATCCTAGATACATCATCGAGCTGTTAGTATGATCTTTGTGAGGGACTATTGCCATAGTATTGTTATTTATTTTGTATTTGCTGTATGTTGTGCTGTGTAGTTCAGTGATATAAGACTATAATAAACCTATACTATAAGCTAGTTGTCGGTCAGTCGTGGAAAATCAGCAACCCAAGTACAAATCTAATAGCCCACTATACCAAGGTTCACCGTGGAGCAGACTCAGTACATCAGATCTATAATATAATCGTAGATGTGTCAGATGCTGGCTATGTAATATAACCAGTATCTGCCGCGTGCAATGTCCAATCTCATGTCGACGCAGATGAATTGGTGAAACATATGCTGTGTGTCTCATACCTTTTACATACACAAACTATGGGTATCAATCATGTACTGAGGGAACCCCAAAGTCCTATCTCCTAATATACAGGTTTAAGCAGTTTGTAAATAAAAATTAAATAGAATATAAAGTAACACTTGCAGACATGGGGACTTTTTCATCTATTACCGCATTAAAATAAATGTGTAAATGTTTATCGTGAAATTAGATTAAAGGTTGTGTTTTCTTGGCCTGTTAGAGAGGGGTTTATATCTAATGAGGCTTTGCCCCTTTTTGTGCCCAGTTAGTTGAATAGTATCTTAGCACCTTCATGCCCTTGCGATTTTCCGTTTTTTTGCACTATCGTTTCCCCCCACCTCATCCCATAACTTTTTTACTTTTCCGTCCCCATAACAGTACGAGGACTTGTTTTTTGCAGGACGAGTTGTACTTTTGAATTAGACTATTGGTTTTATCATGTGATGCACTGGAAAGCAGGAAAAATAATTTCAAGTGAGTTGAAATTGCATAAAAAAATTGCAATTGCACAATTGTTTTTTGGGTTTTTAATTTACCATGTTCATTACATGGTAAATCTGACCAGGCAATAGGATTACCCAGGTCAGTACAAGTAAAGTTTTTTTTTTTTTATTATTATTTATTTATTTATGCGGTGAAAAATAAAAACAGAAATTTGTAAGAAAAAATACATTTCGGTTATATCAATATTTTCCAAGACCCGTTGCGTTTTCATTTTTCAGGATATCAGAATGTGTGAGGGATTATTTTTGCGCCCTGAACCAAAGTTTTTAGTGATACGATTGCCACTTATTGAATTTAATTGAAATGTTGCAGCAGCCAAAAAAAAAAAATGTAATTCTGGTGTGTGGATTTTTTTTTATCGTTACACAGTTTACCTAGATCAGACTTTTATGAACACAGCAATACGAAATGTTTATTTTTTAAATTTATTTTTAATGTGGCAAAAGAGCGAGATTTGAACCTGTGGGGGTTTTTTTTGTTTTTTTTTTTACTTTTCACAGTCCTCTTAGGAGACTTGAAGCTGCGATCATAGCAGAAATCATGATCTCATATGAAGGCCGGCCATTGACTGTCGTTCATAGGAGGATTGCAATGCCAAGCACGGGGGTTATCAGCAAACCTCCAGGGGTCATGACATTGGCATCCCACGATCGCATGACAGGAGCGCCTATGGGAGGGATGAATGACGCACTTCCGGCCGGCGTGTTAAATCCAGAGCCCACATCAAAGGCAGGGATACAAATATACATCCAAGGTTGTGAAGTCGTGAATACTAAAGATTGTTAAATATTTAAGAAGCAAAAATAATAATAATTTTCAATATTTGCCTTCTTTCCTTTCGATTTAATCTTATACAGGATGAATTTTGCATGCCAGCCATGCGTGACAAAGATCCCAGATTGGGATTGAAACACACTAACAGATTGCGTTTTTTTTTCTTTCCTATCAAAGAACACTGGGAGGGAGTTTCTCTGGAACTACATTCATCAGGCCCAGGTTTCAAGGCATTTTCATTTTATTGTTTCTCAGAGATGCAGTTTTACACGGATAAGTTATCGTACGTGGCAGCAGCTATTCCTGTAAAAAAGGCCCAGTCCAAGGATATTGGTATTGTTAACAGGATATCCTAAATTGCCAAGCCCACTCACTATATACAGTTGTGTTATATGTAGCACAACTTTCAGGTTAGTAGATTCTTGTCAACCTGATTGTTGGAACCAGCTATATTAGGGAAGAGCTCCCTAGAGCAAAATTTCACAATATATTCTATCATGTTATATTTATTAATACATCAGTACAGTTGTGGCCAAAAGTTTGGAATCTGACAAACAAAACAAAACGTTTCACAAAGTTTGCTGCTTCAGTAACATCCTAGCAAAAGTGAAAAAAAAAAAATAGAATTAGTCCTTACCGGTAATTTGGTTTCTAGAAGCCTTCCACGACAGCATTGGAGGATGTTGTCCTCGCCCTATTGGGGGACAGGAACACAGAGGTTAAAAGCCCCTTCCCACCGTCAATCCCCAGTGTTTAACAAGATCACCTGGAAAAATGGTTACCTGACAGTTGTATGGAATCCATAGGGAGAGAAATTCGTGCTGTTGTGGAAGGCTTCTAGAAACCGAATTACCGTTAAGGACTACTTCTATTTTTCAATACGCCTTCCACGACAGCATTGGAGGAATACCAACTATATTTTATTAGGGAGGGACAATAGCTTGTAGGACTTTCCTACCAAATGCTAAATCCCTACTGGATGATAAGTCTAATCTATAATGCTTGGAAAATGTGTGAAGGGAAGACCATGTAGCTGCCCTGCAGATCTGCTCTGAAGATGCGCCCGCTCTTTCGGCCCAGGAAGTTGATGTAGATTCTCGTAGAATGTGCCTTCAAGGTAACAATGTAATCGGTGGTTCCATCTGTTGGTTGATGTAGGCTTCACTTTTGCGTTTAGGCGACTGGCAAAGATCTACGTCAGGGAGACTCCATTTTGCTACTAGCGACTGGAATATTTGAGGATTCAGGTTTCATCCTCCTGGCTAGATGTCTTTCCTGCTTAGAAAGTCTGCTTGAATGTTTGAGCCCTTCAGGTGAATTGCTGAAAGCGATAGATGTTGTTCTGCCCATAAAAATATTCGAACTGCGATCTGTTTCAGGCTGTCTACCTTCGTACCACCTTGATGACGAAGGAAGGCAACTGTAGTCACATTGACCGAGAGTACCTTGATGTGAGTACGTCGGATTAGGTCTTTTGCCGCTCTGAGCGGTTTTTCTACTGCCTTTAGCTCCCTGAAGTTGGAGGACCTGGCACTTATCTCGGGACCCCATCTGCCTGGAAAAGGAGTCTGGGTCACCATGGCTCCCCAGCCTCATATACTGGTATCGGTAGTCACCGTGATTAGAGGGTCCTGGGTCCAAGAAATCCCCCCTCTGAAGATTTCGGGAGCTTAGCCACCAAGAAAGAGGAGAAGTTTTTATCCGGCCGGGGGTCCAGGTCTGTTTGTTCAGTGAGTCTCGCTGTCTGTGCCAAGATCTTAGGATATGATCCTGGAGAAGCCTTGAGTGCGCCTGGGCCCATGATACCGACTGGATACAAGCAGTCATTGACCCCAATACAGACATTGCCGAGCTCAATGTTGGGTTCTCCTGGTGTCTGAAAATTGAGACCTTGGTTCTGAGAGCTGTTTGATGATCCAACAGAAGAAAGGACGTTTGTTTGTTGGAGTCCAGCAGGACACCATGGAATTTCCTCCTTGACGAAGGAAGGAGTTCCGATTTTTTGCGGTTCGGAATCCAGCCTAATGAGCGAAGAGTTTCTAAGGTTATGGAAACATGAAGATTGAGGGTCACCACCGAAGGGGCAACAATCAACATGTCGTCCAGGTATGGAATTATGCAGACACCTTGTTTTTTGATGAGTGAAATGACTTCTGCCATAATCTTCGTAAACACCCGGGATGCTGAAGAGATGCCGAATGGTAGTACATTGTACTGGTAGTGTTTTGTTATGTTGTCCCCGGAGATTGCAAAGCGCAGGAACTTCCTGTGGGACGGATGAATTGGCACATGGTAGTATGCATCTTTTAAGTCTATGGTTGCCATGACGTAGTCTTTCCCTATTAAGGGAATAATTGATCTTATAGACTCTATCTTGAACCGTCTGTATTTGATGTGATGGTTCAGGGACTTTAGGTTGATTATGATGCGTGGGGTCCCCGACGGTTTCCGTATTAGGAATATTTTTGAGTAGTGATCCATCCCTTCCCAGCTAGGGGGGACTGGAGATACTACTCCGGAATTCCGAAGGTCTTATAAACAGACTGATAACAGTTCCCGAGCTCCCTGAGAAGGAAGGGACATGACCCTCAGAACCTGAGGAGGACGAGTCTCGAACTCCAATAGAAGACCCTCTTCGATGGTATTGAGGATCCACTGTCAGAAAGATATTGCCTGCCACTGGGGAAAGAAATCCGAGAGATGTCCCCCTACACGGACCAAGTCATTGCTTGTCCTGCTGCTGTTGTTGTTGTTGGGGTACAAGGATGTTACGGTCCTTGCCACCTTTAGGATAGCTCCAGCGCCCAGATTTTCCCTTTTTCTTATACTGTGAGGGGTGATTCTGGGAAGGTCGAAAGGAACGTTTCTTAGTTTGTCTCTATTCAGGAAGTGTTATCTTCCTGTCCGAGGACTTTTCCAGGATATCATCCAGGGCTGGCCCGAATACATATTTCCCTTGAAAGGGAATGGAGCAGAGTTTAACCTTAGAGGTGACATCCCCACCCCATGTTTTGAGCCACAGCACACGGCAAGCAGTATTGGATAAAACAGTTGCTCTGGCCACGATCCGGACTGACTCAGCTGAGGGGTCTGCCAAGAAGCCCGTAGCTTTTTGAAGGAGGGGAATGGATGTCTGCCCTGGACGTGCCCTGAGACAGATGTTCCTCCAATTGGGCCAGCTACTTGAAGAGGGATCTGGCCACACAAGTTGATGAGATGTTGACCTTAAGGGAGGCAGAAGAGGTTTCCCATGATTTTTTAAGGACGCTTTCCATTTTCCGGTCCCATGGGTCCTTCAATTGGGATGAGTCCTCAAAAGGCAAGTGAGGTTTTCCTCACTACCCTTGCCACCTGGATGTCCACCTTAGGAATGTCCCACTCAAATTCTTCACCTTCCAGCGGAAATCTATGCTTTAATTCCGAAGGGGTGGTGAGACGGTTTTCCGGGGTTTCCCATTCCTGTCGGATGAGATCTCTAAATAACCTCATGAACTGGAAAACCAGTCTGCTTTTTTGATCTAAGGCCCCTAAACATCTCATCCTGAACGGAACAGGGGACCTCAACTTTCTCCAGCCCCATAGTGCCTCTAACGGAGTTCAGTAATTCCTCTAATATCTTCCAGTTTCTACCTTTTTGGCAGGCCCTAAGGATGCCATTTCATCAAAATCATCAGAGGCAGAGCTACTAGCATCAAGAGACCACATCCGAATCTAACTCTTGAATCTTCCTCTTAGGTGGAGAGGGCCTAGATGAGGCATAAACAGGTAGGGCAGCAATAGTTGCTTGGACCTTCTGTCTAACTACCTGGACCTCTTGTTTAACAAGTGATCTAAGCTCCTCGATTAGCGAGGGGTTTTCTTCTTTAATTATTTTATCCGTACAGGGTCAGCACAACTTCTTATAGGATGAGGAAAATTTTTTAGCACAGATGCCACATCTACGGGGCTGGTCTTTATCCTTCTTAGAAGCGGGGGCCTTGTCTTCCTAAGAGAGGGGAAGAGAAGGGATAGCCATGTAACTAGAAGGAGAGGAAACCTAGTGTCATCTAAAAGAGAGGCTGAGATAACCCCTTTAGTGACCCAACCTGGTACTACTCACTGTAGCCAGGGGCGTGCTGGGCTCTGCAGGGATACTGGATCTGTCACCTTCCATGGTGGAGATAGCCTTACCTTTGGTGTTTTCAGGCGGGTTTTTATGTGAAAAAAAACATGCCCCCAGCAAGGAACCTCAGTCCTCTCCCCATTCCGGTCACTTGAGGGCCAATCCGGATCGATATTAGCCTTTGCCGGCTCTGGGATGCACTCAAACGTCATGCGTTCCAGCGTGGAACGCATAGTCCGGAAGTGACAAGGACCTGTGATGACGTCACTTCCGATGCGCGCGCCTAGACCACCCAGGAAGATGGAGATGCCGGAGAGCTGGAACAGGCCTCCGGCATGAATTACCCGACTAGCTTTACCCTCTATGGGGCGAAGGAAGCAAGGACGGTTCCAACGGGAGCAGCATGGAGGGAGGAGGGAGCACCCCGACAGACCGCTGCCCGGCAAGTATATTTAACACAATGCTGCCCTGCCGCCCCAACAGCACTGCAGGACCTCTCCAAGCCCCAATGGGGACAGGAAAACACTGGGGATTGACGGTGGGAAGGGGCTTTTAACCTCTGTGTTCCTGTCCCCCAATAAGGCGAAGAAGAAAAACAAAAGAAGAAAAACAAAAGAAGAAAAACAAAAGAAGAAAAACAAAAGAAGAAAAACAAAAGAAGAAAAACAAAAGAAGAAAAACGAAGAAGAAAAAGGGGAAGGGGAAGACGAAGAGATGTCTATGTACTGTAGTAATGCGCGCCCCCCCCCCCCCGGGGTTTTTTAGGGTTACTGCAGAAAGAGGGAAGTACAATCTCCTGATTACAGTGGAATCTGGATACTACTTTCGGAAGGTATGCCGGATCTGTACACAGGACGACCCGGTCCTCATGAATTTGGGTGTATGGGGGGGGATCAACAGAAAGGGCCTGCAGGTCACTCACCCTACGGGCCGACGTTAGGGCCACTAAGAGAATGGTTTTGAGGGTGAGGAACTTTGGAGAGATAACGTGCAGGGGTTCAAATGGGTCACCAGAGAGTGCGTTTAAAACCAAATTCAGGTCCCAGGGAGGAACTCTGAGAGCCCGAACTGGCTTAGCTCTGGAACAGGATTTAAATGAATCTAGAGACCCATCTATTCCCCACCAGGTTACAATTATAGAGCGCCCCTAGGGCGGACACCTGAACTTTAAGTGTTCCCGTAGCTAATCCCAGGTCACGTCCCTTTTGTAAAAATTCTAGGACTTCTTTAACTGGAGGTTTATCCGACAATGGGGAGTCTATAAAATCCAGGAATTTTCCCCAGATCCTGGAATAAATCTTAGTTGTTATGGGCTTCCTACTACCCAATAGGATAGAAACTAGGCCTGGTGAAAACCCCCTATTGCTCAGTAACAACCTCTCAAATTCCAAGCCACCAGATGGAAACCTTTGGCTTGTGCATGGAATATTGGCCCCTGGATGAGAAGGTCTGGCCTGTCTGGCAGGACCCAGGGATCCGAGATCGACATTAGGCGAAGCAGGGAGAACCAGGGTCTTTTTGGCCAAATGGGGCTATTAGAATTTTCCTCGCCCCCTCCTCCTGAATTTTCCTCACAACTGCCGGGATCATTACTATCGGTGGAAACGCGTAGGCCTTCCCGAACTTCCAGGGTATCTGGAGAGTGTCCACAGAATAGGGATTCTCTGTTGGATTTAGTTAACAGAATCTCTCCACCTTCCTGTTCGCCCTGGTGGCGAACAAATCTATGTCCGATGACCCCCATAGCTGGATAATTTGTTGGAAGACTATCGGGTTTAGAGCCCACTCTCCTTGTCTTAAAGTGTGGAGACTGAGGAAATCTTCCCTTGAATTTTCTACACCCCGGATGTAAAGAGCACTGAGGGATGGGAGATGCTGTTCTGCTAGATACAGGATTCTGTTTGCCACTACCATAAGGGAGAGAGATCTTGTTCCTCCCTGGTGATTTATATAAGCCACTATCGTCCGATTGTCAGACCTGATCTGGACATGGCGACCCTGTATGTGGGGGAAGGAAGCCTAGCAGGGATTTCTCCACTGCCAAAAGCTCCTTTAGGTTCGATGACGCTTCTATTTCATGACGTAGCCAGAGCCCCTGAACTGAGAGATCTGCTAGATGACCCCTCCAGCCAGAGCCACTTGCATCAGTTGTAATTGTATGTTCGACTGGTCTGGACCACTGTAAGCCTGAGGTCAGATTCTCCCTGTTTGTCCACCAGGAGAGGGAGTTTACTGTCTCCAAAGAAAGATAGTCTTTTTTCTAAATGTCTGTTGAAGGATTTTTGTGCTGACAGGACCTCCCACTGAAGAAGCCTCATATGACTCTGGGCCCATTTGACTGCCGGCAGACAGGAAGTCATGGAGCCTAGTAGGGACATTGCTTCTCTCAAGGACATCACGGGAGACTTTATGGCCCTTGAGACCAGGCTGATTTTGCAAACCTTGTCTTCCGGGAGGAAACAGGATTGGAGTTGGGAATCTAGGGTCGAGCCCAGAAAGATCTGAGTCCTTGAGGGGGATAGTTTTGATTTTTGAATATTTATCAACCACCCTAGCTGATGTAAAGCTGTCCTGACCTCTAAAAGTTGAGAGGAACAGTGGTCCTCTGATTTCCCTATTATCAGAAAGTCGTCCAGATAGGGAACAATCACCACGTTTTTGATTCGGAGAAAAGCGGTCACCTCCGCTATAACCTTTGTAAACACTCTCGGTGCTATCGAGAGTCCAAAAGGTAGTGCAGTAAATTGGAAATGTCTCAATTCCCCTTGGATGAACAGGGCTACCCTTAGGTACTTCCGGTATTCTGGATGGATTGGGACGTGATAGTAGGGATCTTTTAGGTCGATAACTGCCATGAAACAATTGTGGTGTAGGAGTTTTACTGCAGAGTTCACTGATTCCATCTTGAAAGTCTGGTTGTTTAGCAGCTGATTTAGACTTTTGAGGTTGATAATGGTCCTTAAGGACCCATTTGGTTTTTTTTATCACGAACAAGGGGGAATAAAATCCCCATCCCCATTGTGAATCTGGAACTTCGTGAAGGACCTGCTTGTTGACTAAGTCTAACACTTCCGATTCTAGGGCCATCTGCTCCTCCCTGGACTTCCTCCTGGAGGGGATCATGAAGGTTTGGTGAGGGACCTGACTGAAGCGTATCTTTAGGCCGTTCTTTATGATATTCAACACCCAGGGATTTGAAGTGATGGCTTCCCAAGCTGGGATAAAATGGGAAAGCCTTTCCCCGACCTCTAGCCTCGCATCATTGGGGAGATTTTTTGGTACTGGAGGATGGTCCTCCAAACATGTAACCAGAGTCCTTTTTAGATCTGGGCTCCCATATTTTCCTTTCTCCCGGAGGGCGACCCCGGTTAAATCTCTTCCTCTGAAAATAGGACCTTTTTGTGTCCCCCCCGTGAACCCTGAGAAACCTCTCTTTCTGTCGCCAGCCTTCTCCAAAAGGTCGTCCAGTTTTTGGCCAAACAAGAGTTTACCATCACAAGGAAGGGAACATATCTTATGTTTAGATTGTAGGTCTCCTCGGCAACCCTTGAGCCACAGGGCTCGTCTGGCAGCATTAGACAAATTTGCAGACTTGGCAGCAAGTTTAACTGAATCCGCGCTGAGGAGTCAGCCAGAATGTAACGGGTCTGGGAAGCGGAACCTCTGAGCTACTATACAAGGGGGCGGTCCTTGTAAGGGAGCGGGTGGCGACCAGGCAGGCAGTCACAGCAGGTGACCGGGGCAGTCTCTGGATGAACGGGCAGATGGTCACGGCAAGTGACCGGGGCAGTCTCTGGATGAACGGGCAGATGGTCACGGCAAGTGACCGGGGCAGTCTCTGGATGAACGGGCAGATGGTCACGGCAAGTGACCGGGGCAGTCTCTGGATGAACGGGCAGATGGTCACGGCAAGTGACCGGGGCAGTCTCTGGATGAACGGGCAGATGGTCACGGCAAGTGACCGGGGCAGTCTCTGGATGAACGGGCAGATGGTCACGGCAAGTGACCGGGGCAGTCTCTGGATGAACGGGCAGATGGTCACGGCAAGTGACCGGGGCAGTCTCTGGATGAACGGGCAGATGGTCACGGCAAGTGACCGGGGCAGTCTCTGGATGAACGGGCAGATGGTCACGGCAAGTGACCGGGGCAGTCTCTGGATGAACGGGCAGATGGTCACGGCAAGTGACCGGGGCAGTCTCTGGATGAACGGGCAGATGGTCACGGCAAGTGACCGGGGCAGTCTCTGGATGAACGGGCAGATGGTCACGGCAAGTGACCGGGGCAGTCTCTGGATGAACGGGCAGATGGTCACGGCAAGTGACCGGGGCAGTCTCTGGATGAACGGGCAGATGGTCACGGCAAGTGACCGGGGCAGTCTCTGGATGAACGGGCAGATGGTCACGGCAAGTGACCGGGGCAGTCTCTGGATGAACGGGCAGATGGTCACGGCAAGTGACCGGGGCAGTCTCTGGATGAACGGGCAGATGGTCACGGCAAGTGACCGGGGCAGTCTCTGGATGAACGGGCAGATGGTCACGGCAAGTGACCGGGGCAGTCTCTGGATGAACGGGCAGATGGTCACGGCAAGTGACCGGGGCAGTCTCTGGATGAACGGGCAGATGGTCACGGCAAGTGACCGGGGCAGTCTCTGGATGAACGGGCAGATGGTCACGGCAAGTGACCGGGGCAGTCTCTGGATGAACGGGCAGATGGTCACGGCAAGTGACCGGGGCAGTCTCTGGATGAACGGGCAGATGGTCACGGCAAGTGACCGGGGCAGTCTCTGGATGAACGGGCAGATGGTCACGGCAAGTGACCGGGGCAGTCTCTGGATGAACGGGCAGATGGTCACGGCAAGTGACCGGGGCAGTCTCTGGATGAACGGGCAGATGGTCACGGCAAGTGACCGGGGCAGTCTCTGGATGAACGGGCAGATGGTCACGGCAAGTGACCGGGGCAGTCTCTGGATGAACGGGCAGATGGTCACGGCAAGTGACCGGGGCAGTCTCTGGATGAACGGGCAGATGGTCACGGCAAGTGACCGGGGCAGTCTCTGGATGAACGGGCAGATGGTCACGGCAAGTGACCGGGGCAGTCTCTGGATGAACGGGCAGATGGTCACGGCAAGTGACCGGGGCAGTCTCTGGATGAACGGGCAGATGGTCACGGCAAGTGACCGGGGCAGTCTCTGGATGAACGGGCAGATGGTCACGGCAAGTGACCGGGGCAGTCTCTGGATGAACGGGCAGATGGTCACGGCAAGTGACCGGGGCAGTCTCTGGATGAACGGGCAGATGGTCACGGCAAGTGACCGGGGCAGTCTCTGGATGAACGGGCAGATGGTCACGGCAAGTGACCGGGGCAGTCTCTGGATGAACGGGCAGATGGTCACGGCAAGTGACCGGGGCAGTCTCTGGATGAACGGGCAGATGGTCACGGCAAGTGACCGGGGCAGTCTCTGGATGAACGGGCAGATGGTCACGGCAAGTGACCGGGGCAGTCTCTGGATGAACGGGCAGATGGTCACGGCAAGTGACCGGGGCAGTCTCTGGATGAACGGGCAGATGGTCACGGCAAGTGACCGGGGCAGTCTCTGGATGAACGGGCAGATGGTCACGGCAAGTGACCGGGGCAGTCTCTGGATGAACGGGCAGATGGTCACGGCAAGTGACCGGGGCAGTCTCTGGATGAACGGGCAGATGGTCACGGCAAGTGACCGGGGCAGTCTCTGGATGAACGGGCAGATGGTCACGGCAAGTGACCGGGGCAGTCTCTGGATGAACGGGCAGATGGTCACGGCAAGTGACCGGGGCAGTCTCTGGATGAACGGGCAGATGGTCACGGCAAGTGACCGGGGCAGTCTCTGGATGAACGGGCAGATGGTCACGGCAAGTGACCGGGGCAGTCTCTGGATGAACGGGCAGATGGTCACGGCAAGTGACCGGGGCAGTCTCTGGATGAACGGGCAGATGGTCACGGCAAGTGACCGGGGCAGTCTCTGGGTAAAGGGTTGGTACAACCTGTGGCGGCTGATGGTAGACGTGAGCTCCCAGGTGAGCAGGCGAGAGTCTCTGGATAAACGGGTGGTCACAGCATGTGACGGCGGAGCCTCCAGGAAGACCAACAGACAGGCGGCAGATGAGCGCTCCCAGGTGAGCGGGCAGAAGTCTCTGGACAGGCGGGTGGTCACAGCACGTGACGGCAGAGCCTCCAGGTAGGCTAGCAGACAGGCAGCAGATGAGCGCTCCCAGGTGAGCGGGCAGGAGTCACTGGACAGGCAGGTGGTCACAGTACGTGACGGCGGAGCCTCCAGGTAGGCTAGCAGGCAGGTAGCAGATGTGCGCTCCCAGGTGAGCGGGCAAGCTGGTCCATAGACAGACTGACAGGAGTTGGAAGGCAGACCGTCGGACCTCAGGCAAGCAGGCAGGTAGCTGATGTGCGCTCCCAGGTGAGCGGGCAAGCTGGTCCTTAGACAGACTGACAGGAGTTGTAAGACAGACCGTCGGACCTCAGGCTAGCAGGCAGGTAGCAGAATATCAGGCAGGAATAAGACAGCAAGCTGGCAGGAATCTGGCAGGTAACTGGCAACGGGACCTGAGGGCTGAAGCAGAGTAGTGAACAGTGCAACAACATTGCTCGGGCACCTCCATTTTGGAGGAGGTGCCTTATATATGGTGAAGTCCTCCGGCCATTGGCCGGGGACTCCTTAGGACGGCGCGCGCGGCCCCTTTAAGAGGGAGGGAGAGCGCCCTAAGCACAGTAGCCGGGAAGGAGCGCGCGCTGCCAGCAAAGCGGGAGGAGGACACCGGGCACGGAGCAGAGAGGTGAGGGGAACAGCGTCCCTGCCTAGCAGAGGGCAGGGACGCCGGCGCTACACAGAAAAGCAGATGCTGCTTGTAGCAAAGGCAGATTGGAGAGGATTTCATCTCTGGATATCTTTTTATCCTTGAGCTGGTCTCCTAATTGCTGAAGCCACACCATAAGTGACATAGCGACACAAGTGCCTGCTACCGCTGGCTTCAGGCCCCCTGCCGCTGCTTCCCAGGTGTGACGCAGGAAGGATCCTTTAGACTGCCCGAATCTTCCAGGGGTAGGGACGATCTTTTGGATGATCGGGCGACAGACCCGTCAACTTTAGGAATTTTGTCCCAGGACCCAGAGACACTATCCTCGAAGGGGTACCTCCTTTTAGAGGATGAGGGCAACACTCCTGATTTCTCCGGCTTTCTCCATTCCCGGTCTATAAGGGTCTGAATTTCAGGATTCACTGGAAAGGAGCGTCTCTTTTTTTCCTCCAGGCCTGCGAACATAATGTCTTCCAGGGACCTGGCTGCCTTTTCCTCCCTCAACCCCATGGTAGATCTGACCGCTCTGATCAACTTGTCAGTATCCTCAATAGTGAAACAGGGCCTACCACTGTCTGATGAAGAGGAGGATGCGGAATCACTGAGGCAAAGATCCTCTGACTGGGAGGATAAATCATAGTCGGAGGAGATATCTTTATGGGTTCTCTTTTTCCCCTTTAGTAAGCATTTCAGGGAATCCTGAGCCTCTGAACGGATTACGGACCTCAAATTAGAAGCAAAATCCGGGGTGCTCTCCGCTATGGTTTGGTTAATACAGCTAGCACAAAGCTGTTTCTGCCAATCTATGGAAAGGGGGACTTGGCATAAGGCGCAAACCCTGTGCTTCGGTTTGGCGCTACTCTTCTTAGGTTCCTAAGGAATGAAGCACATAACTTTCCATTACTATTAAGTGACATTCCCGAAGATCACTCACCCCTGAAGTCACAAAAGGGTACCCGATTTGGAGGCTGTGGCGGGACATAAGATGAATCCCTTCTGGATGGCCCTGAAGCGTCTGACACCTTACTTCTCCTGCTGCCGCTGCGGTTGATGGAGCGGCCGTCCGTGTGAGGTGTCCGACTGCTTCTTCCGCTGGCGTTGATGAGATGGAGGGGTCAGCTGCTGCTGCTCCTGGCTGTCCTGGTCTGCCATAGCTGCTACACCACAAGAGTATAGGCAGCGTTTGACCAGGACAACCCCCCCCCCCACCTTAAATAGGGCACATCGGAATCTCCTCCGGTTCTTGTGTCCTCCCCCCTCCTGGCACCCACCGGCCGATGTTTGAAAAAAGCCGGCCGGCAAGCGCTTGCAGGGCGCCGCCATCTTGGATCCGGGTGCCGCCCTCCGACGTCATCGGGCACGCCTCTCCCAGCATGCACCGCGCCGTCAGGCGCGTCACACCCGGAAGACGCTGCTCCCGGCGTGCGACCAGCCAGGAGCCTGCAGCAGGGAGAGGACAGCGCAGCGGTCTGCGGGGAGCCGGAGCCCTCCTAACCGCCTGCGCATGCTCGGACACGGCTGCAGGGAACCGTGGACGGCGCTTCTGGAACCCGGTGCACAGGCTGGTGCCCGCTCTTCCACACCAGAACAGGCCCAGGTAAGTATGGACACCTTTCTTCAGACAGGTTCCCATCAAGGACAGGAAACCAACTGAAGCGAGGGAGAGGTACCTCCCTTTTATTTCAGACGGTTTCCTGTCCTTGGTGGGGCAGATCCCTGTCTCTCAAGGTGTGCTGTCATGGGTGAGGGGAAAATACTTATACCTCATGCAATACCATCAGGGAGGTGTCTGACTCCGAATTTATTCTGCAGCAAAATAATGACCACAAAATTACAGCCAATGCCATTAAGAGTTATCTTCAACGTAAAAGAACAATGAGTCCTGGAAATTACGATATGGCCACCAGAGAGCCCTTATCGCAAACATTATTGATTGTCTATGATGTTTCCCTGCAAAATTCCTTCATAAAATATGTATACCTAGAACTGATGCGGTTATGAATGCAAAAGGGTGGTCACACCAGATATTGATTTGATTTAGATTTCTCTTTAGTCCATCCACTTTACATTTTAATTGATAAAAACAGACTATTAACACTTCTATTTTTGAACGCGCTCTTACTTTCCAGCTTTCATTCCACACCTGTCGCAGTACTGTATCTTAGAAACATCTAACTAAAAGATCTAAAAATACTGAAGCAGCAATCTTTGTGAAAACCAAAACTCAGGTCAGTCTCAAAACTTTTGTTCAGAACGATACATTAGCCTGTATACCAATATTACACAGACCGGTATTAGGGCAACTGTAGTTGGAGATACCAGAGCGCAAAAGCACCATAAATCGTACTCCTTTATTTAAAAGTTCAGAATGGGTCTCATCCGCAGTGTCACTGTGACAAATCTCTATAGGCAGCTGCTTTGTGTATTCCATCAGCAAACTACTTTAGTCTCTGCATCAGTTGAAAGTGTGTATTTTACACATAATAAACAGGAAGCACAAACTGAACATGTTTTAGCAAACTCCAGAACAACCAGATCACACAGGTGGACTGGCAGAATTGTATAAGAAATTGAAGGAAATATAATCTTGTTACCTTCGATCTGACTCTGCCTGGAGGAGTGGTAGCAATGCCAAACGGGTCTCTAAGTCTTCAATAAGTAGCCGTCTGTAAAACAATGGGGACCATGAAAACATTATATTTAGTATGTGCCACCACTATTCTTTGAAGATGTGAAATGTAAGTAAACACACTGGAAATTCTCAAACATTCAACATTATAGAGCTACAGGCAAACAAATAGTGTTGTTCGTATTAAATGTACACTCGATTTTTTGGTCCCCCTCTTCCAAGAGATATACAATTTTTATTTCTCCATCAACAGATGTATATATGACATATGTATTAGGTTTTTCCGTGAAACAAGTTGTAGTTTTGAATGTCACAATCCATTTTTCCATATAATAGACTGAAAAATGGAAACTAAATTCCAACTGGGATGAAATGGCAAAAAAAATATTTTTGCTGTTTTAGGGAGGGAGGGGTTTGATTTTAAAAAGTTCATTGTGATGTAAAAATGACCTAGAAATATGATTGTCCACCACAGCCATCCAATTACAGTAATAAATATGCATGGATGAAAAAAAATAAAAAGTTTTT
Organism: Phyllobates terribilis; assembly: GCF_046119375.1. Taxonomy (NCBI): domain Eukaryota; kingdom Metazoa; phylum Chordata; class Amphibia; order Anura; family Dendrobatidae; genus Phyllobates; species Phyllobates terribilis. Next base: position 39,692,785 of record NW_027362761.1, on the reverse strand, counting down.
TCTTTGCGTCAGCCCATTTTCTGAGAGCTGTGACATTTTAATTGTTCTGTTGATAGTGTTGAATGAGGGCTTGCTTTCTGTGCAGCAAGCTGACATTTTTATTGATGCCAATTTCACGTACATATGATGCTTTGGTTGCGTTTATTTTTTTAATGAGATGAGGACCAAAACAATACAATTATGGCATTTTGATTTTTTTCTCTAACGGTGCTCACTGATCAGGTTAATGAATTCCATATTTTAAATAGATCAGAATTTTAGAAACGTGGCAATGGTTTTTTTCCTTCACAACATCATGACACCTTCTCTCTCTGTTCCACATGCCAATTCTCCAGTAACCAAACAGCATCGCACCGATCCCTACAGCAAACATGGTGTAGCCTGTAACAAAGGAAAAGAAAAGTCACTTTCATTACCACAGTTTCTTATTATTGGGAACCAGTCACTTTGGAAATGCTGTGCAATCTATGGGTACCGTTTTATAGAGTAGGATAAGCTAAGCACATTGCTATATGCATTCATGGGAAAAAAAAATAATGCCAACTGGTATTTCATTCATCAACATCCCTGCTCATTTTGGGCTTAGAAGTCAATTGAGTGGCCCAAATCAGTGACTGACCGGTAACAGCATAAATGTGGACGCAGATAGCTGTCAATCACCGATTAGGATCACCACTTGACTTCTACTCAGAACAAGCTGGGATGTCAGTGAAGAAAATACAAGTTAGGCTTGGTGCACACTTAGCCTACAATGTATGTTGGGAACTCTTCTCAAAGTACACAGCAATGTCACCATAGGCCCCCCATTCTCCAAACTGGGGACAAAAGCGTGTTCTTTCTTTTGGCCTCCGTCTGGAAGGCATGTGCAGGTATATGGATTGTTAAAATGTATAGGAACGTGCAGCAGTCTGTGCTTTCAAACAGGGCTGTGGGGTCGGTAAGCCAAACCTCCGACTCCTCAATTTCCATGACTCCGACTCCCTCATACATGGCTCCGACTCCCTCATACATGGCTCATGTGTAAGTGATAAATTTACTGTAGCACAGATTCATCTCAGCTAAAAGTCTAGACCCTCAGATCAGGAATAGGACAGACATTTATAGGACATTTCATAACTTTCCCAAATTCTTATGGAAAAATATTCCCCACAAACTGCATTGAATTACTATACCCAATTTATTATATATTTCAGTAGTCAGAGTCGGTCCATTTTATTCCGACTCCACAGCCCTTTCAAATACAGAGAACTCGTGCAAAGAAATGTATACCATGTAAGTCTATACACCAATCTCTTCAGCTTCTCCATATAGTTATACACAGAGGAAGCTGGTCAGAAGTATATGTGTGTGTATGTACCGTATATATAAATAATCACACACGAACACAATGCTGTGAGAAAGTTTTAGGCAAGTTTGTAAAAGTGCTGCAAAGTAAGAATGCTTTAAAAACAGAAATGTTAATAGTTTAATTTTATTAGTTAAGCTAATGCAAAGTGAATGAACAAAATAGAAATATCAAATCACTATTTGGTGTGACCACCATTAGCCTTCATAAAAGCTTCAATTCTTCTAGGTACACTTGTTCATAGTCAGGGATTTTGTAGGAATATAGTCTGGTATAATTGGTTACTCATACATCTAACAGGGGATAATGATCACTATTTTCATATGCAGGCTGTAACACAGTCATTAACTGAAACAGCTGTGTAGGAGGCGTAAAACTGGGTGAGGAACAGAAACTCTGCCATAAAGGTGAGGTTGGGAAAGTCAGTTATATGGCACAGGTCATACACCATAGCAAGAATGAGCAGAGTGGGGTTTCAAGATGTGCTGTTCAAGCTCTATTGAAGAAACAACAAGAAATGGGCAACATTGAGAACAGTAAATGCAGTAGTCGGCCAAGGAAATAGTGCAGCAGATGAAAGACACCATGCTTACTTCCCTTCAAAATTGGAAGATGTCCAGCAGTGCCATCAGCTCAAAACTGGCAGCAACAAGTGGGACCCATCTACAATCATCTACTGTTTGAAAAAGTCTGGCCAGAAATAGTCTCCATGAAAGAAGTTTGTCCAAAAACCATACCTTACACACAGTAACAAGGCCAAGTGACTCAACCATGCACGAAAACATAAGAACTGGGACAGATTTGGAAAAGGGCAAAAGGCAGTTTGTTCACTGAAGGACTGGAGAGTGGTACAATAATGAGTGTCTGCAGGCATCAGTAAAGCATGGTGGAGGTTCCTTGCAAGGTTTGGGGCTGCATTTTAGTAAATGGAGTTGAGGATTTGATCAGGATTAATGGTGTCCTCAATGCTGAGAAATACATGCAGATATTTATCTATAATGTAATATTAGGGAGGCATCTAAGTAGCTCCAGATTTTCAGTAATAGGACAATGATCCCAAACATATCATCATTAGGAATTATCTTCACTGTAAAGAACAAGCATGGAGTCATATAAGTGATGATATGGTCCCTACAGAGCTCTGATCTCATCATCGAGTATGTGTGAGATTACATGACAAGACAGAAGGATTTGTACAAGCCTACTGTACATCTACAGATCTGTGGTTAGTTTTCCAAGATATTTAGAATAACCTCCCTGCCGAATTCCCTCAAAAACTATGTGCAAGTGTACCTAGAAGAATTGATGCTGTTTTGAAGGCAAAGTGTGGTCACACCAAATATATCACTTAGTTTGCATTTTTGTAGTTGATAAAAATAAATTTGTAACACTTCAATTCTTGAAAGTATTCTTACAACTGCCTAGAACTTTTGCACATATATTTTACACACATACAGTCTATAGAGCCCCTTACCCCCACTCCTATTACACCAGCATTTGGACTCTCATAAAGCCTATCACCATCGAGTGCCGCTGTAATTGGGAAGGGACGCTCTACGGGTGTCCAAATGTCGCTAATGTAATTGGAGGGAGTCCGAGCTCCACTGTAATTGTCCCCTAAATCCCAATTACAGTGACACTTGGACTCTGTAGAACCACCCTAAACTACAACAGCACTCAGACTCCCATAGAGCCCCCCCTCTCATTCCAGCAGGACTATGGGGGTCTTATAGAGCCCACCCCCCTCTCATTCCGGCAGGACTATGGGGGTCTTATAGAGCCCACCCCCCTCTCATTCCGGCAGGACTATGGGGGTCTTATAGAGCCCACCCCCCTCTCATTCCAGCAGGACTATGGGGTCTTATAGAGCCCCCCCCCCCTCTCATTCCAGCAGGACTACGGGGTCTTATAGAGCCCACCCCCCTCTCATTCCAGCAGGACTATGGGGTCTTATAGAGCCCTCCCCCCTCTCATTCCAGCAGGACTATGGGGTCTTATAGAGCCGCCCCCCCCCCCTCTCATTCCAGCAGGACTATGGGGTCTTATAGAGCCGCCCCCCCCCCCTCTCATTCCAGCAGGACTATGGGGTCTTATAGAGCCCCCCTCTCATTCCAGCAGGACTATGGGGTCTTATAGAGCCCCCCTCTCATTCCAGCAGGACTATGGGGTCTTATAGAGCCCTCCCCCCTCTCATTCCAGCAGGACTATGGGGTCTTATAGAGCCGCCCTCCCCCCTCTCATTCCAGCAGGACTATGGGGTCTTATAGAGCCGCCCCCCCCCCCTCTCATTCCAGCAGGACTATGGGGTCTTATAGAGCCGCCCCCCCCCCCTCTCATTCCAGCAGGACTATGGGGTCTTATAGAGCCCCCCTCTCATTCCAGCAGGACTATGGGGTCTTATAGAGCCCCCCTCTCATTCCAGCAGGACTATGGGGTCTTATAGAGCCCCCCTCTCATTCCAGCAGGACTATGGGGTCTTATAGAGCCCCCCTCTCATTCCAGCAGGACTATGGGGTCTTATAGAGCCCCCCCCCTCTCATTCCAGCAGGACTATGGGGTCTTATAGAGCCCCCCCCCTCTCATTCCAGCAGGACTACAGGGTCTTATAGAGCCCCCCCCCCTCTCATTCCAGCAGGACTACAGGGTCTTATAGAGCCCCCCCCCCCCTCTCATTCCAGCAGGACTACGGGGTCTTATAGAGCCCACCCCCCTCTCATTCCAGCAGGACTACGGGGTCTTATAGAGCCCCCCTCTCATTCCAGCAGGACTATGGGGTCTTATAGAGCCCCCCTCTCATTCCAGCAGGACTATGGGGTCTTATAGAGCCCCCCTCTCATTCCAGCAGGACTATGGGGTCTTATAGAGCCCCCCTCTCATTCCAGCAGGACTATGGGGTCTTATAGAGCCCCCCTCTCATTCCAGCAGGACTATGGGGTTTATAGGGCCCCCCTCTCATTCCAGCAGGACTATGGGGTCTTATAGGGCCCCCCTCTCATTCCAGCAGGACTATGGGGTCTTATAGAGCCCCCCTCTCTCATTCCAGCAGGACTACGGGGTCTTATAGAGCCCCCCTCTCTCATTCCAGCAGGACTATGGGGTCTTATAGAGCCCCCCTCTCATTCCAGCAGGACTATGGGGTCTTATAGAGCCCCCCTCTCATTCCAGCAGGACTATGGGGTCTTATAGAGCCCCCTCTCTCATTCCAGCAGGACTATGGGGTCTTATAGAGCCCCCCTCTCATTCCAGCAGGACTATGGGGTCTTATAGAGCCCCCCTCTCATTCCAGCAGGACTATGGGGTCTTATAGAGCCCCCCTCTCATTCCAGCAGGACTATGGGGTCTTATAGAGCCCCCCTCTCATTCCAGCAGGACTATGGGGTCTTATAGAGCCCCCCTCTCATTCCAGCAGGACTATGGGGTCTTATAGAGCCCCCCTCTCATTCCAGCAGGACTATGGGGTCTTATAGAGCCCCCCTCTCATTCCAGCAGGACTATGGGGTCTTATAGAGCCCCCCTCTCATTCCAGCAGGACTATGGGGTCTTATAGAGCCCCCCTCTCATTCCAGCAGGACTATGGGGTTTATAGGGCCCCCCTCTCATTCCAGCAGGACTATGGGGTCTTATAGGGCCCCCCTCTCATTCCAGCAGGACTATGGGGTCTTATAGAGCCCCCCTCTCTCATTCCAGCAGGACTACGGGGTCTTATAGAGCCCCCCTCTCTCATTCCAGCAGGACTACGGGGTCTTATAGAGCCCCCCTCTCATTCCAGCAGGACTATGGGGTCTTATAGAGCCCCCCTCTCATTCCAGCAGGACTATGGGGTCTTATAGAGCCCCCCTCTCATTCCAGCAGGACTATGGGGTCTTATAGAGCCCCCCTCTCTCATTCCAGCAGGACTACGGGGTCTTATAGAGCCCTCCTCTCTCATTCCAGCAGGACTATGGGGTCTTATAGAGCCCCCCTCTCATTCCAGCAGGACTATGGGGTCTTATAGAGCCCCCCTCTCTCATTCCAGCAGGACTACGGGGTCTTATAGAGCCCTCCTCTCTCATTCCAGCAGGACTATGGGGTCTTATAGAGCCCTCCTCTCTCATTCCAGCAGGACTAGGGGGTCCCCTTTGTGCTCACTGTCATGGACGGGAATGACATATTACTCACTAGCAGATACTTTCCATGGCGAAAGCATTTCTGTCGCCCGCGCTCCAGCATGGCAGCATAACCCCGCTCTCTATCCCCAGACACCCACCGCTGAAACCACGACGGGGAAGGTTCCTCTTATAATCCACCGGACCGTAACCCCCGGGAGGGGGCATGTCCTGCTTCACCTTGGACGCCGCCATCTTCCCCAACCGCGGACCGAAGCCTGGGTAGGAAACCTTACGCTGACGATTACGTACATAAGGAAAGAGCGTCCGTACGTAACCGCCATCTTTTGTGTGGCACAGTGCTAAGCGTCCTAGAAACAGACGTGTGTTCCACACGTGACCACCAGAGGGCGCAGCACTCTTATCAATTCGTGCACTCAGAAAGGTGGCGCACATGTGGAGGTTTTAACTGAGAAACTTCTGCCTCGTCTGCTGGTGCTAAAATATAGGGACCGTCAGTGCCATGCAAAGTCACAGAGTCATCAAGTGGCGAGAAAGTAAAACTGCCTTTACTTATAGCAAGTGCAACCAATCCCACCACAGCTTTCATTGTGGACTGTGCTCCTGGAAAATGTAAGCTGCACAGTGATTGGTTGCTATGGACAATGAAGACCATTTTATTTCAGTTTTTATAAACCTGCCACCTCTTGCCATATCAAGTTTTAGGTCTTGGACAGGCCCTTTAATTGTATGTGCACACGTTGTCTTTTCCAGACTGGCGAACCTGCCGAGTTTTTCCAAGAGAAAGAAGGTTCAGGATAGCCCGGCGTTATTTTTTACTGAAGGGTCTTTTCTTCAGAATTTTTTCTTTACATTTCCCAGGTGTTTTTACTCCACATTTTTGACAGTGCAGTTTTTTTTTTTTTTTTTTTGCATTTTCTTTTACTGGTGTTTCTTGTTGTTTTAAAAAATTTTACTCCATTCCACAAGGAAAAACAGTGAAAAAGCACTCAAAAAGATGTCTGGATGTCATCTGAGCCTGCCTGTTGACTTACATTGTCAAGTATAGGGTGTCTTCAGTGCAGCATAGGGCAGCTCACTTCTTTTAACAGGTTGCCTTCTTTGCAAACTGGAAATGGTTAAAGGGAATCTGTCACCCCTTTGGAGATATCAGACCTCTAATATGGCCATACAGGTGATAGAAAAGTAAATCTATACCTGCCTGTATGTCCTCATATTAGAGGTCTTGTTGGTGTGAAATTGCTTTTTATTCCTTCTGGGTGATGCTGTGTTCCCGTCCCGCGGCCCGCAAGAAATCCCGCCTACTGTTTTAATTATAATGTTTCCCCGCTCCCCTGCATGTCACAGTGCCCTGATCCCGCGCCTGCGCACTTCACTTTTTTCCGCAAGGCACTCTTCTTCCTGCCGTCTATGTATCGTTGTAGAGCAGGGACCTTGTGTGCAGGCGTCGGGAAGTCAGAGTGACCTCATGTTCAGTGATGTGGATTTCTCCCTACGCATTAGATGATCGTATGATGTTTGGATGTCCGGTCCACATCTTTCTACAGTTCAGCATATTGCATGCTCTGTCCCCTCTTTTTTTTTTACTTGTCCCAGCACTCTTCCCACTGGCATATTATAGCAAGGCCACGTTCAGTATTTGGTCAGTATTTTACATCAGTATTTATAAGTTGAAACCAGGTGAGGAACAATCAGAGGAAAAGTATAATAGAAACAAGTCACCAATTCTGCATTTATCACCCACTCCTGGTTTTGGCTTACAAATACTGAGGTAAAAAACTCACCAAATACTCAATGTGTGAACGTGGCCTTAGCTGGAGACTGGACGAGGGGTTCCACCTATTTTTGCTCTCAGCTCACAGTTTGAGGCCTCCTTCACACTTCCATGTTTAAACGTATGTGAAAAACGTTACCATCAGTGTATGGTCCGTGTGCCCGTTTTTACCGGTATGGATAAGGAAAGAAATTACAAAGCTTCTCCTATATGTTACAATGATAAACACGTACGGCACACTGATGCCATCCCTGTGCTGTATATGTTTTGCGTGGAGCCATAGACTTTTCTTGGCCCTTCTGGAAAAAAAACAGACATGTCTCCGTGTTTTGCATGGACACTTGGCCCATGTAAAATCACAAACCGGTGCATAGCAGCATAGGTTATAATGGGTACGTGTGGTATCTGTGAAAAAAAACATGCCATACGTACTGGAAACCCGGACGTGTGAATGAGGCCTGAGAGCTTGTGGAAGGTGAGTCTTCGCTCCTTCACTTGGTGTTGGTGCTGTGTGGAGGCCATTGTTGCAGTGGTTTTGTGTCTATGGGGCGGTGTAGCCTGGAGTCATGGTGACTCAGTCTAGTAGCATGGGTGCTGTGAGGGACCAGGCCGCCCTCCATGCTGGAGCATTGTCAAGGTTAGAAAAAGTTAGGACCCACTGAGAGGTTCGTCATGACGGGGCAGTGGGCTTCATACGGTCTGATCAGAATGTTATGGCAGTTCTGTACATTTTTCCCTGGCGGCATTAGATTAATGTATGATTTTTGGATGTGCAGTCCATGTCTTTTCTACAGTTCTAGCTTTTTCAGATGAGTTTGGGAGCGGACCCGCCTGAGACGTCGTATGCACATACCCGAACATGTAATCACTCCTTCAGGACAAGAAAGCAGCCACTGACAGATGGCAAGGAAAGAACATTTTTAGATCAGTCTATTGTAAAATATTTAGAGCGCGGCTTCCTCAATATGTCTTCCCTCTTACTCTCAGACGCTTGAAAGTGGTTCTTCACTGATAATAATTGTTAGTATTTTTTTACTATCATGCGCCATTACTATGTGCAGGTCAGACCAATCACAGGTACGGCTATCCTTTTATGCTTTAACCAGGCACTGTGTCTCTATTTAAGTATTGTGCCATCAGTCACTATTAGGCCACGTTCACACACTCAGTATCTGGTCAGTATTTTACATCAGTATTTGTAAGCCAGAACCAGGAGTGGGTGATAAATCCAGAAGTGGTGACGTGTTTCTATTATACTTTACCTCTGACTGTAAGTCAAAACCAGGAGTGGAACAAATACTGAGGTAAAAAACTGACCAAATACTGAATGTGTGAACGTGGCCTTACTATGAAACAGTCCTACGTCTAGGCATTAAAAGCTGGGCACATTCCAATGCCAGTTATACTTGTAACTATGGCAACCAAATACAGGTCATAGATAGGCCCATTATGACTCGTCTAGCGTGAAATCACTATCAGTGGGGAAGCTTCCATTTCTATCATTGCACTTTGGGGGGAATAAAATCTAAAAAGGTTCCCACAGTGTCCATCAAGTCTGAAGGCTGGTCTCTTTCTGCCATCATGTCCATTGCTGATCGTCTGCTAGAGAAGCTGGGATACAATACATTATGTACCATTGGTGAAGGAGCCTTTTCAAAGGTGAAAATGGCCACATCTAGGAAACACCAGTGCAGAGTGGCCATTAAAGTGATCGACAAGACAAAAGCCCCAGCTGAGTATACCATGAAATATCTCCCCCGCGAGTTGGACATTTTGAGGAGGGTTCGACATCCTAATGTCATAACTTCTTTTGAGTTTATTGAGATAAATAATGGCCTACAGTTTATAGTAATGGAATTGTGTCTCACAGACCTCCTGGCGTTAGTGCAGAGTACAGGATGGCTACCAGCTGAAAAGGCCAGAAGCCTTTTTAAGCAGATCACCAAAGCCGTCCAGTATCTGCATAAGCATCATGTGGCACACCGCGATCTGAAGTGTGAAAATGTACTTATCACATCAGATCACAATGCAAAGATCACAGACTTCAGCTTCGGAACCAGGTTCACAAATAGCTCCAATTTGTGTACCACTTACTGTGGATCTCCAGCATATGCTTCTCCTGAGGTGAGTCAGTATGCAAGTAGTGTTTTATCTTTTATAGATATGTTGTCCAAGCCCTGATGTTTAGCAATAGATAAGGTTCTATTCTATCTACCTAGAACTTAAAAGGGAATCTGTCATTAGGTTTTTGCCATCTAATATGAGAGCAGCATGGTGTAGGGGCAGAGACCCTTATTCCAGAAATGTGTCACTTACTGTAGTTTTGAGAAAAACATTGTTTTATCAGCAGTTTATCACTAGAGGACAAGTTAATCTGCTTCCAGGTAGTATAACCACACCCTGCCACTGATTGGTAGAAAGTTGCCAATCAGTGGTGTGGGTGAGGTTATTCAGAGCTCAGCATTCAGAGACCTGGAAGAGCTTCAGCACATAAAACTGATTTTTATCAAAACTGCAGCACACATTAAAGTAAGTGAAATCAGGATCTCTGCCCTTACATCATGCTGCTATCAGATAAGGTACCAAAACCTGGTAACAGATTCCTTTTAAGCCCTTCCCCTAATACACTTTAGATAGTTGTCAGCCAAATGGTGGTTTAGCAGATCTTTTGGCTGGGAGCGAGCTATACGCTCCCATACACAGGAACACTTGTTTGCAAAGTGCTCCTGTGCAATTCGCTGCCAGACATCTCTAAAGGATCATCAGACACGCCGGTACTTATTTCTCCTGACGTCATCTGGAGGCGACCCACATAAACAGTATCAGCTGAATCCGTCGATTATCGGCAGGTTTGAACTACATTAGTGTAATGTGTATGCGGGCCAACGGATATTAAGAATATACAAAAAGTTGCATATCTTGTTAACAGATGCTTTCTTACTGGTCATGATAATCACTCATTTATCCGAGTGCAAAGGAAACTGGCGGTGTTCTTAGGAATTAATCCACATGATCCAACACTTTGGTAACACTTCTGTTATTTCTTAGGCATTAAAAACATATCAATGCAGACATAGAAACACATTTCAAACCTTTCATTTTTCTTGTGTGTAACATACCTGCCTACAAACATGTGCATTTAAAACCAAATTGTACTGTCAACAAACTTTGAATAAACAGGCACAGTTACAGAAATGCAGTAATGTATGTTATCAAAGAAATCATTTTCTTTCCCCATTCATCAGACACTTCTTCATTCTCTCATGCATTCTGAATTTGTCATCCACTGAGAAAAAAGCAGCTCAAGTCCGTCTTGCTTAGAGGAAACAGACAAGTGGCATGTGACATAGCCAATTACACTCTGTGGAGAGGGGAAGGGTGGGGAGGAGTTAGGAGCAGGGAAGAGAACAGACAGGCAGGCAGAAAAACATTGTGCAGAGCTCTCAAACAAGCATTTTATCTCACCTCAAAGTTTGAGTCAGATCAAGACAGCTCAGCTCTGCTGTATAATGTCTTCTATGCTGCTGCCGCTTGTCTACATGAGCTAAAAAAGTGAATGAAGAACAGGCATTCCCTTGTCTGTGCTGTGCTTTGCTGTCTATGGGTGAAATCATAGCCTGTCATCCAGGGGAAAACATAGAAATCACGGGGTCCCATAGCAGAAGTTCTAATTGCCCGCCCCCCCCCCAAAAAAAGTAATAATATTCAGCGGGGTCACAGAAGAGCACATCTCACAACTTTGCAACCTTTACAAAGTAATTTTCCACCTATTGAAGCCCTAGATTCCTCTTTTATTGCACCCATGAAATATGATGCCAACAAAAGTGTCCCACAAACACTATAGGATACCTCCTCAATGAATTCTTTCACAGTACTGTTACGGATCCGGGTGGTGGAACCTCTGTGCTGCGGTGCAAGGAGGAGCCAGAGGGGCGTGACTAAGTATCTACTTGGCCTGACCAAGTAGATAATGCCCCGTCTCATGCTGCACATAACACATCTGCATCTCTGGCTGCTATGGGCATAAAAGGGGACAAACTTATGGTGTGGCACCCATGCTCCCCTGACCTCAACCCCATTGAGAACCTCTGGAGCATCATCAAAAGGAGTGTCTATGATGGCGGGAGGCAGTTCACATATAAGCAACAGCTCTGGGAGGGTATTCTGTCCTCATGCAAAACAATTGAAGCAGAAACCATCCAAAACCTGACAAATTCAATGGACGAGAGAGTTCAGAAGCTCCTTTCGAACAAGGGGTCCTATGTGCAAATGTAACATCACCTAGAATAAAGTTTTGAGGTGAAAACGGTTTGATTTCAGTTTGTAATAACCTGCTAATGCTTATAATTTCAAAAATGACAATTTTTTTGTTCTTTATTAAAATGAAAAGGTTGAAAACTCTGCTGTGCATAATAATTTGGAACATGCATTTTGAGTGCAGTTTGAGTTTTTTATTTTTTAAAAAATATACTGTTATCATAGGCAGTTTGTACAAAAACCTTTCAATTGTACTCATAGTTATTTGACTGGAAAATTACAATGACTGCAATTCATATAGGTAATTTGGGAAAATTTGAGAAAATATTATTTGCATAATAATTTGGAACACAGTGTAGTATAGTACTCCACACAGTATACTTCATTACCCATAGTCCTCCACAGTGGGGTACCGAAAATGGTGGCAAGCCACGCAGGAGTTATGGGGCCCATGAGTCACAGGGGCCCGGTGGCAGCATCCGGCTTCCCACCCAACCGTCATCGCACGTTCAACTGTATCGGCATCCTGGATGCCGATACAGTTGAAAGTAATGATGGAGGAGGGAGCGTCAGCTGATGCTTCCTTCTCCATCATTCTTCCTCTGACTTCTCAGCGCAGTGGGCCCGATGACGTCACTACATGGCGCCCGCTGCACTGAGGTATGTGGCGCTTCAGAGCGCTCGCTGCAGAGACAGGGGTAAAAAGGAGAAGAGGTGAGTATTGTATTTTGGAGGACTACTGTATGCTGACCTCCCCATAGTCCTCCACACAGTATACTGCACTCCCCATAGTACTCCATACAGTACACTGCACACCCCATAGTCCTCCATACAGTATACTGCACTCTCCATAGTCCTCCATGCAGTATACTGCACTCTCCATAGTCCTCCATACAGTGGAGGAGGAGCGCTCGCTGCAGAGAACGGAGCAGCGGGGAATAAGGAGGAGAGGTGAGTATTGTGGGTTTTTTTTTTTTAAATTGTTGTGACAATAATATTGAATGGAGGACTATGGGAGTGCAAGATTGTTGGCTTGTCTAAAACAGCAAAGCATTTTGCTCCTTCATCAGGCGAGAAGATTTTTAAAGGGACTATGTCAGCAAAGAATGACTGTTCAAACAAAGTACAGGCTCTCGGTGCATCTTGGCATGTCAAAACATCTAATTGCACTTTCCCACCTGCATGTTTTCCCTCTATCTCCACCTCCACCCCCACCCTCTTCTTTGATTGACGGTTCTGGCTTTATAGAGGCAGAGATAGATGGAAAACAAGTACTTGAGAAGATGCACTTAAATGTTTGCCCACGCCAAGGGTACACTGAACACCTGTCCATGGTTGTAAGTCATTCACCTCCAAGCCTGACCAGGCCAAATTTTACAATTCTGACCAATGTCACTTTATGTGGCAATAACTCTGGAACGCTTCAACGTATCCCAGCGGTTCTGAAATTGTTTTTTATGACATTTTGTACTTCATGAAAGTGGTACATTTTGGTTGATATGATTTATGTTTATTTATGAAAATATTAAAAATTTGACAAAAGATGTGAAAATTGCACAATTTTCAAACTTTGAATTTTTATGCTCTTAAACCAGATATTTATACCACACAAAATAGATAGTAACATTTACCACGTCTACTTTACATCTTCATAATTTTTAAAAATATTTTTTTTGTTAGGAAGTTCGAAGGGCTAAAAGTTTATCAGCAATTTTCCATTTTTCCAACAAAATTTAGAAAACCAATTTTTTTTTTTTAGGCACCACATCACAGTGGTTTTGACAGGTTTATATTATAGAAAATACCCAAAAGTGACACCATTTTAAAAACTGCACCCTCAAAATGCTCAAAACCACATTCAAGAAGTTTATTAACTCTTTGGGTGCTTCACAGTAATTAAATCAACGTGCAAGGAAAAAATTAACATTTTAATTTTTCCTACAAAAATGTTTCTTTTGCCCTACATTTTTCATTTTCACAAGGATAACAGAAGAAAATGAACCATACAATTTGTTGTGCAATTTCTCCTGAGCACACAGATAACCCATATGTGGTGCAAAACTACTGTTTGGGCACACGGCAGGGCTTGGAAGGGAAGGAACGCCATCTGAATTTTGGAGTGCTATTTTTGGCTGGAATACAGTTGATTGCAGATGCCATGTCATATTTTCAGAGCCCCTGATGTGCCAAAACAGCAGAAACCCCTCACAAGTGACCCCATTTTGGAAACTACACCTCTTGAGGAATTCATCTACAGGAGTAGGGAGCATTTTTAACCATCAGGCGATTCACATAATTGTATAACTATACCTCTCCTACGTAAAACCTGAGCCCCTGACGCCCACCCCCCTGCTCCCTCTCTCTGGAGCACTCTGGAATGCCCACTCTGTCTATAACAAGCTCCATTTTGTCCACAACCTCTTTACCTCTCACAATCTCTCCATCCTGGGCATCACAGAGACATGGCTGACACCCTCCGACACTGCCTCCCCTGCTGCGCTGTGTTACGGTGGCCTCCACTTCACCCACACTCCTGACTCTGGTAACAGACATGGTGGAGGAGTGGGTCTTCTCCTTTCTACCAACTGCACCTTTAGCCCTATCCCACCTCTACCCCTCCCTTATTCTCCCTTCTTTTGAAGTCCACTCTGTCCGCATCTACTCTCCCTCCAACCTCCAAGTGGCTGTCATATACTGTCCTCCAGGTCCGGTCACTGCCTTTATTGACCAATTCTCCACCTGGCTTCTTTACTTTCTCTCCGCTGACATTCCCACAATCATCATGGGTGATTTAAACATCCCCACTGACACTCACCAGCCAGCAGCATCCAAACTCCTTTCGCTTACTTCATCCTTTGGACTTACTCAGTGGTCCTCCTCAGCCGCCCACATAGACGGACACTCACTAGACCTCATCTTCACCCGACTCTGCTCCCTATCTAACCTCACAACCTCCCCCCTTCCCCTATCTGACCACCATCTACTCACGTTCTCATCCCTGTCCTCCTCACCTGTCACCCATGTCCAGCAACTAGCACACCCCCGCAGAAACCTTGCACATCTAGACACTCCCACACTCTCTGACTCTATTCTACCACTGACATCCATATCTTCACTCCACGACACAGACAGCGCCACTGCTTTATACAATGCTACTCTTGCATCAGCTATTGACTCAGTCGCCCCTCTTATGTTGCAGAGTGGCGTTGGAAGAAAACACATTCTCAAGATGACTTCACTACATTGAAACAAGAAACACTCGCATTCAAATCAGCCCTCACCTCTGCTAAATAGGCCTACTTCACAACCCTCATATCTTCCTTATCCTACAACCCCAAACAGCTATTCAACACTTTTAAATTTCTCCTCCGCCCTCCACTGCCCCCTCCGTCCTCCATCATCTCTGCTGATGAGTTTGGTCAATCTTGTTTTTGAAGTGTGTGGCAAACAAGCCAAGTCTTTACTGCCCAACCATCACAACCCCTTTGTTTTCCAGACCATTGCCCTTTCCCCATAACCTCCCTTCCCAACATCACGAAAGGAGACCTTACTTGTCTCTTCTCCAAATCACACCTCACCACTTGTGCACTTGACCTCATCCCACCTCCTCCCCAACCTCACCCCCACACTCATCCCATCCCTAACCCATCTCTTCAACCTATCACTAACTTCTGGTACCTTCCCTGCTGCCTTCAAACATGCTACAATCACGCCCATCCTCAAAAAGCCATCCCTCGACCCAACCGCCTTGTCCAGCTACCGCCCCATATCGCTGCTCCCATTTGCCTCCAAACTCCTTGAGCAACACGTTCACGCTGAACTTTCCTCTCACCTCTCATCTAACTCTCTTTTCGACAACCGACAATCCGGCTTCCGCCCCCACCATTCCACTGAACCTGCCCTTACCAAAATCATCAATGACTTACTTACAGCCAAAGCTAACAGAGAATTCTCTGTACTCCTTTTTCTTGACCTGTCCTCTGTTTTCGACACAGTTGACCCCTGCCTCCTAATATAGATCCTCTCTTCCTTTGGCGTCAAAAACCTTGCCCTATCCTGGATCTCCTCATACCTTTCTAACCGCACATTTAGCATCTCCCACTCCCACACTACCTCCTCATCCCGCCCTCTCTCTGTTAGAGTCCCTCAAGGCTCTGTCTTAGGACCCCTACTCTTCTCAATCTATACCCTTGGCCTGGGACAGCTCATAAAATCCCACGGCTTCCAGTACCATCTGTACGCTGATGACACCCAGATCTACCTCTCTGGCAGCCATATCCTCCTTCTTCTCCTCCCGCTTCCTCAAGCTCAATGTGGACAAAACTGAACTCCTCATCTTTCCCCCATCTCGATATTTTCCCCACCTGACCTTTCTATCACAATAAACGGCATCACACTTTCCCCTGTACCGGAAATCCGCTGCCTCGGAGTAACCCTTGACTCTGCCCTGTCCTTCAAACCCTACATCCAAGCTCTCGCCACCTCCTGTCGCCTCCTGCTCAAAAATATTTCCAGAATCCGTGCTTTCCTCAGCCCTGAATCTACTAAACTGCTTGTGCATGTCCTCATCTCCCGCCTCGACTACTACAACATCCTCCTCTGTGGCCTACCTGCTAACACTCCCGCACCCCTCCAGTCAATCCTTAACTCTGCTGTGCGACTAGTTCATCTCTCCTCGCTACTCCTCTGCTATCCCCCTTTGCAAATCCCTTCACTGGCTCCCAATTGCCCAGCGTATCCAGTTCAAACTACTAACACTGACCTACAAAGCCATTCATAACCTCTTTCCTACATACATCTCTGAACTAATCTCCCGATACATTCCCTTACGTAATCTCCGGTCCTCCCAAGAGCTCCTTCTCTCCTCCACACTTATTCGTTCCTCGCCCAGTCGCCTTTCTCCCAAATATCCCCCATCCTATGGAATTCTGTGCCTCAACACGTCCGATTATCCGCCACATTTGGACCCTTCAGACAGAACCTGAAAACCCATCTCTTCAAACAAGCTTACAGTCTGCCATGACCTTGCCTGCTGCCACGTCAACAACACCGGAGCTACTGCAACCCCCCAACTTACTGTCTCCTTCCCCATTACTGTAGAATGTAAGCCCGCAAGGGCAGGGTCCTCTTCCCTCTGTACCAGTCTATCATTGTTAGTTCATTTACTGTAAGTGATATCTGTATTTGGTATGTAACTACTCCTTATGTACAGCACCATGGAATCAATGGCGCAATATAAATAAATAATAATAATGAGTCAATGGAAAATTACATTTTTTCCACTAAAAATGTTGTTTTTAATTTCCAAAAGGAGAAAATGAACAGTACAATTTGTTGTGCAATTTCTCCTGAGTATGCCAATACCCCATATGTGGTAGAAGAATACAGTGCAAAACTCAGAAGGGAAGGAGCACCATATTGGAGACCTGATTTTGCTTGAATGGTTTGATGGTGCCATGTCACATTGGCAGAACCCCCCCATAAGTGACCCCACTTTACAAACTACACCCCTCAATGAATTTAGGAATTGTTTTTTATAGGGGGGCTATGCCATCCTCCCTGTGGTAAAAGTGATAAGACAGCATTGTTCTTCGGGTCAGTATGATTACAGCGATACATTTATATAATTTTTTTTTGCCGCTTTTACGCAATAAATTTTTTCTTAGAAAAAAAAAAAGTTTTTCATTGCTATATTCTGAGAGATATAGTTTTTTTATTTCTCCACTGACAGAGGTGTGTGGCTGCTTGTTTTTGCGAAACAAGATGTTTTCAGCTATACCATTTTTATTTACATTCCACTTATTGTTTGGGGTTATGATGAAAGATCATATGTTTTTGCCATGTTTTTTTTTTACTTTAACTGAAAGGGTTAACTAGTGTGACAGTTTTATAGATCAGGTCGTTCTGGATGTGGCGATACCAAATGTGTACTTTTTTTGTTTTAATATAAATATACATATTTATTGGTATATTTTTTTTTTATTCTTGACTTTGTGATTTTTTTTTTTTAAATATATATTTTTACAATTTTTTTAAACCTTTTTTTTTTTCTTATTTTACTTAGTCCCTTCATGGAACTTTTATTACTCTGATCACTGGTATTAGTGATGAGCGACTATGCCTCATTAACTCTTTCGGTGAGCACGCTCGGGTGCTTTCTGAGTATTTTGGCGTGCTCGGGGTTTCATTCATTGTCACCGCACCTGCTAGTGTCACGGCTGTTTGACAGCTGTGACACATGCAAAGATAGCCTAGCAAACAGTGCTGTTGGAACACGCGGTCCTTGGGCTCTCTTGCGTTTGTTGTGACATGTGAGCCCGGTGCCCAATCAGCGCTGCCCCCCGCTCAAAACGGGATTCAAGTGTATGCACCAAGGGGGCCATAGACTATAATGGTTGTCTGAGTGTCCGCCGTAAATGATGCACGATTTTCACTCTGTCGATACCATTATAGTCTATGGCCTCATCAGCACATACAATCAAATTCCGTTTTGGGAGGGTTCAGATGTAAATCCCGACGGGACCAACGAACGGGTGCCAAAATGCAGTGTGAAAGCACCCCAACACAAGCTAGCTCCAGATGGTACACTTGTAGGCAGATGCTGGCTGTGTAACAGCCGTAATCTGCCCTGTATTGAGCAGACTCCGTTCCTGATCGCTTTCCGTACATGTGCACACTGACATTAAGTAACACTATGTCACAATAAGAGTGTATGTGGCGCCCCTGCGGGTCCAGTTGCCACAGAGGTACTGCATCTCAGCCAGAGGTGTGGTACCCCCCTCTCAGGTAAGGAGGGAGCACTACATGAGACCCACACACTCAAATCCAACACTACACCACTCCATTAGGGAGGGTCCAGATAGCTCCTGAGGGAGAGCACAGACCCGGTCCCTGTTTGGAAGGTGGAACTAAGTAGAGGAAGTGGGTGGAGGAAGTAGTTTAGGGGAGCACTGAAGGAAGACTATAAAAGAAGGGTAGAAACATCTAGAAGGGGCCATTCCTAGTTCCAGTCCTTGGAGCAGGAGTTCAGTGAGTGAGGACCGTGGAGGAGAGGGGCCCAGTCAGAGAGGCCCAGTAGGAGAGTGAGGAGAGAAGACCAGAGCAGTGAGGAGGGCTCCAGAGAGATAGAGGATCCTAGGGGCACGGGAAGTGCGGAGTCCACCCGTGCGCCCGAGTTCACGCTGACCGTGAAGGGATCAGGCTGCAGTAGGGGACCAGCCCCAGACTAGTGGAGGATTGCAAGACTCAGCTAGCAAACTGGAGTTTGCGGTATCTTCATGTGCCGTAGCCAAAATCCACACACATTCTCTGAAAAGGTGGCCTTATAGGACAAAGGGGACAGGCAGGACGTCGCCCAACAAGGCCCGCGGCCACTGGCTCGGGACACTGTGTGTGAGGTGTAGGGCAGGAGGGCGAGAGCAAGCACAGAGAGATGACCCGGGAAGGTACACCAAACAAAAGGGGTCCCATTCAAGTGCACCCAAGTTATCTGATAGTTGGCTGGATCACTTCCCCAGAGGAAACAGGACGACGTGGGCAGTTATAATCTGGCAGTTGCAACCCGGAGCATCTTAATAACTGAGTAAACACTTGAAGACTGCACCCCACTGTGTCCTTCAGTTAATTGCTGCGTCGCCTGCCTTGCACAACCCCAACCTCTCAAATTATTTATTTAACTGCCCTGGGGCCTAGCTCTACCCGTGGAGAGCCGAACCATCTCTACTGCGTCACCAACAGCCCCAGTGGATCTGAACAGCAGCGGCGGTCACCTATAGCCGCATACCACGGGTGGTGCCACGAACATTATCCCCTTTTCTTTATTGTGTTATTTGACTGTTCTTTATTGACCACGCTGGGCCACGGACCAGGTCACTGCCACCGTGACTACCCCAAAAAGGACCGGCCCGGCTACCGAGTACCCCACGGCCCAAGGGGGCACATCATGTGCAAGGGGCTTGAAAGGCTAGTCCGGCATTAGCAAATTAAGCTAATGCTGCTTTCACCTCGGATATCTTTCAACTGATGAAAATCTGTGGCACGTTTAGTTTTTCTAAATGACCGCAGCATTTGAATCAGATTAGTAAATTATAATCCTTGTGTTTAGTATTCCAAAACTAGCAGCCACTAAAACTCTTATGGTAAAAATTATTGGCTAATTACTGCACTGACAAGAAATTGTCGTGATCCCCTGTGAGGATGATGAATGCAAGTAGATAGAGTAAATATTTCCATGTTGGAGTAAAGAAAGAAGGGTATTTTTTTTTTTTTTTTTTTTGTAGGTGCAGCAAGGTGTACCCTATGAACCAAGAAAGTCTGACATTTGGAGCCTGGGAGTGATCCTCTACGTAATGGTGACAGGAATACTGCCATTTAATCAGACAAACTTGAATACACTGTCAAAAATTCAACAGACAGAAGTTGTGTTTCCCAGAGCTGTAGAAGTGGAAGAAAAATGCAAAAGTTTGATCAAAGAAATCCTGCAGTACAACCCTAATGATCGACCTGACATCTGCACCGTCATAAAGCAAGATTGGCTACTTGCCGCACAAAACATCCAAATCCAACAATAAAGACAGGTGAAAGCCACTGAATGAGCTCATTTGTAGATGAAACAAACATAACAGAAGATATTTCACATTATAGCTCCTGTTGATTGTGACTTTCCACCAGATTTTGGAGTGCCTGTAGGAATTCATCCACAATAGCATTTGTAACGTCAGACACCGATGTTGGACAGGGCTCTTTCAGGACACATTATTTTCTACACATCAATCCATGTTTTAATTGCTCAGCCTTTGTCTACAGGGGCACAGTGATGCTGGAGTAGGGAAGGGCCTTTCCTACATTGTTGCCACATCTAAAATGTCTTTGTATGTTGTGAATAGTAGCTGAGCTAAGGTACTCAGTCCAGCGAACAGCATCTGAGCTGCAGTATCTGGGTGTAGCCACTATGCAGTGTGCGACGCTGTGCTGTTCTGGATCCATACACTTACATTGGACTCTGGCTGGATGTAATAATTTCTTCATCTTTCACTAATAGACATATACGGATATGCTTAGGGTTGACTGTTATGTAGCATCTGACTTCGGGAACCACTTGGATCAGCAGAACCAAGGAGCTATAGCCCCGTCATTCACCAGATTTTTTTTTAATCCCTCTTTGAAGCTCAGCCACAGGCTGAGGGAATAGGAGACTGAATTTTACTAAATGCATACTGTGGTATTGCTCTACATAGCACTAGGAATCATATGATCGCATGTTCAAGTCCCCTAAGGGGACTAACAGGTACAGTGAAAAGTAAAAGAAAAAAAACAAACGTTTAATATGAAAAAAATAATAAATAACAAAAGATCAAATCACCCTTCCCCCCCCCCCTTAAAAAAAAAAAAAATACACATACGTGGTATCGTCACATTGAGAAAAGTCCGAGTCGGTATCACCGTAATGGAACGAATAGGCAGAATCATATGCGAGGTCATTTTTACCTCAAAACGTACAGTCATGGCCAAAAGTTTTGAGAATGACACCAAAATTATATTTTCACATGATCTGCTGGCCTCTGGTTTTTATTAGTGTTTGTCTGATGTTTATATCACATACAGAAATATAATTGCAATCATATTATGAGTACCAATAGGTTATATTGACAGTTAGAATGAGTTAATGCAGCAAGTCAATATTTGCAGTGTTGCCCCTTCTTCTTCAAGACCTCTGTAATTCTCCCTGGCATGCTCTCAATCAACTTTTGGACCAAATCCTGACTGATAGCAGTCCATTCTTGCATAATCAATGCTTGCATTTTGCCAGAATTTGTTGGTTTTTGTTTGTCCACCCGTCTCTTGATGATTGACCACAAGTTCTCAATGGGATTAAGATCTGGGGAGTTTCCAGGCCATGGACCCAAAATCTCTATGTTTTGTTCCATGAGCCATTTAGTTATCACCTTTGCTTTATGGCAAGGTGCTCCATCATGCTGGAAAAGGCATTGTTGGGCGCCAAACTGCTCTTGGACGGTTGGGAGAAGTTGCTCTTGGAGGACATTCTGGTACCATTCTTTATTCATGGCTGTGTTTTTAGGCAAGACTGTGAGTGAGCCGATTCCCTTGGCTGAGAAGCAACCCCACACATGAATGGTTTCAGGATGCTTTACAGTTGGCATGAGACAAGACTGGTGGTAGCGCTCACCTCTTCTTCTCCGAATAAGCTGTTTTCCAGATGTCCCAAACAATCGAAAAGGGGATTCATCAGAGAAAATGACTTTGCCCCAGTGCTCAGCAGTCCACTCCCTGTACCTTTTGCAGAATATCAGTCGGTCCCTGATGTTTTTTTCTGGAGAGAAGTGGCTTCTTTGCTGCCCTCCTTGAAACCAGCCCTTGCTCAAAGAGTCTCCGCCTCACAGTGCGTGCAGAAGCACTCACACCAGCCTGCTGCCATTCCTGAGCAAGCTCGGCACTGCTGGTAGTCCGATCCCGCAGCTGAAACAGTTTTAAGATACGGTCCTGGCGCTTGCTGGTCTTTCTTGGGCGCCCTGGAGCCTTTTTGACAACAATGGAAGCTCTCTCCTTGAAGTTCTTGATGATGCGATAGATTGTTGACTGAGGTGCAATCTTTGTAGCTGCGATACTCTTCCCTGTTAGGCCATTTTTGTGCAGTGCAATGATGGCTGCACGTGTTTCTTTAGAGATAAAGAGAAACAATGATACCAAGAACCAGCCTCCTTTTAAAGTGTCCAGTGATGTCATTCTTACTTAATCATGACTGATTGATCGCCAGCCCTGTCCTCATCAACACCCACACCTGTGTTAATGGATCAATCACTAAAACGATGTTAGCTGCTCCTTTTAAGGCAGGACTGCTGTAATGCACACGCCTGGGCTGACTGGCGTGTGCGGGTGTTGTGGTTCCACTGGACCATGGACCGAAGAGTGCCTGGAGGGGCGTGACTAAGTATCTGGCCGATCCGACCAAGGTGGCACGACGGCATACGACGCCAGTGCACCAGGGAGAAACCGGGCAGAGGGACCAGGTGCTACTCCAGGTCAAACTCCGGACACGGGGGTTGACCCACACAGGGGAATACAGGAACAGACTGGTCGGCTGGCACACAGACTGGTGGGTATAGGCAGGCACGACTGGTATGCAGGCAGGCGGGTATGCAGGCAGGGGGGTACAGGCAAGCACAGCTAGAGTGCAGACAGGGAGGCACTAGCAGGTAGGAACACAGGCGGGATAGGACCCAGTACACACTGGGACTCAGGAACAATACAGGCAGAGGGGTACAGGCAAGCACAGCTAGAGTGCAGACAGGGAGGCACTAGCAGGTAGGGACACTGGCGGGATAGGACCCAGTACACACTGGGACTCAGGAACAGAACCACAGATGTGGCGGACAAACACAGCAGAGTGAGGCCGCCCAGAGAGGTGAGCGAGAACAGGGCAGGACAAGGCCGCCTGGAGCGGTGAGCAAGAGTAGAGCAGGACAAGGCCGCCAGGAGCGGTGAACAAAGGATCAGAGCTGAGCGAGACTGCCGGAGCAGTGAGCAAGAGTAAAGCAGGACGAGGCCGCCTGGAGCGGTGAGCAAGAGTGGAGCAAGACTGCCGGAGCAGCGAGCAAAAGGGTCAGAGCGGAGCAAGGCTGCCGGAGCAGCGAGCAAAGGAGTCAGAGCAGGCTAGAACCGCCGGAGCGGTAAGCAAAGGAGTCAGAGCAGACTAGAACCGCCGGAGCGGTAAGCAAAGGAGTCAGAGCAGACTAGAACCGCCGGAGCGGTAAGCAAAGGAGTCAGAGCAGACTAGAACCGCCGGAGCGGTAAGCAAAGGAGTCAGAGCAGACTAGAACCGCCGGAGCGGTAAGCAAAGGAGTCAGAGCAGACTAGAACCGCCGGAGCGGTAAGCAAAGGAGTCAGAGCAGACTAGAACCGCCGGAGCGGTAAGCAAAGGAGTCAGAGCAGGCTAGAACCGCCGGAGCGGTGAGCAAAGGAGTCAGAGCAGGCTAGAACCGCCGGAGCAGTGAGCAAAGGAGTCAGAGCAGGCAAGGCTGAGTAGGGGGGACAGGGCTCTGTTCACACGGAACAGACAGGAAGGGAAAGGCAGAGCCAGACACCCACAGGGTACTTGCAGTGAAGTAGCGAGTGGACCACAAACTCACAAACGGGAGTACAGAGACAACAGGCAGGAGTTAGGTACGAGTTCAGACTCTGCAGAAAAAGGAAAGGAACGGACATAGAGAAAAGACAGATGAAAGATAGGAGAGAGTACAGACTGGAAGTGTACGGACGAGACCGACACTGCAGCGGGACACAGGAGCGGGTCTGGGAATACGGCCCCCAGAGAGGCGGGACGAACAGGCAAGGAGCGTGTTCAGACAGGACAGACAAGATACAGGAACGGATCTAGGTAATCGGCCCCTAGAAGGCGGGAGGAACAGGCTAGGAGCGTGTTCAGACAGGCCTGGAAATACAGCCTCCAGGAAAGGCAGCAGGCAAGAGTACACAGACAGGACTCAGTTCAGACACGGGAACTGATACCGCAAGGCAGGAGACATAGACAGGACTCAGTTCAGACACGGGAACTGATACCGCAAGGCAGGAGACAAAGAACGGGACCTGGCACCTTCAGAGTGAAAGCACACACTGAATGAAACACTATGCTCAGGCAGGGATAGATGGGAGCAGCTGAGCTATATACCAGGTGACAGACAGCAATAGGCTGAGGACGCACAAGGGGTGTGACCCACAGCAGGTACAAAAAGCAGGAAGTGATCGGGCGCCGCCCTTAAGCAGCAGAAACAGACACAAACAGACAGCATGGAGGGAAGCCAGAGAGACATTCTGGACTGGAGATCAAGTGCGCGCTCTTGCACAGTGGGAGATGGACCACCATGCAAGGACGCCGCCAGGTATGTTACAACTGCAATGATGTTGAAATGTGCTTTGGGGGTTAAAGTTCATTTTCTGGGCAAATATTGACTTTGCAAGTACAGTAATTGCTGTTAAGCTGATCACTCTTTGACATTCAGGAGTATATGCAAATTGCCATTACAAAAAATGAAGCAGTAAACTTTGGAAAAATTACTATTTGTCTCATTCTCAATACTTTTGGCCATGACTGTACACCATAAAAACAATTCCCAAAAAACAATGTCAGAATTGCATTGCATCATGACAGGGTTTAGAAAGCGACAGAAAATTATTACCAACTTCGTGACATGTTCTATATATACAACTAAGGCCACTGCCCCACTATCAGTATTCGGTCAGTATTTTTTCTCAGGAGTGGAAGCCAAAACCAGGAGTGGGTGATAAATGCAGAATTGGTGACTTGTTTCTATTATACCTTTTCTTTGATTGTTCCTCACCTGGGTTTGGCATCCACTTCTGAGAATAAATACTGACCAAATACTGATAGTGGGGCCGTAGCCTTAGGGTTGTTATATACAGTGAAACATCAGACTGTTGGCAACATACACAATATACGGTGGAAGTAAAATCTGCCACAGGAAGGTAGGAAGAATGGTGGTCCTCTCAAAATGGTGGTCTTTTGAAGACTTGAGGTCCTGAATTCAAATTTATCCAAGGACAATATTTGCATGGTCTTTGTATGGTCGCCCTGTGTTTTCTTTGAATTTCTAGGCACTCCTGTTTCTTTCCACACTTCGAAGACATATAGGTTTGTTTTCCCTTTTAATCCTGCATCATCACTACCTGTATTTTATGAGAAAGCAAGCAAAGATGTCTCCAGCAGGACCAGGGTTGTATATACTTTGTTAAAACTTCACTTTTAATTTCAAATTGTAAAAGCCAAGGATGAGTTACAAAATGAGCAATATAGCGGCTCTTAGGTACAGCACATTCCAACGCGTTTCGGCTAAACCTTATTCATGGAATAATGTCTAGCCGAAACGCGTTGGAATGTGCTGTACCTAAGAGCCGCGATATTGCTCATTTTGTAACTCATCCTTGGCTTTTACAATTTGAAATTAAAAGTGAAGTTTTAACAAGATATATACAACCCTGGTCCTGCTGGAGACATCTTTGCTTGCTTTCTCATTACTTGAACCTTGGTAGCCCATGACCTGGGCGTCTCCGCTGCAAGACTTCGTTGGGACTGGATGAGTCTGGCTATTACATGGTGAGCTGACATACGTTTTCCCTTTCCCTTTGTTTTTTCATTACCTGTATTTTATAGGCTGTTCAAACTGCATTTATCCAGTGTATCTGTAAGGGTGTGACAGGGACTGTCATATACCTGCCCCTGAAGGCAAGTGAGAATATTGACTTGGGTTTTGGTGCATATTGTATGATGTGAAATGTTCCTGTATGGGTACTGTATTGGTAATGCCTAAGGTAACCTGGTAGACTCAGCTTAGGGATAGGGACAGTATATTACACAGTTTAATGCTTAGTTAGTGATTGATAGGAACATTAGGGCAGATAGGCAGTGGTGGGCCTATTAGTGTATAAGATATAGAGAAAGTATAGGATACTATCATGCGGGTATGGGGATAACCCAGCATATAACGACAGGAAAAGGGAAGGTTGCCCTACAAGTAGGGAAAGGGGGAGTGGAGACCACTAAACAGCTCAAACAACAAACCCTGACTCCCATATGGACCCTATATAGGTTCTGCACCTATTGCCGAGCAGGAATCCTGGCCCTAGCTGACCCTAAAGCTAGGCCCTAGGTAGAGAGGGGGAGGGGTGAGCACTAGTCAGGACCACTGCAAACTAAAGTACACACAAGGGAAATAAACAAGGGAATACACTTAGCTTCAAGATGACACCAGAGAGAAAACGGCAACAATCCACAAAGGAACTCCAAGAAAATTTTAGCCGACAACTAGAATTTCAGGCCTGAATAGAATCAGAACACTATCACCAGCAACTCTCTGGAGAAACTGAGTGTAATTAAGGATACAGCAAGGAAGTGCTAATAGCAGCTAAAGGTGAGGATCACCGCTGGGTCCTAAAGGTATAATCCCCAAGCGAGGCGAGGATTACCGCTGGGTCCTAAAGAGAGAGGGATCATGAAAGGATCAGGAAGATGTTTGCAAGGCCAAACGCAGCGACTTTCTACAGCCGGACCCAGTATGATTGTCTGTCAAATCTGACACACCTGTGACAGTACCCCGCCTTCTACGAGTCGTCTCTGAACACTCAGGACCAGGTTTCTCTGGATGAGAGGCATGGAATGAACGAACCAACCTAGTGGCATTCACCTCCGATGCTGAAACACATACCCTTTCCTCTGGACCATAACCCCTCCAGTTCACCAAGTACTGAAGGGAACGACGCTGAAGACGAGAATCCACAATCTTCGAAATTTGGAACTCTAAATTTCCATCGACCATGATTGGGGGCAGCAGTAAGGGGGAAGATTCAAGAGGTACCACATACTTCTTGAGCAGAGACCTGTGAAACACATTGTGGATCCTAAGAGCCTGAAGTAACTCCAGACGAAATGCTGCTGGGTTAATGACGGTGGTTATTTTATAGGGACCAATAAATCTAGGTCCCAGCTTCCAGGAAGGAACCTTCAACGATATTCCTGGTAGACAACCACACAAAATCATTCACACTTCAGTCCAGACCTGGCGAGCATTTCCTGTCAGCCATAAGTTTGTATCTGTCTCCCGTGATTTTCAAATTACTCTGACCCCCCGCCACACAGAAGAGAGCGATGAAGCAAAACGCTCCTCCTCAGAAACTCCCGAAGCCCCTCCACCACTAAAGGCACCAAACTGTGGATGAAAACCGTATGCACCAAAGAAAGGTGACCTGTCAATAGACTCTTGACGATGATTGTTTATAGCAAACTCGGCCAACGGTAGGTAAGTAAGATGCCCAATCCTCCTAGTTCTCTGAGACAAAACACCTGAGGTAAGTCTCCAAATTCTGATTTATGCGCTCTGTCTGTCAATTTGACTGAGGATGGAAGGCAGAAGAAAAAGACAACTGCACCCGCAGTCGAGTACAGAAAGCTTTCCAGAATTTTAGAAATGAACTGGGTCCCCCGGTCTGACACCACATCGGAAGGAATCCAGTGAAGCTTCACAATCTCATTAATGAATACCTGAGCAAAAGTCTTGGCATTCGGAAGTGCCGGTAATGCAATGAAATGTACCATCTTACTGAACCTATCTACAACCACCAGAACCACAGTCTTGCCTGCAGATACCGGTAGGCCAGTAATAAAATCCATGGACAAGTATGTCCATGGTCTGCTAGGAATAGGCAGTGGCAGAAGAGAACCAGACAGACGGGTATGCGATACTTTAGAACGCGTGCAAATACTGCAGTCACATGTTCAACCACATCCTGATGCAACCCCGGCCACCAAAAACGACAAGAAAGGAGGTCAGCAGTTGACTTACTACCTGGATGTCCAGCAAGCACAGAGTTGTGATGTTCCCTAATTACTTTACGCCGCAGATTAGATGGTACAAATAACCTCCCGAAGGGCAGGAGGCAGGGGCGTCCCCCTGAGCCTCCAACAACTCCCTCTCTAGGTCAGGGCACAAGGCCGAAATGACTACCCCCTTCTGCAAAATAGGGGCAGGGTTCTCATGGTCACTACCACCAGGGAAGCTCTTTGATAAAAGCATCAGCCTTGATGTTTTTAACCCCTGGATGGAAAGTGACAACAAAATTGAACCTAGTAAAAAACAGAGACCATCTAGCCTGTCTAGGGTTGAGACGTTTAGCAGACTGAATATACGACAGGTTCTTATGGTCCGTGATAACAGTAAAAGGATGGACTGCCCCCTCCAATGTCACCATTCCTCGAAAGCCAATTTAATCGCCAAAAGCTCCCTATTACCCACGTCATAATTTCTCTTGGTCAAAGACAACCTTTTGGAAAAGAAAGCTCATGGACGCCATATTTCCCAGGGGACGGACCCCGAGTCAACACATCCCCAGCTCCCACCTTTGACGCATCAACTTCTACGATAAAAGGTTGAGAAACATCGGGTTGACTAAGTATAGGTGCTGTGGCAAAACATCTCTTTAAAGAGGAGAAAGCCTGCTGAGCAGAATTCAACCATTTAGAGAAATCTGACCCCTCTCGTGATGTCAGTGAGGGGTTTCACAATTAACGAATAATTTTGGATACATTTCCAGCAAAAATTATTAAAGCCCAGAAAGCACTGTAATGCCTTCAGGCAGCAGCGTACATAGAAACCATGGTGCCCCATATCAAAAGTCCTAATTGGGCCCCCCCTTCCCTCTTGGTGGTGTAAGCGGGATCACGGCGCATAGGAGGAGTCACAGAATGACATGCCTCATAAATTAAAAAAAACGGAAAGGGACATGTATTATGGCACATATAGAGTAATTTTGGTCCTATTTAAGCCACTTACTATTCTCACCCACTACAATATTCCTTTTATGGCTCCACAGAGTATGATGCTTCCAAAAATGCATGTAACACATTGCATGATACCCCTCCATACACACACAGTATGATGACCCCAGTGTCCCCAAAACAGTATGATGTCCCCACAAGTAAATACGTCCACACAATATGAGACCCCCATATCACCTCTCACAGTATAATGGCCCCACCAGTACAATTCCTCCCCACACACACACAGTATGAACGCTCCCACAATGGTCCCAACCAGAGTATGATGGCCCCCCTTGTGCTGCTCTGCTCTGTGCAGCTTGTGGACTGAGGCTCCATACAGCAGGAGACTCAGACGGACAAGCTGGATGGTTCAGAAAGGGTCCGGCAGCTCTGATCCACCACTGTATTCATTGTCTGACTGGGGTACATAGGACCCACAAGTGACATTGATTCTCAGACTCCAACTTAGCCATACCAGATAACAATGACCTGGAAGTGGAACGCAAAGTACACATCACTTTAAGCTGCCACTTCTGCTCATACAGATCGTTGTGGGGAAGGAAATAGAAGATTCATTTGCGGCTATATGCACCCTCCATGATGGAAAGGTAGGTATGTTGTCAGGGCCGGTGTCAGCACCCGGCGCACCCGGGCAAATGCCGGGGCCCTGAGCAGGCAGAGGGGCCCACTGGCGGTCGCGCACCCCGCTGGGCTATGGGCGGAGGAGAGCGGTGTCAGCGCCCGCCCTTCTCCGCCGCTTGCTCAGGGCCCCGGCAGCCCGATACTTACCTCTCCCCGTGCCTCCGCAGATCCGCTGTCTTCCTGCTCTGCGCTCCCTGTGACGTCTCAGGTCAGAGGGCGCGGTGACGTCTTTTCACCGCGCCCTCCCCTGAGCCGTCACAGGGAGCGCTGAACGGGAAGACGCCGACAACGCTGGAGTTCGGAGCTGAGCAGCGGGCAGCGGCAGCAGGTGAGGAGAAGGGAGGTGAGTATTTGATTTTTTTTTTTTTAATGTATGGAGGCATGGGGCATTATAAAGAGGGGGGGGGGGGGGGACATCCTGCATGGGGCATTATATAGAGGGGGGGGGCATCCTGCATGGGGCATTATATAGAGGGGGGGGCAGCCTGCATGGGGCATTATATAGAGGGGGGGACAGCCTGCATGGGGCATTATATAGAGGGGGGGGGACAGCCTGCATGGGGCATTATATAGAGGGGGGGGGACAGCCTGCATGGGGCATTATATAGAGGGGGGGGACATCCTGCATGGGGCATTATATAGAGGGGGGGGGACATCCTGCATGGGGCATTATATAGAGGGGGGGGCATCCTGCATGGGGCATTATAAAGAGAAGGGGGGGGCATCCTGCATGGGGCATTATAAAGGGGGGGGACATCCTGCATGGGGCATTATATAGAGGAGGGGGGGGGGGAACAGCCTGCATGGGGCATTATAAAGAGAAGGGGGGGGCATCCTGCATGGGGCATTATAAAGGGGGGGACGACATCCTGCATGGGGCATTATAAAGGGGGGGCAGCCTGCATAGTGCATTATGTGGGGGGGGAACAGCCTGCATGGAGCATTATAAGGGGGGGCAGCCTGTATGGGGCATTATGTGGGGGGTAACAGCCTGCATGGAGCATTAAAAGGGGGGGGCCTGTATGGGGCATTATGTGGGGGGTAACAGCCTGCATGGAGCATTAAAAGGGGGGGGGCCTGTATGGGGCATTATGTGGGGGGTAACAGCCTGTGGGGGGTAACAGCCTGCATGGAGCATTAAAAGGGGGGGGGGCCTGTATGGGGCATTATGTGGGGGGTAACAGCCTGCATGGAGCATTATAAGGGGGGGACAGCCTGTATGGGGCATTATGTGGGGGGTAACAGCCTGCATGCAGCATTATATGGGGGCCAGTATCCTGTATGGAGAGTTATAAGGGGACCGGTATCCTGTATGGAGCGTTATAAGGGGACCGGTATCCTGTATGGAGCGTTATATGGGGGCCAGTATCCTGTATGGAGTTTTATAAGGGGACCAGTATCCTGTATGGAGCGTTATATGGGGGCCAGTATCCTGTATGGAGCTTTATAAGGGGACCAGTATCCTGTATGGAGCGATTCACCGGTTTCTGAGCTATTGTGGAATTTACAATAGATATCACTCATGTAATGTAAGAAGTGAAATCTTTGCATTGTACTATATATATATATATATATATATATATATATATATATATATATATATATATATATATATATATATATATATATATATATATATATATATATTTCTCCGCTGTATCTCTGCATCATGAATCGTGGTATGTGTTAAAGGGGCCCACTGAGACTCTTTCGCCCGGGGCCCAGAAAAACCTGGAGCCGGCCCTGTATGTTGTACATATGGAGTTCAGCTTCTCCTGCTGCCCTATACTGATCATACAGATCAGTGCCAGGCAGAAGAGAATTATGCAAATATGAACATTTGGAAAGTACTCTAAGTGATCAGGCAGAACACTTCATGAGCTCTGCCCAATCATTAAGGAAATGAACAAGGGGGGTTGGCAATGTTGGGTCCCCTTGATCAGGAACCATAAGACCCAGACTTTTAAACAATATTTTTTTCTTGCTAAAAATTGTGTCTTATAACCCTAAAAATACAATGTACAGAAAAAAAAAATTAACGGGGTTGTCCAAAATAATGAAAATGATGCACACACGCAGCAATATACAGTATATTCTCCCTTGAAGCTGGCGGCAGCTCCAGTGCCAGGTCTCTGATGCTTCTATTCACGTGGGCTGCAAATGGCCTTGCATTTTTTGCAGCTTGTCAGCGGTATTCAGCTCAAAGACCTTGAGGCCAGTGATCTGCAGCCATTTTAAACAGAAGCATTAGAAAATGTCATACTAGAGATGTATTTCTACTTTATTAACAGGGTCGTCCGGACAAAAGGTGCTCATTACCTGGTGGCTAGATTCTGTAAAAATTACAAAATAAATTATGCTTACCTGCTGTCCCCCTCCTGGATCCATCGCAGGCCGCCCTATGCGCCACCATCAATGATGCCACCGTTTTACCAGACACACAACTGCTGCAGCTTGTGATGCATACAGTTCAAGTCACCTCACCGCTGCCACCTATCACAAGCTGCAGTGGTCTTGTGTCTGGTAAAACCATGACAACATTGATGCTGGCGCAGACCACAGATCAATCTGTCCTGAATCCTGGAGGCTGGCAGAAGGTGAATATGATTTAATTTCTTATTTGTACAAAATCTAGACACATTAACATCTTTTGCCCAGACAATCTCGTTAAAGGGAATCTGTCACCCCCTGGCACTTATCTGACCTACTAATATCGGCATACAGGTGATAGAAATGTAAATCTAGACATACCTGTATGCCCCATATTAGAGGTCTGGTTGCTTTGAAATGTCTTTATTCAGTCCGTTTTCTCATTCTTGCCAGCTGGGGATGGGAAGAAATCCCCTCCTACTTTGCTCATTTCAATGTCCCCCCCTCCACTGCATGTCACAGTGCCCTGTGATGTGCAGTCTCATCTTCCAGATCCTGTGCATGCGCAAATCATCTACACCGCAAGGCGCACTTTTTTCTTCCAGCTATATTTTTCACAGTAGTGACCTTGTGCGCAGGTGCCGGGGACACAGTGACTTCCCGGCACCTGCGCACAAGAACACTGATGGGAAAAATATGATGGAAGGCGACACAGCCTGGATTTAGCCAAGGAGATTCGGTTAGGACCATCATAGAGGAGGGCCAGAGCCCCGAAAAATCCTTCAACCGATTGAAGGCAAGCAGAGCCCTGTGGCAAAGAGAAAGCCCAGGATTGAGGATCCCCTTGTAACAGTGAGATCACAATCCCCACTCGCTGTTCCTCATCTCCAGAGGAGTAGGGTCAAAGCTTAAAGTAAAATTTACAAGTTTCTTTAAACACAAAAAAAATTGTCTCTACCTCCTGAAAACCTGTCCGGGAGGGAAATTTTGGGCTCAAGCTGGACCGGCCTAACCACAGAGTCCCCAACAATAGGAATCTGCGGCCGCTGCAGTTGCTGCTGAACAGCT
The DNA here is from genome assembly GCF_046119375.1 of Phyllobates terribilis. Lineage (NCBI taxonomy): Eukaryota > Metazoa > Chordata > Amphibia > Anura > Dendrobatidae > Phyllobates > Phyllobates terribilis. The sequence goes on along the minus strand of NW_027362761.1, from coordinate 39,659,879 downwards.
GATCGAAGGTGAGTTACAGGCAGTGAACTCCGAAGCAGCAGAAGAAAAAGCTGGCAGCCGCCGGGGGTCACGTGACAGTGCTCCACTCATCTGTCCTGCTGCTGGCTGGGAGTCTTGTAGTGCAGCATGTAGTGTGATGTGAATGCCACACTATGGAGATGCTGCTTCTACTACTGCCAAGTGAGGATCTCACCTCCTCAGGGAGCTCCCACAGGGCATCATAGGCCTTAGTATGAAGCAATACTAGAAGACTTCTGGCCGACATATTTGTCTGATGGCAAAGATGTAGCAGAGCTGAAGACAGAAGACCTGTGGATTACGTCGGAGCGGGGATTTTTATTTTTTTTTTATTAAAGATGGAGTCCCTAAATGTATTTTGTGTTTTATTTTTATTAAAAAAAAATTTCTGTGTTGTTTTTTTTTTCTTCTGTTTACTAGAAATTCATGGTGGCCATGTCTAGTTTGGCGTGACGCCATGAATTTCAGGCTTAGTAGCAGCTGATAATACAAAGCTGGTACTAACCCCATTATTACCCAGCGTGCCACCCCCACCAGGGCCTCTGGAAGAACCGGATAAAGCGCCTGGAAATAGCGCTACGATGAATGCGCCAATTCCAGGGGTGGCTGTGGGCTGCCATTTTAAGCATGGGGGGCCCAGAATGCTTGGGCCTTACCATGCTGAGAATCCCAGCCCCCAGCTGCCTGGTTTCATCTGGCTGGCAATCAAAATATGGCGGGAGCCCACGCATTTTTTTTTATTATTATTTTTTTAAATAATTAAAAAGAAAACATTGGCCTTTCCTGACCTTTGATCGCCAGTCAAGATAAAGCCAGGCAGCTGGAGGTGGCAGCCCGTAGCTGTCTGCTTTATCTGCGCTGAGAATCAAAAATTCTGCAGAGCGCTACGTCATGTGTGAAAATAAATCATTTTTAAAAACTTCTATATGTCACAGACCCAACAGCCAATCACAGATGCTGTCAAAGAGGATGGGCGTCTGTGATTGGCTGTTCGAGTAATCTACAATCAGCCCATACAGTCATGGCCAAAAGTTTTGAGAATGACACCAACATTATATTTTCACATGATCTGCTTGCCTCTGGTTTTTATTAGTGTTTGTCTGATGTTTATATCACATACAGAAATATAATTGCAATCATATTATGAGTACCAATAGGTTATATTGACAGTTAGAATGAGTTAATGCAGCAAGTCAATATTTGCAGTGTTGCCCCTTCTTCAAGACCTCTGTAATTCTCCCTGGCATGCTCTCAATCAACTTTTGGACCAAATCCTGACTGATAGCAGTCCATTCTTGCATAATCAATGCTTGCATTTTGCCAGAATTTGTTGGTTTTTGTTTGTCCACCCGTCTCTTGATGATTGACCACAAGTTCTCAATGGGATTAAGATCTGGGGAGTTTCCAGGCCATGGACCCAAAATCTCTATGTTTTGTTCCATGAGCCATTTAGTTATCACCTTTGCTTTATGGCAAGGTGCTCCATCATGCTGGAAAAGGCATTGTTGGGCGCCAAACTGCTCTTGGACGGTTGGGAGAAGTTGCTCTTGGAGGACATTCTGGTACCATTCTTTATTCATGGCTGTGTTTTTAGGCAAGACTGTGAGTGAGCCGATTCCCTTGGCTGAGAAGCAACCCCACACATGAATGGTGTAACATACCTGGCGGCGTCCTTGCATAGTGGTCCATCTCCCACTGTGCAAGAGAGCGCACTTGATCTCCAATTCAGAATGTCTCTCTGGCTTCCCTCCATGCTGTTTGCTTGTCTCTGTTTCTGCTGCTTAAGGGCGGCGCCCGATCACTTCCTGCTTTTTGTACCTGCTGCAGGCACACCCCTTGTGCGTCCTCAGCCTATTGCTGTCTGTCACCTGGTATTTAAATCAGCTGCTCCAATTAACCAATGCCTGAGCATCTTGCTCTGTCAGTTGGCTTTTTGTCTCTGACATGCCAGGTCCTGTGTATGTTACCTGTCTTGCAGTATCTGTTCCCGTGTCTGTACTGTGTCCTACCTGTGTACTCTAACCTGCAGTCTGAACACGCTCTCTAGCCTGTTGTCTTCTGCCTATCCTGGAGGCTGTATTTCCAGGCCAGTGTGAACACGCTCCTAGCCTGCTCTTTCCGCCTTCTAGGGGCCGCATACCTAGACCCGTTCCTGTATCTTGCCTGCTCTTGTTTGTATACTCTTCTAGCCTGTTATCTGTTTTTCTCTATGTCCGTACCTTCCCTTTACTTGCAGAATCTGATCCCGTACCTATCTCCTACTCGTTGTCTTTGTACTCCCGTTTGTGAGTTTGGAGTCCACTCTTTACTTCATTGTAAGTATCCTGTGTGTATCTGGTTCTGCCTTTCCCTTCCAGTCTGTTCTGTGTGAACAGAGCCCTGTCCCCTCCACGTCTGCGGTTTCGCTTTGCTCTGCCCTGTCCACCGCGTCTGCGGTTTCGCTTTGCTCTGCCCTGTCCACCGCGTCTGCGGTTTCGCTTTGCTCTGCCCTGTCCACCGCGTCTGCGGTTTCGCTTTGCTCTGCCCTGTCCACCGCGTCTGCGGTTTCGAATTTGTCTCCCAGTCTGTACTGGACCCTACCCAGCCTGCGCTCTAGTCTGCCTGTTCCTGTATTCCCCGGTGTGGGTCAACAGCCGTGTCCGGAGTCTGACCTGGAGTAGACCCTGGTCCCTCTGCTCGGTTCCTCCCTGGTGCACTGGCGTCGTATGCTGTCGTGCGACCTTGGTCGGATCGGGCAGATACTTAGTTACGCCCCTCCAGGCACTCTCCGGTTCATGGCACAGTGGAATCACTACATGCACACGCACACGCCGCTCAGCCCGGGCGTGTGCATTACAAATGGTTTCAGGATGCTTTACAGTTGGCATGAGACAAGACTGGTAGTAGCGCTCACCTCTTCTTCTCCGAATAAGCTGTTTTCCAGATGTCCCAAACAATCGAAAAGGGGATTCATCAGAGAAAATGACTTTGCCCCAGTCCTCAGCAGTCCACTCCCTGTGCCTTTTGAAGAATATCAGTCGGTCCCTGATGTTTTTTCTGGAGAGAAGTGGCTTCTTTGCTGCCCTCCTTGAAACCAGCCCTTGCTCAAAGAGTCTCCGCCTCACAGTGTGTGCAGAAGCACTCACACCAGCCTGCTGCCATTCCTGAGCAAGCTCGGCACTGCTGGTAGTCCGATCCCGCAGCTGAAACAGTTTTAAGATACGGTCTTGGCGCTTGCTGGTCTTTCTTGGGCGCCCTGGAGCCTTTTTGACAACAATGGAAGCTCTCTCCTTGAAGTTCTTGATGATGCGATAGATTGTTGACTGAGGTGCAATCTTTGTAGCTGCGATACTCTTCCCTGTTAGGCCATTTTTGTGCAGTGCAATGATTGCTGCACGTGTTTCTTTAGAGATAACCATGGTTAACTGAAGAGAAACAATGATACCAAGAACCAGCCTCCTTTTAAAGTGTCCAGTGATGTCATTCTTACTTAATCATGACTGATTGATCGCCAGCCCTGTCCTCATCAACACCCACACCTGTGTTAATGGATCAATCACTAAAACGATGTTAGCTGCTCCTTTTAAGGCAGGACTGCAATGATGTTGAAATGTGCTTTGGGGGTTAAAGTTCATTTTCTGGGCAAATATTGACTTTGCAAGTACAGTAATTGCTGTTAAGCTGATCACTCTTTGACATTCAGGAGTATATGCAAATTGCCATTACAAAAAATGAAGCAGTAAACTTTGGAAAAATTACTATTTGTCTCATTCTCAATACTTTTGGCCATGACTGTACATTCTAGTGTGGTACAATGTATGGGCTGCTTTCAGGCTACTCAAGCAGCCAATCACAGACACCCATTCTCTGTGTCAGCGTCTGTGATTGGCTGTTGGGCCTGTCACACATAAGTGTGAAAATAAATAAAAAATAAAAAAAAATGACATAGCGCTCCGCAGAATTTTCGATTCTCAGCGCAGATAAAGCAGACCGCTACGGGCTGCCTCCTCCAGCTGCCTGGCTTTACCTTGGCTGGCGATCAAAAGACAGAGAAGCCTAATATTTGTTTTAAACTTATTTAAAATATTATTATTTTTTTTAGAAAAAGGCGTGTGCTTCTGCCATATGTTGATTGCCAGCCAGATAAAACAAGGCAGCTGGGGGCTGGGATTCTCAGCATGGTAAGGCCCAAGTGTTCTTGGCCCCCCACGCTGAAAATCGCAGCCACCCCTGAAAATGGCGCATTCATCCTAGCACCATTTCCAGGTGCTTTACCTGGCTATTCCAGCGGCCCTGGTGGTGAGTGGCACCCTGGGTAATAATAGGGTTAGTACTAGGCCAGCTTTGCATTATCAGCTGGTACTAAGCCCGAAATTCATGGTGTCACACCAAATTAGACATTGTCACCATGAATTTCAAGTAAACAGAAAAAAAACACAGAATTTTTTTTTAAATTAAAAATAAAACACAAAACACATTTCGGCTACGTTCATACGCGGCGCTTTTGGCCGTGTATTTGGCAGTGGCGCTTTTTTGCGCGCAAAAAAATCGCTACTGCATGCCGACGTTGCGCTTTACTCAGCGCGCTTTTCCCGAGGCCATGTTAACATGTAGCCTATTGAGAAAGCGTGCCGAAAAAAACGCCAAGAATTGGCATGTCAATTCTTTTTGAGCGGCCGCGTTTGCAATGAAAGTGCCCGTTCAAAAATACGTGGCAAAACGCGGCGTCTGAACGCCCTTCAGCAAAAGCCATAGCTTTTGCTGGAAGGTGTTTCCAGCTTTCTTTGGCACTGCTTTCACGCGAGCGCTCTAAAGCACCGCATAAAAGCAGGACTATGCGGCTATTACGCCGCGTTGGAACGTATCCTAAGGGACTCCATCTTTAATAAAAAAAAAAAAAATCATCGCTCCGACGTAATCCATGGGTCTTCTGTCTTCAGCTCTGCTACATCTTTGCCATCAGACAAATATGTCTGCTGACAGATGAGCAGGTACAGAATGACACTGGAGCACTGTTACTGTGTAGTGTGGCACTATGTTGCTTTTTTGTCATTTCATGTAGTGTAGAAGTCTTGGGAAAAGTGTAGATTGTGCTCTGGAAGTGATCAGTTATAGCTAACTATGTTATTTTCCGCAGAGATAAGTCCTGCATAGAAGATGGGATATATCGGTCTGCGGCAGATAAAGAACTTGTGAGTATGTGTATTACCTATACACACACACACACTGACACTATATACAGAGCTCCTGTGTATAATATCAATGGTGATCATTGCATTACCTGTACACTGACACTATATACAGAGCTCCTGTGTATAATATCAATGGTGATCATTGCATTACCTGTACACTGACACTATATATAGAGCTTCTGTGTATAATGTCACTGGTGATGACTGTATAACCTGTACACTATATACAGAGCTCCTGTGTATAATGTCACTGGTGATCACTGTATAACCTGTACACTGACCCATTATACAGAGCTTTTTTACATTTTTATTATTTTAGTATTATTTGTCACTATGTGGTGGCATTATGTGCTTTGGTCATGACATGACGATATTTGTCCCTTGTATGTGGCATTATTTGGGCACTATGTGGTGGTAATATGTGATATGGTCACAGTGTGGTGGTATTTCTGTCTTCTATCTGGTAATATTGGTCTTGGTAGAGTGGATTGTGGTTGGTCATTTGTTTTATCTGATATCAATAAGGGGAAACCTCTTTATTTCCAATAGATATTAAATACTTGGATGTTTAACCCCTCCCTGTCCTGTGACTATTACACAGCAGCAGAGATGCAATTACAGAGGTTCACCAGAGAAAGCAAGTTGGCATTTGGTGAGATTTTCACCTCTGTATTTATAAGACAAAACCAGGAGTGGGTGAGAAATGCATAAAACGTTACCTCTGATTGCTCCACTCCTGGTTTTGTCTTACAAATACTGAGGTAAAAATCTCACCAAATACTCAAAGTGCCACAATCTTCTGACAGTGCGGATTCCACCAATAAATAAGTGATCACCTTCCCAACCTGTGCATCGCTGATAACTTGTTTTCACCAATAAAAACCCTTTAATGCAAACTACAGTAATTGTACATCGCAGTTCTGGTGAGCGCACAGTGATGTGCAGGAGCCGCCAATATAATGGGTATAACGGCTAACAGGTATTTGCAAATAGCTGAAGGGTGGGTGGGTAGGCCCCAGACATCCCAGTCCAGCGCTGGACATGTGGACAAGTGCTAGTGGCCAGGGACGGTACATCTCACTGATGGCATACTGGGTTAATGTAGTGGAAGCCGGGACCCAGTCGGACCCTGGGATGGAACACGACCCCCAGATGGCGAGGATTGCGGGCCCTGGGTCAATCAGGGTTGCCCCCACATTCTACAGCTCCTGCACCTCCTACTCCTCTTCAGCCTCCATGCCGACCGTACCAACGTCCTCCATGATTCCTCTGTGCCTTATAACTATTGGGTATCCAAGCTGGACACGTGGCATGATCTGGCTCTCTACGCCTTGGAGATCCTGGCCTGTCCTGCTGCTAGTGTTTTGTCAGAGCGGGTTTTTAGTGCCGCTGGGGGTATTCTAACTGATAGGCGCTTTTGCAACACCAACACCACCAGATGATAGCAGTGGAACATAAAGTCAAATGCAGTGGGTGGTTTTGGGGTGGGGGCCTATTCCCATGCACCTCTTCACACCCAGACATGGGTGTACGCTTCCTGATTTGGTCTATTTTATGTCACCCTCCTCCTTCTCCTCCTTCTCCTCCACCACCATCATATCAACAGGGTGACCATCATGCAACACCCACAATTTTTTTTTAAGGGTGCTTATGATGCCTGTAGGAAATATTTTTCGAGGCCTACCTCTAACATTCTGTATGTTATACAGTATGTTCATGTATACCCCCCCAGGGGTAAATGTTTTTCAGCCCATGCACTTTGTGCATGGGCATTACCAGTATAAGAGACCGACTCCTTAATAATAGGAACAACAAAGCATAGCCGGCTGATGGCCATCTAACAATAGTAAGGGATGACTGCTGGTCCTCTAACACTAGTAAGGGCCATCTGATGGCCTTGTAAAAATAGGTTTTGTGACTTCCATAGTTCCTCCTTCATAAATTAAATAGGATGTGTCTGATCATGTCTCACACACCACATGGCCGGATAAGATAGTAAAATGTTAAAATTAAATTTACTGGTGAATGTATTTTTCTCCGTTGTCGCATAGCCCAAGATGTGGAGGAGCATTTTTGTTTTTGGTTATTTATTTTGCCTTATATACAAGTCATTAGCCTGGAAAGAATGTTCCTTAACATTTTTTCCAAAAAAATCCATTTTGGCATCGTTTTTTGTAGGTTTTATTGTGAGTCCGTAAAAGTGGCGTAATACTCTGACAACATTGTTCACAGCAGTGATTTGGGAGTCAGAGATGCTTCCAGGCGTCTTCCCCATGCTGTTCCCATATCGTTTGAGCATGGTCTCCATCGATTGGCCTTATTTTTAGGCCCCCTCCAAACCTCGGGTGGGGCGAGGGGGTTTTTGAAAAATGCTCGAGTTTCCCATTGACTTACATTGGGCTCGTTGCTTGGGTCGAGCACCCGATCATTACAATTTACTCAACCCGAGCAACGAGCATTTTAGTGCTCACTCATCACTAATGAGGACATATGATAGAGTGTGATAGGCATTGTAAGTGTAATATGCTTGGTGCATACTGTTAGAAGAGAGTGACTGTAGTTAAGTAGTGATGGTGGAAAGTAGGTGAAAGGTTAAGTTGCCCAGCACACTGCTGGGGCAGACCGAATAAAGAGACAAGTTAATATTTGGTATAGCCCAAACTATGAGGGGTCTAGGGCTAGTAAAAAAGGGAATTACTTCCTGGTTTTAGTCAGACTGTTAGTATTTCAGGTTCGCGTCAAGTTCAGATTGAATTTGCAATGGGATGGAGGCACGTGGAGCACGTAGCATTCTGACAACATGAGGTCGTACCGAATCTCCTGCTGACATTCCTGTAACATCCAGGGCCTACGGACCGAACTAGTCACTGGGAAGCTGTATAGGGAATCGCATGAGGGAAATGTAGCGGATTGTGGGAGTGCTGTGGGGCCGCTTGGGAAATCCCTGGGGACGACAGGAGGATCAAGTGTAGGGATAGTCACAGCTGAACGTAAGCAGAGGCTTCAAATGTACTGTGTTAATGAAACTGGAGGGTGCTGTACCCGAAACTGCGTGTTAAAGACTGTTGTATCTGAACTGTCCAGTAAAGTTGAACTTGTGATAACGAACCGGGTGTCCCCTGATGTGTGTGTGGCTGATCCTGGACCTAATGGATGCAGCGGAGGCCTCTGGCCTACAAGTCAGTGCAAAGCAATCTTCATAGCAGACTATATATGGACTGGGACACTGTTTATTTGTGGGGTGCCAGGGTGTGGAGAAGCAGCAGCTCGCCCACAGCTATCGCCCTTTCATATCTAGCTCTTCCTGGTTGTTCAGTATGCATCACAAAAACATGATACAGATGGAAATCCTATACATTGTTCATTACGGTCTATGCCTATGTTCAAATGAACGTAATTTGTGATTTTACTGTGGTAATGTCCATCACTGTAGATGGGCATAAATGTTAGACTTCGTTTTGTGCTAGTCTGAAAAGATGAACATTGCCAGAAGAACTGGAGAGAAAAAAAAAACATCAACGGACTTCTTTTGAACTTGGTTTGTTAATTGCATTCTATGATTTATCGGGGGTTCCGTCTGGATCACATTTTTAAGGGATACAAACTGAACCCCAGAGGCAGTGTTAACAGTGCCTTAAAATATAATTAGAATTTTTAGGGGAAGGAATGTTATATAAAACATTTTTTCCTAACTGATGAAATGTAGTGATGAGCGAGTACTAAAATGCTCGGGGTACTCGTTGTTCGAGAGGAGCAAATTGGAATGCTCGAGTGCTCGGTCCCAGTAACGAGCCCAATGTAAGTCTATGGGAAACTCGAGTATTTTTCCGGCAGCTTCCCCGGCTGTCTGTAGAGGGCCTAAAAATTGCCCAAATCAATGGGAACAGTGCTCAAATGACATGGGAACAGCATCGGGAAGACCCCTGGAAGCATTTCTGACTCCCAGGTCACTGTTGTCAACAACGTTGTCAGAGGTATTACGCCACTTTTACGGACTCACAATAAAACAATACAAAAACGAAACCAAAATGGATTTTCCAGGGAATTATGTTAAGGAACATCGTTTCCAGGGTAATGACTTATATATAAGACAAAATAAATAATCAAAAATGCTCCTCCACACCTTGGGCTATGTTCACACATAGCAATTTTGATGCACTTTTGCATTGCTTTCAACGAAGACAAATGCATTCACCAGGAAATGTCATTTTAACATTTTACAACCTTATCTGGCCATGTGGTGTGTGACACATCATCAGACACATCCTGTTTCATTTATGATGGAGGGACTCTGAAAGTCACAAAGACTATTTTTATAGGGCCATCAGACGGCCCTTACTATTCTTAAAGGGCCAGCAGTCAGCTATGCTTTGTTGTTCCCATTATTAACGAGTGGGTCTCCTATACTGTTATTGCGTATGCAGTGACTGCAAGGGCTGCCAAATATTTGGACACAACCCAATACCCCTTTGAAGAGACAGAGGAGGGTCTCACTAAAAAAAAAATGTTCCCATTATAAAGGAGCGGGTCTCCTATAGTGGTAATACCCATGCTGTAACTGCAAGGGCTGCCAAAATTTGGGAAAAACCCCACTAACAATTTAAAGACACAGAGCTGGGCAACAGTAACGACATGTTCCCATTATAAAGGAGAGGGTCTGCTATGCAGTTATAGGGTATGCAGGGAGTCCAACGGCGGCCAAAATTTAGGAAAAATCCACTAGCAATTTAAAAAGACATATACAGCTAGTCCACAGTAACGAATATGACATGTTCTCATTTGAAAGGAGAGGGTCTGTTATACAGTTATAGGGTATGCAGTGAGTCCAAAGGCTGCCAAAATTTATGAAAAACCCCACTAACAATTTAAAGACACATAGAGGTGGGCCTCAGTAACGACATATTCCCATTAGAAAGGAGAGGGTCTCCCATACTGTTTCCCTATGCAGTGAAGCAACGGCTGCCAAAAATTTGGAGGAACGCCAATGCCCCTTGCAAGAGACGTCGAGGTCGCAGGGCCTCCTGAAAACAATGTTCCCATCATTAGGAAGTGCGTCTCCTATACTGTTTGCCTATGCAGTGAAGCAACGACTGCCAAAAATTTGGAGGAACTCCAATGCCCCTCGCAAGAGACGTAGATATGTTGATATGGTACATATGGTGGTGATATGGTGGTGAAGGATGCGGAGAAGGAGGAGGACAAGAGCAAATAGACAAAATCAGGAAGTGTATACCCATGTCTGGGTGTGAAGACAGAGGTGCATGGGAATAGAGTTAGACCTTCCAAAGAAAAGACACTGTATTTGAGTTTATGTTACGCTGCTATCATTCGGTGGTGTTGAGAAGTCTGGCCCAATCCAGCCCTTGTTCATTTTTATAAGAGTCAGCCTGTCAGCATTTTCAGTTGACAGGCGGATGCGCCTATCAGTTATAATTCCACCAACGTCACTAAAAACCTGCTCTGACAAAACGCTAGGGCAGGGCAGGCCAGGACCTCCAAGGCGTAGAGAGCCAGTTCATGCCACATATCCAGCTTGGATACCCAATAATTACAACCCCTGGCAAAAATTATGGAATCACCGGGCTTGGAGGATGTTCATTCAGTTGTTTAATGTTGTTGAAAAAAAGCAGATCACAGACATGGCACAACACTAAAGTCATTTCAAAATGGCAACTTTAGGGCTTTAAGAAACACTAAAAGAAATCAAGATTAAAAATGTGGTACTCAGTAAGGGTAAATTTTTTCAGACCAAGCAGGGAAAAAATTCTGGAATCACCCTGTAAATTTTCATTACCAAAACTAACACCTGCATCAAATTAGATCTGCTCATTAGTCTGCATCTAAAAAGTAGTGATCACACCTTGAAGAGCTGTTGCACCAAGTGGATTGACATGAATCATGGCTCCAACACGAGAGATGTCAATTGAAACAAAGGAGATAATTATCAAACTCTTAAATCATCACGCAATGTTGCAAAAGATGTTGGTTGTTCACAGTCAGCTGTGTCTAAAATCTGGACCAAATACAAACAACATGGGAAGATTGTTAAAGGCATACTGGTAGACCAAGGAAGACTTCAAAGCGTCAAGACCGGAAACTTAAAGCAATATGTCTCCAAAACAGGAAATGCACAACAAAACAAATGAGGAACGAATGGGAGGAAACTGGAGTCAATGTCTGTGACCGAACTGTAAGAAACTGCCTAAAGGAATTGGGATTTACATACAGAAAAGCTAAACAAAAGCCATCATTAACACCTAAACAGAAAAAAAAACAAGGTTACAATGGGCTAAGGAAAAGCAATCGTGGACTGTGGATGACTGGATGAATGTCATATTCAGTGATCAATCGCGAATCTGCATTGGGCAAGGTGATGATGCTGGAACTTTTGTTTGGTACCGTTCCAATGAGATTTATAAAGATGACTGCATGAAGAGAACATGCAAATTTCCACAGTCATTGATGATATGGGGCTGCATGTCAGGTAAAGGCACTGGGGAGATGGCTGTCATTACATCTTCAATAAATGGCCAAGTTTACATTGATATTTTGGACAGTTTTCTTAACCCATCAATTGAAAAGATGTTCGGGGATGACGACGACATCATTTTTCAAGATGATGCATCCTGCCATAGAGCAAAAACTGTGAAAACATTCCTTGAAAGAAGACACATAAGATCAATGTCTTGGCCTGCAAATAGTCCGGATCTCAATCCAATTGAAAATCTTTGGTGGAAGTTGAAGAAAATGGTCCATGACAAGGCTCCAACCTGCAAAGCTGATCTGGCAACAGCAATCAGAGAAAGTTGGAGCTAGACTGATGAAGAGTACTGTTTGTCACTCATTAAGACCATGCCTCAGAGACTGCAAGCTGTTATTAAAGCCAGAGGTGGTGCAACAAAATACTAGTGATGTATTGGAGTGTTCTTTTGTGTGTTTGTTTTTCATGATTCCATCATTTTTCCCTGTGCTTGAAAAAAAATTACCCTTTCTGAGTACCACATTTTTAATCTTGATTTCTTTTAGTGTTTCTTAAAGCCCTAAAGTTGCCATTTGAAATGACTTTAGTTTTGTGCCATGTCTGTGATCTGCTTTTTTTCAACAACATTAAACAACTGAATGAACATCCTCCGAGCCCGGTGATTCCATAATTTTTTGCCAGGGGTTGTATAAGGCACAGAGGAATCACGGAGGATGTTGGTACGGTCAGCAAGGTACTCCCT